>NC_139720.1:73144788-75772288 GCF_964211835.1 Anser anser
AGAAAAGAAAAGAAAAGAAAAGAAAAGAAAAAGAAATCTACATTTCAACGCCTATGCTTTTTGCCACTCAGACCACTTAGCATTTTTAAAACACACTATTTATTTATTTGTGTGCTTGACTGAAACTATGGATGCATACTTAATGCATCTGGAATATAATTACAAAGGCTGTATGTGGCAATAGAAACCAAGTTCTTTCAGGAAGCACTTCAAGCTCTTGCAAACAGACACAGAAGCCATTCTGCAACAAGCACCTCAGTTTCTCCCATCATCCAAAACAGGCCTCTGCTTGCCACATGATGCCACTTCACGCCATAGCAAGGTTCTGGTTCAGGCTGGAAAAGCAGCCCTGGTCCTGATGACAAGGAGCACCTTCCTGGGTGTTCCCTGGTGGTTCTTCTTCCCAATGCTTTCCCTACGAGCAGGCTCTGAGGAGATGGCAGGATTAAGTGACACCACAATGAATGCTGAAGGCTGTACTTCCAGCCTCCTCTTTCCTCCTCAGGAACCTTTCCAAGATTGACATAGTACAAATTGACATAGTATTTTAACAGACTGCCTTTATCTCTGTGGACTTACAAACATATAATTGAAGGAATATTCTAATATTCAATTAGTTGTATTTTTCAAATGGTATGAGTCTCACACTGTAATCATGACATTACAGGACACTTGTGTGTTTTGATATGGTCTTTTTATAATAATATACAAGGCAATGGCATCATTTTGCCCAACTGAAAATCTACATGGTGGCATTGAACCTAAGTTTTTCCACTTGCTGAAATGAATCTCATCATTAAAAGAAAAGAAAAATCCCCCAAGTGAATTGTATTTCTGATTTCTTGAAAACTGCACTTAAAAAATAAAAATAAAGTAAAATAAAAAGTCCCACCCACAACTCTGTAGACTTATCCAGTCCTCCTTGCATGTCGTGGTGCAGCCATCAAGTAACTGGAAATTATTAAGGATAGAACTGGAGTTTTTGTGATTGAGTTACTTAGAGCTGCATTCCTTCTTACTGAAGAAAGGCACACACTGATGCGCAGATCAGTCTTAGCGCTGCAAAACTACTTTGAAGTAAATGAAATAAAATGATTCAATAGCACTTTTGCTAGTGGGATGTTGGAAGGGCATAGTGTGAGACAGTCTGAATTTTTTGTGCTGTCTTCTGATATATTTGCAGAGGAAGTCAGTTGTGCTCTGATCCAGCAAAGCAGGTGATCATGCAACCAACCTTCTGATGCAACAGAGCACATCTGAGTCATCATTACTCGGGGTAAAGGTGGGAGCCTTAGAGGGTATCCGGAACCTGGGTGTTTCCTGGAGACTTTCAACACAATTTCTTCTTTGGAAAACATCTGTTTTGTGGTTTAACTCTGAACCATTAACTGTGTATCCAAGTCTCTTCTCCGCTGAAGAGTCCACTGGGTCCTAAGTTCAGAAGGATTTTCCTTGTAACATAAGCCATTACCCTACCACTCATCTCCCCCAGCACAGGAGTCAGTCAGTGCCAGTCTTTGTCTGAAGATATTAGGAGACTGAGGACAGTCTACTTCCTTTAACATTTTGTTGAATCACACAGTTACTATTCATTTAATCATTTGCTTCAAGGCTCCATTATATAGTGACTCATTATACAATCAGCTTTGTGATAATTACCCACATGTACAGAAGCTCACAGGGCTTCAGAGAAAAATATGCAAAGTTTTTTTGTCTCTGTTTTTCATCTGCAGCTGACTTCTCTTCAGCCTTGCTAACAGTGCTTTGATCTCATGTTGGCTAGCTTCCATGCCATCTTTCTCTTCTTTTTGGGAAGATTCTACTGTGTCATCGTCACAGGTATTTTATGCCAAGTTCCTTTTTTTCAGAGATGAAACTTCCCAGAGTGGTGCCTTCTTCTCAGTTCTAAACCCTTATTTGAGCACTTCAGTAATGGGCTTTGGCTTTCTCAGATTTTGAGGACAAAGCACCTCCTGACAGGAGACATCAGGTGCAGGCCCAGCTTTATATAAAACATAGATCTCATTTTCATGTTCCTAAATGGGAAATTAGAATTACAGGTTTTCATTTGTGGCCTTAAAGATCCTGACAAGAATGTCTATACACTGAATTACAGTTCCACATCATTTGGCAGCAATTGCCCAAGTTGTCATAAACAGTTTAAATCTCCACCAGTCACACAATTTGCTCATTGGGAAGCAAGTAGCTGGGTAAAACCAATGCCCTTGATGGTGCAGAATCAAAATGTTAAGAGATGCCTGCACAACACAAAGCAGGGTCTCATGGAAATACTTACAAGACCTCTAAATGGTACTGGGAGTGGGTGTGTGCCCTATGCTTACATCATGGTTCCTTAATTCCATCAACTTTCTAAGTATTTCTGGACTGTAGCGCCTTATTTTAGAACTGGATTCCAAACTTTGATCTATCTTATGCATGTTCCACCATCATAATGATCTATTCAAAAATATTTCAAATATTTAAACTTAACTCTATGAGACATTAACTTGTAGAGTTAGCCTGGATTATTATCCTCAATGTAGAGCAAACATTTTTATTTTTTTAGGCTGACAGTTCCACAGCTTCTAAACCAATTATAAATCTCTCCAGATTTAGAGGCACTAACACCATAAGTGGCTAAATCATCTGGGTCATTATTTATCCACAATTTGTTCTATGGGTATTTAGGAAAAAGCCTAAGAGATAACAAAATATGTCCTAATACTCATACACCAATGTAGGAATAACATATGGAGACGAAAGTTTTGCTGTGGAAATGCTTCTGCTGGAGCTACTTTAATGTAAGGGCCAATTTCCTAGGCTACTTTGCTTCATTGACGGCTATACCTTGATAACAACCTCCATGGTTACAGAAGAAATTTGTAACAAAGTTGAGAGTGGAATGCAGCTATTTCACTTCCTAACCAGTGTTCCGATATCTAGTCTGTTCTTCCTCAAAACAATCACTACACAGTGTCAATTCCTATGATCAAAAGTTGCAGCTTCAGGACAACTAGCTAGCTAACAGAAATTTTAAATACAGGGTAACAGCTCTTCACTCTCAAGATTCTCAGTTTTTATCTAGACTCCAAACAGAGCTTTGGCATCCCTACAGTCCTTCTGGGTAACATCTACCAGGGAAACAAGCAGTGTTTCTTCCAGGTCCAACAACAGCTGCATGTGTAGTTGCCTTAAGGACAGTGGATGAGATCAGGACATCAGCATTCCCTCCAGACAAACCAGGCTCCTCTCCATCAACCTCCTAACACTGGTGTGTGTGCAAGACACACTAGTAGCCAAAGCCTAAATAAGGCCAAGTGATTCTTATCTTGCTCTTTTAATGCTGCTGTTGTTACTCAGACTTGGACTGGGTTGGATGAGCTAGTCATAACAGCCTGTGAGAAGGGGAAGCTCTGTAAACATCCCACCAAATTCATGCTTTAGTTTACCCTGATCATTGTCTATGATGCAGAAATTAACTTGTTAGGAAGCTGCATTACGCTGATTAGATTTCTTTTATATCCCTACCTTTCCTTGTTACTCCAAGGTAGTGACAGCCAATGCCCTAAGAAGTTGGAGGAAAACTTGATTTTGATCACAGTCTGCCAACAAAAACATGTAAGCTGGCTGCTACAAATTTAGGACATTTCCTGTATGTCTGTTCAAATTAATGGCAAAAGATATCCTAGAAATTGATTCACTGCAGGTTTTTTTAGTGGGAGGTGTGATTTCAAACCATATTGCAGTTCATCTCAAAAGCATTATTAAACATTTGCATCATAGAAAAGAGGAAAGGAAGAGCCATTATTCTTTCTTGGTTTAGCTGTAGATGAAGGGTTTGCCATCTCTGTGATATGGGATAATACAAAAAGTAATATGACTTTATAAAGTAGGGATTGTCCTTCAAAGGTTTATCTTCTTCTCCTGAGTCAGAAAACAACTGTGGCATTAGACTAGCAAAAGACAACATTACAGTCTTAGGGACGTAGTCTCAACGCCTTCAGTTCCCTACAGCCACGTCCTGTGTTAATCTAGGATAACAGCATGCTACTCCAATTACTAGAAGGCTTTGGAGAAGTCAAGAGAAAAATCATCAGCATCATGTGAAAACAATCTTGAAACAATGTTATGCTAGAGCATCAAAGCTTTCCAGATGGATTGTAATGACCAGAAGTGCATAATGCCAGCTACATTGGAAAACTCTGTTGAGTTTGATTTGTAGATTTTTCTTTCTTTCCCTCCCCCATTTTGGTCTTCCTCACCCCCACCTTATTTTTATCATGTCCCTTTACCAGTGATCTCAAAGCTCCCCATCTGAGTTTGGTTCCTTTGGAACTGTGCCCTGCACATAAAATTATCTAAAGCAATCTTCCTTTTATTCTAATACTGACATTCATAATCCTCTAAGGACTTAAAAGAAAGAGAAGGAATAATATCAATTCTGGGAAAAAGACTTTCATAAACTTAAAGGGTTTTTGATCTGTTAAAATAAAATTAAAAAAAAAAAAATCAGCTATTTGTGTAACATTTCCCAGGCTAATCCCTAACGTAATTCAAATGAGATGATTTAGCATAGAGAAAATAATAGAAATTCTTTCTATGGGACCAAAACACAAGGTTTTATTTATTTAAAATAATTGCAGCTGTGGGATAAAGTACTTTAACTAGACCAAACAAACAATCTTTGTTCAGATGTTACAAAAATTGCTTCTCCTCTTCATTCTATTTTGAACAGAAAGGTGATTACAAAGAATAAGAAATCCAGCAAACCCCAGCTATTCACTATTTCAGATCTTTGGAAGATTCAAGGTCACCTATACTCTGCTCAAGGGTACAGGAAGGGATAAAAAAAGATACCTTGCACAAGTAAGAGGAGAACATCCTCCTCCTCCCCAGCCAACTGTATTAATAGCCCTCTGCGAGATGTATTTTGAGAACAGGCTTGTATTGTGCTGATATCTAATTCTCCAACTCCACAACTATTCAGTTACGACACTAGAATCAAGAAGATGCTGCATGTGTGGTAAGATCCACCAACATGTAACAGACCTCTTATTAAAAATAAAGGTTTGCTCTCAACTGCCACTTGAAAACTGAATTATTTTAGAAATAGACCTAAAGTCTAAGAATCATGGTGGTTCTCCCCAGTTCTGTCTCTGCTTTGTCTTCAACACATATCAACATAAAACCATCAGCTGTGAAGTTTCATTTAGAAGTTAATATATGGATGGATTTAGCTTAACTCCCTGCAATGTTCAAACTTCTCCATGTTCACTGAAAAATTTTGTCCAACAAATAAACAAAACCTTCAAGGCTTTTTTCCACTTCCCTAAAGTAAAAACTAGAAGAAATCACAAGGTCTGGAAGCCATATGTTTTTTAATAGATCTAGAAATCGTGAATCTAAATTATACTTTTATGCTGCGGTTTTCTTATTCGAAGTGAAAAACAGAGACTTAATACTTCCTCTGAGCACCTGTAATTAGAGTCAGAACTGGTCCTAGGATTCACATTTCTCCAGATCTTGCTCTTTCTGCTCCTCTGCATCCAGGCATGACCTTTTTACAGTCCAGCATTTGCTAACAGATCAGAAACTTTCCCAAAGTTCATGGATTATCTAACTCTCCCTTCCCTACCTGAAGGACCCATCAACTTTCAAAGTCTTCCCAACTTGGAAAATTCATGTGATTTTTGTCTCTTCTGCAGCTTGACATATGACAAGCAAGCTGAACCAACTGAGTTCTCCTGTATACCTATTGGAGAGTAAAACAAGGAAGAAGATAAATGACAGTTCTGAGACTGTGTAATGCACTCAGCACCATCTAATACACACTTCCATTAGTGTATGGGAACTAGCATCTCTCTTGCTGTCTGTACTCAAAACAATCCTCATATGAGGTTAGAGAGAACAGATTCACTGGGAAAGACAGAATCCATATGGTGCACTCAGGGAGTCTGTCAGATGAACAGCAGGTTGGTCTGGCTGGGGTGACAGGGTAAGAGAAAAGCCAAGATTTTTCCATTTCATGCCTTTAACAACACTGGACTCCTAAGGGACACAAGAAAATCAAGAGTCTGGATAGCATCTTTTCCTATAAGTTAAGCATCAATCCATCCTCTGTGACAGTGAAACAGAATTTATGTTGGAGGACCACAAATCTCCCATGTGCATTGGGAGGGGTGGGCCATACCTAGGCCTATGGGGTTAAGAAGGCTGGTTGATAATTAGATATTTCAGGAAGCTGAATACTGGAAGGAGATGGGAAAAACTCAAAAAAGCTACCGCACGCTATTTTTCCTTTCACTGCTGGATACAACTTGCCCAGCTTTATTTTTTCTGTCCCTCTGTAATTCCCGAAATAATCTACTGGTCTTCTATTATATCTACTTCCAGCTGAAAGCCAGAGTTTCAAAGGCACACACAAATTGAAAAGTGTGGAAGCCATTTTAACACTAGCTTCACCAAAGAAATGTTCATGCTAAGCTTTCAGCAGAGCTACCAGAGAGCAGATGAGGTGAAGATTAGATTAATGCATTCACTTCTCATTAGCAGACTTTAAAAGAGATTTTTTTTTTGTTTGTTTTGAGAGAGGGCAACATTACAACATCTCTTAAATTCAGATAAAAATAATGTCTGTTACATTAGTATACTCCAATATGTTATTATAAAGTGCTTTTCTATATTCAGGTGAATATGGACTACACAGCTGACAGTAGGACAAAATTTCTTTTTCATTAATCTGTTTCTATTTAATTATTTTGATATATCTCACAGTATTTGGTGTTGATAAACTTACAGCAATTAAGGCCATGGACTTTAAATTTTAAAGGAAAATGTATTTCTGAACTAGATAGCGGAAAAAAAAATAATCAAGAAAATATAACTAGTGTTTGTTTTCAAGATTTGACCTTACCTATTTCATACTTTGCAATTCAAATTTTTAATCAAATCATGTTATTGTGAGACTCATGATTCCTGACCACTTAGGATCCAATATAGAACTCTCAAACCTACTTGATTATGGATTTCTTTCCAGATCCTTCTGCCTCTTTATTGCTATGTAGTAACCAGAAAACTCTCTTTCCTTTGTGCTACTTGGTACCACACACAATGCAGTAAGAACCACAGATAGTCAGACTTGTGTCCCCTATAAGTTCAGCAAATGTAACACACTTTGAAGTGTAACTTTCAGGTCTTAATAGAGTACATGGCTCTTCCATTAGTTTAATCTATGAATACTCTGTAGACAGTTGTTTTTTAATCTATTATATGAAATCATATAAATCCTTTAGACGATTTAAAATGCTTATAATTTCTGTAAGATTCAGGAGTTCAGCAGTCAGGGGACTTGCTTATATTCCCTATGAAAGGCAAATTGATGTTGCTATAACCTTTCAAAAAAAGCTGCTCTTGGAAGTGTTACAGTAAATATGTAAATACGCTTTGAAATCTAATATCCTTCCTGAAGTGGAAGCCCTGGAGTAAAAGAGGTCTTTGAGAGTATGTTTTGGTTTCATGGGATCATACGTATGTGATACTTAGCTGTGACCAGCAAGGCCAAGAGTCATCACTACCATACCCTTTGGCAAGAACGTTCCAGGGAGTAAAGCTGTCCCAGTGCAAGGAAAGGATAAGGAATGTGTTTGCACTGTGACTGCATCCAGAGGCCTCTGACTAGGAGTTAAGAATCCATTACTCCAACATATACCATGAGTAGACTGTTTCTGTCTTAATATAAAATAATCTGAAACATTTTCTATGTCACTTCCCTTCTCCTTCTTGCAGAATTTCTTCATCTCACAAAGCTTTTTACGTGTCTGTTCATTAAGTTTCTGTCTCCAGCAATAAAAAGTCTTAGAGCCAACATAAATTACATTGACAGCACCATGCTCAGTAAATCTGTACTGTTCTACAGCAGCAGAGCACCTGATATCTGCCCTTCCCTTATTTCAAAATAATTCATCTCAGCCACCCCTTTCACTACACCAGTCCCAACAGGCTGATGGCTCTGATGAGTTTCTCAGGAAAGAATACTCTCAGATGATTCCCAGAAAATCACCACCTTTTCCAGCCAGAGTCCAAATTGCACAAAATTTCCTCCTCTGGCTGTACTGCACTTTCCTCCTTGGCCTACTCATAAAGAGGAATTAAGTTTTTGTTCTTCTCCCTAAAAGAGTTTTGGCTCTGGCCCACCAATATACTGGTTTGGGAAGCAGGAGTAGCAATTGGTCTTTGTCCTCAGGAGACTGCTTCTAACTGTGGAACATTGGTTGGTGTTGTTAAAGTGAGTAATGATAGTTATCACAGAATCACAGAATTACAGAATTGTAGGGGTCGGAAGGGACCTCAAGAGATCATCGGGTCCAACCCCCGTGCCAAAGCAGGTTCCCTAAAGCAGGTTGCCCAGGTAGGTGTCCAGATGGGCCTTGAATATCTCCAGAGAAGGAGACTCCACAACCTCCCTGGGCAGCCTGTTCCAGTGCTCCGTCACCCTTACCATGAAGATGTTCTTTTGCATGTTGGTGCAGAACTTCCTGTGCTTCATTTTGTGGCCATTGCCCGTTGTCCTATCCCCACAAACCACTGAAAAGAGGTTGGTCAAATCCCTCTGTCTCCCACACTTAAGATATTTAAACATTAATAAGATCCCCTCTCAGTCTTCTCTTCTCAAGGCTGAACACACCCAGGTCACTCCTTCCTCACAGGGAACATGCTCCAGGCCCTGTACCAACTTTGTTGCCCTCCGCTGGACTCTTCCAGAAGATCCCTGTCTTTTTTGTACTGGGGAGCCCAGAACTAGACACAGTACTCCAGGTGAGGCCTGTCTAGGGCAGAGTAGAGTGGGAGGATCACCTCCCTTGACCTGCTGGCCATGCTCCTTTTTATGCATGCCAGGATCCTGTTGGGCATGCTGCTGGCTCATGGCCAACCTGTCGTCCACCAGGACCCCCAAGGTCCTTCTCTGCAGAGCTCCTCTCCAGCAGGTCATCCCCCAGCCTGTACTGATACATGCGGTTGTTCCTTCCCAGGTGCAGGACTCTACACTTGCTCTTGTTAAACCTCATTTGGTTTCTTCCTGCCCAGCTCTCCAGCCTGTCCAGGTCTCGCTGAATGGCAGCACAACCTTCTGGCATGTCAGCCACTCCTCCCAGCTTTGTATCATCTTGCTGAGGGTGGACACTATTCCCTCATCAAGGTTGTCGATGAAGATGTTGAACAAGACCAGACCCAGCACCAGCCATTGGGGAACACTGCTAGGTCTCCAGCCAGACTCTGCACCACTGATCACCACCCTCTCAGCTCGGCTAGTCAGCCAGCTCTCAATCCACCTTACTGTCCACTCATCTATCCCACACTTTCTCAGCTTTGCTAGCAGGATGTCATGGGAGACAGTACCAAAAGCCTTGCTAAAGTCAAGGTAGATGACATCCACTGCTCTCCCCCCATTTACCCAGCTGGTGATGCCATCATAGAAGGCTACAAGGTTGGTCGAACATGGTTTCCCCTTGGTGAATCCATGCTGACCACTCCTCGTAACCTTCTTCTCTTCCAATTGCTTGGAGATGGTGATGGTTATGTTATGGTTGCAGTACAGGAAAGGACATTTCAGGGCTAAAATAACAGAAGAATGAACTAAGATGTTCCACAGGCTCAGGGAATTCATCAAAAGCAGAAGTACATGCACCACTTGGAAGAGACTATGATGCTGTGTCTAGAAGAAGCTCTCCAAAGGAAGACACAGGTTGATTATAAGTGGTTTTCTGTCAGGCTAGTGCACTCTCTTTGAGAGTGGTATTTTGTTCTTGCAATTAGCCAGTTTGAACAGTGGGTAGCTCACGATCAGCTTGAAAGACTGAAACCAAATCATGTTACAAAGCATTTCATCTTCTGCCCAATTCATGTTTCATAAATTTGAAATGGGATTCATAAGCTACACATTGCTTGTGACGTGTGTTCCACAAATACTCCCTTGGACCATGTACAGGGGAAAGAGTGCTCTCTTTTTCAATTCTGTCTTTTAACTCCTTCAGAAACTTACAAATGACATTTGAAGAGTTCTTACACAGAAACCTTGAACCATCCTTCGCTTTACACCCCAAGATTTCAAACAGACCTCTCCTCTTCAGGGTCATCAAAACTCCCTTTGCTCCCAGACAGGACTCTGTGGGCAGTGCAGTGACATTCATACCAGTGTTACTGAGTTTTATTTTGGTTATATTTAAGAAATTAAAGGCACAAGGATGCACACGTAAGCCAATGACATAATTGTGAACTATTCCTCTTTTAAGGGCCTTACTGAATTATGTGCCTATTGTTGCTTCATCCTCAACTGCCTTATGGGTGGATCTGCACTGATAGTAAGAGTGGACATTGGATATATTTTGCATAAACCTGAATGCACACCTCTTCTTCAGGTGTGACCTTGGTGCTTCCTTCAAGCATGACTGACAATAGATAAGAATGTATCAGGGAGCAGTGAGAGTGTGCTGTGCTGCAAGGCAAGGTGAGTGGGGAGTTGAGCGCAACAGCAAGCAACATGAGGCAGTGTCCCCACAGGCATGGGGCTAACCAGGCCCAGCCAAGAGCCCTACAATTCCCAGACATGTTGTAGAATTGTAGGACGGCTTTGGGTTGGAAGGGACCTTAAAGATCATCTGTTTCCAATGCTCCTGTTATGGGCAGGGATGCCACCCAGTAGATCAGGTTGCCCAGGTCCTCATCCAACCTGGTCCTGAACACCTCCAGGGATGGGGCATCCACAGCTTCTCTGGCAACCTGTTGCCTGTGCTTCAGCACCCTCTGAGTGAGAGAATTCCCTCCTAACATCTAACTCTCCCTTCTTTCAGTTTAAAACCATTCCCCCTCATCCAATCATTATCTGCCAGAGTAAAAAGTTGCCCCCCATCTTTTTCTTAAGCCCCCTTTAAGTACAGAAAGGCTGCAATGAGATCTCCCTGGAGCCTTCACTTCTTCAGGCTGAACATCCCTAGCTTTTTCTTCATAGGAGAGGGGCTCCAGCCCTCTGAGCATCTTTGTGGTTCTCCTCTGGACCCGCTCTAAGAGGTCTACATCCTTCTGGTGCTGCATGCCCAAAACCTGAACACAATACTTCAAGTGGGGCCTCACAAGGGCAGAGCAGAGGGGGACAATCACCTCCCTTGACCTGCTGCTGGCCATGCCTCTGTTGATGCTGCCCAGGATGCAGCTGGCCTTCTGGGCTGCAAGCGCGCACTGCTGGCTCATGCCGAGCTTTTGGTCCACCAGAACCCCCAAGTCCTCTCCACAGAGCCGTTGTCAATGAGTTCTTCTCCTAGTCTGTCCTGTCCTCATGTCTGAGATTGCCCCAACCCAGGTGCAGCACCTTGCACTTGGCCTTACTGAACCTCATTAGGTTCATGTGGGCCCACTTCTCAAGCTTGTTCAGGTCCCTTTGGATGGCATCCCTTCCTTTTCTTGTATTGACTGCACCACTCAGCTTGGTGTCACCTGCAAACTTGCTGAGATGACTCAATCCCACTGTCTGTGTCGTTGATAAAGATATTCAACAGTACTGGTCCCAAGTCAGAGCCCTGAGGGACACCACTCGTCACCAGCCTCCACAAGGACATGGAGCCATTGACCACCACTCTCTGGGTGCAGCCATCCAGTCAATTCCTTGTCCACCGAATAGTCCACCCTTCAAATCCATCTCTCTAAATCTCTGTTTGGAGATCGGGATGTCACGCAGGACTGTGTGAAAGGCTTTAGAGAATTCCGGGTAGATGACATGGGTCAGTCTTCACTTGTCATCTGATGCAGTCACTCCATCATAGAAGTCCACAGGATCGGTCAGGCACAATTTGTTCTTGGTGAAGCTGTGCTGGCTGTCTTGGATCACCTCTTTGTCCTTCATGTGCTTTGACATTGCCCCCAGGAGGATCTGTTCCATGATCTTGCCAGGCACAGAGGTGAGGCTCACTGGTCTGTAGTTCCCTGGGTCCTCCTTTCTACCCTTTTTAGAAATGGGAGTGATGTTTCCCTTTTTTCGATCAGAAGGGACTTCACCTGACTGGCATGACTTTTCAAGTATGGTGAAGAGAGGCTTGGCAACTCCATCAGCCAGTCCCCTCAGGACCCTGGGATGTATGACATCAGGCCCCATAGACTTTTACCTGTTCAGTTTCATCATGTGGTCCTGTCTTCCCTGATTGATTTCTTACACATAGGGAAATGTCCACAGCAAGGAGGCTGGTTCACAGCAAAGCCAACAGGTCAAGATCAGGATCGGTGTGCATGTGGCCAGGCACAGGCAAATGTGCAGCGCAGCACAGGCAAAGATCAAAGGTGAGGGTGTGAGCTTAGAAGCAAGCCCTGAGCAAAGCAGTGAGGCTCCTGGCAAGGCATCTTACCATGGCTCTTTCCCCAGTGCCTAGCCCATCAACTTCCCCACTTTAGAGCTGGCCTGGTGTGCCATGTGGCCAGCCCTGACATAGAGCAGCTGCAGAGCCCGGTGGTGCTCTCAGGGAACCAGCTAAATGCCTGAAGGATGGCTGTTAAACAGTAACATTTCTCTCTCTTTCTTTAAAAACATTAACAAAGTAACCAAGAGGATGAAAAGGCTACTGTTCTTTTTTTTTTTTTTTAATTTTTTATTTCCTTTAAACAAAAGCACAAGCAAGATAAGAACCACTTGATTTTCCTAATCATGCATCTAATTTTCATCAGAAAAAAGACAAGGCACAGACTGAAAGCTCTGGAAAAACCATTACAGACCAAAGTCACCAAAACTCCAGCCTCATCCTTTATTTTTGCCTTTTCTGTACTCATAAAGGGGCTGGGAGTTGATCATGGGGGAGAAACGTCATCTGCACTGCCTTGATTTGCAGAGGCCATCATCCAAAAAAAATATTCTGGGTTGAGTTCCTGGAGAGGGATGTTGGGGTTTTGTGGTGGGGAAAAGCTGGCAACTTTGACTCTGATCTGTAAAAATCTTCCTTCACCCCTTACATATTTATTGGCTTGTTTTCACACCTTGCCCTCTTTGAAGGATTATATACAGTAACACGATGCTGTCTGAAGCTTCGGATTTTTCAAAGGTGCATTCAAGCTTGAAGCAACCCATTGCCCCCAAAAAATCAGGAAAAAAAAAAAAGAGCCTTGATTGCCTTCCTAGACTTTTCCCAACTTTTTGTTTTTGAAAGAACTGTGCCACTTCTGTGTGTTCTAACATAGCCTTCTTAACTCTTGAAAAATGCCATATCTAAAGCTTTAACTGCCGTATGTCCTATATAGACATATGAAGCATAGTTCTTTTTTATTCATATTTTATTGGAAATCTTACAAAGCATACAGAACAAATGCCAGTACATCAAATTCATCATGCCGAGCCTTGATTATACAGACCCCAAAGCCCCAACACTGCCATACAATCCTTCCTTTCAGGAAATAAAAGCCAATGACCAGTTTTCCCACAGGACCACTTGTGGGTATAAGCTGAAGCCCTTATTACTGGAGGTTCCTTGGATACAATTTAAAGTTTGAAAGTTCCTCATATAGCTGTTCACTCATCATAAGGTACCTCTCAAAGTCTAGGCATGCTGCTAAAAGTAGGAACACCCATCCAAAACCAGGGAAGTACTCAGCCAAATATCTGCTTCCAGCTTAGTAGCAGCCTTCTTTTCTCTGAGTGAGAGTGCAGCAGATGAGGAGAGAGATAAGCATACAGCAGTTCAGACAGGGAGCACAACATCCCAAATTTCTACCACCACAAGCTGTTACTATGTGTGAGAAAATGTCATGTTAGTTGCAATGAAGCAGGGTTGTCAACTGACCCAAGCCTACTTTGCAAGGTGGAGATAAAAGACTTCCCTGAGAGCTTGATGGGCTATGCCATGATAAAATAGTAATTAAAATAAATATATGAAGCAGATTCTCATTGGTCCAACATTTCCTCCTATGTTTTGTGGTGTAAATCAAAGCAGGCATGACATTCTCCGAAATTTTAGATTTATTTACATGTGTTTAGGCTGACCATGTTTACTCACTCGGGGTTTCACTCCACCACTTGTTAATGCATTTGGCATGCTGTCGTGTAAATACGTCTAGGATTTCAAAGGAAGGTCATTCTCTATTCCCCTTCCATGCAGAGGGAACATGCCAGAACTATGCGGAGGATATGGAATGAGATCACTCAAGATCAGAGTCACCATGGGTGGGTAACGATGAGGTTACCCCTATGGTGTGTGTAGATGTAGTCCAAACCCTCATTATAGTTATGATATATTCACATGAACACAGAAGCCCATCTTCGAAGCTATTCCTTGATTTTAAAACTACTTGCTGCTTTATGGAAGCTGCTACTGCATTGATTTTCTGCTGATATAATGCTAAATGGGAGCAAACGGGAAAAAAAGGCGGCGGGGCAAGGAAGAAATGGAGTATAGAAAAGGAAATAGAAGGAAAGGACTGGGAAGGAAAATGATAGAAAACTAGGGATCCACCATGCATTTGAGGATGTAAATTCAGAACAATTCTAAATTTCTATTTATAAATAACGGTTAGGAGCCAGTTGTGCATGTAGATCCAAATATCTACACGTCTAGTTGGGTCAGTGCACACTCTCTCATCAGTTTCACTGAATTAGATCCTGCCAAGCCCCATGCTCCTTTTCTGTTACTTAAGAGACTTTTAGTCAGACAAGAGCTTCTTGCAGCTCAACCAAATACTAGAAATTGCAAAAATGAGTCTCTTGACTTAAGAAGGACCATGAGTTACACACGACAGGAGACACTTCTACCAACCATACAATGCTTCCACCAATTCACTGCCTCCATGAGTCCAGGCAACCGTACTGGTCCTTGCTAAGGCACTATCCTACAATACGTAAACAACAGTTTTGATCCCAACTGACATATATGTTGTTCATATTTATTCTGATTATTGTGGGAATAAAATCTGTTGCCTTTTATCTTTTTAAAAAAACTTTATTATAAATAATTTTGAATTTATTTTACTTATAATAGAGATTTTTAATACATCGCTCTCATTGGCACAAAATTATCACTATAGCTGGATGAATGCTTAGAGTTTAAAGGAATATTTCTGGTCACAGCAGATTTAGCTGAAAATTTATTTCAGAATTATGCACTCAAGGATTAAGGCAAAATAAAACCCATATAACATTTACTATTTCATATTTAAATTTAGGAACTGGTTTGAAAAGCCCAGCCAGCAAAAAATATTTTTAAATTGTTAAAGATTGTTAATCATTCAAATTTTACTGCTAAAGGTATGTTCATAGAAACTGCACATATCTGTGAAATGCCTGTTTGCATAAAATGACAGGATTTGCTGAAGTCATACTTCAACTGCTTTGTTTGTTTGTTTGCTTGCTTGGTTTTCATTTTTGTTTGTTTTTAGTTTCTTTTGAACAAGGTACCACATTGATACTCCTAACTTTCTTCTGGACTGAAGATGGGATATCTGAAAGCACTTAAAATTGTGTCTAAAACTACCCCAGTTCAATCCAACTAGTAGCTTAATTGGTAGCAGAATTAGGTCATCAGAGAGGTCTTATGAAAATCCCAAGTTTATCCCTACTATTACATCATTTAAGTTGTGATAGCTCATTTTTGCCCAGTAATGAACTAACACTATAAAGAATTCAGATTGTCAGGACTGCCAGGGCAACGCCTGGAAGGAACTTCGATGCATGGGTTGATAAAAGCCTAGAAATACTGGACTTTTATCCAATTCTTGGTGTGAAAGAACAGCAGGAGGAGTTATGCCTGGTATTCTACAGCTCCTGTGAGGATCTACAGGTTTGTGAGCTGGCAAAAAAAAAAGCTGTAACTCCACTAAGACCAGCATCATTTTTATCAGTGAAGTTATGGCAGCTGAGCTGCATGTGTCCAGCATGAAACAAAACGCCCAGTAATCTCTACAGAGTTTACGTTATCTTTTTTTTATGTATGCATTCAACAGCAGCTGGTACATTTTGTCAACCTGATGATCCTCAGGAGGAGCTCCTATGTAAGTCAGCAGAAAGTCTGTCACTGGCTTTAGTGGTTCAAAGAGATCCAACTTTCCATGCTATGACAAACTTCAAAGCTGGCCTGTCCCATTTCACTCATCTTCCTTCCTCCTCTGTGTACAGCCAGCCCCACATCCAACTCAGAAAACAAACACAGTGATATGTGGTTCCCAATAAAAACACTACCATCTGTGTGCACATCAAGTCACATCTAACACGGCAATACAAAAAGAACAATCAGAATGACTTTCTTCTCAATGATAACATGCAAACACCAAATGGAAGTGAAATCCAGGGAGGATAAAGGAGTAATACCAATGGCATGCACCTACAAGGAATAACCTTCCTGTTTTCAGCAATGTGATCTACCCAAGCACCAGCAAACCTCAATGTGCATCTTCTGTGAAATAAGAGGACAATGTAGCCTCAGCAAAGATTTTATTACTCTTTCAGATCAATAGAAGTTCAGAAGTAGTTTATTAATAAAAAAAAAAATAAAGAAAAAAAATGAAAGAAAAAAAGTAAAAAACAGGCTTTTTCCTGATTTCTATGAGAACACAATTTTCTCTCTACTGCATTTAGCTGCAAACATTGCATGCCACTCTCCTTTCACCTGGCTCCCACTAGAGCTGACCGCGGCAAAACTAGTTTGCCTCATTACTGCAAAGCACTGATTTAGCTGAATTATTTTTTGGTATGAAACTAACACAGTTCAGATGAGGGACACTTTTAATAGTTCTTGGAAAGCCAGATATCAAGGCTAATAGGAGTTAGAGCATTTCCAACAACTAGCAAAAGTAGAAGAAGCTCAAAGAAATATATCATACAAGTGTGAGACTGTCAAAACCATATTTAAGCCATAACATAATAATGAGAAGGAGCCATGGTGGCACATTCAGCTCTTTGCTTCCTTTTTGGAACTGTCATTCTATAAATTCTGTTTATCATCTCTTCTTTAGCTAAGGGTTGATTGAAACTAATCTTAACCAAGACCACTCACTCACCCATAGTTTCATAGCATGGTAATAGGGTTTGAGAAGCATGAGTGGTTTTGCACAGGGTTTGTGGACATATCCGCTGGGGGGGAGGAAAAATTATTTTTAGACATATTCTGATGCATCATGGTGTTTATGTAGAAAATTTAAAAACAGTTGGTCAAAGAAATTTTGACTTTTACCATGTTAGCACATGAGTGAGAGCTGACTCATTTTTATTATCTGAGTGGGTCTCATCTACTGGAACCATCATTTCCAGTACTCATATCTTTTATTTCTCACATCATCAGTTATTCATCTGCTGCATCTGTCTCCCACACATATTTCAACTTTCAAGAACCAAGAATAAGGGAAGTGGGAACACCCTATTCATTCCAGTATGCAACATAAACCACTGCTTTGGGGTTTAAATATGAAAAGTAGTTGCAGAACATTATGAATACTAGTCAGTTAGCATTTCCCAACTGCTTTGTGCAAAGGTGCTACTGAGCACAAAAAGAAGCCCCAGCAAGCAGAGGCTGCTGTATCTTTAACAGAGAAGAAATCTTTGCTAAAGTATTTCAAATAAAGTAAGTTATGAGTGATCTTTAATAGAAAAAAATGTACTTTTCACAGAGGCATTTTCACTTACTTGAACATTAATAAACCTGAGAGTTTTGTTGCATGAGATAAATAATCACAGAACCATAAACCTGAAAGACAACTGAAGACATCATGTAATGAACACTCCCACCCTAGGACAGAACAAGCCCTAAATTTGTTAGTTCTTCAAAACCTTTATCAAGCCTCTCTCGTTTTCAGTGATGGAAACTGTGCCATTTTCCCAGGCATTCCTGTCCAAGCGATTCACTATTAATTTCTTTTCTAAGTTTATTCAAACCCAGTCCTTCTTGTCCTAATCATTAATGGTGTGAGGACCAGAGTTTTCCTTCTAAGATCACTGCTTACTGTTACTGCTTACTGCTTACTGCTTACTGTTATGGAAAACAAGTAATTTTGAGTAAAAGCTAACCTTTTTTTTTTTTTTTAAATAAAATCTAGTATTTGAGATTTCAAAACATGAATGTTTTTGTTTTTGTTTTTGTTTTCTTTTACACATGCCTTTACTTGCTGGTTTTGCTTTAAAAAAAATGCAATAAATCAGACAAGGCAGACTACTCTCATGAGACTAGAAGGCTGATTTCTACACCAGTATGGTTTCAGAAAAGTTAAGCTTTTAGATTTTTATCTAAACCAAGCTATTTGAGGTTCACCCATCACTTGCTAGTAATCTAGCTTTTCACCTCTAGAGACTTCAGTTTAAATCCTGGTTTAGGTCACAGTGAAAATGACTTTGGTGGTTTGCATCCTAGCGGACTTTTATCAACATTGAAAAACCACCACACAATCCAGCACAATGGGAAATTTTTGCTTAAAAGAAAGCCTGGACTGGAATACCAGAGGTCATTACAAGCGGAGACAGAAATACAAGGCTATAAGTACATGGAGAATTTTGAACAGCACCTGACACAATGAAGTCTAGCAACAAACAATATAAATTATCTGCTACCTTAACAGGGGCATATTTATTATATATTACACTCATACCTTTTTGACTTAGTAACTTCATGTATCGTTCAAAAAATCTCTTGAGAACCTCATAATGAGCAATGATAAGAGAAAAGAATCTTAGACACTGTACTGTAAATTAAATGGTTAGCAATATGATTTACCATTGCCCCACAGAACCTAGCTGCTAAGAAAATGATTTGTTGTACAAAAATATAGCTGTATGAAGGTATGTTAAAAAGATTGATTCTGTTGATCTCAAGGGAAACACAGAAATTAAGCACAGTCAGAGAAAATGGCAATTTTTAGGCCAGGGTATGGATTTGACATTTAATGTTAATGTCTTCCTCATCTTTCACTCCTGTTACCCTACCCTTTCTCCTTCAACCACATAAAAATTCATCCTCAGCTGCCTTGTAATAAATAGACAGAAAATGAAATAGAGACACGCTCATATAAAGACTGGTGCTAAGAAAGAGTTCCTTCATTCAGCTGTTCTAAAGCTGCAGATGACAACAGCAAAAGAGAGAGCTTTCCTGTAACTCAAGCAATTAAATGAATTTTCCACCAATTTTCCTAAAAAGTTCACATATGGTTTTGGAGTAGATATGAGAAGATTTTTTCCCCAAGCAAGGGTCTGAGGAAAAACTGAACAATTTTACACTGTGAGAATCAATGTCCTTTCAGCTACAGGCAGAACACTGCAAATTCTATGATTTGTGGTGCTGGAGTTTCTGGCACATTTCGTCATAGGCTACAGGTGGCTTTCCAAAAAATCTTAGCTTGTATCAAATAGAATAAATAAATCAAATAAAAAAGAACAACTGCTCTCATTTTTCCTACCATGGTTGCAGTAGTAGGTTTGTATTTTGGAGGGCCACCTAAATATTAACAAAGCCATTTTCCTGACTTTGCAGTCTGCCTTAATCAAGATTGGCACGTGTGAAATGTCACATACATGTCAGCAGAACATTAGCCATCAATAAAGAGGAAGACATCAGAGTGACCCACACCACTTTTAGAAGTGGACCCTCACCCTAATTTTCAAACAAAATTTAATAAAAAGATAAAAACAAACCACATGAGAACTAATGATTTTATCATTAATTTACAAATGTAAATTTAAAAACATCTATTTCTCTGGTGCTACCACGGCTTTATCTATAGTTATATTTCTGAAGAATTCTAGTTCAAGGTACCTTATACCTTAATGACAGCTTTCCCATACAATTGAATCTATGGCATAATGCAATAAGCTGAAAAACAAACAAAAACATGAACATGTTGCTACAATAGTTTTCTTCTACTCATTTCACAATTTTAATAACAAAATATCAGTTGTGAAGCTGGATCAAAATCCAGCTGTTCAGTCCCTTGTAAAGGGGCCAATAGTTTCGACAATGGAAAAAATTAAAAGGATTTACTCAAAGGTAAAATCACAGAGAAGTATTACAACAGAAACAAAAGAACTTACAGAAAAGGGAAACCATTCAAAAGTTATGAGCATTAGCAGAAAAAATGCCCCATGGGATTGTCACTCCAGTGCTCCTAGAACAGGAGGGAGGACAAGTTACAACAGGAAAACAACTTTTCCAGAGAGTTAGAAAATCAAAGGCTGCAAAGAAATCATGTACAAAGAAACACCCTCAAAGTAGCTGCACTGAAAAACGACACAGCAAATGCACACCTGACTTCTGTAGGTGAGAGTACAGTCAGAGGGACCACTGATGCACAGCTAGTGTATGAACCTGTGGAGGAACAGGGAAATCTCATGAACTGGAAAATATGAAGATGATACAATTTAAATTGAGAGGCCCTGGTGGCTTACGCTATTATAATTTAATAATTTGATCCAGAGCAGGACCAAACAGAGTTGAGTCCCACCTCTCACATTCAGTACTATATGTTGCCACTGCTCATGAGGCTAAGGTACTAAGATTTAACATTTTTCTTAGAGTGACTTAACAAATTATAGGCTTGATTGCCATAGAGGAGAAAACAATAAAAAGATCTATGGGGACTGAAGAGAACAGTACTTGGAAAACTGGTATTTAGGCGAGAGTTGTAAGTGTTGATTCACAAAAGAAATATCAAGCCCTAGTGCCTTCCAAGGAAAACCAGAGTAACAGGGCAGGGAAGCCCTACACATATTTGACTAGAGACTTCTGCTTTTGTGACCGGCCATTTTTTTTTTTCCAGTCTACAAAATCAGTTAGTTTAATTTTGTGAATGAGCAACAGCAGTGGTTACTGGCAATTATTTTTATTTTAGGGTTGGATCAGTTTAGAGGGCACAACAGATGAGTATGAATGATTTGTGATTAAGCCACAGATGTACTTACCAGTAAGGGTTTACAACACTGAATTTTACTGATCTCCAAATATGTATCAGCTGGTGACAGGTAAAAGAGTTAACATTCTCAGTAATTTATGGAAACAGTGAAATAAAAATGAATGTAAATTAAATATTATTAAAGTTAAAATACATTATTCTATTTTTAAATGGGGACACAGGAGAGCAGATGGTATGCAAGTAAAATGCCCTTAAAACAAAAAGGCTCTTAAAAGCCTTTCTGCTGCAATGGAAGATAATTTGTGGAATAAATAAAAGAACCTATGTTCAAATTTTAAAAGAGTTCTTTTGTCACTACAAGCAGAGAAATTTTTTTTCTCTTTTATGATGGCATTTTTGATGTTCTACATAGTTTTACTTTCATGGTTGCTGATGCCCATCTCAGAAACATGAGGGACCAGCTTTCTGCATTTGACATGTCTGATCATAACCCCATTAACTTTCATCAGGACAATCTAGGAAGCCTCATGCTGTAATGCCTTCAAGGACAGGAGTGGCTCATCTAGCAAGCACCTGCTTCTCAGTTCACAGCCCTGTTGATAGTGCTTCTTTTTGGATGAAAATTAATCAGAAGATTTGATTTGCTTCTTTTGGACCATTAAACTTTTCAATGTGTTTTGTTTTTTTTGTTTTTTTTTGTTTTTTTTCCTTCTCTCAAGAGCATAAATTACCAGATAGGATTTCTGCACCAAATTCCATTTCAGACAATGACAGCTTGATGAAGACCTACATGCCCTTTCGATTTGATATATCTTTTCTATTGTCAATGTGCTTCCTTGCTGTAATTTTCAACTTAACTGTAGATGCATTTCAGTGATTGGTAAAGTGTTCTTGAGCACATTCAGGATCTTCGGCAAGCTGTAGCCTGCTTCCAAATACCTTATAAATGCATATCCAATGCAATTATGAGATAGTAGCTTTAAAAACAGAGGAAATAGTTTCTCACAGAACATATAAATAAATTGTAGACTTCACTGATACAGGTTTATGGGTTGAGTTAAAAAAAAAAAAAAATACTTCAGATAAATCCACGGACAATGCATCTGTCAGCAGCTATTAAAAACAGTAGAACAGACTGAACTTGTGGCTAAGAAAGTACTTATGCCTCTGACAGCTAGAGCCTGCGAGGGTACTGTGGGAAAATATTGTTAACTGGCATCCATTAGTGCCCATGTTGGAGACAAAATACACAGGGCCAAAATACAGGGCTGGGACAGAAATCATTATGGCCAGTAAGAGAACTGAAACAAGGATTCTCTAGTCCTTACTATATACTAAACAACCTCTGACAACTAATACGAGTTGCTGATGTTAACCTAAATAACCTTAGAGATGCGGCAAGAGAAGTATCTAATGGATAATATACAATTTTGAGGGGATGCCTATTCACAGGCATGTGCTTTCTTCTCCTGTCTCCTGCAGAGGTGAGCCAATAATCAGAAAGGAAGCAAGTACCATTACAAGAATAGACAGTCATGTAAAATTGCATCCGTTCTCCATCTGTTGTCATTATGGGAACGCTAAGCTTTCTGCCTCCAGAACACAGCTACAACATGAGGAACAGCCGCAGCACATGGCGAGCTTTGTCTTCATGCCAGGAAAGGCTACAGCAAAGCTTACAGTTAGTCTTGCGACTATTGGCTGCACACTCCATAGCTGCTCCACATGTTAGTAGAGATTTTACAGGAGATATAGGAGCTTTTCCTTCCTCTTGCTTGTCAGCCACACCTCCAGATAAAGTCAGTAAGAAGCAATGGGACTGCAGTTACTCAGATTTCTTGAGCAGTCCCCAGCTCAAGGATAAATTTGGTAATACTGTATTCCAATGTATATTAACTTATATATTTCTTAACAATTATAGAGGAGGACATACCATGTTTGCAGTGTTGGAAAATTATACACATCATAGATTATAGTTAACAAAAGCACTCTAATCACTAGTACTGTAAGCATGGGTGAGTTATATACTATAGTCACTACTTAGAATCATGGAATAATGGAATGGCTTGGGTTGGAGGGGACCTTAAAGATCATCCAGTTCCAACCTCCCTGCCATGGGCAGGGACACTGACCACTAGATCAAAGCCCCAACCAACCTGGCCTTGAACACCTCCAGGGATGGAGCATCCACAGCTGCTCTGGGCAACCTGTGCCAGTGCTTCACCGCCCTCATAGTAAAGAACTTCTTCTTAATATCTAATCTAAATCTACCCTTTTTTAGTTTAAAGCCAATCCCCCCTTGTCCTGTCACTACACTCCCTTAAAAAAGTCCTTCCCCAGCTTTCCTGTAGGCCCCTTTTAGGTACTGAAATGCTGTTACAAAGTCTCCTTGGAGCCTTCTCTTCTCCAGGCTGAACAACTCCAACTCTCTCAGCCTGTCTTCATAGGAGAGGTGCTCAAGCCCTCTGATCATCTTTGCAGCCGTTCTCATTCTAATAGGTCCACTTCCTGGATATAATGCAAATCTGTTTATTGTACATATTAATTACTGAACAGAATATTTTAGAGACAAAAGAAGTCTAGATCTACATATAAAATCACTTAGTAAAATATGCATTCTCTAGGTCATTTCCTAACGTGGTATCTTGTCTCTTTCAGAGTCACTGGCAAAATTACATAAACATATGTAAAATGGAACTCCACATAAACATTTTCAGTGAAGACTGGATGTTAAAGTGTCAGATTAGACGAACAATATTCTGCAAGATTCCATCCCAGTGATAAGAATGACTGAATGAGCAGGCTGGGGAGAAGTCAGAGCACTGAGATACTTGGGTTTGTCTTTCTGCAATTACAAAGATGAATTTAGTTGAAACTGTTCTGCTGTCTGTGGCTTTAATGAAGACCACTTGCTTTGCCTAATCAAAAAAAGAAAAAAGTATATATTTGAAAACCAAAAATATCTTGGTTTAATGACGCACATAGGCAGAAGTTTTTAAGTGGGTAAACTGCATAGCCTCAGTGCACCTGTGCAACAACTGGATTTAATCTATTGAGGACTGTATTTTAGAAGCCATTGCTGGATTTTAGGCTGGAAACTAAAGAGTGCCCCACCCAGTCATGTCCCAGCCCACAAACTACTTTTAACATTTCAGTGAGGGTAGAACAATCTTATTCTGTGGGTTAAAGAAATCCAGGGATGATTTATATGTTGTCAGGAGTTTAAAGAGGAGAAAAGGCAACAGGGAAGTTCTGCTGACAAGAAAATAACCTAATCATCTGGGCTAGTGCAGCAAACCAGAAGATCTAAACTTATCAATAAGTGTGATTGGTATTTATGCTAGATTCATTACAGAACAGATATGTACAAACAGGATTCTGATCAATACCATGCAAGTCAATAATATACACATTTTCATAAGAAATGAGCTGCACTTCCTCCATATCTTTCAACTGTCATACGCGTGTCAGTATTTTAACAGTCTGTACCAACAAACATATATGTTAGACATAAAGATCAAACACTCTGCCCAAGGACCAAGGACAAATAACTATCAGCCAAATGACAGAACAGTAAGAGAGGCTCTGAAGCTTCAAGGCTTTTTCAGCAGTGATTTAGGAAACCTATCTTTGGACTCTTTTTTTTTTTCTTCTTTTTTTACCCTTCCAATCATGGGTAAAATCTTGATACCACTGATATAAGTGGAGCCAGATTTTTAACTGTTAGCCCTACCATACAAATCCATCTGTTAAACAGATGGTATGAGATCATACCCTGATCTCATACCTTCTCAGGCACAGTATCAAGCCCATGTGATTACATCTGAAGCATCTAGAGCAAAGGATCTGAACACAACACAACCACCTCAGCACCATTGCTTCATCAGGAAGATGAGCAGAGCTCTCTTTGCAGCCTTGCAGAGGCTTTTCAAACAAGACCATCAAAATGTTGTCGCCTGCTTTGTAAGCTCTGAGACTTTGACACTTTCTAAAGCTGAGGGCTGGACCAACTCCTTGATAAACTGCCCTTTCTCCCTTCTATTTTTGAAACCTCTCTACCAGCATTAAGTGTGACTAGACTGAACAGTGATATACATTGTAGTAAAATTAATGTAAACTATTACTGAAAAAGTGTCTCCCCTTACCATTATGATTAAACAGTAAATCTATGGCCATCTGGAAAAAAATATTCCACAAGGAGTGAATCTGATCTTGTGACCTTTCCTACTTGTCCAGGTGCTAATGTCACTTTATGCTCTAAGACAACATCTTAATATTACTCAGCAATGTTCTACTTTATATAATTTTTTGAGGATTTTTTTATTTCTTGACCTTCCCTTTAGATTACCTACAGAACAAAATCCTATCTCATATTCTGGCTCAACAAATACCTGATAATAAAGTGAAGATTTTCTTCAGGAGGGGTTGATGAAAACACACTTATCCTGCAGCCTTCACATCCCAGTGGTTAGACATCCATCTAGGGGTGGGACCCTGGATTGTGTTCCCTGTTTTGGGGCCTAATTATATGTGACCTGAAGAGCTATTGCAACAGAGATTAAGAAACCTCCAGAGCCCAGAGACCAGGACCTAGCTCTGGGAGAAGCTCTGCATTAGATCAAATAGGTCATTCAAGGCTGAATGAAGTGGGAACACTTCCTTTTCATTTTAATGAGTGAGAGGGAGCGATAGGGAGGGAAACTTTCTGCAGTTGACCTGAAGCTAGTGTTTTTTCTAAAAGTTTTGCTGAACTGGAAAATCAACTTTTCACAAAGCCCCTAATCAACATAGGCTTTCATGTTAAATACAGATGGATTAAAAAAAAAAAAAAAAGTATATTATATATTTTTCTTAGATATACTATTATACTATTATTTTCTTTCTCTGCTAAACTTTCTCCCTGGGATTAGCTTTGCTAAAAGTTTGACCTCAGCCACTTAAATGTGCAAGGTGAGTCTCCTAATCCTATAGTGCAGCCAATCTATGGAAATAGTAAACCTTCTCATTTTACAGATTTACCAATGTCTTTCAGTTAATGATGCAGAAAAGAAGGATTTCAGCCTGTGTATAACTGAATTCTGAAAGGAAAAGCAACATACTATAAATGTGCATTTGAAAATACAAAATAATCAAATTCCCAACCCTTTCCCCGAGTAAAACAGATCTCTGAGTCGCCAGTGATCTCGGGCGAGAAGACCAAGTCAAATTCCCACAGTTTGAGAACATGTATATGCCATTTACATCTGGAAACACACAAATTGTGGTATTATTTGTAGCCTGAAGGTTTTGCCACAATAGAAAATGAGAGGGTCTTTCTATCAGTGACAAGCCCTTTCACATGTCCTTGCACTGAAAAGAAAGGAATGCCAACACACCAAGTCCCTTCTGCATCCCCTGTTACCATATTTTTCTTTCCCATGCTCATCTTAGCCAGCTGTTACATTGTTCCAGCTCATCTTTATTTGAACAGCTTGATGATATTCTGGAACAGCAAGGTGGACTGCGAAGTAGTTCCCACCCTGACACACTTCTCTTGCTGGTCTCGGCCATATTTCATCACACAGATATACAGGGACAGACAAACAGCTAACTTAACAGCAAAATCTTGACATAAGTATCTAATGTTCTCAAGTTTGTTGTATCTAATGTTTCTCAATGTTCCTGATGTTGGAGGCCGAGATACTACTGCAGTATTATATTTAGCCCTGTTCACCCATCCCATTGTACTTATATTGTCATGCAAAACTTTGCAAAGTGAGTTCACAGAGGATGGTTAAATGCTCCCACTTTGGTTCTATAGCATATTACAAGGGAATGAAAGCAACTGAAACTGAAACACAAAGGGAGGAACGGATTTTGTAGTCTTTATTTGTTTGTTTGTTTGTTTGTTTTTAGATAAATCCACCAGCCAAAAAGGAACCATACTGCCATAGCTAGTATTGATGACTGCATGTCCAGAAAAGGTAATATAAATGGATAGACGTGAAATCAGTGAATCTATGTTGAGGTTTAATCTGCTGATGAAGGCTTTGCTTTATATCTCTGAAAACTCTATACTGCACAGCTCTGTTTTTTTATCACTTCTTGTATAGAAAATCAAAACAAAAACTTAACACCTTATCCTGCAAAATGCAGCACAACTTACTCCTGACAATGAGAAAAGGAACAATACTCTATTAACTTAGTCCAGGAGTATGCTAGTCACAATCATTGCTTCAAAATAATTCAGCTTTCAATTTAAGGAATGGCTTTCAACTCTAATTTGCTCAGAAACCACAAAAACTATGAAAAATATCTGTGAGATAGTTTCACACCTAGATACTTGTAACTCTCATTTGGGCAGAATAACTGACTAATGATGGGGCACTGGTTGCTGTGAGCTGCAGCTTTAGGCACAGAGAAAGTCCTGTCCCACAGAAGAATAAATTGTCACTAAAAAGCTGCCAGCCTCAGAGAGCAAAACACTGTGTTATCCAGAGGATGGAGGCACTAGAGAGACGGAAGCATAAGAAATGTCAATTCTCTGGCTGCGGGAAGGTATAACAGCATGTGTTACTAAATCAATGTACTTGCTGTTGTGCTGATCCTTCCCAAAACAGGAAACATAACTCCTGTAGAAAATTACTGCCAGTCAGAAGATTATGTGCACCTACTCAGGCAATTACATTCGATAGCTAAATATCATGATTTGCTTTAAGAAAAGCGGATCACTTTGGCCAAGTCCTCCCTCTTGCCAGAAATGACAAATCTCTCTGTTAGCTACATGCCTTGCTCCCAAGCCATTCATCTCACAATAGGTTCAGTTGCGACGGATGTAACTTGTACTGGCAACCACCAGCACATATCATCGTGCTTCTTATGCAGCTGCTCATAACTCCAGGCCTCTCCACAGCAATGAGCCTTCAATCAAAACAAATTGTTTGTTTCTTTCTGACCACAAGAAGAAGTCTGGTTTCTTTGTTTGCTTTGGCTACATTGCCTGAGTAAAAACACACTATAATGCTAGGAACGCCACTCAGCCCTCTCCAAAGTTAAAGCCATAAGGTTACAGTTTACAGTTCTGACTGACAAAGCAAAATAATTCACAACCACTTTTGAGGCCATGGCCCTCATCAAGGAACCCTTCTCTGTAGGCTTTATTCATACCAAACTCCCAAAAAAGCACGAAGGTGAAGATACTGAAGGGTTTCAAAGGGTGGCATGAGAAAGGGGTTTCAAGGGTGGCATAGCTCACAACACAGGGACACCTGAGCTGGCTTGGGAATGAAAAGCAACTCAGGGACTGGTTCACTCTGTCCCCAGCTCCCACGCCTCCTCCACTCACCCTGGGCTGTGCTACAGGGTAGACATACCAAGGGGAAATGATCTGCTTTCCCTCCTCTATCAACAGGCTAGAAACAGAAAGAATAATAACATTTGGAAAACTTATTTTCTGATTTCTTACTTCACCTGGCTGCTAGAAGAGCTATTCTGAAACCTCCCATTCCTTCATGCTCTGCTTTCTGCCCTCCAAGTCTCCAGATCCCTGGCACATCTTGTTTCAAAACAAAGCCACCCGCAGAAACATGATAAGCATGGGTCCAATGCAACAACTAATGGAGACAGAGAAAAACTACACCAGCCTGGGACAAATCTGTAAATTTAAATACCATCTTTTATATCATCTAATGGTATGTCAGAAGATTGTTACACAATCTGAAAGAGGGTAACACAATGTGGTTTCCTGACACTGGGAGGGACTGGAGCCAGTGACTCAGGAGGTCCCATCCCTGCCCATGCTCTTCTTTTCTTTCCATGCTCCTTTCTTGCTGCCATGCATCTAAATTTAGGCTGTAAACTAATTTTAATTGTAAGGGGCATGGGGTTGATTCCTTTGAGTGTCAAACACACTGTAGGAGCAGGATAACTAAAACACAAATGCTTATGTAAATTCATCTTTGATTTTGCAATCAATTTAGTTCACTAATTTGTTGCAGAAATTGGCTGAAGTAACGTGCCAGAATTTTTACTGCCTCTGCCATAAAACTGACAAGCGTAGGTTTTCTGTTTTTGTTTTTGCTTCCTTTCAAACGCAATAACTTCCCTTTTCATAAAATGCCAACATATTCTTTTAAAACTGTCAGGCTGCCATCAACCTGGTCATGATCCAGTGCCAGGCCATAGCCAGACAAGATGAGTTACAAGGTAATCTTTTACCTGCCAAATAATACAAAGATATTGGCACCTTTCTCACGGCTGCAAATCCACTCAAGGGGCCACAGAAATTAAAAACCTAAGAATCACTTCTTCCTGTTTTTGGTGTTTGCCTTGCAAGAAATGTGTCGTTCTGCAATGAATCTAATGTTTTCATTAATAGCATGCTGGTTTCTTCCCTTTCTCCAAGCCCTTTCCTCCACAAAAGTCTTGGATATGGTTTTAAAGAAATTGAGGATACCCTGCCCCCTCCAAGTTACACACTAGATTCCTGAAAACTGGTTTCAAGGAAATGCTACTCTGGAGATGAAATACAAAGCAGCTGCAGAACTTTGGCATGGGAGACTGTACAAATGCCACCAAAAACTGAATCATTGTCTCTGCCTAACTGGAAGTGTATCAGTATTCCTATCCAGGAAGGCCATGCAGCAGTGGAGATTGTCCCTTACATCATGTAGAAAGAATAGTACAGAAGGCCACAGACCTTGAGTATTGATTCAGTTTCTTCTAC
Organism: Anser anser; assembly: GCF_964211835.1. Taxonomy (NCBI): domain Eukaryota; kingdom Metazoa; phylum Chordata; class Aves; order Anseriformes; family Anatidae; genus Anser; species Anser anser. The sequence goes on from NC_139720.1 coordinate 73,174,340, forward strand.
ATAATAGTGACATTGCAAACTGTGGCTCTTAAAGTCTATCAGCAGGTAAATTAACACATCAATGTAGTCAGAGTTTTAACAGAGATCTTTAAAGTAGTGATAGCTTCATCTAGTTTCAGGACTGCTCCTTCTTTATTGGCTGCTACAGTACCTCTGCATTCCTGCTGCTTTTAAATGAATCATTTGAGATGTACTTGAGCAGTACTGAATTTCCACCTCCTACCTTTGTCCCTCATCTGAGATCTCAAAGGAGGACACATAAGGAATTTCATCATTCTGAAACAGCATCAAGAATTGGGATGAAAAAAAGTGTCTCCATATACCACTTAGCCCACTACTCATGGAGCCTGTGGACTTGCATGTGCAAAGAATGTATAGGGATTGCAAGAATATCCATTTAAGTGCTGCTGGAAGAATTCTTCTCCTCCTCCTCCTCCTCCTCCTCCTCCTCCTCCTCCTCCTCCTCCTCCTCCTCCTCCTCCTCCTCCTCCTCCTCCTCCTCCTCCTCCTCCTCCTCCTCCTCCTCCTCCTCCTCCTTCTCCTCCTCCTCCTCCTCCTCCTCCTCCTTCTCCTTCTCCTTTTCCTTCTCCTTCTCCTTCTCCTTTTTTCTCCATGATCTTAATTGTATAACCATAAAGTATACAGAGACCATAGCAACAGTAGTGCATCAACCCTTTGCATGCTAGTTTATTGAGCAGAATGGTATTTCTGGTTGCCAAGCTGAGAGAAGTTAGTCTGGACCCTGACTGAAGTCAAGCTGGTTTTCATTTGGCTTACATACCACCACCAAAACCAGAGATTCTTAGAATCAATCAACTCAATATGGACAACTGCCTGTTTCTAATGAGGTAGAAAAAAATTAAATAAAAGGCAAGCTTTGCATTCATAGTAGCAAAATAGTTAACAATGCCAAGACTTGCTCCAAAACTGAAATACCTGCACACTTGGGCAATGCCCACAGCAATAAAAATAATAAATATTATTTTCTTCCACTACAATAAGCATATAGGTATATGTTATCAGGTGTTTGCTAATAATTGTATGTTACAGAGCAATAATGAAGCAGAATGACTTTCCAAGGTAGAAACATCCTCTGGAAAGCACTGGTTTAAATAGAATACTATTGATAATTACTTGCTATTAGCACAAATTTATAGGTGCATCCACACGTGCTACTTGTAAAAATGTCCATACAAAAATTATACTATCCATCACACATATCAATTTTGAAAATTGGGATGATCATTGGAGTTTAGTAAGCTCTGGACTCTACACCTATTATTTAGCAACAGGCCATAGCAATTTAATGAAGGATTTGGGTGAAGTATCATCTCTGGAAAACTTGAATAAGAACTCAGAGTAGTAGGTTGTGGCCCCCAGGCTCACCAATCCCAAGGCATGCACTATGAGAGAGATGGTAGTTGACTATCAAACATGCTAATTTTAGGCTGTGAAGTTTGAGACAGGTATGCAGATGATGACAGTAAAAGTTTTTCAATCCTGCTACCCAGCTCAATCATCCCAGAAGCAGGAAAGGAATGATTAAAGGACAGAAAAAGAGAAAGGTCACGCAGCTCAATTAAAGCATGAAATGATTCAGGAGTTTGTCTAGTTCAGGCTCAAGAAGTCCTACGAACCACTCACCAAGGGAAACTGATATCCAATAAGGAACAGCAATCAGATGAATACACAATTTACACACCATCTAGATAAGAGATATTTACCTTCAGATAAGTTTAAATTCAACTACTGAAATCAAGTATTTCTGGTCTCCAAAACTTTCATGACTTAGACCAACATCTTAATAGCTCTAATCCATGTATCTGGGGACAGGGAATAAGAAAAATAAAAGTCACCACAAAACAAATTTAAAAAAAAAATCAAAATCAAACATACCTTGAGGTACCTTATGCTCCAAATCAGTCTGTTACTGGATACAGAGCAAGATAAGGTACATTCAGTGAGGAAGTCCTCAAGCAATCTTCTGGCTATACAGTACTCCAAAAAAGTAGTCCTCTTTTGCTTGCTCAGTTTATTTCATCTGAAGTGTTTAACTAGAAAATGGGATTATATTAAAAAGAAATTTCCAGGGACAGTTTCAATTCGGCTGCACTCCAAAGCTCAGTGCAAAATATTAGACATGCAAGTTATAATGATGGAGAAACCAAAATTTCCACTCTTAAATTTATATAGTATAATTAGTAACAAATCTCTGTGGAAAAATATTTTAAAAAGATTTTAGTGGTTAAACAGCACCTTCTTTTCTTATGACATAATGCTATTCTTTACATCAAATCTAACCTCACTCAATGGTTACTTTAGATTTTAAAGTGGAGCCTAGTAGTATGAGAGGATATTAAAAGTGATGTAAAATTCAATTTTACATGCTCTTCAAGGCATCTTTAAAAAGTGGTAAAGGTTGTCTTGATGTTACTGGAAGCCAGTTTCTTTGCTAATATATGAAAAACTTTTAAAGGTTACATTCATCTGGGAAGCAGCAACATACTAGCATAAGACTTGCCAGTGAATCATGTAAACCAGATGAAAACATACCCACTGGATTTCAGTGTGCCAGGAATCAACACCAGAAGCATTCTTCTCTTGAACTCTCTGTTAGTCTCTGAAATGGCCCATTTTAATCCCAAAGAACTCAGGCAGACAAAACACCGACTACCCTATTTTGTACATCATGACCACAGCTCCAATGATTTTGGACAAAAGCAGTGTGGAAGAGAGTTGGGCAGAATTAAAAGGGAAAGTCTGAAAAGTGTCTCAGTGAGCTGACCATCTCTTCTTCGAGGTGAAACCATGTGAAAGTACCACTGCTTTTGTGCCAAAGCTGCAATGACAGAAAAAAAAAACAAAAGACTAAACTTATAAAAGACTAACCAAACTTCATTCTTAAGCAAAGGATTCCTTCTTCTAAGAAATATGATGTTAGATGTATGGATACTGAGAATTAATTACGGACAGGGATGTAGGTGCTGTATGCGCACAGAATATAAAGTTGGTTCTTTTTTCAAAGGACTTCCAAACAAAAAGTTCAAGGGAGAAGATGTAGATCCAGGCAGACAGGTAAAGGACAAAAGATGCACAGGGAGAAAGAAGAAGAAAAAAACATTATGAAAGTAGCAGCAACTAGCTACAGGCAAAACTTTCTTTATATGCGTTCTTGTAGAACAAAGGGTCATCAAAGAATTTGAAGCAAAATGACATCATATATGATTCTGTACGATTATATAAGAATCCTCTAAGTTATGAATAGCAGCAGTAGGAGGGAAGCTTGACATACTCAGTATATGGCAATGCATCATTTTTAATAATCTTTGATAAAATAACTCAAAATATCATCAACACACCTTGAGCATATGGTGATTTTATAAAATTCTTCTTATTTGTTTTGACATTTCAGCCTTCACTATTTCTATATTTTTTAACATCAATGTTGGTTCACTCTTGCTTTATTTTATCAGGCAACATTTCATTAACACTTTAAAACTACAAGTTTCCTCAGAAATGCCTTCAAACATGCAATTTGGATGACTGCCAGTCATGAAAACCCACCTCTAACTGAAAAGTATTAAAAAATGGAATGGACTTTGGAATGGAGAATATGTTATTTCAGTTGCCCAAGTCTTACAAAAATATAGCAAACATGAGGAGTAAATGGTGTGCCACAGAGAAAAGTCTTACAGAAGTTGCTTGCTTAAACCAACATTTTTTTCATGGGTGCATTCACACTCACGTGTTACTGGTGAGTAAGGCAGTGCCAGTGCTCTGAATATTACCAATGCCAATTGGAACTTTAACTGTATTGAACATATCTGCATCAAAGGAAATATTCCCACAGTAGTTTCACAGTCTACGTCAATCCCTCCACCCATCTTGCATGCTACAAATGGGAAATGATCATTTTTCTCAACATAAATGGGTGTGAGAAAAGCCTAAAAATCATTTGAAACATTTAGCTAGCAACTGTTTAACAAGTAGTTAACCTTTGATATGTATCCTGTTTTCCACCATGTTCTATAAGCATGGCAGAGCTCACAGCAACACTGAAGTAACTTTATCCACTTGAAATCTAAAGGTATTTGTAAACCTTGACAACTTTTTTTTTTTTTTCCTCTTGGGTCATTCACTTCAAAGAGAAAAGGAAAAAATCAAATGAAGAAAAACAGGGCACAGCATTAGCACTGTCCTTTTCACTCCTGTTGCTGACCAGGATTTAGGATTAGCTTCCTTTCAGAAATCCTCTAGTGTTTACCCTCTGCAGGCCCAAAGAGAAATAATGAAATTTTGCTTGTTCCTCTTGCTGGAGGTTTAAAACATGACCAGATTTTAGGAACTGAGCTAACAGAAGCAGGAAATATTTCTCACAACTAAGTGCTTTCATTGCATTCTTTCCCAGCATTCATGGGACAGGAGAAAAAATCAAACAAACAAAAATGAACAAACAAACAAACAAACAAAAAAAACAGAAGACCAGAATTAAGTAGAATAAAGTGCTTACCCTGACACCTGGTCATTATTAATTACATAGTTAATCAAACTGGAAAGGCCACACAACCTCCTAATTTAAGCAGAAACTTGGACAAAAATCTCGTCTTTTTTTTATTTTTTTTTTTGTAGTGTTTATCTTCCATTGCTTTGTGTGTGTAGGCAATCAGAAGCTGTCATTTTCAGAATGTGTTGGGTGGGCAAGAGTCAGAACTGACATATTTAACTTGGGAGGAGGAAAGGTGAGATTTACAGTGAATGGCAGGAGGCAGTAAAAAACTAAACACCTGTCATATTAAATTGAAAGAAACCTGCTATCTACCAAAACTCTGCTGAGCACAGTCTGACCCCGCCTACGAGGAGCTTGAATTACAGGATATTTCTTGCAGTGAACAGAAAAATACTAGGGAACCCAAGTCAGGAGTCAGGCCGGGGAGTATGCTGTCTGTCTGTCCCCAGGGTGACAACTTTTCTCCCAGTGCAAAAGGAAACCCAGCCAAGGAAGAATTTTCTATTCGCATAGCAAACTTCCTTTTTCTCCCTTGGCTCCAAGGCTGGGAGGAGGGTAGTTGTCCTATCATCCATAGCAATGGTCACCTGTGAAGCACTGCCCCCTTCTCGTGTAGGGAACCTGAGACAAAATGTGCTGTATGAAGTTCAGATTCTTCAAAAAGCCAGGGAAAGGATAGGTTTGTCAATAGGGAGAAACACCGCTGGATACATAGTCAGTGTACAGTGGCAGAGGGAAGTGGGGAATGTCCTTGCATCTCTGTTCTCCTTCATTTACAAGAACAGAATTACAGTAACGCTGTCCATTTTGTGCTAGGTGAGAAAGCATTTCTTACCTTCCCAAATCTATAAATAACCACTTCCCAATGACCAACATGAAGGTCCTCATCAGAACAACTTGGGGAAATCAGAACTCATGCATCCAGAACTGGCCTAGTGCAGCAAGAAGCTGGATTGCTGCATGCATGCGGGGCATACACTGAGTTCTTGGACCTCAGCTTATCGCTGTGTTTTGTGGCTTGCTGATGAGAGACTATGGCCACAGTTCTCTTATCAAAAAAAAAAATAAAATAAAATAATCTGAAGCAGGACTAACATCATCAGAAGTACTACATCAGGGCACAGGTGTTAGGAAAATAACAAGCTCTGTGATTACTTGACAGAAGGATGAAAAAACAGATCCACTAAAAACTACTACATAAGAGCATGCTAGGTTAGACCAAACAACTGTCTGACCCAATACCCTGCCTCTGATGGTATCCAGTGACAGATGCCTTAGAGTAGGTGTATAAGAATTGTGGCAAGAATAAAACAATCTTCCTTGAAATATTCCTTGCCAGCTTCCAGCAATCCAGGCTATTATGGGGAGATTTAGAAAAAAATATATATATATATTGTGCTGATGTGCTTTATGAACCTGTGCTAATTGCTATCCTTCTGTACCTATCCTAGCATGCTCTCCTTTCTTCTGCCCTTTAGACTGAAGCACACATGAATGGCATGTATTACAAGTATACAGAAAAAAAAAAAAGTATCCTAAAACATTTTTTTTTCCACAATATTTGTTTGTTTGTTTCCATATATCATCAACAACAGAGACCAAATTCAGAAATTAAACTGAAATACAGGAGATATAATGTAGGAGCTACTCCTTCTGCATTTGCAAGAACTAAACAATTTGATGAGCCATTAAAGAGCTAAGCACGGATGACTGAGAGGTCTATCACTGACTTTTAAATACATACTGAATATGCTATAATTATTTTCATCATCTTATTTACAAATTAGTCAAAAACTTATCTGAAGGCACAGTTACTTGTAGGAAGTAATGGCAAGTATAAGTCACAGCCTTAGCAGAAACTACTTGCTTTCAAATGTATTTGGATACCATTATCAAAAGTGCATGCATGCAGCTGAAAGGTTGAACAGCTATAATTGAGGGGAAAATTTGGCCTGGTCTCTAAAATCAGGCTAAAATTACAGTTAGAGACATATTAAGTACAACTTTTTTTTTTTTTTTTTTTCCCCCTAAAGCATCAAAACCATTAGTTTCCTAGCTTAAATCTCTCCCTGAAAATGCACTTTAGAATCTGATACTAAACAGCCCAGCCATAGTCTCGATACAAAATACAGTACTACAGATGACACACTGGGAAAAATAAAACAAAATTAACATACCAGTGTTTGTGGCTGGACCACTATACCATTACTGGCATTTTGCTTATGTAGTGATTCCATTGGTGTTTTGCATTACATGGCAAAACCATAGGTTCCCCTTCTAAGAAAAGAATTGCTTAATGTGCCAAATGGTACATCTGGAGAGAAGTACTGCCAGACTGTAGTGCTTAAAAAGAAAAGAAAAGAAAAAAAGAAAAGACAGAGGCCTGCTGGTTGTTTCTAAATGATGCTCCTCACAAAATTCCTACTGAGAATCATATTTTGGTATTGCCTAAAGCTTTCCGGCTGGAAAGCATCTTTAATCTATTATTCTATGGCTTTTTATTTTGTTGGCAAATCTTGTAGCTGCAGGGGAGACGAGTGTGGTTTTGGTGAGATAACATTTGTTAGTAGTGCTTTGCTTTAGCTTTTTAATTAAAATATTCTGTTGCCTTCCACTGTCAGAGACACTATGAGGCATAGAATTTGTTTGATCTTTGAACAAGTAGTGTAAAATGAAGCCTTTTGCCTTACCAGTGTGGATTTAACATCATATGGTATTCAAGGTTCAGCACATGTGTCTGAAAAAACAGAGGTAGAAAGAACCTACTAGATCATATGTGGTCTATTATAACATTTCTCTGAAGTACATTACACTACTTCTGTATGAAAGGTAGGCAGCCCTTCCAAGCAGTGACTTCTGCTTCTTCTTTGGCAGGTTATTGCACAAATCAAGCTGCTACTGGCAATGAGACCTCTGCTGCGGGGGGCCTCTGTGCCCCTTGTCTATGGTTAGAAGTCTCTGTGTGGCTGAAAGACTCTGACTGCAACACCAAGTGGAGACCTGAGGTGTAGCAGAGCTCCATCCAAGGTTTTTTATTTTAGTTATCTTCAAATTAGGCCTCCCTGTTAACAATGTATGGTTTCCAACAGTTTCACAGAAAGAAAAAAAAATCTCAAACGTTTAAGACTGGGAACTCAAGTTTGTATAGAATGATCCAAGCACTGGACAGAACTGCTATGAATTAAATCCAGTGATATAAAATATAACCTCTCTCAGCAAAAGTAACATAACATACGTTGTAGAAGATGCTAACGCAGCAAGGCACACAGGTAGTTAGTTCATGGTAGGTTCACGACATCACCGAACACAGCTGTCCCAGCAGACAAGGAAGGGATAAAAAGACTCCTCAGAGCTTCACTGTGTTACTAAAGCTGTGCCAAACCATCTGAGAACACAACTGTGCAAAGCTTCAGTAGTTTCAGAAGCCAAAGGAGCTCTCTGGTTTTGAGGTTTTTAACAGCCCCTGCATTACAAAAGGCAATCCAAAGGATATGTATGATTTGTTTCCAGTAAAGGTGAGTGATATTTCCAGCTGAATACCTTCCTGATTTGATGGTTCTAGGCTTACTTTCTAGAGTTTTTGGAAAGAGACTTAAATTATAGATCTCCAAGCAAAGGTTCCCCAAAATATTTCTGTACAGTAATTTTGTAACCAGCCTGAAATAGTCTGTGGGCCATATTAAATTCTCAGCGGAGAACAGATGATGCCTTCTCCCAGAGTATTTAACCCCACCAAAATTTTAGAGAGGAAGCTGAGACAGCTGAGACAGGCTACTTAATCTGACAGTACGAATGCTTCAGGGATTACAAATTGGTGCATGTGACAATGTAGACACTTTGCAGTTAGAATATTTTAAAAATCTATAAAGCATCGTGTCACTATTACTAGCTCACATCATTTGTTTATGGCTGGAAGGGGGAGGCAAGACATACCTTTCAGGGTTATGTCACTTGGAACTTGCCATTATACTGCGAAATTTCCTATCAGTTAGAACTAGGACACTCATAGAGCCAGGTTGGTTAGACTGCTGGTTTTGAGTGCCACTGTACTGAATGCCACTGTTGAATGTACTGCAACACTGACTGCTTCACTGCCAGTTCAGGCATCTGATTGTGTTACAGATGTCCCTTCAGTTCTGCTGGGTAGATAGACTAGTCCAGTCTTTTATTAGGTAATTATCACTTCCCATAGTATTAATGAATACTTAAAATTTTAATGAATAAAATATTGACCTTTTCAAGAGTCTCTATCACCATCTTCCCAACACGGACACACTGCCAACCTAAACAGGACATTTCCATTTCTTTATGTGAATAGTGTGGATTGGTTTGACATTCATCAGTGCTTCATACTTCTGGAAGCACCTTGACACAAATATACTATGCCCATTAAAAGAGAGACTAATTTTGCAAATAAGTCTACTTCGGGCAATAGGAGCTAGTTACTCATCTGTCCTCTAAATATAGTGACGTTTTTCCTTCTTAGACTTCAGTTCCATTATTTTTAGCAAAGATCATAATTTTTACATTCCAGGTGGTAGTTTTGAGGATCACTCTTTAGTTCCTGAAGGAACATGTTTGAACATTGATCTTACCTAAGATATTTCCCTTCTTTGCCACAGAATATTAATGGAAAGTTGAATGAAGAATTCAGAGCAGTGTGCCTGTCTGCAGGTGGATGACACTGGGTCTACATTTAGACATAATTCGCTAAACGTTTAGAACAGCTTTGGAAGACTGATAATTGCAGAGACTGATGTTATTTATTTTTATTGTTATTTGTTTATTGTTTATTGTAACCTGTGCTTCATTTTAACAATCAGCTCTGAAGTCTTTCCAGTGACATTAAAGCTGCATCTCTTATTTTTGTGTCAGACATAAGGTCTGCAAGTATTGCTCTCACAACATACCTCATGAATTTCTGTTATACTTATTTGTATGTAGTGAAAACATTATTTTTGAGGAAAAAAACCAATGTAATATAAAAAGAACAAAGATCACAGTGAGAATAGATGTGGCATAGTTTTATCCCATGATAATGTAACAGTTCCTTAATATTTAACTTTTACAATATCAGCTAAATTAGATACATGCTTTCAGAGACAAACTGTTCCAAGACTAGTTGTTTCACAGACGGTGGATGCACAGATTAAGAGACTGGCTGCAAGTAAAACAGGAAGTCTGTGGCAAAGTCAAAAACTGATCCAAGAACTCCTAATTCCTATCCAGTGTCTGAACCACAAGACTATCATGTCCTCCAACTCGTATTATTATCTTATACCTGTATATATTGTCTGTTTTCAACATACTCTATTAAAAGAGCTCAACACCATTAGAAAACATCAGTTTTTATCTCCTGTAACCCCCATGTTTGGCCTCACAAGCCCTTACCCCACCCAAAACTGGATGGACGTCTAGGAGCCCTTTCCATCACTGCTCCAAGACACGCAGCACTGACAGCCCACCTTGTGCCAGTCCTATAAACACATCCCCACAGACCTCCCATCACCTCCCAACCTCCTGAACACAACCTGCCTTGCAATCCATTTGCTAAACGTGCAAATTTGGCCATATTGCTGTTGATCTATGTGTGGTACGTGAGGCATCTCTGCCCGTTAGTGTGGGCAAGGTACTTGTGGTTGGAGGCCTCTCTCCTACCTGGTCTGGGAGGTCCACACTCACCCTGGTGCCCAGCAGCTTCATCTAGCCAGCTCTCGCTGAAGGAAGGAGCTGCCAGCACTCTTGGAGGATTCACGCAGTAGATCTCATCTCAGAACTTAAACTGTAAATGTGTTTCTGCAGAACTTAAATTCCAGAGGAGAAAACCCCAAAGCTTTCACCTTTTATTTGGGATAACTGAGAATATGGAAACTGAGTGATTGTAAGGGAAGGATTCAGAAAAATTACAATCAGCTGTTAACCACTTAATGTTACTGCTTGTCAATGGGAAATAAATACCAGACATTTGTGTCTTTGAAAGCCTCACTGATGTGATTTGTCTAGAACTGCAAAACACACACCAGAAATAAAATTCAGGAATTCCCTACCATCTTATCCTGCCACCAGTCACCACAAAACATCTCTCTGCATCTTGATTCAAACAGAGAGTGCCTCACGTTCTTGCTAAGTGAAAAGGGATTGCAGAGGTTCAGAAGCCAACAAATCCAGCTTCCATCGATCTGGTAGAAATGCTGGGGGAAAAAATAAATCTGAAAAATATTTTCTGTAGAGCAATAAATTAATACAGAAGACTATGGTAATTACAAAATTGTCTTTTAAATGGTAGTTATTTCCCTTTTAAAAAATTCCTTAATTTTCACTAACATACGTACATGTGGTTATTGTGCCATAAACCAGTTCATCCAGGTTTGCTTCTATTAGACAGATTCCATAACTTACGGTAGATCAAAAATGGGTAGCTGGATCCTGTCAATGGACACCAGGCAACTTGCAATTAAAAAAGATTTTTGGAATGGACTTTCCTAAGTAACCATGCAAAAACCTCATATTGATTATTCGAGTTCAGTGTTCTCCCTTTCCCAAGGGAAAGAACGTAAAAAACATGCATTTGTTAACATCAGTCAGAAAGGAAGTGGTAGAAAGAATGTCTCTTGATGCTGTTCTGTCAAATGTTATTTCCCAGCTCTCAGTATATACTGATGTTTGAAGTGAATCTGTGTAAAGGGTAACTTTGCTAAACTTCTCAAAATACCCACTATGTTGATTATTTCTGAACAACAAAATCAAAAGTAGGTGATAAAAGATATACAAAAACAATGACACGTTCTCTATCTTAATCCATCAGCAGGAGCTTACAGAGCCTATCTGACATTGTATTTGAATTCCATCAGCACCAATGGGAATATGTAATTCAGAACAAGAGTTTATTTCAATACTACTCCTAATTTCTGGCTCCCTTGTCTAGTTTGACCAGAGAAAAGTGAGGCAGCTGTGCAATGGCAATGACAACACATAAGGAAAGAGGATTATCATTAAATAGACTTTATCACATTATTTATATCACAGACATAGAAATGCCAAGAAAATACTAACTTCAAACTATTGAGATAGTCTAAGGGTGATCACTCTGAAAAACAGAATACCTTACTTGTGCTACTCATGAATTTATTTGTGTTCATCTTAACAACCATAAAGCAGAAACAAACAGGTCTACTGTGGAGACTAATGCTGTTAATCTGATCAGAAACCCCTGGAAGACAACATGTCATTGGTACGTTATCCTCTTGTTGCATACCATATCTGACAATTTATTGATAATTTATTTCTCTGACTATTTATTATTACTCCTCGGTAGATCATGCACATTGAACTCCAGTGAACAACAGGCTCCAAAACAGCACACTCCTAAATTTACAGTCTTATGTGCTCTGGTAATGATTAAAATGAGAAGGGACAAAATGTAGAGTATTTTCTGTGAGGGTTCATCTATGCAATAATTCACACAATTGGATTTGTAATCCCATTGACATTGTTATCTCAATAATAAGCCAGGTTTTATTTTTAGGGAGTGACAGGAAATACTGTGACAATAGTGTATGAAATAGGATGTATCTATTTGGCATTCAGTACCTGATAATTGCTAATGCTGAGGGTTCGAACAGTTCAATCAATGATTTCTCTTAAAAGAGAGAGAGGAGGAAAAAAATCATAAATGAAAGGAGATACGTGACTGCCACTGAAGAGCAATTAGGGTCCAGCATTTGGAGAACAGTCAGTGTATTAGGCACTCAAGCATTACTCTTCCCTTTGTATCAGCTTCTACACAATCCTCCTCCCATCTCTAACACATTCTTCACAGCAACAAATTGTCCCTGGCATGACCCATGTTTCCAGCTAATGAAGTTCTCCTCTGTTCCCCCTCATTCCCTCAGAAGGCATCAGTTTTCTATTTTAAAAATATCAAGTCACCCTATCTCAGCTGCATTATAAACAAAGACAAACAAAACAACCCAAAACAGTTTTGTGTGTGTGGAACAAGAACAAAACACTTCAAACCCAAAGAAGTTTCCAATAAGCCACTCATTGAAATTCAGGAAGAAAAAAACCCAAAGGGTAAAAATACCCCCACGTATCCAAGTTCTCTGAGGCCATTTCTTTTCCTCATCTGTGTTCCATCATCTTCTTCCTTATCCAAAAAAGTTGTGGTGTCCGTGGGAGTATGAAAAAACATTGGTGTGACCACCAGAAGGAACTCTCTGGCAGCATAAAGCCATGCGTTATCCCGTCTCCAGGAACTCAGCCTCACTTCGACAGTCATAAATATTCTCTGATGAGAAAGCAAAGGGTAGTCATTCATCTAGACTGAATAATACTTTAAAACCTTGAAAAACACACTGGGATCCATGCTCTGTCAAGAGACAGAACTTAATATCCATGGGAAGCAACTTCTGATTGGCTTTGCGTGGCAATTACAGCCTGTGGGACACTCAGAACTGCCCACCTCCAATGCTGGGATAATCCAGGCTGGGAAGAGTGCTGGGCCTTGCCATTTCAAAGGTCCCATCCCACGTGGAGGTCATTACATTTATCTGAGGGCAGGATGAAACTTAAAAACCTTCCCAATTCTTTCCCTCGTTAGAATACTTTCCATCCATTTTTGCTGGTCTCATCCCATGTTTAATATTTGTTCGAAGCCAGTCTTCACATTATGCAGGCCTCATTAGGTGTAGCTCCACAGGGTAGCAAACTAAAATACTGTATCGGCGAGAGTGATAAGCCTCGACTACATCACTAAATGACACACAGATGCATGCAGGCTGAAGGAAGCATCCAAGCACAGGATAGCTTATAAATGATAGCTAATGTATACTATTAAAGGGTACCCAGAAAGTTAGGTCACCCTTTCAGATAAGCACTGCCTTTGGAAATTTTCAAAACTTTACAAAACATTTATGTACATGTTTTTAAATGAGAAAGATAGAGAAAAGACTCATTACTGATTTAACTGTATGCTGAACCATGTATTCAGAGATCTAAATTCCACGAGAGCATTACCTGACATCTTGCTACATAAATATTCTGCTTGTGCAAGCAGATCCACAAATGATCATTAATGTAGTCATAGTCTTGCAAAAATTATTGATGAGAAAATTATCTTTACGACCAGCTTTCATTTAGTCAAGGAAATTAACAAGGAAATTTAAAAAAAAAAAAAAAAGAGAGGAAAAAAAAGATCTAAATGTAAATCACTCTTCTCCCTTGGCCTCCCTTTCCATCTCCCACTGAATAAGTTAATATATTTACTATGAATAAATAATAACTTTATACTCACCTTCTCCTTTTATGTTAGTCTTTTACATTAAATGTAATGTTGGCACTCAAGGTAGAAACAGGTAATAAAACTGACCTGGTTATTAGTCAGTGTAGTTTCAGAACTATATTCACATTTCTTCCTTTGAGAATGTAACTGATTGTTGACACAATGGAGGCCAAGCATGCATTTATGGTGCATGATATCATTGTGTGGATAATAGAGGGAGTTTACTTATTCCACAGATGACTGCCACAAGAGAATGTAATTGCTCAATAATGTGTTGATGTACCCATGGGAAGGATTTAAGTCATCTGAGACCTGTATTGGTAACTTGCCAGGAAACCCAGCAGTAAATTTAATTTGCATGAAATGGAAGAATTGTAGCCATCTTCCACAATAAAGATAAACAGAAGAAGGGAGGAAGTCAGGAAGAGCCAAAAAGACACCAAAAATCCAGAAATCGGTTAGACTTTCAGTCATCATAAGTAACTTGGAGGCATAGTGCTTAAAATAAATAAATAAATAAAGTTATCAAGTTTCTGATTTAAAAGACTAAGAAAAAAAACACATTAGATTAAAAATAAAGTTTCTTTATTATTATTATTTCTTTTAATAGAGGTCCAGGATGTGGAGGGTATTGCCAAGTAGCCATAAGATTTTGGAAAATGTCGTCATTTTCCATGAGGAGACATCTATGTTGCTATCATCTATCATGCATCTTAGCATCTATCATGCTACTTAAAGAAAAAGAAAAAAAAAATGGAAAATTGAATGCAAAGTAAAAGAGGCAAAAAAACAGTTACCTGGATGCAGGAAATAAAAGCTCTAAGTGTAGAAAATTTTTAAGAGGAGAAGTCAACACAAGTGCAGTGTACTCCAGAACATAAGCTGAAAAACTATTTATGGATGACAAAATCTTTGTACCACTTGCAACATTATTTTTTTTTTTTAATATATCAAGTTAAAGCAGAATATCTGGCTGATAAAGTACGAGTGAGACAAAAAAACACACAAAGTAACAGCCAAAGCAGAGTTAAGAGCTCACTGAACATTACAAATCTAGTAGCATAACACAGGATCAACCCAATAAATAGGAATATTTTCAACTTCTTAAGGACACGAAGAGTCATAGGGTGAGAATATAGCTTAGTAGATGCTCAGTTTTAAGAACCTAACTCCTTCCATTGATTTTGAGAAGGCTTTCCAAACACTTAAATTTCAGGTACATCCATCCACTTTTTTTTTTTTTTTTTTTTTTAGTGCATGGAGTTCTTGATAAAGAATTAATCTTTGGATATGTTGAGAAGCATTTTAAGCCAATGGAAATTGCAGCTCTCTCCTGTAATGAAACCCCTAACAATGTAAAGAAACCGTGATGTTATAACAAAGAATGACCCAGAGAGCCCTCGCTGTCTAGGACTAACTTGGAATTTAAAGCCTGTCCCAGTGTCTGCCTGGAGTATTATTCCTGGATTTTCAAAACCGATCTCCACAAGACACAGCTCAGAGGAACCTACCCATTCTTAGCATAAAATAGTTCAGACCTCCGCCCCCACTCTAAGTCAAATGATCTGATCCAATGAGATACATCATGTTATGATGTGATGCTCAGATAAGGGCCCAAACGTAACCTACTCTACTGAATAATAAATAATAATAATAAATCCTGTACTACTGTAGCTAATTTCAGGTTATTTTTTCCAGTGGGTCTTTTCCTCACAGCCCTCACTCTATCCCTTCCCCTCTTCCCCTAATCTGATTTTTCCTATTTTCAAACATGATTTAGAAAACTGCTTAATGGCAGGTGGGTGGAGGCACTCCAGATAGCATGTTTATTGGTAGCTCAGCAGTTATTTGTGGTTGGCGTTTTTGGTTGCCCACAGGAATTTCCAGGGTGTTGTAAACAGATGTGGGTTCTTTTCTGCTATATAGATCACACCATAGAAAGATATCAAATGGAAAAAACAGATTATGAATAATGCACTAGTGGCAGTGTTTGAAGCTCAAAACTTTAAAGACTAGCCTTCAAAGTTATGGTTTTAGTTGTTAGGTATGGACATTTAGGCTACTGGATAGCTTTTGAAATCAGAACATCACTGAGAAGTTTTCCAAGTATTTGGAGTTCCATACAAATGAGGTGAAAGTGGGTTGAATACCATAATTTCAAAGCTAGTTGCGCACTCACAGCACTGCCCTAATCCCAAATACTGCTTCTTGCCTTCTTCTCCTAGGTATCACACTCATTTTCTTTTATGTTAGTGAGACACCTAAATAAATCTTCCACAATATTTTGCCATTGTAGTGTTGGCAAACTAAAGAGGAGGGCCTTAAGGGTATGAGTGACAAGGTAGACCAGCTGCTGGTACAGATTAGTAAAGCTCCACTGATCTCAGGCTAGCTCACATTAGCCAAGAAATTTTACTCCTTGTTCTCTTTTACACTTTTACTGGTACAATTATGCATAAATTACTTTTGCCATGTGATTTGTGTGTGCCACGTGCTCACACAACAGACATATGGTGGCCTTTCTTCCCTTGAGGTTAACAAGCAGCACATGATTAAAATCACGTTAACTCAACAGTCACTCTTACTCTGGAATTGCCAGCTAATGCTTTTTCCGTCATTTATTTTTTCAGGAGGGTTTGTATACATTTGTGTCATTCAATTTTAGTGCATGGCAGGTTACAGCAGAGCTTTGATTCATAGCCGGACATAGATTATTTTAAGCAGAAGGAAAAATGAATCCTGGTTTCAATAGCATTGTACTGTCATCTTGCGGTCGCAATGCTTGGTTCCTAACCCTTATTTGGAAATGCCTTGAACAAGAATTTGATGTGAGCAGGAAGAAATAGTGATTGCCTCACTCCTGGGGCTTTGGTTTGTTTGGAGGCCTTCTTCCTGCGGCTCTTGCGACAAGAGAGAGATTGACCTTGCCAACTGTTCCCACTTCAGTTCTCTCCATCTCCTTCCTTCATGAGAGGACAGCATGACTTCCTCCATAAAATCATCATTATTTAGAAGACTCCATCTCCTCAGGCCTCCAGCACTACAAACACTTAGTCTAAGAGAGATTTTCAGTGCAGTGCTGTGTACAGCTCTCCTTCCTGCATAAGCTTTAAAGGTGGAATGCTTTACTTCTGTCTGCTACTGATATGCATCCGTTTCACAACTCAGGAAAATCATTCCAAACATCTTCTTGGCTTAATTCACTTTTTCCAACTTGCAAACAGCAACCTTTTTTGCTTTATCTTGACTGCTCAAGATACCAGCCAACGCAGGATTCTCCCAGTAGACTCTTCCACTCAGCTCAAGAGTGAATTTCTTGAGATTTACTAAAACAAGAAGAGAAAGCTGTGAGCTAGGCTGCCCTTCAACTCCAATTGTGCTGCTCCCAAGCTAATGCATTGCTCTCCCACCTGCCTCCTTGCATCCCCCTACAGGCTACAAAGCCATATTTCAGAAAGACGCACAATGTACATTCAGTCCCAGTGATGTCTGACATAGTCATCCATCAGTGCATGAACAGAAACAAAGAAATAATAGTTGGCTTAACTAGTTACCTGGAAGTGTGTAGTGTGAGGATACCCCTACCCTAAATCAGACTCCAAAAGAACCCTGTCCTTCTCCTTTAGAGACAATATATAAATCTCTTCTTATGCAGATTCTTCATGACTCTTTCACAAATACCAGGAATAAAAAGCTTAAAATCTCCATTTCTTGTTTCTATTTGCAGTCTTCACTGTAGTCATTTCACTCATTAGAGAAAAACACTAGTACAGTCACTATTGTTACCTTCAGTTTCAGCTTTTGTGTTTGGGCTACCAATACTTTGAGAGAATGTTTATTTTTGCAGAAACAACTGTTAACACTAAAACTTTAGGGAAAATTCACAACCACATTGCTACAGTGCTCAGTTCACTATCTGGGAGGAAAAACATTGTATTTTGGTTAGAATTGTGTTACTATTGATCCCTTACATGGAATTCTAAGTATGCATATTGAATTCCACATTTTCAGAAAGAATTACATACAGCTTAAAATGTTGTAAACCATGTTTACTTCAACTATTTCCATATAGAGATTGTTATGATCTTGCAATGGGTTTCCACAGATAGACTTATGCATATGTCTGATGCATAATAGGCATCAATCAACTTAGTACCAGAAGGGGTATCCTCTGTGGGCTCTGGGATCCACTTGTGCACCTATCAGAGTACACAAGAGGGTTATACTCTAAAACTTCCCAAAGACAGTATATTGACTGCAATTTATTTATTTATTTATTTATTTTTATTTTTTTAGCTGTACATATTTTAAAACGTTGGAATTACTCACTTTACCCTCACACCTTCAATATGGCTAAATTTTATTTTGGCTTCAGAACAGAATTAAACTACTTGCAGAGAAAAAAAAATGTAAAAATGCTTCAGAAAGAGATGACTGCAAAATGATGGGGATAGTGTGGAAACTTGCAACTGACAGCTTCTACTGGTATGACAGATGACAGAAAATAGAATGAAATGCCAAGAATCCTAATTGTGGTAGACTTAGCACAGATGTTAGGGGACCGATCTCATCAATGATTGGTCCAACCACCAGGTATGGAGATGTTAATGAATGCAGGAATTGATAAACTGCAGAGGAAAAGCAAAACAACAGCAGAGTAGTGACAAGGCTGACAGACAAATACTGTGGGAGTAGCAAAAGTTTGTCTCCCCAGAGGGACAAAACACACATGCATATGCAACCCAGACAATGTCAAAACCAAGTTTCTGCTACAAGACTCCAATAGCATGGTGCCTTGGCTCTGCTTCGGGAAAGACCACCTCTAACAGCTGAAGACAGTTCAATGGCTAATTCGGTTCTTTGCCTCACTTACCGATACTGCCAACAAGGCTGCTGATTAGTACTAACTGTGATGGTGGTTTCTGTGATGTGGACAGATGCTTGCGAAAAGCTGGATGGAGACCACCAACTCTCTTCATATAGGCCACTAAACAGCCATCTGAGGGTAACCACTAGGTCGCTGGCAACTTGGGTTAGATTCAAACTAGTGACTTCGAGGTGAAAAGGCTCCATATTCAATTACCAGTCCCCTGAGTCATCCCATCCACCCTCTATAGTTATTTCAGAATGCTTTGGTAAGCAATATCTGAGGACATTACATGTGTTCAAAATGCTAAAAATACACATCTAAGAGGGAAGGGAAAAGATCAGATAACCCAAAAGTAAATTTTCCTTTATTTTGGTCAAAAAGAAATAAATAATTATCCTAATGATTTGGGATATCCCATCTATTATCCTAACACTCCCCACCCCTCCTCCCCCCCCATATGAAAGGGCTTTTTTCTCCCCCTTTGCTGCCCCAATTCATTTATTGCAAATATTATTAGAATACTAAGAAGAGAGAGAGTGTTTTGGGAAAAAAATATATATTTCTTTTACTTATTTTCTAAACAGTCAAATCAGCAGTAGAAAGAATGGAAATGTACTTGATGGTGGGGGGTGTGGGAAGGGATTAAAAAAAGCCCAGCACTAAAAACGACGACTCCCAGGGATTCTGCCTAGGGCTTCTCAAAATTGCAGACTTGTTTTAAGAGTGACAGTGCCCTCTGGTACCCCTGGGATATGGTATTTTCAATGCAACTCCAGAGTTCCAGCAATCTATTTTTGTCACCTATCCTGGGATCTGACAACTCTCACCAGGGGCTCAGTTAAACAAGCCTCCAGTTTTTAAACAAAGTGGATTTTAATTGAGAAACACCTGTGGTGAGAGAGCCCACTGGCATTATTAAAAAGCAAATTTATCACAGTGAATCATAGAGGCAGGGGGAGGGGGGTGAATAAGCAGGGAGGGGGTGTGGGAGGGATGTCCAAGCATACGTCATACCTGCAGCACAGTACCATTCCTTTCATAAAACTCCCTTGAAGAAATGTGTAGAATTTGACTGCACACCATGAAGAGTGTTTTTCCCAACAAGCTGTTCCCAGGGTGTTGAAAAGCTATCATTCATAAAAAATTATTGAGGGGGAAGGAGGTAGCAAAGGGGAGTTCAGAAGGCCAGGGATGCCAATGGAAACCACAGAATGAGACCCTCTGTAAAGCACACACCTGTTTATGGCCACCATAATAGCTTAACTAGAAAGCTTAAAGTTCCAAATTGCGAGGGGTAGGAGAAGGGGAGAAAGAGAGAAAACATAATGAAAGCTTGTTCTAACATCAAAATACACTTTAACCCATGGAGTGCAGACTGACAATGGATGGCTGCAATTTAGAAGAAAGCACTGACAATGCAAAATACACTTCAGACACATCTTGGTATCATTAGATAGACATGAGCTCAGGCCACAGATTGGAAGAAGCACCACTTTATAGAGTATGTGGCTAAAAAAAAAGAAGATCTTTAAATAATATTTAGTGTTGGCCTAGACAGCAGTTGACAATAGAGTAAGTTCCAAGGTCTGTCTAAATGCATTGGTAACTCCTGTGACAAAGACTTTACAAAGCAAGTAGAAGAGAGTGAAGCATCAGCCACCCTGCAAAGATTTGCACGATATGCAAATGTTTAGAATGACAAAGAATGTGCTGTAATTTTAATGACAGTGTTAGTGAAATCCCTTGGTCATTTGTAATAGCGTTATGCATGCACTCTGTCCTCAGTGAACAGTAAAAATGACGTACACAAGCTTGCTGGCCCAGGTGAGAAGACTTGACATTAAGAATGAGATTTTTCACAGGTATTAGTGAGTAAGTATGCTGGTTTCCAAAAAGCAGCTAGGCATTTTCATCCATTATTCCTTTATGAAGTGGTTTTGTTGTCATTTTTACCAAGAGTTCCCAAAACTTCTTGAGAAAACAAATCTCAGAGTGAATTGAGGGAAACCACAGGCAGAGTGAATAGACATATCTTGCACTGAGCAGGGTTTCAATCATTCTTACTCTAAGCCTTTATCTCAGGTATTCTGAGCAAGGCTGGAAGGTGGCTTTTGATGCAGCGATCTTAGTCTTGTTCATAAATGAGCACTTCTGGCGGAACCCATCATGATGGGCCTAGAAAAAGCAGAACATGAGTTTTGCTGTAGGTCTTTGATGAGGAACATAGGGTAATAAAAGACAGTTGTATGTATGCCTCCCAGTTTCTTTTCACTAATGATGCTGTCCCCTTTTTCTTCCCCTTCTTGAGTGTGCACACATTACATTTTTTCTTTTGCCTTTTTCTTACGAACAAGCCTTCTGAACATTGCTTCTAATCAGAAATAGGGACAGTCCATGGTGTGCAGAAGATCCTTTTCACATGATTATTTCTCTGAACTTATGTTTGTTTCCACTCAAAAATGATAGGAAACTTTCAGGTTTAGTATAAATGTTATGAAAATCACCTGACATTTAAACAAGACCAAATTCAACGCAGTGTTTCTTACTAACGAAGCTTCAGTGATGTCTCTAAGACATACAAAGCAGTATTGGGTTTTGGTGTTTCTGAACTCAGATGTGATCAAGTATGCAGCAAAAAGAAGGTGGGGTTAATTTAAATGCTCTTGATTTCAATGTCTTTACCTTCAGCTGCTTTTACCTTTCCTACAAAAGATGTGAAAAGATATAAATTCTGATTTAAATATTTTGTTTTCTATTTACATATTTTAAATAAGTAATTATTTTCTGAATTACATATGACTACTAGAGTAAGCTGTAAGGCTGCAAAAAACGCTGAGCCAGACAGCAGAATATCTTTGATTCTAATAAAGCAACAGAAAGACACAGGTAGCTAATCCTGTCCAAAATAAACTTGGTGTGAAAGTAGATATTGCTTTGATCTTAGACTGGAGAAGGAAGGATCTTCCTAAAGGCAGTTTTGGGTTACAAAAATCTGAAACTGTCAGAGTCTGGAAAGAATGATGCTAAATAATCATACACCCTGGTTTGTTTTTACAAACAGAATGCTAATGCATTCCCAATCCTCTAGTAGTCCTCTCTTGGTTTTGAACTACCAGAACTACTCCCTTTCTCACCCTGTAGGGTCCACTTTTATTTGTTGCTGCAATCTCCAGTTTGAGTGGTTCCTTACTCCATGTTAGATGGACATCAGCAGGCAGCCCACAGAAAAGTGCAGAGAAGCTCTCAGTTTTTGATTTCTTTTGCCAGCAACACGCTAGTCAGGAGCAATAGCTGTTGAAAATGGCCATGACTGGAACAAAGACAATGCAAAAGCAAATTCAGCAAACAGTGGCTTGGCCCTCCCAAGTCTCCACTGGGAATGCATGAACTAAGGTTTTCCAAAGCTTACAACGTGGACAAATTTGAACTCGATTATGACAGAAGGAAAATACATAGCCATCATTTATATGAGGAATAGTTAAGTCTTTTAAAAATTTACTTTAAGGATACTATTAACATATGCCAAAAAAAAAAAAAAAAAGCATTAGCTTCTCATTTTCATAAATTACTGCATCTTATCAGAAATCACCATAAGAGAAAGTTCCTGTAAAGAAACTAATTAACCCTGAAGAGGCATGGAAAATTTCCACTTGAAAGGTTACAATTTCACCAAGCTACAAGCAACTGGAAATGGATCTCAACATGGAAAACATTATTTAACCCTAAAGAGGGACACTGCTAACAGGTCTGCCCATAAACAGCAATCACGACCTAAATATCTTCCACATGTAACTGAATAAGAAACACTCGTTTTGGGGTATACTGTAAGAACAGTGCACACACACTTTTATCCAGCTGTGACTTCAACATACTGCAAAGCATCCCAGAAGGAAATCAGGAGAATGGAGGCAATCCACCTAACAAAATTGCTTCTTTCCTTAATGATGCCGGTGACTTGTCCGTCTCCGCACCCAAGCAGCAAGGCACAAGGGTCCAGCACCTTGGACAGCTCTGCCGGGCCTCCACGTGAGCGAGGCATGGAGGCCTCGGAGGCTTCGCCCACCATTGCACTTCTGGGCCTCCCCTTGGCTGGCCCAGCAGCTCTCCAATACCAAAATGGTGCACACTGCAGAAGGAAACCATAGTGATTTTAAGGAGGAAGCCTAAAGGGAAGGGAAAATGGCTGCTTTTGCATTACTTCACAATTTCTCACCCCTCTCTGCTCCCAACATTTACTATGAAGAAGTTTATTTACCGTACTGTAAGAAGACAGCAAATTCTAAGTCAATATAAAACAGTGATGCAGATAAGGCTAGGTACAAAGAAACGTTTAAAATAGTTTTAGGTACAGCCTCATATTTAGATTGCTTTTATTTGGAAATAAAGGGGAGAATTTTTGGAGTCTTACTACCCAAACACTTATATCAACTTCAAAAGATATATCAAACTTCAAAAAAAATCAATTGTTAAATAAAGATTGTGACAATGGCACTAAGCGCCAGGGATTATTTTTTGTTCGTTGCATTTACAAAAGTTTTACAAGTACTTTAGGTAAAACAAACACAACTTACTAGAAGGAGTAAAAATTCAGAACTCTGCAAACTTTTAAACTTATTTCTCGCAACTGATAAGAAAGCTTTTTAAAAAGCTCATGATGAAAAACTAACTCCTTATTTGCTTTTAATAAAAAAATGGACCTTAAAAAAAAAGATCTGATCACTACTGTTTGGAAGCACTCGAAAGCAATAAGATGGTCACAAGACTTGATCTAACTGTTCTGCCCCTTTACAAACTCAATAAAGCTTGCTTTTTATGACTGATTGCTGTGCTGTATTAATCCTCTAGCATATAAAACAAGCCTATTGGAGACTTGGACTCCACTGGGGGAGGACAGGGAAGCTGTTGTGTTCTGAGAATTAATCCATCTAGGAAAATCAAAAGCCAGCCACTCACAATACAGTAATCAGCATGTTCTCTACTGTGAAAGCCCTACATTTCCCATTTAGAAAACACAACTATTACTGCATTATACACTGAAACACACAAAACCCTTTTAGTTATTTGTGTTTGTTATTATTTGGTTTATATTTATGGGTTTGTGTGTATTCCTTTGGTGGGTGCACAACCATCAAGTTAAAAAAAAAAAGTTCCCTATTGCTTAAAAGGAAAAAGGGACTCCCACCGCTTTTTACACAACCCAAGTTCTTTCTGGATTTGCTTTGTGAACAGGATTTAACTCTTTATTACCCTAAGTAAAAGGAAATTCTTTGCATTTTTTCCTTCACATATGAAGTTCATTTTTTGTTCAGGATAATTACTTTTTCTCACTTTGTTAAATTATCTAACATGAGTTTCCTAACTAGCATTGCTAAAATAAATGTGCCTGAGGTTTTATCATTCCTCAATTGAAATCTGCTTCACTTTATTCTAGGTACTATTATATTTGATGCTCCTTTGTTAATAAAAGCTTCATTCTTTCCTTTTAGAGTTGAAAGATGTAGCCTTCCAAATAAAAAAAGTGTGTTTTTATAGTAAATTTTTGGGAGGGGTTATTTAGGTGCTAGAACTATGAATTTTCAATTGTGCTGTGAAGATGAAAATTAAAAACAAAGGAACAAACAAAAAACAGAAAACCGTCTGTAAATATTATGTAACATAGTAATTTAACTGTTAAATTAATTCTGGCCTAACTATAAGAATTAAGGCTTAGGAAAATCATTCAGAAACCACAATCTTATAGAGCACATGCTCAGGAAGAAACAAAACCATATCTTTTTCCATTCAGGTAGCAAAAAAACACCTGTATAAGAAATGACTTTATAAAGTTGGCATTTAAACACAACCATTTTAAACATCCTCTGAAATGTTCTTGTCAAATTATTAAAAAAAAAAAGTGTTTTCTAAAACAATACTTTTCTCCATTTCTTTTTAATTAGGTTGTCACTAAAAGCAACAAAACTTAAGAGTCTTTATTCCTATTGCCATCATCCCTTTATACACATTCTTTACTTAATAAAAGGCTAAAGAATTAGCAGTTTTGTATCATTGCCTTGAAAACCAGAAGGTAAAATCCCCCTAGATCAATTCCATTCCCATCTGGTCAGCATGGTAGATACTAAAGCCTTATGACTAAACTGAGAAGATCTTAGTAGTCTGGCTACACTCCTAATCATTACTATACATTTCTTATAGTTCAAGGTACTACATACTTTTTCCAGTTTTGAAGTCAAAAATGGGATTTGAGGAGCTGATGCACATGGCCCAGTGTCTGTTACACATAGTTTAAGGACACAAACTTGTTTTTCCAGTGAGAGTGGGATTAAATGACAACAACATGAACAATTTAACTTTTCTGGGACCTTTCTGCTAGACAGAATTGAGGAAAACCAAATGACAGCAATGGCAAAGATCTAGAAACATTAATCTGCAATTCTTGTTTGGTTTATACATGGAGGCTTACATTTCTTGACTGCCAGGACAAGGTATGGCACACACAGAGTTAACCTTGACCCCCCCCCGCACCCCACCCCAGACCTCCTCCCCTTTCTCAGCCCCCCTTCTCCCACCCATCTCATTCATGCCACATTCCACAGTGGCAGGGTCCAACAACAATATAGGAGGGTACCCAAAATGAAGAGGCAGGGCCTTCCATTCTTCTGCCTCTCTTGAATTAATTAACTGGAAATGAGTTTTGTCAATGTTTTGGAAAGGCAGAGGGGTGAAAAGAAACTGCTAGAATTAATCACAGTGAGAAACTACCTCTTCAGCAGTCTGCCAGAGTTCAGAAAACCCATGAGAAGTGCAAAATAAAAGGAAAGTGGGCTGACTTACCATCCAAAGGAACAAATAAAATTCAAACAAACACCGAAGTCTCCAAAACAGAGACATGCCCCAGTGCAAAGGAATGTAGCATCTGTTGCTGCAACAGCTACAGCCTTGTTTTTAATATACTTGTCATGAAGACTGAAAGGTACCAAGGTAAAAAGACATTTTACTAACAATTTAAATTGCTGAAGGCATGTTGTTTAATTCACTAAATATTTACGTACATCCAGTGTTCCACTGTTCTTTATACAATATAGGTATTTAAGCACCATGGTAGAAGACAAGCAACTTTCATTGTTTTGCCCTGATTCAGCACAGATCTTTTAAACACAGAAGGTAAATTGCAAGGCAGATATTTTTGCTATGTTTTTAATGATAGTTATCTTCAGGTTCATGGAAATTGTAACAACTCAATATCGCATGCATGACATCTTTCTACTAATGAAATGAGAAAGTAATGAAATTTCAATCATCTGAAAAGAAGGATTTTTTCCATAAATTCATTTACATTTCTTGACTACCAGGACGAGGTATGACATGTATTTAGAAAAAAATGTACTATGCTGTATACTGTAAATTACTATACTGTAAAAATGCACTATGTATTTAGAAAAAGCGTAAGTGTCCTTTTGTTTACAATAGTGAGGGAGAACAGTTGTTTGGTGATTTCTCTGAGAATGAACAGAATGCATCCAACTGACTGGAAATAAAACTGAAGAAGCCTTGATTGTTTCAGCAGGAAAAATATTTCAAATGAGAAATCTTTTAATGATTCGACTGTTCTTAATTTTTTGTTCACAAAGGCTTTTTTCTGACAGATCTCAGAAGTAACTTATCATCTTGTTTCTCTATCTCTAAACCCATATGCTCAAGGACTGAATTGTCGGCCAATCCTTTCTCCTCCATCCGTGCAATAAGCTCTTGGTTTCTCTCATTTTGTTCAGTGAGATTTCGGATAGCATATACTGCCCACTGGTTCACAACTGTTGCACAAAGTTAAGGATCATTTTTTTGTGTGTTTGTTTGTTTTTCTTTCTTTTCTTGTAAAGATGAAACAATGATTTATTAACATTTCCCCCCAATCCATCAAGCCCAGAAAAACAGTAGAAATCTAGTGTTTGAAAAAGACACATACAGATTATGATCCTGAACTTGCAAATACTTGCATATGAGATAACTTAAGCTTAAATGAGGTATATCCATTAACTTCAGGCAAATTTACTAGGTTTTACCTTGAATAAAAAACACACACACAAACACACAAAAACAAACACATGAACTGCAGGAATTGAAAGGACATTTTTTAAAAACAGAATTATAGTTAATTGAAATGTTCTAATGATCTTCCTAGCATTATTAAAAACAAACAAACAAACAAACAAACAAAAAATCATTGTACTTACAGTCCTAACACCTCTACACTGCACATTCAAGAACTGGCATAATAAGCTGTAAGTCAGGTACAAGAAAGAGGACTACTTTCACCAAAAAAGTTGAAATGTGGGAAAAGAGAAATACATGTTAACAACTGAAAATAGCACAAATAATGTGGGAGACCCTTAAAAAATATTAACCTCTAATACTATCTATGTCCAGTTCTTTGCGCCTGGGTACTTCTACAAACTCGCCAACAGAAAAGACACTATGATCACCAGCAGGTAGCTCCTACTCACGTTTAAATGGGCACAAGCTGCAACTTATTCACTTTCTAAGGTGGTCCCTTGAGGCCAGGATTGAGGCACATGTCAGGGCCATAGACAAAGGATTTAAATTCCCAGGATTATCAGTCAGGCATCTTCCAAGTGAACTACAGTGTTCATTTTATGAAGTGTCAAAGATGTTAGCTCCAATTCTGCAGCTGAAAAGCTATGTGATGATATAATCTTTCCCAAGTTACCCATATGGGAGGCAAGCCATTCTGAATCACATGAAAGTGGTTTGCCTGCAGGGCACCAATTATTTACTACATGTAGCTTCACATCCAGTAGAAGAATATGCTTAATTTACTCATCTCCTTGACGTCTTTTGGGTTGGACAGTGTCTAAGCACAGAGATGAGATAGTGCTCTTACAGGCATTTGCCAGGGGGTGACTGGAGGGGAAAACTCAACGGGGGAAGATGGGAACTTCAGACAAACGAATAAAATGCATGAACTGGACTTTCTTACACAATCTATCATAACAGCATTTGGAAAATCCAGCACCACTGCACCAGCCACTGCACACGTTCTTACAGTAGCAGTCTTATTACTTTGTAAGTGTACCTTACACTGACTGCTGTGCCTACCTTGCTCCCATCTCCAACTGCCCCTTAGGTTTACACTCATTCCGCAAAGGCAGTCTGTCATGATAGGCTGTTTAATGCAACAAGCAATGTGAATGAACATCAGCATGTGACAGGAGCAGCTTTCTTAACATGAGACCTTATCCAGCCTTCACAACCTTAATTTTAAGACAGGAAATGACACAAAAGAATAAGGAAGACAAAAAATAAATAAATAAAATATGAGACATAAGCTAACCACAGCGCTACTTAGATGCCAAAAGAGAATAGAGAAAGGACTGAAATAAAAAGCGTATATGGAATCCTCAACAGAGAGAAAGGTTTAAATGAAGAGTAGCTTGGCCAAATGTCACGGGAAACACACATGCTAGGGAAAAATTCTGTATTGCCGTGAATCTGTGAAACAGCCCATTACCTTTTAATAGTAGTTTACATTTATTTTCACATTCAAGCAGCCCAGAATTGGAAATCAAAAGTGGTAAAGGAGTAACAACCGCAGGGCTTTTTTCTGACAGTTTTTCAGACCATCAGGAAACATGCTGCACATCTCCACCATTAAAAAATATATATATATATATACTTGCATAAGCAGGATCCAGATGGGATAGTGACAGAGTAGAGAAATTAGGAAAAAAAAAATCACATCAAGCCCAAATAGATGAACATGATAGAGAGAGTATCAATGTATTGTCTTCTGTCCATGCATCACTACTATGGGTTAGATGAAAAGAAAAGTGCCAAAATACATATATGTTATAAGTTGAATACTTCTACTAAAGATTACATTTGAGTATATAAACCAACAATAAAATATCAAAAAAAAAAAAAAAAAAACAGAAGCAGAATCTCATTCAACAGCCCCAAAGGTAAAAATGAATTTCGGAACGCTAAAGTATACCAGATGATGAATGCAGATGAACAAGCAGAGGTGGAAGAAGGCTGATACTAGCAGGTCTTCCCTGGGTCTTGTTTAGGGCATTTCACAAGTGCCAGAAAGTAACATGAAGGTCTCCCAGCGAGCTGTGAGAAACATGCTATCACCCTCCTTGGCTCTGCTCCTGGGATGAGGTGCAGATTTCTCCCATGTTTCTAAAACACAACACTGAACTCCACTTGCATAAGAGAACACTTCCCTTAATAAAACTAATAATAATTTAAAAAGCAATTTTAAAACAGTGACAGTTTTCAATAATGCAAAGAGTCACACAGGAAAAAAAAAAAAGTACTTTTTTTTTTGTATTGGCCTTGGGAATAATCCTGTTTCCATCATCTTTATGTTCTTCAACACAAAAACACTGCTAAAACGCACAGCAAATGATGTTCTCCTATTATCATATCCATTCATGCCTACATAATATCTAAGACATCCCCATTATCTTATGAACTCTATCATCATTATGGTATTTATCATTATTGACTACTGTAGCTGAAGCTGCAAAATGTTTTCAATAACGTTTTCACTCATTCAAAAACTCTTTTCTGCATGTAGGTTTTCCATTGCAAATTCAATCATGAATATGCATGATTTCCCTTGTTCACATGCTGTGTGAGGCTAAGACCTTTGGATGGCTGTGTGCAGACCTAGACAGACTTAAGTGTCAGCAGAGATTAAAGCTAGTCGCCAGCTAATATTCACATTACCCTCTTGCTCCTCTCCAAAGATAGAGACACAGAAAGAAAATTAAACATATTCTAGAGTCTCTAATCCTACCAACACTTTAAGCACTTTATTGTATGCTCAGCTTTAGAAAGAGAGCTTCTAAAGTTTCCATAGTTACTACAAATAAGAGCATGAGCCTGTTTGTTGTGAAACTGC
This sequence comes from Anser anser, assembly GCF_964211835.1. NCBI lineage: Eukaryota > Metazoa > Chordata > Aves > Anseriformes > Anatidae > Anser > Anser anser. The sequence goes on from NC_139720.1 coordinate 73,203,921, forward strand.
ATAAAGGAAAAGAACTGCAGCAAGCACAGTAGATCTCACTGTATAGCACTGTCCAGATTTCTCCAGCAGTATATACTGCAATGTCAAATTAATTAATATTATAGACAAGGAAGTGAAAATTACATCTCTCTGTCACAGTGGAGAGGGCATACAGAAGAAGTTAAAATTTTCATTTCATTTTACAGGAGCTTCACTACTGGACTACTTGTGTTTAGGTAATGAAAGTAAACATTTGTATACATTTATAGCAACTCTTTTCCAAAACCATTCTGTACTGTATGCTATGGGATTCTTAAGTTATTTATACTTATACAAACAATAATAAAACTGAACCAACTTGCTCTGTGTTCCATACTCATGTAAGAAATTTTCAAATAGCAATTTAAAGTTAATCATCTAAACTGCTCTGGGTCATTACTTCAATTGGCAGGGAGGAGGCATATAGGGGGAAAGGAAAGGTGGTGTCTGTCCTAAAGGATGAAAAATGTTGCTATGTGGAACCAGCAAACTATGAAAAACTAAACCCCTTGAATTCTGTAGAAGTTTTGCCATTGACTGCAAAGAGAACTTCTCACAATTCTGTTGTTTCTTTTCTTATGGATTCTGCTACAACAGGTTGCCAGAATCAATGCTAGCAATAGCATAGCTACTAATTTAGGAGTTTAATGCTACATGAAATTACAATTGCCTGCTGTCAGGAGTCACTAACGAACACCCTATTGAGACGAATTACTAGAAGGAGGACTTATAAAACATTTCCCAAGGAGAGTATTCCAGCTCTTCATTCTCATATCAGGTGCCCCAATTTGGACAAAATGTTATTGGTAAGACTATTGCATCCATCACCTCTATGAAATATTCTATAAAAAAATTTGGATTCTACAGATGAAAAATAGTGGACATAATTATTAATGAGGCTTGAATCTGACTAGGTAAATACACAAGAATGCCTAAGTAATGTTGAAAGTACACTGCTTGAAAAAGGCAAGTGGTCAGTTTTCAAGCAAGTTTAGGATTATCATTAACTAATATAGGCTACTGAAGGGTGTGGCAAGACTGATATACATATGTTGCTATTCTTAAGTCCCCTTCATATTTATTATTTCTAAATATAACATCCTTGGTGAAGAGTTTGATATACTACATAGTTTATATATACACACACACATATATATATATATTTGGTCTGTTTGTTTCAGTTTGACAGTTTCCTGAACTACATTAGACTTTCTGTAACTAAATGATTACTTAGGAAACTATCTTCCATAAGAGTCAATTTTCTGCATTAAAAAAAAAAAAAAGGATATTCTTTGTGTGATTCTATTACCTCATTTAAATCAGATTTTGGACTATTTAAACATTAACTTCATTTAAACCAAATATAGGAAGAGATACAAAACCTTAATAAGGCAGACAACCCACGCAGTTTGGAACTGCAAGAGCTAGAGCTGTCCTTCTTCTCTAAGAGCTTTTCTGGAACAGGTCTATAGGACTAGAAATCAGAGATAATGAAAATACAGTCCTTGCTAACTATATTGCTTTCCTGTCTTCAACACACAATCCAATTCTCACTGAATGTTCTACAGACAAGAATGAAATACTAAAGCATCACAGTAAAAGAATCACTTCCACTTACAGGCCTGACTGGACTACACTGAAATGAAATAAATGATCTTTTCAAGAATTTCAAGTCCTTTTAAGTACTTTTGTATCACAGCAACTTGAAGACAATTCTTCTCACTATTTAAAGAGGTCTATAAACAGTGACTGGCACTGTTAATCACAATTCAGATCAATGTGCCGTGGTTGACCACACATAGTAGACAGTCAGGATTTTGGTCCCTCACTTAACAGCCAAATTGCTTACAGAGTGCTACAAGTTTATTTCTATTGGTGATTTTAGTAGTTTTATGCTGTCCTAGAAGCTGTATAAGTTGACAGAAATTCCTTAAAACTGTTCCTTTACTTTTACAGACCTTTTACTTCTGTTTAAGACATTATCAGAAAAAGCAATCACAGAAAACAAAGATCTAAGAGTACCATCTCAATGTATTTACTTATTTTGAAGAAGTATTTCATATTTTTAGAATGTATGCTTGGGAATCCATTTATTCCTGACATTACATTATCAGCATCAGAAAAATTCAGGAATTCAGCCTAGCAAACTTGAAATTCTCTGCCTAGAATTTACAATAAAGAGGCCTTAAATATTTTGGTTTCCTGTAGTTTTACTTAGCAGATTCCATAGCAGTTAACATCATCTATGATTGCAGTTGCCACATTCTGGATTTAAAAGCTGGAAACAGGCAATGTGCTATCGTCCAGAAATGTCCTTCCCTCCCCTGCTGGACCTGGTTCTTGCAGAGAAAACACAGTACAGCCCATGTTATATAAGCGCCTCCGAGGTGGAGAGACGCTGGAAGAGGCATTTATTCCTTATCACATTTTCTAAGGATAAGTTTTGCAGCACCGGAGAACCGAGAGCAGAGGTTCACTTCTACTGCAACTCTCACCTGCTTTAAGAGATCAGTAGGACGGTTGGACCATCCATCTCCAAATTAGCTTCAATCTCCACCACTATGTGGCAGCAAAGCTTCACTGGAAATGCACGAATAAGGTACCTGCAACCAGCCCTTCTTACTCCTCCTAGCTACCTTTATTTACATCAGTGTCCAAACGTCCTACCTATTAGCTGTTTCTTAAAGCCTACCATATGGTATACAGGTTCCTTTAAAATGGGATTGATGTATGACAACAGAAAGGCATGTTATATCTCATATATAACTTCAACTGAAAGTTAATCTGTCTAAACATCTACAGCCAACAAATACACTTTAAGACCAAAATGGACAATTACAACTATTTTGTCCAATGCATCTGCTTTGAATACAGACCACTGAAATATAAGTCACTCTTGAAATCAAGTCAATCAGTTTTGTTTTATGTACAAGATATTTTTGTGCCATTTTCTGAAACATATCTAATCTTGACCAGGAGATTTCACTGTGTCCCTGAATAAATTATTCCAGTGGGTAAATATTTTCATTCATTATAGCCTGAGATTTTTTTTTTTTAGTTTACATTTATTTAAAATTGTTTCCAAACACTGATTTCTATTCTAGATCTAAAAAAAATAAAAATAAAAATAAAAATCACAGATCCTGATCAAAGCACTTGGTAAGGATCTTTTGAGAAACTGAGGAAGATACACCAAGCTTTGCAAAATTCTTGCGCCTCTTCCTTACATTTGTATTTTTCAGTGTTCCCTCTGAAGCACATTATGCTCAAATTTGCTAATTGACTGATTACAGACGAAACATGACTTGTCAACCCCTTTTGGCTTTTCTCTCAGTAATTCCAATACAGTGAAAAACAAAGCCAGACAACATCCAGCTACCCTTTCACGCCTAGCTACGTTCCAGCAAATAAGAGTCCTAGCTCTTCATTTGGAAATACTTTTTCAGCACTGCTCAATTATGAGGCAGACAGACCCATGTCAGGATGCTCCTTACTTCCAAGACTTGCTTGTCTGCTTGGAACTACACACAGCACACATCAGTGATGTTCAGCTAAATAGTACCCAACGTTCACTAAATGGCTGTTTACTACTGCAGTAATTCGGGTTACTAAGCCATTCATATCTAGAGAAATTTTGGTTAACAGGTCACACCATTTATATACCCAGACATTTGATCCATACCCTATGTGCCTCCTTTCATTTTCTACAGGACTTAAAACGAGAATACCAACACACCTTAGCATACTAAGAAATTAAACAATTTCTGTCAAGTACTATAGAGCTACTAAAACCATAGTACGTGTTTAGCTATGTCAGGCTATTTTTTATAATAATGTTTTATGCCAAAACTTAAAAAACTTCAAATAAAATAAAGCCATAACCTCTAGTTTGTTTTACTTTTTCCTGTACTCAGACTTGTAATACTAGCTTAAAACCATGAATATGACACATTCATTTTTACTGCTTAGGCTGCCAAATTTTTAAAAAATTATGACTTACATGTTTAATAGAAACCCATAATTTATGAGTAACTATAAATCATCTGTTTTAAAACAAAGAATCACACTCTTGATCAATTTCAAGCTAATGTGCTACAGTTACAATATTCTGTTCTTACAGACCCTTCTATTACACTAATCCCATTTTAAGAATTCATGACAACTAAACCTAAGTGCCAGTTATCTATAACAGAGAGTTAGCAAACTGTTACATCAAAGAAAAAAAGCTTCAATTTGCTGTTACTTAACTGTTAAAATTGCCTCAGCTTACTTTCTTTTCCCAGGCACAGAAAAAAATATAAAATTCCATTAAGCTGAAACTCACATATCAAATTATTATTAAAACCTACCACAGGCATTGAGATGTAAAGCACTGAAGCACAGGGGGGTGGTAATTGTGTTCACAAACTGACTAAGTATCAGGCAGACTATAGTAATTTCAACTTTCCTTGGACGTGTAAAGAAAAAAGCTCCACCTGCACAAATATATTCATGTGAATTTATATGCATTCACACACACAAACAAACAGCTTTTCTAAAACACTTTTAAAATGGAAATCATAGAAGTCAAATAAAATTCTCAAAAATCTGGCACTAGACTGGAAAACACAACTTAGTTAATACCTAAGAGGTGATCAAGCTAATTCCAATTTATCACTCAGAAGGCTAAGGTAGATGATGAGATAAACTGACTTACAATTTGGATAGAAACTTTTTCTATTTATAAACTCTAGAAATTCGTCTACATATATAGATTCAGCAAGGATCTGTATGCCAACTCATCTGTCAGCATTGTACTCAAGCATTTTGTTCACTCAAGGTCTCTGAATAATATATGTGGCATAATTCCCACCCCTGATGCTTTCAGTAATTTCAAATGTCACTTATAATCAAATCACAAACAATCAAAACAATGAAGGTAAGTGAAACTCCAGTTCCAGTCTCATAGACACTAGATGATATTCAGTGTGCATCTAAAAATAACATCAGTCAAACAAATGGGTGTTTTGAAAGATGCAACTAAATCATAACCAAGTTTTTTCTCATGTTTTGCAAATAGCCATTAGCCACAATTGTATCTGCTATAATTTCAGGAAATGCTTGCATCTCCTTGAAGAAATCTCAAAACACAAACAGACAAGAACAAATAAACAGGATCAGTGGTATGTACTGCAAATATATCCTTAGTGAGACAGAAAGGAAAGGCTATATTTTGGAAATAGAAAGAACAAAGTCTAAGCAAAGATCTGGGATAGAGACGGAAAAAGATTTAAGGATCAGGAAGGAGCTACATATGACAATGCACCCACCAGCTGAAATTACAGATTGGTTTAATAACAATGGCAGAAAATGGAACAGCAGAAAAAAGTCAGAATAAAGATGTTATGCAGAGCATTGGCCGTATTACATCTGAATATTCCTTGGAGGTGTGCAAGAAACAATGTCAAGACGACAGACTGAAATATGATAAGGCGGTCATAGAAGGCAGTCCATTCTCAACAATATTTTTGAACCACTCCCAAATTTATTAAAAAACAAAACAAAACAAAACAAAAAAACTTTGGGTCTCAAATTTCTAGTGCTCTGTCGCAGCCCAGAGGGGAATTTTTCAAAAAGTCTACAGAAAAATCAATCAAACTGTTTGAGCTATAAAAGCAGTGAAATATTATATTTTCTCTGTTTCTTTTTTTTTTTTTTTGGTGCTTCTGGTAACTAAAGATCCACTTTCTTTCAAGAATTCAAGCCTGTCATGGATTTAAATCCACCAAGAGAATTAGGACAGAGGACAAATATGACAATATTTGGCTTAGAAATAGAATTATTAACTTTAATTCCTTACATTTCCATGCATGAGTTGGTGCCTACAGAGATTATTCTTCTCAAGGGATTGCACATATTATAATGTAACATTTCAAAGAGCCTTCTTGCATTCTGTATACCTCTGTTAAACATCCTCCAGCTCTAAGAGGGATCCTGTACATCACACACATTTATTAATGAAGATAGATGTCATTTGCTGGAGCTGTGTAGAAGTAATACACTGAAGAATAGACTCTATATTTACATGTCCTCAAAACTGTTTTGGCATTTTATATATTCTCAAGAAAACCAATACAAACTTTCTTGTGAAATTTGAATTCAAGTATTTTTATTACCAATCATACCTCAAATTGAGGAATCAGCAACCTGAGATATGCCATTAGGAATTAAAACTTTGTTAAATGTCCAAACAAAATTAATCCATGAACAGTTTTGAAAGAAAAATATCTATAAATTAATTCTGAGAATTATTTTAGACATTTTCACCAGTGTGTGTTAGGCAACAACCCCAATGTGCTTGGCAATTACGAGCTAATTAAGACTTCACAATGTAGCATCACTTTGATTTACCAGGAAAGTACCCTAAAGTACACAGTGCTCTAAAGAACCTGATAAAATCATATTATATATGAAATGCAGCTAGAAATTTAATGCCAGAAGCCTAACTCCCAATGTTCTTTCCCAATCAAGAAGCTGTAAAAAGAGAGACAGAATTTTTGTTTCCCAGACAATCTTTTCGTGCAATGCACACTGCATGCTTCCTTTGGTCTAATTTAAAGGGGACTTTGCATTTGACAAAAAAATATATTTTATTCTTTGGCAACAGTGTGAATTACTGATCAAGCTAATAGATAGAGATGTAGAACATCTCACAAGAAAAACCTACATTTTTTGTCTCATTCTGAAGTAGGTAGATATCTTCTTGAAACAAAACAAAAATTTCAGAAGTGCTGTCCACGTCAGAATTTATATCTACCAAATATAATGCTTAAAACTGATGAAGCAGCTTTTTTCTTGGTTCTTCTGTCACCTTTAGGTGAGTTCTGTTCAGAGTTTTCAACATACAGAAAAGACAAACAGCAGCTTAGGACATGGAAGCTACATTATCCAAACTCTTCAGAGTTTGCTTCAAGTCAATCTCAAGAGTAATCCAAAGTAGAATTAAATTACACAAAGGCCTCCTGTACCTCCTCAACAGGGACCATGGACTCAGATCCTGCCTCCTTATAATAGTCCCACCTTGGACACCCCATTCAATATCCTATAGAAAAATCCCGATTAGCATGGAATCCAAACCTCTCCAGTCCACCAACACCTCTGTAAGAACAAGACCAGCTACTCGCAATGAGTATAAAGACACCCTGATGCATAAGTGCCAGAAATCAGTATTGGTCGAAAGATGACCTTCAAAACTAAAACCAGAAGCTTTATTTGGGAATAGCTGTCTTTTTCCCTTTTCACCATGAGGAATAACAAGAAGGCTGAAGTCTTCTGGGAACCATTTTCAAAATGGGCCCACTACTGCTGCTGAAGAATCTGTTATTATACAACACTAAAGGATTCCCTAGTGAACCACACAGATCCCATTGGCTCCATTAGAATCAAAAAAAAAGTACAGCTATAAGGAATTCACGGTAACCTGAAGGAACAGGATTTGGTCTGTTGAATATGGTGAAAGAAATAAGCCCCTCTCAGAGATCATTCTTATTCGATAAATAACAATACTTGTACCTGTTCCAGCTTCTAGCCTGATCAGTTCACCTGAATGTAAGTGTAAGATACAAAGAAGAAGCTAAAGTTTGTGTATATGCCATCAATCAGAAATCCTCTACAACTTTCAGGGTTTTAAAGAAGAATTCTCAGCACATAGGAGTTGAATTGAATTTAATTTTCATTCTAGTTCCACCTATAGTAATTGGCTGCTACTGAGCTGCTATTTTATGTTGTCTTTGACACTAGGAACCTCTAAATCCATGTCAACAAATTTTGGATCTTCACCTGTGCTGACAAGTCCCATTCTTAAATTGCCAACCTGTAGGTCCTCAGCCACTGCTGAGTCACTAGAAATTGAGTTGATACCTTTTTATTAGTGTCATAGTGACAATCAGCACTGGTTTACAGCAAATAAGATTCTAACAGTGCTCCGTGTCTAAGCATAAGGGCTACAGTAGCAGCAACCTGTGATAATGCAAAACTGCAGCCCTCTGCCAAAGAATAAACTTCTGTTTATCTCAGGTAGCCTTCAGATTTGTGCAGCAAAGCAGCTGTCAATGGGATGAGGAAATGGGCAGTTTCTTCCAAGTGGACAGAACTTCACAGGGCATGGAGAGAGTGATCATTACTGTTTTCAGCAGTACTCTAGTTCCTTTGAACTAACTGTATCCACTGAAATAATGTTATTTTATGTATGCTTATGAAAATAGAGTCAAACAGTTCACCTCAAATTGGTGAATGCACTGACAGTGCCTACAGCAAGTTTTCCAAAGAAAGGCAACCAGTACTGATGGAACATTATCCTGCTTTTTCTTGCCAACATAAAAGATTTCACATCTTCATGAAAATGCTCAACTATATCATAGTTTATTCTAAAAAGTCAACTTGCACTCATATTTTTGCTTTCCACTGGCTTCTATTCAGCTGTGAGGCTTTTTCACTCTATGTGGCCTGTTTTAGGTTGTACTCTGTAACTTAGGAATAAAATGTCTGTCAGTTCCCCCAAAAGTCTTTGCTGGCATCTCACAAAAACAAACTGCCATCGCTGTAGACCATAGCAACTTGATTTCTTCTAGCTTCAGCCAAAAGTTTCATGAACCACAATTATACTTGCTGTTGCCATCAAGTCAGAAGTATTTTCAATCTACCTCTTAGATGACTTTCAGACTGAATATATACTTCAGACTGAAGCTTAGGCAAGGAGTATCTGAAAATTAACTTGTATTTTCTACACTTTCATCCATTATTCAGACTAAGGACTCTATGTATGGATATCCACAGCAACCACAGTTTTCCCTTTTACTAAAATTCTTATTGCTGAAAAATAAGCAGCTGGGTGTACTCATACATGCAAAAATGCACATGCACACATACTACACCATTTTTTTTTCTTCAAGTATGACTTCAGTTTTGACTAACAGAAAAACATGCCTGATTAGGGATAACATAATACAGACACTTACATAAGGATAAGGTCTATTCCAATTCAATTCAGTCACAAAATCAATTTGAGAAATCAAATTGAGAAACCCACTATAAGAATCTCATAAATTTAAGATTGGTAAGCATCCTGAAAAATCAAGAATATTCCACTTTCAAAGCTGCATTTCACTTCTCATCTTCAAATTCTATCATTAACTAACAGGTATCACTTTGAGTGCCTATTTATTTATGATAAACTGAAAACTCTTCAATAATAAACCGGACAGTTTATTTGCAGTTTTTAATAAACACCGTTTTTGTATGATTAGAGTCAACAATGCTTTAATGCTTCGATCTGAATGGGCTGGCCTCCCGCCTTTTGTTTGTGGTAAGCAAGTGGTATCTGTGAAAGGTCAGAAAGGAAGCTAGAAGGAACAGTAAGAAATGAGGAAGAGGTCAAAGACAATGATGAAACGAAGGGTTCTTGTCTGATACTACTGCCTATCAGAGATGAGGAAGATGGTGGCTCAGGAAACAGAACAGAAGACTTTTTATTCTAGATCACTTTTTCAGCCTAAGTAATCTGAAAAGCTGGATCTGGAATAAACTTTAACTGATATTACCCAGATAGGCATTTCAAATCCACTTTGCTCTTTAGCAGCAGGTTTTATTTATTTATTTGCAAACACAAGGCACATAAATAAAACCAGAATGCTCCCAACTTCGCAGATGTAGAGCAAGAAACTGAATTTTCAAAGAACCTATCCTTAATCTAAAGGTAAACAAGTAGTTTACTTGTCCAGAAACACCTTTTTCTTTCTTTTGAATACAGAAGGACAACTATGATTAGGATATGACAAATACAAGACAGAACATTTAAAGGGCACAGAAAAAGTTAAAGTGGCATTCAGCCTTCTTTGACGTTTAACTCTTCTGACCCCAAGGTCTATAACAAACCTTATCCCCCACATCTTTAATTATTTACATTTTCCCCCTATACTAAAAGCCTGATACGTAAAAGTTGAAAATCTAGCATCTCTCAGTATTACTCCAGTCAATTTATCTGGAACCATGCAAAGTTACAGTAGTTGAAAATTTAACATGCTAATTTAAATCTTTGCAAGATGTACAGAAAGTTTGTTCTTTGGGGTTCATTATCATCTTCACATCCATTATTACTGAGAGTCTTTTATTGTTGTTATATCGTAACAATTCCTATAGGAAAAACTACTGCTTGTTAGCACAAATTTGAAAGATATAAGTCTGTTAGAGATGTAATTAGACAAGGTAACACTGATGCACCAAAAGAATTCAAAACCAGAAAGCTGAAGTAACACAAACATCTCAGCTGAACTTCAGTTAACAATCTTATAAGCAATGAACCTCCTGATATTTCTATGCATATAACAAAGTAGTTCAAGAACTCAAAGGATGTGATTTTAAGGCAATGACAGCTTTACACGGGAATTTATTTTGAGATAAGAGCAGACCTATTTAGTCTTTCACTATGCTTACATATGCTATAAATAAAAAGATTTATTAAAGGATTTCTCCTCTCAAAGGTAATAAAAAGCTCTTAACATCTAACACGGCAGTCCACCTTCTCCTCATGAACTGCATACTTTATTAATTTTTTTCCCCACCCAGAAAAGGATCATGTCACTTCTACCACAACTACACCTTTCTTTAGAAGATTTTGTAGGTATGACTAAGAGGTTGATAAACCTCAGTTGATAAAATCTACAAAATCTGTATATTAACTCTATTTTTAAGTGAAAAATATAATAATATCTAAACTGTAGAGCTTGGATGTCTCCAAACCAGACATAGCTCAAATGAATATGTGCATCTACAAAGACTCTAGGAGGAAATTTAAGATGTTCTCATATTAAAGGAAGCTGGTTGAAACTTTTCCAGTTGGCTTTACACAAGGAGATGTGAACAACACAGCCTGAAACCACAAAAACAGGCACTAGAAACAAGAATGTAAAGAGAAGTTTCTGTACAAGACTTCCCAAAGAAACCCTTGCTGAAGAGCTACATCAAGCTTTCCCTTGCTGAATTCTACATCCTCTTGGCAAACTGCAGCATCATTGAGTGGTAGTATACAAATTTCAGCAACTCTCTCAACATTTAGCTCAAGTTGCCTAAATATTTCCTTTTAATTAATCCTCCTTAAAAAGAGAAAAGAGACAAAATATATTCACTCTGGATCACAGAGTTAGATTTTGGGCAATTTTAAGGCGTTTCAATTTCAAGTAAGTAGGCTTTCAAATCAGTATTGCTCTGTTTTACAAGCATCACAAAACAGATTTGTTCCAAGCAGAATGGGGTGCACAGGGGGAGAAGGGAATCAGTCATATCTCTTCAGAGGAATGTTATGCAATGGAGCTGGACACCTACATGCTACTGAGGCCTTGGTTTGTGGTGTCTGTTAGTATCAGAGCGTGCTACAAAGCAGATAAAAGCAGAGATGGATACGAATTTCAAACTCCTCTTTCGTTTTCCCACATAAGACATGCTGAGAACACAGTAGACAAGGCATGTTAAAGACATGTAGAGAAAAAGACAGTAGAGAAGCAGGAAAGCATTAACTTCATGCAACACAACAGTGCTTGGAATAATAACTTTACACCAAAACAATAAAATAGTAGCCAGGAACTGTTCACCAAAAGCTGACACAGTAAACCTTGCAACAGCAGGCTAGTACTTTTCCATGTACCTGCAAACTGCATGCTATGAACCAGTGATGAAAGCTCATAATAAGAGGTGTCACTATGACAAGTAAGTCTTTAAAATTAAGTTTTATCTTCTGGTAAGAGGTTTATAGTTCAGCCATAAATTAACAGCCTGTATCAAAAGGTGTAAGAAGTTTCACATCGCCCAAAATGCAGTAAAGGCTCCCACTTGGTATTTTATTTTCATTTCACTCAAGGTTGTAAATTACAACTCTATCCTTTGAAGACTTCAAATTTTATTCTATTTTACTAACAGCTAAAATGAAGGAATAATTGTAGAAAGAGATTCTAAACGTTGCTGCATAAGCCGTGCTTTCCAGCAAAGTAACAGTCATTCAGGTTCAAAACTCCTTACTAGGTTTTCTCAAGGCCGTTCTTCTGTTTGGAGAAGAATAACTTCTGCCCTTCCCTCTGCATCCCTGCAGTGCCTCTTACCAGAATGGGACCATAGAAATACTACTCTACTACTCAGTGCACTGTCAAGAAACACACTATCAAGTCTCCCTCTATATGAAAAATGATGAATGTAAAAACAGTGCACATAAAGCAACAGTGATAACTCAGATGACGCTCTCAATTATACACATTTTCATTCTGCAGCTTGCTAGCCTTGTTTCTGTGCTTAGAATAAGTTCTCCACAGGCAGATTTAGTAAGCACATAGAACTGATGGGGTACTTATTACAGTCTACTGAATAGGCATCAGTTGAAACATAAACTCCAGATCTGACACAATGACAAAACAGCCTTAATTCAGATTTCTATCACAGTTAGCTGTGTGAATTTACATTGTAAAACAGTAATATTAATTATTTTAGGAAACAGAATACAACATTTCAACTCAGTGTCCAGTTCATGAATCCATTTTCACAAATTCACTCGCTTCTCAACCAAGCATTTAAAAACAAGCTAGAATCCTAAGGCCAGTTAGACTTAGGTACCAAGTGAAAGCAATGCTAACAAACATATATTAAGCTCCTCTGTCTTTTTTCTTTTACTTTCCAAAAATATGTCATATTCAATAGATTTGAATTCTTCCATAAAGGATACAAGGATTGTTGTCATCAATGCTGCAGTTATCCAGGATCAGGGGAATGCCATCTAACTCATATACCTAAATAAAAACAAAAGATTAATTTAACAAATTGCTCAGGAATACTAACTATGTTTCATGCAAGAAATAATGCAAAAATGTAAAAGGGACATCTGTTTCATTGAAAATATTAGCAAAAATAAATTGCAGAGTAAATTAGGTATTATTAACAGAAATTATCACAAAATAGTATTAAAAGCAGATATTAATTAATTAATTCCTCCTTCAGCTACCACATGTTTGATTGAGGTATTTTTCCATTAAAGTTCGGTGTCATATGCTCCTCGCACTGAGCCAGAAAAGCTACACTTACTTGAAAGGTAACGCCTGCTTTCAGGAAGAATCATGGAAAACTACCACGTGAATAAAAACATAAGAAAAAAGTTGTAAAATACATATACACATACACACACAACTGCTAGCTAGTGTGGAGCCGCTTGTCCTCTTTATCTTCTGTACACAACCTTCAAAAGCAATGTGTTATCCGTATATACCTAAGCACAAATTCTTTGTATCAAATGAGAGTCACTGACTTTTTTCCTTTGATAAGGTCTTCATTACAGTAATGGCAAACAAGTAAAGATGACATCTGTCTTTTTTATTTTATATATACAAAAATGTGAATTCTTGAACACCAATTTTTTCAAGTTTTGTGGATGACATAATGGCACAGAGTTCTAATGGATTCATACATGCATACCTAACCTCATTACCAAGAAGTGAGGTAAAGTTGGTGTTAACAATACATCCATAGCATAGGTATTTTAAGAAAAATACATTCCATGAGAAAATTACCTATTATTTTAAGATACAATATAATACCATACATTGTCATGCATATTTATAGCTTTAGGAATTGTTACCTACTTAAACAAAAACCTGTTCTGAACTTTCTGTGGAGTTTCAACCTTTGAAATACCTTCTTAAAACATAAGCATTTATTTTTAAATGACAAAATAATGCTATTTTAAGAAAACTTAACCACATGAGGATTAATTATATCCACATATTGTTAATATTCTTTAAGCTGTCTGGACATAGTTGTGAGCAACCTGTTCTAGATGAACCTGCTTTTGAACAGGGAACTTGGACAAGAGGTTCCTCCAGAGGCCCCTTCCAATCTCAGCCATTCTGTGATTCTGTGATATCTAAACCATACTTGTTCAAATCTTTTTCTTTCATTTTTTTTTTTAATTCCTTGAAATTTAATTTAAAACCAAGAACTGTTGCACAAAGGATTTTAGGTAGAATATCAATTCAGGTTGTGTCATTCAAATTTGGCATTTCTCTCTCTCATCTTTTTTGCCCAAGGTCAAAAGCATTTCTATGTATCATATACAACAGTGGATCAAAATTTATTCTGCAGGATGGATCAGCTTTCTGACATGGTAAGAGAGTGAAGTTGGGTAGGAGGAAATTAAGATGTGATATCCAAAACATATTACCAATCAGAAAAACAAGTTCAGAGAGAAATTTGAACATACTCTTATGAGTTCTTCTTTAGATAATCTCAAATTCTAACATAAGAAAGTAACAATAGCAGAGACAGAGAAGGTTTAAATTCAAAAAAAAGCAAAGAGCATTGCCTGGTCTTAAGACCTAACTGGTAGATCTGTGCTAACATGCATGACTATACCTATATGAAATGCAGTTAATAAAGCAAGTTTTAAAATATTAATTCTTTCCACAACATTTTTGTGTGCTTTCCAAATGTCATGCATCACGTATGATGTCATACTTCAAAGCTTGAACAAATGCTGACCTTTTAATAATACAGTGGTTGTGCATGTTTGGAAAACATTAGTTCTTTGATTTTTATGCTGTAGCAAGACCCTGATATGCCTGTAAAGCTACCTTTTCTTTTTCACCAGTGTAATGTTGAACAGTACGAATTAATCTAGATTAAGCACTGTCAGCTAAAATAAAGTATGTAATCTGTTTCAGTGTGATTCAAACAAGACATTCAATTAACAAAGTATTCTGCAAAAAGTAAAATTAAAAAAAAAAATGCTTCAAAAATTACAGTGGGATTATAATGAGATTCGTTCAAAGTGAAAACAGGAGCATCAGACCACAACCTTAGCGATACCTTAATTTAAAAACAACTCACTAACAACCACAGTGTTACACACCCACTGAGAGTCTCTTGAACAGCATGCAGTTTTACCAAGTTAAGTCTAGCTTTTGTTACGAGTACCCCAGCTTTAGTATGTCATCCGTGACTTATTACACAGTGAAATGCAACAAGGAAAAGAAACCTTGCCATGTGCCCAGGACAAATCTATATACTTCTCAGGGAGACTCGTGAGGTCAACTCCAAGAGCTCTGATTCCTGAGCAACCACTGCTGGAGAACTTCCAGTTCATATTGGCTGTTCATGAACCACCAGCTGATCCATCAAAACTGCATTTTATGGTAACCTAAAATTCATGCCAGTGTACTTTAATAATCTGGGCTGCAATGTAAGCCAGTTCAGCTCTCCATGTAGTAGAGCCAAAAATGGAGTGCCACAGATCAAAGGAAAGAATCACCGTCCCCCACCAGGCTGACCCACTTGCATGTTGAATCTCTCTCAAATCTTCTCATTCTCATCAGCCTGAAGAAAGGGCAGTTACTGTAACCTTCCACAATGGCAGATTTTGTAAATACCAAGAAAAACGTCATCCTAAGCCTCAACTTCTTACACAGATTTATTGAAACTGTACTGCCCAATATGAAGAGTTTAGTGAATTTTTCCAAGTAATTATTGGCCTTAGAGTTCTTCCTTTGAAGATAAATGCAGTATGGAGTAAGGCTGTGTACCTTTTCCAGAGACCTTCTGCAATGCTTGGGAAAGGAGTCAGTATTGTGCAAGCCTCAGATCTCACTTAACATAAAGTGCAAAAATATCCTGAAAAGAAAACATGTAGCAGCTGGTGTGAAACTGGCTGTAATCCAACCAGATTTCCGAAGAAAATATAGGCAGAAACTAAGGAATAGGACAGTTTCGGTGTCTGTCTTATTATTCACATTACCTTGTGTTACAAAAGATCATTAAATCTATTCTCCATTTACATTACCAACAGCATAGCTGGCCAATAGCATGGAATTGCACTAGACCTTAAAAACACTAGGTTATTTTATTATGTAGAACTATGGTTTTACATACACATACAAGATACACACACACACAATATATATACATATGAGATGTACATATATCTTAATCTCATACGTACACACATATACATATATCTGAGATTATAAACCATACACAAATATTTATATATGGTTTATTCTGAATGCATTTAAATATTAAAGGAAGCTGCAGTCTATGTGTAGGCTGAAATCTTTATGTAAATTTAAAAAGTTACTTAAAACAAGCTTAAACTTAAAAGCATATAGCTCTGTGGTAGTGATCTCTAGTGCTTCAGTCAAGTCAATACTGCAAATTTTGCCTTAGTGTTATTGCGTCAGTTTCTGAAGTTGTTTTCTAAAAACCAGAAAAATGGAAGACTCAGCATTCAAAAGCAGGTGTCTTTCTCTGTCGGTTAAGAAAGATATCTTTCATAACATAGCTTTATACTACCTTTAACTTGTTTTCTGTACTTGCCTTGAAACACCATGAAGATCTATATCATGTCAGTGAGAAATTTAACTGTAGGACACTTAAAAGAAAATGCTTTCCCTAGGGACGGAGTGATTGCTGTATTTTTTCCTCACATAATTTCTCTTTCTCTTTACCTGTAATTTAATAGTCTATTTCAATTACTTAAAACAGACACTAAGCAGAATGATTTCAGCCCACATACACAAAGCTACTACATAAATATTAAACAAGAGCTTATGAAAGTCACCAAACCAGACCATATATGCCCACTGCTCTCAAAGGCAAGGAATAATATATCGTGTTTTATTTGGATGGTTTGGGATATGCAAGTCCTGAGGGAAAAGGCATGCTTTTTCTCTTGAAAAACAATGAAAAAAAATATCAGATCCAAACTAAACCTTTTATGTTATCCCACAAAATTTGCATATATAATACAATATGTAACTACAGTCGCTAATATATAAAGACACTATCATACTTCAAGAGATTCATCTGAGCAGGACTACCTCTGATAATCTCTCTGTATTTTCTTATGAAGTTCATATAAGTAATTATCATTAACATAATCATTCACAGCAGAGCCCAAAGAATGTATAGATTAATCATATATTGTTTCTTGAATCTTTCCCTCTAACAGCAATGGAGCCAAGCTTGGGGTAAGAATGCAAATTCTCTAAGCATGACAGTGCTTGTTGCAGAACAAGAAACCTGCATACATCTAGCAAAATGCAACCAGAATGTCCAGGTCCAGTAGCTATACAGACAACAGCGAAACCTCCATCAAAAATACCCTCTTCAAACAATCACCAACACTTCTGGCATTAGAAACGTTATCTAGTCAACTAAAATAGTAGTATTACACAGTAAGAACGTTTATGCCTTTAGATAACAACAGCTTCAACATAAATTTTCTGCCAGAATGCAATTGAGTCAGTCTCTAATCAATGCAGAAGGCAGAATCAGAAGTATGCTTGTTTCAACCACAGAAATACTTCTATTTCTTAGAAGTTCTGTTTGCTGTAACTACAGATAAGCAAAAGGAAATGTGTTCTCACAAATAGAAATGGACTACTAATAGTTTCAATAATCCCTGCTAACACTGTCACTCTTTTTACATATTACTGACAAGCACATTGACAAATAGCAAGACAAGGTTGTAGCTTAAAAAAGTGTGTTGGGGGTGTGGGTAATGGCAGTAAAACACACCTCTCTAGAAACAAGTTGAAAAACAGAAACAAGCAATAATTATTTACATGAAGAAACTCCAGATACTACATTCTTTACAGATGACCAATTTCCAGCCAGAAAGAAGTTGTGTCCAACAATGCTTAGCTCCAGAGTATTAAATTTTGATTCATATTATGGAACATTATGGAAGAAAAAAAAAGGTTTCTGTGAACTACTGAACCAACATACTTCATGTTTTTATGGACTTGGTTCCTTTACTTCACTCTCTGTAATGCTCCTAGTTCTGCCACACAGCTGAATGTGTAGAAACACCCAAGAACACATGGTTCAGAGGTACATTTGCTGATCAGCTGCCAAACATCAGCCTTAGTTTGCAATGGATCAGGGATTGATCTGCCACTATTCAACCTCCCCTACCATGATCATTGCTTTGGCTTTCTCATTTACCTATTCACTCATTCTCATTTCTGGTACCCATATAGATACATTTTTTTGTTAAATTTGATTTAAACCAGCTACTGGATATAAGAGCCGGAGGAGGAAAAGGAAGGGAGAAGGGAAAGAATAACACATCTGGGATGGCACAACCACAGAAAACCTAAAGGACATATTAAGGTCATTGAAAAACCTATTGACTGTATTTTCCCTTTTCTCTTATTACCCTAGATTATAAAAATTATCTTCTTTCAACATATGTTTTGAGCTGAATCATCAAAATACCAACATTGATCTTACATGAAGCAACAGATGGATTTAGTTAATCTTTGAACTTACCTTCTAAGGAAACTACATTTTTTCCCTACTGTGCAGCATGATGTATGCCTGATAAGCTTTTCAGGGGAGATGCATGAACCTTGTCATTTGAGACAGCAAAGAATCTATTCAGATAGTTTCTGTCCAAATTGATAATTCTATGAAGTTTCAAAAAAATCAAAGAGAATTAGGGGATCAAGGCTGAAGCATCAGACAAAGGGTTGTTGCTACTGGTTTGTACTTTACTTGAAGGTTGATGCAGGCAGAGAGAGTTCCTATCCTGTTTAAGATCTTTATCAGAGAGCTGGAGGAAGAGAGAGAATGCACCCTCACAAAATTTGGAACAACTCCATACTGCTGATACTATTAAGAACCTCTCAAAATTCAGTGATGACAAATGCAAAGACCTGTGCCTGGAATAGACTAATTTCTGACAAAGATGCATGCTGGGGACTGGCTGGCTGTATATGCAGCTCGGCTGAAAAGGAGTGGGGGACAGTAGGCCAAAAATAAGCCAGCATGCTCTGGTAGTGATGAAGGCAAACAGCATCATAAGCTGTATCAACAGGAACACAGCCAGTAGATCAAGTGAAGCAATTATTCTCCTTGGTACTCATTAAGCTGCAATCAACTGAAGGGGCTGAGGCTATGCAATGTGAAAAGAAGTTGAGGGAACTATTTTTTTTTTTTTTTTAGGTTGGAGAGAAAAAAGCTTCAGGAGAACCTGATAGATAGCAGCCTTCCATGCCTACAAGGCAGAAGACTGAGCCACTCTCCTAACTCAGGTTTGCAGTGGTTTATCAGAGAAAATACAGTCATAAAAATGAAACAGAGAAGGTTCAGACTGGATATAAAGAAAAAAAATTTACTATGAGGATATGGAGCAGGTTGCTCACTGACACTGTGGATTCTCTCTCCTGGGGGTCTTCAGGACTTGTCTGGATAAAGATCTGAGCAACCTGATCTGAATTGCAGAGAGATCTGGACAGATTGGAGAGCTGGGCAAACACCAACCACATGAAGTTTAACAAAAGCAAGTGCCGGGTCCTGCACTTGGGACTGGGCAACCCTGGCTATATGTACAGACTGGGCGACAAGACGCTGGAGAGCAGCCCCACAGAGAGGGATCTGGGGGTTGTGGTTGACAGCAAGTTGAATATGAGCCAGCAGTGTGCCCTGGCAGCCAGGAGGGCCAACCGCATCCTGGGGTGCATCAAGCACGGCATTGCTAGTCAGTCGAGGAAAGCGATTGTCTCGCTCTACTCTGCGCTGGTGCGGCCTCACCTCGAGTACTGTGTGCAGTTCTGGGCACCACAGTACAAAAAGGACATTAAACTATTGGAGAGTGTCCAGAGGAAGGTGACAAAGATGGTGAAGGGCCTAGAGGGGAAGACATATGAGGAGCAGCTGAGGTCACTGGGTCTATTCAGCCTGGAGAAGAGGAGGCTGAGGGGGGACCTCATCGCAGTCTACAACTTCCTCGCGAGGGGGAGTGGAGAGGCAGGTGACCTATTCTCCGTTATCACCAGTGACAGGACCCGCGGGAACGGTGTTAAGCTGAGGCAGGGGAAGTTTAGGTTGGACATCAGGAAGAGGTTCTTCACCGAAAGGGTGGTTGCACACTGGAACAGGCTCCCCAGTGAAGTAGTCACTGCATCAAGCCTGTCTGAATTTAAGAAGAGATTGGACTGTGCACTGAGTCACATGGTCTAAACTTTTGGGCAGACCTGTGCGGTGCCAGGAGTTGGACTTGATGATCCTTATGGGTCCCTTCCAACTCGGGATATTCTATGATTCTATGATTCTATGATTCTAATTCAGTTTTGAACAGGAGGATGAACTACAGATCTCCTGAAATCCCTTCCAGCCTGTATGACTGTAAGGGTAAGACACTTCCATCTCACCCCAACAAAAATAAAAGGGCTAAGACCATGAGAAGAAGCATAAGCCCATTATTTACTTTCCATTTGTTCAAGACAAGGTTCATTCTACCCTAATATGAACTTTTTCTTTTGGTTATAAAGCTGGAAAGAGTAGCTAGAATATTTATCAGATTATGTAACAACCAGAAATAGTTCTAGAAAATATATTATGATTCTTGCCCATTAGTGGAATAATCCTGCATATTCATTGACCTCTCACAACAGAGAAATCTTAAAAACAACATATATTTAAGATGCCAGAGTGTTCATTTAAATGTATTCTTATATATATTATATATATATTCATATAACTTTGAATTAATTATCTGTGAATGAATAAATTGGATTTCTCAACTATCCAAACTAAAACAAGCACATCTTTTCTAGACTACAAGGTAAGAGTTTTGCACAATCCAATGTATTGAAAAATAATTGAGCTGGCTGGAAAGAAAACAAATAAAGTAATCAAAGTGAGGTCTAAGACCGTGATACACGACAAAAGAGAGCAAAAGCAACATGGTTAACCTAATGCAGAAGTTTGCTAGGGAATACAATATCCTTTAAATAGCTTCAAGGAAAAAAAGTATACTGTCTATAGTACAAGAAATAATGGGCCTAAAGGAGAGAACATTCATATTACACGTTCAGAAAATATTTTTTTAACAGTAATGGTTAGTCAAACACTGCAATGCACTGAAACATGAGACCTGAAGACTCCTGGAGTAGGTTTCAATATTGCAAATCTCCACAGATGAACAGCCAAATCTTAACCATGAATACTCTAACCACTCCTGCTCTGGACAGGTGAATAGTTATGACCCATTAAATCCCATCTTTCTGCAAGTCTGCAGGACTTTTCCAGACAGAAAATCATACTAGACTAGGTCACGCCAAAGAAAAGTGTCACCATGAAGTGCATGCTAGGGATTTGCTAACAATCTTTGGTCACTGTTAAAGATATGTTTAAAGACTTCTGAATGTACCTTATCAGAACTACGTAATGACCACGCAATGAGAAATATATCCTTGAGGCCCTGCCACCAGACAGGCTCACCAAGAGGAGTCACTTTTCCTCTAACACCTGTTCAACAAGACAGGTGATAAGTAAGAGTAATTGAACATCTGGACAGAATACGGCATTCAGATTTGTGTAACAGAGCAGCTTAATAGGAGGAGGAATAAATCAGCTGATTAGGTTCTTCCACACCTATGATGGTGCTGAAAAAAAGATTTCATCTTGTTAATTTGTGAGTTTGTTTTTTGTTTGTTTTGTTTATCCAAGCAGCAGAAGTGACAGGAGATACACAGATTTTACTTCAAAGCAAAAAAGAACACTTCAGTCCCTTAGTGCTAGTGTATTCCTAGGCCTACTGCAGACTACAGGCACTTTGGCATAGAATAGAGGTAGTTGTGGCTTGCAGCAATCAAGTCTATTATTGGACTTCACCACATCCTGCAGATCTACTGAAATACTTGTGGACAGAGGCTCCTTTCTCCAGCAGACTTGCCTGGCTAGTCTGAGAGCTACTTGCACTACTGTGAATGACTCTGAGTGCTATCTTTATGTCCATTTAAGTGAAGGCAGTGTCCCCAGAATACTCTTCCCCTTACTGTACTGTTAAGCCTGTATGGCAAAATCGGCCAACTGTTTTAATATCTGAAATTCAGAAGTCATGGCAACAAAGCTTATTGCTACTGCTACATTAACTTTGGATATATTCTCTCTCTACTAACATTATTTCCTGGATAGACATTAGGTTTATTTCAGCTCTCCCAAAAAAGGTGACCCTTTCATCTTTCTGGGATGAAAATAAAATTTAGAATCTAAAAGCAGGATTTCTTTGTGATATCCTAAAATTCTCTGAAGAGGACTGGTTTAGAAGATAAAGATTTTATCCTTACAGAGGTGGAAGGAAAAAGAAGGTACCTAGCAGTCAATTACGACTCAGCCAAAAAAAGCAGAAGCTAAAGAGTGTCCAGCTACTAGAAAAGGGTAACAAGCCACTTCAGTTGCTGAATATTTTTTCCATTAGTTTTTCCAAGGCAAAACACAGGAGTTTCCAGCCATTGAGATGATAATATAAACACTTGAGAATTCAGAACAGGTTCCCACAAAAGACAGTAACACAATTGGTTCATTTGTTTTTAAACAATTCAGCTTTCATCATTCACTTATTTACAGTTCCTGAAACAGAAACCGCTTTTCATGAACAAATAGATACTGCCACAAGGAGCAGCCTTTTTTTTTTTAAAAAAAAAAGGGTTAGATCTGCTACTTAAATGGATAAAGTAAGGTCTAACACAGCTGGATTTCACTTGAAATACCAAATATTTTCTAGTGCAGTCTTTGCCTATCCTAGCAGCTGGAGTAAGAAAAAGTGATGCTAAGTATCACCCAGTATTAAATCCCTGTGATTTATATCACTTGAATTTGTACAAATTTGCATCAACAACAGAGTATACATGACTATTTCTAGTCACTCACTATCTTATTCTCAGCCCACTAAAGCCAGTAATCAGACTGTCTTTGTTGATTTTCAAAACACTGTCATAAAAGAGGTTCTCCTAATTTTTCTTCTTTCACTGGAACAAAAGAAAAAAGAAAGTTAAAGGAAATTAAATGTAAAAATCAGCAATGTGACTAGAACTGTGCTGAGGACACATAAAATATCATTGAAATTTCAAGATTGCATTTTGTTCCAAATCAGAGTGAAAATGAAAGACTTCAAACTATTCCAGAATTATGAAAAAATACTGAGATAAAGGTTGGGCAAATCACATGATTCATTTCAGCCATTATAACTATCAGTCCAATATGAAATTCCAAGCCATTTGGGCAAGCTGCCACTGTTTCCATGGCTAGGATATTTTTGCCTTCCATGTCAAGATTAGCAAAGCATTTTAGGCGTCTCTCAATTAAAATGAGGGAGTTTTGTTTATTGGTTTTTGTATTTTAAGTTGCTCATATGTAATATATATATCATGCTGGAATAAATTTTCTTCTGGATAAAAATTCCAGACATTCAATAAAATATCCCAATTATGAAAATCATTTAAAGAAAAATAGCTTACCACCAAACATTTCTGTTGATTTCCTCATTATCTTTTACGCATGATAACACTCTTCTAGCCACAAACTGTCAAAACAGTTGTGAGAACCTCTATTAGCCTCTTCACTCTATTATCACAGTATCACAGTATCACAGATTTCTAGGTTGGAAGAGACCTCAAGATCATCGAGTCCAACCTCCGACCTAACACTAAGTACTCCACTAAACCATATCGCTAAGCTCTACATCTAAACGTCTTTTAAAGACCTCCAGGGATGGTGACTCCACCACCTCCCTGGGCAGCCCATTCCAATGCTTAATAACCCTTTCGGTAAAGAAGTACTTCCTAACATCCAACCTAGAACTCCCCTGTCGCAACTTTCGCCCATTCCCCCTCGTCCTGTCACCAGGCACGTAGGAGAACAGACCAACCCCCACCTCGCTACAGCCTCCTTTAAGGTAACTGTAGAGAGCGATAAGGTCGCCCCTGAGCCTCCTCTTCTCCAGGCTGAACAAGCCCAGCTCCCTCAGCCGCTCCTCGTAAGACTTGTTCTCCAGACCCCTCACCAGCTTGGTCGCCCTTCTCTGGACTCGCTCGAGCACGTCCATGTCCTTCCTGTAGCGAGGGGCCCAAAACTGAACACAGTACTCGAGGTGCGGCCTCACCAGAGCCGAGTACAGGGCCACAATCACTTCCCTAGACCTGCTGGCCACACTGCTTCTTATGCAGGCCAGGATGCTGTTGGCCTTCTTGGCCACCTGGGCACACTGCTGGCTCATATTCAGCCGACTATCAACCAATACTCCCAGGTCCCTCTTGGCCAGGCAGCTTTCCAGCCACTCATCTCCCAGCCTGTAGCTCTGTTTGGGGTTGTTGCGCCCCAGGTGCAGGACCCGGCACTTGGCCTTGTTGAACTTCATACAGTTGACCTCAGCCCATCGCTCCAGCCTATCCAGATCCTCCTGCAGAGCCTTCCTGCCCTCGAGCAGATCGACACACGCACTTAGCTTGGTGTCATCTGCAAACTTACTGAGGGTGCACTGGACGCCCTCATCCAGATCATCGATAAAGATATTAAAGAGCACCGGCCCCAGTACCGAGCCCTGGGGGACACCACTAGTGACCGGCCTCCAACCAGATTTGACTCCATTCACCACAACTCTCTGGGCCCGGCTATCCAGCCAGTTTCTAACCCAGCGAAGCGTACGCCAGTCCAAGCCCCGAGCAGCCAGTTTCTTGAGGAGAATGTTGTGGGGAACTGTGTCAAAAGCCTTACTGAGGTCAAGGTAAACCACATCCACAGCCTTTCCCTCATCCACCAAGCGCGTCACTTGGTCATAGAAGGAGATCAGGTTCGTCAAGCAGGACCTGCCTTTCATAAACCCATGCTGCCTGGGCCTGATCACCTGCTTGCCCTGCAAGTGCCGCGTGATGACCCTCAAGATAATCTGCTCCATGAGCTTTCCTGGCACTGAGGTCAAACTGACAGGCCTATAGTTCCCCGGGTCTGCCCTGCAGCCCTTCTTATAGATGGGCGTCACATTGGCTAGCCGCCAGTCAACTGGGACCTCCCCCGATAGCCAGGACTGCCGATAAATGATGGTAAGCGGCTCGGCCAGCTCCTCCGCCAGTTCTTTCAGTACCCTCGGGTGCATCCCATCCGGCCCCATCGACTTGCGCACATCCAAGCTCCGTAGCAGGTCGCCAACCATTTCCTCATGGATAGCGAAGGCCACATCCTGCTCCCCATCCCCTTCCACCAGCTCAAGGCACTGGGTATCCAGAGAACAACCGGTATTGCCGCTAAAGACTGAGGCAAAGGCGGCATTAAGCACCTCAGCCTTTTCCTCATCCTTAGTAACTAGGTTTCCCCTCGCATCCAGTAAAGGATGGAGATTCTCCTTAGTCCTCCGTTTCGCGTTGATATATTTGTAAAAGGATTTTTTGTTGTTTTTAACGGCAGTAGCCAGGTTGAGCTCCAGATGAGCTTTGGCCTTTCTAATTTTCTCCCTGCACAGCCTTGCTACATCCTTGTAGTCCTCCTCAGTGGCCCGCCCTTTTTTCCAAAGCTTATAAACCCTCTTTTTTCTGCTAAGCACAAGCCGCAACTCTCTGTTGAGCCAGGCCGGTCTTCTTCCACGCCGGCTCGTCTTTGGACACGTGGGGACGGACCGCTCCTGTGCCATCACGATTTCCTTCTTGAGGAGCGCCCAGCCTTCCTGGACTCCTCTGCCCTTCAGAACCGCCTCCCAAGGGACTCGGCCAACCAGCGTCCTGAGCAGCTCAAAGTCAGCCCTCCGGAAGTCCAATACAGCAGTTTTACTGGTCCCCTTCCTGGCCTCGCCAAGAATAGAGAACTCTACCATTTCGTGGTCACTCTGCCCAAGACAGTTTCCGACCACCACATCTCCCACCAGTCCTTCTCTGTTTGTGAAGAGAAGGTCTAGCGGGGCACCACCCCTGGTAGGTTCGCTGACCAGCTGCGTCAGGAAGCTATCTCCCACGCTCTCCAGAAACCTCCTAGACTGCTTTCTCTGTGCCGTGTTGTGTTTCCAGGATATGTCCGGGAAGTTGAAGTCCCCCACGAGGACAAGCGCCGACGATTTTGCAACTTCTGTCAGTTGCCTATAAAACTCCTCATCCGTCTCCTCATCCTGGTTCGGCGGTCTATAACAGACCCCGACCAGGAAGCTAGCCTTGCCGGCCTTCCCGCGGATCCTAACCCACAGGGATTCAACCTTATCATTCCCAGCCTGGAGTTCCACAACATCAACATCAAAAGATTCTCTAATGTAGAGAGCCACGCCACCACCCCCTCTGTGCTGCCTGTCCCTCCTGAAGAGCCGATAGCCAGGCATTGCAGCACTTCAGTCGTGGGAGCGGTCCCACCACGTCTCCATGATGGCAACCAAGTCGTAGCCTGCCTGCTGCACGATGGCTTCCAGCTCCTCCTGTTTGTTACCCATGCTGCGTGCATTAGTGTGGATGCACTTCAGCTGGGCCATCGCCTTCTTCCCCGGCCTAGCCATCGTTTCCCCCGGCACAGCTCCAACAAGCCTTGTTTGAGCCCCGTCCCCCTTCTTACCTAGTTTAAAGCGCTCTCTATGAGTCCCGCCAGCTCCTGGCCTAGGATCCGTTTTCCCCTTGGAGATAGGGACCCATCTGGGGCCATCAGGCCGGGTGCCGAGAAAAGCTCCCCATGGTGAAAAAAACCAAAATTTCTGTGCTGTCATATTACTCATGACAACTTTGGTACTTCACGTCTCCCACGACAGCCTGCATACCTGCTTTGGTGCTACACTCTCTCAGTATTTCAATTGCTCCTTGAAACCCAGTTCAGCTGAAATAACCCTGAAAACTGCCAACTGCTTACAACTTTGAGTAGAAATGGAAAAGAAGCCAAAACAATTCAAATTCATACCTGTACTCTCTTTTGATTAATACATACCCTCACTGAGGCCACATGTCATCACTTTCTCACATTAACACAGTATTCTGAAACTCCCAACATTAGGGATCAAAACACTTCCTCAGAACTGTTTGAATTCAGCAAGCAAAAATAAATACCAGATACACTATGCTCCAACAATGACTTTAGTAGTGTCCAGGATTACTTGACATCCTCTTTTTATTTCAGATTGAACCAAGGGTTTAAAAAAAATCAGTGTCACACATATAAACTAATCTGTGGCAAAGATATCAACACAATACTCAAATGATGAAAATAACACGTGGAAATAAATCCAGGATTATTTCAAAACATATAATGAATCGTGCTTGTGATTGCTGCATTTCATGGTAAATTTCTGCAGCTAAATACAACAGCATGTCATACTGAATTGCAATGTTTGGAGCGCACTGACAGACATAAGACTAGAAGCAAAGTACTACCACCCAAGTGGTGGCAATTTCCCATAATAACACACCCCAGAGTTTCCTATTGCAATTATGAAATGACTTTAGTAGTAAAAAAATGTTTTAAGGAACTGTAAAGAGTAAGTTCAGCATATTTATATCATCCCAAACTTCACAGCCAAGAAGTGGGGGAAAAAAAGGAAAACAGGAGAAAGCTAGTAGGCTTGAAAATTGAAAACAGCACAAAGACATTATTAATGATATTTGCTATTCTGTTTCCACATTCCCTTGTATGCAGGGCTTACAAGATTTTAGTGATGAGTCAAAGAACAAACCACCAATTTTCTACTATGTGTGTAAACGATGTGCACTCTATTACATGCAAGTGTAAAGCTATCTTTGATGGCAATTATATTTTCACTAGGTTAAAGCATAGTAAAATAAAGCAAGTGTTTCAGGAAAGGACTGTAAAATACCTTTCTATAACTCTACAGAGACTGTAAATGGTAGATTGCAGGACTCAACTGATTACTAAAGGCAGAAGACAGTTCAATGGTGTTTGCTGTTTGTGTTTTAAATCAGACCAGCCAAGGAAGCCTTCAGAAGACTTACAATGTGACACAACTTCATTTCTTAATACTACAGGACAGAATACTTCTGACTGAACAATGCCAACCCTACCCATCATTTTGTAAGAAATGTTACTTTTTCCAATAAACATATAAATAACAGAATTATGTTTTTTCTTTCCAAAAGAAAAAAAAAAAAAACAGATCTTGCAATTACAGTAATTGCTTTGTTTCAGGACTACAAGCTGTGGTCTCAAATTTCTGCAAGGCAGTAAGTACAGCCTGCTGGGGACAGCTTGAAAGGAAATCAATGCAGGTGCCTAAGTCTGAAGTTGTGGGGAAGGAAGTTTCAGAGTTTCAGATCTACAGTGTTTGGCTGAGACTGTTTTATATCTTCTTCCCAATGACTAACTTTATTTCCATATGTTACCTTCACGTCACAGTGTGTTCTTCATCCAAAACAGAACAGGTGGCACATCTTTTCAAACAAAGCAAAGCAAGAACGCTTTCTTTCATTTTTCAAAAAATAAATTGGCTTCTTTTTTATCTTACAAGCCAATACAAAGTATCAGTTCTGGTCTTAGTACTTCCACTTAAAGGTCTTCCATTTCTTCCAAGAAATTTTATAACCAAATTCATCATTTTTTCATTTATTTATTCAATGCGTAGTACACAAACCCCAACAACTTTTACTGCAACAATCAGTAAAGGTAAGAGAATGTTGAAATGTTCTGCTTAACTTCATAACAAGGACTAGGTCATCTTTTAAGGATGATCCAACATCCTGCTCTTTTCGATCCTCTTTCACAAGCTCTGAAAACTCAGCTACCAGTTTCTTCCCCCAACCTTGAACAGAAATTAAAACCTATCACATTTGTTTCACACATAGCAATAACAGACTGACTGACAAGTGCTGCAGTTCACATATTAACTTTTTATGCCTCTTTCTGCAATTGTGCTTTTGTAGAAAGCACCTACTGCAAAGTAAAACAAACTGTTTGTAAGCAGTGTCAAAAATAAGAAGTGTTATCATAAATTAAATGACTATAAAATGAACAGAGTGACCTTTGGTGCAGTGTTTACAAGGCAGACAATTTATTCTTTCATGACTGAAATAATGCCACAAACTACTTCAGCAACATTTTTGCTGGGAAAACTAGTCATACAATTTACAAATAAAAAACGCTTTTGCTTAAGAACACTGCCTGATGAAGATCACTCTCTTGAAAACAGAGTATTTGAGACAGCCTAAATGATTTCTTACACATTGAAACCAAATATCAAAAGAAACCAGAAAACTTTCACTGAAGTATTTAAGAGATTTCATGATTTTAATACAAGGGAAAGGTGTGGCATGAAAAAAACACTTTTCAACAGAAAAAGTGTTAAAACACATTAAGAGAGGCTTTATTCAAGTTAACAATAAGTAACAGGATGAGTATATTCTTCTCGTGGCATGGCACCCTGTGAAAAAAACAACGACTTTCAACAAGTATTATTTTGCAAATTTGATTTTTAGCATTTATTTCTCAACAGTTGTTTTATATAAACTAGTCACTTAATGAGAAGTAGGGACACAAAGGTGTTTTGCACTGCTAACCTACTGTGGTGTGGCTAGCAGTACTACATGCAAATAAGAAAGTGAAAATATCAATGTATGAGAACATGACAAAGCAGCTTTTTCTGTCATTTAAGGGAAAAATATTAACCTAAGGTTTCTAAACTAGTAATAGTTGCGTTAAAGTGTAATTCTTTACGAGCTTAACTAAATATGTGGGGGAAAACCCTCTATGAGCATACTATTCAAGCATTTAATGTTCCTCACATTTTAGAATAAAAAGGTTTTGCTTTGGAGTCTTTTCTTTGTAGCTCGTATACAAACATATCCTCCAGCATTTTGCTAATAACGGTATTTCATTTTTAACTGAAAAATGAATCTGAATGTTGATCCTTTAGTTACTGTTCATCATTTTTGATACATGCAACATCTTTTGCTAACCTAACTGCAGCTTAAACTGCTAGAGAATTTTCCCATTGACAAACACTACACTGCGCAATTCTGATGGCATAAAGTTTTTATAACTTTTCCATTATAGTTTTGGAAAGTCCCAAATTATCAATGGCAAACCACAAAAGGATTCAGAACGTAAACTAAATTGTACTCTGTATAATAGTTAGCACTTGGACCTTTCCAACAGTTCTGTTAACTGTACCACTTTTACAAACTTCTACAAACAACACATAAGAGCAGAGTAAAATCCTTATATCTTACAGTACACTCTTGTGACAGCTGAGGAAATCAGCTATCAAATGACATGGTCCACTTGCTTCATAACTCATCTAAACTGCATACTAAAATGCCACTACAAACTCTGTATGGCTGTCCCCCAAAGCACCCTTTGACAAACAGATAAATGCAACACTCAAACTTCCTGCAGGGTGAGAGCTATCTGTGTTTTCAGACCTATTTTAAAGAAAAACAAGCTACTGAAAAGGTTAGAAAATACAGAATGCCACAGTCGTTAATAGAGGAGCAGGGTATAGCAGCTTCAAAACCATGTTCTGTAATTCAAGAGACCTAGAAATGAACTAATAAGTTGTCAAATGTTTACCTGCAAAGAACTTGATTTCAAGTGAGTGCCTCGATTTTAGATGGCTCAAGCCAATGAGACCTGAGGTCTAGTTCCTCCTACTGTGATCAAAACAACTACAAGAATCATTACAGAAGATGTAGAACATTGGGTAGAAGAAAGAGAAAGAATCATCAATTGTTAGCTAAACAATATACTAGTGAAATCTGAAGGCTCCAACAAACTTGGCTTGTTCCAGCTCATTTCAGCAGAGTTTCTAATTGCATTAGAAGAAGATACAGGGTACTGGGCTTCAGCACTGGCTTGTGGCTGCCCAGTTTGTCTACTGTTAGGGTGGTCCCTGAGTGGCTGCTGACTCATGACAACTAACACTCCTCTAGACAACATTTGGGACTGGTTGGGTATACAGCACAGGCCTTGGACTCTTCCCAGCGAGAGGTATGGGAAAGGCAGTTCTGTGATTTAATTTTGGTGCGGAAAGACTGAGGTGGACGTGCCCTAAAAGGACAGTTCTTTCATGTGGATGTGAGCCATGCCGCATTTGGCAACTTGCCCTCAAGGTTAGAAATGGTCCCTAACACATTTTATTTACTGTATCTGCTAGGGACTAGCCCAGACCTCACATGACATTGACTGTATTTCTTTGCTGACAATCCTGACTTATGGAAAGTCAAATGATTATTCACTACATTTACCTGAAATTCTGAGAATATGCATTTTCCTTTAACGATTCAGCAACCGTAACCTTTGCACAGGATCAGAATCTCTTATTAAGATAAATTTAGCCACCTTCTTGAGATTAAGATCAACTTCACATTTAGTAAAGAACCCTGATGTTGTGATTTATACATCTAAAAAAGCTATATATTTAGTATGTATGATATACAATAACTCAGGTATGCATGCTCTAGCACTAGATTTCATGTTGAAAGCTTGCTAATGCCTCAGGCTCTTCAACGAGATGATACATGAAGCTGTACATAAGTAGACTACATACCAGTTTCTTAATTTACCTCTAAATTACAACTATCAGAGTTTTTTTCAAGTGTTTGTGTCTAAATTTCTTGCAGTCTGGTAATAACAACTGCAGGTACTGTGAAAGTAAAATTCCCAGCTTCTAGCTGAATTCATGCATCTGTGATGAACAGAATTCTATTTTTTTGCAAATGAATTTGTAATGGTGTTGTTCAAATTGTTTTAACAAGTCTATAATAAATGCATCCTTTAAAACAGACAATTTAAGT
Organism: Anser anser; assembly: GCF_964211835.1. Lineage (NCBI taxonomy): Eukaryota > Metazoa > Chordata > Aves > Anseriformes > Anatidae > Anser > Anser anser. The sequence continues at coordinate 73,235,486 of NC_139720.1, forward strand.
AAAAATATCTTGTAAAACAAGGTATATATATCCACAGGCAGAAAGCAAATTGTATACAAAACTTAAAATATTTTCTTTAGTTTTATTTATATTCTTATTTCCTTTCCCCTCTTGCAACAAATCATGAACTTCACTACAGGTTTGTATCTATGAAATCAAGACTGCAGATTCTATCTGAAATCTAGAAAGACCTCTTCAAGGTAGCTTCATTACTCTACATTAAATGTATATATATAAATAAAACACACATAGCTATTACAGCTTCTTGAAATGAAATACACATATGCACAGGAAGTCTTCCTAACAAAGTCCATTAAAGAAAAAAATGCTATCTCATGAATGGAGCCAGAGGGTCCATTTCAATAGCTGAAATGTGTTTAAAAAATAAAATAGTGCAAAGACAGATAAGAAATGATTCTTTTTGAATTCTTAAGGTCTACAAATCACTATACATTCTTTTTCTGGGGGGGTTATTTTGTTGGTTGATGCTTGTTTTTTGTTTTCATTTTAAGAACAAAGAAAACATCTATAGGATTTTATTAATAAACACTTTTCTTTGAAGTTGATTTTCAAAGGGACAGGTCGACACTTTTATAGAAAAGCCTGAAGGAGTAGGTTGACAGTAATGGTGGGTCAGAAGGTGAGAGCAGAAAAAGCACTGAATCAGAACACTGAAAAAGAACTGAATCAGCTGCCACCAGTCCGGTCTGTCATGGGGGCATTAAAAATTACATTTTTACTTTATAAATGAAAAAAGCATTTTTTAAGCTTTTCTCAGCAGCTGCAAATTCTAAAAGCACTTTAAAGAAATGCATGAAATAGTGAGGTGCTCATATGAAACTATGACTCAAAACCTGGAAATAAAAGAAGGGACTCCCAACCACCAAATTCTCCAGTTGCACTGCAAGTTCCAGAAGAACTGGCAGTAGTGAATGTCCTCTTAAACTGCATCAACTTCTCAAGACTGGAGCTGTGGGGAGCTGGCATAACTGAGGGCACTAATTAGACCTCATTGGAAACACACCATTACATTAACATCTTAAGTTCAAGGGAACATAAGCTAGACCTAAGTTCAAGGGAACTTATCAGTTCTATTACTAATTTTCACTCAATTATTTCCATTTTTGTTGCAGGCAAAACACTACATTTCTGTTTATTATTTTTTGTTACTACAGTGTAGAACAACTGCCTGAAATAAATCCTGGAATATTCCTGAATCAAAATGCAAAATCTTAACTTTACTTGACCTAAAGGGTGAAAGAACTTTAGAAAAGCTAGAAATTGTCCTAAAAAAAAAAAAAAAAAGGAAAAAATTTGGAGGTAAACGTTGCAGTACCCTTACTACAACTGAACAGAAATGTCACCAACTTCAGTATGAATTCACTGAACTCCATAATTATGCTTTAGAACAGTAACTTCTAGACCAAAATCTGATCCTTTCTTACTTTGTCACAGAAAAAAAAAAGTAAGCAACTCAAATATTTAGTTTGTGAATAATACAAAAACTTTGATTTTCTAAAGATAAAGCTAATCCACATCTTAACTGCAATTTCAGTATTTTGAAATATCAGTCAGATTGTAATAACGTAAAATAGTAAAAATAGTCTGAATATACCACCTAAATAGTTACTGGACTGAAATGAAAAATACTGGATATTTTTACTTCAGAGATAGTCAACAATCTAGCAGTTTTTGTTACACTTAAAAGCAGAAAAACTATATTCCTGAAGTTATACAAGCAGAATGAATCTCAAACTCAAAATACTGCAACAACATTGGTTATATCCGTAAAGATTCCAAACAGAACATTTACATTGATTGCTTTGTTCCTCAGAAAACTGTCCTCAGAGGATAATCATTTCCATGATTTGCACTGTATCTAAATTGCACAGTAAAATACATACAGTGCTTGCGACTTGCATAGTTTTTGGCATTTGCAGTTTGCAAAGTACAGATGATTTGTAAAGTAAGAATTTTCAGCCTCTGTAAATTCACATAATTTATGTTCATATTTTTTTCTTATTTTCATATATTTTTTTCAGTGATTATTAGTTTTTGCTTTTCACATCACTAAGACTGCCCCATAGATCATTTTGAGAGATGACCCAAAACAGCGTCTTTCCACCAATGCAAAAAGAGCTAACAAGGTACACAGAACTTACTCTGTATTTCCCTTTGAACTTAGTAAAGCATCTTTTTCCCAGATACAGACCAAAAGTTATGATTTTTACTTAAGAAATTAGTCTCATATTTAGAAATTTATTTCACAGCATGTACTGAGAAATACAATCTAAACACCACTTGTGGGAAGATCAGTAATCAAGTACATATAATAATGCAATTAGTTTCAAACAGAAATATGCATTGCCTTCCATATTTTTCAAGGCACACACATGGTAGTAGATTGCAGCAATTGATGAGTCTGGGGTGAGGAGAATGTATATTCATGCATATGTTTATGTATTATACACACACATACTTGTGTATACATACACGTATAAATTATACGGATTACAGACAGAATCAGAAATTGGCTAATTTCTATTGATTATCAATTTCCTTATCCCCTAAAATTATGGAAAATGCCTTGTTTCAAAAATAGGAAAAATACACAGTAAAACGGGAACACCATTTTGATAGGTTATATCTGCGATTTTGGAAACAAACTGTTACAAGCACATGAGTGAGTAGTCAACTTACACACAAAACTAGAGCTCTCTTCTGTACTTCTTCAGATTACTAATTTTTTTCATCTAGCAAGACATTTATGATAACCCACAAGAATGGTTATGTAATAGTTACTATATTGAACTTTAAACTTGCTTTATTTTGCAAAGAATGATTTTTGGCTCAAACCATCCCTTAATCATGTATCAAAACTGCCAACAATTTGTATACGTATTTTAGCCGTTTGGAACCTTCACATGCACATTTGTTTTCTCTCAATTCCCAATCAGTGGCAAAAAAAAAAAAGTGCATTCAGAATTTGAGACTGTGAACATGCATTTGAAAATTTAGCAAGTCAGTCTTGGAGACAAGGACGGTCTGGGCATCCCATGTTTGTATTACAAGTTCTCTTTTCCAAGCAGATGCATTGCTGCTAGAGGTGGGTAAACAGGTGTGCAATACTGTTGTCTGTTCGGTCGCATCATCTCGTTCAGTCCATTATCAACAAACACTTAACCTTTTCCTATTCAGTAATAAACTTACTTGCAAGAAGAAAATGCCATTTGAGTCATGGTTGTTTTCTTGGATTAGAGAAGGAATGTGTGACAGAAGCAGTCCATCAGGATGTGTGATGGAAGCAGTCTGTGTTGTGGCATTTTCCAATGAGAACATGTGGAGAGATGACTGCAGAAACCTTACTCTAATCAACTGAAGCTTAAATCAAGCCCTTATCTTGGCTTTTACAAATCCAGCTCATTCTGCATTTCACAAATAGCAGCAGATTAATTCAATACCTTGGTGCTCTGAATGTCAGTGCAGATCACTTGACAAAGTATTTTGGCATAGCTCGCACTCCTGTACTACCTACATACAGACAGTGATCCACTCAAGAAACTTAAATAAAAATCAATAGGTTTTCCAGTGCAATTAATAGATCTTTGGTCAGTATCCCTCAATGACCTTTCAAAATCCTTCCAGTAAACCACTTCTGCCATAACAATATGAACAGGTCTGACTGACTGCACATATGATGTGTGAACTTGGAGACATGAAACTCTAAATATGCAAATGTTAAATAATGAGTATATTTTTTTTATCTTTGCCACTTCTTCACGAAAGCATCCAGGGTCTTTTTGATTAAAGAATATTTTTTTTTAAAACACGCAGTCAGTGCAAATTGCCAAAATAAAAATACCAAAAGACTGTGTAAAGGGAATATTAAGGCCATTCTGCAAAACTCAGAGAGAAGATCCTTGCTATCTATGAAGTCACTGAGCAACGTGACAATTAAAATACTTGATCAAAATCTCCTTAAAGACTATGACAAGTTTTCCTCTGCTCACTAGTTCTACCACCACATAGAAAAAAGAAGGCATGAAAAGCTAGCTTTCTTCCAGTTCTTGGCTGTTGATAGCAAGGATATTAGATAATCTATAGCTAATAAAAGGATGCCAAAGTAATCACCACTGTTATTTTAATGTTATCAGAACCCTTTAATAATATCAGGGCTCTTCAGATAGATAGCCCTGCATTTCAAACAGAAAGGTAACTGAATGGAATCCTGAAAACAAGACCAGAACAGATAGCACCTTTGCCTACATGGACATGTGCATCTTCCTTTCCAGTCCCCCTCCCTCCTCCCTACATGCAAATGAACAGCAGAACATGTTCACCTAGTGAAGATACTACTTAACACGATCTGTGACACTGTACTATGGAAATATCTCTCAAATGTCTAGTTTAAAAGAGCAAAACATGAACACAGAGAATACTGAATGCCAACTAGGATGATGCTTAAAAACACTTTGGTGCAGCAATGTTTTACTAAATCTATAGCAATGGACAAGGAAGGACTTTTGCTTTCACAATGTTCACTTGTAACCTTCCCTCCTCAAAATTATATATTCGTATTTATTATGATTTCCTAAGAAATCTCTTTATTTATCAGATCTGACAAGCATTTCCCAAGTTGCCATCTATTCACAGTTGTAGTATGCGCTTCTTTTAACTTTGAAAGAACACCCTTCACAGGTTACCTGCATCTCAAATACTAGAACTGCATATTTAACAGAGCAGCACTAGCTCAGCACCACAGGGGCAGCTCTCTGCACTCCCTGCTTCTATCAATTATATCACCACAGAGAATTTGCGGTGCTACTAACCTGTTGAGGGATGCAAGAGACAAACAGCAAGTTTGTTGCCTGCAAGTAGTTGTGGGTCACTCTGTCTTTCCATTCCCACTGCCCCCAGCCCCACAGGGGTCAGGAAACCCACTTTGACAGGAGTTTGTTTGTTTCTCTTTTCCTTCTTATATAAGTATGATCTTATGAGTGTAAATTTACAGCTGTTAATCACAGTCTCCCCTTCTTGCTGCAGAAATGATAAAAACAAAACAGAATTAGGTTTTTGGCTGCCCATGTGCTACAGGAATAATATAACACTGATGTCACACCAGTGTATCAACTCATTTCAACAAGTAGCAAAACCAAAACACTTTTCTGTTCTTTAATATTTCTCAAGTGTTAGCTATGATCAACAGATTCAAATCGTAAATACTGCAATAGACACATATAAAAGGATGTGGAGTGCATAAACTCCTCAAGTGACCAGAATGAAGAATTTTTATACTGTTTTTGACTTCCAAAGATTAGAAATAAAATTTTACCAGAACACAACACATACAGCACATAGGCTGTTAGTGTAATTGCTCATCTGGTGGGAGGGAAAAGCAGCCTTTACTACTATTTTATCTTGTACCCTTTAAATTTATCTTATTGCTTCCACCTGCAAAGCACAATAAATGTAGCAAGTCAAGTCACTAAGTCATTTAATGGACCCAAATTGTTTACGGAGAATTTGTGAGCTGTTTTTCAGGTCTGATACCAATATTTTTCCTTTTACAAATCTGAATGATGTAGGAACTGTACAGAAAATTTTGGTCCAAAATAACAAGAAAAGTCAAGCTTCAGTATCCAGATATATCACTCTCTTCAATAAGTGAAGTATCTATATTTGAGAAAATAATTAGAAGCCTGGTAACAAATAAGTGAAAATGAAACTATCTGGGACGGTTTATGTTGGAAAGGCTGCACAATTTCAACAGACCCATTTCCTCTATGCCCTAACATGATCATGACATGCTGAAAAAAATAGGCTTAACACTCAGCCAGGTAGATTCTCACTGTCTAGGAGAGCACACACACTAAAAGCACTTAAAAAAAAAAACCTTAAAGTAAAAAAAAAAAAAGAAAAAAGGGTGTTTTCCCCCCACAGTCTTTCCTTCTGCAGCCTTTAATAAGGCTATTCAAGTACTTTGTTCTCTTTGAGCACCAGCATCACTAAAATTCATTCAAATATTGCCATGCTGAACAGCAAGGAGCAGAACACTCTAGAACTACAATTCAGAACAAACAGCATCACCTAACGGCAGAAATTCAAAATTGCAGGTTACAGACTGCATTTTCCTTTCTCTTCCCCAAGAAAAACAGGGTAAGAGGGGGAAAAAAAAAATAAATGCTCGGTTTCTTCCTAAAGACTAGGTGCTCTGATTTGGCCTCATGTGTTTCAACAGAAGTTTCAGCAAACAATTTTCTGGGCTGGCAAGAGAAGGTATACTGGTTAAAGACAAACAGGCAAAGAGAACTGAAGGCTCACAGCTGCTTTTTTGAGAAGGCAAAGCCAGGCTCAAGTCTTCAAGACATTACAGCTCTAGAGAATCTGATGAAAGGCTGCAACAGGAGTCCTTTTGTACACATTTGGTACAGATGTACAAAGGCACAAAAGTCTCCATGTGCTCTTTACACTGAATGTTGCACGGAGAACCACTAAAACCAACAGTTACTGCAGCAAATTCATCACAAAATGTGATCTATCACATATGTCATGCTCCATTTCCCTACTGAAACTATTTCATTGGTGCTTCCAACATATGAACTGAACTAACAGATTACAAGTCATGCTGATCAAATCTCAGCATCCAAGAAAACGAGAAAACCTCTTTTTTTTGCTTGCAGCTATGTTTACAAACTTTAGGATTGTCATAAAAAATAGAAGCTGAGAAACTTCAGTATCTCATAATACCCCAAACTGTAGTAACTATCCAGGAAACAGATTAAAAGATGACTGATTCTTGTGGCTCACAGATAATTAAAACAGCAAACACATCCTCTTGTAAATGCAAAGGAAGAGAAAGTTGTATTTATCCAAAGGGAACATATTCAACACTCAAAGCATTATATCATCATCCCATTGTGAAGTCTGGTAAACTTTAAAAAAAAAGTTATATGTGTGATGACAGTCAAGAAAAAACACGGGGAAATACAAAGTTCATGCTGAGGTTAGAACAATGAAAAACAACACAAAACTAATGAAATTCCCTGTTATAGTAATGGAAAATATATGTCACTCATATCCGACACCAATAAAACTGGAAAGAATTTGGATTAACAGTTCAAATCTGAGCTAGAGAAAAAGTATTAAAAAAGGTAAATATTCTTCCACAGATGGTGGTCTTGCCCCCAGCAATCAATAATATGTGCAAAAAGCAGGAAGCACATATTAACCCCTTTCCTGCAATACAAGGCACTGTAAGTCTTTTGAACCTACTTTTTGTATTATGTTAGCCACATCAGAAGGTGGTGATTTTAGTAACAGTTTTCCCAACATTGAGTATCCCAACCAAATTCCATTCTTCACCTAGGAAAGAAGAAGAAACATTGCTGGCTGATACATTGCTCTTCACTTAGCTCTGAGTGGTATATGGAACAAAAAAAAAAAATAAAAAAAAAAATTGAAAAGAAAACAACCAACCTCTTTTTTAATACTGCAAATACTTCACAAGCTACTATAATTTTAACATTCCATGATGTCTTGCTAAAGCATCTGAATCCATACTTGGAGAAGTAAAAAACAAGTTGTCATGACTTCCATACTCATTCTCTAGAACTTAGGACACATCACCTCTTATTTTCATTGTCTCAAAATATAAACCTGGAAAATGAAATGATCAGGCTGATCGAGACAGCTGAAAAAAGTAAAGACATTTTCTGATTTCAGTGGACTTTAAACCAGGGCATTTGCTCAAAAGATGCCGAGGCTATTCTTGAAGACAGAGTATGGCTGTAAAGTCCAAGAGAACACTCATTTGTGTCATAATGAGGGTAAAAGTAATACACTGTAGGAACTGCCTGCAAAATCCAAGGACATCTTATTATAAACCACACATTATACAGGTATGCTGATTTATTCTGGTTTTACAGAGACGATTCCAGGCAACAATGACTGCCACACAGTGCACATTCCAGGTAAGTATTATACCAGGCCGTTCTATAAACCAAGTCTAAAAAGCCTGTAACAGAATGAAATGCTCTCCAGCAAACACTGAATTTAATTCATGTCTGCCACGTGCCTTATGAATATCACTCAGCCTACTAGACTGAGAAATAAGTTGTAGGAACTTCTGAGAATTCTTCCTTATAAAGGTCAATATCTTTTTAGATTTTGGTCTGCATTAAAATGAGTCCACAAACTACTTGTCTTGAACAGGCACATTAAATATCAATGTTATATATGCAGCTTCAAGCACTTGGAATAAGTGCTTATTATAACTGCTTGAAAAAAGTATGGAAACAACTGTTTGACTACGGCACACTGAGCTTTCACTTTAAAAGAGTCCTGTGCTGCACCACTATAGTAATAAGGTTCAACACTAAACAGGGTTCAAAAAAAGAACAGGTCAACAGGCCTAGAAGTTGGTACTGACTGTTTAGAAATGTATGCAGAGTCATCTTGTTTCAATTTTGAATCTCAGAAGACATCTAGCCATTTTACTCTTTTCTATTATTTCTGTGCACTAAAATTAATTGCTTTTATTTAAACTTCTAGAGCAATTCAACATCTTAATTTAAAACACTATGAACATCAAAAGAACAATCCTCCTTGCACAATGTTTCTTTTACTCCATAACATCCAAGTTCTGTTCTTGCTTCTGGCAAATGTATGTTGCATAAAACCATTATTCAACAGCCACATTCACATAGCCAGAAGAAAATCTAGATTACGTTTGTGTATATTTGATGTTTGGCCAGAGTCTCAGCCTATGATTCTTGAGAACATAATATATGGATTGATCTTTATACTCCTTTACCTGTTAGATGATTAGAGTAATCCTCCACATGAAGCAGGCCAATGATAATCAGTACTAGAAAGGAAATAGGGTACTCTGCATATGCCAACCTTCACCTGATCATTGAGGATATCCAGACAATCAATATGTGAAGATGTGCGTACATAGTATACAATTTATATACTAACTGGAAAGTGTTTAAAATAAAAACTAAGAAAAAACAACAAAAATAGATTATGAGCTATTAAAGTTATCTTTAATATGAAAATGTGACTGCACCTAGTGCACCTGAGTTATTTGCAAGAGAAAAGTTTCAATGCACTATATGATCAAGGCTTCAAGTGTAATGGGTCAAAATGTACAAGTCACAAGGAGCCACTGGATCAATCGCCAAACATTGGTGGAGGGGAGTGGGGAGTAGGGACAGGACATGATTGAACATTAACTTGTTGCCTATATAGGGGCAACATAACAGAACAGAGCATTGTATTAGTCTCTAACAACAAATGAAAGACATTTGCATAAACAGAATTCAGCACTTTATAAACTATACTGCATGAGGCATGCATCTCTGATCTCAGGGAATAAACACCAACACTTTATTGCTCATGTTGTTCCACCACTTAGAGATCTCTTTTTTTTTTTTAATTACTTTTTTTAGACAGTCTCCAGCACGTGGATGAAAATCTTTAGTGGATTTGGCACTTCACTAAGACTTTCTGATTGGGATAAGAGCTGAAGACTAACATAAAATCCATACATGTATAGGACTAGAAACAGTTACATTATATGTTGCAACAGATACTTTAAAGACCCTCAAACTTTCTACTGGTGGTATCTCAATACTATGTAGGCACATAGCTCATTTCCATAGCAAAACCTAGGCTTTTAAAGCACTTGTGTGAGAAAATTGATTTTAAGCTTTAATGATGACTTTTACAGTGCTATAGCTAGACAAAACTTAGTTAAAGGGCTCAGTCCTGCAGCACCCTGAACATTCTTTTAGCAAAGCCTCGAAACATACGGATAGCTACAATACCAGAATGGTCCCATCCAAACATTTCAGTCAGTGAAACTCTGCATATTTTTACAGTTAAGCATGCAACAGTTCACCACATTACAGAGTTCAGATCCAAAAGACTCCTCTTTTCTTTGCTCAACTTTAAACCAAGAAATGCTTCAATTTTAGGAATGTTTTACATTAGGAAAAAACAAACACACTGATTTCTTCCTTTAGAAATTATGTATCAGCAGTTTAATTCTATTCTCCCTCTCTCAACACTCTATGTAGATAAATGTGGGATGATCTTCGTTGTAAGTAACTCCAAATACTCCCATGCCATGCCGGGAGGAATATAATTACTTAAAATAGTTAAGTTAAACCTGAACAACTGTAACAGATAAGCACATACAATCTTCAAGACAAACTCAGGTGAGAAAGCCGTTTGTAAAAATAAAGCAAGATATTAGTCTTTAGTTCGAAACCTTCTATTTTATAGTCACTACAGCAAAAGAACTAAGTTAAGAACCTGAATGGTGACAATTTGATCTATGAATACTGGCATCTTTTTCTAATTGCATTCTAACTGGATTCACTGCACACCCTGCCCCAGCAAAGGAGAGAAAGGAAAACTGAATTCCAAACAAGACAAATCTTGTTCATATTTTCAGGCAGAACAGTCTTCAAATTAAGGGACAAGTCTTATATAAAACAATTTGGCTTAAATGTATATTAAAAAAATCCAGGTTATGTTAAACGGCATCCAAATCTTTTACTTGTTACTTTGGTTAAGACTAATGTAAACTGTAGAAGCTTTTTTTTTTCCTTTTCTCACAAAAAAAAACCCAAAACTTCCTTTCTCACTGTTGCATTGAGAAAAGAAGAAAAAAAATATATTAGCAGAACTATTGCTGTCACCTCAAATAATAAACAGGCCTGTCAAAAAAATTTCCCTCATAAATTGTTCACCTTATTAGAATGATACCATTTAGGTAAGAAGGTGCCAGTCAGATACCAAAGACAACTCCATATTTTCTCCTACAGAAACAACTGAATAACATTACCAATAAAACACATTCTGAAATCAATATCCTATCAGCGTGTCCATCAGCATCCCAATTAACCAAAATGTTCTTGGCATAAGGATATGGATTGCTTTCCTTCCTTCTAAAGTGATCAGTTTGTTTGTGTCACATTGATTAAGAGACATCTCGAAATCATACCCATGCAGATTCACCAGTCTGCAGGGGACAGAGATCTCTCAGTGGGTATCAAATTGGCCCAGCATATTAACTTTACTACTAGACAAAGTAAGCAAGTAGTAATAAACTATCATATCGGTAATGACAGTGAAAGACATCAAAGCCAGCACAACCAGATTACAGCTCCAAACCCAAGCTAACTGCTTTGTTCTTACTAAGTTAGGCTTAACCTTGCATTCAGAAACACCACGATTTTTCCCTTCAGGATCTCTCTCAAAAGGTAACTGTACAGAATGGTCTCATCATGCTGCTGTTCTGCCAGCTGGCTGCTTCACCTTTGCAATGAACACAGCCCCTGTCTCAAATTTAGTTTATTCCAGACAACTTTGCATCCCTCAGTGACGGTTTTCACTGGACAGAAACCCTAGGCGATTCAGATTCCCCCGTTTGATCTCAGATGTAACAGTGAACTAGAGTTGAAGAGTGAATAAAGATGGCAATTAAACTTTGTTAATCCTTCTACTTCTTTTCAGTTCCCTATTTACTAACTCCAGCAAGGTTATGTGATTGAAGTCTAGGCAATTCCTCTCCTTTTATAAAAGAAGAAGGAGGAAGGAGGGAAGAGGGAAGAGGGAAGAGGAAGGAAACAATGTAGAGTAATGTCTACATTATTCTGTTCATTATTCAAGAACTGATGACATTTACTACTAAATGAAATCAGTTATATTAAACAAGTCATACTGCATAAACATCTAACAATATAAACAACACTTTAGGGAAAGTTAATAAGGTTGTTCAGAGCAGTATCACAATAGGGAACAAAATTAGTCATCTGAAAATAAATGCCTAAGGCATCCCCCCGAGTAAACAGCACAGATTATGTCCACATGGCAACACTGAGGTGCTCAGAAGGCAAAACAAATGAATTTTCACTTTTTCTTTTGACAGCTTCATTCATCAACCACCAGCCAAAACTCCACTCCTTGGTCAGCCTGAGAGTTCACCTCCTTCCTTCCTGTATATTTAATTAAATGCATCTTTGTGAAAGAAGCACTGTAGTGGGTTTACGTGGCAAGGTTTTGGTAGCAGGGGGCCATAGCGGTGTTTTTTGTGAGAAAGATCTAGAAGTTGCCCCATGTTTGGTAAGGGCCCCACTGCTGGCCAGAGCTGAGCCAATAAGTGATGTTGTTTTGCACCTCTGTGAGAGCATATTTAAGACAGGGAAAAAAAAAAAACAAAAAAACAAAAAAAACGCTGCGCCACACAGCAGCTGGGAGAGTGAGAGGAGTGAGGAACAGCCTTGCAGGCACCAAGGTCAGTGAAGAAGGAGGGGGAGAGGTGCTCCAGGCGCTGGAGCAGAAGTCCCCTGCGGCCTGTGGTGAGGACCATGGTGAAGCAGGTTGTCCCCCTGCAGCCCATGGAGTACCACGGTGGAGCAGGGTTCCACACTGCAGCCCATGGAAGAGACCACGGTGGAGCAGGTGGACCTGCACCGACGGAGGCTGCAGCCTGTGGAAGACCCCTGCTGGAGCAGATTCCGGGCCGGACCTGTAGCCTGTGGAGAGGAGCCCACGCAGGAGCAGGTGACCTGGCAGGAGCTGCTGCCCGTGGGGGATCCAGGTTGGAGCAGTTTGCTCCTGAGGGATGGACCCCGTGGTACGGACCCATATCTGGAGCAGTTCTTGAAGAGCTGCTGCCTGTGGGCAGCCCACGCCGGATCAGTTCAGCAAGGACTGCATCCCATGGGAGGGACCCCACAGCACAGGGGACAAGAGTGACCAAGAAGGAGCAGCGGAGAAGAAGCTCTATAGACTGACCATAACCCCCATTCCCCTGTTCCCCTGCGCCGCTCGGGGGAAGGAGGTGGAAGAGGGTGGATGGGGGGGAAGGTGCTTTTGGTTTCTTTCCTTTGTTTCTCGCTTCTCTAGCTTGATAGTAACAGGCAGTAAATTTTACTGTCTCCCTATGCTGAGTCTGTTTTGCCCGTCACGATAATTACTGTGCGACCTCCCTGTCCTTATCTCAACCCTTGAGCCCTTTTCGTCATATTTTCTCCCCATTCCTCTTTGAGGAGGGGGAGTGAGAGAGCGGTTGTGGTGGAGCTCGGCTGCCCACCTGAGTAAAACCACCACACCCACATGTATGACAATAACTTGACAGCTTTTCCTCCTACAGCGAAGCACAGAAAGCACAGAACTGCACACCCAGTGCAGGATCTTTGCAAGTTCAACATGCAATTAGCTCGACAATTGGTATCTTGCATACAACCACTTTATTTGTTCTTCTCTCCTCTTCCTGGAAATACGTCTGCAATTCAGGACTGTTCAGTAAAAGAAAAAAAGGAAATAATCATACCTTATAAAGAGTTACCTCAAATATTACTGGTTGCTTATTCTTAATTATGACAGCACTCAGTAAAAACCATGCAATGACAATCCTTTTTTCTGTAAGGCATGTTAGAGATGCCGGAATGTACTGCTGACAGAATGTACCCAACTTGTATCAGTCCATACTGAACGTTATCAAACACTTTTCTTACAAATATCAAACCATCCAGCCTAACAAAACATGGAAGTGGGCAGTAAGCTTGGCAAGACCAATTTTTATAACTGCATCTCAGTTTACAGCTTGAATTTCTGTCCACTCCCTTATATCTTCAGAACTTGTCACAATAGCGTAAGTAAAACTATGAGGAAGAAAGTTGTAAGGAATGCATTCCTAATTCTAACAGAATAGAAGCTAAAGAATGCATTATAAAAACAAATAACTTTAAAACAAAATGAACAAGTAATAAAGCACTGGTAAGATATTTTGCTGTTCCAAAGTATTACAAGATTTTTCACAACTGCCAAAACAGTACACTAAGACCCTGCAACTATTGTTCTTACAGCACGTGGAGACCACAAACGGAGACAGAGAAGAAGCATTTGCAGAGTAATTATCCTCCCACTACTGGCACTCTCTGTTTTAAAGCAACAGAACTGTCACTAGTTCTCCATGCAGTAGGACTGCACCGTCATGCTTCAGGACACACACCGCATGAGGTGTAGGCTGGCTCAAGACCCACTTCCCGGAGAACATGCAGGTTATCACTTGGCTCTTGAAGATGCCCCAGAAACAGTAATGCAACTCTGTCCACTCAGACGGCTTAGTCCAACCCACCGTTTGAGCCCAGAGTCATTGGGAGCTACTTATATTTTCAGAACAAGTCAGGCAGGCCAATGCCATGCATGGATCACTAAGGTTACACTGTTTAAAACACATATAGCTCCTATTATATTAGTGCTTTTATTATTAAGGGTGTGATTACTGCATTTATTAATGCTTTATTATTGTTACTGGGAAAAGAGGTCTACTGGGACTGAAAGTTACAGAGAAATATTAGATAAAACAAGTGTGAAAGCCTCAGCTCGTTAAAGAGAGTCAGGATATTAACAGTTCTGTTTAACAGTTTCTCATAAGCCACATGTGATCGTCTCATGTCAGGCAAACAGCAAAACTGACTGAAGAGGAAGTCACTTCCCAGCTTGTGCCACAGTAAGTCACGCAAAAGCAACAGCCAATGGTACAGCCCAAGGTCTCAGCCACGTTAATAAGATACTTGGTTTGTTATATAAAACACAACCCACCTTGCATTTTATGTTACTTTTGCTCTGTAGATGCAGTACCGTATATAAAAGTAAGACCTACACTGTGAGATATTATTCTGAAGAAGGAGTCTGAAGAGAGACTTAGGAACTCAGGAACCAACTTATTTCCATTCAGTTCTAGGTATGACACATGCATCACTTTGAAAAATTCATTCACGTCTCAAAACTGCAGTTTTCTTATTTCTGCAGTGAGATGGGGGCTATTTGCCTCATCTTCACAAGCACGTGTTTATGTATGGACACTGCCTTAACAATGACAAGTGCATTTATTAGAAGAAATTTAAAATGCATGAGATATGCTGAAGGTATACACGTGTTATCATACTGTTGGCATTTCTGAAGTTTCAACAGCACTCAAATAGCATTCCATGATATCACACACAAGAATCTAAGTAATTTTCATGACAGCATAAAGCAATAATATTTGCAAGCAGTTTAAGGCAAGTTAATATCCATCTTCCACTGAAATCACTGTCTGCATGCCTAATTGCTCCAGGGGCCTTTGAAAATGCCAGCAAAAATGAACATAAGTAGTAGAATCATCACTTTCAAAATGAAAGCAAGCTCCACCTCCCACCCCCAATATCATAAGGTATTCCACAAAAACACATTTCATTTACTTAAACACCTATTACATCATAAAGGGTCAGAGACAGAGCTAAACAAGAGCATATAAGAGGATTAATAATTTTTCAGAATATTCAAATTCTTTATTCTGTATGGAAACATGAATGGGAAAAGGGATCATCATCACCATATTTCTCATCCATATGCCTGTATTATTATCACATGTGAAACAGGCTAGCATTTATCAGATTTTCCATCTTTCCATCCTCTAGGAAAAAATAAAAAGACTAAACTGGAGCTGTCTGTCATACACCATGAAAATGCCCTACTGCTGATTATAAATGTCTATCTTGGTAGACACTGCAGCAGTTGAAAACAGATTTGATGGCATCAGTACAAAACAAAGCACCACCTCTGTAAAATGAAGAAATCACAAAGAAAATATTTATGAAACAAGCTTCTAGCAGATTGATTTTTCAGTACTCACTATCTTGATAGCTCCTTGGTAACACAGAATTAGACTCAGTATCTCATCATATGCAACTTCCTGCAGAGTAACCAGTATTAATTATTGTATTTTTAGTACTTGCTGACATGGGCCTCATTTAAGCACCATAAGAGGGAAGTAAAAGTACTCCATTATCTTCTCTACTCATTCTTTGATACAGTCTCTCTTGTATGCTTTTCATTTTCTAGCCTAAAAACTGCTTCTTTGAGAGCAGGTGAAAACTTTGATTCAAATTAATAGAATAATGAAATAAAGGGAACTGTGTACATATTTCCCTGTACACAGCAACCTGTTTGATTTTCTTAAGTGCTCAGATGAACCATAAGACAACATTTTTTAATTACTGCATTTCCTGCTGAAATTAAATTAGTCTAACAAATCTTGGAGGAAAAAGTTTCATAGTTAAGAACATTCTGCTATTCCCCTTTTTTTCCTCACTGGAAAGCAAAACTGATTTTCCATAAAGGAATTCCAAAGATAAAGGGATCAAAGTGATTTGAAGGAAGCAGACCTACATTTTTTAAAGGGCATGAAAAATTAAAGGGAAATAAAAAATCAATAGGGACTAATTTAAAGATTAAAATTAAGTTTGTGCAATAATTGCCACCTATTTTCCTTCAAAGTGAGGTTGAAGTTTAGTCTCAGACATTTTAAACAACATGCAAATATGAAAACAATAAAGAAATCAGGTACTGACTTGCAGTCTACAGGACTGATGCAAAGTGTAGACAGGCACACATTATACCGCTGTTAAAAAGTTAACATACCTGTTACAGTACTTCAAGTACACTCCAAAAAAATCACCTCTTTTACAAACCTAGTTTTAACCTCTATTTGTAGAACAACAGTATCTTTTAATCAGTAATTAAAGTCGTGGATTAATGTAGACATCTGTTCACATGTGAGGGTTTTGTGAGAAAAAAGCATAAACTTACCTTGTCTTGGTTTCCCTTACTTTTGTAACACAAATTTCCAATCAAACGAATGAGATGAGATTTAAAACCCACAGCTGGATGTGAAATTTCTTCTTGCCCTGTCATTGCATGTGTAGCAGTGAAAATATTTACAGCCTGTTTCCCAGCAAGATGAGTTAATCTCAGGATATCTACAGAAAACAAGAACATTTTATTTCATTACCAAATGAAAATTAGTATTACTTTGCAAAGAGCTTTACTACCATTTCTTAATTGTTTCACTCAAGAAAGTCAACATGATTTCATACATCTAGGAATATATCAAAAGAACTTCACAAGTTTCCTTAATTTATATTTCTTAATTTGTGTCAGTATATACCATACAAGGCCGTCCCCAAGGTCAGAAGGTATTCTGGAATCCCTTTCACACACTTACATAGTTTACACATGAAGGCTGAAGGCTGGTTCCAACCATCTTTATTTGCACAGTCACAACTTGTGGGCTGTTGATAATTCTGGCATCATAAATGCAATCTGCTTCTTGGTTTAAAAAAGTCATTTTCTAGAAAACTTGTTTTAGTTCAAACTTCTCACATCAACAAAACTTATAGAATAACTTTTTTCTTTCTTCTCCAGCCTGTTCCAGCTCTGTAGGATGAGAAAGGATTTCCAGTACATCTAGCACCTTGATGCATCATGATAAAACACTGAATGTCATAATTCTGTCAACTGGGAAATAGTAATTTATATGCATGGT
Organism: Anser anser; assembly: GCF_964211835.1. Classification (NCBI taxonomy): domain Eukaryota; kingdom Metazoa; phylum Chordata; class Aves; order Anseriformes; family Anatidae; genus Anser; species Anser anser. The sequence continues at coordinate 73,252,875 of NC_139720.1, forward strand.
AAATGCTAGTTTAGAGCAACTAGGATTTTTTTTTTTTTTCCTGAGATGGTCAGAAGAGAAACCAGGAAGAAGTGAAACTCATATAGTACGTTTCATAATCTGTGAAAACAACATTCTACAAAGACCAGACCATGAAGAAAAGTTGAAATCATATGAACATCTGAGAATTCATACAGCTGAGAAGTGAATTCACTAAAGGCTGTACCAATATTTAAAAATTAAGAAGTACTTTTCCTTTAAAGCAACCTGCAATACTAACAGGTGGCCCAACATGCCACTGTCCCTCAGACAACTGAATGACAAATTGATGCTTCAGGCAACTTCATTGGAACAATAAAAATGTAGCAAAAACAGGTTATATCACTGATCAATTTAGTAATTAAACCCTATGCTCTTTCTGCTCCAAATATGACAACATCCATAGCAGAATGTACACTAGATTTCCTGGACTTAAATTAGAAGAAACTTTCTAAGTCCTCATAGGATTATTTCATTCACAAATGTCTGAACCTAGAAGAAAAAAGAATCTCTGTGCTGATCTGGAGTTAACTAAGTCTCTGGTATTTTTAAATATAAAGCTGTAATAGGGCCTAGTGGCCCTATTGTGGCCTCCCATATGACAGTTAGCACTTATATTTGTTCCAATTTTTGAACTAGGAAAACCAAGATCTCCTGACCCTTGGAAAGAAGGAAACAATCAAAGAGTAGTAGCCCCTAAATAATGTCATTGGAAAGTAGCTGATAACTCAATCTTCTTTCATGGAAATTCGCTTGTTTTTTTTAAATTCAGAAAAATCAGCATTATTCTGCATACTTCTCATCACGCTCACTTTGCATGCTTTTTTTCCTTATGATCTTGCTATTTTCCCACACACAAACAAGGAATTCTGTGGTATTCCCAAACCTTCTGCCCTTCCCTTAAGGGGGACAAGCAGAAGAAAAGATTTAAGAACGAACACAACAAATCCAATAAAACTCAAAGTTTTATTATAGTCCAGATAAAATGCAATGAGGAACGCATCTACAGCACAGAAAAAGGTGGAAGAACAGCAAGACTGGCCTAAACTGGTTGCTAAACTTACTGATCTGCAACTCCTTGAAATTCTTTTGCATAGAAAGACATATACAAGCATTCAGATGATACAATGCACAATATTGCATTTCCTCAAAACACACACACATAAGATATACCTTACTTCAGTCATCTTAATGTAAGTGGCAAAGTTATACACCTGTCATCAAACAGAGATGTGTTGCTGTTGGTTTTTTGGCTTTTTTTTTTTTTTTTTTCAGCAAGGACACAGACTACCCCAAAATATTCATAATTAATATCTGTTTCAGCCATTTTTTAAGGCAAAATACTTAACATTTCTCTTTAATATCCATCAAATTTTTACAAGTTATTCAGAAAATGGTACCATATATCAGCCTCAGAAAGTGCTACCATTTAGAAAGGCACAAGTCAGTATATGTACATATACTGACTTATATACATATGCACATCCCCCTTCCTCCTTGAGTATATAGGGTCTTTCTGGACCATCCTGGCTTCCTTTTATATGTGTACAAACCTTAAGTTTGTTGTTTCTTGGCAAAAGAAAGCTTCTTTTAAACTAACCTTTCAAAATCACAAAATTTGGCTAAGAACTTTCAAACTGTACTTAATTTCAGGAATTTGGGAAACAGAATGGAACAGGCATGGAAAAGTCCTTTTTCTTCTTGAGGAACTTCTTCCACACGCATTCAGTCAGTGGAAGAACATAGGAAGCAGTTGTCCTTTTGCACAACTCTTACTGTATAAATAGCGTATTGCTGAGAGTTGAATAAAGGCTTTGTTGGGTAATAGCGGTCAACAGAGCAAGTAGAGCAGCAAAAAAATTCCAAGAACAAATCAAATATTTGAAAATGTAGATTAATTCAATCTCCTATTTATTTATTTTATTAAAAGGTCAGAATCGTAATTACCACCAGTTGCAAAAAACATGTTTTCATTTACTGAGCAACATGATTTGAAGCCAGGCAACAGCTAATGAACTCTGCAGCTTTCACTTACCTATTGCTGTTTCAAGTAAACCGGGCGAAGCCTGTAGATGCTCTAGTTGGCCGTTGTTTGATGTCATTTCACAAAGAACATCAAGAAGTCGAACTGTAACCAGGGCTTCCTATAGATGAAAACTACATTTCTGAAAATGTTTTACGAGGGATCACATAAGAACATAAAAATAGGACAATCTACTAGAGGACAGGAATTCTCAGCACCTCAGTTTCTTTGCAGGTCTTCTCAACTGCCAAGAAAATTTGTCTAAAATAAGGGTGTCTTTCTACAATAATGTATTACATTGCAGTAATTCCTTTTTCTACTAACAGTGTTAAGTGTGCCCTAAAAAATCATGGGGAAAACAAAAAAGAGCAATATGGGATTTTTTTTTAAACAAAAACACAGTATCTTCCAAATGCAGAAAATTACTAGCTGAGAAAATTATTTCTGTATAAATGTTTTCTTTAAGTTTATTCAGTAGGACCGTCCCACTTTAAAGACACAAACACCATCTGCAAGACACTAATTTGTTATCCGCAGGAATTCTGTAAAGTTCTGTGGTCAAATGAACTTTGGCTGTGAGAATTTACATTATTCTTGGGTAAATAGGATTGGGATCATAGATGCAGCACTTTGGTTAGGTATGACACACACTATTTTATTTGCGTATTATTTATTCAACCAGAGAACTATTTTTTTCTCACGGGTTGAGTTGATGCGTGCTTAGAATGACAATCCAGCACTTACAGAAACTACCTTAGGATTGAACAGCATAATTTTGAACACCGCATATTACTCACGAACCACATCACGACTGCAAGATAATTCTATGGAAAGTACAGTATGTAAACTAGAAGTAGCCCTAAAAAGGTTCAGACACAGGTTTCACTAATTATTCCTGCATGTCTTTTTTTCTTCATATCCAGGATAAAAAGATGTTTACATACCAATAGCATAATACTTTGAATCCAAATAAACAATATAGTATAATTTAAATAATTGGCACCATTATTTAGTGATTAAGGACTAAGATTATATTCATTCTTTGCCCCTTCCAACAGTCTTTGAATGACAGCAAATGGCTATATAGTCCAGATGCTAAAACCGTATTTCTACTTTCTTCCTCACACAGGTGTACAATCCATCTTGCCCTAATTATTCAATAAATTGCTTTTAACAGCAGCAAAACAGTTTTTGAATAAATTGTTCACTGTACTAGCATAAACATTGAATACCCCAACTGTATTTCAGAGAAAGTAAGCCAATATTTGCATTTTTCATCTCATTTTGCATTGTAACAAGACAGCAGCTTAACCAAAAGACTCTTTCAGCTCATATGCTTAATGCTTGTCTTTGAGCAACAAATAGTTATCACAGAACCACAAATTGGTTTAGGTTGAAAGGAACCTCTAGAGGTTATCTGGTCCAAACCCCCCCGTAACTCAAGCAAGGCCACCTAACGCAGGTTGCCCAAGACCATGTCCAGATGGCTTTTCAGTATCTCCAAAAAGGGAAACTCCACAACCCCTCTGGGAAGAGTTGCGCTTCACAGCTGTAATGCAAACTAGTATCAATAGGCAACTATAAATCAACAGCCCTTACTGCCTATGTGTGCCCCACTGCGCACTTACATAAAACAAGCTCTGTAGCAGCTGACATTATGACTAAGGTGTGGATTTTCCTTTTCTCCCCACCCCACAAATCTCTGTGGTTATTTTTCCCCCGGGTTTCTTTTTCCTCTATTCCTGCAGAAAAGAAAGTCAACAAGGTAGGATGCTCTCTTATCAAGCTTAGCAACAAGATACTATTGAAAAAACAAAGTATTTTGAAGCCTGACAGACATCTTCACTTGGATATAATCTGAAGAGTAAGGAAATGATTGACAAGTTTTTAAATAAACACATTTTGAGAGAGATCCAGAAAAGGGTTTCTTAAAAAGAGATGAAATAACTCAAAATCAAGGGAAGGGTTTTATTTTACAAATATAGTTGAAAGTTAGTGAAACCAAACTGATGTTGAAGTCAGGCTTATGATGGAAAAGCTATTTTAAACATTGGTTTAAGCACTGCAGAAGCATATGATTAGCTTTTCATTGGTTTAAGATGGAAGCTACAAGACCTGAGGCTCCTTAGGAAAAAAAAAAAAAAAAGCAGAGTCTACATATAACAAATTAAACTGGACTGGACACCGAGATGACATTTGGGGAGTCAGGCCAGGTCAAGGACTATTCCCATAAGACAGTTTTCAAATGTGACCTCCTAGTTTTGGAGGCTAAGACAGCTTACTAGTACAGACATTGCCTGACCAAAGCACTTGGTTTCAGGGACAAAGTGAAGTCCAGGCAGAGTTTAGTTTAACATCATAGATGTTGCCTAAAACATTTTTAAATGACAAACCCTACATGTACAATTTTTTTCTTTTTAAGTTAACTCTTAGGCAAAACCTACAATATTTACCTAATCAAAGAGAAATTGGTGCAATTTTTCATCACTTTTAGTATGAAAGTTTTAATAACTTTTTTCTTTTCCCACGGCAAGCATGTGTCATGAATAAATATATATAAACAATATACAAATAACACACACTTCTTAAAAGTTATCCTTGACATTTATCTCCCTTTATTCAACTCTTTATGACTTACTTTGGGGTCATTAAATGACCCACATTACCCACCAAATAGTGGTGCTCAACTTATCATATGTCATTTTTATATGAGAGAAGGATAAAAAGTCAGTGTCAAGCAGGGAAAGTTATACAGTAATATTGTCAATACTGCTGTCCTAGCACCTTCAAGTTGGACAGAGACCTCCTTCTACTAGGCACAAACAAAAGTTTTTTTCCAAGAACTGAAACCACGGAATTCTTGGAAAGCAACCACGTAGGAGTAGAAAGGAAAAAAAAGAAAAATGAATAAAAAAAGATAAAATTGTCTCAGTATATTTCCTCTTACTGAGAAGCTGATACGTTTTCCAGAAGTAGTCGATTAAGTTTTGTAACTTAGACTATGCAGTCAGTTGAGTTTCAGGGAGAGTGGGAGAAGTGGAAGTTGTCCTCCTTAGACAAATAAGGAAAGACTCCTGTGTGTTCTTTTTCTTTCACACCCAGCTATCATCTCCTTCTAAGGTGGTTTTTGGTATCTCTTCATAACACTTCTCAACATACATGTAAAAATCTTGCACCTACTTAAACTAGGAAAAAATCAGGAAGCACAGCGCTAGCATGATTATGTAAAAGCATAGAAAGATAAATATGTTTCACTTTTATCATAAATTACAGCTATGACAGCTGTTGAGAAGAGTTTCTACAAATTAAACTATTACAGATTAATTTCCTTTAATGATAAAAGCTTCCAACTACATGCATAGTAGCAATTTCAGCACGCCAGTGTTCATCTGTCAAGACAAAAGCTAGCTGTAACTTCTTTTTTAAATGTATTTTTTGAATTATATGAAAATACATTAATTATACTTCTGAAACAAAGCATAATTAATTGGCAAGAATTGGTGTTTAACTAAGCATATGCTTGACTGAAGTGTATTTGGTTTCTCAGGCTTTGAGTTTTCTGGCTAGTTGTCTTAAAAAAACAACTTGTCCTCAGTTGAGCTGAAAAGATGTAAAACTATATGAAAGACATCAAGAACTGAGACCAATATTACTGGCACCGCCTGCTCAGAATACAATGACCTAGCACAACACAAATAAGGTCACTGCAAGTTACAGTGTCAGTTGTTTTCTGTGCTCCCAAAGGCATTGTTAGGTCTTTAAGCAGCTTGTTGAAAGTAAAAGGAATAACAGGACACCAGATTATTGGAAAAGATCTTTCTACCCTTCGATAGCCTAAACCTCCTTACTGTACTATATGGTGTGCCAAGTAGCCAGCAACTCTTGGATACTTCATAAAGAGGAAATAAAACAAGGCCATCCAGAACGCAGCTCTGCATCAGATACTCCCAAAATGCAGCCCACAAGCCATTTGTGACCTATAAAAGTCAGAGGAAAAAGGGAATTCACTGTGGCTATCCTCAGCAGAACCAGTTCATTAAGTCTGAAGCAATAATAGATTTCTTCCAACTGGACTGGAGTTCGGGCAAGTGTCTGTGTGCTCAGGAGACAGGAGCTATCTGCCACTAAGAACCCTGCAAGCTCTGCAACTTGATGCTGTGGACCCAAGCTGGCCCCAGGAGTATCACCTTGTTAGAAGCATGCAAGGCCCACTAAAGAGCCCCAGATCATCGGGAAACAGGGAAGAGTCCGTAACTAAAGCCCTCACTTCCATGAAGGATCACCACACATTTCAGACAGCTTCCCTATATTGAGCCACTCACACAAACAGCTTTCCATGATCAGAACTTGATGTTCTGGGTCCTGAAATGACTTGGAAATCACCTGTCAAAAAAGCAGCCAAATGCATTGTCAAAAATAATATTTGGGAGCTTACTGATGAATGAAATATTAAATGACCACCAGTTATTTAACAAAAACAAACAAACAAAAAAGCCCTAAGATTTACTTACTTTAGTACTGCTAAACGGAATTTACCTAATTTTTACCCCAATTTTAAGGAAGAAAAAAAAATAGATGCTGCTTTCCACCTATGAAATAAATATTTTAAGTTCTGATACATCTTTGAATAAAATATAATTGACAGACTAGAACTATAGAAGTGATCCCTAGTAAATAAATAATGATACTAAAATCCAAGCATGTGACAACTTGAACATTTTTAAAATTTTGAGACCTTTAACATTGTGGTAGATTTGTTTCTGTCTCAAAGTATCAGATCCTTGGTCATCCTCAAAAGCAAAATTAGGCTGCTGTCTTACATATTCTCTTGTGAATCCTACCATTGCTTTTCCAAGAAAGAAAACTTGTGAATGTGGTTAAGAAGTAACCGTGATTTTAGGTACTAGTGGCAATGAACCCACTTCAGATTCCAATTCTGTGTTTGTTTGCTTGTTTGCTTTAATTAGTCATACCTCATCTTCTGCATCTGCTGCAGATGTTAACTTGAGTACAGCTTCACATTTATCTCGGAAACAGCTTGCAAGGAAGTCAGCAATTCTCATGAACACATTCATTTCTTCACTGGTAACTGAGTTCTTCTCACTCACTTTTGACATTATCAGCTCTAAAAAAGTAACTCTAGAATCAGAAGACAACTTGTTAATCAAATTCACTAAGCCTTATAGAATTATCAGTGGAATAAGCAAACAGTTCTTTAAAATGATCTAAATAACCAGCATGCTACTAACACAGCAGACTTTAAAAAATAAATGAACACTGCCAATCACTTCCTATTCAAAGGTTTATTTCTGCATACCATTAATTTAATTTGTCATCTAATAAATACAATCTAGCCAGATGGTCAAGTCAATATTTTTCTCAAGTCTACTTCAATTTCTAACTTCTTATGTTCTAACATAACATTAATGTGAGTGCATATTCTGAGTGTCTAAAATTTCCACCAAAACAGCTTTCATAAACTGTTGTTAAGTTCAGTGAAACAAACGCATCCTCTTTGACAGCTTCTATTTGAAAATATCAGCTTTTCAGAGCCCTTGCCTTGTACACAGTCCTTTACTAGTTCTCCTCCCCAACCCAAAACCAATTCAGAGCAGAAACAGGGGGAAAAAAAAATATGTACACTCAGCTCCATGCAGCTGTTTTACAACTGCCTCTAGATGGACTATAGTAAATCCAAGTTAATTATTCATATACCCAGTGAGAGTAATTCAGTGTATTAAAAGTAAGTGGATACATAACATAGCTGCTTTATAAAACATACTCAGGTCATTTATTTGAATGGCTTTAATGTTGTTTTATTTCCGATATCCCTTCATGCTGTTAGGGCAAATTCAGAGTATTTTGTGGAAAGAGAACTTCAACATGGCAGAGGTGTACTGCAGCTTTGCTGCTAAACTTGAGCACAGAAGGGAGCATGGGTTAGTGGATTTACACTGTAATTCTCTCAGTCTGAAAGAGGTCTATTTATTGAATGAATTCAAGAGCAGGCTCAGGCGTTTCTTTGACTAAAATATTTGTAATTCAGATGGAATGACTGACATTTAGACATTTAAACATGTGGAGTAATTCAAATGCTTTTTTTCCTTTTTTTTTTTTTTTAATTTACCAAGCTGCTTGTCACAAGGGGGAGAAAAATGTCTTTTTCTGTGGAAAATTCATGGTCATTGCTTTATTAACCTCAAAGAGCTCACCCCTATTAATCAAGTAACAGCTACTCAGTTCTTACTAAACTCAATCCCAAATGTCATTAATATAAATGCATTAAACAATCACCTGAATGAGCACAAAAAGCTTTCTCAACACGGTAGCACAGAAATGTACTCAACACGGTAGCACAGAAATGTACTCAACACGTTTGGGAAATGGTGGACTCAAGACAGAAGGCTGTCAAACACCAGTAACCTCTCTCAGGCCTCACTTAAAGAGCACCAACACAGTACAGTCATTATGTTTTTCCTCTGGGTTAAAACTGGGTACCACATACTTGCCCGTGTACAAACTAGCAGTCATCCAACATCCCTAACTGAACAAAGGTTTTCAGATTTGGCATGCTATACTAAAATAAAGTTAACTGCACAGTTATGTCATTCATCCCCAAAGCAATTTTATACGCCAGTTTTTACTGCGTTTAGAGCCTCCTTTCAAGTGTATGCTCAGCTAAGAAAACAGGCTACTCACAGACTTTATAATTACAGGAATTATTCAGATAAAATATTATCTTCTGCATGACAGCATCCCAGACAGCTATCATTGCACCAATAATCCAAGTAATACATGTTTAAAATAGACAAGCAATCCTTCTGTAATGAAGTTGGAGGGTCACCCCATACTTGCATAAAATGTATTAGTGACACAGAATTATTGCCAATAAGAAAATTTTTAGGATTACCTTTCCTCTTGCAATATAATTAGGTGCCCTGTTAGGCAACAATAATCCTTCTGGAGAAACAGGAGTGCCATTTAGAAGAAATTACATGCAGGTGGTGGTTTAAGTTCTTCTGTTCTCTTCAGGTATTTATATGTCAAGACTGTTTTCCTAAATTGTCTTCCAGGCACAGTCATTCAGGACATGCCCATTTTTCCTCTGAATTTCAAGCAAGTCTTTCCAATCAGCCAACAATTGCCTGAGAACAACGTTTTTTGTTCTGATGCAAGTTCCCTTACATTCCTTTCTTCTATTGTCCCTTCCAGTTTTCTTCCAAGACTCCCTAGATTTTTTTCTAAGTTAGTTATCCCTAATAATGCAATTCACTCTTTTCTTTTACACAATCTCACAACTGTTCAGCCATTCAGGTGATAACTAAATGCAAACATGAACAAACTAACTGCCACAACAGATATGACAACTGTTAATATCAGTAATAGCATGTCTCACCATGAATTTTGGTAACACACAGTTCAATATCTGAATATAAAATTGTATGATATGATTATTATATTTCTGTTTGGAAATGATCATGCCGGTAAGTGTCATCTTCCTTTTCTTTAGGCACCACTTAGGAAGATCCTTGTCAATCTCCTGCTTTTTTTTCCCCATATTCAAATTTAATCCACTTTGTCCTTAATCTGACCAAACTGGCAAGAACTTAGAACAATTATTATAAAGTATTTGCAATCATCAATAAACACATCACTGCCTCTCAAAGTCTGCAAATAAACCATAGCCTTAATGTACAACTTAAATGTAAAAGTCCATTATCACAAATTAAAGTGAAGCTAAGCTCATCTAAAAACAGTATTGCAAAATTCCATCAATTTTATTATCAATAAATAATTTTTGCAGCAAGTGCAAACAGTTTATACCATCTTAAATGCCAGACACTTTGGACATTCCTTCTCTGAGACTGGGACTCCTCTACCCTGAAGCACTTCACTAACAACAACGGTTCTGTAAGACAAGTTAGGCCCTGTCTCAAAATACTCCGACTTTTCTGGATATGTACTCCAACGTCCAGATGTGTAGAGACGGGATCAGGAAAGCCAAGGCACAGATGGAGCTGAACTTGGCAAAGGATGTGAAGAATAACAAGAAGGGGTTCTACAGATACATAGGCAGGAGGAGACAGGCCAAGGAGAGTGTTTCCCCTCTGATAAACGAGATGGGAGAACTGGCTTCCTCAGACATGGAAAAAGCTGAGGTACTCAATAAGTGCTTTGCCTCAGTCTTCACTGGTGGTCAAGTTTCCTATGTCTGTCAGGACCCTGAACCTCGAGGAGAGGGTGAGAGGAGCAGATTCTGTCCCACTGTGACAGTGGAACAAGTCCAGGATCGCCTAAGGAAATTGGATGTGCATAAGTCCATGGGGCCAGATGGTATACAACCCAGGGTGCAGAGAGAGATGGCTGATGTGGTTGCCGAGCTGCTCTCCATCATATTTGAAAAATCATGGCTGTCGGGTGAAGTCCCTGGTGACTGGAAAAAGAGAAACATTACTCCCATTTTTAAGAAAGGGAGAAAGGAAGACCCGGGGAACCACAGGCCAGTGAGCCTCACCTCTGTGCCTGGGAAGATCATGGAGCAGATCCTCCTGGAAGACATGTTAAGGCATGCACGAGATAAAGAGGTGATCAGAGACAGCCAGCATGGCCTCACCAAAGGCAGACCTTGCCTAACCAATCTGGTGGAGATCACTTCTATGATGGAGTGACAGCATCGGTGGACAAAGCAAGGGCAATTGATATATCATCTACCTGGGCTTGAGCGAAGCCTTTGATATGGTCCCTCACCACATTCTTCTCTAAATTGGAGAGGTATGGATTTGAAGGATGGACTGTTAGGTGGATGAAGAATTGGTTGGCTGGTCGCAGCCAAAGGGTTGTGGTCAACGGTTCTGTGTCTGGGTGGAGGCCGGTCACAAGTGGTGTCCCTCAGGGGTCGGTCTTGGGAACGGTGCTCTTCAACATCTTTATCAATGACATAGACGACAGAATCGAGTGCACCCTCAGCAAGTTTGCAGATGACACCAAGCTGAGCGGTGCAGTCGATATAATAGAGGGAAGGGATGCCATCCAGAGGGACGCGGACAGCCTGGAGAAGTGGGCCCATGAGAACCTGATGAGTTTCAACAAGGCCAAGTGCAAGCTGTTGCACTTGGGCTGGAGCAATCCCAGGTATTTATATAGACTGGGAGAAGAAGAACTTGAGAGCAGTCCTGCAGAAAAGGACTTGGGGGTCCTGATGGACAAGAAGCTGGACATGAGCCAGTAGTGTGCGCCTGCAGCCCGGAAGGCCAGCTATGTCCTGGGCTGCATCAAAAAAGGGGTGGCCAGCAGGGAGAGGGAGGTGATTGTCCCCCTCTACTCTGCTCTTGTGAGACCCCACCTCAAATACTGCGTGCAGGCCTGGGGCCCCAAGCACAAGAAAGATGTGAAGCTCTTGGAATGGGTCCAGAGGAAGGCCACTAAGATGATTAGACAGCTGGAGGACCTCTCCTATGCAGAAAGGTTGAAGGAACTGGGCTTGTTTAGCTTGGAGAAGAGAAGGCTCCGGGGAGACCTCATTGCGATCTTCCAGTACTTGAAGGGAGCGTATAAACAGGAGGGGGAACGCCTGTTTATATGTGCTGAAACCCAGAAACCCAGAATTTACCTTCAGCTATTTTGGACCTGTAAGTATTACAAGATCAAAAACCCACCCTAAGATAGACATAAGCAGCCCTGTAGCAAGAAGTGGTTCCAGTTATACTACTTGAGTACCCATTTCATTGCTAGCAATTTGATCAGTGGCTACATCATCCACTGAGGATACTTCACATGAAAAAACACAAAATCAAAACTAAAGATGCCAATAGTCATGCATCCTAAAAACACCTGAAAAATTTGTTCTGTATTTTTGCTATTAATTAAAGCAAGTACCCTTCTTAAAAGGGTTCTACGCAGACTTGTGCATTTTGAAGATTTTCCTATGTAATTCAGACTATCAAGGTATTAACTTATGTTGAACACACTCAAGGCTAACTTGGATTAAAGCAGTATAGGCTTTTTCTAAATACTTCTGCCAAACACTTGCACACATGCAGGGGAATCTCAAACCTGGCAAAGAATTCAAGTATTGTTACAATCTATTGGCTCAATACCATAGAGTTTCCACAATAATCACTTGCAGAAACAGCAGGCATTGTCACATCATCATACATTTTTCAGAGTGAGAATACCATTAAAAGAGCTAATCACATTTTCACAGTATTTATTCCAGGACGTGCACACTCAGACATACAACACCAAATTGCTTGTATTTGTTTGGAAATAAAGCAAAATTGCCCAGAAGTCAGGAATTTGTCTTTTAATTGGAAATTCAGATTCCAGATCCACTTCTACAAAATGAAGAGCTACTTCATGGCACACACCATGGCCACAATATCACAAATGTACTAGATTTCAATTACAGGAAATTCTTTGAATAGTGCAAATAGTGCAAATACTGCGGTTATGCAACTGCATATATTTTGGTTATCTAAGGCAACTGCCAACTTAAAGAGTCACTACTAATGTATGTATTAGCAAACTCTCTCAGCGTAGTTCTTTTCAGTAAATATATTTAAATTAAACATATTTAATGTGCATGATAGAAAACACTAGCTGAGAATTACCATTTATTCATGAGTTCAAGCTGCCTTTCCCAGACACCTCAATACCGCATCTGTCCTTTCTTCATTTAATATGACTCAGTCAGCCTTACTGGACACCAATGCGGCACTCTTGCGGTGAAGGCTCCTTGCCTCATTTTGAAACAATGAATTCCCTATGCTTTGGTTTATACGGTCACTTTTTTCTTTAGTTAATGACAGTCAAAATGTTTTTATCTGAATTGGATTTGTCTCCTCATATATCTCAAAAGAATGCATTCTTAAATATGCTACAAAGTTACATAGAAAGATGCCATTGTAGGTTTTTCTTTTAGCTGAGATGTTAAAGCATTATTTCTGTAACACTTACTTGCATACATTTGACAGTAAATTAAGAAGCATCAAATTCACAACAAACTGAACTGCAGTTCTTTTTGAAAATGAGTTCTTTTTGAAACTGCAGTTTTCTTTTTGAAAAACGTAATGGAGTTTGATTTGCAGAACTCTTGGGACTGGTGATAAATTCAGTGAAAATGCTGCAAAAAGCCATCCCACATGTGAACATACATACGTCTACACAAATATACCTTCTGTCAATGTAGCTGATCACCATCTGCAGCACAGTGCATGCAATGAACCCAGCTGAGACCTTTCTAGAACTGATTAGGTCTACTGCTGTAAAAGCAAATAAACAACCTAACCCAGTCCTGGCTGTCCTCAAGGGGATTACAAAAACAAACAAAATACCATTCATAACACCCACAAAAGAATTAAATCTAGCTCATTCACTTAAAACAGAATTTTCCACTAAATACTTGGTAAAGGAACCCCTACCTCCAGGCATGGTAAGCACACACCTCATATTAGTTCCCATTTGGCCAACCTGAATAAAGGGAGAAAGACAGTATGTCCCTCCTTGTCATTCCCATCCCTTACCTATACATTAATAATATTTTATCTAGAGGTCTCAATCATACACTTTTTCTTTTGTTTCTTTATAGTCTGTCTGAACCATCATTTGTGATCACACTGCGGCTTTAATCACACCAAAACCACAGAAAAAACAAGATACGGACAGCTTTGTTTACTGCTTTGTGTTTCACCTGCAAAAACCATGGGAAAAACTTGCAGTTTCCCTGGGCTATTGGGGAATGAAGCAGCCATTTTGAATACATAAACGTATGATCACAAGATGTGATAATATTTTAATAATATTTTCAGTAATGAAAATATTAAAAGATTGAGTAATCATGGGCATCTGTACTTTTTTTTTTTTTTAGTTTATTTTTTTTAAAGGTTCTGCTAACCAGTATTAGTTGTAATTCCAAGTTTAGTAAAAGCTTTCTTTCAATTTCTTGTAATTGCAACAGGGGCATGAGCAGCTGAGGACACTTCATATACAGCTATAAAACACTGCAGGGTGTGGTGCTCTTATGAAGTCAAGGCACAGGCATGAAATCTTGTCTTTTTTTTTTTTTTTTTGAAGTATTTCTTTACCAAGTAACGGCGCCAACCTGGATTCTGCAACCCTACATAAATCACTGCCAGTTGTGGCTAAGCTGTAATGTTAACCAACCAATTTAAAACCATTACTAACATTGAAACATGTATTTAGAGATTTTGTGCCAACTATGAAACCACACAGTTTTTCAGTCATGTGAACAGGATACTCTATATGGAATGCTAAATACTAAAAGCCACATTGGTTTTTGGGGTTACCTTTCTTGATTGCTCAGTTTGGCATAGAGGACTTTTACCAGCTCTGGACATTTTAGCAAATGGTCTGTAACAATCAGGAACCTAAGGAGAAAAAAAAATAAATATATATATATATATATATATTACTGGTTCTACAAAAAAAAACAAACAAGCGTCTACATATACTCCAAATGGTGCTGCCGTAGATGACTATGTGACATGCTTCTTGCCCTATTTGCTGATAGATACAAATTGTCATAAACTAATTGAATATTGTTCTCCCAACATTTTCCCTATGATAGCAATGGCCATTTCCAAACAATTCAGCACACTTTTACTCAAATGCTTGAAGGAAAGCTAGTTAAATTATTTTGCCAGTTACAGAAAAGGAACACCACAATTCCAATAATAAATCACTAATTCAATTTTTACATACCTCAGCAAAAATCCAAAGTTCAAGCTTGAAAACTGTTATAACTATTAAGCTGTTACAACACTGTTTTAAGTCCACCAGTCATGAAAAGTGTCCAAATAAATTTTCTTTTAAAATAAAATAAAGTAAAAATAAATCTAGCAAAGCATCAAAGCAAATGGAAACTGCTTTGTCAGATGTAAGGCAGAAAAATACTGTTCTTAACTTACCAAAATAGTCCCCTTTTTTTAATAGGAATATAAGCTAATATCCAAATCCAACCCCTTGCTCTGTAAGGGGAGGAGGTATGTTCTGCCCTTGTGTTAATGCCAGTATTTACACTGATCACTTTCCCAAGTATCATTCACAACAGCCAATAGTAGATGACAGTCATCTAATTTAAACTCAGCCATGCACCATTAAAAAAAAAAAATCCTCAAATTATATTCCTAGCAGTACTGAGTGTAATGTATACTGCAAAAGCAAACATATACCTACCTATGAATTTTTGAATCAGTGTATTACATACAAAATCATTACTGAACAAATCTTAGAACGTCCTCTGAGCTTGTGAAGCTACTGTTAAAGAATAGCTAAAGCACGATGAAAACCAAGCATTTTCAATATTCCCTCCATGTCCTCCCAACATTCCACTTTCCAAATAGCCTATTGAGTATCAGTAACATACTACATAGCTAAGAGGAAGATGACATAGAAACCTTATAGCTTTAACAAAGTATTTTTAGGACAAATATTCAATGATAACTGGGCAAATAGGAGAACAAGAAGTCCAAAGATAGCTATAATATTTCTAATGATAACTGTGAACTTAGCTAGCATCTAGTTCAGTTATTGTAAAGTAGACTTTTTTTTTGGGGGGGGGGTGGATATTTTATGTTGTCCTTATTTACTGATATTTGTATACACATTTAAAGAAAAAATAATATAGTCATATGAAATCATCAACTTAAATTTGGCATTCTGAGCAGCGTAGCACTGATCCAAGAGTTTTCTAACACAAATCTGAACGTATAGACTTCCCCACAGTCACTGGCACAAATACATTCCAACACTGAGAAGCACAGACACAGACATAACACCACAATTTCATCAAACCATCAGCATGGCAGTCAAGGGAAATACTTCCACCGTTCCTGAACTGTTATTCATGGCATAACAGCCATCTACAGTTAAACCTTCAGGACGATAACTGATGGCATTTCTTAAGGATTAGAGAGGAAGCACAGGCTTCTATCTGGAGCCATAAAAGGAAACAGAAAACCACAATAACTTTAGCTGTGCAGAACACAGTAGTATTTACCCTCATAATGTGCAACTTTCAGCTGACAATGAAGCACAGTAAAATTGCATTTAAGGAACAATATGAGCCCCAATTTTTCAATTTTACAGTTGCAACTGTAAGTTTATACCTTATTTTGTGATTGATATTACTTTAGGAGAATCTTGACTATTTGTTCTGTAGTTAAAAATAATCAATAATTACCACAAAGATCTATAATGCTACTAAGTGCACATTAGTGATTACTACTGTGAAGTGGTAGATCTGTATTTTAGTCATTATTTGGTCTAGACTCTTGCATTTATTCATCTGCATCTTTCACATGCTATGGACTAGACCTCTACTGCCTGAGAAGCTTGCAGTATTTCAGAACAAAGTTTCTGCTTATAAAGGTGCATATACTTCTGTATGTGCTTCTTATCCTTTTAATCTCAAGAAAATATGTAAACCCTCAGAAATTCCTCCTTCTGTATTTGATTTTCTCGTTTACCTTATCCACTTCCTACATTACTGCATCATAAAGAATACAGCACAAACAAATTTTACAGGAGCATCACCAAGAGAAGTCAACAGAAGAATTACTAGTGGACTAAAGCACTTAACTCGAGCTATCATGTCCAGAAATTCTGGTGGTAGTTAAACAAGGGTGCAAGAAATTAAAGTTGATATTTTTAGTCCTCAGCTCTCCTGTTTTTCATTTGGGGTAAAGGAGAAGAAGAAGAGGGAAAGTAAGACCATCCAGAAGTTTGAAATAAAAAAGACATTTGGTTTTGGATTACTGACTGAATACGGCATTTCAGATGCACACAAAAGGCTTTGGTAGTAGACTTAAATTCTCTTTGGGGGCCAACAGCAGACTACTGGGATAACTGGGATAAACTGAGGACCACTGTAATTTAGTGAAGGAAATGGTGAAAATTAAAGTTGTTATGCAAGTGTAACACAGTAACAAATGAATAGTGTTAAATATGCCAATTTTCTTGACTTAAAATTAAAGTTAAAAATTGTTTGGCTAAAATCCTAAAAAAATCAAGTGCTTACATAGTAGATAATAGAGGAGATGTTCAGTTCAAAGACTTAACAATAGCACAAGGGCTGCATTGTACCACATGGAACTTGAGCAGCAGCCAAAACGAAATGGTATAAGCTGTATTTGCACTCAGTATATTCCAAATGGCCACTAAGCTTGCTCCAATCAAAGGCGGGTGTAAGCAATCAGCTTTATCATAAAACGTCATGCTCCATATTAAGTTGATTTGATCCCATTAGCAAGTTTAGAGAACAGTGTCCTTGGTCTCAGAAAATGAGGGGAAAAGTATAAATGTTTTAGTAGAAAGAAGAAAGATATTGCGATTCTGTTTGATCAGCAAACTTCTCTTCTGATCTCAAAAAAAAAAAAAGTGTATTTCACCATCCCACAATAAAGCCACACCATCCAAAATACTTAAGAATGAAATAGCATTTTTTACTTGAACAAACAAGCATGACAAAATCACCCAAATTTTAAAGAAAAGAAGAAAAATTAATCAGACAGCCTTTCAAAGCTATATCACAAGCCTTTTCACATTTTTAAAACCAAACAAAAACAAAAACAAACAAATGCCACACCACAACAAAAACCAATGTGCTTCATACAGAACTGTTTGTAACCATAACACATTTGAGAAGCAGAAGTATTTTCTGGCCTTGCACAAGAACATAAGCACTCTATCAAAACCATTTTAAACAAGCTATTTAATAACAGAGTACATGTGGTGTTAAAGATCTCTAGAAACAAGATAATTCACTCTACTCAAACACCAGCATTAAAGCACTTCTTGCTCAAAAAAAAAGAGTAAGAAAAAATATTTCCATATTTAGAGCTCAACATCAGAATGTTCTTCTCCTGTGTTGAAGAGAGCACAACAGGGAATTCTCTTCCTTCTTCAAAAGTCGTTACCCATAATGAATACATACTCCTTGTAGGCCACAACATGGTCCACTAAGTCAACTCTCACATCTAGAAGACTGAGTTCAGATGACCTGTACTGTTTCTCTGATTCAGAATACACTCCTGTTCAACTTGATAGCTACACCTGAGAGGCACTGAAGAGATTTATTTTTACTTATATGCAAAGTTGGAATATTATTTTTTTCTGAAGAGTTACCAAGAAAAAAATGGAAGATTATTACCAAAAGAATTACTTCCCATTCCTCTGTCTCCATAAAATATACACAAAGAAAGAGGTGACAAGACAAATAAACATGTGAGGCTGAGCTTTGAAGGACTGGGAAAATCTGTGCCAATACCCTGCTACTGCAAATAGAAAAAAGCTACTCAGATCTCTACAATTAAAGAGACTTTTCCAATTGTCAGTACTATTTAAAACCACAGTTGAACTTGGAACCTGCAACATAACTCTAACTTTCCTAGAATTAAAAATAAGAATTACTTGCCGTAGAGTAGAAGGGGGCGGGGGACACCCTGGACTGTCAGAGAGAAGAGACAGAGCTGCCAGCCCAAAATGAAAAAAAGGTAATATATTCTGGTCTCTGTACCACATGCATATCAATTAAGCAACGAGCACTCTACTGAGAAGTTCCATCTTTGCCTTTAAATATGTGCCCATGGGCGAGACTCCTTGCCACAGGAGCACTAGTTTCTGTCCACACTTCTTTCCATAAGCCAGGACAAAATAACCAAAGGCAAAAAATGGGGAGGGGGTGCCCCGCATCCTAATCTTTACAGTCATCATTCAGCTGTGGTCTCAAAAAGAGAAAGTGGATGTTCAGAAAATCTTACTTCCAATGCCAAACAGCTGACCACACTCTTAATATCATTTTTCTGGAAGCCAAAAGGCATACTATGCTTCTTTTTAAAATGAAGGATTTTTGTTCCTCGCTCTTCAGGAATCAAAAATACAACCTGTTTTTTCTTTTCATAGTAGCTACACTGCCCTGTGCACACACTTGGAAAAACTGATGACACAAGCTATACACTCATCTCTAATGGAGCCACCAAACTATTTCTAAAATAAACAGCTTTTAGAATACACATTGGTCTCAGTTAGGATAAATTATAATGTACTTTTGTACTACTTTTTTCCTAATTATTTTACAAAACACATATGTTTGCAGGTTCAATATTCTAAAGTAGATTTCATGTAGCATTCTGTGCTGGTTTCTCTTCCAAATACAGTAGCTTCTAAACTGTGCAACACACTTTGCTGCTGATGATTAATACCAACCCAAAAGGGAGTAGATGTGGATGTTTGGGGAAACACAGAGGAATGCCTTTTTAAAGGCTGCACAATTTTCCAGAGCCTAAGGCACAGCTCTCTGCACTTTTAAAACAAAAAAGTTTTTACAGAAAAAAATGGCAACGCTTGGCAGGCCTTTCATCACACTGCATATATAACACCGGATACCACTTGTGCTTTCTTCTTCCCTTGGAACTGCAGCAGAGAGAGTTATAGAGGGCTTTTCAAACTTTGGTAGTAATCACAAGGGAATAGATTGAGTAGGAAACATTTCAGTTACTGAACAGTGTGTTCCAGCTTTGTTTCCTAAGGGAAGGATCTGTCCAATTCCCAGACAGCATCCTTAGGTAGGCAACAGCTGTCAAAAGAAAGCAGCACTGCAAAAAGAATATTAGCTTATGGAGTAAGTATAGTTGCTTACATGTTTAAGATATGTTCAACTTAATGTGTCAACACTTTAAGACAAGAATACTATGCATGAAAATACTATTATGGAGGTATATTGGAAAGATGAAGATACACAGAAAATAAATTATTGTCTCACAGGGGCTTGAAAACCACACTTATTCATTTGAATGGAATATAGGGTGGAGAAAGTAAAGCCAAAAGATGCATAATGCAGAAAGACTGATCATTGTTTAACAGACAGATCTGTTGTTACTGAACAGATAAAAGAGAACTAACACTAAAAGAAAAAAAGAATCACAAGAAGGTGGAAGAAAAACAGAAGAAATTTAGAGGTTTAAAAGCTCTCCACTTGCAAGACGGAATGCGAATCCCACAACTGTGAGCATGAGCAGAGCAAGCTGGAAGCCAAAGAACATAACCAACCCCTCAAACAAGGAGCCTGCATTAAAGGACAAGGTCTCAGGACTAAGGACAGGAACAATCACTTGTACACCCAAGCTGTAGCAGCATGGAAGTTTTCCCACCAAAGTTAGCAATTATTTGCTCCTAAGCTAACAGCCTAAATAGTAAACGCACAGTAAAAAGGTCCATGCATTTTCTAGAAAACAACTGCACAGCAAAGAACACTTGAACAGACAGGATCATTTAATTAGTGTATGACATAAATCAAACTAAAGAAAGGATACTTACTAACTTGTTTCTGCAGAGCCAGTGTCTTTGCAAAGATATACACTTTGATGTATATTCTTTAACATAATTCGCCTTGAAACATTCTGAATGCAGCAAGCTCTGAGCACTCTTTACAAGCCCAAATAGAGATCCAAACATTCAGGACAAGACAGGTAAGTTTCAACAGCTTTCAGTCCTGAAAACTTCTAGTTTCTTCTTGCTCTAACATTTTAGCCAAAGGCTACAAAACAAAGGGGTATACATCCAGTCAGATTATGTTCTGAAGAACCTCGGTTAGAGATGCATGATCTGCCTCCTCTGATCATTGCTGCTGGTCTAACTCCCAAGAGCAATCTCAGAAGAGTGCCTGGTATTCAAAATTACAGGACTGCTAGCCTGAAACAAGTTAAGGAGCTGTGTTGACTAGAAGCAGTTTAAAAATACATTGCCTAATATATGTTAATTAAATCTATTTTAAAGTGCCATTCAGCATCTAATATTAAAGATGGCAAAGGCAGCAATGATAAAAAAAACTTGGAGCTGTTCAGAGGATCAAGCTTCCAAAAAAGAGGAGGAGGTTCTTAAATCAATAAATATTTATTAAATGTGGGAATTACATTCTGCAACTTCACAGATTTCAGAGATAGAAGCATTTCTGAAGCTTACAAGTAACCACAAGCTTAATGAAATGGGACTTCAGATCATCTAGTATGGATAAGGAGGTATGATCACACAAAAACTGAATACAAAATTTGACTGGGGCATTCCTTATTGAACCAACTTAGGTCTTAAATATAGCTGTTTCTTAGCTCAAAGCATGCTACAGAAAACACTTAATAAAAAGTATGTATCACTCAAAGACACACATAGGTATGCATCACAGTTTTCATCTAAGTTCTGAGGCAATTTGTTATGCTGTCAACCTACAAACATCTTCTCAAAACACATCAAAAATCTCAACATGCCAATCATAAAACACCCTTTTTGTTTCAAAAAATGCTTAGAAAGTGGATGTCTTGCTTCCCCCCCCACTGAATAGATTCATAAATTGCCAACCTGAGGCCTTCTCTCTCATAAGGCACCCCCTTAAGAAAGTACAGCCACCAACCTGCAACACTCCAGACATTTCCTCTTTACCAACAGGAAATCCTTGTTTTCTACTGAACAGCTCTTGATTCAAGAAGTAGACAAAAGTGACAGGGGAATCCCGAAAACTACGTCCTGCCTTCAGAGATGCTTCCTTTGCTCTTTAACTGGAAAAGTGTGTTATTGCAGACAGCACAGGAATTACAGAAGGTCTGCTACCAACAGCTGCTTCTAGAAAAGGAAGCTCTGAAAAACTGTTTATCATAATCTCAGATTTTCTCTGACAAAGCCTTTCCCTACAGAACTGTTGCAAGACTGGAGGGAGAACTACTTAACAGAAGTCAAAGGCATCACACTTTGGAAGAGGTTCCTCCTAAAGTCTCACCTAAGAACTCTTCCAGCTTGGACATGGAAAACTGGACCTGTAAACATAAATCCAGGATCACAAACAGAGGAGGAATTGCCAATTCACTGAAAAAAAAAAAAAAAGATTTTAAAGATGTGCTTCCCCCTGTTATACATCAAGAGCAGAAAACCCAACACTTATTACTGGAATGAAGTAGTAAGGACACCATGAGAGAAACTACAGTTAGGCTAACGGCCGTAAATACAAGCATTCATCTTGGATATTCTCTTTGTCTTAATGATTCACGGCAGCAACTGGAAAAATAACTTGAGCATCACAAGTGTTTATTTGTGGAATTCATTGGAAACTAACTTCAGAGGAAAATTAATTCATAAGTTTCAGTACATGATAAACAGAAGAAAATCATGAATAATTGGTTTGCCTATAACCAAACTGTCCCGATATTCAAAGAAAGATTATCAATACTTAAAAGCAGCATTTGACAGCAAGAAAGCACAGCCAAGATGAATAAACACACATACACTTTTTAAGCGATGTAATACGAATCCGGATGCTCAAACTGAGACACAAGAAGGTAGGCAGGAATTAAGTAATATTTTTAACTTTACAAGTAAGAACATCCTAAACACAGTCATATATGAATCTGGCAGTGAGCATAACCTCCTGGAAGAAGAATAGTTTGTATTTCGGCTCAGCCAAAAAACGCCAAAATAGCCACTTCAAAATGGTTGCTGTGCACTGTGGTAGCCATGGCACAAGGGACCCAAACCTTTACAACAAAGTACTGGTTTTGTTGCAAATACCACAGCTATGTAAATTCATTTAAGCAATCCTAGTGGTATGTACTGCAGTGAGAACTGAAGTACAGCTCCAAAATTTTCAATGAATTGCTGACTAAATATTTTTTCTACGGTCCAGCCAGAGAGCTTAGCTTAACCTTCTTAAGAAAAGGGACAGAAATCTCTTTATGCATTTTTACCTGACTGTATCTCACACACAGTTTTCCATATCAGAAAGCAACTTAATTCGCAGATGAGAAAAAATGTGTTTAGTAATGAACCAAGACTGAGTCCAACCTGAGAAGACTATATGAAATAACAAAAATGAACCCAAAGCAACAGCAGCAATAATATGCCAGAGTCCAAACTTACACTAACCTCAAAGCAACAGCAGCAATAATACATCAGAGTCCAAACCTCAATATCCTCAAAGCAACAACTGCATTTGACTTTCACACATTTCATTGCAGAAAAGTACAATTCATTCAATATCCAAAAATGGCTCATAAACAGAAGACTCTTATTGAAAGAATAGCTGTTCATTATCAGTGTAAGGCACAGGAAAACCTGCACAACTGTAGAGATGCTGTCTCCTTAGGACAGCTTTTACATGTCAGGATCAACACTGACCCAAGGACAAATCTTAGCTCTCTACTTATCCTTGTCAGAAAGTGTTCTTATCACCAAGATAAGAACATACAACTTTCCTCAGCCAGAGTAAATACCATTATTTCTATCAAAATAAGAAATCCTGTTTATTGCTCAGCTCTTCTCTTCACAACAGAGTACGTGTTAGGGAGTCACTTCTGGACACCGTCAAATCTAGTTTAAATTATAGTTCAGGCCATTCACACCTCAAAAGCATTCCAGCTCATGCATGAAAGAGCTGAGTGCACTTTCTCTGCCTGATCACAGGAGAGGAACTGCACTTTACGATACTAAATGGAGCAATGAGAAGTCCACAACAGGTTTCCTAGAGAAAGCAGATGCAACATGTTTGGAATCAGTAGAACTTTGTCCTAAATTTGAAGAACCAGCAAAGAAAACTGCTGGAGTATGCAGGAACTGAGAAAGTCAGCAGAAGAGCTGGCTGGCTTACTTCCTGGTGCTCGGCAATAGGAGCAAGAAAGTGAGACAGAGGGAGGGGGGGACAGAGGGAGAAGGGTTAACCCGATAGCATCATTATATTACGTGGATATATCTGTCCATATTTCACAGCAGGAGAATTAGTGGTAATAAAGGAAACAGGCTTTCAGACCCACCTGAAGACAAATTATATTCTCACACTCTAGAAAAAAAAGAAAAATCTTTGGGTGAGAAAGGTTGGCTGTGTGGCATCAGGTGGAATAATCCTAAAAGCTCTTACACTATGTGCTTTACAAATTGAAAAAGGCAAGAAGATAAGAAGAATCCAAAGTACAAGGTCGCAGTTACCTTGTGAAAACGTAGCCAGCTATTCACAGGATTAAGTGAATTCTCTGTATTCCTCTCTAATTAAAGCTAAGTAAGAACAACTTGTTGTCTGTGAAATACATTCTGTGTTAATACTGCCAAGACAGCCGAAAAAAAAACCTCTTAATAATTCGTGATACAGATACTTTAAAAAAATTTACAATGGTTATTTTATTTGAAACAAGACTACTAACTTGCTAGGCTCTCCCTGATCTTTGAGTACTCAGAACTACACTACATAGCATAGGGTCCACAAGTTGCATTGTCTGGTCTAAGATCAAAGCATGATGTTAGTATTAACACAGTGACTAATGGCTAACTGGAATAACAAAAAAAATCATAACCAAAACCAGAAAACAAGATTTTATTTCAATCAGCATTCCATAAGACATGGAACTTACTAGCAAATTCCCACTGAAAATACAAAAAATAAACCTTTTACACCAACAAACCTTTTCTGTTTGGATGTTTTTCATTTTGTTTTGTTTTTAAAAATAAAGAAGTACATGAAAATGTTACTTTCTTACCTCTACCCCACACCGAATAGTCCGACGATAATCCATGCACTCAAATATCTAAATACTGTAGTTGCTTAAAGAATAGATTCTTTTATTTATTTATTTATTTAAGTCAGCTCTAACATGAAGAAAGAACATATTTTGCCATCTAAGTTGCCCTCAGCTGTGACATACTATCCACAGTAAGAACAGATGAGCACAAGGAAGAACCAGGGAATAACCATGTTTCTTGAGACAGGAAAAGAAAATGGAGAATTAAGAAGCATAAACACAGGGAGGACAATGAAATGGTGAAACAATTACAAGATGCATCAAACAAAAAAGCTAGAGCTATGAAGAGACAGAAAAGGCAGCACCTGTTATTCTCTTTTTCCACTTTCAAGGTAATGTTGTTTGAATACCTATTACATATTTGATACTGCACTGTTGAAATATACTTTGTTTTGTTTACATTTTACCTGTGCTGACTCTGAGAAGTGCCTGCATTACTGAAATAAAATGCTAAGAAACATATACTACAAACTCATGACTTTCTTTCACATGGGAAAAATGATAATTAGGTTTGAAACTAAACCAGCCAACATTAAAGTACTATGAAAGAAAAATGAACATATAATTTTCTTAATGCATGGTAGATACTCCTTTTTTTCTGTATATTTACTATACGAGAAAAATAAATACTCTGAAAGGAATTAGAAGACAAACATTTCATAACCGTGTTATGACAGAAATACTCTTCTCTACTCGTCTCTTCTCCTTCATCATGGTCTTGCATGGAAATTTGCCCCTTTTTAATCTCGAGACTGAAGAAGAAAGACTTTCTCTGAAGAAAGACCATTTCCCACCCACAGCAAACATGCAGAGCAGAGTTAAGATATTGACTTTATAAGTTAATAGAATGCACTTCAGACTAGAAAGATCAGAGAAACGGATAGCTCAATTTATTTTGCTGCTGCATTTATTCTGCAATTGCCTTCAAAATACAAATTTGATAGCATGACAACCTCTTCCAACCCTCCCTGGCTTTCATATCTTAGTCAAAATATATTTTAGCATATCTTCAATACATAAAGAAAATGAAGGATAATCCAGATAATTATCTGAAAAGCAATCTATTTCACATGTGTTTATATTGACAGGCCAAAATTAAAGACTCAGTTTGTCACTTTTGAAATAGAAGTCTGGTCACCCGACTCTGAAACTTTAAGTTTGCTTTCTGAAAACAATTTATGTCATAAGCAAATTGACCTGGTTATAAAAAAAAGCCCAGCCACAAACAAATTTTGAAGTAATTTTTTCAATACCGAAGCAAGCTATTAAATGACATTTGCTTTTCATTCAATCATCTTAACTCTGTTTAGAAGACTTTCCAAATAACTAGTAAAGCCTCAACAATTATTCCTACTTAAATTTTGAATTTAAACATGACCTTCAAAAGAAAGATACAAAAATATACAGAGTTTTGTTTTCATTATCCTTTTTCCCCCCCACTTGGAATGCCTCATAAAAATTAAACCGAATTATTATGTGCATCCTTGCTGACAAACAGAACATTTCTGAAATGCATAACTGACAATAATATTTACAAAAATGGCCATTAGCAAAGAAATAAAATAAAAAGCTCAGTAGAACAATGGAATAAAACCACTGATTATATACTCTTAAATTAAGAAAAATCAAGCTTAAAAGATTTGCAAACAAAATGTGTTTCTGTTTCAATATGAAAATGATTACATGTTGCACTAGACAACAGATTTGTAAAAAAAAAACACAACACCTTTTCCATAGTACTCACAAACCATTAGTCATACATGTCTTTTGAGTATCCAATAGCAAGAGTCTGTAAGACTATATTCTGACTTAGCCTTCTTTCAAAAATCTCCACAGATCATCATATAGGTATAACTAACTTGCATTCTGGAACCCTGTTTCATTAACAAAACAATTCAAAAACATTGATTTTAGAATTTGTCTACATCGTCAACAAATCATAGTCTTATTTTAACAGAAAAAGTCAGTAAAAGTATTCTGGAAGTTATCGCTATACCAAATTAATAGCTTCTACATAGATCTTCATTTGCTACTTAGAGTCACAAATTTAGATATTTTAATATCGAGACTGATGCTAGGAGAACCCTTATTTAAGAAGGAAAAAAAAAGTCTAAAGATACATACGACCACTCAGACTCCAACTGCTCTTTGTAGACTTTCAGGACACGAAGAGCCACAGTCAAGTTCTCAGGATCCAGTAGTTCTCTCACTTTCTCTGAATTAAGGCAGGTAAACAAGACCATACAACAATAGGCAACAATTTTCTCATCGCTGTAAGTTAAGCAGGTCCTTCAAGAGAAAATGACGTTAAGAGAGTAGGTTAAAACTCATGCTGGAAAAACACGCAAGGGACATTCAGCTTGTTGAGTTGTTCTTGTCTGATGTCTTTTTGTGAATCGTGAGTTTGCCATTGCTTAAGAGAAGTCAAGAAGAAAGAAAACTTAAGAAGTCCGCTGCAAAGAAAAAATCAGATTCTGAAGGCCAAACTCAACAGGCAATTTACAAAACCAGTACTAGATTTGAGCTACCTGAAGTTTTAAGAACTGAGTGAAACTGTAAAAATTGTAATTATCTGTTTCTATAACCGTAAGATCTTCCTACACCCAGCGCTGACAAGTGGGCTCCAAAAACAGAATCAGAATGAGTACCAAATTCAATAAATATGCCTTTGTTATTAGCCCATTATGAAAGATTTTGCCGAATACACCAATAATATTGTCACGTGTCAGTATAAAATGGTTTATGTAGTATTTCATGACACATACGTCATCAACCTCTGGGAAGATATTTTCATAAGGTTAGGATAGGGGCAAAGGAATCAGAAGACACAAGGATTAAGTTTTGTTCTTGGAAGTGACCCGCTTATAACTAATAGAAAACAACTCTGAAATAAAGTTTATGATTGAAGATCATCATTTTAAACATAATTTTCTTCCAGTTTGTGTAAAATGAAATCAATTTACTGTCAGTTCAGAACAAGCAGGTTTTTAAAGGACCTGACCCTGAGGTTGACTAACAAAAAAAACATCTACAGGATATGGTCTCAGCCACCCCATTTTCCCCAAAGTTATTTTTCAAAGCTTTATGGTGCTAGTAGAGACACAACTGTTGCATACAAAAGATTTGAATATAACCACAGAAACTACAGTATAAAAAAAAAACAAAACACATCCATGCTTACAAGAAGAGATCTGGGAAAGCACACTTCCAAATGCTATTCTGGGAATCTCCATTTCCTGCTGCAATGTTTCCAAGAAACTGGAGGCTACAACGAAGAGCTGGAAAAACAAACAAACAAACAAACAAAAAACACAGAAAATATTAACATTCTGGAATTGTAACCAGAACAAAACATTTTTTTTTTCCAATTCAACTTACATTAATATCAAATATTGGCCACTAGTGATTACAAAAACTAAATGAGTCTGCAAATGTTTAAGACAGATCAAAATCAATGAAAGCTTAGAGTTACAATTAGTGCAAACTGAAGCAGATCCATGCTGAGCCAGTAGCTGCCACATGGCAGTGGCCATTTTGCCCCTTCCAGATCTGAGGTGGCTTTCTTCCTACTATTAAATTAACACAAATAGGCTGCTTGTCAACACTCGAACTCTGCAAATGCTACTCTGCCTGCTACTAAGGAAGCTCCCCAGGTACTCTCCCCAAGCTGGCCAAGAGATTGCTTGAAAAATTAGTTTCAGTAGGTAAAGCCAGAGCAGGAGAACCCAATCCATTCCCTTGCTACCCACTCTAAGTTCTAGGTAGCTGGACGAATCTTTACATGACAATGTACTCAACACTTTCAGATTTCTACCCCAGAGAAATTAAAGCCAGTACACCAAACAACTTTGCATCCCATTTTAACACTACTTAATATGGCGTATTTCAACTATTATTGCAAATGATTTATTTCAGCCTCCTCTCAATACAGGCTTAAAATCCAGAAACAAGATACTTCATCATACATGTTCACATCCAAGAACGCCCCCCTCCTCCCAAGTCAAAAGATGTGAACTAAGGTAAAACAAAAGCATGAACTCACAGACTTCACAAAATTAAACATTTTTGGCACTAGCGACAACTTTCAATAGCCTGATCCTTCTTTAACGTTGTCAAAGTAACTTAAAATCAAATACTACAATGCAGTTTAGCAGATATTATAAACAGCAGCCTGTTACAGATGGAGGTGACTAATAATGTCACATTCTGAAAACATAAAATATGGTATCTTTGAAAGGTGCTGTGCCAGCTAGCAGACAGATTTCCTACAGAGGTCTTGGCATATGTCCTCCTGGGAACAAAAAGAAAGCAAGTCTAAAGTGATGACACTTGGGCTTAAAGAATAGTAAATTTTCTTCTTCCGTGTAACTTATTTACACGCAAAATATGTATGTCCTTTCCATAATGCATTTTGAATCCTCTTCTCCTTTTCTCTTTGGTTCTTAGTATCTCTGTTCTCTTTACCTGCACATCTGCAGGTTTGTTTGGTTTTTTGTGTGTTCTTTTTTTCCCCTCTGCCCATCATTGTTCTTCCGTTTCTCCCATCCATCTGGGAGACTGCTGACTCAGTTTTTCTGAAGGACAGCAAGCATGGGCACGCTACTCTTCTAGCAGACATCTTATGGAAATATTTATCTCCTAGAAAAAAACTAACAAGGCAGAAGTCCTAGGAATAGGGTATATTTCTCTTGGTGAACTCTATTCTACTGTGAGAAAGACCTCTTGAATAGGAATGAGGTTATTTGGTTACACTCTGATCTTTACCTGACATTTGCTTGACTTTTTCCAGACATCAGTTACACTTCTCATTAGAGACTAAGCTGTCAAAAATACCTCAGACTAGAGAAAAAAATAAAGATCCTTTAAATATTGCCATTCTTACTGTAACAACTGTAATAAGAAAATATTTGCAATATCATAATAAATTAACTACAAATTCTCCATTAATCACACATTGGAGTCAGTATTTGTGAAAGCAATCAATCAGCACAGTCCTCCTTTGATCCTGATTTCCTGAACAAGTAAGAAGGATCCAGGAAAGATCATGATTCTGCCAATGCACCATGAAAAATGAAAGAGTTTAATATTTAAGCGCCTGTTTTTAACCAACAGTGGCTAACATTTTTCTTTCAATTAGAGGACACAAATCAATATATGAGTAAGTGCATAATCTGTGAGACAACAGCAATTGTATCTATTCACAATTAAGCAGAAAACGATGTCTCAATATTGCAATGTTTCCTTATGCAAGTAATCTAACTGTGAAGAATCTCAGCAATTCAAAAGAAATGTGTGATTCTACAAACACCTGATGTAACTGACCTATTCCAGGAGTAAAGAGAATGGAAAACAGTACCTAGCTCAGAATCCGTCCGACCAAATCATATGCTCCATCACAGCAACAACACAACTGCTGCACTGCTTCTACAGTGCCTGGACTTCTTTTTCCTGCCCACCCCCCAAAAAATATTTACATAAAAATATTTTTCTCAGAGTGCTCAGTGTGATGTCAGCTCAATGGCACATGCCAACCATGGTTAGTGTACTTAAGTGTGAATTCTCATCTAGTAGTCACAGGTGGAAAGCCAACTATGAACAGGGGGTGAAGAGCATTCAAGGTCGTTATGGCAGCACAACCAGAGCAGCTCACCACAGAATGTTCTCTGAATCACACTGCACTAGTATTTGCATAGATATGCATAAGAGAAAAAGAGAAAAAGTGAAAAAGCACACTACTACCACATACGCACACACCTCAGAGGTGCACTTTGTGATGGTGGAACACACAAATATCGGATAGGTCGCATTTATATCCAAAGATGATTTCACATAAAATGTACTAACCTAGTACCAATACCAGCTAACTACTTTTGATCTGAGCACTGAAAAGCTATACACTGGCATTTACATTTAAAAAAGTGTGTGTGTGTAGGGGGGGGGGGGGGGGGGGCACAAAAACAATAAAGCAACTAATTGTTAATTCATAGCATGAGTCACAGGTATGCATGAGTTAAAAAAAAACAAAAAATAACACACTACAATAAAAGTGAAGTATTGCATTCCTAATGTTGGAAGTTTTTTTGTAGCATTCAACTTGCATGCTTCTCTAGTTTGTTTTGCATCTGGTGGACTTGAATGCTGCAACACATCATCCAACTGTGCTTAGAAATCTCTAGAATAAATTTACTGCTTTTCTCCTCTCCAATAGCTCATTGTCCTTTCAGCAAAAACAACAAAAATCAAGAAGTTGATTATTAGGTCAGAGTTTATTACACAGTATACCAGCTGAAACAATGTTGCTATGCATTTAATAATATTTTCTGAAAAAGAGGGAAAAAAAGACTATTTCACTTTTTTCCTGAAAGCTTACAGATCTTTATGAAGCTAAAAATGATTGCCAAACACTCTTTCCAGCATTAGCTATTATTTAGGAAATACTGCTCAAAACAATTATACAACAGTGTGTCCTTTCCATAGGAACGATTTCTTTAACACCTAAGTCCATCCCCCTAGCCGTTGGTATCTATAAGCACTGACTTTAACAAATGATTCTGTATCTACATGCACAGCTAAATTTTAATTTAAAAAAAAAAGTTACACTGTGTGTGGTCAACAAGACTATTTTTAAGCTGATGGTCAACCACTGCAAAATTACATGTACTAAGATTAAACTTCTGATAAACAGATTAACCCCAGAGTTGAAGTTTTTCCCCCATTGAGATTTCAATGGTTCCTATAAAAGCAGGATGTTCTTTAGCAAATGCAAATACTCAGATTACACATTGCTTTCACAACCAGCCTGCATTGGTTATGGAGGATTTTCTAGGTTCTACAAAAAAAAACTCTTTATAAAACAGGGCAACACGTACAATGGGAAACATTTTTCCTAATGTATTTTGGTATGTTTGTCTACATGTAAACTGATGTTTTAGAATCACTCAGTACCATCCATGGAACAGGTGAGTCAATTGGTATTATACAGCTCTGCACAAGGATAGCTTAAATGCACTACAGCAGCTCAGTACCTTCAAGAACATAGATCCATTTTTTCCTTTCAGTCTCTTACAATCATGTACAAACTGAATCAAACTATAGTACACATTTTTCACTTAATTATAATGCAGTACTACCCAGACAGTCTGAAAAACAGATGTGAAGATTTCACAGGCCTGACCCTGCATCTTGCTCCTTACACTTCAAAAGTAATTTCAAAGCATCATTTTCATTTGCAGAATCAGATGAAAACAAATACTTGAAGTTATTCACACATTTAAGCATCATGTTTTAAAAGTAATACACTGTTTCCTTCTGCTCCACATTATTAGGTGATAATATTTCCAAAAAAGTTACCGAAGTTCCAGTACTGAAGTTAAATGCTTGGTAGCAATAAATTCTTCTGTTAACAAGATTAAATGGAATTTCCCCCCCACAGCCTTCCTGACTGGGCTACTACACACAAACATTATGTTATTATGCAACATATTTTGTTGTAGTGGATATTATTTAGAAGTTTATATTCATACGTGTTTTTTAGGTCCTCCCTACAGAAAGCAAGTTTTTTTCCTGGTGAGTAATTAGAATTGTGTTTTGAATTCCTACTACCTGTTCTCTAGTCGGGAGCAAAGAACCTGTAAACACGCACACCAATCACTTCGAAAAACCCTGACCTCACCTACAGAAACTTGTAACAGTCATGAGAAGAGATTTTCTTTTCTTTTTATTTGGGGCAGACAGCACAGATAGCTATAAATACATTACTTAGTCTTTTGCTTTCCTCGCTCATCAGAAAGGCCATCTATGTAATGAATTGTCCAATCGTAAACTGGCATTACGTAAGCATATAAAATAAATCCAATCCAAGCATGTATGAAGACATACAACATCAAATGCCAGGCTGCAAACATAAGGCTAGTGAACTTGCAAATCTCTTAATGTTTTGCTAGCCATTAGCTATGCATGAAGAGATAGTCGGTGTGCCCTCTCTACCCTGGCTGCATGCACAAAGATTTACAAGTCACCACCTGCTGACAAACTGCACACCTTTTAAGAAGCCTGTGAGCTTTGCAAATCTGATTTGTGGACTGTAAGACATAACATAGACCTCCTTCCATTGTTTGTAAACAATTGCAATATGTTTTGTGATATGTCACTATCACTGGAAAAATAAAACCTTCAACTCAGCATAAGGTGTAGACCTCCATTAATATAAAATGTTAGTTTCCACCACTATCATCCAGTCATTGCTTTGTTTCCTTGTGGCTGCAAGTTAAAGCAACTTCCAGCCATAAAAAGAGTTATTTGCCTCTTCACCACCATGAATCATACCACAAATACTGATGAAAATGTATTTTCCTTGGAAAACAGTCTGTCTAGACTACTCAAAATAAATGTACAATACCTATACGGGCTCTGTCATTTAAAGTTATTAAAATAGTGCTTAGTATTTTACTTCTGTAAATAAAATGAACATCTAGCTACTGATTATATTTCTGCCTCGATCGTACTGCACTTGCTGCAATGCAGCCTAATAACCCATTTTTACCATCTGTGGAATACCAAGAATGTTGTGTTTAAAAAGTTTCTGGTCCCACTCTATCTCCTCCACCTTGAAAAGAAAACAAGACTTAATTTTTTTCTTTCCTTCAGAAATGCCAACTCTAATATTAACAGAACATTATGTTCAGTAACTGGACAATAATTCTGGTTTTGAAAGATAAGGGTCTAGGCAAAAGATCAACTTTTTTTTTCTTTTTTTTTTTTTTTGCCACAAAGGAGAATGTGCCTCAAAACAAACAGGAAAAAAAACATGCTTTGCAAATGAAAAGTTACAAGTGAATTAGAAGGGAGCTGGAAGCAATTGTTAGACAACGAAATTAGTCTCTAACATGAACTAAGTTCTAACAAGATCTCAGAATGGTAGATTCCAAAGATTGTATTTGTGCATTTACCAGGAAAAGAGTCAGTTGGACAGTCTACTGCCTACCATGAAATCAGTTTGATACTAATTCTGATTCATACAGCACTAGCAAAAGCTTATTAAATACAATGACTGGACTGTCCTCTTTACGTTCTGTTATTTTAATTGCACTGTTTTATTTTTAGAAAGAAAAAAATAAAGTACATTAATTTCTTTAAAAACTTATCTATTGAAGTCTAAAGGCATAATAAATGGGACTCCTGTTATAACCCCAGAAGTAGCAAAAACACATGCTTGAGATTACTCTCCTATGTAAAGTAAAACATATGTAAGTGCTTGCAGACTTGGGAATTGTATTTATAAGCTTCCTACATGCATCAGGATGTAAAATCTTTTTTTTTTTTTTTTGGTTCAACCTAAAAGTTGAGTCTAAATCTAACCATGTCTCTTTAAAGAGCCTGCTCCAGCAAAATCAGCAAGTTTGAAGTCCTGGGGAGTCTCAACCTGGACTTAAACCATGCCAGGAAACCAAGAAAAATAACAAAAAAGACTGGCCACCCACTATGCGTTATTTGTGGCATCTAACCATATGACACACTACTACATGATACCTTGCACAGGTCTAAAAAATAAAAGGAAATGATTAAAATCTAAAGTACTAACCAAGATTATGACCAAACGTCTCAAATTATTGTTACTATGATTGTTATTTTTGATGGCATACTGTAGACATCATTTCGTTTAAACCAAAATTTCCATTCAAGTGCTTACATTTTCTTTAGAAGAGTTAAATGATCTTTTTCTATGGAAAGGATATCAGACTTTTTTCTACCTTGAACCACTTATATTGTATATTTGGGTAATAACAGATCATGGTCCTTTTGTAATAGGCAGAGATCAACAAATAAACTTACATTTGGCATAGTTACTTCCATATCCACTTTAATACACAGCAACTGTTTTCATGTACATGTTTTTTGGGCATTACATTTTTATACACATTTAAAGGTTACTTGCTTCTTCTCATCTTCTTGTTACGGTCCCTTCCATATCCCACAACATCAAGTATGCCCAGAGCATGGAAGAAGGGGAATGAACCTGATGTCCTCTGGCACAAATCTTGACACTTCTTCCCTTCTACACTGGCAGTAGAAAGAATTATCATTAAGAAGAGATGGAGAGGCACGAGGCATTTCTCTCACAGCACAAAACTGTTAAAGGAAAGGATGCTGCAGAATGAAAGAGTTTCATAGCTTGTATCTCAAAGGCCACAGTTACAAACAGCCCCTTCCCTTTCCATCAGAATCATGCTCATGTACCTGGAGAGTCTGGAATTTGTGACACAGCTGTGATAATCATAAGGTTTGAAGGATGTCACGGTGAGCTTTTATATAATTTTAACTACTTGGATTTTGATACAAACATGCAACAGTTTATCCAAAGACATGCAGACGCCTCACATTCTTTTTGCCTGGATCATCCTCCAGTTCCCTTCCATCCCCATACATCTTCACTTTCTCTGCACGAAGGACAGCACTCTTGGACATCTGCAGAAGACTCTTTAGAAAGGGCCCTTCCTCAGTAAAAGTGAAAACAACTAAATATAACATAGACAGAAGAAATTTAAGACACTCTATCTTTGGGAAGCTGTCGGCATTAAAAGACTTGTTTGCCCTGTTCTTCCCATCTTGATCTTGAAGTCCTGGTTGGGAAAAAACAAACAACAACAACAAAATCTTTCTGCGGTCATATCCCGTAATACCATAATGTAATCTTAAATGTAAAGGTATCCTTTATTTCTTCTCCTGCTTCTCCTTCATCACAACCACAAGACTGGAAAGAAGCATGTGGCCCACACTATACAAATCATTGGAAATAACCCCAGGATCCTGTCCAAAGCGTAGCGGCAGGTTATGAAATAAAGACTGGCTCCTCTCTGATATAGAGTGAAGCTAGTAACACAGGCACCAAGCAGATGCCGCAATGTCAGACCATCAGAACTATGATGGCCCGGTTCGTGCTAGAGCTTCCCATGCAGCTGCTGATTCAGCATAGGATATGAGAGCAGAGTAGAAACACCACAGCCTTTTTACCTAAAGAAAGAGACAGGGAAAAGTTTTGTACCCATAATAGAAAAACTATTTTTTTCCACACCTTTACCTTTACAGTAAACCAATGGTCACCATGTTAAATCTACAGATATTTCTGTAAGTTTTGATTCACGTGTATTCATGCCCTGCCTCATTATGAATCTTTCGGACATATTTGCTGGTAGGGTAGGGTATAGCAAAGAGAAAAGTAGGAAGGAAGGGAGGGAGGAAGGAAAGGGCTTACAGAACACCGCGTTTAAAAGTCCACCGAAATACAGACACTGCTGTTCATTTTAAGCCTCAACCAAAGTAACCAGAAACCATTCTAATTAAATAGACATCAGCAAACTCCCATTTCCTTTGTGCTTCCAGTGGATATCAATCCACATTTTAAAACCACTGTGCATGTGTCATAAATCAGCAACATCTTGGCAAGCTATGCTAGAAAGCCTCCAAATTGCAGGAGCAAGAAAAAAGAAATAAAAACACGAAAAAAACCCTACACACACACACACACAAAAAAAAAGCTATACACAATGCCCAAGAGCAACTAGCAACTAGAAAAAGGAACCCTACAAGGTATCCCACTGATCTACTTGTTACCATTTAAGGATAGATGGATACCATTTAAGGATAGATAAGCTCAGATTAGTCTCTTTCTTCGAAGGAGCTGAATGATCGGCATCAACCCTAAAAGTCACTGTCTGCTGTCCTACCAGTACAGCAATTAAAAAGAATTTCCATGAACACCAGGGAAACATCAGTTTGATCATCAGGACAATCAACACCACACTGTTGGAAAGCACTAGCTTTTTTCTGTCACTGTTACAAAGACTGTTTTCTATTACATCCAATTCAAGCATGTCAGACAGGTGAACCTCTCAAGGTAACACAGTTTAAACTAGTCAATCACTGCAGAAGCAACAGGAATCATGTGGAGAATCAGGCCCAAAGTAGGAGGGGAAAAAAAAGGGAAAAGGGTAGGTATAAAGGGCCACTGGACTCAAACTCGGTAGGAAATTTACATCAGAATTAGGAAAAGGGTGGTGGTTTTTTTTGTTGGTGGTGGTGTTTTTGTTTGTTCTTTTTTTATAAGAAAGCAAGAGTGGAGTTTCCTATGTTCGGACACAAGATTGAACAACTACAATTGCTAGTGGTGTCAGGAGTCTAGAAGTGATTCAGGTCCTCCTCAGGCTTCTGTTCTCAGGTTAAAAGCTCCATCCACTCTCCCCACCCCTCCTTTTTTCTCATCAGCATAAGAAAATATTGTATTTAAATAGTGTCCCTTGTCCTAAACCTGCCTTTTGTCAATGCATTTAAACTTCCTCTCCTCAAACCTCATTCCGCTCAAAGTGTTACAAAATAAGAGAAAGAAATTAAGGCACACGTAAAGTTTCCATATTAATACTAGAAGTCACAGCCACGCCATGTGAACGAACCCAGAGGTTATCATGCTGAAAACAATGCAGCACTGACATTTACTCAGAATGACAGTTATTGCTGTCTTACACAGATGCAGTTTACTGTGCGAGACAGGCCAGGCACAGTGATTAAAATCCAGGCCCTCGAGGAGCACGGCAGCCCTGCACAGGGAATTTGTGCCTCACACACTGCACAAGATTCAAAGCGTGCAAGTCCCACTACGCAGTACAAGAGTTAAACCCACAGCACCAGCAGCTGAAGAACTGCAGGCAGAGACAATACTACATACACAAGAGCTAAAGAGAATTCAGCGTTTGCGAACTCATGACAATTCTGACGTGTAGTAGTCCAGGTTTGGCTTTTTCCTTTCTGTGGACAGCTGAAAGAGGTGTAAAAACTGGCTCTTATTTTGCAGTTCCTGAAAAAAAGCCAAAGAACAAAGACCTGGAACAAAGACCTGAACCAAAGGCCACCCAAGTCAGAGTCCTTCCACTGCCTTTAACGGATTTTGGATCAAACTGTAAAGACAGAGATCCTTCCCATCCACCAAAGGTGACATCATGGTGACATACCTAAGAAGGGTGAAATTTGCATGGCTGTCATCTTTGCAGTAGATGTTCTGAAGACAGACATTTAATTAAAAAGCTGTGAAAATATTCACCAAAAACACAGCACAGAGAATAGTTCTAAAGTTAAAACAGTCGTACAGGCAGGACTGAAGGTGTTGTGTTTTGTTTTTTTTTCTACACCTGGTAACTTAAAATCACCCAGCAGAAAAAAGGCCTAAGTCCTCCCTGTACCATTAACTAGCAAAGGGGCAACTGTCTGTCATTGGAAAACCTCATACTTGCCTCATAGCATAGATGTTTCTGGGAGATGCTCACAGTCACCTTTCAAAAGTACCCAGACACACATTTGATTTTGAAAAAAAAATAAAGATTAATGAGTTTAACACAAAGAAACAAAAAAACAAACAAACAAACAAAAAAAAACCAATACCAAGAGAACAAACCAATTGCTTAAAACTTTCCTTTTTGGTAAAGTAGTAAAATGCTCTGAGCTATAATAATTAGGGGATAGCAAAACTCTAAAAACGCAGGATTTTTTAAAGCTATGGAAATATGAGACTAAAATCCCAATACAAGTGCAAATAGCAGTTTACGTCTACCAGATAGTGTATCAACTGATTGTTAGGGCATACACTCTGCAAATGCTACAAAGACCATGAATATCCCAATATTATTTTTACAGACTGGAAAAACACAAAGGCCAAAAACAACACCAATAACTCAAATAAAAACTCTTGCTTATGTTTACATAAAAGTTTGATGAGTATAATATATTCATCACACTCCCACAATTATTCCCCGAAAATACTATAAATATTATTTTGACAATGTAATTATAGTTTTTACTTTAACAGTGGCAGCAAAGTACTGGCACCATTCCCCTACACAAAAAGCCTAGACAGACAAAGCAAAGATCACACATGGAAACTGGCAACTCTTAAGATCAGGGCTGCCTCTTATTTATACAACTAAAAAAAGTCTGTTTAAATTAAAACCTGGTTTATTTAGATTGTAGAACATAAGTAGCTTAATTGTGCTAAGGGTAAGCAAAAGGAAACCCCAAACAAAAAAATAAATAAATGGAGGTGAAGATTTTTAAATTCTCTTTTCCTCTGAGCAACTAAGGCCTGTTCCATTCACGGTGCTTTTGGGAAATTAACCCCATGGATTGTGAACCCATTCAGGAACCTCTCTTTCCCACTTCCTCTCCCTTGAAAGAAAAGCTAATATGACTATGTGCTTAAATTGATAAATTTCAGCTATCAACAATTCAGTATTTTTGACCCTGCAAGACAAGTAAAATGGTTCAAGTTTTGTAAGCATCTACTCTCTTGTTCCATGTAAATCAGCACATATTTGACTTGCACAACAAATTTGCAGCATATTCATTTCCAAGATTTGCTCACAAAAAAAAAAAAAAAAGAAAGAAAGAAACCACAAAACAAACAAACCCAACAACACACACAGAGAGTTTTGTCTACTCCTCCAGAGATAAATATAGAGGGCATAGATGTAGGAAGAGAGGAAGGATTAGCTTTAAGAAGGACAGGCCTGTTGGTTTAAATTTAGTAGCTATTGTGTTTGAGAATCTCCAGGATACAATTGAGAAGTTGCATCTTCTCCAACTGTAGTTACATTACAATCAAAGCCATATAACCAAGTCTGTGTGGAGACGCTTGATGTTAAAACAGCGAGAAGAGGGGGAAAAAAAAAAAGAGGTCTCACTGGGTGAGCACTGGATCTTTGCTCTACTATTAAGTCTGTCCAGTAAAATTTCACTGCTGCATTATGCTTTCCAAGCATATTTAAAAAATATATTTATTTTTCATATATAATATAAAATGCAATCAGTAATTTGGAAATTAAACTGTTCAGTGCAACGCGATTAAAGAACTACAGAAAGCAGTGAAAGCAGAACGCAAATTTTTTAAAGACTAAAACAGGAACATGAAAGATACTGAACAGGAAATAAAACAGAAGCACAACAGATAAGAGACAAACTTCTTTGGTCAATATTGGCATACAGTAAAAAATATTTAGGCTCTGTATTTGACTGTTCTGTTTCTCTTTCCTATTAAAGTACATTGTTGAATGACCAGTAATTCCAAATTATGAGGTATAGGAAAAAAACGAGAAAGTATCAAAAATAAGCCATA
The DNA here is from genome assembly GCF_964211835.1 of Anser anser. Classification (NCBI taxonomy): domain Eukaryota; kingdom Metazoa; phylum Chordata; class Aves; order Anseriformes; family Anatidae; genus Anser; species Anser anser. Next base: position 73,292,635 of record NC_139720.1, read on the forward strand.
GTTTGTTAAAACTCTTAGGCCAGTTATGTAAGCCCTAAATGTCCTGATTTTCAAACTAATTGTTTCTGCACATGAACTAGTTGGATACTTTCTGAAAAAGTCTGAGTATTTACTTCCAGCTCATTTTCCTATTGCCAAGATATAATATTTTTAATGGGACGAAAAAAACTGCTGCTGAGGCGGACTGGCTTGCAGGGGAAGAAAATAAATAAGTAAATAAATAAATAGATTAATAAAAATTGACAAAATTCCAAGAGCAATTAAGGACACAGGACTTCCCATATAAAAATGTAAAAAGGAAAACCAATTTAGTGTTCTTTGGCAGATTTGAGAATGTCACCTTCCTCTGCTTTTCCATACCCTTGAAATTAACCAGTCTCTGTTTTTCAGTGCAATTCCGATTTCCAAATGGCTGACTGCAGATTTAGGAATGGGTTAGAAGAAAGAAACAGCTCATGTTTAATTTTACTCTAAGAGAGGACAGAACTAAAAGGTTTATTTCTTCTCACCTTTCTTGAGGAAGTAGAAATCAATTGAATCAGTAACTGATACTAATTTATTTTTGTTTTCAGGAATACTTTTGCAAAGATAACAACTGTAAGTTTCTTGTTTTATTCTCAAACTCTCTTCAAGAAAAAAATAAATGATTAAACAATCTGTTCTATAAGCCCTTGAAAATGACTTCCGATTGTGGGAATAGAAATGTTGTTTTTGCAGTGTTACATTGTATAGAAGGAAGGAATGTGGTATTGAGATATGCTTACAATGATAAGAAAGCTCAGCAGGTGACCTCCTAAAATGCAGACAACCAGACTCCTTAGAGCAATCAGGTGAAAATCACTATGTTAAGTCAAGCCAGATAAGGGGAGAAAACATTACCATCTCAAAAACAGGCCGGCAACTGAAGGCCAGGCATTGTCTGTGAAGCATCAGATAGATTGTGAACCTGGATTACCCACTCCAGTGGGGAAACAGGGGAGGGGCCTGTCATCAAAAAGTATATAAACTGTGTTTTGGAACTAGTAGGGGCGCTCTCCTGCTTGTGGGCCGCCCGCCATTGCAATCGCGAATAAATTACTACTTCACTGAGATCCTCGCCTGAGCCTAAGTTATTGGCTACGGAGTGTTTCTCACAATTTGGGGGCTCGTCCGGGAGCCAGTCACCTACCGGGGAGCCCCACCGCCGCAGCAGCAGGAAGGCATGCCCCGCTGATTTCAGCGGTCCTGTGCATCAATGGTGGCGGTTCTGCGGAGAGCTGACAGAGGGCCCGAGACTGATTAAAGAGGCAGGATCCGTGAAGTAGTGGGGAAAGGAAGAAGGTAGGCACTCTGGGTTTTAAGAATTGATCCGGTAACTCTGTGCACAGACCAAGGTAAGAAATATTAAGTATTGCCTTGGGGGTCGGGTGAGACTCTGTGTGATGTGTGATGTGTGATTGAGACGTACTTTTGTACGAAGCGAGTGTGGAGTCCTGATCCGCGGTTCCGTAACTCCGTGAGGGGCGCGGCCGGAGACGGACGAAGCGTGAGATAAGGGAGAGAAAGGAAGAGTCTCGGGAAATTTGGTGTATGGTAAGCCCTTGCACGGGGTAGTGCTTAGCAATACACCAGGGAAATTTGGTGTGCGGTAAGCCTCGCACGGGAAAGTGCTTGGCAGTACACCAGGGAAATTTGGTGTACAGTAATCCTTGCACGGGGAAGTGCTTGGCAGTACACCAGGGAATCTGGTAAACTCATAGGTGTGCGGTAGCCCTTGCACGGGGAAGTGCTTGGCAGTACACCCCCATTTTCCAGAATAGGAAAAATGGGAAATATGAGTTCCAGGGGACAGGGAGATATCCCTGGGGGAGTGCCTACCGAAAGTTCTTCCTGAAGAATGATAAGAAATTGGAAAAATAATCTCAAAATTGGAGGAGATGGTAAAAAAAAAAAAAAGGTTAAATATTGTGTATTAGTCTGGACAAAAGAACCAATTAAGGAAACAGCAGTATTTTGGCCAAAATACGGGCCTGATGAAAATTCAGGCTTTAAATTTATGTGTAAACAATAAGATTCCTTTTTTTTTGGAGGAGGAGCCAAGTTATGCTCCCTATAATCCTAATATTGCACCGGTGGCAGCAGCAGTCGCTCCAGGAAAGGAGACAGGGACTGCAGTTAACGCTGTCCCTAGAGAAGAGCGTACTCTAGGCTCTGGCAAGAATTAGAACAAGGTAGAAGAGGTACTGATAATTTTGCCTTCCCTGATACTAACAGTACTAGCACTAACTGTGTATCCTCTTAAGTGAACTTCCCCCCCTCCTTACCAGCAGAGAGGTTAGGAGTTTCCTAGGACCAAACTTATACTCTTGGGGGGGGGAATTATGTATATAAATATGTTGTTTACAGGGAAAGAAACGGGAATGATCAGGAGGAGAGCTGCTATACAAAAATGGGAAAGAACTCATCCTCCAGGACCAGGGGTAATACTGGCAGGGCAGAAATAACCACTTGCCGATCCTGGCTGGAAGAATAATAGTGTGCAACACAGAAATCATATGAGAGACTTGGGGTCAGAATGAGAAAGTACTTGGGGATGAATCCTGAGGACCCGGTATCCCAAGGGCTCTTGAAAGTTCATTTTGTGATTGAAGCCTGGCAAGATGCACAGAAAATGCTCCAGAAGGTGGGGGGATGTAGTGAACAGTCACTGGGGGGCCCTCCTGTGGGAGGCCCTGAACGTGTGTGTCAAGAGGGGAGATGAGAAGGAAAAGCAGAGAGTGAAACTAATGGTATTGACAGTGTAGTAGGTAGTGAGGCAGAGGGTTGGAGAAAGAGGAAGAAAATCTTCAGGGGGAGTCAGGGCCAGGATGGAAAAAGAGGGGAAGAGAGATGAAGGAATGGCAGGCAAGGAAAGCTACCCGTGTTGCGGCCTGAATCTTAGCAGGGACAGGCTTTGATGGGATGTTTTAAGTGTGGGCAGGCTGGCCACTTCAGGTAGGAATATCCGGAGTGGAAGAAGGAGGAGAGAAGGAAAATGGGATGAGGGAGAAAGGTATGGAATTAAGCTGGCTAATGACTGAGACTTTGGAGGAAGTACAGGCTGGAGAAAGATAGGAAGAAGTGTTAAAAAGGGTTATTAAAGGTGTTAAAGGTGTGGTATGTAATGTTTGACAGAGCTGTTTTTTGAATGAGTTGGGAAAGTTGAATGAGCAGGGAAAGAGGATGTAGGCATTATCTAAGTAACCGTCTAGAAGTTTTGGTATATTTGCTGTGGTGTTTGGTCAGTTTCCCAAGTATCGAGGGGGGGGGGGGGGGGGGGGGGGGGGGGCAGCCTGCTCCACCAGGGGCCTCTCCACAGGCCGCAGGGGGCTTCGGCTCCGGCGCCTGGAGCACCTCCACCCCCTCCTTCTGAGCTGACTTTGGTGTCTGCGGGGAGGTTTCTCACTCCTCGCTCTCCCAGCTGCTGTTGAGCAGCAGGTTTTTGTTTGTTTGTTTGTTTGTTTTCGTGGATGTGCTCTCACGGAGGCACGGACTGTGTTGCTCATGGCTTGGCTCTGGGCAGCGGTGGGCCCCTCTGGGGCCGGATGAAATTGTCCCTTATCTGCCGCGGGGTGGCTTCTGGATTCTCCTCGTGGGGGCTGCCACTGCAGCCCCCTCCCGAACCTTGCCATCAAACACAATACACAGGGGCAGCTAGGTCATTACTGGCCTGTAAAGTATCAGGGATTAAATTAACTAATGAAACCCTAAAAGTGATGGGGGTAGAAGGGGCTGGGATAACAGTGCCACCTTTGGGGGATACCAAGCTGAGACTAGGGGATAAAATGATCTCTGGGCAATTATTGTATGTACCCAAGGCAGGGACTAACTTGTTGGGAAGGGATTTGATGATGAAATTGGGCATTCAAATAGTAAATTGGTAGACTGGAATAACAGTGGTATTAATGGAGTGCTCTCAGGCCCTGAGAGCAAAGATATATTCACCTCTGACTGGAAAGACTCTGAAGTGGGGGCGGAAGCAACAATACATATGGACAGTTTTATCTCAGGGGGTTTACAGGGCCACCGATTTATTTGGGCAAAGTTCTAGAACAGATGTTGGAGCAATTCCAACCTCCCAAGGAGGAATTTCTATTACAAAATGTGTATGATCGTTTATTGTCAGGACAGGAGAAAACAGTTGTGAAGGAAGCTACTAACAAGCTATTCAACTTTCTGGGAAAGCAGGGCTTGGGAGTATTGAAAAATAAATTACAATACGTAGAAAGAGAAGTCAGGTGTTTAAGGCATCTAATGTCTGATGGAAAACTGAGAATAAATCCAGAGAGGATTCAGGGAATTGTTGAAAACTAAGAAAGAACTAAAAAGTTTTTAAGAGAGATTTCTTTAAGGAATCAGGAGCCACGAAGTCTGAGGGAAAATGGATACTCCCTGATGGGAGAGAAATGCTGAATAAAGCACCAATGAGGCAAATATGATGTTTTACATCAAGAGAGTCATTGGGAGATGCAAGCAATGTGTGATGTTGTGCTAAGAAAGTATGTCTGTGTAGGAATATACACTTCAGTGAAGCAAATATGCAGAGGATGTACCATATGTCAAAAGGCAAATAAAAAGGTCATTTGTAACTAACCTAGAGGGGGACGGGAGCCAGGGATTCGACCTTTACAAAGTATACAGGTAGACTTTACTGAGTTACGTAAAGGAGGGAGATTTAAGTACTTGTTTGTCCTAATTGACCACGTGACTGGATGGGTGTAAGCTTTCCCCTCTGTATCTGCCACTGCAAACACGGTGGCTAAGGTATCACCGGAGCAAATAGTCCCTAGATATGGGATAGCTGAAAACATTGATTCAGATCAAGGAAGTCATTTCACTTCACAAGTACTGCAAGGGTTAATGCAGGCTTTAGAGATTGAGTGGGCTTTTCACACCCCCTGGCACCCCTCCTCTTCTGGGAAGGCAAAGCGAATGAACCAGACATTAAAGAAGCAATTAACTAAATTAGTGTTAAAAACCCAACTTCCTTGGGTAAAATGTTTACTTTTAGCACTCCTACAGGTTCAAACAGCACCAAGAAATGATATAGGAATTTCACCGTATGAGATGCTGTTCGGATTACCCTATCTGGGCAGAAGGGATGAGATACCACAATTCGAAACAAGAGAGTTTTCTTAAGAACTGTATTCTGGGGTTGTCCTCTTCTTTGTCATTTCTCAGGACCCGTGGGAAATCGGGTCCTGATTCAGACCTGGAAAGGATCAACTCCGGCCCGAATGGGAAGGACACTTCCAAGTACTACTAACCACTGAAACAGCCATAGGAACTGCGGAAAAAGGTTGGACTCGCTATACTCGAGTGAAGGCATCCATCGACCCTAGTACCTGGGAAGCTGTTCCTACAGAAGACTTGTTGGAAGCTGAAATCGAAGAGAAAAATCTCATAGTGGACTCTGAGCGGGATAAAAGCTTACAATTGTAAACTAACCTTTTATTTTCACAGGTAACTAATGAGTATGACTTGTGATTGAGAGAAAGGACTGGCCTATAGTGAATTGAAGTGTTCCCAAGGGGGGTTTGTTATGGTAGTAGTGTATATCTTATTCTTTGTATTGATAATTATTTGGAAACCTAAGGTTTAAAAATAATGACAGGGAAAAATCAATTATTAATTTTGTTTTTAGTGATTGATCTGTCATGTTTGATGCTTGTGAGGTGTTAGCTTGTGGAGATTTAAATACCCAACGACAATTGAGCAGAGAGAACAAATAACTGGTAGAGACCCAACAGCCAGATTGAGAATAGCTGTATGGAAACGATCCTCTATTGCCATCAGAGAAAGGGAGAAACTCAAGGAGAAAACAGGAGAGAAAACAGGAGGCCCTCTTTGAAATGCGGCAGTTCAAACATTTGAGATTGAAACAGGGTATGGGGATGTGAATGCCTGGATAGCATGGGTCAAATATACTGTCCAGAGTCTCAACCATAGCAATTGCTCTGCTTGTGCCTCGGGATGACCGATTGCCCAGATAGTGCCCTGCCCATTGGGGTGGACCAAGGATTCCCAGGGAATGCGATGGATGATTGCATTGTACCAAGAAAAGACTGCCTGGGGAAATGAGGCCTGTAAGTCTCTCTCTTTACTATTCCCTTCCTTGTGTGATAGCAATATCAGGGTTCCCCCTGCATTCTCCACAGCTATAGGTTACCATACAGCTCGCCTCTCACGGCAGGGTGTGAGTGCTACCCAGCATCTGGGAGAATTTGCCTTGTGCACGAGGACCTTGAATGCTACCAAGGACTTGATGGGAAACTGCTCAAGACTTGAGATCCCCAGGGCAGATCTCTGGTGGTACTGTGGAGGGAAGATCTTACGGTCCATCCTGCCATCTAACTGGGGAGGCACTTGTGCACTTGTTCAATTAGCTATACCCTTCACCCTGGCATTTGAAAGAGAAACATCACAAATACCCAGAAGAAGTAAAAGAAGCTTAGGAGTATCATTTGATGATAGAGCGTACATAGATTCTATTGGGGTGCCTAGAGGAGTTCCTGATGAACATAAAGCCAGGAATCAAATTGCTGCAGGGTTTGAGTCACTGTTCTGGTGGGTAACAATTAATAAAAATGTGGATTGGATTAATTATATCTATTATAATCAGCAGAGATTCATAAACTATACAAGAGATGCGATGAGAGGAATCGCTGAACAACTAGATGCCACCAGCAAAATGGCTTGGGAAAACAGAATAACATTAGATATGATTCTTGCGGAGAAAGATGGTGTGTGCGTGATGCTGGGCAACCGTTGTTGTACTTTTATCCCTAACAGTACTGCCCCGGATGGCACAGTAACTAGAGCATTGCAAGGGCTTACCACCCTTGCCAATGAATTGGCAGAAAACTCAGGAACAGACACTTCCATCACAGGATGGTTGAAATCTTGGTTTGGTAAATGGAAAGGGATGGTAGTGTCCATATTTACATCCTTGATTGTAGTAGCAGGAGTTTTGACAGCCATTGGTTGTTGCATTATCCCCTGTGTAAGGGGACTTGTCCAGCGGTTAATTGAAACTGCACTTTTGAAACAAATGACCATGGATCCACCACCCTACTCAGATAAGATGATGATATTAGAGGAAATGGAAAGCAAAGAAAGTGAAGAAGAGGAAGACATCTACCAGATTACATCTTAGAGAAAAATTTTGCAAAAATCAACAAATTATAAAAAGAGAAAAGGGGGGAATTGTGGGAATAGAAATGTTGTTTTTGCAGTGTTACATTGTATAGAAGGAAGGAATGTGGTATTGAGATATGCTTACAGTGATAAGAAAGCTCAGCAGGTGACCTCCTAAAATGCAGACAACCAGACTCCTTAGAGCAATCAGGTGAAAATCACTATGTTAAGTCAAGCCAGATAAGGGGAGAAAACATTACCATCTCAAAAACAGGCCGGCAACTGAAGGCCAGGCATTGTCTGTGAAGCATCAGATAGATTGTGAACCTGGATTACCCACTCCAGTGGGGAAACAGGGGAGGGGCCTGTCATCAAAAAGTATATAAACTGTGTTTTGGAACTAGTAGGGGCGCTCTCCTGCTTGTGGGGCGCCCGCCATTGCAATCGCGAATAAATTACTACTTCACTGAGATCCTCGCCTGAGCCTAAGTTATTGGCTACGGAGTGTTTCTCACACATTTAAAAACTTTTTAAAAAAGGATAAGATATCCAGTGCAGCTCATGGGAATTTTTGATCTCCTCTTCCCCACTTCTTTCTAAGGATCCTTCATAACTAAATGTCAACAGGGTTTTCCATCCTACTTGGACATGTACACCTTATAATTAAGTGGTGTTTTAACACAACATGTCCTCACCTTTATAAAGAAATTACACAGAAATTCTTTGATTACAAAGAAGTCAAATCTCTCTTGCTCAATAGTGTGACGTTCTCTTTCTGCAGACCTCAGGAAAAGGGTTTTGTTTTGTTATTTCACTAAAGATGAAATCCTTCCATCCCATCTGGCTTTTGCAAGAAATAATGCACCTGGGAGCTATATATAGCCTAGGTTACATTACTACTTATTCTTCTAGCACACACACCATTATGCATTTGTTTTTTTTTTTAATCTATAAAGGAGCAATGCTTTAATTTCTACAGTGTTCCAAACTCAAAGGTTACTTATTGCCATTTATTCTGCAAAGTAGTTCTCTTCAGCACTGACAGATTAAAACATACTAAAGTACTTTCCAACGCACTTTCTTCCTACACTATGACGAACCCAAAAGGCAGCAATGGGTCAAGAGCAACTGTTTTTTTTGATTAAATGAAAGAAAATACATATGATGACTGATCAGGTCCAAATCACTCTGAGCACTGAAAGAACATTGGCTGAAGCTGAACCCAAACAATTATAAATGCTGGTGGCAGGCAGAGGGGAAAAAAACAAACAAACAAACAAACAAAACACCAAAACAAAACTAAAAAAAAAAAAAAAGAGCTCACACACCAAAGATTTCAGATTCAGTGTGGTGGTCTTTACCTGAACAGCACCACAGGCCTTCTCCTCTTCTGCTCAAAGCAAGAAACATTTCTTTAGAGTTCCCCTGCAAGTATGTGGCATTTGAGGGTACTTTAAAACCATTTCAAACAAGATATTCTGTATTTCCCCCACACCTACCCTCAAGAACAGAGGTGTCAACAGGTGTTAGACATTTTATAGTCATATTGCTAAACCTCCTACCAGAAAATGCTCAAGTTACTATAGTAAGTGCAGTATTAAAAGTCTACATAGAGTCGTCTTTCATCACTGTCTTTACAGGAATGTTTTAAGTGCTGTTCTGAATAGAGCAGCTATAGCAGCTTAGCTACATCTGAGTGCTTTTCAGAAACTTGGAAGCAAAGACAAATTCCTGTACAAGGATCCGACCTCATCATCCACTATAATTTACCCTGCATTTCTGGACGTGACATTAAGATGAGCAAGCAAACCTTCGTACTACAGCTAACACATCTGGACACGGATTTTGACAGAACTCTCCAGGTGTACCCATGGCAACTGCTGTTAATACTCTCCTGTTAATGCATGTTTATGCAAAAAACGCTGGTTGGTTAAGATCCGTACAAACTTCGAGGCATGGCATCAACTCAGCATACCAATAACAATACCTATGCTACTTGGTTTAAAGCTAGCCCGAGCATCACCATCAGCCTGGAAATAAGGAATGCAGGTCTAAGGCTCAGAGCACCTCTCTCAGGCACACACGAACAGTGCAGCATTGCTCAGTGGCTGACACAGTGCTGTTACACTCAGTTCTGTTCCAAGTACAATCAGCTCATTCAGAGAACTTGCACAACAAATTGTCCCTCACAGGGTAGCAATCAGGCAGTGCCTTTTCATCCAAGAGGACAGCAAAGTATTTTGGCAGTTAAATACTTTTAGGCAATTAGGTTGGAATTCAAAGCACGTTCTTCAGCATCTGCAATATTTTGAAGTGGTGAAAGGTATTTACAAACAATAAGATTAAAGCACCTTCTGTCAAAAAAAAAAAAGTCACTGAAAGGATCAGCCTATTGAACGTAAGTTTGCTTCAAAACAGGCATGCCCTCACTGCAATTTATCCAGGAGAAACAAAACAAAAAAAAAATCCCTTTTTCCCCAGATTTCAGAGATGAATCCTACATCCAGACTTCACTCTGGAATCTGAAGATACATCATCCTGACAAACCTCAATATACCTTCCCACAGGTCTGCTAGATTTTATTGGAAAGTTTTAAGATTTGCCATAGGAAAAAGGAAAAAAAAGTCTCCTAACCAAACCAAGACACATGCTATGAAGTGAAGGAGATTTTCTATTTGGGCTTCTGACAAGGATATTTCCTATGTCTGCTGCAATCCCTAACATACTGAACTAGTTCTTAGCTCTTAAGAGATCTGGGTCTGCTTAAGTTCAGTTAAAGTTCATCTGGCAGCTTCATCAGCCTGCTCTTCTGGCTAGTGTTCTTGGTCTTTGTACCCACAGCAGAAAAAAGCTTGTTATGATGAAGCTATTTTTAAAAATAAATAAATAAATAAAACAAAAGAGATGTGGAGAGGGTACTATGGAAATGCTACTAAACCTATACTCTGTAGAGATATTTTTTCACAAGACTATTTAGTAAAAATTTAAAGAATTTATTACCTATTTCTTGGAAGATCATGTCTCAGATCAGTTAATCAGGAAACAAATGGACCCTCTTGCATACAGAATTTCCACAAGTAAGTATAGTTCCTGTATTTTCAATCACTATTCAAATTAATTCTCAACTGGGAACAGGAGGGCAACATTTGTTATCTCATCTGTCTTCCCACCAGCAACGTCCCAAGCTTCACAATCTAAAAAGTTGTGCCACCTTACACAATCTCCCACTTCCTAAGCTCATTGCATATAGTTTTAAGAACACCAAGGACCAGTTTTCAGATACTGCCGATGAAATACATCACTTCCATTTCTCTCTGCATGACTAGGAAGTTCTGTCTCTAAGAGAGAAGGAGGAAGGACTGCCAGAGCAGTAAGAAAACAGCACAGTTACAAGTATGTGTGACTTATCTGACACGGATCTGTCTTGACCCTACATAGAAGGGCTACAAATCACTGAACAGTTGTTTAGCGTCCTTGCCCTGCAACTCCCTACACTCATCTAATTGTTGGATTTCACTGTGCTTGCTACTACTTAAAGAAGTTTCCCTTCTCCAATTGCAACAAAATATAAATTGATCAACACAAATTACAACTGTGTAATTTAAGGAAATACAAGACAAATTAGGCTATGGAGTGCAACTAAAAGTGTGGGAATAAAAATGTTTTTGCAGAGTTACATTGTTTAAAGGTAAGGAATGGGGTATTGAGATATGCTTGCAGTGGTAAGAAAACTAAGCAGGCGACCTTGTAAAATGCAGACAACCAGACTCCTTAGGACAATTAGGTGAAAATCACAGTGTTAAGTCAAGTCAGATAAGTGAAGAAACATTACCACTTCAAACAGTAAAAAAGTCAAAAGAAATCTGAAATTTAACAGGCCGGCAACTGAAGGCCATGCATTGTCTGTGAAGCATCAGATAGATTGTGAACCTGGATTACCCACTCCAGTGGGGAAACAGGGGAGGGGCCTGTCATCAAAAAGTACATAAACTGTGTTTTGGAACTAGTGGGTGCGCTCCTGCTTGTGGGACGCCCGCCATTGCAATCACAAATAAATCACTACTTCACTGAGATCCTCGCCTGAGCCTAAGTTATTGGCTACGGAGTGTTTCTCACAATTTGGGGGCTCGTCCGGGATCCAGTCACCTACTGGGGAGCCCCACTGCCACAGCAGCAGGAAGGCATGCCCTGCTGATTTCAGCGGTCCTGTGCATCAATGGTGGCGGTTCTGCGGAGAGCTGACAGAGGGCCCGAGACTGATTAAAGAGGCAGGATCCATGAAGTAGTGGGGAAGGGAAGAAGGTAGGCACTCCGGGTTTAAGAATTGATCCGGTAACTCTGTGCACAGACCAAGGTAAGAAATATTAAGTATTGCCTTGGGGGTCGGGTGAGACTCTGTGTGACGTGTGATTGAGACATACTTTTGTACGAGTGTGGGGTCCTGATCCGCGGTTCCATAGCTCCGTGAGGGGCGCAGCTGGAGACGGACGAAGCATGAGATAAGAGAGAGAAAGGAAAAGTCTCGGGAAATTTGGAGTACGGTAAGCCCTTGCACAGGGAAGTGCTTGGCAGTACACCAGGGAATCTGGTAAACTCATAGGTGTGCGGTAGCCCTTGCACGGGGAAGTGCTTGGCAGTACACCCCCATTTTCCAGAACTGGAACGTTAGCGTGTGGTACCCTGCAGGAGGGAAATTTCTGTAGCAGCACACTGACAAGGGCTAGGAAAAATGGGAAAATATGAGTTCCAGGGGACAGGCAGATATATCCCTGGGAGAGTGCCTACTGACAGTTCTTCCTGAAGAATGATAAGAAATTGGAAAAAGAATCTCAAAATTAGAGATGATTAAAAAAAAAAATAATAATGGTTAAATATTGTGTATCAGTCTGGACAAAAGAACCAATTAAGGAAACAGCAGTATTTTGGCCAAAATATGGGTCTGATGAAAATTCAGGCTTTAAATTTGTACGTAAACAATAAGATTCCTTTTTTTTTTTCAGAGAAGGAGCCGAGTTATGCTCCCTATAATCCTAATATTGCACCGGTGGCAGCAGCAGTCGCTCCAGGAAGGGAGACAGGGACTGCAATTAACGCTGTCCCTAGAGAAGAGCGTACTCTAGGCTCAAAAAAAGTAAACAAGATTAGGAAGTAAGAACAATCGAAGAATGGCAACAATCAGCTATCTGTAAGCAACACTGTAAGTGAAAGGTCTAAAAATGCTCTTTTAGTATACGTATTAAAAAGAAAGAAGAATTATTACAGGGATGGTTGGCTCACAGGTGGAACTGGATTATCTTTATGTGCCATATTGAGGAATTAACTAGTTATTTTTAGACTATCTGAGGCCTTAGAGAGTTACTCCAGGAAAGACATACTAATTTACCTTCAGTTTTTCTGGCCCATTGCCTCAATGGCGTAACATGTACATCTTTTTCCACATCTGGACAGGAGAAGTACATTACAAGCATACAGGAATTTATCTAGCGTTTTATTGAAGAAAAAGAATGTGATGCACTGGTGTCGTGGTTTTACCCTTCTGGGCAGCTGAACTCCACCACAACTGATCTCTCACTGTACCTCCTCAAAGGAAGACGGGGAGAAAATACAATGGAAAAGGGCTCAAAAGTTGAGAAAAGGACAGGGAGATCACTCATCAGTTACTGTCACAAGCAAACCAGACTCAACGTAGGGAGATTAATGGAATTTATTGCCTATCACTAACAGATTAGAGCAGTGAGAAAATAAAAGCAAACTAACTCCTCCCCTCCCTCCTCATCCACCCTCTTCTACCTCCATCCCCTGAGTGGCACAGGGGAATGGGGGCTGCGATCAGTCCCTAACACTGCATATCCACCACTCCTTCACGGTCACTCCCTTCTCCTGCTCCACGTGGGGTCCCTCCCATGGGATTCCGTCCTTCCCAAACTGATCCTGCGGTGGCATCCCACAGGTAGCAGCTCTTCAAGAACTGCTCCAACATGGCTCCATACCACGGGGTCCATCCGTCAGGAGCAAACTGCTCCAGCACGGGTCCCCACAGGCAGCAGCTCCCCCCAGATCCTCTGCTCCTGCATGGGTTCCTCTCCACGGGCTGCAGCTCCGGCCCGGGGCCTGCTCCTGCGGGGGCTCTCCATGGGCCGCAGCCTCCTCCAGGCCACATCCACCTGTTCCACCGGGGGCTCCTCCATGGGCTGCAGCGTGTAGATCTGCTGCATGTGGGACCCATGAATTGCAGGGGGACAGCCTGCTCCACCAGGGGCCTCTCCACAGGCCGCAGGGGAACTTCTGCTCCAGTCCCTGGAGCACCTCCTGCCCTCCTTCTGCACTGACCTTGGGGTCTGCAAGGCTGCTTCTCACTCTTCTCTCCCAGCTGCTGTAGCCCAGTAGTTTTTTCCCTTTATTCAATCTGCTCCCACAGATGCACAACTAACATCACTCATTAGCTTGGTTCTGGCCAGCAGCAGGTCCCTTCGGAGCTGCGTGGAACTGGCTCTGATCTGAAATGGAGAAGCTGCTGGGCTCTGCTCACAGAGGCCACCCCTGCACCCCCCTGCTACCAAGCCCTCACCACATAAACCCAATACAGCTGAAAATTTGCGGCAGGGTTGTCTCAGTAAAGATAATGAATATTAACCATGTATATCATAAGTGGGCTTAAGATAAACTATTAAAAATAAGTTATTTTATAAAAATAAGGGTTTTTTTCCTAGCAGAGAAGGTGTAAAGAAGTCTAGATTTAATTGAACAAATCTTAGAAATTTTTTAATCATAGCTCGTTGTGGTGCATCTCCTATTTTTTGCTGCTTTGATCACTAATATATCATCCTAACAGGCATTTCTTCCCCTCCCTGAGAACCACCACACTGGTTACAGTACTAGCCAAGGCATATATATACTTTATTTCATTTCTTTTTTTATCCATCATAAATTGTAAATATATTGAAATTTCCTTCAAAAATTACCATACCACTCAGAGACTTAATGGTTACCAATGGATAAAAGAGTGAAAACAAATCACAGATCAGGTTAAAAGATTTTTTCAGTCTGCATCAAGATTTTTCAATCTCTCTTCTTCATAAATACAATAAAGTTGGAAGTTCAAATGTATTTAGCCTACAATGACATGGTTTGGGAAGTTTTCACACAGAACAAACTGAAACTTTACTTAGTGTTGTTCACTCTGCAACACAGAATTACTTCTTTATCCTTTTATTTTATGTAGACTGTTGCTATGGAAGCAACTTGAAGGTTTTTAAAAGACCTTAAGGATATAAACAGACATGAAGATTGATCATCAGATTCAAGCACCAATTTAAACAAAGAAACAGGACACATACCCAGATGAACAACTTGAAATGTTCTGCTTAACACCTTATTATCTGCTAGAACAAAATATACATGGGACTCTTTGCCTTGTGACCTTATTTCCCCACATGAAATACAAGGAGAAGAACGATGAAGCAGAAATATAGTTAATAAATACAGTAACACTAATTTCATGGGTTTCTTGTTTCAACAATGTTTTCGAAGTCCAATTTCAGAATTTACCACATTTTTTGAATGTATAGCTAATAATCCACTGTTGAATATAACCGTTAACTTCTGAAGCACACCCAATGGAAGGAGATTAAGGTAGTGCCTAAAGCTCATTACAGATATTTCCCAACACGATCAATACTACATACGGTATCACATGAACCAACTATTTGGGGTCAATATATCAAAAATTAGTTGTAATTCAAACTCATTTTGTCATATAAATCCTATGTTGAATGGCTATGTAGTGTAACAGCCACAAAACACTTTTTTATGGAATTATTGTTAACAACCTTCTGGTCAATTTCCCACCCCCTAGTTCTCAGTGGTGTTAAAAATGTTTTAAAACATCCTCTAGCTAGGAAAAGGAGTCTGAAGCAGTTACTCAAGTTGCTGTGTTTTTCCCCCTCTTTTCTTTTCTGCTGAATACCATTCACTGCTGCTTGCTCAGATCCCAACAGAAAGGGAACAGCACATGTCCATACAATAGCTCATAATGGAGGCATCAGCTGCCACAAAACTGAGGGGAAAACCTCATGCCATGTAAGTACCCAACAAAAGGCACATCCCACTCTCCTCCAGATGCTGTGGGGAACCACTGATTCCACACTACAACTCCTGATGCTGTGAATAAGCTGAAGGTGGGAAGTCCAATTCTCCAGGACAGCCTTTCAATCTTACTGCTGTCAATGACCATACTACAGACAATTTCATGCTGGGCAATACCAGCTACCTAGTTCCTATCACTTTTCCTTTTCTCCTACTGGTCTACAAAGGGGTTCACAATCGTTCGTCAGGACACTCTTGGCCTTCATGCCTTTTCCTGGGCAAGACTGACTCTGTGACACAGCTTGAGAGTCACTCCTCTTCACATTCATCGAGCAAACACTCCTTCTGCCATCCAGAGGATTTAGTCCTTGTCCTCCTCCACTGAAGGACTGTGCTTGCATTACCAGTCTGCCCCTGGAAGAAGGATTGCAGCAATGGATGAAGGAGTGAACATGGCTTAAGCACAATGCCATTACATGCCTGAAAGGCTTCATTTTGAGCCAAATATAGTAGCAAAAGGAAAAACAATATCCTGAACTTCCCCAGATTCATAAAGTTGTTCAACAGCAGGTTACTCTAATTTCATTCTGTAGTTTCGCTTTCACAAAATTATAGAAAAGCAGCAACAGGAACCCAGTAAAAACCTCTCCCATGTAACAGCAGTGAAGAGAAATAAAAGCAGCAAGAGAAACCAAATGTTTCCTACTCTCTGCAAACACAGATGGCAAAGGGGGTCCAAGACAGTAAAGTGTGATCCAATGCCCTATATCAAGCTTAACATACCCACACAGAGAAACGCAGAACATGAAAAGAAATACTGAAAATGCCTTAATTTTTGGTGAAATGAGTTTTGTAGAAACCACTAGTAATAACCGGCATTAGGCAAAAAGGGTACTAAGACATTTTTTATTCACTATATGAATGAAAAAAACAAAGCCAAAAAAACTCATCCACTAAGGACATGTAAATAGTACTCAAATCGGTATTTAATTCTTGGCAGCTATTACCCTGGCCACCCAGCAAACAGTACATAAATGAAAACAAACAAAAATAATAACAACAAACCTCACAGCCAAGATTTGTTTCCTGGAATCATATCAACTATTTCAAGTGCCATCAAAATAAAAAAAGGAACATTTCCTTATTTCAGTATGTGCACAAACCAAATAAAGAAACCGCAAAACAGAATATATTTTGAATGGAGGTTCTGTAGGAACTTTGCCTTTTCCTAGTTCAAATATCCTGGGTAACGAAGTTTCCACAAATCTTTAACAATCTACAGGGAACAGCTGAGGGAAAATGCAATGGAATTAGTCTGGGGAAGAAAAAGAAAAGAATAAAAGGAAAAAATATCTGGGGCTGAGATTTTTTTTTCAAGTAGCATAACAGAAGGCCCACTTTTTAATCAATATTGAAATACCAACTATGCACACACACCTTTGCCTTTCTATTCCACCACCCAGATTAAGGAAGAAAGAAAGGAAAAACAGAATTAGCATGTTGCAGTTCAAGAAACAATTGAGTTTGCTTATGAAAAAAAAAGTAAGGTGACATCATACCACCACATGACTTTCCACATAAAAAATACAGTGCAGATGTATTTAACAAAATCTACAGCCTTACCAGTCAGTACCGGTTCTTCTTTGATTTGTATTCCATCAAGCAGTTTGATCAAACGGACGGATGTAGTAATGAGACCCAAGTTCCTGTTATAAAATTTGAAAAAATAAAGAACATTTCATATTAATTATTACCCAAAAAAGCAAAAATCCTCTTCACTTTAGTTACTATCAAGTTTTTAACATCTTCAGAAATTCTGAAATATTAAAGAGTTTTTCCTACTGGGTCTGACTGTATCAGTGGCCAGAATACTGCCATCAGAAGCGAAAGGAACTGGTTTACATTTTGTTTCAGACTTCTACAGTCTGGTGTTAAATATCTTGTTTTCTTTAAGATAGAAGATTTGTATCCTTTCTCAGTTCTTAAGACTTCTCCATGCCTTTCTAAGAATACATTAGAGAAAGAACATCTAGAAAAGAGTAAGTTTTCACATTTTCACAATATCACCATTCAAAATAATTCAGACGTAATACACTATTCCTGGTTGCCTCAGTTTATGTATTATCTCTAAGTAAGGTACATTCTAATGATAACCAATGGAGGGAAGGCACAAAATATGAATTGCTTTGAAATCCATAGCAACTATATTATGTGATTACAGTTCTATATCCAATACAAGTAGTTAAAGAAGAGATGCCATACTTGAATTTTTATAACTTTTAAAGAATAGGAAACAAACACAATCAAAAGCTTATATATTTATTTTGAGCTTTCACATATCCTTATGGATAACTACAACATTCAGCTCCCGGACCAACAGCTGCCAATGAACAATGATCAGTCCAGACATAATTGCTTCCTCAATGAAACCTGAGTTCATTTAGTGTTGCAGTAAAAAGCAAGAGTAAATTTTAGGAAAAGCCACACAAAAAGCCCATCACCTACCCTCTCATGCTGGCGTTCTTCTTCTATGGAATGATGCACTAATCCCCCACTGAACCTTCAGAAGACACTCTTTATTGAATAGTGGGAAAACTTGAGGCTATTGATGTATATTTGACTTCATCAGACTGCACACTAACAATTTTGGACACAACACATTCAGGCTTAAGTACTCTTCCCTTCAGATTTTGCTATTCTTCTAAATCCAATATTAACACCTAGCAGGTTATTCCTGTAATTTAAACAGTTTTGTTTGTTTGAAGTTCTAGCATCCAAGGAAAGCCATGATATATGCTATTTAGTAATAAACTGCAGGTACTTAAAAACCCTTAAGAAGTGATTGGTGACTGCTATCAAACAAACGGGGTCAATTCACAGGGAAACATACAAAACCCTGGGCAGGAAGCAAGGAAGATGAAGTAATCCTTTATCCTTGCTCTAATAAGAAACACAGGGTGACAGTAAATATAAACTAATTTACAGCCTGCCAGAAGTGAGGCCAGCTGGAATCAACAATGACAAAATAATTCTGCAGCCAAAAATCAGCAATCCTGGAGGTAGACAATGTGTATGTCAGAATGTACATGCAACAGGGGTTAAAAAAAAAGTCAAAAAATACATTATAAATGGATGGAGTTTCAGCTTTTAACTCACTTGTGTACTTTAGTAGTTAAGCTGTTTGAGAAGAGATCAGTCAAGATAGAGTGACTGAAACTTCATAATACTATTTCTGCCAAACCTCCACACCCAGGCATGCAAAAGTTACTGCAAAAATATCACATCATCACAGATGAATGCAGAATAATTATTTGTCTTCTGCAGATGTTTGTTAGACAAACAAATTACCTTTCCCATTATGCTCTACGACAGAAAGGAAACCAAGGATGCATTTATAGATATCAAACACATACATGCACACCAGTATATGTACAATCCATTAAAATCAAAACATTTCCCATTCCTTCAGACCCCAAATTTCTTCATAGCATGCAAAACAGAGAAACTGGAAGGAACAAAGCTTCATATTCCCCAGTAGTTTCAAAGTTATTAAACAACCCATGTGTCTACAATCATCACATTCTTTCCAATAAAGAATCAGTTTTGATTTTGGTCAAAAAAATTTGTAGTTTTTCTTTTTTTGAATATCTGAATGTTGCACACTTCAAAATCAAAGACACATAATTTTTCTTCCATTCACAACTTTTAATCGTTCAAGATATTTAATCCTTAAACAAGCTGTGCATTTGCAACTGTTTAAAATCAGCACAAACATATGGCCAATATGTTGTTAGCTCAGAGCAGCCACTGTGGTGCATACACCATTACCTTACTACAAAACCAAAACAGTACCCAAAGAGTGACCTACAAAGCCAATCACTGCTACAAACATCATCAGAACTTTCTATACACACAGGCCTCCTGCAAATTAAAGGGAACTGCTGTTATTAGCATCCAGCTTCCTAAATGTGCAAGGCTATGCTAACTGCTTAGAGAGGGTAAGTAAGCACTACGGGTATTACCAGTGCAGAACACATTTCTGTTTGGAAGCAGGTTTAATATCTGAATTCCATTAGAAAGTTAAAATTAGACCCATTAATGGGTTGTACTTGTCATGCTACTGAAAAGGACAATTCTACTACCTCCCAGACATGTAATTCTGTTCTCTCTCTTTTGTTAAGGTGAGTGATTAAGGAACTACAATACTTTACAAATAAGGAATCCAGGCTGTCTGAACAACCACCCACCAAAAAATAACAAATATATTTTCTGTCAGATCAGTTTCTTGATCCACAACATGATCACAAGTGCTAGGACTGCCAGAAGCAAACATGTAGAAGCCTGAACTCAGATTTAACTTATTCTAAAACTAATGCTTTCTACAAACAGCCCTGCAACTTCTATGGCATTAACAAAGATTCTGCCCCAGCACAGAAGCTGGAACTTTGTCCCATGTCCCAGTTAAATTTTATTTAGCTCAATAAAATTTGAGAAGTCCCAAGAAATTACATTTTATGACTGTATTCCAGTTCTTCATGAACTAGCAAATTTGAAACAGGTCTGTGTTTTGGTTTTGATTGGTTGGTTGGTTTTAGAGTTTCTTTTGAATAGCAGGTAGACTACCAGGTTTTCAGTTATGACAGCTAGCTGTATCCCAAGCATCCCTTCAATGTTATAGCAGGCCCAGGCAAAAAAAAATAAAAATAAAAATAAAAATGAGAGCCTGAATAATTTAAGCTGTCTGACTTATTAGCATTGACATTAACTGTACACTTGTGAGGGTTGAAATGTAGAGTTCTACATAGTGTACTTCGCCATGGGTACTAGACTGATCTATATGTACTTAGAAAAAATACTAATCCTGTAACTGACAATTAAGACTGCTTACTTATTCATTACATTACCCCCCAAAAAATAATGACAAGAATGAGAAAAATGTACAGTTCCACAGTAAAACTTATGAAAGGTTTATATCATTTGCATAATCAACCCATACTAAGAACACAAATGCTTCCTTCTATCATTCATCAGTGCCCCAGACTCTGACCTACAAATAGGTCAGCTATTTTTGTTACTTGCATATTTCATTTCAAGTGATTGAATCAAACAGGAAATACCAGTTAATAAATCAACTAACACAGCAGTATAAAATAAGAATCTCTACATAAAACTACACAAACATCAGAAGGTTATAATTTTGTACGGGTTAAAATGGATCAAAACTGTACCTCATGACGTCTTGATTCTTGGCACACTCAACACAGGCATTCCTCAGACATCTGAAGCATTCTGCTACAAGCAACAGACAGGTGTCTAAATCCAGCAGTTCACAGGAGTCCTTGTAGGCCTGTTCAATTTCATTCAAGGCTTTGGTCAGGATTTTGAGAAGATCCTGAAATATACTTTCTTCTGCCGTTTCTCTGAAATAAACAAATTTGTAGTAAGCACAAGAACTGCTCTGCCACCAAAAAGGATCATATTATGTCAGTTATATTTCTTGTTCTTAACACTAAGGTATTTCTGCAACAATATGTAACTATTCTTAGCATAACAAGATCCTTCAAGTGGAAAGCACAAAGAATGTGTTCACAATCATCCCACTAGCCTTTTTAGGAAAAGACTTTGTATTAATACTACTAATACTAATATGATTAATACTAAGGCTTAGAATTAATGCTGTTGCCTTAGTATTTCTCACAGCTTTCCAACACCACTTCGGAACCACAGAAACAAACAAAAAGTCTCTGTATATAGCTTGCTTGATTACACATGACACTGCATATTGTTCTAAGTATCAGGAATTGTTTTAACTAGCAAATGCAGCTACTAGCACTAGATGTTTCAAAAGAAAAAAATGTACCAGAAGCTTCATTATAATAGTCTGCCATAAATTTCTCCACAGCAAGAAGTCTTGACAAAAGCAGGTGTCTGCACTAGCCATCATTCTGAAGAGTGTAAATCAAAGTCTAGAGGGAAAGCCCACTCTCTACTTCAGCAGACAACTACCTCAACACAAAAAATACTACACCACTACTTAAAATATCAAGACTTAAGATAACAGTACAAAACCATAACAACAATGACAACAATGTGAATGGATGAGAGAGATGCTGAAGCACCTAACAGTTCAATTCACCAGATTCCCATGACTAACACGCACGTCTGCAGGTCTGTCACACAGGCGTGTACATTTCCCAAGTGCAGCTATCCACATACTCTTTCCCCTCATTTTATGTTCATAAAGGAGATTAGGACAACCCATCAAAACCATTGATAAGGCATTTTTGATATAGCCTGCTGGTGAAAAGAAGCCACACCTGTATCAGTACCATGAATTTACTCATCCAATACTTTTGACTGGGGAAAGGGGGGAAGGAAATCCAGTTGCAGCTTCCTCGAAGCTTAAGCAGACCTGCATAGTGCTCAAGATCAAAACGGGAAGACAGGTTCTAAGACATAAGGTTGAGAAGTAACTCCTAAGCTAAGGACAGAAGAAAGTAAGATAAAAAGGAAAGTAATATTAAACAAAGTATGTTCACACAGAACACAACACCATTCCTAAAGAACTTTAAAATTTCTTGATCAAACAAGATGATACAGTATTACCTGGGTTCTGCTTCTCCCCCAGATATCCTCACCTTCACACAACTAGAAAGTGTATCTATCCTTTATCAAAAGTGATTAACCTTCCATAAACCAAATCACATACGTAAATATTAAATTACTAAAACATCCGATCTACAAGAAATACTTATTTTACACTAACACCTCACAGTGGATCAAGACCAATACCCTTACACTATCTCCAGCTACTTAAAAAAAGACACAAAGAGAATCAACAGTACCACAACAAAACCACAACACAGTATCAGTGAGGATTATCTATAGGGGAAAAAAAAGTTATATTTTTCAAAGGAGTAATATTGAGGGGAAATAGAATGGCACAAGAAAGACCAAAAGCAGACCTGGCCCTCAGTCGTAAACAGAACTTACATAACCAGAAAGGAGGTTTGGAATTTGGTTTGGCTTTTAAGATATAAAGACATCACAGGACTCGAACCTTCCACTTACAAAAAGTGCTGTGGCTCCTGACACTTCATCACAAATATGCACGCCACAAGAAGATTAAGTGGCTGGTGTACCAAAGTACACATGATAAATGCACAGACACTTTCTTCTACACATTAGAAGAGCTACAGTTTGGTAAAGCAGAACCAACTGGGTCCTGTCCCAAACACTCAAAAGCCATGTTTTCTCTGTTGAGTGACGATGTCATACAGAACTTAGATACAACACTGAGATTATTTTAACATAGGAAAATTCTTAGTCTGATTGCAGTTTCCTTTATATTTGTCTGTACCACCTGTTGGATTATCACTTGAAAAGGGTCATTTCCTGACACAACATCAAAATAAAGAAATCAGTAGTCATGGCAAGATGCATACTAGTATACAACATTCAATTATTTTAAACAGATAAAACAGAAACAAAACCAAACAAACCAAAGGGTAAAACACAAAAAAAAGCTGCAAGTACTTCAGTGCGTGTTCTAGCAACACTTTCTTCTGTTGAAAGCACAACCTAAAGTCATTCTGATCCTGGAAAAGTTTCTACTCTTGTTAGAAAGTTACCTAGAAAAATGACAGTTTGGATCAGATATTGGATCACAAAGGTTTCAAGATGTTGTGACAAATTTTCTCTTAATATTAGACTGAAACAGAAAAATTTCAATTAATACAGAGCAACAGTTTAGGTGTTCCAATTAAACACAAAGATGAAATTTTTGCCTGTCTTAACAGAGCAAATGAGATGTACACAAGGAATCACCTGTCCTCACTGTGAACATAGATATGGATTATCACATATCAGCAAGGAGAGACAGTGGCGGTTTTTTGTGGTGGTCCTTTAGGGACCTAGGAGTTGGACTCGATGATCCTTGTGGGTTCCTTCCAACTCGGATATTTTATGATTCTAGAGAAACAAAGAAATCGAGTCATCTGCTTAAAGGCGCTTGAAGTCCCAAGTGAAGCACACAGGAGACTTGAGTTCAGCTGAATTCCACACAGCAGTCTCATAGCTGGGACATTATTTTCCTTCCTGTATTTGCTTCTGAATTACAAACCACTGGCATTCACTTTTTATTATTATTATTATTATTTTGTTACCACAAGCGCTGAAGATTTATCAATTCCATAGTAACAAAAGGATTACCACTGAACATCCCAAGTACCAAGCGGCCACTGGATTGTTCTTTCTAGTTCAATAGCGCCAACAACATTTCCCACTGTATTTCCCAAGTTGTTCTCATGTCTATTCAGTCACATTCTGTGGGATGCAATTGCCTCTTGGAAGAGCAATTACAGTGTCTCTCTTCAACCTGACCACCTGTACCCAAAGAACTTGGCTATTTGGGGGCTATCTACTCTTCTGTCAAAGGTGGCTGCAGAAGTTTCAAGGAAGAAGGCAAGAAACAGGCAGGGAAAGCATCAGTGCATAAGCCCAAAATTTGCACAGGTCCTTCTGTCTCCCCAGAGAAATAGACAAGAAAACCAAAGGGACTTCCCCTTTGGGAAGAGACCACAAGAGAGTGGTTCTAAGTATAACCTCTGCACACACACATGCAACTTCTAAATGTGTATTTATTTAATCAACAGAAATTGTACCGGGAATTAATAACAATACAATTTTATACTAAGTTAGGAAAGAAGAGATCAAACCTTCTACATGTTACAGCCTTCAACTACTGTTACAAGGACTGAGCATGAGCTCCACACCAACCTGTGCAGCCTCCTACCTTCCAGAAAGAGCTGAAACCACTATTAGAAGCACAGTCACACCTGAACCTCTACACGTCCAAAGAACTCTGCTAAAGCTAACAGTGTTGCATAGCACTGCAAACATCCAACCCTGACCTCAAAGGAACAGCAATGCTCCACATCAGCTTCTTGCTTTCTCCAGTAACAGTATGTTTTCACTGAAAGTTACAAGGCACATCCACCTTTCCTCCCAATCAAGCCTGCCCTGCTGCACAGTAAGGAGCCTACAGAGACCATCCTCACCCCAAAGGTCATGCCTGGGCTGCAGCTGAGCAGGATGAAACTACTACAGGAGCACCTTACCACTCTCTAATTACACCTACTCATCCCTCCAGGATGCATTTTGCCACTAGCAGCTGCATCTTGGCCCTAGCAGCTGCCACTCTCACAGAAGCCTTGAAGGACAACTGCTATCGTGTGTCCTGCGACCATGGGACCCCAGAGGAGCAGCGACAGATCACGCCAAAGCTGACCCCGCTTTCCAAGAGACGAACCCCCAGAGCTCGGAGCAGGCGGCAGGGTCCTCCCCGGCCCCCCCCGATCCCCGGAGCTCCCTCCCCCGGCCCACGTGGCGGCCACCGGCCCCTCCTGCCCGCTACCTGGGCTGCGCCTCCCGGAGCAGACCCGTCACTGCCCGCACGCTCTCCAGGCGAGCCGCTGGGGCGGCCGCCATGGAGCGGCCTAGCCGCGCCGCCGCAGCGGGCAGCGATCGCGATCCCGAGCCCGCTGCCGCCATCGCCAGGCTCGGCGCGGCCCAGCTCCGCCCCCCGCCGCACGGAAATGGCGGCGGCCCAGGCCCGCGGGGCGGCCCGGGTATTGCCTCGCTGAATGGGGAGCCAGCGTTTTATCCCGATATTCGTTTTTTCTAAGCGTTTGCTGCCGCGAAGCGCCGCGGAGGGGATGTGGGCCTCGCGCCCGGCTGGCCTGGGGGCAAAATGGCCGCCCCGCTGCTGGGGGTGTCTGGCCTGAGCGCCCGGGGCCGTTTTCTGGGAGCGCGTTGGGTGCAAAATATTACCTCAAAAACATCCTTGACGAGCTAACTATGGGCGTATCCTTCTTTCAAGGGCCCTTCTTTCAAGGGTCAGCCTCCTTTCAAGGGCCCACGGTGGTGCTCGGGGCCTTCTTCTGATTCTTACGGAGCCTGCAGGTTAAATGCTTGCTGTGCGCCATAAAAAGTTTTCCCGAGTCTTTTCCTTGCTGTCGTCCCATTCACTTTGAGATATGCCTGCTTCTAAAAGATCCAAGCAGATACTTCAGTATGTTTTAAATACACATACAAAAGGTTAACATATTTACATCAGGATAAAAATTCAACTTTCCAGCGGACAAAAAGATTAATTGTAGCCAAATACCATGGAAAGCCTCTCTAGACTGGAACCAAATTTAATTTTCCAAAGGTAGATGAAAGAATCTGAAAATAATACCTCTAAAAGAAAGTGCAACACACACACACGCACGCACACACAAAAACAACAACAAAAAAAAAGGTTGTTCACTTCCCCCAGTTCACATCTTCAAGTTTCTGCAAGGCCTTGCTGTCCTGCACAGTTATTGGAGGCCTTGTGAGCAATACTTTGCACCTCAGCAGCAAAGAACTGGTGGGAATTTTACTCTACCATACCAAACCTAGTCAGTGCACAATTTATGTTTAAAGGAAGTGTTCTGCTTTTAGAAATAAACCTGCATTTCTTGGGTTACCTTAGGGGAGGGCCTTTTATAATATCCACTGTCAAACTTGTTCATATGTTAGTAGGTGCCATTGCCAGGCCTTCTCCTGATAATGACTATGTGTTTCTTATTAATGCACAAAAAAGTAGTTGACAGCTCTATATTAGAAATAAGTTGGTTCAACCAACAAGTAGAATTTAAGTAAGTGGAAGATGCCAGGCAAGAGTAATGACAATCATGCAAGTTCTTCCTTTTAACAGCTCCTATTCATTTTAATACTTGTTTGTTCATGAGTGAACTAAAACGTTTGTTTTAACTGAAACTTGAGTCTGAGTGAAGCATCAGGATCATCCTGAATACATCTGGATATGTGGTGCCTGGAAGTGCTAACTCTGGGGAAGATTGGCTACAGCACACAGTCTTTGTGTAACTTGCACATGCACATTTTTTCCCCCTAATCATCATTAATTTAAGAGGTTGGTAAAAGCCATATTCAAGTCGCTAAAAAGTTTATTTCTTTTCTGCAACACAGTTCATTTTTTTTACATTGCTACATATATAAACTCTTCTTCCCTCTATGGATTCATGAAGTCTAATTCCTGACATAACTATGAAGTCAACTAGACAGACCAGCAGTAGCCTGAAGGTGATTATATCTCACCTAGTTATCACAGGCTAAGCCAGCTAAACAGTTGAGGAACTTGTATCTGTTTGAAGCATGTCTTCCTGCAAAATATGAATTTCTTTTACAAAAAGTTGAGACATGGAGATTCACTGAGACAGTGAATCCACCAGTTTATCTGGAAATCTTTGTTTTATCATCTTCACTGTTAAAAATACAAATGTGATGCTTCTAATTTAATTTATCTGGCTTCAGGTTCCAGCACTTGGTATGCCATCCTGTTCTGTTACTGAAGTGTCCTTTTATAACCAGCATTTTCCCCTGTGAAGATGTTTAATCAAGTATTCTCAGTCCATTTTTTTTTTATAATTAGACAATTTAAGTAAAACCTTAAGTGCAAGTTTAAACTTAAGTTTAAAACAACTCTTACTGGAGGGCATTTTCTGCAGTCTGCAAGTCATTTTTTCCACCTCTTTTCCATACCTCTGCAAAGTTCTGGACATTCTTTCTAAAGTATGTACTCCAGAAATGGAAACGCTTCTACTCTCTCCCAAACTGCTTCCTCCATATTCTCACTATTCATTTTCACCCATTCAAGCATCTTGTCTTTCTTTCCCACAGCATTGCATGGGGAGTGCCCATTTCACTTCCTTGCACACTGTCACTGCAACCATGCCAGTGATCACCAGCGTAAAAGCAGTAGGGCCAGCCAGCCTGGCACTGAACATGCTGTGCATGCACCCCTACCATGCTTCAGTTCCAGCACATCCAGGGTAGGTTGGAAGCACCACACAAGGACAGATCAGTATATATCTGTGTAACAATATTGTTCCACACAACTTCTTTGAAGCAAGCAGTAGAGTACACTAAAATCCAACAAGATAGTTCTATATGAACTCTGAAAATGACCTGTAAATATGTAATTTTTGTATCTGATTCCTACATTGCTGGGGAGGGGCACAATTTGGCCGTCATTCCAGTTTTATTCATCATCATTGTCTTTTACTTACCATTTTGCCTCTCTTTTACAAAACACAGATCTAGTAAGCAACAAATTTTTATTTACCCCTTATAAACCTTCATGGTTATTTTTTTTTTCAGTGACATGATGTTTTAAGGTGACAGTTAACCAGCTTTTACTCCATTAAGAATATAGGTTTATAGTAACTGATGAGTTATATTGCAAAATAGTTCAAGTAGCTGAGAACACAGACTAGACCACAGATGTCCAAAGCATCACAATAGGGAACATCTCTAATGAGAGTTTAGATTTTGTTCCTGTTTCATCAAAAGCTTTCACAATCAGCATTATTGATTATTACTCATAGATCCATGTGAAAATAGTTTTGCCTACGTATATGATCTCTCTTGAAGTTTTTTTCTGCATTAAATAGCTGCAGTGGTTTTGTTTTTCCTCATTTTAGTCATGCTTTCAGTCATTCTCAACACCATTACCTAAGCCATCTTTGTAATAATGCAATGCAATACTTTGAGCTAGGACTCCCCAAAAAAGTTTTGAAGACTCTCAGGGACATCAATTTTAAAATTTAGTAATTGTTATCAGATTATTTACAGCTGTTATGTCTTGAGCTCATCTTTACTACAGACAGTGTTTTGCACTTGAATTTTTTAAAAAATTATTTGTAGCCTCCCGCAGCTAAGTCACACAGTGTTACTTGTTTTCAATAACTAAGTCCAAAACTGATCAGAGGTCTTTGCAATTTAGTTCTGAACTACTGAATTGACCAAAAGGAGTCCAGCATGATCATTTAAGATCTTTCCATCTTTTTTTTTTTTTTTTTAATCTAGCAGCTATTTTACAGAATAGGCCTGTGCTGTGCCCAATTCTGTGGGCTCAGGCATATCTCCCAAAAATCAAATCTTTCCCCAAAGGAGCTTACAGTCTAAGTAACATTAGTTTGTCTTAGCATAGATTTAGAGAACTACCAGAAGGAAAACAATCCACCCAGAGTTGACTATTCCACCTGAAAACAAAACAACGTAAGCGCTACTTTTAAGAGTTCTGTATGAAATTAAGATGTAGATCCAAATTTTGAGGCACTGCTGTTTGAAGCTGGACACTAAGAATGATCTGTCACAGCTGAGACTCCGGAGGGAGACAGTTCCCCTGGTTAGGCAAATGCTAGCTCTGCAGGAGGATCATAACAAAGCATATTGAAGACTTTGAATCCTCAAATGTTGAGAGATGGTTGTTCCATTTTAATCACAAGATGTACATTACCCTGGACTTTTTTTTATTGAAGGTAATTTCCATCAGAAAATAAAATGTGAGCTCTGGAAAAAGTTACTTTACACTAAAGAAACAAATCCCACAGCATGTTGTATTTCCGGCATAAATATTAGTTTTCTGTCTCTTATTTGGGCCTGTATTAGATTAAGTATGACTTGGGCCACAGAGCTTTGAAGCTGTAGACCAAAGCTTTTATTTTTGGTTTAGTATTTAATAGGATCCAGTGAAATTGATTGGGAAATGCTTTTGATTAGCGATTGTTGCTGAGCAGTGAATTCCACTGTGGATCCACCGTGCAGTGCCATGAAGCACCCCATACCCCCATGCAGGACATCAGTTTCCTACTTAAATGAGGCAAATTACAGTAATTGGCTTAGGAATTTTGAACAATAAGATGACTAGGAGCACACCTGTTAGGAGATAGCACCATCCTCTTAACAACCAGAGGTGGAACACAGATTTTATGTTTTTTTGGGGGGTATTCAAAAGCTATGAAGAATGCATATGAAATGGTTACTGCGGATACTGCAGACTGTCTTAATCCCCAAAATAGCTATTGCAGTCTCAAGCCAATAACTCAAGAGGTTATTTGGCTTCAGATGAGTTGTTGCACACATGTACAAAGGCTGTAAAAGAGCGGTTTCATTTGATGTTGAGATGTATGTGTCACTCTTTTTTATGTAATAGCAGAAATTAATTTAATTCTTCATGTGTAAGCAATCCCTCGGTCTGGAAAGAAAGCCTGCAAGGTCCTGGAGGAGATGTTCAAAGCGCTTGCAGTTTGTCATGAAAATGAATGGTGTCTTCCAAGAAGTACACAGGGATGAAATTTTGTCTGTTATAGTTGTCAGGCTCAGAGTCACTGCAGATACTCTCACCTCGTTTGTTTGATGCAGTCCAACTTCCAGAGTGAATGAGAAATTTCATAGCTGTTATCTTTCCTTCACAAAGTTTTTATGCCACATCTGCATGGAGTGTTTTCATCAGGATCAGCGTCATCATCATTGTGCACATGTACAAGCATATGGAAGGACAAATCCTTACCCTATCCAACTGGAATGGAGAGATGCTACTTAGGATATCTGTTAACCAATATATAGTTCCATAATAACCTGGGAAATTTCACCTCAATCAGGTACCAGTTGATTTATATTGCATAGAATTTAACTTAAGGTTTTGGTCTGATATGGCAAGAAATGCAACTGTAGGAAGGCTGGTGCTAAGTGAAAGGAGGCTATGTGTACTCTATCTTACATAATCCTGCAATTTTCTGTGTATAGAGGACACAGAGATTGTCCTACAGATCAACAGAGCATGTGATTATCAGCCCTGGGAGTATAAGGACTGCATCTACCCCTGGCTCATCATCTCTGAAGTTCTTCATCACTCTAACATGAACCTGTAAGGCATAGTTAAACATTAAATCAGGAAACACACAGGAAAGAATATTTTTTTTTCTCCAGTTGTCTTTAGCTTTGCCCTTGGCAGGAGCTCCCTCAGAGGACAGAGGAAAAGCCAGTGCTGCTCTGCCACCTGCTCCCTTTCCCCCTTCCCACCCTGATCCACCCTGCGCAGCTCTGCCCACATGGCTTCCCATCCTAACAGGTTACATTACACACATTTCACAGCTGTTGCCTCTCCCATGATCAGCCGAAAATATCTTGGGCTGCTTGAGCCTGAATGCTAGCTGGCTGGGCTTCCTTCAGAGACCTAAGGAGTTCCTCTTGCCTCCTTTCTTTCTGCTTTCTCCTGGCTCCCTCGCCTGCTGCGTGACCTCTTCCCTCCAGTTCATTTTGATTTAGTGGTGACAAGAAGTGATTCCCATGCTGCCAAGGAACAAGGAAAACAAAAACCATGGCCAGGGTGGTGCATCCTTCTGTTTAGAAATTTATTCTCATGGATGGAGAATCTCCTTACTACAGGGCTTCAAGCAAAAAAATATATATATATAAAAAAAAATATGTTACCACAGTTTAATGCCTGTAGGAAAGGACAAGGAAATTCCACACAATGCACAAAGCAGGGAAGGGCATCTCCCTCCACAGAGGAGGTTGTCATTGGCACTGATCATGAGAATAAAGAGGAATAGATGGTTGTGGGGAAGGTGGCAGTAAGTGGTGTGTTTGTAGAAGGCCATGCCCAGAAATCAATTCTGCTGCACAAAGACATGATATCTGAAGTAAGTAGTTGCAAACATTTTTTTAAAGATTTTGTGGGAAAGGAGGATTCTTGAGGACTGCAAAGGTGAGTCTATGCAGTTACTGTTCTCTTCTTGTGACCTTTTCAACCATCCAGTGTTATTTTAAGTCCTAGACTCCCATGTGAAAATGCTCCCAAGAGCAGTGTTAAGTTTGAAATTTGTGCTATATAATATGGATTTCCCATATAAATGCAATCAGATCTCATCTCTCATGTGAAAATCTTAGCTTTTCCTGTGTTTTGATAGCAGCAACAGTTTTTCTGGACTTCAGCAGCCTGGACAACTAAGCATCCAAAAAGTAGCTATTAAGTACATGCACATAAATCACTCCTGTGCTCTCATGTCCAGTCCTGAGCTCATCAGGTTTTTGTGCATTCCCAGAGTGATAACTGTCACAGGGCAGAGAGTTCACCCAGACTCACAGCCTGCGCGTGCAGTGTGTAGTCACTCTCCGCAGGCACATTAAACCTGACATGCTGGGCTTGCATTACGTTTGCACAGCTGCACATGGGACACTTACCTCTTGCAGGCTGCAGAAGCCATCAGTCAGCATCCATGCACAGCGCTTCCAAAATCCTCTGAATGATCCTGGAAATATTACTCTGGTTCTGCTGCTTGAGGAATTGAATTCATCTGCTAAACCTGCAGTCCAGCCTGCTGCCTTCATCTGTCCTGTAAACATATTATTGGAGTGGTCAGAATAGCTTCTGAAAACTGATTTTCTTCACAGAAAACAATATCAAATATCCCTCCTAAGGAACTGAAATAAACAAAAAGCTCCTCAACACCTGGCCACTGTCAGCAAGTAAAAATGCATGTACTTAAATATGTTTGAGGAACTCACAAGTGAGGTAGTCCTCAAGAATAGATGTGTCAGGTTTGGCCCTTTATGAATGGATGAGTGAGGGGAAATGCCCACAGGGAATCCTGCATTACACTGTGCTGCTCCCATTTATCAGCACTGGTGGACGTTGTCAGTGCTGAGAAATTTGCTGGAGGGAGAAGTCAGGGACTAAAAGAGCAAAGAACAAGAAAAAACAACACGGTGACTCAATATCTCTCCTATTTGGGGTTACTGCTAGTGACTGGAAGTGAAGAGTTGTAGCTGTGATTCTAAGCACACTTTTTAGTATTAAATAGGGCTCAAACTTCTCAAGGTCCATCCACAGACTGACATCTAGTGGAGGTAAGATACGGGCTGCAGAAATGAACTTAAAATCATCTCTCCAATCCTACCGACTGAATGACTACACTGAATATTCACTGTGGATGTTCAATTTACTTAAGTTACTAATTTCATTTGTGAAAAATAATTTCATAAGTGAATCCATGAATCTTTATTATGAACTAAAATCACAGGAAACAGTTAAATTCACAAATTCACAGCATTTCATTTAGCCTACATAGACAGAAGGCTAGGATCTAAGCAAATCCCATTAGAAATCCCATTAGAGTTTAGAATGTTTTCCATACTGGCAGGACTGTACCAGCATATAAGCTTTATAAGACAGTGCAACAGGTCTGGGATTTATATCTTAGGAGTAAAGGAAAAAAAAACAACAAACAAACAAAAAACAAACTCCTGCAAAGTTTGGTTTTGAAGCATTTATGGAAGCTAGTGTTATATCACCTTCAAGAAATAATATTTTAGAAGTTGCTATTGGTAATTCAGAAGCTGCCACATACATCCTCTGTCTCTCTCTAAAGAGAAACTATATCCAAGGAGAGCTATTAGATGGATGATGGACAGTTGCAAAACTGAGGAATACAGAGTTCAAATGTCAGTTCTCCAGAATCTTTTCCTTTGGGACTAAGGGTGGAAGACTAGTACAAATTACTGAATATTATTTTTTATATAATTCTTTGAAGCACAGGAAGATCTAGTTTAAAATCTCAGTTCTCGTTATTTTCTTAACATTGTGATATGCCAGCTTTTTCTTTTCTCCTTTGAGAGAAACATACAACCTAAACTTTACAAAGAGAACAAATATTGCTATAGAAGTAACGTTTTCAGAAGATCTGCAGATTGGAAGATGTTTTAATGCCTTTAATTTCAAAAGCTTGACACAGAAGAAATCTGCTGAAACTTTGCTGTCATCCCTGTGAACTTGAAAAGAAGAAATTTGTGTTTCTTTTAAACTGAAATCCAAAGACTGTCCACAAAGTTCATCTACTTATAAGGCTGAAAGGGAGCTTTGATCCATTCATGTTTTATATGATTTTTTCCCACAGGCTCATGTCAGTAGACAAAGGTTAAGCGATCTATGTATTATTATTATTTTTATACCACCATCTCAACTTCCTTAAGCTGACACGTATATAAATTAAATTAGATACTTTTCTTCTGCATATGCTGATTATAAGATTCAGCCTCTGCAGAAGTCATTATTTTTATTTACAGGACAGGATTCTGATTTTCTAAATTTAAAACAAAAAAAAACAATCAATCAAACAAAAAACCCACTCCTTAATGCCTGGGTATAATAACACTATGGAGCTACATGGAGATACAAGAAAATTGTGACAGAGTGGATCGTCCAGCTGTCGACCTGTGCAGAGTCCTCCAAAAACCCAAAACTCATACCAATAAAACCAGTCACCTGTCTCTGTGTCTGTCTTTTAAATACATTATCTACTTGCTAGATCCAGAATACGTGTTTTTTATTAGCCTCTTCCCACATCATTTACCAGCCTCCATATGTGCCTGGTACCTCAATAACACTGCATGCAGTTATTAAGTAATAGAAATTAATAATTAAAATGAATATTAATTATTAATACCATGCAAACACAGACATTCAAGACTCTGTCGGGGGTGGGTGAGTCTGCTTTTTGATCTGAGCAAGTGCTGATATTCACTCTATACAAATACCGGTTTCACTGGAGGGGTAAATAAGAAGAAAACAGAGTGGTGAGTCGAAGGTGGAGCCTCAATTGGCAAGAACTACATCTGGGATTATATTAATCTAAAGCCTCCCCTTTCTTCTTGCCCATCATTTTTGTTACCTGGGACTCTGCAATTGCACAACACTCCAGGTCTTCCCGTTAGTCTTGAGAAAACATCTTGTCTCCCTTTCTGTGTGGTCCTGTTTAAAGGCAGGAAGAAAGGGGGAGCAAAAGAAAGTATGGCATTTGAATCTGATAGACTTAATTTTTTCCTTTCACTCATGCTTGCCCCACACTGATGACATGGCCATATTTGCCTCCAAGGTGAATGTTCACATTGGTCATTGCTCCAGTGCAGAGGAACACACAGGGTATCTTCAGGAACAAAAGCAGGATGAGATATTTCTTGTGTAATTGATGCAGTGTAAGAGGCCTAAGCTCCGTGGGCTGCACACTCTGCTCTGTCACTTCTGTTTTATGCCAACATAATTGAAAACTGGAGATGTATCTTACCCAAAATCTCCTGGGTTGTTTTTTTCAGCTAGAAAGAATTTCCATCCAGCCACGTCTGGTACAACATACTAAACTAACATACAGTTACCTCCTAAAATGTTGCTTACACCTGCACACACATGACTTCTGAATACAGAATGTAGTTTCCCAGTACCGTCATGCTCAATTGGGCAAAAGAGGAATCAACTGATAAACCAAAAGCAGGCAACAGAATCAGCTTTTCTCAGCAGAGGACAAAGGCTTGTAAGACCATCATGTTAGGCAGAGTATGGTGTGTATTTTCATTCCTGAAGAAAGGAGTGCCTGCAACTAGGAATCTATTATAAATCACGTTTTTAGTGAGACTGGCAAAGCTGCATAACTCTGGCCTCGGGGAATCTGTCTAATTTGTCAGCTAAAATTCAGCCTCCTGTTAGAAAACTAGTCCATTCATGCTTCGTGAAGGTTAATTACCCATGGAAGGAATCTGTTCGGGGAACTGTCAGCAGTGATGTGGTGTGGTATAATCATTGGGCTAGAGCTTCCAAGGGGAGATCAGGGGAGTTTCCCCTGCTTGTTGTGCCATGCCTTAGCCATGCAGCCCTTCTCTCTTCTCTCTCCTATATCTGGATATGTCACTTCACAGAAGGGTCAGCAGGATGCCCAAGGAGAGAAGTCTCCCAGTGCAGCGCCTTGTTTCGCAGAGAAACTGCTTGCTCTGAGTAGCTGTCTGTCCTCTGTGTCTGGAAGTTAGCTGTAGTTGGCATGGCCTAAAAAAGGCAAGATTTTCAAAAAAAGTTCCCAAAAAAGAGATGAGTTCTTATGTACCCAAGTCCTACAGACATTCAACAGAAACTGCTTAAAACTTAGTGTCACTTATGTTTGAAGAGAGAAGGAACATGAATAAAGTACAGCGAATGTGATGTTCCAAAAATAATCGTGGGAAGAAGCACTACTTAAATTCTTAAGAACTTATTTGTGTAATCATTCACGTACATTATGAACTGGAAAAAATCCAGCATTGAATAAATTACTACAGATTTAACACTTCATATATCAGAGAATAATTTTACTTCTTTACTGGACTAATGAAAGTAATTACAAAGATTTTCTAGCTGCAAATCATAGTTTAATTCCATTCCATAATGCTATACACAGTGTATTTTTTTTTCTTCTGAGAAATAATCCTCTGTTTTTGTTCCTAAACTTGGATAAGCCAAATACCTCCAGCTCTGTTTGTTCCATCATTGTAGCATTTTTAAATGACTGTGTTTTAGCACCACTAAAAAGGTATCCCAAACTTAGAGTACATCACTAGAATAGTGATGAAAGTGGAAAGAGTTGCTGGAACAATGGTTGGACCTGGGGAAGAATGATCATTCACAAGTATTAGCAACGATTATGAACTAGAGGTTCAGTATCTCTCAAGTCCAAGATCTGTCTGTAAGAAAGATCTTGAATTGAATTTTTAACTTACTTTAGGAGTTATTCATCTTGTAGAACAAACAGGTCTCCTGGACTGAGTTAATCTTATTTAAAAAAGAAATAGTGTATGAATAAGATAAGAATATCTTGGGAAAGAAAAAAAAAAAAAAAAGATATGTGTAGCCCCAAACTATCCTTATTTACTTTTGTTGTTATAGAAAGGCTTAGTTAAAATACACTGTTACCAAAAAATGTTTGCTGCAATTAAAAATATAGTGCAGATTGACCAAGTAATCCTTAATTAGGCAGGGTGCTGAAGCCAATGCAAGTTTGCAAGAAACTGAGCAGTCATCCAAATTGGGATGATTTGCAGCCTCACTATAATGCCTGTGTTTAAGTTTCTTGGTGTATCAAGGCCCCTCTGTTTAATTTGACTCCATCAAATTTGTGTGTTTGTTCTATTAGATGGCATCAATAACCAGTCTCTTCTCAGAATGCTGTATAGAAAAGGAACATAATTGTCTGAAAAGAGGCCTATTAAGTGTTTGCTTTTAAATCAAAGAACACTTTTGAAATATTAAATAAAGAGGGACTACAATATATAAATCACTCCAATCCATCTCAAAAATACTGACGCACATTAATGATTTACTTTGGGCTTATATGTCTGTTTGCTTTCGTATTCAAAAAGCTGCACTGTTGTCTTAGTAATCCCAATATCTCACAGAATTTAGCCTATTCTCCATCTAAAGTACACCCTCTTAAGGAAATTCATACAGGTTCTCATGAGAGCACTTTTCCTTTTTTCCCCATTGTTTGCAAAGGAAGAAATAATGACTTGCTTTGTTTTGAATGGGCCATTTCTGTCTTTTCTTCCTCCCCTCTCCCGTCCCACTAATGACATCTGAGATTTAAACACAACCACAAACTCACAGTTTAACAATGTTCACAGTCTTAAGCGAGTTGTGCTGCTTTACTGATGTGCCATGAAGAGTCTTTCTAATAATTCTTCTCATTATTTTAGAGGATACCTTGATTCTCAACAGCCTGGCCTGTCATAAATTCCTTTCAACAAGGACGATGTAGCTCTGCTGGGATGTTACAGGAACATCATTAACTGGGGCGTGTTTCAGCCCCTCTTGCCATCTGGGGCCTTTT
This sequence comes from Anser anser, assembly GCF_964211835.1. Classification (NCBI taxonomy): domain Eukaryota; kingdom Metazoa; phylum Chordata; class Aves; order Anseriformes; family Anatidae; genus Anser; species Anser anser. Next base: position 73,329,393 of record NC_139720.1, read on the forward strand.
CAGCCCTTTGGCACTTGATGCAAAGGCAAACATCAAGAAGAGGTTATCAATGAGCCTTGCACCCCATTTCTGCTCCATGGCATTTCCTGGCAGGAAAACAAGGGTATAGGAAAGAGCAGACTCCATAAGAAGCCAGGGTTGACTCGAATTGTCTGCCATGAAACCGTCTGGCCTCTCTCTTGTGCTGGCAGTGTTTGCCCACAATCCAGATCAGGGAGTTGAGCCAGCCGAAAGCTATGGCTGCAGACTGATGTTGGAGCTTACACCTCTGGGAAGAGTTCGGAAAGCTCTCAGTCCTCCCTTTCCCCAGGTGCCAGTTTCCAACCTCACTCTGTTATTTCAGGTCTAGCAGTCACCCAGCTGCAGAAGGAGCCAATTCAAGGGCTGATCCTGCAGGAAAACTGGAAGCTGACTCCAGGACTCTCTGCCGTCCTTCCTCCAGCCCATTTTTAGTTGCTGGTGTCCCACACCTCAGCACCCTCTATGCTGTGCTGTTATGAGTGTTTATGTAGCTACACATCCATCTGATTGGTGACCTGGTATGACTTTTCCATTTTTGCCAAATCATTTTTGTACAGAAAAGTTCTTGAAGTTGGTCCACCACACAGTGATTCAACACTCACCCTAACACAAGGGAGGAGGCAGGGATGTGCAGGAATGAGGGACTGGAAGGTAGAGAGGGCAGGACACGACTAACTTGCACTACTGCCCTTCCCACAGGATGTGACAGGGTGTGAGATTTGGGGGAGGCAGAGCAGAGCAGGAAAGGAAGGTAAACTTTTTAGTTCATACCGGGCAGATGGCCACACATACTGCTGACTTACAGCTGACCTAGCCCAACCTAGATCCTAAGCAAGCCACAGGCAGTTCCCAAACTGGAAAATTTCCTCCCTTTTGTCCCCCTGTCTCCAGCCTGGGGCGGCGTGGGCTGCACACAAGGCAGGGAGAAGCCAACCTGAACCTGGAAAATGTTCCTGAGAAGGGGTGGATGGGCAAAACCCTACAGCATTCACTGAGCAGGTACAGCTCAGCCCCAGCCACACAATCACCCGCAGCACTCTGCTAAAGCCAGAAGCAGCAAGAAGACTTGTTTAGCACTGTGGTTTACATGACAAATCAAAGTTTGTTCCAGATGTTGACTATTTTTTTTTTAATTAAGAAGATTTATTCGTAATGATGTAGAAGAAAAGAAAGAAATAAGTGCAAGCTTGAAGCTTCAGAAGGGGTTCAAAGCTCAATATTATTTACTTGCTGCATAATCTCCTCTCATCACTCATGGACCTCTGGCAAACAAAGTGCTGAGCTGACAGCAACGTCCAACTTCCTTTCTCAAGCCAAGATTCTCAAAAATGCCTTCTTTTTGAAGTTGTATTTCAACCTCTGCAGGCACTCTGTCCAAAAATATCTCTTCAAAATACTGTTCTACTTGCCTTGTGCATTTAAGAGTCTTGCTAAGAGGACGGTAAGTTAGGTAGATTGTTTTTAAGCATGAATAAATGGGAAAAAATCTAAAAGAAGTGAAGCTAGCCTGTTTGTATAAAGACAAACTGTTTTCTTACTTTTTTTTTCTTTAATGTATAAAAATGTCATCTTAATCACCACAGGGTTTTTCCAAGGGGAAAAGAAATCTCAGATCCCTACATAATGATATAAGATATATGGAGAAAGGATTGATTGTTTTAATGATTAAACATAAAGAAGATGTGTAAATGACTGAAGAATGTATCAGGGAAACATTAACTACAGTTTCTCATTGTGTCTACCTTTGAGTTCTTAATAATTCATTTAGATTAGATGCTTAGGAGGACTGTCTCAGTTAGTTCTCACTAACATTAAGTATACAGATAATGAGTGTTGTTTTTTTTTTTTTCCCTATTTCAATCACACACACACAAAAAAAAAATCCCAAAACATCAGACTTTGTCCACTTTGTGAAAATTTATAAGTCTGTCTTAGATCTGATCAAAGCTTTCCAAATTTTGGATGATGTTATCCTCTTAAAATTTTGATTTGTTCATTACAATTTGTTTAATGAGTTCAAGTAAGAGTATTGTTTCTGTTCACACTGCAAAAGAAGATATTTTGTAGGCATTACCTCTACAAGATGAACAGCCTTCAGCTGAGCACAAATGGAAAGTAAATTGCTTTGGAAATGGAAGTTTCTCAGGGATCTAAAAGCTCATACAAGGAAGAGCAAATTGTGACTAGTGTGTGCAGGTGTTATTCCCTTCTTTCTATCTGACCATTTCATGAAGCTCTGAACATCCCTACTAATTCACAGGCACTGGAGCTTAGCTAGTTTGCTCTGCATTGCATGGTCCTTGGAAAGCTTTTACACTTTCGATCATATTTAATTCATGAATACTAATGCAAATTAAATCTCTTCCCCACACCAGTCTGTGAATATATTGGGAAAAAAAAATAAATATCCAGGTTTGCCCCTCAAATGAGTACAGCACAAATACTCTAAGTGCAGTATCACAGCTTTTCCCATACTGTGGCAATAAGGTGAGAAATAGCTTGGGTCTCAGCTGGAACCCAGTTTTAAGCACTTCCACTGGTGACACTCAGCAAAGGCAGAATCAGAAGATGGTACATGTTGAAATCTGATCAGTTATCTGCTGTTGGCGCAGGACAAATTCATCTCAGGCAAACTACCAATGAAGAGGTGTTATTTGTACTGGATGTTGCGGAAGTGGTGAGAAAGCCACGACTGTCTGTAAAAGATGCGTAAGAACAGGAGAATCTCTGTCTCAGGGAGTTTGGCTGTTACCGGGGGGTTGGAGGGGTGGGGGGGGGAGATATTTGAACTGATGTCCATAAAGTCAAAGGTTCTGCAATTCATTAGCTGTTCCATGTGCCAAGCCTCTCTATCCCACCATTTCAGATTTACCTCACCAAAGAACATGTCTTTATATCACACAGTGAAAGTTTTCTAGCTGCAATGCATGGGTGTGAGTTAGGGCTAACCTGGGGGAGTAGCAGAGCTATTACAGGAGCCCACCAGTGCTAAAATTGGGATGGAGTTATAATGTCCTCCTTGGCACGTTCTTTTCTTCTTGATCCAGTTGGCATCTTTCTTAACTACTACTCATATTAAGGGTATATTATCTTCTCCTCCATGAAAGCTTAGCTCACAAATTATTGGAAAAAAGCCCAAATTCCACCCATGTATGACCATTTCCGTGTTCCTCCCTTCCCACCTCTGCAAAAGCCATCCCACAAAGTTTGCTCAGACAGCCCTGGCAGTGCCTGGTGCTGTGACGCATTTTCGATGTGTGCCTTTCAAAGAGCAGAGAGATGTAAGAGAGGAAGCTGTGGCTGTGCATTAGAAAGCAGAAGCTTTGTGTGCAGTTTCCTCCTTGCCTTATCAGTTTGGAAATGAGGGAATGGGGGCAGAAGGTAGTTTCTGGTTGGCACACATATTCTCCAAGTTCAGTTTATCTGGAATACACATGCTTGTGGTTCATCCTCACAAATGCCACATCAGGCCCAGAGCCAATACAAACACAAAGTCTGTCTTCAATATATAGAGTGAAAATTAAAAAAAAAAAAATAGTTCCAGATCGCTCCAAATTAGAGTGTGCATACAAAGAGGGGGAGAGGAGAGACATGGGAAGGAGGAGAAGAAGAGGGCTCTGACATTTTTGCAGAGTTATGCTGAATTCAGGCTTTAATAGGTTATGTTGTAGAAGGAACAGCTATTTTTCCTAGTTGGCATGATTCAGAGTTCATTATAATACAAATAAAAGCATATTCAAACACAGTAGGCCAAAGATCTCAAAGTAATGTGTCTTAATTCTTTAGGATAAGAATTTTCACAGGACTTTGTGGGAATGAAGGTGCCTGTACTCCCTATAGATTCAGGGAGATAGGAGTATTTAATGCCCCACACTGGGGTGAAACCTCCAGGCTTCATTCCTGAAAAAGACATGTTAACAACTGACATGATATTTGTTTATTTTGTCTTTAGAAATACTGTAAAAGTCTGCAAAAACACCTTCCCCAGAATCATGTTTATAAAAACATTCAAACCTGACATTTAATTAGGCTGGCTCTTGAAGTCTTTTTAATTTTCTTGTATCTTGAGATCCATTCATCCATTCATGAAGCAGAAATAGCATGAATAAAATAAGGTAGAGCAAGAACTTTGCAAGAAACACTGCAACTGAAATGGATTCAGGCAAGTGTTTGATCACAACTGAAGATAGGAAGGAAAAAAAAAACCAACACTTTGCTTGCAGGTGGTAGGTCACTAAAAATTAAATTAAAATAAAATAGACCATATAAATTAATAAATTATTCATGGCAATTAGTTTGCCAAGCATAAATCCACAAAGTTTTCATTGAGAATAAAGATCCTAGTCTGGTTTCCTGGCCTGATTCCAGATAAGGTAATTACATTGTGCCTACTTAAATTTCCCCTTCAATTGAGCATGATATATGTGTCTTCCTTTCCAGAAACTGTTGTCTGACAAATCTAAAGCCTGCCACTTGCCTTTCGATGTTAGATAGCTTTGGGTTTTACTACAAGACTCCATGCCTCTACACCAGTAGGCTTTGTATTTCTTAGCCTGATAGCACTAAAAAATAGAGCTCAAGTCACAGCGTTGCTAAATCCTAGTATTTCTAATATTTTCATGCAATTAAATATTGTAATGCTCTTGAGCCCAGTTTCAGCTGTACCATACACACACAATTCAGCCCAGAAGGGCACAAGCTTTCCCCAGCCTCCAAAAGCTGCTGCGTGCCTTTGCCATTAGTCAGGAAAAAAAATTCAGTCTGGCTATCCTCCACATATATGAAGCTCGCATCTTAATGCTTCCCTGTGGGCTGTGGGTTATCTGTGTGTGACTTCACATTTCAGAGCAAGCTTGAAAACTTTTCCAAAGCAGCTGAGGACTGTTCCTACAGCTCCACCTTTTGGGAGCTGGGGATGAGCCAGATTACTTGAGACGATTATTTCTTTAGTAGAGAAGGACTTAACCTTGTTGTATTTGTGGCTGACATTAATGTCTAGAATATAAAGAATAAAGCACACTGGAGAATTCTAAAGATGAGTAGCTTCCTCACATAAAGCCCTAAAATCTATTATGGTGGTTATACATATATATATACACACACACACACATATATTTCTGAGTAGTTCCTGAAGGCTACTCAGTATCAGTAAGGACACTGACGTATATACTTCTAATCATCATAATAAACGTGCTTTCATCTGACCTTCCTGCTCGTGATTCACTTGAAATCATTGTGCCAAATTGAGATGGAAGCAAGACAGACCATATCAAATATAGCAGCATCTAGTCCATGTCAAATTCAGTACTGTTCTGGTACATTTGAGTCAAATTTGCACACTCACAAAAGACTGAGACCTAGAGACTTCATGAAGTCCTTTTAAAGAGGGCCCAGCACATGTCAGGAGGAGATGTTACCCTGTATTGGTGGGACAAAGACATCTGAAACCCATGCAGGAAGCAACCGGGATGCCACGAGTTTCCAGACATCTGGATTTGGATTACAGCACGTCTACCTCTTCTGGAAAAAACAGGGCTGTGCTGGAGGCTGCAGGAGGGCCTAATCCAAAGCCCACTGCACAGTATGATACACACAGCTTCCAGTATGCTTCCTGCATAGTGGGACTAGATTCAAGTTTGTGGTGAGATTTAAGATCAAAAGATACTGCAGTATCCAAGAGTGACCTTTAAGAGTAGAAAAACCCCACAAAATAAATCTGCTCACTTGTTGATTCCATAAAGTGGAGGGATGAGTGAAAAAAGTTAGTAACTCACAGATAAACAACATAATATCCTTCATACCTCATTTTACTATCCAGCCACGGATTAAATTGCTTTGATGAATATCAAGCATGTATTTGCCTTTCATCGCTTTTCATGTTCTAAACCTTGCCCCCAGACTCAACATCTCTGTTTCAGACTACTAAATATTATATGTGCACAGGAGCAATTTTGTGTGTATAATGATAGGCATGACTGTTAAATTGGTTTCCAGTGTCTTTCAGGCTGCATCCCTGTAGAATTGCAATTAAACACTTGACAAACCACAAGGCTATGCTAATCCTGCTTCAAAAATCTCTGATGGTAATGATGGCAGCCTGCCTTACTTCTCCACCAAAAGACTGAGAGACCCAGTGTTACTTCAACTCTTCTTAAAAATACTCTGTTTTTCCTTTTGGCTCTGTGGTTCATGTTTCAGCTGTAACATTCAGCCTCAGTTCACTATTGCTCTGTAACAATCTCTTCTTTGTTTAGCCCTACTACCTCATTTCTCTCTATTAGCCTTTAATCCCTGTCAGGGTTTCACCTTTGCAACGATGAGGTCACAGCTCATGTTGATTGGGAAAGGAAATCCTGATGATTGTTGCTGACAGAAAGCTGATAATGCTGTTTTTGGCAGCAATAAATTCTCAGTCTCTAAATGAAGACTAATCTTTCAGCCAGAAATCAGCTCTTTCAGTAGTTTTTTTGGCCTCATTCACAAATATTTTCCCATGCTCAAGCTGGTTGACCTTTGGAGCATTCAATGCACCTATGTTATTGTGCAGAACTGTTTTCCAAGGATCAAAGTAAGCAGCCATCTATCAGTGTGAGTCAGGTGAAATTATGAAATAAACCAATTCCTCATTGGGAATGCATTACTCAGAGCTCTCTGTAGCTTCTGCAACTGTAAGCACAAAATTCATATCAGCTGCTGAGCAATTCTGTCAGCATTTTTATTTCTTCAGGTGACTTGTTGTCAGGACCAGTTTGTGTTTTATTTATTTATTTTTTTTTCAAGACAAAAGTGCATCATGCAAAGAGAGAAAAGAGGTGAGCAGGAGAGGTATGTGCTGTTAAATTCATGTTGCTGCTCTGATGAGTGATTCAATAAAGATAGTTCTTAAATAACCCTGAGCAATGCAGATGCTTCTTTTACAACATCATAAATGCTGTCTTTAGCATGGTTCACCACCTTAAATCAAGCATGGACATTGAATTATCCCTTCTCAGCTGTAGTATGCATTATGTGCAACACCTGGGACCTCCTGAAAAGACACATCTCCTTGCCAGCAATGAGCTGCAGGAAGTTCTCCAATGGTTGAACAAGAACAAGTTTATTGGAAATCCAAAGCTGAAGAGCAAACAAGAAGTTGACAGTACTATCAAAAATAAACTTCTGCAAATTACATTCTCTTTATTCTCTGTTGCTTCTGTTTCCCAAACCAGATGCTCCTTCAGCACACTGAAGGAGGTAATCTACTCTAGAGTATTATCTATGTAACAGAGCTTCAGTGCTCCCAATTGCAACTTCTTTATGCATGTATTCATTCCTGGACAGTTGTATCCAGGTACAATGCCCAACAAAATGTCAAGTTGGTGGTTGAAAACTTCATTCTCTTCAGTCCAATCTGGCTATTGTTTTTGTCTCTACATCAGGCTATACTCACTCCTTTGATCAAAGTAACCCTGGACTTTGGTCCAAATGCAGATTTGAACTTTACAAATTGGGTCTTCCCCAGCTAACAAAGTAGGCATTTTACTCCCTTTCCTACTAGCAGTAACAAAACTGAGTGCTCCTGTGCACAGCTGGTAGCATTTTAGTTAGGCAATCCCTATGTAATCTATTATAATTTTTTTCTTCCTTCCACAGCATGTGGGTCTTCCAAATGGTGAAAATCAACTATTGCCTGACTATAATTCTCCACAAATATGGGTTGCAGCAGAGCTCCCTAGGGGAGCAATTCAGGTGCCTGAACACAGATGTGCAGTGCCATTTTGGATTATTTAGGCTAGCTGAGATGCCCACAAAGGGCTGGCAGATGTGATGTAGGAACTATGGAAGACACACCTTTCTGAAGGGGCAGCTAGAGCCTAGGTGGGGTATAAAACAGTCTCAAACATCTTAACTTATTTCAAACACCTGAATCACCCCTTCAGCCCCTCCAGGAGACACTGCACAATTAGAGGGGCAGATTGCTTCTGTGCTTATTAGCTGAATGCACTGTGTATGTAAGTTTGCCTCATAGATTATCAAGAGTCAATACATGATGGTATAGAAACCAGCAATTCAGTGTCTGCACTGGCATTCCCACCCTTACAAGGACAAAACATCAGTGTCTTTGTATTTTATTCCTTATGTCTACAGGTAAATTCTTTATGTATCATACATGTTTGCATCTGTCTGTGTGTATCATATTTTCCAGTCTTTTTGTCAACTAAATTTACTGGCCTCTGGGTTAGTCTCTTTAGAATGAGAAACTGAATCTTTCTTCCTTGAATTATTTTGACTTTAGGATTCTTTCCAGTCTTAGTTTATTGAAAACTCTAGCATTTGCTACACTTCATCTGTGTGCAGGAGAAATTTCTCGGTAAAGAAATTCAGCTGAACTAAGACCCCTGACTGGACCTGGCTCACGTTCCCTGCCAAGAACCCTTCTTCGTGCAACTGAATCCCACTTTCTCTCTGGGACAGCTCAAGAGCTCAGTGACTGCAACAAACAATGGCTATGGGTCAGACCAACGGTCTAGCTCTCTATCTTGGACCAGAGAGTATAAGCAGGAAAAATGATTAGGTAAACTCAGCCCAGAGTCCAGGGAAATGCTGTTCTGAGAAAGCAGAGTCTGTGGAGATGAAGCACACAAAGCAAAGATGCCGTCTCCTCGGGCTAGGAGACCAGCAAGGAAGTAGGAAGGGTATAAGCAACTGGGATATGGAAAGCACAAGCAGAGATGGTCACCTAGCTAACTTGGTTTCCATTACCTGCCTTGACTGAATAAAATTGAATTTCCTTAATAACCAGAGTGCTGTCTGAAGGGACTGTGCTGGCTAATCTGTCCCTTGTTTCTGTCCTTCATTTGTATGCCCTGGGATGTTGCTGAGATGAAGTAGTGCATTAATGCATGGACAAATACACTCCAGCATAGAAGTTAAACTCAATAGGACCTCAGCATCATCCTTCCCTTTCTCCCGCCCAGGGCTCTACCATATCACAGAGCTTGCTGTTTTGCACTGACTCCTTTGAGCATCTGGCCATTTTCTGTCCATACTGCACAGCTCCGTTTCATAAAATTTAAACCTCAGACTGAATGGGTATATTAATACATCCTGAAAGGGAGATGTGTGCGTAGATATGCTAATTGGTGATGGATAAAATCCCAATAGATGGTACTTATTTCTCCTGGACCAGATCAAAATTCCTTCTCTGCATTGCAAATCAGGTTTTGCAATCTCTTATGCATCGCTTTGCAAGCAGCTCTTAACAAACACACTATCCTACTTTTCTTACAGATCTGTTGCTGAAAAGGACACATCTTATGCTTTTAAAGTCACTTTTTTTTTTTTTTTTTGGTATCTTGCATTTTATGCAACAGTATAAGATAAAAGCTAAAGAAAAAGGAGGTAATCCGGATACTGCTGAAACATAAACCCAACCCATCCCAACTGGCATCATGAATCATATCAGGAGGGAAAAATAAGCAGCTCAAGACATGGAAAAACCTTTAAGGAAGAAGAATTGGGAAGTCAAGTACAGTGCTACTATTCTGCAATGCCATTTTAATCCAGTTACACAACTATAACTGAGTAATTAAAGTTGCCACAAAGCGTTCTCCAGCTCCTCACTGACCACATTATTCCCCTTTCAAAATATAATCACTTAAGCTAAATTAACCACAGCAAAATTGTCACAGCTCTGTTCTGTTGCAGCTAGATAGCATACCTTTAATCATTCTCAAGCAGTGCAGCTGAAGGAGGACTCTTGCAGCAGAACAGCTTGAATGCCACACTACAATTACATGACAACTGTGGAGACTGAGAATTGTTTTGGGTTTCAGAAATTTTATGTAAAAAAAAAAAATATTTCTTGAAAAGCAAGCAGTTAATTTCATCAGCATTTTTACCCCATTGGCTGCAGACATTTCTCTTTCAAAACCTGTTTTCCATTCTATGATTTCTTCCCATGTTTTTGTCACCTCTTTTTGATCGAAGGTTATATAACAGTTACTCCTGGGTCCCCTTCATTGTACTTGGCCTCTCCTGGAGGAGGCACGTAATGAAAGGCCAGCCTAGTGCCTGAGAACAGGAAGGCCTGGCAAACTGGGTATTCCAAGGCACTGAGAGGCTGCAGAGCTGCCCGATCCATGAATCCTACCTGAACTGAGGCAGAAATTTCAGAAGTCAGCTTGACGCATCAGGTCTGAAAACATCAGACTTGTTTTGGCTAAGAAACTGAACTGATCTTAGCCATAGAAAAATTCTGCCCAAGCACTGAATTTGGCAAGATCCCAATGCTGAAGGGAGTATTGCATAACAGGAAGTGTTGAGCAGAAGTAATGGTAAGCTGCACTGCCAGCTCTTCCTATAAAGCAGAAAAGAAAAGCTGGGAGTTTGCCTCTCACTATAAGTTACCATGTATTTACTACTTTGCAGCACATGGTGGTTTTGATCTGTGCGATGTTCTTCATACTTATAAATGTACCTCTAATAAAGAAAACCAATGTGCTTTCAGGTAGGTTTGGAACATGGCTTAGCCTGCCTCTGAATTTCCTGCAGAAATTGGGTACTCCACTAGGAGGCTGACAACATTACAGTTTTGTTTTGTTTTAAATGATTTATTGCCAGGATGCAATAGATCAGTACCAGCTGGCTCACCAATAGAGCAGTGACTTCCTTATCCCCACCTCTTAGCAAAAGTTTTATGGCTTGGGACTGACAGATCTAAAAGGAAAAAAAAAATGCCAGACCTCACACAGTCTACAGAGAAGAGGTTAAACTTTATTTCCTGGAGTATCAACCAGGTTCTACCCACTGGTTGATAAAAAGTCCACATTTTGAATTGTGTAAAGAATGTAGCTGTTGTGTGGCACTCTAGATGAAGTCTGCTGGCTTTGAGGCCGAAATCTGGACAAAGGAGTTAGAGTCACAACAAGTGTAGGTACACAAAACAATGTGTAACTTAGTTTTATAGTAAAGCCAGGATAATATGTATCTACACACACAACCCTGTGCTGTTATTTGTAGCTGCTTTATTGCATTTGTGATCTTTTAAAGTAATGATCTATATAGCCGACTGCTAAAAGCATCTGAGTTAAAACACCCTCCACAGAAAAGCAATTTATTTATTATTTTAAATAAAGACCATGTAAAAGACCTTGTTTACAACACAAATTCTGTGAGTTGTATTGGCCATAGTGATAGGACAGGGAAGTGCCATGCAGCATTTGAAAAACTGAGGAGCAGGATCTTCTGAAACTGGCTTTCAGTAAAGCTACCACAGGGTGTTTTGAGTATTATGGAGCTGCTGTCTTGGGCATACAGCTCCTGGTCTGGTTTGAGCCACCAGAACATCTGATCCCCATTGAACATGCATAAAACTGAGCTTGGCCAACAGTAACAGTAGCTGCTGTGTCAGTATCAGCTGTAGGTATATCCTGCATTGTATGTGTGAAGAGGCTTTCCACCAGCAGCAGATTAAGAGCTTTGGTGTGAACAGGTAGGGATTTTTTTGCCTGTTCGGTGGAATGCTAATATTCAGACAGAACAGATTTGTTTTCATAAAAAAGTATCTGGTTTCTAGGAAAAAAAAATCACTTCTGTGCAAAAGCATGAATGCCCAGCCCCAAGAATGTTGAAACTGAAATAGAAATGTTCAGTTTTTGGTACTCTACTACAACATCATTGAGGAGGCAGAGTTTCTGTCCTACGCAGAATGGAGACTACATTTTTCATTATGCACCATCTGCCATCATGGGGGAAAAAGTGGCATTATCATGAGAGTTATGGCCTGTAAAAGAAGCTCTGCTGTTTTGGAAGGAGCATGCACTTTCCTCTTCCATAGCCTCTTTCCAAAGAGATATATTTCAAATAAAGTTAATTCAAAACCTGAATCATTGAAGTGAATTTCATTTGACCTTAGTAGTATGATTTAGTTTTGGAAAAATCCACTAACTTTTGAAGGAGGTGGACAATACATTCTGGAATGTTAGATCACAGGTCCACCTTGTTGCATTATCTTATCACTGGTAGCAACCAGTGGTGGACATCTGGGGTGAACACAATGGATTCTTCCCAACAAGACACTCTCATCCTCCAGCAATTTGCAGCTGAGAGTTTCTGAGACACAGGCAAAGTCTCCACAAAGAGTATCCCTCCATGAATTCTTCTTCCCAGAAAAATCTGTGCTGACATTTTTGTAACCTTGTGAAATTTTTGTATCTACGGTATCTTTTAACAAGGAATCCCACAGCTGAATTATCCAGCATGAAGAACTGCTTCTTTTTTGTTCATTTTCAATCTAACCTCTGCTAATTATGCACTTGCAAACATTGTTTGTCTTTTCTTACATGTTGTCAAATGCAATATGCTATCACCTTTACTGTTAGATAGGTTCTTTGTGGCTGTCATTATCAAAATGTCATGCATCTGAATGAAGTTCATATAGCAATATCCCTATGAAACAGAAAGAGTGAAAGTTATCTGCATTAGTATTTTAAGTTTGCACTGTTAGAGCACTTCTGATGTTAATCTCCTGATTGTCCCCACCTACTCTGCTTTGGTTTATACTGTGTAGAGGTTGGAGTAACAGAGCTGGATTCTCACTGGATGAAACTAATATAAAGATGAACACCAAGGGTCCAGCTTCATGAATGCTCAGGATTAAAGCAGGATTAGACTCTACTTCACACAAATGAAAAAAACCTCTATAGGGTGGGTGAGTTCTGATGGTCAACATCAGCTCCTTACCTTCAACTCTTTCAGTCTCCACATCTGATCCTTCTGTTTCACTACTTGCTATTGTAGACAAAGCCTGAACAATTTGCTGAAGGCCAAAAAGTATGTCAAAAGCATTGTGAAGACACAGCTCAGCCCTTCTGAGTTTCTTGTTCTCTTCAAGGTATGTAACAATTATACATCCAGTTATAACTTACTGCATCTCTGTTATAACTTATGGCTCATGCTAGATATAGCCTCATATCAGGATGCGCATCTGCTGTCACCAGCTGCAGCCAGACAAGATGCCCCTCATCCTGTGGACCTGTCCCTCATTTTTCTTTTCCACAGAAAAGTGCCTTTATTTCAATGAGCACTACAATGAAATGGGACAAGTCCACCCACTGGCTTCTGACAAACCAAATTAGTTGTGGATGATGATATAGCATGACTAATAATAGGTCAGCAGTGCAAATACTGTGAGGCCAGAAAAAATATAGCATGGTGATGACAGTCATTTGGTGCTGAAAGGATAAATTGGCAGTATTGCTTTTCAAATGAGATTTATTGACCATAAGCTGAAGGTGAAGAGGCTGCAAGTCTTTCTACTGTCAGACTTTCTTCCACAGTTTAACAAGTATTTGCTCTGTTGTGGAGGATGATTTACAGTTAGTTGAATTATAGTGCACTGATATCCTATAGGATATCAGCATTTCTACTCCTGTCAGCATTTCTATTCCTCTGTCACGATTGAAGGGCCACTAACATTGTCAATTTGCTTTAAAATCTATGTATTTAATTTCTGGTTTAAGTTTAAGGCTGGGCAGCAGGGAAGTCCAACTTTACTTTCTAGCAAGTCCAATATATTTTGGTTTTGTGTTTTTTGTTTGTTTGTTTGTTTTTGTTTTTGTTTTGGTCAGGAAAGAGCAATATTTAAAAAATGTATTTCTGTAAATATTTGGGCATGTACTTATTTGTTATATAGCGAAATTTTCTGAGGAGTTTAAGGACTAGACTAAAATAGCATTTACAGGATGCCACAGATAACTAATCTGTCTTGACTCTTAAAACAATCTCATTAGGCTTCTGCAGGCCTTCAGAAATCTGACCATGTGGGAAAAGGTTTGGGATCTTCAGAGTCTATTAAATCTCTGTATATATCCTCTCTTCCCCCCATCCCCAAGATTTTCCTTTCTGGTAAATAAAGGATAATGTTTATAATAAAGACTCTAATGCATTTAGCACTGTAAAACATTCAAAAGAAAGGGACAAAAAGGAAGCGGATGGGGTGGAGACATTCAGTCATTAAAGAAATTGGGAGTCTTCCCAAGTTAAAATTAATGCAAATGCTCCATTGACTTCAGGAAAGCAAATTCAGGCCATGAACTCTAATTGAAAGAGAGTAAAAGCATATTGTCTGGACAAGACATAGTTGCAGTGTTCAGTTCAGAGATGGATGTTAGTCATTTTAGTATGTTGTGTTCATGAGCCAAACACAGAGCTGCAGTTACCTGAGGGTGAAGTTTCATAAATTTGACATAGTGGCTTACACAATATTCCAAAGAAATGTTAAAGAGCATGGCAGGTAATGAAGAGCTGTAAAGGGCAGGGAGTAAGATGACTTGTGTATACAATTAAACTTGCAAAGGAAATTAAATAAGCAGAACATGATTGCCAGGTTTGTATTTAGCCTGTAAACAAGCTATAATATGACTGTTTGAAGGGGGACTTTCTGCAAGTCCTCCTTCAAAAAACTGATGTAAACTCTTTAACATACTACAAATAACTATGTTCTTGTATTTCCTCTAATCCCACATATTCAGGACTTGAAACCCTGAGTGAGACACCTGTGGTTTGAAGGTTATTCGTTGAGTTTATCTGTATCTGATGGTCCCTGACATTGCATTGTAAGTTAGTCATGGCTAATTTCGTTATAGCTAGGTTTTATTAGTGTTTTTGTGTTATGACATCTTCTCTTTGAATGAACACTATCCTTAGTGCATTTACCTTGTGTTTACTTTTTTCAGATGCCTATGGTCTAGAGCAGAACTCAATCCTGTTCTCTTAAACAGAGCTGTGAGCACAGGTAATCAGAGAACCGTTTTGACTTCCAGCAATTTCCCAACCACTGTTAACAAAGACAGGAAAAGTGTTTGTAACTTTCCTCTGTCAAATCAAGACTGTGCAATCTCCCTCCCAGTCTGGTGATCTGTCAATTTAATAAGACTGTTTTATCAGACTCCTCTTTGACTGAAGTCTTCAAATTCCAGGCAAATGGAGCAGAACAGTGTGATTTAGAGTTTTGCAGTTAAAGCTCACACCAGTTTAAATAAAGTCCATGATTCTGAAGTTAATTTAGTTCAACAGCCTTTTTAAAAGGATTCAGTTACAGACCGTTGCTGACTTTCTAGTAAGACTCAAGGGAACTGCAGGTAGAATTGAGTTCCTTCAAAGACAGTTTTCTTGGACAAGGTATCAATGGTCTTTATTCATGGCATAGAGTTAACATGGTTTCCATGCTCATGATATTTTATTTTTGTAAAATTCTCCTATGTATATTTATTAAAACATATATTTTTTGTAAAAGATGCAAATTAATGGAGACTTACAGAATATGACTAGTAGAGTAGAGGATGGATAGTTCTTTCATTCCTACTTCATCAGTAACTCATCCTGAACCAAAATCTCAATGTTTCCTGTGAATGGGAGAAAAACATTCATAAAAATCTTTTTCATATTTACTAGAAAAATAATAGTATTCGAAAACTTCCTAGCCAGCTGCTAGCAGTTCCTACAGATAGATCCATAAAGATGGATTGTGTGAGACACTCAGAGGTCTCCCCGGGTACAGCTTTTGGCAGACTGGGAGGTCTAATGCTTTTTCTGATAAGAACCAGCCAAGTGATAGCACCTCTCATTCATATACTGGAGTTTGTGGTCTATAAATAACTTATCTGATTTACATACGGGTAGCTATCAAATGCTCTTCTCTCATCTGAGCAGTTACACTGATACTATCTGGCAGCCACTCAACCACTTAGATGTAAACCCACTGAGCTGAAATTACTTTAATCAGATGAAAAGGGGAAAAGCAAATGCATTAACTGCCAATTCTCCCCAGCTCCTTCTTAAATTTTTCTGACTACATTGCTGTTCCATTTTGGTCAGTTTTTACCTAAGCATTTTCAGTTTCTTTGCCCAGTCCCTTCCTGGTCTGCATTTTCCATCTTTCAGCTAAGTAAGATCATACCGAAAATTCATCCCTTCCCAATTTGCTTCATTGCTTACAGACACCTTCCCCTATTGATAGCATCTGCTTTTGCTTATCCTCTGACAAGCATGGTGAGATGACAAACTTTTGTCTACACAATTTTTTATTTCTTTGTTATCTCTGCTAGATTAAGCCTCATTTTCACCTTTCACGGTGGCTTGTCAACATATGGTTATGAAAGCCCATCCATATTTATTCTCCTGAATTCAATGGTGAAATTCCTCTTGATACCAATGACTGGCTCTGACCCACATGAATAAATCCAGCCCTTGCCTGTCAGAGACAGAAGGGCAGCATCAGTTTAGATAAAGCTATGCCAGGTGCACCCATGCTGCACCTCCCCACCATAGCAGGCCCCAGAAGGGCTCTGAGGTTTAAGGTACCCTGGACCGATGGGGTTCCATGTGATTAAAGAAAAAAAAAAAGAAAGTCATTTTAGTGGCAGCCTAGATGACCCTGGTCTTCACCCTCTCCTAGAAGGGTATGGGTCTCATGGAAGTCCTCTGTCATAAACTATGATAAACCAAGTAATAAAAACATTCTTATTCCCCAATGAAGTCTCTGCCAGGCAAGGTTTCAGTACAACTTGCATTTATTAACAAAACACCAAAACACTGATTTTTCAGACACCCATAAACGTAGCCTCTAAAGATAGAAGAGAGAGAGAAAACACAGTGCGAAGAGGTGAAACGCTTGCCTGGGTTTACTTTATAAGGTCAGATGCCTGACAGAGCATGAACTTTTCATTGACCTCAATTGATGCCCATTTAGGCTTTTAACATTATTGCCGGGAGATGAAATAAAACAATGTCCTGACCCCAGAGCAATCCTGGAGAGTGATTTGATTATATTCTTTTAAATAGCTGAGGAACACCCCACTGGGCCTCTCTGGCATGCACCAGAGAAACCATCCAGACCATGCCATGGCAGCCAAGCAGATAGGAAGCCAGGTCTTACTCAACAGGCACTGGGAAATTAATGGAGCTGGAGTAGTTTACATGTGCGCTTGGTGTTAAGTGGACTGTAAAGATGCAGGAAGACCTTTCTCCTGTTGCAGTCTTGTTCCTCCCCTACATGGGCTTACACAGCTCTCCTTGGCACCCCAGAGCCACTACTGGACCTCCCAGCACACACCTGTCTGTACAGCTCTGCCAAGCGCTTTCTGGCTGGGAGATGAGACTGTTGGCTCTTTTTTCCTCCTCCTGATGTCAGTAGAAGAACCCACTGCCTCTGTGTTTTGGAGATGACACAGTCCAGGGAAGGAAGGTGGGTGGCAAGTGTTTCTAGAGAGGTATCAGAGAGGTCCTGCTGACCAGTTCACTATTTGACCTGCTCATTCTGCCTCCTGTCTCCTTACAGAAAAATTCTTGTAGGGGCAGCCCCTAGACCAACTATCAAGTGCAAAACCACCACTGAAGTCAGGTCTCTATATCCAGCCTCAACTGCCCCCTTGTCCCTGGTAAAAGTCTAGGAAATCTTGTGGGTTTGGAAAAAAAAAAGTAAATGGTCAATGTCATTTAATGAGAGCAATTTTTCAGCCACCCACGTCTATCAGCTAACTGTAGCCAGACATCAAAAACAAAGTCAAGCCTGAACCACTGATGATTTTGGTCTAACCTTCACCTACAAGGAGTTCAGGGAAGCCCACATGTTTTCAGTCTACATTAATGCCTTCTTCTTGGCTTGCTAAGAGAGCTGCTTTGCTGCATATTGCATCCACATAGCCTTCATCCACAAAACCTGGGTCTCTTTCTGACATGGAGCCAGAAGTTATAAAAATATGTTGGCTTATGGGGGCAAAAAAGCTCATTTCAGGTTGACTGACACAAACATCAGCAGCTGAAATACTCTTTCCAACTTCCCAGCTGTCCCGCATCTGAGAAGCTTGAGGATGTGAAATAAGGGGTCAGGTGTGAACCTTACTCAGGGTAAGGAACAAAAGGAATTATAATCATCATTTAGAAAGAGATGAGCAGCCAAAGGCAGATGAGTTGGAAAGAACCCATCTACCTGCATGAGCTGAAAAAAGGTCACTTAAATAAATCTCATATGTATAATTCAAGAAAAAACTCACTGTTACTAAAGAAAGCATAGTTTACTAAGACCTGTCTCTATGATAGGGACTGATAAAAAGAGTATACAAAAATCAGTGGCTATGAATCAGGTCTCTAATCCATAACAGATTAAGTATGTTAAGTTAAAGGCTGCAAAGTCCATCTCTGCTTATATTTTGGACAGTTGCTTACAAAGTATTTTGTCATCTGTTGGTTGTTTGCATACAGCAGATAACCTGATGCTTCAGGGTAGAGCTGGACAAATGGTCACCAGCTCAACATGTACAAATGTACAGCAATTTTTCCACTTTGTAAGGAAAAAACATTCTTTTCTAATTTCTAAATACTAGACAGCTGGCCACAGTTAAAGCACCAACTAGTATTTTTTGGTTAGCCTTACTTAAACACATATTTGTAATTTTCAAAACCTAAACTGTAGTTACAGAGTTATGATGGTATCCATTACACTGGTGCTTTTTTATCATTATTAAAACTTCTGCCCAAAATGCTGGCAGTATTAGAACACTTCAGCAGCATATAATTTAACTTACCTCACGTCCAGAGTTGAGGGTGGTCCCTCAGATCAGGTCCAAGGTCACCAATGGGGCAGGTTTGCTTTTGCCTTTGGTAGGTTCAGTGTGACTAGGGGAACCCAAACACATTTCTCATTTATCAGCTCTCCCTCATCAGCCCTGTGTGGCCTGCATCACATCTCACTCTTGTGGGGACCATCAGCTAATGGCAAATCAAAAGAGTTAATCACCATCTTGCAAATCAACCTGCAACGTTCACTCTGTACTAATTGCCAGGGCCAAGGCATTTATCACTCTTTGTGTCAGATACGACACAACTATTTTATTTTAATTTTTTTTTTTTAATGTAAAGGGGTTGAGGAAATCTATTTCCATCAAAGCAATGCCAATACCAGTCTTAAGCTAAATGCAATAACCATGCCCTCATTACTGAGGGCTCTCAAACACTTTGCATGCTGTTGAACCTCATATTACACCTCCACTTGGTGGCAATTGTCACAGAGGGGGCAGTGACCTGCTTCCTCCTGCTGCAGAGCTGAACAAGTGGGAGGCTGGCCCATCACAAAGGCTGAATGCAGCAGGGCAGAGGCAGGCGCTGGTAGTCCCATCCTCCTCATGAGCTATCTCACACCACATAGAATAGCATCAAACAGCCCAACTTCTTAATCTTCACTTTTTATCACTTCCAAGTTCATATTTACCTATGTGACATTTAATCAATCTCTTTCAGTTATTGAGCACAATTCCAGGGAAGAGCCCTTCGCATGCTTCTGGGCCCAAATTCTTCCAGAGAGCAGCCAGCACTTGTTGCAGGAGGGGAGGGGAAGTCCCAGCTTGCTGTTGTTCAAAGTCCTAGGACTGCTGATGGGACAAGCCAGCTCTGCCACTTGTCTTTTGACACAAGCAGTCTCCAAATTTCTTCTGACACAAGAAGAATGTGATTGTAGCATGAGTACATGGAGGAGCCATGACAATTTGTGGCATGTATGAAGATAGTATTGGTGGGATATGGAATTTGTCTGGGAAATCTGTCTGCAAGTGGTTCAGGCTCCTTGAGGTGGCACCTCACAGCCCTACCCCAGTGCCACCTGCTGCAATCTGTTAATCTGGGACCGTGATGAGGGACTGGCCCTTTCCTTCAGCAGCACTGGCAAAAGTGTCACCAATGATTGAAGCTTGCAAAGAGCATGGCAGATCCCTCAAATAGCCATGAAGGCCTGCAAGACAGCAATAGATACCAGCCAGTTCTCTCTTTGGTAGCACACACACACAGAAACACACAGAAAAAAAGATCCGGAAGCAGAAGCAATAAAGTCTATTTAAAAATAAATAAAAAATAATAAATACAATAAATAAAAATAAAGTCTATTTAAATCTTACCATACACATTTATTATTTCTTATAATTTTCCTGTTGACATCTGTGAGGCCAAGTCTGATACTAACGTTGTCTCTGGGATCTGCCCATATAGATGTGCTCACATGCTGCTCTGCATTAGCCATGGTGTGCAGGGATATAACCTGGACCCTCTGACCCATGGTAGATGAAGCACGATTCAGTCAAAAATATTGTTTGCCATGAATGAAGGAAGCTCAGGGACTCCCTGCGTGGCCTGTCTTCCAATAGGGAATGACAAAGTACCATCCCAAATGAAAAAAACTTACATAAAAGGAATTTTGAGTCTTCACTGTTGCCCCATATTGGTTATTCTATCTCAAATTGAGAAAGTACATGGATTTAATTGTTAGAAATACATTTAGAAGAGGGTGGCCATAAAGTATCCCACATAGGTGAGGTGTCCATCCTGGTATAATCTGTATGTGACATAGAGTGCTGAGGTAAAATGTTTGGGATATGAAAGATGTGCCTCTGGCTATCTACAGTGATCCCAGGGTAGGTTTTCTTTCTGCAGCTCTTCATGATCTCTTTTGGGTCTGGTGGATGTGTTTAACTTCAATTGCTTAGTTTCAAGTAAACACCCAGACAGTGATAGAAGAAAAAGAAAAAAAGAATGTGGGGAGTAAAAATAAGAAGAGGGGAAGAGAGTCCATTAAAGGGAAAGGAGGCGTGGTATATGAAATAGGATAAGGTGAAAGCAAAAAAAGGGGGGCTCATTACAGAACAGATAGTGCATTCTTAGCCACAGCAGGAATGAAAAATCTTTCATCAGATCAATGATTTTGGAGACTTGGTGGGTGTACTTTATGTCTCTCTTGTCTAGGAGCAGCCATTTCCACACAGCCTCACACCTCCTGCACTCACCACAGGCAGCAGGAAACAAAGACGCTGAGAAATCAGAAGTGATCCTGGGAACAGCTTTGGAATTTGCTGCAGTTGCAGACCAGGGAGGAGTGCTCAGCATCTGACCATACGGGTAATTTGAGGGAAGGGCATCCTCCACAGGCACGCAGGGTGGCCCGGGGAGCCCCCGCTGCAGTGGGCAGAGGCTGAGGTGCGCAGAGGGCAGAAGAGGGTGCGGGAATGACTGCAGGTAGGTTTGAAACCTCAGGCACACCTGGGGCTGTGAGGCATAAGTCAGGCTCTGGTCCCCTCGCGCTTTCCCTCCTTAGGAAAAGCAGCATTTGTTCACTGGCTAAGTGCACACTGGCCAACCAGAAGTGGCTCTGGCATTTTTATCAAAACTGTGCTCGTTTCAGGCTCAGCCAAGAAAGAACAATCAAGTGCTATTTTCAAGGGTGACTGACTGCAAGCCCTTGGAATGAGCATCTCTAGGAGACCTCATCTGACATCTTTTAAAGAGCCAGCAAAAATCCCAGCAGAGGAAAAGAACTTTTTGTTGTTGTTGTTTTGTTTTGTTTTGTTTGTTTGTTTGTTTTTGGAAAATGGCCTGTTCCACAAATCAAAAGGAATATATTTAATTAGTTCGGACTGCGTGTTAAATGTACTGAAAAACAAAAGCAGATCAGCAGCCAACGGATTCAAACTTGAACCTTTCTATTGAGAACACCTTTAAAATAGGAAGACATAGTGTCAAGATGATAGGTATACCCACAGCAGAGAAAAATTCAGAATGCTTTTATAAGCAGACTTTGATTTAAAAAGGGGAAGGGGAAGGGGAAGGGGAAGGGGAAGGGGAAGGGGAAGGGGAAGGGGAAGGGGAAGGGGAAGGGGAAGGGGAAGGGGAAGGGGAAGGGGAAGGGGAAGGGGAAGGGGAAGGGCAGGGCAGGGAAAGGAAGGGCAGGGCAGGAAGGGCAGGGCAGGGCAGGGCAGGGCAGGGCAGGGCAGGGCAGGGCAGGGCAGGGCAGGGCAGGGCAGGGCAGGGCAGGGAAGGGAAGGGAAGGGAAGGGAAGGGAAGGGAAGGGAAGGGAAGGGAAGGGAAGGGAAGGGAAGGGCAGGGCAGGGCAGGGCAGGGCAGGGCAGGGCAGGGCAGGGCAGGGCAGGGCAGGGCAGGGCAGGGCAGGGAAGGGAAGGGAAGGGAAGGGAAGGGAAGGGAAGGGAAGGGAAGGGAAGGGAAGGGAAGGGAAGGGAAGGGAAGGGAAGGGAAGGGAAGGGAAGGGAAGGGAAGGGAAGGGAAGGGAAGGGAAGGGAAGGGAAGGGAAGGGAAGGGAAGGGAAGGGAAGGGAAGGGAAGGGAAGGGAAGGGAAGGGAAGGGAAGGGAAGGGAAGGGAAGGGAAGGGAAGGGAAGGGAAGGGAAGGGAAGGGAAGGGAAGGGTGTGGAGGAGCAAATTTATTTAATATTGATTCTACTGAATTCCAACAGCCTAGTTTTAAATTCCATTTGGAATTACCTCAATTCATTCTGAACCCCCCAAAACTAAGTTAAACTTCGTTCCTTAGCATCATTTGCTTGTTTTGAGATGTGCTTAATCATCATGCAAAGACTAGATTAAAAGGCTAGATTAAAATATTCACTGCGTGAATATTTTTTCCGGCTACTCTTACAAGTAGCATCCTCAAAATTTTCTAGCAAAAATGTTAAATGAAACATATATATGGATTAAAAAACAAACAAACAAAAAACAATGAAAATATGATTTTCTGCATTAATTATTATTTCTGTGCTGGTCTAATACAGCACACAGAACGCATACAAAATATGTGATCATTTTTCCAGACACCACAATCTCAGACAAAAAAAATGCAGACAAGACACTTCAAGCAAGCTGAGATCCGTCGGTCCTTTGTCCATTTCTGTAGAGGAGAAGTCAGGAATCTTTCACAAAGCTCCCTGAAATAAGTCACAGTGACATGATGTAACAGGAATTACTACCAGGGAGGATGTGGAGGAATTTGTGCTCCTCTGAAATGTACTGCAAGGACTTTGAGCCCCAGTACATAAGCTGCTGTGGACGGTGGATTGTGAGCCCTGGGACTTCCCATAGAGGCAGCCCCTGGAGAACCTGGCTGCAATGGGGTGCCAGGGTCTACAAGGAGCTGGGCAGGATGCACCTGCGCTGCTGGGTGCTGCTGGCCACCAAAATTGGTGCACATTCACAGCAGTCCATTGGGGTTGGACTGGGAGCGACCTGGAAACCAGACCTTAATTTATCTGCATGTGGCAAAATCTCACTCCCATAACAGCCAATGTCTGGGGGTGCCCCTAACTGGTGTGCACACAGGGTCAGGTCCCAAGCAGCATGGCTCCGCTTACCCAGGAAATGAGGCAATTAGGCATTTTACAGCAGTTTGCAAGTAGACTCTCAAATGCACCTGGGGCACAACAACCCCAAGCAGCACTACAGGCTGGGAGATGAGTGGTTAGAAAGCTTCCTGGCAGAGAAGGACCTGGAAGTATTGGTTGATAGTCGGTTGAATATGAGCCAGCAGTGTGCTCAGGTGGCCAAGAAGGCCAACAGCATCCTGGCTTGTATAAGAAGCAGTGTGGCCAGCAGGGCTAGGGAAGTGATTGTCCCCCTGTACTCGGCTCTGGTGAGGCCGCACCTCGAGTACTGTGTTCAGTTTTGGGCCCCTCACTACAAGAAGGACATGGAGGTGCTTGAGCGAGTCCAGAGAAGGGCGACCAAGCTGGTGAGGGGTCTGGAGAACAAGTCTTACGAGGAGCGGCTGAGGGAGCTGGGATTGTTCAGCCTGGAGAAGAGGAGGCTCAGGGGCGACCTTATCACTCTCTACAGGTACCTTAAAGGAGGCTGTAGCGAGGTGGGGATTGGTCTATTCTCCCATGTGCCTGGTGACAGGATGAGGGGGAATGGGCTAAAGTTGCGCCAGGGGAGGTTTAGGTTGGATATGAGGAAGAACTTCTTTACTGAAAGGGTTGTTAGGCATTGGAATGGGCTGCCCAGGGAAGTGGTTGAGTCACCATCCCTGGAGGTCTTTAAAGGACATCTAGATTTAGAGCTTAGTGATCTGGTTTAGTGGAGGACTTGTTAGTGTTAGGTCAGAGGTTGGACTAGGTGATCTTGTAGGTCTCTTCCAACCTAGACGATTCTGTGATTCTATGCCATAGAAATACATGCATGCCAGGTGAAACCCATCAGGACAAATGCCAGGGACATCCCCGCAGGACACTTAGCATTCAACTTCACATGGAAGTAACTTAAAATATTTTTCTTTCTCAAAAGCCTTGTAGTGCTATTAACTGGTCACTCATGCTCAGTGAAACAAATTGTATTTAAACATCTTCTGATGCTTGCTTCTGGAAGGAGCTGTATTCAGAGGTGTACCTACATATCAGCTGATTTAAGGCAGCCACTGCAGAACTGGTGGCTTTGTGCCACTCTTCAGAATTATATATTAACTGAATTCGCTTTTCAGTGTATATGCTTTTTTAGCTGGCTTGATAGTCAATATTTTAGTATTGACTGTCATCCACATACACCTGCTACAGATCATTACAGAGTTACTGGATTAAATCTGGAAACAACTCTATTTTAATTCCTTTATACCAGCATGGATGTGAGAACACAACTGCACTGAACCTGCTTCCCTAAGAAGTGCCACAGTCTGCCACATGCTGGTGATGCTGATATGACTCAGTCTGCCAAAAATTCATCTTGTGCCATGTTTTTCACTCCACCCTGCATTGCACAAGGCAAGCCTTCTAACGGGGGATTTCACATAGGTCATGTTTGCAGCACTGATTGAATGCATATGTTCAGTCCATGAAGCAGTCCTGAGCAGAATAGGCAAAATGGATGCTGTAATATTTTTCATGGGCCAAAAACAGGCGTAGTGTGATTTTGTGGCTGAGACAGGAACACATCAATGCTGCACTAGCTTGAAGTAATGCATATATTCACAGCTATGACAAGCTATTTACCATGCTGCAGTGTTGCAGTCAGTCACCAATGGCTTCCAAGAGTTAACATACGTTAAAGTTAGGAAAGTTAACCTGGAATGACATGCAGGATTTCTGTCCAGCTCATGAAATAGCTTTTGTCACCACTACACCTGCTATTAGTACAGGGAATGTACTGATTCAAGCATTATTATGAAATGTTTGTTCTTCATTGCCAGTGTCCTTGGCTTTCATATCCTTTGTAAAAGGAATAAATATGCTAGGATTACATATACTATGATATTTTGCCTTCCCTATCTGCTAATAAATTACAAATCTATCAGGAAGTGATTTTTAAACTGAAGAAGAAAAAGTAGACTAGCCTATAAGCAAACTGACCTCAAATATTCCCATTTTGTTACTCATCATTTTATCTATTTGAATAAGAAAAAGGCTGTGGCCCTGCTTTCAGGACCATCTATGTACACTGAATGCCTTCTCAGGCAAATCATCCTAATCCCACTAGAAATAACTCTGAGGCAATTTTTTTCTGCCGTAACACTTCTCCCAGAAGCAGCCCCTGTACCAGACTAAAAAGTCTTCCCATTTATGCAGGATGCCCAGCTCTGGGGAGAGCAACCTAACACCCGCTGCACTCCTGTTGGGAATCTGGTTAGCACCTGTGAATTTTTAAATGCTTTTGTCTCTCCATATTCATATTGCATCAAATAAGACAGTTTATCAGGCAATTTTATTGTATGTAGTATCTGTACTTGTTTGTTATTACTAACAACACTCATTCTTTTAGTGGTGTGCGCTTGTTTTTCCAAGGCACATAATATCATTCAGTGTATGACTGAGCAGATGACTCTTAAAAAGCAGTCTAATGAACAATTGGCAGTGTATACTTATTCTTGTTGTTTTCTGCTAAAAGCTCATTTACATGTGATTCTCAGAGTCCCCACAAGTAAAATGTTTTCAGTTTGTATCTAATCAATCCAAACAGAGAAGAGCATAAGAAAAGCCCTCAAAGTGTGTGGATCTGTGATAATTTCTAAGAACGTTCTCCCACTGAAACAGTTTTCATGGTTTGCCAATGAAAACTACAAATAGTTTTATTTTGTCTCATTTCCAACACATTAAGATTTGTTGTTTGTTCTTTGTTTGTTTGTTTTTCTATACCTGTATTGACAGGTTTAGATGAGACAAATATTTAACCTAGTGTTATTTAATTTTTCTATCCTGTTTTTCTATGCTGGTCTATTAAAAGTTAGGACATGTCAGAGTGACCATGGCACTAAGCACTCGCTCCATTTTTGATTATACACAAAACATAGAATCATCTGCTGGATGAAAGTTCTCGTAAGACATCAGGACTATTTAAAAAGCAATTCTCAAATGTTATTTGGAACAATGCAGGAAAACAATTTTCCAGGAGGTAGCGGTAATCATTTTTCTATCCTATTTTTACTCAAAAATGCAGACAGACGAAGGGAAGAGGTGTACGTGTTGGGTGGTGTGTGGTTTCTCCTTTACAGGAAAAAAAAAAAAAAAAGTATATTATTTTGTTCATCAGCTTGACCCTAAAATTAGATTTCTGTTGTCCCAAAGTTCTTTCCACTGCAACTAAATACCACTTACAGGGGAAATAAAGGATCACAAATTACAGTCTAGAAAATCATATGGAAAGAGTTTTTATATTTTTGGTACTAGGGCTACTTAGTTTTCCTATACTGGCAAGAAAAAGAACTTGACAATTTAATGTGAATCTTCCATCCTCCTTTTCTTGTAGTCTGTTAGCATAACATAATAAAATATTGGCTTTTATTTCCAGTCTAAATCAAATCTACCTAGGCTATTAATCCCTGAAGTCAACAGTACCTCTTATAATTTGGAGATTTCCAAAATTTCCATGTTGAATGATGAAGGTCACCTGCTACAATGTATTGACTTCACAGCATTTTTCTACTCAAATATGGTAAATATTTAGTGAAATCACATGGACTGTAGAGTCAGACACTGAAAAACACTTGAAACATTTTAAGCTGATATTCTAAAAACCAGGCTATGTATGGGTTTGGGATGCTCTGTAAGTGGGGAATCAAATACTGTCAAAAGGGTATTTTTTAGTCAACATTTAGTTATGAGAATATGTTACCATAAAATCTTAATTTATAGAACGAGAAAGCTGAAGGCAAGGAATTTTCCCTGCCACAGAGAACTGCATGAAGTCTGTATGTATACAATAAAGTTGCAATGTCCTTTTATTTGCAATGGATCAGAGTGGATGGTCTTTTTTAGTCTAACTCAATGTCACTCAGGTCAATGGAAAGATTCCCTTTAGCTTCAGAGGCTTTTGTATAAAGGAAAGAAGCAAATGCCTAGTGCCGCTAATGACCAAACTAGCAAACTATTTTGAGTAGGGAATGTGTAATATACACATATAATTCATTTGCTTATAGGATATATATTTTTGTATATTATACTATTTTTTTTCTCTTAAGCAGAAGCTATAGCATACTTCTGATCTGGCTTTATTTCCTCGTATCTTAACAAACACAGCAAACAGAAACATAAAGCTATTTATTTTCTGTTCTGTACTAAAAAGATGCATTACTTTGATGCCCAAAAAATACATTAAAAAAATCATTCATTTGTGAGAGTTTCATTATCTTATTACATATGCCTTGGTTTGGTGCATAGGAAGTGTATAGCTTAACATGCTAATCTTATTACCAATTTTAAAAAGGTGTCAAGCTTTCCTCTGCAATAGACGGGAGATACAGGTTTGAGTTTCCCATGTAATGCTGAATACAGATGAGCCTGGAATTCAAACAACATTCCTTACACTCATAACAGGTTAATTTCAGAGAGAGTTATTTGTTTAATTAGAATCAAACGTAATTTTACAATCAAATAACAAGTACAAAAAATGAGTAATTTTTTAATATGTGCAACGGCTTGTTAGTCTCCTCCTATTTCTAATTTCTTTTGTACTTCCTATTGTAGCCATTACTGGATGGCGCTTTTTTTAAATATCAAGGCTAAACTTTTCAGAAATGATTAGTAATTATGGGTGCCTATTCAGAGTTATGTTACTGGAGCCTAAAAGTGAATATTCAGCACTTTCTGACAATCTAACTCCTTTAAGGTAACTCACATTGTGGTGAAATAACTAGCCCTTACCAAACTTCTTCCATCCAAAGATACCATATATTCATCCCAGTGAATTCTGACATGTATTTTGTTCCACATCCTCAGTTGCTTATTTTATCAGGCCAAGGAGCAACAGTTAAGATCTGCCTAAACATTTAGAAAAGTTTTAAATTTCTCTAGGCAGTTGAACACTTTTACACACTACTTATTTATACACACAACTAAATCAGCTCACTTAATTTGCCCCACCCTATGTTTAATCAACATAATAGCTTGTTATTTGTCTTAAACTATAAAACAAATATTTAAAAATAAAACAAAAAAGAACCACTATTGGGTTTTACAAACAAGTATATGACATAATAGTTTGTGGTAATGACTTAGGTTGGAGCAGCTTCCTTGTCTGGGATTTTAAAAGCTCTCTCAGAACCAGTACTCAGAGACAAAGATGTGAACATTGACAATATTACGATGAGATACCACCCCGCCCATGACGTAGTTCATCTCCAGTTTCAGGATGGCATGGAAAGGTCCAACAATGGGCCGCACCTGGCGCACGACACCTGTTGGGATGGAAAGAGGTTGCTGACATTAATAAGAAAATCAAATAGTTTTGGATGAGCTATAGCCTGTTTCACTTCAGCAAGAGAAAAATTCCCTTTCATTTTCAGTATAGCTGAAGGAATGTTACTTTATCTATTGAATCAGTAAATAGCATGCAAGAAAGCTTGTGAAATAAAACTAGATATAACTTTTGAATCAAAATACCTTGCTGAAGATCTAGAAATAGCACTAAAATGCTGCTAATGTCAGGAAATTAGTAATTTTTTTTTTAACCCTTAATTCAGAGAAGCAAAGTCTGTAAGCTTTCTTCAGCCAGCATCCACATTGTCCTGAGGATTACAACACCACCCACATGTGGGAATGCCATGCAATTTTTGGTATCGTGTTGTGAACCTCATTCCACTTGGAAAAGTAGAAATCAGTTGTAATGGTAATTACAACGGAACAATACAATCAACATGCTCTACATAAACAACAGATGACACTAATTTGTAAATTGTTAGTGTCATATTGTTGGTGCAAAACTCCACAGGAAACACTGGAAATAAAAGCAGGCCAGTTTAATGAGGAAGGGGGGAGTATCATAGCATCATTCCGCACACGGATGGTGGCTGCTTCCTCACCAGCATCAGGGCTTGATAATAAGGAGGGAAGTGGTAAAGAAGAAGTGAACTGCATGTTTCAGAGCTCCAGTCCTTTGGGTTGTTTTACCCGGAGGAGCCCCTGTGCTGGCATGCAGCAGGAGAGGGACCACTGGTGCTGGGAGAGGTGGGGGCTCCACAGGGCCCGCAGGAGAGGTCTTCTCCAGCCAGGCCTTGTCCCACTGCCACACCCAGGCAGCAAGGCAGGCCAGGCGGCAACCAGCTTCAAGCAAAAGTCCAGATCACCGGGCAAGTTCATGGTGATGACACAGGGCCAAAGTCAAGGCAGGGAGTCAACACATGGGTCAGAGTTGAGGACAAGAGGACCCATGGCTGTGATCAAGCTGAAGACCAGCAGGCACTGAAGCTGAAATGGGGCTCCTCACCTCTGGGCAGGGCGTGGGGGAAGCCTGTCTGGGCCACAGAGACTTCAATAAGTCCTCGGGCTCTTGACAAGATGTGGCTAAAAAGAACAGCATTAAAACTTCAGACCTACACAAAAGAAAGTCAACGGGAATTTTGCCATGGACTCCAATAGGCTCAGGATCAAGCTGTAAACACTTTCTCACTTCACATTTATTTTCGATGCCCAGTGTTATGAGAGTATGAAGCTACCAAATTGCTCACATTCAAAAGGGTGTATTTGAAAAGGCTGAAATCCCCGTGAACCCATGGTCAGCCAGCAGGCACGGGGAGTCTAGCTGAGATCTCCCTCCTCGGATGCTTCCTTCTGAGAACGGCGTTTGATTCAGAAGGAAATACACAGTTTAAGAAAGGATTGTTTAAGACATATTCCTTCTGCATGCTGAGGGTTACGCTTCACAAGCAGGCAGCACACCAGTGCCTTTGCGGAGTCCCAGCCGAACTCCCACAGCAGTCCCCTACAAACACATTCTCTTAAGATTTGTTGGGAGGGAGAAACATTTGCTTATTCAGGCTGTCAGCACCTTTTTCCAAGGCTGGGATGACATTAGTTTTGTCCTGTTTAAATACCAACTAATATCTTCAGCATGCAGTAAAATTGCAAACTTTTCACCACATTCACTTTGCTTGCCATATTCGATGAATACACTTTCCAAGCATTTTTTCCTCTGCAATTTATACGTACATGCATATACACACACATACACACATATATATACTTTTATATGTATACATTTTTTAGTTTTCTTGGCCACTCTCCTGCACCTTATAAAAACTACCGGGCTTTGCAGACGATATATTGAAAAAGAAAAGCCTCACTTAAATTGCCCTCCCTTTAGGGTAGCGTTTAAAGTATTTTGCTAACAACACATCGCATTATTGCAGGCACTGCTTTAACTGACAACCACGGAAACACGCAGCATTGGAATCGCTCAGTACTGGCAATTTGTTTAACCTACCCTGTTACGGTCTCATGTAGTGATCACCAAGCCTCAGATGGCAAAGGTTGATGGTTTCATTTAGCAACCTTTTTATAATGCTCTACATTTTCTTGCTCTACTCTGTCTAGAAGTGAGATTACAAATTGTGTTGTTTTTTTTTTCTGATGTGATGCAGTTCTACTCGGGCTGGTACAGCATAAGCAGGTGTTACAGTGCAGCATTTATCCATACACTATTGACATAGCCTTCAAAGCAATTAGTAACTTTCTCATTCTTATTTGCATGCACTCTGCTAGTAGGAAAAAAAACGGAATTTCTATTGTGAAGGTGGAACAATTTTGTTTCATGGGGCAGTGCTTTTCTACCCAATTCTTTTTGCTGCAGTTTCAAAATCAAGCTTACTGCTGGTCTAGGAAGCAAATGCATGTTAAGACAGCTATGAATTGAAGGAATGTGTAAGGAAACAAAATACTGTCACAATATTGATTTATGCAGTTTGTTCTGCCAATGTCCTAGATTGTCCTGAAATGAAATTCAAAACACCATTCCAGAAGGATTCTTTCCTCTCTCCTAACAAACAGGATGATGCAGTCAGATGGGTGTGTGCTACAGCATGTATATAAAGCTGCTGTTATTCTAAATGTGCAGCAATTTCCTCTTCTAATATGTTCAGAAATGATGTCAGGCACGCAGAAAAAGGAAGGGAGGGAGGAAGGAAGGGAGGAAGGGAGGAAGGGAGGGAGGAAGGGAAGGAGGGAGGGAGGGAGGGAGGGAGGAAGGAGGGAACGGAAGAGGGGAGGAGGGGAGGAGGGAGGGAAGGAGGGAGAGAGGGAGGGAGAGAGGGAGGGAAGGAGGGAGAGAGGGAGGGAGAGAGGGAGGGAAGGAGGGAGAGAGGGAGGGAGAGAGGGAGGGAGGGAGGGAGGGAGGGAGGGAGGGAGGAAAGAAGGAAGGAAGGAAGGAAGGAAGGAAGGAAGGAAGGAAGGAAGGAAGGAAGGAAGGAAGGAAGGAAGGAAGGAAGGAAGGAGGGAGGGAGGGAGGGAGGGAGGGAGGGAGGGAAGGGAGGGAGGGAGGGAGGGAGGAAGGAAGGAAGGAAGGAAGGAAGGAAGGAAGGAAGGAAGGAAGGAAGGAAGGAAGGAAGGGAGGGAGGCAGGGAGGGAGGGAGGGAGAACCCTGAAATGTTCTGTGGGACAAATGCATATGACAGGAACACATGATTTTCAGCTCTTCAGGACTGACTCATTGAGAGCTTCCAGTTCTATATTTATGGTGATGAATGCCAGAATGTGAAACCTGAGCTTTTTTTCTCAGCCAAACTCAAGGACAAACACAGATGGAAGCCATGCAACCACAAAGCTGCCCAGAGCCTGAAACCTGGCTGCATATTTATGTAGTTCCCAGTGATCCTGTTACAATGGTTCTAGGTCTCAGTAATGCCATTAAAGGTCACCTGCTGTAATGTGTCGCTGCCTTTTAATGCTACCTGTGATTCTCTAATGCCTCTGATTCTCTGATGTCTTGTGCCACTTGTCAGGTACTAGGGAGGCATAACTAGTCCAGACCCAGACAAGGCCAGTAGTGCCTTGTGCCTTCTCTCACAAAAACAGGAGTTTTAAAGCGTTTCACTCAGACCCAGTACATGAAGTACGGCTGAATGAATCAGTGAGTATCTATAAAGCATTTAACAGAGGATCCATTTGAAGATGGCACGTGTAATAAATCTGGATGTTTTTAAGTGAAGTGGATTTTTCAGTTACTGCAACATTTGCATAAACATGCTGTTCTACTATGCCTTTTGTCAGATGAATGCTGGGTCCTGATTTGTGCTCCTTCAGCATTTTTAGCTGAACTTTAAGTACAAAAACATAACTTCATAGTAATAGGAAGGTTACAGCTTTTAAATGTACTGAAAAGAAAATCATCAGGAGTAGTCAGCACAATTTAACCGAGGGGAAGTCATGCTTGACCAGCTTGATAAGTTTCTATGGTGAAATGACTGGCCTGGTGGATGAGGGAAGAGCAGTATATATTGTCTACCTGGACGTCAGTAAAGCTTTTGATGCTGTCTTCCTTAGGAACCTCACAGAAAGGCCGTGAAGTATGGACTGGATGAGCAGACAGTGAGGTGGACTGAAAACTGACTGAATGGGCAGGCCCAGAGGGTGGTGATCAGTGGCCCAATGTCCAGCTGGAGGCCAGTAATTAGCAAGGTACCCCAGGGGTCAATACTGGGCCAATAGGAATCTCATGAAGTTCAATAAGAAGAGCAACATCCTGCCCCCTGGGAGGAACAACCCCAAGCACTAGTACATGCTGGCAGCCGACCAGCTGGAAAGCAGCCAGGCAGGGAAAGACATGGAGGTCCTGGTAGACATCAAGTTGAACATGAGCCAGCAACGTGCCCCTGCTGCAAAGAAGGCCAATGGTATCCTGGGCTGCATTAAGCAAAGCATCGCCAGCAGGTCAAGGGAGGTGATCCCCTCTATCCAGCACTGCTGAGGCCACATAGATGAGGCTGTGACCACGCCTGGGCTCCCCAGTACAGGATGGACATCGAGCTACTGGAGAGAGTCCAACATAGGGTCACAAAGATGATTAAGGGACTGAAGAATCTCTCCTACTAGGAAAGGCTGACTGATATGGGACTGTTCAGTCTTTTTTTTACCAGTCTAAAACCAAAGTAGCCAGATGGAGCCAGTCAGAGGTGACATGGGGATACCCGCAGAGGGGCATATGGTCCTGGATTACTGTAGCAGTGCACACTATCCTATGAGTCATTCTCTGCAGAATGCCAGACAAATAACGCTGATGTTCATTAAGTGACCTGAAAACAGGGTGCTCTCAAGCATCAAGATCAGCTGGTGTTATCTGGGAGCAAAGCTGCAGACTCTACAGTTGGTAAACAGGGTGAATTTATTTAAGCAAGTTCACCCACACTTTTCCAACACAATTAGTTTTCAACTAGATTGGTGTTTTGCACAAAAAAAAAAATAACCTTTGCCTATAGAAGAAAAAATTTATACATAAAACTGGGTAAATAACTGCTAATAAATGAACAAAACGGCTCTGATGATTTGGGAATGGTGAATATTCAGTGCAGCCAATGGTATTGCAAAGTTTTCACAGCTAACATAGGTGGTCACTATATTTGCATGCACCTCCTGAGCTACATATAACATATACATATACTACTAGTACACCATTGTGCTTTTACAGACCAAACTATCATGGGATGCCACTGCTAATGTCTCTATGGCTCAATAACAAAAGTCAAAGGAGATTCTCACTGCTGCTGAATCCCATGTGCCATAAATCTTGAGTATCTGTCTACAGGCACACTTAAGAGAGTGCTGTTACACTCAAGTCTGATGTGCTGCTGTTGCTGTTTATCCTCTTCAGTTCAAAATCTGTGACCCAAACACAGACTCAATCTACAGAAAAGCCTAAATGCCACAGGCCAGGCAGATTATTTTCCATCAGCTCCAGCTTATTTGTTTTGCTTTTTTGTTAACTGAGCAGAGATGTTATTATCCATACCAAATCTGTTTGGGTATTTTCATGGTTTGCTGACCTTCTCCGTTTAGAAAACAACAATAAATCTTCTTTTTCTTGCTCACTTTGCTCAAATTGGAAATAGGATCTACACCAGTCCTTTCCATCTGCTGACCTGTCAGAGCAACAACCTCAGCTTGAAATGCAGTATGTTTTTGGATGCCACAGTTATTTCTGCAGTGATTGTTTGACCATGGCCCAGAACTTCTAAAGCTCTGTAATTAACACATTGAGCTGTTCTCTTACTCTGTTTCTTCTCCTTTCGTGTTGCATTTCAACCTTGTCTAAGGTAAAAGCATGTCACTTTTAATGAAGGTATTCTTCTTGCAAAGCATCATATATAGTGAAGACATTAACCTAAATAATATGTAATATTTTTTTCAAGTGAAAATAACAATAACCAGTACCTTAGAGACACCATCACTGGATTACTGAGGCTCTGCTTATCAAAGAATACAGGATAAATAAGACAGCAAGGTTAATATTGTTAATCTTCCTAAGACTTTCAGCAGAATTTCTATTATTGTAATCAGATGCCACAGGTATCCTTTGGCTTGTCCATACCCCCTTAAGATATCATTACATTTCTCTGCTTTGAAATATGTGGCACCCTCAGGCAATTCACCTCTGTGTCTGGTTTCTGCTTGTATTTTTGCATTATGCAGCCAATTCGCTAATAAGCTCCATTTTGAACTCAGGAGAAGCACTTCTGTTTTGTCAGCACATTAACCCATTGTTGTGGTTTAACCCGGCTGGCAGCTGAACACCACACAGCCGTTCGCTCACCCTCCCCCCTCCCTCTCTGGGATGGGGGAGAGAAACGGGAAAGTGAAGCCTGTGAGTTGAGATAAAGACAGTTTATTAAGACAGGAATATAATAATAACAATAATAATAATAATAGTGATAATGATAATAGTATTAATAATAATAATGTGTAAGAAAACAAGTGATGCACAACGCAATTGCTCACCACCCGCTGACCGATGCCCAGCCTATCCCCAAGCAGCCGGCCCCCCACCCCGGCCAGCCACCCCTATATATTGTTTAGCATGACGTCAGATGGTATGGAATACCCCTTTGGCCAGTTTGGGTCAGCTGTCCTGGGTCTGTCCCCTCCCAGCTCCTGCTGCACCCCCAGCCTGCCCACTGGCAGGACAGAGCGAGAAGCCGAAAAGTCCTTGGCCTGGTGTAAACACTGCTCTGCAACAATTAAAACATCAGCATGTTATCAGCGCTCTTCTCATCCTAATCCAAAACATAGCACCCTACCAGCTACTATGAGGGAAAATTAACTCTGTCCTAACTGGAACCAGGACACCCATTCTGGATGACAAGTCCCTGCAGTATCATGGATTAGTGTCTGGTTTCCAGAAATCCAGACTCCTGATTCTGATTTCTGTGCTAAGCTCACTGCCCAATATGCCAAAAGAACACTTGCAATACTTTTTAAAATACTTCGTTTTAGAACTTTTTTTTTTCACTGCTAACCACAAAATCTGCAGAAATTACGCGTGCACTGAATCTGGGTCATTGTGTTCCTTACACCACTTGCGGAACACTGCATTTGCATTTTCTCCAGAGAAAGTTCCTCTAGCAGGGATCTCCATACTTTGCCAGAAAGCAAAACGGAACCAATGAGCATGAAGCTTATTTTCACATTGCCACTAGAAAGGGCTGTTTTAGGAGAGAATGCATCATGGTATGTTTTCTGTTCCAGAGGTGAAGGCTGAAAGATTTTCCATGGGGAAAGATCTGTGATTCTATTCAAATGTTTAAATCTGTAGCATCACAAGAACAGAGTACAGAAAGAAGTTGCACCCCTTTAAAAGTGTTGCTCCTCAAAAAGAAATTCTCAGATAAACCTTTAAGGATGCCCACAAAATCAAGCAGAGAAGTGTTAGTGGGGGGGCAAGGGATCAGAAGCTGGAGGGAGAGGCACTAGGGACAGCTGATTACTGGGGAGCTGTACCTGATGACTGCTGGAAGAGGGGATGTGCTGAAGTAAACCTCTTGCCTTACTTGCATATGCATATGCAGGCATATGTATCTGTGTATATATAATCAAAACTACTGCCAAATCAAAA
Source organism: Anser anser (assembly GCF_964211835.1). Classification (NCBI taxonomy): domain Eukaryota; kingdom Metazoa; phylum Chordata; class Aves; order Anseriformes; family Anatidae; genus Anser; species Anser anser. Next base: position 73,365,517 of record NC_139720.1, read on the forward strand.
GCTGTTCTTCCAAATAACCCGTGGGCTATGCTTAGGAATGTACATAAACACAGTTATCAAAAATGTGATCAATCCCCTCAACCACATTGCAAGTTTTGTATTAAGTAACAAGCACAAGACCTCTTTTCCTTTTACCACCTTCCCAAGCTTTTTCCCATACACAGGGTAATGGCTACATTGTTTTGTTCTGGTCATCACATGCCAAAGGATAGTGACAAAACTGCCTTCTTTTTTTTTTTGTTTTTCCTTTTGTGCTCATAATAAGCATACAGCCTCCTTTCTGTGATTCTTCTCAGGTGGCAAGTTAACACAGAAATGCAGCTTTTTACTGTCGGTTGAACCCAACAACATTACCACATTTTCATTAAAACAAGACTTCACACTTGACATTATAGGCAACTACTAATTTAGCCAAATTTTCTGAGAATAAATGATTTATTCAGGAAAATTTTCTAATATATATATTAAATGTAAATATCTATAAATATTTATTTTATATATATAAATAAATAAAATAGTAGCAAAACAAACTATAACATAAACACATATATATAAATAAAATATATATTAAATATATATAACTATATATATATATTTACATTGTTTACTTCTATGATTTGTGGTCAGCTAAAAACTGACCACAAACTGACTAAACTTTATATGGATTGTGTGGAATTACTGAGGGAGCATGAACTAGTGAAAAAAAGAACAATTCACTTTTCTGAATCATTATTCTACACTGAACACATTAATCCAACCCTCAATGGAATGAAACACATCTTTTTTTGAGATCTATTTAAAAAGAAACAAAGTGTAAAGAGTTATCTAAAATAGAAAGGATGGGATGTATATTTGAAATACCAAAGGCGGACAAACAAGTCTGAGCATATCTCATTGTTCACTTTTCCTTCAAAATAACCACTCACAGCTAGTATTTGTATGTGTGTGTTTGCAACCTGTCCATGCATTATTAAAATTAACTTCCACGAAGCAGAAAATGAAACAACAATTGAGAGTTAGTCTTCATTCACTCTACTGGAAGTGGAACTACTGACCATATTAAAAATATATTTATTTTTTGCATTAGTTAGAATTAAGTGCAATTTAGTATATGAAATATGATATGAATTATTGTGTGGAATATGGTTCCATAAGAATGTTAATATCATCTGCATTGTAAAATAGTCATAGACGGCAAAGGGTCTAAGGACTGAGGTAAGCTAAAGAATCTCACAGGATCCTCTTGGTACTTCTTATGTGTGATGATGTTTCTTTGTCCCTGCTGCACGGCCTGTTTCACTGGCTCCCTAGCTCTGAGATCCCCAGAAATTCCTAGTCAAGTATAAGCCAGCGAGGCAGGCAGGAGAGCATGGCTGAAAAGCTGAGCAGGGTATGAGGCTTAACAGGTGAGAGGTAGGAATACATACTAGGACTGAAAAATGTATAGCTTTCTCATGCAGAATGCATGTTGTTTTGGTAGCAATACACTCATTTCTATTCCTGAGATTATCTGTGAGATAAATAAAATCCTGTGTAAGATGCTTAAGAGCACAAGCAAATTATTTTTTCCTCTATATTTCCTAATCCTCAGGGTACGAGTCTACAGATGTGATTATAAGTGAAAGCTGAAGTCCATCACAATATGTGTCCCCTTTGAAAAAAATACAGTAAGGTTCTTCAAGAAAATATGCTATTATACGGTGAGAGTTAGTGCTATCACTTTTCTGAGGGAACGTTTGGGATGAGCTGCTAGTGACACCTATAAGAGAGAGTTTTCAATGATGCATAAAACACCTTACCATTTTTCCTCTATCTATTTTCCATGTGATTGAAATGGACACTTGGAACATTAAATGACTAATTTGGAAAAACTCAAGTACAAGAGAGAGAATGTGGAGAATACGGGAAATGAGAGCTGTCAAGCTGGAGCCTAACCTCAACTGAAACTCAGCTTACCTATTGGGCTTTATAAGAATTTCCAAATTATCTCAGCTTGTGTTCTGAAGTGCTACATTTGGCTATTCCTAGACCTATTAACTCTTTTTCCTCACAAAAACCCCTCTGGTCCTTTGTACAGACTTGTCAGAGATGAACAGCCCTAGCTGCCATGACACAACAGTAACTACCCTTTTCTAAGGAATGGATCTTTTGAAATCACAAAAATAGCCTTTAAATAGTCTGCTAGCCTGTGTCAAGCCACAGGTGTATAAGATTAAATACAAAGGCTCTCCCTTAATGTTAGAAAACTTATTTAAGCCCTTGTGGATGTTGCAGGAGTGAAGCAGAAAGGTTATCTCAGCCTCCTGGAACCTAAAGCCATTGCATGGCTATTAAAGGAAACTAGCCCCAAACATCTGTGAATTAGCGTTAATGTGCAATGAACAACTTCTTGTAGGGGAAAAGCATGCTTATGAGTTTCCCTTAAGCAATACAGGAACACTGATCTCCTCATGTTAATGCAAGATCCTGAACTATAATTTTAAATTTGCTTTTCTCCTCAAGGCCTCTTGCTTTATACTGCTGTCCAAGATTTTTGAAATTAAGAGTAACATCTCAGATGCATCCGCGTATGACCCTAGTCATAGCTTCAAAAGAGATGTTCAGGCAATTAGGAAGTTTAGAGCTAAGGAAATGAACATTGCAGTGGCTATTTTAAAAGGCAGTGTTGATAGGATCATTCCAGAAATGAGCAAGAAAAAAACAGTCCAGCCATAAATAAATGCTTCCTTGGATCAAACCATAGACAGTGAGTTGCAGGTTAGGCTTGAATACCAGACTATATCAGTCTACAACATGTAAATACATATCTATAGTGTGAAGCCAAAACTAGAAAGCCAAATTGTTTTTTTGGCTCTGCAGACTTCATTTCAAAGAAGTCATGTTGAGATCTCTAAGGAAAAAAAAAAGTTATTTCTTATTCAATATTCATTACAAATATGCAAACCTCATCAATAAGGTTGAAAACCAATTGACAGCCTGGTCACAAACAGAAAATATATAGTTTAGGCTATATTATCCAGTTTGTTTTTCTGTCAAAATCTTCGGTGCTCTGCGTAAGTTAAGGTATAATTTAATTCCTTTCCTAGAAGCATCTCTTTATTCCAAAAGGTTATGCCAAAGTAATGATTTTCAGTGCTTAAATTACTTCTGTCAACATAGTTACTTACTGACCTATACCATGTCAGGGGAGAAGGCAAGTGAATCTTCTGTTGGATAATTCGTTCACGTATCCAATCCTTGAAAATATAATGCTTTAAATTAGGGAATGTCTTACTGCATTTGGTAGAGTAAAAACTGCAAAACATTTCCTTTCATAGCAATCCAGTCATGTCATGGTTTCAACGTCACCACTATCAGAATCAAAGAGTAGTTGAGAATGGAAGGCACCTCTGAAGATTTTCTAGTACAAGTCTTTGCTCAAAGCACATTCACCTACAGCATGTTACTCTGGGCTGTATCCGGTCAGTTTTTGAATACTTCCAAGTACGGGGACTCCAAAACTCTGTGCAACTTGTTCCAGTGTTCAACCACCTTCACAGTAAAAAAAATAAATAAATAAAACCAAAAAAAAACTTTTTATCTTACGTTTAAGTGGAATTTGTTGTATTTCAGTTTGTGCCCTTTGACTCTTGCCATTTCACCCAACACCACTGAGAAGACTCTGGATCTATCTTCTTTATTGCCTCCCACCACATCAATCAGATTCTCTACGAGCCTCCTCTTCTCCAGGCCAGACAGTTCCATTCCAGCTCTCAGCCTTTCCTCATATGGCAGATGCTCCAGTGCCTTAATCCTCTTCAGCACCTTCTCTTGAACTCTCTCCAATATGTCCATGTCTTTCTTGCACCAGGAAGCCCAGAACAGGACACAGCACTCCAGACGTGCCTTACCAGAACGGAGGGGAAGGATCACCTCCTTCAACCTGCTGACAACAGGATCCTAATGCATCCCAGGAAGCCATTGGCTGCCTTTGGCTCATGATCAACTCGGTGTCCACCAGGACACATAGGTCTTTCTCACAGAGCTTTCCATCTGGTCAGCCTCCAGCATGTACTGGTGCATGGGGTTATTCCAGCCCAGGGGTAGGACTTTGCACTTCCCTTTGCTGAACTTCATGAGATTTCTGTCAGCCCATTTCCACAGCCTGACAAGGTCCCTCTGCATGGCAACCCAACCCTGTGGCCTATCAGCCACTCCTCACAGTTTTGTGTCCTCTTCAGACCTCTTAAAGGAGCACTCTTGTCCCACCACCCAATTGATTAATGAAGATGTTAAACGGTATTGGCCCCAGTTATTGATCCCTCAGATACACCACTGGTAACTGGCTACCAGCTGGACTTTGTGCTGCTGAACGCAACCTTTCAAGCCTGGTGGTGCAGCTGTCTTTCAAACCACCTCATTGTCTACTTATCTAGTCCACACTACCTCAGGTTGCCTATGAGGATGTTAAAGGAGACAAGAGTTGAAAGCCTTACTAAAGTCAAGATAAGCAACATGTACTCTTTTCCTCTCATGCATTAATCCAGTAATCTCTTCATAGACAGCAGGTTGTTAGGCATGATTTGCCCTTCATAAACCCTTGCTGACTTCTTCCAGTCACCTTCTTGTCCTTAATACGTTTGGAAATGTTTTCCAGGTGGACTTGCTCCACCTCCTTCCCGGGGATTAAGGTGACTGACCTGTGGTTTCACAGAACCTTCTTCTTGCCCTTCTCTTACAGAAGAGAAAGAGTGACATTTGCTCTCTTTCAGTCTTCAGGAATTTCCCTTGATCACCAAAGTCTTTCAAAGATAACTGAGAGTGGCTTCACAATTCCATCAGTTCCTTCAGCACTAGTAGCTGCAGCCCATCAACTCCCACGGACTTGTGTATGTCCAGTTAGTTTGAACATTCCCTAACCTAATCCTCCTTCAAAAACGGTGAGTTTTTCTTGATTCAGACCTTCCAATTGTCCTGAGGGTCCTGGGACTCCTAAAAGTGAGCCTTATAATTAAAGAATAAGGCAAAGAAGGCACTGAATATTTAGGCTTTCTCCATGTCCTTTGTCACCAGGTCTCCTGCCCCATTCAGCAGGTGGCCCACATTTTTCCTAGTCTTCCTTTTGTTGTTGATGTACTTGTAGAAGCCCTACTCATTGCCCTTCATAGCAGGAGGCTGTGCCTCTATAGACAGTCTCACAGGCAGTATGTTCCTCCACTCCTCTCTAGTTCATGACTGTGCCTAAAGGCACAATCTAGCTGTCAAATTGCAGGTATTTCCCAGACCAACAGATGTCTGCTGACTTCAGATAGTTAATGCACACCTTAGATTCCTCCATCTTTCAAAAGCTTAACAGCCCTTTTTATTTTTTCTCTTTTTTTTTTTTTTTGTGAAAGCTATCTATATTTCTCTCAATTATTTGTGACAATAACAATATAGACTCCTGCTATGTGGTGCTTTATAGTTTCAGATATAACCTGCTTTATTAATAAGTGGCTGTTCTTTGGAAAATGAAATACTTCTTGGTAATCATCACTGCAGGCATCAAACCATATACAGAAAAATAGCTCTGAAGATATCATTAATCCTGGAACTGCCACACCTGACAAACATAAATACGGTTAAAGGATTCAGAAAACTCATTAATCAAAATACAAGTACTGAAAAAGATTTCCTCTTGCTTTGAAGTGTATAGCCCTCATAGCATTGTGAGTTAGACCTCCATTCAAGTTCGATGGTGAGCATTTCATAAAATAATAGATTTAGAGAATTAAGTTTAGAGTTGGATGTTAACAAGGTTCCCATGCTGGTGCAGAACAGCTTCACAGGAGTGAAGCTATACAAATCTTTGCTGAAGTATCTGGAGCCAAGACTTTGAAAAACATGCTTTTCAAACATTAACATTCCAGATTTTTATTCAATTTCCTAAGAAAATGGACTAGTTTTCAACTGTTGAGCGAACAAGTGCTTATAAAATGCTTTAAAAGTGAGTTTGGACACATACAATTACACATACATAAGTCATACGACACTCATGGCAATTTCACTGTTGGTTTAAGGTGATCAAAAAATAGTGGTCCTGCTATATCCTCCACCCTGAAAAATAAAACAGAAGATTGCCACACAAGCTCTAATGCAGACAACAGGGAAAATGCTGAAGTGTTTTTTTTTTTTTGTTTGTTTGTTTTTTCAGATGTGGAAAGGTGAAGATTTTCCTTTTGAGCATCAACAGAACTCCGTAACACCTAATACAACTCCAATACTCCCTATTATGGAACAGAAAGGCAATGGCAATTTAGGTACCACAACAGTGAATATTGCACCAATGGCATAAACAGGACTCCTAATGACTCGAGTCCAGCTGGTGCAGTGTTGACTGTATCGGCATGTTATCTCCAGGTCCAGCAAAATGTCTATGTTCACAAATCAATTCAACAACTGCTACTTAACAGCAGAGCTCAGAGATATACCATATCCTTTTCCAAGAGGTGTAAAGGAGGATCAGATGTAGGGCAAGACACCCTTCAGAAAAAGAGAGCAGTATAACTACGAGAGCTTGTGCCTGTGACCACAAGCAATGCCTGTTGCTCACGTATCTAACATGTTCATAGTATCTATTGATCACACTAATCATTTATAAAACATGTAAACACAAAGTTCTCATTTAAAGTCTGCCTGAATAATTGTGCCTAAATATAATAATTGTGTGTGTAATTGTGTCCAGGTACTCATGACCTCTGAACTTTTCACCTAGGGTACAGGTCATCATTTAGTTTAGCTAAAACTGTTTAAATCTGCTTCTTTTTCAGCCTTTCGTTCCACCTCTGAAGAAAGGAAAAATGAAGAAGGAAACTACATCACAGGAGTTACGTTTCAGCAGGTACCTAAGGAAACAGGATCTTTTTGATTAGCCTTACTCAACAGATTAGAAATTTAGGATTCAATTTATTATAAATGTTATCCTTCAACCACTCAAAAAAGTTGAATTTCATTAACACCTGGGCTTGTCTAGAAAGCTTTGATTGCTGAAATGCATCAAATAAAAAGGCAATAAAGAGGCCTCATGGTATTAATACATTTTTGGCCAGAAACAAATGGTAAATATTTTCAAAGCTATTATCTGTCATGTTGGATCTTAGGGAGCCTTGGTATTATGAAAGAATTAAAAACAACCTTTGATTTTACTGAGGTTTGGCTAGTTTACAAATAATATGATCTTTATTAAGGATACCAAATAACTTCAGAGAGATGTGCTCTTATCTTGGTTTGGCCAACTTGAAGTGCTTTTAGATCTCTGGCTTGCCTTCCAGCCAAACCTCGCAATGGGTTTTAATGTTGACAATGCTGCGAAATCACTCATGCCTAAAATGCAATAACTGTACTTGAAGTAGCCTCATTAAAAAATAGCTTCCACCATAGATATTTTAATCCTTCCTATTCCACCTCTGAGAATGCAACACGCTTTGCATACTATAAGAATCTTATGTATTACAAAAACAGGTGGAAAATCTTCCATGCTGAATGTGCAAAACATTCAAAATCACATATATCAGCTTTCTGATACTTTATTTTCACAATCCTATTTGTGCAGGGTTTAGTGCCCATCACAGTAATACCTGAGTGCTTAACATACATACAGTTCCTCCATTTAGGGAGGGTGGCTGAGTTTACCCTACCTTGTCCCACTACCATGTTATTCAGTTTCAGCCAAGCTTTGATACAGTAGCATATCCATGACACCTGGGCAATTAATTACTGTAACCCTAAGCATTTCTTGGCAAAGAGCCACATTATGGAACCCAGCATAATATGGTTCTGTGATTCAATTTACCAAGGAAGAAAAAGTACCTAATCCTGAGGATTTGACATGAAAGCCTTTAGACAGCCACTCAGTCATCACCTAGAGGCGACAGCTCTGCTGGTGTTGTTTGCAGAATTTCTGCTGAAGGAAGCTTTCTGAATCTTAATGTGTGTTAAACTCTGACTAAATTCTCAAAATAAGGCTGAAATAAGGGGTCATTTCACCACATTTGACCCTTTTAAAAATAAAGGCGTTCTTTTTAAGTGAGCCATGCATCTGTGCATCATACAGGGAAAGATTTACAATATGTTTCGAGTTTCTTATCTTCTGTCTCCAGCTTTTATAGTGTGTAGGCACTACTGCAGGAATGAGATGCCTGCTATCAACACACAAACTCAGGAGCAGCCACAGAAGAAGCTGAATGAGTCACACATATTTCACACTTGCAGTTCCTCAGAAAAACAGGTCTCTGACTCCTGACTTCATGATACAGCTCACAAAACTTCCTCAGAGTTGCAGTATGATTTATTTGTCTGCTGGCTTTATGGAAACTGTAACCAAACATTGTGTGGATGAATGTTTTTGTAATAGTTACATCTTCCTACCCGAGGGGTGAAATGAATATTGATCAGGGAAGAAAATGTGATTAACTAGATACTTGCAATGTGATAGAGTGAAATCTGGCACTTGGAAGGTTATTTTGCTCAAGCATGAGACTCATTCTCACCAGAAAAGCACCTTCATTGTTTCTCAGATGCAAAATGAAAATTCACCTCCTGGTTTGCCTCCAGAAGAGCTCTTCAGCCTGACATTTTTTCTGGAAGGGAGGGAAAGCGCTGAGAGATTTGACTACAGCACAGTGCAGTCAGCAGCATCCCAAAAGGGCAGGTTCAGGCAATAAATCTAGGTTTCCCTTTACCACATGGCTTCTGGGCACCCTAGTCGCAAATGTGTAGCTACTAATTTCAACAGGGCAACCTGGCATAGAAAAAAAATCAAAAGATAACCTTCACTGAGGGGCTCCTCTTGTGAAAGGGGCAAGCCTGGCTGAAACCAGAACAAAGATCCTGAAAGGGACTTTTAATGTAAGGCTGCAAGAGCCTGTCTAAAAACCTGCTGAATTATGTCACTGCTCTGTGTGCTCGCTGTAAATGACTGGACAACGTTGGTTTTGTATTGCCAGACACCATTGTTGTTTCATGCTAATGACATTATAGTCAGACAAAAGGTGGCTATTGTTGCTTACTTTCTAGTAAGAGTATCCACAAGGGGAAATAACTTACATGCTGAAATCCTCGCCCCTGCAAACAGTGGAGCTCTCTTGGGTGCCCCTGCTCTCCCTTTAGCCAGGCTCCATTTTAGCACAGAAAAGCAGCTGTAGGTGAACTGCTACTTTCAGCATCACTGCCACATGAGAAAGCCCAAATCAGTCTGAGGATCTCATTATGCTAAATGCTGTACAAACGCAAAGTATGAGCCAGTCAGCTTCTGGCCCACAGGTAAAGAGACTACAGAAACAGAGCATACAGGAGAAGTGGAGAGAAATGTGAAGGTACTTGCCCAGCACTGCAGAGTGGGCCCACCGACTAAGTTTAGAACACATCTTTTGCAACCCAGAGACTCCAAATTTAACATCAGGCCACACAAACGTGTGTGGCAGACTCTGAAAAGACTTTGCTGTGTCTGGGAATGGCCAGATTGCTTGCAAGTTATGGAACTATCCCTGTGCTAAGGGCAGGTTTGCCTAAAAGTCAAATAAGCCTTCAGTTTCCTTCTCCCACCCCCAACCAGTATAGGATCCTGCAAGCACAGTTTCTTTTGCCATCTGTTTTGGTTTACCTTCTGCTCATGTTTTAAAGTCACTGTCCAGCCTCTGGAATATAGTAAATGATCATGATACCACAGTAAAAATAAGACTACTAATAAATCCGGTGTTTCAACAACAGCAGTTCAGACACTTTCTGTAATGGTTCAAAAGTAACATCATGAATTAATATGCATGGAAAAGAGCCTAGGAAGACAGGACAGAGTTAGTGGTAGAATCCTTGCAACTGTAACCGAAATCATTGCCACTCACAATGATTTCAGTTTTCTTTTCTTTCTGAGTGGCAGAAGAAGCATTTAAATGATAGGCACTATGATAAATTCAACTTCCTCAAATGATAACTTCAAGCAAACAATAAGGTATATATGTACAGGGCACAACACAAATCCTAGATCTGTTTGGAAGATGAAAAACTAATTCATTAACACAATGCATGAGTTATACCTGCTGCAACAGAATGATTTGAAAAATATGAATGCCTGTATATAACAATAGCAATGGAGAGCAGTAGTGCATATCTGTAAAATTATAAGTAACTGTGGATACCAACATATTTAAGCTCTAGCACAACACCCCTGAGAACCTCTACAGGTACAACTGAAATTTTCTAATTGTACTGGCTCTGGGTGCTTTTGCTAAGAATAGTATCATTCTGCTTCATAGGCAAGAAGAATATACACTTAAGTTAGTATCAAAAGTGATGGGGAAGATTTCAGTCTATCAGCACTACTTTTAGCTGTATTAAGAAATTTTAAAACCTTCCTGAAGCCTACCAGACTACGAGGTGGTATTACAGTCACCCAAGGAAATGAATGTGTAGCTGAGGGGGAAAATGTTTTATAGTACCTGATAATACCTTAGGCATTAATAGGACATTTTTGTACAGGTTGAAAATGCATTCTTCATTTTTCACTGACAGCTGGTTAAAGGAGGAATGCAGTGAAAAGTCTATAAAAGCTTTAAAAAAAATGGATAGGTCTGCACTTCTGTTTTTCTCCCGCCCATGCTAATAAGTGATGTGCAGTTGTTAACCTTAAGTTGTATCTATTGGATTCAGTGCCATCTTGGCCTGTAACCACACCAGGCAACAGAGAGTTTACACAACGTTTTGAACAATGGAAGCATGGAGTCCAGCATCTTTAATACAGTTGGGTAGAAATATCAGAGGCTAAGTTCTTTTTTTTCAGCTTGCGTGAAGTCTACACACTGCCATTCCAGCAGGCTGGTTTTTGGTCCTTCTCTTCCATTGGAAGACTCTTTCCGTAGGGTGGCATTGTCAGTTTTTTGTAGTCTGTGCTTACTTCTTCTGGCTCCTCCATATCTGATACTGCTGGTCATTGATTCCCATTTGATGTATTTTCTTTCTTTGATTTTGCAGTACTGTCCTTGCCTCTTTCTGCTCCTACCTCAGTGGCTATTCCTTCTACATCTCCTTTGGGAGACCTTGTTCTTTCTTTTTCTAACCCTCCCCTGGGGCAGCTCTTTCCTCCACTGCTAGTGTTCTTTTTCCTTCCTCACAACCTGCTCCTAAACATCCTCGTCTTTTTGTACGACCTCAGCTCCCATCTCCTCAGCACCACCAAAAAATCACAAACCAGGCTGACAGACATTCTCCATCCAACCCTACATACTTCTCAATTTCTCTAACATCTTCTCCTTGATGTCTCAGTGTCAGCTTAATGGGATAACAACTAAAATTGATGAGCTGACTCTCCTCGCTCCACGATTCTCTACCAATGCCTAAGTTCTCACTTTCCTTCTGAAACTCCATCTTTAACAGCTCCTCCTCTTCTCTAAACTGTTGCCAAAAGAAATCTGCTGTACCTTTTCACATTTTTTATGCTGCACTTTTGAGAGCACCTTGTTCCTTTCCATTTGCATAAGCACAGCCCAGGTGCAGTTCCTTCTTAAGCACTCATCTCTCTCCTTGTTTGTGACAAACTAGCAAAAACATTATAAAAATGAAAGACTTCTGTAAGAACATCTTCATAGTTGTTTTATCTGTCTTTTCTCCCACTCTTAACAGTGTTCCCTCCTTTCTTTGAATCCCCTCATTGGTTTCCTCTGTTCTAAAATCAAGTCAGAGTTTACTACACTCAGCTCTTTCAGTAAGACTAGTATATATTTGCCTGCTTTTTCCGTATGCTCTTATGCGTTTCATCTCTCTCTGAGCTAGTTAATGTCTTTTCTTAAAAAAAAAAAAAAATACTCCTGTAGAGGCTTTCTGTGTTTACTCTTGTAGAGAATGGTCACCTAATGGTGATCTAATTTCCATTAGCAGATAAAATAGCTTTGTTACACTGGTCTTTTCTCCTGAAATATTACACAGAATATTAAACATGCTTATTAGTATTTTTACCCATGCATCTGTTTTATTATCAGCAGCAAAAAAAAAAAAAGTCTTAAAAAGAGACTGAACAGATTCAAGAGGGATATATCAATAATGCGTCATTAGGCAGTCCAGATGTGTACTCCCAGAAGCATATAAACTGATGATTGCAGTAGTTGGACCATTATCTTTGGAGAACGATTCCACTATACCTGTCCGTTACTGGCCCATGTTGGACACTGGTTACTGGGCTAGCTGGACATTTTCTCTGCTAGAGTTCTTATGTTACATCCCCACAGTTCTTATGTTCTTAAAATTTAATGGTACAACCAATAAATCTTTCTGATATCACCTACGTCCTTCCTCTCATTCCATCCTTATACAAGCCCTTCCCCTTTCTTTATAAAAGGGACTCACTTTGTGAATTCCTGTGGACTAGGATCCCATCTTACCTATTTGTCTTGAAAATTTCCCAGCATTTTTATGGGAACACCTAACATTCTGATTATTAATAAAAAGAAAAACGATATTATGATGGGAGCAGCAGAACTGCTGCTGGCAGAATTATTTGCAATCCTAATTTAATACATACAATGTGCTGTCCTGATCCCCTGCCCCTCCAGGTAGTATCAGTTAGGATTTTGTTTTGTTTTTTCTTTTCCAATTCTGCTGCAGGCAGTTTACTTTGCAACTTCCATCCATTAATCTGAAGGTACTTTTACATAAAGGAATTAATTAAGACTCTTACATACAAGAATTAATTAAGACAGTAGTAGGCATGTTTTATCATCTCCATGTTGCACATGGGGGAACTGAGGTCAAGAAACCATTGCCCAATTCTTTCACAGAGCTGGGAATGTACTTAGGCATATATCATATCCTTTCAACCTGGTACAGAAGAATATCCTTTCTCTCCTAACACTGTGAGGTATATATTCAGTTTACAAAGTAAAATACTATTGACAGGCAGTCCTATTATTCAAAATGGAAACGTTTCCCCCAGGCAAATGCCTTGGCCAGTCAAATTTTGAAACACATCCTTCTTTCTTAATTTAGACAGAATGAAGCACACAGCATGAAAAGCAAACTAACTACTGTGGGATCTGATAACATTTATACTCTTTTAAAGAGTCAACCCAATACCTGAAATTTGTAATCTTATCATCCTGCTTTAACAGACTCTCCCTCTTTCTCAGCATTCACATGTATACTTCTGTTTGATAAAGAAAGAAATATAAACCTAATGACTTAACGATTTTTATCTATAGTTCATAAAAGCTTTGCGCAGCTGACCCTATACGATCACGCTTCCAAAATGCAACAGTGCCACCTTCGGATCGCACTAAATATGGCTTCTTCACAAAACTAAGAAGCACAGCAACGATTTTTCTTTCCATCCAGACAAATCTTGCTAGGAAGCCCAAAAGCACATGTATAAATCTGAGCAGAACCTGCACATTCATGTCATGAAGCACAAGTCTTCACTGGCAACTGTGGTCCTTTATTTTCATAAATAAACATTAATAAAGAGCAATCAAATACTACTATATAATAAGCCAGACCCGGCATATTCATTCTCTGAGCATGAGAATCACAGAATATTCCCCTGCCACTGCATTAGTGATTCACATGGGGCAGAGCAGCTGGGACCTGCTCCTGCTCTGTGACCTTCACATCACTTGCCAGCTACAAATGGGTATGTTGGGTCCCAGAGTGAGAGCCAAGCTACAGTAAACACTGGAAATATATTTCTGTATGCACATCTGTAATATACTAGATATGTGAGATGGATTACATGCTGCTTCATACAGTATGCATTACATCCTGCCAAAGAGCCTTGCTCTGAAAGAAACCTACCAGAAGGTATGACCCCAGGTTGTGTTGCAGCCCCTCCCTCCTATATGACGAGATGCAGGTCTAGCCACATGACCCACATACACAGGTAAAACTCCTTTTTAAGTTTCTTCTAAACCACAGTGTGTGACAGATCCCTTTTATCCTCAACAGAAAGATATTAATTTAAAACTGAACAAGGCTGTCATTTAATATCAAAACAGGGAACAGATTCAGTAAATTAGTCCTGCTATAAAGATTTGATTATTATTCAAAAAATCAACGCCATGCTGTTTAAACATGAAAGAACAGTTAATTAAATTTACAGTGTCTTTGTTGACAGACTACGTATTTTATATTTGGTTTGATTATAATGGACAAACACCATAATTTTAAAGCTAAGCCATTTGCATTGGTAATTAGAGTTAATCCTGAAAAAAGTCAAAATGCTTCTCAAATTAAAGTTTGGCCTCTGGTGTTTTGAATTTAAAAAAAAATGGTGATCTAAGTTCAAATTAGGCATATTGGACTGGAGAGGGAGAATTTTAAATCAATACAGGCTTGAAAATCAAGGTGTAAAAGAATTGCTCAATTTATTTGACCTTGTTCTATAATACTATTGAGACAAGAAAGTGTACTGTAAGCAGAAAACTGTCTACTCACCCACTGTCATACCATCCATGTAACGCTTGATGATATCAAAGGAATCTCTTAAATTTCCTTCTGTTATGTCAAATATGATATCTGCCTGGTTGGCTGGATACGTAGGTGTGATGGCACGAAGAAAAATAATCTCTGCAAATAAAGGGTATCACAGAGTGTACTGAGAAGTAGTGAAAATATCACTGAAAAAACAAACCAAAACAAAACAACATCATTTGACCCAGAATGACTTGTCCTCAAAGCCAGTGGAGGACAAATACTCCCCTGCCTTTCCCTTGGACAGTTTGTCTTTTAGAACAGAAAGAAAGAACTTTTGCAGGAAGAGAACATTCAGATAGATTTATTTTCTCCTCCTGCAGCATCCAAGAAGCCCTGAAGCCAAAACACTGTTACTTTACAGTCCAGAAAGACCACTCAGAAATCAGTCAGACTTCTAGCATGTACATAGAAAGGACAACACTAAGTATCCACAGGGTAGAGAGTGGAGGGGGACAAAACAGATAGACCCTGAACTCTGATTCCCTTAGGCAGTTGCACGAAGTATTGACACTACAAATTGTAGAGTCCTTTTCAGTGTTGGAGGAGGGATTTAGGTTAGTTTTCAAGCTTCTTGTGAAGGAGGTAAGTATTATTATTCATATTATTATCCTTGCTCTACAGATGATGAAACTAAACCATAGAGCTGTAAGAATTCACCCAAGGCCATGTGCTGAATTAAAGAACATCTTCTGGACTCTGGTATTACTCTCAGATTGCTAAGCCTCATCTCTTTTTATTAAATCATGATGGACTAATGAGGGAACTGTTTGGGAAGCATCCTGGGCCAAATCCTTAGCTCTGCTGCCAGTACACCTGGTAAAGCTGACAGGGTGTGTATGGGAGTAAAAGTGGCTATGGGGCATTCCTCCATTCTCTGTGATGTAGGGCCAGCTAAGGCCTGAAACAGGCCTGATGCAATTTACAGCAGCTCTATATATCCATGTTATTGGTGGCTAAATTGTTCCTATATGAACAACAACTGGGATGTCTCTTGCCCTACTCCTTCAGCCTGGAAGAGGTTGAGAGTGACTGATAGAAAAATGAAGAGTCAGCTTTGGCTCTCATTTAGGACAGCTTCCTGAGGAAGCAAAGCTGAGACTCTGGATGGATCAGAAACAGGATTTAAGATCTTTAAAAACTTTTCCAAAATAACCTTCCCACCCTCCCTCCTCTTCTTCTCTCCCCGTACCTTCATCATGAAATACGTTGCATTAGAGAAGCTAAGGTGAAGGCAGTCATCCCACCTCTGGATATGTAGGCAATCCCCAGAGAAGGCACCAGAAAGTGAATACAAATGCCAAGTAGCAAAAACTGCCTCTCAATCTGTAAATTTATATGTGAACTAAGCAAAGTGAGTGTGATCCTTCTGAAATTGCAGGACTTGAAGTCTCACAGAGACTGCAGAGGCTGAAGAAGCTGAAGAAATACGCAAAAATGTCCATCAAAGTGCACCATGTTGAGCTGGAAAACTCCCTTTATACAACTGAGCAGCTGCTCACTAGGATACCTAAAAGCTTTCTGGCCAGTCCTTCCCTTCCTTTATTTTATAGGAATTTCCCTTCTTTTATTTTATATTTTTAAAAGTAACACTATTTTTTCATAGGTCAAAAGTCAGCAAATCAGAGTACTAGACGTATAAATATATACTGTATTTTGTGATTTATGGCCTACATGGAGATAAAGGCCATACAATTGGAACAAGTCACTTGCCAATAGCATGCAACAGACCATAAACAGATGAGAGAAATATAAAGAATACCTACTTCCTATAGCAAAATGTGCAAAAGAGGGAAGAGAGAAGTCATGGGGTACACTGTTATTATGTGAGTAGATGTAAAGGGGAATTTAGACTGAGTATTTCCTATTTCCTTATACGGGGAAGCTGTATGAGTTAGAGCTCAGACCTTTTTTTTTTTTCTTTTTTTTTTTCCTTGTAAAATTAAAACTCCTAGATATTGAAGGTTTTAATTAAAGGAATAGTACACTGTAATTTTGAACTGTGCAAACATTTTACTGCACCGGTAGCTAGTCTGGCTTTAGGCAAGGATTTCTGGTGGAGGTTTTACATGTTGTAGTCTATTAAATGGAACAAGGAAGAAACCGCTTACCTTCAGGTCTTGTAAATTCTCTGAATGTGGGTAGTGAAATGACAGTGTGGGAAATTGTGTGGACTGGATCCAACACACAGTTGACATCGTTTGGTCGACAAGACTTAATGCAACGGATAGTATCTGTCTTTTCAAGTCTGACACTAAGAGAAACAAGAGAGAGATGCATATATATCCTGAAAACAAATCACTTTGTGTTTTGCAGTCTGGGGAGCTAGAAACTGATATAAAACTGATATATAAACTGATATTTTACCTTAAAAAACTTAAGACAGACTTAAGTAGATCATCAGAACTGTTGAACCACAGAAAAATTTGGCTTGGCTAAGAGTTGTTGTCAAAATCCCCTCAAACCCAATTTGTCAAGCCAGGCATGCAAAAATAGGGAGAATTGTAGTGCATAGGATACCACGTAAAGTCTCCTTACAAGTACAAACAGGACCAAAGGACTAGGCCCAGGTCCTCAGCTGCGGTGCCTTGTCATGGTCTCACCGATTTCAGAAGAGCTACACTTATTCACACAAGCCTCTTTGTATTCCACTTGATATCAGTCATATAAAGCAGAAACAATTGTTTTCATTCTGGAAATCTGTCAGGAAGTATCAGAAGGGCCCACTTTCTTTCACAATTTCCGGTGCAGCAAGAGTCAGAAAAGCCTCTTTTCAGTCTTTTTCACACACACACCCCTTTCCATCCAAACTGAGAAAACACAGAGGAATGGAAACTGGGGGAGGAAAAAAGTTAACCACCTTATTTAAAACCTCAAAAGATTGAATTCTGAGTTTGGGGAAGTGGTAAGGGTCATTTCATATTCCATCTCAACCAGCTGCTCATTCGTCCTTGAAAGTCTATTAAAAGTTAAATGACTTCTTCTCACCCTTGTCCACCAGAGTGAATTTAAAGTCACTTACAGTTCAAGAACTTCACACAATACCCGGTCTGTGTTCGTGAGAGATGAAAGGGCTGTGCTGGGACTTACAATGTGACTAAGCCCCACAAACGATCTCAACTTTGACCTGCCCATTTCTTCATATTTCTAAGTGGAAGAAAGAAAAGACTGCAGTGTCAGAGGGAGGGAATTAAAAGATTAAAAGGAAGAAAAATTCACTGAGTAAAAGGGAAAAAAAATGGAAGCTTTAGTTTGTAAGATACCTCTAGAAACAAATGGTTCTTACTCTTTTCAAAATGTGTTACCCAACTCCACACCTACAAGCTATCTTTTTTCAAACGTTCAAAGGGACTTTATGGCCCTATTAATAATAAATACATCAGTAACTGCTTATTATATGCTACCCACATTTGCTCATCAAAGAAAGCAAAGCCAAACATGCTGATATTGTATGAAGCTAAAGTAAAGATAAAAGAGAAAACATGAATCAACACTAAGGAAATCATGCTTCAACAGATGTGAACTGGCATAGTCTAAGGGAAGTCAATGTAGCTGGGTTAATTTACACCAGCTGAGTCTGGCTTGTTATTCTCATTCCATAGTTAATGCGTTCAGAGTGAAGCTAAAGAATGGAGATACAGGTCAGGAGAGATCTTTTACTTCTCACCTTCATCTAGAGACAAAATTTCATGATTTCCTAAATATCTCATAGGAGACAGAACAGGACTTTCTGCTGAAATGCCTCATGCTGGCCATTTTAGAACAAATTAATTCTGTATATATGGACATAATAGTCTAACCTACGGTAACAGATTCCACCCACTTATTTTAAACTCTAGATGCCAAGTTAAGAAAGGACTTCCAGCAAGCTGACTCTTGCATCTTTACAATAAGGATGAGCTAAATTACATAGACTACATCCAGTGTAAAATAGTCTATTTCAAAATGCATAACAAATAGAATTGAGGCAAAACGTGTATCAATCGTGTTTGTTTCTCCCTCTCCCTCTTTTTCTTCTCTGCTGTTCATATGGGAGTTTAGTAGATGTTTACATATATACAGACATACAAACAAAAGCTGAATCTTCCATCTGTGAGCTGGGGTCACAACAGCCAAGTCAGGTTGGTTTTACCTTCAATAACGTGTTTATGAATCCTGAAACACTTCTTTAAAAGTTCTTCTCTTTGCCTTATAGAATAACAATGGCATCTTCTAAAGGTTTGAGGGACATCAATAATCAGTGGCTTGTGTAATTCGTTTTAGGCCTTCATGACTAATGAAGTAATGGTACAATATGTACAGCGCCCTAAATTTTCAAAGCTGTAGTTAAATAGAAAGATTTGTATGCAAAAACATTCTGGTGGGAGTGTCTTAAATGTTCAGTATGACTCTGCTTTTGTTCCTGCCTGGGAAGGAAAGGGAGCCTTACTTTCGACTTCAGCTGGAACATTTGACAAATATAAACATTTCTGAAATTCTCATCCAACAAAGTAATTAATTTGTTTACGATGAAGTCCTAAGTAAGATTTATGTTCAAAATTCTCCCTTCTGATTCACTGGAATAAAGCATTCTGACATGAATTAGGTACCTTGTGTATAGAAACAGGATCACCACGATCACAAGTGATCTGTGCTAGTTACTAACTAAAGCTAGTTTCTAGATTCAGTCACCTTGTAACTAGATACATGACAAAATTTTGTGTCAGCTCTATTTCTTTATACTGCTTCTCTCCCCTCTTAAAAATCCCTCAATTTTTGTGTCTGTCCAAACACAAAATACACATTTTTGTGTGTGTATTTGTGTACACAAAATGTACATTTTGTGTGTACTCTGTCCTCACCATTAAACTTGAGTTTGTGCTTTCATTTTCCACCGCCTGATTCTCTGATCTTTCTTTCACTATCTCTACAAATTGTTTCAGGTTATCCAGAATGCAGTTAGTAACACTTTTCTCTACCGTTGCTTTGACTGCACACCTTTAAACATCTTCTGGAACAATTTGTCAACCAGTATCCATTCCAAATTCTCCATATTTACTATTAATGATGTGCTCTGCTTTCAACATACATCTTCCTTTATCCTTACACGTCATCTCTGCACTTGATCTTTTAGCTAGCTGAGAACTTCCTTTTTGCCCATGTCCTCCAATTGTGGATACTATGATTGACAAAACTTTCTTCCTGTGTGCTAAGAACTTTATTTACTCAAATTTTTCTTTGAAGTTGCCTCCTCTATCACAAATTGCAGTTTTGGAGCTGTTACCTCCTGCAGACTTTTTTTCTTTTATAAAAGAAGTAAATTAAGAAACAACTCAGTTGCACTGATTGGTTTGTATATAATGCTTTCCTGAATACATTTTTTTCTTTCTTTTTGGGTTCTGGTGACATTCATTGTCATATTCTCTGTTGGATTCAATAAGTAAGTTCTTTGGACCAGGATCTCTGATTTCATTTTCATTGGAAAGAACCATGCACGTAAGTGGTGCTACATAATGACACATTCCCAAAAATTCCAGCTACACTGCAGCATTGAAGCATCTAATACTGAGCTCTGTGCTGCTGAGTTACTTGCTGAATGCAATAAAATGATAGAATATGGTAGAGTTTTTCAATATTGAGGGCCAAATTCTCACACTCCCTTCTTTCCCTGCCAAACAAATATATATTAATGCTTGCAAAAATGAAGTATATTTTTGAATCTTTATCCTACTTAATTATGGCCTCATAATGAACTGGTAGCCAGAGGGCAGTTATATACAAGTATCTTCTGTGCCAGTAAGAATCCTCATTAGCTCAAGTCGAATGGGCTTGTGCTTTCAACATTTAAAGTGAGGACTCTATCCGCACTGGCAACTTCTGGCAGCTTTATAAGTATGCATCAACAGACTCATTAAACATTGGCATTCCTCTTGGGACTTGAACTCCTGTCAGCCAGCTGGGATAAACTTTGCCTTAGGGAACATGTAATACTCCGGCAGAGTGCTGCAATCATGTCCCAGTCTAGTCCTTGGCTCAAAACAAGCCCAAGAGCCCACAGCTTACAGCTAATAAAATAATTGTGTTCAGGTGACTAAGATTTGTGATCTTGGTTTAGACAGCTCCCAGTTTCTAACCTAGTACCTTGCCAGTGCTGTCTGTATTCACATAGGCAGGTGTTTTTAATATGTATTTTCACATGGATTATTCCTCGCTCATCTGCGGACTGACTGTTCTGCCTGTGTAGAACAGAGATGTCTGAGCCCAGGATGGTGTCAAAGAGCACTAATTTGTAGATCATACCTCTGCAACTGAGCTTTAAATATTTATCAATACAAGGACTGAAGAGTACAGTAAGTCCTCTTCCAGCCTGTGAAACAGAATAATTCCAAAGAAATTCCAGTTATATAGTCTACATAGTTCTTGACATCACAGAAGTAAGGGAAGAAAGATTTGGATATTGGAATTCTAGCTGACCTTTAAGGCCTGCTTCTTTGACAGGTGAAGTCTTTATAGTTGCATATTTATGAGGTTTGATATGGAAGTTGGAGAGATAAAAGCGTTATGGGACCAATATCTTATTCAAATATTCCTGTAGACAATTCTCAGCCTGTGAAATAGACAGGAGCTCTCTGCTACTAACTGAGTGTTGTTAGGAGTCCATTGTTATTTTGCCATCATTAGCTGTACAATTCCATGGAAATGTCACAGAAAAGAAGATGAAAAAATCTCTAGAACAAATTTTACAAAAAAGATTCTCTTTTGTATCATCCTTGGAAGGCAGAAGTGCAATTTGCACCTGGTGTAAATCAGCACAGGCTCACTGGCTGTAACACAGCAGCAATGTAACTGGTGCAACTTGAGAATCTGGCTCCACATTTTCAGAGCAACTTGTGCACTGGTGCATCTCTGAGATGCCAAAGACCTAAGTTATGACATTTTGATAGACTTTGATTTTCAAAAAATGCATTTGCCACCCATGTGATGAAACTCTCTAATGATGTCTCAGCAAATTATGTATCTATCTTGTTTTGAAAATTTAGTCTTAAATATATGCAGCTGTGTATTATCAGATGAGACCAACTCCACTATTGTGTAAATCAAATTAATAGTTTCAGTCCTCAATATATTCAGATAATAACCTCTTCAACACCTACTTCTGCTTTTTATAATGATGCTCAGTACACACAAGGATCTCCCAAAATTGAGATGTTCAGTGATGGGGGAAGGTGGAAAACTGTAATGATGATGGCAAATAAAATGCAAGTGCAGCATGCAATAGATGAACTAAAACTTTATTAAAATTGGAGGAAAAAATAGCTACTCTCAAAAGAGAAAATGTAGCAACTTATGCCTCAGAGTTAGGGATCAAAGCTGTGCAGAGACAAAGACAAAAAGTTTGGCAATAAATGTGTTGATAGTTCCATGGCGAGAAAGTTGCATTTGAATTGTCAGAAGAAGGTCTCTGGGCTCTGTGATTTGCCGCTGCATGACCACAATGCCACTGTGGTTGTTCACTTTTTTTGTGGTGAAAAAACCCTCCTGGTTCCCGCTGATGATGGACAGCAGTATTTTATCCCCAGGGACAGCACTGGAAGGGCCCATGCGGAAAATGTCGGTGGGTACTTGAATGTTGGTAGGAAAAGAGAGGTGATAGTAGGTTATTCTCAGAGGCAGGCTCTGGCACTCCTTATTTTCATTACAAGGCAAGCGCTCACAGCGACTGCAAGAAAAGTGAGAACACAAGACAAGAGGAAGATTAGCGTACATTTAGCAAGCGTGACAGGATAGCAAGGGCAGTGGGGATGGGAAAAGATATGTTGACTTGCATACTGTATCCATTCTTCAGCCTGGCATCTCAGTAACATAGCAAATGGGCATTTATTAAATAGGGGTGAACTCGTCTGCAGTCGGTGCTTTTGGAGGAGGGTTGCCATTTTCAGAAGTGTGTCAGATGTTGCCCTTTCTTTGCACGCACAGATGGATTGAGTCTGGCACCGCAGTGGTGAGTTTATCTGCATTTGAACAGCTAAGCTCTTCCTCAGGAGAACATCAGCTTTCTTGTTGTTGCTTAAGTTTTATTCTCTTGTTGACTGGACATATGTCCAAAAGATCCTAAGATCCTAAGTGATTATTGAGTTCACTGTGTCCTAGTTGGGATGTCCTTTTAGAGTTGGATTTTAAAACTGAGCAAAGTATTCTGAAATGCATAGTGTAGGGTTAGAAGGAATTGGTATTTCTGAGAGAAGAGACAATATGGATACTGCACTATATATTCATCATCTGACAGCATTCAGAGGAACATAAAACTTGTTTCCAACACTGCTTGTATATTCAGGTTTATTTGCTTTAAAAAAAAATCTTCCTTCTTCTCATGTAGCAGAGTATTTTTCTGTGCCATGAAGAGAACCAACACATCTAAACAAGAACTGAAAAAAGATGCAACAGCCTGATGTCTCTAGCATATCCTACACACTCTGTCCACTCTTACACAGGCTCAAATCACAGGAATGATGCTGGTGAGTGAGAAAACTGTGGTCTGCTAATGGCTGTTTTCTTTCCTTATCACTAAGCACTGTATTCTAGCAACAAGTCCAGAGAACTGAAAAGATTAACTATGAAGGCTGAAAGTGAACAATGAACTTAGTCCCGATGTCAGCACTGGAAATCCTGATCTGTATGAAGAGAGCAATCTCATCCCTTTCTGTTACTGAGAGCAGTAAAGTTTGTCTTGTACAATGCACATACCTGTGTAAGCGGTATTTATGTCACAGCTAATGAAGAACATTGTAGTTTACCAACATAGTAATCAGGATCTGACACATCATGCTACCTGGTGGGTTTGAGAGGTGGTTACAAATTTGCATAAAAGGAAAGATTACATGAAGTTAGGATTAAAGATATGCCCAATTCACCACATTCAAGTTGGTATCTGAACACCCTCTCAGACAGATGCATGGAAGTGGAGGTAGACATGACAACTTGAGCTGAATGTTGACTCTGCAAAATTTGGGGATGATCAGGTAAGGCATTTAGCTCCAAATTTGCCTCATGAGCAGCTATGAATCAATTAAAAGTATCTACAAGAGTCTCTGAACCCAGTAACAATATTCAATCCACAGGCTGAGATTTTGGAACCTAACCTATTTATTCATTTCTTCACAGAGAAATGCTCCAGCATGAAGGCATGGTTTGCTTCTTATTACCTCACAGTGTGGTAAGAAATCTGACTGCCCATTTCATTATTTTATTTTGTCACATTAAGTTGAGCTCCTAACAGGAGTAGCTGGTATCAAAATTATACGCAAAATAATCATTTTCAAAAAGAGTAGTTAAAAGCAACCTCAGTTCTTCAGTTAATGCTTTTTGTGTTTTATGTTCTCTTCTAACACCACTTGCAAACCCAAAGTACAAAGCAATTCTTTGAAGACTTTAATGCATTCTTAATTTTATTCATGTGTGTAAAGATCACACACAAGTCTTCACGGGATGGTCATCTAATTAAGTGTGGATATTCCTGGAATATTTTCAGGTATAGTGAGTTCTGCATTCTTTTCCGAAACGTCATCACTAACTCCCCTAAAGAGAATTCCTTAATTTTGTCAAAATAATGAAGCTACTTGGTTTTGTTGAAATCATGAAGCAAGCCAACACATTAATATCTTAGTTGAAAATGCTTTCTCCATGTAATCTTTTCAGAAGCACAAATATGCTCATAAAAATGCCATGACTTAATTCTTTTATAAAAGTAAAACATGTTTTGTAATAACCAGATCTTTATTTTTTTTTAAAGACCAAAAAACCCTCAAATCTCTCAACTTCCTAAGATTTGGAAAAGGACATTCTGTTGATTCAGAAAGTTATTTGTGGAGACAGATGTGCCTGTGGCTAGGAGTAAGAATTATTCAAAATTCATCATCTTTTATCTTATTCTTTGGTGGTGCACACTACACACTGCACACTTCACTATGGGTTTAGTTAATGTGTGCTAATTTTTCCATCAAATAACCACAAAGAAGAGATAGCAAATATTATTGCTTTCAAGAGCCAGAATTCATTCTGGGGTCATGCACCATAAAGGCAGTAACAATGAGCATTTAAATCACGGTGTACTCTCTAGACCTTATTTAAATGCTACCAGTGGGAAGAAGAAAATCACATGGTAGGGGAATTCAGCAGCCGACTGGTAACGAACGAGTAGCCCAAGACCCTGGGTGCCACTACAGCTCTGTAGCATCTCACGATGGATGAAGTGGCCATGCAGCCACTGTGCCTGGCCACCACAATGCGTCGCTGTGGCCACAAGCACAGGGGAACCTGTGGGAGAAGGGGAGGGCTGGAAGAGGTATAGTGATGCTGCCAGAGAAATGCACACCACTTGGCAGTGAGGGGGTTTTAGATGCATCTTAGCAGATCTCTGCAATGAAACGCATGGGTTAGAAAAATAAGTGTATAGTGCTGTTGAATGCTTATTCCTGAATTAATTCCTGATTATTTTAGCTTACTGCTATTTAGCTCAATTATTCAATTTTAAGTTTTTTGTTTGTTTGTTTTTGCTTTTGTTTTTTTACTTGGCTGAAATACTGGCTTCAAGAAATTACTAATAGTTTGAATTTTGCATACCAAATACTGGTTACTCATAAAGGAAAATTAAACTATTAAAACAAAAAAGATATTATCTTAGAGAATAAATACATCTAACAGAAAATATTCTTCCCTCCTGTTAATTTCTGAGCCTGGTTTTCACATGGTACAGAGGCAATTCATTCAATTTTGCCAAAAGAAGTTGAATGGTTTACAACACTTTCTTATACACTGAAAGTAAAAGAACTTTTTTTTCCAGGATCTATGGTTTTGTAATTTACTTTATATATGGAAACCATCTCAACTTGCTAAATGACAAACCAAGTATGATTACCAAACTGTACACTACACATTTCTGAAATTCAATCCTGCAGATTTCCAGAGCTGGAACAATTTTCTGCACTGCCTACAATATACTCCACTACAAAGGCTTTCCCTTGATAGTGTGGATATATACTCTGCATGTTCCTCCTATCTGGAGCTGAAAACTTTCAAAGAGCTTTAAGCCATAGAAGACACAGACCCATCTCCATTTTGCCCTCAGCATTGAGCCTTTATGTGCTATCCTATGCCCTGGCAGGGATGTATGGACCAGATGACCTCCAGAGGTCCCTTCCAACCATAACCGTTCTGTGATTCTGTGATCCTTGATTCATTCATCCATCTTTCCCAACTGGGCTCCTTCCTTGCTTACTGCCCTTCCTGCTCACTCAAACCTTTGGCATCAGGATCATCAACAATGCGCTGATCCTCTTCTTCCTGCTCCATTCTCTCCTGGCTGACACTTGTTCCTCTCAATTTCAGTCTCACAGTCCTAGCCCCAAAACATATACTCGTTTCCTCAGTATCTCTGTGCAGCCACCCCAAACTATTCCTTGCTCTGATGGTCTTCACCCAAACCTGGCATTAATCACCCTTTACCAGAAAGGTCCTGACCCTTTCCCCCATCATAACCTGCACTGATTTCCACAGTTTATTTCATCTTTGTCTCTGAATTTTTTATACAATTTTACTCTCCACCCCTGAAGCATCTCCTAGATTCATTTTCCTCACCTGCTCACACCTTCAGATCTGTCCCTCCCTACATTCAGCCTCCGCCCTAAGTATGCCTTTCCTTCTTACAGAGCTGGCTCTTCTCTCATCTGTGCTAGAAACACCTTTCATGAAGTCTGGGTTATCTTTAAAAGCACAAAAGAAAGAGGCTCTGGGACTGTCAGGGTCAGGCCCAGGACAGGTAGTAGCTAAAGTTACAGAGATCAGGCTTCTTTCCTGTGGCCATTTGTGGGAATGGGCTCAGACAGTCTGTGAAGTTGGCGCATGCACATTTTAGACTCCTTTAAGAGGCTCATGTCTGCTAAATCGGAAGAGGATTGTTTGCTGATAAAATAGAAAGACATCTCTACTGACAAGAGGAATTAAATTGTGTTGAGAAGGATAGTCAAACACAGATTGACAAAGAGGCTATGAAATCCTTATCACTGAAGGACTTTAAGCAAAAGTTAAACACCTTTCAGAAATACTCCAGGAAGTCCTGACACTCCCTTGACACACACGGGTAATTACCCATCCAGGTCCTCTTTTATAAGGTTTATGAAAAAGAGCTAGCTGCAATTTTGCAAAGATTTTTAACTTTAAAAGTTTCACAGAGTTTTGGTAAGGATGACAAAAAGTGCAAAAGTAATCCCCTAACAAATTTCAGATTTCTGCTCCAAAATCTGACAGCAAACTCAACGAAAAAATAAATTAATTAATCAATGAAATTTCTTAAACACACAAACCAATGTATTCCTGCCTACCCTTGTTCTTGGAAATGAGTGAACTGCTTTGGCAGAAATTTACCAAACTTGCGCCTGAATTAGACACCTGGCATGTACAATTTCAGATGCTGGTTATGTTTTGGCAAAATTCTAAGCAGTTAAAAACAGGTTCTAATAATGAGAAACAACAGGCAACCTTAATAACATGCAGGCATGTCTAAAATACAAAAATATTTCCCAATCTAGCTCAAAGCAGCATATATTTCTGACACACCGCTGTAACTGCTCTTTATCTTTTCTACTATTTTTCTTGGCTTAAATTTATATTACAAATGTTTGACTTCAGTGTCACAAAAAGAGAATTTATTTGTTATCCAATTTGATAACAAAAAGTGTTTGGTAAGGGCAGTGCAGCAAGTCCTATTGTGAGTAGCTGTAAATCATACCTATCCTTGGAAAAATACCAAGCCTATAGGCTTATGAGAAAAAAAATATATATACAGAATTTAAGCAAAATAGTTTAGACCATCAATAAAATTATTACATTAAGGACCAGACCATGCCAGGCACTTTGCTGGTCTTTGGGGATGCTTACACAGGGTGTTTGCTCATGAAGCTGAGAATATCTGTAAGCTGTTCTGAGCTTTCAGCCTATAGCATCTGACAATCCTGCAATTACCTCATCTAACGACAATCACCTCTGCTAAAACCACCATGCAAAAATCTCTGCTTTAAAGTTATTAGGTAAGGAAGTTTCTGGATCACTGAGAGTGGTTGCCCGTACATAAGAATTTTAAGGAAAAATAAGAATGAACTTGTATTGGTAGGACTGAGACTTATTAAATTATAGTTGTTCCAAAGAAAATTTGGGGTATAGGGTAAAAAGTTCTATGGCGCGTCAACTTGATGGGAATAGAAAACGTGTTGTCTTTCTTATGATAGGCCAAGTTGGTGAAACTGGAATGTGTTTTGAATAAGAAAGAGAAGAAACCAGTATTTCTAATAAATAGGATGATATAAGAAGCCAGATATTTTAATTTTAGAGTCCTGGCACAAGGTTAGGTGAAAAAGTGATTTAATGTCATTATCATGCAAGGACTAACAAAGACATGCTAGCTATCAGTTATGATGGCTTACATATGCCAAAAATTATACAAGAATATTTAAATTAATTTGGATTAGAAAGGGCACTAAAGAACAATCTTAAGGAACTGTTCCCTAGTGGGAACAAAGTAACCCAAGACACACACCCTGATACTGGCATGCTGGTATAATAATAATAACTGGCTAAGTAGGAGAGTACCTATCTGCCCATTGAACTAACTTGGACATTTTGCAATACAGATAATTAACTTGTATTCTCTTTGGTTTATGCAAGCACATTTTTGACAATATATTTAGTAACTTTGTCTGAATCTGTCAAGAGGTGAAAGCCTAATAAATCCAAGATAATCACTCAAAGACTTAAAATAATTAGAACTTTACTGGGCAGCTACAGGATTTGTTTCTGATTCACAGCCTAATTATAGCCCTAGCACATCAGAAGAATCTCTCTACGAATCTGAGTTAGGCAGAGTAAGTCATTATAGAGCTGCAACAGCCCAGACAGAAAAACAATTCAGACATCCTATTACTTCCAAAAAAAATCCCTAACATCTCAAATAGCCATTACTTTCAACACATCCATAAAAATATAGAAAAGAAAGAAGATGAAATGGAATATGTGTTAACAGCTATTTTATAAAATGAATTTTTCAACTCTAGGATGTCCATAAGAATAAAAATCTGCTAATTCTGCTTTGTGGCCCATTGCAAATGAGGTGGGTTTTTTTTTTGAATTAAGATAGATACAAATAACACATGATATTAAATAAACAGTACATCTGCATCATGAGGCACTTCTTGTTTACTGACGAGACCAACATAACTTAAAATTTAATTACTATTGATACATCTCAAAAGCGTATTTTATAAATATTTGTTTTTATACTATGAAATCCCTCTGCAGCATTCTGATCAAATACGTCTGCTATACCACTTACATGTCATTTTACAGCTTAAGGTTTAAATGGAAACTAATCAACCCCCACAAAGTCCCTCTGAGGAAGCTGGAAGCACCAGCTTCATTCTACAGAGAAGGTACAGAGACGGTGGGTATATGAACACTGGTTGTGAAGAGCAAAATAGCAAGCTGATAACCAGTGTCATTTATCAGCTTTCCTCTCGAGCTGATGCATACACTTACCTGGGTGTGAGATACACAGAGAGTACAGGAGTACAGGGTGGCCATAAAGCCATAGGGCAAGTGGAAAAGCGGTCATCTGCATCAGCCATATAGCTATGCCACCGAAATTTTGAAATGGCTTCTAGCTAGCATTGCCAGCACTACAGGATTGGTGTAAATGAGCTGCCAGCTACCCCTCCTCCCCTATCTGTGTCTCGTATTTTCAAGACCAGAATAGCTTTCTCTGACCTAGGTTAAGAGCCAACATAAGAGATAATTCTACCACTGGAGTATAATAGTAAGCAAAGGCTGAGTGTGACAGAAAAGTTAGAATTTTGAAGCTGAATGTAATCCTCCTAACAGGTTTGCTGCAAGGTAGCCAGAGAGAGAACATCAACATACGCTTCTAGAGAACATTATAATGCAAACCATTGCCACATGGCATCTTTTTAAGGGAATATCTTTTTTTTTTAGACTGAAATAGGACCACGAGAAAAGGACCAGACCTGTGTGTGCAAAACTTGGGGTAGGCCTAACCAATAAAGTATGTATTTGCCGGAATATGTTACATATTCAGTCAGCAGTGTGAGGAGAATATGCCACCAAAAAAACGTTGTACCTTGAAAAGAAAGTACTTACGTATCTCCAGACTTGCGGTAATTTTCTGGACATTCCAAAGACAGACAGCGAAAGCCCCCCTGGATATTAAAGCAGGTCTCATTGAAAGAGCAGTTGTGGGTTTCTGCAACACACTCATCAATATCTGCCAAATGGAAAAAGGTGAGTGGGTTAAACACATGCTTTTCCTCTATTTGCAGGTGCCATATGATGAAAGTATCACATTAGGTACTAGAGAATATGGGGTGCAATTAAACATTATTACAGGATTAAGGAGAGCAGGAAGAAAACTAACCCAACCAACAGGCAAGAACAAGAAAAGGAAGAGCAGCAGTGTCACTAAGTGGGCAAGACTTAAATATTTGCTGAAATGTCTACAGCATTATGATATTTCCTTTTAACAGATAAACCAATTCATATAATTTCACAGTGGGAATCTTCATTGAGTTTGCTCAAGTTCTTTAAGAGCAGTATAAAAACATTACTGCATTCTATAGGCTGTAAAAGAAATTTCTATTGGATCCCATTATTTATTATAAAAAATTGGTCTCTCCAGATTTCAAGCTGATACTGACTGTTTTACTTCTAGTGCTGCAGGACTATAAACACAAAACCTTTCTAGAACTCTTTAGAAGCCCACAATCCAGTTACATCTCCCTGAACCCATTGAACGTACCTTGGCAGTTGCGTGCATTGGGTGCCAACCTGTAACCGGTGGAGGGACAAGTACACTGAAAGCTCCCAGGAATATTAATACATCGAAAGGAACAGATATGACCTCCAGTAGGTAAAGCACATTCATCAATATCTGCAAGAGGAAAACACCACTAATTTACTATGTCTGCACGGCATTTTACTAAGTGCACATATATGGTGTTCATGCTGT
This sequence comes from Anser anser, assembly GCF_964211835.1. Classification (NCBI taxonomy): domain Eukaryota; kingdom Metazoa; phylum Chordata; class Aves; order Anseriformes; family Anatidae; genus Anser; species Anser anser. The sequence goes on from NC_139720.1 coordinate 73,396,028, forward strand.
GAGGCTGAAACACTATTTCATGATTATAACTAGTGGAAAAGGAAAACAATTATTGATTAGGGCCACAACTATCTAATGAAGGCTGTCAGGAATAAATGGAGGTGTGAAGAAAATTAAAAGCAATCGAAGGGCCTAAGAAACAGTCTGCTTTTGCCTTATAAATGCAATAACACTGTAAATACGGTGACACATTATTGTACTACTTTACTAAGGGGGCAGAGAGGAATAGTATTATCCCTGTTTTAATAAAAAGAAAATTGTGATGTTTTGCCCAAGTTCTTACTGCGTATTACGTCCTAGATATCATAGCTCAAGTTCAAGATCTTGTCCACTGGGTCACACCCACATTCTCCTATTACTTGATCAAAGCCTACATACACATTAATTCAGAACCAGCCACAAAAGGAGGATATATAAAACACCATGTAATAATATTGTATATTACGTATGTAACACACAAACATGTTTGTATATTCACTTGCTGAAGCCAAGAAATTCTGCTAGTTGCTCAGTAACAAAAATTTTTAAAAAGGCACATTTCTGACCAGTTACGAAAGTATGTGAAGTTATAGTTCCGTGTAAACAGCAAAGCTGACACCATACAATCGAGCAGAGATATTTCTAGACAAAGGCATGGGTGGGAGACTTTTATTAAGTACAGGTTCATAGTTTCGCAGGAAAATACCAAACAGAATCAAATGTTAAAATGCATCTATTAAGAGTCTATTAAACTGTTTATGTATGTCATGGCGTGAACAGAAAATGCTCAAATCCTTTATCTGCAAAGACAGTTCTTACCTTCACATGAAATCCCATCTATGTCACTAAGTTGAAAGCCACGGCGGCAGTAACACTGATAGGAGCCATACACATTGGCACACTCTTGACTACAGGGGCTGCTCTCACACTCATTTAAATCTGAAATGCAAAATTATACACCTGAAACCCCAGTTTCTTGCTGTATTTGTCACTCCTGTTACAGGACTGAGGCTAAAGTTTGGTTTCTTTGGTTTTTGTTTTTTTAATAATTAAAAAAGGATGGTTTACATATTACTGAGTAAGCTGGAAATAATGGGCTTTGGTTGTATTATTCTCAAGAGGGTCTGGTAGTATAGGTTACTGTGTGCTATTATTTCCCACTATCCCTCAAGGTGCGTGACTTGGAGGGAGTCGTTAGGACCACACCTGCATCTTTATATTTGGATATCAGCAAAGCTGGTTGTTAAACTCTTGAATCTGATCTAGTCACATCACTTGAAAATGTGGTAAATACAGACACATACACCTCAGCATGATCCAGCCAAAGGACAAAATATTGGAATTGTGGACTACAGCAGTCTTGATTAATCATAGCAGCATTCATGCTATCAAAGGGACAACATCGGGTTGATTTCTTGTACCAATCCAGAGCAGTCTTATGAGCTAAAATCAAACAGGAATAGCTAAACAGTGACAAGCTACATCTCACACTATATACCTAATGCATATAGCCATACCTTCACATGACCTGCCATCAACTGAAAGTTTGAATCCCATGGTACAAGTGCAGTAGTAGGAACCAGGAGTATTCTCACACTTGTGAGCACAAAGACGGCCTGGATAGCGTCTGCATTCATTGATATCTGCAACAATAAACATACAGAGATCTATATATTGGCTGGCTTCCTTTAAGTAGTACTCTGGACAGGACCATGGTTTTGAGTTTTATTTTTATTTTCCAGACTTAAAATTAGAGAGGGAAGGATTTACCCAAAATGCCCATCATTTAAAAAGTACCCTTGTGCATAACTGAATTAGCCAATATAAAGAAGAAAGTCATTTTGATCTTCCAAAGGAATGTTTTGCTGCAGGTGCCTACAAAAAAAGTCACGCAAAACAATTACATGCACTCTCATAATCTTACCTTTTAGCAGGATAACAGATAACATGTCGACAATACTAATACAGCTTCCTTTGAAGTATCAGCATGTCTTTAGTATGGTGTTAGATTTATACAAATAATACAGTAGTCAATTTTATATTTAGATGAAAGGTTATGCAGAAAGCCATAACATTCTTTATACAGGCTCATTTTTTAAAATGCCATGGTTGGATTTACTTAAGTTGATAGGTACAACTTACCAACACAAGTTCTACTGATGACATCAAAAGAATAGCCAGATTTGCACTCACAGCGATAATTGCCCGGGGCATTTATACAAACATGTCCTTCGCCACATGGCTGATTGGAAGATAAGCATTCATCCACATCTATAAAAAAAGAAAATGTGATTGTAAGTACACTTATGAGGATTCAAGCCGAGAGAAGAGCAACATGTTAACTCTTATTTCAGATGCATATTTGTGTGTCCCTTCTATCTGTAAAATAAAGTATAAATTCTTGCTGCCTTACAAGTGTTTTATGGGCTTTCTTTAGTGGTAGTTGTAAACTTTTGAAACAGAAAGTGAGACTTGGATCTAGCTCCTAGCTTCAACAAGATCAGAGTAATAATTGCAAAATTCTGAATGTAAAATTCTTACAGAACAAGGTATCTCTCACACATGTGCTGTAGATCTTGATAGGACTTGGGAAGGAAAAAAAACAAGAAATCAAGAAATCAGATAATCTTTGGAGGAAATTAGGTGCAAAACTATTTTATTATGAATATTCAATATTCATGGAACCTATTTCTTCACCTAAGGTAAGATGTCAGAAGACCACAGTCAGTTGTGCTTTGATAAACATTTACAATAATTAAAAATGCAGGCAAAATACCTCTCTTTGCAAAAGCTACCTTAGTTAAATGCCAGCCCACGGCATATCTGCCTTTCAACCTTATTTGAGTGTCTTCTGAGAGACATTATGTGGCAGGTGGTCCTTGCGTTATAACTATGTACTGGGGAGATTTTAGACCACACAGCATTGTTCCAGTATATTAGTATAGTCACAGACAATGCCGTTTTGAGGGGGGGCAATTGTCACTTCTGTTTTTCTTAGTGTTTTATGAGTAATTTGAAAGACAGAGAGGATCTTTGTCACTCTTCACTTTCTGTGACTGCCATGAGGGAAAGAACAGGATCAAGAACTGGTTCTGGGAACAAGTGAAACTTAGGCAGAGCTCAAGAAACAAGTAAACATAAATGGTTCGTTTTCTGTAAACTTTTTTTTTCCTTCAGAACTGTTACTTACCTACACATCTCGTTCCATCTTCATTAAGATGATACCCTCGGCCACAGCTGGGTGAGATTCGCTGGCAGGTGTATGAGCCATCAGTGTTAATGCATATCTGCCCAGCTGGACATGGCATGTTGGTGCTCAGGCATTCATTGATATCTACAAGAGTACAGTAAGCCAATGTAACAATCTGCTGTCTAATGATGTTTCAGGTAAGATGCTTTTCTTACATCCTTCGTGGTTTGAAAAGCTCTGCTCATGGGAGCACAAACATTTGTGTCATTTAGCTTCAACAATATTATGCCTCTGGCGTGAAGACTGGGAGAGGTACAAAGGGCCCAGATCCCATTCAAAAGCTGAGGAAATTGGCTATAGAATTTGTCTTTGTTTAAAGGCCTTTGCAAGTCATCCCCCCCAAGATGTACAAACAGATGATGAAGAATTCAGTTTACCAGCTCAACCAGTTATGTTGCAGTCTATGCGTGAGGATTACAGCAAGTGAGATGTAGTAAGTCATATAGGTAGCAGTAGTCTGCATTTTTACAGAGAAAAACTACTTCTCACAGGTATTCATCATTAATACCTTACCTCATCTCATAATAGGTTGTCCATGTAAACATTTAAGAACTTGAACAGCTCTTTTTGTGTGTGTGTGTGTGTGTGTGTGTGTGTATTCACTATGCATCCCTCTACCATCCATGAAATGTACGGGTTTTTTGTTTTTACAAACTGGACATCATATCAGTTTGTGACAGATTTTGCCTCGATAAAAAAAAAAAAAACACACACACACACACACAAGAATAAAAAATGAAAAGCAAAACCCCAGAATACGTAATGAGATGAGACTAAGCTATATCAGAGTGTGATCTGGTACAGTTTATGTAACCAAGAAGGTAAGAAACGCGCTGTTACCCAAGGTTAGCAATGTGCTATTAGTTCAGAGAAAAGGACTTTCAGAGTTAGGAATAAGTGACTATAGGTGATTCCAAAACAGCCTTCAACAACTGGAAATGTTAATATATCTAAGACCTGACAGTCTGTAGGAACAGTCACTGCTTGTGAATGTATGGACATGCATCCTAAAACCTTCAGCAATATCCAGTTTCATGTGCCTACTTCTCTGCCCCAAGTTTTCCTCCTTATCTCACTCGTACGTGATCATTATTTTTCACAGTAGTACTGCTAACTGTCAAAGAGCTACTGCTTTCCAGTTGCTACAATAAAAAGCAAAGAATTGCTTCGTTGGAAAGACAGTAAAGCTTTCATACTCTTTCCCCCTCGATACCATATAAGGGAACATTTGATTAAGTTTGTAAAATTAGCTTGTGAAATTGTTTTGCCAATTATTTTGAGCAAGTTCATACCACTGCAAATTGCTGTGGATTTACTAATGTCAGTGCAGACATGGTAACTTCTACAGCTGTGGACCTAGTGTTGGCTATGGCATATAAGTGTCTTCAAAGGGTTTGTTGTACACAACAACCAGCTCCCTTCAACTTGTTTGCAAAATTTTTGCAATTTTATTTTCAGCCTCAGTGTTTCCAGTATCAGATTTCAGCACTACTGAGTACAATATGGTCAGGAGAATGTGGGGCTGACAATGAGCTAGAATTGGCAGCTGCGGCTGCTCAGCCAGTTCCACAAGTCCAAAACACACCATGCCGCTGGGGGGAATTTAAAGTTAAGTTGAGACTTGAAAACACTACTCAGGGGAATAATTGATAGATTTGTAGGTCACATTAGACAATTCCATTTAGAGTATGCTGGAAACCAGTGATCCTAACATATTTACTGAAAGGTTTTAACTCTGTTTTGTAGGAGCCTCAGAGTAACTTAACAGGTCTTGGAAACAAGGCATTAGCACAATAGATTCTAAGCAGTCTTTAAAATAAAATAAAATAAAACTCCTCTCCACAGTGTATGATAATTAGTCCCTCATTCTCACACATAGTAATATTCTTCATAAACCACAGCTAAAGGTGGATAGGTCTAGCTAAAGGTGGACAGGTCTAGAAAGATATCTGTAGACCCTCTGCATACTAATATCAACAAAGTATGTTACAGAGGAAACCATAATTTACAGTTTTTTATACTAAGCTTTAGCTAAAACTTTTTGAATAGAGGGAGATTAAAACATACCACTTTACCCAGATTTTGTTTCAGATAAAATCTCTGAAGGCTTAAGGAAAATGTTCAAATGCAGCCAAGTGCCATAAGTACCCAAATCTCATTAAAAATAGATATTTAGTATTTAAGTCTTATTTAGAGGTCTTTCATCTGTAAATCTTACCTGTGGGACCAACCCTGTCTTTAAAGAAGCAGAAAAAAGACATAGCAGAGCAATACATACATACATGAAGAATGACTTGAGAAGCTCAGAACTTACCCAGTGAAACTACAACTTAACTCCTAAGCATCACTAAAGTATTCACTGAGATAAGAGTATGTCTTACCAATACAGTTGCCTAGCGCATCTTGTATAAACCCATTCATGCACTGTAGCTTGGGTCGGCAACGGAAAGATCCTGGAGTATTCTGACAGATAAAATCGGGGGGGCAGTTATGAGTACCAGTCTCACATTCGTCAATATCTGGTACATCACAAAAAAAGATTGTTAGCAGGAGTTTGACAAACTTTTTCATCACATTTAAAACATAAGACAGTTTAAAATGTCAGACAGATTAATCCTCAGCATATTTTCATGCAATTCAGTGCAGTGAACCGGGATCAATCTGAACTGTTGCTTCAAACAGAATCTCAGTAAAAACATATATAGGCACGTATGTGTTTATTATGCTATTACACATTTAGTTCTCATAACTAAATGGTTCAAAATGACTACAAAGCATCTGAAGCACCATGTTCAGCAGTGTTCAGTCTTGATTCAGCACTGTGCTTATACATGGGCTTAACTTTGAAGTCAGTAGGACTTAATTAGGTGTCCAACTGCATTTTTAATTTTAACCTTAGATCCAAAGTAGACATTGTTCATTTCTTTCAAAAGTGAATTAACTAACCTTGACTCTCATCTATATAAAGGTCTCTTTGCATTATTTTCCTTTAAAATGCATACAAATATTATTTACGTGCACTTTAATATTCCATTCTACTGCATTACAGGAAATAAATATTTGTGAATAAATTATGATTCAGACAAAGCAGACAAGGGCTAACAAGGTTTCATCCATGAACGTAACCTAGTCCACATAAAAGTGACTAAAATTTTATGTTCACCACCTCACAATGGGAAGAAATCTCCTAAAACTATTAAAATGCAGAAACTTCCTAGCTATAGCATACCTTGGCTTTCCCATCTATGCTATGGACACAACAGTAGAGACAACTGCTTATCCCTAACGGTTGTGAGATTCAGAAAATGATTGTGGGGCCTACTTTAAGTTTAGTATGGGTTTTACATTGTTACAATTAATTGTTTTAAATCAACAGGGTTTTATGTGCTGCACAACTCAGTAACCAGACAAGTATTTTCCATGTCATTTTGCAAGGCATTTAAAAATCATACATGAAGATTATTCATTTTCTATTTTCATCACTATTAACACAATGTTAATAATTAACTTCACTACCATATCTTATCCAGATAAGAAATTTCTAAAGCTAATGGCATGCATAATTTAATGACTGTATTCCCATTTTTCCACCAGAGAAATATTGTTAATACTTGCTGGTAAACTATTTGTGGGCCTAAAACTGATGTCATTCAAATCAGCATGAATTTTACTTCAAAGGGAGCAAAGTTGGACCACAATACTTTCAAAAAACATCATCCATATGTTCTAGGGGTTTTGTGCTGTAGTTTGTTTATCAGCTTTTTCTTTTTCTTTTTTTTTTCCCTCCAATCTATTGTTCATCACTGATTACTCTGTGAAATAAAACCCTACACAGAATTTTGTCTGAGTACACTTACTCAATGGAATGAAATTACAGACTGTTTTTAAACAATTCTAGGCTCTGGGGGAACAGACCTTTTCGTAGTGGAAACCAGTTCTACACCATATGGTGTTTGCTGCCAATTTATCTTTGCAAAGGTAGCATGTCAGGTGCAGCTATGGATACATGTAACAGCATACTCTGAGCTAGATGCAACATGAAATCACTAATTTCTTTTTTTTTTTTTTTTTTTAAAAAAAGACTATTACCCTTATGTTCAAACACAAGGCAGCACTGGTTTTAACCTTTTTTTACTTTTACATCCTCAAGAATGTTGTGATTAAGAAGTGAATCCGATTGTAATGAATTTAATCCTCCTGAAGACAAAGGCTTACTTTTTTTTTTTTTTTTTTTTTGTCCCCAAGATGCATCTTATCTTAGCATTTTCAAATTGAACTGCCTGGTCATTTCACTTACCACTTTGCACTTAGAAATGTGCAAACTTGATTCTTTGAGATGAAAATAAACCATCAGATATGTGCCAGGAGCAGGACTTCGGCACTCCACTCATTAAGAGCAACCAGTTCACAAGACAAGACTAGAACTAGCCAGAAGTAAACACCTAAAAAATGCATACAGTGTGAGTGTGGGTTCTTCAAAATCATCTGCTTCAGTCTGCAGATCAGCTCTTGTCACATAGCACAACTTGACAATGTATAATAAACACAGCTCTCTCTTCTGGAAGTCTTACCATAGTCCACAGGCAGCCTGTATTTGGTATTTGCAAAGTGACAGGTGGAAAACTACTGTCCCAGAAGAACTAGAGCTGCCTGTGTGTCCCTGTGTAACTACGGCTTACACACATATTTCCCAAAACATAAAAAGAGCAAGACATGATGATGGTTTAATGTTTGTTTGTTTTGGTAGTGTGTTTTTGTTGTTGTTGTTTTTGTTGCTGGGTTTTGGTTTTTTGTTTGCTGTTTTGTTTTTCTTTTTAAAATGTAAATCTGGAAGATTTCAGTTTCTCTGCCCAGGACATACCTTTACAACGACTGTCATCAGTTAGTTCATAACCAGTTCCACAGCTCGTGTCCCGCTGACAGCGAAAGGATCCTAATGTATTGACACAAGTTTGTCCAATCCCACAGCTGTGTGTACCAGTGATACACTCATTAATATCTGGAATATGTAAAGGGAGGGAGGGGATAGCGGATGGAGAAAGAAAGAACAAAAAAGAGTAAATAAAAAACACAAAACTACTGGCGAGAGCTGAGACCAAAGGCTATCTGTGGGCACACCTCCAACCACTGATTATTTTGGGCATCAGGTTACAAAGAATGGTGTAGGTTTGTCCTCACACTCCCAAAATGTGGCTACTCCTCTCTGTTCTTAGAGTGTTAGATGTTTTGACTAAAAGGACTAACAACTGCTGATTCACCGTACTTAAGAACAGAAGGAAATTGTACCAAGTGCAAGCAAAGGACCAACGATCACCTGACTGGGTCTAGTAGCAGATGATTATAACTATAGTGACTTATTGAATGCAGCAAACTTTCAGAAACGTTTCTCTTGCTCTGGATCCCACCCACATATGGCTTAAGGACTCCTCAGGCCACAGGCTGCAACTTTCTACTTTCTAGCTACTGATAGACGTTTGTGAATTTTTCATCTTTGTCTTGAATCCATAAGAGTATTTGGCATCCACACGTCATATGTAAGTTTTTTCTTTTTATATTTCACATTAGGCTAGTGTTAATCTGACCAATCATCAGTGTCTGTTTTATATTCTGAAGTTTGTATCACAGCTACTCACCTAGACCCCGTTTTCAGTCAATGAGAGAAAAAGGCATTTCTGATGAGTAACACTTTTCATCCTAGAACAGCTACTCAAAATATGTGAGGTGAACTGGAAGTGCTTGTTTCTCTCAACCAGGAAAAAAAAAAAAAAAAAGGTGCCTTGGCTGACTAGCTCAGAAGCAGATGTCCACATTATATACGTCTGAAGTCAAGCGTGATGAGCTCTATCCCAGCCCATTTCATCTGATGCCCGTTTAGTTTTTGTACTGGGAGAAAATGAACAACTCTTCCCTCTTGACTATTCCCAGGCCACTAATGATACACGCAACTTTCAACCTTTCTGTCAGTTGTGTCCTCAACAAGCTGAAGAATCTTACTCTATTTCATCTGTCTTATCAATTATTATCTACTACTCAATTATCATCTACTACTAAAATAGAACACAGGTATTTTATTTTGGCTTTGCTCACAAGGAAAAGCTAAAGATCTACTGTGTCTTCTTTTTAAGATTTCACCTCCTTTCATTGCTGATATAAACATATTCTGATCTCTTCTGACTGGATTTTTTTTCTTTCCTTTTTTTTTTTTTTAACCTATTCTTGCTCTTTTGAAATAAGGGTGTTGATTATCGAGGTAATGATTTTAGTTCTTTTACCTTCACAGTTGACACCATCTGGTTGAAGTTGATACCCAACAAAGCAGGAGCAGACATAACTGGATCCTGTGTCTCTGCACTGCTGAGAGCAGGGACCACCACCTAATTGGATATTTTAAGAAGTCTTATAAAATTAGGATGCTCTTCACAGGGACTGAAACAAATCAAAAATTTACAGGATGCTTGCTGATTTATTTAGAAAACCAAATAACTAAATACACACATATTAGAAGAAGGAAAAGGCACTAGAAGCATTTGCAATTATTGATTTTTTTTCAGCACTAAAAATGAATACAAGGAGGAAGTAAATTAAACAGTTGCTCATAAACCCATCATTGTTACAAAGTGAAGGGAAAATGCTAGGAGCTCAGAAAGCTCCTCAGATTTTGCCTGATAAGTTATAACTTTGTATGATTACTGCTATACAATAGGGAATAGAAGAGGCATTACCACAAGTTAATGAAACATTTTCACTATTAGCTGCACTTGGCTTTATTTTCAGCCTTTAAATATTAGAACCATACTCCTGAATTAGCTACGACACATCCTCTTTCCTATTCAGCAGGCAGGAAACATGAAAGGGAAAAGAGTATTGTAGGTGACAACAGGTTTAAAGAACATAAAAGACTTAAAACATACTACGGGGATACTAAAGATCTAGTGAAGTATGTACAGGAATCACAAAGGACATGGAAGAGAGCTGGGGTTGTTCTGGCAACAGAAAGAGAGGACACTAAGAAATTTACACAAAACTTGGCTCATCATGAAGAAAACATTTTTTCTGATCTCATTCAGAAATAAATCAATATTAGAAGCTTTTAATATTCTTACAATAGAGAAAAGGTTAGATACTTACAACTGTTTGTTTTAAGAATATTGATATTCTTAGTACAAACAGATTCTATCTTTTTCTGTTTTTCAGGAGAACGTCTGGATAGGCATTAAACAAAAGGCTTGAGATAAGCACTATCAATGTGGGCAAATGCAGCTATTATAACTAAAACTTTCAAGTGAATTAAAGAAAAACATTTTTTTAATTATCACAGTTTCTAATGAGAACAGGGCGATTAATACACAACAGAAATTTTGGTCTTCAGACGCAGTACTGGCAAAGGCAATGACATTACAAGGAACAATAACTTTGAGGTTGAGATGGACAGTTACTGCTTTCTGAACCTCTGCTAATAATGTGAACTCCTGTCAGCCAAAGTAAAACCTATCATGGAAGTGCTGGAAGAACAGAATTTATTTCCTCATATACCATGAAGGTGCTCTAGAGCGAAGTGTTGCAAGTTCCACTGCATAGGAAATTTAAGCTTCCCGTGGTAAAGATTGGAAAATCACAAGTAATTTTAACTTGCCAAGTTTATCAGAAAATATATTGCAGACAGAAACTCTAATTTGTAATTAGTCACACCAATCCACCTCCTGAAGACGTATGATTAAATGACAAATGCAACAACTGATTACATTAAGAAATAATGCTAGGAAAATATGTAACATGGTGTTTTTTTTATTGTGATCTCTTGTAATTAGCAGCTGGAGACAGCGGTTAGAGACAGTTTGGGCTTTGTTAGAGCTCATGTTGGCTTTTGGTTAGAGCCAGTGTTTGGCTAATGACCTTAGTACATGTTTTAAACCTCTCTAGAGTGTAACAGCAATACAACATGCATCACAGTAAATCATCTCGCAACTCGAATAGAAGTCCATTAAATCGATTTTAGCCTAAATACATTACTTAGTTCTGAAATGCTTGTAGAAAATAATAAATCACTGCTATTGTAAGTTTATAGACATGTAAATCACACAGGACAAACAGTAAATCAGAATACTTAGCAGAACAACATCCCAACAACACATTCTTCCCAGGAGGCAGAACAGTCTGACTAATAAGGACACTAGCTGCTTTTCTTCCTTTCCTTTTTTTTTTTTTTTTTCAGGTGATGTATCTCAAAAGGAAACAAGTTCCATTTCATATCCAATCACTCTGATCATCCAAAGAGGAGAATAAAGGAATGCACATATTTAATAGAGACTCCATCGATTCTGAAGAATCCAGAGTACTCCATGGGTTCAGCGAGTAACACATCTGCGTTGTTATCAACTAGAAGTTAAATAAAAGTTAAATGTATAGTCTAAGCTTCAGCTGGGTAAGTTTAATACCACCATGGCAGACAACGCCTTCCTTTAAGAACAACTGAGGCATCACATAATGGCCTACTATTTCATCTTCATTCTGTTCTTTTTACCCTTAACTAGACTAGGCAAAAGGTTTGGGCTAATCGCTAGATCTACACCTAGTTAACTTCTGTTGGAGACAATCACAAAAGAGCTGGCTAACAGGACTAGTCACCTGACTTACCTCTGCAGCCATCATGCAGATAAGGATCTTCTTGGTCTAGCTCCTCCTTTGAAATTTCAACTAAAAAGAGTAGAGAGAGACATTAGAGGAGAAACACTTTTCTTCTCACAGTAAAAGGCTGCCTGCTTGGGATGTGATTCAGACCAGTTTTGGATACAACAGGACAAAATTAAAGAGCATTATTTACATATTTTGCAGGTATTTCATTCTTAAATTTGACATTCAAATGCACATGCCCATGAGGCATTTTCCATCTCACTGATTCAATATGAAAGTCATGCTGTGATCACAGATTACATATGGGCTGAGATTTTCAAATGCAGGTTCTTACCATTAGGCTTTTAACCAGAGCTTAACCTGATTTTCATAAGACACGTTGTTGAGGCATGCTTGGTTTCCACTGACTTTATAGTAGCTTGGGGTACTCACAGTTTTAATGAAAATCAGATTAACCTCAGTTATTTATTTAGACTTCATTCCAAAAAACTCCACACCCAACTTTTGGGCACCTAATTATAGCATTCTTTCAAATATGCTTCATGATCAGCAGTACTTCTGCTGCATATATATGTCACGAGAGTCCTTTATCTCTATATGGAGGGCATAAAAGAGCTGAATACATCTACTGACTGAATCTACTGCTTAGCCAGAGAACTAGCTAATGGACTTTTCCAATCCTCACACTTCAGAAACGGTAGGCTGGTAGTGAGATGTATAAAAACACAATCTCAAAATACTCTGGTTATTGAGCAGGAAGCTTAGCGCCATTGCAGTACTCATCCGTATGCCTTTCAACCAATTTAAAAGCAAATACTTGGTCATGGATCTGGAAGCAAATCTGTGAGCAGTGGCACAAGGTTGGGTTGGACACAGACCTCTCAAGCCATAAGGATACATTTTGGTCATGCAGAAGCTGTTGAAAACAGTTTGCTCAAGTCTTGTCTGACTTTGTAGAGGACTCTGGGGATGCAGTTACCCAAGACTCCTCTTTATGTGACCAAGAAAGCATCATACATGGAGTCTGCCTTACTCTCTGCAGCAGAACACCTTGTGTGTCTTGCTACTGCGCAATACAAACACAAGGTACTAGTCTAAGAAGCTGCCATACAAAACAGAGACTGACCTCCTCTTCATGGCAAGGGAAGGTGCTGTTCAAGTATTCTTTGCTCTACCTTCCTACAGGTAATCTTTGTTGTTAATAGGGCTACCTGACATATGTCCAACCACATGTTTTTTTCTTAGTTCAATGGTGAGAACTTTGTCCTGACCTGCTTGCTGACATCTTCATTAATGGTCATTGTAAATGCCACTTGCCCATAGAGGTAAGTGGAGAAATACTGTACATTATGCTTGTAATTCTGGATTTTCAGGTATTGATATATTTCTCATGTCACACAGATATTTTTAAGTCTTCAAATTCTTGGTATTAACACAGTAGTCTAGGTGCAAAGTATCTACTGCTGTAGTCATTTCAGTCAGTGCGAATGGACAAGGGCAATTCCCCTGCTGTGACAGCAGTACACAAAGAAATCGGCAAGCCAGTTCTAAAGGTTACTTGATAAGGGTGTACAGTGACATATGCCAGTTTTCAGAGACCTGAAAGAAATCTGCTAACACACTGGCTCAAGCACACCAGCTCAAGTTTTTGTGGTGGGGTTTAAGTGGTTGATTAGGGTGATGTTTTTAAAATCTGCCACTGGTCATCTTCAAGCCAGAGTGCATGTTTTCAGTGCTCAACAGCCCATGAAGGAGGGAGGCAACGTTCTACAGCATGACTTTCCTGCAGTTTCAGTTCAGTCTGTTAAGTGAAAGATGAAAAAAAAAAACAGGTCTGTCAGTGTCAGTACGTCCACACTCACTCTCTTCAGCTCTGTGGACTATGTATGGAGAAGTGTGTCATGAGCTGCTGCTGTCCAGATCTCCCTCTCATCTGACAACATCGAAGTAAATGCAGAGACACAATGTTGCCCAGAAATGTTCAGTTCTCCTAGACAGACTAAGCATTTCAAATCTGTAGGCATTTGCCTCACACAAAAGGCAACATTTGAATTCTGCATAGCTAGCAAATGCCATCTGGCTTTCAAACCCAATTAAAAGAACCAATAAAAATAAAATTAAAAATTAATAGCTTATACTCAGTTTCTAAGATAAGGAACATCAATGGCTGAAATAACTGTATTACAGTTAAGTTCTGATACAAGGAACTGAGTGACCACTATTTAGCTCTTTTAATCTCTTGTGATATACATTTCAGCCATCACTAGCAAAAAAAAAAAGAAAAGAAAAAAAAAAGAGGGTCAATATACATGTACATTAAATTACTCAAAGGAGGTCTCAAGTTAGAGGAATTGCAACAGGAATTGTTTAAAGTACAAGCGCTCCTTGTACCCCGTATCATTTCCTGTCTCAATCTTTCATAGTTTGCAAGGTAAAATACCCGGTTCCTTTTTAGGAGCATCATCACTGATGGACACATCAGTGCCTTCTTGCCCCTTCACACAACAAGCTCTGAAGACGATTCCACATTGGTATCCTATCTTCAGGTTGGGTTCACAACTCTGTCCTTGAACTTGGGCAGTCTTTCCCAGCAAACAACAGTAACAACATTTCTGTTAAAAAAAAAATAAAAATAAAAGTCACATTTTCGTCCCAGACAAATCACTGCAAGTTTTCTCAGTAGTTTCAATAGTGTTATCTCACCTTGGCAAACTGCTGGAAATTTTTCCTGCAAACTCTTTCAGAGCTTCTGGTATACTTAGGTTCAGTTATTTTAATCTATAGTTGAGTTCAGTAGGCTATAGATCTGGCCTACACAGAGCCACACCTGGTACCCAAATCTAGTTCTCCTAACTATTGTGTATGTTGAATGTGTGTGCACAAATATACCAATATGATGATGTGGAGGACCAGAATGTAGGAAGGACCTATGTATATAGAATGACAAAGCTCCATGCCTGCACACCCCAGTTTTGAACAGCAGTGAACAGCAGGAACTCTTTAACACCTCTGCATCCCTTTTGTGTCCAGATCATTAAACTGAGGCATAATCAATAAAGTGTACGATTCAGTTTACAATTAAACTGCCTACCCAACTTCCCCCCCCCAGAATACCCTTCTCAAAACTAACAGACAAACAAGCAAGCAAATATAATTAATCCAAAGCTAGTGTTAACAGGTCATAAAGAGAAGCTTTTCTACTCTGGAGAACAGACCACATGGTTAAGCATTATTTAAAAGCACCACAGTCCTGACATGGCTTCCAGCAATAAAATACGACCCACACCCTCTAGACATGCTGAACTGCAGCCCAGGGATACACCACAGAAGTGAACACATAAGTTAATCCTGTAGAGGTTTACTTTGATTTTTAATTAAGCAGAGCAGATGGAATAATAAACAACTAAACATTGAATTAAATTTCTGTAATTTGGCACTTTAAGCACCTCGCTTACTGAAAAGGAGGTAACCATTACATTTCTTTCACTACTTTGAAACTACCTATATTCTCAAGTTTTCCCATATAGGGCATTATACATATGTTTCTCTTGCTATATGGCACTAAAAGGTTCTTTTAAAGCCTAAAGCAGCATGAAAGTAAAATAATAAAGCATTTTTTCCTCATTTCTTCATTCTTTTTTTCTTTGAAGCATTCTGAATGAAGTCCATGCTGTAGACAAGCATGCTATTTTGTATTATTTTGTGTTTACTTCTTTTATATACTCAGCCGAATCCCTCCCCTGCTGCAGAATGCTGTATGGCAGGAACTCTTCCCTCCTGGACAGTACTGGGGTCTTCCTTTCATGCCCGCCATAATGCTAAGATGCACATTTTCCCTTATTAGCTACTGTTTGACTGGACAGTTCCTCACTACCTCTTTATTATTTTGTTCTCCAACTACATCTGTACAGTGGCAGATGCTCTGGTTTCATCACTAACATGTCTGGGATACTTCCATCTTTTCTGGATTTAAAAATAAAGACTTAATGATCTCTTTCAGGAATTGCCACATTTCTGAGGATTTATTTTGTCTAACATCTTTCTGAGGCACCCTTCTCAAAGTTTTTAACATCTGTCTATAATTTTGGTGGATTTCCAATTCTCACAAACATAAATTCCAGACAGAAATCAAAACCGAGCTGAAGATTCATTGTTTGACTTAAGCTTGTGTATTTTGATAACCAAATGTTGAATTACTGAGTACAGCTGATTGATGCCTTGCCAAACTGTCATAGTATATCCTTTTGGATATCCACACTGGCTTCTGCTGTTAGGCATATTAACTGACTCACATCTACTTTGTCTTGTCACATGATGCTCAAATTGGGAGTTAGAGTTTCCCTCGATGTTTTTGAAGAGAATGATCATTAATTCTGCTGTTCTTGAAGTGCTGAATAACCTTATGTTCTTTATCACCTCCAGGCTGAGTCAGAACTTAAAGAAAAATCTGTCTCCAGCTAATGTAAATCTTCAGTATTGAGCCTGCTAAATTTTGCAATGTCCATGAGAAACTGCATCCCCATTTAACATAACTGTATGCATTGAACCATTTGTTCAAGCCTGTATTTATTTTAATTGTGCATGATCCATCTTGAATTAAAAATTTGATAATGATGATGATTTATGTTGATATATCACTGGCAAAATGATTCAGAAATGAAAAGTGTCAAACGTTTTCTTAACTGATGTTTAGGGTAACTGAATTTTATGGTAATTGACCCTAAAAGATTCTGTACCGGCAGTCCTGAAGCCTAAGATTTCCTGTTCAACTAAAGAAATAAGATGGAGAAGCTGGTGGATGGCCTTATACTCAGAGCACACTCAGGACTCTGTATACCTGCATATTGTTCTGCATCTTATTTGTGAACTTGGAAAGTTGCTTATTCTCCTTTTCTCTCAGTTATTCCACTGTGGAATGGTAATAATATAACAGTGATATGTCTGGTTTAACTGATGTTCTCAGAGCAGTCTGGCATTCTGAGACACAAGGCACTATGTCATTATAACCATCACTACCCTGGTAAGATTAATCTCAGTATATTCTTTTTCACACTAATTCTTTCCAGGATTATTAGCCTATTCTGAAGGACTCTTACCCTTCAGTTTGGGATGCAGTCTAAACTCTATAGAACTAAACTCTAGTTCAGTTCTCAATGTGTTTGCAGCCATTTTCCAGAGGCTGCCAGCTGCCTCGAAGCGTATTATGATGACCATTCGCCCATTTGCTAAAACCACTGCTGCCTTCATGGATGGTATTACTTAGGTACCAAGTGGTTATTACACACTTTCACTGCCTCCAAGTCTTTGTTTCTTAAGCAGTCCTGACAATAATCTCCAAGATTTTTCCTTTGCTTCTCCTGTGTTATTAGCAAAGGTCTATGCAGCATCAAAGCCATGGCTTGATCTTCACGTTAGCATTGGACCAGATGACCTCAAGAGGTCCCTTCCAACCTTAATCTTTCTGTGATTCTGTGACAGAATGCTCTGTGGCCCTCATGCAGTCCAATGATCCTTTCACTGCTCCTATTCCTTGCCTTCTCACAGAAAGGAATAAAGATGGGAGCACAAGCACATACTTCAATGTCATACAGTTACTTCAAAAATAAGCATTTACTATACTGTCCCGATAGCTAAAGTTGACTGCCTTGAGTGAAAAATCACTGGTGTCTAACAAAATGAAAATGAAGTTTATATACACACACGCACACATTTCAGTCCAGCAATAGTTACATGCAAGAAGTCTGGAAATTTATGTTTTATATGATTAGGAAGCATTTGAAATTGCTGTTGTTTATAAGCTCTGTTAATTAGCTACATTTAATAATAATTCTTTATTATTTATGTCACCATTTAAGTTACCAAAGCTTTAAAAGTAAACCATGTACTAACGTTGGTTTTGTATGTCTGTCCACAAGAGGTCTCTCACTTGCTGAAATCCAGACTACTCAGTAAATGCTATGAAAAATGGACTGAGAAAAATACAAGCAACTCAGAGGAATTTTGCGTAACTTTTGAAGAGCTGAACAAAAATTAAAACAATGCTCAGCAGGCCTAAGTAATAAAACTTTTATGATCAACTAATATATACAAACAAAATATTCTTGACAAAATTTGAGAGAGAAGGCCATATCTTGATCTTTGGAAAAAGAAAACATCTAGGACAAATTTTGGGAAGATATCCAAGCACCTTAAAGAAGGTAAGATTTGTACAAATTTCCCCCCTTTTGCAGAGCTGCACAGGTAGAAGCTTTTGTAACACCATGTCTAAATCTCTTGTATCAGCAACAAATCCTGAACTTGTCATTTGAGGAAGATTTTAAAGATCAATGAATAATTTTGCATTCATTTTTTTCAAGGCAAAAAAAGCTAAAATTCCCAGAAACTGAAGGAGTAGAATTATGTCCATCATTATTACCTATGCCTGCAGCCTAAAAGTGTAAAAGCTGAGGCAACTGTTTTTGTAACATGGCCTTTTTATCTTCTTTCCAATTGCATGTTTTGGATTCAAAAGAAAATTAGCTGTCTCAATTACTCCAGTAATCCTCATAAATGAGATACTAAACTACTCTTCCTGCTTCCTTGAAGGAGACAAAGAAGATCCAGAAGATTTCCTGTGCTACTTAAGCTAAACTGAAATAGACCAACCTAAGCAAAGTGAGATCCAAGCCCATGTGAGGTGGGCTTGATATGAAGTTAGTTTACCACACCAGGGCACAGTCACCAACTATATTGTATGCCTCCAGGTCATCACATTCAAAATGTTATCAGCAAAAGAAACGATGAATTGTTCACTGATACTAGATCATAAATCATCTATGTCCATCATGGATCAAGGAGATCATTTACAATAGTACTAGTACAGCTACCCATGTGTATCTAAGTGTTGACTATTCCTATTAGAGAGCAGTGGGGCAGAATGTGGGTCACAAAGGTTAAATAGCACTGACAACGTTTATACTAGTAAATTAAACAGGGACAGAATATGGGCTCTAGCAATGTCCCGCAGTCATCTCCACTGTTTAAATAACAGCAAGCTGTAATGGCCATTAACATCCTCTCAGACAACACTGAAGCATATTTGGGGGTTAGCACAGGCCAGAGAGCGTTCCCAACAGCCCTCATGCATGTGTTTTGCAGGGGAAAGATGCCAGTTACGTGACACGAGCTATGCTGAGTCATTTATTCTCAGGGCTAGAGATCAAGCCCCAGTCCATTTTATTTAATAATACAGCTGTCATCATGAAAACCTGCCATCTTTAAAGAAGCCTGGCCATTTTAAAAAACATCACTAACTTCTCCCTTATACTGACAAGCCCACATATGGAAACACCAATCCATTGATGGGAAAGTGTGTTTCCTTGAACAGTTGCATTCTGTTTTAGAGTTGTGCCTTGGCATGTATTTAAAACAGTGCTGCTATTATAAACACGTCTCTAGTAGCAAGCACTTGAATCCCCAGAGTACTTGCCATCACAATCTGTGTTCATCTGTTCCTAGCCCCTCAGCGTACTGACACAGAGGGCTAAATATTTTTTTTCTTACCATATCCAAGTAGGGGCAACAGGCTTTCTAAGGGTACAAGAACCTCCATGCCAGGAGGCAGGATGTATCCTACACATGGTCAAGAAGTGAGAGATATCCCCTCAGTGGTTCCATCATCCCGTACTCTACCATAGAGCTACATCATGCTACACATGCAAACAAGTTTGTGACAACCCAACATCTAGCTCAACAGATATGTCACCTTTCTTCTACTCACAGTGAGAATGTGAATTACTTCACAACCCCAGCATGGAATCATAGAATGGTTTGGGTTGGAAGGGACCTTAAAGACCATTTAATTCCTACCACCCTGCCATGGGCAGGGACACCTTCCACTAGACCAGGTTGCTCAAAGCCCCATCCAACCTGGCCTTCAACACTTCCACAGATGGGGCATCCACAGCTTCTCTGGGCAACCCAGACTCACCAGCCTCACAGCAAAGAATTTCTTCCTTATATCTAATTGAAATCTACCCTCTTTTAGTTTAAAGCCTTGTCCTGGCACTACACTCTGTGACAAGAGACCCTCCCCAGCTTTCCTGTAGGCCCCCTTTAGGTACTGGAAGGCAACTATAAGGTCTCCCTGGAGCCTTCTCCTTCAGGCTGAACAACCCCAACTGCCTCATCCTGTCATCATAGGAGAGGTGCCTTTGACCATCCTTGTGGCCTTCCTCTGGACTCGTTGTAATAAGTCCATGACTCATTCTAATAGGTACATGGGCATCAGTGGGGTCTTACTGCCAGAAATATGATCAATCTGGCATTTTAGAGAGCAATTCAACTTGTGAGTTGGACATTGTCTGCCACCCTCTATATAATACTATTTTTTTAATTCCCTTTTATCTTCATAACCACTGAAAGAGATCTGTAATAGGACCAGAACTGTCCATGACTGGGGGTCATGTTCAAAGTCATGATCTTACTAGTGGAACTTTCTTCCAAAAACACTCTGCAGGGTGGTAAGACTATGCTCACTTTCAAGAAAGGAGAGATAAAGACAAGAATAAAGGTGGAGGGCAGGGAACAGACTAACTAAAGATGCCACTGATGGGCATATTTATTCTAATATCAAACCCTGTTATCACAAGCTTATAGATGTATCAAACTGTAAATCAAAGTCATGTCAACTAAGGACATGCACACTAATTGGAATTATAAGTACACTGCAAAGATTAACTTCAATCCTACCCCTTTGGACCACCAATGCTGAAAACCACCAAGTTTGACCTTAGGCCATGAAGCTCTAATGAAAGCTGAGGACTGAATCAAGACTGAGTTTCTCACCCATCCCTTCCTACACTGTTGATGTACTCTCTTCATGCAAAAGTAGTTTCCTAGCCAATTACCCATTTGAGACTTTCCACCCTTTTGCATTTACCATTTGTCTTTTTTAAAATGTAATGAAACAGACTGCTTCACTCAAAGCAGGACTGTTCTCTTAAAGAAGCACAAAGCGGACAGTCAGCAGGGACAAGATGTGTAGGTAGGGAAGAACTGTTTATGTGCATCAGGACTGAGTAAGGTGACCTTCAAGGTCAACCCTTAATACGAATCTGGATAGCCATTTCTTAGCAGATGAATAGAATTAGCTCTGAGATCTCACCTTAAAGTATTCAGCTTCGCAGGTGGAATTTTCACCACTATGTGAGTCACACTCTTCACGCACATTGGCAACTTCGATCCCATCTGAACAGTAGTGCTCCTCCAACTTGCTGCGGCAGCACTGTACCTGAGTCATGCTGATAAGAGGGTGGAAGCAATGGGTTAAGAATGTCATAAATAGGTCAAGAAAAGATAATGCAGCAGGTTTTGACAATGTGCGCTATTACAAGCCTCTGAGAAAGAGGTTCCTATAGACATACATTTTACTTAAAAAGTAAAAATATTCTTCAGACGTGGACAGAAACTCTGGGTGACATGTTTAATACTGTTAAGGTAGTATGTTTAAGACAAACTGTCTGTCCACCTTACAGTCTCTCACAACAAATTATTAAGTAAATGGATAACTTCAACCACATTTGACACTGGGCACTATCTCTAGGACGCTGCATTCTTGTAAGCTTTATCACAACTGGTGGCTGAACAGAGGATGGCAGGAACCCAATCAATGCTCCTACTATAGAAAGGAGAAGTCAGGCCCTGGACATTGTGAGAGCCTGCAATCCTGAGACCACTCTATCCCAGCGCCTGCTTCCCCTTGCTCAAACAAGTACAACACACTGAAGGCAGCTCAGAGCATTGCCCTGTGGGAGAACTGGACATACATGGAGAATTGAAGGTATCAAGGAAAGTCACAGTAAGAAACAGAGTGTACTGCAAGAAAGTGGTAAAGAAAGACAATGGAGCAGGAAACTAAGCTTTGTTAGTTCCACTGCTCATAGAATCATTTTATCCCCATTTCAGTGAATGAATTGAAAACACTATCTCTAACTCCTTCCTATGGAAAAAAAAATCTGAGTGAGGAGGCTTTAAACTCTTCCACTCCTGTCATTATTCCCACTCAAGGAGATGTCTCCCCTCTCTCCACTCTTTTCTTATGTGCAACTGTTGACTAGCATTGTGGGTGGATCTTGCAGCTTAAAGCTCTTCCACCACTACCTCCTGTAAGAAACACTGGGGAACAGGAAAAAAAGTTAAAGAAAAGAAACAAATCAGATTACATATACAAGTATATAAGCATATCCATCTGTTTTCTGATAATGCTGTGCCACTCAGAATAAAGTTCCATGAGTTGCTAGGGAGAAAGGAAACTATCCAAAAGGTAATCCAAGCTGATAAATTATATTTCTAGTACAACCAAGGCACTTAAAAGGCATGCCCAGCTATGTTAAAGCTCTACAAGAAATGTTCAGATGGACCCTATAAATGCACTTTTATACCCACTGGCTTGGGAAACCTTACAACATCTTACAGACCAACAACGTTGAATACATTATCTTCACTGTTAACAATATTCACCATCTTTCTTTCCCCTCAACCCTGTTAACTTCAACTCATGAGAAAAATCTTTTCAAGGGTTACTAGAAATACATAAGATTGTGTATAGATATTCAGTAAGCCAATACCCTTTACTCTTAAAAATTCTTTTTTCACACTGTCAGAAATTTTGGAGGTAGAAGGAAAAGAGTTTAGCTGCACTACTGAACTGCATGCTTCTCCTGTTGTCATCTGCAAGAAGTAGCTTCCTGTGAATCACTCCTAAAGGAGTTTCACTGCTCTCGATGACCATAGGATGAGCTTTTAGCTCCCAGGGGTTATAAGGGAGCCACTCTGTGGCCAAGCCATCCAGTCCAGCCCCCTAAAAGCAGGGGACACACAGGGCTCAGATTCTGCTTCCCTGTGCATACTGGTGATGCGAGGATATCAAGCT
The DNA here is from genome assembly GCF_964211835.1 of Anser anser. Lineage (NCBI taxonomy): Eukaryota > Metazoa > Chordata > Aves > Anseriformes > Anatidae > Anser > Anser anser. The sequence goes on from NC_139720.1 coordinate 73,418,800, forward strand.
ACATTCCTGAAGATTCACAATTCTTATTTACTGGATTTTGTAATGCTCTGACTGTGCAGTTCTCACTTGGACAAAAACAGCTACAGGATTTCAATGCATAGGAACAAAAACTAGGTTAAGTTCATGAACAACTTATTCAAAAATAGACTCTAAAGTCATAGCTAGAAGTTATGCCCAGGACGGTAACTTTACTTGGCAGAATATATGAAGTTTTTGATATTTGATTTAGTTCAATTTTGGAAGAATATGCAGTTTTTTTGTTGCTGAGATTCCCTCTGAAGCAGAGTTTCCATTCCCTGCCCAGCTCCGGGGTGGTCTGCCTGTCGGGACTCTGGAAGCCTGTGAAACCTGAACTTCAAGCCCAAGAGTGTGAGAGCTGAGACTTTCCAGCTCCTTTAGCCCTCCAAGTCCTGTTGAGGATAGGGATATTAGCCATGGATAAACAAACAAACAAACAGCAGCAGTTTTTCAGTAGATCTGTTTGATTTCCAGTGTGGCTTTTTTTTTTTTTCTTCAAATACAAGTCATCTCTTTGAAATCCCAGACAAATTGGCAATTCCAACCAAAACAAGTAAGTTTCTCAAAATGTTTCCCACAGCTGTATTCGTCATGTGGCCCACCCCAACCGTAACAAGGAATTAAACATCAATTGAATGGAAATTCTAGATTAAAATACCATTTGTTCATTCTCAGAACAACAACAATAAAATCACACTTCGTTGCCCAAATCCTACAGTGAAATTGCATTGGTAGCAAATGTTGCTTGAGACTGTAAGCACTTGTATGACTATAATAGAGGAAGAAATCCTTGAAAAATGGTAGAGAAAAATGCTACAGGAATCTGTACAGTACTGATCTCACAGTTGTACTTTAGTGTGCCCAGCTGACCACCCTTTTCCCTTTGCACACTGGCTCCCATGCTGATAGTCTCTATAGCATGTCACCAGAAGCAATTTAGACTACAAGACATTTGAGATTAAGATTATCCCTCCCTACCTGTTCAAAATTGTGTGTCCCCTTAGATTAGACCCTAATATAATCCATACTCACTTTCTGCTTCACAGCAGAGTAAAGGAGCCATCTCTAATGCTAATCAGACATCAAGATTTGTCTCTTCGTGTAATACCTTTTAACTCTTCCTGTGTAATTTCTCTAAAAAGAGAGAAATTTAAAGGAAAAACAGGAAAGTACTTATTTAATTAGTCCTAGTAAATAAAAAAAGCCAAAGGCTACTCCATCCTCATGTGCCATATTCTGTTTTTCAGTTAAAACAGTGTAACAGAACTTTACTGAACTAATTACTTATAATATGTATTTACAATATGGCTGAAATATTACTAGGATTAAAAATAGTAAATATGGGATATCTAGGAGCAGGCAGCCTCATAACTGACATTCACTCAGGATATTTGAGCTAAAATAATTCATTTTCTGGTCTTTGAAAGATGGATTTTATTCATGGCTCACTAACAGACAGAAATCACTCAGACCTTTAAAAATACTTATTTTTTGTTGTAGATGCTCTTTTAAAATTCAAATTATTTCATTACTACATAATTTGATTATAAATCAAGTTAAGAAATTGTTTTTCATATTTTCACTTTTGCTTTCTGTTAAAAGTTAACAAATTTTAAGCTACATGTCCATTTACCTCCACAATCCTTTCATCTTTCCTAAATCACTGCTAAAATAGTACAGATTTCCTAATCACCTATATTTCCTTTCATTTTACCTTTATTATAATTATCCTTCCTAGAGGATACACTCCTCAAACAGCAAGGATTTCCTAATCACCTATTTTTTCTTTTATTTCTTTCCATAAAAACATTAAAACTTAACTTTGCTTTGAAAACAATTTTTCCTTTTTTTTCACCCTAATTTAGACAACAAAACCCCTTCACTATCCCCTGCCTTTCTCCTGCTTATTAGCCTGTCTTCAAACTATACAGGTGCTATTCATGTGCATAACGGAAGGCCTTTGACCAAATATATTAGAAATAAACTAAACTAACAAAAAAAGGCATGATTCCACTCCAGAATTATTTCGCCAAGACAAGCTGACTCTTCCACCCTTGGACCTTTCAGTTCAAAATTTAACATGCAACACAAGGGAACTCAGGAAAATGAAGAGCAAGAGCAAGACCTGGTACTATGACTGATACAACATGGCAAGTGAAAATACTAATGTGCCACAACAATTAAAACCATATATTTGATCATATGTTGTAAATCAGCAAGGGACTCAAGTAAAAATTAGTGATTTTATAATCTTCAAAGTTAATCAGCTGCAACCTATATCTAAACTGTAGTTTACTTGATAGAAGTTTTCCTAAAGGAAAGAGGTAAATTTATATTGATGCCATATTTTACATACGGAAACAATACTGTTAACTTTGTGGCAGAGAAAGGACTGACTGGTTTTATTCATGAGGTGAAGTTAGCAAGTTATCCTAAATGAGTGGCAATAAAACCCTGACAATATAGCATAGTGTCCTTCTGTCCCTCTGACTGTGAAGCCAAAAATGGCTGGGAGGCACACTTAGCAAGCTATAAGCAAGCTATATAAGGTAATAACTAAAGAATACAAATGCTCCAAAAATAACTTTAAAGATCTTTTTCAGACACAAAACTGTGATAACTTTCATGTCCAAAGCCTCAGGCTCTTCCAGGCATACAATGGCATAAATCGATAAATGTCTATCAGCAGTTAAACATCTGGTTCCTATCCCTCCAAATGCTCTTGTCATACTACTTCCTTGTGTTCCCATCTTGAGTCTGCATTCAAGGACTGCTACTTGTCTGCTTGGGAACATGGATCACCTTTTTGCTCTATTTTGGCAGAGCACCTAGCAGAGTGTTGTGTACCTTCTTCTTCTGCACATTCCTGCAACACTAATAATGAATAATGTTATTCCAAATGTAATTCCGAAAGGACTACACAATGCTAAAGACATGCAATTCTCACATGGAGATATGCTATTTCTGGCCCAGGAACTAAGTTCACTTGCTAAGAGCTCTGGGCAGGGGAACCTCTACATTTTGAAAGGGAGAAGATTTATTGGACAGGTCAAGTTCCAAAAATAAATGGCAGCTGTTTCCTGCTGCTGTGAGTTTGACCATGTCACAAGAAAATGGATGAATGGGCAAAAAGCTGCTGTTACAGCAGCCAAATATATAATTCATTAAAACCCTACACTCACATTTTCTGAGTCATGAAGTCATGAAGGCGTATATAACAATACTGTTACTTTCCAGAGTGATAATGCAATGAGCAATATGCATTTGCGGGTCAAGCAACCACAATAAGAGATTGCAGACATGACTGGACATTACTGGGAACCTTGCTTCAACTTAAATGAAACCCAGTAACAGCAGCCAAGTATACCTTATGAATTCACGTGAACTTCGGACTGACGGCTGGCTCACCTTCGTTGTAGGTCAAGAAAGCAAATATATCTGCAGTCTGAAGTGTCCCATATGCACTAAGTTATGCTGATACAGATGTTAAGTTCCTCAATAACCACACGGGAATTTGGGGGCTGTATCCTGAATAGACACCAAAACCCAGAACCTTCCGCCTGTTTCTAAGAAGCACAGCAGATGCTAGAATGGTAGTACTTGCACGGAAACCCTTCCTGATTCCTATGAATGCACTTTAAATGGTTGGAATCAGGTCAAGTGGTTTCACTTTAATTCAGTAAGGCAGCTTATTCCTCATACAAATAAAAGAAAGGGTGATTTAAAAAGCAAAAGAAAATTCTAGGAGTGGGCCTACTTTGAGGGAAGGACTGAATCTGAGATGCCATTATGTTTTAAATCCTAAACAAAGGATTCAAAAACTGCATGCAATGTCTGCCAGAACACGTACTCACACCCAGCCTGTTCTGTGTTGCATGGTCTTTGCAATGTAACCATGCAAAATCACTTTTACTTCAGTAACTTCATCTCTTCACTTCACAATGTATTTTTCCCTTGCCTTCAACTGCTAACCTTGTGAACCCAAGCTGAAACATTGTGCTGGTTTGCGCATGCAGGGCAAAGCAACAAACCTCTGGCACAATTTATTACAGAATTACATAATTTATGGCCCAAGAGGCCATAGTTTTTTAAACATGTTTTTGTTTTGTTTTTTCAGATTGTTTGTCCAACACCATGCTGCACTAGATAGTCAGAAGACCCCAGCTGTGGTTTAAACAACCAAATAAATGACAGACATCACACATCCTGGCCCCCAGCAGCTCCTGTTGTGTAGGTGTCTAAATAGGAAGCAAGCTTTGAAATCTGAAGCTTTTTTTTGAAATCTGTAATAAATAAGTCATCCTGTGCCATATTCTCCTCCTAGACCTCAGCAGATATAATAAATCTGGTTTTGGTTTCACTCATGTTTCTGTGCAATAGGAATGAATGTGCAAAATCAACATTGTTAACCAAGTGTGCTTGCAAAATGAATCATGCTCCCTCACTGATCATTCTGGCTACGGTTATACCAGTAATTAGCAATACAATTTGGCTCTTACTTTTGCGTCTGAAATAGCATCATAAGTGATTCTGCTGTATCTTTCACGGATATGCCAGTTAGCAACCATAACTGGAGTAAAATAATATTGCCATTAAAGAAAGTAGTCAAAGCTGCCAATTTTACTGAGTCATTTTTTAGCATGGAGCCAAGCTTCAGGGGGAGCTATGTTTATTTATGCTACAGTTATGAATAGATGCAACTGAATATATCCACTTCTATTTCTGTCAACTGAGTGCTCATGCCTCTCACAGAATGCTTGAGTTTACCCATCTCTGATTTACCATTATATCACTATAATTTACTTAGTTAGATACCAATTATGCTCAAAACTTAGATGAAGTATTAATAAGCTTTTTTTCAGTTTTCCTAAAAAGTCCTAAAGACTCTCTAAAACAGCAAACTTTGAAAGAATAAATTACAGTTACAGCAGAATCACAATTCACATTAATCAAATTATCATTAAATCATACAGATTCTTGCTCCCAGATTGTTCAAAAAAAATGGTTTCCTGTTTTTCTCGCCTGTTTCGTCTGTAACTCTTCTGACTCTTCAAGTATTTCCTAAATTGGGATTAAGCCCTATCTGTCAATTCTTCTGCGTAAGAGACTGCCTTTGATGCCAATACAAATGCAAAAGTCAGAAAACATGAACAGACTTGACTGCAAGACTAATTCTTTCCTTAATAATCATTGATCCAACATTTCTACAATTACTGAGATTAAATCACTTTGCAATCCACTCGAGAAGATAGAGGTGGGTAATGCAATGTGCTTTAAATGGAGAGATGTCAAGTCCTCTGTGAAGCTATGCCTCAAACTACCAACCACAAATTGTTAGCTCCACAAATAAAATTAACAAGCTTATTTAATGGCAAAAATAACACAGGCTATCACTGAGAGAAAAAATATGAATGTCTCTAAATCTATAAGAGATTCAGTATAACCAAAATACTACTGTGCTACTAATTTTAACATTTTATTTCATTATTTCATTTGCTAGATAGCAAAAAAGTAATTAGTATCACATTAAATTTCAGTTGAATTAAGAAATTAAGTATTAACTAAAGGTTACTATGTTATACAAATACATTTGACAGAAGTAGGATGCCCTAAGTAACTAGCAATCTTGTGAGTTAAGCTTTAAGCTCTCGAATCCCGAAACACAACTAAGAACTGCAGACAATTACCCATGTGGCACCACACAGAATAAACAGTTTTGAAAGGCTGTTTTACATACATAGTTATGTACGCATGCAATCTGTATATTATTCAAAATGTTATTCATGTACATGATCTGCTGTGTTCCTTGAAAAATTTTTACTCAAGAATTTCAACCTGGGCTAGATTCTCAGTCAGTATCAACTGAAGATGTTCTCCTGACGTTAGCACAGCCATGCTGAGATACATGGAATGTAGGCTGAGTCCAAGTCCTGCAATCAGAGTACAGTGAAAAACCTGACTAAGAGACACAGCACACATCAAACAAGTTAGAGCTGAGTGACTCTGCACAAGACCAATAGCAGAAATTTAAAAGACCTAATGGAATTAAATTTGGTCTTCAGATTTCTCTAAGGTTAGATATGGATTTAGAAAATTTTGTTTTAAGAGCTAGGTGTTTCATACCTGCCATTCCCTCTGTTTTACATGAAAATAAAAATCATAGTATAATAAATAAAATACATAATCATATACCTGCATTCTCTGGACTCAGAAATTAATGGTAGAGAAGTACATATTCTGTTTTTGTTTGCCCATTCAATACCCTTGTCACAGCATTCTTCCATTGAAAGATCTGCAGAAGTGAGGAAAAAAAAACACAATATATTTAATACAACCTTAGTAAATGGCATTGCATCTGCCAATTAGAAGAAAAAGAGAAAGTTCATTCTGCCCTCCCTCATCTACACACAGAACAGTGCTCCCATCCATGGCCAAATGAGGCATCCATTAACACCTTGCAACCAGCCCAAGTACTTGAGTTACTCTGTGAAGCAAACTGGAACTTCCCCTGTCCTTCCAAATAAAGACACAGACCAAGAACTTCTGCAGAAAACAGTTCAGACAGAGTCATGCATAATAAAGGGTTATGTCCAATTGCATTCCTTTATTATCAAAGGTGGCAGTAGCAATAAGGAACCTCCAAAATCCTGAAGAAGACAAGGTAAATCAAATAACTGACTGATATGAGAGACAGATGAATCTCGTTATAAGTAAATTTACAGAACTATTTTTTCCTGAGGTTATTATCTAATTAATACGTTTCACTCAAAAGTGAAATATCTAAATGCAAAAGTATTGTACAGAGAGACAGAAAGCTATATAGTATTTTGATCACTTAATATATGAAAGAAAAATTATATAGATACCAATTGCTACCAACCCTGAAACTCAGAGGAAAAGCATACTTAAGATAATTATTTGTACAGAGTATGATTTTTGTAGAAATCTCTAATTGAAGGAAACTAAATACTGTTAATGAGCTGACAATCACTACAGGTTTGCTTCATATTCCAAGTGCAAAAGTTCACTGCACAGCAGGTGTATCAGAACTTGGAATAAAACATGAGTCATATTTTCCTATTAATTATCTTGCAGTCCAGATACTGAACAGCTCCTTGTATAACAAATACGCAATCTTTGTTTCATCTGTTTTTGACTGATTGACCTCACGGGTTGCACCCAGGAGTGCTGAGGGAGCTGGCTGATGTCATTGCAAGGCTACTGTCAATTAACTTCGAGAGGTCATAGTGACTGAGAAAGGTTTCTGAAGAACAGGAGAACAAATGTCCACCCTAGCTTCAAAAAGGGTGGGAGAGAACATCTGGGGAACTACAGGTGTCTGTCAGTGTCCTCTCACTGTCTGGAAAGATGATGGAGAAAATCCTCCTGGAAACTGGTTCTGAACACAAGGACAAGAAAGTGATCAGAAGAAGTCAGGTGGGATTTATGAAGTGGAAATCATGCTTAGACAACCTCTGAGCCTTCCACAATGAGGCGACTAGACTGGTGGATGAGGGGAGAGCAACGGATGCTGTTTACCTTGACTTCACCATGTCTTTTGACACTGTCTCCCATAACATCCTCTTAAACAAAGTGACAGGGTACAGGTTAGGTAAGTAGACAGTGAGGTGGATTGAAAACTGGCTGAACAGCCAGGCCCTGAGCATTGTGGTGAAGTAGCACAAAGTCCATTTGTGGGCAAATCACTAGTGGTGTACCTCAGGGCTCAATACTGGTTCCAGTACTGTTTAACATCATCATCAATGATCTGGACACTGTGAAAGAGCGCGCCTTCAGTCAGCCCAAAAATGATACAATACTGGGAGCAGTGGCTGATGCACCAGACAATTGTTCTGTCATCCAGTGGGACCTCAACAGGCTGGAGAGCTGGACAGTGAGGAACTTCATGAAATTTAACAAATGGAAATGCAAGTACTGCATCTGGAGAAAAATAGCCCCCTGGCAGCAGTACACACTGAGGGCTAACAAGCCAGAAAGCAGCTCTGTAAAGAAGAACCTGAGTGTCCTGGTGAACACCAAGCTGAACATACGCCAATGACCACCATGACCACCAGTGCATCTGTGGCAAAGACAGCCAACAACATCCTAGGCTGCATTAGGCAGAGCACCGCCAGCAGGTCCAGGGAGGTGACCCTACTCCTTTATCCAGCACTGGTGAGGCCTTGCCTGGAGTACTGTAGCCAGTCCTGGGCTTCCCAGTTCAAGAGAGAGACTGACTTACTGGAGCGAGTTCAGTGCAGGGCCACGAGCATGACTGATATACTGGAGTATCTTGTATTTGGGGAGGCTGAGAGGGCTGGGACTGTTAGCCTGAAGAAAGCTCGGGGGGGAGGGGGGGGGCGGGGAATGGCGGTGTTCTGATCAATGTATATAAATACCTGACATGAAGAAGAGGGACAAATGAAGCTTCATCTCAACACAAGAAAGCACTTCTTTACTGTAAGAGCATTCAAACACTGGGTGATCTCAAGAGGTCCCTTCCAACCTACATGACTGATTCTGTGACTCATTCCTTAATGAAAAAATAAGTAAGACCTTTCCATCTGGATGTCTTGGTGCTGCACAGAGGAAGGCAAATCTCATTTAATCATTTTTGAGAGAGAGGCTGAAGTAAAGAAGGATGAAATGATTTGCCCAAATTACACAGCTAGCTGATGGCATTAACAGGGAACGTACATCAGGTAATTCCCACACACCTCTCTCCACTGGATCATTAAATGCCTCACATGATTCCCTCATTCTTAGCTTTGCTCCACACATATCTAAAAGGTACAAAATTCAATAAGCAGCAGCAGTCTGCATTCTGGTAATGGCAAGCATCCATCTCGTCTGGTCCTCCCTGTCCAGTTACAATGCTATTGTTCCCTAGGTTCTTCTGCTGAGTGTTACAGCCTCCCTCCACCTGTCCATGTATCCACATCCTAACCTACTGCAATCAAAATAAGTGGAAATATTATTTAACCTGTTCATGAGCACATTTATTCTGACACAGACCACACGGAACTTACAGGAGTACCTCAACTGGTATATCTTCATACATGGAGCAATAAAGAGCAGCCGAAAGCAATTAGAGAACATAAGCCTCCCCAGTATCACAGTTGCTTGCAGAGAACAACCTTTTTTCCTGACTAGTGATGATAATCCAACAATTCAAAGCAAAAGGGAAAAAAGTTTAATAAGATTTTGGATGCATCAATCATCTAAATGTTGGTACCCTTAAGGCATTTACTAGCTCTACTGTGCAAAGCTCTTGACTACTGAGCACATTTCTGGCTATCCCTTTTTAGGAAAGATTAAATCAAAATGGAAAATGTATTAAGAAAAGCTAGGAGGATGGTCAGGAGAAAAAAAGCCCTGTTATATGAGGAGAGGCTGGAAGAAGTAGACCATTTTAAGCCTAGATAAGTAGAGCTTGCGAAAGGATGTGGTTCCCCATCAACAAATATTATAGCAGTAAACAATAATCAAAATTATGGGATCAAGTAAAAAATCATTATATTTCCAAATGGAATTACATTAAATGTTAGTTTATTACACAGCTCTGTACTCATTGACCTAGGTCATCCTTCTAGTCTTACTTATATACCCAAAATATTGGTCAAAACTCTGTCATCCTGAAGTCAAGGCAGCGTTTCTTTTGAATTCCTCAGTGTGTCCAGAATTCATGCCAGTGTCTGAAAGCTAATTGTAGCTTATAATGACACAGAGAAAATCTGTCTTGTAAATAAATATCTCCCTGTGGTGAAAGACATACATTTGTGTCTGATCTGTTCTTTGGGAATAGGGACCCTGTCTGGTGCTCTCTGTTTGCCAGCGTACTGCTAACAAACTTTTCATGCATCAAATCTCATACAATGTGTTACAAATAACTGTGTTTTTTAGTGCTGTTGTCTGCAATTAATCCTATCCGTGTTGAAAAATGATGCACAGTTAACTAAAGTGCAGAGCTGGCTGCAGGTTTCTGCAGGGCTTTATACAAATGGGTCTTTAGCCAAGTTCCTCCCCAGAAGGACAATCCCTGGCTCTGGACACTGATTCTTCCCTCCCAGCTCTGGCAACACACCTCTACTCCAACCAAATAACTCAAGAATTCAAAGCAGGCCAAGCTAAGCAACCTCGTCTGTAGGAGTGTATCCAGACAAAGGAGGATTTCGGATAGATTGTTGAGGGAGAACTGTGGTCCAGGCTCATTTTTTTTTTTGTGACATCACAACTCATATCCTCCAAAGATCCTGCCAAAACTCTCTTGAGAATAGAGGGAAGTGAAAAACAAGCAGTAAAAAAAGGACTCCACCCTCAAAGCCATTCTTCTAAAACATAACAATAAAAGAGTGAAAAACATTTTCTCTAGCTTTGCAGTTTGTCTTTTAAAAATGGTCATTTGTGGACCAAGCTCTACCCTTTCAAAAATCTCTGAAAGTATTTGCCTCATACTTCCAGGTTCAACTTGTGACTGCACTGGAATTTATTCTAACCTTCTGGCATTAAGAGTTGTTAATGATTATTTTGAAAGAGGATAGACTTCTCATCTTGTAACTGTATTTTTCGAGTACTGTGGATTGAACCGTACATGTGCATATTCATGTGGCTCCCAGGTGGAAATCTTTGCGCAAGCAGTTCATACTGAGGCTATTCGTGCCTTCTTGCACCCTCTTCAGGGGAACCAACAGCATGGGGCAGCCATGGCTTGCCCTCAGTTCTCATAACCACAAGCTCATCATATGGAGCATCTGGAAAGGAGGTAGTAGAAAGCAGACAACAGGAACTATCCCAACAACATCTCAGAGAATCTCACTTACTGCATAAAAAAAGATGGTTCTTTTTTGTCTGAATGTAACCATGCAGCTTTTACTGGCAGTTGACTGACTGGCTTGTGGCACCTCTCAGTGTTGGAATGCCAGAGATGTTCAAGTACAAATTACAGTATTGCTTTTCTGAACCTGGTGCCCCTTCAAACTGTTTTGCCAAGTGCATAATGTTTCATGCAAGTCAGCCAGAGAAATCTCAGGCATCTGAGAGACAAAACATTTCTGGGAAAGGCTGATGATATTGTCTGTGTTCAGATGAAATATGCACTTCTATTTGGAGCGAAGAACCCTACAGAAAAGTTGTAACATGCAGGAATACACTGTGTGGTCCATTTTGTATGCTTGTGATGCAATTTTTCAGCTTTTTGATATCATGAGACAGAAAGATATGAAGATAAACCCAGGATCTGTTAAGATGGTAACATTTACCTTTCACAGATATAGGGATTTTGCAGGCTAATTTACTGATTCAGGACAAAATTCAAGCCTACTTTGGATAAAATCAAATGCAGCTTCATCACGGTCTTATCCCTGTAAAAAAATACATGCAGCAGGGCATTCAAGAGAATTTGAGTTGTGAAAATTGTACATGCTAGTATGGCAACAGCTAGGATCCCTGTCATGACGTTAAAGAGGTATGTGTAGTATTCTGACAGAAATTTCAGGAGTCCTCTTCAGGGAAGAGTACAGTAGAAACACAGCTGGAACTCAGGTCTCTATTTTTAGGAAAGCTGTCATCAGTAAGACTTATCAGATAAAAAGCAATTAAGGGACACAACTTAAAATGTTTTGTGCGCATGATGCATTCATATGCTAGCTCTATGCCGACACAGACAAAAAGTGTGTGCATATGGTAGTTTTAAAAAAGGTTGATTTCTAATCTTAACAGGACTGCCATACTGTGGAGGAGTTCAAAGCAAGAAATGTGGTCAAAATCTGTATAACTTTAGAATTATATGATGTAATAATTGCTTATTCAGCTGCTACAGTGAATATTTTTTGCAAAAGAAAGATAAGCTTTAGAACGTTATCCAAAAGCATGATTCCTGGAATGAGAAACCCTGAATTGCTTCTGGGAATCGTGCAAAAAGTAAGCAAGAGTAAAAGGGAATGGACAATTTTCATGATACTAGCTTTCCAGACCAATCAAAAAGGGTCAGATTTTTTAAGTAACACTGTAATAGCAGCTATTCTGTACAGCTGCACTGCTGATGGAAAAGCCCATGTACAACCCAGGATTAGATAGCTGTTCATTACACAGTGCTGATCTATGGAACAGTTATAAAACTGTTACCACTAATTATAATATCAAACCAAAGCTACACCTCAGTAACAATAGGCTTATCAAGCTAGTGGTAGCAAAGCTTTCCAGCTCTTCAGAACAAGTGATGTGACCGTCATATTCATTACCTTCCCCGTCACATAACCAGCTGTAGTTGGGAATACATTGGGAAGTAAATCCAGGTCAAGGTCCCTACTCCTTACTAAGGCATTTTCAATCTTTTAAGCACATTAATTAACTTTATAAAATGTGGTGCAGATCTTGCCCTTTACTCAATTTATTCTGTAAGAGACTCAGCACTCTGGAATGCAAGAAAACAGAACATGATTATCACTTCTCAGCATGTGCAGATATGATACAGACAGCAGATGGACTCTGTGAAAGCTCAGCACTAGTCCAACATGTTTCAGTAACAGTACGTCATCCAGAATTTCTGGAACTCAAGCTTACAACAGACATGCATTGGTTTAGGTTACCAATAAGAAAAATATTTTTTACTTTTACAGTGTACCTTTCTGAGGAAACCTTTCTTTTCTCGTTAAGAAAAAATTCTCTTACCACTGGTGCTCATCCATCTAATTGCCAGCTGAAAAAAAAATGCAAGGCTATGTACAGAATTTGATCCTCAAATTGACAAGATGACAATCTGTATTATTCAGGGCTACATTCCTTGTCTTCTGACCTCCCTTTGCATCTGTACTCTTCGGACAGACACAGAGAAACAGCATATCCCCTTGGCCAAGGCTTTACTGTGCTTTGGGTTCAGGGCAGACAGGCTGTGCTTGACCTGGTCTGCCACTGCCAATACCAATTACTCCTGAAACTATGACACCTGGCTAATACTAGGTCAACAAGCCAGCTGCCTTTGGAGCAGAGGTGGCAGTCCAAGTGCTGGCATCTGGGATTTGTAGTCTTGATTTTTTGGCTGTCCTTATAACAAATTGTAGAAATGCTCTTTCTGGCAATGAAAACACACTCTGGACAGCCATATACGGCATCAAATAAGACAGAGAAATGTTTACACAAGGGGAGCTAGCCGACTTGAAAGGTCTAACTGATAACAGAGTAACATGACAACTACTGCCTTGTTGCATCCTGAACTTGAGTGTAAACCTAGGGATTAGGCACAGAATAAAGGGTAGAGGAGACCTGAAACTATGAAGCAGACATCCACACAACAGAAAATCTGGCCTCACAAGTCCCTGGAAGGAATGCTTTGAATTAAGAGCAATGGAGTGATGCAGGAAAGCATACCATCCTCAGCACGACATGGTGTATTTGCTGGATCTCTTCAGACTAAAGTTGGAATTAAGATGCCCTTTCTCCTTTTCACACATAGAGAAACAAATAACATGAATGAATGCTTTTACTCCTCCCAAAGAATCTTCTCTACAGCTCTGTGAGAGACATATCAAGCCCTTCTGGCAAAAATATGAGTGGGTAGAGAAAGGAGTGAGTTGGGGGTTTAAAGGAAAAACTGGGAGTAAAATTATTTCAGGATTATTTCAGGATTATTTCAGGATAGCTGACATTGCTTAGAAAACCCAGTTAGCATACTAACAAAAGTAGCAGCACCCTAAAGGAAATGCCTGGTATGTTAGTCTGTTTAGTGGTTGGTTTTAAAACAGCCAACATTTTACTGGAAATTTCCTTAGCTGTGGAGAACACTCATTTATTGGGAATGTAGCTCTGGTAGTACCAGCAGTGGCCATCACACAATTAGGGGGATTTTTCAGATATGGCCAAACCTCAATTTATAAGCTGTCTGCTTGCAGTCTATAAAAGAAGCTATTAAAATTGTTGATGGTGGCAGCTGGTGATGAGGTAGCTGATGTGTTTGGTGATATAGACAAGCCTAAGGGAGGCAATGCTATAATGCAACATGCCTTATTTCCTCTGGCAGGGAAAGTAACTGCTTTAAGTGTGAGTTTTTTATATTGCCTAAGGTCTAATAAAAAAATCATTCAAAAAAGGGAGGCAATTGGCTACTCAAAAATTACAAAAGGCTCCACCTTTTGCAGGAAAACCATAAGGTATCCTATATGCACATCAAAAAACTATAGAAAATAGGGATGAAGGAGCCCTCTCTTTTATCTTGTCCTACCTAATACTCTCACGCAGAACTGATAAAATGTGATCAGTTCTAGGCAAATTTCTATTTAGTTGTTCATAACAATAGCAAGTGAGACTGCTTCCACAACCTCTCTATGCAATGTGCTTGTATTTCAAATGTCCTTACTGGCAGATAATTTTTACTACTATATTACCTTACTGTCCACTGCAAAAGACCATTTAAACCCACTGTTTCCATTACTACCTCAAATAGACAAGCTCTTACACACCTCAACCACCTTCTGGATAGCTGAAGCCTGAAAGTTCACCCAGATGTCTTCTCTGTGAACAAATTAACTTGAATTTTTTCATCATGCAAATAATGAAATTACTTCACACAAGTTGATAATCCTAAGGCATACCTTTTCTTTCTCATTTAGGAACAAATTATCTTCTCTTGATTTCTCCTTTCAAATCTTCAGAAAATATGTCACTGAGAAGTTTTATATAATGTGTTATAATTCATTTATTAGTAGTCCTGTTCATTTGTTTAAAGCCATGATCATGGTATGTACTGTAGTAAATGACAGTCTTTAGACAGACCTCAAATAACTTTGGATCAAGTGCAAACATACACATACATTTAAATTAAAGCAACTGAAATAGGAAGGATATGAAAACATAACTGGGCAGTGCGTCTCAGAGTGTAAAACACATTTATGCTCAAACACTCCTGTAATTTGTCATGTAAAATGGTTGCAGGAAAATCAATTTCATACTGGGATCTCTCTATTTTCTTCTGACCAGAAAATCAGCAATAATAATAACGTTTTTATATACTGCTTAAGTGAGATATATCTACTCTGTAAGCACTGTTATTGCAAATAAAAGATAAAGACAGACAATGATAAAAGATTCTAATATTGTACTGCTGCTATATTTAAAGAATAGTCTGGAAAGACTATATAGATGGGCACATCTATACAGCACAACGAGACAAGGTTCAAGCAACTAATAAACTTGGAAGGAACCCGTAGGCTTTACAAAGTAGGAACAAAATAAAGATTAATTTCTCCTATATATTTATATAGCAATGATTTAGGAAAAGTTCTCTTTTCGAGACATTTCTAAAACTCTGTCTTACATTAGATTTTCCTCATTATTCAAACTCTCTCTATATATATTGAGCTACAAGTTGATATCTACCTCTTCCAGGTTTTCTTCCAAAGTATTGACATTAGAAGTACTCAGTACTCTAAGCCTGGAGCTCAGACAGTGCTACGACCTTCAAAGCTAGAAGGCAGTAATATTTCAAACAGTTGTAGTGCTGGTAGCATTTGCATGATGTATCATTCCAGTGCTTAGTAAATACTAGGAAATGTCCTAAGAAACCTCAAATATATCAGTCAAAGTATTTCTATATCCCCACGCTTACTTTGGCATTTCTTTAGGTATTGCTTTCTCTACTACTAAGCTCAAGGTCTCAACCCAGATTTTGACAGTACTGAAGTGAACCCTTTAGCAAAGAATGCTTTATATGCTTGTGCAGCATGGGTTGTTTGTGGATGCTACCGTAATTCAGAAAATAGTATGACTCCAACGTACTTCCTGTACTTGTGTGGAAAATACCCAAACCTTCATCAACTCTTCTAGAAGGAAAATTAGAAACAAATTGGAATAATTGAAATGAACTCAAATGAAAATTCCTGAGAATTTAGAAATTCTTATTCAGTTCCTTTGTAAGATCCAACAACACATACTTGAAATCTGGAGGGCAATTTCTCAAAACCTTTAATAAGTCTAAAGTAGGCTATGCTAAGCACAAAGCAGAGACAGGGGACGCATAAGTGCTGAGAAGAAAAAAAAAGTGTTTAAAAAAAATGTAAAAAGTGAAGGTGAAAAGCTTCATTAACTGCATTAGCTGAAGATGTGCCAGTGTATTGAGCAAAGCATTAGCACTGGAGTTTGTTGTATCCTGTCAAACAGAGAAGAATTTCAACACAACTCTTACTGAAGCGTCCTAGTATCCTGCCAAGAGATGATTTCAGCGGGACAAGAATCATCACCCTGTCTGATAAACAGGCAGGTCACTGTCACAATTTTTCCTTTATTGTATGCGCTCTCCCTGTCACTGTAAACTAACCAGTACAACACCTTTGTAGACACTACTGGACTATTCCTTCCCCAGCTACCTGACACTACCCTGAATGTTTCTAAATTGATTTTTACTTACAAAATATTATGCCCAGGAATTCTTTACATTCTTCTAGGGCTCTTCACTGATCTGTATCAACCTTTCCTCTCCTTCATATTCTGTCTTTTTGCTTCATATGTCCCCTTCCAATGTTTTTGTTCTTGCTCCTGTTGACTCCTTCATATACTTTTCTTTTTTTTTTGAACATTTTCTGGACAACGTTTCTATTATTTCTTACCCTGCAGAGTCTTCTCAGTCTTCTGGCTCCACTAATACATTTTATCTTGGAGCAGTGTTATTCACTCTCCCAGTTTTATTACCTGTAATGACTCAACTATTAAAATCTCAGCTCCTGACCTACTTCCTTCCATCTAATTTACATGTATATACATGTGCTTGACTTTTCCCGAGTGCTTTACAGAAATGTTTGTCTATTCCAGCTAAAAAGATCAGTTAATTTTTTTTCTTCCTTAACTTTATTCATTTTCCTTATTCACTGTTAGCCATCACTTTTTGCTAACCGTATTCATAAACTTTTGTTCATTTACCTTTTTCATACTAAACCATTCTATCCCACCAAGAAAATTCTCACCCATGCCATGATTTTTTAATTCAGATTTCAACTCTCTCTTTCTTGACCTTCTCCATCTCATCCCCTTGTACTCTTTACAGGTATTCTCTACAACTAGTAGACCTATAATCTGCTTACTGAATTGATTTTGCCACCTACTTCTTATGGTCTAACCGTAACTCCTGAAATCAAATTTATATTCTTTTATGGTCCCAGGTAACTATTTCTGTGAAGTTCTGGAAGAGCTATGACCAATCCTTCATTTCAGAAAATGTTAATAAAAATATTGTTGAACTTAAGTTGGTCTTAAGGCAACTATTTATTAAAAATGTGTAGAGTTGATTTGAAACTTGCAGAATGGGCTGAAGCGCTAAAATAAATAAATAAATTTTGAAAATCCATTGACCTGCTATCAGATTTTGCCTGAAATCTGACAGAATAGTATAAATATGCTGCAGTAACTTGATAAGCTAGTTTATGAATTTTCATCTTGGATTTCACTAACATGTCTGCTTTCAATTACACAGATGAAAAACAAGCATTTAACATTTTGCTCTTCCCCTGATTGCAATAAAATGTCATGCCAGAAAGTGGACTATTAAAAGGAAATTCAAGTGAAAACTAATTTAGAGATAGCACTCAGGTTTCAGAATTAGACTTTTTGTTGGTATGTGATTTTTAGAGAGATATTATCTATGACAGCAGGCAAGAAAGAACAAACCTAGCCTTTTCTAAGTCCTACCTCCACCCATATACTTGTTATAAATTTACTTCTATAAAAGCACATGTAAAAGCCATGGTCTTAAAATAAAACTCATTCCACACACTCAGTGGAACATTTTCTTTTATTACAAACTATAAGCTCACCCTGAATAGCCATGTTTCCAGATGTTTAGTGAGTTAAACTGTCTGTGTCTGTAGTACCAAGACATGCCAAAGACACAGCTAGAGGATGAACTGTTCATACACTGACTGGACATAATGATGTGAGTAATCCATCTTTTTCAGCAGAGACAGTAGTTTATACCAAGGCAAATTTTTTTGTAACAAGAATGCAATGTTTACAGGAAAATCAAGTTGTGTTATACAGCCTAGCAGGTTTTTAAGATCCTTACTCTTGCAAAGAACTACATGCATAACTATCTTCACGTGCATTGGGCAGTTCCCCTTAATCCAGACTCTTCTTTTTTCAGAATGAGGACTACTGATTAATAGATACTGATGATTCACTAGTAAGGAAAAGCAATTAGAAAACTGACAGAAACAAGCTTAAGAGGAAGTTGTATTTCAGAAATATGTTGCTATAGCAACTTGGCAATTGTATCTTTAAAGCCCTCTGGAGATCATCTTCACCCCAAGCCCCTTGATACTAGGTGCACAGAGGAATACAGACTCTGCCCCAAAGAGCATACACTTGAATAACATGAATTCACTATGTAGTTTCTCTATTGGCCTGCAAAACACAGACGGCCTTGTGAAATAATGCAGAAAAGTTATCTTACAGCAACTACGATTGCTAGTAATTACTAAAGCATGTTCACATTCTCAAAAAATATTTAACCTCAGCAGTCTACTCTTCAAGAAGTAGTGTCCTAGAAAAGGTTTCTTATCTGCTTTTAAACATCCAAATCTAATTTTATCCAAGTTACTGTTTTCAAAATTCTAAGGATGCAGAAATTCACAGTGAAATTAGAGTATTGATCTTTATTTGAGACTAGAGACCTAATGTACCTTTTATCACCAAATTTGTCTATACTTTGTGATAACAACTTTTGAAAACTTGAACTTATCTAATTACTTAGAGTTTTTCTAAAAAGTAGTGCACTAGTTAAGGCTAAAGGTACACTGCATTACAAAGTAAAGTTATTTAGTGTTTCACAATAATGGTGAAAATTACTATGTCCCTTCAGTGCATCACAGTCACAAATTTGCTGATGTACCGTTGTCTGAAAGAAAGTAGGCGTTATCCTGGGATTTTAGCACTAAACATTGCTTTCTTAAGCTTCTTTATTCTGTTCTTCCTTTTTTTAAAAGAAGCGGCTAACACCTCTGTGTCAAAAGCAAAATATCTGTGACAAGTGCTCTGCAATATACAAAAATATAAGAGCTAAAATACTGCAACGATACGAAATAATTTACTTCACTGGCTTTTGTCTGCGGCTGTTAAGCCAATACCAGGGACCATACGTTTGTAAATGCTTGCCTGGGGAATGGCATGGCCAAGCCTCAACTCGCAAAGGCCCCCTTTGGCGCTCCTCTAGCAGAAAGTCACTTAGCTGCGGGCTAGGATAAATTCACCGTCACATGAAAAGCAGCTTCTTTGCTGTATCTTATCAGTTATGTTTTTATTGTATTACTCTGCTGACTTAAATGAATATCCTCCGTTTATATAGTTTTAAGAGAATGGGGAAAAAGTGCATAATCTAGAAATGGAAGCACGGCTTGGATCCAGAGCACTACTTTCACAAGCACCCCCACCACACGATATCATTCATAAATACTTCAGTATTTACAAGGCCCGTATGCTTTCCTTCACTATGCCTCCTGCTGCAGCGCGGTTCCACACTCTTGATCCCACTTTTCTTTGTGGGGGACACAGTGTGCCCCGAAGCCAGCGGACCGAACCAGCCCCCTCTCCCGAGGCTGGCTTCGGGACACCACATCTCGGAGGAAGCCCGGCGTTTCACGGGTCCCTGAACGAGCCGGGCCGGGCCGGGCGGGGCCGGGCCGAGCCGGGCCGGGCCGCGCCGGAGGACTGTGAGGAACGGAGAGCCGCAGCCCGGCCGCCCCGGCAGGCACCCTCCACAGCCTGGGCAGCGGAGCCGGTCCACGCCCCGCCTTTCTGCTCCCTCACACTCGTGGCAGCGGCGGGGCTTCAAAGCCTGCCCGGGGCCCCCCCGGGGGGGGGGGGTATGGTGGTCCCCACCGCCCCCTTCCCCGAGCCTTCTCGCCCCGCGGGGCCGCTCCGGGGTTCACCTCACGGATAGACAGACAGCCCTTACCTTGGCCGCGGAGAGCTGGCGGCAGCAGTGCCAGGAGCAGGAGCAGCCGCAGCGGCCGGGCCCCGCCGAGGTTGTCCATCGGCCGCCGGCGGGAGCACTGGCACCGAGCGGGGGCGGGGGGGGCTCGGCGATCCTGAGGCGGCCGGCGAGGATCCCCGCTTTTCTTTCGCTCTTGCTGCTTGTTTCTGTTGTTATCCCAGCCGCCCGAGACCGGTTGGGAAGGAGCTCGCAGGAACCCCCCGCTTGGTGGGCTTTACAAAGATTTAATTCACCGCCTGCCCGGTTAATTGCACAGCCTGCAAGTGCTCGGCAGAGGAGAGCAGCACTGCGGCTTGGAGGCAGGGACCCTATTGCTTCTGATACCCCTACTCTCTCCCCGCCACCCCCACACACGCTGTAAAAGTGACTCCCTTCGGCTCGGAAAACTTTGCAGATCCTCAGCGTGAACCTAGGGACGGCGTGACTGATTCTGCGAGGGAGAAATGCAGCAAATTCCCTCGGTGCCAAGTAGGAGAAAGCCACAAACAAAAAGCAAAGCGAAGCAAAAACAAAACAAAAGAAGCCACCTAGCAGGGAAGGCAAGGTTCAACCTCTGGAGAGATTTCCAACCCCCCTTTCGTGGTCTTTCCACCGATTTTACTCCACGATTACTTTTTTTTTTTTTCTATGAAGAGGGTTTTAAAAAGGAGAGGTATTCTAGAATATTTCAATGAAATTAACTGCAAAAAACTTCCCCTCTTTCCTCCCCCTCCTTGTAAAGAAACAGGATGAGAATTTCTACCCAAATGAGGCAGTCAGCTCTGCTCTGTCGACCCCCTCCTTTTTTTTTTTTTTTTAATACCCCTTATCTTATTTAAACAGGAACACAAATACTGATAGCGGTCAAAGGAAGAGCTGGTTTGAAAGCACCCAGTTGGCTATGTTGTTGCCAAGATCTTTCAGATAACGTGGGCGATAATATTTGCAGGCAAATGCATGTGGAAACAACTGGGGAGTTCATCACCCCTCTACACTTTGCCCTAAGTTTTACTCAGAAGAGCAGTTGGAAGCTACTTTATATTAACTTGGTCGTTGTGCCACAGGGACCCTGACTGGACTGTTCGTGTTGTAACCCCTCAATAACAATGTTAGAATATTCCTCCTCAAAATGTCTAACCGGAGGGAGGAAAAAAAAAAAAAAAAAAAAGATTTAAGACACTAAGAGTTGAAAGCATGCATTTTTTCCTGCACCTGATTACTTGCTCTTTCCTTTCCTTACACAAGAACAGAAAAATGGCCATATGGCCAGTGGTCCAACTAGCCAAGAGCTTGCTTTTGGCAGTGATGGTAACTGGTCACCAGAGGAAGGGTAAGACCAAGGCAAGCATGTGATGTTATCCTCCCAGCCTCCGTCTGCTTTGAGTTTGGAGCATTTCCTGTGTGGAATGCAGTTTCTGTGTACTTAGTAGCCCTCAATGAGTTTCTGTTCCAGGTATTTATCCAGTCTCCCCATGAGTTCTTGTAAACCTTTATCATCCAATATATCCTTTGGGAGCAGGTTTCGTAGCTCTGCCACTGACTGGGCAGAGGGCTGTTTCTTTTTGTTACTCAGCTACCTTCTTACAGCACCTCCTAACTACTGCAGGAAGAGACACCAAAGAACTAGCCTTATCCACTCTCTTAGTGCCATGACCTTATTTTGCCAGGTCAGCTTTTTGACGGATATTTCCTTTTTTTTTTTTTCCCCTGTTTTATTGGGAGGAGGCAATTGGAAAAAGGGAAGGATGGAGTATGTTTTACTTCCATTCCTTACACACAACTGTCTATATCTCTCTTCTTTAAACACCCTGTTTTTAAGTTTAACATCAGTTATAGCGACACTTTCACAGTGTTTCATCACAACCTCCACACTACAGTTTTTTA
This sequence comes from Anser anser, assembly GCF_964211835.1. Classification (NCBI taxonomy): domain Eukaryota; kingdom Metazoa; phylum Chordata; class Aves; order Anseriformes; family Anatidae; genus Anser; species Anser anser. The sequence continues at coordinate 73,440,650 of NC_139720.1, forward strand.
CACATCAGACAGCTGCAGGAGGCAAGTGACAAAGATGACACCTTGTTTGTACCAGCTTACTGAACCTGTGGCATCTCATCTATGGAATCCCTGGATTGAGTTCCATTGTGGTTTATTTCACTTTAAACCCACTCCTAATTGATTAAAGGTGAATAAGAAGAAGTTCACCAGTTTGACTAAATCACTGTAAAGTCACACATAATAGCTTGTCCACACATGGACTTACTCTGATTAGCACCATGTGTGGACATGATTAATCTAGAGTAAAAATTCCTCCTTCCTGCTTAGTTTGCCACCACAAGCTGTTTACCAGAAATGAGGCAAATTCAAGTAACAGTTTTAAGAAATACTTCTACAAACCATCACAGCTATAGTTATCTCAAGATCTGATAATAGTTTTTTGTTGGTTTTGTTGTTATTGGTGGTTTTTTTGCATAATATTAATGCACACTTCTCGTATAAATTGGGACTCTCACCTACAATCAGATTCGGTGGCCTGGAGTACATGTGATTCTAATTACTGACTCCAACCTTTGTAATAAGCTAAACCGTGCACTTAGGGCTCAGTTCAAAGCTCCTGGAAGTCAATGGAAAGTAAGGGCTCATGAGAGGGAACATTTTGCATAACCACATTTTTTCTTACATCTGTTTGCAAAGGCCCTGTAATCCTTTGTGTAGCTTTTAAAACAAATTCTTTAATGAGGATTTTATTTTTACTTCAGAAGAATAAAAATCATTTGCAGAAGCTCAGATTAATGAGTAATGACAGCGTAACAAATCATTGCGCAAGTCATTTCCAAGGGTCTTGTTGAGAGTAGATACACACAAGTGGACTCACAAAGAATTTTGAATTACTCTAACAAACCCATTACCATCTACGGCAGCAGGTTCACAGTTCTTTCTTTATTTGTCTACTTACTTTCAAGGGAATAGCAATTATTGAAATGGCCTGAATAAGCCTATGTAAGGACATCAAATTCTGCCTGGCGAACAAAGCTGCCTTATTGTCCCAGCTGTTGTACTTCCTAGCCTTTCTGGTTAACTGCAGCTCCCAGATCCTGCCTTTTTTGTTGTTGTTGTTGTTGTTTTTTTCCTCCACCCATCTGTCCCAGAAGTTGAGCAAAACAGAGGGAAAGGAAATCGCTTTATCTTCCCTGTTTTGAAGAAGGATATTGCAAGGAAGAAAATAGATACACCTGGAAATTAAATCTATCTGTAGGTACTGAAGGGAAACTCATTGGCCCCTATGGAAAAAACTGAAGCCATGTTTTGTCTCTCATTAAGGAAATGTGCCATACTGAAGATGCATAAAAAGGCCTCTTTTCTCTTCTGAAGAAAAATATTACTCCATTCACTGCTATGGGTGCACAAGGATTAAGAAAAGCCCATGGAGATCTTACCATCTCTCAACATTAAAAAAAGACCTCATACTCTACAGTAAGCAAATCCATAGCTATTGGAGTACAAATGAGTCACTCAGCTTAGCTCCAAATATTAGTATATGCAAAGTACAGCTGGCACTCAGCTCTTTCCTAGAGAAAACACTACCAGAAACTTTTCTGACTTAAAAAATAATTAGAATAATAAGGAAGATATTCTATTTGCAACACAAGGAAAACAAGTGTCACATAATCATTTCAGTATTGGAAAGTTTGGAAATTTATTGTTTTTAACATCTTAATATTGGAAACTGATTTTTAAGGCTTGTGGAAACCATTCTGACTCTCTTATCTGTCCTGAAAAGGCAGAAAATTTTCTGATTGAACTAGAACACACCTTTTACAATAAACTACATCAGAGTTTTCAGAGACGGGTGCACCACAATCCTTAGTTATTTTTTTAAACTATTAATGACATCACAGATGACCATTTCTTGCTTATTTTGAGTCTAAAGCAATGTAGTTTAGTTCTTAATAGATCTGTGGGCTCATACTTACAGGGTAGTTACTGTTTGTTTGTACTCTGTGCTTTGTGTATCTTCAGTGACCATCAAGGCAATTTAGGGTAATGTAGCCTGTGGACACTTTGTATGCACCTTCCATTATCCTTGCTAGGGATTAGCTTGGAATAAAATCTCCTTTTTGATAAATCAGTTTGTACCCCAAGCCACAGGCTTATCTTTGTTCTCAAATGCAGAACTACTGACTATCCACACCAAAGAGATACTGGCCTGAATCATGCCAGGCCATAGATGAGGAATGGAAGATGGGAGGACTGGGAGCCTGCTCTGTTCTCTGATATGTATGAAATTATGCCTCCAAGTCTAGTCAAGAAGGCTAGCCTAGCCACCATCTTATATCCCATCTGGTTTATGACGGCATCCTGAAGCTAAGCTGGTTTGGGACTCTTTCCAGAATAATTACAATGTCAGATGAAATTTATAACCATCCTAAATTTGAACTGCTCTTTATATAAATATATAGATATGTACACGTATATAAAATAATGTGGATGCCAATAGTTCAAGCCACTTATTCTCTGTGGGCAGCAATACAGATGCTTGTATCTAAACTAGGAAACATAGCTGGTCCCTATGGCTCAAATACATAAGGACTGTTAGAAGAGCTTAGTTAATAGAGCTTTCCTTGCACAGAAGAACCCTTTCACTGCTAGATTGATCTCTGAACATTTTTTCCTCTTTGCATGGATTAGCTTGTGAATACCAAGGCAGAATTCAACTTTTTGTTGTTGTTGTTTAATATTCCAGACTGAGACTCATAACCCTGAGCCCTTTTTGACATCACTGATTCTAACTACTTTGAGTTTTTACCCATTTTTGAGTTTGTATCCATTTTGTAAATGTTGCCTATGTTTTTGTTTTCTTTTCTGACTGATTAAGAAAAAAAAATCTATCTTGGACACTCGAGAGACACAATGGTTTTCTATTAATATGTATAGGGTCTGCTTCTAAGACAAAGAGCAGTTTATTGGGGGATAAAGGAATGCTTTGATGATCCATGTCATATCCCTTGTGGCATTACTTGTAGAATTTAGGGATAAGTCAGTCTGACATTCATGAGGTATTTCCTGCCTCTCCTTCTAGAGTTGCATCCTTGCAGTCTCTCAGATCTCCCCCTTCCCATAAATTTCCTTTCCCCTTCTAGACTCTGTCATGTCACTACAGGCAGAGCTAGTCTTCTTTGTGAACAGTCAAGGCACTTTCCAGGACCTCAGGCCTAGGAAGGCGAGGCTCCATTTACATAAGATGGAGAGCAGTGTGAGTCATGCACATATGGCTTGGAGGGGACAATGGTATTGCCTTAGACTCTGCCTGGAGCCTCCACAAATCTAACAACAGCAGGGATCAGTCATTATTTTTGCTGCAGTCTCTCAGGGGGTGACTCTTAAAGTTGCCCGTCAGCATCTGTGCCAGTGGTTAATTTCAATGTTCAAACAGAAATAAGTTCTCATTATAAAGGGTGGGGAAAAGCCATCAATAAAGTAAATGGCTATTCTGGCAAAAGGCCATTCTGGCAAAAGGCCATTTCCCTTCCTGACATCTCTGATAAATCTGAGCTCCATCCCTGTCAAACAAAAATAATATCCAAGTATGTGACCAAATGATCTTTGGGAAAGAGCAAATATACAAAAGAGAATACAAGGTTTGCATAAATAAAATTCCAGAGTCTACTGTATTTAACAGCTTGACATCAGGGGCATACAGTTTTCTATAACATTTCCTCATGGTCACTTAAAACCTAGTTCATTCAGGGCTGTTTCATTATTGTTTTATTAATTTGCTCCATTATTTACAAATGTTTTTGCTTAAGTCTAATAAGAAAAGAAGCCATCCTATCCATCTGCAAACAATCCCAGTCTTGCCAGAAAACTTTTTTCATACATCTCAGCAGAGACTGAAATTTAAACTCAGTATAATGTAAGCAGCAAGTCAGCAGAAAAGAGCTGATAAAGTTCTACAGTAAATTTATGTATATTGGGTTTCTTCCTTTCCCTCAGCCTCACATACAACCTCTGTTTCTTTTCCTCAGCCTTGGTTTCTTTAATAGAGGTTCCCAAACTTTATTTACTCATGTAGCACTCTTCTAGACTTTACAGACTTGGGCAGTAATGTCTTTGTCCTAGGAACCCAAGATCTTCCTTGGTGGCCTGATTCTACAAACACATGTTAATAATATTATACACAAGGAGTGAGGCTTGCATTTAGCCAATGCTTGCACAATTCTGAGTGGTGGCTATGAGAGAGCACCTTAATACAAATTAATTTAAAAGTTATTGTAGTGCAGCAAACTGTTTGGAAAGAAAAATACTATAAATTTACCGTATTTTCTGGCACGGTTCTTCAGAAACTGACATCTGGGATATGCATAGTTGGTGGACACTGGCTCTTAATCGGAAGGCCGGCTGGATCAGAATACCTTTGGACAGCCGAAAAAGTAAAAATAAATAGATTAGATCTATAAAATGAACCCTAATGGATTAAATCATTCCATGCTACATGTGTCCTGTGGCTACCAGGTCTCAGGTTAGACATTCTGAATTGTATACACTACATCACTAGCCACAGCCTACATAGATGAGGAGGCCGGCTCACAGTTGGAGCACAACTGTAGTTTACTTTTGGTTTTGCATAAAAATGGAGTTTTCTGTCTGTAAGGGACTGCTCTCATGTTCCCTTAGGTCCTTGCTGAGCTCTGGAAGCAGAGTTAGCAACAGATGTGAGGTTCCATTTAAAAACAAGCTCTAACCAACCACCCCTGTGCTATCCATTTATTCCAGCAAGCTGCTTCCTCTCACTCTCTGCTTAGTTCTTTCAGCTGTGATCTCACAAGTGTTCTTAGACCTAGTCATACAGTTTGGAACTGGCTCAATGACATATTCCTACTAGAGGAAAGAATAGTCCCCAGCTGTATGAAAAGAGGATGTGACAGCAGCAACTTACACCAAAGTGAAGAGCTGAAAAACCATACTCAAAAAAATGACCCCCCCACATCCTGCAAGCCCCAACTGTTCAGGATTTAATTATCTGGAAGAAATGTGGCCTGCTAAACAGCACATTTGAGCAGCCTTTAAAAGAGGTTATGCTTCCAGCTCTCTTCTTGGCTTATAAGACATCTTTTGGTAAAATACTTTACCTTTCTGTGCCTCATGTTATCTGTAAGAGTAACCCGATTTGTAAAATGTTTTGAGCTCCACAAAATTCAACAAGCTGCATAACAGTTAGCTGTTACAAACTAGCAACCTTGAGCCATTAAGTTCACATGAATGTGATATGAAGCAATTTAGGCCAATTTTAACTTAACTTTTATTTCCCCTATTTAAAGGCAGCATCTTATACAGTTGTCTGTGTTAGAATAATATTGGTGCTCAGAATAGCTCTCATATTCTTTCTTCTAAACATAGAAATCTACAGACAGCCAAATTTCCAGCTGAATAGCAGATACATACATTTGCTTGGATAGTTATTCCATAATTTGTACTTCTGAAATGCTCCACAAACATACAGGCCAGGCATTATGACAATCTAACTTGTGCATGTAAGTCATAGCTTCATTGCAAGTCAGAAAATGGGATTCTTCTAAGATTTTAGATTCTCTGTTAAGTAGGTGTCATTAGGCATGCGTTTAAGGGTAATATAAATTGTCTTAGCTGTTATAAAGCAGATACCTAGTTAGAAAGGCATTTGGAGAATCATTCACATGAAACCATAAAAAGAAGTTTCTTTATTTGCAGCTTTCACTTTTTTCTTCAGTTTATGCAATATACTGTATTTAATAGCTCTGCTTAAGATGAATGAAATCTTGGCTCTAAGGAAATCATTGGCAACATTCCCACTGATTTCAGTGGGGCCAATATTGCTCTTAATTCTTCCCTACAAGGAAAATCAAGATTGCCTAAGAAATTGACCTGCCTCTGTTAAGACTAAGATCCAGCCTGCTTACAATTTGAAGTGACATTTTACAATTACTAAGGCTGTTATTCTTGAGATTTTGCCAAATCCTTAAGACAAAACTAGCATCATAAATTTTCCCCAAAGTTTTGCCCTGGACTAAAACATACCTCTCGCTTTATAAATGAAAGCACCTATGCAGACATATGTTCCAATGGTATCACTGACAGTTTTTCTTGTATAGAAATTTTAAGAAATTATTCTCACTTTCAGAAAAAAAAAATTGTGTTTGTTAAATGAACCCTGATGAAATGTTTTGCCCTCAGGTCTGACATTTCACTGTAAACACACTAGAATATACAAAATTTGGTGAAACAAATATAAAAAAGTAACGTTATTTTGTACGTCCTGAAGCTATCAGAACTAAGGATGATTTAAATATGTGTTTACATTAGACTAATCATTACTTTGCTGTACTTGGTATGTTTCAGCTTGTTTGTTCCCATCAAAATATAAAGAAGACTTTGTGATCTGAAAAAAAAAAAAAAAAAAACCCACAAAAACAACCACTTAAACTTCTAGGACATGCATGCACAAAGATACAGAGATAATAGTTCCATACCTTCCACTAAGGTCTCATCAGATCTACTTCAGTAATCTATTCAAGTTTCTACACATATTTAGATATTTCTTATAATGTGCCTTGTACCTCAGATCTGTTCCACCTAGCAGCACCAATACCAAAAGCCAATACTGTTTTGTTTGTTTCATTTACCAAAGCCAGGGCATTAATATCAATCACAATATAGCCTTATACCGCATATTCTGCTACTGAGCTATACTTTACAATCACGACTGGTTTGGTGGCATTATGTTTTATAAGATGTAGTGTGCACAACTTATTCCCGTCCACTCCTTGACTACTACACAAAGATTGAAAACCACATCACCAGATAACAAGAAACTCTGCATTCAACACGTGAAAGAAAATACAGTAGCATTGTCGTATGGCAACAAAACCCCTAAAAATCTAACCATGAAGATTCTCTATCATGATACATCTTCCATTTTTAAGGGGCTTTGCTAAATACACTGAATTCAGATACTTGTTAGTGGTCACTGAATAAAATCTCTGTGTCCCCTTATCAGTCCTTCCAGCTGCTTAGATGCATTTTTCTTTTGAACTCTGGAAAATTTTCCTGTGGATATTAAAGTGCTGCTGTTCTCTTCCTAGGTGAAAGAAATGTGACTGTTTGCCCCAAACCAGCAAAGCTAAAAATAGATTTAAGTTTGCAAATAACTGTCGCTGAAGTAAATTGTAATATTCCTACTGGAGTAGTGTAGGACTTGTTCCCATGAGATGTCATGTAGTCTGATTTCAATATAGCAAAACACTCAATAATTTTTTAATAGTGTTATTAATTTCAGTGGGATTACTCACACACCTGAATTTATGTATGCCCTTAAATTCTTTACTAAACTGGGTTATATAAAGTGTCCTAAACAGAAAAGCTCAGTCATGCTTTTCATTTTCTAATATATATGCTGGGAACCGTTGTCTTTCACTACTATTTCTCAAGTGCTATTTAAAAATTAGCATTTGCAAGGCTCCATCATGGGTCAAAATAATCTTTTCCATGTACACACTACTCATACCTCCTTCTGTATTTACTGACCATTTGCGCAATTTGAAGTCCTTTTGACTTCATTTGGTGTTACAGTGATCTATTCCGTTTTTTTTAGAAAAGTCATCCTTACTAGAAATGTCTGTATGATCTCTCCTGTTTTCCTGTACATTTTCTAGTAAAAAATTCTTGCTGGAGCTGAGCTCCTGATGTTTTTTAACTCAATTTTGGAGAAAAGGACATGAATAATAATGTCAGCATTGCTTTTATGTCTAAAAGTGACCTTAGATTTTGAAAAGGTGTTAACTGAACAGTCTGTTTCTCTGATATTCTGTGTTTTTTTCCTACTATGAAGAGGGCAATGATGTTCTCCTTTTTAAAGAGCTAGCCAGCTTGTCATTTAATTTTTCTTCATTAATGACTTTCTTGGAGATCAGATGCAAGAACATGCTTGTATTTCAAGAAAGTACATCCCGTATTATCTTTAACCTACATGGTACAGCTAACTACAGGAGTGAACACACAGGGGCTTTCATTTGGGCTTCGAGGAAATACACAGGTTGCTAGTTTTTACTTAATACCATGCTGTCACACCATCGTGACTATTGCTCATGGTTACACATGGAAGAACCACTCCCTTATCTTATTACACAGACATTAGCTGTATACAGCTAGAGTATCTGGTGGGATCCCATTTGTGAGACAGACCTCTAGTCTTGATAAAAATACTTGATAAAAACCTCTAGTCTTGATAAAAATACTAACTAATAGTAGTAATAACAGTATAAGTGATCTCAATAAATAACAAGGGAAAAAAATTTTTTGATGGTAGCCTACAGAATTCCTTTCATGTTTTCTCCCTTCCTACATTCCTACATGGCTCCTCCTTATAAAATATACTTACTATTTGCCTTAGATGCCAGTTAAAATACTTAGGCTTTAAGCTGTCAAAGTTGTTAACAGCTTCTCATCAGACTGGGAGCTTTTAAGATGGAAGATTAACTAGATACGTTTCTTGTTTGAAAGACATGACTGCTCTTAGAAGCAGAGCCAGGCTGGACATGAGACTTAAATGTGACCTTATACAAGCCTCACTATTTATGCTGGCAGGTAAGCAAGGCCAAAAAAGTACTCATTGGAAAGATTTAACATCTTTAGCATCATTAATACTGCTTTCAGCATGGGTTCTTTGGGGCTTATTGTGAGTATTCACAGTATTTTCTAGATGTTTTCCTTGGGTCTTAAGTCCTGTATGGCCCTTAAGTCCAGACATATAATAATGGGGGAATCTAAGGGTAATTTTTTCTAAAATTAGAAATTATTTTTTTTTTTTACTAATATAGCTTCTAGAGAAAGTTTCTATCATATCTATGTACAATCAGCTATGAAGCTTTCATTTAGAAATATTGCCAAAGAATGACAAATTATTTGTATATTTCAGCCATCTCAGGTTGTTACTATCATTTTAAATATTTCCTAGTTGATATTCTTTGATTTTTTGGTTTTGTTTTTTTTTTTATTTTTTATTTGCAGTCATTTTGATGAATGCTTTGGCTGTCACAGAACCATCGTACACTAATAAACTCTCTTAAAAGTTCCTTTGTTCTGCCCAGAGTAATGTAAAAGGGTTTTGTTTACAATCTCTTTCTTATTTACAGTCACAGCTGAGCAACATATATAGCAGCATGGAGCGATTTAAGTTACACATTACAACTACAAGGTCCTTACACAGCTTGAGAACCTGAGTACACACATAATAATTTCTGTCTGTCCATCTCTGTTCTATGTGACACTGTTCAAAATTTTATTTTTTTTTTTAGAGAAAATAGCCAATGTGAGTTTGTCTGGCTCAGATTTTACATAGTTTGTACTACTTTGGCATTGCGCACCCGGGTTGTACTTTATTTGGAAGCATTTTCATGGTGCTCCTCTCTGTATTGCAGAGGACTCAAAAGTATAATGTATGGCTGTTTTCCATTGTACATAGGTTATGGAACTCTTATTTATCATAAGTACAGGGTACATATTTTCTGAAACATCAAAAAAAAATTACTTACATTATCATTACAAAAATGCAAAGCTTGAGCATATATTTGTGTATTTATTAATGTATGCACACAATTTTACACTGGCCTGGTTTTTGGTTCAACTTATCCACAGTTCCAGTGGAAAGAGATGGGAGGTTAATGTTCAGTGTCTCTCAAAATGAAGAATTCTTATTTAAAAGATCATTTCAGTAAGTTAGATGTTTTTGCCTAAGGACTCCTGCACTCCAGCCATAATTTCAGCAGAAGACTGCACAAATACTCTAAAAAGTCATCCATGGCATGAAGAAAAACGGAAGTGGTATCCTAACTAGCAATGCAAGAGTAGTAAAAATATATGTATGTCAAGATTCTCAACTGTGTAAATCCCCATGGCTCCACTCATTTCAACTGAACTGTGACAATTTAAAACACAAGAGGATTTGCAACTCTTATAAAAAAGGAAGTATAGTATCCTACCTCTTTCTGTATTTCTATTTGTAACATAGGCAGTTTCATAGTGTTCCTTCAAAGACACTCTAGTTCATCTCTGGGAAAAAAAAAAAAAGAAAAAAAAGAAAAAAAAAAGGCTTTTCAGAAATCCTAGCTAAAGTATTGAAACTTAGACTTGGAAAAATACCAATTACCATCTGACCTTTAATGCATTATGGACTACACTTAGCTGTAACACTTAAAGATATTCTGATGTTGCTTGTAAAAATCATATATAGGACTTGGATTTAAAGTTCCTTCTGTTAATACATTTCCCATCTCCTTTTTTATGTGTTCTTTTTTCAGAGTCAAAAATTCTTAAAGCCTCTACTTTAAATGAAGAAAATCTGGTCCCAGATGTCACTAATTGGTAACAGGTTAGCAGAGAGATTTAAGCAGAGATGCCTGAAGTAACAATTCATCATGTGGGATCTGACAACAGCCTGTTTCACTAGGCTCTTTCATTTAGTTTGCATGACAATAAGCTTTAACTAGTCCATGCAAAGTATACATTTAAGTAGGAAAATTACATTAATACAGATCTTTCTAAATGTTATCAGTATTTGAAATATGCTATATCCCACGTTAACATCTCTTTTCTATTCATAGGTTTTGTATATGCACAGACTGAGAAAGAAAGCCATTAATCAAAGTAGTTTGTTTCTCGTATCAAGCAACCTGTTTCTTAGCTTTTGATATTTAAAAAATAAATTAAAATTGAAAGAGTTAAATGTCTTTTTGTAGATCATTAGATAAAGAACATTTAAAAATGTATTTTCTGTAATAAACAAGATATTTGGGGAGGTACGGAAGAGTAGGAGTCATGGTTAGTTATGATGTAGACCCGGTTTTGCTGTTGAAATCAGCAGGAAGTTTACTGTTAATTTCAATGACTGAAGGACCAAGGTAACTACGTTACTGATCCACTAACCGAATCAACACAAATACTTACTGCCCACAGAGTTAGAATAGACCATACTCAATTTGAAATTTAGTCTTCAAAAAAAAGTAAAGCATCTAGTTACAAATAATCAAGAGAGTTTTGTACATTTACATGCAAGCTTGGTTCAAAGTCCGCTGAAGTCAGCCAACGACTCTTTCAATGAAGTTTTTATCAGGCTTACTGTCTGATAATTAGCTAATTATATAAGATACTTGTGCACAATTAAAAACATTGATTTAGTATTTATAGGGGTTTTTTTGTTTGTTTTGTTTTTCTACAGTACAATATAACAATATAAATGAACAGATAAAGTCTGGCATACTCCAAATGGCAGTGTTTTGTGAGCGTTATCATCCACCGTTCCCATGTCTCATGTTATTAGCACTGCTGATAATTGCAAGACAGAATAATATTGGTTTTTTTCTTTCATTTTCTTTGCTTTGTCTCAAATTACTACGTAAGCATTCAGGCAAGAGTTAGGACCGTTGAAGGCCATTGACTTAGTGGGAAACAGGAACCAATCCAACTTAGATGAAACATTTTATGTTGTGGAGATTACTTTGGCCATACTCTGTCCATCTAAGAAAATGAAAACTAGCAGGCAATTGGCCTCTACTCATACAATAATCAACCATGTATTTGTTATTCTTGGATGTCATTTATTAATGTGTAAAATGTACTCTTAATTCCATGGTCTTATGAATATTGAGATCTGTATTTGCATACTGCAATTGAGATGCATTTTTTCTGTAAATAAAGGTTTTTAATAGTGAGATCCTGTTTTATTCTTCATGGTCATTTTTATTGCTGTATCCTTTTATCATTATAATTATTCTGATATGCAGTGCTAGACAGTCTGACTCCATTTCCCATTAAACTGTCTTGTGGACATACTGTCATGTATTGTAGGAGCCAGATGGACACTGGGCATTGAGGAAGGTGTAATTCCTTGGGAAGACTAAGCCTCAGGAGAAGGGAAGATGGAACTTAGAAGTGAGAAAATAAAGGCTGCAAGTAAGTTTTCAACCAGTTTGTCTTACAGGATATTTCATGACCTCAAAGGATGTGTTCAGAGCATATTTTCAAGCTCAGAATGTCTTGTCTTCAACATTTGGTGAGGAAAGCAATCAGCATCCGCCCCAGACAATGGCAGGAATGGCAACTTTGACTGGTAGAGGGAATCGCAGAATCACAGAATCATAGAGGGAAGAGAAGGAAGATGGCAGGTAAACCCCGTACCTGTCTTATATTACCTTACGTAACATACGCACCAGACTGGGACAGAAGCAGGCACAGCCTTAATTGTTTTCAATGCATGCAACAATCTTTCATGAAGACTTAAAGCAGATTCACATGACACAAAGTGCTGAGGTGACAACACTGCAAACAGAGTGCAGTATATTTTATCCCTCACAAACTGCAGCAGGCAAAGACCCATATATGCTACTCCAGTTCCCTCAGATTGTAAATATCTCCAAGCAACGTGACCAAACATTGGAAATATATGAAGTAGAGCTGCTTGAAGGAATACCTCACCATATCTAGCACAATCAGAGGCTTATGATTTATAACTAGTAATTCAGGTATACAAAGGGATAGAACCAACTTCTTTGGCCGCACCACAATTCACGGCCTTCCCTTCCAGCTCAGTGACTGTTTGTCTCAAGTCTATAAGGGTCCAGCAGGTCCCTACCTGAGGACCTATCAGAAGCAGAACATGATTTTATCATGGGGTGTGTAGGGGGCAGAATGAAAAATGTTGGAAGCAAATGTATGAATGCTATTTCTGGTTTTATGATGCATATTGTGTGCTCAAAGAATTACTGCTAGTTATGATTTGTACGTTAAATTCATTATGGAAATTAAATATAAACAGTGAGATCCTTACGAGAATGAAAATCCACCTTGTAGCATTTTTGCAATGCTTCACTCTTTTAGGAGCACTAAGGGAAGAAAAAAAGACTGTAACATCCTGAAGTAATTTAAAAGCAACTCTTTGTGCATGCTGTGTCTCCTTTCAAACAGCCAGTTCGTCTTCCCAGTGAGATACAGGAAAAATAAATCTATTACATTTTGCCTATATTACTACAGATTTCATGTAATCATAGAGTGGGTTGGGTTGGAAAGAGCCTTAAAGACCACCTAGTTCCAAAACCCCCTGCCCTGAGCAGGGACACCTCCCACTAGACCAGGTTGCCCAAAGCCCCAACTAATATGGCCTTAAACGCTTCCAGGGATGGGGAATCCACAGCTTCTCTGGGCAACCTGTTCTAGAACCTCACCACCCTCACAGTAAAAAAAATCTTTCTAACATCTAACCTAAATCTTCCCTTTTTTAGTTTAAAACCATTACTCCTTGTCCTATCACTACAATTCCCAAAAAAGCATCCCTCCCCAGCTTTTCTGTAGGCCCCCTTTAAGTATTGTAAGGCCTCTATAAGAAGTATCTGCTCTCCCTGGAGCCTTCTCTTCTCCAGGCCGAATGACCCCAACTCTCTCAGCCTGTCTTCATAGGAGAGGGGCTCCAGCCCTCTGATCATCCTCGTGGCCCTCCTCTGGACTCATTCTAATAGGTCCATGTCCTTCTTGTGCCAGGGCTCCAGAGCTGAACACAGGGCTCCATGAGAGCAGAGCCGGGGGGGAGAATCACATTCCTTGCCTTGCTGACCACACTTCTTTTGATGTAGCCCAGGATATGGTTGGCTTTCTGGGCTGCAAGCGCACATTGCCGGCTCATGTTGAACTTCTCATCCACCAACACCCCCAGGTCCTTCTCCTCAGAGCTGCACTCAATTCATTCTCTGCCCAGCCAGTATTTATGCTTGGGATTGCCCTGGACAAAATGCCAGACCTTGCACGTGGCACTATTGAACTTTATGAGCTTTGAATGGACCCACCTCTCAAGCCTCTGAAGGTCCCTCTGTATGGGAACCCCTCCCTCCAGCATGTTGACCACACCATGCAGCTTGGTGTCATTGGCAAACTTGCTGAGGGTACACTCACTTTCCCTGTCCATGTCACCAACAAAGATGCTAAACAGCACCAGTCCCAATACTGACCCCTGAGGAACACCACTCATCCCCACTTGGATATTGGACCACAACTCTTTGAGTGCAACCATTCAGCCAATTCCTTACCCACCAAGCAGTCCATCCATCAAATACGTCTTTCCAATTTAGAGACAAGGAAATCTTTCCAATTTAGATGGGGGACAGTGCCAAATGTTTTGCACAAGTCCAGGTAGATGATGTCAGTTGTTCTTTTCCTGTCCACCAATGCTATAACCCCACCATAGAAAGCCACCAGATTTGTCAGGCATGATCTACCCTTGGTGGAGCTATGTTGGCTGTCACCAATCACCTCCTTATTTTCTATGTGCCTCAGCACAGCTTCCAGGAGGATCTACTCCATGATCTTGCCAGGCACAGAGGTAAGACTGATTGGTCTGTAGTTCCCTGGGTCTTCCTTTTTTCCCTTTTTAAAAATAGGTATTATGATTCCCTTCTTCCATTCAGTGAGAACTTCACCGGACTGCCACAACTTCTCAAATATGATGGATAATGGCTTAGCAACTACGTCTGCCAGTTCCCTCAGGACCTCTGGATGTATCTCATCAGGTCCCATGGACTTGTGCTTAGACTTAAGGAACTTAGGTTCCTTAGATGGTCTCAGACCTGAACTTCTCATACCCTGGGTGGTTCATCATTCTCCCAGTCCCTGACTTTGCCTTCTGGGGCCCAGGCTATGTGGCTGGAGCTCTTGTTGGCAAAGACTGAGGCAAAAAAGTCATTTAGTACCTTGGCCTTCTCTGTATCACGGGTGATCAGGTCTCCCATTTCCTTCTGGAGAGGGCCCAATTTCCCTACTCTTCTTTTTATCACCAATGTACCTATAGAGTCCTTTCTTGTTGCCCTTGATGTTCCTAGCCAAATTTAATTCTAACAGGGCTTTGGCTTTCCTAACCTGATCTCTGCTGCTTATATTTGCCTATATGAAACTCTCTGATGTACTAAGAGCAATTTTTTAATGTGAGAAAGACAATATAGCAGATGCTTTTTGGCAATTTGCCTGGATCGAGACACATATTATCTGCTGGTAAAACAGAAATTGTTTGGTTATATTAAAAGTGGCATACATTACTTTAAGAAATAAATCTCCAATGCAGCAAGGAATTTAAACATAAGCATAACTTTTTAAGCTCTTGAGTAATGCTCTTAGTTGATCACAACAACTCTTGTTTAATTGTAACAAACTGCATTAAGCATCTTCCTGAATGAATGCCCACTATACAGGAACTGATGCACTCTGTCTTATGATTCAAGTAATATGCTAAAGTATTAAAAATGCTAGATGCCATCAAGTAAACTGGCTAATGAAATTATTTGTTAGAGCCAGGGAAAGAAAAAAAAAATCAAAAGAACAACACGATGATCTACATTTTTTGTATTTTAGGCTTGACTCTTGGACACACAGAAAATGGTAGCAAAATTCTTAGTGAGTTTTCCCTCCTTCATTCAAAACATGAGAAATACTATTTCTTATTCCAACTCAAAAATTTTCTGAAGTTTTGCACTTTATTATTTCCTAGATGTGTAGACCAAGAAACAGGCTGTTGTCTACTACCTCATATTGTTACACTGCATATGAATCTGACATTAAGAATTAATGTGCTGCCCTTACAGAAAATTATGATTATTGAGAATCAATATACACTGCAAGCAACAAATAATATAAGCAAATGCATTATTGTAGTGAACAACTTCCTAATTTTATCAGAAATCTTGTACTAGATTGCTAGGTATACTAGATATATGTATTCATTTTCTAATCAGTCAGAAACAGTCTTAAGTGGAATTCAGAGTGCTGGTGTGATAACTGGAAGACTTATTTAAGTATGAACTGAGGCATGCCAATGATGGGCAGTGTGGTAGCATCTGGATAGACAGTGAATTACAAGATTTTTCTTGACTCGCTATTTAGCCCTTCATTAGTAGATTTATGCTAATATAACAATATTATTTTCAAAGTCCTAAACCTGTATAAATCTCATGAAGTTGAATAAAAAAAGTGTTAATTGCTATAAGAGCATTAAGCTGAAGTTGATAATGTAAAATATACTCTTCTGAAATCCCTGGAATTCATTAAAAAATGTTATGCACTGTAGCTGTGGTGGACTGAATGTTTATCTAATGCATATGCTTTGGGAATGTCCATTCATACATAAAATATCAGATGAAATAGTTGAAAACATTAATATAATCCTGGACAGCAATATTCTTCTAGACCTTAAATTGATTAGTTTGAGGTTTTAAGAAATATATACATTAAGGAACCACATAATTTTTTGTTGAGTCTTAGCTGAACAAAGAAAAACAGTTGATTCTTCAAAAAAAGACATTCTAAAGAGTTACACATTCTGAAGTGTCATAAAATCCTCAGTGAATCAACAAATGCAGAGACCACTATTCTGCTTGAATGAACAACAGAGCACATTTATGGAACAGTCATGTTTCCTGGAAAATCATTATTAAGATCAGATTGGTTTTGAGTTCTTTGTTTTGTTTTTTTTCTCTTTCTAGGCTTTGAGGATGAAAACTTAAAAGAGAAACATGAGTTCCCACTCACCCTGTATTGAATGTACAGCAGCTTAATAGTCTTAGAGAGTAAGAAAAGAGATGAACACCTAATTAAAGTACAGAAGTCAACATAATTTAACTGGAATCATAGTTTTCTAATATTCTTTGTATGCTATTTTATGCCCCAGTTTTCAAGGACATCAGATACAATGATGTATCTAAACCTACTGCAATTCAGTCAGATTTGGAATCCAGGCTCCCTGGCTTTTCTAAAAATATCAACTCTAAGTTCTTTCTTTGATATCTGTACAGCCTAGTAACACAGAATACTGAAGGCCTATTGATCTCTAATTAGGTAATTTTTGTCTTTATTGTTTTTAAAAAAGAAACACGTTATTTGCACTTCAAATATTCTGAGCATGAGCACTCAGCATCTGGAGCTGAGAAGAAGAAATTCATCTGTAGATTCAAAACAAGGGTCCACTTAACCTAGCATCATTTTTCTAACAGTAGCCATAAGTGGATACTCAGAGAAGAGCAAGAGAAGCAGCAGAGCAGACTTGCCTTTCCCTTTAATAGTGCCTCAGCCTCCAATTATATTCAGGCCACAACATTTCCTGAGCTCAATTGAGTTTTTCTATTTAATAATCTTCAGTGGGTTTCTCTTCTAAGTGCTTGTCCACTCTCCACCAAGATACTCATAAATTTAGAGCATGGACAATGCTTAGGTGACTTAGGCTGTTTCATTTGATGGACCTTAGTTCTTGTATGGCAAGAGACAGTGAACAGCTGATCCCTGTAGACTATATCCATGAAACTTAGGATTCTGTAGATCTCTGTCATCAGCCCTCTAAGTCACCCTTTTTCCAAATTAAAAATGCCTTGCCTCCTAATCCATCCCTTCAGTAGAAACTGATCCATACCTACAAAATCTTTTTTGCCTTCTCTGAACCTTTTTCCAGTTTTAATGTACTCCTTCCTAAGATCAAGGGATCAGAACTTGCACAGTATTCAAAACATGGTTGAACTACAGATGCACAGGGTGGCATAATGGTGTTCTGTTTTGTTTTCAGTCCTGGAAATGCCTAAAAGTTGATTTATTTTTCTGAATGTCATTGAGCAATGAATCAATGTTTTCATGAAGCTACAGATCATAACCTCAGAATCTTGCTCTTGAGTGGTTACAGCTGGTTCAGTTTTACATACAACTCTAGAGCTGTTTTCACCATGTGTATCACTTCACATCTATCTACACTGAATTTCAACTCCCATTTTATTACCCTGTTTATAAGTTCTTTACAGTTTTCTCTTCTCCTTTATACTTTGAAAAACTACTTACCTTGAATAATGAGTATCTTTCACAAACTTTTCCCCCTCACTGTTCACCTCCACTTCCAGGTTATTTGTATGTATGTTGAATACAGTAGATCCTAGCACAGACTACCGTTGAACTTTACCAGTGACCAATGTCTGTTGTAAAATTGACTTTGTACTCTTATCCTCCTTATTTGATATTTAGTTAACTATTTAGCTATTCAAGGATCATATTCTTTGTTCTATGGCTGATTGATTTCCTTAAAAGCTTTCAGTGAGGATTTCATTAAATGCCATTGTCCACAAATATATCGATCCTCTGAAAGATCACTCTGAGCTCTGCTAAAGCAGGGCTTAGAAGCTGTACTGAGTCTCTTAGGTAGATCACATTTAGTCAGGTTTCCACTAATTTTCCACATAGAACTTGAAGCAATTTACAAATGCTAATAAATTAATTAATTTCCAAAAGAAACAGGTAATGTTTTTACAAATATGGAGGGGAGGAGGATGGCAATAAGGCAAAGAAAGAAAGGCAGTGACTTTAAGGAGAGTCAGAGGATGCATCTTTGGCATGCTTCTGCTGGCCCAAGGTATAAATGATGGGGTAATACCTTATCATCCTGCTAGATTGACAGGACAATAATTATGGTTCAGAAAATCTGAAAATCCTTCTTGCTGTCTTGACACTTGAGGAACACAAGTTGACTTACGGGCCACACTAGTTGTAAATTAGCACCGTTGTGCTAATGCTGAGCTCAGCAAGTAGCTCAGCAAAGCTACGCTTAAATTACACAAAGCTCCTCATCTATGTTTAGGCTGCCTAGTCTGAAGGGGAGAAAACCAGTATGTTGCACCTTTTACTTCTGTATGTCAGATCCTAAAGTTAAGAAAGAAGTAGAATGTCTTGGTGCATTTAACTTCTTTGCATAGATGTGCAGCTGAATTGTTATATTCTAAACTTTCATACAGGTTCAAGAAAACATTGAGAGATTTTGTTATTCAGTGAGTGAGGTTCTCAAAGCAAAAGCTGTCATTCTGTGCTTCTGAAACCCACATACGCAGCTCAAACAGAACACAATAACATCTTCCAGAGCAGAGAAATAAATCTACTGATCTTCAGTCTGTGTTAGCAGTTTTGCTATAGCTTTAGCAATGGCCATAGCCATGTTATTTATACAGTTTTTATGGTGTTAAAATATTAGACTTCTTACTGTGCAAAAGCAGCTGAAGCTATATTGATATATATCAATCAAATTGGTGTACCACTATTATACCCTTCACTCTGGGAATACTGATTGGCTTTTACTTTGTCAGAATGTACTACTCTGCGAGTCAAAATCACAGGTTTTACAACAAATATACAATTAAATTAATCATTCTTTTTCTTTAATTGATAAGAAGGGAAAGAAAGAAATAAACAAATAATTATGAAAACCTAGAAATCTGGAAAGCTATAGCTGTCTGGGAAGCAAGCTCATATAGCTATTACTTGAACCATTCTTAGCCAAACAAAAGGTTAGTTAAAATACATACAAAAAATCTTCAAAGAAAAATAGAGCACTTCACTATGAATCTTTTTCTTCCTTCAGATGGAATGTGATTTAAAAATAACTGTGCTAACTAAAGTTACTTTTTAAAAGTGATACCCACAGCCAGTGTTCTACAGCCAGATGTACTACCATCTAACTTCTATATATCTCAGTGGCTCAAAACCCCTAGAAATCTCATTCTGAACAGACATATTCACTATAAAGTGAATTTAGGAGGTGTACAAGGACAACCAGCAGTAGTGGAGCTGCCACAGGTTAGTGTCCTGGGGGTGGGCAACAGCTTGACATACACAGAAAAGACTGATTTCAGTTTATCCTATTTTAACGAAGACTACTTTACTACAGATCTTCTGCAAAAATGAACTGATGCAGGAGGCAAGGAGTAAGAGACGTGAGTTTGTGAAGATGTGTTTTTCATGTTTTTTGGTAATAACCAGTCTGGTCAGCACTCAAGTGTGGAAACCATATGGTACACTTCACAAACACTCTGAAAATACTGCTGTGAAAACTATTTAAGACAGCAGGGAGCATGTTACAATTCAAGCATTCTTACTGAATGCTTCATCAGCATGGACGAAAGAGGTAGCTATAGCAACAAGATGAAAATCGGAATATTTTAGGGGCAATTGCTGGGTTTTTGGCAATGGAAGCTGTGCATGTGAGCAGAGAATTTTTTGCCCTTTAGTGGTTGTAATAATAACAGATGTTACGATTATATATGACTATATAGAAAAAGTAAGGGAGTGGTAAAACTTCCAATGTACTGTAATCGCTTTAGATTGTAATGAGTTGTGGGTTTGATTTCTTTGCATGGTATCTCAGATAAAAAGCATCTTTAGCAAGAGAAGAATCTTCTTAATAGTGTTTTTAAAGTTCAGAATCCTATTTGAAATCGCTCCCAGTTTCCTACTTAATTAGATACCGGAGAATTCTTACCTGAGCAAATTAAAGCAATGGGAAACCAAACTAAGAATCAATCTTTGTATATTACTCAGAACTGGCTTACGTATTGCATGCCTCGATAATCATCCAAATGAACTGGAAGTCATGCTTTGCAATTATATTGTATGTAGCTGACATACGGATTCTCCCTTGTTCCACTGAATGTCCCATTGATATTTAGATGAAAAGATGTTTAGATACACAGACGAAAATTTTAACTGAAAAACTTTTTTTTTTTTCTGAAATTTCACTTTAATCGTAGTCAACTCTCTTTTCTCTTCCAAACTTCCACTTCCTTTCTTGTTTTCTTCTCATCATTTTTCCTGGACACTAAGTAAATATTAAGACAAGTCACGCTAAAATATCAAAACTAACACTTGATTCCTGATCTTTTTTTTTTTTTCCCCTTATCACTATTTGAAGTAGATGTTTAAAAAGATACAAACTCCTTTTGAAGTGTTTCTTGTGGCTGAAGAAATTATTTTTTTCCCTCCCCATGTAATTTTTTGGGGGATGAATACAGCTGCAGACTTTTCTTCAACAAGACCCGTAAAATAATTTTTTGTAAAAGAAAAGAACTTGTTACTTACATTCAGATTTACGGAAACTTTTAAAGAAAACCTTTCCAATTAAATCAAATATCATTGAAAATGCCTAAGGAGCACCGACTTATCAGGGGGGCCATCCAGACAAACTGATGCAGAGAATAGCTGTATATACTTCACTTCATAGAGACCTGTAATTACATTCTGTATTCTTCTTATTCTCACTTGCTAAACTTTGCCTGGTTAGAATATCATATTGTCTATCTGATTGCACCTGACAACTATGAGGAGTGCAGCCTTCTGCCATTCCCCATATGTTAATATGCCATATTAACTTTTCTGCATTGGAAACTTACAAACTTTTTCACGGTGATTTGCTGAGTATCTTCACAAAGAAAGCTGGGAACGCTGCTACAACTTCTTATGCTATTTCCTGTTTATTTTTTATTTTTATTTGTTTATTTATTTATTTTTAATAAAAGAGCCAGGAAATGAAGTCACAGAATTACAGAATGCTTGAACTTGGAAAGGACCAAGAGGTCATCTTGTCCAACCCCCTTCTCAAAACAGGGTCACCTAGAACCTTTGTATAACTCAAAGGAGGGAGACTCCACAACCTCTTGACAACCTGTTTTCAACTTGGTTATCCTTGTGGGAATAACTTCCAACATACAAAAGGCCAGCCCAATCAAAAGTGGTACTGTGTGCTATTTTATAATAAAGTATTAATGTTTATGCAAAAGCAGAAAAGCTAAAACTAAAAATTAATGTTGGCACTCAAGTAAACCATCACAAGAATACACTGTTCATTCTACTTCGTATCTACTCAGATATTCATAATTACTAACACAGTCTTTTCTCAACTGAACAATTTCAGTCTTTGTTTGTTCTCTGTAAAATGAATACGAAGATAATTCTACATATTTGCACCATCATATCCTTTGATAAAATTATAAGCATTCATCAGAAAATAAAGGTACCAAAGGCATCAAGATCCCACTACTGACTTGAATGATTTTGGATGAGGACATTTAACCACTTTAAACTAAGACTCATGATGTCTGTTCAATATACACCTCTCTTACAAGACAGATCTCAGTTTAATCAGGTGAATAAACTTGTATGTTGATGCAGCACAACAGCAATTGTACATATCTTTTCTCTAGATGTTCCGGAAAACACAGCTGAAAGTTCAAAACACAACTATACTTTCTATAAAGAATAAAAATACAGAAGACTTCTGTGGTATCTAATTTGTGCCCAACTTACTCAGGCCTGAAGCTTCAGAATTCAAATCTCTTTCTTTTGCACGTAGTCCTAATTCAGATCACAGTACGACAGTGATATGAAGCAAAATGATCAGAATTTGATTATTCTGTGCATCTAGGATCTCACATTTTAGCATATTAAAGCTATTAACATGGCTCCATTCTAAAGATAAACAATAGTTTCTAGACACAACAACAGTTTTTGTTTGCATAAATGCTTTTCACTGAAACTGAACAGCATTTGAAAACCATACATTCTTTGTTTAATGTTACTTGCCAAGAATGAGAACAACGTTTGGGCTACAAGCTTAGTAACGTCATTGCTGAAGAATGAAATGACTTTCCCATCTACTTTTAAAAAAATGGATGCTACATAATGGTTAAAAAAGGTAATCTTCATTATCTGTTTATAGTATGTAAATTTCTAATAATTTATGTTTTCTAGTGGATACTTCTATTTTTAGAGGTCAAACAGATCACGCAGAAGATAGGGCTCATAATTTCTTTTTTGTCTGTGGGCATTAAAGAAAAAGGAAAAACAAGACTACCATTACAAAACTGTTAGTTAGAGAAAAAGACAAAAACAAACTACCCATTCGATCAGACCAGTGATTCATCTCTTGTGAAGTTCTGCTTTTGACAGTAATTTGTGCTATTTATTTCAGGGAAAAGTACAAGAAAGACAAAATAGACACCTCTGAAAGAATCTTCCCATAGTTGTATTATCTTCTACCATTTAACTATTGGTTTCTGAGCCGGTAAAACAAATGCATAACATCTCAAAGCATGAATGGTTACATTACCTTGAATGAAACTATATATGTTCTTAGCATACTTTAGTGATTTATCAGATGGTTGTCTTAATAATTAGCTTAAACTTTGACACACAACTGTTTACACAATAATTTTCACATCATACCCAAAGCAGTTCCATAGGTTCTCATTAACCATATAAACAAAAGATTTTAGATTTTATTAAACTGTCTTAAAGATTCTATTTCATCACTATACGTGATGAAACTGCTTTCAAACATTTCCTTCTACAATTTTAAATGCATTGCCTTCCAATTTCATTATCTACCATGTTATCTGAGAATAAATAGAATGGCCCATTCACTTTTTCTATGTTCTCAGCTGTACTATCTGTGGAAAGCTTGAATGACTGGAGACTCCTGAGCTAGCCCAAACTAGGACTAATTTCGATTGCAATTCTGTATGAATGTAGATGCTCTACTTTCAAGACTCACTGCATGTCAGAAGCAGTTGGTGTCCCAGTTCTCTTCAATATCTTTATTGATGATCTGGATGAGGGGATTGAGTGCACCCTCAGTAAGTTTGCAGACAACACCAAGTTAAGTGCATGTGTCGATCTGCTCGAGGGAAGGAAGGCTCTGCAGGAGGATCTGGATAGGCTGGACCAATGGGCTGAGGCCAACTGTATGAAGTTCAATAAGGCCAAGTGCCAGGTCCTGCACCTGGGGCACAACAACCCCAAGCAGAGCTACAGGCTGGGAGATGAGTGGTTGGAAAGCTGCCTGGCAGAGAAGGACCTGGGAGTATTGGTTGATAGTCGGCTGAATATGAGCCAGCAGTGTGCCCAGGTGGCCAAGAAGGCCAACAGCATCCTGGCTTGTATAAGAAGCAGTGTGGCCAGCAGGGCTAGGGAAGTGATTGTCACCCTCTACTCGGCTCTGGTGAGGCTGCACCTCAAGTACCCTGTTCAGTTTTGGGCCCCTCACTACAAGAAGGACATGGAGGTGCTCAAGCGAGTCCAGAGAAGGGCAATGAAGCTGGTGAGGGGTCTGGAGAACAAGTCTTATGAGGAGCGGCTGAGGGAGCTGGGATTGTTCAGCCTGGAGAAGAGGAGGCTCAGGGGCGACCTTATCACTCTCTACAGGTACCTTAAAGGAGGCTGTAGCGAGGTGGGGGTTGGTCAATTCTCCCACATGCCTGGTGACAGGACGAGGGGGAATGGGCTAAAGCTGCGCCAGGGGAGGTTTAGGTTGGATTTTCGGAAAAACTTCTTTACCGAAAGGGTTGTTAGGCATTGGAATGGGCTGCCCAGGGAAGTGGTTGAGTCTTTAGGGAGGTCTTTAAAAGACGTTTATATGCAGCTTAGTGATATGGTTTAGTGGAGGACTTGTTAGTGTTAGGTCAGAGGTTGGACTAGGTGATCTTGGAGGTCTCTTCCAAACTTGATGATTCTGTGATTCTGTTATCACATGGCAGAGGGCAGGTAAGAAAGGTCCTCACAAACCTGATACCCACGGAGAACTACAGAAGTAGTAACTCAGAACAATATGAGACCAGCAATGGCTCAATGTGTGTGTGTATTAGCTGAGATTTTCAAGCCTATAAGTTGCCTGATACAACTTGAAGCCCATTATACCTATCAATTTCTTAATTATTTTTGTACCTTTCTAAAGTGACATACAATCTTTAGTATATTTAACCTGCTATAGTCAGCTCTTCTGCTTCAGTTGTCTTTATCATTTGATACAACAATCTTATGAAAGTAGTGCTGTGCAGCTGCCTCTTTAAATTTCAAGTGAGCACAGAAAGTAAGAGTAGGTCTAATTTGTTTTTCTCTACACTATCATTCTCATTTTTCATGGTAGAAATATAAGAGGAGAAAGCTTAAAGAATGTTCTTGTGGTCAGACATGAAATGTGTGGAAGGCCAAGTATATACAATCATGGTCTCCCTTGTTCTAAGCCATTGTACGAAACTATTTTTTAAGATTCAAATTTTTTTTTTTTCCTCCTTTCTCATCTCCAAAATCCCTCCCTCTCTCTCCTTCCTCTTTTAATTTTTTTTAGGGGGTACAATCAGAGCCAAGCATAATGTATTGGACTGAATGCTACTAAGTTACAAGACTCGTTAAACTATTGTTTGGACGGGGGGGAAGAGGGCAGTATCAAACAGTAGCTATAAACTTTCCCCCATCTGTCTGTACTCATCTTCAGGTGTTTTTTGTTGTTGTTGTTGTTTTGTTGTTGTTTTTTTTTTCTTCCAGTGGTTGCAATTTCTAATTTATAGTTTTCATTATTATTTTTAGGATGCATTCATTACCTTTCAATGGGTTTAAAGTATTATCATGCTGCTTATTGACTTTAACAGCAAAGTGTTCTAAAATAGTTACTATTATACAATATTACTTCATAACACATCTTAACATTTTCAGAGATGTGGACTAGGGAATGTATAATATTTATGCTATGTTCACAGGTTAACATGAGTTGCTAGTTTTCTGTAGAAATAACACTTGCACAATAACATTGCCCAGATTGCCCCTCTTGTGTCCCTGCTCTCTCTTCACAGTAACATTGAATCTCTTGCCAGTTTCAACCAAAATAAGAGGAAAATTTGCAAATATAGATTCCTTGTGAATTTCACAAGTTTGGCTTAGAGAAAGTGGGAAAAAACAAGGTTAATGGCCTCATTTAGGGAAAGGATGCAGCAGAGGCTCAACACTTCTGCTGAAGCTAGCTAGTCAGCACACCTGTAGTATCACAGAATGGTTTGTGTTAGAAGGGACTTTAAAAATCATATAATTCCACCTCCATTGATATGGGCAAGGACACCTCCCAGTAGACCAGGTTGCTCAAAGCCCTATCCAACCTGGGCTTGAGCACTTCCATGTGGGCATCCACAACTTCTTCAGGCAACCTCCCCACCCCTGAGTAAAGAACTTTTGAATATTTAATCTAAATCTACCCTCTTTTAGTTTAAAACCATTCCCCCTTGTCCTATCACTACATGCCCTTACAAAGCATCCCTCCCCAGCTTTCTTGTAGGCACCCTTCAGGTAGTGGAAGAGCTCTGTAGCTCTGAACAAATCATATAATTTGTGGTTAAGTGACATGGGAGGGAGACTGGGAATTTTATTACAAATATGAATTATTGTATTATAAGTTTAAATACCACTACTTCATTTATCCATGAAGTATTTTCTATAACTGCGTCATAATACCTCAATACCATAGTTCTCATATGGTAGAGATCTATCATACAAACTCATTTTTAAGTAGAAAGGCTAGCATCACTCAAATAATTTGTCTTGACATTTACTCTTAGCAGAGTATCAGCAATCTAGTATTTAGTCCTAGAGTAGTTAGTTACACAGTATGAAATTTTCCAGCAAACTGAAACATTGGAATTAATACACATAATGCAACTGAACAAAAATTTAAATTCATAGTAAGGCAGATCAATAAACCCTGTGACAATGATTATTATACAGGAAACTTTAACAGCCCATCTTATTAACAAATAATACTAGAATAACTAGAGAGAAATTATTTGCTAAGCTGGCCACACTTCATACACTTTTGCTGTTCATTAGCTTTTTCTAATAAGCTGACATTTTGTATTGATCAAGGAGAGTATAATACTCTTCTAGTACGTAGTAGGGCACTGATGAAGGAGACAAAGGCCTTTCTTTTTCCCCAGACTTTTGGGATGTTGAGCCTTAGATTATTATCTTCAGGGCATACAGGTTATATCTGACAGAAATGCAAAATATGTTTTCCTTAGCGTAAGGCATATTTCCAGAAGAAAAAAATATCTGTACTACTACTTTAAAGCCTTTTCAGCCTTTCTCACGTCTAACAGAGGCTTTTTTTTTTTTTCTCCCTCCACTCTGATACATTTCCTCAAACTGAATTATTTCACAGTTCTGCAGCACATTTATAGACAGGCTAAATTTAAAACTAAGGCTGTCCTCCAGACTTCAGATGGGAAAGAAAATTGCCAGTCAGAATAATACTGATGAGAGTTCTTCTCTTTTTCTATCCTAAAGATACCTAATTTTTTGCTTAATTTGTTCCAACATGAAATGTAACCTGAAATACATGCCCATTGTTTGCTTGTGTTCTTCCATCTCTATTGTAAGCTAGATAACGGATGCAGAAATAAATTCGAAGATTTCTGTTTAACTTCTCAAAAAAAGTATCTAGACTACAAGAGGAGCAACCTTCCCAAATGTCCTTCTGTGTCAATTGAGCCTGTACAGAATATGTAATTTCTCATCAAACTGGCAGGTATAATCAACTAAATCAGGAATGAGCAAGGAAGGGAGCGTAGTATGTGTGTGGCAAAACCTTAAATCTTTGCAAAATACTAATTAATCAATGCACCTTGTAAACTATTCCTTGGTCAGAATAACAGGGGCAAACTTATTTCAGAGAGAAAGAGAAGTTACAGAAAGTGTAGCCTTGCATTATCCCAACCGCGGTACACGCTGCTTCTCATGTTTTCAGAGAGTGGGCTGTAGCTGTACAGGTTTTCACTTTCACATGATGCCAGCAACCAGCAAGATCCATATCACAACTGGAACCTCAGTGAACTCTATTTTCTTTATGAATTTGTCTCAAGAGGCTCAAAGTGCCAAGTATTGGTTATTAGTTTCATAACTTGCTCATTTTCATACTGCCATCCTTTACAGTTCCTGCTTTTTTTCCACCAATATTATTGATTTTTGTTATTATTTTCAATTCTGTTTCTTGGTTAGATATCTGAAAGCATAAAGGATTCTAGTAAGCTACTGTAAAATCTGTTTTCCTTTAAGACAAACCTTCTCGGCACTAACCCCTGCATCAATGAAATTGTCCTAAGACCCTACAGAAAACTATAGTTATTTTATATGAGATGCTAACAATGTTTTTTCCTTGTACTGACTGACAAGTAGTAATGAAAAAAAATGCTGTTTTTTTCCATTTGTTGACAGCTGCTGTTTTTTGTCATTAGTTAGTTGTCATTAGCTGTAACTA
Organism: Anser anser; assembly: GCF_964211835.1. Taxonomy (NCBI): domain Eukaryota; kingdom Metazoa; phylum Chordata; class Aves; order Anseriformes; family Anatidae; genus Anser; species Anser anser. The sequence goes on from NC_139720.1 coordinate 73,468,548, forward strand.
ACTTCACATAGTATATTAATATTTTTCAGGAAACGTAAGTCCTTCATCTATACCTTTCCTGTCTGCATACAACTTTGCTAGCTAACTTATGTGCAGCAAGTACTTTTTAAAATGAGAACAGAGCTTCTTGAGCTTATAGATGAAGGTATTCATAATGTCACAAACTTTTCCCTACTAACATTAGCACTCATGTTAATTTAGTGGCTCTTTGAAAGCTTTATAGAGATTTTTTCCATCTACTTTTCATTTTAAACGTTTAAAAAAAAAAAGATTTGTGCATTTTTATAGTACTACCATTTCTTGATGGTTTGGATCTATCTCCTTTTCTTTCCAGAGCTTAACATGTAAACTGATTTCTTCCTGAGCCTATGTTACAAACTCTCCATTCTATTTCAGTCTTTATCTTTTCATGTTTCTTTTCCATCATTAGATATGTCCAATCTAATAAATGAAGTTCTACTAATGCTGTCTTCTCCCTTTAATTTGTATAAAATATACTTAGTGAAGGCACTATGTAGAACTTGGAAGGCAGGGAGGGAAGGGAAGAGGAAAACAGAAAAACAAGGAGAGATACTGAATGGAACTCTGGTTCCACTCAGGGGTTAGGTTTTCACATATTATAAACCTTTCATACATACATATGTATACATCACTAGAGCTCATTTGTTTGAGCCATACGTGACTAATGCTCTTAGTTTTGTAAGAATTTATATACATCCTACTAAGGCCTCAAAATAGAACAGCCAAGAGCCTTGAGACCCTTCCTTAATGCAGTTCATAGAAGAAATAAGCCCTTTCCCAGCTCTGCATCAGCTGTGTAACACTTGGCTAGCCTTGGCAGAATCTCTCATTCTCTAGTCATTGAAGCTTTCAATGAAAAACACTTTTCTTTGTGGAAAAAAAAAAAAAAAAGCTTATGATCTCTGTCAGAATGAAGCCCAGTCATTTTTCATTTATTTAAAGTCAGCAGGAACTAAACAGATGGCTTTGAAAATTGCACTTTCATTTACATTTATTTATGTATATTCATCTACATGCAGACATTACATTCTCATACATATATACATACATATATACTGGTAGGCTAAAAAATTGTCTACATACATATATTACATTCTCATACATATATACTGGTAGGCAATTTCAGTAATCCTGAGTCTGCAGATTTAGGACTCAGAACTGAGCTGGATTTGGGTCTCTACAGATATAGGGAGATCAGAATCTCCCAAGAATTCATAACTCAAACATCTCAGTGTTTGAAACTCAATTAGCCCAGCAAAAGCATGAACCTGGGAACTGACAGTGGCTCCTTCTGCATGTGATAAGGCAGACAGCATTTTCCAGCTACATGGTTTGTGGAGGCTGGTCACTGAGTAACAAACAGGTAAAACAATCAAAGTCCAACTACTATAAGAAACTTCAAAGTAACGTAACATACTCGTCACATACTACTTTATTAAACTGTTCACCCTTTTTACTGTTTTGTCACCCAGTTTTTTACTTATTTACTCATTCATCCCGTGCCAGAGCAGTGTTGCTGGTTTCAAGTAGTCTATCCAATTTTCCTAACACCTGTTTTTATCTCATCACGTAATTGCCAGTGATAACAATAAAACAGGAAATAATATTTTAATATTACCAAGGAAATCTTTTGTTTTAAAAATATTTAACATCTTTATGTAGTTGACTATCCCTTTTGGTCAATTTCTCCCGCATATGCAGTATTTCCCAATCATAACTTCCTTTCTAGAATTTTCAGTTAAGGATGTAGTACAAACTAAGATGTATTGATGGAACAAAAATCAGAAAATTTAATAAAGCTTAAAGCTGAGTAATTTTCATTTTTATATACTGGCTCACAAATAGATAGCTAGTACTTACAGTAGTCTTTCTTTTTAAAATATATTTCAAGCACCACCACAATGACAGGAAATATTCTCTTGGGAAAGCCAGAGCACATATTGGACTGCTGCTTTGTTTCAAGCTCGTATAAAAATGCATCAGGATCCTCAATACTTGCATTCTCCTTTTTTATTGAAAAATGTCATAATTACATTAGATCAAGTATTATTACAAAATAATTACTTCAAGCAATGCCTATTCAACTTCTCTAAGGATAGAAAGAAGAGGGCTATTAGTCGTTGGAGTTTAACTTAAGATTTTTTTGCTGTGCTAACTGCAATTGTGCTATTTCTACTATGACGTCTAGTGGCAGCTGTTTATTTTCTGTGGTTTCTTCTACAGACAAAATTTTTGTGGTTTCTTCTGTGAAGAATTAGGATTGCTAATATGAAGGCACAGGAATTAGATTTGTCAGGGTCAAAGTTCACTGTAATTTTGCTAAGCATCTGTGAGTTCGAGCATCCATAGAAAGGAAACTTCAGATAACAATGTCCTCCTCTCCTGACTATCAAATTCTTATGCAAATACTTCACTCTCTATTTACCAGTAAAGTATCTAATGTATATTTTTCTAGAACAGGGACATACCTATATTATGGCACTCACTTTTCATGACGAGTCTCTTGCATACATTTTAATCAATCCTCCTGGCTGGTAGTTAATCAAGAAGAACCATTGTTTTAAACTGCAGTAATGAATAGCTTTCTGAAGCTAACTCTGTAAAATGCAGGTAATAAATACAATCAGTAAGGCATCTGCCTGCCCAGAGCAGTCACACTTAATAGCTCTTGTAACAAAGCTTAAAAGAAAAGAACACAGTATCTTTTAAGAAATACTTAAACCAACAGAAAGTATGCTTAAGTCCTACAGAAAATTATTCACATTCATGCAGAAAAAGATACAAAAATGTCTTTAACAACAGAAACTTACAGAATAGTGATAATGTAGTTGAAATCAATAAAAAAATAACCTAAAACAACCCTTAAACATTGAACAGTTTCCTATATAAATAAATCTCTGCTTTCAAAAAATATATATATAATACTGATCACACTTCATACTTCCTTTATATTTTCAGCTTGTGAGTAGAATGTCCACTAGATAGTTAATTTCTCCTGGTTCTGTGTGCTGCCATTTGAGAAGTGTTTCACTCCATTAATATTTCAATCATACGATGTTGCAACTAACACACAAAGTTTACTGGAACAGACTTAACACTAAATTTATCCCTAATTCATATAGAATATTTCCTTGCTTGAAGAATTTGAAGTACATTTTTATTTTATTAGAGGGCTGGGAACAAACACAGTATTCTCAGGAAATAAGTGTCAGGTATGTGAAAGAATAAAGAACAGTATAATTAAAGTAAAAAACAGTAAATAAAGAACAGCACAATTAAAGTAGGAAAAGCAGAACTGACTTGGCTTCCCCCATTAAGTGCTTTTATTTGTTTATTAACATTACTAAAGTAACAGTAGATAAGAAGAAAGTACTACCAACATTTCTAAACTAAAAGCTGCAAATTAAACTCAACTTTGTCCTTACAGTTGGAAAACCAGGAAAAGCAAGTAAATTTAGATTATCCATTCAAAACCTGATTTTTTTTTTCCAATATCAAAATCAATACACCTGCTTGACTATGAATAATGTTTGCCTTGATTAGTTAATCAAATGTGCGATTAATATAAAATAGGTTTCTGCATTGCCAAATTTTGAGGCTAATGGCCTTTGTGAATTGAATTGCATACTAAATGCTACCTTCAGTTTAACACAAGGAGCCAAAAACTGGATATGAGACTGTACTCTACTTTCTTTTGAAAAACAAACAACCTCATGATCCTCACACAAATATGAAACAGAATAGAAGGTCATATAATTGTTACTTTTTCACTTTCTGTAATAAATCTTCAGTATTTGAAATGGCTACGTTAACAAGAGTTGAACCTTCTTTAATGTCACTATCTTCAGTCTTCACCACTTGTTTATGCAACTTGCCAAAATAACAGCAGCAATTAGCCAATACTGAAAAGTGAACTCTTGCAAATCTGTATTAGTATACCGACTTCACACATGAATGTTTGCAGTCTATCAGGAGACATTTCTTCTGTTTGTGCAGAAATTAATTACCTGTGATGATATAAAGAGAATTTATTTTACCCAATGAAATAATAAATTTACTAGTGTAATATGCTTAATTCTGATTGGTTCAATTCAGCGGTTAATTTTACTCAAGTCAATAGATGAAAAATACTGATGAAAAAGTTTAGTGAGGCATCAAATTTGTTATCAAATTTGATAACACTAAGAAATTATTTCATAAGTCTGTTTACTCCTGTGGATTTTTGGTGTTCTGTTTGGACTTCTTTTGAATGAAAACCATGATTTGTTTCTCAACATGTTTTTCTTCGGTAGGTGATACACTTTAAACATCTTTCCTATGCTATGCAAACACATTAATGTTAATAGAAGTATTACATCTTACTTTGAAGCTAACCTTCATTTACTGTCATGTTTAATTGAACTAAATTGTGATACTAGGTTGACCAAAAAAAAGAGTTGAACCTTGCCTATTCTGATCCTAACCCTACTAATACCTGAAAGACTATTAGAATCTTTTTCTGGGTTTTATAAACTAGAGAAAGAGATGATACTACATTATCACAGCTTAGTACCTCAGCCAAATATTCATGTAAAATAGCAAATAAAACAGCAGAGTTACTTTTTCTTGAACTTTTAATTAATGGACAAAACTGAAAAAATCCTGCATTCTTGGAAGAAAATGTTCTGATGTCAGTGGACAGTTTAAGAGGAGGTTTTTTTGTTTGTTTCATTTATGTTTATAGTGATACTGAGTGATGGGGAGACAAAATGGTAGGTGAACTTCACTACAAAGAACTCTTAACTGACATATAGGGGAACGTGGGAGGAGAGAGGAAAGCAACAAAACCAAAAATATATTAATTTTGGTGGCCTTGAACTAGCCACTATCACTGAGAAAAAGACCTCTGAGTTACAGAATAGAGTTCTATGAAAATGCTTCTCAGTGATCAACAATGGACAAGAAAACAAAAGAGAGGTTAGGAACTACTACTGAAAATAGGGAATAAAACAGAAAATGTCACTGACACAATCTTCTGACCCCACATTTCAAAAACGCTATGTTGTAAAATTTGAAAAAGTACAGTAACGGGAAACAAGGACTGAGAAATCCATGGGATAGCCTTTTAAAGAGGAATAACTGAAAAAACTAGGGATTCTTCGGCCTTGAAAAAGGGAAAGTTAAACTGTGATATAGCAGGGATCTTAAAAAAATGTAGATAATACTTTAGAAAGATGAAGAGCTGTTTCCTGTATTTTGACAAAAAAAAATTATCAAGCATGAAATGAAGCTAGAAGATGTCAGGTTCAAAAACAAACTGAAAAAGGTGCTGAGTCAGCAACAAGACATCCTAGATGCTAAATTTATGTGGATTCAAGAAGTGCAAGACTGCTATCACAATTACTAGATGTAATGACATAACCTCTGGCTTTGGATGTCCCTGCGAAATCTTGCTGGAAGCTGGCTGGAATCTAATATTCCTGCCATCAGAGAGGATGATTGCTTAGTGGATGCTTGTTCTGCTGCATTTCTTAGTCCTTTTGGGAAATGGAAGAAAGGTAGACATAAACAGAATTTCAAACACTTATTTGCTCTTTCCTATCATTTCAAAGCTGTAACTGTGTATTTTGCACTACATTACAAATAGCCAGATACACTGAAAAATACACTTTGTTTACATATAATTAGCTAGCTCATGTTGCAATGAAACACAAAAAGATTTATACCAATCCAATTTATAAGTACTATTAAAAAGGTAAATTGATCAATACATAAATGGGTCTATGTGCAGTGTTTGCACTGCTGTAACACAGATTTGAAATCAACAACATTAAATGTTTCACAATAGTAGCTTTATACCATCTGTTAAGCACACATATACCAAGACAGCATAATCCTGTGTATTTAAGCAATTATACTATATTGGCATAATGCACTATTAGTATACCGTAACTCTATCCATACTAAGGGCTGTTCCAACCAAACTACGCTGGTAAAAAATTGAAATGTCTAAATCAGAAGACCACCAGTACATAGACACTAAAGAGCTTTGAACTGATTCAAGACATTGATTGCCATGAGAATCTTCTATAGTGAGAATTTGCTTGGGTCTGATCTTCACTTGAGATTTAGGACAGAGGAAGTCCCCGCAGCACGGAGAGACAACGTTATTTCTGTTTTCTTTTCCTGAAAATAATCACCCTTATTCAGCTCAACAAAATCATGGACACTTTGCATGTATATTCTATCAATACCACTTCACCTTTTTACCTGCATGTTTATGTTCATCTGTAGATCCAACTTTTTTCTTTACTACATTAATCTTGTTTATAGCAAAACTAAATGCAAATAGAGTAAGTATTTCACAATGAGCAAAACTGTATTACAAGGCATAGAGAGTGACCTGCATGTTAAATTTAATACTTGCCTTTGCAGCACAGAAATTAAATATCAACATTGTTATACGTGATGTTCATTACAATGCTTAATGCCAATGTTATAAAAGTATAACCTTGGAAAATTAAAAGCAAGTAGATATTGTTAAAACGATACCACAGACATAACTCAGGAATAGGAGTTGGAACTAGATGATCTTTAACATACCCCCCAACCCAGCCATTCTATGATTCTAAAGTAGATGAGAGAACAACTAGACCAGACAGGGAATAATCTAGTCCTGGCAGTATAAGCTGCGCAAATTCTGCTTGCACCAACATCCATAAATTTAATAGTGTTAGAATATTTTTTTTCCAAAAGAAAGAAAAAGAAGTCTCTATACAAAGATCAATCTCATGTTAGTGACCCCTTCAAAGAAGGAAAAAAAAAAAGTTAACCTATAACATAGTATCGACATCCAAAGAAATTTAAAGTTTAGTAATAAAATGCCTGTAACATGTAACTTATTCCACTGAGGACTACTGAAGAGTAAGAGAAAAACTTTTGTGCATACATTGTATGATATTATTAAAAATATCAGCGTACAAAAATCTGAAGAAAAAAACAAAATATTGGACTCAATTCAACCATTGTAAATTGTTTTCTAAGCTTTAAACACATACATTTTCCCAGATTATTAATTTAAAGTATCAGTAGTGCAGAAAACTGTGATACAAGAAAAATTTTAAATACAAATGTAAACATGACAGGAACTAATCACCATTTTCCTCCCTGAAATTAAATCCTAGTGCCTACTCCTTACCCTAATTACTTCAGTGATGCTCCATGAAGACAGTTTAAACATGTGGATGATTCTGTAGTACCAGCATCTAATTAAATAGGCTAGTCGTAAGGACAATAATAGGAACTGAACAGTGTTAGGAATGTCTTATTTAGTACTCGGGTGTTTTTAAAAAGTAAAAAAAAAAAAACAACAACAACAAAAAAACCAAGGTGGTTGCTAGCCCTCTACTTCCAACAGCTGTGATTTTTTTTTTTTTAATTTATTTATTAAACTTAGTTCAACTAGCTATCTATATCCTCATATGGAAGATACTGTCTTTTACACTGCTGTATTTCTAATAAATATCTATAAATATCAAAAGAAAAGATGGTCTCAGTAATGGAAATCAACAAACATTATCAAACAGTTCCTACAATTAATTAATGCTCTTTTAATACACCTTGTCTATTTCTTTCAATATTCAGCAGTAAAAACTATGAGAATGACATTTCAAAAGCACTTTTAAAGCCTTCAGCTAATGGCTGAATACAACAGTCAACATCTTGTCATACAGCCACACAAGTTAAGGTATTACAGTACTTTGACACTTTACTATCACTTACTCAGGTGAGATAAGCCAACTGAAAATGTGTTTCACTTTGGTAAAAATCAAGCAAATTTGTATAAAATATCAGCAATTATTAATTACTTCACATTAAGCATGTTCTCTACAATTCAATTGTGCCTCTTCTTTTTAAGATCTAAAATAAATTTAACTTTTTGTATTCTGAATGCAGCATATTTTTTCTTGCAAATATGATTGATGATACTAAAAGTTTGCTGGGAAATTTAAGGATGTCTGATCCTACCCAATTATTGAATTGTCCTCTTACTTGAATTTCTATGTAAAGGCCTATGCACAGTAAAACTGAGAAGTGCATCATTTTTGTAACTTCAACTAGTTTTCAAAAGTTTCAAACTAACTTCAAAGATCTTTCAAGAAAGCCAGTAGGTAAATACTTTTTACGGTCGTAAAGGGTGTAGACACCTACTCACAGAAGTTGAACAAATGAAGACAACAACATCATGAACTTTTCAATGCTTCTTTATTCATTTTTCTGTCAGGTAACTAAAACTTAAGTAAGGGGGGGAAAAAAGGAAGAAAAAAAAAAGAGTCAGAGCCTGAAATATTTGACACAGATCAAGAAAAAACTTCAGTTAAATGAAAGCTCTTGTTTTGTCCTCCCACCCCATTTGGTGGTCTTTGTATTTTAAGACAACCAGATCAAATCCCTATTTTGATAACTTAATACACTACAGTACTTGATAATAATACAAGGATAGCCAGCCATGTCTGAAACCCAGCCTGACAAATGAATTTTCAAATGCTGTCATATTAGCATCTCTTGAACACACCATCCCTTTTTAATTAAGTCAATCTCATCATTAACAGTGCAGTGTGTTCCCCCTCAGATTTATCTACCAACTTTCCTGAATAGCACATTTTCAGTTCCTGTTTTCTAGCCACACTCCTTTTCTGTCTCGTTTCTATCTATATCACAATTAGTTTCAGTTGTTTTAATAAACTAACATGAGGACATTTCTTCTTGCTACGGGTTATTGTGTACTGAGACATTTCTTTACTCATTTTCATGTTATACTTAGTTGATTTTCTTTCACCTCTTTACCTGGTGGGATTGAACATAACAGACTTTTCCCAACTTCCGTTATTACATGATTCGAAACAGTAAATAGTCGTATTAGCTTGATCCCATGGGGCCACAATTTCAGCTAAGCAAACAGACCTGTTTGAGTACAGTCCTTTCAAGGAATGCTTCCTTTAACACCTCAAAATCCTTCTAATGCTATCTACCTTGAGAACCTTGCTTTCTTCAGTATTTTCACAGATTAAAGTTTATCTCTGCCTCAGTTTCTTTAAACATCTTTCCTAATTAGCATGCTGGAGTCATCTTCAACCTGTTTCACCAGAATTTGAAGTTATCACTTATCTTGATACAAAGAAGAATCAGTGGACTCTGTGCCAATATCATCAGGATGCTTCTACCCCAAGTTTACATCCCAGATTCTTGCAAACTACACATACTTATTTCAAGACTAACTCTCATAAACAGCCTCTATTTTTATTTAGAACACACAATCTCTTAAAGGTCTTAAATGTTTATCTGAATATCTGTCTGTCTTTCATTCTTCCTGCTACTTTAGATCATTGACTTCCAACTCTCTTTCCAGTCTTTTGCATATCATCTCTTTCCCTCATGGATTTCGTTTTTTTGGATATTTGCATATCCATTTATCTTATGTAGTTACTTACCTTGCATCTCCATATATTCTTCCCATGTGTTTCACTTCCCCATTTTTCAAATACCAGTGCCTGGCTCTTCAATCGGTAAGTCAATTCTTTAACCATAAGGCAAACAAACTGTTTCCATGAATTACCCTACACACAGAGAACTTTTACTCCTTGGTTTTGTTTGGTGCATGCCTACTTCCCCCCCCCCTTTCATCACATCTTTAAGCTCTCCCTACATTTTCCCTTACAAGCACATTGCCATTTAGTTTTCTCCATTATATCTAATGAGGGATGGTGTATGTAGAAATACTTTCCCCCACTTACTGTAATTCATTACATTTCTGTGACATGCCTCACTGCTATGATCACCTAGGTAAATATACACATTTTTTCTTCTTGTTTCTGCTATTCAGGATCACCTTATCCTCTGCACTTCTGATCACCATGTCCGTTTCTTCCTCATTTCTTTTTTTTTTTTTTCCAATTTAAAAAACAGAACAAAAAAAGCCCTACAACTTTCTACCTAAGCCATCTTTCTTCCCTCCCACAGAATGTGGCTAAGTTTCTGTCACCTGTGATCTATATGATTTATGTCAGGCACCATTCTCTCTGACCAAGCTGCCTCAAGTAACATTACATTTTAAATTGTGATTTCTTTCCAGAAATTGATTTCTAAACACATAGATATAGCAAGTATTACAATTAAGCCTCAGACACAATGGTCAAACAACCTAACTACAGAATCAACTAGAACTTTTTAGAAAAACAATAATGTTTAAAACTTATTAGTGTTTTCCTCTTCCTAGCACAAATGTAGCCTAACAGGCTGTCCTCTAGTTCAAGTGCACTGTTTAAGCAGCATAGACAATACATAAAAATAATGAGCAGCAGCAGCAACACGAAGAAGGACTACTCAGTTAAAAAAATTTAATAAGTCTACATACTTCTATGTATTTCAGATTGATGCATCTAGGATGTCATCGACTGGTTGTATTAAACTGTGCAAAGTACTGGCTTGTTGGGACATTTGAATATTCTTCTTCTTTAAGATAAATGTTCCTAGCAATAAACAAAAACAAAATATGCAGTTAGGATATGTTTTCTCATTATGTAGAAGAGAAACAAAGATGTAAAGTATAAACTCAGAAATGCTCATAAAATCCAGAATTATTAGAAATGGAATTAAACGTAAGTCTATCTCTATCTTCAAAATGTATATCATATCTCGATAGAGCAGATTTTATTTCTCATCCTAAAATAACCTTCCAAAAGTCTCACAGTGAAAAACTAAATTAACACAATTCAGAATGTTTTGCTTGTATAACAAGAAAGCTCCAGGTACTGGATATTCTTTTGCAAGATGCATGCATGCATTCATGGAAAAGGAGAAGAGAAAAAAAAAATCAGACTGGAAGATTAGAACACTGAATCATTTGGCTTGATTGTTGGTTTTCCTTCACATATTATCTTCCCACTTTCTCAGCACAGCAGAAACACGTACACAACATGTCCCCTGGTTAGCTAAAGAATTACCTAGTTTTGTCATACATAATGGAAAAGCTTCATGTGCTGTTAGCCCTGACGTATCAGAAACTAGCAGTTCTTATTGAAGGCAGTTGATACCTACCCTTGTTGTTTCAGAAAACTAAGGTAAATTAAAGAAACACATATTGTTTCAGAAGCAATAATATAATTTACTGTCCAACTGTATTTATTTGCTACTTTGTTATTGATATGAACTTAATGTTGTCAGTGGAATGCTTAAGAATTCCAGCTATTATTCCATATATGCAAGTCAGTAACCATCATAACCTACACTCTGAGGGGTTTTTTCAACAGTTCTGAAAAACTTTCTTAAGCTGAACTGTTGACTTTTTAAAAAGTATAAATTTGCAGTAAGTTTATTAGAAAAACAACAAAATTAAACCAGAAAAGCTCTTTGAAGCAATTGTGTTATTAACAGTTTTATTCGAAAAGAAGAAAACACTTTTGGCACTTACTTTGATTTTTGCTCCTGGGATAGCTCTGCATTTATGCTATCCAGAGCTCGGCAGCGTTCCCAACTCTGTCGTTGTTGATGCCGCTCTAAAATCAACTGTGCTCTTGCAGCCTGTATACTTTGCCTATCCCATTCAGCATCTCTTCTGCGTTCTTCCTCTTTTAGTCTCTACAGGAGGGAAAAGAAGAGTTTCGTTTTGTGTTTACTCAAAGATGAAAAAGTCTATATAATGTTTTATTGGTAAATTCACTCCAACAACAAACTTGCTTGTCTTTACTGAATGTTAGGAGTAGCGCTCGAAATAGAGAGGAAAAAAAATACACACTTCCAAATGAGGTAGGAGCCCATGCACTAGGCAGAAGTAAAATACTTCAGATTAGGAAGCCATTTTTTTCCAGCAAGCAAGACAGACTCCTACCTCTGCACAAGGTAAGAAATTTAGGCCTGCTGCCTGGCAAAAATACAATAGTGTCAGTAAGTTCATCAGTAGACTACTGTTTCTCTCCAACACATTAGCTCTCCCCAAACCAAGATCAGCACAATGGACTTTTCTTTCTTTAAAGAAGTTGTTGGCAGGAGTTAACAGAACTTCCTGAGTTCAGAAGTTAGTATGATCAGTATGGCTTATAATATTGCTGACTCAGTGCAATAACTGAGCCATCAACACCAGATGATAGATGCAAACCATTTTCTTCTCTGCCATCTCTCTGTTATACCATCACTTCCACACTTTGTGTCTGACATTACAGCACACTGATTCAAGAAACCAGGCCTGCGAAAACCTTCTCACCGTTCCTGGTTTTCTATTGTAACCCCATCCCAAAGTGTGACTCATAGTTGTGCAGGATGGTAGAAAGGAAGGTCTACTGCATTCAGAAACATCTAAGACTATGAAATATGCACAAGTAGCTTCACTGAACCTACTCTCTTTGCCTTGCTCAAGTAAACTTGTCCATAAGGCTCTGCTACAGCCTGTTCTGCTGTCATCCTCAGCTCCTGGCTCCTTTTCCCCTACGGAGCAGACCATACCTGCTCATCCCTTGCAGGCAGCTCATACTGTCTCAAGTCCTAAACCAAGCACTGTGAAGCCTGGCCTTCCGGCTGTGCAGAACCTTGCTCCCCTGCTGGGCCACCACGGACGATGCCCCAAGATTCCCCAGCCCTAGGCTCCACAGCAACCTACTTCCCAGTCCACTCTTGCTGCTCCCTGCCATTTCCCAACTGCTTTAGAGACATTGTGTTAAGTTTAAATGATTAAAGTATCTCTGATTTTTCCATTGTTCTGAATTTCAGTCTCAAAAGGGGATGTGCATAGTAAACAAATGTATTTTCTTCTACACATATCGCTTATAACGCTATCATAACCAAGAATACAGAATATGCACATAAGCTTAAATACCAGCTTCTCCAGAACTTGTTGCTGTTGAGATGAACGGATTGCCATCAGCTGATCCTGATTCATTCCCTTCCACCGATCCGTAATCACACGATGCCTACCAAAGGAACTGATGGCTTGCTCAGGGTTTTCAGAAAGTAAGTCTCCCTGAAGGAGGCTGGAAATCTCATCCATGTCATCTTTCATTTTTTGATGTTTTTCCAGCTTCTTTCTCTCAGCTAGTTCAGCAGCCTGAAGGCAACAGAAGGAGAGGACTAATAGTTTTTCCAAGAAAAAATATTAACTAAAGGGATACAATAAAGTTAGCACATCATAATAGTTTTCTTTTCAACTTGCATACAGTTATCAACAGCATCACATGTGAATATTATGATCACGGCCCTACTGGCTAAAAAATTGAAAATCTAAATGGTATACATTTCTTTAATGTTAACATATCTTCTTCTGGCAAGGGAACAGAGCACAGGCTGTCAGACCTGTCTCTTGCATATGCAGCTTTGCACATTTATCTCGACTGCAACAGACTAATACCCATCTCTCTATTTTGTCCAAGACTGTTTCATACTCTTGTTTAAAATCACTGGCTTGAAAATATTCACTTTGAAAGTGAAAAGGTGAAAAATGGGAGGCAAAATAACTAGAAGTTATCAACAACAGAGAATGACAGGCCTATCTATACCCAAATGTGGGAATCTGTTCCTTTGCAAACGTTACGGAGAAGAATCCTAACTCAGCAACCACAGAGACTCATCCCACCACTAGAGGAGACTGCTAACCTGGCTGGATTTATCCCTACGTTTGTATTTATGGACTTTAAGTTTGTATGACAGCGGTTCTCCCAAGTATCAGGCCTGTAGAATATCAAATGGTGGCTTTTATTTGATACAGGCAAACATAGACAATGACCCATCAGAGACTGGACAGAAGAAGAAATAGCAAACAATACTAAGAATTTATCGATCTAGGATATGGTACTATGTCTGAAAACAGCCTTATGGTTTCTATTAAAATAACAAAAAGTATTTCATGTGCAAACAAACTAATAGAAGATGAATTCTATTTTTCTTGAATGATAAATTAGTTAAGCTTCAATTTAACTTAGACTATGAAAACTTTTATTTATTAGATGGCTGATAAGTATTTTTAAGACTGAACACTAGAATAAGAAAAGTCTACATTTAAACAAATGAAAAAAAAAATAATAAAATGAAGCAAACCAAACTTCAAGTGCCAAAATGTAACTTGAGATCTAGCTGTTACCAGCTCTGCCATCACAACATGGAATAATAAATTAGAAACTAAATGTCACTTATTAATCTCACAGAAGTTAGTATAATTTTTAGCAGAAGCTTAAGCAATTTTTTAATCCAAACGTATTTCACTGAAGTTTTCTTTTTCTCCAGGAGAGTCAATAACAATTTGAAGGGAAGATTGTAATTACCAAGAAAAAAAGAAAACAAGAACACCAAAGATTTTTAATGTTATGACATTTTTCAACATCATGATATACACCAGTATATCTTGGTATGTAATTTTAGTTTATTGATACTACAAATTGAGCATTTATTGTTAGTTCTGAAAACGCTCCAAAGTAAATTACACTTAACCAAAAGTCATTTTGGATGGACCCCATATAAATAAATACTAGACTATGATGAAGACTTATTGAAGCTTTAAATGTCTGATTTTTATTTAGAGCACTTTATTAATGTAATTCCACTGTGATCTAGCAACAGATCCAAAATCCTTGTAATCCTAACCTTCTCAATAAGGGGTAGAGCCTAACATTTTCTAAGCTGCCTGGAATCTTAGTGGAAGAAACTCCTAGCTCTGTGCATAGCCATGCATGTAGCACTACAAAAAAAAAAATAAATTTATGACATTGCAAAAGAAATAAACTGGGTAAAATCTGATACATTTTCCATCAAGTCAAATCCCCAACAAAATGTAATTCATTGGTGTAGCATGAAAAACAAAAACAAAAAAACAGATGCGCATATACATGCTCTTTCATCTATTTTAATTTGTGGTCCAACATTCATAGGGTATCTTCTCTACTACTATAACGCTTCCACTCTGTAGATTCAAGTCATAAACCAAAAGAAATTTCCATAGAAGCACTGCAAGGCCAAGAGTTCACGTGCTTAGAATAATGCCAAGTTCTGAGTGCACAAGCAACTAACTGCTGCCAACACAGCGCTAAAGAAACACACCACAGCTTCTGAAGTCCTTATCACAAGTCACAAAGCTCACAAATGACCAGAGCGACCTATCCAGGGTCTTAGGAACCTGCGAAAGAAGTATAGATGAATAATGCAATTCCTTTGGCTGTATTACGCAGATACTTATGTCATAGTAGAGAACTGCACACCCAGCACATTCAAGCTGGGAGCTTCTGCTTAGCAAGTACATGCAATATGTTTCCTCACGCACGAAGATATGGTAAAAATGTAGAAACACTGATTGTTCTAGACACTGAATACCAAGAATAGGATGTGAGTGATAAAAGACACTTCATAGAATGCTTAAAAAGAGATCTACCATTCTTCTGTGTTCAGGCACACAAATACTTAATTTCAGGTAAATAAATAAGTAAATAAAGGTTCCATGGTAAACATAAATACATTATTTACTCAAAGCCTGAATAGGTATTTCTCTGAAGTGGCTACTGGCTCTGGATGTGTTAGTAATGTCAAGTGAATAAGGAACCAGAATAATTCCATCCTACCCTTCAAATGTGCATAACAACATTGTCAGGAAAACTGTTGAGCTGTTGTGATGTTCCCAGGAATAAATTCTGTCTACATGAAGCCTGCAAGACTATTTAGAAGTCTATAAATATGAGGTAACTAAATATCCTCTGTTATCATGTCCTCTTATTTTCTTAGCATAATCTCCAAAACATCTTGGAAAAGATTCAAGTCCTGTGTCAAAGTAAGAGGACTGTCTGATTTCAGGAGCACAATCAGTATATCTATCACTGCAATGCTAAACTGGGCATTCCCAAGTCTTCTTGTTCTTAGAGAGAAATCTCTTTGTGATTCCACAGCATAATTTTATTCTTGCACAATCACGTGTCAAAAGAATTGTAAATATATACTCTAGTCAGAACTCAAAGTAGTTTTAATTCCTGCTCCCTTGCTTTCCAAATTGAAGTGTTTACTACTTATGTATGAATGATGTCAGCAGGAATAACTGACAGTTTAAGCTTATAGTAATAGTTATATCAAGGACAAAAGCACCATTGGCATTTCTGGTAAACACATGCTTATTGTGAGAGAAAATCTGAGAGGAAAGGTAGCATTAATCTTATAGCCATAACACACAATTAAATTGTTCACAGTACAGGATCCTTCAGTGCCGAGAAAAATGGTACCAGATATACTATCAATTCATTGTTCTGCTGATTAATTCCAGAATAAAATGAATCATTAGCAATTAGCTTGTCAGCAATAAAGTCACTGTTAACAGTAGTGCTGTAAGCATAGGAAGCTGAACCACTGTCACAGGGGGCAGCACATCAAATTCACTCATGAAGACAGGCTTTACTAAACTGAGATACCCTATTTTCAGTCAGATGCTAAGATTCTTTACTTATTGACTAGACAAATAACAAAGGAAAAAAAATCCTGGAGTACATGACTTGTGGGTTTTTTTGCCCCATTCCTTCCCCTGTCCCTTTTTAAAATTTCCCTACAGATACCAGCAACCTTAAAGACTACAGATGATGTGCACGGAGATAATGATTGATCAAAAGCCAAATTCTAGGGCATTTCATCCTCTCTCAGGATGCATTGTCATATTACACTTGATCCAAATTACAGTAATCAATAATTGCCTTACAGAGTGGTTTTGCACCACCTCAGACTGTGCACTCACTCCTAAGTCGGATCTAGCAGTCACATATTCTAGACCCAAGTTTGTTTTCTGTGAGTTTTGAGAAATGATCCAACACATCCTGAAGCTTCATGACCATTAGATCCACTGCAAGAGACAGCTGAAACAAGTGCATGCAGCTTTGGTAACAGGAAAAGGGGTTCTTGTTTTGGAAGTCACCCACAGGCAGAGCAAATTATATGCAGTATGAGACCACACCCTCAAGTGGTGAAGGGCTTCAAACTGGCTACTCAGAACACTAGAACTGATGGAGGCTGCTGATCAATATATTTGAGGTCAGACGTAGTTATTCCTTCTGTAAAATTCATTCTCAGGCTGCATGCCCTCGTTTTCTCTCTCAGGAAAAAGATGTATAGAAAATCCCTCTGTAACACAGCTTTCTTTAATAAACAAAGAAATAGAAAAACAGAGGCCTGGCAACCTGAAACTTCTGGCTTGCATGTTTAAAAAAGAAAAGCAGCAATTGTGTCAGCACACCATTTTAGGGAAAATGAACAGCTGTTCTCAACTATTTTGAGAAGAAAAAAAAAAAAGAAACACCAAAAAGCTGAAAAGTGTGCCATGGTACTAAAAAAAAAAAAGTAAACAATTACCTACCTCAGAAGGAAAGAAAAAGAGATAGAGACAACTCCGATCTGTACAACATAGCAAGGGACAGTAAAAACCAACTAAATAGAGATTGTTGCCCCTATCTCCATTATTATAACCTTATTTGGAAAAACAAAACAACAAATGAACAAAAAAAGAACCAAAGAACATGTCTTCATCTACATTTAATATGAACAAAAGCAAAGTATAATGTAAAAGCCTAAACTTTAAAAAAAAAAAATCAAAAAAAAAAATCACACCACACGCAAACTTCTGCCCATTCCACTCCATTTCCCTAGCCCTGTCACAAATTCAGGAACTATTACATGAAACAAATGGATATGACAACAATTATTTTGGATACTACTGTAAACCTAAGTGCACCACCCACTTCATGTACTTTTGAGGCTACTGATGTAAAATACTATTCAGTAGTCCTGATTCAAAGCAGTAAAACCTCTTTTAATTACCTCGGTCTAGCTATATATACATACACACACATATATATACATACACACATATATATATGTGTGTGTGTGTATACATATATATATAAAATCATGATATGCCATGAAGGGCTCAAGCAACACTTACACAAAGGCATGTATACTTATATTCTTTAATCCCCAAATGCCATACTTTATGTAGGTAATGTAAATGTGCCTTATTTTGATGTGACTAAATGAAGTTAATTCAGACCAAATATAGTCTAACCAAAGTAATAGTGTCCAACTAGCCCTTTGAGCTGTACGTAGAAGCTGAATGCAGTAAGAGAATCTCTATGGTAAGATGAAGAACTGGACTGTGACAGATAATGGTACTAAGATAGACTAGAATAGAATAGTTCAGTTGGAAGAGATCTTCAAAGATCATCCAGTCCACTGACCACTGACCATGTAGTCCTAACCACTTCAGGGCTAAGAAAAAGTTAAAGCCTATTATTAATAAGGGTATTACCTAAATGCCTCTTGAGCACTGACAGGCCTGGGGCATCAAACAACTGTCTATGAAGCCTGTTCCAGGGTCTGACCATTTTCATGATAAAGAAATTTTTCCTAATGTCCAGTCTGAACCTCCCCTGCTGCAGCTTTTTGCCATTCCCTCATATTCTATGATTCTATCATCAATTGTCTTGACAGAGAAAGGTTTTTGTTATGTTTCAGTAAGTTCCAAAGCATGCTTCGAAAACAACCAAGAGACACAGGTACACATATCAAGGAAGTACTAAAAACAACACTCTCAGGGCACTAATGTAAGCAATAAAGACTAAAAGCTACTGGTAGTAACATTTCCATTCAAGCAAAAAGAAAAGCAGGCAGAGAGCTAAAATTATCAGATGACTGAGATAAAACCAGAAGGAAAGCATGAAAGGCTTTTGTTGTAGCCCACTTTACAGACTAGAAGTCCCAGAAAGACTGGGGAGTTGTGGCTGCCTGCTAGTCAGCAAGCTGAGAACCAGAAGGTAGAATTTTGATAGCAGATAACTAAACAGAAGATAGCTAGATCCTTGCAGAGGACAAAGAAGTGAATAAATCATGTCTTCTGAATCGACATTGAAAGTCAGCTTCTAGGAAACCTCTGTGAAAACATCACTACTCATTGTACTTGTACACCGGTTATCTGACTTTCCCTTTGTCTCTCCCCCTCACCCACCCTTAAAAATAAAAGAAAAAGAAACAAACAGCAATAACAAAGACCAGCAACACAAATTTACTTGGCTTCTGTTGAATTCTTTAGTAGCTGCACAAACAGCACGATGGGTTTCTTCTTCTGTTCGTTGTTGCTCCATAGTCTTTCGGTCAAGTTCAATCCTATTCTTGTCATGAAGATCATCTAAATTACATTAAAATGAAATTTAGTCAGTTTTTATGGAAATGATGTGCCATATGACTAAGCCACTGGGAAGGGTGGGACTACAGCTATAGTAAACTGAATTACACAACTATTTCCAAATCCTACCACTGAAGCTTTCCATTTTGGAATTTCAGTGACTGATGAAATCAGTTTATTTTGTGATGAATCTTGTCTTAACAGCTAGACAAAAAGTTAAACTGAAAAAAAAAAGTATGTTAAGCACTGCAAAAAAACGTTTCATGACAGGCTAAGAAAAAGAAAAATAATTATTTTGTATGCTGTAGAAAAGCAAAGATTAGTCAATTTGTCCTAGTATCATCTAGCATGTAAACTACAGATGTTTTTTCAGAATGCCCTGATAATTCATTTGAGGTGTAAAACAGAAATGAAGTCTAGGTAATAATAAAATCACCATGTTATTAAATACAAATTTCTGAATTGATATATTGAATACATTAGAAGTTGAAACATAAAAACTGCTGTATTTTTGAAACCTAAATATTGAATACACTAAAATACTGCTGTGTCAGAATCTGATGTAATATGCACAGTTATGTCATATATACCTGAATTTCAGAAAAAGCAGATAAAAACCCTGTTATTTTCTGTTGTTACCTAAAAATTTTTTATCAGCTAGTGCATTCTTCCAGTCTCTCTGTTGCTGAAGAGACCACTCTCTTAACTGCTCCTTTTGAAATTTCATCCTAAGAGAATAGTTTAAGTCTTCACCCATAAACTTCTGCAAGCCAGATACCGTACATCGAGGATCATTGTCTGAAAGTCGAGCAGGTCTATCCTTCTTTAGGGCTTGGGGATCAGACAAGTCAAATTCACGTCTTGTTTCTGGCTTCTGAAAATTCTTCTGAAAGTCGCTGACAGCCTTATTTATGTTTCTGATAACGTATTTCTGTCTTTCTTCTAACATACACATGATCTTGTCATTTTGCTTAAATTCATTAGCTAGAGAAAAAAAAGCACAATGGAAATACAACTCTTAGAAGCGTACATGTATCACTTAAGATGGAAAATCAAACTTTGAAAAGGAATAAATAGAATACATATATTCCACAGTTAATACGTTATGAAAATGTATTTTATCTACAAAGAACTATACTAGAAAAAAACTAGAAATTCTAGAAATCTTTGCTTATAAAATACTTTCAGCTTTTTAGGAATAAATTTTCTTATTGATGTTACAAACGAAATACGTTTGTGAAAGGAGACAATAGTAAGTACTTCTATAACTATGACATTAAATCCACCCGTATCTTCAGGTGTCTAAACAATGCTATTTGTCTACATTTATTAAAAGAAAACATTGTAGATTACAACCTATTCAGAAATATATACCCGTTTAATCATGTCAATATGAAAGTGAGCTCCTACCCCGGATACGGAGGGAAACACATACTGTATCAATGTAAATGTATAAACATGAATAGAAATACACAGAGGATTCAGTTTGTATGCCTGAATTTAAACAAAAGCCTACAATTGCACACGCACCTATAAACACATAGATAAATTCAAGATTCAAAGAGAAATACTCTATTTGGAAATTAATACGAGTACTTGAAAGACATGGATGGCAAATCTGTTTACATTTAACTCTTCATATAAATATCAGACTATCTACAAGTATACCAAGTTCTTCATTTCGTGCTTTTTTAGCTGCTTCTTGAATTTTTCTATCCTTGACTTGGGCATCCAATGCATCTTTATCAACCTATTAAAATGAAGAAAAACAAAATAAAACAGCTCCGTAGGAGATACTGTTTGAAGGATTAAAGGCAGGTATTGTTTAGCTATGTTGCTTTACAGTTGTTTTAGATAAAATTTGCTACCAGCAGAATAAATATACATCACTATTTAATACATATAAAGGAAAATCCGGGAACAGCAACATTCTTACTTGCTTTGTTTTAATACTGACAGGTCTATCTAATCAGAGCAAAACAGTACATTTATTTAATATAAGTATATTCTGTATAATGCAGCTTATGTATGTATATAATTCCCCGTTATAGTAATTATTTTGACAGTCAAGATGACAAGAAGTTGAAATAGTTCGGATTTGAAAAAAATACAGTTGGTTGCCTAAAAGTACATTGAAGAATTAAGGGGGAATGCGAAGCAATAATATTCCAGTCGTATCAGAGAGAGAAGGGATGTCGGGGGCTTGATGTAGTCCCCAAAATGCAACATTGGGTGCCACTTGAGAAACACCCAGACAACTACAATGAGCTGACATGGTAAAGGATATCCAGGATAGCCCTGGAGAGTAGTTGCTGAGCAAGGCAGTGTACCCTATTTAGCCAAAAGAATTGTCATGTTTGTTGACAGAAGTGACAAATTCATGTGCAGAAATCAGGATTTTATTTTATCTTTTTTTACTGGCCAAGTCACTTGATGTATTTAAAAACCTTATCAAAAAACAATGATACAATTATTAAAGAGCCTGGTATTCTGATAGTCCTTGCCTAAAAACTATTCAGATCAAGACAGAGTGACTTAACAGATAACAAGTGAAAATACACATTTTTAATGCTGTAAAAGCCTTACTGCCTACACCAATCAGGCAGAGAGGCAAATTTATTAACTAATAACGTTAAACCATGAAGAATTCTACAATATATCATTGTCAAATAATAATAATAATGTAATTTTTAAAAATGTAATTTTATGTAGTGTAGTAGGCTTTAAACATCAACTCATTTAGAGGTCTCATTTTATAAATCAAGCTTTCAATATAACTATGGGAAACACTGTTAGCAGAAATTCAATTCAACTCCATTAGCAGTTACTGGGAATACAGGTAAGTCAATGTTTTCAGCAGTGTGTCTGAATTCAGATTTACATTATCAGCTGTCTCACATTTGAACACATTTCACTTGATGAGAATAGATCCCTAAAAGGACCATTCCTAGTCACGTAAAGCTACAGACTGAACTTGTGCATTCCGGAACAGTAACCTGTCTAGCTGAAAAATTAGCAACTTTAAGACTGAGAGATGCAAATGGGATTAAAATTATAAATTCCATACTATGAACAGTTGGAAGCAGTTGATTTCTCATATACTTGGATTTATGCATAACAGTTCATATACAAATGGAAAGTAATGTGCTATTTTTCATTAGAACTATTCATCTGAACTCTTTTAGAAAATTACTCATTTACTGAGGATAAATTCTTAAACCTGTAAATGAAGAGAAATGTATCTTACTTTTCCATTTCTCAGATGAGGAGACATACAGAAGTGAAAGCAACTTGTAATAATCAAGGAAAAAATATCTCAGTTCCCATTCTGCTTTCCAGTCAGTATTATTTCCACATTTTTAAGTTACTCACACACCACTTAAATATTTTCGCATCTATGCCAAACATTGCCTTGACTTTTAATTGAGTCATAGACAGCCACTCAGCTAAATTAGCAAGGGAATGAGAAAACAAAGAATTGAAAGCCACACTGGAAATACTGATAATACAGTATCTCTGGACTGCTTCGTTGACTCCTTGTGTTTTGAACTTGGCTTAATTTCAAACCACAGGAACAATCCCTTCTGTCAGCAGTCATTGTTCAGCCAACGAATACTGAATGAAATTCATGATAATACGTACAGAATTCCTCCAATTCCTCTTTCACTTTAGATATTTGTCTCATGTAAATGGATCTATCAAAACCTGTCCGAGAAGTTAGTTCTACAGGAGAGTATTTGGGAAAGACCTTCAGATGGTATAAAGAAGTATTGCTCAACAAACTACACTGTGATACAAATTCTCAGCTAGTGAAGGTCAGCATATTTCACTTTTAATTTTTAAGGCTCTAGAAAAGCCTTACAGAGGAAAAAAAAAAAAGTTATTAGCCCCTATCATTTACTTGTAGTGCTGGCTACCAGGCATGTCAGGATGCTGTGTCAAGGGGACAACCTGTCCAGTTTGTTAAGTGGGAACTGCTCCTTTACCATGCAGGTGACTGTTGCATAAAAGTCACAAGAATAAATCGAAGGTGCTGACAGAAATAAGGTAAATTTATCCTTTCACTGACATAGGAAACATGTTTCAGTACTAGAGAGGAATTAGATCAAATCATTGCAACTCTACCAGCGCAATGAAGTTAGCAGATTGGATTTATTTCCACCAGTTCTAAATTTGGTTCTGCACCCATTAATGCTACAGCATTTACTCATGATGTATGTATGCATCAGCAGAGTACTCTAGAATAACTTACAAGCAAAACTTTATTTTCCCTTTTGGCATTCTTCTTTCCTGCACAGACACACACAGAATCTTAACGTGAGCCTTTGGCCACATCGTGGGAAAAATAATTTAAGTGTTGTAAACCCTTACATGGGCTCTTAAAATATCCTGAGTTGGAAGGAACCCACAAGGATCATTGAGTCCAACTCCCAGGTCCCCAAAGAACACCTGAAAACTCAGACCACACGTCTGAGTGCATTGTCCAAATGCTTCTTGAGCTCTACCAGGCTCAGTGCTGTGACCACTACCCTGGGGAGGCTGTCCCAGTGCCTGACCACCCTCTGGGTGCAGAGCCTTTCCCTAACACCCAGCCTGACCCTCCCCTGTCCCAGCTCCATGCTGTTCCATCGAGTCCTGTCGCTGTCCCCAGAGAGCAGAGCTCAGCGCCTGCCCCTCCACTCCCCTCGTGAGGGAGCTGCTCTTGCATCCAGAATTTAAACAGCTATAATGTACAACTTAACCTCCTGACACTCAGATTGCAAGCAGCATAGCCGACCGAAGACAAAACCCACTAGGGCGAAGCTCTCGCCACCACAGACTGAAGGGCGTTCGTCTCCTGGCGCGGTCAGACACGGATTCCCCTCACCCCGTGCTTCGGCCTCACCCTCACCCCTATGGTTCGGAGCCACGCGTTGAAGACGCGGCTCTGCCGCTGCAGCTCCCGCTG
The DNA here is from genome assembly GCF_964211835.1 of Anser anser. NCBI lineage: Eukaryota > Metazoa > Chordata > Aves > Anseriformes > Anatidae > Anser > Anser anser. The sequence goes on from NC_139720.1 coordinate 73,492,676, forward strand.
CCGTCGCCGCTCCAAGGCGGCCGCCACCGCCGCCGCCTCCTGCGCCTCCCGACCCAGCCCCAGGCCGCTCATGGCGCCAGGCACAGGCGGCGGCAGCAACACAGCGGGTCGCTAGGGGAACCGAAGCCCCACCCGTTAATGGCGGCCGCTGATAGGGCCCTTTAACGGCGGCGCTGCTCGACGCCTGCTGAGGGGCGAGGCTGGGTCAGGGGGCGTGGGCTTTTCTCCCCCTCTTGGCCCCGGGACATAACCTGATTAAAAAAGCCCCTATTATTTAAATCGTGTGTGGGCAGTTTGCAGGCTGTGTGTGTGTGTCCCTGCAGGGATGGGCTACCTCAAGCTGCTGGTGATGAAGGACTTCAAGTCCTGGCGGGGGGAGCAGGTTATCGGCCCCTTCATGAGGTTCAACTGCATCATTGGGCCTAATGGAGCAGGTAGTGGTGGGCTGCAGGGATTGGGGGCAGCCAGGCTTCATCAGTGTAGGTATAGAGGTTTTGGTTGCTCTGCTTGCCCACGTTTAGCTCTGGGGGCCTAACGGGGAGAAAGCAGTAGGTGCGCTGGTGGAGTAATAGGGGCTGAGTGGATAAGGATGGCAACAGCAGGTTGTTGGAGGAGTTGAGTTGCAAGGTTTGGCACGGGGCAAGTAAACCTCGTGGGCCTGCTTCAAATTTCTTTACATACACCTTCTGGAAGCTTCTGAGCTGCCATTGCTTCTTTAATTGGAGGGGTGGATTTCTGGTTTTCTCCATTTTTTTCCTGAAGTAAAGGTGTCTTTAATGCTTAGGGTTGTAAAGGGTAGTAATGCAAAGCCGCTTCTTGGTTTGAATATGTAGTCTTTGCCTTATGAGTAAACACTTCTGGAGGGTAGAGAGCAGCCCTTTGGGATGGCAGCTACTTTGGTTGTGGTATTTTAGTCCACAGGAGCCTTTTCTTGTAGATGTGACTCAGCGTTGTTATGCACTGGGTGGTGGAACTTTTTAAAATTTGATTTGCTTCTGCTGAAAGTTCCATTTGAAAAATGGGATTTAATCTTTTATTTGACTGAGAGCAATGTGATACGCAGGGCAAGATGTCCTAATGAAGAACCACAAAGATGGGAATAAGTTTTGATCTTAGTTCCCCAGTCTATTAGTGATTTAGTTTATGATTGATCTTTTAGATCCTGATGTTCCTTTTCTTTTAATTGGAGTGTGTTCCATGAATGTAAATAGCTAGCTATTTTCAGTTAATTTTATTATCATATCCTGAATCATCCTATCCCATCCCCACTCTTAAATATTTGCAAGTCTCAAAACTGTGCGTATTTTTTTTGTTTGCCTTGTTTGAGGTAAATTTAAGTAAATTTTATAGATGAGTCAGGAAAAAATAATGGGAAAGTTGTGTGATACATGAATTACATTTTATTTCTTCTATTTTCACTCTAATATTCTTCCCTTTCTGATACTCTGGTAAATGAGTCAAATTATTGCTAAAGTAGCAAGGTTGAGGACAGAAACTAATTAAACTGTCAATAAAAATGATCAATACTAAAGGAAAAGGATTCAATTAAGAGATTTCTTTTTTAGTCTAAGGAGTATTTTCAGAAAACTTCATTGTTGCGGTGAATGGATCTGGGAAAGTACTTGTGTTCTCCAGAACACCACTGTCCTAGGGCAAAGGCTATAATTATGTGAAAGAGTCCTTAAGCAGCAAAACTCTCTGACAGTATTATATAAAGGAAACTGTGAGGATTATGATGCTGCTAGTTCAGTTTAATGACCTCTAGAAATGCCTGTGTAAAATTGGTTCTACTGGTTCTAGCAGGCTGGACATAAATGAGTTTAGTTGTGATTTTTATTACAGATAGGCTTGTCTGCTGCCAGTATATTACATCTTAGGAATGTATTTCTTTATTCTGTATAATGTTTTTTCCTCAATGGAATGCAGAATTAGAATTAATAAAGACTTGTGTATCTACATTTATTTTTTTAAGTTAATTGTTAATCAAATCTCTAATTTCTGCCATGTTAAACTCATTTATGTATATATATATTTTTTTTTTCTTTAGGAAAATCTAACATAATGGATGCTGTTAGTTTTGTGATGTGTGAAAAGATATCTAACTTGCGAGTTAAAAGTGTTCGAGAACTTATTCATGGAGCACATGTTGGAAAACCAGTTTCTTCTACAGCAAGCGTAAAGATAGTATATTGTGAAGAAGACGGGGAAGAAAAAACATTTTCAAGAGTTATCCGTGGTACGTAGTAGATTCTTTTGGAGGTACATTCTGTACCTGACTGATAAATAAAAAAATGGAGACCAAGAATTTTAACTTTGAATTTCAAATGCCTAATACTCTTTCATGTTTGGTTAAATTGAGCCCGTGAGTCTTGAAATACTTCTTAGTCCATCAGCAGCATCTTGATAGCATTGAAAAGTGCATTGAAAAAGCGCATGGAAAAAACATAGTAAGGGCAAAGTTAAAAATTAACCAAACCATGAATACATGTGCTTTGCTCTGTACTTTTGATCTGTAGATTTTCATTAGGAATATGTATATGGTGTAGAAACTCCATGGTCTAGAAACTGGAGTGTGATGCCTTGCTGGAAGTACAAGCCCTTAAGCATCTATTACCCGTTTGTAAGCATGCAGCTAGAATTTTAATACAGAAGAGTGAAGTTACTGAAATGACTAACGAAATAGTTGAAATTCACTTTCTTCTTTGAGGAAGTTGCTCAGTTAGGGGGAAATATAAGCGGAATAATTTTACCTGTGTGTTTTGTGTTATAGCCATTTTATAGTGATTATTTCTTCTTTCCTCCTTTAGATAGTTGTTCTGAATTTATTTTCAATGATAAAACAGTCACCCGATCTACTTACGTGTCTGAGCTTGAAAAAATAGGCATACTTGTCAAAGCTAGGAATTGTCTTATTTTTCAGGTGAGCATTTAAGGTATCTTGTAAAACAAGTTTCTGAGATTATTTTATATCTGTAACAGTTATCTATTCACTAGTCAAGCTCGTTTTCTAATTTGATAGATTTGGTTTAAATCCAATAAACTTTATCCTGATCTCATTTAAGAATTGTAAGACTGTGAAATGTAAATTATGGATTTTTATGTACATGAGTGTATTACTAAGAAAGTATTTTGGAAGAAATTCAGGACTTGGATTCTTCAAAATCTAAGAATATGTGGGTCTTTAGTTTTAAATGTTTGTTTTATTAATTTAGAATTTAGTGCTAGAAAAAGATTATCACATAAGGAAGTGATATGAAAGTTTATAAGTATGTTAAGATTTAGGGATTGAAAATGCTATTGATTTATTGCTTCAGAAGTATTTAGTGATACAGGTAAGAAATGTCACGTGCTTATGATGAATATATTTCATGGGATTGTCTTCCTCATATTTACAGAACTATGAATGTAAAATTCCAAAGGAAGAACTATTTTTTTCCCTTTTATAGAAACAGTAGGTATAGATTCTTCTTGTGATAATACTTTCTATGGTGAGGGCATTTGCCCACCAATAAAAAAAAAATAAGTAAATCATACAGTTTACTGAAATTCCTTCAGGTCAGCAAAGATTTGAGTAGCTAATGTATGGATAAAAATTGTGCACCCATTAACTTTGGAAGTTACAGAATTTTCTAGTGCACTGACTTCAGCTGTTAAGCTTTTGAAACTGTTTTTACTTGAAATCTTTCTTGTTAGCTTATTTTTCATTAAAATTACTTTCAGTTCCTTTAAAGAGACTAATGAGATTTAATTTTGTCTTTCTGATACTGCGCACTGATTTGTTTAGGTAGATTTTGTTTGAAGGTGTTTTTCTCTGTCAGTTTCTGGTATTATAAAATTATGTAATCAGATGAGGTGGCTAGGTCATAGTCCTTTTGTTTCTGTACTTTTCTTTGGGTTTGAATCTAAAAGTACATACTTATAATTATGCTAACCATTGAAGTATCAGGAGATAAATCATCATATACTTGCAGAGAAGAAATTCACATTATACAGCATAATAATCTGCAGGTTGTTTGGTTATTTGTTCGTTTTTCGATTTTGTTGTAGGGAACAGTAGAATTGATTGCAATGAAGAAGCCAAAGGAAAGAACTCAACTTTTTGAACAAATCAGTAATTCATGGCAATATGCTGAGGAATATGAAAGAAAAAAGAAAAAAATGGAGCAAGCAGAAGAGGATGCACACTTTAATTATAACAAGAAAAAAAGTGTTGCAGCAGAACGCAAACAAGCAAAGATGGAAAAAGAGGAGGTAACTCAAATTTCCTACTTTTTTGTGCGTAACTTTGCATCATTTAGGAATTTAGATATGTCTTTTAAAATGCACTTTATTCATACAGTATTTTTTCAGTATGCAATAATATATGTATTTTCCTGTACTTGCAAGTATATTCTTATAAAAACTTGATAATTTAAAGGGTAGATTTGCCAGGATAATTAACTTAAGGGTTGACTTAGGTATCTGAGTTTTGATTAGTGCACGTTACTGGAGTTATAGCTGTTGGTATGTCAGCCGATACCACTTTGGACTTGAAATTAGACTCCTAGTTATTTTAAAATCTTGTTTTGAACTAAAAATAAAATCTTAATGTTGGTAGGCAGATCATTACCAGATGCTCATCAAGGAAATACATGAAAACAGGATACAGCTACAGCTTTTCCAGCTTTATCACAATGAAAAAAACATTGACTTTCTGAAAAAAAGTTTGGATGAAAAGAATATGGAGGCTAGTATCAAGAAAGATTCCCTTGCTACAGCAGAAGATGAATTTAGAGCCAAGAAAAAAGTGCTTGGTGTACTAAATAGAGACCAACAGCACATGGAAGGAGAAATTAAGTAAGTTTTCCAATCAAGTTCTCTGATAGTTAAAGCATAGTCTTTAAGGGAATTGCTTGGAAGGCAGGCATTTCCTTCTGAAGCAGGTAGTTTGGTATCCCCATGCTATTATGGAAGTCAGTTCGTAGCAGTTAAAGTAATAACTAGCTATTGGGCTCATACCATCCTTCCCAATGTTTTCAGTAATTTCATTATAGAAATAGTTTAATGTGTTTGCCATGATATTTTAGACTGTTATACTTCTCTTCTTACACTTATATTTTCCATGGATATTAAAATAAATTAAAAAAAATAATAATCTGTGGGTATGTAGCCTTGCAGCTGGCAACCGTTGTTGGTTTGTATGTTTGTTTGAGGGGGTGGTTTTGTTTTTTGTTCCTTTAGGACTCTTCAAGTGTCACTGGTTCAGCATAGAGCCCTCTATATAAAAGCAAAAGAAAACACTTCCTACCAAATCAAGAAAGTAGAAATGTCTAAAAAATCTCTGAGGGACAAGGAGAAATACTGTGATAAGGAAAAGCAGAATATGAAAGACCTAGAGATAGAACTGTATGAAACGGAGAAGGCGTGGAGAGAATTTGAGAAGAAAACTAAAGAGGAGATACTGCAGAGAGCAGCAGATATTGAGCTGAGAGAAAGTCAGGTGAATTGGGAGAACAAAGCCAAAGTATTGTTTACTAGTGAAGTCTGAAATCCACACTGATAAATCTGTGATTTCTAATGCTCTTGCTGTTGAGTTCAAGCAAAAACAAGATTTTAGCTTTTATTCAGGGACTCTTTAATCAGATAAATAGAAATGATGCTGCAGCCTTTTGGGGTAGTGGGCTGTCTCCTTTCTGGGAGAAGGGGAAAAAACAGGCAGATTTCCCAGAAGTTCCAAGCAGGGAACAGTTCTAGGAAATAAATCTAAATTTTAGAAACATACTGTTCTGAGATTAGACGTGGTACACATCTCAGGGTGTGTAGTCCATCTTTTAAGAAATATGAGAAGGTATTTTATTGGAAGAAGCAATGAATTTCAAGTGAACAAGGAATTGAGAAGAGTTTGATGGAAACTTTCAGAAGGGTTGTAGGCAGGGACTTGCCTCTGTGGGTTAGGGTTATAGCTGCATGTAATTATCTATAGTTAGGTTATTTTATCTGTTTGGGGTTGGTTGGTTGGTAATTATCTATAGTTAGGTTATTTTATCTGTTTGGGGTTGGTTGGTTGGCGTTGCTGTTTATCTTTCTTCATGGAAATCCAGAAAGTACAGTATGGGAGGGTAGGAGAGAAAATATTTTGTAGGGTCTTGGGCTGAGGGGATCCATTTTGAGAAATTAAGTATTGCTGAAATCTGTTTTCAGTTTGGGAAATGAAAACAAAAATGCAAACGATCATATTGTAATCCCATTTACTGTGGGTCAGAATCTAAAACTGAGATACTCACAAGTGAGCTTATTTCAAGTTTTAGAAGGAAAGTACTGTATCACTTTACAGTAAATTCACATTTTTAAAAAACTATCTTTGCAACTATTTGTTGACAAAACCCTTCTAAAACCAAGTACTAGCTTCTCTTCTCCGCTGTCTCTTCCTTAAAATATTTTCTGATCAATTAATGGAGAACCTGAGGGATTGCTTATTTAGCATGTGGATCTTCTTATTCTGCACTTTAGACACGCTTGTCAAATTAGTTGTAACTTTGCAGCATTACTTAAAGTGTTGTTTCATATGTTAACCTTTAGAAGTATATATTTGATAGTGTAGAAATGTTGTAATAAGAATGGTGTTATAATAAATCTGCACAAATTTTGGACTGTGCAAAGACTTTTGTCTTAACATTCACTGTACAGTACTGTCAACTTAATAAACTTTCCTGGAAGACAAGAATTGTTTTAAGTTTAAATATTTGTTGTCCGTGGTCTGATTTAAGTTTAAGCTTTGTATTGAATCTTCCTTTAATATAATTGCTGATAATGGAATTAATAGCTGGAATGACTAAAAATTGTGTGGTTTTTGTAATTTTTTTATAAGGTAGGTAATTACTAACTGAGGATATAAAACCATGAGCCATCCTATTTTCAGTGGTGTGATTTTTTTTTTTTTTATTTGCCCAGTTGGAGCACTATAAAGAGCTAAAGGAAATAGCAAGAAGGAAAGTGGCTACACTAACCCAGCAGCTAGAAAAACTTCGGTGGGAGCAAAAAGCGGATCAAGAAAGGATGAAACTTAATAGGAGAAAGAAAAAAGAAGTTGAGGTACTTGTATCAAGCTAGAATTACGTTTAAAGAGAAAAATGTTCTGTTTCTGTACCTGTGCCTCTGGTTTAAATGTCTATATAAATGTGTAAAGTGCTTTAATGCAAATCCTTAGCAAAGGCGATCGATTGTAAGTGTTAGTCTAGTTTTCATATTGCAACAAGTTTAGCAAAATGACTTGTATATTTGTTCAGAGAATAGTTGCATGGGCCCATGCTGAGGATTTGTTTTTGTGAACACTGGCTCTAGCATTTTACAGTTACTCAGAATTCAGAAAACTCAAAAATCCATCAGATGGGATGTTAGCATTTCTAGAGGTCCTTACATCTAATTGTTCTAAACGTAAATTTACTTGTATAGAAAAGTCTACATTTTACATGATAGCTGTGAGGGTGTAAAGTCATTCTTGCCATAATATTTAAGTTAATGCTTGTACATCCGTTTGCTGTTGATAGGATGCTTTTTTCATTGAAGCACTAGGTACCAGAAGAAACTATTTACTAACTAAAAGTGAAATAAATTCCATTCCTTGTGCTTTTGAAACACCACAAATTCAAAAAAACACAAATTTTAGTGTTGAAAAGGAGATAAGCGATGCTGAGAGGTCATAAAATGTATGTCTTACCATTCAGAGTTGGTATTACTCATCTGTATGTATATGAAATTCCATTTAAAATAAATTGGAACTTTGTGCGTTTCTATTTTTGCGTAACAATCCTCTTACCTCCTTTAAATATAGATATCAAAATATCATTAGTGTGCATTGCTAGAAAATGTTACGTCCTTAAAAGATAAAAAGGAGCAGAAGGAGACCAATAGATTTAAAATTAGAGATGATAGAGATACATAATGTGCTTTGAAACAAAACAATAGGTCACAAGGATTTTGGAAGTTAAAACTTAATAAAATGTGTAAGTATTTTTTTTTTTCTTTCACTTCATGCAGTTTGTGTTTTTATTCAGTTTGAATAGTTGAAAAGGCTTGTTTCAATGTTGGTTTGGTTTTGCTAGTACAATGTTTTTGTTTTGGCTTGGAATGTCCATGTCAACTTTATTTGTCCTTCTTAGGAAAAAGCTTCTATTAATCTTCTGCAAAGCACCTTTTTTGCTTTAACACCTGTAATTTAGTAACACTCAGTGTAAAATTATTTCATTGATGGTGTCGTGATTCTTTGTGCTGAAGAGGCTTTCTCTGAACTATTGCCAAACATGAAAAATACAGTAATGTCCTCCACAAGGTAAAATTATTTTTGCTATTCACAGTGCAGTTTAATCTGCTATTGAAAAGAGATGCTGCTGCGTCAGCATGAAATGCTTACAAGGAAGAAAAAACGCTTCTCAGTACTTGCTTGGAATTAAGAGCTTTATATATTGCTGTAAAAAAAAAAAAAAATAATAAAAAAAATCATTTGGTTCTTAACACATTCTATTTGTGATTTCTTAGGAAAACATTAAACAGACTGTGGAACGGATAGGAGAGCATAAAAGACGAATGGAGAAGTTGGAAGAGTATACCAAGATATGCACGTATGTTTAAAAAAGTAAAAGCTAATTAGATTTCTTGTATGTTACGTATTTTCAAATTCTTCTGCTGTGGTATTAATATTTCTGTAACTTTAGCTGTCAAATTAAGTAGGAAATATGATGACACCATATGTTGTTTGAAACGTTACTATAATCGCTTCTAATTTCTTGTATGTGTGCAAATTACATCACTACATGTAGGGTTTGGGGCTATTAGTGTACAAATTCTGAGAGAAGAGAATAGGGCAGTGTTGTAGTTGTGCTGCTCTAGAAACAAGTTAATATTGACACAATTAGGAGCACAGCTCAGTTCTCGTTCTCTCTTTGTTTTCTACCTGATTTTCACTCTTTGTGAAATAAAGTACATAAGCCCTACATTGAGCAACCTGATCTAGCTTTGATGTTAGCCCTGTTTTCTGCAGGAGGTCAGAATAGATACCTTCAGAGATTTCTTCCCAACCTGTCTTCTTATGCATCTGTATTGTGCACTTTGGCTTAGCAGTGCTGTGTGTGCACTGAAAAAAGTTCTGCTCCGGACAGAGCAGCAAACCCATTGCGAGTGTGATGCAAAATTATTCTAGTTAAGTAGTGTGTAGTGGAGTTTAGAAAAGCCTTAATGACTTTGCAAGGGCATGAAGTGAATCACAGATTTGAATGAGAATTTTCAGTCCTTCATAGTTTTACAATATCAGACCTTTTATTAATGGTTATTATTAATTTAATAATGGGATTTCATATTACAGTCATAAATTCACACGAACTCAATTTGGAAACCTTGGCAATAGCTTGTGCTATAGAATGCAACTCAGTAAGTGACTTCTTACAGATTCTAAAAGACTTTAATGATTGTTTTGTAGTCTGTGGCCATAGAATGATTTTAATTTCATAAGCCAAAAGCTTGTATAAATGAAACAGTAAATTGCTTTCCTCTCTTTGCTTTGGTTCAAAGTGAGTCATTGGCAGAGAAAAAACACCAGAAAGAAACGCTTACTAAGGAAATAGAAAATTCAACAATACGAATGGCTGAAGTGAATGAAGAATTGAACAAAATAGTTGGTGAACTGCAAAATGCCAAGATTGATTACCACGAAGGAAAACGTCTGCAAATGAGAGCAGAGATCCTGGAAAGTCTCAGAAGACTGTATCCAGATTCTGTGGTAATTGAATGACCTCACTTAAATGCCTTATTTCATAATTCAGAACTGAGAGTTCTGCTTTAGACTGTGTAAGCAGTTAGAGTTAAAGTGGACTCTGTTGTATGTTATGTTAAGCTTCAGGCCTGCTTAAGTGCACGTGGCAAAATAGTACTACTGAAAGAATAGTAGCATTTGCTGTCATTATTTTTCACAGATTCCAGTAACAGACTACTACTTGCATCAAGAAAAAAAAGTTTTGATCGCTTGTGTGCTTTTTATGGAGTGCGATTTATTCTTTTTTTTCCTATTCTAAACTGTAATTGTCTATACTAAAACTTGCTTACTTTGAACAAATGAATGGGAAGATCAGCTGTAAGCGCATTTATCCCAGGAAGAATACTCCAGGTGCATTTGTTCCCATTTTTTTCCCAAATTGTTCCCAATACTCCAGACTTCTGTTCCCAAATGGTTTGTCTTTGCTTATCAAATACCATGCTTTACTTAAATCACCCACCAATAATGTCAGTGTTTTGTGTATTAATTCTGAGTTATCGCAAGATCTCAAGATATTTACCAAAATTGATAGAATAATTATCTTTAAAAGTACCTATAGAAGTGGTGTAGACATACCTCGTAAAACATTCAGACACTGTAAACAACTCCAAGTAAGAACTCCTTTAATAAATCTAATCAACTGAAGTTGCTCCCTGAGTATACCTTAGTATAGTCAGTCCTTTTTGGTATGCATACTCATTTGAGATTAACAAGCTGGGAATTCCATTTTGAAAAAAAATATATTTAGAAGTTGACATCTCTGCTTCCTAGTGCAGCCATAAGAACATAAGTATTTTATTTTTTTTCTCAGTTATGCTCTGCTTCTTTGTCTTTGACAGAACCTCAGCATGTGGCAAGTGTCTGATGCTTCAGATTTTTATAATACATGCTCACAAGATGTTCAAAAAGAATCAGAATGATTGCATATCTCCTTTTGCTTTCTCTTTGCACTGTATCCCTATATGACAAGAATTGGACCATACTGGTGATACCTTGCTGGCCTAGGGGAGAGCTGGTGTCCTGGGTGTTCTGTCATTTTCCTTCAGGAGCTGCAGACTTAAAGAGTACTCACCAATGCAATGGCTTTGGAAATAAAAAGTGGATAACTTAAAACAACAGCATATGAGGCAGCAGAGTTGTTTTGAGCTGCTTCCTCTGATGTATTAATTCTAGATTACTGAACGCAGTCCAAATTAAAGTCTCAGGATGAAAGGTCATGACAGGTTTCATCTGATAGTCCACTAAGTCCTCAGTCAGAACTAGAGGAAATTTTGGTGTTGGTCTTTTGGATTTCATAGGAAAAAAAAAAATTGGAAATGCCTTACTGCTTCAAAACGTTTCAGTTCTTAAATCCGTGTTAAAGTTTCTGTTCTGGAAATAGTTTTTTAATGGTCTGTGAACATTCCAGGTACTGGAATAGCCACCCAGCAATCTGAGTCCTGCTGTGTAAATGCCACATGGCACTTCTCATAGTTTTGTCTGATTAACATAGAGAATTTTGCAGCTTACTACAATTTTTACAATTTAATTTTCAGAATGTCATTCCTACACTGGTAGTTCTGATTGGCAAGGTTACTGTTTTTACAGATTGTTAGGCTGCCATTATTTATTCCCATAGAAGTCTGGCATTACACCTGGACTCAAATGCCTCTGTATAGTTTCAAGTGTCTGAAACATCACATGTCCGAGTTGCAGACAGAAACATCCAAGTTGATGAAACTGCAAGGAAAACGAGGAAACTAAACAAATACGTTTATGGTGTTGGGTGTTATCCTTGCAATTATTCTTTTTGTTTCAGAAAATTGAAAGGATTTACCAGGAGGAGGGTAAAAGAGCAGATCATAGTAGGCTACAATTTGATCTGCTGTAACTTACGTTACTTATACTATGGCATCAGATAATGCTGTGGATGACCTATCACATACAGCTCCTTACTAGTCTTCCTGTTCTCATTTGCTGATAGGCATAAAATCATGGAAATGCAGGAGAAGACCAGTAGCTGTATGTGAACAAGCAGGAAAATTGTTCTTCAATAAAATTAGAGATTATAATGTTCAGAATGTGCATTAGTGAGTGGCTTTAATTTTTCAGGGAAAGTTCAACTGTAACTAAAATTACAGGAACAGAACTAAAGATCTTTAGGGAACATACACAGCAGAGAACTGAAGTTCTTGTAGTTGAGAGTTCTCATGGGTGGGAACAGCTGTTGAAAGAGAGCAAAAGTGACTGTATTGCAGAACTTAATAGTTAGAATTTGTAACTGGTTTTTGGTGGTAAGTGGCTGTTTATTGCATCACAGTGATTATCTGATCATACTTCTTTTAATATGTTTTGATCTGTGGCAAATAATCTGGTTATTGTTATTTAGATTTACTGTCATTCTGTGGAGTTAGTATGCACTTGGAATTAATTTTGTCTCTGGAGGTGATACCTCAATATAAGGCAAAAAAGGCTTAATTATTTGGACAACTCAGTACAAGAAAAGCGGTTTTGACTCTTTTTCATGCTACTAATATAAGCAGTTACTTCTTTTTTGAGTTGAAACTGCAGTAGGCAGTTTAGTCTTTCTTGCTGTCATTTTCCAGTTAGCCGTTCTATTTATTTAGGATCTTAACAGTCAAAGATCTTACTGTATTAGGCACTTTCATTCCAGCCACAAAAGATGCTTAGCCAATTTTACTATTGTCGCTCTGTTGTACTTCTAAAAGTACATGCTAAAGATGGCAAGTAATGCAATAAGATGTATGTAACTGTCACCTTAGGGGAAGAAATTAAACGTCTTCAGATTTTGAAGTCATACTTTGCCATTTGGACTGATGACTACTACAATTATTATTTTTCTGACATACAGCAGTTGTAAAAGAATGCAGCTGTTAAACATGTAACACTTTCCTCTTGCTACTTCTGCATACTTCTTGTATGCAGAAATGTTACTAGATATCTAAAGTTACATTTTTATTTCTCCATATTTTTTATGTTCAGTTTGGAAGACTGCTTGACTTGTGCCACCCTATTCATAAAAAATACCAGCTTGCTGTTACCAAAGTGTTCAGCAAATATATGACTGCTATTGTTGTTGCCACGGAAAAAACAGCAAGAGATTGCATTCGGTTCCTAAAACAAGAACGAGCTGAACCCGAAACTTTTCTTGCTTTGGATTACCTTGATGTAAGTACATTTTTCTTTTTCCTGTCATCAGCAACTTAATACACTTGTAAATCTTGATACTGTCTCCTTTAAGATAACTAAAACAGGCTTAAGTGCTACAGCAAAGCAAACATGGTTTGAGAACGACTGTAAAGCTCAAAACATTACATGCTCTTGTTGAGATTCAGACCCTTCTTCTGTCTGTATATTTAGATGTTTTATGCCTTTGGAAATAGTATCACCGACCAGTTGAGGTTGGAACGGACCTCTGCAGGTGTTCTTGTCACAGAATCACAGAACCGTCTAGGTTGGAAGAGACCTCCAAGATCACCCAGTCCAACCTCTGACCTAACACTAACAGGTCCTCCACTAAACCATATCACTAAGTTCTACATCTAAACGTCTTTTAAAGACCTCCGGGGATGGTGACTCAACCACTTCCCTGGGCAGCCTATTCCAATGCCTAACAACCCTTTCAGTAAAGAAGTTCTTCCTAATATCCAACCTAAACCTCCCCTGGCGCAACTTTAGCCCATTCCCCCTCGTCCTGTCACCAGGCACGTGGGAGAATAGACCAACCCCCACCTCGCTACAGCCTCCTTTAAGGTACCTGTAGAGAGTGATAAGGTCGCCCCTGAGCCTCCTCTTCTCCAGGCTGAACAACCCCAGCTCCCTCAGCCACTCCCCATAAGACTTGTTCTCCAGACCCCTCACCAGCTTCGTTGCCCTTCTCTGGACTCACTTGAGCACCTCCATGTCCTTCTTGTAGTGAGGGGCCCAAAACTGAACACAGTACTCGAGGTGCGGCCTCACCAGAGCCGAGTACAGGGGCACAATCACTTCCCTAGCCCTGCTGGCCACACTGCTTCTTATACAAGCCAGGATGCTGTTGGCCTTCTTGGCCACCTGAGCACACTGCTGGCTCATATTCAGCTGACTATCAACCAGTACTCCCAGGTCCTTCTTTGCCAGGCAGCTTTCCAGCCACTCATCTCCCAGCCTGTAGCTCTGCTTGGGGTTGTTGTGCCCCAGGTGCAGGACCTGGCACTTGGCCTTGTTGAACTTCATACAGTTGGCCTCAGCCCATCGCTCCAGCCTATCCAGATCCTCCTGCAGAGCCTTCCTTCCCTCGAGCAGATCGACACACGCACCTAACTTGGTGTCGTCTGCAAACTTATTGAGGGTGCACTCGATCCCCTCATCCAGATCATCGATAAAGATATTAAAGAGAACTGGCCACAGTACTGAGCCCTGGGGGACTCCACTAGTGACCGGCCTCCAACTGGATTTAACTCCATTTACCACGACTCTTTGGGTCCGGCTATCCAGCCAGTTTTTAACCTAACGAAGTGTACGCCAGTCCAAGCCCCGAGCAGCCAGTTTCTTGAGGAGAATGTTGTGGGAAATGGTATCAAAAGCCTTACTGAAGTCAAGGTAGACCACATCCACAGCCTTTCCCTCATCCACTAAGCGTATCACTTTGTCATAGAAGGAGATCAGGTTCGTCAAGCAGGACCTGCCTTTCATAAACCCATGCTGACTGGGCCTGATCGCCTGCTTGCCCTGCAAGTGCTCTGCGATGACACTCAAGATAATCTGCTCCATGAACTTCCCTGGCACTGAGGTCAGACTAACAGGCCTATAGTTCCCCGGGGTCTACACTCCAGCCCTTCTTGTAGATGGGTGTCACATTTGCTAGCTGCCAGTCGACTGGGACCTCCCCTGATAGCCAGGACTGCTGATAAATGACGGAAAGCTGCTTGGCCAACTCCTCCGCCAGTTCTCTCAGTACCCTCAGGTGGATCCCATCCGGCCCCATCGACTTGCGTACATCTAAGTGGTGTAGCAGGTCGCCAACCATTTCCTCGTGGATTGTGAGGGCCACATTCTGCTCCCCATCCCCTTCCACCAGCTCAGGGTACTGGGTATCCAGAGAACAACTGGTCTTGCCACTAAAGACTGAGGCAAAGAAGGCATTAAGCACCTCAGCCTTTTCCTCGTCTCTCATCACTAAGTTTTCCCCCGCGTCCAGTAAAGGATGGAGATGCTCCTTAGTCCTCCTTTTTGTGCTGATGTATTTGTAAAAACACTTTTTGTTATCTTTAATGACAGTAGCCAGATTGAGCTCCAGATGAGCTTTGGCCTTTCTAATTTTGTCCCTGCACAGCCTCGCAACATCCTTATAGTCCTCCTGAGTGGCACGCCTTCTTCTCCAAAGATTATAAACCCTCTTTTTTTCTCTGAAGCTCAAGCCACAACTCTCTGTTCAGCCAGGCCAGTCTTCTTCTGTGCCAGCTCGTCTTTGGGCACGTGGGGACAGACCACTCCTGAGCCATTAAGATTTCCTTCTTGAGGAGTTCCCAGCCTTCCTGGACTCCTCTGCCCTTCAGAACTGCCTCCCAAGGGACTCTGCCAACCAGTGTCCTGAAAAGCTCAAAGTCAGCCCTCTGGAAGTCCGATACAGTGGTTTTACTGGTTCCCCCTCCTGACTTCGCCAAGAATAGAGGACTCTACCATTTCGTGGTCACTCTGCCCAAGACAGCTCCCAACCACTACATCTCCCACCAGTCCATCACTGTTTGTGAACAACAGGTTGTTGTCCAACCACTCTGCCAAAGCAGGGCCATGTAGGGCACGTTGCCCAGGACTATGTGCAGACAGCTCTTGAATGCCTCCAAGGAGGGAGACTCCACAACCTCTCTGGGCAGCTTAGTCCATTGCTCTGTGACCCATAGCACAGAAAGGCTTCCTAATGTTCAGGTGAAACCTTCTGTGTTCCAGTTTGTGCCTGTTTCTTGTCCTGGCACTGGGCACCTCAGTGCAGAAACCTGCCTCTGTGTTTTTTGTACTGTCTCTTCAGGTATTTGTACATGCTGTTGAGATCCCCTTGAGCCTTCTCTTTTCCAGGCTAAACAGATCCACGTATCTCAGCCTTTCCTCACAGGAGAAATGTTCCAGTCCCTTTAATCATCTTAGCAGTCCTTTGCTGCACTCCAGTAGCTCCATGTCTTTCTTGTCCTGGGGAGACCAGGCCTGGACACAGTACTTCCCACAGCGCTGCTGAGGGGAGGAGAAGGATCATCTCCCTTGACCTGCTGGCCACAGTGCTGTCAGTTGAGTCTGGGATACCATTAGCCTTCTTTGTTGCAAAGGCACTTTGCTGGCTCATATTAAACTTGGTGTCTACCAGGACCCCATGGTCCTTTTCTGCTGGGCTGCTTTCCAGTTTGTCAGCCATCAGTGTGTCGTGGAGCATGGGGTTATTCCTCCCCAGGGGCAGGACTTAGCATTTCCCTTAGCTGAATGTCATGAAGATCTTCACTGCGTAGTTCTCCAGCCTGTCCAGCTCTGTCTGGGTGGCAGCATGACCCTCTGGTCTATCAGCCGCTCCTCCCAGTTCTGTGCCATTTGCAGACGTGCTGAGGGTGCACCCTGCCCCATTGTCCAGGTCATTAATGAAGATGTTCAGCGGGACTGGACCCAGTACTGACTCCTGGGATACATACCTTGTTACTGGCCTCCAGCTGGACTTCTACCACGTTGAGCCTGGCAGTTCAGCCAGTTTTCAGGGCACCTCACTGAATGTTCATCCAGCTCATATGTCAACAGCTTGTCTGTGAGGATCGTGTCGAGGACAGGGTCAAAAGCCTTTACTGAAGTCCAGGCAGACCGTATCCACTGCTCTTCCCTCATCCACCAGACCAGTCGTTTCATTGTGGAGGGCTATCTGGTGAGTCTGTGCTGACTGCTCCTGGTTACTTTCTTGTTCATATGCCTGGAAATGGATGCCAGAATTAGTTGCTCCATCACCTTCCCAGGGCTGTAGATGAAGCTGTTTGGCCTGTAGTTTTGTGGGTCCTCCTTCTTGGCCCCTTTTGAAGATGAGAAAGATGTTTGTTCTCCTGCAGTCCTCAGGCATCTCTCCCAGTTACCATGATTGTTCAAACGTTATTGAAAGTGGCCTTGCAATTACATTAGCCAGTTCCCTCAGCTCTTGTGTATTCATCCCATCAGAGCCCATGGACTTCTGTATTTCTGGTTTGCTTTAGCATTCACTGACCTGATCTTTCACCAAGGGCACATCTTCCTTGTTTTAGCCTTCCCCTGGTGTCTGGGACCTGGTGTTCCTGAAGGTTGGTCTTGCTAGTATAGACTGAGGTGAAGGAGGTCTTTTATCGTACCTTTTGTCACCAGGTCCTCTGCCTCATTCAGCAGAAAGCATGTGTTTTTCCTCATCTTCCTTTTGTCATCTATGCACTTACAGAAGCTCCTCCTTTGGCATCCCTGGCCATATTCAATTCTGTTTAGAATTTGGCTTCCTTAACTGTAATTTGCGTGCTTGCACAGTGCCTTTGTTTTCCTACCAGGTCTTGCGTCCATGCTTCCATCTTCTGTATACTTCTTTTGTTTGTTTTTTGTTTTTCTTCCTTGTAGCCTTCCTGCCATTTTTACTTCCTGCATGTTGGTATAGACCTCTCCTGGAGGGAGGGGATCCTTGAAATTAACCAGCATTTGTGGGCCACTCTTCCATTCAAGGCCTTGTCCCATGGGACTCTTCCAAGCAGATCCTTAAAGGGACCAAAGTCTGCTCTCTTGACATCCAGTGTCATCATCTTGCTTTTTGCCCTACTCTCTCCTCTTAGGATCCTGAACTCTCCTATCGCAGGGTCACTGCAGTCAAGGTTGCCTTCATCCTTCACATCTCCAGCGAGCCTCTCCTTGTTGGTGAGTATGAGGTCCAGCAGAGCACCTCTCCTCACAGACTCCTCTGTCACTTGGGTGAGGAAGTTGTCAGTGATTTTCAGGAGCCTCCTACATTGCTTATGTCCTGCTGTATTGTCTCTTGAGCAGACAGCTGCTTGGTTGAAGTCCCCCATGAGGACCAGGGCCTTGTTGAAAGTGAGGCTTTGCAGGTTTCGGGACTGTTTTGTACACAAAACGTGAAAAACAGATCTGTTTCTACTTTTGTAGGGACTGAGTGACCCATTCTTTTGATTTATACATCCTGTCCCCAGACCACTGAGATTCGGATATGGTTTGCTATTACAGCGTGAATTTTAAACACTGCATATTTGCTTTACAGGTTAAGCCAATTAATGAGAAGTTAAGAGAGATAAAAGGAGCTAAAATGCTGGTGGATGTTGTACAAACTCCATTTGCTCCACTGAAAAAAGTAATTCAGTTTGTGAGTGGGAATGGCTTGGTCTGTGAAACAGTTAAAGAAGCAAGACAAATAGCATTTGATGGACCAGTGAGGTTGAAAGTAAGAAGTTGAATTTTGTTCTATGTGTTGGGTATTTAATGCCATTTAAATATTTATTCTATAAACATCCTACAAAATACTGCAGATAAACATAAAATGATGCTGTGCTCTCTAGTCTATTCCCACATAAACAAATAGCCAGGTATTTTACATGCTTGTATTTTTCTCTCTACAGTAGTACATTTAAATGATTTCGTAGGTAAAGGAGACAAATCAGAAAAGATTGTTAGCGTTCAGACTTATTTCTTGACATAGTCCTCTGTTGATGAAAGGAAAGATGAGGAAAAATGGATAATCCTGTTCTTAAAATAGTTGATTTTAAAAATACAAATATCTTGATAGCTTTTCTGTGAAGAAATGCTTTCAAAAATTATTTTAAAAATCTGACAGTTGCAGATATAGACTGTAGACAGATGAAACAGCTTCTCTGTCTCTTTCAGTTTTTTTTCTTTTTAGCCATATCTCTCTTTCTGTCATTGTCTGTGGAGCACTTTTATACACTTACTAAAGCTTTTAAAAATCTTGGTTAGAACAGCTTTAAGTTGAAGGTGAGCATGGCATCTGGGTTGCTTGAAATTGAGATGACTTACAAAAAAAAAAAAAAAAACAAAAAACACGTTCTTTACTAAGACTGAAGTTTTCTGTTTGTAAATGAGGTGTTCACTCTTCCAGCTGTAGAGTTTTCCTTCCATTATCACCTTGCTTGTTTTGCTCTACTGACCTCGCCACAACCTAAATTACTAACATACAGGAATTCTCCTATAAACTTCCTAAATACAAGGAAATCACAGGATTTCATTTCCTTTTCTGATCTGTTGTAATAATAACAAAATGTGACCCATGCCATAAACAGCAGGATTTTTTGTGGCTTAGTATATTTCATATTAGCGGGTTTGGAATACAGAGTCCAACAAGAATATGTTTGTCACTTGTTTAACTGCGATATTTTGATACACTAGTTCACAGTGTATTTTGGCTGCTTTGTGTTAAGAAATTATTTAGTTACTTACTAATTTTTACTTGCAGACAGTGGCACTTGATGGAACTTTATTTTTGAAATCTGGAGTGATTTCTGGAGGATCAAGCGATTTAAGATTTAAAGCCAGATGTTGGGATGATAAAGAAATGAGCAAAATGAAAGAAAGAAGAGATAGCTTGATTAATGAATTAAAGGTAGGCCTCTTAAAGAGCACTTAACTGCAAAAGGCATAAAGTCTAATTTAATTTAATTTAAGAGTGGGAGAGATGAAGGTGATTCTCTAAACTTCCATAAGCAGTAAACAGGACATAATAATTGTTTATACTCTTCTAGTTTTTAGTAATGTACTGTGGGTCCCTGTCTTCAGCTGGTGGGTTGGTTCATGTACCACAGAGGTGGAGAACAAGGACAGTGTTGTTAATATATATTCCTTCAAGGAAAAAAACCTGCGGTTTAAAGTACCCTACAACTTGTAGCAAAAAAGTCAATACATTCTGCTAACATGAAAATATTTGCACAGACCAAAACGTGTCAATATAAAATAATTCTCCAAACCTCTAGTTATTGGAGGGGGAATGAGGGGTCAGGGCGGAGAGTAGCAATTTGCAAGTCTGTGCTTTCTTTTAAGAAATAAATCTATGTAAAATGACGCTTGAGTATGACCAATGCTATCAGCATTTACTTTGAACATGGCCATTGTCAGTGAGGCTAACCTTAAATAGTTAACAAACCTGAAAAACAAATAATTTCCAAATACATCGAATTTCATTTTAAATGCTTTTTCTCTTCTCCTATTGTAATATTTTTCTAGGACTTAATGAAGATCAAACGTAAGGAGACTGATTTGAAGCAGTTGCATGCTCAGTCTCATGGAACTCAGACACGGCTTAAATATTCACAGAGTGAATTAGACCTTATTAAAAAGAAACATCTTGCTAATCTCTGCATGGTGTAGTACTAAGCCTTTATAATTTTCATGCTTAATCATTGTATTTTTGTGCATATCTTTATAAATTATAATTACCAGCAGTGAAGTATTACTTCCTAATATAGGTTTTTTACCTTAATTTGTTTTACATACAGCAGTTATGACTAAAGAATTACTAAAATATATATTTTTTAAATGACAAAATAATCTAAATGAGGCTTTTTCTAAATTAGTTTTTAAATTAATTTGAATTTCTGCTAAGTTTGGCCTATCATTTAGTAACTTTCCAATGTCTGGTTTAAGTCAACAGACACTTAAATGATACTTATGTAATTTGCTTCTCTACTGTAACTATTGCACGTAAATCAGCAACAAGTGTGAGTAAGTAGCATTTGAGAAGAAAATACTTAGTATTTTTAATCAGAAAAGTACAGTTCATCTGGATCAGAAAGGTGTTAGTTTCTAGGAAGCTGACCATCCTGTTAAGAAAAATTAGCATCTTTTTCCCTTCTATGTAGGAGAAATCAAAGCTGGAAAGTGAACTAGTAAATACTGAGTCTCAGCATGATATGATAAATGAAGGAGTACTACAGAGAGAATTAAAAATAGAAGAATTTCAGAAGAAAATCAATGAGGTAGGTCCTTCTGTCATAGCACAGTTTATGTTGTTATTCTACAGAAACTTCTTTCTGTACCAGCTGATATTAGAGCTTGGAAAACTAACTTTGTAACCTACTTTGTAGACTAGGTTTATAAATTACTCCAGTAATCATCCCACCTTTTCTACCTTTCTTACCAAGGTCACTGTGAACTGAAATGTACTTACTTTACATTTGGGTGTTAGTATGTATGAAGCATAGCTTTGCAAATCAGTTTCATTAAAATCAAAATTCTGTGACTTATATGTGCCAAACACAAACCCAACCAAGGGAATGCATATACTTTGAATACTAGATGATGCTTTGCCTAATATGCCTATATTTGCTATAATTTCAGTTGATACAGGAGAAAATTAATTTTGAGTTTGAAGAATAGGGGTTTTCTTATTTTTCCTCTTCCTCATCTGCTATTAAATATGATTTGCTCTTTGTAGTATTGAGCATGGACAGTCTATCAAATTTCACAGCTTTAAAGATGTACAGTACAAACTTCCAGTGTGGATCAAATCACAGAAAAATACTCCAGCTTTTTCATGTTTGAGGGTATAATCTCAAAAGTCTTATCTTACTTTTTCTGAGACTCCAATGTCTAAGTTTTTGGCAAGAAAATATTTACAGGATTTTTTCTTTTTAACGTGGAAAGATAATTACAGAGTGTGACTGCATGACTAAACCATAACCACCTTTTGCCATGAAGTGTTCCTGGCTCATATGGATCTGTGACAACATATACATACATGAAGCCCAATTTTAAACTCTCTGTATACCTATACACCCACAAGATTTACAGATCTCTTGGTAAATCAGCACTAAGCAGATGTCTGTAGAGGTGACTGCCCTTCTGAAAATCATTCTTTTTGCAGTCATGGCTGAACCCATTCAGTGTATACATGAAAACACACTATTGGTATCTCTTCTTCTGGAAAAGATGATCCACACTTCTGGAACCCAGAGACAGATTAAGCATGCACATGCCATCAGGAATAGAGCTCTATCAGTTCTCTAGAGCTGAGAACAGATCTCAGTGCTGCTAGAATACTTTATTCTGGACTCTGCAGGTCTTGTGTCTAGATGATGACATTACACCACTATATACTTGAAAAGCAAATAAAGAGCAACAGTGTAATCATTCCTTTTTTTTTTTTTTCTTTGGAAAGTGACGAATATCTGTGTTTTCTGTTTTCTTTGATTACGCTGGGGGAATGAATAGAGTAGTTCAGTTGGAAGGGACCTACAGCGATGTAGTCCAATTGCCTGACCTCTTCAGAGCTAGCCAGAAGTTAAAGCCTAGTAATGGGGGCATTGTCCAGCCTCTTGAGCGCTGACAGGCATGGGGCATCAACCACTCCTCTTAAGAAGCCTATTCCAATGTTGGACCACCCTCAGAGTAAAGAATTTTTTCCTAATGCCCAGTCTGACCCTCCCCTGGCACAGCTTTGTGCTGTTCCCTCACATCCTGTCATCAGTGACCAGGAGCAGAGACCAGCACCTCCCTGTGCAGTCCCCTCCTCAGGGAGCTGCAGGGAGCAGGGACGTCGCCTCTCGGCTCCTTTTCTCCAGACTGGGCAACCCAGGTGTCCTCAGCCTCTCCTCACAGGACAAGCCTGCTAGCCCTCTTACCAGCTTTGTTGCCCTCCTCTGGATGCTTTCAAGGGCCTTAATGTCCTTTTCATATTGTGGAGCCCAGACTGCACGCAATATTCAAGATAAGGGTGCGCCAACGTTAATATAGCAGAAGAGTCACCTCTTTTGATTGTCTAGCTGTGCTGTGTTTAATATACCCCAAAATGCAGTTTGCCCCATGGCTGCCAGGACACGCTGCTGCCTTATGCTGAGCCTGCTGCCAACCAGCACCCCCAGGTCCCTGTCTGCTGAGCTGCTCCCCAGCCACTCACCTCCCAGTCTGTGCCTGTGTCCAGGTGCAGCACTCGGCATTTACCCTTGGTGAACTTCACGCCAGTGATGATTGCCCAATGCCCCAATTTATCTAGAGCCCTCTGCAATGCCTGTTGTTCCTCCAGGGATTTAACAGCATTGCATCTCCCAGTTTAGTATCATCAAACTTGCTGAGGATGCACTCAGCTTCTGCATCCAGATCATTAATAGAAGTGTTGATCAGGACTGACCCTAGATCTGAGCCTCAGGAAACGCTGCTGGTGACCAGCTGCCAGCCAGATGCAGCCCCAGTCACTACGATGCTTCGGACTCTGGTGTTCAGCCTGTTCATCACCCAGCATAGTGGCTGAGTCAACAAATTCCTCGTTGCACTGATTTTTTTTCTTTGTTTCATTTTGTGGTTTTGTTTGTTTTTTAAGACTGTTGTATGCCTAATGACTCTTGTTATTGAAGCCTACTCCTCCTCCCTTTTTATCAGCAACAGAAGTTCTCAAAGATGTTATGTGCTCTAACAGGTTAGATTTCCAGGCTGTCTTTTCTGTAGACAGTTCTGCCACCTCATAGCCTCAGCTCCCTCTCGTTCCCTTCAGATGGTCTCCAAAATAGTTTATGCTGATAGCTGACAAATTCAAAAGGTTGGTTATTGTGAAGAGATAGAAGACATTCAGTGAAGTGAATAGAATTAAAGCCCAATATAGTACCAAAAGGGGTTTCATACTGTGTTCTGCTAGAATTCAGGTAACAGCTCTGGTCTCTCTGAGAAATAAATAAGTTATTCTCTACTGCTTTCTGAAAGCCACCTTTGTCATAGGTCTTGCCAAACACTAAGGAATCTGGTACATCCTGCAGAAGAGTGGTGTTGCAGTTTAATCTGGAAAATTCACAGCCCTGCACCCTGATGCTTATGTTCCTCACACATATTCCTCACCACTATTAGGAGTTACATGAGGTGCATAGTACATTATATAGCTTAGACTGATAAGAATGGGTCAGAGGCTAGAAACTTTCTTGAATTAATCTATGACTGAAATTCTGCTTGTGGAGAAACCAAAACTACAGCGTATTGTCTTGGCTGTGTTACGGGCATGGGGGAGTGCAGATGTGTGTCATCAGCAGACACTGAGGAAGTCATTAGTGTTTGCACCATAGGAATCGCAAATCCAGGTAAATTTTCTTTTGCTTGTATTGGGGGAAAACAAACAAAAAAAACAATCTGCCCTCCCCCCCCCCCCCCAAAAAAAAAAACAAAACCAGGCTGCCTGTCAGTTTCCTGTGAATAATATTACTTGGTTAGATACAGCATTTGATATCTGGTTAAACAGGCCTACAGACCAAAACAATGTAAACAGTCGTTTTTTGGTCTGTAAAGTTGTCTTAAAATGTTGTTCAGTCCATTGCTTTTGTTAGTATGTACTGTATAATTAGGAAACAGGAGATTCTGTAGCAACTCTTTTGCTGTGGCTCTGCTTTAAATGGGATGTAGCAATTAATATTTATGGCTCGCTTGAAAGGATTAAAGTGAAGAAACGAACTACGTCGAGAAGCCTGTAGCTCATTAGTATCTTGTATACCATTTAGTTTTCTTTCCTTCAGGTGAGTGGGAACCACAGACAAAACTAAGGAAGTTGGTTATACTGTAATGACTTCGATTAACTTTATAATGACCAGGTGCTGTCAAGAAGAGCTTAGATGGGAGTTACATTTTGCAGATAATACACCTTCTATTGGGCATTTGTACTGAAGGTGTTATTTGAAAATGTCAAGTACAGATTCTTAGTTCCATTTGTTGTTTCCTTGAAGTGCCTTGAAAATCTAGTCTGTAGCATGAGATAATTATTTAAGTGTTTTCTTTCCTTGAGCTGCAAAACAGCATAAACATTGTGCTCCTTCTCTATTTATCCAAAGGCTGAAGATGCTGTTTTCAAGGAATTCTGTGAAGAAATTGGCATAGAAAATATACGTGTGTATGAACAAGAACACGTGAGACAGCAAGAGGAGATTGATAGAAGAAGGTTGTATTTGTAATTGAAATGTTAAAAAAAAATATATCAGATTGTGCACATCAATAAACAAGTAACTCCATCACAGGAAATACCCCAAAAGCCTATAAGACTGAAGGAGGTATATTACCATTGCAAGAATTAGCAGTGCCACTGCAATGGTTTGGGTTTATTAGACAGTTACAGCCAGAGATGTTTTGCAACAAAATTGAAGGTAAAATGTAGCATAGTTGCTAAGGCATAGTTACCTAAAATCCACATTGAGAAATGACAATTGAGGATGATGTGAGGGCTTCGTCATGGTCATAAATCTTAAAGAAGAACTGGATGTAAAATGCAGTGATTCAGTATAGGAACGTACTTTTGAAGGAAAATGGCATCTTAATTTTCTTACAGGCAACTTTCAACTGGTATTCCACTCAAAGGTTGAATGTCACAGGATCACAAACTTGTATCTTAAGGAATGAGTATTAAAATGAAATGTCTGCTTGTGGAGCAGGCATTTTCTGGCAGATAACAATGCATTTCCTGACATACTTTATAGAAAGTACACTTTTTTTTAACATGATTACTGTGATGTCTAGTGCTGAACTCCATTTTCTTTTCAGCAGCATTTACAAAGAGACCCTCTGGCTGGCTTCCAGAAATTTGGCTAAATGTGCATCTTTGGCTAGAGTTGCAGTGAGATAGTGCAGTACGTTCTGTTGAAATTAAAAGCACCTGACAGAAGCGATTCAATTATTTATTTATGTTGGTGAGAACAGAAGTATGGTGATGTGTAGAAAGCTGTTAATATAATAATGGAAAGAGCAGCTTTTTGCATGGCTGTATGCTACCCTGCACATACGGCTTTGGTCTTGCTTGTGCCCTAACTTGCTATCATTAGTCCTGTAAGTCTGTGCTAGAGTGCATTCTTACCTTGGTCTAAAGAGCCTGAAGCTGGTGTTGTCAGCCCTTTTGCCTGAACAACAGATGCAGCGCTGGCGGTATGTTATCCAGGAGCTTAAAGCTGAGAGACAGATAGTAACAGCTGAGAGGGAACCTTTCTGTGAGCAGCCACTTGGTTTTATTTCGTTCCTTTCTCACAGCAGAAAGTGAGGAAGCTTCTGCTGTTGTACCCCTATAAACAAATACAGGTCTCAATTAAGAGAGGATGAGCATGGCTGAAGATGGCCTAAAAAGCTCTGGTCTCATGTTACTTAATTACTACCTCCCAGCTGAGCTCTTTATAATCAGATACACGTGTGTGTCTGCTGATGAGGAGGCTAACTTGTAAGGCTGAGCAGGAGTGCAGGCACTGGACGCAGCAGTAGGGTAGCTTTTGCCCAGCTCATCTCTCTATCGCTTATCTTCATCCCTTACACTGAGATACAGGAACCTTTAGCGTTAAATTTGATGTTGAATGTGACCATATTAGATCCTTATATTCTATTTGTGGAAAGATTACCACTGTATTTTTATAAATTCCAGTACATCTGCATGATTTGGTGTAGTGAAATCTATGTATGCAAATTTCTGTGATCCAGTAGAAGATTCAAAAAAATATATATCTAAATAGTAGAAGTTGAAAATGTATCTTTTAATAATGTAAAATGACAGTTACTATCCTGGTTTGTAAGTGTTGGCTTGAAATACTGTACTTTCACTAGACTGGAGTTTGAAAATCAGAAGACACGACTAAATGTTCAGCTGGAATATAATCGTGATCATCTACAGAAATTAAAAGACACAGTCAGCAAGTTGAGGGAAACAATTCAAAAAGATGAATTGGAGATTACTGGGCTACTTAAGGTAATGCACATATATAATGTATCCGGGGCTGAGAGGACAGAATGTGCCGAATTACAATTTTAAACATCACAAATTCTGTTGAGTAATTCTTCTAGTGCCTAATTTGGTCCTGACTTTGTAAGTTAAGAAACAAAAAAAATGCAGCTGCACGTTATTCTTTTAACCTTGGAATAGCCTGTCATATTAGAATATTTATTAATTATTTAAAATAAATTCACTAAAAATAAAATTGGGATTACTGTTTGTACAGGGTTGTGTTCAGTTTATATGAAATGGCAGCATATGACTACAGATAAAACTAATAGTATGTAGCTGAGACTCCAGCATATTTTATGATTAATAGTAAATAATGATGGTGCTTTGCATCTTTATGGTGCTTCACAAATACAAATAGGCATAAAATAATTTGGTATGAAAGCCAATTTAGATTTTTAATGAAAATAATATGCATGAACTCTTCTTTCATAGCATTTTTTGTTGTTTTTAATTACTTCAGCAAGATCACGCTGGTAATACGGAAAAAATATTCATAATTAATTTTCATAGTATTTTGCTTGTTAAATAAACTGTGCTTATGGTGCACTACAACAGTGCTTTGAATAAAGTAAAAACTGCTCCAAAGTGTGTGTGTGTGGGGGAATGCATCATTTGACATACGCATTCTAGGAACTTTTAAAGAAACAAATAATACGTAAGAAGATACGTATTTCTGATACTGAGAAAAACAATAGACCGTGACTCAGTCATGCACAAAACCCTCTGACTTGATGGCCCATGCGTGTAATTCTGTGGAAATACATTAAGTTAAATTCTGAAGATACTTTGTTCTGATACTGTAATGGCAGCAGGTCTTGATCAAGTTGCCATAGTGCCGGATTCTTAAGCAGTATGTCTTCATGTATGTAACATTAGGTTTGCTATATTCTGGCACCTCATTTCTAGCAATTTAGCAGTTGTATGGGTTATATAGGGGTAGACTTATCTAAAGTACTTCAACTGTGTTTTGCTCTTTGCAGATACTTTTCAGAGATTCTTTATTTTATGCAGGTTGCCTCAGGATTTATCTTTTAATGAACAATACTTTTAAAATGATTTCAGGTACCTAAGGTGTTGCTAAATATGTCATACAAGTGCAGCAGATGGGATCCTTTTAGTAGGGCTATGGGAATAACTGAGGAAGAGAGTAGTCCGTGGATTGTAGGAGACCTAGGATCCATGCTGTGTTTGGCGGCATTATCATCTAGTCTGGTACAGTCACAAATCTGGAGCTGGCCATGCCTAAGTATACAAAACAGCTGGATCTTCTAATGTGTAAGATGGGCTTTTTTCACCGTGTCCTTCAGACTTTGTGCTGCAACACGTTTTGAAGTATTGTAATGGGTTTAAACATCAACTTTATGTATAGCTGTATACTAAAGGTTTTTTGGTAAAAGTATAAAAATGAAAATATTTTGATGCAGGATGAGGAAAAGCATCTAAAAAGGGTGAACGAAATTGTGGAGGAGGAGCAACGTCTTAAGGATACATTAAGTGCTCATAAGTCTGAGATTATGAAAACCCAAAGTGAAGTTGAAGAGTTCAGAAAGAAGTTGTTAACTCTTAATAGGTAATTACTAATTATACTCCTGAGAAAAATGATACATGTTATAATCTTTAGAGGAGTTCTTGTGATGTCTGAATTTCTCATGTTCTGTTTTCATGTGAAAGATCATTAGAGACACAGTAACTGGCATTTACAGTATGCATGAGGTAAAAACGGCTTCCACTTCCATATGTGGTTCCCAAAAGTAATGTGGATGAGATTACCTCATGAGAGCATCCCATAATGAGAAATGTTATTCTGTATAGTTTATATACCTAGTGATAGTTCTTATTGTAATTTCTGATAAATATATATTGATTTCTACTAGCTACATACTAGCTTACAACTTGATTTGAGGGGAGCATGTTAAAAGATGTTAAACAGTTCTTGAAATGTTTTACTGCACATGTTGTTTGCTGGTAGTTTCATATATTCATTTGGGTTGTACAGCTAGTTTACTTAATGAGATTTTTTTTTTCTGATTTTAGCGTTCCAATTTTCTCCAGTCCTTTCAAGTGTTGGATACCTTAAACTAATGTTAATTTTGGGTCACTGTTTTGTCCTTATCCTTCTTTTAAGTCAACTGCTTTAGAGTCAGTCTACATTTCAGTTTTCTCATGCTTGTTTATTACTAATGTGTTTAATGTACTGTTTCTTAATCGTTAGGTTTATGATGTTTAAAAAATGTATGTTGACACAGACTTGTAGGATCTTGGTGCTTTCAGGTGACAAAGGGGATGGAGAAATTTAAGTACCCATTTTCTTTATTTTTGATGGGGATTGCAAAGGTAACTGGTTTTCGTGCTGTTTGACTGTAGATGTTACTGGCAGTGATGCTGCTGCTCTTAATGGTTTTGTGCCATTTGTTTATGTAGGGAAGCTGCAAAATTACAAAAGGAAGCTGCAGCTATAGAAACCTCATTGGAAGATAAAAGATTAAGAAGACATAATATGCTTCTTGAGTGCAAGGTGCAAGACTTGAGAATAAATCTCCTATTTGGATCACTGGATGATATCAGTGAAGCAGAGGTACTTAAAATGTTTATGTAAGATAGATACCATGCAGGTGTCTATTATTAGGTGTCTATTATTTTTGTCTACCGAAATGTTGTTTGCAAGTGTTTTCGCCTGTGCTTGAAAAGTATTCCTGCAAGATGTCTAAAATCAGCGGTACAAATTGGCCTGAAGGAGTATTCTAGATAGACATAAGAGGACATACGAGGTTCAAGTCAAACATAAGTAAATGTGGCACGTACATGGGTCGAGATAATACTTGGTTAATCATGTATTCATAACATGAATATGGTCTAAAATCTTCCTTTTGTCTTCAGTAGATACAGATACTTACAGAAATCAGGGATAGGCTAAAATAGAAATATTTCTGCTAGCAGGGGATTGAACCTTACTATTTTTCTCAGTCTTCTCTCTTTCTCTAGCCAATCCCTTGTGAGGAGAAATTATACTTTCTCCACTATTGAAAAAAAAAAAAAAAGGCACTATTGCTTTTGAGGGAGTTGTGTCTGCAAATTTGGAAGGAATCTTGTTGAGCTCATTCCTTAGAAAGGTGCTTTTGTTGGAGGATAGGTATAAATGGGTGGGTCAGAAGCTAAAAATGAAGACAGTGAAATAGGCACTCATCTGAAGGGGATAGAGATGAATCGATAATCATCAGAGTATGTAGGTAGCTCAGTTATCAGTTCATGAATATGGAAGACAGAAAATAAGGAGGTAGGCAGTAGGAGTAACAAATTTGATTCCTGGGTAATAACATTGAGAGGACACTATTATTATATTTGGTTCTGAGAAAGAAGCTTGGGAAAGGAACTGATAATGATACGTGTTTCATTCAAGGGTAGGTAGCTGTTTGAAATTGAGACTTATAGAGTACAGAAGATGCTCTGCCTGTGTTAAACAGAATTGATTTTTTTCTGAGGCCAACTGAATAGAAGAAATGCCTTGACTTACACACTGCAGAGCCTTTTCTTGAAAGGGGAATGAATTATTACAGAAAAGTAAATTATTTCCCATCAGGAGAGAGTGGTAGATTTTCATTGTGCAAATTGTTCTAAATAGATTTCAAATATATTACTGCTGCTTTCATCTTAGCTTTAAACTGAAATAGGCAGATATTTTCATCTTTATATAAAAGGTGCATTTATTTCCTTAGATTTGTAGGATCTTAAGTTACTTAAGTTTTGGATGAGGGAGGAGCAGTGAAAAGTTTAGCTCATACCCTGTTACAACTGTCTCGTCTTTTCCTGTCCTTTCAATGTATTGTTTAAAGAGTTTAAAACTTCACTGTTTTCATATTTCTGAACTGGAATGTCCACTGTATTTATAGCTAGGAACTGAAACAGAAGGCACTCAGATTACAACTATCTATGACAGGGAAGAGGCAATTAAGATAGACTACAGTGGCCTAGCAAATGACCTGAAGGTAATCTCTTGTTTAAAATAACCACAGTTTTATTTTTATTTGAAATATTTTGTTGACATTTATTTAGTCCTCACCTTAGCCTTCAATTGAAAGTTTTTTAAAACACTGGTAAGCCAAAGTGTGTGCGTATGTGTTTGTTTTGGTTTTGCAATCGTACATAGCAATATGTGGGATTTTTAGATAGCTCAGTTAACTATGTTACTAAATTTAGTTTAAAGCTTACTTAAACCATAAGAATAGAATAGAGAAATAGTAAATATAACTGATTTTTTTTCCTTCCTCTTTACCTTCTGCCTTTAATTTCCACCACAATAGATTACAACACAAAACTCTAGAAACTAGGGATTGGCTGCAAGAGGTGATGTGAGGGAGCTGCACCATCTTTCTGTAGTATTTTCAGAAACTGAGACTTAGAATTTCCCTCTGTAACAGTCACATATTCTTAACAGGATTTTGTGTGTGTATATATTTCTTTTTAATCAGGAAAATAATTAAATATCAGAGGTTAGGTGCAGAACAAGGAGGAGTCTGTCATTTTAACTTACCTCAAAAAAAATCTTCAGGAACGTGTCTTGAAAGCTTTTCTCAGAAATCAAGTAATGATTTCTGCTAGTGTCCCTCCTGTGTTGTATTTAAACATGGACTTCTATGCTGAAGGGAATGTCTGTTTTTACAGGTCTTGTAGAACAATACTTAGGACCTGGTAAATTGATTTGGAGAGCAAAGATCCTGGGTTGAGTTTTTTGTTTAGTTGTGTTTCCAGATAAAACTATTAGATGAGTGGGTGCTTCTCCAGAAACCATGACTGTTTGTTGTATATGTTGAAATGTCTTGGCCTAAAAGCAAATTTTATGTCTCTGTTTTTTTTGTTGGTGTTATTTCTTTAGGACCTGGAGTCTGATGAAGAGATAGAGGCTCATCTGAACCAGATGCAGCAGGAAATAAAATCTAAAGAGAGTACTTTAATGAAGACAGCTGCTCCAAACCTGAGAGCATTGGAGAAATTACAGATAGCTCGGGACAAGTTCCAAGAATCAATGGACGGTAACACTGAGTCTTATTCATCTCTTCAGTGGCTGTGAGAGTTCTCGCCCTAATTAAAATTATCTTTTTTTCTGGGGTCGATCTTGCTGGTTTTGCTTCTTTCGGGTATTGAGGTATTTCTTGTGCTTAAGTGTTTATCCTTAGTTGTCTTTCTACTTATATGTAAGTAGTGTTTAAAATATACTTTGCAGTATTTTATTAAAATACAGTTTGTATGGGTAGCAAAGAATCACTTTGCACAAGCAATCACAAGCGATTTCTTGGCCAAATGGCATTATAAAGTATTTTTACTTATTTTCTAAAAATGACTGACTTTAACAGTAAAATTGTTATTTTTTTCATAATTAAAAGTTTGCCCAGAATCACAGACATGAGCATCACTACAAAATTATTGGTGTCCTCAAAGAACATTGCAGACATTAAAATGCTACCAAAACCAAGGAGTTCTGAAGCAGTAAACACTGGTGCTGCTTAGACCACCCAGCGTAAAGAAACAATTAGGAGGCAAAATTTTGTTGCTTAGTCCAGAGCAATGTGGCATAGAGCAGACTGAATACATCCCAACTTTCTAGTTCTGGGGGCCACCAGTTGAAGTCTGGAAGGAAACTCATAGTGTTGATATGCTGCTTGCATGTGCATTGGAACCTTTTTCTGTAGTACGTATTTTCTTTGATGCTTGTTATGGGGTACAATACATATTTGTTCTGTGTATTTTCTTAGAGGCTTATTATGGAATAATTTTAGTGTTTTTTTCATAGCTTTTGAGACCAGCAGAAAGGAGGCCAGAATATCCAAGCAAGAATTTGAACAGGTGAAAAAAAGGAGATACGAGCTTTTTAGCCAGTGCTTTGAGCATGCCTCCATAGCTATTGATCAGATCTACAAAAAACTTTGCAGAAACAGTAGTGCTCAGGTGTGTCATGTTCTCTGGTACTTGGCTTAAAATGGTACTTAAAACTTTGTTATGCAGAATAAGAAAACTTATTAATGTTTTTAGTATCCTTAAGACAGTTTCAGTTCTGAAGGAGAAACTTACACAAGTAATAATGACTTAAGAATTTTAAGATCGGAGGAAAATAATACACCAGACCGTGCTTGACATCAGACAGATATGTGAGCTTGAAGTGTTACCAGTAACAAATAATTCAAAATACTTAATCATTAGTATTGATAATTATAAAAATAATCAATTAGCTGTTTTTTTGTATGATGTTCTGAAACTTCTTATGCCCCTCTTAAGTATCTTTTTAAAACGATAGATTTAATATATTGGTAACTTTTAAGGGATCTGTCGAAAAATTATGTCACAATTAATCTTTGCTCCAGTTTCAGTATTAATGCTGAAAGTAAAGAGGAAACACCCAAACACTTCGGTCACATCAAATTCAGTAGGTGGTTGAATGTTTAGAGTGCAGGCTTGAAGTTTTGTCATCTTAAACTTCAGATTTTGTGTTTTTCTTCAGAGTCAGATACTCAGTAAATGCTTTATATATTTAAATTTATTTAATTTAGATTCAGTAAATGCTAAAATATCTTTAAACATATCCTTTCTGCTTCTAGGTTGGACTGTATAGTCAAGTATTTCTTTCTTTATGATTACTGGTCCCATACCTTTTACTCTAGACTAAATAATAGGCAGATCTTGACTTTATGTCATAAACCGTGTACCATTTAGTTTATCTGTCATACTTTTTAATGTTTTAGTAAAATAGCCATTACTTTAAAATAATAGGTGTAATTTTTAAATGTGGGAACTGACATACAAAGTATAGGGGAAGGCCTGCCTTTATTAAAATCTTTCTTCAGGTAGTATGAACTGTAGTAGCAACTCAAAGCTAGATTTTATAAACTAATGTTTCACAAAAAAAAAATGTAGTTTTTGAACAATCTTTACTTCCAAGCCATAAAGAAAACTGTTTTCATAGTCTAGTTTCCATTAGAAAAAAAAAAATTACATAAAAGGTTGGAAAAAAAAAATTATTTAGTAGTTAAAAGTTTGTAAATAACAAATATGCAGAGCCTTTTCAAAATAGTTTTGTTAATTAGCCTCCTTGCTTGTTCTTAATTAAGAGGAATGTTCACTGGGAAGTTTTATAGCGCTGCTCTTCAGATGAACAGGTGTTTTCAATAAATGAAGCTGATTTACCAGCTTCAAACCTAGCTCACTCAGTATTTAATCTAAAAAATACCCATTGTAATAATTTTATAAATGTCATTAGTATTGAAATGTATGCATTTCCAGGCATTCCTTAGTCCTGAAAATCCCGAGGAGCCTTATCTGGAAGGCATTGGCTTTAACTGCGTAGCTCCAGGAAAGCGCTTTATGCCAATGGACAGTTTGTCAGGAGGAGAAAAAACTGTGGCGGCTCTGGCTCTTATATTTGCTATACACAGGTAAAAAATTCTGGTATTATCCAAGCATTTGTTGCTTAAATGGCAAGAAGAAAGCATACTTATATGCTTATATACTTATGTACAAACCTGCTAATACAGTATGCAGTCACATACTAAAATCCTTTACCTGTCATTACTTTTTATGAGAATTTTATGATAGTGACTTGCAAAGTAATAGGAATGTTTATTAATATTTTTGCACCTAAATGCAAAATAGTGTATTTTCTTTTACAGTTTTCGGCCAGCACCTTTTTTTATTTTAGATGAGATAGATGCTGCCCTGGATAACACAAACATTGATAAAGTAAGTTGGTCCCTTTTCCTTTTCCTTATCCTTTCCCTTATCCTTTTATTTGCAGTATAATGGTATGTCTTGCAGAAGGATGGCTACTTATTTTTAGAGGTTATAGGGATAAAGAGATTGATTATGCTGCGTTAACCCATTTCAAAATGTTATGTTTAGAACAGAAATAATGGTTGTATATGAGGTGTTTGACTAAGGCTAGGTTTAAATTAATAAATCTAACAGTATCTTAATCATTCTCAAAACTGAATTTGAAAAAATAGATCAGGACTGTGAAAGTATGCAGCGTGAACGGGTGTGATACAATCGAACATAAAGGTCATCTGTGACTGGGTTTGTTTAGTTGGAATTTTTAAACCCTTTGTGTTCCCTTAATACTAAGAAGCAGAAAGGAGTCTATCTGGGTGTTCAAAATCAAGTCATTCTATTACTGAAGATTAATTTTATATATTTAATTTGATTGGCTTACTAAATATTTTCATCCTTATTAGCACCAATTAAGAGCTATCACTCCAGTCTTTTTAGAATTCTTGATTGATTGAAAAAAAGCTTCCAGTTGGTCTTGCTTCATTTTTTTCCTTTTGGTAGTAGTTAGTCACTAGAAAGAAAATTATGACAGAATACAAAGAAAGATTGCCAACTATAGATGTCAGTCTCTGGGAAGACAAGACTTGGTACAAGAAGACCTTGTTTAGGAGAGGAATCAAAAAGATCTCCACATGTACATGGATTTTTTTAATTATGGAAATATTCCTTTCTACTAAAAGTAAGAGATATATTTCTACCAGTATTAACAGTGATGTCAGTCTTGGTAGAACCTAATAAATGAGAGCAATTTTATGAACACCAAACAGTTTTGGTTTGTTTTCCTACTGGATCTAACTGTGTTGTGTCAAGTACACTGCAGAGTTTGCTTGGAGGGTACCTCTGTAGTAAACAGCTTAGGAAGATCCATTAGTTGTGCCTGCTGGATAGAAGAATTCCTTCTCAGAGGTTACTCACCCCTCAAGCTTTGGGAGATGCCTTTTCCAAAACCTAAGTTCCTTAAACATTTCGCAGGATCCAAGTCCATGAGGGGTACCCATCATCCACTACTTTTGAGGAGATGATGTACGCTGCATGTGTTTTAACACAGTCTACCATGTTTCAGCAATACTATATTAGATGTAATAGAACTGTAATGAAAATAACTAAGCAAGCATTAGAGTTAGCCTGTCAATTACATGATTGTTAATGAGATTACAAATGAAGTGATCACAAAACATCTTCATAATCCAAGCTTTTTAACAGGATACTTTTCTAGTTATTAGCCTTTCACTCAGGACCACTATGGCTTATCACAGCAGTTGAAGATGATCTATTTTGGTTAAATACTAGTATTGTGTTTTCTGGATGTTATTCTTAATTCTGGAGTCAGATGTATCCTGGCTGATGAAGATTGCTACAGAGTTAACCAGAGTGCCTCCAAGTTCTCCTGTCTTACCTTTCTCGTCAATTATGTATGCATTCATTGAAGTTCGTGGCTTCATTGGTAACGTTCTGACTTTGCATAGAGACTACAAATTGTGCCTTAACACAACTGATGATAGACACAGCAGTGAGTTTTCTGCTATTCGCCTCTCCAAGTAGGCTTATTCTGATACCTCTGACAGAAGAAATGTCCACTTTGTATCTTAGAATATGCTAAGCAATATTCCTTCTCAGAATGCTGTAAGCAATGACTAGCCTAGTTTCTTAATTAAAACATATTTCTGATCTGATTGATTTACTTCTCTTTAGATTAAAAAACACATTCATAGCTCACTAAGTATTTCCAAAAGAGTCACGTTAACAGTTGCTAACCAAACAGTTCCTGTCTGCTGCTCCTGCCACTAGAAGCATGGAAGGGGCTGGGGGAGTTTACCAAAATGGCTGCTCTTTTCACATACGCAACATAAAGCAGGCAGCCTGTGATGGAGGCTGTAACCGATAGCTACTTGCAGAGTAGCTGTGCATGTGATGCAGAACAAGGGTAACAAAATAGTGGTTTCCTAAATAAATAATTGTTTCATTAGCTTGAATATATATCTAGGTCTGCCTGTAGGGAGAGTTAGACTACGCTCTAAGAATGTATGAAGTGTCTTAAACTGCAGAATGAGCAAAATCAAAATGGCAGTGATCTGAACGTATAACTTAAATGCTTCCCTGCTCCTAGGGTCTTCCTTATCTCTTTCCTTATCAGTAAGATGCAGTTTTTATCAGCCTGATACTAAAAAGCACTAAAATCTTCACAGGCATTTAATACAGCAAGTGAGCAAAAATGATACGTGGAAATGTTATATGTTGCTGGTACTCTGTGGTATCTAGTTTTTATGCTTTGAATGAAGAAATCTTTTTCTTTATGTTTTTCTGGTTTAAAGATTTGCTAAAGCAGATGTTCAATAATCTTTTTGTAATTATATCATAAATTGAATGTTAATGATGTAATTCACTACAGGCTGTTCCTCAAATAGTATCTTCCACCACACATGGATAAAACTGTACAGATTGACTAAAAAAGTACTTGTTTCCCTTTACTATGTAATTTATATTGTGGGGCGCTGCCTTATTCAGTCTCCAGTTTATAGCTTAATATTTGTACCTTTCATTTTGCAGATCATCGGAAAAAAAAATTGTCACCTACAATGTGGACTAACATTAAATGCAGACTAGTAAACAACCAATAACAGCTTTTTCACTTTTTTTTTTTTTTTTTCAGATTTGGGAATTTCTACCTCCCTTCTAAATTCTAATACATAAAATAATTTTCATTGGCACTGATGTTCTTCTGTAGCTTTATTCATTGGAGTGAATGATTGTTATCATAAAGCAGCAAATCAGAGGGAGGTTCTTAAGAATATGCAGTGTATGTCTTAAGACAGTTTTCTATTTTTTATCTTGCTTATTTCACAACTGAATCATTGAATTCTGTTGCTAATGTAGTTCAGTTCTTTCCTCACCATTCCCTGATTATAGTAATTGCAGTGTGGTTTCAGTTGGCGAGAACTAACTATATCATTTGGCTTCTTTCCAAAGGTATCAAGTTTCATTAGGGAGCAGGCACGTGAACAGTTTCAAATGATAGTTATTTCTCTGAAGGAAGAGTTTTATTCCAAAGCAGATGCATTGATTGGAGTGTGTCCAGAGGTAAAAATTATTACTTAAGTTTTGTTAACTAACACAAGCTGGTTCTGTTGAAGTACCGATTTACACCTGAAGAATTACTAGTGAATTATATATGAAGTTGTTGGGTTTGAACTATTTTGTTTTCAGAAGTAACTGCATGTACTGACTTGATGAAAAGATCACTTTGGTAACTCAAGCTCGTTATTGTATCGCAGTCATTTATGAAGTGTTTACTTCAAGTAACAGAAATGTTTTACATTCTGTGATCCTTCCTCTTTTCAGCATGATAACGGTATGTTCAGTCAGGTACTGACTTTGGATCTTACCGAGTATCCAGATGACCAAGAAGAAATGGAGAAATATGTACAAAGTTCTTCATAAAAATAAAACATGGATAACTTCAGGGCCAGGCGACAAGGAGAAGCATGTTTACAGCTGACTCTTTAAAATCTGAAAGTGGGTATTAGAGGTCAATAGATAAATATTTACATTTAAAAAAAAAAGTATTCTAAAACTTTGAGGGAGTTACTCATTGATACAGTTTGTTAACAAGAGAGAGACAGGTTTTTTTTATTAAGTGTGTATTATTCCAGTAAGCAAAGCCTTTTCCTTAAACGTATTTTTTGTTTTTTCTGTCTTAAGATGAAGGATTATGGGTTCACATAAGCACACTGCATTACAGAGAATAAGACTTTTTTTTATGAGAAGAAATGTGTTTTGATTTATTTCCAGTGCATGTTAACACTGGTCTTGTCAGGACCTTTACAGGTCTTTGTGTTGCAGGTGCATCTGTGTGCTTTGAGATAGGATTATTTCCAGTATCTTGATATTTTAAAAAACAGGAATATAGCCATTGTCTTGCATGACTTGTGTGATTCCGTTGATACTTCAGCTGTCCACTGATACGTTATGAAAACAGTGAGCTTTACAAAAGCTTACCTTACATCTCTAGGGGTTTAATGTGACCTGGAAAAAACTTCCAAGGTATTGTACCCTGTACACAACAGGGAAGAATAAAACAGGTGTGAGGCAGCGGCCATAGAGGTAGCAGCCTTAGAAAAAATTATCTGCTATTATTTTGCAATTGAGTTGACAGCTACCTGTTATATAGCTGTCCCACTGCCATCAATCTTGCTGGCTGTGCTTCATCTAAGAAACACCAATAATAAAGTTGGTTACAGAACATTATTTAAGAGCTAGAATCAATTAATCTGGCCTGTGTTTTACCTTGGTGCATACTGAAGACCTTTATTTGGCTTATGCTGCTCCTAATTATATCTTGTGTTCATATACTAACTTCCTGTAGTCCACCATGCTTATTACACACTTATACCTTGTAATGTCTTGCTTCTACAGTGCTTGTTGCACACAATTGAACGCTGGAAAGTTGAGGTTTCTGCATAAGGAAGGAATGACCTATGTGAGCGTTAGATAGTGTGTTCCTATGGAAAGCATTTCAGTGACTTAAGTGGACACATTTAACTGTAGAGAAATGTTTATCGAATAGTTAATGTTGCTGCTACACTCCGTTAAATAAAATGATTTACTCTGAACATAATCCATAAGTTTGTAATCCTTATTTAAACGTCTATTAACAAGCGTGGCAGTGCTTTTATTGGTGTGAAGGATGAACAGAAGAGCAACTGCTGGTGTTTTTCAGAGATTTTTGATCCACATCCATCTGTATATTGCAAATACATAAGCTTGGGGTTTTAACCATTTATGCAGAACAGGGGGTTGAAATAGGAAAAATACAGTAAAGAACTAAACAACATGTAAAGAAAGGTAAAAGCTACATAGATTAGCTACTATACAAGACTGGCCTGGTTGATTTTAAATATTAGAGCATGTATTAGATGTCCTATCAACTTTATTATACAGCATAAACAAAACAGGATAATAAATGGTCAACAAGACTGTTTCAGTCAGTAAAGATCTTAGACCCATTTAAAAAAAAAGTACAAAAAGAACCATCTAGAGTAGACTCAGCAAACATTTAACATGTCCCGTTGTAGGGTTAATTTCTTCACTATACTCAGGTAGTAATTTCAATGAGGCTTTAAAAAAGTTACTCTTTCACATAACTCATAAATCAAATGCAACAGACTGCACGTTCTGTCCTTTTTGACTGTTTTAAACCCTGAGGTAGCTTTAAGACAACCCTGTCCATACAGTGGCTAAAATGTAAATGGATGACAGTTACACATGATAGGGGTATAACCCACAAAATAACCCATTAATTACTTATCTGCTTTTCCAGATCCAAACGCAAAGCACTTGAGTAAGGAAAGGCTGTTGTACAAGTTACCAGTGTCTACAAAACCGAAGAATCACCAACATTTAGTTGCAAGTTGATCCTCACAAGAGGGAGGGAATATGGTTTTTTAAATGTGGATCTGATTTGAGGCACAGGATAAAGTGCTACATGACTTTAGGGTACAGCTTAAACTGACCTCTTAAGGACTGACTATTTATCTGTAAATTATGCTGCAGTTTGAAGCATCAGTTTAAGTGTTCTAATCTGATACATCATAGTCCAAACAGCATGCCTAACCATTGAAACTACCCAGTCATGCTGATTGGAGAGGCAAGTTCCATAGGTTAGTCTTACCAGTAATGGTACACAATGCTAAAAGAATTTTCAGAAGTGATGTGTGCAGAAATGCAATGTCTCAAAGGGAAGAGATGCATTTGGCCACCTTTTAGGCTGGTTTTACTTTAACTTTAAAAAAACATCTGAAAACATGAGAACTGGTAGTTGGGTTCTTT
This sequence comes from Anser anser, assembly GCF_964211835.1. Lineage (NCBI taxonomy): Eukaryota > Metazoa > Chordata > Aves > Anseriformes > Anatidae > Anser > Anser anser. The sequence continues at coordinate 73,532,797 of NC_139720.1, forward strand.
GGGTTTTAGTGTATGATAGAATTCTTAAGTATGGTTTCTAAATATAGAGTATTTTCATCTGAGATAGGAGGAGGGATGCATATGTATTGTTTAGATTGCTTTTCTATGCAAAGTATCTTCAGAACTTTCATTTGCCTACTTCAGAACAGGGACAAGGACATCCCCCACCAAAAGAACTCTAACCATCTCAGCAGTGATTAGTCTAAAAAGAAGCATGTGTCTTAGTTTCAAGCTTTTCATTTTGTAAACGTATTACAGAACATGCAGAAGTTGTTTTCCATATAATCATTGAGGTTGGAAAAGACCTTTAAGATCATCAAGGCCAACCATTAACATAGCACTGCCAAGTCTACCACTAACCCATAGTCCTAAGCACCACATCTACCTCTTAAATACCTCCAGTGATGGTGACTCAACCACTTCCTTGGGCAGCCTTTTCCAATGCTTCACAATGCTTCCAGTGAAGAAGTTTTTCCTAATATCAACCCTAGGCCTCCACTGGCACAACTTGAGGCCTATCGCTTCTCAGTCAAAGAGGCCAATCACCATCTCACTACAGCCTCCTTTCAGGTAGCAGTAGAGAGCAATAAGGTCCCCCTTGAGCCTTCTCGTCTCCAGACTAAACCACCCCAGTTCCCTCAGCCGCTCCCCACAGGACCTGTGTTCCCAGCCCTGCACCAGCTTCATAGCCCTTCTCTGGGCATGCTCCAGGACCTTGATGTCCTTCTTGTAGTGAGGGGCCCAAAACGGAACACAGTATTTGAGGTGCAGCTTCATGAGTACATTGTACATGTACTTCAGAGTACAAGGGGATGATCACCTCCCTGGTCCTGCTGGCTACACTATTCCTGATAAAAGCCAGGATGCCGTTGGCCTTGACCACCTGAGCATGCTGCTAGCTCATGTTCAGCCAGCTATCGACCAATACCCCCAGGTCCCTTTCTGCCAGGCAGCTTTCCAGCCAACCACTCTTCCCCCAGCCTGTAGCACTGCATGAGGTTGTGCCCCAGGTGCAGGACCCAGCACTTAGCCTTGTTGAACCTCATGCAGTTGGCTTCGGCCCATCGGTCCAGCCTATCCAGATCTCTCTGCAAAGCCCTCCTACCCTTGAGCAGATCAACACTACAAGCTTACTGACAGTGCACTCAATCCCTTTGTCCAGATCATTGATAAAGATACTGAAGAGAACTGACCCCATTACTGAGCGCTGGGGGACACTGCTGGTGACTGGCCTCCAGCTGGATTTAACTCCATTTACCACAAACAGTGTGGACCCAGCCCTATCACTTTCACTTCCCCATACAACCTCATTTGTGCTATGTGCTCTCACAAGGCATTACAGATCAGCTCCACAAGGAACCTCAGAGAAACCTGCTTGAAGCAACCTCCAGGACCCCCAGATACAGGTGGGCTCGTATCAGCACAAGAATGACCCTGAATATGCTCTCCTGCAGACACTGAGGTGAGAGGCAGCTGACTAGAAAATTCCAGAAGATCAGCAGTGTTAACAACTGAAGCAGTAATTCTGTCAGTCTAGTGCTGGAACAATTTAGTGCAAGGTGAAGTGACCTTGAAGTACCTCAGGAAAGAAATGAATGTACTGCCTAACTTTAGTCATTTGAGTAGTTTAACTGACAAAGTTACACACTAGAAAATGTCAGATACATAATTAGATACTACCCTGTTTTATTTCCACTGCATTAAGACTGTCCATTATCTGCTGAGATAACTGGCAGCATACTCGACTGCTTAAACAACCACTAGAGTATTTCCGTGGAAATATACTGCAAAAGGGTCAGTAAGCCCCCACGCATGCCACTGTATTTTTCTTGCTTTATTTCCCTCCCTGTAAACTCATGCCTTAGTAGACTGACAAATGAAAAGTAATGCTTGTGCTAAAAGCGTAAAATAGGGAAGTTACTGTGATGTAGGTTCCATAAATGCAAACATTTCCTGCTCAAAGCAGCTTAGAGGTCTGAATCTTGCAAACTTGTACTGACAGACCCCCCCGAAGAGATCAACCTCCTGCAGCCTAATTGCAGATCAGCTGATAAAAAGAATTTTAAGAAATCCTTCATTTTAAAGGCAACTAACAGGTAGTTTCATGGTATGCCAACAGTTAGTAACAAATATGAACAGCACCTCCATTGTGGTTCAGATCACCATACTCAGGCCAAAATGTTAAGAACTTGGTCCATCTGACTTCAAGAACAGGCAGGTAAAACTTGTATCTATATGCTTCTAAATGACCTTACAGATACAGTTTCAGCAGTACAGAAGTGCCTGCAGAGCGACTAATATTACTCTCAAAATTTCATACGCATCACACATTTACATCCCTAGAAAAGAAAATGTTAAGATAGATACACAATTTTTATTCCACTTGAAACCATGGAAATACTTAGCTCAAAACCTTCAATGCAGAAATAAGACATCTGCTGTTAAAAACCTTTGGGTTTTGTGTTTTTCTCCCCTCTCATTCAATAGTGGGTATACCATTATCTGATTGCTTGATTCTCTTGGGAGAGTCAGTACCATTTTCTCCTAATTTCCTTTTAGCACTGTCCACACATGAAGTTCCTGTGGAAAGAGAGGGAAAGAAAAACAGTAAAAAGTATTTTAATCGTGCTACATACATGTTTTGTATATGTGCATAAATATATATGTTGTGGGTTTTTTTTTACAAGCACTAAATATTAAAACACAATACTGATCCACTAAGGGTCTTGTATTTGGATTCTAACACCTAGTAAACATCTGCAGCAATTCAGTGACCCTGAGGCTTCTCCCAACACTGAGCTGTGGTACTAAGATATAAAACAGTAACTAGCTAACTATACAGCTGCCTTTTGAAGAAAATGAGTTTTCTGGTTTTGTGTGATAATGCCTGTGGAGTTCACAGGCAAGAAGCTTCTGTAAAAAGTCTGGATCTCTTATTCAAAAAAAGGTTTTGATATGAGCTACTGCTGAAGCAGAAACAGGAAAGGTGAACAGTAAAAATGAATGGAAGGGAAAGGCCCTCAAAATTATGACATCTATCACCTAAAACTAGTTTTGAATTTTTACTTTGCAGAGCTGTATTAGGAAATTTTAACTTGGTATATATTCCAAAATGCAAGTGTAACAGGTGCTAAATTTACTTGTAAGGAAGGTGGTAACTAAAAGCTCCTTAGTAACTTATTAAGTTGAACTGCATTAAGTTGATCTGGTTTCTTCTCCATTGGTGCCTGGTTGTGCTTTCCTGAAAAGGGGGATTTATGATTTCATCTCAAAGACAGATATGCTTAAAATCAAATTCCAAAATTAATCTGTTATTACACCTGCCCATAAGTATCTTGGACCTTGCATACTTTTTGATTGTGGAAGAGTGGGGTTTTTAATCTCCTGCAATGCAGAAGACCCTTAACATACAATAAAGAAGTGATACTTCTATACAATTCTGATCCATCGTAATCCTGACATTTGCTGCAGCAGCACAAAGATCTTAGAAGTGCTATGTTTTTAAGTTGAAGTGTTGCTTCAAAGGGATACCTTGCTATTTTATACAAAAAAAGTGTATTATTGCTCTGCTTCAGAAGGATCACAGAATCACAGAATTGTAGGGGTTGGAAGGGACCTCAAGAGATCATCAAGTCCTTACCCCCTGCCAAAGCAGGTTCCCTAGAGCAGGCTGCCCAGGTAGGCATCCAGATGGGCCTTGAATATCTCCAGAGAAGGAGACTCCACAACCTCCCTGGGCAGCCTGTTCCAGTGCTCCATCACCCTTACCATGAAGTTCTTTCGCATGTTGGTGCAGAACTTCCTGTGATCCATTTTCACAAAGGATCACAAAGATAATTGTACAACACTTCAAAAATTCACCTTTAGTATTACATACCTTACATAAATGTCTTCTTTAAAAAGAGAGAATCTATGTTTGGAAATTTAAGCCAAAAGTCATGGATGTTAATGTCTTAATTTAATCAGCGCTAATATTTTTGATATATGTTTGCTGGAGTTTGTCATTTTACTGACTGATGACACCCAGCAGTTACATGCTACTATATGGAAAGAAGAGAAAGAATCTGTTAAGTAGACTTTTACAGTTAAATCAGAGAATTGCACAATTGTCATTTGATTACTTTGTAAGTTACAGACTTATTTTTGTATCTCTGGTAGATAATGAAACTTTGTGAAAATAAGAACATTGTTTACCCAGCAGCGTTGTGCTGTCCACTCAGTCAGCATCTAGAGAAGGGTGAGAGACAGCAACAGCACAAGTTAGCATCCAGTTATTGCACCTTTAAGGTAAGGCCCCAAAATACCAAAGTTATATTTCTTTCATATAGCCTGACAGGCTTCTTGTGCTATTTTTAAAAATAGATTTTGCATATGAGCACCAGTTTTAAAACAAAAAAATGGAAGAAGTACTTTTATGGGCAGTAAGAAATCACTGAAAGTTCATGAGTAGGGGTAAGAAAAGAGTTCCCTGCAGGGTAAGCCCAGAAACAATAACAAAATAATATAATGTCAATGTCTGTTATAAAGCAAATGTGAAAATAATAAAACCTGGCAGTTGGGTACCACAGAGAGCAGTTACCCACATCTGAAATCAGTTTTCTTTGGGATCCTGACTTGTAAATAAGAACAACAAGATTTAGAAGTCAGAGGTCCCTCTTCTTGAAGTAGTATGCCAATCAGTAATCCCACTGAATGAAAAGGGCAGCATTATGGTCTGATCTTGCAGTCATTTCCAACAAGAATCACCCTTTTTATTTCATATTTAAAGTTCAGTTAAATATATTTCCCACCCTGTGCAATATATTGGATAGTCTGGATTCAACATGCTCTAGATGCTTCTCAGACTATGAAAGTATATTCGTAACAATCAACATTAGTATGGCAAAGACCAAAAAAAACTAGTAGGCTGAGGCTATTTCAGTGTCTGACATTCTACCCCAATGTATTTTCCAGTGTCTGCACTGCAGACAGACCTTCCAAAATCTAGATGCTATATTTTCTAGCTTTCATGGTCAGAAAAATCTAAGCCAGTCTAAATGGACTATTAACCCACTTACAGAAACAATTACATAATTTGGGCATTTACCTGTGATCTTCTTTTGTAGAGAGCAAGGGCAAGATCCCTGCTATGCACCACTTTGCAATAACTGTAGACAAAGCAGTTTCACTGACATGATAAATAAGATTTTTGAAATGAGAATCTTCCCAAGGTTATTTTCCCCAGCTCTCTGAATGAGCCATAGTAGAACTGTCCTTGTTTGGAAAACGTTAAAGAAATCTCTCTCCTTTCCTTCAAACTGTTCTTTTTCTACTACTTTATACTAAAGGCTTTCTATTGTTATGGCTAAGAGATTTTAAGAGTTGAGAGACCACAGATGCAAGGGGGAAAAAAAAGTGGGTAAAAGGATCTACTTGGTAAAACTTATCTTGTCCATTCACAACTGTTACCTTCTGCCAAGGTATTGAATTATTTCCCATGCTAGCATAAAATGCACTCTACAGAACGTCATTTACTGTCAAAAAGTGGAGTTTTATTCCACAGCTCCTACTTTTCTTTCACAAAAGACTATCCTTACACTCAGGTACTCTAACACAGTCCTAACTGTGTTAAGCTAAATGCTACTGGGTATACTGTTTACATCCTTTTCTGATTTAGTTTCCCACTTTAAGCTTAATCATGAATTTTGGCTCAGTTTATCCCACCAATTATTATATATTTTTTTTAATTCTCTTTTACTATCATGACACATTTTATATAATACTCAATATACCAGAATAGTCCAGACCAATAAATAAATAAACATAAGAGTGAGTATCTTAACCAAATACTACAAAAAGACAAATTCAGAATTAAATTTTAAAGAATCCAAGGAACTTACACAAATAAATGTGGTTACAATTTTGGCATGTGTTTCAGTTCTACAAGTCAATAATAAATGGAGATGTTCCACAGGCCTAGTGCTAGCGACCCACAGTCATCATTTCAGCCCAACTCCTAACTGTTCAGATACAGCATCCTGCTATGTACCTACTCTTAAGTTTTCTGAATTAAGAGAATACATTACCTGGACTTCTGTGCTTGCAGATTTGAGCAGTCAGATCTTGTACATACTCTGGGAATTGTTTAAAGCAGTCCCCATAAGATACTACTTTTATCCCATGCAGAAGCATATCTGCCTGGAGCTTAAAAAAGTGGTCTTCATTTTCTTTAAGCACCAGCATATAATGTTCTAAATCCACCTTATTCTTTAAAGTATAAAGAAAGAGAGCTTGGAATATCTGATCACGTAGAGTCTCTCCACAGCCCAGAAACAAAAAAGACTTTGTTTGATACAAATTTTGAAGAACTTCCTGTTCAGAAATATAAAAACAGAAGAGCTACATTTACTTTGACAGTCAAAAGATCAAAGTAAAAGCTTTTAAAATGCATCAGGCATAAAAGGAGAAGCAGAGCATCCATCACTACTGAACTGAATTAAGCATATATTTTAGGATTGCGGCAAACTGACATTTCATAAGCACTGTTTCTACAAAAAAAATATATCTTCAAAATTAAAAGTTACCATAGAAAATTAAGTACATGTAAATATTTCCAGTAAGGACATTTTAAACAGAAAGAATAATGATTATAGAATATTAGACTCCTGATAGGTCAATCACTAAGTAAGGAAAATTAATATTCTTCACCAAATGTTTGACTTCTCCAAACATGTAACACAACATTAAGGATCCAAGATCTCGAGCTAGTTATAGCTTATGCCCCTAAAAAATGAACCCAAGCAATCAGATAGTAAAGAATCATTGCAATGGTGTTTAACATTTGCAATGGTGTCTAACATTCTAGGTCTGGTGTTCTTCCTTAAGATAAATTCAAAGAGCTTTAGAACTATGACATACAACTGGGGTTTTTAATTGTGACTTGCAAAGAAGCAGTATACAGGGGCATACATTGCCCTAGGAACATAACTGGCTTTCTGAATAATGTCATTTTTCTGTGTCCCAATTATTTAAGCTAGGGTTTTGTTGGATCATATAGGCTAAGGTAATGTGTATGAAGGGACAAAAACAAAATAGTTTGGAAACACACAGTAAGAATTTTAAAAGATCACACAAACCATGACTTCAGGATCTTGAGTAACATCTTTATATCCTGAAGGATCTAGCACCATTCCACAAGGATCCGTATACAAGCCATGAATATGAAGAACTCCATATTTTATATGACCTCTTGCCCACTGAAGAACCTAAAGAAAATTAAACATTACATCTACTATAGTGAAATACTGCAAAAAATATACAGCTGTCCTAACATATAAAACCACTTAAAGCAGAAGTAATTTCTGCATTTTTCTGCAGCAAGAGTTTAATTACTAAGCTTGTTTTAAATTACAAGGAGGTGATTGCTGATACTGAAGATGATTGCAGCTTTTCAGTCCAAACAAGCATTCAACCAACAAGCAAATTCCAGCAATGCTGACAGAAAATACATGAAAAGCAAATTACCAGCTAGGTGAAATCTTGTGATTGTTACAATTATTTCATGAAAGTTTTACCAGTTTTTAATTTTCCAGGGAATATAGGGAGTGGTTAATAAATGTGCCGCTGAAATGTCATTTGGTGAACTGTTATCAGATTATTCAGAATAAACACACTGAAAATAAATGTCAGTGCATCAGCTGTTAACTTATAAGTATACTTTAACAATTAAGAAGTTTTAGCCTTAACAGACTTTACACAGTAAAACAATCTGTCGATGAAGACTAAGAGCTGCCTTCTCTTTTAAGTCATACCTTATCCTTATCTTTCAAGTCCAAAGACTCCATAGGTTTTCCCTGTTGATGACCAAATATTTCAAGTAAATTGTCATAATTTGTAGTCAGAACCATTGTGCCTCTCTCCATTAGTCTCAGGATTGATTGCAGAACAACAGGGTTCTGAATGTGTTGTTCTAAGTTATCAAACACCTCCATTAAGCAATCCTGGAAGAAGTTGGGCTTTGTATCCCCAGTACGCTGAAGAAAGAAAAAAAAATATGAACACTTCATAAGTATGACATGTGACATTATAAATACCTCTAACAGAAAACCCATATTTACTTAATGCCAAAGCATTTCTTTAAAAGAGAAATAGGTGTAATAACCTAGGAACTCACACAGTATATAAAGCATAAATGTCTGAATGAACAAAAAAAATCAGAAATAATCTCCACTTTATACCACTTAAAGTAATACTGTAGTTTGCTCAAGGAAGCTTGTGAGGTAGGTACAGTAAAACCAAATTGTTTTGTTACAGTTAAATCCTCACTGTAAAAAAAAAAACATGAAGGTCTGCTGTCCTAAAAGCACAGGTGACATTTGCCCAGAGTACCTGCTGGGACAGACACAACCACATATCAATTCTATAAAATATACAGACTTCTTATTCAATAAGCACAGAACAAATGTCTAAGCCTCAAGCAGTTACTGCCCTACCTACATGGAAACCTCACCTTTCTCAACATACTTTTACTGCTTTGAAGATCAGTTAGTGTACTAAAATTATTATTCCCTAGATTAGAAGTTTGTGATATACTACTAGAGGGTGTGGATTGTTTTGTGGTTTTGTTTATATTTTTGCTTCCTAATTGTAAAAGAATTTCTTAATCATTAAATCTGCTGCAAAGCCTAACAGGCTCCTCCCAAAAGGGAGAGGTTACTATTATACTTCACCTGTAGAGAAGCTTGTAACCCTCACCACCTGCTACAGAACATTGAGCACATCCTACAACTTAGCAGTATTTACATCACTCTGATTGTATGTGTATGTCACTAATTGGCGAAGACTTGGCAAACCTATTAATGCACAATTTGAAAATCTCTGGGGCCTAGAATCAAAGGCTGAGAAACCGGGCATGTATGGACTGACTTCAGTGAAGCGTGAGCTACAGCAGTTCAGTTTGTGTGATCTAAAGCTATCAGTGGGGTCAAAGTCTACCTGTATTTTCACAGTCTCACTACCTTTAGCGAGCAGAGCTATAAGTTCCTCTTTCAGTGGCAGGCAACATTATGTAGAATATTTAATAGTCAAGACTCTTGCTTGCATTAATTATGATGAAAGCTTACTTGCACTAAAATAGTTTTTTTGTGTGGTTTTTTTTAAGCCTCTCCACATGTTCAGTGTGCTTTATGAGTATGAGCAAAATTTCAATTTTAAACAGTAAAATTTGAGTTTTGGCAAAGAGGCAAAAATTTTAGTTGGTAACAAAGTAAAAATGTATAATAATTCCAGAAGTCAGCATGTGTTATAAACACACTCACTGGTGACATTTTCCTGATGAGATCATGTGCAACCACAAGCAGGTCTCTATCTTTGATCACTTTTTTACGAAATTCAGCAACATCTCCTGGATGCAGCACCTCCAGCTGTTCAGCTGCTTCAATTACAGCCTCAATGCAGCTTCTCCAGGAGCACAGCGCTGGGATTCCTGGTGCGACAGCAGCACTTACTCCAGTTCCAATTACAAGAAGAAGGTCCCGAGGCTGCTTTCTTATCAGGCTTTTTAAGAATTTTCTCAAAAGAAGAAAACAAAGAACACAGATCATTTTCTGCAGTTTAGTACATTTTCTACTTCTAACTTGTCTGAAGATTTTCTGTCACTCAAGAAGTCTGTATGAGATATTAACACTTGTGCAAAATACTAAACACCCAGAAGGAAATGAGTCCTCCTTCTCTGTGCAGAAGGATGGCAGCAGTTAACAATCCTCCCCAAAGCTAAAATGGACTTTTCCCCCCATGTTAACATGCATAATAAGAGCCATAAGATGACAGCAACTTTAAATCACTAACACTTTTGAGATCCAAAGTGGTTGACTACCAATTTTCAGTTCACTGGGCTAGCCAAACACTATTTCAAATGAAATTTTGAAAAAGCAGTCAAAGGACTGCCCGATCATTTATTTAATGCACGAGACAGAAAGTAATTAGAACTATTACAAATGGGAAGGTTCTACTATTTCAAACAAAACTTGGTTTTATCTGGAAAAAAAAAAGCAGTGTATTTATTCCCACTTATTCTCACTTTAGGACACACAAATATAAGAACAGTCATGCTTGTACAGACCAAGGGTTTATCTAGCCCCCTGTTCTGATGCTACTATCCACAGGTTACAGCCAAATGCACTTTTGAGAGTATCCCATATTCATTGAACAAGACAGCACAAGAAACTACCATGAGAGTCTGGCTGTGTTTCAGTAATAATCCTGATGCTTATACAAAATAATTACATTTAAGCCCTTATTCCAAATATGTATTTTGGCACCAAGCCAGTGTAAAAGAACTGATGTTTCCTCACCAATTATTCTTTACACCATTACATTACAAAGATGCGTAAAGACATTTAAATCACACAGAGAAGTCACTGTAGATACACAAGGATTTCAGTAATAAAAAACCTCAACATTCCCTTGACTTTCAAACCTACCTTTACAGTTAATTACTGTTAATCCAGCATCACAGTTCTTCAATACCTCTTATTTCACATTCACCTGAAACTATCTAGCTAAAACTGAAACATTTAACTTGAAATGGCCTCAGGCGAAGAAATTAATAAACCTGTTGATAATGGTAATGCTTGTAGCTAAAGCCTACAAAGAAAGTGTTGTTGATAAACCCCTTGTCTTCCTGCTACATTCAACACAAATTACTTCTACTCAGCAAGCATGTTATTCATGCCCTAAGAACAAATTAAGCAAATATGAAACACATGGTTAGAGGAAAAACTAGTTTTTGAAGATCACTTCAAGTTGTCAAGTATGATGTTGTTCTCATATCTGACTTTCAATAATGTATTTCCATTATGTTTTCAGATTTTCATTAACAGTTTTTGCAGAATAGCCTCTGCAACACTAGTTACCTGGATTTTTGCTCACTTCTAATTGTCGACCTTTCCAACGAATCCATCTCTGGGCCCTAAGTAAAAGAAAAAGTAAAATAATTCTTAATGCATCTACCTTAGAAAAACAGTAGTCAGCATTTCTGTTTATTTTTATCAAGTTTTTAAAATTAAAAAAAAATCTCTATATCACGTCCCAGTTAAACAAGACACTGATAGAAAGAAAGCTGACAAAGTACGAGCGTGAACTGCCACAGTTCCATGTTAGCTCAGCCAGTCAGTATTTTGAAGCTAATGGAGGTGGGGCTATTCACACATCGTGAATTTAGACACAGGTGTATTTCAGTTAAAGTTTATCATAACTACAAAAATGTTAATTCATTTCAAGTAAATGAAAGCTTTTCTTAAAAATAAAGAAACGCATACACGGATTCTTGACCACAGAAGACTTACCTGCTAAAAAAAAAAAAGCAATGATTGAATAATCAAGACTTAATTTGAAATTAAGTTATTATTAATTACCCTACCACACCATATTATAAAGAAGATTTTTTTCCCCCCCTCAGAAGGATTTTAAATAGAAACTTCTTTCTGTATCTTCTATATCATCACTTGAACTGGCATCCAGTCAAGATCCTTGTCCCAGAATTGTCAGATAATTGTTCCAAATTTTTTTTTTTTTAGCCTAACTTCTATGAAACTTAGGCATCATTTCTGTTTACAAACAACCCTTTAAGTTTCCAAAAATCAAAACAAACAACAGGAATTCATTCACCTTTCTTACAGTTTCAGCAGATTATGGAATGCAGAGCAGAAAACTGCACTTTTTAGACAATATAAGCCAAAGAAAGAACAAAATGTAAAGAGGATTATACTTTCAAAATCACTGACACAAGTCTTATACCAAAAAGCAGACTACTACTAAATCCCTAATTCTACCTTCTAGTTCATTGAAGCTCTATGATACGCTTCAAAGGCGGAACCAGTTTGAGCTCTTTATTCAAAATGCATGGTTAAAATGAAGAGAAACTCTGCTACCAACTGTAAATCTAGAATTAAGACACTCTGGAGTTATTCTAGGCTTTTACTGTTATCATCAACATTGCAATTGTGTCTCATACTCTAAAGTCCATAAAACCACAGAAACATTTGCTCAGGGCTTCACGTTATAAACATGATACATCAAATAGAGAGGAAAAAAAAAAAAGAAAAGAAAAACAGTACCTAAATAATCAGGAATCTGATCTTATTCATTTCACAAGTTAATAGCATTTAGGCAGATAACCCTGCATCTCTCCCCATCCTGATATTCATATTGGACAGATCCTTATTTGTCTCTGTTGTTTCCAACACACAATTAGTGAGCTGCTATAAAACTCCTCCTCCTTGCAAGAAGCTCATTCATCGGGGTAAGGTCCAAGATGTCATCTTTCTATAACAATCTCTAAGTAAAGAAAACTTTCTTTTAGTCTGTCTCTCTCCAACAATCTTCTCAAGCCAATTTAAATCTAAAGCATAAGAATAATGTTGACAAGAGACTTTGGCTACAGTATCAACACTTAGAAATCACCAAGTTCTATTATATTAATTCATTGGTTTGTTTTTATAAGGACATATTTTTGTTTGGCTTTGAAACCCATCTTAGCTTGTGGCCGTGGAGACTGCAGACCCTAATTCCTCAGAAAAGCATCCTGCCAGACCCTCTGCTTCCTAAGGCTACTTGCCAACTCCAAAGCTCACCTGATGAAAGCTAATTTGGAAGCAGGAGGCCTAAGCCTGGAGATCATCTGACACACGGTCATCAGCATTTCTGAGGAAAACACCCAAGGATTCTTTTCAAGTAGAAAAATTTTTTCTTGGGGCAGTATTTTCTCCACACTCCATTTGCAAACAGCATCCTATAAAAGCACTATACTGTCAGCTAAAGAACACTAGCATGCTTAATATGTAGAATAAGCAATCTTGAGCAAAACACTCGAAAATCTGGAGAACAAATACCTTTTTGTACAGAAAAACTATGACTTCTCAATGCAAAAAACCCTCATGAAGGAAACGGGACTCATTTGCTTAGAAAAGAAACTGTTTCATTGAAGCATTTGGGTGAGGGAAAGAAAAACACTTTAACAACTACACAATTAACTTGCCCAAACGAACAAAACGATGTCACCACCTGGTGCTTTAGACTTTAGTAGTTGCTTTTACCCGCCTAAGGCTTCCTGAAGCAGCTCGAGCGTAAGCTACCGGCCACAGTCCCCCCGCGCCGTGTAAGCAACCGCAGCTGAAGGGACGCGGCTCCTCCTCCCGCCGGCTCCCGCCGCCACCGCCCCTCAGCCAGCCCCACGGCCAGAGACGGAGCCAAACGCGGAACTGAGCGCGGAGCGACGGTTTTAACGGCCGGGCAGAGCCGGGCAGGGCCGTTAGGAGCCGTTACCGGCACCCTGCCGCCATAATGGCCGTGGCACCGCCCCGCCCGGCGCCGTGCCCTCAAGGCCGGGCTCTGCCGAAGCTTTCCCCGCCGGTCGGGAAACAGCCGCCGCGGCAGCGAGGGGCCGCCCCTGCGCGGTTCCCGCCCTGAGGGAGCAGCGCTCCCATGAAATCAGGCATCCAGATCTGACAGATCTGCATCCCCGCCTTCAGCCAGGGGATGCTGGCAAGGTGTCACACAGCCGCGCGCCTCTCCTCATTCATAAAGTGGGGCTGGGTAATGCTTACACGCCTCTAAAAATCCTTCCAAATCTTCACAGGCAAAAAAGTATGGGTTAGCTGTCGGTATGAAAAAGAAGAATCAATGATCATTTACAGAAGAAAGGGAACTGATTGTTGGTTGCAGAAGAAAGGGAATGGGTAACCATGAAGATTAACAGAGTTAGAACTACAGAAACTTATAGAGGACACCCCTACTAACAATGAAATGTATTAGGGTGATGAGAAAGCAAAACAGAATAATAATAAAAAAAAGCCAGCAAAAAGACACTTTAGAATTACCTTCAGCGGATCTAATCAGCGATAAGCTTGATTCTGTGATGTGCTGGCAGCAGGTGGAGTATGTTATCTGCAGGGATAGCAACACAGGGTGTTATTCAAACACAGCTAGCTTGCCTTATCTAGTCACATTTGAAAGCCAATAGCTAAAGCTCTCCTCCTCTTCAAACTACTTTTTTTTTTCATTTAATCTCTCGAAGCCTAAAAACTCAACGTTCCTTCACCATGACTTATTATGGCATTTGATTAACAATATTTACCTCAGTTCCACCATATTTTCTAGCAGCAGTGCCCAGCTTTATTTGCACTGCTGTGGATTTAATTAGGCTGCCTCACAAGAGGACTCAACTATGCAAGAAAACCATGTAGTCAGATGTGTAAAGGCTGCATGTTGCACCTAGGGGTACTTTGAGCACAAACTGTACCCTCAAATTCCAGTTGAACTGTGTTGAAAACATGTCATTTTCCAACTCTAATTTCTTAACAGGACTTTTCAGGGATACTTGTGAAACCAGTTTAAAGAACTTCTGAAGTCTTGAAGTACTTATGAGAAGAAGCTTCCTAAACATAGGATGTAGATAATTTTTTTTCCTATAGGCCTATTGTTTTGGGGTACAGTCAGGATTCAGAGGAGCTGTATGCCTGTATGATAGTATATGAACATTCTCTTTCATCTGTCAAATGTCAGTGTTGTATTGATATTCTGATGTAGATTTAGGAAGAATTTTGGTAAGGATGGCCAGTTTTACAGATGAAACAAACAAACAAACAACAAAAAAACCCACACTGTTTATACTCCATAGCCTGTGATACTTTTGGCAAGAATATTTGTGTTCACCCCACTGACTTTACTAACTCTTAGTTTGCATAAGAACACTGTGTCCTCATGAAATGTTAATGTAATCTTCCCTAGACATCATTTCTCACTTTGTCATATTTTATGTTACTATATTGCACTGTCCATAGAAAGTCTTAACAAACATTTGGAGAATCATATTCGTAGTGGTAAGAAAGATAGAATATAGGATCAGAGAGAAGAGAAAGGGAGAAGAAAGAATACAGTCTAACCCATAGTCTAACCTAAAAATTTAAGATTGAGTGAGTTAGAGGAGCCCTACAATGCTTCTAGCTATTTTGCCTCTCACCATTCACTACTGCCAGTCGGTGAGAAAGGTATTTTAACATGATGGTATTTAGGTGAAATACTGAAAGTCAATGATCTTGTGTTTAAAAAAAACAAACAGGTGATATTCTGCTCTGAGACCCCGGTGTGAAACCCAGCATCACTGTGCTTGGAATGCTATTTGACACTGCCTTGCAATAAAGTTGGAATGTATTATTAAATAATTTGCTGAATATCTTTGAATATTTTGCTAGCTGTGGATAGGAGTCATATTGCTAAATATTTTCATGAGCTTGAGACTCAAAGTCAGACCCATCCTGTTGATTTACAATACTTAATATTCTTCTTTGTTTCACATTAATGTAAAAAGTAATATGAGGGGAAATATTTGTGAAGAAAAGCCCCTGAAAGTTTTTCCATTTTTCAGTCTGTACCAATTAATCTCAAAAATGTTATTACCTTTTCCTGTAAGTCTTGCCCCCTTTATATTCTTAGACTACAATAACTATTATTTAAAAACAGCAACAGTAATCGCAACAATAATAAATTATGTAAGCTCTAGATTTCACTTGCAAGTGGTTGCAAAAGTCACTAAGGACAAAGAATATCAATACTTTCCAATCAAACACGGTCCACATATATCCATATAAAATAAAATCAAAAGGAGCTTTCGTATAGATTTCCAAACCTACAAAGAGACAACAGTGTATTATTTTTTCATTACATTTTTCATTACATTTCCTTCTCCTTATGGCAGAGACAAGCAAACACTGTTGCAAGAACATTGGCATAAAGTTGGTAGCAAACGTCACAGTTAAAGGAGAATGATAAAGTGTGTTGAAACTTAAACTTTTAAATTGGAAGGATTTTCTTTCAGGAAGCAACAAAGAAAGGTGGGTAGTGTCACTGTAACTGAGAAACTCAGTGACAGGTAGAACACATGTTAAATTTAATAACTACAGAAGCTTACCACTTGATTCAACCTAAGATTTATCTCTCCTATTATAGTAAATTCATATGTTTATCCAAGTGTACCAAACAATATGTTCATTCAATTGCTTATTTTGGGCTTTATTGCTGCTTTTGGAAATACTGCTTAAAGTGATGTAATCAGGATAAGCAATGCAGCTGGTTGGTTTCGGCTAGAGGAGGCAATGGGTCCGGTTATTCAGCTGTAATTTTATGCAATGAGATGTAATGTTGATTTACTTTTGACATCTTGCTGTTTAATAAGTTATGATAAAGTAAATCCTCCCTTACATTATGCCAGATTCTTCTGGTTTAAAAGAAAACAAGTAAAACTCTCAATTAAAATTTATTGAGCTTGCTGAGAAGTATCTTTAAGACACCAACCAACTCATGTCTTAAGTTTCTTCATAACAGGAAGCCCATATGCCTCTGTTGATTGAGATAAAATTCCTTCAATGTGCACAATGGAGTGGCTAGTTACTCCTTGATAGTTGATTAGTCTTTTCTAACTCAGAGCTGGCTGGATCTTACTAGTTTGTCATCTTTGTAAACAGAAGAGTTTGTAAAATGCTTTGAAGAAGAAAGATACTATCAGAAATTCAAAGTATGATTTCAAAAGCCAGTGTCAGTTCACTTAGAGTTTAACTACGATTGAATATAGAAATGAATTTTCTAAGGCAACGTTTAAATAGTTACTTCCAGAATTGTATGTGCATAAGACCTGCAAGATCTAGTGACAAGATCTTTAAAATAACCCAGTACGTAACTGCAAGTGCACATTTGAGTTTGCTTTTGAAATTGCCAAGTGATAAGCATATCCTCAGTGACAGATACTTACAAAGTTTTCCTTTGTTGTCTGCAGACAACTCTTACTTAATAGAGCATAGCTACATGCAAGTTTTGCATTACTTTCCACCTACCTCTCTCACATTGTCAGTTCTTCAGCATACACAATTTGCTAATGCTGTCCCATGCTTTCAGTGACACAGCGAAGAAATGAAAAGCTGCATCTTCCTGGGGAAAAAACTGTTGAGATCTGTGTTGAATAGCAGTATAAGCTTTAATAGTGAAAGATTTTAATAATAGATTTGACTTTACAGTGAATACAGGATAAAATGACACCCCTTTTAGGATCAAACACAACCTGTTAAATTCATTTACCATGGCTTTTTTTTTTTCCCAATAACAAATTAAAAGAGAAAATCCATTTTCTAGAGTACAGTAACATTAGCATTAGTGAGAGTATAATCATTTCAGTGAAGTCAAATATGGAAAAATACATTAAAAAAAAAAAAAGGTAAATGATGGGGGAAATTAGCTCTGTTAGTTGCAGTCTTTCTGACCTTGAACTATTAGACTGAATATTTGAAAAACATAGACTGAATATTTGAAAACTGAGGAGTATAACTGACTGGAATGTCCTTTTATAACACAAGTGGCCTTTTGCACCTTTCCAGCAAAAAAACAAAGGAGCTCTGTCACAAGGCCCATATCATTTCTGAATAGCAACAATGCATGAAGCAGTGCAGTGTGAAAGGGAGAAAAGCTCTTGCTAAGGAGAGACAGAACTGTAATAGAAAAAAGGAGGAAAAACAAAACCAAATAGAAGACAATGCAAGAAAAAAGGTAAAATGAAAGAAGACATAGAGACTTGAAAGAATGGGTTTAAAACAAGCGTGTTACTGTAAACACAGGTCAGAGAGAAGGCTAGGAAGTTGCAAATAACCAAATTTTGCCCAAGTAAGTTGCTGCTTGGTGAAAAACAGTACTAGGTAAGAGAAATGAACCTTAAGAATACTATTCTGAGAACTCATGGGTGAACTGGAATAAAGATCTTTCTTGGTTGTCAAATATCTGATGTAGAAAATGTTTGCCAAAATAGTTGCAGAAATAAGATGTACATAAAATAAGGACAAAGGCAGAGGCTAGTCTGCTGTTAGAACGTATCAGATGTGGTAATAAGTAATAAGTTGTGGTTTGTTCCTGTTTTTTTTGTTTGTCTGGTTTGGTTTGGTTTGGTTTGGTTTTGAGTTTGTTGAGATTTTATGGTCCAATGGCTACTTTTTATTACCTAGTCACACGTTTAACAAGCTTAAAAACATGGTCAACAGATAAGCAAGTGGAGAGCTACGTAGGGAACCAGCATGTGTCCATGTCCAGTATACAGTACAGATACTAAGTAGAGAAGCATAGCTTAAGATCTTGGAATTTCTTGAACCGCAGCAAAAGGGAGCCTTGAAAATAGGAATCAACCCCATGACCGTGCTCAGTGGCTGCCAGCCAACCTGGCTGTCCAGTCCAGTGTACTGATTGGCTGGGGAATTGTTCTAATAGTAATGCTATTGGTTGCTCAGATCTCATGTTATTTTCTACCAAAACAAAACAAAACAAAACAAACACCTTTGCTGTGATATGACTGATAATGTCATTTCTCCTTCAGTTTAAATAGTTAGGTCTAGCTCCTAATTTGTGGGTATAGCTGCGGTTGCGTATATTCCTAATTCCTGTGCAGTCATGAGAGAGTCTATAGGGAAACTGCAAATGTAGCACTTAAGTCCAGGAATGCAAGCCAAATGGAATCTTACTTAAGAAGCAAAGCTTTTTGTATCCAGCCAGCTGCCATACCTTATATTCTGTACTATACCTAAAGAGAAATGAAGGATTTAAATAAAATGAAGAATCCACCACCCTGCTGTTACATTTGCTTGGATTACCATCACCAACATATGAGAAACATATTATGTGTCATATATAATTTTTGGTGTGAGATATCTCAGTTTAAAATCTCATTTAAGTCCATGATGTAACAATGTGTTTTGCTGTAATGTATCATCTCATTCCAATAAAGACTAAGGTCTTTATCTTTTAAAAGACAGATACAGGCCTATGATTCAGGGATATTTGGATGCTCATCTCCATTCTTTCATTTGAGAATCTGGGCCTTCACACAGAAGCCTGTAGATAATATAACACAGAAACAGGACATTCAGGCAGGATTATCGCAGCAAAGTCTTCAGGCCTTAGTTTTATCCATATGAATTCTATGTAACTAATAAATTATTGGAAAGGTATAATATGAAAGTCCTGCTTCGTACAGAACTAAAACAGCTATTAAGTTACTTCTGAGTTTTAAAATTTTACTTGAGTTTACTTACTACTGTAAGAAATTTCCGTGATCAATTTTCAGTCTTTTATTTTGCTAACTGTCTCCAAGCCTCCAATGAGGCATCAAATAATATTTATTAATTTTGGTGCCTAGTTTTAGGTGACTAGAATTTGTTTTCTTCTACTTCCTTGCATTTTATAGTGCCTTAAATATTCAAAGTACAGTTTCCACTGACTTCAGTCGTAGCTGGGAACGTTAAGTATTTCTCCAAATCAGATTTGGATCCTCAAACTTTGTACCCTGATAACAAACAACAAAATACTACTCATTATACCAAACTTTTTTGTTGAAGTGGTTTGTTGAGATTAGCACAGGAGGACTAAGATAGCTGAAGAGACTAAACCTACCTCCTGAGTAGGGGTGACTGCCTTAACTTTGATATCATAATTTTTCTTTCCCTGTTTGATGCAAAGCAGTGTTGTCATCTGGCATACAGACCTGACTCATTTGCAGGGGCTGCAAGCATGTGGAAGAAATAATAACTGATTGTGTAATTCAGGAGAGTACCATAATATCTATAAATAAGAGGCTATATTAATTTTGGAGAAATGTCCATAATACTGATTTCCACTCTTTTAACTAACCTGACTTTGCAGCCTTAGCGTTCTTTTAACACTGTTTTGAGTGTAACTTTAGTGAAAGACAAACAAAATTCCATTACGTGACTTCAGGACTGGCAACTTTAGAAGCAATTCAAGGACCTTTGTCACTTAAGTGAAAAAAGCAACTGATAAAGGAAAATTTAATGTGCTCTGAATACACGGACAGTTGTAATGGGTGGAGCTCTTTCCCCATGGGTTTCACAGATACCATGGGACAGCAGAGGAATGCTGAGATTCAGGAAACCTGGGCTCTCTTTGAGCTTTTTAGGGAAGTGTTTTATATTCTATATTTCCAGTTTCACCCACACCATACAACTTCTGTTCTGTCTCAACCCATCTGTTGGAGTCCTGTCTCTATGCACGTTGATCTTTCGTCCTTAGTTCCTTCCATGTTCCTCATTCTTCCTAGTCCAGTCTTTCTTTACCCAGCCAGCCTGCCTTTCATTTTGATGGAGAGCCATTGATTGCTAATACATTCAATACAGTTTCTTTGCCAGATCACATTTAATTTCCTCTTTCCTTATTCCTCAGCACCTAGCCTGCTCTTTCCTCACCCTTGCACAGTAAGATGCTGTCCTACTTTGTCCCTTTTCTGGCTCCTTGTGCCCTACAAACCCCTTTTCCTTGAGCATCTTGGCTCCCTGTCAGACTTGTCATTGCTAAACCAGGCTCACTGCCCAACCACTCAGTCACAGAGTCCCTGTCCAGGCTGTCCCAGGGACAGTTCTTCACCTTCCCTGCAGCAGGACAGCTACCTTCTCAGCCCAGCTGCTGGCACTGTTGCTAATTAAGGTGAATAGTAGTTATCTTGATGCCACCAGGGCCTGGCTGCAGAGTCTGGACCTGCAAGGTCTGCCTGTCCCGGGATTGCCTATTGTCGCTGAGGAAAACTCAGTCTTCAATCAGGAGGAAAGCCAGAGATTGTTAAGTAGCTGGGAGTGGGGTTTTTTTGCTTTTATTTATTTATTTATTTTTCCTCAGTGGAGATGTTTTAGGAGATTAATCCTCTCTCCATTTCTGTGTCAGTCTGCCTGAGAACCAGTACCCATTCCCCAGCTGAGTGCCCAGGCGGCCATGGTCCCAGGAGCCACCTTTCTCCCCTGTGCCATCATGGCTCTGCCGCCCCTTCCTCCCTGGGAGCCAGGGGCCCTGCTGCTCACCTGCCTCCCCTGTGGCCCCCAAGCGCTACTTCACCCCCAGTTCTGCAAGAGATACCTGTAGATTTGGTCCTGTTTTGTCCCAAACACCAGAAAAAGAGAACCTACGCCCCACCCCCCTCGCCATTTTGTCAAGTAGAAGCTGGCTACATGGCAGCCAGGCCACCTCCACACAGGGCCCATAGAGGAGGGCAGGGCCACACATCCTCGCCATCCTCCATATCCTCCCTTTGGCCTTCTGTGTGGCCAAATTTGTTGGGCCTGGTGCTGTAGGTGGCAGGCGTACTACCCCTGTCCCTCTGGTGTCCCCAGCTGGTACATCCAGTTTTGGAGAGGCTGCACTTGAGAGGTGAGAGCAAGGTCAGAAGGCAGGAGGGGAGATTGCTAGGGCTCACCAGGGGCTTGCTTAGCCTTCCCCACATAGAAATATGTATTAAATATGCTTTAGCTTGTTAAGGTTGGCCTTTATGAGGAGAAGATGGTAAGGCAGTTTCTATTCTGAACACATGCTATGTCTTTCCCATTCATGAAACTGCACACTCCTGCCAGAAGACACCAAACTGCTACAGGCACTCTTTTTCTCTCCTTCTCCTTCTCCTTCTCCTTCTCCTTCTCCTTCTCCTTCTCCTTCTCCTTCTCCTTCTCCTTCTCCTTCTCCTTCTCCTTCTCCTTCTCTCTTGCCTATTTAACAGGGATGAAATGAATGATTTTCCTTAGCCTTGCTCTTAGAATGTGCTGAATTGTTTAAGTCCATTTTCTGGAGTATTTCCTGCCCTCTTGCAAAATGTCAGACAGATTGGTTAGACATTGGGTAGATCATAAAATAGCTAAAGATTAGGCCCCTTAATGGATAGGAAAACTTCACTATTGGTGCTATTATAAAAAGATATCCCATAGAATAGACATGATAGAAATGCGAGATTATTTGTGAAGAAACTTCTGCCAGAAAACGCAATGAAATATTTTACCTGATGCCTATTTTCAGGTGGTCATTAATAATATATAGATAATATGCAGTACATACTGAAAATGCATGAGCTTCTGGTGTAGGTGAGCACGCTTGGTACAGGTAATGCATGAAGCTGATGTGGAATAGAACTTACCAAATCAAACTAGTACACTACCAGTAAAGAAATACAAATGTTTCCTGGATATTTTCTTCTTAACTAAATGTAGTTAAAAACTTTATTTAGTTGTCTGTCATCCAACAGTTCAAAAGTGGTTTTAAAATTCTCCTAGAACCCACTGCTTCTGGGCATGGATCCAGGACCTGTGGGATGAGTGCCCAGGGCGCATTGTATCTGAAACAATATACACTGGTTCAGCTACAGATGATTCAATTCTGAGTGTAGATAAGGCTTTGGAAGTAATGATGCAAATATTCCATCTCTTAGAAAACGATGCATAACATTGGGAGCATGCCAGGCGAATGCACTGCCCCAGGTTTCAAATACAGTGAGGGAATAAAAAAAGGAATACATGGGCTTGAAGTATCAAATGTATGATATAAATGTTTACCTTCAAGCAATTATACTTTTCATCCTCAGGGGAAGTATCTTGAATAAGGGGAACCCTGCATTCCATTTATGATTTTTTTTTTCTGATGCATTAGTTCTGTATTAATAACCTGGTTATATAAGTACATCTGTTTGCAAAAATCAGTCTTTTTCAGGTATGGGATCTGGGACTTGCCTCAGTTGCGTGGAAGTTTCTCTGGTACCAAAGGAAGCAGTGTTGGGCTGCTTCACCCAGCTACGCTCTGGGCCAGGTTTGCTCTCTCTTTCCAGATCAGATAGCACAGTGAGGTCTTGTTTTTACAAGAGGAGCTCTTAAATGTTGCACAATGCAAATAAGGGCACAAGTATTTACACAAGTAGTTCAACTCTCAGTGCCCTGTGTATCTTAATGGTTCCTATGAACGAGAACTGCACAGTCAGGCAGAAATAACTCTCTTTAGAGATGAACTCTGCATAGTGCTTTATGACTTGTAGGACATTTTAAACATTGTTTGACATAATGCCCTGCAGCTGATGCATCTGTCAAAAGGAATTTAGAGAAGAGTAACCTAACATGTATTATGACAATAATTTTTTGAAGGATACCCTCTTTATTACAGTTCATATGTGTGGCAACTCTACTGTATAGTTTATGTACTCTATTCATATCATACTTATTTTTAACTGTATAATTGTGCATTTGTGGATAGTTTATTTCTGTGTTACAAGACAGATACACACTTGGTTCTGATGCATACAAATGAGTATGTAAACTGTGTAATATCATAAAATTATACAATAATTTATGTTGGAAGGGACCTCTGGGGATCATCTAGTTCACCTTTTAAAGCAGAACCAACAATGTCTGCTTGCTCATGGTCTTGTCCAATCAAGTTTTGAATATCTCCAAGGATGGAGAATCCACAAATTCTCTGAGCACCTGTCCCAGTGTTTGACCTCACGGAGAAGTTTTTCTTTATGTTGAGCCAGAATTTCCTGTGTTCTAGCTTTTCTCCATTTCTTCTCCTAACACTTTTACCTACAGTAAAAGTCTGCCTGTCTTTGCTACACTTTCCCATTAGGTGACTAAAGACCTTCCCCTCAGCCTATTTGTCTCAAGGCTGAAAAAAAAAAAAACAATTCTCTCAACCTCTCCTTTTATACAACACATACAACCTCTCCCTGGCCCTTCTGATTTGCTGTTCCTTCTCCCAGTGGGGGATCCAGAACTGGATGCAGTGGTCCAGATGTGGTCTCACAGGTGCCAAATGTAGGAGAATTGCTCCTCTCAACCAGCAGGCTGCATCACTGCCCAGGACGTGGTTGGCAAAATGCTGGCTCATGCTCAACTTGTCCATTGACAGTATATATATTTTTTATTTTATTTTTGCAAAGCTGCCTAATTATAGTTCATATCAGGCTGGATTGTTGTGTTGGGTTATTCCATTTCAGGCTCAAGACCTGGTATTTGTCTTTGCTGAACTTCATGATGTTCGTGCCAGCCACTTTTTCCAGCCTGTTGAGGTCCTGCTGAATATCAGTCCTGCACCTCAGTATATCAATTGCTCACTCCAATTTGGTGTGGTACACAAGTTTGCTGAGAGCATACTGCATCCTGTCATCCAGGTTATTGATAAATATTTGGGGTTTGATGCTCTTGTGTAATTCATTCGCAGCGTACTCTCCTAAAGCTATTGAAATAAGCCCTGGATTGAGGTAACTCAGTGATAAGGACTGGTGCTTTTCTCTCACCTTGCATAGTAGTAAAACATTCCAAACATTAACAACAAAAATTTCCCATGACTTTTCACAAACAGAAAAGAAAATCTGGAAGTAAGACAGAGTGAAAACTTTAATCCATGGAAGCTGATGGACGTTGTACCAGTAATTAGAGATGTTATATTTTATATCTTTAAAAGTACCAAGTAGTTAAAGGTACTTTGTCCCAGGTGAAGAGAAAGGGACACCATAGTGCATCTAGGGGACACCCACAGTTTGTCTATGGGTATCTCTTTTGTCTTTGGCTGGGACTCTCCGCCTTTTGCCACCAAGGAAGTGAGTTAGCTGGGTCCTGCAGGGTTCATCCTCTGCTTTTGTTTATCAAGTAGAAGACCATACCAGGACTGCCTGGGGCTTAGCTGCTTTGTGGGAGAGTTTGGGCACCTCTGTGCTGTGTGTTAAGAATGTCTCACTCTCTAAGATTTGTAACGATAGCCAACTTCTGCTTCACCCACCCTTTTGCTGAGCTTTTTGCTGTGCCAGATGCTACCAGCCAGGATACAGGACTTGTCAAAGTTTCTTTTAAATCACTGGTTCACTAAATATACGTAACAAGTATGATTCATAAGTGACCAGAGTCACCAACAGTGTGAATATGCAGTTATGCCCAGACAAAGGATTTTGCTTGCAAGTATACTTTCATAGGATTTTAAAAATTCACAGTCCAGTTTCATGTAGATGGACAGGTGTAATTCCCAAGTATTGAGCAGGTTTAGTTGAATTTGGAAAGCACATAGAAAATGCTAAGAAAAATCTTATTAAATATTTTATGATGTGGTTTTGGCCACAAGAATTCTTGTTTGTTGAAAGTCCAAATATAATTTATCAAGGCCAAAAAATATACACTACTGTGTATTTTTTCAGCTAAAAGATGCAAATGCCTAATCAGAAAGTAAGAGCAGTGAAATTACAACTAATGGTAATGGTAGACACAAGACAACTTTGCAAATATCATATTATTGTTAAGTTTGTTGACAATAACTTTGTTAATATCATATTTCAGGTATATAGCTTGTGTGGTTTTTTTTAATTTCAGCAACAGTACAAGGTAAATTTGGATTATATTTATTGTTTTTATAACATTCAGTAAATTCCATGGAGTGTCACAGAGCTTTTTTCCCTGGCATGGGCTGGACAAGCATCCCTTTCCTCAGTATGGGTTATCTGAGTACTGCAGCTACATTTCCATTATTATTGTTCCCTTCAGTTTCTTGTTGTGGGTTGCCAAGAACTTTGATATACCATTGCCATTTTATGCAAGTAATCACCAGTCACTGTCTTTAGCAAATTCTTAGGTATTAAAAACATTCATTTCCTGAAAGATGAACAACCGAGAGAGGTTAATTTTAAGTCCACTGCATGTGTATGGAATGTTCTCTGTATGAATTTAATGGTCTTTGGATCAAGCCCAAAGAAATAGTCTGTTTGTGCTTAAACATGCAAGTTCCCATTGAACTCAATGGACCTTCCATGGGTTGGATTGAAAATAGAATTCAATTGAGAATGGTCAAATTGAAGTTGATATTTATACTTAATTAAGGACCATGCGTTATGTGAAAGTTACTACAGAATTCTGCATTCTTGCTGTATTGCTATTTTAGTCACTCTGGCATCACGATAACATTTTTCAACATTATTTTGCAAAAATGACTTGGCATCTTTCTTCCTTGAGATCACAGCAGCAGCTTTTTAGATGCAAGTGTGACTGTTACAAGATCAAAATAAGTTCTGGTCACTGAAATCAGATATACAACAATAGTAAAAAATATTCCAGGTGAAAACTATCAGTTATTCAAGAAGCCTAAGTAATGTCAGCCAAAATATTTCAAGTGATAATGGATGCCTGAAACATTTAGGAGATTAAATGATACAGTAATTTGTCACATGAAGCAGGCAATTTCTCAGGTCATCCACAGCACAGCTTTAAGACTGGATTTGAAGATGCACTGAGACCTTCAGCTTTCAAATATTTGTAAGGAGCCTGTAGAACTGAATCAACAGAATAACATGTTCAGCTACTCTGAAGATCAGGTACCTGAGACAACTACACCAGACTGTAAATTTTCCTACTGATTTGAAATATCAGGCTTGAATCTTAGGCAGAAGATGATGATTTCTGACTGAAGGCTATAAGCAGAATATCAACGAATACATATGTTCCCAGGGTCATATGTCTGTAGTCATTCTCTTCAATGAATTGGGGTGAACACTGTCACTGCACACACTTGATAAATTACACATCATCACTACCCAGTTTGCACTGTTTCATGTTCTTCATAGTAGCTCAGAAGAACACTACTCTTCATATAATACTGTTTTCAAAGCCAGTTCCTTTCTATTAGTGGTGCTTAGGGTCACAGTTTAGAGATAGACTTGGCAGTGCCAGGTTAACAGTTGGACTTGTTGATCGTAGAGGTCTCTGTATTGAAAAGTCATTTTCCTTATTCATGCTTAAAAACTAGGTTCAGGCTTAAACTTCTAATTGAATTGGGTTTAAAAAGCATACAAGAATACACAGAATCATTCCCATCATATCCTCTTGTAATTGCCTTGTATGCTATCAGCGATGCACGAATATTTACTGACATTTAAGCTGAGAATTCCTTCCCTTAAGCCAAATTTGAGATAACCCCTAGGATTCTCCTGTGCCTGCCAAGAGCAGATTCACCATTTCAGTGATCTTGCAGACTGATGTTCTTCAACGGGTCTGGTCCTGTGTGGTCTAGCTGGGCTCTTGCCAGCTGTGCTAATGCCAGGAGGTGGAAGGAGACATGGGAGAAACCGTGTATTGATAAACTGATTCCAACTGTGCAGAATCTTTCAAACCTTCAGCAAATCTCAGCGGGATGTTGCCTGAGAACAGGCTGCAGTCCTAGAGTGCATTCTGCTGCTAAGCTCTGCTTGTATAAATGCAGATAAAATGGACAGGCTGCAGTGGATTTGGCTTGTATTACACTGGCAAGTGTGGAACAGAATCTATCCCAAAGTTACTCATACCATTAAGGAAATGATAACAATCCATTGTATTTAAATAACTCCTATCATCCAGAAGGAATTTACAGTGTTTTGAAGAATATATATATATATATCATTCCCCAAAGTCATGATACAAGAGCTATTTTAAACAAAATCAGTGGAAAGACTAACTGAATTCAGCTGGTGCTTCATTTTTAGCGATAGAGCACCAAATGACTAAGTGCAATAATGAAATGTCACAACAGTTGAAGATTCTGGACACCCACAGATCGTGTCTATAAATACTAGCTTACAGATAAACCAGGAAATTAGGCATTTCCCTCAGAAACATCAGTCTCATAGCAAACCCTCATGTTGCACCTGTATACTTCTGTATCCACTTTTAGTCCTGAACCTGTTGATGTAGAACTAGATATTGTAAACAACTATCCTTTTTGCCTTCTTTTGTCAGGGAAATATAGGGAAAATTATTCCAAGTGCTTTTAAGCCTTCATATATATGCTGCTGAAATCTGCCTGAACTGGGCAAAATGGTTATACCACAGCACAAGCTTCTCCCATACTCTTGCAAGCTACTTTGGAAGAAAGAAATTCCTGTACTGAGGCTAAATTCAAACACCGTTATTAGTAAAGAACCAGATTTTAAAGGATATCTTTTCAGTTGCATACAATAGCATTTCTGTCCTTTCTCATTCTTTGGTAGGTGTGCTATTGTTATGCAGTTTGAAAGATCAATATACCTTATAGATGGATGTATCCAGAGTATTATTATTAATATGTTTTTCATATGTATAATCAGAAGCAACAGACACACAGAACTATGTATTTAAGAATTGCTACATAAAATTAGCAGCCCCCAAACAGCAATTTGGCATATATTGTGGTATAAAACCCAAATACTGAAATGACCAAAGGGCACTTGTAGACACTGTCTGAACTGAACAGCCCTTCCAATTCCAAGGCACAGTACAGGAGGTAGTCCAGCTTGTCGACCTGGTGAGAGGCTGTTCTGGGGCTGTTGAGTTTGCATCATTGGAACGAGGGACAGATTTACTTTCGTTAAATAGAAGCAAAGGAGAAACATATGGAAAAAGGAAAAGAGAAGATGCTGATGCACGTAATCTTTAAAACAACACTTTTTATCATGTGGCCTTTAATAAAAAACTTTGATTTGATATTATATACTAAAGGTGGTTGATGCTCTCAGAAATTAATAGGCATTTGTTTGATAATTCACAGCAAATTATATTCAACTAAAAGATCCATATCCTAGCAGAAGCCAAAACCCCTTTTCTTTTTAAAATGAAACAGGTTCTGTTCAACAGAAAGCATTTCCCTTACAATGCTACAGGCAGTTTCAAGAGTAAGACGATCCAAAAATCTCAAGTCAAGAATCTCTCCAGAAAATGTGTTCACAGAAAAGAAAAGACAAATAGAACTAGAAGATTCTGAAATTCTCTGGTTACTGCTTTTTGAATGGAGAAAGCTTGAGCTGAGTTTGTACAATTTGTACAACTGTAGAACTGTAACATTCTGCTAGAAGTGTTGCATCCATTTTCTCTTTTCCAAATATTGCACACTATTTAAATAAAGAATGGACTGAGAATATTATCTGGAATGAACCAAGGCATGAAGACTAATATAATGATGTCCTTAACAATTAGATATGAGAAAACAATACATCACCCTCTGATCAGATTTGTATCCTTTCAGTTTTCTTTAGCACATGTGGAAGATTGTTAACATTCAGTATATCAGCCAAAGATGTGGCAAAATTCATCCAGTATTCAAAAAGTTTTTTCTAGGTATGAGACATTAAAGTTTCTAGGGAGGCTTACTATGTCTTTTAATGTACAGTTTTAGATTATAGTGATAATGCAGAAAATGTCACCAACTTTGTTTAGAGAATATAAGTAATCTTTCCTGGAATCTTTGGCTGCTGTTCTATTAGAAGGCTTGAGGAGGAATAGATAGCAAATAATCAGTCAGCAAATAGTCAGTCTTCTATTACTGTCTGAGGCATAGACTTCTCCAGTAGAGCTCTAGGTAGGGAAAATGGAAAAAGAGGTCTGAAATGTCTGATTTTTATCAACATTACTGAAACTTGGCTAGGACTAGAAGTGTGCAGACAAAGCATTATATGAATGTATTGATGTTGGATGTTGAGGAGGTGAATGATGGTAGATGACGTGCTATCAATTGCAGTCAATTGAAACACTGAAAGCGTTCAGGGCCAGGTATGATGGGGGCTTTGAGCAACCTGATCTCATGAAAGATGCCCCTGCCCACAGCAGAGGGGTTGGTGTAGATGTTTATGGTCCCTTGCAACTAAAACCATTCTATGACGGGAATGTCGCGGGATAAATGTAGTACCCTCACCAAGTAACTCCTAGATACATATATTCTGCAAAGGCAAATGCATCCTGCAGCATTAATACCTTTTGACAATATTAACAACATTATAGCTGTACATCAAAATATGTCCAGTTGTGAAACAGCAATATGGTGAGCTTGTATGTTACCCAAAGGCAGTCTTAATCTGGAGGAATTTACAGGCTGTTATAGGATGAAACAACAAACCCACAAAGGAATGAACACAAAGTAATGCCTGGATTCTTTTGATATTTGACAAACATCACAACAGCTAATTTAAGTTTGATGGTCTTTAGTTGCAAAGTGTTTTGTAGTCTCTCAGTATAGGCTTTTCATGCCTGCAAAACGGTTGTACAATGCATTATAATGATACCAATGAGATATGTCATATGTCTACCTCACTGCACCCCAGTTCTGGCTGCACTTCACTCTACAGTAGCCTTTAAAGTGCAGTAGCCTTTAAAGTAAAGAAATACCTTTTTTTTTTTTCTTCCCTCCTGCTTTGCAACACAAAGCCTCCCACTTCAGTACATCTGAGTGTATAAACACAGAAAGCCTCCCACTCAGTACATTTGGGTGTATAAACACATTTAGCCAGCAACTAACCCAAGTCACAGATCCAGATGTCCAGAGTTTATTCTGATTGTTCTCCTTTACAGGTAGGTAGACTATCATCCTCCCAGATACACAGTAAGTTTTAATTGCACAGTTCACATAATGTCTCACAGGAAAGCAAAAAACGTTTGTGCAAACACAACACCTAAAATATCTGTGATATTGGCAAAGTTTTTGTATTTTAACTTCATGCCACTAAACTCTACCTAGCATTCAGCACACACAAAACTGTTGTATTTTAATCCAAACAATTTCAATTCTTTACACTTGGCCTCCCCTACTGTGAAACCTGAATCCCTCAGCCAGCCATATGCATGCATGAGGCAATCAGTACTCAGTTATTTTGCATAGGTTAGCACGTAGCCCCTGCAAGCAAAGATGCAAAAGGTCAGAGCATTTCTTCAAGCAGCACTGTCAATGCTCAGATTGAAAGTTGGCATACTTTATTGCATCAGGGTCAGAACTTGCAATAAACCATATACAGAGGATGGTGTAGTTTACCAAGTGTAGCCAAAGGAGGATTAAATGCCATTTAAAAGCCATTTGCAACTAGTTCATTCTGCTGTGACTTTGCCAGTGAAAGATGGCACTAATCACAGTAGAGGATTTGCAATATACACACACTTGTTCAAATGAGAATGGCTCAAAACTCACAAACTAGTCTCCCATAAAAGCAGACAACTTATTGTAATAATTTTTGGCCACAATAAGCTTCAGCTATACATGAAAGAATTGCCAGCCTGTTACTATTTTTCACAGTCAGATGTTTAGCTGTTCTGTATAGAAAAGCATATTAAACATTAAGCTTAACCAGGCAGATGTTATAAGATGGGACAAGATGCAGGAAAGAGTGAGAACAAAGCCGCCTACTTAAAGCCAAGAGCTCATTACTAGTTCCTTAGGATTTAGATTTGAGAGGTGTTCAGTGCCATGTTATTACAGCTTCTCTGAGTTGCTAAATGTGTTGATTGCTCATTGGATTGTGACCTCCCAAAACCAGGGTAAGAACTGTACTTTAACCAAGTAGAATAGCAGCTGCCAGCAGTTATAATGCAGTAGCACTCAGATTTTTCCCCCCAAGTAGGCACATGCTTCTAAGTAAAGCAGAAATACGCTAGGGGCTCTCTGAAACAACAGTCAATGTACGTAGTTACAGCCAGCATTCCAAAACCATTTCCAAATTTGAAAACTAGTAAAAACACTTTCAATAAATTCAAAGAACAGAAACATAGTAATAAGGCTGTATATATTGTTGAGACCAATGTCTTCCATCTTAGTCCTGTTTCCAAGCATTAGGGGTAGGCTCAAAATGGGAGGGAGTTCACTGCTGACTGATGGACCTTCGCATTGTGTATGCATTACTGCATTGGCTGTTGCAGTGACATAAGCCAAGACATAAACAATGTCTATTACTAATGTACAATCAAATAATTTGCAGAATTGCTTACAATAAGAAAAAAGTAGGTTTGGAGACAATGACCTCTTCCCCTCACCCTGGCCACATATTTTTCATGATTAATTATGCATTTGTTTTGTGAAAGTAAAGCAGAGAAGACTTGTTGTTTGAAGCAGCAGAAGGCCTTGTCTTCTGAACACACCTCGTTCAAGAAACACAACGTACTGTCTCTCCTTTTTCATGTCTTTGCCATATTTATGCTCATTTATCCCCCATTAAAAAGTTATTTTTATTTGATATGCTACTATTTAGCAATCTGCTCCTGTATGCCTCACAAAAATCATTACAGTTGGCACAGAAAAGAGTCTCTTAGTTAACCCAAGACTCACATGATTCACTGTTATTAAAGCCATGTTTTAGCAGCTGACAGCCCCAGGATCAGCAAAACCACACAATCAAGGGAGTGCTTGAAACTAGACATATTGTCTAGCTCTTACCCTGTCCCACTTTTCTTCCACATCCAAATTCCACAAACAAGTTGGGTCACATAGCTGCTAGGGGCGAACTTCAGCTTTCAGCTGTACTGAATCTCAGTGCAGTCAGTCCTTCTGCTAACGAACCTGAGGCAACTTTCTGCTGGGGCCTCAGCTGAGAGCATGCTGGGGTGAGGGATGCGGACACATTTTAATGTAGTTTGCCAATCAGTCCTGGAGACCGGCATTAGAATCTCAACCTAGTGTATAGGTGAAAATATGTACCACAGCTGCATCCTAGCACTAGTTTTTCCACAGCACAGTTTGCTTTATTCATTACAGCATCCAGAGAAATACCAGATCCAAATAAAAAATAACAGAAGCGGAGTTCACAACTACAGGCAAGTTAATACCATTAGGATTACATTTCCCTCTGTGCAGAACAGCAGGCATGGGTCAAAGTCTCAGAGCTGCTCTTGAAAAGAGATCTCAAGTTCAGCTTGTTCATCATCACTGTGTGTAACATTGAAAAACCTGAGCACAACATAAAAGTGTTAAGTGCAAGCAGAACTTCAGTTCCTGGACTCTCTCCATAGGTGGCATTTTTCTTTTCCACCACATAACAGCACTTGCAATCAGCATTTTCAATACATTTTGTGGGGTCACCTACGATACCTAGAAAACATCTAGCAAGTATCATAGTTCAGTTTTGTCTCGTTTCTGTTGGTGTTGTAATGGAAACCCATGTAAGGGTCAGAAAATATCCTTTTGTTTTATCTATATCATATTTGAACAAAAATGCAGACAGACTTGGCAACAACTCATGAAAAAGTTTGATGTAGTCTTTTTGCATCCGCACTCTTTCAAAAATTAGGCAGTGCCCTCCAAACTTTCCATATCTTAAACCTGTGTACTGAAGAAATGCTATTAATCACTGATACCTTATATTTCTTCTGTGTGACTAGGATGAAAGTCAGGAGCCTCTGAGAGGCTCCAAACAGGAATTTCCATACCATTTCTTCAGTGAGGAGTCAGAAGCAGAGGGGAAAAGTCAGTATTTAAGTCAATGAAAATACCATATGGAGAGGCAAAAGTAGTTGTGAACATGTTCTGGTATTTATCGTGGCTGCTGTTTTATCCGTATAGAGTCCTGTTGGTTCACAGCATAACAAACAGGCACTGACATGCAAGATCTTGCAAAAATCCAAAGCTGCTCCATCCACAGCTCCCCCTACTTAAGAACAGGACTGCCTAGAAAGAGTATTTTTAGAATTGTCATCTTCAGCTAAATATTTCAACAGGAAATTTTGATAAAATTATACCATGTTAGTTTCTCTTCCTTCCTGTTTTCTCTGAGGAGGAAGCAGTATCCTAGGGTCTGAAGCTAAAGAAAGGCAGAATTCTTTTGCCACACACTTTCTGAACACAGCGGAAGTTTTGAAATGCTAAAGTGAAAATAACCCAAAGCTTGTATGCATGCCAATATATGAGTGACTGAGACAGAGTTACTTCTACTGAAGTTTGGAGGGAACTAAAAATAATCCATTCTGAAAATTTCCATAGAGAAATAAGGTAAAAATCTTTCAAGTGAAAGGTGCAAGAGAAGCACAAGAACAAAAGCAAGCTATTCTACTACACCCATTGACAGGATTAAACTGACCAAAATGAGTGAAGTGTTGGGTGAGAGAAACTGCTTGATTTGAATGTCTGAGTAGATACTAGCAGAAAACAAAGAATAGGTTATGCCAGTGCTACGTTTTCTGTGCGATAGCTGTAGGTGCTGACATACAATCTCTTAAGCAACTCTTCTAAACAAAATGAAGTTATTTCAGTAATAAAGGTAACTGACATAGAATCCAATATAATGTATTTACTGTCTGCAACTGAAAGGAAACTTATTTGTCTTTGTTAATTTTAATGACCCTACTGTTATCCTGTTCTTCCATGGGGTCCAGAGCAAGGAGTTGGAGCCCTCTAACAAAGAAGTACTTGTTTGGTTTTATAAGGGAGCCAAAAAGGACAAGGATCTCTTATGTACTCTGATGCTCAGCATTGCACGCCTACAACTCGTGCTGCCTTTTCCTCCAGATATCCCTTGCTTCCAGGTTACCCAATAGATGGATGGGAAAGCACCTCAGAACAGTGTTTGGAGCAGCCTCTAGGCAGAAAAGAGCAGGGAAGGTGCAGTGGTTTTACTCAGGTGGGTGGCCAAGCTTCACCACAACCACTCTCTCACTTCCCCTCCTCAAAGAGGAACAGGGAGAAAATACGATGAAAAGGGCTCAAGGGTTGAGATAAGGACAGGGAGATCGCACAGTAATTATCGTGACAGGCAAAACAGACTCAGCATAGGGAGACAGTAAGATTTATTGCCTATTACTAATAAGTTAGAGAAGCGAGAAACAAAGGAAAGAAACCAAAAGCACCTTCCCCCCCATCCACCCTCTTCCACCTCCTCCCCCCGAGCAGCGCAGGGGAATGGGGGTTATGGTCAGTCTATAGCGCTTCTTCTCCGCTGCTCCTTCTTGGTCACTCTCATCCCCTGTGCTGTGGAGTCCCTCCCACGGGATGCAGTCCTTGCTGAACTGATCTGGTGTAGGCTGCCCACAGGCAGCAGCTCTTCAAGAACTGCTCCAGATATGGGTCCGTACCATGGGGTCCATCCCTCAGGAGCAAACTGCTCCAACCTGGATCCCCCACGGGCAGCAGCTCCTGCCAGGTCGCCTGCTCCTGTGTGGGCTCCTCTCCACGGGCTACAGGTCGGGCCCGGAATCTGCTCCGGCAGGGGTCTTCCACAGGCTGCAGTCTCCGTCGGTGCAGGTCTACCTGCTCCACCATGGTCTCCTCCACAGGCTGCAAGGTGGAACCCTGCTCCACTGTGGTACTCCATGGGCTGCAAGGGGACAACCTGCTTCACCGTGGTCCTCACCACAGGCCGCAGAGGACTTCTGCTCCAGCGCCTGGAGCACCTCTCCCCCTCCTTCTTCACTGACCTTGGTGCCTGCGAGGCTGTTCCTCACTCCTCTCACTCTCCCAGCTGCTGTCTGTGTCGCAACGTGTTGTTTTGTTTTCCCTGTCTTAAATATGCTCTCACAGAGGCGCAAAACAACATCACTTATTGGCTCAGCTCTGGTCAGCAGTGGGGCCCTTACCTAACATGTGGCAACTTCTAGATCCTTCTCACAGAAGCCACCCCTATGGCCCTCTGCTACCAAAACCTTGCCACGTAAACCCACTACAGAAGGCAAGGCACCAATTCAAAAACAAACACACACATGCAAAACAAACATCAACAAAGAACCACCCACAGCATTCCTGGTACTTTGTCATCCATTATTTCCCATCAGCAGGCACAGCAACCATCTCTCCCTTAAAGTACTTTCTCCCACATCCCCGTCAGCCCAGCCTGAAACCCAGGCAGCAAGCAGGTAAGCCTTAACGCGCTGCACTTCAGGACAACTGAACTGAGGGACCTCACATACAAATCTCTCGGGCCTAAGTTTTGCAGTCATCAGAAGCTGCAGTCTCAACACTCCATCCAGACAGTGTTTCACTTTACACAAAAATTGTTAATTTTCATGCTCTGAGGAGAATAAGTAAGTCCCACTTCCTGAAATAAGTTGTGGTACAAGAATTGTCTAGTTGTATTAGCGACAGTGAACTACCTGTGTTGAAAGAGCTGTTACTCATTTATAAACTGAGAGAACTAATTTAAGGATAATCTAGAAGAACATCAATAATAACCAGTTACAGCTCTCTGCTTATCACCAGGAAACACTTGCTACAGTGGGACAGTTGCTTATACCTACTGAAGAGGGCTTTGAAGGTGAATCCTCATAAGTCATTTATAGAGACAAAACAGTGTATAAAGAAACTGGCATCAATGGAAAAAAAGAGCAGCACATAACTTAAATCTGATGCAAAACTTTATTTCTACTCTCCAACTGATCATAAAATGAAGAAACGAAGAATTAGCTCAAAAGACCCTCCAACCCCCCCCAGCCCAGATACAGATACTAAGATGTGAGGAGTGCTGCCTTGCTGCTGCCTAAGGTAAAGGTCAGGAATGAGGCCAACCCTGAGTGCAGCGAATATACTCATGTTTTTTCCACTGAAGCAGTATCTCCCCATTACTAGCCCATCAGCAGATTATACTGAGCTCTGAAAGAACACACCTTCATTGAAGTAATTTTGTTTGCTATTATCCCTGTAAAGCTGTTTGAGGGTATTTAAGTATTGGAGATTAAAATTACTCTGCTACATACAGGGCAATTGGAACTTGGTTGCTTCTTTTTAAGGAAAGAGAGGAAAGAATGGAAGACTTATGACAAATGGTCACCAAAATCCTGAGGAAGCAGCAGCTCCCTGTTTGTACCTTTTAATCCTTAGTGTTCTCTAAGAACATCTTTTAATAAAGCAGCCCGTATTTCTTTAATTCCTCAGCAGTCACTATAGAGAAAGGTTGAGACACACATGGCTACATCATGTTCTTCTGACCATGAGAAGCACATCAGAAGTCTGCAGGCTCAACATGAGAACACGTACAAGACAACCTGTCATCGCACCGCTGAAGCTGAAGGATCTCATTAATCTTCTTACTTCAGACCAGGTACCTGATGGGTGCTATAAAAGCCAGTTAGCTAAATGAAATCTCATTAGGGCAAGACAGGATATCACATACTGCATTATTATTTTTTAAAGTCGTTCTTATTTCATCTGTGTTATTCATGTGCAGTTGCCTGTTTGCATACTGTAGCAGTGGACGAGTGTTGAGTCCAGTAGGACTAGAGTCCTGTAGGTCTAGCACCTGTAACAATTCAGTTGTGTTTCCAGCTTGACATGAACCAGGTTTTTCACTCAGAGCCCAGCTGTGGTCTCAGTTCACTTTGTTGAACAGTTGGAGACGCGCCCTTTGTCTCTGCAGAAGCATCTTCTGATCCCCTAACGTGGAAGTGAATGGCTTTGTTAAGTTCCAGCAGAGACCGAGTGGAGCCTACTGTCAGAACATTTTGCAAAGGCCAATTGCTACTTAAATCACTTAGTATCAGAGAAGCCTATGGATTTTATTATTATTTTTAAGATGATCATTTGCAGTATTTGCTTTCCACATCTGAATACAGAGTACTTGCATCATTTTCAAGTGAAAGAATTAGATTTCATTATCCCTGAAACCCACTGTTTCTGAAATTCAGTTAATTCTCCCAGCTTAGGGATCAACCAGGCTGCCTTAATTTCCTGAGGCAGGGGACATAGAAGTTGGGAACATGCATAGACTAATTCAGTTATACAGCATCAGGAAGACCTCAGTTATTAATTCAAAGTGGTAACTTCTTTCTTGCGTGGAAGAGGCAAAACAGTTAAGCGGGCACTAATTAGCACAGTATGTGATCTCTATGAAGACCTGAACTCCTTAAGACTGTTTCCAAACTCATTAATAAACGGAAAGCTATCATATGTAAAAGAATACATAAACTTTAAGTATGTACAGCTCTACTTTCCCCCCACCCCACCCCACCCCCCAGCTGTCCTTACTGAAGTCTGACATCCAGCGAGTTTTAGTCTATG
The DNA here is from genome assembly GCF_964211835.1 of Anser anser. Classification (NCBI taxonomy): domain Eukaryota; kingdom Metazoa; phylum Chordata; class Aves; order Anseriformes; family Anatidae; genus Anser; species Anser anser. The sequence goes on from NC_139720.1 coordinate 73,570,339, forward strand.
TAATAACTATGAGAGGCATCGATCTTAGCCTTGGTAGGGAAGATTATGACAGAAGTAGCCTTTTTCCTCTGTTACCAGGTCCAAAATTAAAAGGACATCCTCTGGTACATCATCTTAAACATTGCTAGCAACAGCAGCTTGGAACTAGAGGCAACAAGTCTGATTACCAATTGGTTAGGTACTCTTGACTAGAAGTTGTAAGGTGTAGCAGTACTTACATAACAGCAGAAAATACAGAAGCAAGAAAGCCAGTAAGCAAAAGGAACACCAAAACACTTAGAATTGATGTGATGACAGTCATGCCTCCACTCCTTTGACCAGGCCAGGTATCAATTTTCATGGGAAGTTTGGCTAGAAAAGCATGGAAAGAATGCTGCTGTGATCTGTTTTTCACCATGTGCACCCTTACCAAATGAGGGGAAGCTAGTTGTTTTGGAAAGGAAAACTGATGACTAAGTGACTTATAGGAAAAAGGTTTAAGACAATATCAGCATTTAGAGGTTATTAGCTTGGCTCAGCAGGTTAGCCAGGGTGGCAAATATCTGCATTACCTAGAAATTTCATCAGTGCAAGATACCATGACAAACACCAAATCATGAACTGTGCGTACAGCCTTATCAGAGGACTGTTCTGAAGTACACAAAAGAAGTAGATCAGTATTCCATATTGAAGTCTGCTACTCCAGTGCTGGACAGCTGACAAAATTGCTAAAACTATAGGAAAGGACTAGCCATTGCTTACTAACAGAGCAACATTGTCCTAAGGCAAGCACAGCTACACAGAAGATCTGAGCAAAGCCACAGACTTACATCTTCTGGTTTTGATTGGATCAGACCAAAGAGTTTGGTCTTTCACGATACCTTCAGAGTTATCTACCAACACGTATTTAAACCTATGGGGGGAAAAAAAGCATTAAATTAGGTATTTCAAAGTTTGAGTTGCCTTACTATCATTTTGTAAGCTACCGGATTAGCTAGTCAGACTCCAGTTTTTGGAGAAGCATTCCGCAGAAACAATCAAAGGTAACCAGCTTTTTCCAGAGACCTTATAGGGAAAAAACAGAATTAATAATAGAAAAAGTATTCTGTGCTATGTCATGCAGAGCTTGCACTCCATTCTTGTGAGCCTTGACAGATGATAGCTTTCCAACAACAGTTTTTCCCAGCTTGCTATTCCCTGTTGTGAAGGGCCTCGTTATTTAGAACAGCAAGTGGTTTTGATTTCCATATGGAAGTCAAAGATTTTGTCCAACAATAGAGATCTTTGGCACTTTCCCTGTTAGAGAAAACATTGAAAAGACAGGCTAACAACAGATTTGGCAAAGGAATTAAGTTTCCATCCCACAATAGTTTGAGTTTGCAGAATTGTCCCAAGGAGGTAGAGGAGGCAAGACAGTTTTGAAAACCTGCCCGTAGTATTTTGTTTCAGAAGCATGTTCAGTCTCCACAGCTTCATGTGACTGCTGCCTTTAATATGGCTTTTAAATAGCGGGCAGCAGCCAACCAAGTGTCGCAGGTGACAGCTGTCAGGGCACCCAGACTCCGCCAAGGGCCAGCTTCCCCAGACAGCAGGGGTCAGATGAGCCTGCAAGTCACCTGGCCCTCACTGTGAAGTCTCCAGTCACATCAGGGACTTCCTGGATGGAGTTGGAGGCCACTGAGAGCTCTGGCTCCCCAGAGCCGCATCAAAACAAAGCAAGCAGGGCCAAGCCCGTGTCTGCGGTTTGGCAGACTCATCTAACACAATACACAGTGAATCATCCTGACATTTTCCAGTCAAATCCTTTTCTTCAAGCAGTTTCTGATCAGATGCTCCAGCTTCAGTGTAGAGCCAGCAGTTCACATGTGAATTTTATTACTAATCCATGAATTTAACCTGATAGAGCTCACCCCTGCAAGAGCACCACAGAGCACCATCTGCAGGGTGCTGGACCAAAGCTAAGCCAGCCTCACAACTGCCCTTGCAATAGAGAAGTTCTGGCAGAGACAGGTAATTCACATAATACTATTACAAAGGTACATGACAGGGTAAATTTTGCTTCCTATTGACTATTCTTACCATTTCAGAAACAAGAATTATACCTGTATGTCGTGTCTGGGACAAGCGGTGGGTTACAGACCCCTAGGAAGTTTGGGTCATACAGACAAGTCCCATCATCCCCAACTCTGAAGAGGTATTGCGTCAGGACATCAGGAGCTTTGTTCATGTCTCCTACATCAGGAAGCCTGGGGGGCACTGCACAGTCGGGTACATCGAAGAAGGCAGCATTGTAAGGTCCGAGATGTCCCCCGCTTGTTTGCTGGAACGTGCTGCCCAGGGGTTTGCTGCTTTCATCGGTCACAAGGGAGCTTATCGTGCTTGCTGCAGGAGAGGTGGTTTTTAACAACACTGTTAGAACTAGATCAGCCCTTTCCATTCATCCTGTGTTTGACTGCTCACTCTTCTACCCGAAAAAGCTCAAGCAGGAAGCCAGAAATCTGCTGCTAGTCTGTGTAACGATCCTACCCCTTCCTCTTGTTTTTGAAGCTTTCTACACTTGTCCCTCAGAAACCATAAAGAATGTATGTAGAAGGTCTCTCAGAGCAATACTTTTTGTTAGCCACCCTCCCCAAATTCCTCTTTTCCAAGAAGAATCTGATGGAGCATGGTGGCAAAGCCTGCTCTTCCACCACAGCCTACCTGCCTCCAGTAAGTCCTGCCATGTCAGATTTGACACTATAACCAAGAAGTGTGAGTTTCTATAGGACCACAACTCCACTATCCCCTGGAGCAGAAGCCCTGAGACCTTTGGTCGTACAGCAGCTGCACCTCCCAGAACACCACAGTATGCAGACCAGCATGCGGAGCTGCGAGAGCAGATGCAGTATCTACACTTCTGACCAGCCAGGCATGCCCATACTTTCAGACAGCACAACACCAAGCCTGAAAGTCTTCACAGCACCAAGGAAAACGTACATCTGCACCCAGCTCTACAGCATCGTTTGGAAAGCTCAGTTTCAACTCTCAAACTTTTCCTAATACAAAGCCAAGGCACAAGTCTCAAGAGATGCTCCCAAGTTCTGCACCTGTGAGTTAGTTTATTTTGGGAGCTCCCTCCAGCTGTTCAGTGCTGTCAGTAGTGAAAGACGGCCACTTTTTCCAAAGTTGCAGTATATTGGGAACTTCTTAAGTTTGTAAGCAGTCTGCTGTGCTCCTGGAGCAGCAACTGCTTGGTCACATGAAGTTTTTAGTTATGATCCAATGCAAAATTAAATCTGTTTTGAAAGAGAATTGTTTCTAGCACAGGTTCAAAATCTAACTTCAGGGTCAGTGCTCAAGCTAGTCAAGCAGAGAGGTGCCAGGGCTCAGAAGCCAATAATGTGAAAGCGAAGACTAGCAAAAACATGCTGTACTGGGGCTAGCTTCCCCTAATTATAAGATTTCTTACAACTAGGCCTCCTCACTCTCCCAATCTCCACATCATCTTAGCCTGGCTGTGGTGAGCAAGCGCTATTGTCTAAACAAGTTCAGGTTTTTGTTTGTTTTTAAATTCTTTAGGTAGATCAAGTTTGATAGTGACATTAACAAAGAAGACCCAAAGATTACATTAGCTGTTCAGAAATTTGCTAGACCCTCAGCTTTTTGAATGCTGATGCATTTCCTTACTAGCAGAGCTGAACTTAAGATTTAATTTTCTTAACACCCTAAGTTTTCCCTCTCCGTGCTCCAAAAGCCATCCAAGGGTGAGCAAATGTGTTTCTCTGCAGACCAGAGACAAATCCAAACAAAATTCCTCCCAGTCTGCCAAGTAACAAGTTGGCATCTGCTTGTTTTAAAAGAAGCAGCAGAAATTTCTCTCTGTACCCCCTTTTGCAGAGAGATTCATCCCTCTGTGTAGAAAGCTGTTGCCACAGAACCCATGGAAGACAGGGTAGCTGATATAGTTTCTAACAAAAACATCAGATACAGTTGCATATTTGTAGGTAAGACTGGTATCAGGTCATTGTAGCCTTTTAGATCCGTACAATTCACTTGTATAATCTGCTTCAGACGTACAAAAATGCACACTTCATTCATGGGAGGCATCTCAGAAGGCAGTGCCCTCACATCCATATCTTGTTAAGTCTGGCTAAGTCTTCTACTAGTCTGACACAATAAGGAAGCCTCTTCCATTCATTTTTATTTTTTTTTTTCCAAAAGAGCAACACTCAGCAGTGGAGGTTTTAGACTGCTTTGGCTCTTGACCAGTTTTTCCCTCCTGCCCCCCAAGATCTCTTCTCTGTGCCCCTCAGAACAGGAGGTTGCATACAGCCTTTAGGGACATTGGTATGGTTCAAGGAAATCACTTGTCTCTGTCAGCTTACAGAGGAGCTCTACTTGGTGTACAAAGCAGTCTGCCAGAACAGCAGAGATCAGTGAAGGCAGCTTCTTGGGCATTGCCAGCAGTGTTTCATTACCAAGCAGTCATGAAATTCATTTTATGAATGAACCCATGGGCCAGGTACCTTTGACCACAAGCCTAGCATGACTTTTTTCTTTTTTTTTTCCCCCCAAAAAACTAAGACAAGTCCCTATAAGGGCTGGCAACCTTAACTATGAAGCAAACAGCAGCAGAGCAGTTACCTAGCTTTTCTCAGCAGATTTACGTGGGGGAGTTCAGGCTTTTATACAAGACATTCATGTTTAGACAAAGGTATCAGACAATGGACCACTTGGCTTAGCAAGATCTGTTCAGACCATTTATAGTTGATAATACTGCTCTGCACCTACTGGGAGTCAGCTAACACCAATGCTAACTGTTGTTATCTTTAATCAGTCCCACTGAATTAGTAATTTATTTTTTATACATTTATTTTATACTTATAATACACTTTTTTTTAAAAGGTCTTATTATAAACTTAGACCAGGCATTCAGCCTGCACATAGCTTTCAGCTGTGTATTTTTCTCTTTCCCCTCATTCAGACTCACTCCCACCAGATCCTGAAGAATCACATGCAACGGCCGCATGAAGTAATTATTTTCCAGAGAAAAAGTAATGCTGGATACTTACCTGATTCCTTCATTACATACAAGTAGATAGCATAAGATCTGTTTGGATACAGTGAGCTATCAAACATACAGAAAGGTTTCTCTAGAGCAACTGTGGTAAGAGTGGGATTATTTGTTGCAAACTGAAAGTCTCCAAGCTGAGGTTTCAGGCTCTGATCTGGAAGAGAAAGTTACCAAAAAAAAAGCACTTCAAAACCTTTCTCTACACAGGTCGTAAAAGAGAGTTAACACCCAAAAAGAAGCAAAAACACCCAAGTGAGACAGAAAGATGAGAGATACAAAGAGGAGCACCAAAAGAGAAGAGACTGCAGAGAGGTGCCACTTACCTGCAGACAGCAGTCCCAAGCAGCAAAGGACTAACACAACACAACAGCTACACATGCTTGAGCCCTGCAGAGACCAGTCACAAAAAGAAAACAAAGGCTCGTAAATCTTTTAGTTCCTGCTAAAGATCTCCCATGTCAACTCCCTCCCTGAAGTCAAGCACACCTGTTCCTTTCCACAAGCTCCCTAGGATAAGGAACTCAGCACCTCCCTGTGTGCTTATCGCCTTCCTTCTCAGGTGGTGCCAACCACCCCAGCTGTTATCTGCTCCCAGGTGAGGAAGGGCGTTACAAGATTTTTATCTATCAGCAGCACTATGGGTATCAAGAGAGGTTTTTTTTCATGTGCACAGATGATGGGTGTCTTTTTTCTTTACCTTCTTCTCCCTAAAAACTTCTGAAATCTCTCGTGTAGGGAAAGTTTAGGACTGAATATCTGCACCCTGCATTCAATCTGTACCATGGATGATTCTGATTCACAACGCTGCCTTCTCTATTTTGTTTCCTGGGTTGCATCTTGAAAAACATAAGCCTTCCGATTCTGTTTCTGGATAACCTCAGTGGGATTCAGAACATCTACATGAATAATAATCCACTGGGAAAGCTGAATTGCACCTGTTGTGCTGAATTGTTCATCCATTCCTGATGAGTGTTGCTATTATGGATGGTCTATTATATAAGAGCTCAGATTACAAAATTAATAATTACCTGCTAAAAATAGGCGAAGGGGAAAAATACCAGCAAGATTTTACAGAATAAATGGAGCTACCTTGATGCAACTGAACCAACTCCAGATTTACACTAATATCACTATTGTTACATTAACAAATCCATCTCCTTTATGAATATGCCATGAGCCCTTGAAATCTGTTTGAAATATGTAATCAAATGATTATAATGTAATTTCCTCTCCATATGTGTCTCATTTTGTTTAAAATTCTGCACATCAACTTTGTTGTGTTTGGTTTGACTTTTTCTTGCATCACTTCTGAGGGAGAATATTGAACACAGGAGTTAGCCCATATTTGCACTGCTATAGGGTAAGGTTGAATATTATTATTATTCATTCTCACTTTGCAATGAACTCTGAGTCTGTGCTGGCATAAATACTCAGGTAAATCAGATTAAAAATACTCATGTAAATCAGAAAAAAAAAAATCTTACCCCTTCACCTTTAATTCCTAGGAATTTGATTTTTAACATTTGCACTAGGAGGGGTAGTTGTACAAACTTGGCATTCATCTGCTCAAGAGTGTTTTTGTCCCTTAAAGCACTAACAATGGTGCACAAAACCTGGGAAGCTTCTGACTCTGAAATAAAAGCATGGCTTAAAAACAGTGGAATCTCTTTCTCCATCACAAAATCAATACCTTCTCCAAACAGTGATTCCTGTAAAAGCAGATTCTGAGTTCCTTAGATGGTAACTCTTCTGGAGCAATCAGCAGTAGTCTTTTCTTTTCCCTTCTTAAGACAGAAAAGATACACATTATTTGTCTAAGTTAAATAAATAAATCAACACCAGGATATATTGAATGTCAGAGAAAAAGAAATATTCTATTTCATGGCATGCAAGCTACTTACATGTGGTACAGAATACTCTTCCATGCTTTATATCAAAGTGGTGCTCCCTCATTCACTTTCAAAAGGGTCAAAACAGATGAACAACAGAAAGAATATCAGTTTTAAAAATCAGCAAGTTAAGGCCAGAATCACAATATAAAATATGGTTCAAAGGTATTTTTTTTTCTTTTTTTTTTCTTTTTTTTTTCTTTTTTTTAGATTCACAGCCATCAAGCAATAAATTCATCACTCAGGCAAATCTCTGCATGACCTTCTTGGAGTTTTGCCTGGATGAGGACTGTGGTACACTACTCCTTGGGCTGGTCATACAAATCGTTACTCGTGATTAATTTTACAACTGTCAGAAGTATGTCCACGGAATTACTCATCATAGAAAAGTTAATCAGGGGTAAAGGGGGTTACAAGATGACAATTTTAGCCATTATTTTTCATGAGGCTATTTTCTCAAGCCGTCATGGTTTAGCTGAGTGAGTACAAGGCCATCCTGTGCTGTGGTGGAATTCACCAGCCACATGTAAGGGGATGGATAACACTGCCCTTGTCCTGAGATTTTAAAATTGTTGGGTTTGGTCTATGTTCAAAAGAATCTCAAAGGTAGGAAAATAACATGACAATAAGTTCTCTCAGCTCCATCTGTGCCAACAGATGTGGCCTAAATTAGGACCAGATTCCATCCTTGCTTACACTCATGCAAATCCATTTTAACTCCACTGTAGTAAGGGGGCCTGGTCTGGATTTACAGGATGTTACCATGAACTTAATCTCAATATAATTATAGTGTTCCCTAGAGCAAGCATAAGAGAAGGAAAAAATGTAAATTTCTGTGTCTGTTTAAGTAGCAATGCCAATTTCCTTTCTCTTTGTTACCTTTTGGACAATTCTGTAGTAATTCACAGAAGCCTCCAGAGCCAGTTTTGAATTGGTGGAGATATGGGGAAAAAAGACGTGTGTAAACCTGGCTCCCTAGGGCTGTGTGATGCCCATGAGGAGCTGGGGAGGATAGCATCCCAAATGCCTTGAAGCGTATGGAGTCCTCCAGGATCTGAAGTCCAAACCTTCTTTACATGTTCAGATGTGGACATAGTGGAGATAACCCTCCATACTCTGCTGTGCTCCACCTCTCTGGTCCGCTACGCAGGCTAAAATTCGTGCACTTGCAAGCAAACTTGCAAGCAGAGCTCCATGTAGAGAAATTAACAGTGCTTAACAAAGAGATTAAAAAACTTGGTGGTGACATCTACCAGTCAAGAGATAATCTAATCCAAAGGGTGAGAAAGACAAATAAAACCGAATCCATTTCAAAGACATTTGACCGTCATCACTGGTTGTCTGCAAAGCTATTATTAGCTTGCAATTTCCTGCAAATATTCTGGTGGGTGTAAATCTTGAGGAAGGAGCTGAAAGAGGAGAGGAGTAAAGCCTTTGTGAATTCATTTTTCAAAAGCTTTCCATCAATAAGGGAGATCTGAAAGGGAGTGCAGAGATGGTTAAAAAAATGTTGATAAAACAGGCGATCAGGGTTTGGGAGAGTGGTGGAGCGCCAATACATAAAAAATGGGGAAGTACAGAGATACAACAAAAAAAGTCTTGAAAGTGAGGAAAGGCTGGAATGTGGAACAATGGAAGAGTTTCTCCTTCTGCCCAACCCCTCCACTTCAGACCATCTGGCAGATCCGTAACCACCTCTGCTGCTCAGTCTTGTGCATCACTGGGCCTGCAGAGGCTAACTGCAAGGAGAGCAGCTGTAGTGCTGCAGGTCTGAGAAGGACATTTGTCCATTTGAGAGTCATGCTGAAACCAAAACATCAGTTCTCCGAGGTTATTAGGCTGCCACCACGGACTTCAGAAGTGGTTGTTCTGGGAGCTAGTATTAACATTGTCACAGGCAGTATCTGGAAATCCTGGCAATGGAAACTTTCATTTATTGCTATATAACTTTCAGTCACTAGCACACTGTATTTATATCATAGGGCTGTAGATAAAAAGGTGAAATTTCCGATCTACCCAAAGCAAAAAACTTCTCACTGAAGCAGGAGGTGAAATAGCTTTTATGACATTTCTCTCTCAAAGTCATCCCAGAATATTTTGAGAGTAGGAGATTTGTATCTCAAGCTCTGCTGCACAAAGGCCACATGGATGCCTGGTACCCTTGTGCAGTTCTGTAATTTCTTTGATGTTTCTTTGGCTTCCTGGAGAAGTATTTCTGTCCTTTGTTGTCGCCACAAGGGACATACACTTCAGATCTTGAAATCTACACACCTAGCAACATAGACTCAGGATTCATTTTCAGGGTCTCTCTTCCTCCTTTCCTAATAAAGTCCCTTAGCATTTATGGATCTCAGGATGAGCCCTGCAATGCTAAAAAGGGACCAAAGTGATGGAGATAAGCCCCATCCTACATTCGCTCTGCACAGGAACAGACTTACGTGCTGAGTGGGGGTCCCCATCTGTGCAAAGATCTGAGCAATATGACTCACTGAGCCACTGATCTCCTTAAATCAAACATCTTTAATGTGTCCATAAGGAAATAGAAAGGTTCAGTTATAAAGATGAGATCGTGGAACTTATTTTATCATCTGGTGACAATTAATTCTGTGCAAACCTGAAAGATGAAGCAGTGGAAACATCAGGACTGGGAAAGCAGCTTTCTACACAGGGAATCAGGGCCACACCATTGTCAAATATAAATTGGCATGGCTCCATTGAGATGAATTTCTTACTAACAGAACTGGTCCCCTCAGAAATCATGTACAAGACCTTATTGCTGCAGCAAACCCCAGACAATCTCAGACTAGTGGAACATCTGCAGCTCGGAGGAGCCAGGGGTTAAAATGGAAGGCCCCTTTGTTACACAGAAGTTAGTGTTTTCTTTGCTGAGGAAATGTCTTACCATCTACAGATATCTGCTTGAACTTTAATCTCATACTGCTGAGAACCACTAAGAAGTACTCCTGTTTAAGAAATTCCTGGGCTTATGTGATGGTAGAGATGTCCCTAATAAAAAGCAAGCACCCTTTGTTTGCTGCAGCCTTCTCAGAACTGCCCCTTGTGAGGGATTGTTCATGCCAGGCAGGTCCATATAGGTCAGTCCCACATTTCTGCACTTACAAATGGTGATAATAATAGTTTCCTGCTCCACTGTTGGTTGAGGAGCTTGTTCTAAGCAGCAGTTACAATGAGGAGTCACTGACGTAGAAGAAAGGGAAGATAAAATGTCATCGGCGATTCAGAGGAACTGGATAATTGTGTTATATCTATGACCAAGTGATATGGTTTTTGATGAAGAACTAAGCAAAGATGACAGAGGATGGAGCTGCAAAAGTAACTTTACTGTGTTGGCACGACATTGGTGAATGCGATGGCCCTTTCCCTGGCTGGTGAAAGGAAGCAGCCCTTTCCAAGTGGTGAGTGTAATCTCTCACCTTTGTCCTCAGAATGGCCCAGAGTATTTGTATGATGGAGTGCTTTTAATTTAAATTAAATTAAAAACTTAGCTTTCTGGATTTGCATCCAAGAGTGAATTTTAATGACATGGAACTTAATTAATATTTGAGGTTTAGGAGGGATCTCTGTGTAATGGCTGGAGTGTAGGCTCTTTACTCACAGAGATTGTATTAGTGCTTGGAACACCCCTCTAAATCTAGAGTCCTGAAATATCCCTTCATGGAACCATTTGAGTACCTTTGAGACTCGGCTGAACTTCAGCGCAGTGGCTGTGGTTTTAAATGAATGTGAAGTACAACACAACCAGGCTCCTGTGCTGAGCATTGTGCCAAATTCCACGGCGCTCACAACCATGTCAAAGTTTTCTAACAAAATGATGAATTAGGGCCATAATATCATAATTGTACATTGAAAAAGCCTTACATTAGGACTTCCTTTACTCACTGAATTGTAACCCCACCAGTTTATTAATTGTTCCCAGGAGGAAAAAAATTATACGCTGTTCTGACTGCAGTCTACAGGTTGTAGCTGAAATACTTTAAGCTGAATTCTGATAGATGCTGTTTGAAGATTACAGCCAGATAAATGCTAAAACAGAACTACCCGTAAGAAAGAGGTGTATGAATTAGACGTTGCCTAGTCTGGATCTTCATTCTTCAGACAATATCACAGAAATACCCCATTCAGTTGCTTCCCAAGAAGAGTAAAATTGTTTTGTGAAACAATTCTGGTATACAGGTCCCTGGTCTTCGTATCTGTGGTTCCAGTGCAGACTATGCACAGAGATGGAGTAAGCTACAAGGGGGGCACTGAATGTCCATCTGCTGCTAGTCAGAATTTGTTCTATACAGTGCTCATATGCCTGGTTACTTGTAGTTCTCTGTAAAATTTACATATAGGTTCCTACTGATAAAGTTTGAATGATCCAGTTTCAGCTCTGTTCCTCTTTATATATTATACAAACTGTTCTTCTGAGTAGTGACTTCTTGTTCAGCTCTTGACTTGAATGAAAGCTGTAAGAACTTGTCAAGCAGGAATGCTGCCAGTCCTGTATTGAATAATCTGTAAGCCAATGAACAGCATCAGAAGATCGCTTATTTAAAGAGCTCATTCTCATGGTCTAATAACAGGATATACAGCAACTTCTCAAAGCCATCCTCCTTTAAAGAATTGTCCCAAATGTATCATGATGCACAAATACAGCTGGAATATGACTAGAACAAGAAATCTGTGGAAAATTTGCATTTGGGGAAATCTTGCATTTGGGAAGAAGTGTCGTGATGCAGTCAACTATTGTGAATCACAATTGCCTTTAGAGAAACACTTGACCCAACTGTGTTTTTATGGTTTCTAGTTTAACACGGTGTTTATAGTTTCAATTTAACATAAATTGAGGTACTTCACTGTTTTTCTACAGTTCCTGTAGGATTATCTGTATGTTGGATATGCTTAGCTGTAAATAGCTTTGGTCAGTAACTGAAGGCTGAAGAAAAGCCAATCTTATACTACAAAACATTTGCAAAAATCCATCCCAGGATAATTTCTGACACTGAAAAGTGAAGCAGCCACTCGAGAAACAATACTGAAAAAAAATGAAGAAACTTCTCCTGATTCATGTGCTTCTGATGATCTGAAGTTTCAGCTGATTTTACTGGCAAATATAAGTTAATAATTGATCACAGGCAGGATTCAGTGTAAATAGTTGCTGGAGGAGCGATGCAATAGATAAAGCAGTATTAGAATTTCAGCTATGCTGGTGTGAGTTCCTTTGCCATCAACAGGGATAAACCCACAGTCCTGTAAAGAGAGGAGAAGTTAAATTCCAATTTTATTTATCAAAAAAAAAAAAAAAGATTATCTGAAAAAAGCAAGCATTGCTTGCTTTAGACCGATATCTAAATATGAAAACTGAGGCATGTAAACTACAAGGACTTGACTTGTGTTACAGTAGTAAAGAAAACCCAGGTCTCTACTCTCATGGCTCCTAATCCAATACCTAATAGACTGAGCTAAGTTTTTTTACTTAACTTGATAGACAGAAGCTTGTTTTTCTTATATAAAGCTACTTAAGCCTTCTCTTTCTCCTTTCAAGGTGCTCTAAGTGGGACTCAGTAAGAGATGTTTTGTTGTAATCTGCTTTCTAAACTTAATTTCTAATTGCCTATCTTGTCCTCATCTCCAGTCTGCCCACCGCAGCAGTCCACTTGTCTCAGCTCTCAGTTGTTAATTACTCCCTCAAAGAAGAGTTGCTTTGTGGCTAGGACCTGGGTTGAGGATCCAAAAGATTATGTGGGGTTAGGGACTCCCTCTGAAAACAACCTACTGAATTTCCATTTTTCAGCTGCCCACTTATAAAATAGGAATAAAGTTATTCCTCCCACAGCTTTTGGTGTTCCTGTCTATTCAGACTATATGTGTTTGCGGGGAAAGATTACTCTCTATTATATATATATATTGGCTATTTTAGCTTTTCAAAGAAGAATTAGGCTTCAGTGTAATACAATTCACTAGTCAGCTCTGGGTAGGCAGAGAATGCAACCCTCAAGCTCACTTTCAGTTTCCAAGTGTGTACACAGAACCTCTGGAAAGAAAGCCCTCAATGAACAGCTTGTCATACATACAAGCTATCAAAATAATTTAAATACATCTAGCTTGCAAGAATGAACTTTACATGAACACAGCCTAAACAGATATTCCTGCTCAGGAGCTGAGACCCAACTATTTTATTTCTGTGCACACACCATTTTGTAGCGTGACAGGGCTTGGTACTTCAGCAAGCTGTTTTCATTATTGCGACATACCATGAGCTCAAATTCTAGAGCTCAATGTTTAATCTATGCATATAACAATATGCATGTCTTCATCGACCAGCTGATGAAGTACAGACTAGATAAGTGGACAGTGAGGTGGACTGAAATCTGGACAAGTAGAGGATTGTGACTGGCAGCATTAAATCCATGTGGAGGCCAGTCACTAATGGTGAACCCCAGGAGAGGAGACTAGGGCCAATGCTATCTAATATCTTCATTAATGACCCAGGTGATGGGGCAGAGCACACCCTCAGCACATCTGCAGATGGTACAAAACTGGGAGGAGCTGCTAACACACCAGGGCTGTGCTGCCTTTCACAGGGAGCTGGACGAGAAATGGACCAACAGGAATCTCATGAGGTTGAACAAAGGAAAGTGCAAAGTCCTGCACCTGGGAAGGAATAACCTTACACACCAGTACACAGGATACCAACAGGCTGGGAAGCAGCATTACAGAAGAGGAGCTGTAGCCCTGATGGACAAAAAGCTAACCCAGGCAGGACGTGCCCTGGTGGCAAAGGTGGCCAGCAACATCATGGGCTGCATTAAGATCATTGACAGATGATTGACAGCAGGTCAAGGGAGGTGATCCTTCCTCTCTGCTCAGCACTGGTGAGACGTCAGCATCACTGGGCTCAGTTCTGAGCTGCCCAGTACAGGAGAGAGATGGAGCAACAGGCATGAGTCCAGGGAAAGGCCACTAAGAGGGATAAAGGATTGGAGCACCTGGCATAGGAGGCTTACTGAGTGCTGCAGTTGTTTAGCCTTGAGAAGGGAAAGCTTGGGGGACCTGGTCAATGTGTATAAATATGTGATGGGAGAGCACCTATAGCAAGAAGGGAGAAAAAGAAAGAAGCATGTGGAAAAATAGCACCAAATGAAGATACTGGATGCTGTACTAAGGGGTGTCCATCAGCAATATAAACAATAGGCAATGAGAAAATGGCTTGCTCTAAGACTCATTCAAATGTTTAAGAAAAGCTATGTCAGGAAGGCTATAAACCAAGCATGATGTGAGTTCTATTTCTAAGTATATTGCAGTCAGGATAATCAGCAACCACGTCAGATTAGAAGATGCCCATGTGGAACTATGTGGACTGAAACTGCTGTAATCTAGACCAGAGACCAAGCAGACTGCCTGGATCCCAAAACCATGAACAAAGTGTGTAAAACTTCATTTGCAGACAAAAACATCATTCAACTTTTGACCCCCTGTGTGATAAAACTAAAGCAGATGATATTGAGAGCATGGATTCACCAAGGGAAAATTGTGTTCGACCAACCCTGTAGCCTTCTATGATGGCATCACCAGCTGGGTAGGTGGGGGGAGAGCAGTGGATGTAATCTGCCTTGACTTTAGCAAGGCTTTTGATACTGTCTCCCACAACATCCTGCTAGCAAAGCTGAGAAAGTGTGGGATAGATGAGTGGACAGTAAGGTGGGTTGAGAACTGGCTGACTGGCTGTGCTCAGAGGGTGGTGATCGGTGGCGCAGAGTCCGGCTGGAGACCTGTGACTAGCGGTGTTCCCCAGGAGTCGGTGCTGGGTCTGGTCTTGTTCAACATCTTCATCGACAACTTTGATGAGGGAATAGTGTCTGCCCTCAGCAAGTACACCGATGACACAAAGCTGGGAGGAGTGGCTGACATGCCAGAAGGCTGTGCTGCCATTCAGCGAGACCTGGACAGGCTGGAGAGAAGGGCAGGAACAAACCAAATGAAGCTTAACAAGAGCAAGTGTAGAGTCCTGCACCTGGGAAGGAACAACCGCATGTATCAGTACAGGCTGGGGGATGACCTGCTGGAGAGGAGCTCTGAGGAGAAGGACCTGGGGGTCCTGGTGGATGACAGGTTGACCATGAGCGAGCAGTGTGCCCTGGTGGCCAAGAAGGCCAATGGAATCCTGGCATGCATAAAAAGGAGCGTGGCCAGCAGGTCAAGGGAGGTGATCTACTCTGTTCTGGTCAGGCCTCACCTGGAGTACTGTGTCAAGTTCTGGGCTCCCCAGTACAAAAAAGGCGGGGACCTTCTAGAAAGAGTCCAGCGGAGGGCCATAAAGATGATGTGGGGCCTGGAGCACCTCCCCTATGAGGAAAGGCTGAGAGACCTGGGTCTCTTCAGCCTTGAGAAGACAAGACTGAGAGGGGATCTTATCAGTGTTTACAAATATCTTAAGTGTGGGAGACAGTGGGATTTGGCCAACCTCTTTTCAGGGGTTTGTGGGGATAGGACAAGGGGCACTGGTCAAAAAATGGAGCACAGGAAGTTCTGCACCAACGTGCAAAAGAACTTCTTCACAGTGAGGGTGACGGAGCACTGGAACAGGCTGCCCAGGGAGGTTGTGGAGTCTCCTTCTCTGGAGATATTCAAGGCCCGTCTGGACGCCTACCTGGGCAACCTGCTCTAGGGAACCTGCTTTGGCAGGGGGATTCGACCCAATGATCTCTTCAGGTCTCTTCCAACCCCTACAGTTCTGTGATTCTGTGATATCTGCACCTCATTTTCTGTGCTGCTTTGGGGATTGATAGCAAACATCCACATACAGTGCCTGCTAGAGTGTATTCTGATATACAAATCTTGAAAATGAGGATGAAAATGTATTAAATAGACTTTGTCAAATGCATATGAGCTTTTCACCTTTTTCAATATAGCTGTAATTCTTGTTCTACCAGACGGACCAGAATTGTTCATTGCTGTCTTTTGCCTTTTACATTTTCAAGACATTTTCCCCTATCTTTGTTGTTAAATACTCAAGAGCAAATCACAGCTTCAAGAGGCCATTCCTGTTTGGTGGAATTATTCTATTTCAGCAGAGGTAATTCTGGAAGTTCAGCATCCCAGGTCATTATAAACATTAAGGAACCATGTGCTCCTCTAGCCTCATACTTTTAAAACTGGGCATGAAATTTAACCCAATTCTTCTTTCACAGTAACTAGCACAATGAATGTATCATTGGTGACTGGACTGAGATAATCACAGGTAATCAGTAAATTGCTGGGATTTACCAGCTTCCAGCTTGTCAGCTGAGCCATGAGAGATGGATTTTGTGGTCTCCCAGCCATTGTGGGGGAAAATGAGTTAACTTAAACCACTTAAGCTGCCATGTTTCATTACACAGCTTCAACAGTGTAAAAGCACATTACGCTGCCAGTCAATACATCTCATTTGATGAATAATAGAACATTAAAACAGGGGAACTTGAGCATTTATACATATGGATCACACATCAGTCACACTGGTAACTTGAAGAGAAAGGTTTGAGCAAGCTTAATTCATCTAGTCTTCAAGCTTAAAAAAAGATTACGTTTAGTTTAGCGCTTATCCAACCCAAAGACTTCCTATCAGTAGCTCTGCTTTTCTAGTATCCTGTCTGATAGTGGCAAGACTTAGGCAGATACAAAACCAAATTAACCAACCAACCAAACAAAAAGCTCCAAACTCATACTCAGAGATTTCCTTCAGGAAAGCTTAATTTTTATCCTTGCTTAAATTCATATAACAATTCTTCTGTTAACAAAGAATTGCACATCCCAAGGACAATTGCTTATTATAGATCTTTATTCCACCAAGCTTTCTGCAAGTGGATTTATAACCGTATAGGCCTAAAGTTTCCTCTTTAGAGTCAGTTCTACAAAATGCACAGGATGTATGGGATACAACACAGATATTTAATAAGAACCATGCAGCAGCTCAGGCATCTACAGCTGTGTTACAAAGACACCATCCTGCTTAGTCAAAGCAATTTTTCTACTAAAAACCTTCTCTAGTGATACTCACACTGACATGCTGGAATTTGTACAGCATGTTTAATACAGGTCTAACATAATCATGTGTGGCTTTCTACATTAAATAGTGAAGTACCTCACTAATCAGAGCAGCAAAAATGCATTTTAAAGTATATTATCTAACTAGTTTTATAAAAAGTCACTGCCACCATTCCAGCTGTTACAACATAGCAACAGATGGCTGTCATCTAGAAGGATAGCATCATAAATCCAGTGTCATAAATATGATTATAGAGCTAATATGATAAGCTGAACCCAATGGAGCTACCCAAGTTTATACCAAGTGTTACATTTGTACGATCCTCCAAGCAGTAATCCTTCTTAATAGACAGTAGGCTCCTTAAATGTTCTGCAAACAACGAGAGGAAAAGGTGCAGGGAAGGGGACGGCAAATCTCTATTTTCTCCAAAGAGAAAGGTTTTATGAAAGACATTGTACAGCACACGTGAAGGAGACAGATTTCTCAGCACACATAAGGAACTTCCGTGAAAACTAACAACTGCCAGAAAACGAAACTCCTTCCATCCAAGAACACAGCATATATACATATATGTAACACGCCATACAGAAAAAAGTGCAAGCAAAGCCTTCCTGAGATTAAGTGTTACTCTGCATACACAAACCTTTCCTTGAGAATGGAGTGAAAAAGCAAATAAACCGCACATGCCAGATGTGCATTGTATTCCTTAGTGCCACTAGTAATTCTTTCAAAAGGACTCTTGAATAGGACAAAAGGGAACAGAGCAGAAGTTGCCGAAGAGACCTGAGGGGAAAAAAAATGGTAGTGGAAATGTTTGAAATCATAAGCATTAGACCCAAGCAAAAAGGTCTGTTATGCCAGAAACAGAAACAAAGAGAGAAAGTGCTCCATGACCCATGTGAAGAGAAAGCCAGCACATACCAAGTCAAGCAGGTTTTTCTATATTTTGTCAAAGTACCTTAAACATCCCAAACATGGGGACCTGCACCTTTTAAGCAATAAGAAGAAAACAGAGAAGCAGCAAAAGCCTCCTAAGCTGCACTTCTGTGAGCACTGTCTGGCACTGAGGTTCCCTCTGTGTCCCTTTTTGCTGTCAGGGTGACGCTGAAGCGGTGCTGAGCCTTCAGCCAGGCTCTGGGAATGCACCCGTCCCAGTCAGTGCTGAATACAAGCAGTGCTTCTGTTGGTCGCATTTCAAAATTATAAGCAAGTCAGTCTGGTGGTGGGAGAGAAAAAGGAGAAAGGGCTTTTTTTTTGGAAAAAAAAAAAAAAAAAGAAAGCTACAACAGTAATTAGAACTAAAACCCCCCACAAAAGCATTGAGTTGCGAATGCATTCATAGCCAAGGACAAGAGTTTGTAATTATATCATGTTCCCCTGAAACCACAATCAGTATCAGAATAGAAACAAAAGAATGCAAAAATTATTTGAAATTTTATTCTCTGTATACTATTCCCAGGTGTTGTACACCATCCAGAGACACTGCCTGCCCCCTCCTGCCACATTTCAGAGGTGGCTCCTCAGTGCCTCATGGCCACCCTTTCCTCTCTGCTCCACCACTTCTCAGCACCTCTCTGCCTGCTGGCACTGCAAGCCTGAGGCTCAGCTGTGTCTGAAGAGCTGTGGCAGGAGCTCCTGGGGTAGAACGAACACAATGCCCCTGTTTCTCTCCATGTCCTCAGCTTTGAGACGGGCTTTAGTTCATTTTTCCCCTATAGGCTTATCTGATATATAAGCTATATATCAGAATTTGACCTTTTGATTTTGTGTCTCAGCCTGCTTAGAAACAGCCTTTTTCTGATACTCTTCTGTCTCAGAGGGATCTGGGAATATCAAACTAACGAAGCATTGCATGTTGGAACTTACACTGCAATGACAGAATAGGTTAATACAACCCAGGAAAATCCCATATTTTTTCCAGAAGTTTTTTTTTGATTGAAGCAATGAGGGCTTAATCTGAAGTCTTCTAAAATGAAAAAATCATGCATCTTTAAAAATATTAGAATCTATAATTATTTGAAAAAAATGCACCATAACAGGTAGACTGTAATTCATCTTACCAGCATTGTGAAAGTTCTCAGCTAAATAAAAAACTGTCTCTAAGGAAACATATATACTTGTTTTTATAGGCCATATTAACTGCACTGATTCTTTTAAACATTTTTTTTTTGTTCTCTGAAATATTTATGAGCAAAGTTGGCATTCACATTAGCTTTTCATATTCTCCCCTCCCCACATTGCACCAAAATACCAGATGATGGAGAGGAGAAAACCTGAGCACTGACAACCCAGGGCTTAGTGATAGCGGTCTCTCACCTTTATACCACACTTTCTCATCCAGATGAAACGGGGCACTAGCCAACTTGCTTGACAAGCTAGTTTGGAATTCTTGAAAATGATCAAGGTTACAACAACTCGAAGGGAATTGTTTGTCAGTCCTAATTTAAGTGTGCATTTGTGTGTGACCAGGTGCATGCACTTATTTGATCTTATACTTCAGCCTGACCTGCAAGAACAGTTCTCTTGCCTGTCTTTGCGGCTCCTTTCAATCTTCCAGCTCTTCAGCTGAGATCTAAATTCATTGAAACTTGGGCTTCTAAATCTTTATATACAGAACTTTAATGAAATACAATTCTTGTTTTTGCAGCATGAGTCAAAGGGGTAAAAATAAATCACATATGAGGCTTATTTATCCAAGCCAAAGTATTTTTAATCTGTTTTACTACCAGTTGATTTTGGATATTGAGCTAGACAGGCATTGCATTTTAGGACAAAAAGTCTTCCTGAAGTGAAATAATGTTTATGAATAGGCATATTATACAATACAAATAGTCAAATAACATGGGGAGAAAAAAACCACATTGAATAAAAAAGTGCACGCACTCCATTGTTTATATTTTAAGTTGCTGCAATTTGTATTTATCTTTTTATTATATTTCAGCTGGACATAGAAATTCCATGAGGGATGCTGTCTTCACTGCACCAGAATCTATGCAAACAGAGAATACCAACCTCCACCCTGAAAAGCTTGCAATAAAAATAGGTAAGGAAAAATAGACAAGCAGAGTCTAGGTGTTACCAAACTTAATACCATTTTCTGAAATACTGTTGTCCCCTTGGTGACATTGTCAGAAAAGCCCTGGATGTCAAAGTGAGATTTGCTTTCCAAATGATCCCTGGGAATTAAGCTTTCTTTTATATACTGATTTATGAACAGTTTGACCCAGGCTCCTTCTTCCCCATGATAGTATGGTCTGTGGGGAAACTGTGCAGGCAGCACGCCTCTCCTTTCATGCAGTCTAACTCCATTACACCCTACAAGAAGACAAGGTGGTCTCTTTTCACCCAAAAATTCCTTTCCTCCAGCTAAAGCTTATGAGTTACTCAGAATAGCACAGGACGGTTTTACACCATGCATGGAGAGAAACACATAATGTTCATTATCCATTGTCTGTGCACAAGGGAAATATTTTTATTGATACACCCCCTGATTTCAGTCTTGACCTCATTAATCTGCCTTTTCCTGAGGGCCCATTTCTCCTGTCTTTCTGAATAAACCCTGAAGATGGCAGTGATCTAACTTGGAAGGCAGTACTTGCAATTGCTCTTATTGCTGGAATAAAAGCATAACAGAAGTAGATGAATTATGGCACAGGGATTCTGAGAACAAGTGCTCCTAAAGTGCCATTTTCCCCTTGGTGGTGTCTTATGCATCTGCAGGTGCATACTTCAAGAAATATATACTATGTGGTCACAGCTGATGAAAGGTCTGCTTGTTATTGTTGCACTTGCAGAAAATTAATCACTTCAAGCTTCTTAGTGTTCCTTACAGAGTTTCAGACAATTAAGAGATGTGGAATAAAAGCTTAGAAGGGGAGTTGTCTTCAAATAATGAATGCCTAGTTGAGAACTAGGAAGCAGGGCAATAAAAAAATATAATCAGAAGATCCTAACAACCAGGACTGTTATTGCATTGCTTAATCACTGCACTTAAGTGACTTAGTTCTGTCTTTCATTAAACATAAGCCCTGACATAGTACTATATTAGTAATACAGCAGAATATCAATTAGTAACTATTATTTTACTTGTACAACATTTTATATGACTTATGTCCACTGAAGTCAATGTGATTTTTTTTCCATGGCTGATGGATTTAGCCTCTCTGGATATCTTTCAAGATATCCTACAGAAAGAAAATGTCACTGTACTTACTCGTGGTTGAAGTGAGAAATGCAGCACAGTCACCAGGTCAGAGAGAGAGCTGGGAGTGAAACCAATAAAATGTTTATCGACATCATAAGCACCTTGAGTAGGATGTCCATAACATTAATAGCATTGGCAATTTGAGATAGGGAGGACTAAATATTTATCAAGTGAAGATAGAGAAGAAATACAGATAAAGAGCACTGTTACTATCCCATTAAGAATTAAACCATCTTTCTCTGGCTTAGATTTAATCTAGCATGAGACACCAACCTGTACTGAATTTGCACTTTTAAATTGCAGTGCCCTTACCAAGTTCGTGGTAAGGGAAGCTGACATTTTACAGTGGGGTTAGGTAACGATTGGCAAAATAAATGTTGTTTGCAGAACTGCATCTGAAAAAAAACCAAAACATTTTGGTATACAGTTTTCATTATCACTCACCATATGAACTTGGTTGCTGATGCACCCAGCTACACAGTCCACAGAGGATATTACCTGAAAGTCCCATAGACAGTGTGGGTTTGTATCACAGCTGTATGAAGCTGAAAAGCGCTGTTGCCATTTTACAGCTGCAGAGTCAATGCACAGAGTAAATTGACAGGCATGCAGGAGGACAGCACAGGAACTAAGGGGATGGCAATGGAACCAAACATGTCTCTTCTTCCATCCCTCATCAACTGTGAGATGAGTAGGCAAGAGGCTGACAGTGAAGGTGATGTACCAGAGATCTTTCTGCCTTGGATGCATGGCTGGCATACTGCTAGAAGCCCAGAGGAACTCTGAGATGCTCCCAAGCTGTTCAGCTGAGAGGTGACAGCTTGCCTCTGTAGGAGGTAGTAACCAGCCAAGTTGGAAAATTAAGGGGGACCAGGAGCTCACAGCCTCTAACTCACACTGCTGCTTCTTTCAAGATAGTGCAGGCACCTATTCCTAGGCACCAGCAGCCCTGTTGTGACATCCAAATATCAGCCACATGCCAAGCTTGGCACTGAGGCCAGAAGTGCCCCAGCCCTTCCCTGGAAAATTGGCACGCTTTCCCAGTTTGAACCCACATAAGGGGGACAGCTGGAGAGAAGGCTGCAAGGTCGCTGTGAGACCCAGTGCTTGGAGTAGATTGCCATCAGCAGCAGGTTTCAGGAAAAGTGGCCCCCATCACCCAAATCTCTGCCTGCATTAGCGGCAGACAGTAGGCTGGATGAGTCACAGCATGAATAGAGGCTGTTGGTACTCGTGTACACTGCTGTTTTATTCTTGCTTGCATTCACAGCAAGATACTTTGCACCATCTCTAACTCCAGGCTACATATCAGTGCCCAGCTGCTCCCTCAGGGTTGGGGGTACCATGGCCAGCAGGGAAGGTTCCTCACCAGCCAGATCCCACCCCATAGCCCCAGGAAAGACAAGCAGCACAGGTCTGCAGCCAGGATCCCAGGGTCCAGGTCACCAGACAGGGTCACAGTCAGGGTCACAGGAGGTCCAGTATCCAGCCTGAAAATCAATCCCCATGGTTCAGATTGACAGGGTTGGTCATCAAAAAAGGCCATAGCTAGGCTGAAGATCAACCACACAGCTCATAAAAAGGTCAAAAACCCAGGGCTGAGCTTAAATAGACCAGGGTAAGGGGTGTGGTGGTGGGGTTCCAGGTGAGGCTTGCAAGGGATATTAAGGCCTATCAATGCCCTCAGGGCTTTGATGCTTCAGTAGAGCTGCCTCTGTTTACAGGGACAATGAAAAAGCATTAAGTTTGAAAGATGCTATGCTGGTATTATTATTTTTATTTTTTAATGTTTCTTAAATGTTTCAATTTAGAGGTTTACATAGAGAACAAAAACTATATATTTTAAGTGAAAGAGAAATACACACTTTAATCATGTACCACTTTGTTTACTTACTTAAAGCTGCTATTACCCTAGGAGAATAAGGGAGGAGAAAGCCCATGCCTCTCTTGGAAACCCATATTCAGTAAAGTGGGAACATTTCAACACATGTGATTGATTTATACTTCAAGAAAATGAATGATTATTTTTTTTCCTCCCCACTCCTAAGCTGCTTGATTGGAAAGTAATTGCTCTGCTTTCAGGAGGCAAAGACAGTTACAGATCCAAGGCTTACGTCAAAGCTGGTAGCCTCAATGCCACATCAAAGTCTCACAAAGGTGGCTGTGAGTGAAACCAGATAAATGCGATGATAGTCAGCATGAGCACTGGCCAACTGAGACAATATTTATATATCTGCAGGGAGTGTATTTTATTCAGTGTTTAGAAGGTGGTCATTTGATCAACCAGAACTTGAGTTTGTTTGGTGGGGATGAAGGGGTGGCAGAGCTGTGAAGGTCCAACCAGATGTTCTGGTTGAAGACTCCAGTGCTATTTCTTACTCCCTGTTGCCACCTAGTGAATTCGAAGGTGATTTTTTGACTGCCGTGCATTTGTTTTGTTTGTTTGTTTCTCATTTGAGATTTTTGTTTATTAGCTTGTTTTCTGAAACAAAAATAAAACAAATGGAAAGCTCAGGAAGTGTAACCATTGCAGGTAAGGAATGGAAAGAGGCTTTGCTGGCAGATTTTCAGGTATGATACTTTTATGTATGTCCAAGCAGGCAAACTCATGGAAGCTCTCCTGTGCTCCTGGACTGACAGACTTTTATTCATATTTTTCTGAGTTCAGACTAGTTGCCTGGTACCTCACCATTACACTAGAATATGTTATTGCTTCTTATTCTCCTAGTGCAATAAGCTTCCTTCTCATCAGCCCCTGTACCTAGCTTATTTTGCCTTCTTTCTTCTTCGTCTCTGCTTCTATTCCCCTTCGTCCTTTCAAATCTTGGTCTTCATGCTGTCTCCCTCCCACTCAGGACCTCTTCTCCAAGTTGTGTTTGGGAACTAAATATCTCCTTCAGTATCTGTGATGTATTTTGGCAGTAAAAGTGAAACTCCCATATGATCGGTCCTAATCCTGACACCAGTCATGGTCCCTGAAACATCAGAAAAGAGCCGTGATACAAGGATAACTTCTGGCTAGGGTGAGAAACTGGGTCTTGGGAATTTAGTTCAGTTCCCGAATCTCTTCTAACTTTTTGTCTGACTCAAGCAAGTCACTAAATTGTCATGTGTTTCAGCTGCTCTCTCCTGACAATACCTCGTCTTAATACTTTGCATTTTTAGTCTGCTTTTATTATAAATAATGTGGCAATATGAATTAGATGTCACAGAACATGTCAACTGATAGAGTATCCTAGTATCTCATGTACAACGAACAACCCCCTGCACTAAAACTAAGCTTAGTTGATTTCTCCATGCCTTTTTTTGTTACTGGCTCTCTTTCCCTTGTTTGTTCCGTTGTTTTCCTTATACAGTGAAGTTCACAAGGGTGACATGAAATACATGGTAGGTAAAAAAAACTTCATTTCTGATCCTTAGTAAAATAAGAATCATTACTCCTCACAGTTTGGCAACATTTCTGTTGCAAATAGCAACCTTATTGATTTGCATTGACACCTTCGAGGTTCTTGGAGGTTTCTAAGATTGCATTTTACACAGCAGTAATTTGATCAATGAAAAAAAGATCTCAACAAGGTAATTCTCCCAATAAACACCCCTTGTTCAATTTAATACTAGATGAAGAAATAAATTACGGACTGAAATACTTGAAAATCTTAGAAGAAAAATAATCACCCCATCAAAAATGCAAACTGATTTAACTGTACCTTTGGAGGGGAGATTTAGTTGTAGAGGTGCTTCATTTACAAAGTGCAAAAGAACTGCTGATTAGAAAAAACAGTAGACTTAAAAGATCATTTTTCTCAAAGCACACATTTATTTTAGGAGAACAGTCTTTCTGGAATAGCACCTGAGGCCAAGAGAATTTTTAGCTAAGGTCAGAGTATTAATAGTGTAGTTCCAAGGCATTTTACAGCTAAATATTTCCAAACTCAATATTTATATATGGTTGTGTCACTGTTACATATAAAAACATCCTGGAACACATTCAGCTTCATAAAAAGGTCTGTAAGGTAAGAACTTAGGCATTTTTGAGGCACACCGAGGACATCTTACCTACAGGCATGTTACAGTTATGTGCAGGCATTTATTATCAAGAAGTATATAATAGTTCTCTAATTTCATTTGCACATAAGAATTTCTTCCCCAGTGTTACATAAGTATTGTTGACAGTAGTATGAATGAGAATAGCGGAAAGCTGTCATTTATGACAGGGAATGGACTCTGCTGATAAAATTGCAAGTGACACTAAAATTAACAAAAAGGTATAAAATGACAGAAGTAAAGCAACACACAAGCTGACCTTGAAGGCTTAGTAAAATGCATAGCCAGATGTAAATGTTATACTTCTGAACAAGGAACACAAACCTTTGCTATGGATAGGGGAACACAAAGCTTCAGATCTCCCTCTGAGACGGACTGAAAAGTCACAGTGAGGAATAAACTGACCCAGAATGAGAAAAATGCTATTGGGATAGTGAGATAAAAATGACTAATGTCATCCTTCATGAGTGGAATGGGAGATATATTTACTAAAAATTTAAGGCAACATGATGAAGATCACTGGAAGCAATGACGTCTGGAAAAAAAATGTATATTTCTTATGGCAAAGATTTCAGCTTGTCAAAACATAATGCCTGAAGAGAGCACTTGCTTACAGCGTGAAGTACCTCGATAGGAAGCATAGACTAAGTACTGTAATCTGTTACTTCCATTTAAGAGAAAGGCAGGAAGAAGCGAGGAAGGAAAATGAACCCTGGCAAACACAAATGAAAAACTTAGCATAACTTTCTAAACATAAGCAGGAACTAATTGAACAAGCCACAACAAGTGATGTACTAATTAATTATTAGTAAATTCAAGTCATTATTGGATAACTGCAAGGTACTAAGCAGAAGTTACTTGGGTAATGCGGTAGTGGTTGAAAAGTCGTGTCCCATGACACAGAGTGAGACTGAATCATTTAATGCTTCCTTCTGGTCTCAAACTTTAAGATATCGAGTTTAAACCGCACATTCTGAACATAAATAATTTTCAGATTATCTGAGAACAGTGACGTTTAACCAGTGTCACCCCTTTTCCAGACCCTTTCCTGTGTTCCAAGTCTTATAAACTAGAATTTATACTGCTATAGATATTATTCTTCAGACTTTAACCTTTAATATTCAGAATTAATTCCTCCATAATATAGATTCTATTTTTACTTAGGGGATTTATTTCACTGCAATTTGCTTCCATCAGTATAACTAAGTCTCTTTTGAATTAGGCAATAGCTGTCCTATAACTACCATCATTTTTATTTTCCACTAATTAAGATTATTAGATGTATAGATATTTCCTAACAAAGCAAGGAAACCTAGCCTCAGTTTTCAAGAGAAAATCTTTGATTGTAGGAGAGGTCTTCTAGATAAGGTTTTAATGTACCTTTATAGGAAGAATCTTGAATATGTTGCATATAAAAATGGACTTAAATTAGATGGAAAGATAATGAAAGAGTAGACTCTCAAATGGGAGTGAGGTGAGGTACTTACTGTCACATTACGACTCTCGTATCCAGTATTCTCTCTCTGCCTTTTATCCTATCTTTCTGTCAGAAGCGGGGAAACGTGTCTAAGTCGTACAGAAGAAAATTATTCACTGATGTGACATCAATAGAAAGTTACTATTTTGTACTCGATTTTTTTTTCTCCTCTGGTTCTTTAGTTTTGGTGAAGGAGCTCCTAACTGGAATGAAATGGCAATGGCTCCCTCTAGTGAATTGAGCTCCAACACACACGCAGGTGTGTAGCCACCGGGACTCTCCTTTTCTCCTTTTTTTTTTTTCCTGGAACATCTCTAAAATTCAGATCCAGTACCATCAAATAGGAATTGCAAAATAAAACACTCAGTTCTAAATCATTAGAAAAATGACTAGAAAAGGCATTCGTATCTAAAAAATGAATCTTAAAATTCATTCGTATCTAACCGTATGAAGCTGTGTTCTTTATGTTGTGCCAGCATGGCTTTGGGCCAGTGAACCAAGCCATTCTCCTACAGCCAATATGTGAAACCATCCAGCTTCGTGATCTGGCACTGATAAGAACTGGCTTGAGGAGGAGTCTGCAGGTGCTCCAGTTAGGCTCATATTTTGCCCTCCCTCACAAACAACGGAGGGTCAGGCCCAAGGGACCTCAGTTCCATTTTTCCTTCTCTGGAAAGAGGGGAAGGAGTCCAAAAAGTAATAAAGGAAAAGATTTTTAGCAGAGGCTGTTAAACTGTGATGCCTAACCATCAGCATCTCAAGGACTCCCTCTGCCTTTCAGATTGTTCAAGTGCACAACCTGTTCTCTTCTCTCATGTCAGCTAATATTGCCTCTCTTTTTCCACTCTTTACAGGCCTTGAGCCTTCCTTTTGCTCAATTTCTGCAAATAACATGTACAACAGTAACTAAAGAGAACTGGTGTTTCTGTTTGTCTTTCAAGATTAAGTCCTGAAAGAAAGCACCAGTTACTCTGGACATAGGAGTATGAATTGTGTCTTCATGACTATTACCATTTGTGCTGCTTTTAACTCCTCTGGAAATCTTATAATGTGGCTATAAATACAGAAAGCTTTCAAGTTATTTTATTGGTTTTCCCTTCTGAATTGATATTAGTAGTTAATATTACTTCCTGCAAGGTACTGAATGACATACTCCATGTAAAGCAGTCATAGAAAGCTAATTTTCCCCTGATTCTGGGGCAGAAGACAGTAGCTAATCTAGAAAGAATATTGCCCACACTTAACTGCCATAATCTCTAAGGCTAACAAAGTAATTCTGAGCTTTGTCCCAGAGAGGGGTATAAATGTCTTTACCACCCACCAGCACCATTCAACAAATGATTCTGTGGCATCTTTGGTAAGGGATGCACAATTTGAGTGTGACTGTGACTATGGATATAGCAAGACTCACCCATCCTTCTTGTGTGGTATTGGACAAAATTAAGCACATTGAAACTTAAAATTTCTTGGGCCGCCTTGCCCACTGTGGGGAGGGGAAGACACATGGGAGAGGTGGAAGAGAATCTGAGGGCTGAGATTCCAGAAAATGCTGAGCCGAGTTATGCAGTTAATGTTGAATGAGGAGTAAATTAAATACATAACTTGGTCTTTAAATACATAAACTATGGTCTTTTTCTTAACATATGTGTACAGTAACATTTTTCACCTTGAATTAGGTAGTAAAGTAGCTTCTATTAAAGCCAGTGAGGAAGGAAGGAAATCACATGAGCAGTGTTGTTGTCAACTTCAAAGAGATTACAGAGTCTGCAAAGAAAAGACTGAATTATAAATCTTTAACTCAAAGGTTATTTTTCCCTTTATCTATGACTACGAATCTTGGAAATCCAGTTTTCTGAAAAATCTTGGAATACCTTTTGAAGGCAAGTACTTCAGGAAAAGTGAAGTATTTTCTGTGAATATAATGAATTCCTGGTAAATATTGAGATTGCCACATCAGCTTTACCCAGAGAAGACCTGAGACACAAGGGAAGAGAAACCGAAGTATCTACTGTGACAAGTATGCCTTTGGGCAGTCCAAGAATAGAAGGAAAGAGGTCAGTCAAGAGTTCTTCCCTTGAACAATACTGAGGAAGGGAAACTGTATTGATTTCAGTCCCCTAGAAAACTGTAATGGGTTTACGTGGCAAGGTTTTGGTAGCAGGGGGCCATAGGGATGGCTTCTGTGAGAAGAATCTAGAAGCTGCCCCATGTTTGGTAAGGGCCTCACTGCTGACCAGAGCTGAGCCAATAAGTGATGTTGTTTGTGCCTCTGTGAGAGCATATTTAAGACAGGGAAAAAAGCAACAACAACAACAACAAAAAAACACGCTGCTACACAGAAGCTGGGAGAATGAGAGGAGTGTGGAACGGTCTTGCAGGCACCAAGGTCAGTGAAGAAGGAGGGGGAGAGGTGCACCAGGCGCCAGAGCAGAAGTCCCCTGCGGCCTGTGGTGAGGACCATGGTGAAGCAGGCTGTCCCCCTGCAGCCCATGGAGTACCACAGTGGAGCAGGGTTCCACACTGCAGCCTGTGGAGGAGACCATGGTGGAGCAGGTGGACCTGGACTGACAGACGCTGCGGCCTGTGGAGGACCCCCACCGGAGCAGGCCCCATGCCAGAGCTGCAGCCCGTGGAGAGGAGCCCACACAGGAGCAGGTGACCTGGCAGGAGCTGCTGCCCGTGGGGGACCCAGGTTGGAGCAGTTTGCTCCTGAGGGATGGACCCCATGGTACAGACCCATGTTGGAGCAGTTCTTGAAGAGCTGCTGCCTGTGGGAAGCCCACGCCAGATCAGTCCAGGAAGGACTGCATCCCGTGGGAGGGACTCCACAGCACAGGGGATGAGAGTGATCGAGAAGGAGCAGCAGAGATGAAGGGCTATAGACTGACCATAACCCCCATTCCCCTGTTCCCCTGCGCCACTTGGGGGGAGGAGGTGGAAGAGGGTGGATAAGGGGAAGGCGTTTTTGTTTCTTTCTTTCTTTCCTTTGTCTCTCACTTCTCTAACTTATTAGTAATAGGCAACAAATCTTACTATCTCCCTATGCTGAGTCTGTTTTGCCCGTCACGATAATTGTTGAGCAATCTCCCTGTCCTTATCTCAACCCTTGAGCCCTTTTCATCGTATTTTCTCCCTGTTCCTCTTTGAGGAGGGGGAGTGAGAGAGCAGTTGTGGTGGAGCTCGGCCAGAGAGAAGTGAAGTAAAAGTGTCCTTCTAGTATTACTGACCACATTTCAAGAAGCAGAGCTCTTCAATAGCTTTGATTTTGATTTTGAATAAGAAGGCATTAACTGGGGAAATTATTTCAGATGAGAATCATTAACAATGGCAGTGTTTGAGAAAAACTACTCGACCATCCAGATTCAGGTTCAAAGTCATTCTGAATGCTTTCTCTACAGCTTCCTGTAGCAGTCTGTCCTGCCTGAGCACAGCTTAGTTGCTACTGTGTGTTTAGTTACAAGTATGGGTGCTTTGCACATCACAAAACACTTATTCCTTGCAGCCTAACCAGATGCACCTTTGGACTGGTACTTTAGCTGATATTTCTAAATAGGCAGCTTTTACACCTTAAAACTGTGTGTAATATGGATGACTTGTGGTTATGAATGAAACAGTGTTGAAAATGAGTGGGCATTGTAGTCATGATTGTATTACTCTGTCTTTTATTTTTTCGTGATCATAAAAAAGACAAATATTTTCTTTTTCTATTTTTTCCTGTACCTGTGTTATCTCCCTTATGCTTTATTTTTATCCCTTTGTTTTAGCATGTTCTTACTCAGCTCTGACACTTCCCAAGCTGTTGCTCCCAGAAGCCACATGATAATGTAAAGCATCTGGGGTAGAACAAATCATACATCTTACTGTAGTTTGGCCAATTAAAATGATCAAGAGTGTTTCCATGAAATGGAAGAGGACTTTGTAACAGAAGTCTGAAAAGTAACAGTCTGACTTCTGCCATGTAGAAATCTTTTAATAACAAAACACAGAAACAAAGGAACTAAGAGAAGTGAATACAATGTCCAGATTTTCTAAAGGACAAGCTAAATGTATTAATGCAAGTCAAATTCTGTTGTTTTAGGAAGTAAAATCAAGTCATCCATTTCTGTGTGCCACAGGATCATGTGAGGGGGTGAGGAAGGAACATTACAGTCAGAAAAAATTACGTGAACTCTTAAGTAGTGCCAGGGTAGATTTTATATGTTGGTGTTGCATAGTATTTTGTTGTATCCTACGTTTCAGTACATGTAAAGCATGTTTTAGGCCTTTTGTGCTCATGACTTCCTGAGAACCTATTTTTGATTACCACGCACGCACAGATTAAGAGTCTGTTTTAATGCACAGTCTGAAGTGAGATCCTGGAGAGAAGGTGGGAGGAGAAAGTGACCCAGTGAGACACAAAAAAGCAAAAAATCCCAACAGACAAAGGAGGTCAGTAGAAGAGTCAGACAACAGATTCAGGACTGCAGGTCTTCCAGCAAAGTATTTTCTGCAATGCATTGCACTGGATATCTCTTTAAAATGGGACTGTTTATCCTTAATAGAAAAAGCAAATATAAGTAAGTGAAAAATAGGGAAAGGCTTTTGATAAGTGATTTGCTCTAGGGAATTGTACTCAGGGATAGACACAGAGAAGCTTCATCTTCCGTCTTGTACTTGACACTTTCTAGTTTAAAGAGAACTTGGGAAGATGTATTGGAGAACTATCAGAAAATGTAGACTGAGAGGTACTTTATCTATATTTGATAGTACTGTGCAATATCAGAGGGATGTTACTGATGGATTTGAAGCCTTGGAAAGAATACATAAATAAAACTATCAGTGGAGACATAATATCTAATGCTTTGCAAGTTTCAAAAAAATAATACACATACTCCTTAAAAGAGATCTGACAGCTTCTAGAGCAGGTAGACATGTGCCATAGCATGTCACAATTTCAGATGAGTGAAGAATAGTTGTTGAGTCATTGAACAATAAACTAATGCATGGCATCTCTGATCATTTCTCAAAGCTTAATTGGGGTGTATATGAATAAACGTGAAATACTTCTCAATGGTAATGGCACATTCAAAAGATTCAGTGTGTTTCTAGATAACATCAATTGGCTCAAAAAGTAAGCACAGATGCTAACCACAGGAATATATCAAAGATATCACTGGAAACACAATACACATTCTCTTAAGGTAAACACTCTCCATAGTAAGCCGCTAAGGGATATTTGGAAGAGGAGGATTTAGATTATTTTAAGTACAAAGAGACTGATTTGTCTGCCTGCATTTATTACTATTATTATTATTATTATTATTGTTATTGTTATTATTATTAATTTCCCCTCTTTCAGCTGTAAAATGCACAATGAAACACCAACACCTGTGCTGGGAGGTGAAATACCCAAACCAATCACTAACTATTTCGATTAGAGAGAAAGTCTTCTGATAGACAGGTTATTTTGTAATTTTTCTCAGTTGGATTATTCAGTTTCTTTGGGCTTATCCAGTAAAGCCAGACTAAACGACAGACTAAGGAGAATAGTGATGTGGAATCAGTGGACAATTCCTAATGCATGTGCTGTCTTGCCTGAGGTGCTCCAAGTGCCTCACACACAAATGGAAAGAGTGGGAGTGTTTCCAGTTTGTGTTTAGTTTGTGTTCAGAACAAGGATATTGCCTGTCTTCTGCAAATGACTACTATACAAAGAAGTTCCTGTTAATGCAACATTGAGTCTAAGGAGAGGTTTGCAGAGAACCGGGCAGGTCAGCTCAGGCACTGCGTCGTGCTAATACTGAAATCTGGCTGCCAGACTGGAAGTGGCTCGTCTTCTGGGTGACTTGAAGAGGAGGTTAAGAATCACAGCTATATGTATCCATAACCACAGTGAGACAGCTACAAAAATTAGGATAGAGGCCACATGCCCAGATTCTTTATGCCCTACTCTTACAGCCGAAATCAAAATAAAAAGATTTTGGTATTGGTATTGTAAGAGTTTTGTATATCTTTCTATATGGTGGTGGCAGTTAATGTGTCAATGAGTACATCACTGTAAATTCTCAGCACAAAAATGGTTGACTCAAAAGAGAGAAGCCAAAATAGAAATCGAATGATGTGTGTCAACCAGCTCTTGATAAGCTTCACCAGATGAGTCTTCGCAATTGGCTCATTGTCCTGGTTCCAGTTAGGACAGAGTTAATTTTCCTTATAGTAGCTGGTAGGGTGCTATGTTTTGGATTAGGATGAGAAGAGCACTGATAACATGCTGATGTTTTAATTGTTGCAGAGCAGTGTTTACACCAGGCCAAGGACTTTTCGGCTTCTCGCTCTGTCCTGCCAGCGAGCAGGCTGGGGGTGCAGCAGGAGCTGGGAGGGGACAGACCCAGGACAGCTGACCCAAACTGGCCAAAGGGGTATTCCATACCATCTGACGTCATGCTAAACAATATATAGGGGTGGCTGGCCGGGGTGGGGGGCTGGCTGCTCGGGGATAGGCTGGGCATCGGTCAGCAGGTGGTGAGCAATTACATTGTGCATCACTTGTTTTTCACACATTATTATTATTAATACTATTATCATTATCACTATTATTATTATTGTTATTATTATATTCCTGTCTTAATAAACTGTCTTTATCTCAACTCACAGGCTTCACTTTCCCATTTCTCTCCCCCATCCTAGAGAGGGAGGGGGGAGGGTGAGCGAACGGCTGTGTGGTGTTTAGCTGCCAGCCGGGTTAAACCACAACACTCATCCTCAGGCTGTTGTGTTTGCATGACTGAGAACATGCTTGAAATGATTACTATTCTGGCTTTTAAATTTAAAGACGGCTTATTGAATCAGCTTAGTATTAACCAATTTTATCCCCGTTTTATCTAATTGGAATCTCAGAAATGGAACATCCCAGCCCTTTCACATCTTGTTATAGAGACCTGTGTTTCTGGCACAGCTGGATGACTGAACTGTTACTCAAGAAAGCCCTTATGCTATTTCTGTCAGCTGCTCCCAAAGAATTCAGAGGGGGATTCTTTGCTTTGTTTGCATGCCTGAGCCAGCATTTGATAATTATTCTGTACATGTGCCTTGCCAAACCGTTCTTGTCCTCTAATCCCTGAAGTAGCTGAGGAAATGGATTGCCATTACAGAGAGATGCACCTGTCATGAAGACCACCTTTTTCGATTACTTGATGTACGGCAGTGTCAAGAGTAATGACTGAGTTTATTTTGTAGTGAGGTTTCATTCAATTGTACAACTACTCTTCCTGGTCTGTGTTTTCCCGGATAAACTCCTATTTATGACTTCCTCCATAGCTACTTCTCAGCAAATCCATCTGAAAAGGCCTGAGGGAAGATACCCATGAACAGATTGTTCTTTAATAAGCTGAGAAGTGTCTTAATGTTTTATGCAGCATACGAGGGTTCACTGTGGAAATTAAAGAGTACCTCAGTTTCAAAAGCTCTCATAAACAGCCCTTTCTTGGAGTTTTTCAATGCACTGTAACTTCAGACTAACTGCTGCTACTGTGTTTCTGCATTTTGTGTGTGAGATCAGCCTCTGTCTGACAGAAGAAGGGACAAGAGGGCATTGTACAGCCTTCTCAACCAAGCCTTGTTGCAGCCTTCCTACTTTCTGAAGCAAAGTGATTGTCAAGGTCAAGTGAGGCCCTCTCCCAAAGAGCAGGAGCCCCATGCTGTTCCCTTGCCTGTAAGTGCCCGGCCGTCATGTTCTGTGCTCTGAACAGCGCATAGCAGGCTCACACGCAAGCAGGCAGCAGATGCGGCAGTGGGCAGGAGGTGGGAGTTGTAACAAGAGAGCTTACCCAACAGCTGATGAAAATTTTCTGTCAAAACTTTTTTTTTTTTTTTCATGGAAAACTATTTGTTTGGTGCATTTTGCTTAGGATAAGTTACTTTTCTGTTGACAAGTTAGACAGCTTCTTAGATTGTCTGTTTTCAGGGCTGATGGAAAGTCATTTTTCTCCAAGACTTCCCAAACTATTTTTATGAGCAGCTCTGTTTTTCATATGTGACAAGGAATTTGAGCTTGCTGTATGAATTAAATGTATACATTTTCTAGGAATGAAATGTGCCAGAGTTTGTATTGTGGTGGAAGTTAGAAACTGTAGAATACATCACTGACTGTGAGAAGGGAGAGTGGGACATAGACGGAGGTGGGCTCATCTATACAAATACACTTAATATTTCCAGTGCATCTCAGTAGGTCTGGGTCTGACTTGTCGAGCCTAACAATTGTTTTTAAGTTGCCCCAAATGCCTCAGCTAATTATAAAAGAGGAAAAAATAAGAATTTTGTTCCTTTACTCCAACAGATGGGATAGAGTGCTCAAAAAGGACTGTAACTTTCCCATTCCTTCTACTAGAGGAGTCCTACAGCTCAACAGTTACTACTCTTTCTCTAGAGTATGCACTGTCATAGTGAAAATGCTTATCGGTTTCTCTGCTAGCAGGACGTATAGCTTGGACAGAGTCATACAAACTGGATAATTTGAGAGTAGGGACCAGAAGCACCCTGGTTGTCAAGGTCATATGCTCAACCATAAGCTCACAGACTATCCCAGTAGAAACAAATTAAGATGAAAGAACACAATAAGATAGCCATTCTGGCAAGCAGCCTGCTTAAATAATGTTTGTTTGTTTTTTTCTTGGCAGGCTGGATAAGTCTGCAAAAGCTGCTAAGTAATCACAGAGTTGAGAATCCCTCACTTTAAAGACAAAGCAAACCAGATTTGAGGCATTTAGAAAACTGGGTACAACAGAGAAAGTTATGAGGTGGCAAAACTGTACAACTGTAGTTTCCAGACTGCTGGAGGAAGCTACCATCAGCGTTCAGGAGCTGATAAAAGTCACTGCCAGGTGACAACAGAGTTGTAAATTTTAAGGGAAGAAAAACTCAGTAGGACTATCATTGATTATGATTTTCAGAAAAGAGAAGTGCTTGCCACCTGGAAGCTAGCTACCAGCCCATGAGACCTGCGTGACTTACTGGCCATGACACAGGCAAAATGACTTGTGCCACAGTGAATGTAAATGCTCAGTTGTAGAGATGCCTTCAGGTCCTGACAGGTGACGCTGCTGAGAGGATCATCTCCTCATGCTGGAGCTTACTAACTGTTCAAGCTGGCATAAACTAGCATTGCAGCTGTGTAGAGGTGTCCACCCTACCTGCTCTGCTGTCTGTGCCCATCACTGAGCGCCTGTTGTCTCTTGTGACTGCACAGGCATTCGTGAGGTGAACAGTGAATTGGTTCTTTCTTATAATCAACCCACTGAAAACAAATGGCTGTTATTAATCCAGACCACTTCTCTGAAAAGGTTCATTGCAGAAACACTCCAGGAATGTCTAAGGAAATGCAGATGCTGTCATGGAAAATGAAAGTAGTCAATGTGTGGTAAGATTTGAGATGAAATTTTAAAAAAATATATAAATCCTCAAAGCTCTAACATTCTACAGAGGGCAAAAGGTTAACATAAAAGCATAACAATAAGAATATCAAATTGAACGGAAGAATGAGATACTAAGTTTTCAGGTTCTTAGACCAGTACCATTGCACCTTTGCTGTGACAATAGTGAGGAAGCCTTAATAATTACAATTATTTTCTAAACAAATCTGAAGTTCCATGAGTGAAGATACACTAAGCTGTGTGAAAGAAGAGCTTTAAGATGAAGCAAGCATCCATGTCTCAAAAACTGTTCCGGAAGAAGCAGCAAAAAATAAAAAATAAAATCTATAACATACAGCCTGAAAAGGAAGCACTAGGAGAAACAAGAGCGAATGTGTGAATTAATATTGCCACAAAAGCTGAAACAGTTTCTGAAAGGCATCACTGTATAACAATTAAGGAAAGCAGTGTTCTGACTGACAAGTTTATACCAACTGGAAGACCTGTTACAAATAAACAGAGGAAAATGTTAGAAACAAATAGCAAAAATCAAATAGCAAAAGCCACTCACAGACTTCATATATTTTAAGAAAGCATTTGTTAGACTTCAGCATCAATGTCATTCTGGAAGATCTTGAAATGTTATGGTATCCAATGAAAATTATATACATTATAAACATTATAGCAAGGCTTAGCTTTATATTTCAACTAAGCCTAGCTTCAGTGAATAGTGTAGCATAGAACTCAGCGTCAAATGAAAATGCCTTCCCATGTTTCAACTTTATGGAATTGCTTGCTTGCTTGCTTCATTATGCAAATGGATAATTATACAGGAAAGAATTTAACATTTGTTTTATATAGTACCAGATAGCTTATTTCACTTGAGATTTAGATTTTGCTGATGATACCGTGACTACCCTACCAACATGGTTGTAAAAGAGCTTGTCCAACATTACAGAAAGTTAGCCTTAATAATTAACAGTGAAAAAAAGAATCTAAAGAGAACTCAACAACTTTCAATACAAATTTTCTGAAAGATGTAATTGACAGTAATAAAGGTCATTCAGAGGGGATTTAAGTAGGCAAGACAACAACAGCTTTCCCCAGCTTAAATGCTTACAGCTTAACACTGCTTGGACTTGCAAGCGTATCAAAAGCAGTATCCATTCAGAGCTCTACCTGCTCAATAAAATATCTCCATCACTGGCTAACACCTATGATATGTGCATTGCACAGTGAATGATGAATTTGCATTTCATACTCATTACAGTGAAACTATATATTTACAGGCTTGAGAAGTACATTCCACATGAAGAGTCACGCATTGACTTCCTAGGTAATCTGAAAAAAATGAAATTGAAAAAGAGCGAAAAAAGAGGACCTGGGAGCAAGATACTTTTGCATCCAAGTATCTTAGGAATGTCCCTTCATTTGATGAGCAAATAGTTAATTTGTTTAATAAAGTATTACATACACAGTGCCATAGCTAGGTCTATGGTACACTTTAAAAGCACAACATCAAAAAATACTGTTAACTTACGCAGCTGTTCACTTGGTATTTACGAGAACATAACCGTCAGGTCTGCATGGAGAGGTCAGGCTGCCAGAAGCTGCCGAACATGCTTGGACTCCCTGCAGGGTGCTCTTCAGCTAAGTCCAAATGTATAGTTACAAGCAAACAGTGTGGGCAATTGCAGAGGTGGACTAAGAACAGCCTTGGACCCCATGCTTAACTGTCAGACCAGGCTGCCATTGGTACACCTCACTGTCTCTGATTTTAATGGAAGATAAAAAACCTTGAATGTGAAATGAAAGTGAAATAATACTTTTTCCCAATCAACATCACTGTAGACTTCCTTTATGAAGTGATAGAAAATAAGCAAAAGACTCGATTTTGTCTTTCAAGAAATGGTTGTCCCATAGCTTCTCCCTAGAAGACAAACTCAGAATGGCTTCTCCTAATGAGCTGGCTATCCAGGATGAACTCAGACAGCCCACAAACAGGGAATTGGTTCTATAGGATTTGTACAATTAACGACTGCCGGCCAGTGGGCTTGAAATGTGAAAATATTAAAACATTCTGCCCAGTATTAACACAGATATGCTAGACTTTGTATCATAGTAAATGCACTCTTCTACCCATCAAATTTCTGTCAATAGTCTTCTTTCATGAACTCAAAGCCAAGCTTTGTAAATATTATAACAGATTACTTTTGCTTACTTTTTATCAAAACTAGATGACTAAGAACTAATTCTCAGCAGTGTGGGGTACCTACACTTCCAGTTAATATAAACAAGAGCTCATGACTACTAAAAACTCTTTCTCGTGGATTTAAACAAATCTTTCTCTTTACAACTCAGATGCATTTTATGCCTTCTCATACTCTTCTTACAACTGGCAATAGAACAGACTCATTTTGTACTCATATTTTTATGGTGTGACTCACACTTATTTTTAAAATCATTATTCAGGTAATGTAGCATAATGTATTCTGGAGATTCTGCAATTAGAGAAAACTGCTACCAATAAGATGTCATTTGAATAACTCTGTATTTGTGCCTTTTGCTTTAATTCATTGACCCTTAGTACTTCCAGCAGTCCCATTTGGGGATTCTAGCTCTCAAGGAAATAATGAGGTTGAAAACTGCATCATTAATGTCATTCTTCTTGGTGATAAAGGAGAAAAAGCTGTGAAGAAAGGGCGAAAAAAAAAAAAAACACACTTTTTTTTTCTTTTGTTCATGGCAAACATGTACTGCTGATAATAATACTGCTGATTCTGGGTCCTCTGACATGTCACCAGTACTGTACTGAGGTGAGCCCAAACTGCATTAGATGATATGGGGTTTTCTGAAGCTGTTGATCGTCTTTTTCCTAGTTGCTGGGAATGACTTCTCCCCTTCTAGCCCTTGACACTCTGCCTCACATTGACATTTCAGCTTTGGTGAAGATATACCCCAGTTCCTCCAAAGCTCACCTGATTTATCTGCAGCAATGTTTTGCCTTCATTTAGGTGTGAACCTCTGGAGAAATCAAAAGCACTCATTCATTAGTCTCACTGGAATTCTTTTTAAATGGCAAAGAAGCTCCAAATGAAAGCAATGCAGTTTATTCAAACAAGACAGTTAAATTTTCATTTTAGACTGAAAATAAATGCATAAAAGCAAAAAAAAGAGATTTTGAGTATGCCTAGGCTTTAGTCCAGGGCTGTCAGGCACCTCATAGCAGTAGTCACCAGGGATTGTTTTAATAGAACAAAGCCTCAAGGGCAGCAGCCCACGGCTCACTGTCTCCATTTATATCCCAGGTTTTCTGATTGCTCTTGAATGTCAATGATGCTTCGAAGTCCACCAAAAAAACCTCTCTTTCAGAGAACATCCCTTGAGATGCAGCCTTAGGCATCTGTACGATGGCTGGCAGGAGGCCCTCAGAAGCTTACCTGGGTATGACCCCCCATGAAGGGCAGAAGGATAATTCAGGAAGCTGGTTCATCTCCTCATGTTTATTTATTCTTTTCATTAACATTTATAACCTAAAGTATTTTACAAATCACATGATAAAAGTGGGGGGAGGGGGGGTGGTTGTTGTTGTTTGTTTTTTAATTTTAAATTTATTATGCAACAGCTTCAGTCACCTTCTGGTTTACTGACATTTTAGGGAGACCACATTTGCACAGTAAAGCATGATGCCAGTTTTAAGGGACGTCTTGTTTCATGGTATCTGCATCTGGATTTTTAGCAATCCATACAGGAGAAGTGCTCTGAATAGAGGTTTTGGCTGTAGCATAAAAAGAGAGGACCCACTTGCAGATGAAATCCCAATTCTTTAGAGGTCCAAGAATCTCTTGAGAAAGCAACACTCAGTGAGTGATATTTAAATAATACAGCATTCTAATTGGAAAGTTTACTGTGTAGTGGGTTTACGTGGCAAGGTTTTGATAGCATAGGGCCACAGGGGTGGCTTCTGTGAGAAGGATCTAGAAGTTGCCCCATGTTTGGTAAGGGCCCCACTGCTGACCAGAGCTGAGCCAATAAGTGATGTTGTTTTGCACCTCTGTGAGAGCATATTTAAGAAAGGGGGGAAAAAAACAAACGTTGTGACACACAGCAGCTGGGAGAGTGAGAGGAGTGAGGAACAGCCTCGCAGGCACCAAGGTCAGTGAAGAAGGAAGGGGAGAGGTGCTCCAGGCACTGGAGCAGAAGCCCCCTGCGGCCTGTGGTGAGGACCATGGTGAAGCAGGCTGTCCCCCTGCAGCCCATGGAGTACCACAGTGGAGCAGGGTTCCACCTTGCAGCCTGTGGAGGAGACCACGGTGGAGCAGGTGGACCTGCACCGACAGAGGCTGTGGCCTGTGGAAGACCCCTGCCGGAGCAGATTCCGGGCCCGACCTGTAGCCCGTGGAGAGGAGCCCACACAGGAGCAGGTGACCTGGCAGGAGCTGCTGCCAGTGGGGGATCCAGGTTAGCGCAGTTTGCTCCTGAGGGACGGACCCCGTGGTCCGGACCCATATCTGGAGCAGTTCTTGAAGAGCTGCTGCCTG
This sequence comes from Anser anser, assembly GCF_964211835.1. Classification (NCBI taxonomy): domain Eukaryota; kingdom Metazoa; phylum Chordata; class Aves; order Anseriformes; family Anatidae; genus Anser; species Anser anser. The sequence continues at coordinate 73,610,942 of NC_139720.1, forward strand.
TGGGAAGCCCACGCCAGATCAGTTCAGCAAGGACTGCATCCCATTGCAGGGACCCCACAGCACAGGGGACGAGAGTGATCGAGAAGGAGTGGCGGCGAAGAAGCGCTATAGACTGACCATAACCCCCATTCTCCCATTCCCCTATGCCGCTCGGGGGGAGGAGATGGAAGAGGGTGGATGGGGGGGAAGGTGCTTTTGATTTCATTCCTTTGTTTCTCGCTTCTCTAGCTTGTTAGTAATAGGGAATAAATCTTACTGTCTCCCTATGCTGAGTCTGTTTTGCCTGTCACGATAATTACTGTGCGATCTCCTTGTCCTTATCTCAACCCTTGAGCCCTTTTCATCGTATTCTCCCTGTTCCTCTCTGAGGAGGGGAAGTGAGAGAGCGGTTTTGGTGGAGCTCGGCCGCCCACCCAAGTAAAACCACCACATACTGCAAATTCAACTTTTGAATATTGTCCTTTTTTTAAAAAAAAAAAATTATTTCTGTAACTTTTTTCAAACTTGCAAAGAGTTTGATGCTTCAAAGTTTGTTCCTTAGTAAACTTTTCACCAGCTAGCCCCAAAGCAAACTATATAGGATCCACTATCTTGGTATTTGCAGAAGTCCGAACTTCCAGACTTCAAACCCAAAAGTAGGGTTAAAGGATGGGTTTATTCTCCATAAATATACTTTTGTTGTAAGAGAAAACATCTAGCTATATTTTAATAATGTATATGTTCTCTTCTGGTGATGGTATTGTGGGTAGAAAGGGATCAGTTGGGTCTCTCTACTCAGAATCTGAAGGCATCTATTGTTTGGTTGTAGCATTAGCCACGTCCATTAGTCCATTACAGCCATTAGGATGTAACACAGAACAATAATCTTGTCTGTTCACTGTTGTCAGTCATTGAAGACCTCACAGAACTGCAAATCCTGAAGTTCTGGCCAACTTGTACCTAAAAGCATTCTGTATTTTACCCCTAATAATTCACCCTGTGTTTTCAGTTGCACAGTCCTTACACCTCCATTTCTGAACTGAAAGGTGCAGTAAGTTATGTAGCTGGGTTTTTTTTCTGCATTGACAGCAGCTGTATTTTACCAGTAAACCGTGTACATACATCTTCCTTCAAGAGGTATTAGAGACTTCATTAATGCTTAAAAAGGTTTTTTGAAATGTCTTGCTGAAAGACTTTATACAAACGCAAAGTATTATTTATATTTGTTATTATTTGAGACCCTTTTTATTCCTTTATGTATTTCTCTAGGATGTTAAATTCAGTCATTTATGGAGTGCTCGGAAAGCTTCTGAACTGTTTGTGACAGGACTGAGAAACGTGTAATGAGAAACCTAAGGGAAAATGGGCTTCATGCGAGAGCAATCCAATTTCCCCTCCAAATAAAATCTATGAGCATCATAACATCAGCTCAGCTACTGCTCACAGTGTAAAATAATTTCATTTGAAATAACCCTTTTCTTCAGTCCTTCCATGTGAGCTGTCTCTTCTGTCACAGTAATAGATTAACAATGATAATCCTAATGAGAGGTGCCACCCATGGCAGCAAGACCTGAGCTTTGGCTTGTAGGCAGTAGAAAATGAATTTTGATATAGAACAGCATCTGAGCATGGCACTGGCTGAGGTAAATTGAAGTGACTAAACTGTATCGATTAGAATCAGTCTGAAAGTTTCATGTTTTCCAGGGGAAGAACAAAGAAAAAAGACAGTTTGGGATATTGGAAACTTTCTTTCTTGTTAGTACACCTTTTGTGTTCAGGGCAGTTCAGCACCTGTTTGGCCCATTTTAAAACTACTGGATGAAGTTCTTAAGGTGTCTCTCGAAGAAGCAGTGCAATTGAAGGAACTGAAATGTTAACATTGGGCTGGATTACATTCTGAGGTATGTGCTCTCAGCTGTAGCATGGAACGAAATGGTGATAAAACATAAAGAGTTAAATATTTAGCTAGAAAATGCAATGAGTACAATACTGGTGACCATTTCTGCATTACAGTCCATGTCCTCTTGGGTCTTGTTTTCATGGGAAACTACTGTGAAATACACAAAAGTCTGAATGTATGGTGCAAGAGATATGGTGCACAAATTTTTCTTCTCACAACAGTTACATGAACCTTCTGTGTGTTTGTTTTTTTTCTTTGTTTGTTTGTTTAATTTCTGTTGGAGTTAGAATAAGTTTACTAAATTAACCTGCATAAAAGCACCCCTGTGATATGAAAATAAAAGCAGGGAGCTAAGGTGAAATGGCTACTCTGCAACCACCCTTACTGCATACAGACAGGCCGAAACAACTTTACATTTTGAATTAGGTTCCTAAATCCTCCATTCAAATTCAGGTACCCTGCATCAAGATGTATTTAGGCAAAAGCCTAAGTGTCTTAAACATTTCTCCCTGACATAAATATGTGCTATAGGTTCTTTGATAATCGGATCATAGTCAGCGCACCATAATACAACTTCAGGGTTCAAACTGTATTTTCCTATCTCTCGAAAATGTTGATAAAATCCTGAAATATAAAATCTCTCTTCTGGGAGGCTGTCAGTCCCCTGACACTCCATCCAGGTACCACACCGAGCCTTTATGCTGACCTCTCTTTCTAGAGCAGAGCATGTTCCGTGCGATCTGAACCCAGGCATGGCCACAGGTCAGCAGCACAGTAGCTCAGAGGAGGAGGCAAAGGAGCAATGCACATCTGCAGCACACTGTACAAACCTTGTACCAGCCTCCACTCCTGGCTGCCTCAAGTGACTGTAGATGCTAGAAGCAGGGAAGGGGTTAAAGCTAATGTGTTTCTGTCATTCAGGTCAGTCCTTTTACAGTCAAGCCAGGCTTCAGGCTTCGTAAATTCAAATTTCCCTTCACACTAGGCAAGGGAAAAAGTCAAGGTGATACATCTTTAAGAACTGAAGATGAGATCATCTTCTGTTTATAGAAAATGAAATCAACCAAAAGCTGCACAGCAGCAGGCTGAGTGCATTTCTCAAACTGCATGGAAAGGGCACTATCTGGGAATTTCTTTCCAAATGAAAAGGGAGCACATATCCAGCCAGAACTTGTCTTGAAATATGACTCCTAGACACTGCCTTTATTTCTTAGAGAGATTTGATGTTTTGGCTGGTTTTATGTTATTTCTTCTGCAGTCATTTAATTCCATCTGCGCAGTCATGACAGTGAAAAACAGGTCTTTCTTTTTCCACTGGGTATGACTGAGAAATCATGATAGCACTTTGAATCTCATCTCGGAAAAGAAGCATCTGTTGCAGTTATAGAGCTATTCTTAGACATCAAAATAAAGCAATAAAGCCCATGTAAGAAACCATCCCACCCTAATATTTCCATGATCAAAGGTTCCATAAGAAAAAGGAGTTAACGTTATGTGTAAAAAGACCTCGCCCCCATGCAAGCACATACAAACAGATGTACAGACACAAACGCAGATGCACTGACACAGCCTGAGTCATTACTGGATCGAGCATTGCCAGGCAGAGGGCACAAGAGGGATTCCTGAAATACTGACGGAAATGTCACGGGTCACGTTTGCAGCCTTGGCTTGTCCCATATAAAAACTTGGAAAAGGTATTCTTAAATTAGTGTATCCATAAATCAAAGTGATGCCTATGTCTAACCTTGTGTTTTGAAAGCTGAGTGATGTCACATTTTCTTCTCAACTGTTCTGTGCCTTGCATTGCTCAGCGCAAGTCACACTAGGGTCAGCTTTTCTTGTGATTTCTAATTTTAGCAAAGACTTAATAGCTTCATGGAAGAAATAAATCTGTTGTGAGATTTGTCTTTGACTGGTTTTATACACTGTAGCTTTGTCTGGCAGAGAAGAAACAGTCCATAAAACTCTGTGAAAACTCACGAAGAGGTGATTTCACCAAAGTCATCGGTGCTGGCCTGGGGTCAGGTCTAGCTCCTCAGACTGTCAGTCTGGGTCACCAGCCTCTGGAGCTTCCATTGGCAGTTCAGAAAGCAGAGTTCAAATAGGATTTTAGCACAAAGTGTAAGCAGGACTTGAAGGGCAGGGAGGGGAATGAAAAATGCTGATGGTCTGTTGAGGGTCATTACTTGCAATAACAGGGCAAGGAGGCAAAGTATTGCTCTGGCACTTAATGTCTTGGGCTTGATCCCATCTTTCTCTGTCACAGATGGCACAGAGAAAGTAAGATGTCCGTGTAGGGCAATGACTATAAGGAAATGTTTCTCTTGGTCATTAATGAGCTTAGACTGTGACAACAAAAAACACAGTACAAGGGTGTACACGAGGCTGCTGGATCCTCTTACAGACAGCAAGGAAATCAGTACAGCTCCAGGCCAGAAGCCCCATTCTGCCATGACCTGTACCCTGTGGGAGAGAAGGAACCACCACGAAGCGCGGCTGTCCTTGGACACCCCGCAGCACTGTCGGCTGCCAGCCAGCCAGGAGGGGAGAGCTGCCCGCGACAAGTGCATCAGCAAGCAGGAAGGGAGAGTTGTACAAACCACTTTGTTGATTGGAAAGCGCTCCACAAACAAGGCCCTGCACAATCTTCTGGGGGAAATGGAAAGCAAGGGACTGGCTGACAGAAATAGGATGACTTGGGTTGGAAGGGACCTTAAAGATCATCTAGTTTCAACCTCCCTGCCTTGGGCAGGGATGCCACCCACTTGATCAGGTTTGCCAGGGACCCATCCAACCTGGTCTTGAACACCTCCAGGGATGGGGCATCCACAACTTCTCTAGGCAACCTGTTCCAGTGCCTCACCACCCTCAGAATAAAGAACTTAGTCCTAACATCCAATCTAAATCTCCCCTCTTTCAGTTTAAAACCATTCCACCTTGTCCTATCATTATCTACACGAGCAAAGAGTCCCTCTCCACCCTTTTTATAAGAACCCTTTATTTATGTATTGAAAGGTTGCAATGAGGTCTCCCTGGAGCCTTCTCTTCTCCAGGCTGACCATCCCCAGCTCTTTCAGCCTTTCTTCATAGGAGAGGTGCTCCAGCCCTCTGATCATCTTTGTGGCCTCATCATCTTTGAAATGACCTCACCTAGCTTTCAAAACCAGTGTGCTTGCTTGTGTGGGTGCATACATACACACTCCGTGGTAGACGTTACTTTTGAGTTATTGCTGAATTTTACTATGGTACCGAATGACAAACCATTGCAGTATAGTATTACTGCATAGAGGGTCCTACTAGGAACGACACAGGCCAGAAAACCACAAAAAGAAAATCGTAATTACAGTGCAATGCGAGCTTCATTTCTGAAATACTGTATTGCTTTATAACTGTCCTTTCAGTTTTGACTTTCACAAGACTCAGAAAATCAGCTGTGAAATTTCACTCCACCTTCATTTACAACCAAACCCAAGTACAATGCATGGTATAAAAACCAGATAGTCTATCCAAGATCATTATATTAAAGGTTTATGGTGTTTATTAACACATGGGCATATCCTTAGCAGTTTTAGACTGGCACAGCTCCATTGGTACACAGCCAACAAATCCCAGCTGAGAAGCCAGCCTTCAAAGTCCCACCCCAAGGACAGTCTTAGAAGTCACTATCAATTTAAACAAGGTTTTCTTTCTTCATTCTGTCACTTTTTCTCTATTTTTTATCAAAGGGAAGACCCTAATTTTATGTGGTTTTGTGTGAAACAAATGTATGTGGTGTATCTATGTGATGTTCTTACATTTAGTTGCATTCTCTAAGTTTATGTATAACAGAAGAGTGTATTTTAATTGCAAATATATATATAATTTTTCAGATTGCAAAGTTTCACATTGCCATTTCTCCTTGGGCCCTAAATCATTCATAGAACAAGATGAATTATGACTAGTAAATGGAATGATTCTGATACCGTCTTGTATCTTCACTGATCATTTACTCACCCTCTGTCTTACCAGGATAAATTCAAACTCATTCTACATGGAAGGAGGGGGTTTAGCAGAACTGCCACCCTGGACTTCTGGAGGGCAGACTTCGGCCCATTAAGGAGAATGGTTGGTGGAGTCCCTCAGGAGGCAGTCCTGAAGGGCAAAGGAGTCCAGGAAGGCTGGACACTCCTCAAGAAGTAAAGCATAAAGGCACAGGAGCAGGCTGTCCCCATGTGCTGAAAGATGAGTCATCGTGGAAGAAGTCTGGCCTGGCTGAACAGAGAGCTGTGGTTAGAGCTCAGGAAGAAAAAGACGGTTTATGACCTTTGGAAGAAGGGGCGGTCCCCTCAGAAGGACTACAAAGATGTCATGAGGCTGTACAGGGACAAAATTAGCAGGGCCAAAGCCCAGCTTGAGCTTAATCTGGCTGTTGCTGTTTGAGACACTAGAAAATGTTTTTATAAATGCATAAACAAGAAGAGGACTAAGGAGGATCTCCATCCTTTACTGTGTGTGGGGAGCCACAAAGGATGATGAAAAGGCTGAGGTACTGGATGCCTTCTTTGCCTCAGTCTTTAGCAGCAAGACAAGTTGTTCTCTGGGTACTCAGTTCCCTGAGCTAGTAGAAAGTGACAGGGAGAAGCATGAAGCCCTCATAAAAATATCGAATATCCGAGTTGGAAGGGACCCACAAGCATCATGAAGTCCAACTCCCAGGTCTCATAATTCACAAGGAAATATTTAACAACCTGCTAAACCACTTAGATGTAAGCAAGTCTATGGGACCAGATGGGATCCATCCAAGGGTACTGAGGGAGCTGGGTGAAGTGCTGACCAAGCCGTTCTCCATCATCTATCAGCAGTCCTGGCCATCACGCAAGGTCCCAGTCAACTGGCAGCTAGGAAATGTGACACCCATCTACAAGAAGGGCTGGAATGAGGACCTGGGGAACTACAGGCCTGTCAGTCTGGCCTCAGTGTCAGGAAAACTTATGGAGCAGATCATCTTGAGTACCAATATGCAGCATGTAGAGGACAACCAGGTGATCAGGCCCAGTCAGCATGGATTTATCAAAGGCAGGTCCTGCCTGGTGAACCTGATCTCCTACAACAAGGTAACTCACCCAGTGGATGAGGGAAAGGCTGTGGACGTGGTCTACCTAGACTTCAGTAAAGCTTTTGACACCATTTCCCACAGCATTCTCCTGAAGAAGCTGGCTGCTCAAGGCTTGGACAGGTGTACTCTTCGTTGGGTTAAAAAACTGGCTGGGTGGCCAGGCTCAAAGAGGTGTGGTGCATGGAGTTGAGGCCAGTCACTAGTGGTGTCCCCCAGGGGACACCAGGTCCCCCCCAGTACTGAGACCAGTTCTCTACAATATTTTTATTAATGAGCTGGCTGAGGGGATTGAGTGCACCCTCAGTAAGTTCACAGACAACACCAAGTTAGGTATGAGTGCTGATCTGCCTGAGGGTAGGAAGGATCTGGATAGGCTGGATCAATGGCAAAGGCCAACTGTATGAGGTTCAACAAGGCTAAGTGCTGGGTCCTGCACCTGGGGCACAACAACCCCATGCTGCGCTGCAGGGGGAAGAGTGTCTGGAAAGCTGCCCAGAGGAACAGGACTCAGGATATTGGTTGATAGCCAACTGAACATGGCCAGAAGGGTGCTCAGGTGGCCAAGAAGGCCTACAGCATCCTGACTTGTATCAGAGATAGTACGGCCAGCACCACTAGGGAAGTGATCGTTCCCTGTACTCTTCTCTGGTGAGGCTGCACCTTGAGTACTGTGTCTCAAGTACTGTGTTCAGTTTTGGGCCCCTCAGTACAAAAAGGACATCAAGGTGCTGGAGTGTGTCCAGAGAAGGGCAACAAAGCTGGTGAAGGGTCTAGAAAACAAGTCTTGTGAGGAGTGACTGACAGAGCTGGGGTAGTTTAGCTTTGAGACAAGGAGGCTCAGAGGAGACATTGTACTTTACAATTACATATTAGCAAGGTGTACATCAGTCTCTTCTCCTAAGCACTAAGTGATAAGAGAAAAGGAAATGGCCTCAAGCTGTGCCAGTGGAGATTTAGGTGGGATAATAGGAAAAATTTCTTCACTGGAAGGGTTTTGAAGCTTTGAAACAGGAAGTAGTTGAGTCACCATCCCTGGCAGTCTCCAAAAAAACACGTAGATGTAGTTCTTAATGACATGGCTTAAATGGTGGACTCGGCAGTGCTAGGTTAAAGGTTGGACCAGATAATCCAGAGGTCTTCTCCAATGTAAATGATTCTATGAATAAACAGCATTCTTACAGACATTCTTAAAGTTTTCATCATAACTGTATCTGATTATTTTAAAAGCAGTGACTGCATTTTCATTCAATTTTCATGTGAGATGGTGATAAATATTCATCTTACCATTGGAAGGCTGAGTCACAGAAAGAATTGGTTAAAAACAATTACACTCATCTTGGGGAACCTAGTGTGAGAGATCAAGAGCTATATATTTTTTTCCCTGCTATTGCATTTTGTGACATTTCGTATGTTCCAGGCACAAACAGCATAGACTTACCTGAGTTTGTCTTCAGGATACCATGTAGCAGCTTCAACTGAGAGGTTTTCCTTTCTTGCACTGTAACTTCCCTGCTTCATTTACTACATGCATTACTAGTTTCTGCAACACACAAAGTACAGTGATTATAGACAAGCTATTTCGCTACACAATCCTAAACCAACTCAAGAGCAGGTCCATGTTGGGGTCAAGTATTAAAGATAGATGTTTAAACTGAAAAAGGCTGTTCTCAGACTGTGCAAATTAAGTGATGGTTAGCATTGCAGAGCTTCTGAGCACTTGTGCTATTTTTATTCCATGCCTTTCTACCATTCCCAACATTCTACAAGTGTTGACCAAGATGATTTAAAACCATGACCAAGACCCAACAACATGACTACATAGTATTTGTAATCACAAGTCATTATCAAGTTTAGAACATATCAATATGCAGCAGAGCACTCTGCCACTTCACCTGGAAGGATCACCACTGTAGTTGGTGGCCATCCCTCATACAGACATTCCATTGACAGGATAACACTGATCTTTGACAGTAGGTTCAACAGCATTTGTGGGCAGACGGGAACAAAAGGGCTGACAGGAGTGGGACCCGTCTGGAGGGCAATATTCAACTGCAGTCACAGACAGCCCACCTGCTCTCATTCATTCAGCAATCCTGATATAGCCCATTTTGTTCATCTAGCCACCTGACACCAGTACCTTATAATTTGCTATAACAGGCAAAGATAATGACAATCACTACATTTGTGATTTCTGTACCTTCCGGTCCAATTTGGTGGTTAGATGGCTCCCTGGCCAGCCCAAGGTCTGGAGCTACTCAAACTGCAACCCACTTTCCAAGGCTTAGAAAAATTGATGTAGCCTTTTGTGGTGGTTTTACCGTGCTAGGCAGCTGAACGCCACAACCGCTCTCTCACTCCCCCTCCTTAGATGAGGAGGGGAAAAAGTAAAGGAAAGAACAACTCACAGGTTGAGATAAGGATGATTTAATTAAAGGAAAAAAAAATAATTATTAAGGAAAGATTATTATTAATTAAACAATTTAACTAAACAATTTAACTAAACAACAATTTAACTAAAGGGGAAAGAGGAAAGGGGAAAAGGGAGGGGGAAAGGGAAAACGAAACAAAACAAGTGAAGGCTATGTGGAAGTGCAGAGGAAAGAAATTACTCTCTACTTCCCACAAATGAGCGATGCTTGACCACGTCCTTGAAGCAGGGCCTCAACGCACGTAGCCGGTGTTCGGGAGGAGGACAGACGTTTTCACAACAAGAGCCCACCCCTCCCCTCTTCCTCTTTTTTCCACCTTTTATTGCTGAGTGTGACATCATATGGTATGGAATATCCCTTTGGTTGGTTTAGGTCAGCTGCCCTGGTGATGTTTTTTCTCACATCTTTGCCCACCCCTAGGGGAGTTAGAGAGAGTCCTGATGCTGTGCCAGCACTGTTCAGCAGCAGACACAACACTGGTGTGATACCATTGCTGTTTTAGCTACGAGTGCAGAGCACAGCACTGTATGGGCTGCTGCAGGGAAAGTTAACATCCCAGCTCGACCCAGTACACCTTTAAAAAAAAAGGCATCATCTTACCTTTGGTGTTATTACCCAAACTGAATAGCTAAAGTTTAAGAGTCATTTACCAGTAGAAAAACACATATATAAACAAGAAACCAGCAGAAGAAAGAAATCTTAAGTTGAATAACACGAGGACAATGAATGAGAATGTATGTGTGCATGTACATGCATGAGTGTTTGACAAATATTTATCTTTTCATTGACTTTTCCTAAGATCAGTCATTCTATAAATTACATTATAACTTTAAGCAACCATTTCAGAGACATTGTGGCACTGCATTAAATAATTGACCTTTATTTCTGCTGTCCAACTAAGATATTGGCCGTTCTAAAATTAAAAACCAGTATCAATAAAGATATGATACAGAAATGTATGTGGCATCTCACCATTGAACAATTTTAATTCTAAAATGAAAAGCTCTGGTTTTTTTTCCAAGGTTCATTCTGTTGCACAGAAAAAAAAAAAAGAAAAAAAAAAAGCCCAGCATGACTAATTTTCTGCCTTAATTATAACAGGCTAGCTGAACTGCTTCAGAGCTACGTACTGTAATTCCTTTAAAGCCATGCCTAGAATGCAGTATGGATGCCATTAGGCAATTATATACCACTCTGGGCTGCTTATCATACCAGTGATACCAGAGCAGGAAGAAAGCACTTCCTGCACTGCCCACAGGCTAGTCTTACATTACAATATCCTGTTCAGATGCGAGACAAGCGCTGAACCATCACTGGAAGGCAGCCATGGCTTGAATCTGGATACAGATGACAGGGGAGGAGTTCTCACTTCAACCTCAGCACCAGAAGAGCACATTAAATTTCAGTTTTCTTTGAAACAGTATGAAAAGATGGACATTATCCCTTTCAAATGTATTTATTCAGAGAATGCTTGGTCAAGACCTGATCTCATTTGTTGTTGATCTTGTCACATTTCAAGTTGTAATTTTATAAGCAGCTAATAAGAGAAAACATGCAGAGCTATCATCCTCTTTAATAAACTAAATGCTGAGTCTGGACTGCTCTTGGTTGTATAGGTCTGGCTACGTTTTTCAGAGAAATGCGCGGCAGAGCAATTTCCAACCTAGCATAAAGTTTGGGTGAACTTGCCCAGGCAGAGTTTCCTGCCAATGCAGCAAAGTCTGGACTAGCTTATTTCAGGCTACTTGTGGTATGTCTGTGCACCATTATACATTGAAGATATATCATGAAATTCTTGGAGCTAAGCCAGATTCAGCACTGCCTTTATATAGTTATACATTTATTCTACATTGGTTAAATAACAGACATTTTGATTTGTTGCAATTTGTCAGCCTTCCATAATGAAAAATTGTGCACAGAGCTGATAAATCATGTTTTGTTTTGTTTTGTTTTTTCAGCTGTATGTGAACCAGAAACCATCATGCATTTCTTTCTCAGCATATAGAAAATTAATGTTTCCCAAAGAGACAAAATTCAGAGTTCCAGGTTTATTTCCATGTGAATCAAGTATTGATGTCATAAGGAATGTATATTTGAGGAATCTTGTTTATGCACAATCTCAAAGTCTGTAAAGGGATATTAGACTTAATGATTTCTTTGATCAGGAAAAACAAAGGTGTTTCTCCATGTTTTTTTCATGCAGCTTTCTGCTGATTTTCATAGCATCTTTCACATACACTGTGCTATAAAATATGTTAACATTTACTACAATCCACACAACTCAGGACTATCTTCAGCAGACATTTCAGGGTTTGCAATTCTCTACCATGGGGAGGGAAATTTTTCTTCTGTCTTAGTGTATCCATTTATTTTGATTAGGTTTGCTATAACCTTTGCATCAGATTCATCTGACAGCAGCTATTAGCATCTAATTTATTTCATTATAGTAAAGAAATACATGAATATATCACATCAGATTAAAGAAAAGCATATATCTACTGTACCATTTAAGAACCAAAAATGCATTATTCCATATTTTTGCACACAGGATATTTACTTCTGTGGAAAGTTTCTTGTTATGTCTATAAACCAATAAAAGTCTAAGGGCACATAAGCCCTTCAAAGTTCAACTAGATTTTCAAAAAGGCTGAGAATCAGAGTTTTAGCTGACCAACACCAGCAACTTCTTAAGCTTTTCAGAGTTCAGTGCCAACAAGTAACATGCTTGCCACTACTTCTTCCAGATGAAATTACTGCCAGATATATGGAATATGTATGTATATTTAAAAACTTAGCTTAGCTGTGGGCAGTTACTTTGAATGTCCTAGCCAAACAATAGTTTAAGCAGTGTGCTGGATCTCTGTACTGATGTTAACTTCATGCACTAGTCACAGCAAGTCATATTTGATTTCCTTCCAAGTTTAGGATGTTGTTTGTCTTACTTGATTTTTCCTTCTCCTTCCATGCCTCTTATTTCTACAGAAATATACTGGAGAGGCACAGAAATCCATAACCCAGACTGGCTGGAACAAAAATAAGGTTTGTAGGTACAATGAGAATACATGGTGAGGACATAGCCCTGAGTACTGGCACACAAGTGTCCCTAAATTAAAGCGTTAGTGCAGTCAAATACACACTTTCAGTGCAGGCCAGCAGTGGTCTCTCAGACATCACAAGCAAGTCAACACAGCTCAGACCATTACTAGTAAGGGAATTTGGAAGTGCCCATATTTGAAAGGCAATTGTTTAGCTTTATTAATGCAGGCCATGACATAAGGACCCTCCAATCCAAAAAGTAGCCCCTGGCCCATATTCTTTGCCAGTATGGATGTAACCAGTAAGCCCTTCAAATCCATAGAACTTGGCTTATGAAAAAAATCAAGGGGACAATAAACTCAAAATTGTCAGAACCTAGGTTCTAAATCTGGGGCATGTCTCAGCTGTTAAACCATCCTGACCCATCACATTTGTTGTTTTTTTCCCCATACCTAAGTAGCTTCAGGCAATCTTTTTTGATGCTACATAGATCAGATAATTTTAGGAAGGAAGCACAGACAAATTCAGAACTTCACAAAATACTCCTGAATATAGACAGGTATTACATGTATGTCTGTTTTTCCTGATACAACACAAGTATTTGACATTAGAACCACCTGGGATTTTTGCTCACTTTCAACTGTTATGTTATGGCATTGCATATATTCTGTCCCTTTTCACAAGGAAGTCATGTGCGTGAATATGGGTAAATTCACAGGTGTCTTAATGGTAATTGAGCATTTGCTCATTAGTGGCTTTATTCAGATTCTATCACTTACTATGGGTTGGATCTACAGAAGATGAAAGCTCTGCTTTGCTTTTCTTTGGTTATAGCAAGGTGAGCTCTAGCCCTTGCTGTTCACTAAAAAATAGGTTAGTTATATCATGGTGTGTGGAGTTGGTGTTGTAGATAGCCCACTACATGCACCCTGGTAATAAAGTATATAACAATATTAAATATCCAGTGATGATTTCCTAAAAAGGTATCACATGCCTGTTCCCATAGGGGAGGAACTAAGTGGCTGCTCAGCATTGAGTTTGTCATTTTCTCCAAAAAATTCTTGTCTTCCTAGTCATGTATTCAAGCCACTCAGTTTTTATTTTCATATTCATAGAGCCAGTGAGCTCTCCTGCTCTTAGCCTGACCCTGTCCCTTGAACATGTCATGGAAAACACTACAGTGTCACCATCAAAAAGTCTTATCTAGCACCATTCCACCAAAGCTAATCAATTAGAGCAAGGTAAGGTCTGGGGACCAGTTCTGCTATCTACAGAACTTCAGAAAGGGGAAAACTACTCAAGATCCATATGAAGTTCTCAGTTGTTTAATCTCACCTTTAAAGAAATACTATGACTGACTGACTTCCTTAAATACAGTAGATACTGTGGGATAAAGATGCAGCATCTTCATAAGCCTGCTAGGACAAATTAATTTCATTATTGCTATGATTTCTGAATTTTACCACACCAGAACTTCCAATACTTTCTTTGCTCTAAAATAAGATGTGTTAGGTAGCAGGCCAACATGGGAACACTGAATAGTCAAGCATAATGGATTGCCCTTGCATACCTGTCTCTATCATTCAGTAGTTATCACCACGAATGCTGTGCTCTTTTCTTCTGTTTCTAAAGTCTCTTTTCTAAACTCTAAAGTCTTCAAGCTCAGAATGGCACTTCCTGTCAACTGTTTGGGTGTTCTGAAACCAAGCAGAAAACATCATTATGTGATGCATTCTTGATTCCAAAAAACATAAGACATATGGATGCAGTTGCTTGACTAATATCAAGTGTCATTTTGATCACTTCATAAAGGCCAAATATAAGGCAGAACTACTTTCTATACGGTTTGGACGGTACAGTTTCAAATCGTGCTCTTTCCGGCAATAGAAGGAGCTGGAAGCAGAGGCACATGGGTGCGAACTGACTCATGTAAGATTGCCCAACAGGTCAGCTGCACAGCCAGTAGTGGAGTCCAGAATTTCTGCATTCCTAGCTTGAGACAGTATCTTCTGATCTTTGCCACATACAGACTGTTGAGCCTCATTAGTTGCTATAATGCAAAAATGATTACACGCCCAGCAGAACAGCAAATGCTGCTAGGTAGCCAGTAATACCTCATGAAGACTAGAAAGTTCTCTATTGCTGCAACAAGCACCAACATCAGGAGCAGTTGCATAGAAGGTGAAATTTCTGTTCCTCATTAGATCTGTGAACAGATCTACCCTGAATGTTTGTTCAGCCTATGCTAATAACCAGGCTATTAGGCTACCTAATAGCAACTCCAAGTTCTAGTGTAGACACTTGTGGGTGGATTGCAAGTGTTTTGGAATGGCCATGCAATTGTTTTGTACATGTTCATTTTCTCCTGTTATGACTAGATTGCACATTCAGTGTGCTCAGGTGGCCAAGAAGGCCAAGAGCATCATGGCATGTGTAATAAACAGTGTGGCCAGCAGGGCTAGGCAAGTGATTGTCCCCCTGTACTCAGCTCTGGTGAGGCCGCACCTCAAGTACTGTGTTCAGTTTTGGGCTCCTCACTACAAGAAGGACATGGAGGTGCTCAAGTGAGTCCAGAGAAGGGCAACAAAGCTGGTGAGGGATCTGGAGAACAAGTCTTACAAGGAGCGGCTGAGGGAGCTAGGATTGTTCAGCCTGGAGAAGAGGAGGCTCAGGGGAGACCTTATCACTCTCTACAGGTACCTTAAAGGAGGCTGTAGCGAGGTGGGGGTTGGTCTATTCTCCCACATGCCTGGTGACAGGATGAGTGGGAATGGGCTAAAGTTGCGCCAGGGGAGGTTTAGGTTGGATATTAGGAAGAACTTCTTTACCAAAAGGGTTGTTAGGCATTGGAATGGGCTGCCCAGGGAAGTGGTTGAGTCACCATCCCTGGAGGTCTTTAAAAGACGTTTAGATGTAGAGCTTAGTGATATGGTTTAGTGGAGGACTTGTTAGTGTTAGGTCAGAGGTTGGTCTAGGTGATCTTGGAGGTCTCTTCCAAACTAGATGATTCTGTTATTCTTTGAGGAAGATATTGCATTGCTGTTCTATTTGTACAATACTTGGCAAAGAACATTTCTGTGAATAATCACCATTAATGGTAACAACTCCCCCCCACCACCACCATTACAGTCAGGGAATTACCTGGTATCTCTCAAAACCATCTTTTTGTCGTTCTTTTTCCTTTTCTTCACCATGTCATTTTCCTTACATAGGCACCCACTTCAGTTGCTTATAAAAGACCTTAGGCACTCTCATCCAATTATTTCAAGAAGCATCTCAACCTGTGAAATGAGACCACATTTTCAGAGCACTCCTCAATCCCTGGACACTTTCAGGGTGTGTCAAATACCATGTTATGGAGCTACCACCATGGCAGAAAGTGTTGAATGGTTCTCTGACAAAGTTGATTCTCATTGTTAAGAGTGGAGAGTGATAAGAGATTTTCTGTGAAAGTGTCAGCTGTCCAGAACAGTCCACTGCAGCCAGATTTAAAATCAACATCTCTTGGTAACTAAAAAGAAATATATTAATTTCAAACCAAGACTTTCTGAGGAATTAGTAACAAGTATTTCAACTAGGCCACACAGTCACAGCACCCCCTCAGTGCTGGACCGTTTGAGAATCAGACTCCTACACCTCTATACCACACTGTTAGTTCCAAACTAAAGTATGCTACTTTTAGGCTGATGTATTTTAGTGTTAGAAAAAACGACATTTACTGTGCAACCCCATGTCATTATCCATCCAGCAGTATTAGACTGTTACATATAACCACCACTTGCAATAATAGCTCTTATGATGCAAGATCATGACATGTTGGAATGACATCAGGCCCGTGTGCTTCTTAGGGCTCTAAGGGGACACTCCAGCATTGCATCAGAAATTTACGTTGGCTGATGTTCTTCATGACTGAAAACATCTCCAGGGCCACATGCTGGTGAAAGACTCCCACAAGTAGCTCCTGTCACAGCTTTGAGAAGGCTGAGTGCAAGAGGAAAGCCATGAGCTATGGGGAAACCCCATGGGGCTGTCAAGGCCGGGTCCTTACCAGCCAAAGCCTGTCCCACCAACCCCAAACAGGGAGCAGAATGGGTTGGGGGCTGCCCTGGGCCACCACCAACACAGGGTTTCAAGCAGATTTGTGGTGACAGGCTAGGAAGTCAAGACCGCATGCCTGGGCCCAGATCAGTAGGGTATGTGCTCAGGCATAGCTGCCACAGGGTTGGGACAGAGCACAGGCCAAGTGCGACAGTCTCAGCTTAAAAGAAGCTCCCACCAAAAAAGGAGGGACAGCCCTTGGTAAGGCTACTTAGTGGAAATGTTCAGGGGAGCATCTCCTGAGGCTGCTTCCATCCCTTTCTTTCAAGGCTACCACCTACATTAGGTTTGAGATCAGGCACCCAAAACACCTAGGCCCCAAGAGCTCTGGTACAGCTTTTCAATACTTTTATGCCATGTCAGCTCTCTGACAAGAGATACTTTGTCCCCTTGTGGTCTTATGTCTGTTTACATTTTTGATTTTTTACTGTTTGCTGTGATACACAGTGCTTGAATCCAACTTCAGCAAGTTCCCCAGTCTAAAAGTGATCCCATGATATTTTCTTGATTATATTTCAGTGTTCTCCTGTCACTAGTTCTGTTGGTAGACATATTCAGTAAGTCTTACTGCTCACAACTTTGAACTTCCCCCATTGAACTATTTACCCCAAATTCTTTCCGAACTTTTCTGCAGCTTCAGACATGCTAATGTATCAAACAGGACAGACATCCTGCTGTCCCCAAGACAAACAGGCAGAGCTGACATCCAGGCAGCTGAACTCCTTTATCCTCCAAGACAAGGTGCCACCACCACAAATCACCAGCCCATGCAATTACCCAGACCACAGCTGGGAATCATTTCCCTAGAGTAAAGCAGCACTGGGGACCACCACCAGCACAGAAGAGTTGTGGGCCACATTTCAGGACCAACCTTGTGTTTGGTTTGTTTGCTGGTACAGAGGTAATGAAAAATCCCAAAAGTGATTAGACAGAGCCATAAAGGGGTTTCTTCTCTCCTGGGCTGCAGGATTCAGCTAGGTTTGAGAAACAAGTTGGAGAATGGACAAAAAGGCAAAAATAAAATGGAAATGAGGCCTGTAGCCAGCTGTAGGGAAGGCAGACTTTACTGGATGAAGTGTCAGGTCACATCCAAGTTACAGCAGAGCATCCCAAAGATGCTTTCATTATAATTTCTTTCTGATTTCTGCCAAGCCTAGTCTTTGAAAGCCTTCAAAAGACATCTGACATCTATTTCCAAAGCTTTATGCATAAGATATTACTGTTTAATCTCCCCAGGACAGGAACTCTTGTGTATGCATAATAAATAGACCCCAGCATCATTTAGAGCCTGTAGGTATTGCATGCAAGACTGGAACATTCAAAACTATATACATGGTGTTTTTCCTTTAGTTTAATTTGGGAAAAAAAAAATGTACTTTTTCCATAGAGCCTAACAAAAGAATATGGTCTTCCAGAGTGAAATAGCCTCTCTACCTATTGCAAACTTCTACAGATGCATTTACATTTCTGAACATATCAGACATACAGTGGAAGTCTTTACCTGAGCTTGTCTACAAAGGTGCAGGCAAGCTACCAATACAGCAACTGACATCAGACCAGATCATCAAGAGAAACTCTGGCAGTTATCAATTACTGCTGAATGAAAACATTTATCAGAACTAATATACAACCAGGCATCCATGAACAGACAATGAAGCATGAGCTAATTGCCTACCAAGTCTTTCCATTACTTGATTGAGTTTGGCAAGTAGATTCAGCATGCAAATTCACCATTCTGCGAGGACGTAATGCTTGCATTTAGAGACATTAGCTCTTCCTGACAGGAAATTACTTTTCTCTCAATGTTTTCACAAAGAGTTAGGAAGATGCAGGAAATACTTCTGCACATTTGGCATCTGATGTTCATGAAACTTCAGTCACTATAAGCAGCTAGGACTCTATGTAAGAGTGAGCAATGCACAGCAAAATCTTCCACTCAGCAGCCATAGCAGCACCCCTTGGCATTCCTGACCTGTAGCACTGATTAGATCAAGGATTTCCCAGGAGATAAGTTGACAACTACAGTATTTGTTGGATGGATTGAAAAGACATCCGTAACACGCTTGCTTTTGGGCTTAGGAGCCAAATTTACTTTACAAGAGCAAAAAGCTTCTGCCTAACTTCATGACCTCAAGTAACTACTCCACGCTCTATGAATAATCAGGACTGTGAAATGCATTTTTTTTTCTTCAGCTTGTGTTGATGCTATGAAATGCATTATTTCCTCCAGTGTAGAGAGACATATTGCTTCTTGTTTTTTCTGTTACAGTGCATCAGGAAAAAGAAATCCCATAACCTTCTGTCCAAGATAGGCACATAAGCTCCCTAAACCTAACAGATGTCATTGCATTTAAGCTGATTCAAAGAGCACTTTTGTCTAAAACATTTGGCTAAGGAAGAACAACACTGCATGGAGTTGTTTGCTGGGGGGAAGCCCCAGAAACTATGCCTTAGACTCTATGTAAGCCATCTCTTCCCCTTCTGACTCCTTCAGCCTGACATCAGCCTCACTCCTCAGCACCCACAGTAGGCAGAGATGGGCAAGTAGTCACAGCTGTGACAAAGCAGGTTACCTCAACTCAGTTATTTAACCTGTACTTATTTTGCTTTTACTATTAATCCTGGCAAGAAAAACCTTAACGTGCAATTCATAGGCTCGGATAACTCATCAAAGCCCAGCATTCCCTGGTGTGTGGGAGGGCATGCAACAGGATGGAAAACAACCTGCTGATGTGACCCAGTTTCCTTACAGAGGGAAATCTTGTCTATGCAAAAGAAAAGCTTATTTCTCTAGAATACCCTTTTGAAAGGAAGCTACAAGCCCAGTTAAGATTAACATGTGTAATTTAACTTATCCAGGAGACTGTCTAAACAACAAGACAAACCATATACACCCTTCAGAAATGAAGCCATAGTGTTCAACCACATAAAGAAGCTCTACTGTATTTCAAATAATTTTGGGTTATTTGAACCTGCATGAAGTGTAATGGCCTAAAATATATAGGCAATTAAATATGAACTATTGGCCTGTTTTCTCCTAAACTTCTATATATCACTAAACCTGTGACTACAGAACAACAAGGTGAACAAATAAAAGAGCAAACTGCTTGATCAGCAGATGCCAGTTGTTGTATATATTTCTAGTTTTAGCCTTTATCCTTCAAAGCATCCTTATGGTAAACATATTCAATGAAATGAGCATGTTGATGTTCACCCTAAGTAGACGAAATAAGCTGATACAAAAGATTGGTTCACTTAAACCTGGTCACTGTTTAATATTTGAAGATTAAAGTTGAACACCTGGGCAAGTGTATGCAGAACATGGGTCTAGGGCAAAAGGACTCAAGACAATCAAGTCCAGGAAGGGGGAGTGAGAAAAGAACAGTGACTTGGAAAGCAACAAGTGATTCATTGCTAGAGGACGTGGGTTTTCAGGATTTGGAAGCAACTGGCATTCAAAAGAGGGAGCAACAATAAAGAGTAAAAGTGACAGGGTAAAAGGGGTAAAATGTAGATCATAAGATTGTTTCAACGAGGGCTTGAGAAGCACAGGGAGTGAGAGGAAGAAATTAAACCAAAGATATTATTTTAATATTTAAAAGTACTCTCCTATAGGTTCCCCAAGAAATATCAGTAGACAGGTGGCAAGATAAAGCAGTCATTAATTTGATTACTCATTTGCAAAATTTACAGTAACAATTAAGTAGTCTTAATGTAGATATTTACTGAATGAAAATGTTGAAAAGCAGGTTTTGTAATAGACTAGTTCCACTCTTTCTCCAGCTTCCCCAAGAAGTGCAGCATACACTAAGCTGCTCCAGAAAAAAATAAAAAATAAAAAAAAACAGATATTATCATCCCAAGCTGTAAATAGAAGGCTGACAGGAAACACTAAGAACTTAGCTTAGCTCTGTTCATATCAATAAGCTGGGTAAAGGGAAAAGTTACAGGTGAGAACAGGTCATGAAAATCTAGTTCATTTGATACTGACTGTGCTTCTGGGAAATCCAGAAACATTTTTTAAAAGCGTTTGAAATGTTTCCTTCCTCAATAGCCTGCTTCTGCTGAGAATTTGAAAATATCAGCAACCAGTAATGAAGTATTTGATTAGTAATAATACCACATACTTTTACATGGATGAGGAACCCAGAGCTCCCCAAAAGGCAGGCAGCACCAAATACCCTTGTTATTATGATTTATAAAGACATAGTCTATCAGTGTCAAAACGTAGAAGAGTTTATGCTTTGTTTGCCCATCAGTTCAGTGTTCTAGCTCTCTAAAAACATGTCCTTTGTTGTCACAGATTACAGATGTGTAATTCCAGATTCCTTTCATTGTATGCAGATGGTCTTCATGAAGGCTACCAACTTTATTCTATTTTTTTATAGTCATTACTAGAACTTCAGATTATTTTTTTCCAGCAAAATAAGTGATATGTGTCACAGCAAGCTAAACTGATAGGCACTTTGTGCCATTGATACAATGCTTCTTGCATATCCACCTGAAGGATTTGGTGCCAACCACTGAAATAAAATCTAAAAGGTCTAAAGCAATCCAGATTAAAGAGTGCAAGTGACATTCCAATGCGTGTGTCCTTGTTAAAAAAAGGAATTACACCAGCTAGAGACTTGTCCAGGTAAGAATTTAAGAACTAGGGCATGTTAGTACATTTGACAAAGGTACTGGTCTGGGAGGCTAGGTCCTAGCCTGGCAGAGATTTCTTGGTTCTTGACTTTCCCCTACCTCAAGGTCACTGTCCTTCCCTTTGCTCATTAAGGATTGCATAGCAAGGACCAATTTTTTGCTAGTGAGTACTCTGCTTGAGCAAATGAGGTCCCAGGCTTCTTGAATCATCCAGCTGTTACATTTTTCATCTATCTTTTATTTCACTTACTGAGGATGAACTTGCTTTATTTTATAGATATTCATTTTCATGGAGATAAAATTTAAATAAACATTTTCCAGTCACTGATGGCTGCACATAAAATATTGTGCTTTTTTTGTATTATGCAGTAAAACTGCCATAAAATATTGTCTGAAGCTTATGAAGCAATTGTTCATAAACAAACTGGTTGAACAAAAGTTGTTTTGAAATTATCATACGTTGTTATTTAGCTCACTAGAAGAATCCCAGTTAGGAAATTATACCTGTATTTCTGAAGTGGTAAGTTTCTCCAAGAATAGCCAATTCCATGACTTATAAAAACTTATTAAAAAGAGTATTGGTAAGAGTTCTCAGAAGTCACTTGGCACTAAACACTGTACAAGCCACTGAATAACAATTGAGATCATTTTTACAGCTTACGTCTATAGCTACGCTAGCTAATCACATCTTCAGTTTACTGCTGGTATCAACAAAGTCTCATGTAGCCAACTGTGTGGGCTTTATACCTTAACATCTAAGCTTTAAATGTGGACAAAATGCATACCATCATGAATACAATGCTCAAAAGCATCAACCTAGCATAACAGTTGATGCCCTGTCTTCATAAAGTTCCTAATGTTTAACAGGTTTCCTTCCCTCCCTCACCCTGTTGACCAAAAGAGATCGTTGCCTTTTCTCTCAAATATTTCACATGCTTTCTTCTAAGCATGTTTATGCTCAACTAATGTGAGCCTTCAGTTTGTTTTGCTTTACAACTTAACAGAAAATTAGATTGAGCTCTTCTTATATATAAGTGACTTCATCTTCATAAAAGACATTAATTTCTCTATGCCTCTGCAGAGCTTTGATAGTAAAGTACTGAATAATTTTGAATATCACGAGATTAAGTCCTGACCTCACTGGCACCTTTCTGCTAGAAACTTGAGTCAGTAAGGCCAAGTTTCACCCAAGATCACCTAGTCACATACAGTCTCCTGACCCTGAAGTTCTCTTCTAAGACAGAGAGAATTCCTCTAAACTTGAAGCATGATTGCCATTATCCATGTAGTATATAAATTTTAGATTATACATATTTGTATGAGTACCAGCATATTTCACAAAGGTGAAGAAATATCCTGATTAGATGTCATTGAAAGAGAATCTGAGCAGAGTTCAGCCATGCAATCTAGGGAAAACTTTTGTCCTAGAGGTAAAAATTAGAGAAAATTAACTGAATTTTCTTGAGTGTAGTTGAATTAATCTGAATGGTTACTTAAATATGAATCCAAAGGAAACTCACTGTAATGAGTTCTTTATCTACAGATGCCGTTTATGACATTTGTTAGAGCAGCCCAGCCTATAAAAGTCTTTTGTAGATTATATTTTGCTCTCCACTCACACATTTTACTTATTTTAAATATTAACTAATGTTATTAAATACTGAAATACTAATATAACTACACAATGTAGCATATTTAACGTAACTCATTGAAATAAAACTAAAATGACATTACAAAAGAGTTATGCTTAAGATATCCTGCAATGGAATTTTAAAAATAAAATTAAGTATTCAACCATTACTAAATATATTCATACAATTATTATCCATTTTGCTCCTACATTTCTAGAAGTCTTGAATATCTGTGTGTATACTTCAAAATCACATTTCCAAATTCCTATATATTTTGGAATTTACTGCTGAAATACTGATGAAAGTTCAGTTTAGAAGCTTATTGCAACATTTCTCAAGAAAACTTAACCATTATATCCTTTATAAACTGTTCATGATTTGTAAGCAAGTCATTTCTTTTACACCCTCTGTTACTGTCTGCTAGGATTTAGCTTTCTTCTTAAAGCTGGCTGAAACTTGTTCGGTTGTTATGAACAGATTTCACAGGTCTTAAATATCATTAAATGCCAACAGCTAGCACAAGATCCCAGCAGCAGTAACCAGATAGGTGCAACCCAGTGTTACACATGGGGTCCGTTCACAGCTCTGACTCATCTTCTCAAACTACTACAGACTTACCATCCAGTTCTGTCTAACTAGACCTGTCATCACACAGGACATAAGCAATACAATTCAGAAATCCGTAAAGCACCATAGTATTATCTCTACAAGCTGGACAATTCCTTATCTATTGCTGATCTTATGGTCAGAGTCTACAATACAGTAATATAGGCTAAAAGAACACAGATTCATTGAATTTAAACACTTGAAGGAGCTTGACAGTACATTAACATCAATTAACACTACAGTGCTAAGCAATGCTAAATTTGTCACTGCTTTGGACAGACTTGTAAGCAGATAACATGGAGCTTGCACAGGCCAGGTATCTCTGCTGTCTAAAGCAACTTCCCAGCTAGTTCAGCTCTTTCAGCAAAGCCCTGTAGTCTGACCACAAAGCCATCTTCAGACTGGCAGGAGTTACCTTCACTAAGGGACTGCCCATTTCCTCCTAGGAGATAGGAAGCTATATAACCCCAGAATTTACTATACAACCGCAAAATTTAATCGTTTCCTACTGGGACTTCAAATTTGCTGAACCGATGGAAGGTTTGAGAGGGTTTGTAAGTAGTGAGGATGGATACCTGGATACAATACAAGTGCAGTTCAGGGAGAACAATGAAACAGGGATACTGTGCAAGTGGCTTATAAAACCCAGAAGCCTATTACCCAAAGTCTATGGTTCACACCTCAATCCAATTAAGATAACTGCACTCTCACAAGCAGCACAGGAGCTACCTAGGATAAAAGGCTCAGGCACAGAAGACTCAGTTTTGGATGAAGAAGAGACAGATCAAACTTGTTTGAAATCTATTCATATGAGTTCAGACAAGTTTCCACTCCTACAGTGCAAGGCTGAACACCTCTGGCTTCCATTCAGCATATCCCAGGGCAGTTAACTAGTGAAAATAGAGACAGGTATAACAAGAATAGTACAAAGAGGACACAGAAGGTCACAAGAAAGCTGAACAGGTAGAACACCTCTAACTTCAGAAATACGATGGCCTTAATGCTCTGGTGTACATTCAGGGGACCATCTAGAGAGTATAATTTTAAGCTGGAAGTTTTGTAACATTCTATAGTTTTTTTTCAGAAGCTTTAATTGTAGGCTTGATCTTGGGAACAGAATTAATCTTGCACTTAACATTGGAAAGTTCCAAAAGTAATTTTGAAGCATCTTGCAAGCCGCCCAATTTAACACATTTCATTGTGCCAGTCCCCAAACTGCTATGCTTCTTGAGTCTATATGCCTTGATGCAGTTAGGGAGGCAAGTAAAAGCTGCAGAATTCATGCTTACATATAAACTCACCTAATGGCCCACTGAATCATGTGCATGCCTCCAGCAGAAGACAGCAAAATGTTAAGGATGAGGATATTGCTATATATGATTAAGATATCATCAGGATTTTCAAGCAAGTTATTTAATTTCTTCACAGTCTATTATCAATAACAACCAGTCCAGAAAGATAGTAATGAGAGAGGGAGTTAGGAGGATCTTATCAAGTAGAGATAAAGCGCTGATGGCATTAAACTAGGGTGCTACTTAGTGTCTTTGCTAACTATGGTGCATTGTGCAAATTAACTAAAGCAAGAAGCCTTGGGCCCCTTACCAAGGTCAGTCTCCTAATAAGAGAGTGAGCCTATCTTAAGAAACTGGTAGAAACTGGTCCTGCGGATGGACAAGAGCCAAGGAGCAACTGAGTCTGCGCAAAGACAAGAGGTCAACTAATGGTGATGAGGAAGAGTCATCAACCTTCATCCCCACGACCCCTGACGACCACCACCAGAATACACTGCGCAAGCGCAGATGGGAGGAGTTAATGGAAATGACTTCTTGGAACTAATTTTAATACGAAGCGGGGACAGGTTATGAATATGTATATGTGTATTGTGAAATAACCAAGGCAAGTTGCCGCATCAGGCGCGCACAACTTTGGCGGGACTATCCCCCGTGCTGCCCAGCGCTGAATAAACATACCTACTTTACAATCTTACTGATTGTGAAGTCCATTTTCCACAAGTCAGTAAAATGAAGGCACTTTGCATGTTCGTAACAGGTTAAGTAGTACTTTCAAAACTTCAGAGTTTCAAGGGAACATTCTTTTCCTGCGAAAGTGCTTGCACATGCATAGCTTGAAGTACACAAGGAACTCAGATCTTTGACAGGCTGCAAGTAGGTACACAAGTCTTGATAGAGTCAGCACTGCAAGGCATATATAGCATTGACTCACCCATTAGAAATACATTTAAGTGTTATTAGATAAGCCCATATCTACTAACTTCCAAGCCCATTTTAATTTTTTTTTTTTAAACTCACACACCTTGCAAGCTTATTAACATACAGCATAGACTATCACTATTAGCTGCTGACTATCTCTATTAGTTGCTGCTAAAATAAATACAGTAAGAAAAGCATAGCTGTGCACAGAACTGGAACAAGTTATTTATGCAAATGCAGCAAAACTTGACTGTTGACTAATTCAAAAGACATAACTCACAACGTTAAAACAGCTGATTACTTACAGCAAACTTGCCTATTATTTTATATTTCTGCTGTATAACACATATATCTTAAGTCCAAGCAATTCATCCAGCCTACCCACCTTGTTGATCAGTACACAGTTTTTACATCAGGGCACAAAGTACATTGTAACACCATTAACCACAAGAACCCATTATTGAGGCATAGTGCAGGGAACAGGGAAGGCCAGAGTCCAGTTCGTTAGGTATTTCCATAGTGATGGGGGAGGTCTACAGCTAAGCTGAGAAATCAGCCTAGACCAGCAGCAGCAGCCATAGCCCAAAGCTCCTCGACTGTAAGTCAGAGCCCCCAGGACAGAGCTTAAATAGAGCCCCCGGCCCACGGGTAGAGGCTGCAGGTCAGCCTGGTCAGGGCCATCAAGGCCTGTTTATTAGTGCTCCACGGGCCATAGTATCCTGTTGTAGGATACACAGCTTTTTGTTGTGTGTATAAGTGTTCTCAATAGGAGACTGTTATGGTAGGCTGGGGATCCTGATATGCGTTAGAACAACAGCATAGTCCTAGGTGCTGATGAAGAAGACCTTTAGGAGTAATATACCAAGGTAGAACACAATCCTCTATATTCCCTTGGAGTTTGGTTAGATGGAGGCTTTGTTATTTTAAAATATTCTGTGGGATCTTTAATAACTGAAATCAATCAACACTTTAGATCTCTAGCTGGTCCTAAGGATACTTAACCAATAGCCCCTTTAAGAAAACAGCTTTTATCCCTGTATATTCAGATCAAAAATTGTGATATACTAGGAGGTGCTTGTGGCTGGGAAAGCCTACCAGAAGAAAAACAACTGAGGATTTTGTCCGTGGGCCTGTTTTGACAGAAGCCAGGAAAAGTTGAAGGTAGGGATATGAACTGTTTAGAGACAGGAACACCATTTCTTTATACAGAATGCCTAGATGAGGCAGCAATAGGTTCACTTAATTGCTGTTTTTAAACTGGGTTGCTGGAACCATAGGGTAAATGGTAAAGGCTCAGCAGAGGGGCTTAAGGGACCAGAGGAACAGCAGAAAAGTTGTCTGCTGGCTGGTGATACAACAACTAAAAAGTATTTCCATGCATCCCCAATTTGATATTGGTACAAGGATCAAGCAGTAATTTACTGAGGGAAAATACCTGATCCTTAGCTAGTACACCATGGCATGAGGTAAAGAAGACTGTAAATTCCTCTGGCAGCAGAGAGATTTCTTTTTCCTGTCTGAAGGGTCTCATCTTGGCCATGTCAGGAGCAACCTGGAGTCTAACAGCACAGGATAGTCTTCTGCTCTTCTCCCCTTTGTAAGCCCAGGGGATAAACAACTCTAAAGCATGCATTTGTGGAGCCAGCATGAGACTGCAAACCTTTGTTCTTGAAAAGTGGAGAAACAGAACAACCAGATACAATAATGGCAGAGGTTTTTAAGTCCCTTAATTGTATGTCCATGCTGCCCATTGCATTCTAAAAACTAAATATTTTGCTGAAAAAATGCTGTGACTGCAAATTTCTCTCGTGTCCATTTCAGCATGTGGGCCTTCCACAGAAAGTATTCTTGTCTAGGCCCCTGTAATAGGAAATCACTATATAGTTGTAAAGAGCAATCATTGAAAGCTTATTTGTGTCAGAAGCTGGCTTGAAATTGAAATTAGCAATGTGGCATAAATGTATGCTATTTTGGAGAGCAATCATTCATCATTTGGAAGCTTTTTCTTTTCTTATTAAGCTCTAGCAGAAAGACGAGCTCTAAAGTGATGTCTAGCTCAAGTCTTAAGTTTTCTGACCTCTTTTCTCCTCCAAACTACCACCTTCAAAACTTAAGTTTCAAATGGGACTCGGGGGGGGGGGGGGGGGGGGGGGGGGGGAATGTTGCACAAGCCTCGTGATATTTTTAGGAAGTGAGGAGGGAATAAAACAATACTGTTCAGTGAATTGTTTGCAAAAGAAAGGCAACTGTGTTGCTTTCCAGCTGCAGCCGGGCTGCAGCCACAAACTGAGGAAGGCCTGCCTACAGCTGGGGAGGAGGACTTGACGTAGGAGTGCCAAGCTGCCTGTGGGGCAGGCTGGGGCCCAAAGCGCCCCGAACCACCCCCCCCCCCAGGGCGCTTCCTTACCTCGCTGGCCGCAGCGCCCGTAGGGTCGGGCGGCCAGAGGCGGAAGGGCGGAAGGGTTGGTGCTGCGGGGCTGAGTGGCTCCGCAGGGGGAGCCCGGGAGCCGCGGTGGGCCGGGCCGGGCCGGGCCGAGCCGAGCCGAGCCGAGCCCTCCGCTCACTCACCGCCGCCACGGAGCGGCCCCAGCTCCGCCCGGCGGCGGTCCGGGCTGACATGAGAGCGGGGCCGGCGGCACCATGGCCTCTGCCGGCAGCGGGCCGCGGGACGAGCGGGCGGGCGGCGAGCCGGACCGCTCCCTGCAGCACATGCTGCGGGCGATAGCGGAGGAGCGCAGCCGCGCCGGGCTCCGCCAGGAGATCAGCGGCCTCGGTGAGTGGTGGCACAGCACGACACGGCCCGGCTCGGCCCGGCGGCGGTGGGAGCCCAAGCCCGGCCTGCGGACTCCGGGGGTGCCGGCGGGCGCAGCCCTGGGCGGCTCTATTGTCTCGCTGTCCTTGCGGCCAGCAGGCATCGTGTAACAACAATATATATATATATATATATATACTTTTTTTTTTTCAGCGAAAAGTATTTTTTTTTTCGAATACAGATGTTTTTGTTCTGCTAGCCTGGCTCCTTGTGAATTTCTTCCCCACCCGTGAGGCCTCCGGGTGAGTGGGTGGCTGCTCGCTGTGGGCTGGACCATGCAGTGGTCGTGGTGGCGGTGGCTTTCAGCCTGGTTGTTTATGTCTCAGCCTGTGTTTTAGCGTGATGCTCCTCCGTTTAGCTGGTGGCAAAAACAGAATTATGAAATGGGAGCTTGAAGCAGAGGTTCAGTTGGCTTTCGGTGAGTAGTACAACAGCTGCCTTAACCCAGGCCCTTCACTAAGGGAAACTCTCCCAGCCCAGGTAATGAGTGGAAATGGCGCGTTATTATATGCAACGGTAGAGATCATAACTCTGGGAGACAAGAGACTTTGATGTGAGGACAGCTTTCTGCCTTATTCGGGACTTTTGTAAATCCTGTGCTGTGAGGGATGGATGCGCAGGAGTGTTTGAAGAGGCAGGGCTTTCAGTTAGGAGCATGTCTGTGAAATCCTTCTGTTATTTCTTCCGTGTGGCCTTTGTTAATGGCTCAGCCTTCCTCAGCTCACTTTTCCCAAACATCTGTTTCCGAGTCTTTCTTTTTAACTCAGAATGAGTTTTTATTTGGGTTTTGTTGATCTCTGTAATGTGGGTTGGCATGGGAAATCCTGCTGGTTCTCCTGGGGTCCCATAGGGAGGAACGGGCTCTCCCTTCTTTATTTACATGTCTTGCGTGTAATGAAAGCTTGTGCAAATAGAGAGAAATGGTGAGTCTTTCTTGTTTCTTTACGCTTTTCCTAATGGAATTGCATCTCCAGATTATATTGGAGTATAAAAATGTTATAGGGCTAAATAAAGTGTTGTGGCAAAGGCACTGTAAACAAAAGGGGGAAAAAATGACTGTGAGATCACATTCATTGAAAAGATGTTGTCAGCTCATGTTTGGCCATACCAAGTTTGAATGAGAATAAAAGCTCACTGGAATAGAAATACTGCCACTGGTTTCTTTTACTGGAATCAGCTGGTAAGAACACAGAAATGCTTCCTCACCACTTGTGTTTGAACATGTATCCACAGCTACTTATCCTGAGAAGTCCTACTGTGTTGCTTTGGGACAGCCGTGCAAGCCATGGGACAGTACTGCACTTCTGTCCTGCCAGTTGGAGACTTGTAAGGAAAAACCCTGGAGAACTGCTCAGCTTGTCATGCTGAGAGCCTTATCCCAGCTGTGCAGGATCTCTCCTGTGTCTGTGCTGTGTGAGCATAGGTTATACATCGCCACAGGAGCGTCTTGGGCATTCAGTTTTTACAGTCAGGGAATGGAGCTGAACTTCCATCTGTAAGCACCGCTGCTTGATGGGCTGTAGCTGTCATGCATTTCCCACTATCATGGCATCCTGCATGCAGAGAAGCGCTGTTGATACGGAGTGGGACCTCTCTCGGGATCAGAAACGCACGCTCAGATTGCCATGTGAACACTTAAATTGTTGCAACATCTCACCAGCTTTTTTTTTTTTTAAATTTGTACCTACTATTCCTTATGGTTTGGGAGGGATGTATTGGAAAGTTTTGGTAAGGCCTAACAGGCAAAGAAGCTCTCAGTGCTATGAATTGCCACACTTATATATCAAAGGATTTTCCAAGATTTCCATTTCATAGTGTGTTGCACGTTACTTGGTACATAACATTGCCACTCCCTGTGAATTTGTGCTTTTTTCTTACTCAATGGTTTGTGGTTTAAAAAGGACAGTGGTTTAAGTACTTCTCTTAGGTAAAAATACTGAGCTTTTGGAGTTGGGCTCAGCAGAAACTGCAAATGGAAAGGCCATCAGGTAAAACCGTATGGCTGAAATTCATGCGCGTCTGGACTGCAATAGCAAATGCCGTTGCAGAGCATGAAAGGTAGCCAAAGTAGCCATAACCTAGCTACATTAGGCCCTGGTAGCAGTGCAGGCATAAAGGCACAGGCTTTCCCTTGAGCTCAGTGCTCATACAACTGGTTGTGGTCCCTTAAGGGTTCACACAGCTGACACAGAAGCTTTGCTCTGCATGCTTGAGTGTTATTATCCAAAACAGCCCTGATGGCTGTATGCTTACCTGGGCCAAGTCACGTGCAGGGCTGCAGGACCAGCACAGCTGTGGCTGATTTTATGTGGGTGGTTCCTCTTCTTATAATGGCCAAATCCTTTTCAGCTGTGTCCAGAATTATGGTAGGCCAAATCAGTTGTGAGTTCTACTTGCTCTTGAAATCAGCTGGCAAAGGCCTTGATCCCTTTAAAAAATCTGGGTTTTACTGAGTGTTGTTAACCCCTTTACAGTAAACAGGGACTCAGTGGTCAAATATGTGAAGCTTCTTCCTTTTTATGTTTCTTTTAAGTGATCCATTTCCTCAGTTTAAGGAGAAAACTTACTTTTGCTGATGCAGGGTTTTGGTGAAAATTGCTTTTTCTCAAGAATATCATGTGAGCGGTTAGAAAAATCTTGTCCAAAACTGTGTAAATCCCCTCATATGGGATTTTCCATGTTTTGCTGTTTGTGCAATGTAGAAAGTACAGCAAATCCCCTGACATCATGCTTCAGAATAATGACTCATACATGACTCTGTACCAAGCTGCTTAGAGGGAAGGATGGTGCCACTGTGAGAGGTCTGGGCTGCGTGTCAGTGTCATCCAGTTGTGTGGAGCATTATGCTAGCATTGCAGTCAAAGCTGGCTCTGAAATGCAGTTTGGTACAGCATTTAAAGTCGTTTTTATTCAGGGGGAATGATGGGCTTGCTTTGTCTTTTATCATAAAGCTTTAGATGCTGACAGGTTCATTGGCTGGCTGTGAGTACTGCACCCTTCCTTTTAGGACCTGCTTGATAAGAACATAAATAATGTGAACCGTGGACTTTCCAGCTGCTGATTTTCTGTCTGGAATCCCTTCCCGTGCTATATTTGCTCTCCTTAACTTCCTTGAAAATAAAGCTCTGAGGGTATTTTTGGCCAAAGCCCTGAACTGGGAGGGTTTTGGTTATGTCTGAAATGGCTGTGTAGTGTTCTAAGACGCTTAATTTCTTTGTGTCCTTCCGCCTTCCAGGGATGAATTGCCCTGTCTTCAGTGCGGCATAATGTGCTTGGGTGGAGGTGTGACTTGCTACATACTGGAAATTATAATTAAAAAGGAGGAAAAAAAAAAGTAGGTAGGTCTGAATAATGTCTTGAACTGTGGCTGAGTGTTAATGGAGCTGTAGTGAGGCTTCTGGAAGGCAGCTGGTTCAGGAATAAGAGAGCTGTCAAAAATTGCTGTCACCGTGCACTGGGGATCTGCAATTCTAGTGTTTACAGGTGCCAGTCAAGAGGCCAGACCCTGCAGAAAGCCCAATAGTCCTATCAATAATGAAGTGCTTCTTCCCTTTGGCTTCCTGTAGGTAGAGGAGATGCTCTGTTTCTCTGACCTGCTGTTGATAAGGGGAGGGCAGAGGGATATGTTGTTGGCAGAGGGACAGCAGAAAGAGGAACCTTTATCCTTAAAGCCTGAGGATTGCATGGACTTGTTTGTGCAGCAGTGCTCCTCAAAGCTTGTCATGTGAGTAAAGGCAGTGGGATGATTCATGTGCCAAATGATCTTGATGAGTAAATCCTGGAAATAAGTAGGTCACTGGCCTTCTGGAGAAAAGGAAAGGACGGGGGCATATGCTAAGTGCTCGTGCACATGAGCATTGTGAAAATATGACAGGAACGTGAAGACCTCAGTGGGAAAACGTAGGCAGAAGGATGAAGCACGGCAAAATAAATGTTTGGAAAGCCAACTGGGTTAAAACAAGAATTAAAAAGAATTACAAATAATTCAGACTTGAAAGTACTAAATTCAGGCCTTAACTTCATCATAGTGTGGTAACTATTTTAATTAAATTATAATATTCAAACAGGATACATTTGTTTCTGGACCTCTGAAGAAAGTGTACCCGCTGAGTAGGTAGAAATATCTGCTGAGGATTTGCTGCACTACAGAACTTGTTTGACAGGAGTAACTTGGATGCAGAAAGAAAATACATTCTTCATTCATGTTTGTAACTGGTGCTAGTTTGGTGACTTGTCCCCTCAAAGCTGAGAGACTACAAAAGCTGGGAAGCTTTGTTTTCTTTTGATGTGTGAAAAACAAGAAGGTATGTAAATCGCTTCTGTTCTTCTGAAAGCTTGAGGGACACATGCAAACAGTCAAATTGACTAACTTACAGATAAGTTCCCCTGTAATGGGTTAATTTATTATACATATGTATTGCTAAACTTTATTCAACACATTTAGAAGTTTTTTTCAGTTTAAAATATTCTTTTATTAA
This sequence comes from Anser anser, assembly GCF_964211835.1. NCBI lineage: Eukaryota > Metazoa > Chordata > Aves > Anseriformes > Anatidae > Anser > Anser anser. Next base: position 73,643,860 of record NC_139720.1, read on the forward strand.
TTGTACCTTAATATTTGTACAAGTGCTTTTGTCCTGTTGATAACACCTTTTGCAGCTAAGAATGGAAAATGTTCAATAAGGATGAATATTCAAATTCTGAAAAAGTATGTTACTGTAAGTAACTTAAAAATAGTAAAATTAAAAGAAAAATAGAAAAAAGAAGTGCATGGAGTAGCTTCCTAATGAGTAAAAATATCTCAGTGTTCCAGCCAGGAAGAATCTGTTTTTCCTTCTAGGAAAGGTTCTAGGAAGTACGAATGCAATGCAAGATTAAAATAGATTATTTGAATCTGAGTTAAGTAAGTATATTTTGAAGTCAATGATGTAACCAGCTTACCCAGGGTATTGAACCTCAGATCCACTGGAGAAATTTGAGCAAACAGCAAGCATATTTCAATGAGAAAACATGTATAATTATTTTTTTAAGGTAGAAGGGGAAGATAAGTTTAAAGCTGCTTTTTTTTTTCTTGCTTATATGGGAAAACTAGCTAGGAGAGAATTCTGAAGTCAAGCGTGCCTGTGTACATCTGACCTGACCTGTAGTACTGCTTGGGCACGGATGCTGGTGGAAAAGCTGTAGACCATGGTGGAGCCCCCTCTGAGACCCCATCGTGTTGGTGCTGGGGTGGGAAGGGGTGTCTGTTTGTCCAGCAGCCCTGCGTGCAGGACCAAAGAGGTGAGGGATGTGCTCTCTAGATCGTGTGAGGGATCCCCTCGCGCTCTATTGCAGCAAGGAGCAGGGCCAGCCACATAAGAGGAGCCAGCAGTGCTCATCTGCAACGGGCCTCAGCAACCAGCATCTGTGTGAGGAGTGCTTTTTATACTCCCAGTACATCAGGCATGTGCAAATCTGGTGGAGGGTAGCTCTGTGTGCTTGCTTCAGGGCTGGAGTGAGTAATCTTATAAACCAGGATGTAGCACTGGTCTTTAAGGTAGCATCTCTTGCTGTAATGCATCAGTGAGGACAAAGTGGGGGAAGGCGGATGCAGGGAAGTGTACTTTCACTGAAGGACAGGATACTTAAGAATATTAACTTAGGATCAAGCCTATAATGTCTGCTTCCTTCTCATCTACTTTTTAAAGTATCACCTTATGACAGCGATATAAGACAACTTCTGGACTCTCAGGAAGCTGATTGCATCTGTTTCCTACTGACTACTGTGCTGTGGAGAACGGCAGTCTGGGATACGACCTCAGGGCTGCAGCCCCCCAGAGTAAATAATCATTTTCTTAATTTTTTTTTTTAGTTATTAATTTAAATTTCTATTTTGCTGGTTTATTAGAACCCTGCTGACACTGTTGGAGCTAATGGCCTGTCAGGCTTTCCATTGCACACCAGTGTTTTCAAGGGATTTGTAACTTAACTATGAAAGCTAGCTTCTGGCAGGAACTTGACAGACATCATCCCAGATCAATAATATGATGTTATCTTTCTGTTATGGGTTTTACATATTTTTGACCAGCTGGGTTATTAGTTTATTCTTTTTTTAATGGAGATGGTTTAGGGATTTCCATGTCCTGCTCAAGAATATAAATGTTCAATTTATAAGAGTCAGACTGGAGATGTTGTAGTAAGGAGGCAGATTGAAACAACAACAAAAAAAAGTTAAAAACAAAGCAAAAAACAGCTAAAACCAAAATATCCTTTAGATCTCTGTTGCCCCAGCTAAATAGGCAGTTTAGTTTTTAAAACAAGAGGCATGCATGCTGCTGTTTGTTGCTGGCTGCTCTCTCTTTCTCCTTTTTTTTTTTTTTTTTGAAGATGAGTCTCGTAGAGCTGAATTACCAGTCTGGAAGCCTGACAACAGGAGTAGTTTTAAAATCCCGATCTCTATGGATGTAGTTGTAGTTAATAACTCTTCAGTTTTGTTGTTCTAGCAGTATACTGCATTAATCTTTAAAGGGACTACTGGTTGCAAATCTATTTTGAAGTCTGGGTTCTGTTTTGACCTTTAAAATGGATGGGAGGTCTGGTTTCGTGATTGAAGTACGTCTTGAACTGTAATGGCAAACTGGATCTTCTAAGGATTTAACAGTATATGTTAGGATTCTTTCCAAAGAAATGAAAAACCGTATTTCCTGAAGGATGAAAGGATGAAACATGTGGGTCTCCCTCCTCATCTTCTGTGTTCAGAATGAACTCATCAATAGAAAAACTCAAAGGATGCAAACTTGGCAATAGTTCAAATACACCGTGTTAAATTTAGGCTACACCTGTGGAAAAGCAAACCCCTGCAATTAACTGAATGATTATTGCTGCATCTAGTTACCCTTGTGAATGGGATAAATAGGAGCAGGGTATCAGCACAATGATATTATCATGAAGTGAAAGTATGCAAAGAGAGTACCATTGTGCTGCTCTTTTAAAGGAGTTGTGGTAACCTGAGCATGCTGCAGCAGTTCTGTTGACTGATGTTGCTAAGATGCAGCAACAGTCCTGAGTGGTTTTTCCTCTGAATTCTTACCATTTAAAGGATGAATACTGCATGTAAGGATTTATAGGGTTTTCTGCCAACCTGCTTTAGAAGGTTTTAAAACTGAGGTTCGTGTTGTTTGGTTTTGCTTGGTCTCTCAGTGTGCTGGTTCAACACAGAAGTTGAACCCTGAGAACAGTATTCTTTATTTTCCTTTTCAAATGTGAAGTTAAAGATTAAACAAGGGTAGGAGAACTGTAACTTTCCAGGTGTTCTAGAACTATGTTTGAGGCCACCCAATCTATTGTACTGTCTGGTATCCTTCATGGGAAATTGCATTGTTGGACTCTGTCTTTCCCCCTTTAACCATAACATGCTCACTCAGCCTTGCTGAGACTGCCCCTGGCTTTGATGTCAGTTTTTGGGTGATGAAAATCTTTACAGCTCAATTGTGACCTAGCTTTTCATGAGCTACCACACGGAGAAGAGAGGCCCTATATCGATAATTGCCAGAGGCCTCCTCCACAGCTGGATTCTCAGTTTCAGGAGGCTTGCATTAAGCATTGCGGCAGCTTTATCAGTCCATTTTGGCTACGGAGTGTCAGGTCTTCTGTAGAAAGATAAGCAGTGCTAAGCCTTTGTATGCTTGGGTGGTGCTTCTCTTGATAAGATGGGTGTGGAGAGTGCATTACTTCCAGTTATCTGTATTTGGAAATAATACAGGTAGTTTTAGCTCCAGTCTCTGTATATCTAACTACAGTCTCTGTATATCTAACTACCAAGTATGGGTAAAAGAGGAAAAGTGTGTTGGGATGTGGCGTAATGACCACACGGACACCAGGGTTCTTTTAAGATCAATAACTTCAACTTACTTTATTGATGACAATAACTTCAACTTCTATTATTGAGGACATAACTTCAGCTAACTACTTTACTGAGGACAGGTTCCCGTCTTATACCATTAGCTCTACAGCAGTACTTTTCCACTAACTATTCATTGGTTAACAACTTTGCCTGGCAACAGCAAACATTTAGAAACTTCCATGTCTTAAGGGTTGGAGAACAAGTAGTTTGAGACAGCAAGGTGTCTCCTGATTCACCCTTCTTTGTTCCTTCTAAACTCTTTACATTCTTCATGGCCTCATCGTTAAGAGTCCGATGTTATCATCAACCGTGGGGCTTGTTGACCCCCATGGCAGTACTCCCACATTGGGACTTCTGGGGTCTGTCCCACAGAGCTCCATCTAATCAGCTGGTACTTGAGAGATGGATTAAAATACCAGTGAAGCTAGAGCTGGTTTTGTACTGTGAAGAGTTTGATTTAATGGCATGTAGATGCTGAAACACCCTCACGGTGAGGGAAATGTTTCGAAATGGATTTACAGTAGTCTAAGGGACGTGAAAGATTTCACCAGAAACATGTTCGTTTGCTTGTCTGTCTGTTCAGAGAACAAATACAGCAGTTCTTGAATGCCTAACAATGTTATATTTCTAGTAAAGAGCATGTTCACTAACCTGCTTTAAAGGGCCTTTGGAGGTGGTTTTAAATTTCTGTAAATGGCAGTGCTCTGCAATTCACAGGGTGTTTGGTGTGACTTTAAGTAATCAGTTTTAAGGAGATAAATTTTTTCCCTCCTAAGTGTCATTCCTGTTCAGTTGCTGCCTGCACCCATCTTTCCCAAAACAAAGCAGCAAGCTCATCGTGGCGTGTCGTTGAGATAAAAGCTCTATGTAAACCCACACAGCTTTCTAAATAATCATAATACAAAGCTTTATACACTTCATAGAAATGCTTAAATTCTTTTTTGCTTGGTTTTAATGGGAAGCTTAATTCTGTGTAAATAATGAAGATCTGAATGTGTGACCTGTGTTTTCATAACAAGGGTGGTTAAACTCTGTAGTCAAAGCACCATGTGAATTGTTAACAGGCCATGTTTTATGTGAATAAATTGTGTCACGTTATGGGTCAGAGAAAAGGCTAGCAATAAATATGTGAACTAATTTCATCCTCTTTATCTTTCGATCCTATAAGTACAGATTACATAGTGCTGCATTGTTTGGTCTGACTAGTTAGATATTCATATGGGAATGGTTCATAGGCAGCATTTTTTTTTGCTTTCAATTAAAAAAGTAATGGATGGAAAGATGTGCATGAGGTGCTTGTGAATGAAGGTGTCTTTAAAATGTTGCAGGATCAGAATAACTGTTGTGAAACGTTTTACTTCTATTCAACAACTGTCAGGCTAGTTCATTTGTTGAGATGTATGTGTATACATATGTATAATTCCACACATTGTTCCTATGACAAGATTTAAAAAAACAAATTGCAGAAGAAGGATGGATTTAGTACCTGTTCTGTGTTTCCTTGCTCCTGGCTGCTCCTAGAAGTCAGTGAAAAAGCAGTTGATCCTAACATTTAAAATAAAAAAAAAAAAAGACAAAATGTGAGATCCAAAGTACATTCTTTGCTGTTCCTTCAATTTTGTGGGTTTGCATTTATTTAAAAATTAACAATTCTAGGTGGCTCCAATATGAAGCGATTGAAAGCTTTGGCGTTGCTTGGAATCCTGTCTGGTGGCTCACCGTGTTCTGCACTGAGGCCTCCTGGTTTGGCTTTGTCGGTGATACTGGAAGGTAGGCCTGGCACCCAGAGCAGACATCTGTCCCTTCTCTGGAAGCTGTGCTCTGCTCTGTGCAGGGCAGTCCGTGCCACTGGCTAGCGTGGCCAGGAGCATTGTCTTCAGCCAGCAATATTTTATAGCCAGAAATGTTTTTCCAGTGTCACTAGGGGTAGAAGGCTGTCATCCACCTGATGTTTGCTTGGGACTCTGAGTCCTCAAGCAACCTGAGGTTTTATCATTATCTTTGTTTTTACTGGATGTTTCTGACCCTACCTAAAGAGGGGGAGGAATGAGCCATTCTCTAGACTAGATCCCAACTGAGGTCTGTAACCCTGCATAGAACAAGGCTGCACCAAAAATTAACACAGAACTTCAGAGATATGGGTTTAGTTTCCATGCATGTGTGGATTTTGCGTGTAATTTTGGGGCACTCTCTGTGCTTGTGTTCCACATCTGTTATGGGGTGATAAGTCATTGCCTCAGAGGGAAAACTCTCCTGTGGTTGACAGTTCTTCCAGTATCGTAGGTTCAAAGCGTGGCTGGGATCTGCGAGCCCTCTCCATCAGCAGCACCCTGGAGGAGGGGAATAGTGGTGGAGTGTGCTGTTTGTCCGGCGTGGATGGTCCTCTGTGGCTCTGAGCTGCCTGGTGTGGCAGAAAGCAGAGGGCTAACAGGTTGTATACTGCAGCATTCAGGGATTTAAAGGCTGTATTTCCTGTCTGAGCAAGAACAATGCCTGTAAATAATACATAATTTTGCTTTATTAAAAAAACCCATAAACATGAGGCTGTTGTTGTTTTGTGGTTTGTTTGGTTTTTTTTTGCGGGGGGGGGGGGGTCAAAACTTGAATTGTGAGTTTTCTGGCCTGAATTATTCTGTATTCCTATGTACATGCCTGAGGTGAAGAAAACTACGGGCTCAAATTCCTGTCTTGGGGTGTTTTGAAACAGGCAAAAGGGAAGCATAGGCATGTTCCTCTTCCTAGTTTCTTGGCAAGAAACTTTAAAGTAAGTCACAAATGTTTCTGCAGCAAAATGCTGTGAGAAACGCAGCAATTAAAAATGTAACGCTGAGCTTGTACTTGGTTGTCGCTGTCTCTTAAGCCTGAAGTTTAGGGTATTTTCTGAAACTTACAAAACACACACGGGCTTGGGGGTGGAATCTGGATTTCTGTGACTGTCTGAAGCCTTTATGCATCTCTTCAAATGTACGGTCTATGCTGCAGTGCTATGATTGATTGGAAGAATATTAAGGTATAGATTCTTTATTAGAGAACTGTTGTGACAGCATAGAAAGGCAGTGAACTCTGTGATCAAAATCCCATGGCAGGGTGTTTGTAAGGTAGCTATTGGCCAATGGTAGGGAAAGGCAGAAAAAGACATTGCCCTCTTGTGCTTTTGCTCAGGAATTTTCTAAGTAAGACCTTTCTTTCTCAACTCACATGCTCCTACTTGAGACCTTGTAACTGTCATGAGATAGAGGTAGTGATTTCTCAACAGATGAACGTTGCAACTGCTTTTTGTTTTATAAACCGTGTTTCTTAACTATTTTTAAATCCAGTGAGAGTGGCTGTGTGGGTGCTAAGGAGATGTGGTGGCTGGGAGAGAGACCCAGAGTGGGAGAGAAGGCAGAAGAAACAGAGCAGAAGTGTCTAACCACAGTCACGTTATGGGTCAGAGAAAAGGCTAGCAAGTCTCTTAACTGTTTAGTCCAGTATCATATTCCCTGGACTCCAGTTTCGTACACTTGTGCAGGCCTGCCAGTTCCATAGGAATTAGTAGTTGTGCAAAGGCCTGAAGGAGAAATTAGAATGGTGATGCTAATGGAAAAGAGCAATGGAAAGAGATGGCATGTTTTCCGCAGCTAACTTGTTAATGGTAGGTTAAAATTCCATTAATTAAACCTAATAGCAGCTTCGTGGTAGTTGCTGTTTATCTGAGGTTGTAGGGTGCTGTACTCGGGGCTTTCAAGGAGCAATATCTTTCCTCACATTTACAAGTTGGCTGTAGCACAAAAGGCTGGTGTGCTGTAATGGGGATTGATGGTCCCCAGATACGCTCTTCTGCCAGTGCCGACAGGCCACCCAGAGGCTGATCTCTTGCCCCTTTGGGCAGTCTCACAGTGAGGTGATATGCTGGTGGAGGAAACCTTTTCCTTCTTTGTATGGATGTGGTGTGTTTAAAGAGAGGGGCCTACCTTTGCAGTCAGAGGAGGCTTCCTAGGGGGTGTAAGTGGCAGAGACTCTTCATTTTTAGCTGAACAGGTAAAAGTTTTATCTGAGAAGTCTGTGTCAATAATAGGAAGGCTAAAGGTAGATCTGCCAAATGAACTAAAATATCTAGGCATTAGCAAGGGCATTCAATTAGTTGGGCATAACATTCAATACCACTTTGCTTTGTTATGAAGGCTTTAGGAAAGCCACCCTAAGGAGGCTTGATTTTTTTTTTTTCCCCCCACTGTTTTGTTCTTGGGTGTGTTTTTTTTGGCCCCCCCCCCCCCCCCCCCCCCCCAAATATCCAGTTTCCTGCTTCTGTAAACCTGTTTTCCTACGTATGTGTGCCAAGTTGACCACCCAGTTGACAGATCCAGTGTCAAAGAGGTTTTTGAAATCTTGGCCCCAGGATGGGGTGAAGCGTTGGTCATCAGCTTCTGGAAGTGAGCAGGCTTGTGGTTGGGAAGGCAAGTGAGAATTACAGCTTTTGGATGAAATTACCAAGTGTTTACTCAGAAAGCTGCTGCCAATGTTTCTACTTAAAAACAAACTGTATTTGGATAATACCGGGTTTTGTGTGTTTTCATGATTGCAGCCAGGTGTAGGAAATCTCTATTTTCTTACAAACTGCTGTTGTAGTAACTCTTTCCTTCTGCCTTGATAGTGTGATGTTAACTAGAAGCATGCAGTAGGGAGAAGATGATAGGGAAGGTAAGTACTTGAAAACATAAGAAACAACCCTACTAGGTAGTTTTATAAGACCGGAATTCTTCTGAAATATGATCTCGTGGTATTACCTCCTCTACCACAATAGTCTCTTAGATAGTGCAGGAGTATTAATTATGAAAATGGAGACATTAAATGCCATAAATTTCAGTACTGGCAGACTTTGACAGGCATGAATGATATGGCTTAGAACAAAAATGATCTGTGTATATATGTAGGATATGCTTGTCCTGTTCCAGACAGGTTCCTGCAGTCAGTAGTGCCAGCATGCTTTGTAAGTTACCAAGTGGTCTTCAGAGACTTCTTGGGAAGTCTGAGGCTGCTGCTGGCAGATCCTGGAAAGCAGCAGTAGGAAATGTGTAACCACTTGTCCCTCTTCCACCGGGTTTGAAGTGATTGATTGCATCCAGTGGAATTGCGGTTGCCTCTGTTAAAGGAGGCCAGTCCCAATTGGTACTCTTGCCACTTGTTCCCAATGAGGCTCACTTTGGCCTTCAATATAACGAGCTGTTGGGATCCCCCTGTCGCTCCAGAAACACAGATGGGTTCTGCCCTTTCATAGCATGATGACCTTAGGGTGCACCATTGTCCACTAGAGACTTGTACTTCTGTGGGTCCGATGTGCCATGCCATCGGATCCACACAGTCCCGTACATCCAGTTGTTCCTTTCCTCTGCCTGGCAAGAGGCAAGGCCCTCTAGTCCTGATCACAGTATCCATCACTCAGTTCTTCCAAATGCAAAGCAGAAGTCTCTTTGTTAGGGTCAGGAATAACATCAGCCCTTCTAATCCCTCTGGGGGACTGCCCAACAGAAACTGGAGCAGTAATTTTTCTAGGAGAACAAATTCGGGCTGCTTTTTTTCCCTGCATGTCATGTACCCCAGTGGCTAGGGTTGAGATAGGCTTGCCATCCCACTTCTTTGTGTCCTCTCCATGGTCACACGGATAAAACCACAGGGTGCTGTGTGCTGTGCAGCCATGGTCCTCTGTCCCTTGAGTAGAAAAATGCTTACTCTTAATAACTGAGATACTGGTCTCTGTGGGTAAGGAGGAAGATGTGTTCTTCAGGATGTTGGACCTGTTGTGACAGTTTCTCCCCAGCTGAGAAGCAGGCCCATCGGAGGAGAGAGAGCTTTTCTTCATATTGCTGAAGTTGGCCGGTCACAAAATCCAGCGTTGGTTCCACTCCATCACTCCAGTTCTTTGCTGCCAGCCTGCAGAGTGCTCCATAAAAACATCTGCCACGTGGACTGCTTGCACCAGACTTCATCTGCATCCTTGGTTCTGCGCTCTCACCCCCCCCTCCTCAAAGGTGTGTGGCGGGGAATATGATGGGAAAGAAAAAGGCTCACAGTTTGAGGTAAGGATAATTTAATTAGGGAAATTAAATTTAATTTAGGGAAAAGAAAGTAAAATGAAGCAAAGGCTCTGCAGATGCGAAGAGAGAGAACAATTATTCTCTACTTCCCTTCAATGAGTGATGTCCAGCTGCATCTTGTGAAGCAGGGGCTCAGTACATGCAGGGGTTGTTGGGAAGACAGACATTTTAATAATGAGCCTCCATCCCTTTCCCCAGCTTTTATTGCTGAGTGTGACACCACACGGTATGGGATATCCCTTTGGTGTGTTTAGGTCATCTGCCCCAGTAATGTCCCCTCCCCACCCCTTGCCTATCTCCAGCCTGCTGATACCTATACAGTTGGCCCTCCGGTTTAGCTACTGTGTTAGCTGGTTGTCAGAGACCTCTTCCCCTTGAGGGTGCTGAATTGTGTTAACCACCATTTGATAGGTGCAAGCCAGGCCCCAGCACAGCAAGCTGTAAGTCTCTGGTATTGCCAGGATCAGGGCATACATCTTTCCAACATTGTCAGGTTTTTAGGGTTCCACACTTGTTCAGGGATGAAGTTCAAAGCCATCTGAGGAGACCACTGTAACAGGTACCTGACCATACCGTCCCCGACACCTTGCCACTCACCACCATGCTGCCTTGGGACAGCATCCTGGTGTGGTATTCTTATCCTTAGGGGTAAAAAAAAAAAACATGTTCCGGAGACCTAGCAATAGCATTATGTTGGTTACCCAAGGATGTTCAAAGTACTGAAAAGCTGCTGTAATTAGCCCAGAGAGAAAGGAGGAGGTACCATTCCTAATATCCTCCACCAGTTGGTTCCTGAAGGAGGGAAAAAAGAGTGTAGCTGTTCATTCTCTCCAAGAGATGGTTCCCAAAGTATGGAGATGATAGCAATGCTGGGCATGAACACCAGACAAGGCTAAAGGCCAGTGCTTTACAGCACAGTGAGCTGAAGGAAACAAACAGCCTTCAACAAGCTCTGCAATGTGGTACATAGCAAAAGATAGAACATGGCACAGGTCACATGAAACAGGATTGCAGAACAACATTAACAGCAAACCAAAGTAGGGGCTCAGTACACATAGGGGTTGTTGGGGAAGACAGACATTTTGATGAGCCTTGTTCCCCTTCCTCAGCTTTTATTGCTGAGTGTGACACCACACGGTATGGGATATGCCTTTGGTCAGTTTTGGTGATGTCCCCTCCCCACCCCTCTGGCCCATCCCTAGCCTGCTGTCTTTGGGGTTTGGAGGGAGTCTCGGTGCTGTGGGGCACAGCTCAGTGATAGACAAAACACTGGTGCAGTATCAGGGCTGTTTGAGCTGCAAGTGCACTCCTGTATGGGGTGCTGTGGGGGAAGTTAATTCTATCCCAGCCAGACCCAGCACAGGCATCTATCAGGAACTCTGCGTATACGTGTAAGATTAGCGCTGGCTCTCCTTGTTTTTAATTACGAGGTTCTGATAATTCAGTTCCACAGCCAAACTTCTTGTTAATCAGTTCAGAGTTACACAAACGAGTCGTAATGAAAACAGTGCTGTAATGATATCTAATACTGGGAGGCAGCCCGAGATCAGTGCTCCTCTTTGCAGCCTAGGACAGTTTCAGGAAGGGGATGGGGATAATGAGCACTGTGGGGTTCTTCCTTTCTTGGGAAATAGGGCATTGACAGTTCCTCTCTGGAGCCTGCTGAATCCCTTGTGTGAGTGGGTGCCCAGACCAGCTGCGCTGATCCCCCATGTGTCTTCCTGGGCATCTTCCAAGGGCTTGTTGCAAAAGTAGAAATGGTGTATGAAATTGTAGAAGGTACTTGTTCAAGGGCCATGACAGAAGTTGGGAAAACAGAACTGAATGTGACAGCTTCTGGAGAGCAAAGACTACACTCACCTCCAAAGCCTTAGGGAGGTTTGTTCCATCTTACCTCTTGTGTTTCTGCCTTTGTTTTTGGCAGTCACCATGTGAAGGTCAACCAGGGGTGTGTGTCAGGACCAGCTGTGCAGCGCTGGGAAGCAGACTGGGGCTGTGTCCCCATGGTGGATCCCAGTAAGTACTGCTCCCCAGCACGTTGCTGCGGGGATGCTGTGTCACAGTGGCAGGGGCTGTGAGGCTGGGAGGCACAAGCTGTGACCCACACTCCTGTGACAGACAACCACAGAGGTGACAGGAGGGATAGCTCTGCGGCTGCAGGTTGTGAGCAGTGGGAGCACTTCCAGGCCTTGCACACTCCTCGAGGAGTGCGTGGCGGTGAGTGGCCAAGTGGCCATGCTGCACAGAGGAGGGAAGAGGAGCAGCCCTCCCAGGTGTGTGCAGGTCCTGCAGCCCACCAGGGACTGGCAGGAGGAATGCGAGTGGAAGCAGAGGGAGGCCATGGCCAAGCATCCCTGCCTGCCAGGCACATCAGGTCTCAGCATGAGTTTAGTGGAGGAGCCCCTGAGGGGCACCAAGGATATCTGGCCATCCAAGAGGTCTCTGTGGTGGAGGCGGCTCATCGCTCATCTGCCTGGGTGGGAGAACCCCTACATGAGGAAGGAATGCTTGTGTACAGCCAAGGACAACCCCTGCATGGTGAAAGTGGACCCCAAGCCCGCTTGCCGTGGAGAATTCCTCTCCTTAGGGCGGAACCTGCAGATGTTTAGGAAAAGATAGATAGGCTTCTTAGTTTGTGTTTTTTAGTTACGTGAATAAATGTCACTTGTGTCTCTGGTGATGTGTTGTGGTGGCTCTGTAACTCCCATCACAGGGCTGTGCAAAGTATTCGTGTCCAAGTTGTGCACAAGCCTTCACACTGCGCCTCACCCAACCCCGACATACTCAGGCGGGCTTCCTGAGGTGGAGCGGTTGAGCTTGAGAAGCTGAAGTTGTGTTCCTGGGCAAAGTGAAGCTGGAAGACTCTTGGCTGTGTTTTTGTTTTATTTTCAGCTTTTCCATAGTTTTTGTTTGTTTGGTTTTCCTCACAGCACCTTTCCACAAGGCAAGTTATCGCTATGGCCCTCTAGCACAGCGCTATGATGTAAGTTTGTGCCCAGTGCAAGGACAGCTCCTGTCCTTCCAGCCCCCAAAACCCAAACTGAAAATCTGCCCCTTCTTGCACCAGTGGCATGCTGCAGCCCCAAGGCTGGGCCCCTGTCCGTGGTGCTGAGCTGCTGTAGTGGGTTTACGTGGCAAGGTTTTGGTAGCAGGGGGCCATAGGGGTGGCTTCTGTGAGAAGAATCCAGAAGCTGCCCCATGTTAGGTAAGGGCCCTGCCGCTGGCCAGAGCTGAGCCAATAAGCGATGTTGTTTGTGCCTCTGTGAGAGCATATTTAAGAAAGGGGGGAAAAAAAAAAAAAAAACACCTGCTGGGGAACAGCAGCTGGGAGAGAGAGAGGAGTGAGAAACAACCTTGCAGGCACCAAGGTCAGTGAAGAAGGAGGGGGAGAGGTGCTCCAGGCGCCGGAGCAGAAGTTCCCCTGCGGCCTGTGGTGAGGACCATGGTGAAGCAGGCTGTCCCCCTGCAGGCCATGGAGTACCACAGTGGAGCAGGGTTCCACACTGCAGCCCGTGGAGGAGACCATGGTGGATTAGGTGGACCTGCACTGAAGGAGGCTGTGGCCTGTGGAGGACCCCCGCTGGAGCAGGCCCCATGCCAGAGCTGCAGTGTGTGGAGAGGAGCCCGAGCAGGTGACCTGGCAGGAGCTGCTGCCTGTGAGGGATCCGTGTTGGAGTAGCGTGCTCCTAATGGATGGACTCTGGTACAGACCCATATCTGGAGCAGTTCTTGAAGAGCTGCTGCCTGTGGGCAGCCCACACCAGATCAGTTTGGGAAGGACTGCATCCCGTGGGAGGGACCCCTCAGTACTGGAGCAGGGGCAGAGTGACCGAGAAGGAGTGGTGCAGATGAAGGGCTATAGACTGATCTCAACCCTCATTCCCCTGTGTCGCTCGGGGGGGAGGAGGTAGAAGAGGGTGGATGGGGGGAAGGCGTTTTTGCTTTCTTTCCTTTGTTTTTCACTTCTCTAGCTTGTTAGTAATAGGCAATAAATCTTACTGTCTCCCTATGCTGAGTCTGTTTTGCCTGTCACGATAATTACTGTGCGATCTCCCTGTCCTTATCTCAACCCTTGGGCCCTTTTCATCATATTTTCTCACCCTTCCTTTTGAGGAGGTGGAGTGAGAGAGTAACTGAGGTGAAGCTCGGCTAGCCACCCAAGTAAAACCACCACAGCCGCGTATTTCACTTTCCCAGCAATAAATTGCTCAGTGGGAATTGGCCAGCAAAGGAGAGACAACAGTTTTTTTTTTTAACTGTTTTTTTCTGGACAGGCGGTGATATGGTAAATTTACCTTAAACTTTGATAGAACTCGTATCCTTGTTCTGTCACTTGTGGTTTCTACAGTGACTTCGTTCATTTTAGAAGGCTTTGAATGCAACTTATCTCAGGTTTTGAATGAATTTGGCCTTTATGTTTAAGACCCGAAGTGCCTGTGATCAAGAGGATTTGGCAGCCTGAGCAGGACAAGATGTCTAAGTATGATCCCTTAGATCCCTTACGGCACCACACAACCACTCGCTCACTCACCCCAGGTAGGATGGGGGAGAGGAGAGAATTGGAAAGGCAGAAGTGCAAGAACTCATGGGTTGAGATGAAAAGAGTTTACTAGGTAAAGCAAAAGCTGCACATGAAGCAAAGCAAAATAAGGAACTCATTCCTTGCTTCCCATCAGCCGGCAGGAGTTCAGCCACTTCCAGAAAGGAGGGCTTATCATGTGGAACGGTTTCTTGGGTAGACCAGCACCACCCCTCTGAACGTCCTCCCTTTCCTCCTTGTTTACCCCGGCTTTAATTGCTGAGCATGACACCTTATGGTACGGATGTTCCTTTAGTCAGGTTGGGTCAGCTGTCCTGCCTGTGCCCCCTCCCAACTCCTGGTGCACCCCCAGCCTCCTCACTGGCTGGGCAGCACAAGAAGTAGAAAAGTCCTTGGCTGTTTGTAAGCACCAAAACAGCAGTGTGTTATCACCAGTATTTTCATCAAAAATCCAAAACGCAGCATCACAGAGGCCTCTGCAAAGAGAATTAGCTCTATCCCAGCCAAAACCGTGACAAATGCCTAGGGGGTGAATCATGGAATTTGATGTCCATCGGCTGGAGACAGGGAGGACATATTGAAAATTACCTGTTAGCTGAAGAAAAGACAAATGACTTGTTTTATTAGGCAACTTGTACTCTTTCAGCCTCTTTCCATTCAAATTAACTCAATGGTTTGGTTGGTATCAAGCCACAGATTTGGTTAAAGGTGACTGGCAGTGCAAGATGACTTCCTGAATTTGTAACTCAACAGGTTTGTAGCATGGTCTCTAGGCATGGGATTGCCTTGAAATCAATACTTGCTTGGCTGCATCTAGATTTCACACCCTTTTTAATGGGTGTCTTGTCTTGCCTCTGTCTGTTTTCTGGATGAGCATTAAGCTGGAGATACTGTGCTTGCTGGGAAAAAATCAAGTCTAATTTATTAATTTAGTGCCTTTAATTGGTTGTCTTTCTTGTGAGATCTAGAACACAGTTTTTTCCTGTAAGTACTACTAATCTATGTGATTCTAGGTTCAGGCTGTTAAGCAAGAACTATTTGGAATTAATGTGAAAAGACACATGGTAGGTGATTAGCAGACTCATGCTGAGAGGATTTGAGAGGCTTGTTTTTTGCCTAAGATCAATTTTGCAATCTCGATAATTTTTCCGTGCCATGAGTGAGGGTCAGGCCTTTCTTCTAGTCCTGCATGAGCTCTGCACTGAGAAGATATAAAGAACAGGGTAGAAGAGGAGAGAGTTTTGTGGAAGGACCTGCATGTGTCCAAAAACTAGTTGTATAGAATCTCTGCTTTTGAGTTTAGCTTGTGAAAAACACGTGTTCACAGAAACTGGCATTACTTAGTTTTGGAGCTGTGATAGTTCTTGATAGTTCCTGTGCTTAATGCAGTCAAAAGAGCAGGGCAGATATTTGAAATGATAAGGGAACTGATACAAACTGGTGTTTTGCCACAGGTCGGTTCCATTGCATGTGATCATTTTCAATGCTATAGACAGGAAAAGTTTCAAAGAAGGGCAGCAGAGTTCTTAAGGTTGGAGTTGATGATCTTGAAGATCTTTTCCAACTGAAATGTTTCTCTGATTCTTATGGAGATGGTTCCATGCAAGGGATGTTTGAATTGGCAGACTAGGACTTCTCAACCTGCTAAAGGGGTTCTTCAGGTCTTGTGTAAGGGATTCTTCAGGTCTTGTGCACAGAGCTGGTTCAGGAAGAGGTTAGATTATGAATTTTATGAAGAGGTTAAATTATGAATTTTTTGATGTTCTCTCAGTACGTGCAAAGAGAACTCTAGACAGTCGATGAAAATTATGCTAATAACTGGTGTCTGAATAGATCTCAAGTATCTTTTCCTATGTTTCCATTGATGCTCTTAGACTTATCTATGCTTATACTGCCTCATGATCTGCAAAAATGAGAACTCTTTTATTTATTTAATCTAAGAATAGCTTAGGGCGTGTTTTTTATTTAACTACAGATTAAGCATTTGGAGGATTTTTATTTTTTTTATGAACAGATCTGTCTAAATGAAAGTATTGCCTCCATTCTGACAGATGGAGTAGAGTCAAGCAGGGCTGCTGAGTGACTTACTTGAACTACACAGAGTTGGTGGAAGGGGAGGAGACAAACCTCTTCTGGTTTTTCTTGACTTCATTTTTTCCTGGAATTCTAGCCTTTTGGATAAAATCCCTGATTCGTACAAAGGGCAACATACTGCGTTTGGTTTCTCTGTTAATATGCTTATGAGGATCACTTCAATCCATGGAGGTGTTTTTTTTGTCAGTCATTTCCTTTGCCAAAGGTGCATCTTCAGTAACGTTATGCAAGAAATATTAAAAGTGAGCAAATCCCAGATTTCATGCATCCCGTACAAAACAGAATCCTTTGGGAACACTTAACTTGTTTACTAAGTGTGTAAACAAGCACCTCAGGAATGGTCAGGTGCTATGGAAGTGCTATCTTAACTCTGCTCCTCATGATTTTCTCCTTTTGACTGGAGGCTTTTCTCTCATGATTTAGTTGTGCAACAGTGTTGTGCCTTCTCCCTCCCACCTTTTGCTATCAGACCTAAATTAAACATTGAAACAGAACCTTTGGTTCCTAAGCCATTAAACCCTGCTCTCTGCTTTGCCTTGTATGTTGTACTGTGGCCCTGTGGAGGTTTTCAAGGCCAGAACCTCTTTCATTTGCTTCTTCCTTCCTGTCCTTTCTGTGAGCTCTAGAACACGTTTCTCCCATAGGTGCTACTTATCTATGCAATTCCTGATCCAGGCTTTTAGGGAAGAACTATTTGGAATAAATGTGGAAAGACATTATGGTAGGTGATTAGTAGACTCATGCTGAGAGGATTTGAGAGGCTGCCATCCCCAGCTGTGTCCACCCCATTGTTTGCTGGAGGTGACTGCGTACACAACACAGGTCGCAGCATGGTCACTGGGTTTGTTTCTCACGTGCTTACAGCCTGGCAGACTTACAGAAAGAAATCAATGTCAGTTCACATCAATACTCCAAGCCTACAGCTGTTTTGGTGCAAATCCAACACTTATTCTGTGTTCCCTTCTGCAAGGACAGTTGTTTATGGTAGAATAAGGAACCATCAGCCACAGATGACAACCTCTGCTTTTTTTTGCCATCAGTAAGCATCTAAGTGTATTGGAGTCACCCTTTTGTGCACCCATGGTGAAAAGGTGATACCTACATGTGTTCCTTCCAATCCCAAGATTATGTGCACTGGTGCTTAGGAACTGAACCAGTTCAGAAGAAAATTTGTGATCCAGATACTGTACTAGGCTATTTTCTGTAGGTGTTGTGCTAGAGGAAAGCTTCTCCCCCCCCCCCAGGTTTTCTTCATTATATATTTTAGTCAAGAGATTAACCTAGCTGTACATTTGTCTCTCAAATGGAAGTGTCTTCCTTATTGAAATTTATCTTCCTGATGCTTCAGGTTTATGAATAATTTTGTCTTTATTCCAGGTATTATAATTATCCATAGTAATACTTGCAGGAGAGATAATTTCATTTTGCTTCTTTTTTGTTTCTCTAGCTGGGAATCCTCTTTCATGATTTCTCCTATTTTCTTTTCCATATTTTAATTTTACAGAAAATTTCTGACAAATGCTTTCAGTGCTTAAACAGGACAACAGTAGTGATGTGGCAGTGATGTGAATGTTAGGCATCTTGAAAGCTTGACAACTGATACACTATGAAGAAAGCTCAGCTTTTTTCCTGCAGAAAAAAGATGCATATGTCAAAGGTATCGAGATATCAGATTTCCCACACAAAAGAAAGCTCGGTGGGAGAGCAGATACGAATTGAGGTTTTTAATTTAAGAAGCACAAGTGTTGGGTCTCAGCGGTACCTCTTTTTCCACTTCCCCCTTTAAGGAGGGGAAGTGTTTATCCCTACTCTGTTATACCCCTTATCTTTCTTCCAATTGCCCTACATGCCCAAAACACCAGCCACTTACTTAATTACATCTGCTCATGTGTATTTTCCAATGAAGTTCTTCTTTCACTAGAAGCTGGAAAGGTTATGTTCCTTGTTGGTAAAAATAGAAGTACTGTATTTTTCTTGTCTGCTCATCATATGCCAAAAGGCTGTAGAGCAATTGTTATATGTATTTATGGCATTTAATGCTAGATTCCACCCTCCTTAAATTATTTTTCATTTTCTGATCTTTCAAGTGTTCTGAATCTTGGCTAAGAATGGTTGACTCAAGAAATTGATTCGTTGCATGTAGCCAGAAGTATTTGTGTCAGAATAGGGTTCAAATCCTGATGATAGATTCCACATTCTTCCAAAAACAAACAGGAACATCCGTGGTTTGATCCATGGTCTCAGATGAAACTGGATGCTAATATGCATGGAGGGTAAATGGATGCAGTTTTCACTTTGAGGTAGTGCTGTAAATCTGGGCTTTATGGTGAGAAAGCCAACAAAAAGAGTTTAGAAAGCGTAAGATGAATCCAGTTGCCCTTTTTATTGTTTCTGTTGTACCCTATCCTACTTCTTTCCCTGAGGGTGAGTTACAGTTGCTGTAATACAACTTACCAACAAATCGATGTTGCTGTGTGCTATGTAATCTGCAGTTCGGCTACTAGGCAAACAGCCTTATGTTGAGAGCTCTCCCATGTCAGCTCCCTGGTTGTGGACAGTGTCATCACAGTTTGTGTTTTATTCATATTCTGCTTTGTATTTTCAGAGTTGAAGTGTGCCCAGGTAACATTCAAGCGGTGTTCAATAAAAACTCAGTTGGATTTAGGTATTGGAGCATTTACAGACTAAGTCTGTAAAGGAAGTTTGTTTCTGGTCCAGTCCCACAGCCAGAAAGCTAAAAAGAAAAAAAGTATATATTAAAAAAAAAAAAAAAAGCCAGAAAGGGTATCCTTTCATATCTTATGCATCCTGAGCGTAAGGAATTTTACATAGGTTGTGCAGAGTAATTCTGACATGTAATTCTGGTATCACTTATGCTGTGAGTGGGAAACAGCATTTAGTGTGCCCCAGCAACCAGTGGCAGAACATGCAAGCATCCCCATGTTACACAAGCCTTTACTTGGCAAGTTACTCACTTACTGACATCTAGGCAAGTGTCAAATAGAAACGGCTGAATAATGCCTTGAAATAGTATCTTAACACCTACAGAATGAGATGAAGGTAGGGATGGCATGCATTTCAGTTTCGTCTTTTTTTTTTCAGTCAATGTAGCTTCCATTGCATGTGTTGTTATACTAATGGAGGTTTCAGAAACCAACAGAGAAGTACAAAGCCTTGAAAAGGGAAAAACAATACAAAAGAACAACAACAACAGAACAGCTGGATACGTTTTTGCAACTTAAACGAACAATGCATGCCAAAAGAGAAAGTGCCCCTTATCTTGTTTCCCTGTCAGCAAACAGGGCAGCTTCCTGGGGTAGCTAAAGTAGCCCATAACCAAAAGCAAAGCATCAGTGGGCAATGCAGCCTTTGCTGTGATGTTAGCTCTGCTCTGTGCCATGTGGTGCTTTGAAGTGCTGCCGCTTCTTTCTTTCTCCATGGTTGGTTTTTGAATTTGAGTAAGATTTGAATGCTAGCATCTGAATCACAGAACCATCTAGGTTGGACTAGTTGATTTTGGAGGTCTCTAGTCGAACCTCTGACCTAACACTAACAAGTCCTCCACTAAACCATATCACTAAGCTCTACATCTAAATGTCTTTTAAAGACCTCCAGGGATGGTGACTCAACCACTTCCCTGGGCAGCCCATTCCAATGCCTAACAACCCTTTCAGTAAAGAAGTTCTTCCTAATATCCAACCTAAACCTCCCCTGGTGCAACTTTAGCCCATTCCCATTCATCCTGTCACCAGGCACATGGGAGAATAGACCAACCCCCACCTCGCTACAGCCTCCTTTAAGGTACCTGTAGAGAGTGATAAGGTCTCCCCTGAGCCTCCTCTTCTCCAGGCTGAACAACCCCAGCTCCCTCAGCCGCTCCTTGTAAGACTTGTTCTCCAGATCCCTCACCAGCTTTGTTGCCCTTCTCTGGACATGATCGAGCACCTCCCTGTCCTTCTTGTAGTGAGGGGCCCAAAACTGAACACAGTACTCGAGGTGCGGCCTCACCAGAGCCGAGTACAGGGGCACAATCACTTCCCTAGCCCTGCTGGCCACACTGCTTCTTATGCAAGCCAGGATGCTCTTGGCCTTCTTGGCCACCTGAGCACACTGCTGGCTCATATTCAGCCAACTATCAACCAATACTCCCAGGTCCTTCTCTGCCAGGCAGCTTTCCAGCCACTCATCTCCCAGCCTGTAGCTCTGCTTGGGGTTGTTGTGCCCCAGGTGCAGGACCTAGCACTTGGCCTTACTGAACTTCATACAGTTGGCCTCAGCCCATCGGTCCAGCCTATCCAGATCCTCCTGCAGAGCCTTCCTACCCTCGAGCAGATCGACACACGCACCTAACTTGGTGTCATCTGCAAACTTACTGAGGGTGCACTCAATCCCCTCATCCAGATTATTGATAAAGATATTGAAGAGAACTGGCCCCAGTACTGAGCCCTGGGGGACTCCACTAGTGACCGGCCTCCAACTGGATTTAACTCCATTAACCATGACTCTTTGGGCCCGGCTATCCAGCCAGTTTTTAACCCAACAAAGCATATGCCAGTCCAAGCCCCGAGCAGCCAGTTTCTTGAGGAGAATGTTGTGGGAAATGGTATCAAAAGCCTTACTGAAGTCAAGGTAGACCACATCCACAGCCTTTCCCTCGTCCACTAAGCATGTCACTTTGTCATGGAAGGAGATCAGGTTCGTCAAGCAGGACCTGCCTTTCATAAACCCATGCTGACTGGGCCTGATCGCCTGCAAGTGCTCTGCGATGACACTCAAGATAATCTGCTCCATGAGCTTCCCTGGCACTGAAGTCAAACTAACAGGCCTATAGTTCCCTGGGTCCACCCTCCAGCCCTTCTTGTAGATGGGTGTCACGTTTGCTAGCTGCCAGTCGACTGGGACTTCCCCTGATAGCCAGGACTGCTGATAAATGATGGAAAGCTGCTTGGCCAGCTCTTCTGCCAGTTCTCTCAGTACCCTCGGGTGGATCCCATCTGGCCCCATTGACTTGCATACATCCAAGTGCTGTAGCAGGTCACCAACCATTTCCTCGTGGATTGTGAGGGCCACATTCTGCTCCCCTTCCACCAGCTCAGGGTACTGGGTATCCAGAGAACAACTGGTCTTGCCACTAAAGACTGAGGCAAAGAAGGCATTAAGCACCTCAGCCTTTTCCTCATCTCTTATCACTAAGTTTTCCCCCGCATCCAGTAAAGGATGGAGATTCTCCTTAGTCCTCCTTTTTGTGTTTATGTATTTATAAAAACATTTTCTGTTATCTTTAACAGCAGTAGCCAGATTGAGCTCCAGATGAGCTTTGGCCTTTCTAATTTTGTCCCTGCACAGCCTTACAACATCCTTTTAGTCCTCCTGAGTAGCCTACCCTCTTTTCCAAAGGTCATAAATCCTCTTTTTTTTCCTAAGGTGTAGCCACAACTCTCTGTTCAGCCAGGCCGGTCTTCTGCGTCGGCTTGTCTTTGGGCATGTGGTGACAGACTGCTCCTGAGCCATTAAGATTTCCTTCTTGAAGAGTGCCCAGCTTTCCTGGACTCCTCTGCCCTTCAGAACTGCCTCCCAAGGGACTCTGCCAACCAGTGTCCTGAGCAGCTCAAAGTCAGCCCTCCGGAAGTCCAAGACAGCAGTTTTACTGGTCCCCCTCCTGACTTCACCAAGAGTAGAGAACACTACCATTTCGTGGTCACTCTGCCCAAGACAGCTCCCGACCACCACATCTCCCACCAGTCCTTCTCTGTTTGTGAACAGAAGGTCTACTGGGGCACGTCCCCTGGTAGGCTCACTAACTAGCTGCATCAGGAAACTGTCTTCCACGCTCTCCAGAAACCTCCTAGACTGCTTCCTCTGAGCTATATTGTATTTCCAGGATATGTCTGGGAAGTTGAAGTTCCCCACCTGAAACTAGATTGGCATGGGCTTTCATTAACATCAGAGAGCAAAGCTATAGTTGCTACCTTCAGTTAGCTCTTTGCTTTAAAACTAGCCTTTTTTTTTTCCCTGAAGTATATGAATGTAAGGATTCATAAACACCCTGACGGAAGAGGATTATGTTTTGCATCTCCTTGTTTTCACTGCTTGCTACCTACGATTATTTTTTAAAGAAGAACATGTTTGCTGAAGGAGTTATTTCATAGATTTTTTTTTGCATTGCATCTTATAAAATATTCAAGACTTCTTAACACTAGTTTGACCTTGTGATGTAGGTATTTACTGTTCGGTTGCCACTCCCAGGCTCTCTGTGTGTTTATGACATACCACAGTCCATTTGAAATTCCTGTTTTGTACCTGGAGGAAGCACATGAAATATATAATGCATTCAAAGGGTTATTTTTTGCATATTGTTAATAGTCTGCTACTATAATGTGTTCTTAAGTGACATTTATTATAAATCCCTATCTATTGGAATGGGGCTAAAATGTAGACCAAGTCAGGTAGTGATGGCAGCTTACAAAATTTTTTATCATCTGTGGCTCTGTTTTGGCTCAGTAGATCTGTTAGCATTTCCAGTAACCTTTCCCTTACCATGATTTAGTCTTTCATTCCAGATGCTTTTGTTTGCATTTAAAACAAAAACAAAAAAACTGTTCATTTCTTTTTTGTGGACAAATCTTTAAAATAAATCATGTTTAATGGAGAAATTCAGGGCTTTGGAAGAAGGAGAAAGTATTTTCATATTTCATGCATGAATGTATTCAGAGTTCAAATGGTTCTTTCCACTTAGACTCTTAGTTAGCTGTTTTGATATCCTGATTTTATTCTGTTGTGTTTCTACTCAAAGAAAAAAAGAATGGGGAATCTGAAATAAAGCCAAGGAATGGAGCAGAGGAAAATGAGATGTGTATAATATTAATAATGATAATACATGTAACAAAGTGACACTTAAAAGGCGAAGTCCTTTGGCTTCCCATGAAACTTGCACTTCAAGTGGTTGCAGTTGTTTGGAAATTGGATCTGGATTTCTAAGTTAGATGCGTTTAAAAAAAAAAGTTACCATTTCCTATGATAAGTGTATTTTGTTGCTTTTGAGTAGTCTAGTATGTACTTGTTTGTGTCAATATGCAAATGGTTGTCTGTCACAAAACCATCTGGAGAATATTTTGGCTGTACTCTAAAGTTTGTTGTGTTTTTCCACAGTCATTGTCCTGGAAATTGTATATTTACCACCAGCTACAATAAACAGGGTCTGGTATTGCTAATCCATTTCTGTGACAATGCACAAGTTTCCTGTAAGCTGCAAGGGGAATTTTGACTTCAAGGAACATTTTTGCTCTAGATAGCTCTTTTGCAATGTGTTTTTCCAGAGCCAGCAAAGTTAGCTTTTGAAATGTGCAGTGTCACTCTTTGTAGTATATCCTCATCAAGATCAGCTCACACGTTATCAGCTTAAAGAAGGAGAGAAAAAACAAGGAACTTTTAACAAGTGATAGATAGGTAGTCTGAGTTTCATCTCTCTTAATTCTGCTGGGTATTTTGATAAGGTACATTTTGAGACATTACAGTTATTCATGGATGATTTTGAATTGGGAAGGATATGTGCTCCTGATGACCTAGGGAAATATTGTGAAAGTTTAATTTGCGTGAATTATTTTCTCTCCTAGGCAGAAAGAAAGAACTTGTTTATGATGATCACAATGATGTTGCAATATGAATATGCCATTTCAAATTTTTTAGGGAGACATGGAGCTGGTTGTAGTTGACATGCACGCTGTGTTAAAGAAGGTACAAGATCATGATTACAAAGATAAACTATCTGTGAAGTGTCTGCTGTTTGGGTGTTTGGAAATCATGCTATGTTGAAACCAAAGCCTTGTATCATAACATTTATTGCACGAATCTACTTCCCCCAGTGAAAGAGACAAAGGTTAGGTAACGGTATGGTTATGGTGCAGGGAATCTATACTTCCTAAAAGCAATCTGCAACAGATGTCCCATGACACAGTGATGCATTACTCTGATTGTAGTACAGCTTCTGTGGGTAGAAGAGAAGGCTTCAGAATCTAGATGAAGTCTGTATCTAATTATATGAATAAAAGTGTTGTATTAGGGTTAGAGTGGGATCTAAGAGAGGAGGAGCAAATCAAGAGATCAAGATGTGCGAGGAGCAGCTCAGGACCCTTGACTTGTTCAGCGCAGAGCAGGCTGAGGGGAGGCCTCATGGCAGCCTGCAGCTTCCCCATGAGGGGAGCGAGCGGAGGAGCAGATGCTGAGTTCTGCTCCCCGGGGACAGTGACAGGACCTGAGGGAACAGCATGGAGATGGGACAGGGAGGGTCAGGCTGGGTGTTAGGAAAAGGCTCTGCACCCAGAGAGTGGCTGGGACAGGCTCCCCAGGGCAGTGGTCACAGTACCGAGCCTGATGGAGTTCAAGAAGCATTTATTTGGACACTGCTCTCAGACATAGGGTCTGGCTTTTGGGTCCTGTGTGGAGCCAGGAGTTGGCCTCCATGATCCTTGTGGGTCCCTTCCAACTCAGGATATTCTGATTCTAAGCAGTCAGGAGGAGCATAGGTGCAGTGAAGGGTCATCACTGTTGAATGTCAAATATGCTTTAAGGTTGTATTTTGATGCTTAGAATAAAAAAGGGTTTTATTCTGACGTTTTCCTTCCTTTTTTTTTTTTTTTTTTTTTCCAGGGTGAATTCCATCACTTTGCAAGCAGAGGGTAGGATAGGCATGTGATGTGATTGGCAGACATTTTACCAATACAGACCATGAAGTTGTATTGCTGCAGCCATGGCTTGACTTCAAAGAGAGTTTTAAAGCTCTGTGGTGTAGGAAGTAAGCTGTCACTGGGAAGGGCAAACTGTGTTTGATTTTTATAATATAATTGCATTTGTCCACTGTCGTTTTTGTTCTGTGTAATTTATATGTAGTCAGCTCTGAGCCATTTCTGTGCTTTAGGAAATTGAAGTTATCAATTAAAAGTGAGCTCAGTTTCTCTCAACCTAAGTGTTTTGGACCTGTTATTTATGGAATTGTTCACAGACCTTCATGGAAGTTTTTGTAGTCTACTTCTGAGCATAGTAATGTGTTTCTTTCCTTCTCCTCTCAAAGGACCAGGTTTGTATTTGATAGAAGTAGCAGCTTCTGGCTCATGCTATTATGGGCCTGTCAGTTAATTATTTGGTCACAGCAAGCTTTGAATTTGAGGTGTGTACTGAAACCACATAATGATTCTGGCGATCATAGCGATGCCTGTCCTTAAAGAAGGTTGAAAAATGAGAGAGATGTGCTATCATCTATTGGGAAATAAGTAAATATGGCACAGCAGCTGTAAAAATAATTGATCTGTTCTTTCATAACTTTTCAGTCTTGATGACCTAGTGCTCAAAGCTTAAGTTTTGTTGCCTCCTTTACAGATGCACTATGAAACCAAAGTTAAAACAAGTTTCACTGTAAGAAGTCTGTAATACATGTATACATGTGTGTGAGTTGGAAAGCATGATAAGAGAATATATTCCTTACTTTTTGAGCACTTTTTAATGGAAGAGTAGCAACATTTCTATTTGATTTAGACTATCTTCATTCATTTCTGAACTAGCTTCCATCTATCCTCCTTGTAAATTACTATCTGTTAGTAAAGAAGCATGGAGTGTATTATTTGTTACAGCTTTTTTCTTGTCTCTAATTATGTTCTGCTTCTCCTCTTTGTATGACCTTAATGCATGCGACATGTGGTGGGGTAGGGGAACAGTTACCTCCATTTTAGGGTAAGGAAAGAGGAAGGCTGTGTCCATGGCAGAGTAGGATGTTTAATCTGTGGTGTCTGGCTCATCCCTATCGCTGCTGTTACCACGACGTCGTCTTTTTCTAGCTAGAGGTCTGCCAAAAGAAACTTATGTTGAAAGTATATATTGTCTTTTCTGACAGATTGAGGACTTCTGTGCTTGCAAAAACATGCTTCTCACAGTGCTCTGTCATTACAGCTGGCATCAGTGGAAGTGCTCATTTCACGGCACAAGTATTTATGAGATATGAATGTGCTGCAAGGATTTGCTGTGGGGAGCTCTCAGTTGATAATGTACACTCTGCAGTGCCTGGTTGGGAACAGTGGGGTGGTGCTAG
This sequence comes from Anser anser, assembly GCF_964211835.1. Lineage (NCBI taxonomy): Eukaryota > Metazoa > Chordata > Aves > Anseriformes > Anatidae > Anser > Anser anser. The sequence goes on from NC_139720.1 coordinate 73,669,924, forward strand.
TGAACTGCAAGTTTGGTGGAGTCCATGTTTAAATAAGGCCAAACTCAAGGGTTTAACTGTTGGCATTTTATGTATGCATGGGGAGAAGGCTGAACTCCTGATTTTGTAACGATCTGGCTAGCTGGAAACTGTCATGGGACAGGGGACACCCATTCTGATTTTATGCAGTTGTAACTACAACTTTTTAATATCTTTAACTATGTAACTTAATCTATGTGAAGCACTTCTCATATTATCTTTGCAGAATACTTGGCTGAAATCAGAACAAAATTGAATTACATACAATGTGGATTGCTCAGAACTCATTTGTTTTCTGTTCTAGAGTTGCAAAGATTGTCATGAGCATTTAATTAACCCCTAAACATCTAAGGATGCTCATTTTACAGACAATGGCACTGTGACAGAATTGAATGAAACGAGTTTTATGATGTTTCACAGATAAGAGTAGTTCATGGCAGACGAGAGGAATAAAGTGTAGGAAACCCTGTCTAGCTGAAATCATTGTTTCTCTAAGCTTTGAATGCTACATGATGAAAAAGATTAGCCACAGAATGTGATTTTTTTTTCCAGTTCCTTCAAAGCAAAATAATATGCTGACACTTCTTTTTAATCCACTGATTTTTTTTGAAAACATTAGTTTAAAAAAATAAAAAATAAAATCTAACTTATTATCTGGATCTGGAGTCAGTTCCCTGAAATTAATGCTCAATATAAAAATCTAATAGGTAAAAAGAAAGATTTATTTATTTCATAGCAGCTGGCATAAATCTTGTTTGTAATGAGGATAAAATCCATGTAAATGAATCATTACAGTAAATTGTTGTAATTAGGATTTATTCATTACAAAGGTCTCATAATTATATAATCAACTTTTAGTGTATTGAGATTTATACTCTTGACTCTTAATTCTATTTTATTCGTTTAGAAGCAGAATTCGCTGGGGGAGAAGTGTTTTCAGAAGCTGCCTGGCTACATACTCTCAACTAGAGATGGAATTTGAATCCTGTGCATATACTATCTAATTCTTGTGTTTCAGAAGGTTTGAATTCTCCTCTAGCAAAAATAAAACTGTTAGCATTTTGAAAAGACTCCCCAAATACTGAAGTCAAAGCCTTCAGGGATTTTAAGTGTCAGGTGTTTCATTAAGTGCCTGTCAGTTTAACAGTCCCGTGTGTGTGTACATGCACATCATCTGCTGAGAGCTGTGCAAACCAGTGATGGACTGACGTGATAGAAAGTTACTGCCAACACAGGATTGTCTGGGCTATTTAAAACTGGACTCTTTTTGATCTCAGCCCTTGCCAAGTGGTTAGGAGTAGTATCAAGTATAACAGAGTTAAGGGCAGCAAACCAGCTGAGAGCTGAATATGCCCACTGCTTTGGTGGATGTCCTGTACGGTGGCCAGAATCCCTCTGAGCCCTACCATCTCAAGTGCAGTTGAGGCTTCTCAACAGGGTACTGTGACAAAGTCTGAAAAATTAAGTCCTGTGCTTTCTCCTCTGTATTGAAAAGGAGAATTTTGCCTGCCTGGCCACTTCATTACCCAAAACAATTTTAAAAGCAGTGTCTAAGCTGCTTCTTGGCAGAGCTGGAAGGCTTCAAGTGATACGCTGTAAATTACCAAAATATCTGTAAGGGTGCGCCTTGCTTTGAAGATCTAATAGTTGAAGACAAGATTGAATGGATCGATTGGATCTGTCAGTTTCTGGCTTCAAATTGAAATTGATTTTTGGTTTGTTGTTTTTTCTCTGTAAAGCTTTAAGAAGTCTGGATTGCAATTACAAATTTTCTTGCTTCCTTTTCAAAGTTAATGCCATTTAATAGTAGATTGTAAAGGCTAATTCTTCTTATGTGCTGCTCCCCATCCTTCCTGCTTCTACTAAAATTTAATAAAAGCAGCTGTACTGCTGGGGTTTGGCTCTTTTTGGCTTCAAGAAAAGTCCTCTAGTCACCACAGTCAGAACAGCTAGAACATCCTCAGGTCATTCTTAATTATAACAGTAGTTCTGAAAATATCTCTGAACTTTGGAGGACAACTTCATTCTGATCTGTTGCAGGTAGGGTTTTGAACTGATGGCTGTCCAACATTGCTGTAAGGACAGTCAGTTTTTTCCCCTGCATTATGCTGCAGCACTTCTGTCCCCCGGTTTTCTGTTTAGACTAATGATAGATAAATACATTGAATTAGTTTGTCCTGTGTTCTCCAGCAAGGGCAGGAGCGCATACGAAGTCCTGGTATCTTCCTCTGTTCTACCATTCTCCTGCCAATATTAATGGGCTGTTATGACCACCCATAAATTATTCAGAAAAAAACATATTAACTCTTGTATGTTATTGTGAAAAGCACATCAGCAGCTTGTATGACAGCTTCTCAGAATTTTGTAGGTACAACCAGAATCAGAAAATGATTTAGCCCTCATTTATAATGCTGGATTTAGTTAACTTGTTGATTTTTCTTCTCTTACGGGAAAAATAAATATTTCCCACTGATAAAAAAAAACTTTTCTGTAAAAATTTAGGAGTGTATTGCCTAGACATATTTTGCTTGTCTGTGTCTGAAGCAAAACTAAAGTATGCTTCTGAACACTAGGACTTTTTCAGAGATGATTCTTAAAATCCATAGATGTTTTTTTTTCTTTTGATTTTCTTAAAACTCCATGCGAGTTCAGGGCAAACATCTTTCCCCATTGCCTCATCTCACTGCCTCTGCCTCCCATCCCACTCCTTTAAATAAGGCTGGGAATTCAGGTACTCGAAACCCTTGAGATTTAATAAGTTTCTTTAAGACTGTTAATGAATCACGATGAATGCATGCCCTATTTCCTACTCTTTGCTAAATATAGAGGTAGGACTGGGTCATGATGTCCTCTGGTGTCACTAGTACAACCTTCTTAAACAAGTCAAGCTCTTCTGTTTCCAGCTGTAGGGATTTTTGCCTTCACTATTCCTACTTAAGAGGTTGTTCCTGAACCTTATGCCTTGAATGCTTTAGAATCTATTTCTCATTTCCAGCTTACATTTGGTGGATGGGTACTTCAGACCAATTCATCCCTGTGTCAGCAGTACATCTTTAAATCTGAGTAGCTCTTCTCTCTTCCTAGTGTTTATCAGTGAATATACTGAGTGATGATAATCTCGTCTTTTTTCAGCCTTGTTCTGGGAGTCTGAACACATTTGAGTCTCCTCTTGTGCTGTAGGCTTCCAAATACAACTGTTTGCCATACAGTCCTGTTCACTTGTGCCCAAGGGAGGCCTTCAGATGGAGAAGGAGCACAGCATCCTGGATCTGATCTCTCCAATGCTTGGTTCCCTTTCTCTGCTGGTAAAAATAGTTAGAACTCAAATACAGTGCAGATTTTATTCACAATTGCACATTATGTTCTGTGCTGGCTTAACTAATCACAATGACTTCAGCACAGCTATGCAAATAAAGCGATTGCAGCTTGGCCTGAAATTAACGTGCACTGGAAACTCTCAATCTTGTCTTCTTCCTCTTCTCTCACAGCCTTTTCGTTACTGTTTTTTCCCAGATACAGTCAACTATGTGCATATTTTCAAATACCATCCTTTTATTCTGTGTATGTTCCATTGGTGGAATTTCATTTTGTTTTCAATATTGCCTTTGGATTTAGCTGGAAAGACATACAATTTTTATTTCAATTGCCCATTTGTCTGCTAAAAAAATTTGGAAGTCTAACTTCCTGCCCACCACAGTAATTAAAGATCGGAAGAAAGATTTGGCTTGCAAATATTGCACACATAATGAAGTAGGAAAATGTGCTGAGTTACACTTGTGGATTAAAACATTGATTGATTTCCTTCATAAAGCCCTGAAGTTGGCCACCATTATCTAAGAAAAATCGTGTTCATTGTTATGGTATGTCAGCTTTCTTTGCAATTGACTGGGAAATCTTCTAAAGCTTAATTCAGATACCACCATAAATAAATGTCACTTATTCAAGACTTGTCTCCCTGCAGAAATACTTAATATGCTCAATGTACCGCTGAGAGGGAAACAGACAGGAATAGTAGCCGAGGGCTGGGGAGTGACATATGTGTACAAATCTGGCAGCCAGCATATAGCTTTTAGGGAAATAAGCAACTGTAAAGGATATCTGGTCTGGAGGCTGTGCTGACAGCTGCATGTGTACACACACATGTGCTTGTCCTGTACATATCCCTGCCATCCATCACCCATTTCAGGTTTTTACTGTTTCTCAGCAATGTAGTTTTTTTTAGTGTCATTCTCCTCACAGATTTCAAAACAGATTTTCTAACAGCCATAGTTATCTCCCAGCAGGGCTCCAGGGGAGGGGGTCCAGTGACTCCATGAAGGAGCCTCCAGCAGGACTGAGGAGCACTGGAGAATTTCAGCTCTCATGTCACCAGGAGCAGTACTGGCTTCTCTGCTTGTCTGTGTAACGTATGGACTTGAATTGGCATTTTAGCATGGAAAACATGCAGCATCTTTTCTGTTTTTATTATAGCTAACTATGCTGAAGAGTTGCACAAAATGTTATGTTGCCTCTACCGTGCTTCCTTTTCCTGGTGAGAGGCCAATGCCATGCTATTGCTGATGCTGTTGTACTTTGTCTCCCTCCTTGAGCAAGACTTCATTGCATCTTCCTTTCTCGTTTTTCCCCTTCTCTTCTTTGATTGGGATTCACAACTGCAAAATGCTTTGCTTTGTTGAGGAAGACCTGGGTTTTGTTTCTAGTCAGAGGGTGAGTTACAGTAGCTCCTGCACAGGTACATTCTTGTTCCTGTGTATTGGTTTAATAAAGGTAACAGCTGCTAGTTTCTGAAGGATTGTCAGTACTTCTCAGAGCGTACAACAAACCTCTTGGCAGCTGATGGGTTCATGTCATTAACTGGAGCCTATATTGGCACAACACGCCTTTGAGACCATTCCTTGAGTGCATCTCTGACAAATTCTGACTCAATTTACTGGTCCTATCTGAGTGACACAGGCATAAGCAGGATATACTCATTGGCCCTGGTCTGTTTTTGTTATGCAGGGGAGCAGATTTGTTGGAAGAGGGCAATTTTGGTTGACAGTGGCCAAAGATGGGTTCTGCATTCATGCCAAATGGTGGCTGTGCTGTACAACTTAGAAGATCTTACCATGAGCTGTACAAGAATGTTTCTCCTGTGGTTGGGCTTGACTGCACTATGCAAAGACATTGGGTGTCATATTAGGCACAATCAAATGTGACATGGTAGTTCCATGACTCTTATTTCTCCTTTCTTTTATGCCTCTTAGGGTGTTTCAAAGATGACCGTATCGTGTTCTGGACTTGGATGTTTTCAACATATTTTATGGAGAAATGGGCCCCCCGGCAAGATGATATGCTCTTCTATGTCCGTCGAAAACTGTCCTATGTCAGTGGGGATAGTACAGAGGGGAAAAAGGTGAGTGAGTAGTTATATATTTTAATCTGGGAAATTTAAAGTAATGTGGGGTTTGGTGTTTTGGAGTACCTACCACATTGGAAGAATTGCAAACTGATGATGGGGAGCCTCCAGATCTGCCCAGCATGAGAAATCATGTAAAGTAGGCACACAGGGAAATACTGTGGTTAACACTGTGAACGTCTGCTGCAGTTTGTGACCTTCACTATCACCGACTTGGCGAGATAAGCGAGTTTGCACATTTTGGAAGCTTTTATGATGGTCTCCCTGCATTTAGGGGAAAAGGAGGACATCCACACTGATTTTTGTTTCCCTTTTCATTGATGATACTGTATAAATGGAGAGTTTAAATCTATAGAAAGGAGAGAAAAAGGAGGAGGAAGATGGTTTCTAAAGTGTTTCTAGAAAAAGGCTTCCTAGGATACCAGAGTATTTGAAATAAACAGCTGCTAAGTAGTCAGTAGCAGAATACAAGCAGACTCCTAGAACTGGGATGCAGTAGTGACAAACAGTGGAGAAAATACTGTACTTTCACATATATAATCTACATTTAAGACAATTTGCACTCCTATAGAAGTACTGTTTCCTGAAAGCGTATAATCAGGAAGCCTAATGCTGCTGCATGGGTATTTTTCAGTTAAAGATTAGAGAAACGTCTCAGCATGTTGTGGCAGTTTTCACCTTAGTTGGGGGAAACAGAAGCAAGAGAAATTATAATTTTATTGGGAATAAAGCAGATGACTGTAGAGGATTGAAAGAAGGAAGGTAATTGGGGGAAGAAGAGTCTGGGGTTAAGTTCCTGACATATGTAAATAGTGCACACTGATGTTGAGTCACAGATGTATGTGTATGGTGTATGTGAGTTACTTGTTTTTTCTTAAACTGGGTATACCCAAGTTCTTCAGGTTAAAATTTGACCATACAAGGAACTGTAATTGTCAACTCCCCTGAAAATGGGATTCTAAAAGACTTTCCAAAGGTTTTGTTGGAGAGATAGGAAATAGACAGGATTATCTTCTCTTTACCCCACTTCCCCATGTTCGGTCATGGCAACCAGTAAGGAGAAGATGGTAAAATATCGATCTTTTGCTGTCAGATTGGTAGTTTAGTAGTCTTCGGCTACAAATTCAGGATAGCACACTTGCACTTTTAAGACTTTTGGAGGAAACTTTGATCCTAAGTCATTTGGATGACTACAAATTCCTGTTTCACATCAAACAACATTGTGGCTTTATTTAGCCTAATAAAAGCATGGATCATTTAACCTCTTGTTCTTCCCAACAAGACAGGTGAACCTCAGAGGAAACATGATTGCTTAAAATTCATTCTCAGACCCCTGATCAATCTCTGTTTAACTTATTAATCAATTTAAAGTGTTTGAACCTCCCTTGGAGAGGCAAAAGTGAAATAACCCTTGCATTTGCTCTCAGAGCTTTATTTAAGCCTCATAAATAATTTTGATTTGTGAGTTTTTTCCTAAGTGGTAGTTATTACGAAATCAGCATTAGTGAATTGCTTGCCATAACAACTGACTTGGGGAGCATGCATTATAGGACATAGTGTTTTGTAAATCTCCCTTGACTGTTTGCATTTTGCTCAGCTTCCAAGAAATGAGCCTTTCCTGTGACTGAAGTACTTTACTTCAATCCGAAGTTCTGAAGTTTGTGAAACTTCAGTTTTGTGGTTCTTTGATATTTGTGTAGCTCTCCTTCTGTTTTATTTTAACTGATTGCTCTGCAGCTCCAGCTGCTCTTGTATCTGATTTTTGTGCCTGTTCTGTGCAGTGAGACACTGGACTACCCCTACTCTTTGAATTATAACTAGACAGGTTTTGATTAAGCTTTGTAGTTTTGTCGGCTCTTTCTTGAAAGATGGGTATCAAAACACCAAAGTTTTATCATTAAAAGGGGGAAAAAGCCAGAGAAGAATTGTTTTTTTAGAATCTCAAAAAGAACTTCCAAGTATCCCTGCCACCCACCAAATTGTGTGCTCTCATTTACATCCCCAGAGGTAGATGGGAAAAGTGGAGAATGGGAGAAGTTTGAGGTTGCTTGGAACCTTGAAGAGGTACAACAAGAGCTACACCATGGGCTACCCCTTGTGTTGAGATGGTGTTGAACTGTCAGTGGCGATCACCATCAGTGGAAATGATTTCTCCACTGGTTGCACAGAAGCCTGACTGTTAGGTATTTGTAGAATTGGGTCTATGTAGCTTCAGCATAGAGTAAAGAAGGTTCATTTTATTTTTTTCTGTAGACATGTATTTGCTCCTCGTTTGCCTGGCTTCTGTAGATTTTGACTGAAGAATGCTGGCAGAGAGACATGTGAGGTGAATCATTGTCCTGTGATATCTCAGTATTCATTTACATTCATAAAAATAAGACCTGCAGAGCTTTGAGCACAGTAGTCTCCTGTAGGACTGATAACAATGACGGTGAAAACAGATTGAGAGGAGAAGGGCTGTTTAAACACCAATAGTGATGTTTGGCTTCTGACATGATAAGCTCACACAGCATGTTCATATACACTACGGTGTGATGATTCATGTCAGCAAGAAACAAGTGTTGATTTATTACTCTCTTGACGGTTTTGATGTCTGTCCTGTGTGATTTAAAAGTCATTCCTGCTTATGTTTTTTCCCCTATGCTTAGTGGAGCTGGAGAGTGTCAGCAATAACATTTGAATTAAAATGTAGCAGAGGTAAGCAGAGAAAAAATATTAGGAGCAAGATTAGTGAGAGGCTCGGTTCAATTTTAAGGCTGAATGAGAAGGGCTTTGAATTCAGCTTGAGTAATGAGAACAGCTTGAAGTAATACAACTCATAATCTTGTGCCAGTATTGGTAGATGATGATAAGCTTCCCTATCATCTGAAATTTCATTTTAAAGAGCCTTTTAAATGACCTACTTCATAGACTCCTTAGTGTAAGGGTCTTTACATTTGCTTCTGTTTTCCACTTCAATTTCTAAGTTGCATATATCCAGGTGAAACAGCAATTAAGCCCTTAATATGGTCTATGCCGTATCTAATTCTAGGTTACATCCATTACAGACTCCTGGATCCCAGTGAAGTGTCCTTTTTTTCTTGGCATTTCCCAGTAACAGTCCAGCAGTTTTTCTTGCCAAGTTTAGAAGATAATTTTTCTCTCCGTCTTTAAGCAAAATCACAGACCCTGTATGTCAGGATTGGTGAAGGCAGGACAATGTGGAGCATAGTTCTTCTCAAGGTTAAGTGATTTAGTAGTTGTTTTTTAAGGTGGAATCCCTTTAACTTGTGGCTTTTTATGTGCTATTAAGTAAAAATTAGAAAAATCCTTTTTGCTGCTGCCTCACACACTAGCTGATATGACTGACTGGAGAATGCAGGCCCTGATCCTCCCTTACAAAGGGTTCTGTACATTACCAAAAGCCACAGCTTTAAGAGGTTAAAGCAGTTGGACTTGGGATTCTGATTTTAAAATGGCATTAGATCAAGATTTAGTATCTCTGCCTCTTCCCCATGCAATAAAGGATTATGCTTTGTTACAGTTGCAAACTTCTGATCTTTCTGTAGAAAGAAGCTTTACTTTCTCATGGGGATTAAGAAAAATACTAGTATGTTGTTAACAGAGACAACGGCTGAGTAAGGATTTTTCTCAAAGAATGGTGTATCAACAGAGCTAGTTTGTATTAGTGCCTTCAGTCTGGCATCTTGCTTTGTCACCTGACAAGGGTACTGTATTTACAGGGCAGAGTTATAAAAAGATGTATGCAGGACACTGTCAGTATATGTTCTGAGTGTGCCTGGATTTTGGAGTAGATCCTGTTTTCTTCAGCGTCCTATAAATATGGAGGAGTGAAGTTGCTGCCAAATGCATGTGGTAATCATTCAGGCTGTTAAATCTTCACAGAGCTTAAGCTACTGATGTTGTGGCTGCAGCTTCAGAAACAGAAGTGAACAGGAGCAATGGTTTACATGTTTGTGTGCATCTGGACCTCTGACACAACAAATACTGGCTGTGTTGGGAGACCAGTGAGTTTCTGAAACTAAATGACTTTAGGCACATGACTCCCACTGAAATTCACAGCATTTCTTAGCTGCATCTCTAATTCACTTTAACCATCTGTCTGGCTGGAAGATTCAACAATCTGAACTCAGCACCCAGCAGAAATGAAAGGTGATAAAAAATCTCCCATTCCTGTCCCTATTGTACCTCTCAGACCAGTGCTTTGTGAACACTGTAAGTAAATAGGATGTCCCCTGAAGAGCTACTTGGTACGCTTTGTGGCTGGTCCACATCACCATTTGAATACAAAACGGGAAAGCAAATGGCCAAATTCTGTATCTTATTTGCCAATAAATTCTCTTCTCGTGCATGGATAGTATGCAGGTACAAACAATGATTATGACGTGCAAGTCAATACAGAGAGACAACTGTTCTGCCTCAGCTTTTTGCTAAGCTCTTGGAGGTGTTGCAGTGAGTAGGAAGAGTGGCTTCTGCAGAAAAGGAGAACATAAACATATTGCTCTCATTTTGAAACATGAAAAAGGAATGCTGGTGTTATCGGGTTGATACTACAATTTTCTGTAAGGGACTCAACGTCTGAAATGCAAAGATTTGGCTTTTCTTGTACAACTAACTCTCCCCAATTCCTGTGTTTTGCTAATGTTTGGTTGTATAAATACATGAACATAAAGGAGTTGCTATTTGCTAGCCTCTGCTCATATTACATTTTTTTGAAGACCATCTCCATATCCTGTGTGTGATATGACAGGCTGCTTGGCAAAAAAAAAAAAAAAAAAAAAAATAATGATACGATGAGCGTAATGGCATTTTTCCTGTGCAAACTGAATCCAGCTGTCTGTGACCTAGGACATGCTTGTGACATATCTGGCAGGCTAATGAGTATTAGGCTTGGAGATGCTTTCACTTTCTGTCCTTTTCCTTGAGTCAATTTGTGTCTGAGACAAAGCAAGCATGCAGCTGAAATACCTTCCTGGTATCACAGTCAGTAAACTCCTAACTCAGAAATGGGGTGTGGGCTGCAGGGGCATTTCTGGTGTATTGCTTTTCCATTGATTCATGTATCCAAAGAACTCTTTGTAAGAATTTAAATTGGGTGACAAGAAAGCAAGGATCAGAGGTTAATTTAATATGAATTACATTGAAATGTGGCAATGCTGAGTCTTGTGGCTGAGAAGGTGCTCTCTGTGTGACAGGGAGAAATTTAATCAGGAAGAACAGAAGCCTAGACCCAGTTTCCCCAACTGATAATATTGTAATGAGTAATTCAGTGTCACAAAAAGCAGCATATTTGAGGCACCAGGGGTCTGAGGGACAGATGAACACTGCTAGGCTGGGTTGCTCACCCTGAAAAAGGTGCAAGTATCTGCTTGGAGCTCCCTGAAAGCCTCATCAGGCTACTTCTTCAGCAGAGCACTTAGTGTGTTTGACTTAACTGTGTTTGCGGGTTACACAGTCCGTGTTGGCTTGCTCATGAGAGGTGTGAAAATGTCTGTTTTTGGTGTTCAAACTTGTATTAATGTACAATTGAACTGAAGCTCTGGAATATCATAATCAAGTCTCTAATGACACTAGTAATTAGAACTTAAATGCCTACTCTACCACTTTTTTTCATCTGTTTTCTCTTCAGTAACCCAGTTTATACATTTCCACATCCAACTGAGATGGTTTGAAAATGCAATGATTTATTAACATTCTGTAATCTTCCTTCTCCTGCATCTTTGCTGCCTTAGTTAATGATGAAGCATGTCTACTCTTGTTTTGCCGACTGTATTCTGCATGTGGCGCACCATGTGTTGCTTCAGGCACTCGTGCTTTTCTGTGGAGGACTTCAGAAAGGCTGGCAAATAGAGTAATAAGACAGCAATGAGCAAACTGTTGCATCTGAAAATATCAGTTACTCCGTAGTCTGGGGCCACAGTTGATAATGCTTAAATAGTCATGCTGGTATCTAGTCTTTCAGCTCTTGAATGTTGATTTAGCAGATTTATAAAACATTCAAGCCTGGGAATGAAAGTTGATGTAATTCACAGAGTATTAGTGTCAGGTAGCAGCTAGGATTATTTTGTCATTATCTCAAATATAACGATTTCTTGCCTTTCTGATTCTAGTCAGTGTGTTTTTAATTCCAGCCTTGACTTGCTTAGGAACAGTTACAATGGCTTTCTTGGTGCCGAAGCTATGCTGGGGAAATACATTTTCCACACTCCGCGTGTCTCATGATTTTCAGGTTGTTGTTTTCCACTCGTGTGTTTGACAGACATAATCAAGCATTAAGACTGTTCCGGCAATTTGAACACTTTGCAGTTTTTTATTTTTAGATCTATTATATATTTTTTTAATATATATAACAATATACATATGTGCTTAGTTCTATCTATACCTCTTTCAGATATATTTATAATGCTTTTGCTATTACTAGGATTGCAAAGACAGAAATGGACTTTGATTTTTTACAGGAATCATGCTTGGTTGAAGTCAACTTTCAGGTGTGTGTGTCCCGTTAGCTGTTTTCAGTCTCATAATTTACTCATTCTTACTACCACTTCAGATTAAGCTTCTTCATATACACTATGCAGATAACAGAAACACTAAGGTGTATAGGCTTGTTAAGTCCTTGTTTTCTGATTATGACATGCCAATCTAGAATCTCTTGTGCTTATTGAAAATCAGAAAAACGAATACATTTGGTAGGAATTTCTTGTGATTAAGAATTATTTGTTACAAGAGCTATAATCAATTTTAAGGTGTTTTCTTTACTATCAAGATATAAACTTATGTAAGAATCAAAAAAGAAAACAAGAATCTATTTAGAAAACATATCCTCTGTGCCTTTTGCTCTCGTCTCATCGGAAGTAAGTGGGATCTGACTTTAAGGTTTGCCATTCAGTTCGGAAACAGTCGTAGAACAAATTCAGTTCCTCCCCCAGGAGCACAGTTACTTAGAAGGAGATGATGCCAACAAGTCAAAGTGGGGTGATGTTCACGACTGTGCATCATCCTTTCTGAAAGGGATTGGAATAAAGAGCACTGTAATAAAACTTGAATTTCAGGGGTCAGGACTCCACAAATCAGAGGACTTCTCATTTTAAGATAAACTAAGATGTTGACTTTAGGGCAGTCTTGTGCCATTAAGCTGTCATCTGCAACCAGATCAATAAATGACGGGAGAACAATTAGGTTCTAGGGAATTACAGCAGCACTGAAACCCATGTAAGTAGCGAGAACAGCTTTGCAGAACTGAGTATCAAGAAGAAAGGAAATGTGAGGGGAATAAAGGCTGCATGTAAGTTGACTTTGCTGTTTTCAAGCTTGGACTAGCACTGAGGTTTCTCGGTGAAGAGTGACTGTGATGAGTCAACCAACCTGTAGGTACAGTTTCCTTTTTGTTATCCTCCAGCCTCAACCTTTCTGTGCCACTGCAGTTTAGTCAGTGGAAGGTACAAGAGGGTTGTGTAATGAGATGGTGCAAGAGCAGGTTTTAGCATATCTTGCTCAGAGCTTTGTTTGTGGAACCATTCTTAACAGAAATACTAGAAATCTTATTGTTCAGATGATTTCCAAGGGGACAAAATGGGAGACAGAAGAAGCCTCTCCTTAGGAATCAAGATAAATGACCCATGATGGTTTTATATCCTGACTTCCCTTTATCCTGTGTCTTAAAAAGCGCTTCAGCACTATAGTCAGAACACTAACGGGGTAGGGTGCAGAGCTCAGCTTTGCTGGCCATAACAGGTGTGTGAGGCTTTCTCCCTGAAAAAGTCTTGGTTAGCCCAAGAAAAGGTTCCCAAGCCATCTAGTTCATAGTCATGGTGTTCCTGGAAGGATTTAAGGAGGGATTTCGCAAATGCATCTGTCCAGTTTCCTAATTGCAAGTGGAACCTTTAGGTGACATCAAAATATAAATTTATTTTACCATGCAATATTTTACTGACCTTTATTTTTGTACCAAACAGAAACTTCTTATACAATCAAATGTTTTATTTTTAGCTTCCCCAGCACTTATTACCTTCTTTGTAATCCTTACTGTTGCTTTATATATTCCTTATGTGAAGAGTAATAAATTTTGTGAGGTCTGCAGCTTTTAGTGACATGACTGCAAATAGGATGATAAATCTAGCAACTAAATTTGGTCCTAAAGAAAAAGCCATGTGTGGTGAATCTTCGTATTAATGAATGTTATATGTAGCTATTCCTCTTTGGAATCTGATCACAGTTACAGTGCTTTGCCTATTTTTTTTAAACATTGCAATTTAAACTCATGTAGAGACACAGGTGTCAAATACACCCTGAAGCATGTGGGTAGACATTACAAATACTGGGAAAATTTTGAGGTGAAGTCCCAGATCCTCTGAAGTTAATGAGAATTTTGGAGAATTTTGCCTTTTTTTTCCTTGCCTTTTTTTTTTTTTTTTTTTTGCTTTTAACTTCAATGGGTGAGAATTTCATTCCCATTAAATATAAAGTTCTAAAATAAACTGGTCGGTGAGCTGCAGAATAATATAGCCGGGTCACTATATATCTGGTCTCTCAAAAAAATCTCCCTCAGCTACACTTGCTTCTCCTCTTGTCCCTTCCCTGGGCCCCTCCAGTCTCCAGAGTACAGTTGATCTCTGCCCCCAATGTCCCACCAGCAATGTCCCATGCCTCTTAACTGTATATGTCCTTTTTCTATATGCTTTTCTTGGTTGCTACCAGAGCAAAAGGTAGCCTTCACCTTTTCTTGGTGGTTCACAGCAAATGGCTGCTGAAAAGTTAGAAAAAGGACAAGTTTTCCTGGCCCTTCTGCACCAATAGTAAAAGCATGGGGTTGTCTCACTGCTGATTGTTGTGATGATATGATTCTTGAGACCTCTGTGAAATTTATTTGAAGTTGGCCAATACATTTGAAAGATGGGTGGGAGTAGGAAGGAAGTTGATGTGTTCTGCAAGTGCCATTTCCTTAAACTAAATGTTGAATTTTTTCCACCCATTATATGCACTATTATATCAGTAACCTTACACCTTTTTATGCATATAGCTAGTTTGCTCTAAGATAGAATCTGTCTGGTGATCCCACATTCACATGAGGTGATTGCCGTTATCCTGAAGTCCTAAATACATGCAAGAAAAGAAAAGGGAGAGGACATTCTGCAACAAGTTCAACTGCTTGTTCAAAGCAGCAAAGCTTCTTCAGGACAGGAAATACAGGAGCTATTCTTGCAACATAGTCTGGATGACTTTGACATGAGTGGGTCTCCCATTTACAGATAAATGTGCCAAAACTTTGTTTGTTTACATTCCAATTTTAAAAGCATGTACATTGGTAGCCCTCTGTGAACCCTGTGCTCCTGATGAGTACAAGCTGGAGTAGGAACGGTGTCTGTTACAGCAGCACCTTTTGTCTGTCATCAGCCATTCTGCAACTTGGGTGATGGAAGAGGGGGTAATCCACTGCTGTTCTAAGGTTCTTATTCCATCTGCAAACACCCTCCCATGTCCTTGCCTACGAATTCATGTAGCATTTATTTGAAGTAAATCAACCAAGTTGATGACAAAGCTAAATGTAAATCTTGCCCTTTGAGATGATGTGGGCTGCAAAGTTTCTCACCTGCAGGTCATGAGTGAGTAGGAGAGGTTAATCACCCAGCATTTCTCATGCCAACAAATGGAAGAGAGAGTCCAAAGCCATGAACAGATTCTTTGGGGTAATTACATTACGGAAAGATGAGAAACTGCTGTTGGCATGCGACTTGTCCCATTTGGACATCTGAAGGAACTTCTGAAAGATACTGGAGACTGAAATACCTTTTTGCTGTTCTGATTTATCTAGAGACAGTGGCAAGTAAAGTCAGCTTTTTAGATCGTTTACTGTTATTTCTGTTGATATGGCTTTTGATTATACCGAAATGGTTATGGCAAGACATTTCAAAGTAATATTGCAACAAGTTTTTTGTTTCGTTTTTTAATTTGATTTTTTCTGTCTGTAGCTGAACTTTGCCTCTTGCACAAAACTGTTCATTGTCCCTTTATTGCAGTGGGCTTTGTTTCAGCTTTACAGCCACGATGGGTGTCTAGTTGTCATAGGTACTGGACATTATGCTGCCTTTTATGTGGGCTCCAGAGTGTATTCCAGGAGTAGCAGGTACTAATTGTAAAAAATTAATAGTATCTGGGAGAAGGGAATTGGAATTTCATGTTGGAGGACTTTCTTACCATTGTCCTGTGGAGTTGCTGCCAATGAAAATTACAGTAGCCAATAATCCTAAAGACCATATTATATCTGAAAAAAATCTTTTTCTTTTTAGTACAATTGCAGTGTTAAATACGCTTGTCCCCTTTTAAATATTATTTTGGATATAAATATTTTAGGCAAGGCTAATAATGTAATCTGTTGCTAATGTCATTGTCCCTTCTGCAGCTTCTCTATATGACAGGACTAGGGATGCACCATTCCCACAGGGCTTCTCTGCATGCTCCAGAAAATGCCTGACTTCTTTGATTTTCTTCCCATTTAACAGAGACAGGTCTGTCGGTGCCGAGCAGATGGATTTTCACGGGTGACTTGTTCAGATCAGTTCATGCTGTCTTATTCGGTATATATTCCACAACGATGCTTGGCAGCCTGTTACAAAACACACAAACTGCCTCATATACATGGCTGCATTACTACAACTAATTGCCTGGTAAATAGATAGGAAGCCAAGGTCTTCGGAGATTGGAGTAGACCTTGCCACACTTGGAGATTTCTTGTTCTGCAAAAATCCCATATTTCTGTGCCAAAGAGTCCTGGAAGCTCCCATCATTCTACTGCTGTCATTTCCTAACGAATTGTACTGTGTTGTTGATTTGTTGTAGTGCATAGGCAAAGAAGCCCAGGAGTGACCTGCATCTTTGTGCTTTGAAGGTGTGGAGTTTTTGCCCAAAGAGGCAAACACTGCTGTAAAGGCAGCTCCAGATGCTAGGGAAAGTTTGCATACACTTTGACAGATTTTTGGCAGGTCAGCTTCTGTGCAGCCAGCCTTGGGTCTAATGAGGAAGAGCTAAAGCCAGAGCCACTGCAAGATTTTGGCATTGTCACACAGATCTGTGTTGCCACTGGGTTTCAGGTAACAGTCTCATCTCCCATGTTGCTTTTATCTGTATGAATTACTTCCACTCCCTTCCTAAGAGTCAGATGAGCTGGACTCACAGCACACAAACCCTCTCATCTGGTACTGTGTGACTTTGGTTCAGACTGAATTTACCTCCTGATATCTGCTAATCTCACACTGGACACCTACCGGTAAAAATACCATGGTATGTTCTGAACTGAATCAGGGTTATTGATTTTTGTTGTTGTTGTGTGTTTTTGAGATGCAGAAATTGATATAATCCCTTTATCTTCCCATCACCAGTATATTAAAGGAGCTTGAAACTTTTAATGAGACTAATTCAAAACTTAGGGTTGTTACATCTTTAAATTCGATAGTATTCTGGAAGTTAAAGGATGTGTGCACATATTTTGTTCATTTAGTTAAAACTGTTAGGACCATGTCTACTGGGATTTGAAGTCTTTCAGAGGTACAGTGAAAGTCAAATAGAAAAGTGCATGCCCTTTATTTATGTTCTCATCGAAGTCCATGGGTTTTCCTTCTTGCATAAAGTCAGAGAACTTCTATCAGAGAACTTGGGCTTGTATTTTGCCCTTAATGCCTTTTCTGGACCCGTCTAAGCATTCAAATATCACAGGTTGAGTGCTGCCTCCAAAGTGTATTTATATCTATGATAACCTTGTGTAAGTTAGTCATTGAGGTGATGTGGAAGTCTAAAACTGCATTGGTTTTTGAGAACACACTGAAGTAGTGGGAGTGAGAATTGATGTCTCTGAGTAAGTTGGGGAAAAATAGATTAAAAATAGATTTTTTGGTGAAAGGAGCTAAAGAGGACTGCTTATGTCCCAAATGTTGTTCTGACCAATCGGTTCTAATAAAAAGCTGCTGTAGTAATAAATTCTGTCTCTCTTGCATCCATAAACTGCTTTACTACAGTAGCAATATTGGTGCTGTATGAAGTGTTTCAAGTTACTTTTAACATAGATGTTCAAAGGATCCAGAAGGAAAAGGAGTGTTAATGTTCTGCACAGCTTGGAAATATAACTGAATTTATAGTTAACCAACTGCACTAACCGCAACATTGATGTAAATTTTTTTTTCCTTGGCATTGCTTGATTTTATCATTTAGCACCACTTCTTTGTTGTGCTTTGTTTTCTCTGATTTTTTTTAAGAGATCTTTCATTCTCCTAAATTAAAAAAGTTGTTGTAGTTTGTTTACACTGGTAAAATTTATTCATCCTTCACAGTGTTGGAAGGTAGCACATAAGGAGAGAGCAGAACAAACTAGAAATGTGCTTGCGGGGTGAGGAGGAGGGAATCTGAGGCATGGGAGAGGACATTAGTTCCGTTGGTGAATTTAGAAAATGATTTAATTTGATTAATATTTTTAAGATATCACTTCGGAATTGTACCTGTTTATTACAGGGAAAAATAGTAAAGAGACAAACTAGTAAAGGGATGAATGTGAGAAAGATGCTTGAGTGTTGAAAGCCACTGGGCTTCACAATAGATGAATGCACCATGTGATGGACCTTTTAAAACTGTGCTCTAGTGAACATGCTGGTGAATAATACTGCGTTTGTAGGAGGAGGAGCAGTTTTTGAAATAAGCTTTTTTCTTTTGCTGTTTTTCCTGATCTTTTGAACCCCAAAGTTTGGTAGCGTAAAATCCTATAAATCAAGATCCAGTCTCTGTGGGGCAGCTGGGTCTGAAGATGGTAGGAGGATTTCCTAGCTGAACTTGTAAGTTGTTCTGTAAAAAAAAAATCTTGGGTGCTGTTCACTGTCTCATCCTCCTCTCTTCATGCTTACCTCCCTCCCCTTTAACTTGTTTTTTAGTGAATGTGGTCTAGGAAGCTGAAAAGTGGTACTATTACTAGCTAGGCTTGTAATCCTATTGGCTTTCTCTTAAAAGAAAACCAGAATCTGCTCTTTTTTTTTCCGATGGCTTCTTAATAGCAACAAAGTAGCTTCTTGTAAACTGTGTTCTTATTATCCCATTCTTTCCCTGCTGCCCAACTGACAGCCTGTGTTGATTACAGATTTCTTCTGAGGAGTTTTTCAAGGGCTTATGAGTTAAGCTGTGCAAACAGCGTGATTTTCAATTCACACAGGTGTCACCAAATAGCTGTAATGTGTTGGGAACTACATGGAATTAATCCTGTCCTGCGGGAGGGGTTTTTTTGGGGGGGGGGGTAAAAGCAAGGGGGTTGCTTCGTATCCTAGTGTTCATATTATTAATATCAGTTTAAAAGATTGGTCATGTTCTTGTAAGCTTTGGGGAGCAAATGGTCATGATAGTGAAAAAGTAACCATTTTACCACAAATATTTTAAACCTAGACTAGAGTCTCAGATGGATTTTTCTCAGTTTTATGATTAAATGTTTCAGCTGTCTGTAAGTGTATAACTAATGCATGCGGTATATTGGTTTCCAGTATAAAATCTGTGATTTCCTATCACTTGAGTTGTTCAGCAAACATAATCAGCCTGTAATACATCTCTCTGAAAGGCATATTTCTGTGAATAAAACTCATCAGTGTTTATCTGCAATAGATGCTTTGTTCCTTCTCACTTAGGGTGTTACTTCTGTGCAGATGATCACTCCTGGCAACAGCTCCAGTAATAACACGCATCCTCTGCTGCAATAAGCTCATGCTGGCCCTGCCACACTCCCTCCAGTGCCTCTGGTGTCACACCGGTGCAGGCACAGGCATTGCAGTGCAGAAGGACGTGAAATCCTTGAGACAGACCATAGCTTGCCTAGTATGCAAGAGCTGTGCGAGAAGGTAGCCAGAATATTTGCCAGTCATGGAAACGAAATGGGGTAAGGAATGGCAGGATGATGGAGGAGGGTGTCCTGGCTAGCTGAAGTGGCAAAATGGAGTGCGCAGTCAGGGAAATGACACCAGGTGGAGGTGTTTGTAAGGGGGCTCTGCAGGGACGAGTGGCTGGGACGGTAACATCACAGCAGATTCAGATTTGTGGGTGACACAGATTGGTGGCATATGAATTACTGGGAGGGCAGCACCATCGGACTGCGCAATCTGATCCCTGAGAAGTGTGGATCTGTTTGTTAATGTTGTAGTTCAACATGTCAGTGTCAGAGTGCATGCAGGCTTTAGAAAAGATACACAAGCCATGGAGCACAAGTTATTTAGCATGAGATCATTGATCCTCTGTGCGGAAAGGAAGCAATCCTGGGGTCTGTAAACAGGGGGGTAGTAGGAGTGTGTGCCAGTGCTGTGCCAGTACCAGGAAACTGCAGTACTGGGGAAATACTGAGGGTCAGAAAAAGAGCACAGTCTGCAGAGCTGCAGAGCTGCCCTGCTGTGGGAGGCACAGAGACCTCCTAACAGAATTCTGCACAATTCAGAAAGGTTAATGAACAACAAATTTAAAGTATGCATGTTCCTTCATGAAAAAAAAATAAAAAACACAAACATACATACATACATATATATATATATATACACACATTGAGTATTAAAAAACTTCCTAATATAGTGGAAATACACATTGCAAGAACCAGAGGCTGAAAAATGAAAGCAGCTGAATTAAATGAAGTTGCACGTTTTTAGCCAAGAGGATGATTAATCATTGGAACAAGTTCTCAAAACAAGGTATTTTCCTAGGCACTGTCTAGTCAATTGTCATTAACTTTTCTTTATAAAGAAAATGTCAGGGTACTCCTTCCTAGCCTTAGTTTGCGAACTCTGTGAAAACTGTATAAAGGTGTCATAATGGATTTCAGCTTGCTGAAACTGTAGAAGGGTCATTATCTTGACTTGAATGGGGAAATCTAGGTTAGCTTTTGGATGTTGCTGGTAATAAATAATTAGTATTTATGCAATTATTTCTATTAATAATGTTTTCACACGTGCAGGAAGGTGCCTCTAATCTAAAGCCAGATGAACAGACATCAAAGTGAGATATGACCAAGTGAATCAGCAGCCGACCTGGAAAAAGACCCAGTCTGAGACAGGCATGTTTTCATGGGAGGACTCAGCTGGCCCTGAAATCCAATGTGTTCTTCAGTCTGTATCATTTCTTAACTCTGGAAAGCCAAACATGACAATGTGAATAAAGCCCAGAAAATCACAAAACTGTGTACTGAAAAGCACGAGATCCTAATCAAATTGTATGCATATAAAATACATTTTTATATATTATATAGAGTAGTTTAATATATTTTATATTTTTGTTATATTTATGACATATATATATATAAAATGTATTATATATTTTTATATAGGTATAATGTTAAACCAAACAACAACAACAAAAGATTTACATTTACTGCATGATATCTATGTAAATATAAGGCAACACTTCTGTGTGTGTTTCTCTTCAGTCAGGAAACACTGTGCTCAGCGTTGTCAGCATCGGCTTACCTAAATTCATGTAATGGTTTCTGTTACTTGGAACCTGTTGAGATTTTTGGCAGCTCTCCTATTTATTAGTGTCTGAACGCTTACAGGTCAGAACAGGGAATGTGTTAGTCTTCTGTTTTCCTGTACTGTCAATCCCAAGTGTCTTCTAGCAGTGCTGCAGGTACTTAAATAAAGAAGGTTAGTACTTACCCTTGATTTTTAGATTTTTGCAAGAAATTAAGAAAATCCCATGATGCCTGTTGAAAGATAGCTAATTGCACCATATTTGAGATCTCATAACTGCTATTCTTTTGCACATAAGTGACCTGAGAAAGGAATAGGGGCTTCAGATTTTGATTTTACATTTTTGGCATATATGCTGCTTCTATATAGTACCAGGAAGACAAGCATACAAATGCTGAATGAGCTTGCCAGGAAAGGGAACAAATTAGGTCAGCCTGCCAAAGAATTTAGATTGTTAGTTACTACTGTTTAATATCAGCACATATGAAACAGTTACTTTGAACAGAAATTGTGTTTAAAGTTTTTTGTGTATTTTTTTTAATGTACATTTTCTTGTGAATGATTGATTTAGATGCCTCCTTTAGTAGCTAATGGTAAACAAATGGTTGCAGGCTCCACATGGGGTTAGCCCCAGTCTTCCTTACATCTTTGGCCCTGCCTGGGACTACACAGTGTGCTAGTGGCAGTGGGATCACTTACTACAAGTTGAACCAAGCCTGTCGATTTATTTCCTGTAATATCAAGTGGCCACCATCACATAGCACCATGGCAGAAGAGGGAGATTAAATTATTTTGGGAGCTATGGCACTTGCACGGGAAACCAAACCCCTGGAAGCTGCCGTTCGGGTTGGCCGATCCAGATTCAGCACTTTGTTCTATCCTGAGATGTCTTTTGGATATTTCTGGAAGGCAATTGTTTGGAAATGAATATGAGACAGATGTTGCAGATACTGTGGTTATAGGATACCAGGTGAGATTTTCCAAAAGTGACTCGTAATTTGGGTGTCTTCACTATGTAGCACGTCAGCTGGTCGGTGGGGAGTGGTGGTGCTCTTTGTCATGAGGACAAGAGCTCGTTGCATTTTGCTCCTCAGATCCCTTTTACAGTGGTGCCTGAAACCACAGGCTGCCATGGCAGGTGATGGCTAGCCAGGCCCACATTGTGAAGAGCATTCAGAAATCCGTTTTCTGCCCTTCTCTGTTTGGATTAGCACTGCTTCTGTAGCCTCTGCCTACTGATGCCTGCTTTCTCTCTGGGAAGAGACCGTCCATGTCCTTACTGGTGTGACCTGTCAAACCAAGGTGTGGTGGTTTTACTCGGGTGGGCGGCCGAGCTCCACCACAACCACTCTCTCACTCCCCCTCCTCAAAGAGAAATGGGGAGAAAATACAATGAAAAGGGCTTGAGGGTTGAGATAAGGATGAGGAGATCACACAGTAATTATTGTGACAGGCAAAACAAACTCAGCGTAGGGAGATAGGTAATAAATCTTACTATTACTAACAAGTTAGAGAAATGAGAAACAAAAGAAAGAAACCAAAAGCACCTTCCCCCCCAATCCACCCTCTTCCACCTCCTCCCCCCCGGAGCGGCACAGGGGAATGGGAGAATGGGGGTTATGGTCAGTCTATAGCGCTTCTTCGCCGCCACTCCTTCTCAGTCACTCTTGTCCCCTGTGCTGTGAAGTCCCTCCCACGGGATGCAGTCCTTCCTGGACTGATCCAGCGTGGGCTGCCCACAGGCAGCAGCTCTTCAAGAACTGCTCCAGATATGGGTCCGTACCACAGGGTCCATCCCTCAGGAGCAAACTGCTCCAACCTGGATCCCCCACGGGCAGCAGCTCCTGCCAGGTCACCTGCTCCTGCGTGGGCTCCTCTCCACGGGCTACAGGTCTGGCCCGGAATCTGCTCCGGCAGGGGTCTTCCACAGGCTGCAGCCTCCGTCGGTGCAGGTCCACCTGCTCCACCGTGGTCTCCTCCCCAGGCTGCAGCATGGAACCCTGCTCCACTGTGGTACTCCATGGGCTGCAGGGGGACAGCCTGCTTCACCATGGTCCTCACCACAGGCCGCAGGGGACTTCTGCTCCAGCACCTGGAGCACCTCTCCCCCTCCTTCTTCACTGACCTTGGCACCTGTGAGGCTGTTCCTCACTCCTCTCACTCTCCCAGCTGCTGTGTGTGGCACAGCTTTTTTTTTTCCCTGTCTTAAATATGCTCTCACAGAGGCGCAAAACAACATCGCTTATTGGCTCAGCTCTGGTCAGCAGTGAGGCCCTTACCAAACATGGGGCAGCTTCTAGATCCTTCTCACAGAAGCCACCCCTATGGCCCCCTGCTACCAAAACCTTGCCACGTAAACCCACTACACAAGGTCTGTGCCTCCTGCAGTTTCTAGCCTGGCAAAAAAATGATCCATCTCCTTTTGAATTACAGTAGAGCTTGAGTGCTTGGCACTTGAGGCAGAAATTTGCTGTGAGCCGCGGTGTTCTGACCTGCATGTTGTTCTGCCTGGGAATCAGACTCTAAGTTAGTGGAGAAACTTCCCTAACCTAGGGAAAAATGTCACCGTTGATTAGAGAGAGGCTGTTCCCTGTTGTTATCTGTAATGGGATGGGAGGGGTGTTAGGTGAAAAAGCTCTGATCCAACATTGTAATTGCTGGGGAGAAGGAGATCAGCATCTGAATTAACTTCATGGCCAGAAAACAGTAGTAGCCAAATTTTGCAAAGTGAGATTTGGAATTAAAGAGGTGATTAAATTCTGCCTGGGTTAAAATAAAGGCTTCATGGGCTTGGAGGCAAAGTGGACTGAGGTGGTGTCTGCTGTGTGTTTCATCTCATTTACCCTGGTATTAGCTAAACCTGGAGTTGTACCCTTTAATTGCTCAGTTAGGGTTGTCTCCATCCAATCCTTCCTTTCTAGACAGCCTGACTTTGTCTCACAAGGTATTTCTGAAATCCTGTGACTATGTGTTTCTGTGCTGTTAGGCACGAAAATGCAAAAATCACCTTAAGTTTATTTGGAGATGAATTTAGATGAGATTATTGCCCTCAGCTGCCCCCAGCTTAGTCTTAGTTTTTTACAGTAACTCTCAATAATTTGTGCAGTCATGCTGCCAGTAGAAAAACTCATGGTTAGGAGCTTCAGAAATACAGGAATGACATCTGTATGTGTCTGTAGTGTTTTAAAAAGATATTTGTAAGTGGAAAAAAATCATAACAAACAATGCATTCAGCTTTCACGCTATCCAGTGATGGTATCAGCCTGAAATGTTGCAGTGTTTTCTTCATCTTCACTATACTTCAGCCTGGTAATTTTGTCCTTCCCAGAGGACTTGAAATAAAGATGCGTTTACTATAGGACCTAATCCTACTCCGTTTGATTTCATTCATGTATTCAGGCTTCTATGACAATCTATTTTCTAATAAACTAGCTTTACCCTTTTTTCTCCGCCCTATCCAAAACAAAATAAAAGGTTCAGGAGTTGCCCTGTTTGCATCTATGTTAACTGGTCACAGTATTCCAGATATTTTAACATATATTTAAGAAATGTTAACGTTAACCAAAAAGATTTTTGTCAAAGAGAAACAAATGTTTTTCCAGGTTTATCAAGACAGTACATAGCTTTGGCGTCTAAAAAGTGTACTACCTACCTATTCCACTATTTTGTTTTACTCGCTATTTCAGAGGGTAAGCTGTCCTGCAGATTTTTTTGTAAAGCGTCTTTAACTGCTTTAAAGTGTCTTAAAACTGCTCTTTAACTCTGCGCACTACATTAAGTTAAGTGTTAGTTATTGTCTCAGTTGCTTCAATTTATTAGCATTTGTGGGGTTGTTCTTGCTTTCTGAGATTACTTGGGCTTTTTGGTCTTTGCTTCTTTTTTAGTACAAATGAAAATTTCATACGTAGCTGGGTCCAGTTAGCACTGTCAGTGTGTAACATGTAGAAGAGGGTTTACCAAAATGATTTCTGTGAACTTCATCATCCCAGAGTCTTCCACGGCACTTGTGAACAAGCTCAGTTCTTTACTCCTGCTGCCACAGTGATGTGCAGATTTATTTCATTTTTATTTTATCCCTGGTGACATTCATCTGGCTTGGTGTAAAGGGGATTCTTCGTCTGTAGGCTCTTTGGGATGAAGGTTTGTCACTGCTGATGAGATGGCTTTGAGTTCCACTTCTCTCTGCATTGTGTTTTTCTTCAAACAGCTACCAGCTGACAATGGTGAGTGTTACTCTGGTGACATGTTTGATTCCAAGGGATTATGTTAAGAGAAATCTGTGTGTGTGGAAGGCAAATTGTATTTATTTCACTTATGCTAAAACATAGCTATCATAAGGAACAAATGAAACTTCACTTCTGTGCAAAGTCTTCCTCCTGGGCTGGCCTTGCATGGTCAGCAAAATCTGATCCTGACAGAAAAATATACCAGGAAGCTATGCAATGTGCAATTTCTGGTGTCAATATTATGTATGCATATAGGTACCTTCAGATAATATTTTTCAAGAAGATGTGATATTTTCTTAGCAGGTTGAAGTTGAAGTTTACCGAAGAGATTCTAAGAAGCTTCCTGGGCTGGGAGACCCTGACATTGACTGGGAAGAGAGCGTCTACTTGAACCTCATTCTACAGAAGGTAACAGTGATGCTTATTTAATTTTTATGAGCTATTTATGCTAGAGAGGTTTCAGGGAAGGCTTTGATCTGCCCTATTTCCTCTTTAGCTTTGGGGATTTGAACACTTCTGGAGAACAGAAACAAAGCATGTTTTTTATTTTGCCTTTCAGAGTCTAAATGAACAAAACCAGAGATAGTTTTTAGTAGAGTCCTGATAGCTTTCTTTAAAACCTTTAAATATATCCAATGAAGCAGAGCTGAATTTTATTCTCTTAAAAGTTTTACAAAATGGCAGGCTTTGCTAAGTATAATAGTTTGAAAGTGAACGAAACTGTTAAACTAGCAATGTTTTCATTAGAGTTCACAATATTGGTACAGTTAAGAGAGGAAACTGGGAAGTGAAAATACAGTAAAGGTGTTATGTATTGCACTGGGAGTTTGCTGTTCTTGACATCAGAGCTTTAGTAAGCCTTTTCTGTTTGTTGATGGGAAGATTAAACTAGCATGTTACTTTTTTTTTTTAAATTAACTTATGTGTTCTTCAGTTATTACAGATGTTACATTGGTGCTTTGGGAAGGTGAACAATACTATAGTCATTCTAGATCTCTGAAAAGTTTTGTTGATTATGATCCCAAAATGAGAGACTGCTGGCTCATTGCACACATCTTGGAGAATAACTTGTTTTTATTCTGTCCCCTTCCTCCCAAAATTCTCATTGCAAGCCTTCTCTGTAGAGAGCAGTTTCTGCGCTTATTTAATGATGAATTAAAACAGAATCTGTTTGCTACAGTCAGAATTCAGAAGATAACGTTACAGCTGGCATTGCAGTCCAGAGTTGTAACACATGCACCTTATAAGTTTTTTCAGGTTGTTTGGCAGGCTACGTTAATGGTTTCTGATCTCTCTAGTGTATTGCTTGTGTTCATTATTGCTTCTATTTCTTTCTTTTTGAAGGGAGGATATATTTTCCATTCCTACCTTAAAGTGTTCTTCTGTGTGGCATGCATATTCCACAGCTGACTAGTAAGCTTAATGGTAAACAACACTGATAGGAGTTTATTTACCCATAGCTTGTGCGCTCCAGCACGTATATTTATAAAAGATTTCAGTACTGCTGATATAGTGAACAAACAAAAATATTGTGGGCTACCAAGAGAATTGCAGGAGTTTTGGGATAGTAAAGAGAATGAATGAAATAGCAATACCAAAACAGTTTACTTTTAGTTAGAGCTGAAAAAAGTGAAGGCAGAATGTGTTCTGCTTCGTCCACATGAGTGTTTTTTATTTTTTCTAACTCTAAATCTTCGTTTGTCTATCTGGTGTGCTGTTTTAGCTGGATTATGTGGTGACGTGTGCTGTGTGCACACGCTCCGATGGAGGAGACATTCACATTCACAAAAAGAAATCTCAGGTGAGACTAGCCTATGTTTAACCGTAGATAAGAGCATCCAGTATTACCTGATCCTAAAAACTGTATCAACACCAGGACAGCAGTTCTCATGCTGTGTTCTGTCACAGATTCACACTTGTCCGGCAGCTCGAGCCTGTCTGCTGACATTTCCTGCCAGTCAGCTAAATGCGCTTTATAGCCCATCTCAAAAAACCATAAAGACCTCTTTGTGCTCTCAAGATTTATGTCATTGCTTACTGCATTTGGGGAGAGTGTGCTGGAGGGAGTATGTCTAAGTGTTAAAAATAATCTGAGGGTAAACCCAAAATTGTACAAGACATGAGTTACAAGAAACCTTCAGGGTTAATCTGTAATGTAGGGATATTAAATGATAGACTACTTACTGATTGCCAATTTCTTTTTATTGTTTTATGTGATTCTTGTTTTCTCCCTTCAACTGCTCTTTCCTTCCATCACTACACAGAAGGCTTTATCACTTATTTGTGTGCAGTATAAAGTTAATCCACGTTTTAGCATAGTGGAGGAGACTGAATAATTAAGCATGGGTAGGAATAAGAAATGCTAGAGTTCTTCAGTTTCCAGAAGATCTTGCAACGACTTTTCCTAGCTGGCAAAAATTCTACTTCAAAAGGCTTCTGTTACATAAACAGTTTATCTCAGGCATTTCCATTCCTTTAGCTCACTCAGCTGCTTGTGTGGCTTTACCTAAAATAAGCGAATATTTTTTAATCCTTTAATATTGTTTTACCACATTGAACTCAGTTGTTGTTTTGCCTACAAAGAAAACCAGCAATGCTAATCATTTTATTTGTAATTAGTGTGTTGAGCACACAGTTCCCTTCTGCCGGTTCAGTTAAGATACCATGTTAGATCACTGAAACAATCCTTTTATTTCTCATTGCTGTTTCTGCTGTGCAAAAGTCCAAATTTCACTCAGAGTTAACTTCTGCAAAGTTCTTTTGAGAAAAAGAAATCTGTAAATATTGCATGCCTGTTTGAAAACTAGGAAAATGAGGATAAGAGGCCTGTGTGAAGCATGTGAGCAATATTCAGAATGAGGAGAAGGTTTTCTGTTCCTCATTTTTAGAGGCTTATGCTGTGAGGCTGCTTACAAATTTTTCTTTGTCTCCCCTTTTCTAGGAGAAACCTAGAACACATTAGAATTTATCAGTATATACAAATAACATTTCTAGCTGTTATATGAAGAGAGAGAAAAGGCAATTCTAGGTACTGTGGAAAGCATATTTGCGTTAGGGCATTTCATTGGAACATGTACCATTGAGGCCATTCATCTTAAATGAACAAAAGCCAACATTTTAAGATCTTTATTACTCTGCTTATCTTGGTTTAGAAAGCATATATTACCCTCTCCGTGCACAACCAGATATTGAATAGGGAGAAATCCTGTGCAGGATTATTGTTACCGTTCATGAAGACACATAATCCACAAAGTGATTATATGAAGGTGCTTTATTAGGCGCTGGAAGTTAGGGGCATGCCTGCCCAAATCTAACTTCGTCCAATTTGTTCACTCAGTTCTCTTTTATCTCCTAAAATATTACATATGCATTAAGTTTCACAACACATCTATGCATATTCATTTCCTAGCTCTGCCTAGCCCCGCTTCATATGCTAATTATCTTATCAGTCCTTCTGCGCTTGCATATTACTCTGTGGTGGTCGTCCGGGTGGTCGTCAGGATGAAGTAAGATGTCTTCATCAGAGTTGAACTTTTTAACCTGTTCTTCTTACGCATGCTCTCTGAGCCCTCCGTCTCAGTCCAAACCGCAAGGTTGGTTTGATCCAGTTCCCAGGGTCCAAGAGGCCCCAGTTATCTAGATGTCTTGCAGATTGTGCATTCTTTTAGTCCTCCTTACTCCTCATCATGAATCGGTGCATTCTCCCATGCTATCCTTGCACATATATTTTGTATCTTCCAAGCGCAGCCCCAGAACAGTACATCACAAATGTAACACGTATTAAGCAATATTGTATTATTTCATCTTCTATTACCAACATTATGACATGCTATACTTCTCCAGAGCTGTGACAGAGCTACTGTGCTCATACCAGGAGAGTACCTAGGGCATGAAACCAGTGTAAAAAGAGGCTGACTTTCCCCTAAATTATTTTTCAGACTGTATCGATTTTCTGTTGGCTCGACAATAAGATCTATAGAAACTATATTTTCCTTTGGTGTATGTGACTGGAGATGAGTTTGGGGTGGTTTTTTTGGCTTTACATTGGATGGCATAAGAACAAGGGTGCCTGGAAGATGTCCTTGTTTCAGGCACCAGTGCAAGCCTGATCATTGGCAAGTCACGTTACTTTCTAATGTAATTAAATTAGCCCGTGGTGAATGTGTTGAGATTCATCACGTTACTTTAATTCAAAGCTTTGTGAATGGAGGTAGAAGCAAAGAAAGCTACTCAGTATGAATTCTTCTGCTTTTTAACTGTTTTAATATTGTTGGAATGATAAAATTTAAAACCTTTAGCTTTTTATATGTTGATTGTTTTGAAGAGAGAAAAGAACAAAGGAGATGAGGAGTTGCTTCAGAGGGAGGAACGTGTAACAGGAAGCACAATGGCTAGGGAAAGAAACAGAAGTAGAAGATGGGGGTGAGAAATCAAGTTCTTGTCCTCCTGAGAGCCTCACGTGTCATTACTGAGCAATATTGATCTTATTGTGAGACTAAGCAAACAATAATAACAAAAATCATTGTACAAACAAATAATGTTAGGTCAGCTATTCCACAGTAACTTTCTTGCTATGTGCTTTTGCATTGCAGCACATTGCAGCAACTTAGAAATAACTTGAGGGAGATGCCTTAGCATTACTATAGGTTGGTGAGAGGAACACACAGAGAAATTTACTATGCAGTAACTGATAACTTGCACATGAAAATTCAAGGATTTAACAAGTGGGAGATTCTATCATTATTGCAAGCTCAGCTTTGCTTGAAGGATGTCCAGCATTCCTAGCAGAAGTGCAAGTGTTGGCTGATTGAGCAGTGCTGGACTGTGGTGTTTTGGTACTGCTTGCCTTGTATTCAGCGTGCCCATTCCTTGGCACGTTTAACTGAAAGGATATAATTTTCTTTTTCGATATTTTTCTCAGCAAGTGTTTGCATCTCCTAGCAAACACCCAATGGACAGCAAAGGAGAGGAGTCAAAGATCAGCTATCCCAACATATTTTTCATGATTGACAGTTTTGAAGAGGTGAGTTCCTTGAGCTGCAGCAGGGTTTTGTCCCATTCTAGTCTTATGTCCGGAGTGGTTGTTTTCTGGCACCTTTTGAACAAATGTTTTTGGAGGGTTATATTCCAGGGGGTTTTATGGGGCAAGTCCATGATGATTTATTTGATGTTCCTCATTCTTTAATATGTTTGAAATCAGATTTAGAGCTGGATTTTGGCATGTGTTTTTATGATGGGCTGAAGCAAGAGAAGCTGATTGTAAGAGCTGCTTACCCAAACACATGACGTGCAGTGGACACTGCCTGGAGTCCATGGTTTTTGGAAAAGCTGTGATAGAGCCTACATCTCCATTACTTTTTCCCATTTACATTGAACCTACATTGGGCCTGAAGAGAATCGCGGGAATCTCAATGTGTTTGATCTTTACCAGCTGCAGTTTTCCCTGAAGTATTTCGTCTTGCATTTTGCAGGTTTTCAGTGACATGACTGTAGGAGAAGGAGAAATGGTCTGTGTGGAGCTGGTTGCCAGTGACAAAAGCAACACCTTCCAAGGAGTGATTTTTCAGGGGTCCATCCGCTATGAAGCACTCAAGAAGGTCTATGACAACAGGGTAATGTGGTTCTGAAAGACAATGTCTTTTGTAGCAATACTGACCACAGTTTTTCTGTGCTACTGTGAGGTTGTTGGCTTTTTGTCCTGTTAGATCATCTGCATCATGACCTATCCTTTTTAGTTTTGAAAACTGCTCCAAAGTTAGTGCTTTTGGGTGCACTGAGGTTGCAGCTGAGGTTGCTCAGATCAGGTTTTGTTACTCTTGTGTTTGCCAAAAGGAGTGAAACTGATGAAGATGCAAGAGTATGACATCAGAATGGATCTGAATAACAGAATTCTGGGAACCCTTTCATTTTTCTGAAAGCTCGTGGATTTTTCTAGTTACTTCAGTGAAGGCATGTTTTACATGAAGATCTTAAACTCTGATAACTATCTTGTTAAATGTAAAATGTGTTTTTGTTTAGTGTGTTCTCTACTCGTGGATATTTTCAAAAGGCCACTGCAGTTTCACTGCATTGGAAGGAAGCTTTCATTGCTTTTCTATAGAAACATGAAATGACTTCACTTGTAGCTTCAAATTCAGTACTTAGTCAAGATTGTGTGTGAGCCAATAAACTTCACAAAATATTTACTGTGAAGACAGTGCTGAAGGATTAAAAAAAGAAAAGGATGCCAGTCACTACCTACTGTGACTGTAAACTCCTTCATTTCCCTTTGTTCCTACCCTCTTCAATAGAGGGCCTGAATAATTTACCTTCTCCATGTTTTTAAATGTGAGTAGTTTATATTCTTATAGTCGTTTCTCCAAAGAACATGAGTATAAAAATTCTGCTTCATATTGTTTTGTTAGATGGAACAGAATTGTTTGTTTAAACACTTGATTATAGCCAAAGGCAAAACTTGAAATCTGACCTGCTTGTATTTTCACTCTTCTTAAGAGAAGAGAAGCAAGCTCTCTGTACTTCTGAAGGTTACTTGATTTCAGTTGTCTGTATTAATTCTTAGTGCAATATAAATTGTTATCTTATAAACAAACCAGGGCCTTTGATGGGATAAACTGCTGAAAGTTGTGATAAACCACTTAAGCTTATGCGTAAGTCCTCCTTATTTCACTTGTCAAAACCTCGACTGTTTTCATATTGGTCTGTTCCTTTTCCTAGTTCTCAGTTCAGTTCTCAGTTCAGTTGTGTTCACTGGAAATTGAGCCCTTTTCTCTTTTGAGAGGGTTCAAAAGATGTCAGGGTTTTGTGGTGAGCAGTGTGATGCAGGTTAGTTGTGCATGGGAGCTCTGTCTTTTTGCTTTGGGTTTGACAATATGAACACAAATGTCTGAATTGTACTTGCCATACAGTAGTGCCAGAATTGAGCTGTGTGCCTTGCTGGTTTTCTTATGTGTCTGTTACTTTTTGGACTCATACAATTGTCCCTGTGTGGGTTGTGTTGAGTTATGCATGTGCTTTCCTGTGCTTCAGTGTGCCACGTTGTGTGGGTCTGAAAAAAGCTTTTGTTTTATCTCAGCTTGTCATTGGATAACTTTGCTTTTTGGATAGCTGAAGGAGTTGACTCTCCTCTGAGCGTCTGTTTTTGTATCTGTAAAATTGCTTCCCCTTTGGAAATCACTTCAGACTTTGGCTTAAAATGTTTCCTAAGAATCAAGATAATGACCATTATCTGCTATGTTTTGGACTTATACTTAGATAACTGCTTTCAGAGAACATTATGTTTTATATTTGAAGGTGATATTTTATATATTTCTCTCCCATCTTGGTGCATTGTAGGTGAGTGTTGCAGCAAAGATGGCTCAAAAAATGTCTTTTGGCTTCTATAAATATAACAACATGGAGTTTGTCCGAATGAAAGGGCCACAAGGGAAAGGACACGCGGAAATGGCAGTGAGTAGAGTTTCTACTGGTGACACTTCACCATATGGTACAGAAGAAGACTCAAATCCAGATTCCCCAGTGCATGAGAGAGTAAGTAGTAGACAGAAATACTGACTTAAGGTTGAGCGTGGATATGTTTTGTTTAAAGCCAGTGGATGAACTGAAGCTGGAATTCACCCACATCATGGATCTGAACTTAATTTTGCTTGTATAGATTTCAGATCTATTCAGTATATGCAGATGGATTTTTGTTGCAGTTTCCCTTGAGCAAATAATGAGTACAGAGATGAGTGCATGACTCATACTTATGGAGGAGTGTTTTGTTGAAACAACAGTGATGTTGATGCCAATGAAAATTATGGTTCTGCCTATTTTTATGAAAATTAATAGATTCCATTTCTGTACAAGATGGGGTTTACCTAGAAACATGGAATTTGTATGTGGTGTAGGTTGCTGACTAAACTTCACAGGAGATTTTGAGGAGTGAATACCAGCAGTGCAAAGCCTGTATAATATTAAAGCAAAGACTGTGGATCAAGATGTACAACCATATTTATACATATGCTTAATTTTAATACAAGTGCAGTAAAATACCAATAGAGTCTGTCCAAAGATCCTGATTTGGCCCTTTTTCAGTCTTGAGCATTGATTTCAGTTAAAGCATTTTACCTAGTTAATGGGAATTAGGCAGTGTGTCTTTAAAATATCTATACAGATGTGTCCTGACCTAGGCAGAGTGATTACTGATGGATTCCAGCCTGGTTTCCTGTGTAACATCAGTAACCCGTGGAGTTAAAAGGCCAGCAGATCTGCTTCCAGTGGTGACCATGGAAGTCATGGGATTTCTCTTTCTGGCTTCCTAAAAGGCGAAATGAGCTGTCAGCACAGAGCTCATTAACTCTGCGCAAGCTCTGTGCTGTAGAGGTACAGCCTGAAGAAACCAGGCCTGGAGGGACTTCCTGATCTTTTGGCTCCAAGACTTCCAGTGCCTCTGTTTGATAATGTATTATCATTGCTCTTTGCTAATGGATTTAATGGTAATTTGTCTGTGTCTGGTTTTCCCTGCAGGTGTGATATGAAATGGCTACAGAATTAAAAATAAATTGAGACAAGCAGAGGTTAGAGATCAAGTGCCCTTAAGAGAGGATCAGTTGGGTGGTAGAATGCTTCTAATTTTTTTATGTTAATGACAGAGGGATGACATAGCGAGTTTCTGCAGTGCAGCATCAGCTTGGCTTGGCTGTCATCCTTACACATCACCTCCTTCCTTATTTGTAAGGACAGATATGAGCAGTGATCTCATCTCAGGAAGCATGATGGGATTGTTAAATTAACGGTGTGAAAAAGTAAGAATGAGATAAAAGTTGATCACCTCTGTTAGCAGAGTAGTTATCCATATTTTTTTTAATTTGAAAGGAAACGGTTAAAATATTACTAGCAAAACCAGTACACAATTACTGCAATTGAAATTCTTTCTGGAGTAGGTATGGCTGACTATAATTGAGGTTTACCCAACAGCAACTGCTGCTCTGAAGGAACAGTGTCTCTGTAGTTCTGTGCCTAACCTGCATTTCACCATGGACAATTATATCCCTGTATTTGTCATCACTTGCTGTAACCAACTCATCACTGGCCTTTCAACTTGTTTTTCTCCATCCTATACAGAAATAATATACATAGAGTTGCTCATTGACTTGTCTTTTGCATCAGCATCTTGGGTTATTAATTGTCTTGTGACCCTGCTTCACAGGCACAGTGACCTTTTACAGTGATCTCATGTGGCATCTGTTTAACCAGGCAAACAACTACCTCGTCTTTACCAAAGAAATGAAGATGCACAATTTTGTGTCCAGTACAGTACATTCTTAGCCTATTAAGTCTTCTGAATTTCAACATATAAAAATAACACTAACATTCTTGGTGCCTAAATAAATTATTAATCTGCATTTTTATTCCTTTGTAACTATAAATCCCTTTGAAAAGTGATCACATGATGGCTCTGGAGTTCTTTTTATTATTTACATAACAGTTGAGGGTGCTGATGCATCAAAATACTTTCATCTTGATGAGTGTCTTGAAGTTGAGATGACTGTGCAGTTGACACAGTCAGTTTATCAGACCACTCTGATAAAACTTGCAGCTGGGCACCAGTTGTGATTCTGATTTTTACATGTGATTACCTTGTGGTGCATATTTGAAACTGTTTATTTCCTATTGGAAGCATAGAACTTCTTAAACAAAACTTATCCTAGCATTTCCTTTATTTTTCCTTTCAGGTCACTTCTTTCAGCACACCACCAACCCCAGAACGCAACAATCGCCCATCCTTTTTCTCCCCATCCCTTAAGAGAAAAGTGCCCCGAAATCGAATTGCTGAGATGAAAAAATCCCACTCAGCAAATGACAGTGAGGAGTTCTTCAGAGACGATGATGGTGGAGGTGAGAGAAATAACACCAGCTAAGCAGACTTTCAGAGAGGAGGGGGAACACATCTGTGGAAAGGGATTCCAGTGCTGGATTTTCCAAAAGGTTTACAGTATGAAAAATCTAGCTCCACAGAAACTGCTCTGATGGTGTGTCTCAACCAGTCCATCTCTGGTGCCACTCTGAAACTGGGGTTATTCTTTTCAAAGCATCTCTCTGAAAGCTGGAGACCAGTGTGCCTCCAAGTTTAGTTATAAAAAGGCTAGAGCTTGGGTCAGTTACTATGCAGTGTAGTGAGAAGAACTGCTTTCCCAGATGGAGTCTTCTGTCTTTGATGTATTTCTCCTGGAGGCTGCACAGGATAGAATGGAGTTCTAAGCGTTTATCCAGAAGCCCTCATTGGTGGTGGTAGTGTCTACTCAGCATAGTTTTGCAATATCAGATCCTAGCATACTTAGTCATAATTATGAACATCCTTATTATTTTCCATTTTCTTTTCCAAATATTTATGGGAGTGAACAAATTCCAGGTTTTCCAAATGTTTACATATAATATAACATACATATAATATAATATAATTATATATTATATTAATATATATTATATATTATAATATATATTAATATAATATAATATAACACATATAATATAACATACATATAAAATACTGAGAAGTGTGGTTTTGTTTATGGTTATAAATGTTTTGACTTTATTGTTCATGGACCTTATTTAATAGAATAATACTATTTTAAAAAAATATATATTTTAATAGAGTACACTAGGAAGTTTAATTTATTCAAGAATGACCTTTCTAAAAGGGGAAGTAGCTAGATTCAATCTGATTACAAATTACAGAAATCTGAGTGTCCTACCAATGTTTGCTCAGGAGCTGCAGTAACGAAATTCTTTTTTTTTTTTTCCAGAAGGGAGAAAGCTGACAAAAAGCTGTTTTTTTTTGTAGAAGCAGGGAAATGCTGGTGTATATTGGCCTTGTGGTTGGAGAATAGCTTGGAGAATGGCTTGTCTGAAGGTCAGCAGTGTCCTGGGTCTGGCCAGTGCTGCTGCAGACCTGACCCCAGTGCAGACAGAGCTGTTGTGGACAGGAACAGTCCATCAGGCTTTGCTTGCTTTTGCTGCAGGCAAGCATGACACAGCAGGAGAATTATGCTTATTCCAGCTACCAGAGTCAAGTCCTTCTGACCTGATCACCACGGTGCTCTTGACATAGTGGTAAAGTGTGGAAAGAGGGAATAGACTGTTTGGCCATACACACTTATAGGAAAGGAAGGAAAACAAGATATTTTTTTCTCTATATTGTATGTACATTGCCAGAGTAGCTGCCACTTTTTTCCTCAGGACCTACTTTTAAACAAATGACTCCCAGAGTTTGGATTGCTCTGGTCCAGAATTATCTTCACTTCAGCATCTGCTTTAGCACTGTGACACTGGGCTGAGTTTTACAGAGGAATGGAGAGAAAGCCTAGAAACACTCAACAGATGTAACATATGCATTCCTGTCTGCAGCTATAAAAATCTCCTCTAGTTTAGAGTGGATTCAGTGTCCTTTTGTTTTAAAATACATTTTGGATCTCTAAACTAATTTCAGGAAGAATAAATAACATGGCAGAATAATCCCAGGTTTGGCTTGGGGAATGCATGGAGATTTGCAGTGAACTTCCTTACTAATACTGACTTTTCCTGTGTCTTGTTGGATATTAATCTTCTTCACAGGATAGATTTTTCCTTCTGTTATACGTTTCTGCATGAGTAACTACTTAACTGTAGGGATGTTATTTTGTATATAAGGGAAGGCTGGGTTAGGATTTTGCTTGTGCAAGTGCTTCATTTTCTCTCCTGGCTGGTCGATTAGTGGATGATGATTTGATGATTTACTACTACTGCCAGCTGTTGATATAACTCATTAGCTTCAATGTAAATGGTGAATTCTGTACTGGGCAAGATCCAACTGATTTAAAAAATAATAGTAGTAGTAGTAAGTGACCTGTTTGTAATTTTTCTCTAGAAAATTAATAGTTGGCTTTCCTTTCTATATATATATATTTTTTTTTATTTTCAGAAGCTTTCATTGAATCTTCCAACAAAATGCAGAAAGTACAATCGTTTTAAACTTGCTGTCTTTTACCCTTACAGATCTACACAATGCAACAAATCTGAGGTCGCGGTCCTTATCTGGAACAGGACGGTCTCTGGTGGGCTCATGGCTGAAGCTGAACAGAACAGATGAAAATTTTCTACTCTATGCACACTTAACTTACATCACTTTGCCATTGCATCGAATTTTAACAGGTGGATTTTAATGTGCATTACCCATAAACAGAGACTCATTTGGTTCCCAGGCAGCCTTCAGTGTTGTGGGATTTTGCTATTAAGATAGAGGAACAAGCCTTTCTCTGAAAGGGAACATGACTTCAAACCTTACTTGCTGACTGTAGCAGCAAATCAATTTGAACAAGTGGAATGGTGTCTAACTGTTCTCTGGCTTTGCGCTAGTTTTGCTTGGTGAGAGTTCAAACAAGCTGGTAGGTTTTGTTTCTGGAGGAGTATTAGTGTCTTTAATACTGGAATATAAGGTTCATCCATCTCCTGAGTGCAGGGCAACTCATTGTGAGCCTGCCCACTGACAGCAATAGTTGTAGCAGAGACCTGTGACTAAGAGGGTTATGTAAAGGTAGTTTTAGAATTTGGAATGATCTCCTTTGCCAATTTGAGTTCTAGATTTGTTATCCACGTGAATTGCTTGGATTGATCAAAGTGCCCACACTAATAGCTATAAATCTCTCAGGTGCCCAATTTCTTTAATTAAACTAAGTAGTGGTTATGTCACACCAGGAACAATCAGTCCCATGTTGTTGTCTAGCTATGCCAGTTACTACATTGATGATGGACAGCTCTGCATTTGTTCAGCTGGGGTACAATATCACAATAAATTACATCTTACAGCAGGCAAGTACTGAAGTATCAAATATGACATCCATGTAACTCTTGTCTGCCTGCAAATATAGGTGGACTAGTTTGAACAGATGCCTGCATCAGCAAGCATGCCAGCCTTTCAGAGGAATAGTTCACACACAGTATGAGGTAGCTCATGGGACTCTGAGATACTTAAGAAAATAGAGAAAGAAGTAGTGGTTAAGGGTTCTCTTCTCTGTCTAAATGCAGTGGCAGTTTCTTTCATATAGCCATTACTAGTGTTACTGTGCACTCTCTCTGTGCCTTCTAAGTGAGGTCCTGAAATGCATTCCCTCTGAAAATATATATTGGTTGTCTCAGGTACAAAGAAAGTTTGGTCCAGGTGCATGATAGTATCTCAGGCAAAGCCGTTGCTAAACTCCGAATTCTATACTGGAATAAAGTTGTCATCCCCTGGAATAAAGTTATGATCGCAGAGCAATTTTTAAAGTCCTGTCTCTAACCTTTGAAGATCTTTTTAATTTACCTATCTAAGAACTTAATCTTTTTTCTTTTCATCCACCAGGTCAGATGACTTCTGAATAGGTTTGTCTGTACTGTGGACTTTTGATCAGTGCCAGCTTTTTCTTGTCTGGGTCTGAAAAGAGAACTCAGTGGTTATTTCCAGATTGTTCCCGAAAAGTAGCTAAGAGGACAGGAATTGGGAAATCTGTTGTTAAACAGATTAATATACTGCTAACAGAGATAGGAAGATAGCATGGGTGTGTTCTTCATGTCATTAGTTGTACTGTGCTAGTGAAATAGTAATAGCTACAGTCTTATCCTCATTTGCAGGCTGCGATCTCAGACTGTGTTGCAAAAGTAGGCTGGCTCCTTCCCTACAGATAAGGAAAACTGTAGCTGATAAGGTGGAAAATCATACTTAGCAAAGAGATGTTTCTACACCATTTGGCCCTTCACTGTATGTAGAAATTGATTTGAGTTTAGAAGAAATTACAAATTCCAGTCAGAATTGATCCTCTATAATTAAGGGAGGATTTTGAACAAAGTTCCAACAAAATACACAATTATTCCTTACAACAATTATGTTGATACCATTACAGCTGGTTAGCTAGAGTTATCAAGCTCACTCTCTCTCGCCACAGGCATTTTGGAGTTCACAGAAGATGCATTGTTCCTGCTGGCATTTAATACTTGCTCAAGTGGGTGGCATAAATGCCTCCATGCTCAGATATTTGCTTTTAGCTTGAATGCACTTTCTGAGACTTAATTTGTTTAACATACAGTTGCAGGAGCCAGTGTATATATTGAGACACAGCGAAAAGAGACATAAAATGTCTGGGCTGTAAGGCAGAATTTTAATCTGCATTTTTTTCACTATCTGCTTTAGCTTGGTGCTTCGGATAGAGCCCATTTCCAGTGCCTTTTTGTAATTAATGCATTTGTGCCAGTGGCAGCTTTCCAGCAGGAGAGAGCATTACACATGGGGCAGGATGCAGTGGGAAAGACGTTCATCTCCTTTGAGTAGTTTAGGCAAGTCTGTACTACAAAATTAAAATGCTAGGGATAGTGATCAAAGTATATTCAAAAATATCTGGAGTTTGTACATATTGATAAGACTTCCTCTGCTCTGAGTTTTCTCTCTCTCCATGCTAAATGACACAGCTCTCAGCCTTTCCTTGCATGTCAGATGGTCCAATCCCTTAATAATCGTTGTGTCCCTTCACTGGATTCACTGTGCTATGTTTCATTCTTTACAAGCATGTCTAGAACCCTCCGAAGCTGTGGATCAGTTTTTACTCAGGTCATGCTCTTTGTGCAGCTATGTGTGACCTGCCGGTTAATTAAGCATGTGCTCCCTTTTCCGACATTCTTTATTCTCTGTGTAGCCTGGACAAAGACCTAGCAGCCCAGTTTCCAGATACTTCTGCAGACTGCCGTGCCAGCACGCTAGTTTTATTATCCACATTTGGAAAGATGCCCATTATGACAGCTATCTTGCAGGTTCATATTCTGTCACATTTGGACAATATTGGGCTGAGGAGCCAACAAAATGAATGTTCTTATTGCAGCCTTTTGAATGCAGAAATGTAGGCTTCAGGCTATGAAATAGATGAAACTGTTGAGTTGCTTGTGCCCACATCTTCTGAGCCAAAAACCTCTTTAAGGGACTTGGGGATGGTTCCCTTCAGGAAGGAAAAAACCTTTGGCATGTCCTATAATGCTTCTTACACTTGTTTCTCTGGAAGATTGCCGCTGTCTCCATGTCTGACTCATGTTGTTTCATGCCACTATTAATGATACTTAAATCAGCTCTCATTTTTATATGATGTGTTATACTTGCAGTTTACCATCCTTCAACTAGGATGCACCTTGGGAGGGATTAGAATAGCTTTCATTAATAGGCAAAGTCTCATTGCTAGTTGTGATTTAAATTCCTTTAGTGTTGTAACCAGGGGTCTATGCAGCAGTCCAGAAATGAATCTTCAGTTCTTACTTCCTTGTGCAGTGGCTACTTTCAGGAGCCTCCTAAGTTTGCTGTTCCTTTTTGTTTCTTTCCCTTCCCCAGATATCCTGGAAGTGCGGCAGAAACCAATTCTGATGATATAGCAGAGAGCGGGCACAGCCTTGGAGCCTTGTTGCCAAGTGCCTAACCACAGCGGTTTTCTGTGCTAACACTACCAT
This sequence comes from Anser anser, assembly GCF_964211835.1. Lineage (NCBI taxonomy): Eukaryota > Metazoa > Chordata > Aves > Anseriformes > Anatidae > Anser > Anser anser. The sequence goes on from NC_139720.1 coordinate 73,710,510, forward strand.
CTAGTGTCAGGAACATAAACCTCCACTGGAAAAAGGGAAGTCAAAGAATACCAGCCGATCAAAAGTGCCTCTTTCTTCCTTCCTCTGCTGTCATACACCATATGCACATTTGCAGTACATCACTTGAGCGTTTCTGACTGGAAGAGGACTTTCAGCAAAATAAAACAAGAAGGGGCTGTGTTTAAATGGAGTCAATGCTTTATGAACAGTTTATTACTGTGTTTACTTTATAACTAAGAAACCAACAATATGTACAGAATGTGATAAACTTTATATTCTTTGAGAGAAACAATTTGAGAATTTAATAATGATGTACTAATGAACGTCGTTCCATAGACTCTCACCCATACTCTCCTTGTTGGATTGATTTAATGCGTCTGTGCATGTTGGGATTGAAGGGATGAGAAAATTTCCTGCTGAGGGAGGAAAAGGAAAATGATACTATAAAGATACATTGCCATTTGGGTATGTGCAGTCGGATAGGTCAGAGCTTAAAAGAGGCTGAAGATGTTCCCGTTTGTTCATGTGTCAGTGTTAGGACAGGAGAACTCTGCTGACAAATTTTCTATCTACCAAAGAACAGCAACATTTTCATCCTCAAGACCTGGCTAAGAAACTGAGCCAGTGAAAAGAAGGCTAAAATGTGCTGCTATAATAAAGCTGAGGTTCATATCCACTACTAATGCTGCTTATCTCTGTTAGTTGATTCAGTTTGAGGCTGAAATGGAAAAATAGGAGGCCACAAATGGACTCCAAAAACTAAAAATCTTACCAATAACCAACATCCTCCTGCATGCACTGGACCGAAGTAGGTAAAGTTGTCCTTTGTGGTAGTGTTCAAGGCCAAGGAGGGCATGAGAGCTGATTAATGTCTGGGCAGCTTTCCCAGATTCATCTTTTCCTGTTGTTTTGCTGTACTGTTACATGCTGAAGCACAACAAGTTTTCTTTCAAGACAAATGTTTTAAATGTAATTCTGCTCCGAAAAGTGACTAAAAATAGCATTAGTGGGAGGTTTGAAATTTGTGTTTCGGGAGGTCTCAAGTAAAAAAAGCTTTATGTTTACAGGTAAAATGCAGCTTTCTCAAAGCAGCAAAAGTTTGCTGTCCTTGACATGTGAAATCTAAATGATAAAATACTGAGACTACTGCAGTTTGATTCACTGCTTCGATGTGAGAGCTAGTCATACTTCACATTATTTACAGCTGCCTAACTGGCATAGCAAAGAGTGGGGTAGCTTGTCACTTACGGCAAGTGACACTGATATACACACAAAGAAATCTATAAAGAGTGAAGGTGTCTTTTTTGTCACTTTTCAGAGTCTGAGCACCTAAACTCTCTAATGCTGGTGCCACACTTACCAATCAGAGCATGTGTTCTGAGCCTGGACCTTTGTCTCCCTCACACACAGCCCTTCCTAAAGTACTTTGTTATTTTCTCAATAGCGTCTGATGACTCAACCTCTCAAGTAGGACTCTCTGCCTTTTTTCCTCAGGCCATGTTCCATGGGAATAGCTCCACTTCAATGTTAAAGGTAGACTAACTTTATCATTCAGCCCAACATGATGAATCCAGTATGGTAAGGAGGTTTTTTTTTGTTTTTGTTTTTTTTTGAGGCTAGGCCTGGAAGCAGTCACCATAGTCCAGAGTGACGGCATTTCTAATGCTGGCAGCATGACTGCATAACAGGGACAGCTGACCAGTAGTTAGTTCACTTCAGATGTTTTGCAACAGCATTACAAAAAAGTTCACGTGGTCATTGCCAGCACAGCCACTTCTCATGTTGCAGACTTTTGAGTCTCGTTCCATGGGAGTGTGTGCTTGTGTGTGTGTGAGGGTGTTCACGCTGTCTAACCTGAGGCATGCAACTTGGGTGCCTAGGCTTCCTACCTAATCCCGGGGAGAGAGAGGGACTCCTAAATGAGCAGCTGAAAAGCTCTCTCTAGGAACTTCAAAGGCAGTCCAGGTGCTTACCTGAGATCCCTGGGTAGTGTGCCTAGTGCCAGACAGCACAAAGATTCTCCCTCCCGATGTCCATGGCAAGAGTTAAACCACTCTTCACCTAGAAGACCAGTCCTACTCTGAAGCTTCTGAAGATGTTTTTTTTTCTGTATTTTCATACTGGGCTGGGCAAAGCAGTGCTGTTTTCCTTCAGTTACTCATCAGGGATGGAAGGGAGAGAGCTAGTATTTGTCGTACTAGTGACAATTGATACCTTTTAGTCAAACAGGAATAACAGACATGGAAAGGAAGCGGATCCAGATTGGAACCTGAGTTGTGGGTGCCTGAGTACTGCCTAGTTGACAGTAATTTTTAATGCTTTTTTGATATCGTTATATTAATTTTAGGTAGCTTTATTTCATGTGTTCTGAAAGACTTGAGCAGATCTTACATAAGATTGCAGAGGAAATGGCAAATAAAGAAAGACTCTAAAGTAGTACAGTAGTAGAAAGGCAATGTTACAGAAAGGACAGCACAGATCCCTTGTCTATTATACGAGAAATATTGTCTGCTTTGTTATATGTACACAGATGTGTTCTGATGTCTGGTTTTTGACGGGCTGAATTTAAAAGTCCTATAAAAAGAGCTAATTGGTTTATTTTATCCTGCTAGAAGGTATGCTATGTCTGTATTGAAGACTCAACTTTTTTAGTAGAAAAGGGCTACAGGTATGCCCAGATGGACATCCATGGGAAATTGAGATGAAAAAGACTACTGAATGTCAATAGTGCTTTTTGGAAACAAGTTAGATGTACCAGATTCTCAGCTATTCCCTCTCTAAACAACTGATGTGCAGTTCTTATGTGTCGCACCTGTTTCCTTAGTTTTTTATCAAGTAGGAAGGAAAAAATGCTTATTTTGTTTTGCTTTTAAATAAACCCTTATAATTTATTGTCCTCATACAGACAGATTGACAGAGAAGGTGATCCAAGTTTTGCCTGGGTCAAGGTGGCACGGCTGGTTCCTTAGCTTGCTATTGCACTATACCAAAAAAAGAAAAGGGAATGTTAGATAGAAACCTCTCACCCTTTTAATTTGGAGGGGTTTTTAATTCTATAGCTCTGAAGCAGTAAACCAGTAGATTTGAGCCTCTATTGACCATTTACATTGCTGAGGAATGAACTGGAATGTTCTGCGTACCTAAAGAGTGCAGGAAAGTGCAGCTGTCCACATCCTGACTGTTGGAGTGCAGCAGTTTTCATTAGTTATGTTGACATTGATGTTTTACAACAGCTCTGTATGAGAAAGCAGCACAGTTAACAGATTTGGGAAGCTTTGCAGAACCTTTGTATTTATTTACAGAATCCCACCATACCTCATTCCTGAGTTAACTTCCCTCGTTCTACCCATTCGCTCCCCCTGGAGACCTGGGGCTTATCACTTCAACTCTTCACCGATTATATATGTTGACAGATGTCAAATGCAAGACTAAATTTTTTTCACCCTACACAGGTTTTTCTCTGTTATCAATTTAGCAAGTAGAAAGCCTTCGTTTTTTAAAGAAAGGTCTTAAATCACTTATTTTGTATTAGCATATTATTGCTTTGCCTTAGAGACCACAGTGTATGTGAAATCATGTTCTTATTGCCAAGCAGTGCAGGACGGGTTCCAAGTCTGCTTTTAAAATAAGCCATTTTTAGAAATGTAACAAATCTTTCAGCTGTTTCGGCTAATGCAGGCAGCTGAAAATCCCAGTTTGTGTGGGTTCATGTTCCTTCTCTTTTTGTTCTCCCAGTCTTCATTGTTTACAAGGCTTGAACATGTTGGGGATGTGGATCACCTGGTTTTCCATTTCTCGGCACAGTCAGTGTGGTTGGTTTCCTAAAAAGAGAGTTGTTTACAAGGATGAGTTTTCACAGTAAAATGGTTTGCCCAGAGTATGTTTTTTTACCATGTTTTGATTTAAACAGTCAGGTCCTTGGCTCTGCAAACAGATTTTTCTGGCAGATCCTTGTGCACAGAATCCCATTCTAGTCACAGAGGTTCTCTATGGACATGGAGACCACATAAATAGTCTACACTCTTAGACTGTTGAACTGCTTCTTGCCAATCATGTTTTTTTTCACTTTCCAGATGATTACTTCTCCTGTATTTTGCAGTCTAAAGATTCCCCGTATTAAAGATAGATATAAGACAGTCTTCAAAAGTGCCTAAGTCCTGTTGTTATCCAATGGGGTTTAAGAACAACTTTTTTTATTTAGGAAGTTAGTACTTTTAAATTCTGTGTGGTGAGTAGCAGTGTCAAGAAATGACAAGTTTATAGTTCTTGGAAGAACCGGACATCTCCTACAGACTTGCCCTTCATGTTAGGTTCTCATGGTCTCCAAAGGTTATGGCTGAAAGCTCTGGAAATTGGATTTCTTCTGGTCATAGCAGTCAGTTATCTGCCAATGCCGTATCTTGTTTTTTGAGGTATGACTGAAAGTGCACGGTGTTGATATATAGAAATTCTGTGTCAAAAATAGGTGCAGCAGAATCCAGTAAAAGGCATTGTTAAATAAGTAGCTTTTACACCAAACCTTAAATGAAACAGTATTTTACACCAGAATGTAGCTGTTTGGATCTTTGGTCAAGATAATACAAGACTGCAAGCAGGTTACAATGTTGAATGTTCTCTGTGTAAATATATAAATACTCTCAACCTAATTTTATCAAACTAACACTTGTTGCATGGTTTGTTTTTTTGCCTCATTGATGATCAGTGTTGATAAAACGATGATGGGTTGGAAATGATGCTGGCACTGTACTGAGCCCTTTGAACAAAGAGCAAGGAGAACCTTGGTGCACCAAAAACGGTGTTGATTTTGCATATGGCAGCAGTGAAGAAAGTGTTGGACCCTGCAGCCAATAAACGGACCTCTTAAACGACCATGAATTTTGTTAGTAGTTTTTACTCTCTACTGTGCCTGGTGGGATTTGAATTTGAATGTATTCTTTACTGGTGGCAAGCATGAACAGTGGAATAACACTCTGTGGTACTCCTCATAATAAGCATTGCCAAATAGACACTCATGAGAAAAAGTAGTCTGTTTACTCTTCTTTTTTTTTTTTCCACTTCGGGCAAAACCTAACTTTCTGACTGCTTGCTGAATCTTTCAATGAACAGCCTCTGGCAACTTCACATTGTATAACAAGGGAAGAAGGTAAAAGTCAGTGTACTTCTGAATTTGTTTTAAAAGGCTTTTTGATTTTTCCATTAGATGCTGGCATTTAACAAAAAAAAGTCCTAAACAGGTGTGTTTTCTTTGAAATGAAGTTATATAGCCATTAGTATTTAGGTTTGTGTAGAGTGGAATATTGAGAGACAGTCGGCTGTAATGATTTCTTCATGTTAAATTCAGGAAAAAACTTCAATGTGGATTTGTATAGTATCATTAAAATTTGATTACTCTTTAGCACTTAAATGTTTATGCTACCATAAGTTGTACTTACCAACATTGAATCGGTTTTGGTTTAAAGACTTGCAAGGCACTACATCTTCCCTCTCCACTTGATTTGTGTGACTGACATTTCACAGTAGACTTCTTCAGGGGATTTTTCTATATGAAAATATATAAAAAGAAATACTCACCAAACACACCAGTTATAAGTTGGACCTGGTGATGATTCCATTTCAAAGAAACACAGACCAGGACTGTTTCATAAACTGTGCGGTGTAACATCTAAGATATGCATGCTAGCTTGGTAATCAGTGATAGGTGAGGCAAAATTTAAAAGTAGAGGTTAGGGAGAAAGAGAACAGGGCATTTAGGTTCTTCACTGTAGATGTTTGAGTAGACTGTTGGCAGTGTTATTGTGTGTGTGCATATGCAAGTGGAATCTTAACTGGTTAGAAAATGCTAAAACACATCTTGAAAACTAACAATGACTTTCCTTGAATGCTCTACACTGAAAGCTTTTGAAGGCAGCCAGACTGGAGAATGCATTAGGTGAAACAGTACAAAAGACTAAGACAGCAGAAGCTTACAAATCATGGTAAGAAAGCTCACCTGTTTGTTTTAGTAGGTCTTTCAACATCAGTTAGTGGAAGGAAAAGGTGTGCCTTGTTTGTTTGTTTGCTTTTAATCAAAATGCAGGTAGGACAGAAGACTGATGCATGCATCTTTGAAAAGCGTTCATGACTTTCATTAATAACTTTCCTAAATGCTGAAAGAAAAAGATTGGTTTAACAATGTGGCAGTATATCTTGTTCAGCAGAGTCCCTGCTCTGGAGAGGCAAATTAACTTTCTTCCTTTCATCCTGATGTTGTTTCTGTTGTCTGCCCTCATCTGGAGCAATGCTCTCAAGAAATACCGTAATATTGCTTGGCATGCAAGTTTATCATCAAGGGCTGATGTCCTGTAATATCCAAAGATAAGTACAAAGTAAAATCACACATGGAAGACTGAAGAAAAATATGGATCTTTGCTAACAAATGGTTACCGTGCTTACTTACTCCTGTCAGAAATGTTCCTGAAACTTGTAATAAAAAGTTTGTAGAAAGCAAAGGAGTAACATTTTCAAAAAGACCAAGTTACCCTGTGCAAATCAGGGTAGAGCTTCTACTTTAAAAAGAGCTTTTTCTTGAAGTGTTAATTCCAGCTGCCTTAATGTTTTCCCTGTCATCAGTTTATGCCAACATTCAGTTGGTTCTGGTGATTCATAACTTAGTATTTCACAATATGCAATTGCTTGATCCATTTTCTTCCCCTTCCATCTCCGCACAGCATAAAAGGATGTTTCTGTCTGTGGCTCTGCTTCTTCTGCTGGAGCAATATTGCTGGGGAAGTCCAGTGCAAGCAGTTCTACTGGTCTCCAAATTCTTCCAAATCTCATACGCACACTTTAATTCAGATGCAGCCAATGTGTTCATCAAAACCTTATGTCACTTAGAAATAGACTGACTGCCTTATGCCTGCTCTACATCTAGAGGCATTCCTTTGCTCTTGAAGGAAAAGGTTGGCAGAGCCCACTTCCATCCCTGCTTTTCCCTGCAAGTGTCAAATTAGATAATGCTTGGAAAATGGTTGAGTGACAGATGTTGTGTCAAGGAGCAAGAAGAGTTATTGTGCAAGCCTCGTTTCCAGCAAGAGGAATTCTGAATCACATGCTTCCTGGTAAGTACTCCCATAGTTAACCTGCCTCGTAGATAAGGTCATCATAGGTGATAATTCACAGTGATCATTTCTGACTTTGTTTTAAAGGTAAGGAAACACTGATTTCATAAACTGTCAATATTGTTGAATTTGGTATATGACCTATGGTTTTCTCTTCAGTGTTAGGAACTTGCTTTTCATAATGGAGAAACTCCCTGCAAGTTTTTCCTGGGACTGCAGTCAACAGAATTACCATTTGCAGGTAAGAAGAATGTATCAAGTGCCCACCAATTAGGGTGGGGCTCCAAAGCTAGCATTGGCGGTAACTGAGACAGAATTTTGTATTGTATTATGTCATTTATGATAGAAGATAGCAAACCAAAGTTAGAAACTTCTACACAGAAGTAACTGCCTGAGCAGACAAATTCTAATCATGTCTTTGAAGCCTATGCAGATTTCCAGAGATGATCAAATTACTCTGCTACCTCTCAGTAAAGGTTGTTATGTTCCTAACAGTAATACTCACAAAACTGGTGATGATGAATACTTACTTGGATTATAATGCTTACTAATAACATTCAGGATGTTTGGGTGCAAATAAGAAGAATTTCTAAATGAGTATATCTTTAAAGAATGACCAGTGTGCTACCCTAACAGAAGGCTGCCAGAACTTGGAAAAGTGTATCAATGACTACGTCAAGCAGTCTAATTTTCTTATAGCTCTTTACTCATCTTGTGTCGCACCACCATCCTTTCTGTGGATTCTTATGTGCCACTCCTGTGTTTCATGCAGCTCCGTACCATAACTTGTGGAGTAGTGCAGAGGTTTGTAACCCAGTCAGCAGCTACTGAATATTCAAGGAAGTTTGTTGCTTTTCTGTGACTGAGCTTTACTTGTCTGTCTGCGTTATGACCATTCTGTGAAGTAAGCGTTTTACCAAAGCAAGCAGTTTACTAAATTTTGAGTCTGAACTCATACACAGCTTCAAACCTTGTGTCATCTGGAAGGCTACATTATGCAAAACTACTTGGCTGGCTGTTGCTTTTCACTTGGCCTTCAACTCTATCTTTAGCACTAGATCATTTAGAGCCAGTCATCTGGTGATGCATTGTTTGGATTGTGGTAGTTTTCTTCTCATCTTCACTCGTTTTTATAGCCTAGGTCATGTACATATCATTTAGCTTATACTTAATGTGCTTTTTGGATGAATCGGACTTCTATATGTCTCAGTTGCTGCAACTAGTCTGCGAAGAGTGGCATTTTCCTGCTGGAGTAGGAAAGAGACTGATTTTGATTAATACGTGCTGTTCCTGAAGTGCTGCATTTGTAGTCTGGACATTCAGGAGTTACTGTCTTCTGGAAGATTATTTTTGCTTTTTCTGTTTTGCAAGTGGTAAAATCCTTGGTTTGATTAGAGTTTCTGCAGTCACAAATTTTTTAAAAGATGCGAGGATACTGTCATCTTTCAACTTCTATTTCTTACATTTGTGAATATTGTGTGTTAATACTACATTTACTATTTGTATTTTCATGCAACTGTTTTCTTCTAACATTACACACTTTCAACTGGAAAGGAAACAGTAGTAGAAACCTAATAATTATTTTTTTATATAATTTTTTGAGCAGATACTATATAACTTCTTTCTTATCACTAAATTATCTAAATGTTTGTGGGTTTGTTTTGTTTTGTTTTTCCCATTGTGGCATGTTGCAATATTTCTGATTATATTTGGTGTTATATAATCTTGATTTGAGTTCTCAGCAACATCTGGGGTGGGAGGATCAGCAAAAAAATAGGAAATTGTGTTTTATGAATTTGTTAAAAAACTGGCATCAGATAACTTGGAAAAATTAGCATGAAATTCTGTGCTGGTTTAGGAAAATCATGCCACAGTATTAGTTCTAAAGATGTGTCACTTATACTTCGTATTTTGCAATAAAAGCTAGTAAGCGCCTCATCTTTGCTCTTGAGAACTGATGTTACCTTTCTTTATGGTTGCCCAAATCTAGGGAGAATCTGTAAGCAGTGCTGTCTTCCTTTTTTAAGCAGTGTAGTAAGGTATGTCCAAGATGTGGACATAGCACGATAGTGGCTAACATGAGGAAGTACAGTTGGACGGCAGCCATTCTCTCGTGGTCTCAGCAGGTCAGAGTGCATTGGAAAGCTGATCATCCACTCTTGACTTTTCTTGACACATCTGTTGATTTTATTTATTTTTGCTATTTAGCATACTGTTACAAAACAAGAGAAGAATCACCTTATGGCCTAGCTTTTGGGTAGTGCTTTTAGGCTAGATCTAAAAACCTCGTGTTCTCGATACTTTGTCGGGCAAACATAGGCAAACTACTTTTGATCTTGAGTCTTTTAATGTTCAAGTTGCAGGGATTTTTAGCTGTCAGCCCCCACAGTAATTCTCTTAATGTTCAAGAACCAGTTTTTCTCTGTCTAGTAAAAGGTCGCCCTAGCTCTCCCCTTTGAGCTGATTCAGCTCAGTCTCCTTGCAACACGAAAGCGTTTTGCTGAACTGGCTCTTACTGATGTGCCAGCAGCAGTAAGGCCATGTGCAGGATTTCCAAGGCTGGAGTTCACCTGCAAACAACTGAATGTAAAATTCATTTTATTCATATAGTGTTTAAAGTCATAGTGAAAGGGATACACAAAAGACACTTCTCCCATTCGTTTATTCACATTTTCCATGGATTTTTGTACACTTCCTCAATGTGTTAGAACTAATGAAAACATTGTTACAGGACAAGTTATGTGAAAATTAAATATCCACTGAAAAATTCAAAGCAGTTTGAAATCTATTAAACTCTAACAGATCATCACATTCAACATTTTCATTGAATTTATACTAGCTCATGCCACTTTAAATTGTTTAATGTCAGTTATTTCTTGCACACAGGCACCAGTTACAAAGTCTTAGCAAATGCAAATAAGGCATCAGAAAGAAAGTCTTTAAGGACATTTTAAGTGTTACGGTGCTGCAAAGGGAGCTGAACGGGAGTTGTTACTAAAGCCTACCTCTTAATTGTTTTATGTTCCACAACATATGGAACTATAAATTTCACTTGAACTTTCATGTCCATCAGCCAGAAGAGATTATTGGAAGACACTCACTGTTGTGTTCCCAAATAGACCATTTAAGCACATTACAAAAAAAGAAAAAAAACTACATATAGCAATGTGGTATTTTAAAATAAAATTCACACCAACTGTAATAATCTCCCTTAGTGATGACTCTGAAAATTAAAAGAAACTGAAATCTTGATTTTCTTTTTTTGGGGAGTAGAAAAATGGGAGGGAAAAGATTTCTAAGCTGCTGAAACTTCACAATCGCAGCAAAAGGAAGAATGCATGTTATCCATTAGACGCTCCAACACCTATGTACAGTTTTAGCAGTCAAGGCATTAACTCAAATTAGGGAGGACCCTTACATCTTTAACATCAGGCATCTGATTTCCAGCTGTTAAGTATAATATGTGCCAACCAGGAATGCTTCATTGAGTTGAAATCCTGATCAAAATTCCTTCCCTGTATAGCATATGCCACTTTGTTATGAAGGCATTAATTGATTTCTGTGCTAATAACTTGCTTTTAACTCATTTTAGGCCTTTTTTTTCCCTATGAAATAATCCCTGGCTTTTTGCAACAACAATGTATTTCAATATTTAACTAGAAACTAAAGCATCAAAGATTTTTTTTTAAACAGTCCTAGAGAAGGATTGTGCTTTATACCTGACCAAGTGCACCTTGACTTCCTTCTCTTGCTTCATAGTCCAGATAATTGCAGAGTCACTATGAATGGTGTTGATTCAATCTCTAATTTGCAGTAAAACTCCTTCCTACTCTTAGTGGGACCTTTCCCATGTAAAAGTTTTAAACCCATATGTTTATACGTATATTTGACATTCTCATTAACACAGGATTCCTATTACTTTCCCTTAGGCTTTACTGATAAACATGTAAATTGCTAAAGAATCCGGATTTCTCATCTCAATTAGTCTTTCCCACAGCTAATAGAAAATAGTACTTGCTGACATGGATATTGTTTTCCAACACGTTTATTATTCTGTTTATCTTTCTTTAATATTCTGTGCTCATGCTCAGAATGGCCACCCTTGAATACGATAAAGATGCACTTGCCAGGTTTAGAACCAGGCCAAAGATGTGCGTGCAAAACACCAAGTCTGCCTCAATTTGGAGGCAAGTCATTAAGTATACATAGAAAGTTCAGTTTGTCTCTAAGTGGTTTAAGTTAATTGGTCCACACTTCAATAGATATATATTAAATCTATATAGCCATCGGATTTAGGAAGTAAACAAACACAAAACTAAGGCCCCTGAAACACTCTGTACTGAATTGTTCTTAAAGTGAGATGTATAAAAAAAATCTGCTTACCCCATCCAGCAATCTAATCTAAAGACACCTCTTCATGGAAACGTGTTTAAAACACTACAGTCAAAAGACAAATGCACTATTAACTGAGCCCTTGGACATTAAACCTGAGCCTATAATAAACTTTCAGGCAATATTCTGTTTTTCATTCATACACAATTAACATGCAAGATCTCAGCTTTTTGGCCTCCAATTAAGGTATCAGAAAGACAAAAAAAAAAGTAGCCTCACTTACTTTCAGTGGTTAAACACTAAGCCAGATGAAAAGAAAAAAAAAAGGCACCAATTTCAAATAATACTTCAAACGGTATCTCAACTCCTTTTGCACTTGAATATTGAAAATGCAATTCCTGTGACCTCAGCATAGCTGAAAGGAGAATGAAGGCCTTTGTTTTTGAACTTTGGTCTAGCAGGCTATAGGTCTACTTTAGTTAAGGGGGGGGGGAGGGGCAATGCCTTAACCTGAAGCATGCAGTAAATCAGGAATTAAGGCTGCCATTTGTTCTCCCATGGAGAGCAGCAGAAAGCAGGTAAGATGTGCTGCATTTCATCAAGAGGTTTTTTCCCCACCATTAGGCATTGCAGAGTCCCCTGTGAGAATTGCATCATGCTGCTGCTTTCACCTGTGTTCCCCATGCCCCATTAGCCAGAGGCAGGTTGGCATGTTTCTTTCATCTCCCCAAAGCTGGTGAGTGAGACAAATACAAGGGTAGTTCAAGATAAACATTAGCCTCTAGCTCTTTGATAGTTTCTAGAGCTGGAAATGAAGCAGAAAAAATATTTAATAGGGAAGGAGTTTCCAGCCAACTAAGACAAGGTTTGAAAAATAAAAGGATTTAGAAAAAAAACCCACCAAGGTCTGATAAAGCTGAGATGGAAACTCAGAACGCTGTTCTGATCTGTGAATTATTGCCACATGGTTTAACTCTGCTGAACACAGTTACAGATTAAACTAGTGCTCCCTATTTGTGACAGAAAGCTTGTCCTAGAGCTGCAAACTACTGCTCTATGTTAGGTACTACAGTAACACATCGTATTTTTAGCACAGGGGAAGGGTAATTACTTAAACATACTTATGCACATGGTCTTGGTAGCAGCCCAAGACAAGATAAGGTTTTGTAAAAATCCTGAATTTTGTCTGTGAAAAGCTATCTTCAGTAAAGTACGAGTAAGTAGCACAACACGTATACTTACAGCTCTGCCTCTGCTGTGTTTCAGTTTTAGCCCGAGGGATTAGGGAAGAATTCCTCTGAGTGACCATAATGGAAGCAGAAGCCTTTGCCTCTGATTTGTCAGATAAACGCCATCTGTGGTTGTGGTCCAAGATAAACAGTCCTCCAGTTGTCTGCTTATAATATTGCACAGCGTTAGCTTGTTGCTACAGTAAGAACAGAACTGACAGTTCTTCTCTAAGAAACATTACTGTCAACAAGACTATGCAAGCAAACTTTGTTTTAAATAGCTGGAGATGCAGTCTCCCAGTCCCCAAAAATCACACAAGTCTGTAAGAGTTAAAACAGTACAATATACATCATCATTATTGTTTGAGTACATTGTCATCATTGACAGTTTAAAAATTAGTCTCAACAGAATATGTTAAAGTTAAAAATCAGAGTACAGAAACAGTTTAAACAGTTACATTTGAACATCCTCTCAGAACAGGAGGGTTTTGCATTGCACCGCAGTCTTGTGAAGAATCTCTGGTACCATAATTTTCTACTCTGATTTCAGTCCATTCAGTCAAGTTGGCCAGTGTTAAAAACATGCTTTAATTTAAATCGATGTGGTTTATCCAGAAGAGGTCCTGTATTTAGATGTTGAAAGAAGGGAGCACAGTCCAACACTTGTGTTCTATTAAAGCTTTTATTAGCTACTTTAGATTTTCCTCACAGATTTTTCCATAGTTTCTATAACAGTTCTTAACATCAGAGTAAGATTTAAGTGTTCAACTGAAGTTATGGACAAAAAAAACAGAGCAGCAGCAGTTTGGCAATAATTTCTGAAATCACTGACTGCAATATACTTAAGCCTCCTTCTTCTCCAGTAAGATTTTGTGCAACTCATCTGCGTCCTCACTTGTTTTCACCCTTATTAACATAGTGACAGGAACAGCTGGATTGTTCTCATCAACTGGTGGATTAGGAACACAAACTATAAGAACATTGTTTTTTCCGGTTCTTGTACATGGCATCTTGGGTGGAATTAGAACATTCAACAGTATGTTTCCTGCATATGACAGAAGAAAAAATTAAAGTTAGAAAATTTCCATCTTTTACTGTAGTATGGATGTTAGTGTATTACTAAATAGGGATTTTTGAAGGAAGGCAATTGACAAGTGCCATATAAACTTGTCTTATTCTTCTCTAAACATCTGTGCATAGCCACTGTTCCTGATTTATCTCCTCAGTAGGAATGAGGAATCTCTATACTATATCCTCCCCTTTTTTAAAGGGAGGAATCTGAAGAATATCAAATGATAGTAGTAGGCACACGCAAGGAAAAGGAAATGAAACAAAAGGAGAATCAGCAAATAAGGAATTAAGTCACAGTACTTAATTTATGCTTACACAAGTTATTCATTCTTAAGCACAGATCATAAGCAGAAGCAAAAAGTTAGCTTTAACACACATACAGACATAATTTAAAAAATAAAATAAAATCGACAAACTATTGTAGAATAAGTACTTTGTATCCTCGAATCATACGCAACTGATGTTGATACCACCAAGTTACTAATAACGGCTTTATGTCAACTTGTTAAATTCTGTCATGAGTATGAGATACTCAGTATTAGTGGTGTATTAAAACAACTGCAAACAAACTCTAAATCTGCTTCAACAGAAGATGCACCCATTTTGTAAACCTGGTAAATAGTTCAGAACACGGTAGTAGTATTTAGGGTAAAGTCAGTCTTCGCCTTCCTTTCCAGTTCAGTTTTTCAAACACAGTGAGATTTTAGGAAAGGATTACAGCACTGTGTAAAGATAGCAAAAAAGGGAAGTGTGCATCACTATGACTGTAGCAGCTTGTACAAACCAATGCTTGAAAACACTAAACTAAAATGTCTTAAAAGGGTATGAGCTGAAAAGGGATTTCCTGATACATCACCTCAGGTGAAAGTAGAGGGAATTAAATCAACATAATGAAAATTAGCATCAGCTGAGTAAAAACTAAGACTTCTGTTATAGGGCACGCAAGTTGGAAAAAGCAAGTTTTCACCTGCTCTACTCATTCAGACCCCTAAAGAAATGCTGAGAGCAATGACAACTCTGCCATACATCTGCCTTCAGTTTTATGGCTAAGAACTGCCTTGATGGAGCCTTGTTTCCATCAAAACAAGTAAATGATGTAGAAGTGACTGACACAGGAATCCCAATCTCACCAGACATTTGAAAGTTTCACCTAATGGGTCTGCGGAAGGTTTTTATAGACTTACCAGAACACTTTATAAAGTGAAACTGACATGAGATTTACCAGTGACCTATAGGTACACTTAAGTTCTCACATCTTTTATATGTGTAATTTATTCTGTTTTATTGAAGTTGTGAAGTACTTGTGAACTCCATATTCACATTTGCTGAAGCAAGGTACTAAGAGGTAGTAAAGTTTCTCAACAATTAATATCAAAACATGTGACAATTTGCCTGCATCTCAGCAGGAAATATGTTGATCTTCATTCTTCACACCTCTGATGCATTTATACATGATTGTGGCATCTTCAAGCTGAGCTTTGGAGCCATTAAACAAGCCAGGAATAGAGAACAGCTACTAAAACATAAAGGGGAAAAAAGTATCCAAACATAAACCATAACCTATTGCTTCCTTGCACTGCTTAAGGTGCGTTATTTCAGAACACCTGTTAAAGGCATACAATTGCTTGAAATTATTCAGAAGAAAAAGTTTTTCATTAACCTTGTCAGTTATGCTGTGTAACAAAATCTAATATTTTGCAGGGAATTTTACATTGAGACTTGTTACTAGATCGAATTTACTTACCTAAATTGGTATCTGCTCGGACTAGGAGCTGAGTTTTCTCATTTCCTGCTGGTTTCAAGTGTAATGTTCCTACACCTTTTTCTTTAAACTCATTATCCTTTTTGTAGAACAGTTTGCATCTGTGCACAAAAAAAAGCAAACCTAGTTTGCGCAGATATGCAGAGATAAAATACAAATATATCCAAATATATACATACGTAGATATATGCATGCATCTGACTCCCAGTAAGCTGTTTAATAATAATCAGTTAACGTGCTGTGAGTAGCATAAATATTTATTCTTCCTGATCTTGACTGTTTCATTTTCTAACAGATGCACTAGAACAGTTCATTTGGAAGGGACTTTCAAAGATTCAATCCAACTGCCTGACCTCTTCAGAGCTAACCAAAAGTTAAAGCCTATTATATTACTAAGGGCATTATCCCAATGTCTCGAGCACTGACAGGCCTGGGGCACCAACCACCTCTCTAGGAAGCCTTTTCCAGTGTCTGACCACACTTGCAGTAAAGATTTTTCCTAATTTCCAGTCTGAACCTGCCCTAGTTCAGCTGTATGACATTGCCTCCCATCCTGTCAGCAGCAATCAGCTCCACTTCCCCTCCTCAGGGAGCTGCAGAGAGCAGTGAGGTCACCTCTCATATCCTTTTCGCCAGACTGGGCAACTCAAGTGTCCTAAGCCTCTCATAGGACCTGCCTGCCAGCCCTTGTACCAGCTTTGTTGACATCCCCTGGACACTTTCAAGGACCTTAACATCCTTTTTATATTGTGAAGCCCTGAACTGCACACAATATTCAAGATGAGGCCACACCAACAATATATATAGTGGGGGAATCACCTTTTGATCAGCTGACTATGCTGTGTTTAATGCACCCCAAGATGTGGTACAATGGTACTTAACAGTTCAGAAAAAGGAAGGTCAGTCTTTCTTTCAGTACTGAAATGACAAATGTTACTTTCAGGGGAAAAAAAGACAACATATAGCAACTTGTACTCAGGATCTATAAGGAATAATTAAGGAGTAGCAGCTGTAATTACTGTAAGGCACTATTTTAAAACAGCGATTGCAAAACACTACATACTGTATCATTCTGGACTTATAATAGGACTTTTACATAAGATTTGACAACACTGGAGCTTGTCTTAAAACAACAAACCTAATACCATTCTTAATAAATTGGCTTGCAACTTCTCTTAGATAAAGTAAAATACTTTTGTACATGAAAACTCTCTGCCAAGTGTTAAGCAGACATACAATTACTTGGACTACTAAACATGATTTCAAAAACTGTTTCAGGTGGAGTTAATCTCACTTTGACATTAGAAATACAACTTGTTCACTCCTTCATACAACAGTTTGTATTTTCCAGCTGAAGAGTCTTATTTTAGGCTACACAAATAACTAAGCATCCAACTGGTTTTGAAAGTACAGTAAGTTATTTCTGTAGTGCATGCCCTACAATTTAAGCTTACAAAACCTGGTGAAGGCAGAAATTTTTTCAATCATTTAAGAAAATGATCACAAATGGCCATCACAGCTGTGTCCAAGACACAATATTACTAAGATCCTACTTATCTTTGTAAGTACCTTTTTACAAGTGGAACTTCATGTTCTAAACAGCTTCCTAAGAAGCTTTATTAACTAGGAAGTCAAGAACATGTCATTAATTTTTACACTGCAGTGGTTAAGAATAGCAAAACATAGGTATGAATTCTATTTTCAATTTGCTATTCTAAGGTAAAGTCACTTACTTCTTTGAGTAGAAAGCATCATCCTCTTTTATTTCATTAACAATGACTTTTGGTGGCTCTTCTTCCTTCTCTTCTCCATCTTTAAATAAAAAGTTGTAATACATCCCATATGTTAATGTTATAAGCATATGATCTGGAAGGTGTTTCGGCTTGTTAACTAGAATTAGTTTATGTATGCTGTATGTTACATAAACATGCAGAGCCTGTCAGTAATTGCCAAAATACCTTTAAGTCAATGTGGGCTCTAAAGAAGCTTTACCTACAGAAAAAGTCTTCGTTTTCATTCAGCCGCATGCCTCAAACAACTTCATACTCACCTTCAATTTAAACTGAATGAAAATACCCAACCATCAAACAATCAAAAAACAAATTAAAATACCAAGTTTAATGAGTAAAATTTAAGTTAAAGCCTTTTGATGGGGAAAAACAGTTGTAAAATTTCCAAGAGTAGCCTTTACCAATTATACATACCCCCAGAGGCCAAGTTTAATTTGGGGGGAAGGGTAATCAGGAGTGACAGCCAAGAAACAGGGACAGGATTATGCCTTTCCAGTCCCTACAGCTGCTATAGCATTTCTATAGCTGACTATACCCAAATTAGCTAAAAACTTTCAAGTAGCATGCAATTTTATTGTCTCTTGTGGTCTGGTAAATAAGATGTATGAAATCATGAGGGATCTTTTAATTAATCTATTGGGGAAAAGCACCAGGTATGAAGTGTCCCACAGGCTCAAAGATGAACATACCAGTTGTTTTAAGTTTCATCGTTTCAAGTCTTATATTCAGCTAAAAAAAACATTCTATTACAGAGAGTATAAATTTGACAGACATGCATAGGTCTTGGTAATCATATACTTTGAGTGTTACTTAAGCAGCATGCAATACTGAGAATTCCACATTGCTAGTAAAATTTTGCAGTTTTCAAATTCAGTAACTATGATATAGTTCAATTTAGTGTTATTTCATCTTTGCAGTATTCTTCAGTCACAATCATTCACCATTTACCATTACAATGTTTTTTGAAAATAGAATTTACCTTTATCATCACTATTCCCACTTTCTGTCTGAGCTTCTAACACATTGGTGGATACTGCAGTGAGAGACTTTGTTGGGTTTGTGTCTTTTCCAAACAAACCTGAATTCCCAGGAGAGAATGAGAAACTACTAAGTGTTCCTGAGCCAAGGGAACCCAAAACAGAACTGTTGACACTCTTGCCAAAATTAAATGAGACAGTTGATGTAGCTCCTAACGATGGGCCTCTTTTTTCTGCTGTAACTTCAGGTTTTTTGTCCGAGGTATCTTCAGTTTTGTTGTTAAACAAAAATGTTGATCCTTGCTGTAGCTTTGAATTCCCAAATGTGGAAACAGACTGAGTGCCAGGTGTCTTGCTGCTTTCATTTTCAGACCCACTATCACTACTGCTTCCATGTTGTTGTTCAATAGTTGCTAAATACTTCTCATAGTCTCTGAAGATGGGCGTCAGATCACACAAGGGGTTTGTGTTTACATGCTTAACTATCCAGTCACGCACAGAACAGTTTAAAGCTGCTAACTGTTTGTGATAAACACTAGAGCTGCAGACTTTGCTCTGAGTATAGCCAGAAGATGATGGTTGGCTGCCACCATTAGCTTTTGGGCTTGCAGCTTTCTTTTCAGTAAATGCAGTAGTAGCCGGACCATTTGATATGGTAGATCCTATTAAAAGAAAATCATGGTTTAGAGCTTTTTTTTTCCTCCAAACTGCATTTCTTATAAAACCCTAAGCTAATATCTCCATTATTTCTGTATTAAATCCATTAGTTTTGTACAGTTATTACAGTGTAGTGTGTTGCATCATGACACTGTGTGCTAGATAGCACAGTTTCAAAGTGTCCGATAGCAAATGTGTTCCATTGCCTTTATCTCTAAAAGGTTTTATCTCCAGTATTACATCAAGAATGACTTCAGTTTCCACCTCTTAAAACTGCATGTATTTGATAACTTGTCTCTCCACCAGTATAAAAATCTTTAGGAAATTTTACAAAGATCAAGTCTTAAAACCTTAAAGCAGAACTACAGGGTTAGTGAAAAAACAAATTCCATCATTACATTAACCTACAGAACTTATGGCTGAATTTTCTGATGAATATGTATGCTTATTTAAAACTTACCAAATACAGATTGTGTTTCAGAGGTTGTCTTCAAACTGCTGAACAAAGGAGTACTAGAGATACTACTGCTTCCGTTAGACAGGCCTTCTAAAGGCTTTATTCCTGCACCATTACCAAACCCACTGAAGCCGCCGCCTCCTTTTCCAGAAGGCAAAAAGCCTTTAAACCCTTTAAATGCTCCTCCACCTTCAGACTGGGGAGAAAAGAGAAAAAGACAACCGGTTACATACACCTTTATACTTCTATCCTCACTTGATATTCCATTTATTTTGCCCTTGTTCAGTGTGTCATTTCATGCCCTATTTCATGTCCCTTATTCTAAGTCAGCTATGTAAACAGAGTTAATAGCTTCCTTATGACACATACTCCTGCTATTTTTAAAAGACTCAGATGTTTGGAATGAAAATAAAACTAGTTAGAGGAAGTGGATACCTAGAAGCTGTTCAGAGCAGTGGATGTGTCTGACTACCTATTTAGAGATTCAAAGCATTTTGTTTTCTTTAAATAATTATGTAGCAGTATGTAATTGTAGGCTTATTTTCAGGAACTTTTAGACTCTTAATTGTGGCTGTAAATGCTAACACTTCAAACCACTCATCAAAACAGTATGTTTTGTAGTCACCTGTGTAACATTTAAGTGACTTACAAAAAATATTCCTATGTCACTGACGGGAAAAGCAAAAGACAGACTGTACTTGATAAAGTAACATGTATGCTTTCTTCGACTTTTTCATTACCTAGTTCTGAACATGATCTTTATGACCATAATATTTTATGGTGTAATTTCTTACATGTTTTTAAAATACGGTCATACAGCACGATTAGCAACCAAACAGGCACTGCTACTTTTAGCTACTACATATAACATCTTTTGAGGTAATGAGCACTTATTACTGGAGTAGAAATTCTCTACTTTCAGTGTCTCTGCACAGGAGTCAGAGGAAAAGGAGAATCATTTCCAAGTTTCATCTGCTTTTGCTACTGAGAAATAGCAGAACTTGGCAACTGTAGGTTCACTTCCAGTATCTGGCCTTGCGGGTCTGGGCTCTTTCTGTTTCCCTTCGTGCTTTACTTTTTCCAATTAAGTCATTGATTCCTCATTCCTAGTTAGCTATTTTTATCCTGTCTTTGATCAGTCCTACCTCTCTCTCCGGACATTCCAGTTAAACAGCAGTCTCTGTCTTTGTAGCATTCTGCTTGCTCCATTTAGGAACGTCAGTAAACTTCAAGTTTGTTTTTTAAATGTTTCACAGATCTATCGTGCAGACTCAGCTGTTCTGCCATCTCTTCTGCTTTTTAGACTTTGTCTAGCCTATCCTACCTCTTCTTCCAGCTCTGATCCTTAACAGCTAACTCCCAGCCTTCTATTTCTTCTGCAATCATCTAGTCCCCTTTCCCAACCAATTGTTTTTCCATTTGCTTTTGTCTCTGAATCTCTCCTGTTCAAGTTCTCTTTTTTTAAAAAAAAAAAAAAAAAAAACTTACATCAGAGTCCTCTACCACCTCTGTGGCTAAAACTACCATAGGCAAAAGTGGGATAGGACCCAATTTATATTGCTAGAACAGAAGGAAAATAAAGAGCACAAGAGAAAATAACCTAACCTGTAACTGTGCCTAGTCCTGTTCTATCTAAAGGAAAGGTTGGATGTGGTGGTTACAGACATGTTTAGTGGGTGATATTGGTCGTAGGGTGATGGTTGGACCAGATGATCTTGGAGGTCTGTTCCAACCTTAATGATTCTATCTAAAAGCAAGTTGGATGATAGGTAAAATTTCTGCCCTGTTTCTAACACGGAGCATGCACTCTTGAGAGAGCACAGAAAGATATATATGACAAAGCATCTGTCATCAGGATTTTTGAAAGGACTATAGTCTGGTTAGATTGGGTACACCCACAACAAAGTCCAACTTCCTTTCTGTGTTCGTTATTGCAAAGAGTAGGAGGCACTAAAGCTCTTCAATGGGAAAGAACATTATCATTCTTTAAAAGAAAGATCTCTTTCACTCTCACATCAACTTAACGATTTGGCTTTTACTTGTTTAATGCCTGCCTTGGACATCCCCCAGCCCTCCAGTATGGTTAACTAATATCTTTTGATTTCCAGGCTTCTACCTCTGCAAAGATTGGAAGCGCAGGAGCTGACTAGTTGCATATACACTTTAAATGATAACTTTATGTAGTACTGTTACAGGCCCAAAGTAAAAATGTGAACGCTTATGTCATATTTTGCAACTGAGTCAAACTATGACAATCATGTTCAGTGATTACATTACCTCTGATCCAACGTTCCGGCGCTTTGCTTTTTTAATAGCTCTGTTCTTCAGGACTTCCTCACTGGCCACTGAGAAGGTTCCCACCTTTGAGAAGAAGTTATGAAATCATTAGTGAAATTCTCAGAATGCATAAAAGTATCATAGTCTGAAGAAATGGCTGAGATGCTAAGATAGGGAAAAGTGTTACAGATGTGTTCAAAAACTAACAACTAAGGAATGAAAAAAATTACAGTACTGTGATTAGTAAAATACAAAAATATTATAGTACTGTTGATACTGTCACAGTTCTGTCTTCCCTGTTCTACATTTAATTTCCTTTCATACAGACTGCAATCTCAATTTTTCTAGGACAAATAATTCAAGAAATTTTGTGTGTTTTTTTAAAAAAGAAAATATTATCTTTGCTGAAGGTAATCTGTCAGTATTGCACTGTTACAAACAATACTCAGCTTGGAGGAGGTATATTGAGATGTATTGACAATATTCCACAATCTTGGAAGTTCAGTTATCAGTGAAGGTAGATCATTATTAATTACTACCCCAAAATAAATGAGGAAATCAAGTTTGTTTATATTCATATTTCTGGAAGAGTACTATCAGTTTTCTTTCTTACAGTCTATAAGCCTAAACATTCAATATTTTTAGTAGCATAGAAGCTAGCATGATTTGTTTAGAGATAAAACACAAGCCTTAAATAAATATTAGACACTAACATGGAAGTCTCTTTTTACAACCAGATGAAGCGTCTCATTTGACTGTTTAGGCCCCCTGGCTGTGTACGGACATTCTGCTAAGCACTTCAAACTAATGTACTTCTGAAATTAACTACTACTGACCTATAAAACAGCTGGGAGAGATATGAAAAAAATATCCAGACTGTATTATGTCAGTGAAACTTAAAATCAACTATTTCAAGAAATCAAAGGTACTTTTCTTGTGAACTGAATAAACATCCATCACACAGCTGAAGGGTTCAAAAGTATTATACATTCTAACATGCCTGGGTTTCCCTTTAAAAATGTAAAGTTGCTTTCCTCTAAGCCACTGATGTCATTTTAACTGATAAAAGCTGTTTTGCCATGTGGTCTGCATATACTGGGAGCTTTATTAAAATAACTAATTTATGTGAAATAATCTTTAATATACTTTCAACCAATTTCACTGTAGATTTCACCCACAAGATGAATAGCGCACATAAATAACTATCCTGCTACCTGCTGGGGGGAAAAAAAAAAAATCTAATGTATCTAATGTAATCTAAGTTCACCTCCTCAGCTTCATCCTCCTGATCCCAGTTTCTGTCAGTCAGTTCCTTTTCTGCAATTCTCTTTGCCATTTTTCCACACCTGTGTATAAAAACAATCAGAAATGCAGAGAATCAAATACATGTGAATTAAATTCTAAACAACCTTGATTTGTATTATTCAGAACAAGTAATGAGAATCAGAGTTCATACAGAAGTCAGTCAAAATTGGAGTGACCGTTGAAAACCGAGTGTTTTTAAAAACAATGAGCAGCACGTGAAACTGGAGTTGTGGTTATTAGCCAAACTTGATATTAAATTTAAACAACAATAGAAACATGCAGTTCAACTACAGGTTAACTGTTCTTTAGCAGCTGAGCTGGCTAAAAAATTCCTTTCAGTCCCATGATCCATTCCTCATCACTGCTTACTCTGAAGGGCTGAAAAAAAAAAAAAAAAGAAAAACATTGAACACACGAAAAAGGATCTGGTTAAAAGATTCCATATCCCAGTCCATCTTGCTTCAGGATACCCAAGGTAAACACCAGGAGTCTTGCAAAAGTAAAGTTGCTTGACAGCGCCTAAAATGAATACTGATACGGACCTGATAAGGAATACTGAAGCAACTGGCCAGACAGCTTACTTTGGTTAAAGATGAACATACTCTGCTACAAAAACCAGGGTTGCTAGGACATTAATGGGAATGTTGAAAAAAATCTATTGCAAATAAATAGGTGACTTTTCCTCTAAAAGAGGCCTAAGATGTATCATTGGTTTTAGATCAATTAATGTAAGCAGCTAATTGTTATTTTGCTAGTTACCTCTGCAATGTAAAGCAAAAGCAACTCTGAAAAAGTAATGCTTGTAGTTTTAACTTCCGACTTCCATTTTAGTGAAGTACAATTCATTAGCTATGCTCAAAAACAAAGAATGAATCGAGCTGTGTTATTTTATCTGAAAGACTTGGCAAACAATCACATTACTAAAGTTTTATATGGAAAGAAGTTATTTTGACTATGATTTTATCATCCGAAGTTAATATGAAAACTTTTCAGAGAAAAGATGTAGTTTTGTAGCAACACAGGTCTTAAGCAAGTGCTAGAGTTAAAATTCCTCAAAAAAAAAAAAACAACTTAGGTTTATGATTGAGACCTGAACAGAAGATAAATCCACAAATAGTTGAATTTCAGAGCCAAAAATGACAACACATGATTACAGAACATCTTGCTTAGCCAATTAAATATTTTTAAACAGAACAGTAAATCCAACTGCACAGCAGTCTTACAAAGGTCGTAAGTCAAAGCTGTGAGTTTTGGTATGACACACAAATTTCACAAGCAGAAGCAAAGTTATTAGGATCTTTCAGAAGGGCAGTGACAAAGACTGGTTTATATAAATGCTTTAAAATGGCATAAACCACACCATAGATAAAGCAGGTGTCCTACTATGCAACTCATGATTCTCTGCAGACTGGCTGTTTAAATCTAAGCCAGTGAAAAAAATAAAAATAATTATTTTAAAATTGGCTCCCTGATATAGTTTCCCACAGGAGTATACAAACACTTGCCACCAGAGGAAGGCAAGATTGGATCTCTTTGGCAGCAGCCACAGCTCAAAGGCTTGTGAGACTGTAACCTAGAATTACTCCATCAGATCCCACAGAAGATCAAATTATCACTCTTGACACCAGCCACTAAAGCATTACAAGCACTACATTAACCAGAAAGCCTATTCTCCACTAAAGGGAAAAAGCAGTAACCAAATCGGCCTAGGCTCCAGGTTCTTTACACCTACCTCTGTTTACATGATTTCTCTAGATCAGCACTGAAAATAGGAGCAGACGAGTATCTAACATACACAAAGCAGCAAGAGAATTCTAGACATTTCTAACCTGTGAAAGAAGCAATGCAAAGCCACCTCTATCTGATGTTTTCTATACATATACACAGGACAATCTTCAAGAAGTTTTTGTAGCAAGTGTTCTGAATAGGTCAAGATGGGAGTATTTTGAGAAACAGCTTTTTATTTGAACGGCACAACAGAGAGGTTTTGTTGAGCTACTGCAATCCACCTAGTAAGTTATTTACTATGCCTTACTTAATGTAAGAATAGGTCTGAATTTTAACATTTCCATTCCGCAGTACAGTTTACCTACTATAAGGCTTAAAAACTTGCCCTGTTGGAACGCAAGACCTAATACTGGGGAGTGGAACAAGTCACTAGTCCTTCATCCATACTTAGGAGCCCTCAGCCCCACCGTGTAAAGATGCCATGTGCACTGCAGCCACTTTTTACCCCCTGCTCCAAGGCAGGAAGCGTCCGGGGCTCCTGGCAGTAACAAAAGCCCCGGAACTGGGCGGGCGCATGGTGGCAGAGCCGGGTTTCACCATTCCTGAGGCACTGCTCTATTTCACCGCAGACTCCTGCGGTAGCACGCACGGTCCCTCTAGCTTCCTTGTCAGGAGCCCTGCAGCCGCCCCGGAGAGGTCCTAACTTTTCTCCCTTCCCCCCAGCCGTTAAACGCAGCTCGCATTCCCCCAAAACCGCCGGCACTCCTCTCCCCAAGGCGCCGTCCGCCCCTCACAACCCTGTGCGTGCCCGTGAGGCTCCGGGGCGCTCCCCGGCCGCCCGGCAGCACCCTCCTTTGCGACCCCAAACGGCCTCGTTATTCCGCCGGGTGCTCGGGGGGGGGCAGGCACGTTTTCAGGCCGATCCTGCCCTCCGTCCTGCGGGAAACCCGCGCCTTCTCTCACGGGCCGGGCACAGGAGACGGTGCTGCCACTTACCCCCGGAACACCTCCCCTCGCGAGGAGCGACGCTTGCTGCGGGGTCGAGGCTGCTGTGGGTGGGTGTCAGAGCCTGCTCGCAGCCTGCCGGGCTCCGGACCCCGCTCAGCATCTCCCTGCCGGGCTCCCCGACGCCGCCGCCATTTTGTGCCTGCGGGAAGGCAGCGAGCAGCGCACCAAGGCACCAGGCGGACACCGTCCCCCGCCAGCCCTGCAGCAGGGCGCATGCGCCTTTTGCTCAGCCGCCGCCGCTCGGGCGGCGCATGCTCGGTGCGACAGGCGGGCGGCTGTTCGAATGGGGGGGCAGGTGCGCGCGCGGCCGTTGCGGCCGTTGGCTGAGGCGTTGCTGGTGGGGGCGTCCTGCGGCGGACGGTGGCGGCCGGTTTGCGGCCAGACCCTGGATCGTCGCCCTTCCTCCTCCCCGCGCGATTAAAGCGTGGGGTTATAGCTGGAAGCCACTGGGGAGAAGGCGATGCTCTCCCCGTAGGTTTAAAACAGTGGTCTCCAAGCGTTTTTGCATGATGTGCAGTGGTCGTGTGGCCGTAGGGCAGTAACGGTGACAATGAAAGCAGTCAGAAGGACCTGAAAACTGTGGTCTGAAGTCTTAGGATGCTAAGCCAGCAGGTGGAAATACCCCGACCTAAAATTAAAACAACAAACTTTTCATAAAGAACACGCTCTTGTAAAGCTTACCAATTCAATATATGGGATGGCAACCCCCCCCCAAAAAAAAAAAAAATTTGCATCATGTAACAGACTGGTTTTCGTCCTATCCGGGACCCTAGGATTCTAGCAGAGAGCCCTTCCTCAGTTGCGTTACTTTCAGTCTTCAAACACTGTATTTTCAAGTTACCGTGTTTCTTTATAAAATTGTAAAAATATTTTGAACCATTTTCAGGTAGTAATTTGGAAAAGTCATTTTACCTGCTCTCTTGGGATTCTAGATATACTGTTTTAAAATGTGTCTCACTGCACAGTGATGGCATAAATGATCATTAATGCCTTGAATTTAAATATTTCTTAAGTACCTTGTTATCTTTCACTGTAGAAATAGGACTGTCGTGGTGCAAGAAAATTTTTTCTTTAGTTGGCACTCGGCTGATTATGCTTAGATATCATATATGTTTAGATCCCATCAGTGATGCCGTATTTTAAATGCTCACATAAATGCAGGAGCACTTTAAACATTCTCCTTTTGCATTTTATAGTATTGTCTATGAGGTAGTCCTTTTGAAAAGTTCTCTCCTTTAAATAGTCAAATCAAAAGTGTGAAACATTCCAACTTTATTTGCTTTCCCACAGGTTCCTAGTAGTTTATGGACATCCTTTCCCAGAGTTTGTGTGCACTCTGGTTTACCCCTTCCTAGTTGCAAAGACAGTCAGAGACAATCTTTAAAAAGAATTTCTGAAATAACTGCACTTTGCTTCTGTTTGCACAGAAGATACTCAAGGCTCTTACTAACAAACACTAAGACTCTATTATCCAATTTTCACAGTTTTCAGATCTGTGTTCCTACACATTTGTCTGTAAACCATGGGGGTTTTTCCCTGAAGTTCGTGTTGTTTGTTTCGCTTGCTTAGCCCCAAAACCTCAAAGTTGCTTCCGTCTGCAGGCAAGTTCTCTTGAGTTCCTCTTTAGTGAGCTTTTCCTCACTATTTTAAAGACTGGTTTGGTGCTAATATTTTCTGTTTGCTTTCCACTCTGTCTCTTTGAAATGTGGAGAGCATTCATCTCATTTGGGCCGTAACAACTATTTTACTGAACCACTGCTTAACCTCTTCAGTTGCTGGTGACTTGCGGAAAATGGACTCCACAATCACTAAGATTGTAAAGCAGGTATATTTATTCAGCACGGGGCGTGGGGGGGGGGGGGTAGTCCCGACAAAGTCGTGCGCACCTGACACGGCAATTTGCCATGGTTATATGCAGCAAGAAGTTACATATGCATGACGTTTCACAATACACCTATACATATTCATAACCTGTCCCCGCTTCCTATTAAAATTAGTTCCAAGAAGTCATTTCCATAATCTCCTCCCATCTGCGCTTGCACACTGTCTCCTCATGGTGGTCATCGGGAGTCATGGGGATGAAGGTTGATGACTCTTCCTCATCACCGTTAGTTGACCTCTTGTCTTTGCGCAGACTCAGTTGCTCCTTGGCTCTTGTCCATCTGCAGGACCAGTTTCTACCAGTTTCTTAAGATAGGCTCACACTCTTATTAAGAGACTGACCTTGGTAAGGGGCCCAAGGCTTCTTGCTTTAGTTAATTTGCACAATGCACCATAGTTAGCAAAGACGCTAAGTAGCATCCTAGTTTAATGCCATCGGCGCTCTATCTCTACTTGATAAGATTCTCCTAACTCCCTCTCTCAGTCCCCCCTTTTCTAAAAAGTTAGTAAATTCTTTTAGTATTTCTACTTTCAATATCGTGTTTCTCTATCTAACACTCTTTCAAAAGATCTGTTAGACTCCAGTTTCCGTCTGAGTTGGTTCTTTTTCCACTCGCTGTAGGAGTTTCCTGTACTCTTAAAACACCATAAGGTACATTGGATCACTACGCAAAGAACCATGGACAAAACCACGACCACGATTATTGTGATAAACAACTGTTTCAGCCAGGTTAGGTTTGGCAACCAGGAAGTTAATTTTTCTACCAAGTCTGTAAATCCCCAGGATGTATCATCCTGATGTGAGAAACACTCCGTAGCCAATAACTTAGGCTCAGGCGAGGATCTCAGTGAAGTAGTAATTTATTCGCGATTGCAATGGCGGGTGCCCCACAAGCAGGAGAGCGCCCCTACTAGTTCCAAAACACAGTTTATATACTTTTTGATGACAGGCCCCTCCCCTGTTTCCCCACTGGAGTGGGTAATCCAGGTTCACAATCTATCTGATGCTTCACAGACAATGCCTGGCCTTCAGTTGCCGGCCTGTTTTTGAGATGGTAATGTTTTCTCCCCTTATCTGGCTTGACTTAACATAGTGATTTTCACCTGATTGCTCTAAGGAGTCTGGTTGTCTGCATTTTAGGAGGTCACCTGCTGAGCTTTCTTATCACTGTAAGCATATCTCAATACCACATTCCTTCCTTCTATACAATGTAACACTGCAAAAACAACATTTCTATTCCCACAATTCCCCCCTTTTCTCTTTTTATAATTTGTTGATTTTTGCAAAATTTTTCTCTAAGATGTAATCTGGTAGATGTCTTCCTCTTCTTCACTTTCTTTGCTTTCCATTTCCTCTAATATCATCATCTTATCTGAGTAGGGTGGTGGATCCATGGTCATTTGTTTCAAAAGTGCAGTTTCAATTAACCGCTGGACAAGTCCCCTTACACAGGGGATAATGCAACAACCAATGGCTGTCAAAACTCCTGCTACTACAATCAAGGATGTAAATATGGACACTACCATCCCTTTCCATTTACCAAACCAAGATTCCAACCATCCTGTGATGGAAGTGTCTGCTCCTGAGTTTTCTGCCAATTCATTGGCAAGGGTGGTAAGCCCTTGCAATGCTCTAGTTACTGTGCCATCCGGGGCAGTACTGTTAGGGATAAAAGTACAACAACGGTTGCCCAGCATCACGCACACACCACCTTTCTCCGCAAGAATCATATCTAATGCTATTCTGTTTTCCCAAGCCATTTTGCTGGTGGCATCTAGTTGTTCAGCGATTCCTCTTATCGCATCTCTTGTATAGTTTATGAATCTCTGCTGATTATAATAGATATAATTAATCCAATCCACATTTTTATTAATTGTTACCCACCAGAACAGTGACTCAAACCCTGCAGCAATTTGATTCCTGGCTTTATGTTCATCGGGAACTCCTCTAGGCACCCCAATAGAATCTATATACGCTCTATCATCAAATGATACTCCTAAGCTTCTTTTACTTCTTCTGGGTATTTGTGATGTTTCTCTTTCAAATGCCAGGGTGAAGGGTATAGCTAATTGAACAAGTGCACAAGTGCCTCCCCAGTTAGATGGCAGGATGGACCGTAAGATTTTCCCTCCACAGTACCACCAGAGATCTGCCCTGGGGATCTCAAGTCTGGAGCAGTTTCCCATCAAGTCCTCAGTAGCATTCAAGGTCCTCATGCACAAGGCAAATTCTCCCAGATGCCAGGTAGCACTCACACCCTGCCGTGAGAGGCAAGCTGTATGGTTACCTATAGCTGTGGAGAATACAGGGGGAGCCCTGATATTGCTATCACGCAAGGAAGGGAATAGTAAAGAGAGAGACTTACAGGCCTCATTTCCCCAGGCAGTCTTTTCTTGGTACAATGCAATCATACATCGCATCCCTCGGGAGTCCTCGGTCCACCCCAATAGGCAGGGCACTATCTGGGCAATCAGTCATCCCGAGGCACAAGCATAGCAATTGCTATGGTTGAGACTCTGGACAGTATATTTGACCCATTCTATCCAGGCATTCACATCCCCATACCCTGTTTTAATCTCAAATGTTTGAACTGCCGCATTTCAAAGAGGGCCTCCTGTTTTCTCTCCTGTTTTCTCCTTGAGTTTCTCCCTTTCTCTGATGGCAATAGAGGATCGTTTCCATACAGCTATTCTCAATCTGGCTGTTGGGTCTCTACCAGTTATTTGTTCCCTCTGCTCAATTGTCGTTGGGCATTTAAATCTCCACAAGCTAACACCTCACAAGCATCAAACATGACAGATTGCGGTACATAACCCTCTGTCACATTCACCCATATTTTTATGGGGTATCCCATCTTACTATTATCTGGTCATGCCTTTTCCAAGTTGCCAATTGACCAAGACTTTCTCCGAGGCCTACAATCACTAAAAACAAAATTAATAATTGATTTTTCCCTGTCATTATTTTTAAACCTTAGGTTTCCAAATAATTATCAATACAAAGAATAAGATATACACTACTCCCATAACAAACCCCCCTTGGGAACACTTCAGTTCACTATAGGCCAGTCCTTTCTCTCAATCACAAGTCACACTCATTAGTTACCTGTGAAAATAAAAGGTTAGTTTACAATTGCAAGCTCTTATCCTGCTCAGAGTCCACTATGAGATTTTTCTCTTCGATTTCAGCTTCCAACAAGTCTTCTGTAGGAACAGCTTCCCAGGTACTAGGGTCGATGGATGCCTTCACTCGAGTATAGCGAGTCCAACCTTTTTCCGCAGTTCCTATGGCTGTTTCAGTGGTTAGTAGTACTTGGAAGTGTCCTTCCCATTCGGGCCGGAGTTGATCCTTTCCAGGTCTGAATCAGGACCCAATTTCCCACGGGTCCTGAGAAATGACAAAGAAGAGGACAACCCCAGAATACAGTTCTTAAGAAAACTCTCTCATTTCGAATTGTGGTATCTCATCCCTTCTGCCCAGATAGGGTAATCCGAACAGCATCTCATACGGTGAAATTCCTATATCATTTCTTGGTGCTGTTTGAACCTGTAGGAGTGCTAAAGGTAAGCATTTTACCCAAGGAAGTTGGGTTTTTAACACTAATTTAGTTAATTGCTTCTTTAATGTCTGGTTCATTCGCTTTGCCTTCCCAGAAGAGGAGGGGTGCCAGGGGGTGTGAAAAGCCCACTCAATCTCTAAGGCCTGCATTAACCCTTGCAGTACTTGTGAAGTGAAATTATTTCCTTGATCTGAATCAATGTTTTCAGCTATCCCATATCTAGGGACTATTTGCTCCGGTGATACCTTAGCCACCGTGTTTGCAGTGGCAGATACAGAGGGGAAAGCTTACACCCATCCAGTCACGTGGTCAATTAGGAGAAACAAGTACTTAAATCTCCCTCCTTTACGTAACTCAGTAAAGTCTACCTGTATACTTTGTAAAGGTCGAATCCCTGGCTCCTGTCCCCCTCTAGGTTAGTTACAAATGACCTTTTTATTTGCCTTTTGACATATGGTACATCCTCTGCATATTTGCTTCACTAAAGTGTATATTCCTACACAGACATACTTTCTTAGCACAACATCACACATTGCTTGCATCTCCCAATGACTCTCTTGATGTAAAACATCATATTTGCCTCATTGGTGCTTTATTCAGCATTTCTCTCCCATCAGGGAGTATCCATTTTCCCTCAGGCTTCGTGGCTCCTGATTCCTTAAAGAAATCTCTCTTAAAACTTTTTAGTTCTTTCTTAGTTTTCAACAATTCCCTGAATCCTCTCTGGATTTATTCTCCGTTTTCCCTCAGACATTAGATGCCTTAAATACCTGTATTGTAATTTATTTTTCAATACTCCCAACCCCTGCTTTCCCAGAAAGTTGAATAGCTTGTTAGTAGCTTCCTTCACAACTGTTTTCTCCTGTCCTGACAATAAACGATCATACACATTTTGTAATAGAAATTCCTCCTTGGGAGGTTGGAATTGCTCCAAAATCTGTTCTAGAACTTTGCCCAAATTAATCGGTGGCCCTGTAAACCCCTGAGGTAAAACTGTCCATATGTATTGTTGCTTCCGCCCCCACTTCAGAGTCTTTCCAGTCAGAGGTGAATATATCTTTGCTCTCAGGGCCTGAGAGCACTCCATTAATACCACTGTTATTCCAGTCTAACAATTTACTATTTGAATGCCCAATTTCATCATCAAATCCCTTCCCAACAAGTTAGTCCCTGCCTTGGGTACATACAATAATTGCCCAGAGATCATTTTATCCCCTAGTCTCAGCTTGGTACCCCCCAAAGGTGGCACTGTTATCCCAGCCCCTTCTACCCCCATCACTTTTTAGGGTTTCATTAGTTAATTTAATCCCTGATACTTTACAGGCCAGTAATGACCTAGCTGCCCCAGTGTATTGGGTTTGATGGCAAGGTTTGGGGGGGGCTGCAGTGGCAGCCCCCCACGTGGAGAATCCAGAAACCTCCCCATAGCAGATAAGGGACAATATCATCCGGCCCCAGAGGGGCCCACCGCTGCCCAGAGCCAAGCCATGAGCAACACAGTCCGTGCCTCTGTGAGAGCACATCCACGAAAACAAATGAACAAACAAAAACCTGCTGCTCAACAGCAGCTGGGAGAGCGAGGAGTGAGAAACCTCCCCGCAGACACCAAAGTCAGCTCAGAAGGAGGGGGTGGAGGCGCTCCAGGCGCCGGAGCTGAAGCCCCCTGTGGCCTGTGGAGATGCCCCTGGTGGAGCAGGCTGCCCCCCCTGCCCCCCCCTTCTCGATACTTAGGAAACTGACCAAACACCACAGCAAATATACCAAAACTTCTAGACTGTTACTTAGATAATGCCTACATCCTCTTTCCCTGCTCATTCAACTTTCCCAACTCATTCAAAAAACAGCTCTGTCAAACATTACATACCACACCTTTAACACCTTCAATAACCCTTTTTAACACTTCTTCTTATCTTTCTCCAGCCTGTACTTTCTCCAAAGTCTCAGTCATTAGCCAGCTTAATTCCATACCTTTCTCCCTCATCCCATTTTCCTTCTCTCCTCCTTCTTCCACTCCGGATATTCCTACCTGAAGTGGCCAGCCCGCCCACACTTAAAACATCCCATCAAAGCCTGTCCCTGCTAAGATTCAGGCCACAACACGGGTAGCTTTCCTTGCCTGCCATTCCTTCATCTCTCTTCCTCTCTTTTTCCATCCTGGCCCTGACTCCCCCTGAAGATTTTCTTCCTCTTTCTCCAACCCTCTGCCTGACTACCTGCTACACTGTCAATACCATTAGTTTCACTCTCTGCTTTTCCTTCTCATCTCCCCTCTTGACACACACGTTCAGGGCCTCCCACAGGAGGGCCCCCCAGTGACTGTTCACTACATCCCCCCCACCTTCTGGAGCATTTTCTGTGTATCTTGCCAGGCTTCAATCACAAAATGAACTTTCAAGAGCCCTTGGGATACCGGGTCCTCAGGATTCATCCCCAAGTACTTTCTCATTCTGACCCCAAGTCTCTCATATGATTTCTGTGTTGCACACTATTATTCTTCCAGCCAGGATCGGCAAGTGGGTATTTCTGCCCTGCCGGTATTACCCCTGGTCCTGGAGGATGAGCTCTTTCCCATTTTTGTATAGCAGCTCTCCTCCTGATCATTCCCATTTCTTTCCCTGTAAACAACATATTTATATACATAATTCCCCCTCCCCAAGAGTATAAGTTAGGTCCTAGGAAACTCCTAACCTCTCTGCTGGTAAGGAGGGGGGGGAAGTTCACTTAAGAGGATACACAGTTAGTGTTAGTGCTGTTAGTATCAGGGAAGGCAAAATTCTCAGTACCTCTTCTACCTTGTTCTAATTCTTGCCAGAGCCTAGAGTACGCTCTTCTCTAGGGACAGTGTTAATTGCAGTCCCTGTCTCCCTTCCTGGAGCAACTGCTGCTGCCACCGGTGCAATATTAGGATTATAGGGAGCATAACTTGGCTCCTCCTCCAAAAAAAAGGAATCTTATTGTTTACACATAAATTTAAAGCCTGAATTTTCATCAGGCCCGTATTTTGGCCAAAATACTGCTGTTTCCTTAATTGATTCTTTTGTCCAGACTAATACACAATATTTAACCTTTTTTTTTTTATCATCTCCTCTAATTATGAGATTATTTTTCCAATTTCTTATCATTCTTCAGGAAGAACTGTCGGTAGGCACTCCCCCAGGGATATCTCCCTGTCCCCTGGAACTCATACTTCCCATTTTTCCTATTCTGGAAAATGGGGGTGTACTGCCAAGCACTTCCCCGTGCAAGGGCTACCGCACACCTATGAGTTTACCAGATTCCCTGGTGTACTTCCGAGCACTTCCCCGTGCAAGGATTACTGTACACCAAACTTCCCTGGTGTATTGCCAAGCACTTCCCTGTGCAAGGATTACCGCACACCAAATTTCCCGAGACTCTTCCTTTCTCTCCCTTATCTCACGCTTCGTCCGTCTCCGGCCGCGCCCCTCGCGGAGTTACGGAACCGCGGATCAGGACTCCGCACTCGCTCCGTACAAAAGTACGTCTCAATCACACGTCACACAGAGTCTCACCCGACCCCCAAGGCAATACTTAATATTTCTTACCTTGGTCTGTGCACAGAGTTACCGGATCAATTCTTAAAACCCAGAGTGCCTACCTTCTTCCTTTCCCCACTACTTCACGGATCCTGCCTCTTTAATCAGTCTCGGGCCCTCTGTCAGCTCTCCACAGAACCGCCACCGTCGATGCACAGGACCGCTGAAATCAGCAGGGCATGCCTTCCTGCTGCTGCGGCGGTGGGGCTCCCCGGTAGGTGACTGGCTCCCGGACGAGCCCCCAAATTGTGAGAAACACTCCGTAGCCAATAACTTAGGCTCAGGCGAGGATCTCAGTGAAGTAGTAATTTATTCGCGATTGCAATGGCGGGCGCCCCACAAGCAGGAGAGCGCCCCTACTAGTTCCAAAACACAGTTTATATACTTTTTGATGACAGGCCCCTCCCCTGTTTCCCCACTGAGTGGGTAATCCAGGTTCACAATCTATCTGATGCTTCACAGACAATGCCTGGCCTTCAGTTGCCGGCCTGTTTTTGAGATGGTAATGTTTTCTCCCCTTATCTGGCTTGACTTAACATAGTGATTTTCACCTGATTGCTCTAAGGAGTCTGGTTGTCTGCATTTTAGGAGGTCACCTGCTGAGCTTTCTTATCACTGTAAGCATATCTCAATACCACATTCCTTCCTTCTATACAATGTAACACTGCAAAAACAACATTTCTATTCCCACACTGAGCTACTGCATGCAAAATTTTATTCTTTTCCCAAATCTTCTCCAGGTCAGTCTCAATCTGTTTTTGTTTGTTAACATGTACACAGCAAGTTTGGTTTATGACTGTACACAATCCTCCCTCTTTGGCTAAAAGTATATCTAATCCCATCCTATTGACTCGCGGAAAGCTGACTCCACAATCAGTAAGATTGTAAATTAGGTATGTTTATTCAGCGCTGGGCAGCACGGGGGGTAGTCCCACCAAAGTCGTGTGTGCCCTAATGCGGCAACTTGCTTTGGTTATATACAGTAAAGAGTTACATATGCATGAAGTTTCCCAGTATGCCTATACATACGCATGACCTGTCCCCGCTTCGCATTAAAATTAGTTCCAAGAAGTCATTTCCATAAACTCCTCCTGTCTGCGCTTGCGCGGTGTCTTCTGGTGGTGGGCGCTGAGGGTCGTGAGGATGAAGTAAGATGTCTTCATCAGGGTTGAACTTTTCACCTCATCTCCTTGCACATGCTCTCTGAGGCCTTGGTCACAATCTGGGCCATAAGGTTGGTTTGGTCCAGTTCTCGGGGTTCGAGGTGCTCCTGTTATCTCGAGGCCTTGCATGTTTGACATTCTTTATCTTGTCCTTTTGTGAACAGTCCTCCTTATCTCTGAGCCCTTGGTCAAAGTCCAAACCATAAGGTTGGTTTGATCTGGTTCTTGGGGTCCTAGGGGCTCTATCTGGAGGCCTAAGTGCAGCACAGGCACAGTACATCGCAAATGTAGCACATATTAAGCAATGAGTGTTGCCTACATATTCATTCTTAATCAATCACTAATTTCTAATCCCATGTTTCACTATTCTGAAGCACATCTTTGTGTAGGGAGGAAATTTTTTCCTGTAATGCTGAAAGAGCATCAGCTGTGGCATTTTCAATAATTTCTACTGTGGCTGAGATATTTATGACAGCTTTTTCTAATTCACTTATTCCCAGGGATGGAATCAACCGCCTTACAAAACTATGGAATCCTGTGGGTCTTATCACGAAGGGGTTATTTGAAACAGTACGTGTTTGTCTCCATAAGGTCTGGACTATTCCCGGAGTTGGTTCAGTGAAGAGTGGGTCCTCAAGGGCTAAGATAGCCCCCAATACAATGACCCTTCCAATTTAATGGTAAGCTTTTTCTAGCATGCCCATCTCCACATAGCCTGTGATATATGGAGTAATAATTCGTGTCAAGAAGATGGTTGATGTTAATAAAGAAGGGGGAGATGTGGGAGTGTGGCCATGGGGGTCGACAAGCCCCATGGTTGGTGATAACATCGGACTCTTAACGATGAGGCCATCAGGAATGTAAAGAGTTTAGAGGGAACAAAGAAGGGTGATTCAGGAGATGCCATGCCATCTCCGGTTGCTTGTTCTCCAGCCGTTAAGGCATGGAAGTTGCTGGGGGTTTGCTAGTTGCCGGGAAAAGTTGTTTGACCAATGAAGAGTTAGCGGAAAAGGACTGCTGTGGGGCGAATAGTATAAGAAGGGAGCCTGTCCTCAGTATGGGATGCAACACGACATGATGAAGTTCGGTCATCAATAAAGTAGTAGAAGTTACTGATCCTAAAAGAACCCTGGTGTCCGTGTGGTCATTACGCCACAAATGGCACCCGAACAGGGACCTGAAGAAAACAAACAGAGACCTGAAGAAAACAGGAACAGGGACATGAACAACAGGAACAGGGACAGGCTAACAGAACAGGGACCAGGACAGGAACAGGGACATTGATCGCCTAATGAAGATGGGTTCGGCCAAACTCAGCAAACCGCTCTAAGAAGCTCGTATAGAAAGTCGCTGGAAATAGGTGCACCGGAGCTGGAAGGAAGCTCAAGCTGAGAGAAGTGGACCTGCGCACACAACTGCCCCTCGCTGGCCGAAGCCCTGGAACTCTCCGGTGTTTGTAATCAAGAAAAGGAATGGAAAATGGAGACTGTTATATGATCTGAGAAAAATTAATGAAGTCATGGAAGATATGGGAGCACTTCAACCAGGATTACCATCTCCAACTATGCTCCCCCAGTCATGGACATTAATAGTAATAGACTTAAAGGATTGTTTGTTAAACACTTGCCAGAATTCGGAAAACTTTGCCATGTTTATATTTCAGTTGTTACCTTTTCTGATTGTACATATGTATAGGCGTAGGTTTCTTATGAATATGTAAAAGCAATGTTCTATATATTTAGAAAGTTTGATGGTTGTGTGTGCGTGTTAGTAGAATGTAGACTCCCTGCACACCCAGCGCTGTTTACTTGCCTTTTATAAATATTACTAAATTCAGATTGAGTTGTATCTTCATTTATAACAGCCAATAGAATCCTTTTTGTAGCTTGCAGATTTGCATGAGAGAATTGAGGCCGTGAGATCCTGAGTTCATTGACACCTACACCATAATCTCTAATTTTAGTAAGATTAAAAGTTCCTACATATTCTGCCATACTACAGTTGACAGGTTCCTGGGCTAAATAACTAAGTGGACCTGTACCTATGCATGGAGTTTTATCATTTAAGCATCTGGTGTATATGTTAACATTTTCATGTGGGAGTAGTTCAAATCTCTCCCCTAGATGTTCACGATCATCCTTGCCAAATGGACATGTTCCATTTCTTGGGTGTGCAAAGTTCAATGTCCAATTCATACTGGGTATGCCCCATACGGGGAGTTCTAGGTTGCCTCTAGGCAGCACTGTGCACACCCAACAGTCAGAAAGGTTGAAACTATCACTCACTGCCTGGGTGAGTTTCACATAGGTATTGTGCACCCACTGTTCAGTTTCCTTGACCAATGATACCATTAAGACCGTGAGAAATGTAACCTTCCAGGTTGCACCTGAGTAACCTTCCATGGGGTCTTGGGTGCCTTTTTCACTCTGTTGTGATAGATCCAGGCATTCTGCTCCTTGATTCTGATTGCTGTGACCTGGAACGGTCCTTCCCACTGTGGTTTCAAGGTCTTCTCTGCAAGAGACTTTACATACACACAATGTCCAGGTTGTATATTGTGCACTGGTCCATCTAACCCTCTACCCCGAGTCCCACTCACATGCTTTCAAATTTCATCGAGCTGTTTACCTAAGGCCACCATATAGGAGGTCATAATTTCATCCCCAGCTTGCATGGATATCCCTCTTTGTATTCTACAGGGTCATCCATATAAGATTTCAAAGGGGCTTAGCCCTTCCTTTGCCCTTGTTCTAATTCGTATATGCAAAAGGGCTAAAGGAAGAGACTGAGGCCAGGCCAAATTTGCTTCCTGTCCCAATTTTACAATTTGCTGTTTGATTAAGTGGTTTATTTTTTCTACTTGGCCACTTGACTGGGGGCAATATTGGAGTATGAAGTTGCCAGTCTATACCCAAATGGTGGCTAATTTGTTGTACCACTCTTGAGATAAAGTGTGGTCCCCTGTCAGAGGATATAGTTGCTGGAACTCCAAAACGTGGTATTATTTCTTGTAGTAGTATCTTAGTTACCTCCCGAGCCTTGGCTGTTCTGGTTGGAAATGCTTCTGGCCATCCTGAAAAGGTGTCAGTTAATACCAATAAATACTGGTACCCCCCCTTTTCTTGGGAGTTCGGTGAAATCAGTCTGCCATTGTTGTCCAGGCCCATTTCCTTTTCCAATTTGGCCCATTTTTGGCTTGGGAGTGTTCTTGGGATTAGTCTGGAGACAAAGATCGCATTGCTGAGTTACCTGACTTACTGTGGTATACAAATTAGGCCCTATCCATTTTCCATTAAAAAACTCCTATGCTACCTCAGCTCCCCAGCATGCTTTATTATGTTCTCCAGTTACCATTCAATTTAATATGGTATCACAATTCTCCCATCATTTATTTACGTTAAACCTGTAGGTAACATTTTCTGTTTACATCTTAGAATATTCTACTTCATTTTCTAAAGCTTTTGTTAATGCCTGATTTTCTGTTCCTGGTACTAGTGCCAAAATTTGACTCTCAGATGCCCGTTCAGCCACCCCTTTGGCTCCAGCATCAGCCAATCTATTTCCCCTTTCAATATCAGCATCCTCTGCTTGATGTCCTTTACAGTGCAAAATGGCAACTTTAGTAGGCAGGTATACTGCTTGGAGTAATTTCAGTATCTCTTCTGCATGTTTAATTGAGGAAGATAAAAGTCCTCTCTCCTTCCAGATTTCCCCATGTGCATGCACCACACCAAAGGCATATTTCAAATCTGTCCAAATGTTTGCCAGTTCAAAAGCTCTTATCAAGGTGATGATTTCCACCTTTTGGGCTGATGTTTGTTACCGCATATCCTGTGAGGCGAAGTCCCTGGCAGACGAAGCTGCTGCCATCTATATACCAGTCCTCCTCATCTTCTAGGGATGTATCCTTTAAGTCTGGTCAGCTGGAGTATACCGTGTCCATGGTCTTGATGCAGTCATGAATGGGTAATCTGGAAACTCTGTTACTAAGGAAAGAGGCTGGGTTCACAGTATTAGTGCTGAAAAAAATTAGTAAACTAATAGCCCATTATACACATTCCTTTTCTTCTTCAGTGGCTACCATTAGCGTATTGCTACAGTGTCCCCTTTTCCTGAAGAGGTATTTCAAGCTTCAAGATCACAGTTCCCGAAAATGGTGGGGCTATTCTTGAACCCCTGTGGTAACACTGTCCACGTAAGCTGAGTTTTCCATCCTCTGTTAGGATATTCCCATTCAAAGGCAAAGAGTTTCTGGCTTTCAGTTGCCACGGGCAGGCAGAAAAAGGCGTCCTTTAAATCTAGTACCATGAACCAAACTTGTCTGTTTTTCTTAGTTTGTAATTCCAATCATTTTTCCCAATTTAAATTTCAAGCACTGCAAAAAAAACCCCGCCTTTTCCTGTTGGCCAGTTGCTCCTATTACATTTACAGACTAATTAACACAGAGAAAGAAGCTTCTGTAACCAACAAAAAATTCAAGCCTCTTTCTTCGTTTCCTAGCTTTATTTCAACTAGTGGACCTGCTAGGGTAGATGCCCCAGGTCCCCATCATTCCTGACTGTTGTAAGTTTATCTTGCAGCCTAAGACAATTTCTTTCTGATATCAGGGGCTGATTGCCCTAGAAAGAGGCTAGCCAATTGTCTCTGTTTTCTGAAGCCAGGTCCAAATTTTTTGTCTGTTTGTTTGTTTGTTTGTTTTTTCTTCATTGCATTTCAAAGTTGGTCCAAAAAATCAAAAATTCCATAGGGGTTTCTTTTGGACCTTGTTGGAACAGATTCTCAATTCCCAATTTAACCAAATTTTAGTTCCCTCTAAACTCTTTACATTCCTGATGGCCTCATCGTT
Organism: Anser anser; assembly: GCF_964211835.1. NCBI lineage: Eukaryota > Metazoa > Chordata > Aves > Anseriformes > Anatidae > Anser > Anser anser. Next base: position 73,751,204 of record NC_139720.1, read on the forward strand.
AAGAGTCCGATGTTATCACCAACCATGGGGCTTGTCGACCCCCATGGCCACACTCCCACATCTCCCCCTTCTTTATTAACATCAACCATCTTCTTGACACGAATTTTTACTCTTGGTAATAACTGGTACAATAGAAGCAGGCTGGGAAGGTTCAGGGTTAATAGCACAGCACAACTGCTATTTTAGAATGTTGTAAGAGGAATACAATACTTAAGGCTTGGAAGTTTACTGTTGAGTAAAGTCAAAAAATTACGAGCCCTCCGGTGAAACATTTAATCCAGATTTGGGCACTAACATTTCAGATTGATGCAAAATATCCACATGATCGTAAGAAATTATAAAATTGAAGAACAGATGACCGATGAAGCAAAGTCAAAATAATTGTTTGTTTGATGTAGAAAAGTAAAGAATTGGGGGGTAAAGGATGATTTATCCCCCAACATGTTGCCAGGAAAATAGTAAACCCTCCTGTATTTCTGCTGAGGGATGAGTAAGTAGTAATAGGCTTTATTTATAGCAAGGGAAAGTAGAAGTTGACATAAGAAATTATGTAAGTATAATTAAGTACTATTATAGGCTACCAAGGAAAAATCACATCATCAGAAATTTTGATTATGTGTTAATGACAAGTATCTTCCTGTTACATTTTGTATAATTTCTGAAGGTCTTGCCTGGCATTGCCCTTCTATTACATTTAGTTAAGATGTACTTTGAGCAAAGGCATGTGGAGGATACACAGATACAACTCCAGGCCAATCTGGTTGCAAAGCAAAACAACATGTGTGACAACATAATAACTGTCAAGCAAAATGCCTATGGAAACCTTAAAATGAACAAACTTACACCAAAATATATCTAATTCTGTTTCAGAAAGAATGTACTGATTAAGAAATGCATGAGAACATACAACATTTTTCTTACCAAACAACAAATTTCTAAGGACAACTCCCACGTGATTTATACAAACACTGGCTTTGTTATGTTGTCTTCCTACTTGCTTCTGTTTTTCTGTTCATTTTCTTCCGGGATGCTGTCAAAATGCTGTACTCTGTGTTCTCTGAGGTGGGGACCTGTACAGCTGATTTACATGTGCAGTTTCTCAGTGATGTCCGCAGTGAACATTATCAGTTCAGATCACAGTGCCTCTTAAACAGATAAAAACATTATCAGTTCAGATTATAAAGCTTTTAGCCTTATAAAACTCTGTTTTTCTTAGCTTTGTACAGCACCCAGGACATTGGAATCCAAACAGAGGAAGTGCTCATCTCTGCATAATAAATGCACATAAGAGTACTCACAATAGGAATATTCTCTGCCACACCTACTCTTTAAGACAGGTTTTTAACACAGCTAATATGATGCTATATAGGATGCCATTTGCTCATAAACGAGTTATGCTACAGGTTGAAGTGGGCCTTACAGAACTTGTTTGTCTTAAAGACTGGAGCACAAACTGGAGCTAAAGTAACATGGGAAAAGAAGAGCTGATATTTTGGCATAGATGCATAAATGTGTATTTTTCTGTTCCTGCGTATTGATCATTTTGACTAAATTTTCAGGAGTGGTTTTGTGTGAGTTGCTTGCTGGGTCCCAATTTCTGGTATACTGAACACTCAAACACTGGCAGAGATAGTGACGTGTCCACAAGCAAGTCATCTGATGTCTCTAGTCACCTTTGAAACATTCATTTATGAATACATTTTGCCTGGTTTATATACTTACCTTGTAGTACATTGTGATAAAGAATTGCATAAAATTATAAAGCTGTCTGTTTCTAAATAAATTTTACTGTAAATTGAGTCATCTCTGCTTTATGTAACTTTGCTATTGTTACAATACATGAAAGTTATATTCTGTTTTCTTCCCAGTGCTTTCTTGTACCAAGTCTTGAAATACTGCCACCTGATGCATAATGCAATTTTCACTGAATGCAATAGCACTATTTTTAGGTCTTGAATCTGCAATGCTAGCACATTTGAGCAGTCTTAAACTCAGTGGGCCTTTTGACAGATGTGGGTGTTAAGAGGCTCAGGGTCTTACTTCGAGAGGTTCTGAACTGAAGTAAGCTGTGTTTGTAGTCCGCTATGTCCAGACAAACATCTACTAAAATTATTGCTGTAGTTAGACCTCAGTGGGCAGAGTTAGACCTGTGGATAGACTTTATTTAAGCTTTCAAGTGAAAGTAAAAACTGAAAGCTGAAGTACTTAATTTTTTTATTATTATTTTTTTTTTTTATTTTTATTTTTATGTTAACCATTAACATTGAAAGTAGGACTGAGCTCCCCACTTGTTTATATGCTTCAAGAAATCACACACTTTTGAGAAAAGAGATAAGTGTCTCAGAGACCTTGCAATCCTTTATGTAGTAAATTGAGCCTCTTTGATTTTCATGGGAGAGCAGACCTGTGTATCATTTTGTAGAAGTCACAAAAGATTCCCACCCAGTGAAAGCAATCCTGTGCTTTTGTAATGACTGATTATTTTCCAGCATGGGAAATCAAAGTACAGTAAATGAAAATACTTTTTTGCTTGCTAAGTGAGCTGAATTGTCTCACTAACACCAACAGGAACTCCAATGTTTACAGTCCATGCAGTTCTCTTAAAATCAGCATATCCTGTTAGAAAAGCCTCAAAATCCTTCCTGTTCATTATTGTAACATTCTGAGATCAGACTACCTCCAGCATAGCCCCACTGGGGCAACCCAACCTGTTCAAATAGAGATTGCATCCAATTGCTGTCTGGCAGGTAGGCGCTGGCACCAGTCTTCCACTGAGCAGAAAGTGAGAGAAAGGGTGTTTGGGGGTGCCTGCACCCCAGCCAGCCCTAGCTGCCAGCTGGCCCTCTGGGTCCCTCTGCCAGCTGTCACATGCAAGAGCAACCCTGTGACTCGCTTGTGCACTGCAGACTCAGAGAACCGTAACCTGCTCTTAGCAGATTTTGGCACAATTCTGACCCACAAAATGTTTGAACTAGCTCACCGAAATGCACAAGTGGACAGATGCAGTCCTAGTGATATGGGAAAATTTCCCTGGAGAGTTTGTTTGGGAAATATTCAGGATAGATCCAATTAAAACCCTAAATGCAAACTTGTGCTACAGAAATATTAATTCACTCCAACATTTTTAGTTAAGCTCTTACTTCAGCCAGGTTGAGCCAAGCCTCAGGACTGCAGCTATTCTAAAGCACTGTGAAAATGTAAGCCAGGTGTCAGTAGAAATGGTTGTGATTTAAGTCCCATTGTAGAAAACACTATATAATGTCTTGTTCTAGCAGCAAAAATCATCAGAAATAATCTTATGAGACAAGAAAAATATCCGCAGGCAGGGCTTTGTGTCCAACTCTGTCTTCAGCCTGAATGCTGAAAATAAAGATTGTAATTTTGTCTTGGCAGGGGGCGGAGAGCATGTAAAGAGGAACTGAAAGACAAATCTAGCATTGCCCTTGCAAGACACTATTTAAACCGAAAAGGTCACTGCCCACATGATTGCATCACTCACCATGCCATGTTCATGTATGGTATGAGGCTTTGACAGGTCATCTGTTTTTACAGAGGGTGAGGCATTTCAGGTGTAGTTTGCTGAAAAAATGCCAAAATATTAAATACAGATATAATGTTGAAAAGTAATCAATGGGAAGGAAAGAAAAGGAAAAAAATCTTTTTAATACATTTTTATTGAAATAGATGTTTTCTCCACTGTTTACACATTTTATTATTCCAGGAGTGTAGCTTTTTAAACTGCTTTGTCTGTCAACTCTCATTCATTGTAACTAAAGCACCCATAGTGCTTAAGGAGAGGTCCGTTTATAAAATGTTCTTGCAATAAGAATTTTTTTCTGGGGTCACTTAGTAGGATTCTAGGCATTTACTGCTTCTGGTTTTTATGCTTGTACGGTTGGACATTTTTCTCTGGAAGGTCTTTGAGAAATCACTAGCAAGTATTTTAATTGGAAATGTGTTTGTTATGCTGTATAAGGACTCCTGGTCTACGCTATGTGAATGACTCGATGATTAGAAAATATTCAATGCTGTGTAGTTATACAGGGGTTAGAACCTACAGTTCTGTTGGCAGGTAACAAACTCGGTGTTGATCCAGGGTTAGAGTGTCATTCCAGATTTTCTTCTTGTCATTGTCTCTGTTTTGCAGTATTTATCTGTTAAACCTCCAAGTACCTCAATATAACTATCCATAAAATGGGTTTGCTTTCTTGGCTGTTTCTTTCCAGTCCAAAAATGACAAAGAGGGAATTAAACAAATATGTTCCAGCAGTGAATTGGATTTGCTAAAATGTCACCATCAATCTCATAATTAGCCCCTCAGAATACCATGTTCTCTTGGTCTTCAGTAAGAAAGAATATGAATGGAAATGAAATGCAGCTCATATTATTTCTAAACAACAGAAGAACACAATTACAAAGTCAGGGCCCATGTGAGAAATCTCTTACAGAAGCTGCATTTTAAAATATTGATTTATTTAGAAATATGAAAGTTGATGAAAAGAATGAGAAAGAAATATAATTCTTACAGAAATATTAATGCTTGTGTTTAAAAATAAACGGCACTTGCATGTGAATACCCAAACTTTTTTTCCTGAGTATGGCTAAGAAACTGCAACGTTTCTTCCAGTGGCCTGTAAGGTGTGTGGACTACAGCTGTTAGCCAGTAATCTATTTACATTTATTTACACTTTTTATTTTATTTACATTTATTACATTTATTTACACTATTTATTTATTTACTTAGGCCTGAAACCTCTTTCCTGTGTTTTCAAAATATTTTTTTTTGCACTTCTGCTAAAACCAAAGTGTCTTGAACACAGCTGTTCTCACCAGTGAGGAAGACCTTAGAGAATGAATGAGAACTTACCTTTTTTTTTACAATGCTTTTGGAGGGAATGAGCACAACTGTCATTCCTGTAGACTCCTGGTACGATTGTCCCTGCTATAAAATATTTCTAAAGTGTTGTGTTCATCTTCAGTGCTACCAAGCACCAAAGAAGGCTGTGTAGACTAGTTAGCACAGAATTTAGGTTTCTAAGGGAGTGTAAGTCACGTTCATCACTGCATCAGAGAGTTCTAGAAGATATAACACCCATTTCCCCAAGGATGCAGAGCTCTACATCTTGAAGAGGGTCTGTACAGCAGAGGAGCTGTCTGAGTTATTAATAGTTCAGTCCCTAAAATATTCCAGTTGACATGCCTTTTCTGAAAAGAAAATAAATGTTTTTATTCATTTTTTGTGTGTGTTTTAACAGAGAGGGGAGGGGAGAGGAGGGAAGGGGGGAGGGGAGGGGATTCTTTGCATTCTTCCTTATATTGTTGGGGGAAGCAATTGGCTTCTGCTACTTCAACTAGAAAAATGCCTGTGGAAATCCCATCCTTGTTCATAAAGAGATTTCTTTGATGCCATTATCAAGATTCTTCTGTTATTAGAACTCTACTTTATCATCATCACTGTAATATTAATTACTTACTTCAAAGTGAGGTCATTAGCCCTAATTAATATTTACAAACACAGCACTATTGAGGTGAAACATTATGAAGAGTTGGAATATTTTGTCATAATAATATATCTCAGCACTCCAAGAGTGCTTACAACACTCTTCTGCTCAGTCTTAGCTGCAAAATTGTCCCAACTATCAAATTTTCTCATTCTCTTAACTCTCCAGTAAATTCTGCTCTACCAGACTTCAAACAAATGATTAGTTTGTACCAACTTTGCAGATCTTTGCAGCAGTAACTTTCTTAGTTAAAAAATACTAATTACTTGAACTAATTTTCACGTGTAAGCTTTTTCTCATTTTACAAACATGTCATATTTTTCTCTGCATCTCCATAAACTTTCAGGAAACCATCAGATTTATTAACATTTTCTATATTTATAGAAAACTATTTCTTTATGAATATCATATTATGTTATTATCTACATATGACAGTTTGTAGAAATACAGAGCCTAATTCTACCCACAGTGAGATTGTGGGCTAAGAGCCTAACTGTAGAGAAGCAATATTTCTGTATTTCAGTGTCCAGATGGCTAGACTGTTTGTATGGGATTTTTTTATTATTGTTGCTGCTTTCCATCTTCTCAGTTAGAAATAAGAGTTGTTATTCTAAGCCTATTCTAATCCCACAGTAATTGTTAGAAAAACGAAATTCCATCTGCTATTGACTGAAGGAAGATGGGGGAAATCAACAGAAAACCCCATTTGCTAGGGAGCATTCTATGCTGCCTAGTTCTGAGCCAAAAAACTCAAGCCACTCTGTGTGAAGAACTTTGTATAGCTGATGATTTAACCTGCTGGACAGACAGGCAGGTGCACATTTATTGGAGAATCTTTAGCTGTTCATATGTTTGGTTTTTTTGTTATGTCCTAGTTACTAGCCATAAAACTTCTAAAAGTTTTAGCAAAGTAAGAGCAAGTTTGCCATTCAACAAACTCAGACTTTGTATATTCATTTAGGTAAAGACACGCTAAATCAAGACAAGGCTTCTCACTTCATACAAATATCTTAGCTGTCATGTATGGGCAGACTTGCAAAAGCCCCAGGTATACTGCAATTAGTTCAGTGGAATTTGTACTGTTGGGTGTTTTTTTTTCTTTCTTTGTTATTGTTTTTTTATTTCCCATTAAATATGGCCTTGTTTCGAAGATTCTGAGTGCATATTTGTGTAGACTCACAAAACCCTGGGGACTGAGAATGGCAATGATACCTTTTGTCAGTAAATTTCCCCATGAATATCTTTCATGATCACACTGGTATATTTTATGTCACATTGCTAGTCCTGGACTGAGCCCTGCTCATCCTTTGTCAGTCTTTTCCTGACTTCCTGTGGCTACAACAGTGTAATGTTGACCGCATAAAACTCTTATGTCAAATTTGTTGCTCTTGTGTGGCTTTTTGTGCGTGCTATAAATTCTATAAATCTTCCTTCATAATCATTACCCTCTAAATGATACCACTGTAAAATTGCATATTTATATTTTTGGTGCTACTATAAATCCTTGAAGCCTTTTATAGAGGTCTTAGGGATATTTAAGCAATTGGGCACCTGAAGGGACTCAGTTATCAGTCCCACACCTTGACATTTCTGGCAGAGCTCATACCTCCTCCCATATTTCCCAGAACTCTAAAACTTTAACATAATCACCGAACAGTCTGACAACCTGTCTTCTTCATCTCTTTCCTCTTCTGCACCGTTGTTCCTTGCTACCAATTCATCCTTCCCTAGCAAGATTCCTGTTGAATCCAAGCTCAGAGAGGGCCACTTACATTGGTTCTGTGTTCCCTGCATAGATTGGTGTTAATGAAAGTTTGGAGGAAGATGTATGATCTTGACTGAACTCTACAAGCAAACTTCACCTGAGTAGGCTTCCTCAAAAATAACTACGTATTTTGAGGCACGCACAAATATTGACTATCAGAGAGGTCCAGCCATATGTTGTATTTCCCTGTCCTTCATACCTAGTCCACATGGGGGCACTCTGCTGTGAGAAAGTTGTCTGTCTTCTGCTTTGCTCAGCAACATGAAGGTCCCTTTGCTCCATCCCATGCCACAGGGGTTCCACCTGGTCTAAAACCTAATCCATTGATTGTGATGATGAACAGCTCTGTGCAAATGACTGCTGCCGCTGACTTAGGTTGCCAGAGTAAGCCATTTCCCTCATGGCTGGAGTCTCTCTTTTATTGCAGTAAATACGATTAAGGCTCTCAAGTATTAGCAGCCTGGGCCTCTGCATATGCTGTAGGTGCATAAGCCCTTGTCAGCTCTAAGTGCTCACAGAGGCCAGACACTGACTTGGGTTGCTCTAAAGTAGTCATCTTATCGTCAGTTCAATAGGTTTCTAGGTGCTACTAGACAATATTGACTGTATCTCCATTTGATTATAATGCAACCTTATAGGCAAAGTGCATACTTAATTACCTGCATGCAGATACCTACATGTATGTGTCTTCATCTCAAAACTGAACCCTGCCTGTAGCCTCTCTGTTACAGCCTTTTATAGCTCATTTTGCAGCAGGTATGGAATTTGACACAGTGACTCATTCCTCCTCTCGTGATGGCAGAATGCAATTTATGGTCCTTCTGCAGCTTTCTATAGAATCTCTTCCCTGAGACACCAAACGTGCCTGTCTGTTTAAAAAACATGCACTTCTGTCTGCCTTTGTTCCACTGTAGATATAAGGTGCCTGCAAACACTCACAGCACCCACAAATTGTTGGCTTTTGTCTTGCTTGACTTGAATCTATGTTTCTCTCCCAAGGTAATAGAAGAGTCCATGGTAAGGGGCAATATAAGGCAGAAAGTGGTACCTACCCCTTGCAGAGGTAGTGTGAGTTTTTCAGTATTCCAGAAAATTTGTAGCCTTGTCTTTTTCTGGGGCTTTTTAACAAACTGGTTACAGACTGCCTTAAACTTTAGAGTGTTGGTGCACTGTTGACCACAACAGTAATGAGCCATGCAGCTTTTGAAATGTAATGAAACTCAAAGTTTGTTGTTGTTGTTGTTGTTGATGTTTTAATTCTTATCATTGTACTAATTCAAAATACCATTTACTCCAGGGGAAATAAGCAAAGGCAAGAGCAAGAAAAGTTAAAAGTGCCAAGTAAGCTATATAAATATATATTTTTTTCTGATTTGTCTCTTAACTTCAATACTTTTTTTTTTTTTTTTTTAACAGAGCTTACAGGGTATCTTAGCGATTAATATGAGATTTTTCAGTCACTCCAGAGAAAAACCTCTTGCAAAGCTGAAACAGCAAGAATAGATAGCATAAGAGAAGTTATGAACTTTAAAAATTTGAGATATTAGGCTTCTTACAAATGAATGTTTATTTTTGTCCTCATTGGACTTAGATTTGCAAAAGCAGTTATAAATATTTAGCAAGGTGTTTATGGATATCTTTAAGTCTCAAAAATAAATTTCTGTACAATAATCATCCACGAATACCATCCAAGAATAATGTACAATACCATCCAAGAATAATGAATGTTTTCCCCATAGTAACCTACTTATCCTATCAATAGGATCCCCAGACCCAGAATCAAATCAAATACTTGTAAGACTCATTTACTAGGGTAGACAGCAAATTAGACATTTTTCTGGGGGAAGAAATGTCACTGAAAGAATTGGTGAAAGATTTAGGAGTTTGAGGAGTCTATAGGTAATGTTTCTGCTGGAGTACCTCAAGGTTCTCAACAACTGTCAGTACCATCCATAGTCTTTGCACTGGTGTACGGTCAGTCCACCTTTATTTTATCCAGGGGTGGATTATAGGGGTTCCTGGGTAATTCATGCTGCAGATGTGCAATACTCAAGCTTATGAGGCACCTTGCATCTAAAAGCAATACGCTTTCATATTTCATTTCACTGTCTGCTCCAATCATCTAATTTATATAGGTGTCATGTCATCTGTGTTGCTCTACTCTGTGCAAGGGTATGCTGTCTAATGACCAGTTCTGATGATGAGTTAAGAAACATGGAGTTGGAAGGAAGAGGAGAAGTGATTTGCTAAGAGAGACATCTTGAAACTCTACTTTTAGTTTCTTTGGTTTTTAGTTTTTGGCTTGGTTTGGTTGGTTGGTTTTGTTTTTGTTTTTACAGCTATTAGTATTATTCAGTACTCATACTCATTTAGGCACAGTAATAATTGATTTAATTTACAGCCACAAGAGTGTCAGACATCTGCAAATCATAATCTTTGATCTGGCAATGCAAAAAGAGAAAGATGCTAACAGTGATCACTTGTAAGAAAATCTGCATTGAATACTTTTGAGTAAGAATTTACAATTTCAAATGGACTTAAAGCCTCAACATTTTTCGTATTTAAAATTCACTGATAAGTACTTCAGAGATACTTCAGAGTGCCAGAAATTGCAATTGGTCCCTAAAATCCAATACTACTAGAAAGATGCAGGGAGGCTGCCCAGTTCAACATTAGCCTCTAGAAAGCGTGTTCCACAAGTCATACTCCTTGCTAGTCTTGCCCCCTCTGTTGGATTCAATGCCTCAACTCAGCATTTAAAATGAGTGGATTCTTTTGATTTCAGGTCTCCAGCAGCCACTCTTCGTATTTACTTCGTATTTACTATATATTTGTGAGAAGTTTGCTACTCAGGAGACAACCAGGCATGCTCTTGTTAAGAAATATTAAAGGAAAAAAAAAAAGGCAAGGAGAAAATTAATTATTTTATTTTTAGAACAGGATTTGAGTTGCTATGATTCTATGAATAGGCTTGAGTCTCTCACAGAATGAGGAAAAAACCCACAGATTTATGAGAGTATCATCCACCTTGTGTGTAGAATGAGGTGGGTTTCTGTTGGAAGCAAATCTAAAGATGATGTCAAAGGATACTACGAAATGTTTCCTAACATAGGGTATCCATAGTACACAGTAGCTGTCCTGTGATACGTGACAGCTGTTTTCTACAAGGCAGTGAACTTGAAGGTGGTATAGAGGATACTGGGATGCACGTGTTTTTGTGGATAGTGTCTGCTGTTATACAGCTACGCAGTATACCTCATAGACTAGTATGGACATGTTCTTTCAGCTGATTTAAAACCCCTTCTATCTGTCAACAAATACCTGATAAAATATTTATGTGTGCTGTTTCTTGACAATATTGTTGTACCTGCAGCCCAACATGAACAGTCTCCAATTCTGTTTTATAGTAAAATTATATAAATACAGTAATTATATAAATGATATAAATATAGTAAAACACTCATCTTATCTTTGAGGCTGAACAATGTTTCATATGACACAGTTTCGCATGTCTTTTTTTGCAGGGCTTTTTGTGCTATGTTTACAATGAGAACAATATTTGTTCTGAATTCTGTAGCTATGGATGTTTTGTTATGATGAAACAGACATTTCTTTACACCTAGAAATAACAGTACATCTATGATGTAGGCAGCCTTAGATTTATAGTGTCCTTAAATGCTCATTTTCTTGCTTTTAAGTACTTGGCTTTTCTAAAGGAGGTGGTGATAGATAACTACTGTTCACACAGATATAAGGGGAGGGATCTGGACCAGTGCTTTGCACTTCACTTTAGTATTTTTATCTGCATTTAATCTGACTGCAAAGATCTCCATGCATGTGAAAAATGTATATTTGTGCTGTTAACCTGTTTTATGATATGCCTGCAAAAATACAGAGATTTCAGCAAATGTAAATGCATCACACTATATATATCCTCTATACATTTGTTTCCAACAGATAATACCTTCTTGGCTTTGTTCTTTTTTAGCAAGTTGCTCAATTACCAAGGAGAGTGTGTGTGTGTGTCAAATTTCTCTTAGATCTTGATATTTTGATATTTCCTTCCTTCCTTTTTTTTTTTTTTAATTTTGAAAAAAATATATTTATAAGTTTATGATAAAATGTTTTCTAATAAATTTCAAAGTGTAGAAAATTATTTAAAGCATTTTTATCCATTCTTGGGAAACTAGCTCTTCTAGGCATTATTATCAAGATACAGTCCTGTTTTGTGGTATGATACACTGCAATATCGATGAATAGATAGAAGATCAGTGACATACAGGACACAACAGATTAATAATGGGAGAGGTATTGTAATATATTTTAAGCTTAGGAAGGTGTTAAACTTTTAGAACACTCTCCAGTTGTCACAGTACTGAAAATACATGCTGGCTGTTTGGAGTTTTTGTTAGATCTCTGTGTGTGCTTGGGATACCCATATGATCCCCATAATAACTCCCCTATGTATTAAATAAGGGAAAACCTATCACCCATGGGACTGTAAGTCCATTTTTTCACTTTTTTTTTTCCTTCTTCCTTAAAGAGAGCAAGGGAAAATCTGTCTCTTTAGTCATAACATAAAGGAATATTTTTGTGTTTAAACAGTTGCACTTAACAACAACTATACACACACTTAGCGGTAAATATTATATTAAACTAATGGGAGACTGTATTCTCATATCCATCCAATATTCATCATTCTAAATGCTTCTCACTTACACTTGAGGATCTTGCTAGTAACATAAAATGCTACTTTAAATGAAGTCACTGAAAAAAGGTGGTGAAAAAAACCCTGATATCACTGTGAGTTGAATTGGATCTCCAGTTGTCCATAGAAAAATTCTTAAGGGCTTTGTCTTACTCTATTGCCTTCAAATATAGCTAACAGGTAAGATTTTAAGGAGATTTAGTTGAGATGGGGTGCAGGGAAGAAAGGAGCATTACCAAGATGCTTCTAAACTGATGGGGAAAAAAAAAAAAAAGATTTTAGTATTTATTAGTGATGATTATTACTCAGTAGCATGTTTTCAGACTTTGCAAAAGCACTGTCCTTTATCATCCCCAAAACTATGGTGTTTTTCCATTCATGTCAGTCTTTCAAGCCGAAGAGGCAAGGAATTTAAAACAGGACTTCATAAAAGAAGTTTGTAGCTGAGTCAGTGGTTACATATTATCACTGTTACCCTTTGTAACACCAGTTTTCCCTCCAGTCTCATCAACAAAGTGATGATTTAGCCTAGTGTGACTTCCTTTGGATCATTAGGTAGCAGACTGAAATGTTGCCCTTCTATTAAGAAAGAGAAAGAAAGTACAAAACATTGGTCATAAAATAATGAGGAAAGATCATTCATCCTGATCTTTCTCTGATATAACTCTCTTCTGGGAGTTTACTGCAAGATGATATTTAGCATCTTGTACTTCTGCAGCTAGCTTCACAAGCCTTGATAAATAGGGAAGGCTACAGTTTTTACAAGCACTTAAACTGGTACTGCTGCCAAAAAAAAAAAAAAAAAAAAAAAAAGCAGTCCTACTACCCATTCCCAGTTCAAACTGTTCTTTCCTCTATGTCGGTAGGTGTTCTTTTCTTTTTCCTCTATGTCTGTAGCTGAGGTTAGAGAACTGGTTTGGATTAATACTAACTGTTACATCTTTTTGCCAGCTCAAGGGAATAGCAGCACAAAGACCAGAATAAAGCTCTAAATTGAAGCTATTTTAGCTTAGTGGCAACCCTGCTTTAATTGCTATGAGAGTTTATGAATCCACACATTAGAGTTGGATGAATAACAGATGAATAACAGAGGCTATGTGTAATTTGCTTTGCTTGATGCTGTAAAGATCACTCCATGGTTCTTAGGGCTAGCAGCACACCAACACACTGGTTTGGGATGTATAGGTCATGCCTGTTTTGCACATCAATCCCAGTCCTCTGCAGCTCTGCAGGTACCTCATAAATGCCTGTGTATTATTTGTTCAGGCTTCTGTCACTGTTTTCAGTGACCACATGTAAGCTGGAAGTTATATCAACATATAAAAGCAGCTGGATTATTGGCCACTCTTAGCCCATTAAAACACCCTATAGGGTTTTCTGTGTCCTAGTGAACACAGGACAGTACAAATGACCTCTCTGTGGGGCAATGTCAGGCTCCTGGGGACATCAACAGGCCTTACTGGCCCTATCCAGCCCCATCTGTTACCACCCCATGGCCCAGAACCCCATTTCAGCCCAGCCTAGGGTCATCAGTCCATGCTCCAGCCACTCTGCAGTAGTGCTAGTACACAGCTCTGCTAATCTGTCCCATCTCTGTCCCCACAGAGGTGCTGATGCCCAGGACTAGGTTGGACCCTGGCTCTCCCCTGGTAGCAGCCTGGCGTGCTCCCCCTTGGGAATCCCCCCTTGCTCCATGTGAGCCCCCAGCTGGCATGTTTCTGTGGCACCTTTCAGGGCTCATGTGCAGAATATGAAGTGCACATCCCAAGTGACAAGGCAGATGATCAAGTTAAGAAGGAGTAAATAAAACTGAAGTCATTAAGAAAAGTGAGAAGAGAGGCAACACATTTTCTGGCAAGATTTGAAAAGATTGTAATGAGGCAAGGAATAAATGGTTCAGTGAGAAAGCTCAACACAGGGCAAACCTTAGTGGCTGCAACTCAGCTGTCAGTAAGAGGACAGAGCTGTAAGTGTTGCCTTGAAAGGAAAAGAAACAGACAGAATCTCCATGGGCTGATGTCAGGCTCCCAAGACGTGAGAGGGTGGCAGTGAGCATGGCTGGTCAAGGGTCTTTCCTGTGTTCCTTGCACAATGGCCTACAACAGCTGAAGTGTTGATCTTAAGGATGGACCTGAAGATCCTGGAGTTTATCAGTGGCAGCTGATGAGACGGGGTTGTAAAGTTAAATGAAGTGTGAAGGCTACAGAAAGACTTTGAATTATATTTTAAGGAAAATACAGGTAATGTTGCAACGGAAATACAGAAAAAAAATCACAAAAGTGATTTTTTTGATTGCGGTTATGTATTTATAACTGGATCCACTTTCAAAGCCAATAGAATACATGTTTAATATTAAGCTGTCATTCTTCAAAGCCTCCAGACAGTCTTTTGTTTCCTCCTTTAGGGAGCTAGAAAGATCTTGAACTCCATTGTCAATATTTTTTCCACCTTCCTGTGCTCAGGACAAGTGCCCTTGAAAGGGCAGAAGTTTTGGATTCGCTGGTTGTCACGTAGACAAGGATATTTTCAAAATAAAGGCACACAATCCATTTGTAAATCTTCCTGAATATATGAAAGTCTAATCAGGCTGACTCAGACAGCCAAACAATGGCATATCTCATTTGAATTCTCTCTTCCCCCAGGCCTTGTCTACAAGAAATATGCATACGTTGTATTGTAAGTAGACAACATGAATGATAACAATACTCAGCCCTGGTGGAGTTCTGAATGTATTTTAGTTTTAAATGCATCTGAGCAGTTACCTTTTTCATATACTGCATGTAGCTGTAACAATGCCTTTTTTTGTAGCCAGACAATATAGTCCTGAAGCAACATAACTTTCCATTGCCCTATTTTTCTTTACTGTTGCTAGCTGACAGTATTTCCTGCAGTATTTCATGCAGTTACGTATTTATTGATTTGATAGAAGAACAGTGCCCTAGGCATGTGAGTAGTTCGTCCTTGCAGGAAAGATTCTGTTGAGTACAGTTGTATCAGTTGTATATGATTTGTGGGTCTTCTGTCTATTTTAAGACATCTACTTTTTTATTCAAATAATCATTTGCTGGTTATTTTATATACTGGACTTCTGGCTGTTTTGGATTTTCAGTATTAACTTTCATAGTCTGAATGTAAACCGTGACCACTTCTCACAACTTTGAAAACAGTGTTCTTCATGGCTGGTTTTCTTATATTACCTATTTTCTACGTCTTTCTTCACAGTGACAAGAAGCACTTGAGGAAAAAGTGCTACACAAATAAGCAGCAAGTTCAATAATAGTTTGGTGCTCAGTACAGGCAAAAATTAAGTCCTGCTGCTCTCAGGATGAGGTGCAAAGTAGTTTGTGTGATGCCATTGCTGGAAGCAGCAAAGGTCATTTTTGTGGTTGTGGCTGGGTGAGACCTGGACTAGGTTGCTTGTGCTTTGGAGAAGTAAGTGTAGGAAAATTCATCCTAGCAGGACTGTGAAAGTCTGTAGAAATAGATGTTTATTTATTTCTTCTGCTATAGTTTGAGGGTTGCAACTTGTTTTTGGAGGGACTTCATGGTAGCTATCATGATTATACTTCTCTGGTCCGTGTCCTTAGGTTGTATATTGCTATCCTCTGAAAAGCAGGTTGCAGATAGAATCACAGAATCACAGAATCATCTAGGTTGGAAGAGACCTCCAAGAGCTGTTTCCTCCCAGTTCCTCCTCCTCAACTATCTTCATGACTTAGAGACCCTGCCATCTTTTCATGTCCTATTGTAGGATCTGAATGTGCATGTAGATTTCATTCTGTCTACCACCGCTTCCATGTCACTTGTGCTAAAAACCCTAATCTGTGTGAAGACTGGGAAGGAGGACAAAGATGAATTAGCACATATTGCATCTCTTGCCTCCCTCTCCTACCCCAGAAATGGGAGGAGCAGCTGGAGACAGACTACTCTCCCCTTTATCTCCCCCTCTCTTCTTCAGTGAGCTCATGCTTTCCACACAGGCAGCAAGTCACGGCTGCCCTAAGCAGACACTTAGCTGCAAGTTACCTCTGTAGAAGGATCATTTGTATCTCTCTTATCATCCCTGCTGTGTGGTGTGATTATTGCATACAACCTGTTATCACTGTGGGCATTTTCCCCATTTATTGAACATTGCTTTTCTCTAAATTCATTAACATAAAATAGTTTCTTAATTTGGCATATTATGTGACAGCCCAAGGAGCCAGCAAATAGTCAAGAAAAAGTTAGTTTTATTTATTTATTTGTGAAATATATTACTATGGTCGGTATATTTTGTACTAGCACTGTTGGGTCATGGCTGAGGTGCATATTTTATATCTGTTTTTTATCATTGTTGTTAGTTTTCATTATGCTGACTTTAAAAGTTAGTCTCCTGCTCTTTCTTTTATTCAAAAGTCCTCACTTTTGCCCTCATGAAAAGGGGGAGAGATATGACATCTCTAAAATACTTATGGGATGGGAAAACATTGATTCTGAATTTAGTAACATATCTGTTTTTACTCTTATCCTAGCAAGTAAAAGCCATTTGAGTACTACTTTGCTAACATTTCTGCTTGTTTGTCTTTCTCAGCAAGTAGATACTATTGCAAATTTCCATTATAGAGAAGGGATGACAGAAAGTTTGACACACTATCATTATGTAAAAGAATACCAACTCATTACTGTACTCTTCAGAGTAACTTTTTCCTTACTATTAGATACGATTAAGCCAGATGCAAAATATGAGGGAGTTTATATCATGCACTCATAAAATGTGCTTTATCGTGTCTCCTAAAAACATTATTGACTAACTGGATCTTTCCGCTGCAGTGAGCTCATTTAACACCAGCCAGGAAGAAAGTCTGATAATATGTCTTTGCTTTTCTCAGTTTGCAGCCATTCCATGTGTTTGTTTCTTGACAAACATGAGCTATACTACAAATAGACTTTGTCAGAATTAAAGATAATTAAGATAAGGTCAGCTGCAAAGTCTGTCAACTTTCATTCCATCCATCCTCCAGAGCAATGAGAGTACTTTTGCTGCACAATAGATATGATGCGATTCCATTGCCTCTCCCTGAGAGAAGACAGAGGCCTTTCTGGTAGCTGAGCTGGTTGAAGGTTCATTCCAGTGTGTATAATTAATGACTGTCAGCAATGAAACAAATGATCAACTTCAGAGTTCTTGGAGAAGGAGAAAAAAAAAAGCATTTTTGAAAAAACAACTTTGAAATCAATGTTAAAATAAGGACTCTAAAGGGATCAACATTTAAGGGGGCCACACATAATACCTGAGTTACTTGGGACTGCAATTCACTTTTGTTGGAATCAAATGTTCCAAGAAATGGTACTGAGAGCTATTGTACAAGATATTTTTAAAGTCCTTGTGATATAAGTATAGAAAAAAAATGTCAGGAAACATTATGATTTGTTCTCATCTTTTCTTTTCTTTTTCAAAATCTGAGATAATAAAGCCCTCATTTCACATCTAGAAAGACTTGAAATAATATGCTCTTCAGGGGGGAAACAGTCTGAACAGCAGTTAAGCTATTATTTTCACTAAACCAAAAAATAGGCTTTAATAAAAAGCCTCTTCTTAGCTGTATTGTCCATTAGTAATAAAACTACATCAGACCTATAATATTCTTATTTCTAAAGGACTCTCAATGCTGTTTTTTCTCAAGAGAGAATGGTAATCTATACATTAGTAGCTGATGCATATGTCTGATTGTCCAACCAATTGTGCCTGCCTGCAAAAAGCTGTTTTCTATGTCCAGCTGCTTTTTGTGACACCAGGACGATGTCTCAATCAGCTGATGCACCTTGGTCACCTTAGTTAGTTGGGTCAGTCATTCCTGTTTAAAGAATATGGCAACTTTAATAACCTTTCTATAAAGTGGACAATTCACTTGAGATTGCAAATGCTTCAAATTCTCAATGTATTTGAGAGGCTTAAATGAGATTTTAATACTAAACCAAAGGGATTACTACTTCTGGGAGATGGGGTTGTCTGTGTTTAACCATAGCTGAAACATATACTGAATATTCTGAAGGCAAAATCTTTCATTTTGACTAACATTACTGTCTCCACATATCCCTGTAATGAGGAGGCCCAGGACTTCGCATGTTAAAGAGTAAAGCCCATTGATTCTCATCCTCTCTGAGTTCAGCATCCTGCAGATCAGAAAACTTCCACAGCTTGTGCTCAAGTGCCCAATGGCTTCTTTAAACCAACATATATTAATCTTTATAGCTGGAACCAAACAGAACACAAGAGAATGGCATTTTAATGCAATAAAAGAGCTATATGCATATCTTTCTTACTCTAAGGCCTTTGCCCTGTGATACTAAGTCACAGAAGTTTTGCTTATCCAGATCCTACAGTAGAATCAATGCACTTTATTCTCCGCATAACTTCTTTGGGGGAGATTATTTTAGTCTATCTTCATTCTTAACTGTTACTATTCTTTTGGATCACTTTGCTCCCAGATTTGCAAAAACTGTTGTGTTAATGTTGCCTGTAGTCTGTCAGAGGCCGGAGATTATTACATATTACTCCACTGTCAGGGCTTGATCTTATTTCAGCAGTTATTACTTTCTTCCTAGGAATTATTTTCAGCTAGATCTTTCTCCAGACCTGGCCTAAACTGCAGTCTCAAAACTATGGAAGTGTTAATAACCTCTAAAACTAGTGAAGTCAGTGTTGGAAAGAATAAACAAAAGTGAGAACAGGCACGGATACTAATCTCTTAGTCATCAGATCTACCATTTCCTGAAAAGAAATGTCTTTAGTCATCTCAAAAGCAGCATCTTCTCAGGTAAGTGCAAAGACATTTCACAGTATCACAGTATCACAGTATCACAGATTTCTAGGTTGGAAGAGACCTCAAGATCATCGAGTCCAACCTCCGACCTAACACTAAGTACTCCACTAAACCATATCACTAAGCTCTACATATAAACGTCTTTTAAAGACCTCCAGGGATGGTGACTCCACCACCTCCCTGGGCAGCCCGTTCCAATGCTTAATAACCCTTTCGGTAAAGAAGTACTTCCTAACATCCAACCTAGAACTCCCCTGTCGCAACTTTCGCCCATTCCCCCTCATCCTGTCACCAGGCACGTGGGAGAACAGACCAACCCCCACCTCTTTACAGCCTCCTTTAAGGTAACTGTAGAGAGCGATAGGGTCGCCCCTGAGCCTCCTCTTCTCCAGGCTGAACAACCCCAGCTCCCTCAGCCACTCCCCATAAGACTTGTTCTCCAGACCCCTCACCAGCTTGGTCGCCCTTCTCTGGACTCGCTCGAGCACCTCCATGTCCTTCCTGTAGCGAGGGGCCCAAAACTGAACACAGTACTCAAGGTGCGGCCTCACCAGAGCCGAGTACAGGGGCACAATCACTTCCCTAGCCCTGCTGGCCACACTGCTTCTTATGCAAGCCAGGATGCTGTTGGCCTTCTTGGCCACCTGAGCACACTGCTGGCTCATATTCAGCTGACTATCAACCAGTACCCCCAGGTCCTTCTCTGCCAGGCAGCTTTCCAGCCACTCATCTCCCAGCCTGTAGCTCTGCTTGGGGTTGTTGCGCCCCAGGTGCAGGACCCGGCACTTGGCCTTGTTGAACTTCATAGAGTTGACCTCAGCCCATCGCTCCAGCCTATCCAGATCCTCCTGCAGAGCCTTCCTGCCCTCGAGCAGATCGACACACGCACTTAGCTTGGTGTCATCTGCAAACTTACTGAGGGTGCACTGGACGCCCTCATCCAGATCATCGATAAAGATATTAAAGAGGACCGGCCCCAGTACCGAGCCCTGGGGGACACCTTTCATTGACCTTCCACTCTGTTTATGAGTACAATGCATATCTGAAGCTATTGAATAGTTTAAGTTGGCTTTCTAGTCAGTCTGTCATTAATTAAACCAACAGACAGATATACTAAACATTCTGATTACCTGGTACAATAACTGATATTTTAAAATTAGCTTTATATCCTTTGCAGCCTATACAAGCTCAAAGGTTGTTGGCCAATCTGGTGCATACTCTATTACATGTAGCTTAGTGCCAGTAAGAAGGAGTACTCAAAAGTTCCATTGTGTTTTGATAAACACCCTGTATAGGCAAGGTGTTTCTTCCAGAATGTTATTTATGATATTTTTTCCCTTTAAAGAAATATCCCATTGTAAACTGCTGAAAAATATTCTATTTTTGCATCAAACGTGAAAATTTTGAAGTCATTGGCAGTGTGCCTCATCAGTCCACATGCAGGTTTGAAAGCCGCAGGGAGTTCTGTGCAAGGAGTATGTTTTCTATCAGTGCAAATTTCACCAAGAAGAAAGCTAAAAGCAGGAAAAATTTCCATAATTGCTATTTTTTTATTTTTTAATTGCTATTTTTTTTATGTCATACTGTACCACCATAGAGCTACATGAATGCAAGAAAAAAAATGTTGTTTTTCTTCTCATAGAATAACAGATCTAGCGTGTTGAGGAAAATGGATGCAGGACTTGGATCTGAAGTCAGCAACAAACAACATGATCACAGTTTTTCAGCCCTCTTCTTAGAGGTCAAAGTTTTAGGTGTATGGGCTGAGGCTTGTATTATTGTCAGTCACTAACCTACATCATGGCTTTTCCTGACTGATTTTGGCCAGCTTAAAGAGTGTGTTTCCAATATACACTATGCTATGATACTATGTGGGTACTAGCCAGATACTATGTGGATTACTGGCTATTTAATGGTGGTCATTTTTTTATCTGTAGTCTGCTCCTGCGGAGGCTTTCCATGGGCCGCAGCCTCCTCCAGGCCACATCCACCTGCTCCACCGGGGACTCCTTCATGGGCTGCAGTGTGTAGATCTGCTCCATGTGGGACCCATGGGCTGCAGGGGGACAGCCTGCTCCACCAGGGGCCTCTCTACAGGCCGCAGGGGAACTTCTGCTCCAGTGCCTGGAGCACCTCCTGCCCTCCTTCTGCACTGACCTTGGGGTCTGCAGGGCTGCTTCTCACTCCTCTCTCCCAGCTGCTGTTTTGCAGCTGTTTTTTCACTTTCTTCTATTTGCGTCCACAGATGCACAACCAACATTGCTCACTGGCTTGGCTCTGGCCAGCTGCAGGTCCCTTTGGCGTTATGTGGAACTGGCTCTGATCTGACATGGGGCAGCTACTCGGCTCTGCTCACAGAGGCCATCCCTGCAGCCCCCCTGCTACCAAAGGCTTACCTTGCCTTGTAATCCCAATAAAAGGTGCTGCTTTCTATTTGTCCTGCATGGCAAGGCTTAAAGTAGATTTTTTTTCAAGTTAGCATTGCCGCTTCTAACCTTAAGTTTAGAATCCTAATGTTTCAGGGAAGGAATAGACCTCTAGTTATTCCTTTAAGATAATTTTCTGGATACTCTTTTGGTTGAATGTGACCATAATCTAGCTCACAATTGAGTCTTCTGCCTGTATAGTAAAGCTTACAGATTTATGGGTTGACAGAGGAAAGTTATTTTTCCCTGCCTGAAAAAACAAGCACATTTGTTTCAGATAGCCTAGAGTCATTTACTTCATATCTAGAGTATGAGTGTACTGTAAGTGTCCTTATGAAAATGGAAATTCCTCTCACATCTCAGGGAAGATCCTAAGTAAACTTTGAATTTAATTAATTCATGGAATAAATGAAAATCCACTGGTCAAAGAAGAAGGCAGCACAACAGAAACTGTGCCGTTTTCTGCAACTTTTCCCACAATTGTTCTGTGAACAGATATAAAGGATGATTTATGCATCCCATTACTATAATTCAATTTTTTAATATTATTTATCATTTTTCTGGAATACCATATACTAATAATCATGCTACTTTATTAAAGAGAGGTTCTTTAACTAATTCATTTCACAGAGTTGCTAAGATATTTAGAGCAACTCAGTTCTGTGTTCTTAGCACTTGAGTGGTAGGATTTGCTACGATGAGCAAATCTCTTGGCAACCCCTATACCAAAACATAAAGTATGTAGGCTAATCTCTAAAATACAAAACACTTCCTTCAAGAAGGCTCATAGCAATGGATGCAAGATACCCTTTTCATCCTTGCAGTTAGATGGTTATAAATTCCAGATGATATTATAATTGTAATGTGCTGTCCCAGACGTCAAGGTCTTTCTTACTCCCAGGGGATGCTTTAGTTAAAGGTGTTTCCTGTAGCACAGCAAAGCGAGTGCTACATGGTTTGGATTTCTTTTCTTTAGGACCGGTTACCAGGGGTTCTTGCATATGATGGCATATCTGTGACTGTGGTATGTCAGTCTTTCACACTGGAGAGACTTCTTCCAAACTTTCCCTGTCTAGGAGGCAAATATTTCAGATGTGCATGAGTACGTTACAAGAGTAACATTAGAGTTTGACCCTCTTTTTCTCCCCTGTAAGGAAGATAGACATGGAGTGATATCGTCTTTCCCGTATTATAGTCACATCTTCAATGCTAGCCCTATTTTACTGCATTTTTAAAGGAAATGTCAGAGGGATTACTTAACAAAGGGGCAGGTGGTAAAACTACCAGGAAGATAGTGACAACACATGCAGTTAGGTGCTACCAGGTTTAGAATGAAGCATCCATATGAAAACTGAAAATCAGAAGTGCAAACAGCAGCCAGAGCTTTACCAGATCCTAGTGCAGGCAAGTGGACTTTGATGTTCAGTGGCAGTGGGTATTACTGAAGGGAGTTCCTGCCCACAGTATTTAAAATTTAATTAATTTGTGTTACGAAGGAAATAAGGAGAGGATGTTGAGGTGAGAGAGAGAGGGAATGAACATGTTATTAATACCCTAAAGATGAAAAAATGTATTAATTGCCTTGTTTCTTTTAGCATTCACTATTCTAGACTAACCGCCAAGAGAGGATTATGTGCTAGATTCTGTTAACCTGAATTCTCGGCAGTTAGATACCTTCCAAGGCCATCCAAATTGTTCCATTCAGCCAGAAATTCTAATATGGTCCATAAAGTTTAGACAGTTTCTCCACCTATGCACTGATGGCACATCAAATTTTCATGAGATTAGAATGGCAGGCTTTATGTGGCTAATAGCCACTTTTAGTTGCAATGTTAGAGCTCTAAATTCTGTGAAACCTTAGGTACTATTCTGATCATACCAAATTCAAGTTTGCAAACCCTACTGAAATTATATTTTGAGTGTTATAAAACCTACAGATTCCATGGGCGTAGCCAGAAGAAGCTTTTATACTGATATTTGCCAAATAACTACTGTTCAGCTGAATACTGAAAAAATAAAAGCAATCTTCTGCCAAAGACAATTTGGAAGTCAACCGATCAATAAATGGTGCTCAGGTAAACACTTGTACATAGTCATTTATTCCCTTCAAGCATTAACAACAAGGGATATTCTAACAATTAGCCAATGTTATAGTCTCTAGGAAAAAAAAAAAAAACAATGGGCTGAGTTCATCCCTGTTGTAACCACATTTAAATTCACCTTTTGCAATTATTTAAAACATCTTTTAGGGAACAGCAAATTGGGTCTGGCATTGTATTCATTCAAAGACTACATATTAGGAAGCCTTTATTTATCTGTCTTCTAAAGCCTCCTGAAAAATAGGCGTATCAGGGGTGTAAAATCATTAAATCTATTTCTAAACACACTACATATATTTCTATAAACTTTCACCTGTTCCTTTTTGTTTGTTTTTAATTTGAGTCCAAATTGCAAGAATTTAATTTCTGGATCTTTGTTTCTTTCAGCAAATAATGATGTTGAAGTTATGCTGGGCAACAAGTTGCAGTTTTATTAAAGTAATTTTGCCTGTATCTAAACTGTTAACTAGAGCTTTGAAAAATAATTCTGGCAGGTCATCTACTGTTAGTCTGTGAGAATTTTCTGTTCAAAACCATTTTGTGATGTTTTTACCTATTTACCAATTTGCTTGACTCCTTTTCTCAAATTCATGACAAACCGAAGGTCACTTGAAAGTTGCTTTTTTCAGTGGCATCTTTGACTGCCTTCTATGATATGTGTTAAGAAACCCAGGTCAGTGTTGCATTATTTTTCCTCTCTTATTGGACTACCAAAGATTTTATGGAAAAGTGGAAGAAAATGAGATTTCAAGGGAATAAAATGAATTCTGATTTCTGCGTGTGTTCCTGATAGCTGTGATATTTTTCACAATTTGCTGGTAATAAACAAACTACTAGTATATGCACTCCTGAAAGATGAATGAAAGAAAACTAAACTTAAAGTTTACATCCAAATATGTATAAACATAAATTCAGTGTTCACCAGTGTCAATTGTTGCTTGATATCCTTGTCTGGGTTGATGAGTAGTGCATTTTCAGTCTTTCAGTTTTATTGGTATACTGTATTTAAGCCTTAGTTCTTCTTTTTAATTAGCTAAAAGTATTATGAAGAATGTGTTATAACAAGATATTGTTTCTTCTTATTAGGTACTGGGAAGAAAAAAAAAAAGGAATATAAAGCTGAGTAAATATATTTAATCAGAAAATCAGGATTTTGACATGGCCAGTACAGGTTAGGAAGAATAAACTTTTAAATACAGTGAGACAGCAATTCATTTTCAGATCAATATAATTCACAGTATTGACAGTGGAATTCTTCATTGATCTTGATATTTGAGGAGTTGAATCTACTACACAAGGAACACTTCTTTAACTCATAAAAATGTCTTACTAACACATCTTTCTTGTACACATTTCCTGCTGTCTTTAAAAGATGTTATAGCTTTCCAGACCTGAAGTGTTATTTGAAATTCTGCTGATGTTTTGGGGTGGGATTGGGGAGTTGCCTTTTTTTTTTCCCCAATTGTTTTTAATCTCGATATAGTTCTGTGTGTTATTTTAGCTCTCATCAATAAACTCTTTTACTTAAATGTAACTTTTATTTCAGAATCTAACTTTCAGATTATTATTAAATGCATAAAAACAAGAATTTGGTCTGAATCACTGAAAGATGTACTGAAAATGGCTTTAAAAGCAAAATACCTAAAGAGCTGAGATTAGTGAGGCCATAAGCAATTGCTTCTCGAGTTTACTGAAAGAGGATGCTTTGTGTAATCAGAGATGGAGAGAATGTTTTGGTCACGTTCATTCTTTTGTTAATATGTTCCCTACTTAATGGAAATAAAAATTGACATCAACAGAAAACAACATTTTTCTGGAAAGCTCTTTGTTGTTCAAGTGCAGCATCAAATGTTGATTGCCACTGCACACTTTATAAAGCATTTGAAAGACGTATTACCACCTAACAACCTCCTTTAAACCATGCAAGACATATTCTCCTACTGAAAGAATTTCTTTTGAGCATTTTGTTTGAAGGCTTACTTTAAAGGAGCAAGTCTTCAGGCTTGACCCTCCACAGCTCTGATTGACACCCTTGTGCTTTCTCCCTCTATGTGCTAAAAATGACCAGGATAAATATCAGTTTGGTCATTCTGTAATATGAGAGCAAAACTTGTGAGAAGTGGATTTAGATCCGTCTCTTTAAAAAAAATTCTGCCATAGGGTAGTCAAATATTATGGCCAACTATATGCAAAGATACTAAACCTTTCATTTTGTGAGAACAGATATCAGACTTTTGTCACTTTTGCTCCTCGAACTTTCTCTATAAAGTTCAAGCAGGGACAGCAATGGGCCACATGAGAGTCCTTGCACCTACAGCTCCACCTCTCCATGAGCTGGACGAGGATGCAAAAAGTTCTTGCTTCTTATTGAAAACAAAACAAAACAAAAACCTAAAAGGCAATCTATTTCTCTCTTTCACACACTGGTGCCATCATAGTGTAGATGAGAATGTTGAACGCATTTCATGAGGGAAAGCAAGGATCATACTTTCGTGCTGCAGGGTGGGGTATGTGCTGGGAGCATGGAGACATGAAAATGCATGGACAACCTGAACTTCCTCTAACATGTAAAAGGAACCTGTGTGCTTAGAAGAACTCATTTTGGTTTTGATGTACTGGTGTATAATTAAAATAGCTTTAAACCCCTCAAATATGACTTATTCCTTGGGGTAAGACATTAATATCAGACAGAAGACACAATGGTGTCACTGTAACTGTATCTATAGTAAGGACAATATCCCTATTATTCCACTGGTGAGAACACTCTTCTGATTGGAATATTTAAGTGAGTATAAATTATTCACATGACTTAGCTAAGAGTAAAGCTTCCTTATGACCACTCCTCAGGCTGTGATTGTTGTTATCATCCCAGCAGCTGTAGCACACAGGCAGTGGCAGAGGTTGAGGGACAGAGTGCTAGCTATCAAGTCTACCCAACAGAGGGAAAAGTAGTTCCACTCAGATGCTGACGAAGTTTTCTTCACCTTAGTAGGATCAAGTGTCTAGGAAGAAGAACTTTAAGACAGGGACAGAAGGGATCAAGATGCCAACTGCTATTCCTCTTAGGAATTTTGAATAGATAGAAATGAGCAATGATTTGACAGTCCCCAAATCAAGAATGGCTGAAAGAAAAGGATCTATCTGGCACTTTAATCCAGTGCTTATGATAGACTAAAATAACTGTATCAGGGATGAGTTTCTTGCATGTACACATATATTCAAATATATATAGTGTATATGTATGTATATATATTTATGTATGTGTTTACCAATATAAATTTTCAATTACTTATGGTTTACCAGACATACAGTAAGCTTTACAAGTTACTGTTATTGTGTATCTTGTTAAAAAGAAACTTGTAGCCAGTTTTAAAAATGCGTTATTACCCAAGATATTATAAGGACTTCAGTGGAATAGTGACACTCTACTGCATAAATACTTGTTTCAGTAACTTAAGAGACTGGATTATTTACCTAATGAAACATATATAAAATATTTCTGTTACTAGTCTTCTCTGAAAATTTCCATTTATCACTTTATCACTAAAATCTGTACTTCCCATATGAAGACTACTGGCATCTTCTGAGCTGCCAATAACCTAACATGACAGTGGAATTTGGAGTCCCAGGCCTCAGATATATACACTGTGTGCTTATCTGCCTAGATAAAGTAATTACTTTTCTGTACAATAATTATAGCTATTGCGTGTTGGAAAAATGAAATGTAAAAAGGCAAAGATTAATCAGAAGTCTGTTTACACACTCCAACTTTAAATATACATAGCTAAAATACTATGAAATCTCTCTGATGTCCGTAATTATTTTCCATCTATTATTTTCAAATACTTATCCTTGTGATAGGGTAAGATTAAATACCTCATTATTGTGTCTCTGACTCTTGAAAAACCTCTGTATACTTTCTCCACTTGAAAGTAACATGTATTTGTGTCCCATTCTGTGGCTTTGTGGAGGGTTTCTCCTGAAAACTGCCGTCTATTAAAAGGAAAAGTCACCGTTGTTTAAAAACAACAAAACCAATTTCTGAGAATTAAAAAGCATATCAAAAAGTATACAGCTCTTCGCTTAAATTGTTCAGCACGGTCTAGTATTCTTCAGAACAGTACAGAAAGGAGCCATTTCCTCCTTGTTTTCTTGTCTGTGCCCCTAAAGCTTTGGTAATGAATGAGGATATAAACATTTTGATGTTAAGAGGGGTCACTGTCAGATCTGTACCTTGAGGGCTCTACTGGGGGCCATTGTGATACCTGTTTCCTTTCTGCTAATGAGTGGATCCTGCTTCTTACTGAGATATAGTGAGAGATCAGTATAGCTACCCAAGAGCTAGCAGTGGCTCATCTTTCTTGTCAGGCTCCCTGTACTGTGTGACAAAGTGAAAGGCTTTGGAAAAACCAGAATCATTCAGTGTAATTGAACTAAATGGATAATAGGACACTTATTAGAGCATTAAACAGAAGAATACTCTTTGCTAGCTTTTGCAAAGACTACAGTTCTTTGTCATTTCATAATAGGCATTCACTTAGGAGTCTATTCTTTTTTGTTTGCATTGGGATTTTTAAGATGTTTAACTCCCATCAATATTAATGGTAGTTGTGCAAGTAAACCCTGGGAATTTTGAAAAATCAAAAATGAAGCTTTTGTGTCTCTAGGAAAAATGCAACTAAAAGCCTAGAAAAACTCAGAGCCCATAATTATTTGTTTCTATTACCGGACTATGTGAAAAAGGTGAAAAAGAGATCAAATTGTAAATAAAACCCAACCATGTAAGGACAAATTCTACTCTCCTAACTTAGACTAGATAGTAACTTGCCCTTCAGACAACCTAAGTCTGTCCAGTTCTGTCAGCCCTTTGTGCTGTAAGACAGCTGAAAATAAAGCAGTCTAGCTCAGTGCGATCCTCTGTTTACCAGTCTGAATCCTTCATATACATTTCTCATACTGGGTATTATCTTGTAAGATTGGCATCAACAAGAAACATACTTTTCAAAATGAGGAATCAGGTTATTTAATGTTGTGATTTGAAAATACCAGTAATGCTGGTAATTTCAGCTTTCCTGTTCACCTCTGCATAGATCCAATACTAGCTACTTTGCAGATCATTGATGTCTTTTATCCACAAAACACTTTGCAAAAAATAAAGCAGATTCTCTTGTCATTTAATCAACGCGTGAGAATAACCTAGAACTAGCTGTGAAACTGTTCGCAGCACTTGTAAATTAGGCAAAAACAGGAAGAGAAGATAAATTCTAACAAGTAATCATATGGAGTGTTTGATCTGTATACTTCACCATTGTTAATATCAAAACTTTCATGACAAGATTAATCTTGCAGTGAAAGAATCCCAACTTCTTGTGTTTTTCACCATGCCATTTCTCTTGTTTTACAGTTGGAGAAGCTGAAGTAGGAGTAGGATTGTAAATTGCTCTAGCCCGAAAAGTGAGTGGAAGTCAGAACCAGAACTAACATTGCTGCCCTTAACACTGCTGCCCTTAAACTGAAGTGTCTCACAGTCGTTCAGAGTAACTGTTTCTTGTGAACCTGGCTGGCAATTAAAATGAAAGTATCTGAGTGACAAAGGAAGGGGAGAGAAGGTAATACAGTTCTGCATTCTCTTTTTATTAATAGATGGAAACACAGAAGGATTTGTCTGGTAAAGAGTGCAGCCTGGCTGTGCTTTGTCTCCTTGCTTAGTTGCGACAGTAGCTGAAGAAATGTCTTATTTGTCCCTCACGGTTTCCTTACTAAGACAGTATACTGCTTTGAGCATTTGATTCACACGTATAAAAGGTAGGAATTTTTCTCCACAAGGTATTACAGAATTGAACAGTAGAAACCTGCTCACAGCTTCAGTGAAACTCCTGTCCTTTAGAGTCACCTGTGGCTGTACTAACAGTGAGAACAAAGCTGTGTTTCTTCAGGCAGCGAGTTAGTTTTCCTATTAGTTGTTTGCATCCGTCTTAAATAAGCAAGAAATGGTTTTCAAAAATAAAAATAAAAATAGATTGCTTAGGGAAGCAGCTAAATATACACTTAATAGGCCCAATTCCCATCTCATTTACCCTTAATCAGAATTTACCTAATCAGAAATAAACTCATTAGATTAGAATAGAGTTATATCAAAGTAGAACTAAGATATAAGTCAACCCATTACCTTTGGGAATCCTTTATTATGTTTTCTTAGACAGGAGGCAGACTAATAAAACTCTTACTGTGCAACTGCAAATTATATTTTAGTAAGACTTTCAGCGAGGTAGCTGTCCCGTTTGATTTACTGAATATTTATAGAGACCTTTTGAATGCCTGCAATAATTCCCCCTCCCTCTTTTATTTTTTTCTTTTTCCTTCCTTTTTCTAATTGGGAACATTCCAGTTGCTTTCCACTAGATGGCTACACGGAAAGCAGTTTTGCAACGAGCAGAGGCAGGCAGCATTTTTCCTGGTGTTTGCTCTCTGTGTTGAACCCTGCTGGGGTTGGGATTTGGGTGTGAGATTTCCCTCTGTTATGTTAGCTGCACAACAAAAGATTTAAGGTTGGAGCTCCTAGGTCTTCTTTAGTAACATTAACAAAATAGTAGAGTTTAAAATTTCCATGTTAGACACTCAAAACTTAGGAAACTTATTTGCCGTTTTTTGTTTGTTTGTTTTTTGTCTTTTTCAATTTAGTCTGTGACTATTTAATGCAGTTGAACTTCCCAAGGCTAAAAATTCTGTTTAGTAGGGGCTGGAGAAAGTCATTGCCTTTGAGGAACCTGCCTCAGAGCTTGCAATGTGTCAAATGAGATGATCAACGTTCCTTTCTTAATTCAGCACTGCTTGTATGCCAAGGCTGCATTGAACAAACTGTAGGTTCCCACCAGCAGATTGAAGTAAAATCCTGAGTGCTGTGTGCAGTAGACCTTATCATTGGCCCCTGTTATATGGCAGATATAAGAACAGGTGTAGTCTCATGCAGTTTATGCTATGCAGCATACTAGGCCATAATGCTACAGCAATTAATGCCACATCTGTTTCTGACTTTATCACCTGCAGTACAACTTTGATTCAGAGCAGGTGAAGTCCCATGTCTTTGTTCTCGCCAAATTACCCAGAACACCTTATTCCAGCTTTCTAACAGTCATAAGAGGACATAGGGTAGCTGCTTCAGTATAAAAATTTGCCAGGACAATATTCTTTCCCTAGTGTTTTCTGAACAGGTTTGAATTGGGATGGTAAATACATACTAGGTCAGCATTTGACAGTAGGGGTTTCGATCTTGTAATAGAAGCCCAAAGCTACTGCTTCATTCTTTCTTTTCTGAAACTAACTTAACTAAAAGGGCGTGAACATTGGATGGTCTTAAATAGGATCAGAAAGACAGGGTAGGTATGATTTCTTTTAGCTAACAGCAATGCATAAAGAACTTTTCCTACTTGTAACAACATGTTTGTTTTTTTTTTTGTTATTGGACTGCAGTACATGAAAGAAATGAGTTATTTGTGTTTTTTAAATAGGAAGCATCCCCTATGAGATGACTTCCTCAATGCCTTCCAGCCTGTCTGTGGCAAACCTGGGAAGAATACAAATAAAATGCCATGAATCCCAAAAGAGATGGGTAAGGGGGGAAAACCAAACTCTAATGTTGCAGGGATTTTAGTTTATGGGTTTGGCTGGAGGGAGTAATATAGCTAATATTGGTAGAAAAACTACTGACTTCTTTACTCAGAATGTAAGCATGCAGGCATCCTAGAAAAAGTTTTCTTTAAAACCCTTTTTGTACCTAAATGTGCTGAATCTGGAATTTACTCTCCAAAAACATAAAGATGCAAAGAGTAACCAAAAAATAAACTTAGAACAGTGGGTGTTGTGTCATGAAAAAATAGACTGTGACAGGATGGACAAATCCTACTTAATTTTTATGATACTTTTTTTTTTCTAGATTTAATATAATGTTTTAATAAAGCCTATCAGTTATGTTTGTATATCAAATTACATAGCAGTTTTAATTCTGATTTATGTTAACCTAGCTTTGCTCCTATTACAGAGCATAACTCCCCTTTGTCTATTACCCTTTCAAGCTGTAGCAACAGCTCTGAAACTCTCCTCACAGGCCAAAATTTTGGTGGTTTTTGTGAATCTATACACTACCACCACCCCTGAATCTCTGTTTTCACTCTTCACTTTCTATATCTCTGAATATTACTATTTTTATTGTGTTTTAAGGTATGAATCTCAGTCAGGATATAATCCTCTGTGTTCTTCTACTGTAAATTAGTACAGTATTTTCTGTGGGAATGTATGTAGGTGTAGAGATAGAAATAGTTGTCTTTAAAGTTCACAAAATGAGTGTAAGTCAGACTTTTCTACAGTTTAATTTTAAAATATTTTTGAAGGACGACCTGCTGCTTTTCTTGCAGCCTCAGTTATGCTGTGTGGGAATATAGTTCTTCTGTGCCAGTGGTTTCTGGTATATCCATTGCTTTAATGAAACTCTGTTCTGTAGCTTACATACAACTAGGGAATAAGGGTGAGAAATGAGAAGTGCCCACTACATCATCTGACTGTATGCTGTATGGAATTCCATATGCTGGAAACTTACTCTCAGAGTTAAGGTAGTTCTTACACAAATCCTAGTTCTTATTCATCTTTTATCATTGTCTGTGATTTGGCATAGCCTAGGTGTATCTTGAAGTAAAGAATGGTGATGCTGTCGTAGGAGGGGGCCAAATTTGGACTTGTGCATGCACAAGTGACTGAGAAGACCCACACACTTCAACAGCTGTGCTCAGTTCCCAAGCAGTAACGTTTTGAAGAATCAGAGATTATAATCAACACAGTAATTGTAGCACTCCCAGTATTTATGTTAGGCCTAGGGACCTCAGTCGTATTTACAAGGTACCACATAAATATATAGAATAAATTCAATACATTTTTTCATGACCTTACCTACGTCATGAAGTTCAGCTCTTCAGCAGCTGCCAGGTCTCCAGTTCTCGCACTTAGAAAAGAATCGAGGACTTCTGTTGAGTGAACTGTTCTTGTGTACGTGGTCACTGGTCATTGGAAAAATAAGTCAATAAACAGGTGATGAAAATGGAAGGCCTATAAAGTGAGGGGGTGTTATGAAAAGATAGAGGATTATAGCTCATGAGGCTTGGTTTTCATTCCTAGCTTTCTCAGTGAATTTCATTAATGATTTTGGAAGTCACTGTGCCTTGCTTTGCTTCAGCTTCTCCATCTACGTGTCCATCTCTTAAGCCACTTTAAAAAGGGGTAATGATAGTATAAGCATCAGGTGTTTGTGCTAAACACAGACAGTGATGCTGCTAAACTCAAAAATCATTTTGTTCACCTTAGCAATTCATCTCAGAATTACTGGCATGGTAAACCTGTTTATCCTGTGACTGACTTGCATTAACTGGAACTGAAACATGTATAAGTCATTCCTTTTTCATCTCTGGCTCCCAAAGACACTAAATATACAATGACTATAACTACTTTTCAGATCACTATTATCATCAGCAACAAGGCCAATAAGCGAAGCGCTCTTATCCATTATGCAGAGATAGTAACTACAATAAAAACTCAGTTTTAAGTAAACAGACAGACAAAAATCTTGTTTTCTGTAAGTTTCAATCATGTTGCACAGTGGTGTGCATCCTTGCCAGAGGAACGTTCTTAGGTTGGCATTGAGGGTAAGGAGCTGCGCTGCTGACTACCATGGATGGGAGCCAAGTGGAGCACCTGTGTTAATTCTTGTTAATTGCCTCCCAGCAGGCATCAGCTCCATGTGGGCTGCACAAGAAGAACCAGCTTCAAAAGTCAGCTTCGATGGAGGAAAAAAAAATAAAAATTCAGCAGCAATTAGGAGATGGTCAACCATTCATTCACAAACAGTAATCATGGTTAGGTTCCTCACAATCCACCTCCACTTTGCATACATTCCCAGGCAATAGACAAAGCTCATTGCTCTGACAGCATTTTTTTACTGTCTGTGTGTTTTCCTTATTGCACTCAGGGGCTGCTGTGGGAAAAACATGAATGCATTCAGTAGCTGCACAAAGTATATAGTGGAATACTGCCAGACCAGCCAGTCAGCTCTTCACTTGTTGCAGCTCTGTGAGTAGAATCATAATCTGCGTGTATGTATGGAGGGGAAAATAATCTACAGTAATAGTGGAACCCACAAAAGCCAGAAAATTCAGTGCTAACTCTGAAAATTCTGCACTCTGTACAGCTCGGAGTGCCAAACTACCTCGGCTAATGTGAAGGGATTTCAGCAATGCTGTGAAGTTCAAATACTCTTTCAACAGATACTTGCTGTTTAGAGAACCTCCACCCAAATGCTTGCCTACTGATTAGTTAAATTTGACAAGCAGCTATCGTTCCTATTCTGTATTGCTTTTCATCAGCTTAGTGTATATTCCTCATGTTCCTTTCCTGTCATGTTTGGATAACTTCTTTTCTTTTAGCTTGCTTAGTTCCCTTGTTCCACTTCCAAGCACTCAGTTTCCCAACATTTTTTCCAGTGCTAGAGAAATGCTTTCATTTCCAGAGGACTCTGTTGCTCTGTTTGATGTCATATGTACTAAAGGACACTCTGAACTCTGTTGTATCAATTGCTGAAGCTTAGGATGCTTATTCTATACCATAGAGAGGGGAAAAGAGAGCTGGGCAGAATTTTCAAATCTGAAGAACTTTAGTATGAATATCACACTTACACAGTTTTGTCCTAATCTGTCTGAGACTGTAAAGACCTGCTGTTAATTATTTCTGGTGTTAATTAGCAATTCTCAGCATGGGACACAATAAGGCTGATGGTGTATCATTTGACTAGAAGCCAGATTCCTCTATCCTCAGAGTCTTCAGATAATGATATTTGGAGATACTAAGACAAATTGCTAAGTCTAAAGACTTAATTCCTGTTTAAGTTTTGATTGTTTGAATTAGAACTTCTCTGCTGTGATATGCAGGCATCTGTGATGGTCTTCATCTGTCCGTGTTTAGACAACTAAATTTTCTACAGCCTAGAGGCACACATTGGGACTGACCACCTAGTCAACAGCAAGAAAACAGTATTATTGAAGTACAGTGACTCATACAAGGTAAGGCATAAAATTTTTCTCTGCAACTGTATTTCTCTCCGCTGTCCATAAAGGATCCACAGTAGATCACCAAATCAGACAGAGACAATTAATCTCTGCAACCTGGGAAGAAGAATTCTGCTTTTGGTGCCTACAAAGCAAAAGATGCACCTTTTTTCTGGCAAATGTTCCTTAATGCACATTTCCTCAGCAGCTTTTTTATTTGTTTTGTGCCTCTGTTATAACAGGTTTGGTTTGGCTCTGTGGGAGAATGTCCTTTTTCATTGTGAAACACTAGATGCAAGATATAGTTACCTTTTTTTCTAACTTCATAGCAAAAGAAAGTCATGTTTGAAGACCATAAAACAAATAAAAATTATTTAGCATTTAATGTCTTTCATCCTACTGGATGGGTTAGTCATGAGATTTGGATTTAAATGTTGGGGTAGAACTGGATAACTCTTTTCCTATAATGCAATAATACATAATGATTTTTTTTGTTTGTTTTTTCAAATTAATTTGAAACTTAGCAATAATATAATTATTCTAGTTGTAATGTACTCAGCAGTGTGAATTTCTGTGATTTGATCCAAGATCGAGTTTGCAGAGTAGATGAACATTTGTGGATTAACACACAGACTCACACATGCTACAAGTGCTACAGCTAGAGCTCTGCAAATAACTTGTTTCCTACCAAAGTGGAAGCAAATTATGAAAGAATATTTCAGAGTGAAGGAAATCAAAATTACATTAATGCCAAGATGGCACTAATTGACTTTCAGGTTCAGAAGTGACACTTCAGTCAAAACAGCATTAAAACATTTACAAGTGACTTCATGTTTTCATAGTTAAATTTATTTTTAACAAAAAATTAAACAGTTCTAAAATGATTAAAAGAAATTCTACTAGGAATTTTTTCTAAAACAACTTAAGATTGTAATCAGCACTTCAATTAATGTGAATATATGTTTCTTAAGTGAAAGAATTAATAAAAACAATTTACTTGGTTGGTGTTGCAATCAAGTTGCAAAACATGAGTTTTGAGAGATCTAAACACAGACAACCCAAGTAGCAACCAGAGGTAAAGGAGAACGAAGAAAACTTCATAGTTTGAATATTATACCCAGGGAAAGATTTAAAAAGCGTGTAGTAAATTTGCTTATTTCTCTATTTTCACCTTTGTAAATCTTACTATCGCTGTCTTATTACTGCAGCATATGAACAAGCACAGAGCGTAGAATGTAGGGACTGAGCTGTGTTTATATCAAGAAGTAGCATGGGATATTAATTAACCTGAGGATCCCCAAGGAGCTTAACAGTGTCCTTTATGGGAGGAAAGCATTTGCTGAGGGAGATAACCTCCTGTGGCCCACTTTCTAGGGTGGGCCAGCAGACTTTTCCGAAAAACACCATTGCCCTGTCCCCCCTGCATCTCTGTTTCCATTGGTCCTGCCCTCGATGGTTTCTTTGTCCCCCCCAAAAGGCAATGGTTATGAAAATTGGTCAAAACCATTGCTGACTCACCAGAGAAAGTTTTTTATGATGGAAGATTGCTTACAGGAGGCAAGGAGGTGTGTATGCTCATGCTGAACAAGCCATGGCTGAATGCATTCCCTGGACATCACATTGTGTGCCTTCAGATCACAGTGGTCATTACAGTTTGGCTTTAACTGTGTATGTGGGTTGATCTGTATGAGATTGATGAGACACTTATTCCTAACAAAGAAACATTCAGGGGACACACTGTCTACCAATGCGTATGATAGATAAATTAATTAATTCCGTTCACACACGCATACCCCATCTCTTTCTTGGGAGGAGGAAGCTTAGAGGAAGGTCAGAAGTGGAAGAAAAATCAGAATTGAAACTCTATGAGAAAGTTCTGAAGTTACTTATTCCTGATTATTATTGGAAGTGGTTAAGCTTTTGAAGGGGAAAAGCTGCTATGTGATCAAATGAAAATAATACAATAGCAGCAGTGGAAGTGCAAGTACGGTTACTCTAAATTGATTTAAACTGACAGGGGAAGTAACAAATGCTTGTTTCCCTTGAAAAATAGGGAAAAATGTGTTTTCATATTTTTTAGGATCTGAAAGAGAAAAAGGTTAGTGTCTTTTAAATATTGAAGTGGTTTCATTTTGCAGAGTTCAAATATATCCTCATATTTAGGAGAGGGAAAAATAGGTTTCTTTTCATGTCTTTATAAAAGTGGTAATCAAACGACAACCAGAAGAGTAGAGTTTAACGTAGAGCTTTTGGTAAATGAAAGTACCGACAGTCACTTCAAAATTGTAAATAAACTCTCCAAGATGATGTCAAATTAAATACAGATTATTGCCCTAATCGCAAAACAGTTATTACTTTACAGGCATGGGGGGAGCAGATACCTTTTGGTAAAAAACTTCCAGAGAAAAACTCAAATTTTCTCAAATAAAGTAGCAATGTCAGGGGAGAGTAGTTGCATTCCACAAAGAAAATCATACTTAAAAAGTAATTTCTTGTGGAAACTGGCTTTAGTTATTTTTTCTTAGTTGTTCCTAGCTGTTTTGGTAGAAACAGCTGTATTAAAAATGTGAGACATTTAAAAAATAATAATAAAAAAAAAACTAATAACATGAAAATAGTGAAAAATGTTGATTTACAGAAGACTATAAAACATCCTTTTCCTTTGACAAAATCATAGCCAGCTGTATTTAGTACCCTTTAATTATGTATTTGATCCAGAATGTCATTTTTGCATCCTGTTTTCCCCAGCTGATTTCTGAGTGAGCAGCTTTAAAGAATACAGTGGTAACTGGGTCATCTATATTTTTGGTGTGACTTGAAAGAGAATAAGTTTTCCTCTCTAAGGAAAACTTGAAATGTATTTGGTTTTAGCTGTACAAGGAAAGAGTCCAAAGTGAAAGAATCAAGTATCAAAACAGAATTCTTGTTTTCTGGAAGAATTTATACAGGACAAGTTAAAATGATGTTTGCATCACTGTAGCTACTAGTTATTCTGTGTGTTTACACTCTTCACTTCGGGTGAAGAAATGTTCTACTGTTAGCAGCTTTCAGGAACCTGTACCAATACATAGTCAAGTGAGGAAGAGCTTTCTCACAAACACCATTATTTCTTCTCATGACTGGCAACAGGGTAAAAGGAACAAAATGATGGAGCTGACAAGAGTCCCATGCAGCAAACAGAGAAGCAGTCTTATCGCATCGTTGTTTTTGATGGACCATTGGTCTAGTCTTTAAACCTTATACCTTGTCTGTTATGGAATCAAATAAAATAAGGAGCTAGGTACTAGCACCTTAAAAAAAAAAAAGTTTTAAAAAGATTTTGTCTCTTTCTCCTCTTCTCATAGACCTATGAATTGTTTTCACTGGAGTGTGCACCTGAGGACTGCCAAGTGGTAGGGCCCCAGGCATTATTCTAGGAAATATTTGTCAGAAACCTGAAGTTTTATAACTTGAACTGTAAACTCTTGTTCTCACTGTAGTGGGTGGAAATGGGGGACTGTGAGCTGGTTGAGTACAGACAACCAGATTGTGAGCTGGCTGAGCACAACCTGCACTGTTTCAGGGCATGCCTGAGGAGCTGTGAGAGCTGCGAGATGATGCACCTCAAGGCCCCAGCATCCTCCAGGGAGAGGCTTCCCTGCTGCTGACTTCAGCAGGAACTGGTGCCATGGTCATTCCACCCAGGCTGGTTTTGCCATGGGAGCAGAGCATTTCCCTATTGTGATTATCTTTATCTTCATCATTATCTGTTCAGGCTTATTAAGTTTATATGGGATTGTGATTGTTCATTAAGCCTTTTCTGTCTGCTTGGAGAGGTAAAAGTATTTTTTATTTCTCCCGTGGCAAGGGCCGCTTAATTTTGACAATAAGCTATCTGTTCTTACTGTTCCCTAGGTATTTCATTGACAGTTACAGTGGCCCTTTCAAAACAGAGACTTAGGCATAGCACTGTAAAAGTATTCATCTCTCTCTTTGCAGTTCAACTGAATGACGCTCAAAAATGTAACTAAACCCAAATACATATAAACTCGGAGTGGGGGCTGGAAGAGGAAATGTCCAATTGATATTGGACACTTTTGTCCAATAAGGTGTCCCAAAGCACCTTTGTTTGGAAATTTCTGATGCTGACATTTCTACCCACTTACATAAGCTAGATGACACTGCTCTGAAACAGATGAAGCATCTGTCTTGGATATTTATAAAAATGCCACTTTTAGAAATGTATGACTAATTGTTTAATTATTTTTGTATGCAGAAAGACCAGATGTGAATCACTATCTGGGCTGTCCCAAGCCTGCAGGTGTTCTGTAGTGACCAAAGGATATTTTCAGTCTCTGCTGCTGAGCATGGTGTTGTTGAGGATAGCTTTGCTGAAGAAGGCTCCAAAAACCCTATCTCCTGGCAAGGCTTCACTCTGTGGCCTTGTGTCAATGGCAGGACTGTTCTTGTGAACCTCAAACCTGCACAGCAGCATAGACATGATGCCAACCTTACAGCCACTTTCCCACTTCTCTCTCCATGCATTACTTCCCAATATAGAACAGAAAATGTACTACTCCTAACTAAGAATCAGCTAGGGCTCTGCTTGAGAGGTTTGATAGAGCCAGGTAAATCACAGCCAGCTTTTGGCAATAAATCACAGCCAACTGGGCAGTAAAAGCTATCCCCATTAAGTTCACCTTCTCCCTGGGGTGGCGCAGCATCTCAGCTGGGTGTGCAGCTCCTTCTCTGACATCCATGACATACATCCTTCACACAGCCATGGAGTTGCCAGGTATCAGGTGGCACAACCCAGGAATAGATGCTCCTACTGGTGGCACAGAGTTTGATGGCACAGAGTACAGCGATTGCCTTTCCAAAAAAGTAATAAAGTTTTTATCACACAGCATTCATTACCATCCCGATGCCTTCTCAAGAGGTTTAGCGACTTGCATTTCTTCCAAAATCTGAAGGACAAGCGCCTGCTACAGCAACCCTGGAAAGACCTGCCTTCAAGAAGAGCATGCTAGTACTGGTGGGGTCAGAAAATTCTCTTACTGCATGCAAGTTTCCTAAGAATTATATTGCCCTCATGGCTCTCATTAAAAATGTCCAGAAAGTGAGGAGGCCACAGCTGATATCTTTAAACAGGAAGCAACACCAATGCAGTGTGATGGTGTGGCACTCAAAGGCACTAGGAAATATGGGCTATTAGTTTCTGGCCCAGCACAGACTGCAGAAGGGACTCATTTGACTTTATCTATCCTGGCAGATACTTTTGCTCTCAGTGAGTGCACTGCTGTCCTCTTTCACAGCACTTTTGTGGGTTTTGTTTTGGTGTGGAAGCAGAGGTATTGTTTGATTTGTTTAAATAAGAGTGTTTTCAACCTTTCCAATTGCAGTCCCCTAAATATTTTCCAGCAGTTGTGCACCCTGTTATCTAGCAGATGTAACTGTATTGACAATAGGCTTGCTTCCCTGTGTGACCTTTCACAGACCCTTTAGAAGTTGCTCTTACTCTGCAGGGATTTTTCAACCACAGGTTGAAAATGGCAGGTCCACATCATTAATATCCTTCTAGCTAAATCTGCAGCGCTCTCTGCAGCATTGTGCATGGGCTAGATGGCAGTACAGCACACTGTGTTTTTACCTAGTTGCTGTGGGGCAAGCTTCCCCCTGCTGCACGCAGAGGCTAAAGGCATCCTCCAAGCATCTTTTTCCTCTAGATTTTGCAGCTACTGTGCTGGTACAAAATGTGTATCTTACTTCTTCCACAAAAACTGAGTGGAGAGAAGGGGGAGATGAGTACATGCAGGTGTTTTCTGCATTGTCCACTAAGCACAGAGCTAGATCACCAAAATCCATCCTGTGGCAGTGGATTTGGGACAGTAAAAGATTGTATAGCTTACAAATTTTTATCAGGGTAAGGAAGTGGGTAACAACTATTCCCCAAAGTACTGTATCATGAACACAGTATGCTATGCAACTGGGCTAACATACCATTGACTTCAGAGAAAAAGTTATGTGTTTCAACTAAGCTCATGTTTACACGATCCCTAAAAGATTACTTCCCAAAACTAGTAGCAACAACATGCACCTACAGCTGTGTACTGCCTTCAGCAGCAGCCATTAACTCCCCAGAAAATAAAACCTGTCAAGACCACACGGGTAAACTAATTCCTGACTTTCAATAGCAAAATGGGGAGCACTGCACCCTTTGTGAAGAGATGAAAGCTTTGGCAGGAATGTGAAAGATCCAAAGAAAAAAAGTCTCTGAGTAAGTTTTGATTTACAGCATGGCCCTTTTTCCCTGTACAGCCTGCTCAATGGCTATTCAATGGCTTTCTGATATTCTCAATGTGAAATCTGCATTGGTAAAAAAAAAAAATGCCACCTGGCTGAGTAAAAAATTACTAATGACCTGGTCCAAAGCTAATCGAAATAAATCCTAGTGAAAGGGCTATAAACTGATGCTTTTTCAAAGACTAAATTGGATTTTGGATGAAGCTCTAAAGGGGCCAGTCACGTGGGAGATGTTTTACCCACAGTGCTTTTATTTTTTGTCTCCAAATTGCACGAGCCCAGTGGTGGAATTTGGGGTGCAGTCTGTTTGCTGTCTCCACTGGCAGGCAGAGGGAGGATATTTCTGCGTTGACCCACATAAAATCTGCTCTGGTGAATATCTCTGGATGTTTGCATGCACACACACAAACAAACACAGAGACTGAAAAAGCATCACAGGGGTTATAAAGTCAAATAAAGACACAACAAATGGCAAAATGAAGGCAGTATAATTCTGTGTCACTGTTGTATACTGAAGGGCATTTTTCTGATGTTATTAAGGTCAATAATAATGTCCTTTTAATGCACTTATGAAATTGCCTAAGGATTTTAGTAGCAAATTAAAACAAAAAAAATCCTATTGCTTAGCATTGTGTTGGCACTCAGTCTGATCATAAACAGGGATTAAACTTTTTAAGGGTGGGTGAGATCTCTTCAGTCCCATGCCATCCTAGAAGACAGCGTCATACACTTTTTCCTTTCCTGTTCCTGGCTCTGGTTCACCTGGTTGCTCCAGTCTGTCTTTGAGGCATCTCCACACAATTTTCAGTTGCCAGCCTTCACTGGTCTTATTTTCTGCACTCCTCATCCCAGTTGCAGGCTCTTCCTGAGCCCCAGCTCCCACCTCCCTGTTCCTTGGCTGGTTTCCTCTCCTAGCTGGGTTTCCAGTCATGCTGAGTAGGTGTGCTCCAGGCTATTTCCAAACACCTTTTCTGATCTAATCTTTGATTAAAGTTACAGTTGCAAGGAAGGTCCTGCTTAATCTGTTCTGTATCAAGCTCAGTGATGATAAAGTAGCTAAAGAAATAACCCGTGAAGCCTGAAAAGTGTCTTCTTAGCACGTACAAACTGATTTTTTAATGGTCTTGCAATTTGGCCAAATTTTGCCAAAATTTCATGTCCCCAGCAAAAATCTGTTCCTATGTCAAGCAAGAAGTCTCCCATGAATTTCAGGAGACAAATCATAAGAAAAGATGTGCTACTCAAGAAAAGGAGCGCTAAGTTTATGTGTTTACTTTTACCAGGAAAGAGACACCTATATTTCCATTGTTTTGTTTACAGAAAGAATGTATTCTCTTGGACTGAAATGAAATTAAACAAATGCAAACACCCTGCAGCCTGTCTGAGCCTGATAATCAGAATGGTAAAATTCACCCATAACGCTTAAAATTTGGCAAAGTCATAAGCAGAGTAAACAAGCCTTGCAATATAAAACATTGACTGACATAAAATTAGGCAATGCTATCAGCTCTACCTATAAAGTTACCGTATCATGGAGCCATTAGAAGGTGAAAGGAGAAATCCAAAACAAAAACCAGTACAAAAGGAAGGAGCTTTAATGGCTTAGAAAAAATAACAATAAGGTCTCTACTTCAGCAGTTTTGGAGTCTCAGGAGATAATATGCTGGGTTCTTTCTTTTGCCTGCTGTATAACAGAGCTGAGAGAGAAAATTGATTTTTCATGCAAAACATTGAGTTGCTGTTCACTTGTAATTTAATTTATTATTTTTATACTCCACACATAATTTGTTAGGGCTCTCTCCTATCTCTATAACATTGCTGAAAAAAGGTAATATTGAACAGTTTGCTAGCAATATTAATTTGCTGTATTATAGACATTTCTCTTATCATCATTACTATTGTTTCCAGGCCATAAAATGTAACTGGTGTGTGAGCATGCAAGTATTTGCAGACTAACAAAGCGCTGCGCACTGCTAGAACGCATCAGTCACGCAGGTAGGTGGCATACCCACAACATCTCCAGGCTAAGGATTGTGTCACAGCTTGTGTGGAGAACTGGGTTTGGGGCCATTTTTTTAAAGTTGCTCATCTGTTTGCACTTCCTTTTTTTTTTTTTTTCTGCAGATAAAAGCCCTAATCTCTACAGCTGAGGATCTTCCTCTTGAATTGCTATGTTGTTTGCAAAGCATGATCCACCCATGGATCTGCCATCTTTACTCCAGGAACAATCTCTTCCAGCTGCTGGCGGAGTTCCTGAGGGTGTGTTTGTGCAAAACACAAACATATTTGCACCTCTTGGTGCAAACAAGCCAGAGGAGCTGGAGAGGATGTGCTCCTGAGGAGGTAACTGAGACCTTTTGCCAACTGCCCACTTGTGATTGGAGGGGGAAGGCTGGTGGACTGACCTACTGTGGCTGGTGTTTCTTGTGAGCCCAGTGCAGTTGCCCAATGTGGACTGAAGTACTGAACTGAGAGGGCCTCTGGGAAAGCCCTAAGGATGGCTGT
Source organism: Anser anser (assembly GCF_964211835.1). Taxonomy (NCBI): domain Eukaryota; kingdom Metazoa; phylum Chordata; class Aves; order Anseriformes; family Anatidae; genus Anser; species Anser anser. The sequence goes on from NC_139720.1 coordinate 73,794,377, forward strand.
TTTGTGGTTTTGTTGCCCCCCCTCTTTTTTTTCATATAGATGTTATGAAGTTTAAGCTCTAGCCTCTGTCCAGGGGAAGGGTCCGTTGCTCCCCTGGCTGTGTGGATGGCTCCCTTAGGAGGTAAAATGCATGCTGCTCGATTCAGCCCGAAGTGTGCTGATGCAGGCTGTCCTGAGCACCACGAGCGGGCTGTTTGGGACACCACAGCACAAGGGTGCCCAGGTGAGTCAGTCGGGTTGTGTTTGCAGCTTCATTTTCAGACGGATTCAGCAGCTCCATCTTTCAAACCCAATTGTGTCTTTGTATCCTGCAGGTTTCAGAGCACAGAGGGCTGCAAAGTTATTGTCTAAAGCAGAAACTGTAAGATTAAGTATCAATGAAAAAAAAAAGTACTCCAGCCATTACCTTGTCTGTTGAAATAATTTTCTCTCTTCCCCTTTGAATCTGGTATATGATATTCTCCTTTTACATATTTCTAAAAATAATTTCTGAATAATAATAATTTTTTTCTAATTTTTTTCTATTTTTTTCTAATTTTTTTCTAAATAAAATTTCTGAACCTAGCTATGAGCTGAATTATGCCAAGGTTAAATTTGCTGTAGTTTAGGTTTTTCTCAACTTCTTTCTCTTTAGCTATAATCCTGGCTCACTCTTAGTTTAGTTATTAAGTGGTTCACAGACACTAAATTTGCCCCCAATTCTTTTAGTTTGCAAGCCAAGATAGGTAGCCCACCAACTGGAAGTTATTATCAAGTTTCTGTAGGTAGAAATGAGTAGCATTTATTTCAGTAGCCAAGCATTTCTAATCAACAGGTTTTGTTCTCAGTTACCACACACGTCCAAGCACCCCTTTGCTAGTGAACCTTTGCTACTTAGCAGACCTAGGGCAGGAAGGAACAATGTGTCTCCTTCTTTCATAAAAGCTTTTTTCAACAGCCTGGAAATGCTGGAGATCAGCCATTTCTATTGGGGTCACCCTATTAACTGCTAAGGTTACACTATAGGAAAAGCTGTGTGTGCATAGAGGAAAAGCACAGCCAAAAATTTAGTACAAAATGCCATTCCTTAGTCAAACAGAATAAAAACTGGATTACACAGAGAGGGCTTTTCTTTTATTTGTCCAAAATGAATTGATGTGCATCTATGCAGAAGGTGCAATTCCTGTAATAAATGCTGAAGAATATCTGCAAGTGACTTATAGCATGGGGTTGGACCTGAGGAAGTGACTCAGTACACAGGAAGGTGAGGAACACCATTTCCTTTCTTCAAAGAGATGATTGAATTCAGTATAAATAAGACAGATACGGGCAAAAGTTCTCCTAGGTAAATGTCTCTTAGCTGATCCAGCATTTGTGACTTCCCTCTTTGCTAGGTACTGATTGCTATGCCGGCAAGGAGGGCCCTTGACACTAGCCAGTCTGTCCAAGCTCATCAGCAAGACACTTCTGGAACAGCCCTTATTATATACCACTGTGTTGCAGTACAAGTCCACTCCAAAACTCAGCAGCAGTGTTTGTGCCCTTGTGTGGTTCCAGGTAGGTCCCATCACCCTGACCAAGGCTATGGGGCATACTCCAACTACACAAAATTAAGAGTATGTGTAAAAGTAACTACGCAGCCATGGCTCCAGAATTGCAATCTGCTCATCTATTTTTACCCTGCCACAGGTGAAGTACCGCAGTACTTGCACCACAGGGCAAGATTCAGTGTTGGAGGGTGGTTATCCCAGGCACCTCCTTCCCCACCACCCACCCATGGGTGCCTGCCCAGCATACTCTGCTTGCTCACAGCTCTGGACATGCCATCCAGGGAGGCTCACACCTCAGGAGAGAGGTGAGAGCTGTAACATGCATGATTTCACCGGCCTGGTGTTAATTGTGAGAGTCCTAAAAAGCTCTATTTACTGCTTGTCACTCATTGTCAGTTCCTAGAAGGAATAATTCCAGGGAAGAAAACAGGTGTTTCTAAGCTAAGAGGGTACTTCTCATATCAAATAAGACACTTGCCATCTTTTGCGCCTTTACTAATGCTGGTATTTGAAGGAATGACACCAGAGTTGCAAAGTACAGCATAAAAAGGTTGTGAAATGTCAGTGATAAGGTTGCCCTTCCAGTGTATTTGGCAGAACAAACCTTAATGATAGGTTTGGGTATTACTGTTTTTTTTGTTTGTTTGTTTTCTCTCCCTATGGGGCCATGTCAACAGTGGACAGTAGTATATTCAGCATTTTATAATGTGGAAGGCTATTCTCATAAGGCCTCCATGTCTCTTGTTATTGAAATAGCAAGTTGCTATTTGGGTGGGAGGCTTAGGAAGGGAAATTAAGTTTTTATGGTCTAGAGGAGCTGGCTGCTGCCATGAAGAACTAGATTCTCCCTGTTCTTCAGGAATAGCCTAAAACACCTCTTTGCAAAGCACAGTGCAGTCCATGTACAATGAAGTGAGATTTGAATGAGCTTGTGCAGGTGCCAGGGGTGTTACGGTGATCTAGAGAGGTCTTGACCGAGTCCTCCCAGCTAGCAGGCAGGTGTTCCCAGAGCTACCCCAAGTGTCTCCACAGCCCTGACTTACACTGCATAGATATACACGTGGACATCTATGGGTGGTGTTAGAGCGTGTCTGTGTGGCTGTTGCCTGCACCGCAGCCTGCTCGGAGCTGGTTGAGTGAGCTGGCCTGCAGTCATGCATGCAAGCACATTTTCCACAAGCCCACTGGTGTCTGCGATATCCTGCAGCATGTCCCCTTCTCCCATGCAGCTCCTTGGTGCCATGTCCTCATCCAAAGGGCTGAATCTCTCTCATTTCTGCCTTCTGACTGTGGGGTGGTTTTACTCGGGTGTGCAGCCAAGCTCAACCACAGCCGCTCTCTCACTCCCCCTCCTCAAAGGGAAGGGCGAGAAAATACGATGCAAAGGTCTCAAGGGTTGAGATAAGGATGGGGAGATCACTCAATAATTATTGTAATGGGCAAAACAGATTCAGAGTAGGGACATAGTAAGATTTATTGCCTATTACTAACAACCTAGAGAAGTGAGAAACAAAGGAAAGAAAGCAAAAACGCCTTCCCCCCTATCCACCCTCTTCCACCTCCTCCCCCTCGAGCGGCACAGGGGAACAGGGGAATGGGGGTTATGGTCAGTCTATAGCTCTTCTTCTCCGCCACTCCTTCTCAGTCACTCTCGTCCCCTGTGCTGTGGGGTCCCTCCCACAGGATGCAGTCCTTGCTGAACTGATCTGGTGTGGGCTGCCCACAGGCAGCAGCTCTTCAAGAACTGCTCCAGATATGGGTCCTTACCACGGGGTCCATCCCTCAGGAACAAACTGCTCCAACCTGGATCCCCCACTGGCAGCAGCTCCTGCCAGGTCACCTGCTCCTGTGTGGGCTCCTCTCCACGGGCTGCAGCTCTGGCATGGGGCCTGCTCCAGCGGGGGTCCTCCACAGGCCACAGCCTCCTTCAGTGGAGGTCCACCTACTCCACCATGGTCTCCTCCATGGGCTGCAGTGTGGAACCCTGCTCCACTGTGGTACTCCATGGGCTGCAGGGGGACAGCCTGCTTCACCATGGTCCTCACCACAGGCCGCAGGGGACTTCTGCTCCGGTGCCTGGTGCACCTCTCCCCCTCCTTCTTCACTGACCTTGGTGCCTGCAAGGCTGTTTCTCACTCCTTGCTCTCTCCCAGCTGCTGTTCCCCAGCAGGTGTTTCCCCCCCCCCCCCCCCTTCTTAAATATGCTCTCACAGAGGCACAAACAACATCGCTTATTGGCTCAGCTCTGGCCAGCGGCAGGGCCCTTACCTAACATGGGGCAGCTTCTGGATTCTTCTCACAGAAGCCACCCCTATGGCCCCCTGCTACCAAAACCTTGCCACGTAAACCCACTACAGCAGCTCAGCACCACGGACAGGGGCCCAGCCTTGGGGCTGCAGCATGCCACTGGTGCAAGAAGTGGCAGATTTTCAGTTTGGGTTTTGGGGGCTGGAAGGACAGGAGCTGTCCTTGCACTGGGCACAAACTTACATCATAGCGCTGTGCTAGAGGGCCATAGCGATAACTTGCCTTGTGGAAAGGTGCTGTGAGGAAAACCAAACAAACAAAAACTATGGAAAAGCTGAAAATAAAACAAAAACACAGCCAAGAGTCTTCCAGCTTCACTTTGCCCAGGAACACAACTTCAGCTTCTCAAGCTCAACCGCTCCACCTCAGGAAGCCCGCCTGAGTATGTCGGGGTTGGGTGAGGCGCAGTGTGAAGGCTTGTGCACAACTTGGACACGAATACTTGGCACAGCCCTGTGATGGGAGTTACAGAGCCACCACAACACATCACCAGAGACACAAGTGACATTTATTCACGTAACTAAAAAACACAAACTAAGAAGCCTATCTATCTTTTCCTAAACATCTGCAGGTTCCGCCCTAAGGAGAGGAATTCTCCACGGCAAGCGGGCTTGGGGTCGACTTTCACCATGCAGGGGTTGTCCTTGGCTGTACACAAGCATTCCTTCCTCATGTAGGGGTTCTCCCACCCAGGCAGATGAGCGATGAGCCGCCTCCACCACAGAGACCTCTTGGATGGCCAGATATCCTTGGTGCCCCTCAGGGGCTCGTCCACTAAACTCATGCTGAGACCTGATGTGCCTGGCAGGCAGGGATGCTTGGCCATGGCCTCCCTCTGCTCCCACTCGCATTCCTCCTGCCAGTCCCTGGTGGGCTGCAGGACCTGCACACACCTGGGAGGGCTGCTCCTCTTCCCTCCTCTGTGCAGCATGGCCACTTGGCCACTCACCGCCACGCACTCCTCGAGGAGTGTGCAAGGCCTGGAAGTGCTCCCACTGCTCACAACCTGCAGCCGCAGAGCTATCCCTCCTGTCACCTCTGTGGTTGTCTGTCACAGGAGTGTGGGTCACAGCTTGTGCCTCCCAGCCTCACAGCCCCTGCCACTGTGACACAGCATCCCCGCAGCAACGTGCTGGGGAGCAGTACTTACTGGGATCCACCATGGGGACACAGCCCCAGTCTGCTTCCCAGCGCTGCACAGCTGGTCCTGACACACACCCCTGGTTGACCTTCACATGGTGACTGCCAAAAACAAAGGCAGAAACACAAGAGGTAAGATGAAACAAACCTCCCTAAGGCTTTGGAGGTGAGTGTAGTCTTTGCTCTCCAGAAGCTGTCACATTCAGTTCTGTTTTCCCAACTTCTGTCATGGCCCTTGAACAAGTACCTTCTACAATTTCATACACCATTTCTACTTTTGAAACAAGCCCTTGGAAGACACCTGGGATGTCACTGGGGGATCAGCACAGCTGGTCTTGGCACCCACTCACACAAGGGATTCAGCAGGCTCCAGAGAGGAGCTGTCAATGCCCTATTTCCCAAGAAAAGAAGAACCCCACAGTGCTCATTATCCCCATCCCCTTCCTGAAACTGTCCCAGGCTGCAAAGAGGAACACTGATCTCGGGCTGCCTCCCAGTATTAGATATCATTACAGCACTGTTTTCATTACGACTCGTTTGTGTAACTCTGAACTGATTAACAAGAAGTTTGGCTGTGGAACTGAATTATCAGAACCTCGTAATTAAAAACAAGGAGAGCCAGCGCTAATCTAACATGTATACGCAGAGTTCCTGATAGATGCCTGTGCTGGGTCTGGCTGGGATAGAGTTAACTTCCCCCACAGCACCCCATACAGGAGTGCACTTGCAGCTCAAACAGCCCCAATACTGCACCAGTGTTTTGTCTATCACTGAGCTGTGCCCCACAGCACCGAGACTCCCTCCAAACCCCAAAGACAGCATGCTGGGAATGGGCAAGGGGTGGGGAGGGGACATCACTGGGGCAGATGACCTAAACTGACCAAACGGATATCCCATACTGTGTGGTATCACACTCAGCAATAAAAGCTGGGGAAGGGGATGGAGAAGGGAGAGGTGGTTCATTATCAAAATGTGTGTCTTCCCCAACAACCCCTATTTGTACGGAGCCCCTGCTTCCCAAGATGTGGCTGGACATCGCTCACTGAAGGGAAGTAGAGAATAACTGTTTTCTCTCTTCACATCTGCACAGCCTTTCCTTCATTTTACTTTCTTTTCCTTTAATTAAATAATCCTTACCTCAAACTGTGAGCCTTTTTCTTTCCCATCATATTCCCCCCACGCTTTTGTGGTGGGGGAGTGAGAGTGCGGAACCAAGGATGCAGATGAAGTCTGGTGCAAGCAGTCCACGTGGCAGATGTTTTTATGGAGCACTCTGCAGGCTGGCAGCAAAGAACTGGAGTGATGGAGTGGAACCAACGCTGGATTTTGTGACCGGCCAGCTTCAGCAATATGAAGAAAAGCTCTCTCTCCTCCGATGGGCCTGCTTCTCAGCTGGGGAGAAACTGTCACAACAGGTCCAACATCCTGAAGAACACATCTTCCTCCTTACCCACAGAGACCAGTATCTCAGTTATTAAGAGTAAGCATTTTTCTACTCAAGGGACAGAGGACCATGGCTGCACAGCACACAGCACCCTGTGGTTTTATCCGTGTGACCATGGAGAGGACACAAAGAAGTGGGATGGCAAACCTATGTCAACCCTAGCTGCTCAGGTAAATGACATGCAGGGAAAAATAGCAGCCCGAATTTGTTCTCCTAGAAAAATTACTGCTCCAGTTTCTGTTGGGCAGTCCCCCAGAGGGATTAGAAGGGCTGATGTTATTCCTGACCCTAACAAAGAGACTTCTGCTTTGCATTTGGAAGAACTGAGTGATGGATACTGTGATCAGGACTAGAGGGCCTTGCCTCTTGCCAGGCAGAGGAAAGGAACAACTGGATTTACGGGACTGTGTGGATCCGATGGCATGGCACATCAGACCCACAGAAGTACAAGTCTCTAGTGGACACTGGTGCACCCTAACATTGTCAAGCTATGAAAGCCTGAGGCACTCTCCTTGCTCTCTCTTTTTGATGCCCTTTCCACCACACACTGTGCTACCACGACAGGAATAGAAGCATCAAACATCAGCTCTTCGCAAACCGCACGTTAGCAGCTGCAGTGCTTTGGGTCTCTGCAGGTCTGTTTTGAGATTCAGGAGCAGGGAAACCTGTGGATGAGCTCTCACTGCTGAGAGCCATGCAAGGCTGGTTCTTTGCAGGCAGATATCTCCAGCTAGGACTATCTTTCATCTGCTGAAAATCCACACTGTATGTTTTCAAAAGGGAACCCCATGTCTGCATGTGCATCATTTCACTGTTCTCTTTAGAAGTCAACGTTTCAGTGTGTCATAACAAGGTCTCCATCATGGTGAAAGTGATCATAATTAGCATACACAAATTTCTCTGGAGACTGAAATCGAGATCTATTGACTGAGGCAAAGAAAGGTCAATGCATTCAATACAAGGCAGGAAAAAAATTCCATTATATGGATGACCACTATTAAGCACTTTTAGATGTTGTACCTTCTTTGAGATTTGACTTAAGGAGAAGGGGGAGGAAAAATTTAAAAGTAACATGCTTAGCTAACTAACGGTTGAATAATTACAATGACCTCACTTCTCATGCATAAGCCAATGAGGCACACACCCTGCTCAAACAAAACTCCGTATCAAATTTTTTGTAGAAGGAGGGGGAAAAGTGATTTTTCAAAGTATCCATCAAAGAGGAATGCCAGTAATGAATCCCTAGTGACATATATCTACTGATGATCTTCTGGAGCAAGCCTTTTGTAAAATTATTTAAGTTGGAAAAGACCTCTAAGGTCATCAAGACCAACGATTAATGTAGCACTGCCAAGTCTACCACTAACCCATATCTCTAAGCACCACATCTACACATCTTCTATACCTCCAAGGATGATGACCCAACTGCCTCCCTGCGCAGCCTGTTCCAATGCTTCACAACACTTTCAATGAAGACATTTCTCCTAATAGCCAACCTAAACTTCCTTTGGAGCAACTTGAGGCCATTTCCTCTCATCCTCTCTCTTGATGCATGGGAGAAGAGACCAACCACCATCTCACTACAACCTCGTTTGAGGTAGTTGTAGGGAGATTCATTGGGTTTGAGGTGAAATCACTTTATGTGGCAAGGAGAGAAGCTGGAAGCTCGGTTCTTGATACAGTGAATTGTTTAGCCCAACATAGATGAAGGCAGGCTCCTCACATTTGGACTTCATACCACTTCAGACTGATTGTGGTCAGAGAGTAAAAGAAGAGAAGGATTCAATTTTTTTTCCAAGACTCATTACCATAGTCTGAAAAATACAAAGGTACTCATTCATGAAGGCTCTTGTGAGTTGAAACATTCATATATGGTCTTTGCTCTGGAGGTACTACCAGTGTTTCAGCTTAATGTGCACACACCAAGCTTAGTGGTGGGGTGGTTCAAACCTCCAGCAGCTTTCTCTGGGTTTTCAAACACTCACTGGTGATTAGCAATCAGACAGAGTGTGGCCACTCTGCAGCTTCTTTGTTTTTTCTGTGGTAAGGACACTGGTGGGTGAGAAATGCACCAGCCATATTTGCAATTTGTACCAAGACCTGCCAAGGAAATAATTTGTCATGGTTTCTGCATCCCCATTTTTATTGTAGGTAAAGCCTACAAGCTGCCGGGGTAAATCAGCAATACCAGGAGCTAAAAGGAGAGCTTGCTTTCAGACTCAGCCATCACTTCCCTTAATCTGAAATCCCTTTCCTCCTTAAATAAGAGCGTTACCTTTTAAGAACCGTAGCTATCAATCTGGAGGGATAAGTGAGCATGGTGGAGCGGGAACTCAGTTTTGCAACACCTCAATGAGATAAGTATTGTTTCTGCTGTACAAACGGGGAACTTGAAGCAAAACACTTAAAAGACTGTCTCAAGGCCAGAGAAGAATTCGATATCACTATTTTGCTGAGAAATATAAGTCCCAAATCTAGTGCTCATGCTATTAGAGTGCATATTTCCTTCATTTAGACAAAAAAATAATTAAAGCAATTTTGTATATAATAGCTGTCATTAACACTGTGGATGCCAGAATGTACTTGAGTGGATGCTAAAGAGTGAAAAATGCCAGTCAGGGACCCACAACTGTGCAAGCCTGGTAGGAGAGGCATGTGAAGAATGTTTGCCTGGAACACAGACAAATACCTTTTCAGGCTTTTATCACGGAAAGCTAATTAAACAGAAAGTGTAAAATGAGGCAGGACAAGACATCATGGTGAAACAAAGGGCCAGACAAATAGCAATTGACAAATGTAATGTTGAGTGAATGTTACAGCACTAAACCCCCTCTGTTCTCCAGGGAAAAATAATTTAATGTGTTCCATGAAATTTGGTGTACTTTGAATAGTTCTTTGTCCTGTTACTTGACCAGTCCTGATGAAAACCTTCGGTTTATTTTGTAGAAAACCTTCTCTGGTCAGGTTGTTTCAGAGAGCACCTGTTCTGAATACAGTGAGCTGGAATTTTGTCCACAAGCCATTATTATGGTTACAAAATTTTGGTTTTTAATATTCAATAGAAAATGAATGAAAACTTACCCTCTACATGTTGCTTTTCTCAGATTATTTTAGGATTTAAAATTCTCATTCCCCAACTCAACATAATGGACTGCTTCCGTGCAAGATGCTGTGGTCCTCAGGTGGAACCTGTGTTTTTTTTCCCTCTTTTTATGTCTGATTGTACTGGCTTAAAACTCTCCCATGCAAGCTCATTCTCAGCTCCGTGGAAATGAAAGATAGCATGCAGCAGTTCACATGCTGATTAGTCGTGGTCAGAGGGAATTTCATTTTTGACTGTCCGGAGAAAAAGATGTCATTAGCTCCTGAAGAATAGCAATCAGTTTGCTATCAAAGTGTCTGAATAATGAGCCCAGAATTAAGCTTGAAGGAAATCCTAGTCATCACAGACTGTCCCTTGAAGGCATGGGTGATGGGAGAAGGGCTATTCACACATCCTGCATGAACAGGCTATGCCATGGATCTCAGGTGGACAAACATCTACTGAATGCATAATTTGCAATACAGCTCAATGCCAGAGATGATTGTCCACTGTGCTGCTACTGCAGAACTACCCCGTACCTTGCCTTGCTGTTTCTGTTCAAAGAGCCCCACACGAGTGCAGCTAAAAGCTCTGACGATTCCTACTCTGTTAAGCTCGCCTCAGGTTGACTTTGGGACATTTTCTAGGACAAGGGTGCTTCCTTCTTCCATGTTCTGTTTTGTTTAGAGGATATGCTTGGTGTTCACCTGCTGTCCTGTAGTGGGTTTATGTGGCAAGGTTTTGGTAGCAGGGGCCATAGGGGTGGCTTCTGTGAGAAGAATCCAGAAGCTGCCCCATGTTAGGTAAGGGCCCCACTGCTGACCAGGACCAAGTCAATAAGTGATGTTGTTTGTGCCTCTGTGAGAGCATATTTAAGAAAGGGGGGAAAAAAAAACCTGCTGGGGAACAGCAGCTGGGAGAGAGCAAGGTGTGAGAAACAGCCTTGCAGGCACCAAGGTCAGTGAAGAAGGAGGGGGAGAGGTGCGCCAGGCACCGGAGCAGAAGTCCCCTGCGGCCTGTGGTGAGGACCATGGTGAAGCAGGCTGTCCCCCTGCAGCCCATGGAGTACCACAGTGGAGCAGGGTTCCACGCTGCAGCCCATGGAGGAGACCATGGTGGAGTAGGTGGACCTGCACTGAAGGAGGCTGTGGCCTATGGAGGACCCCTGCCGGAGCAGGCCCCATGCCAGAGCTGCAGCCCGTGGAGAGGAGCCCACACAGGGGCAGGTGACCTGGCAGGAGCTGCTGCCAGTGGGGGATTCAGGTTGGAGCAGTTTGCTCCTGAGGGATGGACCCCATGGTAAGGACCCATATTTAGAGCAGTTCTTGAAGAGCTGCTGCCTGTGGGCAGCCCACACCAGATCAGTTCAGCAAGGACTGCATCCTGTGGGAGGGACCCCATAGCACAGGGGACGAGAGTGACTGAGAAGGAGTGGCGGAGAAGAAGAGCTATAGACTGACCACAACACCCATTCCCCTGTTCCCCTGCGCCGCTAACGGGAAGGAGGTGGAAGAGGGTGGATGGGGGGAAGGTGTTTTTGTTTTTTTTTCCTTTGTTTCTCACTTCTCTAGGTTGTTAGTAATAGGCAATAAATCTTACTATGTCCCTACTCTGAATCTGTTTTGCCCATTACAATAATTATTGAGTGATCTCCCCATCCTTATCTCAACCCTTGAGACCTTTTCATCATATTTTCTCCCCCTTCCTCCTTGAGAAGGGGGAGTGAGAGAGTGGCCGTGGTGGAACTCGGATGCCCACCCAAGTAAAACTACCACATGTCCATAGAAGTCACCTGCCTGGCAATTTCTGGCTGCACTCTGCCTATATGTGTCTTTACAGCAGGGCTCATTGCAGGATGTGGAGGTGGGAAACCAGAAAACTGACATGTCTATCCATGGAAAGTCTGCCTGGGTGAGCTGCATTCCCTCCTGTGTTACCTTTCCTGTCTCCCCACCATGCCACTGCTCTGCTGTCTCTATTTTGCATCCACTGCTGAAATTTCACCTTGGGTAGAGATGCAATATTATTCTGTATCCATTAAGAGTTTTTATCCCTCAGGGTTAAATGGTGATCTCTGCACTACTACTGTCTTCCTCTTGCTACTTTTTTTTTTTTCTGTCTCTCTAACAAGCCTTTTTTCCTCTGTTGCACTATGCAATAAAGCTATTAAGCGATGTGGTGCTCAATGCGTGTTAGTGTAGTGGCTGTAGTTTGGCAGCCAGCAGGCTGTGTATCTCAGAAAGCTGTAGGAGCAGCCAAGTACCAGGGGAGCTTCTGTGAGGGGATAGTAGCTGTGTCCTCACTGCTTTTCTAGCTTTAGTGGATGCAGAACATTAATGGAGGATTGCTGTGAGCTTTCTGCAAATTCAGTTGCATGAAAAGAGATGTGAACAAGAAGTGCAAACAAGAGTCACTGTTTTTGAGACTCTTTCTGTACCCATTCTGCTCTTTGCATAGTCTTCATGAGGCCCAGTGACATTAAAAGCACTTATCTGAGGTCACAAACGTTGGAAATACTAGCTTTACCCCTCTTGCTGTCTGCACTAGGAGCTCTTCTTTGGAGCTTCTAGAACTTGGAAGGAAGTAAAGAGATGATTTTGCCAAGCCAGAGAATCCTTGATGTCAAACAAAACAGACCGTGGGCACACACAGGCAGCCTTGGCCTTGGCCAAATGCTCATGCCAACCATGTTAAACACCCAAAGGAAAAAGCACTAGTGCAGGAAAACAAACATATTACTTCAGGGTTTGATTCAAAGGACAGTCCTAAAAAAACTTGGCTTTCCTTCATCTGTGTTCACCTGTGGTGGTCATCAGTGGGTGACTGCTCTCCTGTCATATTGGTTTTGGGGTATGCCTCCTGGTACCTGCCCCCGGACCTTGTTTGGCTGGACTGCTGGAGTGCTGCAGACAATGGCTCAGTAGATCTCAACAATAAAAACCTAGTTGTGTTATTCAGTCATGGAATAACTTACTTCCATTTGTACAAATACTGCCACACAAGTGTCTGCATTCATAAATCAGAGGAAGTATTTCATAGTTTTGCTGAACTTTTTTGAAGAGAACAACTAACTGCTAATTTTCTCCTTACTGTATTTCTGCTATTTTTTAAAAAGATATCACTTACATTTGAATGCTTCAGTGCCCATGTAATTTCCCTACTTGTATTTTTGAAAGAAGAATGAGTAATATTTTCCAAATTATATACTGTGGCAATTAGAGGGAAAAGGGACCTATATATGATTTGATTGAAGAAAAACACATCTTTTTTTAGATTACCCTCCCTTTTATTTTGTATAAAGTTGCATTTCTTTAAGCTCCTACCTATCTCATTGACACCACAAGCTATAATTCACCTGCACAACACAACTCCATTAATTTCATACATTAGGACACATATCAGGGCACAGCTGCACCCAGAAAGCAGAGTGCAGTCCTACCCACATGCTCGCCATATAGCAGCAATAATCTGCAAGCATTCATGGTAACAACAGCTGAAGGGAAGCAAACTGTTACTCTTTGTCACTATTAATATCAAATCCAGTATTCAGCGAGAACAGTCACCTTCACAGAACATACAGAAAAAAAACACGTGTAGCTTTTTCTGGCTGCCACCTCCTTTAGCCAGGATTCTTCAAGCTGCACATGAAAACACAGCTGTTGGAATAAAGTGATATTTCTGTAAGTCTTTAATTTTTTTTTAAATCTTTTTGTGGTGGACAATAACTTCAAAATATAACCCCTAGAAGTCCAAGGGGGAAGATTCACACAGACACACACACAAAAAACAAACAAATAACAACAACAAAACAACAGTGAAGTTGAAGCATTTATTTAGTATTTTTTAATTTCACTATATAGATGGTTGAGAACAGGTAATAGGAACTGCCAAGAAACTGTAGGTCATACACACAAAAGCTAATGCTCACTTTAATCTTTGGGGTCCAAATGGTAATTTTATTTAATTAAGGCCCATGTCACTGGCTTCTTCATTTCTCATTGAATTTGAGCAAAAATACTGGCTTAGGGGTTTAAATCTTGGTTTTGTTCGTTCCATGCTTTAACATAAGAATATCAGGCAAAATCCCAGTTTCATCTACTTTAATTGCTTATATGATCTGTACAGATAGATGCTTTCCTGAAGCCTATCAGGGTCTTAATATTAGTTGAAATGGTTTTAAGTTGTGTGTGAAGGCTTGCAGAAACACAAGCAGAGAGAGGTTCATCTTTTCCAAAGGATAATTTTAATCATAGCATCAGAAAGAATATTTCCCTCTAGTACATTTCTTAGTGCTTTGTGTTGCCTTGTTTTCATTATCCCTCACATTGACTCTCTCTCTTCCCAGGAAGCTACATGCAAGGCAGATTTCTTTTTTTCTTTGCCTTCCCTCTAGGAATGTCACTTCTCAGGTGTAGGCATCTTTTGCAGCCACCACAACAAACAAATTGTGGTTCTTTGAAGCAGAAGCTGAGGAGAGAACGCCTTGCATCATTTTAGAAATCCAGTGGGCTTGGCTGGCTTTGCATCTTTAGGCAACTGCATGGAAGTGATTGCCCCAAGTCTAAAGAGTGATCTTTTAGAGATCTTTTTCTTTTACTTTTTTTTTTTTTTTCAGATCAAACAAAGAGCAGCTCTTCATTTAAATGATCTTGCTCATGATGTGAGTAGGAAGGCACCTTCCATAGTTAGCATTGTGAGGGAGAAACCTGATAATTCATTTATTCCATGATAATAACAGGAGTAGCTTTAAGGTTTTTACCATCTGTGCTCCTATGGGAAGGAGGAGCAAAGCCAATACAAATTTAACCTTCAGATTTATGCTTCTATGCTACTGCATTGTGCCTCTAAAGTTCTTAAAAAATAATCCTTAACCATTTCACTGCTGCAATAGAAGAAAAACTTCCAGATCCCACTTTTATTTTATATCTGCAGGATTTTATTTAATTTTAGAAGTTAATAACTATTCAAAGCAAGATATATATTTAGTGACTGTTAAGTTTGATGCATCTGTTTGTCGGTGTGACTAAAATATCCAAGCCTAACATTAAATGGTGAATCTATCTTTAAGCTTTGTCTCCTAGCAAGTAACCTCACAGTATTATATAACACACAAATAGAGAAGAAAATGTAAGATCTCATTTATGCCTACTGCTTTTACAAGGACAAAACTCTTGTTGAAGTGGAAGTGGGGACATGAGACAAAAAGAAACTGTTAGCACAGTTACATGTCATCATTTAGGATAAAAAGTTGTACTGATTTGTAGGTTCATTTGGCTTTAAGAACATATAACCTAGGAGAAATCAGGGACACCTGGAAGTGGGCAGATGACCCTTAAGCAAAGAGTCAGTTTTTTAGGCAAAGATCAAAATGTAACTGCATCCAAAAAGGGTCAATGTGTCTTACTCTTCCAGCCTTCAACAGGGAAGGACTGAATTTCCTTAGCACATTGTAAAATGATTAAAGCCACTAAAGGTTAAAAAATCAAAAATTGCTGCAAAGTTGGGGGCAGGCTGCAGAGAACAGAATTGGTTACTGTTCTGAGAGCCAGGGGTGCGATTGCATGGAGAACCATACACTTCTTGCTTCTATTGTATCTAGGTACCTATCAGACCATGGAAACACCACGCATGTTTTTTACTGTATCTGAGTACTTGCTAATTACACTACAAATCTTTAATCATTGGTCCCACAGAGAAAAAACAGCAATATGGGAACACCTGAACTGTAATTCTTATATTGCACCATTGCAGCCTTCCTAAAACTCTGATATCAGAGTCCTTCCATAAATAGTCAAAAGATGGCTTTATTTGGATTAACTGTACCTTGAGAGCAAAGGCACCTAAATTAGGTCTGCATGAAGCAGCCTGGAACTGCAAGCATTATAGTTATGTCTGATTGTCTCTGTATCCCATTGACCCAGCTGCTTTCTTTGGTCCTGACCAAGGAAATTCCAGGCATCACTGCAGTGGGATATCTGGCCTTTCTTGTCCCCTTAATGCTGATACTCTGTGGTTTAATTTTCTATAGGTAATGTTTCTACCTAATGCAGATTTATCCACTCTCTCACTGCAGCAGATAGTGGACAGCTGATTCTAGATGACTCTGGTTTTTCAAATCGGAGTTTTCAGGCTTTAGCATTTTGTGGGAAGCTGAAGTTTTCCATGGAAAACATGGAGGAAGCACTTGTTTTCATTCTCACCAACGTTTCATATGAGGACAAAACCCTGCTGTTTCTGACTATCCAAGATATTTATTTATTTGTTTATTAGTGAAATTTCATTATCACCTCCCATTGGTAAAAGACAAGACATCCAGCTTAGCATTGAAATGGATGGAAAAACAGATTGTACGCCTAGTTCCACTAAGATTTTTGTGAGTTAGCTAATTATTGTTCTTGAAATAAGAACTTGTAATCAGCCTCATGCCTGATATCTTTGGCTTTGTCTTGTGGTCCATAGGGATTTGCAGAAAAAGAAACTAAAACAAGCAGTAATGCATTTAGACAATTGTGCAGTGTTATGGCTGGGAGGAAGAATTGTCTTCCTAATATATATCTGGATACTGTGAAGGAAAAGATTTATTAATGTGTTTTGCTGTCCAAAAAGGAAGAACTGGGTGGTTTTGTCTGTGTAGTAGGGATGATCACAAACATGTCCTTGAGTCTTCCTGTTTCAAGGTAAGTAAAAAGCAGTTTTGCCATCTTCTGTCATATAAAAAACTTCCAAGAAATAGGAGAATGACCAAAAAAGTCAAAATATTCCCCCCACACAGGAAGGTTAGGTTAGCATGTAAGCTGTAGTATAAGTGTTTTGATAAGGAAGAGTTAAGTTTGCATCAGAAATGTTGAGGTTTCTTATTTTTGTACTCAAAACTCATGCTTTAAAGATAGGACACCAGGAAATGACCGCTTAAGTACTATTTTTCATTAAAATACACCTGCTACACAGCAGTCTGGGGTACAAGAGCAAAAACAATCACTAGCTTATAAAATATTCAGTAAAGGCAAAAGCATATAACTCTTCACTGAAGAGCTGAACCATAGCACATCGCACAGGATCACTTCGCCTGTAACCCTTTTGCCTGGCTCTGGCCTGTGCTCTCTACGTGATGCTCCTGTTCCTCTGTCTTGGATGGGGCTCAAGGCAAGAATGACTGAAAGCAGAAATAACTGATGTCCCTTGAGAATAGGCAATATGTGTTTAAAAAAACCCTCTGCTCTCCTCTTTGTAGATTTAAGAAATATCAACACACTCAGAAGAAAACAGATAGATGTAAAATAAGGACACAAAAGAGGAAAAATATATATTTGATTTGAAATTATTTCAGGGCGGAAATAATTGTCATCTGATGCATAACATCAGCTGAAATTTGGCAAGGCTGCATTGTGTTTTGCTCAGTCACTCGACGAACCCTTGTGTATATATCCAAGATGCACTGGGAGGTCCACCTAGCAGACAAGCATACCTCTGTCCATGTCATTCTCAAAAGAAACCTAAATCTTCAGAAAATGCAAAGCTACCTCAGCTGCTCCTTTAAATCTTTTAGAGAAGGGAAATCTCTGAAAGACAAACTGTGAGGAGTCCATCCTCCCGCCATCCAGGCTCCTATGTATTTGAGTAACAAAGGACATCAGCAGCCCCCTTTGAATGTGTGAGCATCTGCAGAATCAGGCCATAGACTGCACAGCAAACCATACAGTGCTGTTAAGTGTGTTAGCCTTGTCCACGCAGACAGCAGCGAGGTAGCAAGTTGATTGCGTTAACCTGAGTGCCCATCACCTGGGCACTTCCATCATCAATAATGCCAGATCTGTGAGCTCGGAGATCAGCTCACTGAGCTATTCCACCAGCAGCAGGCAGGGCAAGCGATCACTTTTATGCTGAATTAACCGAAATACACAACTTTGGAGCGTAGATCTTTCTCCTTTTATGCTGGGTTTGCATCCATTACAAAGATGTCAGTTCCTTCCTAGACCCTGCTAAAATATTAACCACAAAATGCTGCAAAGCAGCAGGAGAAGCTGATACTAGATCAACACCATTGTGTCACGCAGCCAGGGCAGTTTTGGTTACTGTTGGAAGATGGAAAGCTGGATTCACGGGAGATTATTGAACCCACTGCTTGTCACATGAGTGATAGGATCTTGATGTAAATCTTCAAAATGAATGGTTTATGTGTTGTGATCATGTGTTTTCCCTGGAGAGCTGTGGAAAAGAAAACACAAAGGAGAGCAACAAACCTCAAACTTCAATCAGACAACAACCTTTTTGGAAATTCTTTGGCACATGTATGTTTTGCTGTCTTCTTACCTCTTTCTGTTTGGCAGTCACCCAGAAGTGATGTTTTAAATTGGAGTGAAGGGGTTTTTAATAGCCCTTAGCCAATTAGACCTCAAATTACATGTCCTTACTAACACACTTTTTCATTAAAGAAAAAAAAAAAAGGTCATTTTTCCAAATATATGTTTCCTGGTGTTGCCCAGATACAAGTTCATGTTCCTGCTCCCTAACTCTCCATCATCTGCTGCAAGTTGCTGGATTGCTGGGCTCAAATCCTC
Source organism: Anser anser (assembly GCF_964211835.1). NCBI lineage: Eukaryota > Metazoa > Chordata > Aves > Anseriformes > Anatidae > Anser > Anser anser. Next base: position 73,812,437 of record NC_139720.1, read on the forward strand.
TAGGTGAGCAAAGCCACTCTGTTTATAATCACGTGCATTAGTGCCTTGCTTCTCTACTGTTATCCACAGAACTGGCCACAGATTCAGTTTGACAAGCCATAACTAATTTACTTGAGATAAATTATATGAAAGCAGTTATCGTATTAACTGTGCTCACGCCTCCGCCTTTTGTATTGCCTTTTTTTGTTTTTTTGTGGTCTCCAGTTATAATATGTATGGTTTAGATTTGCATTTTACCCAGATGCTAAAGATTAAATCACGGCTTTTTAGTTTCTAGCATAATTGAATTTTATACTGTCTGGCCAGTCTTCATTTAAGAATCTCAAAGTGCTTTAAAAATGTTCCTTAATGAAGCTTCACAAAACTTGAGTGAGGGAGATAAATATTGTTATTAGCATGGTTTTATAGGTAGATGAACAGAGGGACAGAGATCTGTAGGATATTGCAAATGTTCTCTGGAAAGTCACTAGTACAGAATTTAAGAGCAAACTTGATCAGAAAAGGATTTAATTTTGCAAGGAAAACAGCTATGAGCAATTTTTGACAAAAAAAAAAGAAATCTAAAGCTGACAATTGCTACAATAACCATTCTTTGCAGTTGTCAGTCAAAACTTTAATTTTCTGACAAAAGGAAATAAATGTTAGAGAAGAGCAAACACTTGGCAATCATATTTTTTAAGATATTTGACCACTTATGCTGAGGACAAGCAGAACATGGACACACGTATATAAGTTTAACTTTATGCAAAGAACTCTAACCATCCAGGCTCAGATTTTCAGGTATCACTACACATCTAGCTTTTATTAGCATTTTTTAGATTAATAGGAGTTTATCATACAATTTAGAAAAGTAGCTAATGGCTTTTTAGTACCCTGTGACTTGCATCCTTAGGAAATTCAGTAGATTTCAATCACGTAGCCTGCTTAGGTGTTTCTGAAAACCTTAGTGTAAATGTTAGAAGCTGAATCACTTCATTCTTTATTCTGGTCAGATTTAGGTCATCTATGTCCTAGTTCCACTTCAGTCTGATGTCAAGAAGACATTCAAACTAATGGTTCGGTTTTACTTAGAGATTAAAAAAGTTGTTTGAGCCAAACTTCATTCTGCCTGTGTTGTGTTTGGTTCCATGTCCTAGTTTTAAATCTGCTTTCAATTTCTTTGCATTTTCATTTTCTCCCTCTCTCTCCTGATCTCCCTCTTTGTTATTATTTCTTTTAAGACAAGGTAAAGCATTAGGAAAGCCTTGATGTAGGAAAAATTATTTTAGCCTTTTTGAAAGATTGTTTTTGTTATCTTTACCATTTTCCACACAGCATCTGCTTCTTAGGCCACCTGGCATGGGCTTATGGGCCACCAGGTGTTCCAGCAGATGCTGAGCACTCAAGGAAGTGAAGCATGGCTGTGCCACCAGCAACATTTGCAAACACATGGAGCACAGCAGCCTCTTCTGGGTTTGGATTTCACCCAGGACAATGACCACATGGACGTTTTCCAGTCCACAGACATGTGCCTGACCTTCACTCCACTGCCAGCCAAGCGCTGGGATGCAGGGTAGCATGTACTGAGGATCTGTATGGGGCAAGAAAACACTGCAACCCTCCCCTGGGCTACGGCTGATGCTAGCAGCACACGGCACAGTGACCTCCACCCTTTTGTGCAGGCACACAATCACACAATCCCCTTTTTCCTCAGGTGTGATGGATCAAATTAATCCCTGCACCAAATTTACTGTCTGGTGGTCTGCATCCAAGGGTTCATTTTGACTCTATTCACCACCTACATTGCAAGCTCTGGAAGTGGAGGGTAGCCCCAGCAGCTGGCCTCCTCCTTTCCAGTGCTAGAAACTTGTTCTGAAGCATGAAACTATGCCTGCTGTGGTTTGGGAAGAAGCAGGGCTTTATTAATTACACTTTAAGAGCATATGAAAAATTAATAATTGCACTTCTAACACTGTTAATATATATACCATTGTGGAGTCTGGTTTGTAAAACACTGATAAAATATTTACTTGGTACTGTGATGACCACTTAAAATGGAAACGTTATTGCTGCCTTGCAGATCTGCTTAAAAAAATGCAAAATGATTTATCATACCTTACTGGAGCCAAAATTCATCAAGGATGTATGCACTGCAGGCTTCAGGTGCTTATGGCATTTCCACATTGAACAAGATCATTGGATATTAGATCATCCATTAATCCTCAAGGTTTAGGGTGATTAGCTGATAATCTGTATTTACCCCTCAAAGGCTAAAAGCCACCTTAAAAACAAGGGGCTGCTTTTCCCAGAAGCGCACAAAAAGGTCTCAACAGAGGGACGCAGAGGTCCTGCTCTGGCTCTGGATGAAGAGCAGGAACGTGCCATCCTCCCTCCACTCTGGATTCATTTCCCAACTATCCTGCAGCCAGAGCACCGTGGCTCTCACTCGTCTTTCCATGGAGCTCAATTCTATCCAGCTGAGGCAAGCTGGCTTTTCTAATTCTCTTTCCTTTTCACATGTGTGAACTCGATGATCATAGAAATATCTTTAGTATTCTGGAAAAAAAGAAAAAAAAAGTCTATTCAGAAGATGGCACAGGGAGATGCTCTGTTGCAGAACTTAATCTTGGTCCAGCAAAACTCCAGGATGGGTATGTCCCAGTGAGCAGTCCCAAAGTTTCAGTCTTCCCAGTGTCAGCAAACATACACAAGGCTAACACTCCTCCTAAGTACTCTTCACATTTCCCCTAGATGGGCCCTGTTTGCACTTAATTGTCTCTAATTTACTAACTTCTGACATGCCCTAATGATTTCTAATCTTTTTAAGCCCTTTTAGCTTGTTAGATTTCCTCTGTGAACATCTCCAAGGGACATCCTCTAGCCTCTGAGGAAGGCAGTATATCCTCCTTGCTCCCAAATGCCAACAGGGGCCCTTGATACACCCGGGAGTGAAAGAAGACAGCATTAAAAATAAAGTTAATGATTAATAGAAGCTGAACATTTAAAATATATGATGCAAAACAGTAAGCATGAAGCAGAGCTATCATGAAACCTATTTGTTCTTTTCACCAAGCTACTACTCTAAACAGTTTATCTGGTACTGCTGAAGTCAACAATAATTTTGCCATTAATTTCTACAGTTGGAAGATTTGTGTGTCTCTGTATAGAAAAACCCGCTTGATTACAAGTGAGTTGAAGTGAGTCCTACTGAAATTACAGTAAAAATGTCAATACTCTGAAGAAAGGGAAGAGAAGGTTGAGGAGTCCAAGTGGAGGCCAGTGATGAGTGGTGTCCCTGAGGGATTTGTCCTGGGATTAGTATTGTTGGAATATCGTTATCAACAACAAATGGTGAGGCACTGGAACAGGTTGCCTAGAAAAGCTGTGGCTGCCCCATCCCTGGAGGTATTCAAGTCCAGGTTAGATGAGGCCCTGAGCAATCCGATCTAGTGGGTCGCATCCCTGTGCATGGCAGAGGGGTTGGAATTAGATGGTCTTTAAGGTCCCTTCCAACCCAAGCCATTCTATGATTCTATGAGTTGGAAAAGCAGTACTGATTTTCAGTAGTTAGCAGTTGATTAAAAAAAAATGCCAAATTTTATAAACTTTCTTGTATGTAAGAAACTTGGTACAAGTGAGCATTCTCACGGAGAGAACTGTATCTACAAATAACCTGTTTGGATAACCAAGCTCTGTCCCCGAGTCCTGGGAAACATGTAGACTTTCTGCCAGGGGTTTATGGTGGACCAAGACCAGGGATGGGGCTGAACCATGACACCCTTTCTCTTCCAGAGCAACACAATGCATCATGAACAGTCCCATTGGGCTCACTGAGGATTACTAACAGTGTAGGATATTATGCAGTGAGAAAGATGATTGCATTCTGGCCTGCAGAAAACAGCATCCAAGCCTCTAACTTGCATTAGAGCCGGGAAGGAGTCACAGAGCGGTGGGCTTACTGGGGAGTTTTATTGGAATCTTGGGGATGTTTCAGGGAAGAAGCTGCTGGAAGTTTATAACAGCACATTGTGGAAAGGTGAGCTGACAGGATCGATGAACCAAGATGAGCTAATCACACTGATTTACAAGAGAGAAGAGAAAGAAGACATCAGACTGAAGACCTCTCTCTTTACTGAATACTGTGAATATGATGTTGGCACAGGCACTGCAATGAAATTAAGGACAGCTACCAAGGAAATTAGACTCACAAGTGTGGAGTCCCTGAAACATCATTTGATTTTAAACAGTCATGTGATTTATTATGGGAGAGAAAGAAATGTTTTTCTTACTATCAAGCCACTACCATCAGATGTGTTGAAATAAAAAAATGATTTGGTAGAGTCAGCTAGAGATTTCATTGAGAAGATTTATATATTTAGAAGAAAATGCAGATCCATAGCTTAGCTCTTTTATCTTTATTTTATAGATTTTGGTGGGTTTATCTATTTTTTTTTTGTTCATCACTTTTATCAACTCTTTTTCTAAGGAATACAAAGCCCAGCTGCATTTTGGATGTGCATCTCATCATGGCAAAAATGTCTCAGCTGATAAAGAACAGACATATTGCTAGAGAATGTTATCTAGAAAGATGTTTAAGGCATGACATAAGTACACAATAAAGTAATCACCACGAATGAAAGGAAAAACATGAAATACTAGTGTTCATAGGAAGTGGATTTAGTACCGAGCTGACAGCAAAAGAGACAGAAATCCTCTATTTATCTCAGAACAAATTCAATGCTGAACTGAAAAGAGGACACCCTACAGATGCAACAATATTAATAGCTATTCAGTTAGTAGATAAACAGGTTTCACATACATGCTGAAGTCTCAAGGTAACATTCACTGTATTTGTGTAATAGGCATTTATAACCCTTCTGTAGACAGTTAGAACAGCAGTTATTAGCTATCAGAAAGGAAATCCTCCTACACAGCAAGACAAGAGGATTTTTCAGGAGACTGCATAAAAACAGTGAGAGTTGGGCTCACACCTGTGGGGGGAAAAAGCACTCCTACAAAAAACTAGCTTTGTGCTTCTCACACTTTCATTCTGGGTGATATTTGGAATGACTTGAAAAATTTGGCGTGCATGAGATGATGCAGTAAAATTAAGTGAGATTTGGATGCCATGTGTGCAGACCATGTCAGTGTCTGCATGTGGTGGACAAGATCATCAGCTATTGTTTCTCTGTGCAGCAGCATAGGTTATCTTGAACCAACAACATCAGGTATATTTCATTTTGCCCATTGGTGAGGACAAGTATGTCGCTCTCAAGTTCAAAAACACCTGCAAATGCTGTAGAAAGGTAACTGCTTGGGAAAGTCCAGCCTTGGAATGGAAGACCTGAATGGTTTGGGTTTTTTTCCTCACATAGGGGGAGTCCTATGTGAGGAAAAAAACAAAACAAAACAAAACAAAAAAAAACCACCGTCACCAAACAAACATTCAGGCCTTCCATTTGATGCTTTAATTTTGCTTGTAGATCAGCAACACAAGAACCACCACACCACTCAGCCATTGTGGCACCCTACTACCATTCAAGCAAGAGCAATACTGTGTCCCTGTATGACTCTTTGACAGCTGCTAAAAAAAAAAACACCTCTTGCCCTCCTTGTCCAGGTAGGTACTCTTTCTAAACGGGCTTTGATCCCAAATCTGTGTGGGTCTTGTGTTTCCAGTGAGGTCTTCAAAGACATGAGCCAGATAACTGCCTGCCAGCTGAGCTACTTACTGTGTGCACATGCTTAGCCCACTGCTGAAGTTCTTCTTTTTAAATGGCTTGACCCCATTTCTTTGTGCTGAAAGTGGACTCAGCAGCTGATCACTTATCTTTGGAAGGCATCTGGAAACCTAACTGCAGACATCAGGCACCAGATTTGTGTGCCAGTAATACATATGATATGTAATAAGTGGAAAGTTCTCTGCATATGGCTTTTATCTCACTTTATAACACATATTAATTACTAGTAGGACTATGTTTTTAAAAGCCACTTAAGCAATAGTAGGCTGTATTTGCATGCCAACAAATACAATTAGATTGCTTTCACTTGGTACAGATTTCACTGTACTAGCCACAAACAGGCAATGATCACCTTCTGCTGAAGAAAAGCAGAAGAAGCAGAGAAGCAGAACAGAAACTGGATGTGAAGCATTAGTTATTGGTATAATGTGCATGTCACCGTCACTCCTGGTTTTCTACTTTCCCTTTGTAGATAGGTGTACAACTACCTTGGGTTTAGCCTGAAACACAAATCTCTTCAGACAGATATACAAAGTAAATGAGAGTAGCTCCATTCTCATTTAAACTGGGTAAGGTTCAGGACATCGGTTTATTCTCCTTGCTGCTAGGAGCTGCATACAAAACACTGACATCTGCATAAATGATACACTTCTAGAATAAGTGAATTCAGTAAGCCAGCTCTATTTTTGTGCCTACATGTGAATTGGGTCTTAATATGTGAATTTTTTTGCCAGTTACATAACCAATTTGAACTGTAATAATCTACGTAAATGAATATGTGAATTTCCTGTGAAAGGAGCAAAGATTTTATCCTGACGCTTTTCTGCAGGTAACAAGGTTTTTGTCTAGATGCACTGCTTCCACTCTGTTGTCCCTTTATTCCTTGGATGGAGTGCCATGTTTTTGCCTTTACGCAGTTTTTCTAGATACCAAATAAAAGCACACTTCCTGTCCAGACACTGCCTTGGAAGAGGCCAACTCCAGTGACAGAACTGGGAGCTGAGCCCAGAGCTCCTGAACCCCAGTCTTAACCAGAAACAGCCCCTTTGGCCACGTCTTATAGGTTATGTGCATGGAGTATTCCAAAACAATGTCAAAGGTCTGCCTTGATGGTGGTGAGGAGACCCTAGGTTCAAGTTGATCTACTACTTTCAGCTTGCTGTGCTAACCTGGAGTAGATGCTGCATCACAGCAAAGCTTTGGAGCAACAGGATGAGAGGAGAGGGAGCCTCAGTGGGGACTGTTCTTCCTTTGCTTGATGCAAGTTAGAGCTTTAAAGCATCTAATTTTTTGGTTAATGATGGATCAGCTGCTTCAGAACTGTACTTTGTGCTTTGCTCCCACTTGCTTTATTTCCTTTCTCCACCATGGTGATTTGAAAGAGAGAGAGAGAGAAAAAAAATAGAAAACCTAGTGACACATCAATATTTGTCTTAATTCGTTGCCTTGCATGATGACTCACCATCAAAATAGTGCTGCAGTAACATTTCACATGCCACACTGGAACAGCTTCTGAGCTGCTACAATGTGCTATTTCTATCTGTAGGATTATGGGGGAACTAAAAAAGCTGATCTTTTGACACAATTCGACATAGCAACTTCCGTGTATTGTGCTACTTTATACCAGGGAGTCACTACTAAATGGGCTGTTTGACATGATGCACTATAAAGGATTTAGAAGTGTCATGTATAAGTACTTTACAGTCTTTGTGATGCAAATAAGAAAGGATGTATCCTCGAAAAATATTAGGAGTATTAGAGACACCACTAGTCCAAAGGTGCTTCTCTGCACAGCCATGGCATGTAGCCCAGGTCAAGTTCTGGTCCTTGGTAATAACTGTAATTAGGGCAAAGTGATGGCATAGTAATAGCTAAAAGACCCTGTATTCCAGCAACATTCAAACAAGTGCTGCTTGCCAAACAGCTGTTAGAAAGCAATGCGTAATTAAGAGCAAATAATAACACAGAATGTTTGGATCACACATTTCTCTCATGTCTTTCAAAGGTCTCATGTTATCTGGCTACCATGCAGGGCCATTTGCATAACTACATTTTTCCAGTTCACTGACAGATAGCTGCAGTCAATCCACACCGCCTTGCACTTCAGTTGCAAGCAAAGGAAGACAGGAAATGATGTTGGGTAAGTACATACTTTCAGCACTGGTAGCAAAAGATGCAGAAAGGAGTTCTTAATAAGTTATGAATGCAGAGTAGTACTATGTGGACAGTTTAAAAAATGTGCCTGCCAGGTGTGAAGGAACCTTTTTCTTGTCCTGTGGACGTGGGACACTACATCTGCCAGCAACTTGCATTTTCAAGTCACAGAGCCCCATAAGTGCTCTCAGCACCAGAGTGCAACCTGCTTCGCACTCAATTTGTGTTGCTCTTCTTCAGAGCTGAGGAATGCTTTCCATCTCTCATTCTCATTGCATGGTGCTCCTGTCGTCTTGATGACCTTGCTCAGCAGGGATCTCGTTTGGTTTGAAGAACCACTCCTGGGCACGCATGCAGCAATCTTCTATGCCATTAAATAAGGAAGGGAGAAACTTTGGCCCCAAGGAGCACATTTTGAAGCGTCCTTTTACAGGTCTTAAATCCTTCCTTCTCACTAGCAGTTGCTGTGCTCCTCAGTCTCCTACGTTTATATGTTTATATAAGTATGTGTGTGCATATATATATGCTTACATATACATAGATGTGTGTTTGTAAGTGGTGGTGTTTCTCATGAGGTATGCAGAGGAGATGAGAACCAGGACCAGCTCCCAGGATGAACAAGTGAGCCACTCAAGGCAAGGAAGATGACACGCTGAGATCAGGGCTGCTTTTGAAATCCCACACCTTCTACCAAAACTTGAGGAAAAACTTCTCTGATTCAAACCACTGGTATTAAACCTGTTCATTGTAAATGTGTGTTTGATTCTCCATCTCTGCAGAAATCCCTAAATTACAGACTTGTGTGAGGCAGAAGCAGCTTTTTTTGCTGGCAAAGAAAAAAAATATAATCATTGATGAGTATGAGAGAACAAACACAAATGTAACATTGATGGGACTCCCGTAGAAAACCAGAAAAGTCAATTCTAGTTCAGAATAGAAACCTCAACCTGTGTTTTTTTGTTTGTTTGTTTTTGTTCATTATTATTATTTTTTTATTTTTATTTTTATTTTTTTTTATTTTTTAACCTAGGGTGTTGTACTCCACTGGCACTTCCAAGTACTCAGTTGCAGTAATTAGAAAGAGAAAGATATCGTTGCTCAGTCCTTATATTATGGCCATGTTTTTGAATAAAAACTGCACTTGTGGCTCTGTTTTCCATGGAGCCTGTGTGGGTGAGAGAAGGTCAAGCCAATATCATGATAGCAGAGGCTGCATCAGCATTACAGCCAGGCAAAGGCAGCAGGAGCCTAGAAGCTCGTTGAATCCACCAGAACACACGTGCAGTTGGTAAATACCATTACAGAGGTTTTTTCTTAACAGAGACTCCAGAAACACTTAAATCGTTGACACACATCACAATCAGACACATAATTAAAAAAAAAAAAAAGACCAGAATGACAGTTTCTAGTAGAAGAACAAAAATGCAATTACCACAGCTCAAAAAATACAACAAAACAGCCAAAAAAACATGAACACTTGTGCAATGAAAAGTTGTAGACTGTCACCTCTGTAAGAGTATTAGTTAAAGCTTGGTTAAAAAAGAGTGATTCTAGTCTGTTCAACAGTACAGGAAAAAGTAAAAGCTGTGTGAGGTTTGCATCAGCAAAGAGTGTAGGATGGTAAATGGAAAATCTCTGGTTATTTAATGCTTGCTTTCCACCAGAAGCCTCTTCAGACTTCTTCATTGTGAGATTACAAACCATTGTCAGAAACTATCTGTGTCAAGTTCTCTTTAGGATTAAAATACACCCACAAGAACATACTTTCTTTGGTGGACATAAAGGTTTCTTTGGATATTTTTCTGAAACAATCCATTCAGATGACAAGGAAATATCAGTTTGGTGGGTTTGTTTCAAAGATTCACACCATAATTGGTAATATTCTGTCAGACAGAAGGCCTGAGGTACTTCATGATTCAAGGTACTAGTTAGACTAAAAGCTCTCCCTCGATTGATTGCCACTGCTTATACACAGTGGTGTTGACTACCTGGAAAGGCTGTAAGGATAATGTGTGGCCACAGGTTGTCTACTGAATTAGGATTTCTCTTAAAATTTCATTGATTGACTGATTGTAAGGGATTGGTAGATGATAAACAAGTAGACGATGCTCTAAGCACATAGTTGATGACCTGAGAAACCTGTGTTAAAATAGTAATCACAAAGACAAGCAGTCCATTTACTGCATGCTGACAAACTGATGTTATCCATAAGATAATTATTAACTCCCTATAAATGCAACTGTGAAGTGTTTCTATTTTTTATCTTTTAATTGTATCCATGAAATTGCATCAAGATGAATAGCATCCAAAATCCTTGATGTTTCACTTAATCGCATGCATGTTTACAGCCTATCAGCTGCTCTAGAAATCTGAGAACATGTGATCCTTTCTACCTCTAGTTTCGGTATTGGTATGTTCCTGTTTCTTCTCCTTCTTCCACATAGAACTGAAATGTGAGAAGTAGTGCAAAATGAAAATTGTGTGCAAAATTCACCTGAAACTTGTTTAGTGTTAAATACCATCACTGGTGTTATGTGTTGAGGTGGGAGTTCTGTTTTGGTAGGCATTGCCTAGCCAGCAAGAGGTGACATTGTCCATAGGTGACATTGTCCATCTTTGCTAGCTTGGATTCAGCCAGTCTTTCCTGAATTAAAATTCCATCCACCTCTGTAGAGGTGGATATGTAAGGCTTTTGTCACCTCCCTTCCATGTATTTTTGGAACTGCTACAGACCGTTAGGAATTTCACAAAATGAGTCAGAATGAACTTGGATCAAAACATTTTTATTTATTCAGCAATAAAGTGTACCACCCGTGAAGTTCCTCCACCTGGTTGGGTTTTGCATAGGGGTCCACATTATTCAGCTTTATTGGTTCTCCTGGCCACTTGTCACACTCCTGGTTCCAGATCCATGAATTTTCCAATATGCAAGATAACAGCTGCCTGGGAAAAGCAGTGCTTCAGTAATCTACCTGGAGTGCTTAGCCCTGGCAATGCCAAACAGGGTTTTGCCTTTGTGCCCCAGTTTCCAGCTTTTAAAACTAGAAGAGTAACTGTTTTGCAGTGTCGAGGTGTGTAATGTATGAACATGTTAGAAGTGTAAGGTCCTATGGTATAGCAGTGGGAACTCTCTAACCCTATGGGACAAAAATGAATAACTTCAAAAGTGACACTTGCTGGTACACTCTTAATTCTGACTTGAAATGAATGTGGTTTCTGCCCATCCCTGGCTTGGCCTTGACATTACATTTTAAACCAAAGTCTTTCAAAATCAGAAAATGTCATTTTCCTCTCTTTCTGTTTCTTAGCTTTTTTTGGTTTCTATGATATGATTCTATGACAAGATTCTCATAACATTTAATAAGAATATTTACAGAAAAGAAATTCTTTATACTGTTTTTCTTAGCCTTGCTACTTAATCAAATTCATTTGACTGCTAATGGTAACGTGATTATCACAAGCATATGTACACTACTGTTCACACTGACTTGTTTTAGGGTTATTTGAAATCTCCATTTTAATGCTTTCCAAAATATTTTACATGAAGATGTTTCTTGTGAAGGGTTTGAGTACTTTGGAAAATGTGCTATTGTGCTCTCTGCTTCATGAATATTAGGGTGCAGCAATACATGTATAACTTCCACTGAAGCAGCTTCCAGTGGCCATAAGGTGGTAGTCAGCTCTTTCTGATTCATTCCAACAGAAGCTTCTCTCTCATATATATATATATATCATATATATATGAGAGAGAAGCTTCTGTTGGAATGAATATATATATATACACACACACATAGTATTGTACAGTTTTTGCTTTGTCTCTTTTCATGAGCTCATCAAAGCCAATAATGCAGCCCTGCTGTAAGTGAGGGCTATGAAGCTGAGCTGAGCAAATTGGGCCATCCCTGTGGATGTATAAATGAGTCAAATGACCTCCAAAAGCATGAATCTTAAAATAAGGTTGTAGAAGCTAACAGATCTCTGTGGTGATTAGCGCGAGCAACTCTTGGAAAACTTGGAAAGGGAAGGGGGAGGGAAGAAGCAGAAACCTCTTTAATCAGAGTTGTGTTTTGCTCTTCCAAAACAGCACCAACATGTACAAGGGCAAATGTTCATGGCATTGAAATGGTGGGGGAGGTATATTAGCAACTACTTCTGAGGTACTACTGCTGGCAGGAAAAGTCATTTCTACTGGCAAATCAAGTGTTTTGTGGAAGTCAAAGGTAGGAACTGAATCAAAGATAGGAGGTGAAAACCTGTTCCCTAATAGAGCAAATGGGAACCCTGTCCTTAATGTAAAAAGATTAAGTGTTCTGTTTGACCTGTAAAGTAGGGTAGCAATTATCTCCTGAATAACAGGAGTAGGAAAGGTTACCAGAATAGGCGTTAGCTTCCATTTCCTTGCAGGATCACAGCTAGCAAGGGGAACTGTGTAGATGTGCTTTGGGGTGTGAAAAATGTGCTCTGTTAGGACACATGCCTGGAGTAACAGGGCATGGTCTGCAGCTAGTAGGGGCTGAAGTAGCCAACAATAGCCAGTGGCTGCTACAGAATGATAGATGTATTCTTGGTTTCCTGCAACAAATGAATTTAGCAATTTCAATCCAGTTTAGGGCAAGGGCTCTTGCAACAAGAATGGCACAAATATAATCATAGTTACACTAGAACTTGAAGCTATTTGAAATCAGGGCCTGTTAGGAAGCTTATGGTGCTATTGAGCTTATTTTACAATTATCCAAGTGGAACAGGTGGCTTATACAAATAAGTGGTGGTTGAAGGGAAAATAAAACTCACTTTCTTGAGCATAGAAAAAAAACATGAGCTGAGGAGGTGTCCCCACCAGCCTCACTCTTAGTCCTGCTGGGGATGCCCAACCTGTTGGATGTACTTCCATTCTGGATGCTGTCAGCCAGTCCCATTTCTCATCCAGGGCTGGGTTCCCTGACCAGTCCCACTCCCAGAGTGGCAAGTGAATGATGGCCTAAATTTTGGGTGGTGATCTATACATGGAGAGGTGGCCCTTCTATGAGAGAAGCATTGGCTGAGCTTTCACATGTGCTTGACTTGCCATTTTGCATGTACTTCTGTATTTGCAGCTCCAGCTGTCAAGCCAATTGTTTTTCAGATTGGATTGAAGATAATGAATTTACTTCTAGGACTGAATAAGGACCTACTGGTGCAAGGAAAATGATGTTTCTGTTGCATGTTTCTCTCTTCATTATGCTTTGAAGTTCCCTGAGCTTCCCATGGCTGTGGCATGCTGATACAGATTTGGAGAAGCAGTAAATAGACATGTTTTGCTGTTTTGTTACTGACTCACATGGCACACATCTGAAGGGCTGGAATGAGATTATTTTCTGCTGACTTGGAAGGCACAGGCAAGGAAAAAACAACTTTCTGATTTTGCTCTTTTTAATCACTATATTTTGTACAGCTAATTAGAGAAATGCAAAACAGTACTGTTTGGGAGAGTTTCTTGATTCAAGTAACAAGAAAGAGCTGCAGGTTAGGTAAGTGTCATAATACACGAATGCTGTTTTGACTTTCTCAAAACTCTTCTTTCAGGCACCTTCCAGCTCTTGCCTGATCCTTGCAAGATGCTGTCAAGATTGTTCTAACATCTTCCAAGGGTCATTATTCAAGATCTTCTTAGTTTCAATGACATGTTTGTTTTTCTGATTTTTTTAAGATGTTCTTTAAACCAGCCTTGAATTTTGGAAGCAATTCTTGTTAGCTTTTATTACTTCAAACACTTTTTATCCCAGGAAAGTATGTGTTTTCATGAAGGATGCTATAGTGTCAGAAAATTGTTATTCTGTTCTAACCATGCCCTGCTTCCTGAACAAGTCCTATGAGAACTGTTATTTCTCATGAACTCCAGTGCACAAGCACTTAGTTTCATGTTTCCTGATTTCAATTTGCATCCTGACTTGAGTTCAGTGTTGAGCCCAAAGCAAAACAGGAGAGCTCAGGCAGGAGATGAGATCAGGGAGAAGTTCAAGATGTTTATCTGACTGCTGAAAAAGTGGTAAAGGAAACATCAGAGTGTTTGGGACAGAAGTTTTTTTTGAAAGTTGGGGATAATGAAGTTGGAGACTTGGGTGGCAATTAGGTATTTCATGGCTCTTTGCACATCTGTATAAAGGGTCAGGTAGTTGTGTTTGCACAGCTGCTGTGATCAGACTTGTTTTTTTTTTTAGTGTAATAGAAGTGTAGCCAGTTAGTGAAGTAAAATCAATCTTATGCTGTTTACCCTGGTCCTGGTGATGATGCTTCTCATCATCCTTCTGTAAAGGGAATGTGCAGAACTCTCAGCAGACCCCACATGAAAGGGGTTTTGCATGTAATTCACTTTTACAGTGGTGCTCTACTGAATGAAACTTGCAGCTCTCATCCTTAAAAATCACACTCTGGTTATCTCTTTGCTATTCTAGCAGCAGTGAGAATTGTAGCTGTGAATTGTAGCAGGGAATTGTAGATGTTTCCCTTGTGAGACTGCTGTTTTTTACTTCTTGGGACTGAGCTGAAGTGGTTCCTGAGAAGGCTGTAGGTGTAACCTTCCCAAGTTATTAAATTAGGAAACTGCTAACAGTCTGTATTGGGTCACATCTGTGTGGGTTGGGGGAGGGACAGGGCAGGGCAGCTTGTGAGGTATTTGCTGAACCTGTGGCAATGTGAGAGCTTGTTCTTCAACTTCCAGGTTTTCCTTTGAGTGCTGGGGTCCAGAAACTTGCCTGATAACCATGGTAACTACTCATAGTTGATGGACTTGTGCATCAGTCACTGCTCTTAATTCTTGTTACAAAATATTAGGAAAAAAGATTATTGACAAAAATGTGGATTGCAAAGTTAGTCCAATCATGAACTGGATGACCCTGCATCTGACTGGCTGTGGAACTCTCCTTTGCACTAGAAAAATGGCTTCTGTGTAGCAAGGACTCAGCAAGCATCTACCTTGTGCTTTGTTCCCACTCCTGGTATAAATTAGATGACTCTGCTCTGATCACTCATCCAGGCGATCGGATCAGAGTGGTAGTTGACAAACTCTGAGACATCAGTGGAATTAAGTTAAACTGCTGGAGACAAAGGAGCTCTGAACCCCCTCTCTGGTTGGCAGATCAGAGAAGGATTTAACAGCTTGAGGAGAAATTTCGCCATTGAAAGAGACCGTGCAGTTACATTGATGCTCGGAGTAGAAAGCTGGAGGTGTCTCATCTTAGACATCCAGTGAGCCTTGATAACTCCCCTTTCATACCTGAGAGCATTCCATTTGTCAGAAAAAGTCAGTTACATGAAGCGTGCTTGTGTGTGAGTCCTCCTGTAATGCTCCAGTCATCTCCAAATGTTATTCAAAACAAGCTGATTATGATTGCTTCTCAGAGCCCACAGAGTGACTTATTAAGCTATCTCTACTTGCTTCTTGCTGCTGGCATGCTAGACACCTGGGCTGCATTCATGAGCTATTTCTGTATGTCATTAGGAGCTTCCATGCTCTTAGTGCACAGGTTTGTGTTGTTGCTGTACAGCAGTTGGAGATAATCTGCTGAGCAACTCTAGAGTTAACTATGCTTTATATTTAAATTTGTACTTATTTTGCTGCTACTTATAACTTCAAAATGATTAGAGTGCTGCTATGTAGAGGTCAAAGGGGCTGCTACACCATAGGTAGTCATGCATATGTTATCTTTAAACCAGATAGCTCAGTTGTCAAACATGACAGAAATGCAGGAATGCACCTCAGAAGGGGATGTAAAAGCCCAGTTGGAGCTTAAGTGCATACTTGCACTATGGGCTTATGATGAAAATCACCAGCATGTCCTATATGATCATGCACATAAGATCTACCAATGCTGATAGCTATTTAAGTAAATTAAATTATACCATGCATACACGCTCAGGAAACACATCACCAAGTGGCTGTATTTAAATACTGTGATTATACTACAGATTCTTAAACAGTGCCTCTTACCATGCCAGAAGTGTGAAAATCCTAGCTCAAACCCTCTCTTGCAGCAGGATGTTCAGCCAGGGTGACAGGAGATATAAAGACACTTTTCCCAGCACCCAGGTCACAACTCATGCTGGTATTACATTAAAACAATTACTCTGAATTTCATTTGGAAATAAACATATAGCCTGAAAAGCTGGTGGATGTGGATTGGGAGTGGTGAGATGGGATACTCAAGTTAGTTTGCTGTACTGATAAAACAGTAGGGCATTAAAAATGAGGAAAAACTTGTGTTTACAGTTAAGTTGGCTTTTTTTTCAGTTGAGTAGTACAAGGGCATACATAGAATAAATGAGAGTTGCAATATAGAAGAGCTGGTCTAAACTAGGTATTACGTTTCTACAGTCCAAAGTATCTCAAAATGCTATACAAGCAGTGAATTATTTTTGCTGTATATCCCTCTCAATAAAGTGATATAAAGTGATGTTCCTACCAATTTTTATGTGATTTATATGTAGTACTCTTAAATCAGAAACAACCAAAACTTTAAAAACATTTAAAATGAAATAATTAGTTCATACTGTGTTGGTTTTATTTTTAAATGCTGCCTTTTTGTCTCAAGTTTTAAGCTGTGGAGCTCGTTTTCAGGCTTTTCTGTACTATCACAATGGTATAGGAAAATGAACTTCAACTAGGATACAAAATCTGGGAATCCTTAACATTCACATGGTTCCAACAGCTGGGGTTATAACCACTAAAATGCTCAAGTCATATTTCAAATATTTTTTTTTACAGGAATTAACTCTTATGCGTCATGAAAAGCCACAGTATTCTCGTCTTTAATGCTTTGCTTTTAGGACATACTTGAAAATGTGATTCAGTCTGGGATATAAAGTTGGTTTTAAGATTTTTTTTCAACCAACAAGGCTCCTTTTGCCCTCCAAGTATGTCCCAGCTGCTCGGTGGTTGTGGCCTCAGATGTTGCACCCTGTTAACAAATATCTCTCTGGCTGGAGGTAGTCAGGGATACTGATGATGGATCTGGCTTTGGTCCCACATTGGAGTGAGGTAAGCAAGAAGTTCTGTGGCGGAAAAGATGTACAGCATGAACAGATGAGCCCTTGTGAAGCAGCTGTAGAGGAAAGTGAGCAGGATTCTGAGTTAAATTAACAACAAGATAACACATCAGTTAATAGAATAAAATCCCTGGAAAGAGGGTGAGTTTATAGACTTGAAGTAGTTCACCGACTTTCTGAGAAGACAGCAATTCACAAACCATATCATGGCACTGATTTTTTTCTGAAATATGCAATTGATTTCTGGTTTAAAATCAGTGCTGTGATGTGACCTAAAGACGGGAGAGAAGTCAGCCCTTCAAGTTGCTTAAAAGATCAACTTCTTCATGTTCCCCAGCAATGTCCAAATAACTTAAACGGTATGCATCTATTTTAAAAGGAGAGGTTTTTTGTTCATGTTGGGATCTTCAATACAAACACACACTAACTGGAAATAATTCTGGGAGAAATGAAAACAGCTTTGTTTCCAAAAAAAACCAGATATGAAGCATTTGTATTTAATTACAGTTACAAAATATTCACATTGCTTTTAATAATAATTCAGTGACTGGAGGAGTCTCTGCCTGTGTCATCAGCTCTGCTCCCAGCCTGACAATGTCTAATAATTACCTCCTGTTCTTTTGTCTATTGGCCTGTCTGGCAGATGATCATGTGCTAGGCCCCATGCTCCTATCCAGTAAATTTAAAACATTTCACCCAGCAGCTACACGATTTTTGTTGCAGAACAGTTACTTATTTTTTACTCCATTTGCAACACTTCAGCTCTGTAATAACACTCTTGAAGGCATCACTGTCTCGGACTGGAGGGTGCCTTCCTCTTTGATGTTCTCCTGACAGCAGCCAGAGCTGCAGTCTCAGCACTTTCTTTTGGTGGCTGCTCCATTTTGTTATATAGTAAAATCTTTTTATAAATCAATAATAGTTCCCTTCATTGGAGTTCTGTGACTGGAGGTTTTGTGTTTACTGGTGTGATATTAAAATCTTATATTACCTTGTGTTAGTGTTATTTAATGTCTGCACCTTAAATCGTAGATCCACTGAAGCATGATTTCCTTCAGTTCATAGAATCATAGAATCAGAGAATATCCCAAGTTGGAAGGGACCTATAAGGATCATCAAGTCCAACTCCTAGCATCACACGTCTGCCCAAAATTTTGGACCATGTGACTAAGTTCACAGTCCAAACGCTTCTTAGACTCCAACAGGCTTGGTGCAGTGACTACTTCCCTGGGGAGCCTGTTCCAGTGTGCGACCACCCTCTCAGTGAAGAACCTCTTCCTGATGACTAGCCTAAACCTCCCCTGCCTCAGCTTGACACCATTCCCACGGGTCCTATCACTGGTCACTAAGGAGAATAGATTGGCGCCTGCCCCTCCACTCCCCCTTCTGAGGAAGCTGTACACCATGATGAGGTCTCCCCTCAGCCTCTTTTGCAGGCTGAACAGGCCTAGTAACCTCAGCTGCTCCTCATACATCTTCCCCTCTAGGCCTTTCACCATCTTCATAGCCCTCCTCTGGACACTCTCCAACAGTTTTACATCCTTTTTGTACTGTGGTGCCCAGAACTGCACACAGTACTCGAGGTGAGGCCGCACCAGCGCAGAGTAGAGCGGGACAATCACTTCCCTTGACTGACTAGCAATGCCATGCTTGATGCATCCCAGGATACGGTTGGCCCTCCTGGCTGCCAGGGCACACTGCTGGCTCATATTCAACTTACTGTCAACCACAACCCCCAGATCCCTCTCTGTGGGGCTGCTCTCCAGCGTCTCGTCGCCCAGTCTGTACATATAGCCAGGGTTGCCCTGTCCCAGGTGCAGGACCCGGCACTTGCTCTTGTTAAACTTCATGTGGTTGGTGATCGCCCAGCTCTCCAATCTGTCCAGATCTCTCTGCAAGGCCTTTCCACCCTCAACAGAGTCCACAACTCCTCCAAGTTTAGCGTCATCAGCAAATTTGCTCAAAACACCTTCTAGTCCTACATCCAAATCATTTTAAAAAACATTGAAGAGGACTGGCCCTAAAATGGAGCCTTGGGGGACCCCACTAGTGACCATCCACCATCCTGATATGGCCCCATTTACCACAACCCTTTGAGCCCTGCCCGTCAGTCAATTGCTCACCCATAGGATGATGTTTTTGTTTAGCTGCATGCTGGACATTTTGTCCAGTAGGATCCTATGGGAAATTAAAGTTGAATTGAAGTTTGGCATGTTAATATTTCTTGGCTGCGATGATGGTAATGGAGGATTTCATAAGCTCTTAGGACGATTTTTTCACTAGAGATATGAACATTGCATAACACAGCCAAATCTATTCTGACCTTAGAAGAAACTTACTAACTTCTATGTTCAGCATTTATATGTATCCATGTATTATTTAGTATTATGAAAACTTCCTGTTCTCTATTGGACAGAAAAAGTGCCCATACCTTCTCACTGGTTTGTGCTATTGTCAGTACCTGTGAAAAGCCCCAGGAATGGGCAGGCCTGGAGATACATGCCAGTATCCAAATACACCTAAAATGAACCACAGTCTTTACATCAACCTCAGAGATTTTAGACAAGTTTCTGAGATTCAGGTGAAAGTGTGCTGCCTTTCTGTTGGGGTAGGAAGTGCTGATATAAGCACATGAGAAGTAAATCTGCACCAGCTGTTCTCATCCTTCAGTTTTCTGCTGGAGATATAAATTTTAATGGAAAGACCTTTTGACGAGAATTTGGAAGGAACACCTCAACTGACTAGTTTTCAATAGGTCTTGAGCACCAGAGAAACTCCAGAGCAGTAGGAGAGTGAGTATAGTATGTTAATTCTTTTAAATAATTAAAAAGAAAAAAGATATGAGGCAAGCAAAAGGTAGTGGGTTGGCTCTGGCAAGCAGGCAAACCCTCACTTGGCCATTGCACATTCCCCTGATTCCTCAGCAGGATGGGGGAAGAAAATGGGATGAACAGGATCAAGAAAGCTTGTGGGTTGAGATAAAGACAAGGTTGTGGCTTACTAGTTATCATCATGGGCAAAGCAGATGATTTGGGGGGAATTAAGCTAATTTATTACCATTTAATATATAACTGATTTGGGTATAGGGGAACAAATTCTAAAACCATTAAAGCATGTGGTGAAAATATTTTTCCTCCCCATTTCCTAAGCTCACTTTCACTTCAGCCTCCTCTCTTCCTGCCTTATTTCCTGAGGCTGCACTCAGTTCCTTCAGTGAGGCAATGAGTAGTGCAAGGGATGTGAGGGAGATCTGCAGTGAGTACACAGCAGTTTCTGTGTCCTTTCTCTTCACTCTGTTCCTCTGCTGTCTGATAGTCCTCCATGGGCTGCAGTCCCTTTGGGAATACCTGCTCAGCTGTGAACTTCTTCCTCCTACCTTTGTGTTTACTCTATTTCAAATTCTCTTTTTACCTCCTCTCTCCCTGTGGCGTTTCCTGTCCTTTCTTAATTACAATTTCACAAAGGTGCCACTGGCTTTGCTGATGGCTTTAAAAAAAAATATTGGTTAACCAACTTAGAGACCCTTGATCTTGGAAACTCCAGCCCTTCATTTCTTTCTTTGTCAAATGTGGAAACTGGGAATTCAAAATTGTTGCAGACTGGGAAACATCATGAAACAGGCTTGGCTGGTCCTGCTTATCTCTAATTAAATACTGTGAGTGTATCTAACAGAATAATGTTTTTGGTTTGCTTTGTTTTCTCTTGTTTTTACAATATATAATGAAGCTTTTATGTGTAAACTTCCTATCTGAGACATGAAAGGAAGCTAGCCTAAGAACTGTAATATTTATATAATCTTAATAGGTGAATAAGCTTCATTGTACTTCACGTTAACAGCTAGGCAATCAAATAGCAGCAGATAATTTACTTCACTCAATGACCTCTTCCTTTTGTTGCAGCTTGAAGCATTTGGAGTTTTGGGTACCTGGCCTGTTATTATCCCTATAGTATCTATTGGTGCATTCAGCAGAAAATCTTGCGCTACATACAAATCTTCCATTCTCCATGTTCATAAATGCCTGGCAAATTGCTTATTATCATATTGAAAAGCTGCACACTACAGAGCAGATGCCAGCAATTCTAACAGCTAGATGAAGCCTGGGTACCTACTTCAGCCTGCTCAGCGGGGTGGCTGCAAGAACAAGAGGCACCAAAGAACACTGGGAAGTGTGAGCTGGAAACAGCCTTCTTGAAAGTCAGGATAGTCAGCAGTAAATGTTAAATACGCTGTTAGAGACCAAAGATTTCCCTGCTTTAATCCTTGGGCAGCAAAGGAATGTATCAAACAAAATAATCATAACAAGTGGTCTTGTACAGAGGAAGTGTGTTCATTCTCTCAATAAATGTTGGGGTAACCTTTTGGTCTTTTTTGCTGTGCCTTTTTTTCACTTGTGTCGTTCAGATCCTGTTGTCTGCCTACAGATATTAAATGTACATCTGGCAGATGCTCTTGAATAGGGACTGGGACAACTTAAACAAGTGTCACTGGCAGAAAATTATCCAGAACCACAGTCCAAGATATTTACCTGTTCTTATTTATTTTGGGTCTTTTCTTCTCCATAATACTTGCTGCAGTGCTGCTGTAGTGGCTTTTTATAGTTTCATAACAAGACCTATAACCCTGTTTCCACCCCAATACATGAATTCAGCGAATTTCTCAAGGAAACAACCTACAATGTTAAGGCTGTAGATGCTCTGATGTCTGCTGGTATCTTCAGGTACTCAGTACCATTAATGTACTGAGAATACTTGTATGGATGCTATCTGGTAGAGGGGATTTATTGACTGGAACTTTCCCAAGTTGTTCATTGCACATTTATTTTATACCAGCACAGCCTGGTCCTCCAGACTTGCTGTATCTTCTCAGGCAATAATTCTACCAGACCGAATTTTAGCAGGCATAAACTGTCATCTCTCTGAAATGGCTATAATTAATTGAGGGTGGAGCATCAAGCTATAGAAAACAGGAGCAGGAGCAGCAGGAGTCAGCCTTGTAAAGACTCATTCTCTCCGATAGGATTGATGCAAAGAAACAGTCAATGGCATGCAATTTTCTTATCTTCTGTCACGTCCTTCTCCATTTTGGGTCACTTCTCTGCTCATATAGTATGTAGTTAATAGCTTGTATATAACCAAAAGTGCTTGCCTGTAGAAAGCAAAGATTGCACAGGTCCAGCTGCTCCACCTAACTTCGGAAGGATGTGTAGCTCAGCTGAGTTACCTGGGCCACCTCAGCCAACATAAAGTTCCATAAAACTATGTGGAACTGAGGAACATATATTAAAATGTTGCATGAAGAAAAATACTTTAGATCAGGGTCTTTGAGCTTTCTGTCTACTTGCAAAAATAAATTGTTCTTTTCAATCTTTAGAAAAAACTTACTATTTTTGAAAAAGTTATGATTTTTGTCTTCAAAACAAAGATTGAATAAATATCTAGAGTAGGCATGGTGTTAACAGTATTGTAATCCTTCACCTTCTGTCTTTAAAATTCTTACCTGTCTTCAGCATTGTGCTATGATAGTCATTTTTCTAATATTTTAGATATATATTTAATTTATATAAAATATTATACTCACTGCCGACACTAACACAAGGGACATGTTTGGTGCAGAAGACACATCCGTTTTTCCTCCCTCTTCTCGTGGACCTGAGAGGATTGTAACTGACAGCTTCAGTTTGGCTGAGCCAAAAGCAAATCAGAACAGACATCAGAGTAAATGAAATGGTATTAATCAAGGCAAAAGGTGATCATGACACAGGCAAATGTTTTGACTGCTGAGAAGAGCTGTGAGACCGCAACACAGCCAGTTGTGGTATGAAGTGTGGTTGCAGCCTTTTGAGAGCAGAGTGACAGATAAAGCTGCTCTAGGAATATCAGGTTGTTGCCTGTGTATTTCCTGCGGTGTTTTTCACAGCATGAACTGTTATCTGTTTTTTTTTTTAAACAGACTAAAATCCCGTATGAAATGCCCTTCTTATTTGTTCTTTTGCTAAGGTCTGATAATTATAGCCACATGCCTGCAATTTGTCTCATCTAATTTTACAGGCTGGTCATATGAAAGGGAAGTAGAGCTGAGTGGGGGATTTGGGAGAAGAAGTATTGAATGCCATTGCAATATGCCCTGTTTGAACATCCAGGTTGTCACTGTATCAGCTGTCTGGCTGCCAGGAGAGTGTGGAGCGTTTCTGGGCTGACTGGAGGATTTTTGGAAGGAAACACCTGTGAGGCTTTCAGTTGTATTCACCTTGCTGCAGGAAGGCAGCAGAGAGAAGGGTGCTCTGAAACTTAAAGGTGGTGGCTTATAGTGACACTGTGGTTAAAATTCGCCGCTCTTTTCGCCGCTCTTTTCATGTTAAGAGTGAAATCATAAGGGGGTTGGGGGGAGTGCAAAAAGGAGGAAAACGTCCTCCTACACACCACGGCTACTTTTACCAGAGCAAGCCATCTAGTGGTCACTGTGTGCTTTTTTCATCTCTCCATGACAGGGAGCATTGCAGGGATCTCATCAAAACTTTTGTTGGCCATTGAGGAGGTTTCATACATGCTTCGGGACGTTATGTGCTTACGGGGCTGTGGCTGCACCCTCTGAGCAGAGGTGGAGGGAGAAAGGAGGGGGCTGCTCCCTAATAGGTAGAACAAGGGAAGTGGAGTAACTCACCTCAGCAGAGAAGTTAGGTTTCCCGTGACAAAATCTTTGTAACCAAGAACAGCAGAAGACCTCAAACGTTGAGGCTGATCTGGGAGAATGTCACTAGAAATGAAGCGAATAAAGTGAAATTGAGTAAAGCATGGAAGCCTGTGCTGAATGGGGATACTATGGTGACCCCAGCTGTGCCTGGCATGTAAACATGACAGCAGAGTAACAATTCTTACTGGCACGTTTCACCAAAATACTTTGAGTTTGTTAAATTGCTTCATTGTCCAAAAAAAAAACTCAAATGTTTTTGGTTTGACATTTACATATAGTTTTAAAATTTGAAAACCAATAAGTTTGGACAGCGGTTTTCATTTGATCACCATGTGCAGTTTTTCACACTTCCCCTGGAAAAAAAAAAAAAACAACCTACAATATTTTGGATTAACCTTGAGACATTGTCCCCTGTGTTCTATAGTAGCGTAAATGAACAAAAATTGTGATTATTTGCAATGAGGCCTTTGTTTATTGGCTGCTTTATCCTTTAATATTTATCCCTTAAAATGATGTTTTGAAAACTGCACATTCACTTCTAGCAGAGGTAGCACTAAAAACTTCTCAGAAGGTATTATACCTTGTGAAGGTAATCCACAATGGAGGTATGTATATATCACAAAAACAAACATCAGGTAACATAGAGTGACAAAAATGCACAGTTTTAGAAAAACATGGTGTGACTGCATGCAACATGGGTTATGTGTGCTCCTTTTATGTCCATGCCTGCAGATTTTTATTTCCTTTTATTTCCTTGCCCTGCAGAGAATAATTAAAATATTCCCTGTACCATTCTGCATCTATACATTCGAGTAAAACTACTCACATCTTTAACTTCCAAAACTACATCCATCCAAGTGATGAGTGTGTTACGAGTTCCCCTCTGCAATCAGTTTGGAAGAGATTTAGGTTTGTGCAGAAGCTGGTAGTCTGTGCAAGCTCTGGGGACCCCCTGACCAATCCCCAAGGCATTGATCAAGACGGCGATTTTCACGCAGCCACAGTATGTCTTTGATTTCCATGGCTGTTATTGAATTAAAAATGCTGGTTTTGCAGAGAATAAGTGAATATAAATTAATTTTGTAGTCCGTGCCCAGGTAAAACAACAGTGACATTTTGGTAGTGAAAGACTGAGTGCTCAGTTTTATTTCTCCTCTGCGTTGGCCCCTACCCAACACCTCTGTGCAATCCCATTTGGATGCTCAGAGTTGTAGGAAGGTTGTACTGCAGGGTAGCACAAAGAACATCAGGACAGCTGATGAAGTGAATGTGCATATTGAGTATTTTAACATGGGTAGAGATGAATAGTCGATGTCAGCAAGGAAATGGAGCAGAGTAGGCAAGTCCCATAGGGGTTTTTCTTCTGTGTACCCTTTCAGAAGGAAGGCAAAAGATCAAGTAACTACTTCAGTGCATGAGACTAATTGCACAGCTTCTAAAAATGTCTTCATAGTGTGTGTATTGTGGTTTTAGCCACAAATACAATTCTGCTATTAGAACCCATCTCCGATGTATGTGGGAGTTACAGGACTACATTTGTCACCTATTCCAAAACATTTTTTTTTGGGGGGGGGAAGGGAGGGGGGGAGGTGGGGGAGGTTCAGAAGTATGCCTCAGTAACTTAAAAGCCTAATTCCAGTTTTAAAAAAATAAAGCCTGAGGAACCTAGAGCTAATAATAAAAAAAAAAAAGTAGGATTTTTGGCTGCCAAATCACCAAGGTGCTTGTTGTAAATTAGTCTCTTGTCAAAAACAAAATTCTAGCACATAATGGAAAGTTAGCCCAAACTCTTGGTTATGACAATGTTCAAAAAAGTGTTTGTTTGTTTGTTTGTTTGTTTGTTTGTTTTTCCCCCGTTTTTATCCTCTCACTGGTAAAGAGTTTCCAGGCATTCTAGGGATCTGGCTAATGAATCTTGGTACATTTGGAATTTGCAATATCACACCTCAAAAGACTGTAGAGTAAGTTGACTTCAGACACAAAGGTACAGGGAAAGGGAGAGAGTGGCACGTGCCCCAGCAGCAAGCAATAGAATTCCACTTATTTTCAGAAAAGACTGAATATTTTCTTCCATTTTCTGTTGTGTTTTTTTGTTTGTTTGTTTGTTTGTTTTCTTGTTTGTGTTCTTCAAAACAAACAAGCAAACAAAAAACACAAAGAGAGAATATCTGGTCAGAAAAGATCACTTTCAGCTGGAATAGAACGGACTATCTAGACGATCCTCCCTTCTCTTCACTAATATTGTGTAAAACAAATAATGCTAACAGCCAGCTGGCCGCTTTTCTTCCCATTTTCAGCATAACTGCTCATTTTAAGTTGATGCTTTAATAAGCAGAGGGATTTTTCATAATGCTTAAAAGGAGTTAAAGCATGAAGACACTTAAAGAAATGAGATATTAAGTCTTTAACTAATGGGATTATACAGTAGAGACCCTTTAAAGATGGCTTGGCCTAAGTGATCCAGCAGCAATAAAGACCCTATATTATGACCTAATAAGGTCAACAACTTATTTTGTGGACAATGGTCCCTTTTGAAGAACTCATGCAATTAAAATTTAGATTTGTGCAAAGTGCTTAATGTTATTGAAGTCTTTTAATATAAATGTATGAGCTCTTCTGAGCCAGCTGTGTATGTTTCTGTGTGCATTTTTCTATAATGCTGGACCTTTTGCATGTTCTAATAAGTGAAAAGAATCTTTACATTTCCTTGTCTCAAAACAACATTATCTGCTTTGTGATCCCATGAATGCCATCCATTCAAGATTATATTTTTGTAGGAACAAGAGGGAGAAAAGTCACCAGATTTCTTTTTTTTAAAGAAAGAAGTTCATACTTCAATATTTAAGAATGTAGTGATTTTTCTCTCAAAAAATAAAAATAAATAAACACACCCAAAATTCAACTGTGGGATGAGGGCCATGCCTGTAACATTTGACTGTAAAAGTCTTTTTTTTTTTTTTTTGTAAAGATTTGAGCATTTGAGAACATAAAGATGCAGTGTGGGTTCTATAAAACCTTATTGCCTTCACTGCTGGTGAAAGTCAGCCTGCCTTATGGGAAAAATAAGGAATTTCTGAAGAGATGTCAATATCCTCCTAAATGTTCTAAAGTCGAATCTCACCTTCAAATTCTACACTTTTAAAGGATCTTTCTCTGTGGTTTCTAGGACCTGATCCAAATCTATTAAAATAAATTAGATCTCTTGATCTCTTTATCTAGACTTCTGAAAACTTTAAATTATGTCCTAAACATATCTTATTTTGGTAGATTTTTCACTGAAGTCAATGGGGGCTTTTCCAAGTTAAGGAAACTTCCAAAGAGTGTTACAGACAATTTCAGGTAACCTGTTGTGGTTGTCCATGCTTTTGAATTGAGCCACATCTGTCAGTACAGCGTGGTTATTTGCTGCTTATTTCAGTTCAGGATGATTTGGACTTCTGTGTTTCAGGTGCAGAAGAGGGGGGCTAGTGCAGGCGTGGTGCCCATCCTGTGGATCTCAAGCTCTTGAGTAATTCACACATGGACTCCGTGCTGCAGCTATATGATATCACTGGTGCAGGGCTGTGTAGACATGAGGGCTTGGCTGCTGGGAATTCCTTGCTCTTGGAGGATGCAAGCCATCAGAGGCTGAGGCTGATGCATTGCAATGGGAGCAGGAGGCACGCTCAAAGTGGCTGTGGCCTACAGGGATGTTTTGTGACTCCATCAGAGAGCCACTATCATCTCTTTCTTCTCAACTACCTCTGAAATTTGTGTTTCGGTCAGCTTTGTGGTAGAAGTTGGTGTATGTCTTATGAGGTCAGGAAGAATGATGACTTTTGGACTTGTGGTGGATCCTATTGGCAGAGTTACCTTGACATTAAGTCAGGGTGCTATTTTGGTGAGTCCAAGGGCAGAAGACCCACCTCTCCAAGGGTTCCCACGACTGCCTGGGGAAGATGGAGGTGGCTGGTATAATTGTACCCAAAGTCCTACAGCTGCGACTTTGCTACTGCACCTATAATATAGTTAGTTGGCACTGGGGGGAACAGGGGTAGGGTGTCTATAATCTTCCACTAGAAAGGACTTGAATGGTAGGAGAATGAAGTTCAGTGGTGATTGGATTGCATAATTAATGTTCTTGAATTTCACAAATCATACAGTTAAGAATTTTAAAGAATAAGGAAAACATATGAACATCTGCCACTTATCTATATCGTTCTACATGGCCTTGCAGAAGTGTTTGGGCAAAGGAATAAACTCAGATGTTCCTATAGATAACAGTGATGCCAGACTTAGGACCATGATATGCTGCTTGACTACTCCCACTCCAAATCTGCTTATGCCTGTTGCATTCATTCATGGTTTTAATGCAACCAGTTTCCCAAAAGGAAAAGTAATAGCATGCTCATTTTGCTGCATGATGCCTGAAGTACATCTACATTGGAGCACGTGGAGAGACAAGAGCTTGCTGGCCCTGCAATGGGGAAAATGGGGAACATGCTCCATGGCTGACTGCTGAGAGCTAGGTAGGAATGAACAGACTACAGCTGTGGTAAGGTAAGCCCCTGCTCTCTGTTAGCTGCAGGATCTTAACAACATTTTGCAGTGTGAGCAAAATTCCCCAAGTGTCTAGTCTGAGGTCTGCAGAAGAAACCGACTCCAGGTTAGCTGAGTCCCTGGGCCAGGCTTCCATTTCAGGCATGACATATTTTGCTAGAAATGCATCTCTGTTGCTGGCAGGGAAAGGGACCTGATCCAAAACCAACTGAAATCTTCAGTAGGATTTAGATTAAGCCCTCAAATCCTGATTCTGTGAAGATTTAAGCTTGTGCATAACTTTACATATGTGAATAGTCTCACTGAGGTCAAACGAATTAAAATAATGCATGAATAATGAATTAAAATAAAGTACCTGCTTGTCTTGGCAGTATTGGGGCCATAATGAACTGGGGGAAAAAAAAAAAAGCTGACTTTTTCAGAGCTATTGAGGTGTTATTTCAGAAACCTAGTGTGTGACAGTTGTATTTACATGTACCATGCAAATTCTAAATGAATGGGAGTGTTTGTTCATCCGTGTCATGTATTTGGGTCAATAAGGGATCCCATATGTCTTCAAAGGTTTGGATTTTCTATTCTTCTCAGAAAAGCACCTGAAAATATATATCCTAGAGGGATCAGTGGGTGTTTTTGCTGCACAGAGACTGCAGGATGAGGATTGCAGGCCTTATTAAAAACAGGTCTATATCGATGGAAAAAAACAGTGTGAAAGGCTGAGTTAGGAGTCTGCAATATTGCAAAGGCATTCTCACTCTGTGAGAAGCCAGTTCCTCTCCAAAATAAGGTAAGAGAAGTTAAATGAACTCTTGCAGGGGCAAAACAAACCTTGTGCTAAATTAAGGTTTCATTGGCAGTGCGCAGTGCGGGGAGCTGAGGTGCTAGTGATACCTGCTGGTGCCTGCAATGACTTTGCTGTTCCCTGCCCCCCCGCCCCCCGCCCCCCGCTGCCTTCAGTCCTGGGTTTTGTTCCCTAGACTCCTCCCAGCTGCCACTGAAAGCTGTTGCCTTCCTGCTCCTCACCCATGAGGCAAAATCAGTGAAAACAGCAGCCCTGGGCTAGCGTACCTTCTGCCCTGTCTATCCTCTGGCTCCAATGTGGTGCTTCACCTGGGTTCAAAGGGCACAAGCTTCCCTCCAAACATGTGGTGCTTCTGTGGATGGTGCCTGCTTACATCCTGTTCAGTTTTGCCCTTCTGCATTTTGGGTTGAACTCCATGCATTCAGGTTTTCAGAGCAGCAGGTCATTATTGCCCAGGTAAAGGAACTCGGTGTAGAGGTGGAAATCAGCCCTGTCCAACAGCTGGAAGAGTTGCAGGCCAGTGGAGCCCTCAAAATGGAGGCCGATCAGAATGTAGTTTATGGGCCATGAGAGCAGCTCTGTACGCAGGACAGATCCTACCCATAGTGTTGAACTGTGATGCTTATACTTAAAAAGTTCTCTGTGCTTTATTAAATATTTCTAAACATGCTTACTTAGGAAAGTCAATACTATGCCAGACACAGCATAAACACAAACCTATTGATGGCAGTTTCTTCATGTGAGCTGAGCTAGACTATTCTCCTAGTGCAAGCACTGCTCTGGGTCTTATCAAAGGCAGAAATGCGTTTCAAAGACAGTTCTTATTTTCATAGTTCCCAGCCCCTGAGGGGCAGGGGGACAAAGTCAGCTCTGAACTGCTGGCCTGGCCTCACCAGCCAGACTTCAGGACACCCTGCTTGCTCTTGGCAATGTCAGGTCTTCAGGGAGGAGATGGAGCTTACCAAGCAAAAGGTGTGATTCTTGTAGCCTGTTGAGGCAGTTACTGAAAACAGAAGCTCCTCAAAGTGGCAACCAAATGGGACAGTCTGGCCCAAGCTCTAGGTTTCAGGGGCCAAAGACCCCCTATATTGCAGTATTAAGCTAACATCATTTGTGAGTGAAACAACCTCCCTTTTTGAACTGGGATTCTGGTGACTCTCTGCAGTGGCTGTCTCAAGAGTGACACATAATATTCAAACAACCTGAACCAGAATCAAAAGAGATAAAAGACAAGATGTTTTTGGTGTCCATAGCAGAGTCAAAGAAGGTGTATCTGGGGAAAAGCTGAAGAAGATCCATTGCCTAGGCTGAAGGTGATGGGGAGACCACCCCAACGACAAAATGCCTTGTCCCCTGTGCACAGGAAGAAGCAGAGCATGCACAAATACCTACAGGGAACAAATCATAATGGAGCTGCACTATGGGTGATGAGAGGCTTCTACTGTTGCCTTTGTGGGGAAAGCTCAGGCTGGTTGGGAATTTCTGCTTAGAGTAGCGTTGTATAATTGGGGGAGGGGGGTGGGGTGGGGAGGAGAGGAGAGGCAAAACTCTAGGTGGTGGGGAAAATTTATTGCAATGCCCATGTCTCACAGTAATCGGAAGAACACATTATCTCCTACATTGCCTTCCTCACCAGTAGGTCACAAAAAGGAACATATTATTCATACTAAATGTAGGGAAACAAGGTACAATGACTTTCTTCAAGTTGGCCAGCCATTGCAGTACCCCCTCAGCACTGGGCAATCCCAGCGCAGACGTATGTTCTCTCAGCCAGACCAAACAGACCTGGGCAAGAATACTGGCTCCACACAGCTCCTAGCGATAGCAATCCTAATGACAGTTTTGAAAACACTTCAATGATCTTTGTATGTGTGTGTGTGTGTGAAGAAGAAACAATGAACAATGTCACTGAGAAAGTTCCACTGTATCCAAATTATATGTTGATATTTGCAAGTACTCTCCACACATGCACAAAAATACATATTAACTGTAGCTTATAAGTGGTTTCAGACCCACAGAATTACTCCTGTAAATATCTCCTTAGGCACAAAAATAATTCTTACAAAAAAATCATTTTATTGCATATGTGCACTTGTTCTTCATTTGCTGTAGAAAGACACTTTCAAGCTACCAAATGCTATTAGTTTTTTAAAAGGAAAATTTCCTGCCAAGTGTATTTATCTATTTTAACTAGAAATTATTTGGAAGGATGAGAAGCCTGAGCAGCTGGTAAACTTCTCTTGATTATTTTCCCCTACATTTCTAATAATGAACTAAAATGATTTTAGCACCTTAAAAATACTTCACCTAAACAGATTATGCATCGGCAAATTTTGAACTGTACAGAAGTCCTGGAACACGGAAATGGTGATGGGGTTAAAAAAAAAAAAACAAAAAAAAAAACTAGAGAGAAGTAACAGAGGAAATAAAAGGCATTTAGGGAACACACAGAGGAAGTTAATGAAGAGAAGTCCACTATTGCAGGCTACATTGTCACTGTAGTGAAGGGCTTTGCAGTATTACAGGGATGTATTGAACAGCAGGTGGTTTCTTATAATGCCAATGGTTTTGGGGGTGGCTCTGGGCTACATGCAGGGGGAAAGCAGAGGAAAAGAAGAGGATATCATGGGATAGGAAGGGCTGAGGGAGCAGTGCTTGAGGAGGGGATCCCTCTACCTCCCCAATATCCAGACACAGTGCAAGCTTTCCTGGGGCAGATCCTGTTGTCCCTTCTCTTCAGAATTCACCATGCTGGAGGGGGACAGGAGGACAGATGAACCATTCCCACACATGGCCCAACATCTGCCAGAACCCCACTGTGCCACACTAGAAGCCCAACCAAACCATCTGAGCATGCCCCTGGGATCTGCTCTGCCAAAGCATTGATGGTGAGCTTTGCCATCACTGTCCATGAGGAAAAAAGTGTCCATCTCTGTAATGACTGGGGTGGCAAATTTTGCTCCTGTAGCAGAAGTGCACTGAGGTGGCTCTGAATGGGAGTTTAGAAAGATGATTATCCACTCTCTCATGTGCCTCTGGAGGAGGCTGGTGCATGAACCGGACCAACAGAGGGGTAGAAAAATATGTTCTGCAGGGCAGGATGGAGATTGGTGTTATTTCCGGGGGGTTGCACAGCAACAGTGCAGTGGTGGCAGCCCTGGAGTCTGGTAGAGTGGAGTCTGGTAGTACTATACAAACAATACTGCTGTTTTGGAAGCAAGCATGGAGTTTGTGGCCCCAGATGTCTTCAGTTAAAATGTTTTTAGATTGTTTTGGAGGACTTTTTTTTTTTTTTTTCCAAAAAATCTCCCGTTCAAAGAGCAGTCTAAGTGTGGAGCATATGGCTTTAAACAAACGTGAGCTTTCTTAGGGGAATACTGACTTCATGGTGTGTTTGTACAATACATGGCACAAATATGTTCTACTGAATTACTTTAGTTCAAATAATAGAAATAACTAGTAATAGATGTCCTAAAGAGCTGTGCAGAAAAAAAAGTCCACTGTAAACAAAACTAAAGATGTACTTTGGGATCCTGTTTTTGAGAGCACTTTGACTGTGCTGTACACTTTAATAATATATTTGAAGACTCGTGTTGTGTTCCCCCATCAGTGAAATTGCGCCAAGTATTAAGATTATATGCTAGAAGTGCCATTACATAACATTATGGCCTTGTCCAATTTTTCTTGAGTACACCAGGAACAATAGGAGGTTATGAGCCACCCACACCCTCAGTCACAGCTCCAAGTCCTCTCCTAGTCAGCTGTGTCTCAAAAGATTTTCCCTCCCCCTCTGTTTACTCCCAGGGTTGAGTTTTATTGTTTGGTTTGGTTCGGTTTTTCTTTCTGGCAGTCTTTGGTTTTTCTGGTCTTACCTATTGATTCTTGCTTAAACAGTGTCTGAGCTTTCAGTTTGCCTGAGGACAGTCTCCTGTTCCCTCGTAGCTTAGGGAAGCAGAAAAGGATGGCAAAAGCAAGGGGAACGAATGATGTTTCTCTACGACATCCCACTAGCTGGAGCATTCTCTGGGCAAAGGGAGGCTGGAGTGTGGTCTGCTGCTCCTTCAACCCTCAGGTGTCTGCCAGGCTGTCAGCTTTGCTGGAGTCCTTCCCTCCAAAGGTTTCCTTGTAGAACGGAGAAGGCTTTTTCCTTCATTGCAACTCATGTGTTGCTGTGAAAAACTTTGATTTTGGTGGCTGAATTTTATGACCAAAAGTTGTCTTCAAGATTCTTGTGCAACTTCACTATATGCTTTCCAGCAGTACAGGAAGGTGAAGAAGTTATTCTGTATTTGTACAATGAATGAACAGGTTAATTGGCAGTTACCTATATTCTGACTGGAAGATACTACCATGAGGTTCATCTGTAAGGGCAGAGCACCTCAGGTGATGTGTCGCTTCTCAGCTCTGCAAGGAGACTGAAAGGTGGCAGTGCTGCCACTGCTGTGTAAAGGTGCTTGGAGTAACAGGGCAGTCACATGTACAGTTTCCATGCAAAATGAAGGAAGAAAATGGAGAGGCAAGAGCAACAAATATTGCACCAAAGTGGAGCTGCTGTGGCTCTTCCAGAGACCAGGATGCTCCTGAAGGAATTGAGGTTGGTTGTTTTTACTTGCAGGTAGCTCTGTACTTAATTTGAGTAGCTCTCAGCAAGAGCCTGGTGCTCTGGTATGTTTAATAGACAGCTGGAGCACAGGGATTTGCTGTTTCTTTAATGAGATGGAAAATATGTGAATCTCTCTCATTTGACTGGTGGTTGTAACCCCTCTGCTCCGATTGGCTCCTGCCCTGCAATATTTTAAACTGTTTTGCAAGCAACAAAAAATGCAACCTCAGCTCTTCATACTATTCAGCTGAAGTAGGAAAAACTCCAAAAATTACATGAAAGAGAAGATGATGCGGAAAAAAATAAAAAAAAAAAAACACCCACCACAATAGGCAAAGCAAATGGGCTGTGAAACTGCTGATAGGGAAAATGTTTTCATGATGTAGCGAGTGCTCTGAGTCACTCTTCTCCTTTGAGTCCAGTGTTGTTCCCAATTGACACTGACAGGAGTTTTGACAATACAATGCACAAGAGCAGGATAGGGCCCTTTCCTTTGTTCCTGTGGATGCTGTCTGATTGTTGGATGTTTTTGTTTGCAACAATCCCAGATCCTCTTGTTTAGTTTTGTGAGGAGTCTCCATGTGTGATGCACATCCCCCTGAGGTACCACAGGATCACCACCCCCCCCACCCCCCACCCCTGTGGATTTCACCTGGGGACTCAGGTGGCTTCTCCTGACAGGCGTTTTAGGAACCCCCAATTTCAGACCTTGGGAAGGTCCCCAACATTTTGAGGCTGTTGGAAATCTTCTCTCCCTGCTGATGATGACTGAAGCCTCCTTATTCCTGGGTGTACCAAAGCATCGGGCAGAAAAACCAGCCCATATGAGATATTTGCTAGATAATGGGTCTTTGCAATCTCACTAAACTCCCCTCCAACCTCTCATTTTTTCTGTCACTTCAGTACATCCGGACTGCAAACCATCCCAGCAAAAAAACCAGGTATGGGGGTTATGGAGCAAGGCAAGTTTGTAAACACTAAGGAGGGAGGCTATGTAAATCTGTTTAGGCAATTTTCATCTTGACAGTTGGCATTTAGTACTTAAATAACTGTGTAAGCAATTTGGGAATAATGACCAGCGTGCTCAGTGCAAATGTTTTTAAATCTTCTTTAGCTTTTCTGTACTGAACGCCCTATGAAAATACCCTCTGGAAACCAGACAAGCAAACAGCACAAATTGTTGGAGGACCTTATAATTTTGATTTAGTTACAGAAATAGAAGCTAAGATTATCCTACCTGAAACAAAACATTTCTGATAAATGCATCTAAGAGAATGTGTATCCCAATTTCAATCCTGAAAGTACCCATTCTTAAGTCAAAGTCATGCTTCAAGGCCTTTGTCCAGAATGACAAAATCTTCCCATGTGGTCTCTCTAATATTATCACAAATGGCCCTTTTAAGTTTGACTGACAGCTCAGGCTAGTGTTCCTTTGATTATGAATGAGGTAAAGTGTTTGCATAGAAAAATGGTATTTTATAGAAGATCTCTCAGCAGTAGTGCTAGTGAAATTTTCAAACACAGAGTTTACTCATTGAAAAGTGGGGTTTTGGCTGAAATAGCAAGAAATCTGTCTCTTTTTTAACTATTGAAGTTGCTATACTTGGCATAGAAATAATTCGTTTTTAAAATGCTTTTAACTACATTTTTGAAGACAAATAGGACAAGAGCTAAATATCTGGTTTGGCACTCAAAATATGGTTTCAATTCTGTGTAGTTTGGTTGTTTTCTTTCTTTTCTTTTTTTTTTTTTTTTT
The DNA here is from genome assembly GCF_964211835.1 of Anser anser. Classification (NCBI taxonomy): domain Eukaryota; kingdom Metazoa; phylum Chordata; class Aves; order Anseriformes; family Anatidae; genus Anser; species Anser anser. The sequence goes on from NC_139720.1 coordinate 73,847,720, forward strand.
TGTTCTTTCGGGAGACAGGGTTTGTTCATTTGTGGGAACACAAAGCAAGGTTCTATCTGACTCTTCTTTTTATCTTCCGTACAAAAACATAAATAATACAGACGGTCCACAAGGATTGAATTCAAATGCTTCAGAAAGTTGTACTTCTTTTGAGATGTGATAATTTACCATGTGTATTTTCCTTTTTCAAATGGAAAGTAAAATGAGTTTATTCTATTTACTCTTCTGGTAACATCTCGAGGTATTTTCATCCGATTATTTGTGATGTTTTCCATAATTTAGTCTATGAAGTGATTGAACTTCCATGTTTAGGCAAGCTGTAAGCCTGCTGGTGCTGGTTCCCACTAGTGACATAACTTCTATACTTGGAAAAAGTATAACAGGCAGAATTTCTTTTAAGGAAAAAGAACACATATTTTCCTGCTAGCATATCCTAAAATTTAAGGGATGTCCAATAACTTAAAGCTTGTCCCTTGTTAAAATTTGCAGTCCCAAGGTATGTCAGAGAAAACAACTTTGAAATAAAGCTGAGTTAAGCACAAAGAGAATTTTTATTTGCTTTGACATTCATGCAACTAATCAAGTCTTGGGTATGATGCAGTGGAATATAAGGAAAATTAAGGTTGTAACACTATGCAGTAGTAATGAAAATACCTTATACCAGAATGGAAAGAGTAACTTTACAACAGTGCTGGAAAATGTTTAGAGGATAATCAATTTAAAAAAAAAAAAAAATCAAGAATTTTCTTCATAGGAGAGACTGTTTTACTGGCTGGTAAAAATAAATTTTAAAAATACATAAAGAATAAACAACACATGTCAATGATGTCTATAGCTTATTAGTTTATCTGATACAATGAGATACATTCTGTTTGAATTCCTCTTAGATGTAAACCTAAATATTTCCACGATATCATCATACATTTTCTCTTCCTCTGGAGAACAGCCAGCCAGCAGAAAGTCGTTTTTCTTTCTTTTCCAACAGTGTCAGGGGCAAATCAGACATCACTGATGAAACCCTTTTGATTACTCCATGAAGCCAACGTGATTACTTGTATGAAAAAGGCAAGGGGTTTTGACTGACCGTGAGGATACCCAGATGTTGCTCTCAGGCATGTTTTCTTGGCTCAGCAGCCCATGCCCACTGGGAGGAAACTGGGGAAGGTGTTATCCCAGAGCTGTACATCCATCTCTCCAGGCACTGTGAATACCCAAGTCTTTTGTAGGGAAGAACTAAAGAGTGATTTCCTTTGACAAAGGGACATCTTTTCCTGAGGACATTGCCTAGGAAATTGATATGCTATGCTTACTGTAGGCAGGAATGTCTATCATGCATCGTATTAAGGGTTCTTGACATATTTTAGAGTAGGTAGTAGGGCATACGTACATGGATTTTTGTAATCAAAGGATAAGTTTCCTCAATCCCTTCAACTTTTCATAGGCATGCAGAAATGTTAAGAGGAGACTCTTAGCAAATTTGGAATCTCCCTTTTGTACATCTGCCTAACAACTGGCCTCATAAAAAATCTCTACAAACCTTAAACTGTGATTGTAAATATTTCACTCTGGATCTGCTGTGCTTTTAGACAAGCTGCAAATACAGTAGTCTAGGATGTACTAGATGTGGGAATAAAAATGTTGTTTTTGCAGCGTTACATTGTTTAAAGGTAAGGAATGGAGTATTGAGATATGCTTGCAGTGATAAGAAAACCTAGCAGGCGACCTTGTAAAATGCAGACAACCAGACTCCTTAGGACAGTTAGGTGAAAAACACGGTGTTAAGTCAAGTCAGATAAGTGAAGAAACATTACCACTTCAAACAGTAAAAAAGTCAAAAGAAATTTGAAATTTAACAGGCCGGCAACTGAAGGCCATGTATTGTCTGTGAAGCATCAGATAGATTGTGAACCTGGATTACCCACTCAGTGGGGAAACAGGGGAGGGTCCTGTCATCAAAAAGTATATAAACTGTGTTTTGGAACCAGTAGGTGCGCTCCTGCTTGTGGGGCGCCCGCCATTGCAATCGCGAATAAATTACTACTTCACTGAGATCCTCGCCTGAGCCTAAGTCATTGGCTACGGAGTGTTTGTCACATAGAGAAGTTGAAGGCCTAGGAGATGGAAGATTTGTGTTGAGACTTGCTCCACCTAACTGCAGATTCCTCTGTGAGCTGCTTAAACTGACTGAGGCTCCCTTTGAAGGTAATCAAAATAGTTGGCAAATTTTTAGATTCATGCCTAAGGATAGGTGCGTTGTATCCTAGGTCTTGGCCTCTAGCCTCATTTCTATCATTTATTGCTTGAGTTTAAACTATTTGCTTCCTTCCTAATTCTGTTTCTCCTTCTCTTCCTTGCCTCCTTGGAGTCTGAATTTCGTGGGCCTGTTCATCTCATCATGTGCTTGTACACTCTGTAGCTGGGCATCTCAAGTAAATTACTAGATGCTACCAAAATCCAGCCTATAACTCCATATGAATACTAGGCTGAAAATTTTGCTTTTCTACCAGATTAGCCTTTTCCCTATATTAAAAAACGAACAAACAAAGAAAAACCATAGAGATCCTTCTTTTCCTTTGAAATAGGAGTTGTTCTGCTACCAGCTGGAGAGCATCACCTCTTGCTGTGTATACAGAGGGCCAGCATGATGGCTAGATGCAGGACAACTCCTGCAGAAATTTTTCCTGCTCAGGGAGAGAACATTTCTTTTTCCTCCTCTCTCTGCCAAGCGGTTCCCATAGCATCCTTTCTTCCTCTCCTCTTGCCAGGTCTGATTTGGGATCCATCACTCTAGAAAATTCTGCTGGACTACTGCCCCTTTGAGATTAATATATTTGAGTGAAAGATAGAGCAGTGCAAAATTTACTCTACAGCAAACCAATGTGTTTCATTCTAAAACTGACCTGCCAATAGGATGTGTTTTACAGATGGCATTTGCTTCAGGACAGTATTTCCCAAAAAAAAAAAAAAAAAAAAAAAAGGTGGGGGGAAATCAAGGTAATCAATAACAGCCTTTGTGATTTGCCTTAGTATCTGTTTTACTTACTGTCTCTTGTCTTTAGAAATTCAGGTTAAAAGGCATATAGATTAAAAAATGACTGACATATTCTACTATATTACATCAGATTTAGGGTCGCTTCTTCAGTATTTAACCTACTGTTCATTTACTATTAGACTTATTTTTAATATAAACCTATATGTTGCAGTGTATCTTGGAGGTAAAAGCAGTGACTACACCAGCTAAAAACAGAAAGGGTCCATGCTAATTTCCGTCCCTGATTTCACTTCTGGCCCAGTACTGTGGTGCATGATCTCTACAGTCTCTACTCTATTTGAGCCATGCTGTCATGCCACAAGAGAGATAAAGCTTCTCTTTTAAGTAGCAGTGCTGTCAGCAGGTCTACACCAAGGCCAAGGGGACAGAGTTGCATGTGATCCTGTTCTTCCTTTATTTGAAGGGCAAATATGCTTTTAAGGTGGAGATGACATGATAAAAGTCATTTCATTAGTGACTCAATTCATAATTCCGCTCTGGTCTTCAGATGTGTGTTCCCCATGTCATTCAATTACTGTTACTGAATTTTAGCAGCTTTTTCAAGGAGATTTAACATTGTATATTATTAAATGGGTAAGATCTTGGAGTTTCCCTCTTCCTCTGATCACTTATTTCTTCTTTACAAGTCACAGGAGAGCAGGGTTTAAATAGCAAATTGACATCTGCCATACAGTTACATGGAACTTATCTATATTTAGACTGATGTCTTTAGCAGCTATGCTCATCAGGATCATCCTCAGCCAGAAAGACTGTAATTATGGCATTCAAGCAAACCAGAGTATTTCTTTCACGCTAGTTTGAATCTGGAGTCTCATCAATGAATTTGCCTGGTGTAATGAAAAATAGTATCTGCTTCCCACTGCACAGACAAGGCTTCAATTAGAGTTTAAGCCAGGTTGAAACCATGTCAGTTTTTAAAGTATAGCTACAAATAGCTACCAGTTTTGTGAACATAAGAAGGCTTAGGTCCATGTTATAGTTTCATCATTGTTGTGACCATGAGAATATAAACTAGAGACAGAATCTTTGTTCAGAATAATTAGTATAAGTCAAGAAAACGGGGGGGGGGGGGTTGGCACATGAGCTTTTCCCAGACCTTGAAACTTTTACTGGTTAAGAAATTGCTGAGTTAAAATTTGAAAGAAATTAAAGCTTTGAAAAACTTTTCTTGCTAGAGTTGTTCTTTAACAAAGTTGACTGCTTATGACTTAGTGAAAAAAGCCAAGCTTTAATGAAAACACTTGAAGGTGTTACAAACTGAGACAACTCTAGTAGCAAAGTTCTCTGTGTTCAAAAATTCTGCAGACTGAAAGAGCTAGTAAGAGTTCATGGCTGCTGAAATTGCAACCCTAGAACAGCCTGGAACTTGACAGCTTTGGGTTCTGAAGACCTCTTCTGGAAGCTTTTTGGTCTATTAAGTGAAAGTGAATTTGCTCACATTTATGTCAGGCTGTTTTATGTGTCAGGCCTACTGCCACCACAGCCCTGACAACCGCTGCGGTTGTAGCTGCTCTCTCGTGGTAGGATGCTGTAACTGCTTAAGGGGGCACAAGCAACACAATTATGTTGGCAGAGCAGTGTGGTCTGTGATGTGGACAAAGCTTTCAAGCACCAACCTGATCTAACCTTCTGGAAGTTAATGGTTGCATTGCCTGAAGTCTCTTTTTAAGTAGAAGTGGAAGGTCCTTCAAATACTTCATGGAAGGACTGGTCTTCTTACAGAAAGAAGAGAAAGATGTTTTGTCTATAGCAGTGCAACTAACTTTCTGGGATGCCTGGGAAATTTGGGGTGAAAAAAGCAAGTGTATATAATTAATGTAGTTTTAAAAGGCCTGTGCTTGTGCCTGATTGTGCTGAGCTGCTTCTGGAGCTAGTCTTGGACCAGGCCTCCTTTGTGTGGAGCAGTAGCCAAACACCGAGAAAGCACACCTCTTTCACCCCTACAAGTCTACCCACAAGGGACAGCGTTGCCTCAAAGGTAGGCATGGCAAAGCTTTTGTAATTCTACTGTCTATTCCAATAATGCAGAAAGCAAAGTAAAATGTCCTTGGTAGGATATTATGAGACTTCTAGGAGATTTGAAATTTTCTCACTTGTCTGTGGTCAGTAACACTGTATTTCCTAGCGAGTCATCAACAGACACTAAATGTTTATGCTTATTTATTTGTGCAGAGAAGCTGAGTAGAACAGGCATGTTTGTTCACAGTTTGGGTTTTTATTTTTTATTTTAAATAAGAAGGCCTTTGCCAGAGAAAACAAACCAAATTTTTTCTCTTCCTCATCTCTCAATGTGATATAAATACCATACCATAATTCAGTGTTGTTAATTAATATGTATTTTCCATTACCTTCCTCCTGGAGAGTTCATTATCTTGAGGAATGTAACTCTTCATTCAAACATTTCATTTTTTAGAAGAAGAAAGAGACAGAGGCGCAAAAGAAGTACTTTAACTGGATTGTGTAACAATGGCTGTGATAATAATTGTCTGGGAGAATTATATGGAGGTAACAAAAGGCATCAAAATGAGTACATTACAAAGACTCTTTTATGACTGAAAAATACTGATGTCCTTAAAAACAAGAGAGAGAGAAATAGGAGCTGGGTGATTTTGTAGGAAAATGCAAAGATTACATTGAAGTTTGTCTTTGCACAGGGAAAGGCATTTCCTTAGGACTTCCAGATTAAATTTTATATTTTTTCTGTTTCCTCACTCCTATTTCCACAGCACATTTTCTCACATTCTCTGTGCTGTACTCTTTCCTGCTTCTCTAACATCGGTGAGAGGCTGGGCTAGTCAGCCTGAGCTGGTCTCCGTCAGTTTTGCATGCATGAAGCTGAGCAGCTCTGAGATTATCTTCAGCCGCTGTGCCAGTGTGATTTTTCTCTGTACAGACAGCTCATGCCCAGTTTGTTTTGGTAGTCTAAACCTGGTGCTGGTATGTCACCCTTTAGGATCTGGTTGTGTAAATGGTGCCAGATGAGGTAATCCTGAGTCTGCCCCGAATCCCACTGTGTTTAATGAGGGGAGGCTGGGGACATATAGGGTAAACCAGAGGGAGATATAGAGGAAAGCAGAGGCAGAGGGGGTATACTAGTTATTCTGGGCACCCATCACCATGACAGCTACCTATTATTAGATCTATCATACACACACTTATTTCCACAGCATGCAGAGGGCTGGTCTACTAGTTGAAAGATGGTTTTCTGCCACTTTTAAAATTGTCAGACACTCTTTATTTGGACCCAGCTGACATGTGGATTCAAGCTTGTTAGTTTTTTCTTAACTCTCATTTATAATCATGATAAGTCTGTTTTTATTATCATACATTTCTGCTGAAAGGTTGCACTTGCCATCACCATTTGGAACACTGTAGCCATGTGTACTGAACACTGCGTTCAGAAATTCTTATTATTGTCACCAAAGTACAGCTGTATCTTAAGGGTGGTACAGAATTAGAATAAGCTATAATGAAGTACTGTAGGTTGTTAGTACACATGACACTTAACATCACTTTGGTATGTGGAAATGAGCTACTTTACACATCTGGATAAAAGGAAAAAATGAGATTGAAAATTCTTTAAAGCTAGCAAGGAAGGTGTCGTCTTCAATGTAGCAGATGGTTTCTTCCTGTAGCTGATGGCTCCCCAGGTGATGACCTTTCCATGGCTAGTGTTGATAGGTACTTTAAAGGGATAATAACATGGGGGAAGGAAAATCTGCGTTGAAAAAGCAATTTATTTATTTTGCTGAGAGGGTAGTTGTTGGATCAGCTCTCTGAACATGTAACCAGAAGGGCCGCCCTCGGTGTTGGAGGAGAACAGGGATATGTGAATGGAAGCAAGAAAGGCAGCAGGGCTTGGCACTCCCAGCCCATGTTGCCCTGATGGAGCACTATTGACCCACTGCAATATCCTTTTTCCCCACAGGAAGACAATTTTCCAGTTGTGTGCTCAGAGCTTCCTGCAGCTTTCTCCTGACTGAAGCCTGTGGTTGAAGGCAACATGTGACTGTCCTTGTGGTCCATTTACAGGCCATGGCTTGGGTCTGCATCTCCAAGTGACACTGAGTCACTAGAGCTGGCTGGGAGACAGAAGAAAAGAAATTGTTTAATAGGAAAATATGGAAAATACTTTTTTTTTTTTTTTTAAGAACACATTGAAAGAGGCAGTAGTTTTTTAGAGTGTGTGAGGAGGAGAAACCAAGCAGTGTTAATCTAATTTTTGATTACAGTGTTTGTAATTCATGTGCGATCAGGGCTGTCCTGAACCGAGGACCAGAGGTGGGACCCAGTACCTGCCCTTCCTCTGAGGTGCAGAGATGCTCAGAGCCAGGCTGGTGATATCAGGGCCCTGCAACAAAGTTGGTGGCAGTCCTGATGACTTCTTCCAAGCCAGAGATCTGGGACCTCTGCAACAGCATGGACTCCCAGATCCCGAAAAATTATGCCCAAGAGGGAGGGGCTTGTGCAGCCCCCCCTCAGGGAGCACAGTGCAGAGATGATTTTCCAGGGCTGCCTGCTCATCTTGGCAGATGCTCCTTCCTTAACCCTTCCTCTCTTCACCTTCCTCCAAAGAGCTCCTTTCCCCAGTCAGAGCGTGTTTTCCCCAGCCAGTCACTAAATCAGGCGGATGTCTCCCTTCCCCCACCTGACACAGCCACCACGAATGCCTGCTGATCAGTCCTTTCAGGTAGTCTCTGCTCTTTGCTGTTTTGGTTATTAAATGATACATACACACAAGAAGGGGAAAAAAAAAAGGGGGGGGGGGAATAGAAAAAACACCACCTTACTGCTGCTAACACCTTTATGGTTGGAGCAGCATCGCCAGGCATACAAATAGCAGGGATCTTATGGCAGTGCAATGTTTAGCCAGCCAAACCATGCCAGATTGAAGGATGGAGAGGGGGGTGTAAAATTATTCCTGCGGGCCTGGAGGGGTGGAGCGTTCCTTTCTCTGCTTGCTTTGAGTTACAGCAGTCCTGGGGAAGCCCAGGTCTGCGATGCTGGTGTTGTAAATGAAGGGATTAACTTGGCTGCGCTCTGCCAGCCCTGTTTTTAGGACAAAGCCCCCGTCCTGGCAAGCTGCAGCCATGAGCCCCCTCCTCTCCCACTGCCCAAAACAAGACAAGAGGCAGAGTCCAGCCACTCTCCCCACTGCCCAGCACATCCTGCATCCTCCCCTCGTCTCGCCACAGCGCACACGGAGCATCCGTACCGTAGTGAACGAGCACGGCTGTCGTGCAATAAAGGATGAGACCTTGAGAAAAGTCAAAAGCATCTAGGGGAAGAAAACAGGTTGGACATGTAAAAAGAAAAGAGTTCAAGAGTTTCACCAGTGAGCCATGAAATGAAAAGTAACAGCTGATGTGCTGGAGGAAAGGAGCAGAGTCATCAGCAGAAACTATGGATCCAAGGTTAACGGGGGGGGGGGGGGGGGGGGGGGGGGCGGGGGGGGGGCATTGGGAGATCAAACTTCAAGTAATTACCAAGGCAAAAGAGAAAGCAAGAGAAAGAGATCTGGGCTATTGCCTTGTATGCACTACAATCGCTGTGAAAGAATCGCCAGGAAAACCCCCGTCCACACATTAGCAAAAGCCTTTGCATTGTCAAGAGCGAATGCCCCTCTCCTTTAATGCAGGAGGCTGAGCACCTGATTTACTTTAAAAAAAATAATAAATAAATCCCAGAGGACTTCCAAGAATTTGCATTTTCTACCCCCACAGTTGCTTGCCCAGGAGGCTGAAAGGAAGAAATTACTTCACTTTTCTTCTGCTTTTTTTTTTTTTCTCTATGTACAAAATAAACACAGAAATAAAGAGATGATGAGTGGTGTAGTGGTGGTATAGGGTGTGATCATGCAACTAGGTGTGGATTAAAAATACCAACAGTAAGTGGGAAGATCCACTACATTTTTCACTTAGAAATATGAATGACTGTTTAAACGAATGTGTTAAAGCTGAGAAGAATGTTTTGTTCTCCTATTGAGATGCGAAGTTGGAGGCATAACAATGAAACCAAATCCAAGAGAGAATTTGTCCTGCTCTTATTAAAATTAAATATGTCCTCAATGCGAAGAAAAAGCAGTGTGAAAGTTTTCCCGTTAGGCACCCCCTCACTGCCAGGTGCACATGTGAAGCAGTCAAAACAGCAACTCCTGCTGCTGAAGCCCGCCCAGGGAGCAGCGGCATGTCCCCTTCCCTGTCCCAGCTGTAGCATCCCATCCGCACATGAGGCTTTTTCTGTGAAGTTGGCCCACACCCAAGAGCAACACAGCCAACGTGACCCAAAGGAATGAGCTCTTCTGTGGGCTCCCCCTAGCTTCCAGTTCCCCATGGTCTCCTGGGCCAGATCCCCAGCTCACGGACCCTGCGCAGGGGCTGCGGGGATGCGCAGAGCTTTGCGCTCTTTTGTTCCAAGGCAGCTGAGGCTAGACTACGTTTCCCAGCAGGCTTTTCCAGCCTTCTTCTCCCCCCCCTCCCCCCCTCCTCCTCAGCAAGAGGGGGTGGGCTGGGTGCGGGAAGGAGAATTACCAACAAAAAACGCATTCACTTTGCTGACACATCGTGTGCATTAAGCATGCAAGAGGAGCAGGGCTGCGAGAGACAGAGGACTGAAAATGAGGGGGACTTTGCCTTCGAAATGAAAGTCCATAGTCATGTTTTAAAAGGGGAGGGGGGGGGAAGGTAAAAGGAAGCCAAAATGGTTAAGTCCTGGAGTAACAAGAAGGTAGCCCTAACCTTGGAAATGTTAATAAACATACAGCAGAGGGACAATACCCTCTCCTTTGTGTGCAGAGATGAACAAGATTTGTGCGGTCACTCCAGATAAACAACTTATGCAACTATTTCCCCTTCACAAACTAAAGCCCATACACGTCTTGCATCATGTTGTTTGTCACCAGAAAAATACTCATTTTCTGGCCGCTGTAGAGCCTACAGATTGTTTTACTGATCTTCTGCATCAGATGGCTTTAGCCTTCTGGTACTACATATATTCGGATCTGAGGTCTGTGTAAATATGTATAAACAGAATACATATTTTGTAACAGGTTTATTTTTAGTGCCTGTATTTTTACACTGGAGAGAATGAGGTCTGTTTAATTAATATTGAACCTATTGGTTTGAGAGTGATTAACTCTGTTAACAGACTAACAGAGATTTAGCGGAAGCTGAAACCTTAACAAGGCTTTAAAAAAAAAAAAAGTTAAAAATTGCTGGGTTTAAGTGGTCTTCCTATAAACACTGCCCTCTTGGTTATACCTTTGACTTCAGCTAAGTGATGCTAGTTTAAATGAAGAGTCATTGGCCTTGGGTTTCTAAAGAATCCTGGTGATAGAGTTTCTCTATAATGAGAGGTTGAAAGCAGTGATTACAATGAACTAAGGAATCTGTTAGTCAAGCCTCTGCTCCTTGGGGAGCTGATTCACACACACACAGAAACACACAGAATTGAATGGGCTGGAAGGGACCTCGACAGATCATCAGGTCCAACCCCCTGGCTGAGGTTCCTTAGAGCAGGCTGCCCAGGTAGGCATCCAGACGGGCCTTGAATATCTCCAGAGAAGGAGACTCCACCACCTCCCTGGGCAGCCTGTTCCAGTGCTCTGTCACCCTCACTGTGAAGAAGTCTTTCGCATGTTGGTGCGGAACTTCCTGTGCTCTATCTTGTGGCCATTACCCCTTGTCCTATCCCCACAAACCACTGAAAAGAGGTTGGCCAAATCCCTCTGTCTCCCATACCTCAGGTATTATACACATTGATGAGATCCCCTCTCGGTCTTCTTTTCTCCAGGCTGAACACACCCAGGTCTCTCAGCCTTTCCCCATAGGGAAGATGCTCCAGGCCCCGTACCATCTTAGTGGCCCTCCGCTGGACTCTTTCCAGGAGATCCCTGTCTTTTTTGTACTGGGGAGCCCAGAACTGGACACAGTACTCCAGGTGAGGCCTGGCCAGGGCAGAGTAGAGGGGGAGGATCACCTCCCTTGACCTGCTGGCCATGCTCCTTTTAATGCACGCCAGGATGCCATTGGCCCTCTTGGCCACCAGGGCACACTGCTGGCTCATGGTCAACCTGTCGTCCACCAGGACCCCCAAGGTCCTTCTCCTCAGAGCTCCTCTCCAGCAGGTCATCCCCCAGCCTGTACTGATACATGCGGTTGTTCCTTCCCAGGTGCAGGACTCTACACTTGCTCTTATCAAACCTCATTTGGTTTCTTCCTGCCCAGCTCTCCAGTCGGTCCAGGTCTCACTGAATGAGAGCACAGCCTTCGGGCGTGTCAGCCACTCCTCCCAGCTTTGTGTCCTCGGCGTACTTGCTGAGGGTGGACACTATTCCCTCATCAAGGTCGTCGATGAAGATGTTGAACAAGACCGGACCCAGCACCGACCCCTGGGGAACGCCACTCGTCACAGGTCTCCAGCTGGACTCTGCGCCGCTGATCACCACCCTCTCAGCTCGGCCAATTAGCCAGTTCTCAACCCACCTTACTGCCCACTCCTCTATCCCACACTTTTTCAGCTTTGCTAGCAGGATGTCAAGGGAGACAGTATTGAAAGCCTTGCTAAAGTCAAGGTAGATGACATCCACTGCTCTCCCCCCATCTACCCAGCTGGTGATGCCATCATAGAAGGCAACGAGGTTGGTCAAGCATGACTTCCCCTTGGTGAATCCATGCTGACTACTCCTCATAACATTCTTCTCTTCCAATTGCTTGGAGATGGCATCCAGAACAAGCTGTTCCAACACCTTTCCAGGGACAGAGGTGAGACTGACTGGCCTGTAGTTTCCCGGATCCTCCTTCTTGCACTTCTTGAAGACCAGAGTGACATTGTCTATCCTCCAGTCTTCAGGCACCTCTCCTGTTCTCCAGGACCTTTCAAAGACGATAGAGAGTGGTTCGGCTATCACCTCTGCCAACTCCTTTAGCACACATGGATGCATCCCATCGGAACCCATGGATTTGTGTGCGTTGAGCCCACTCAGACGCTCCCAAACCACTCTCTTGTCAAGCAGGGGGGAGCCCTCCATTTCCCAGACCCTTTCTCCTCCCTCCAGGATCGAGGAGTCCCGGGGGGGGAGTCCTTGAAGCAAAGACTGAAGCAAAGAAAGCATTCAGTATCTCCGCCTTCTCGGCGTCTCCCATTACCAGGACACCCGCCTCGTTCAGCAAGGGACCCACATTATCCCTAGTCTTCCTTTTACTGTTTACATACTTAAAAAAAACCCTTCTTATTATCCTTTATCTCTTCTGCAAGCCTCATCTCTAGGTGGGCTTTAGACTTCCTCGTCGCATCCCTGCAGGCCCTGACAACACTCCTATACTCCTCCCAAGAGGACAGGCCCCTTTTCCACATTTCATAGACCTTCCTCTTCCTTTTGATCTTATCGATGAGCTCCTTGCTCATCCACGCAGGTTTCCTGCCCCCCCTTCCCCGATTTCCTATTCTTAGGGATGCACCGATCCTGAGATTGGAAGAAGTGCTGTTTAAATATTGCCCAGCTCTCACAAGCACCCTTGACTTCTAGCAACCTAGCCCATGAGATACCCCCAAGCAGGTCCCAGAAGAGGTCAAAGTTGGCTCTCCGCAAGTCCAGGGTAGCAATCCTGCTTTTAGCCTTACTTCTTCCACCAAGTTCCATCTTGAACTCCACCATCTCATGGTCGCTGCATCCCAAGCTGCCCCCAACCTTCACATCCCTAACAATCCCATCCCTGTTGGTAAGGACAAGGTCCAGAAGCACCCCCCACCTCGTCGGCTCCTCCACCACCTGCGTCAGAAAATTGTCTTCAACGCATTGTAGGAACCGTTTGGATTGCATGTGCCTGGCCGAGTTGCTTACCCAACAGATGTCTGGATAATTGAAGTCCCCCATGAGAACCAGCGCCCGTGATCTTGAGGCTACTACCAGCTGCTTGTAGAAGGCCTCATCAACCTCCTCCTTCTGATCTGGTGACCTGTAGTACACCCACATAACAGTGTCCCCCATACCAGCCCACCCCTTAATTCTCACCCACAAGCTCTCCACTTGTCCTTCTCCCTCCCCTAGGTGGAGCTGGGTACACTCTAATTGCTTCCTCACATAAAGGGCAACCCCACCCCCTCGCTTCCCCAGCCTGTCTTTCCTAAAAAGGACATAGCCCTCCATGACAGCTTTCCAGTCATGGGAGCTGTCCCACCATGTCTCTGCGATCGCAACGAGATCGTGGCCCTGCGACCGAACACAGATCTCGAGCTCATCCTGTTTGTTTCCCATGCTCTGTGCAATGGTGTACAGGCACTTTAGGGAAGCAGCAGGCACTGTTACCCCTGGAGGGATGCAAGAAGAAGATTCCAGACGGGGTATCGGGATCATTACCTTTTCTGAGGAGCCCTCAGACGATCCTATGGGACAACTCAGAGGTTTTTCCCTACTATCTTCAACAGTGACAGCAGTGACAACTTCCCCCAGCCCTTCTCTGTCACTTTTAGCTCCCCTCCCTTCCCCTGTCAAACCTAGTTTAAAGCCCTGGTAATCAGCCCAGAGAGCTTGCTCCCCAACACACTTGTGCCCCACTTGCTGAGTTGGAGTCGGTCAGCAGCCCACATACCCGGCACATATAAGATATTTAAATACCACATATCCATTGTACAACAATTGTCTGTGTGACAAAAGACAAATATAATGTCAGTATACATTTGCCTCTGTCCTTCCGATAGGGGGGATCGATGCTGACAAACAGACTCGTCACATTAACACATGGCTTCGGGACTGGTGCAACCGGCAGAATTTTGGGTTTTTCGATCACGGGAAGGTCTACACGACACCAGGCCTGCTGGATCCAGATGGGATGCGCCTCTCTCAGAGAGGGGTGAGGATTTTTGCTCAGGAGTTGGCAGGACTGATAGATAGGGCTTTAAACTAGAGTCGAAGGGGGAAGGGGATAAAACCAGGCATGCCGGTGATGATCTAAGGGATGGTGTGCTAGAATCAGAGGGACTGTGTGCTAGTGAGGCCCTTCGGTCGGCTCCACAAGGTGCTGCATGTAGGGAGGTGCATTTGAAGTGCTTCTACACAAACGCACGCAGGATGAGGAATAAAATGGATGAGCTAGAAGTCTTGGCCCAGTCCCACAGCTACAACATCATCGGCGTAAGCAAAACTTGGTGGGATGAGTCCTGTGGCTGGTGTGTTGCAATAGATGGTTACAGGCTCTTCAAGAGGGACAGGCAGGGTAGGCGAGGTGGCAGGGTGGCAATATATGTGAAGGATGGGCTGGACTGTGTGGAACTTCAAGTTGGCAATGGCAAAGTTGAGAGCCTCTGGGTAAGGATTAAGGGACGAACAAATAAAGGGGATGTTGTTGTGGGAGTCTATTACAGACCACCTGGCAAGGATGACAACGCCGATGAATTATTCTTTGCAGAACTAAGAGATGCCTCAAGATCAACTCCCCTTGTCCTTATGGGGGATTTCAACTTGCCAGACGTCAACTGGGATCACCACACGGCTGACATGAGCAAGTCCAGGAGGTTCATAAAGCACCTAGATGATAACTTCTTGGTGCAGGTGCTAAGAGAGCCAACTAGGAAAGGTGCCCTCCTAGATCTGTTGCTGGAGAACAGAGAGGGTCTTGTGGGAGACGTGGCAATTGGAGACCAGAGAGGGTCTTGTGGGAGACGTGGCAATTGGCGGCCGTCTCGGTCATAGTGACCATGAAGTGGTTGAGTTTAGAATTTATGGTGATAGAAGGAAAACTGCCACCAAAACTTCAGCCCTGGATATGGGGAAAGCAGACTTCAGGCTGCTCAGGGAACTAGTCAGCAAGGTCCCCTGGGAAACTGCTTTTGAAGGCACTGGTGTCCATCAGTGCTGGTCAACCTTTAAGCACTGCCTCCTAAAAGCACAAGATCAGGCGATTCCAAAATATTGGAAGTCAGGCAGGCGGGGCAGAAGGCTGGCCTGGCTGACCAGGGATCTTCTATTGGAGCTTAGGCGAAAAAAGAAAGTGTACGGCTGCTGGAAGGAGGGTCAGGCGATGAGGAAGGAATACAGGGATGCTGTTTGTGTTTGTAGGGAGAAAATTCGTGTGGCCAAAGCCCAATTAGAGTTGAAGCTGGCCATGTCTGTGGGAGACAATAAAAAAGTTTTTTTTAGATATGTGAACAGAAAAAGGAGAACCAAAGAAAACATAGGTCCACTACTAGATGGGGAGGGTCTCCTCACAGACAATGACATAGGCAAAGCGGAGACGTTTAATGCCTTCTTCGCCTCTGTCTTCAACCCTGATGATGGGCTTCGGGACCCAGGGTGCCCTGAGCTGGAGGACCATGACGGTGGGAATGACAAACTCCCAACCGACCCTGAACGTGTGCGGGATTTGCTGCTCCACCTGGATCCATACAAGTCCATGGGTCCGGATGGGGTTCATCCCAAGGTGCTTAAAGAGCTGGCTGGCGTCATCGTGGGACCTCTCTCAATTATTTTTCAACGATCTTGGGAATCTGGAGAGGTCCCATTGGACTGGAAGCTGGCGAATGTTGTGCCAATTTTCAAGAAGGGTAAGAAAGAAGACCCTAGCAATTACGGGCCTGTCAGTCTCACGTCAGTGCCTGGTAAAATTATGGAGAGGATGATCCTTGAAGTTATTGAAGCGCACCTGGGGGACAATGCAGTTATTGGTCCCAGCCAACATGGGTTCATGAGGGGTAGGTCCTGTTTAACAAATTTGATTTCTTTTTATGATAAGATCACCCATCTAGTCGATCAAGGGAAACCAGCTGATGTGATCTTTTTTGGACTTCAGCAAAGCTTTTGACACAGTTTCCCATAGGATCCTACTGGACAAAATGTCCAGCATACAGCTAAACAAAAACATCATGCGATGGGTGACCAATTGGCTGACGGGCAGGGCTCAAAGGGTTGTGGTAAATGGGGCCACATCAGGATGGTGGATGGTCACTAGTGGGGTCCCTCAAGGCTCCATTTTAGGGCCAGTCCTCTTCAATGTTTTTTAAAATGATTTGGATGTAGGACTAGAAGGTGTTTTGAGCAAATTTCCTGACGACGCTAAACTTGGAGGAGTTGTGGACTCTGTTGAGGGTGGAAAGGCCTTGCAGAGAGATCTGGACAGATTGGAGAGCTGGGCAATCACCAACCACATGAAGTTTAACAAGAGCAAGTGCCAGGTCCTGCACCTGGGACAGGGCAACCCTGGCTATATGTACAGACTGGGCGACGAGACGCTGGAGAGCAGCCCCACAGAGAGGGATCTGGGGGTTGTGGTTGACAGTAAGTTGAATATGAGCCAGCAGTGTGTCCTGGCAGCCAGGAGAGACAACCGTATCCTGGGATGCATCAAGCACGGCATTGCTAGTCGGTTGAGGGAAGTGATTGTCCCGCTCTGCTCTGCGCTGGTGCGGCCTCACCTCGAGTACTGTGTGCAGTTCTGGGCACCACAGTACAAAAAGGATGTAAAACTGTTGGAGAATGTCCAGAGGAGGGCTATGAAGATGGTGAAAGGCCTAGAGGGGAAGATGTATGAGGAGCGGCTGAGGTCACTAGGCCTGTTCAGCCTGGAGAATAGGAGGCTGAGGGGAGACCTCATCATGGTGTACAGCTTCCTCAGGAGGGGGAGTGGAGGGGCAGGTGACCTATTCTCCGTTATCACCAGTGACAGGACCTGTGGGAACAGTGTTAAGCTGAGGCAGGGGAAGTTTAGGCTAGACATCAGGAAGAGGTTCTTCACCAAAAGGGTTGTCACACACTGGAACAGGCTCCCCAGGGAAGTAGTCACTGCACCAAGCCTGTTGGAGTTTAAGAAGTGTTTGGACTGTGCACTTAGTCACATGGTCTAAACTTTTGGGCAGACCTGTGCCATGCCAGGAGTTGGACTTGATGATCCTTATGGGTCCCTTCCAACTCGAGATATTCTATGATTCTATGATTCTATGCATTAGATTGAATTTTATTCTAAATGGTAAACTTGAAAGATTAACTTCTCTGTCTGGTTTGGCAGAAAAAAATTATTCTTGTTCAGCTGTTGTTTTCTTCAGAGTATTTTGTCCTTGACCCTAGAATACCTTGTCATGATTATTTTATTTTAAAGATCTTTCCATATATGTATTCAGAAAATAATTGCCTGTGCTGCTGATAGCCCATAAATGATTCCCGAGGGAGTAGTTTTAAATCTATGGTTTTCACATTAGTGTTTTCTGTTCACTTTTGTATTGTAGCAGCATGCACAAAGGTAACAGTCAAACCTATTTCACTCCATTATACCTTCACTTTTGTCTCTGATGTCTAGACTTCAACCTTATAGAGGATTGTTAAAATGTATTAACAAACAACATTATTTTCACTAAAATTAAAGTCAATATCAAGGTAGTATTTTTATATCAACTGTGCAGGGGTTAGGTAGTTGTTATATTTATTATGTTATTATCGTAACAAACATAGTCTTGAACCAGATTTGTGACTGACCTGGTTAAAAGGTGGTAAGGAGGCAGTAAGTCTCAATAAGTCCCCTTGGAATCTCTTCTTCTCCCCATTTCCACTTTATTCCTAAGAAAAAGTAATTTGCTGCTAGTTTTCCCCAAAAGCATGTTGCTACCTCCTGCCTTTTCCAAATCCCTCCTTGCCCCATCCACTGAGTGGTGGAGGGATGGTGGCAGGTTCTGTCTATTCTGCTCATCCTCACATTTCCACCTGCTCTAAGTGTAGAAATATCTGAGCTTATTATTTTCTGTTTGATCTCCAAGCTCCTGTGTGTTTTGTGTGTGTGGTGGTAATGGTGGTTTTGCGCAGATTCCTGTGGCTGAGCTGTAGTATGAGTCACAGTCTCATCATCTAGAAATCATGAAGCTCTGGTAGAATGTTTGCTTAACAGCAAGCCTTTACACTGCATTTTTGAGTCCATTTTGAGGTTAGAATTGGCTATACCCCCTTTTGTAGGACAAATTTGAGGGCTTCTCCAGCTCTGCTATAGGAACTATGGATTAAAGCCAGGTCAAGAACATTTGTTCACATTTGCTAGAAGATGTTCAGATATTCAAGTGCCTTCAGATTATGTCTAAAGCAAAGACTTATGTATAAGTTTATATTTTCTACACCATTTGCTGATTAGATAATTCTCAGATTTCCCAAAGCTGGATGTGGAACTGAGTGGAGTTTCTCCACTGCAGCCTTCTGTACTGCAGGAGTTAGGTCAGCTTGGCCTACACAGTTCCTTGTTGGCCTCCTGTTTAACTCCCTTGCCACAAATATCTTTTCTGCAGCTCTTCTTTCTATGTAGCTTCATATTGTCGAGACATCCATCCGATATTTGCAGTCACCTAATTGTTCTTGAGCTCAGTGGGAATATGATGTTTCTAAGGTGCTCAAGGCTGGATGCAAACATAAAATTTTCCCTTTCAACATGTGGCTAATGAAAATGTTATTCTTCTTACCCCTTTCTTGCTGAATTTCTTGCTTGTTCTGCTATTACTTTATTAATAATTCTTGTAATTACGCAGTTAAAAAGGTAATTTTATTGCCTTGTTGGTGTAGTGAGCCAAGATCTGGCTTTGATGAAAATAAAGATCTTTTAGCTTTCAGAAGGATCAGGACTACTGTTTTCATGAAAGGCAATACAAACCCAGTCTTGCAGTTCTCGCTCAAACAAGCTGGACCAGTGGAACAAACCCTGCATGTCCTTAGGCAAGCCTCATTGAAGTCAATGCGTGTTAAGGCTGAATAAAGGAATTCATTGATTTCAGTGGTTCTAATCTTGTGTGTCAAGATTTATTCATGTGAGTTGCAGGATTGTGTCTCAAAATGGATGGTATTTCATACTGTATAACAGATGCTCAAACCTGAAGCTAGATCGCTGGTTGCTATTCTCCTTATGATTACTGCTGCGCTGCTGGTCATATTTTATGTATAACATTTCAGCCAATAACTGAGTATGTTTTACATTAGACAGATACAAAAATATTGTTAGTGGCAAATACATTTTGTATTTTTCTATCACTTCACAGCAGATGAGCATGGAATGCATTCAGCAAGGTAAGTCATGTGTTTCAGAGCCTAACAAAGATAATTAAGAAAAAAAGATTAACACATAGTGTTGTATCACTGACACTGCAGCAAATCAATACAAGTTGAGAAATGGAAGGGAGAAGTAGAGTTCAACAGGTTCACTTCCATTCCTAGAAAATCAAGTGAGGGAAAACTTGGTTCTCAGCAACACTCGTTTGTGTGTTTAACTTGATGGCTACAAAGTAGTCCTAAAGGGGTTAATTGATAAGGGAAAGTAAGAAATATGTTTTACAGGGTTGATGTTATTTAAACATATTTTGCTCTCTGACTACAGAATCTATTTTGTCTTTTTAAGACAGCAGGAGAAACTATATGAAAGAAACCTCTCTGTTTCTTCGTTGCTCTTGTAGCTGGCTCCGCCTTGGCCTCAACTCCACTCCCACTGGAGCTAAGATAAAGGCTTGAGTCTGCTCCCCTGAGGGCTGGCAGGGACCTGCTAGCCCCATCCTACTTTCACTGCTCTCTGCTGTACAAGTTCCATTGACAGCCATCAGCAAGTAAGATCAGCTCGTCTGACAGAAAGTCACAGCGCTAGCCCTTTCAGTAAGATGTGATTTATTTTCATGATGCTTTTCTATGGCGTAGTTTTATGTCTGGGATTTTGAAGGAAAGCCTACAGGAACAGAAGGCAGCCATTACACGAAAGACCTCTCCTCTTATGTTCTTTTGCTCCACATTATTTTTCTCTTTTTTTGTAATGATGTATCTGCCCAGCAATGCAAATCAGCTGAGGGTGTGAAGAAGGAGCGTAGGGAACAGAGGACGTACACAGGCATTCTAACAGCAAAAGCAGTCCTGCTGAGCCAGGGCACTCAAATGTCATGAGTCAGCCTGTTCCTACCTAATCATGAGGATGAATAAAAAAATCATGAGATGTTCTCAAAGTAAATTTGGGCTTCCTTTTTCTCACTTTCTGATTCTGGTTTTGTCATGTGCCTGCGCTATGCTTTCAAGTTTTTTTTTTCTCAGTAAATAAAAGGACCAGAAGTGGATTTAAGTCCAGAATAAAGGACATTTTAAAAAGCAAGTCAAATGCTAGTCTTACAAGAGTAGGCAAAATGGGGAAAAAAAGGTTTATGCAGAGACACAAACAAAGTAAAACAGGCATCACAAACGTAGTACTGTGAATTACTTGGCATCCTTATACAACTCACCTAGTATTAACTGGGACATTTAGGCTGACATTTAGACCAGAAAAAGAGAGGGAAAGCATCTAGACTGGGAATTTGCATAGGAAAAATCAGCACACTCAGGGCTTTTGGGCCAACTTGGGTGAATTGCAGCTCAGAGATTTGCATCAACTTTCAGCTGATGTGTAATTCAATCTGTTTGTTCTTATATATGTCACATGGTCCTGGCTGGGGGACAATATCCTTCCACAGGAGGATATACCTGAGACCTGCAAAGGCTCTTAAAGTCCTTTTATGCTCAATGGGGAAAGGAAAATGAGCAAGGTGTATATACCCCGTGTATAAACACACCCTGCTTTATTTTGACAGCCCTGGTGACTTTTAAAAGCCTTTTGTTTTATCAACCTTTGAATGAGGTGAGAGCATTTGAATACCCTAGCAGAACATTGGTGATCAGGAGAGAAAGACTCTTCCACTCCAGGGTTTAATCTATTTTTTTCTGGTGCTCTGTTGTGTTTTGCAACCTTTGCAAATCTTTTGTTGCACTTATGCTTAGTGCAGAGGGGACTATTTAAAGAACTTCAGTGTGTTTATTTAAAGAAGAGGAAAAAAAAAAGAGGATGCAGACTATACATTTTAATATTCTTTGGAGGTGTTCCCTGTGATTATATGGAAAGTAAGACATGATGGCCAATAATTGCATTGGACATGGGGTCTTTCTGTCATAAAAAAAAAATATTATTTTTTTTAAGTTCAGCATGTACAGCTCCTAGCACTGGGGAGTCTGTGTGTGTGCTGCTGCAAGACTAGGAGATAATTAGTATCCCCTATTTCTGAGAGTGAGTGCATGGACTGCATGTACAATATCCTGTTGCTAAACACTTCTCATTTGGCTTTCTCAGACCCCCTATTTTGAAGATGATATTCCCACAGCCTCACAGTGGTGCTGTGCAGCATTACTTTCAAGTGATATTAACAGGCGTGATATTGATCTGAATATATTCCCAGAGTGATCCTTGGAGCAAAATCTGTTGAACGAGTGTTATTTACAAATTCACCCCAATGTACAAAAGAAATTCAATTCTTTTTTCAAAGCGGAGTGATAAAAGGATTCTGGTGACTGGATCAGCCTTGCAAATCAGAGCGAGGCTGGAAGTGCAGGACAACAGCAGCAACATCAAAATTGAAAGAGGGGGTGGGGAGGAAGAGTGAAAACGAAATACAATATCTAGGAGGTTCCAGTAATTAAAACCAGATTAAATATTCGTGCTTTGCTAATGATACAAATTGATACAGTTTTAAAAAGCCATTACTAGTACTCCACTATGGGAGTTCAATGTATTTTCTGCCCTAAGGCTCTGTTCAGCAGAAATGTTAAGCAGGGCTTTTATGTGCAGGAGTGTGCTGAATACAGTGAAATGGGTTTCTTCATCTTTCTTCCTATTCAGCAGAAATTTGACTGTCCCATGAAAACGTTTCTCAGTACTGCTGGGGACTTTTGCACAGAGCCAAAGAGAGGTGAAGGCATTGTTGTAATACTACTCTTGCTCCCTGCTGGGTCACTGTCTGTTCATGGCACTACAACGCCCTGTTGCATTCTACCACAAAAAATTAATTTAATATTTTCATCTGAAGTAAAAGTGGTGTTGAGAGAAATCACCAGCAGCACTCAGGGGAACAAAACCTAGGGAATACATTTGCAGGCACTTTGTGTGAGAACAAAATGTGGCATCAGGCAGCGAAATCAATTGGGATGGAGCCAAGATGACAGGTTGTCAGAGTGCTTTTTCCATACTGACCATGAGAAGAAGACAGAGATCAGAAAGTCTGTGGCCTCTGCCAGAGCCAGGCCTGGGTGTTAGCACAAACACAAAATTTACCCCATGACAGGTGACTTGTTTGGTATAGTGAAGATGCTAGTGGCACAGATACCTCTGCTATAACAATGTGGTTGAATCATTAGTAGGTTTGGGCTGATAGTTGGTTATTCTCTCCTATCTTTTCCTACTGGAAATCTTAAATAAAGGATTTTCTAAGCTTTCCAAGAGGTTTAAACTCATAACTCCAGGGTTTAGGAAACAGGTTTAAGGAAATAGGCCTTAAATTCTCCTTGGCAGCCTGGGAAACCTCAGGCATAGTGTTAGACATATTTTTTGTGTTACTGTAATTTTCAGCCAGGCTTAAGTATCAAGCTGCCCAAGTTTTCCCATGTACTAATGGGAGATGAACCTGTTCAGAAAGCATTTAGTAGAAACAGTTGGCTCATTACCCCCTGCCTGAAAAAGAGGTCAAGGTGCACTCTGGAGAGTGATGCTGGAAGGCATGGACTGCTCATTCCTGGGGAAGGAGACAGATCAACTAAAAATGAGAACTTCAGATGAACTTCAATAGCCTGTTGATTTCTTCATTAATATGAAACTTCTTGGAATAAGTGATATTCAGCAGAGGCAGGATTCTTTTGTCAAAGAAAATTAGGAGCCCAAATCTCACTCAATGTCAATGGGACTCAAGTGTAAATGCACACATCCTGAAAAGGATAGAGCATCATAAGTCCAAGTGACTAAGTCACTTGGAGAGTGTAAGTTGCTTTTCTAAATCCTTTAAACTTTGACACAATTTTCTGCTTTACTAGCTAGATGTCCTGGTTGTTATGCCTGTAGCCTAAATTAAAAAAAAAAAAAAAAGAGAATTTGACTACACTTTGCTTACGGGTGTATAATTTGATATGTCTCAAAGCGACTTGACCCCACACAAACAAAAGAAAAAAGAAGAAAATAAAAAGTACTCTTTCCAATAGGAGAAGTATCCAGAATTTCCTGATCAAATTTTTAAAGTATTCGTTCAGCCTCAAGGTCATGAGAGGGATTTTCAGAAGTGCTCAGCACTAGCATTATTATACCTCGTTTGAATTTTACCCTTCACTTCAAAGTTAGTGATGCTAGCCCAGTATGAGAGCTTTTGAAAATCACATCTCATTGATTTAAATCTCACAGTCAGCGATTATACTTTGCACTGACACCACAGGAGTAAATCAGGGGTGTGTTACACCCTCAGGACTTGCTTCAGAAGTACAGCCTGGGCACATTTCCTCTGAGAAAGATGCTAGGTCTTCTTTCTGCACTGATTACACTGTACATTTCTTTAAGATAGTGGAAACCTTTTCCAGAAAGAATGTTTTCTTGACCAGCTTTTCCCAAATGTCCAGGACTATGTGGACTTTAGCCACTTTTCTGCAGAGGTTGCTGTATAATACAGGGACATTAATAGGGCTGGGGTTTTCATAGGTTTGTATGGGGTTTTCGCACTTTGTATGATCATAAACATGACTGTAAAAGTTTATTTAGTTAGATTAAAACTGTTGTTCTATCTAAACAAAGACAGTTGAGTGAGAAAAGATCTCTTCACAGTGAAAATGAACATCAAAATTCCCAATGGGGAATCATGCTTCCAAAAAGCATTTACTTTACCAAGCACTGTAAAGTATGCCATATTATGAAAAGCAGCATACAAAAAGTAAGTTTGGTATGTAGGATAAAAAGGATTGCGTAAAGAATGGAGTTGACTTTACCTCTTTGCCCCCAGATAAGGAGTGTGTAACTAGCTTGTGATTTTGGATGGATGAGCATCTGACCTTGTCAACTTTTCGTGATCACTCCAGACAAAAGAGAGAGGAAATGTATTGTTTATCTTTCTTACCTGAAGTTCTATGTTACACTTATTGATACAGTTGTTTTTCATTAAAAACAAACAAACAAACAAACAAAAACAGCATTGGGACATTGCTGCTGAGAATTGCAAATGTGCCAAAAGTTTTGTTTTTAATAGATTTTTCTTGCATCAGAATGTCTGCAATTTTCAGAATTGCCTTTACATGTGGGTGTGACAGCACAGGGAGGGACTTTCCAAGGACTGAACTGAAAGCAAAAGCACAGTCGTTGCATTATAGTGTCATGTAATCCCCCTGTCCAGTGCATTAAAAACTTATGGCATATCGCATTTAGGGGCCAAATCTTTTCTGTAGGTGTAATCAGGCATTTTTATACAGAAGTCAGTAAGAGTCACCGACACATGAAACAGAATTTAGTTCTATCTTGAGATTCAGTCCGCTTGGTAGGTCTGATACTGTGCTCCAAATAGGAGGCTGAAATGGGATAGGTGGGGCAAACTGGGGGAAATAGAAGAGAGAGATGGAAGCATGGGATGAAAGGGAGAAAATGAATGTGCTTATAACACAACAGGAGAACAAAGGAGAGTGTTATAACTGGAGAATGCTTAGAGATGATAATGGAAAGGAAACCATTTAATTGCAAGCAATGGACTTGAGACTACCAGAAGAGATCCCTTCTCGAGGGAAATGTCATATTTTAAAAGTATACAGGCACCTAACACCCTTTGAAATCAAACAAGTCAATGCTTTCAGATTTCCGAAGGTGCCTGGTATCCAGGTCAGAGGTGTAAATATATTTATGAATCTGTCTTTCTGGACCCTTAAGCCTCTGTGTTGAGGAAATCTATGTTCCAGAACAGGGAATGTAGCTGATATGAATGAATGTAGCATGACAGAAAAATTCCATGGGCCAACTCCTGAATGCCTTGCTAAAGCAAGGAGAATCATAGAATGAATTATAGAATGACTTGGGCTGGAAGAGATTGGGTAGCCCGTGGCCTCATCCAACCTGGTCTTTAACACCTCCTGGGATGGGGCATTCACAGCTTCTCTGGGCAACATGTTCCAGTGCCTCACCACACTCTGAGTGAAGAATTTCCTCCTAACATCTAATTTAAATTTCCCCTCTTTTAGTTTAAAATCATTCCCCCTTGTCCTGTCATTACCTGATAGAGCAAAGAGTCGCTGTTCATCTTTTTTATGTCCCCTTTAAGTGCTCAAAACCGCAGTGAAGTCACCCTGGAGCATTCTCTTCTGTAGGCTGAACAGCCCCTGCTCTCTCAGCGTTTCTTTGTAGGAGAGGTGCTCCAGCCTTCTGATCAACCTCATGGCCCTGCTCTGGACCTGCTCCAACAGCCCCACAACTTTATGGTGCCGGGGGCCCCAGAGCTGGCTGCAGCACTCCAAGTGGGGCCTCACAAGGCAGAGCAGATGGGGACAATCCCCTCCCTCGACCTGCTGCTGTTTTCCCCCCTCTGCTGCTGCAGTCCAGGATGCAGTTGGCCTTCTGGGCTGCAAGCGCGCACTGCTGGCTCATGGAGAGCTTTTGGTGCACCAGAACCCCCAAGTCCTCTCCATAGGGCTGCTCTCAATGAGTTCTTCTCCCAGTCTGTCCTCATGTCTGGGATTGCCCTGAACCAGGGGAAGCACCTTGCACTTGGCCTTGCTGAACAAAAAAACAAAGGTTCCTCCTTAGGTTCACACGGGCCCAATTCTCAAGCTTTCCCAGGTCCCTTTGGAGAAGCAAGTTTACACTTATAATGGTAGGACAAAGACTGAGGAAAAACCTTAAGATGTTCCACTGTGGATGCCAGTTTTGTAGAATTAACTTTCAGAGACAAGTCAGAGTATTGTTTTCTTTTGGTCGCACTCTAAAATTTCTGTTTATCTGCTTTCAGATTATGAGAGTACCCTAGAAACACATTATCTTCCATTATATTGACGCTGTAGCTTGTACAGTTTTTGATGTGATCCTTCTCTCACTAAGAAAGCCGGGAGAGTGTGCTTATGTCTACTAACCTCAATTGAGTCTGAATTAGGAAGGATGTTGTATATGTCCTGACTGATATTAAGCATATTTCTGAGGATGTGTAAATCCTTTCTGTGGATGTGGGAGCAGCAAAGCAAGAAGATAATCATGTTCAGAAAAAAATCTCAATACTTCTTTAAAGACTAGAAGTATTTTGGACTTCTTTCAAGTTGTGTTTTACATTTCAAATTATTGCAAATAAAGGATGTCTATTCTCTTTTTTTTATCCCTCTAGATGAAGGTAACTTGAAGGCTAAAAAGCCCAGTAACAGAAATATGGTCATAGGGAATTATGTTTTTCTCCTCTTGCTCCAAGCAATCAAGGGGAAGTTTGGGGTTATGATGCTTTAGGAACAGAAGCAATAGGGACTCCTGGGTTGCAAGGCACAGAGTAATGCTTATTGCCACCAGCTAACTGGGAATAAGAATCACTTAGTGGATGAAATATAAGACAGGACAGCTGAGTATCAATAGGAGTAACCTTGTGAGGAAGGAGAGCTGGTAGTAGATACAGTTTAAGGCATACTGATATGATGTGCTGTGTTATCAGAGCAATAACAGTATACTGGTCTGGAAAAGGTCTCAAGAAGTCATTTGTCTATCCCTCCCCTCCGAAAGAGTATACAACTATACTCCTGTCCTTTCTGGAGGCTACTTGTTGGACCTCTTCTTAGAGATCTCCAATAACAGTGTCTCCAAAGGGAATGTGTACCAGCATGTGTACTTTCAACTTTAGATATGTTTTTCCTAATGCTTAGTCTGACTCTCTCTTACAGCAATGTAAATTCAACCCTTCCTGTTCTCCCTCCTCGGATGAGAACCAGTGATTCCCTTCCTCTTTTAGGTCTCTGAAAACTCTTACCATGTCTCTCTTCAGTCCTTCTGTTAGTTTAAGTAACTCCAAGCTCCTAAGGAATTCTTTCCTTGTAGATAAAATATTATCCAGACCTCTGATTGTTCTTATTTGTGTCCTCTCCTTTCTCTCCAGTTCAGCCACATTTCTTGAAGTGTGGTACTCCAAACTGGACATAGTTGTCCAGCTAAGGCTTTGTCGCTGGTGAGTAGGGCACAGGGATCATCTCATTTACCGTAATGACTTCACTCCTGTTCATGAATCTGAGTCATTTTTACAACAACTTGAAGTTTCTGACTCTTACTCAGCTTTTGATCCATTATAAGCCCCAAACCCTTTCCTGCAGAACTGCTATCTCAGTAGTTAGTTCCTAATTCTGTGTTTGTAAAGTTGATTACATCTACCTAAATTTAGTCGCTCACACTTGTTCATATGGAATCACAGATTACTCTTTCAGAGCATTTCTCCAATTTGTCACAATCATTCTAAGCTCTGGTCCTACCCTTTAACACACACATTGCCCTCCAAAGCTGAGATTATCTCCAAATTTAATACTCCCCATTTCATCATATAGTTCATAAATGACAATATTACAAAGTCATAAATGACAGAATGAGATATCTGGCAAGATGTTGATTTGCTGCTTCTCTTTCCTTCAACCTTTAGAGGAACAAATGTTATTTGGAGTCAAAGATTTTCTGGCAGGAGACAGGGGAGGAAGTAGGTGAAAGGATTTGTCTGTATTGACAAAAGATCACTAGATGTCAGACCACTGTTGGAGACATGCTGAAGAATCTTAAATAGTTGCTTCATCTGCAGGCACCTGATGTTGCTGTAGCATTGTACTTCCAGAACCATCAGAGGGAGCAGGATCAGACTGGATAAAGTTATGTGAGTTGAGCAACAAGGGAATTGAAAGGGTTCTGGGGAGAAAAATCTAATCCCCAGTTAAGATGACTTTGTGATGAGGAAAATGTTACTTCCATAAAATGCTTCCAGTTTTCTAAAGCATCTTCTTAGTTAAGCTGGAGAGATGATCTTGAAAGGGGAAGGAACAGATTGTAGAATGAAGGTATTCAGAAAATACAGGACAAATTACATCTTGGATAGATCAGCCAACCTTAAGCCCCTCAATGTGTCTTCAAGTTCCACTCTTTATTTTTTTCTTACCTGGCTAGTTCCAGTGGTTTATTACCACTGTCCTCTCCCACGTGCATAAAGAGCCCTTGCTCTTGCAGGAAAGTTAGTACTGACTTGTACAAAGACAACCTCCATGGTACATTGCCATTCACCTGAAGTACTTTCCCAGGGCACCCTGTGTTGAGCAGCTACTCCCTTCCTGTTTGGCTGCCCATGATCTTATTATCTTCAGACACTTTTCAATGCTAGTTTGGGAAGAGGAATTTGAAGTGCATGGAATTTGCAATAAAGCTGTTGATTGACTTTACAAATCACTGTTCAGCACTTTATTCCTCCACATCTTTGTACCACTCTGAAGGAAGAAGAGGAAGCATATTACACAAAGGTATGAGGGAGGTGGATTTTCTAAGTTAATTGTAATAGACATAAAGCATTACCAGAAGCAACTAGGTGTCTTGTTCTCCTCTGTAGCTTTGTAAGTCTTCTCCTGAAGCAGTGATAGTACCTGGTAAGGGCGGAGGAACATCATCACCTACCTCATATGGGGATTTAAAGTGTGAGATTCAACTTCTAGGCGTCGGCTACAGGTCTACCTGTAATTAGATATATAAGAAGCAATAACTTTTGGTTGTTTTGAGTTCTGGGGACAACGATTGTTCCTGGGTCTCTGTCTGCAGGAAATATTGTTACAGAGAGTGTCACTTATTGGTCTTCTATTGATACAGTGCTGTGCATATTCTGGTAATCCTATGAGGCAGAATAGGATCTCTCAAACACAATCCAATCTGTCCACGCATTTCTGCAGTAACATTTTGTAGGAAAAGGGTCTGATTTTGAAACATTTTTGTACATAGGTAACTTTATTAGCAAGGCCTATTAAATTGATTCACATGCATAAACTTTTCATTAGTAGATGTATTTGTAAAATTGGCCTCTTTGCCCTTATTCATCTGAAAAAAAAAAATTATATATATATATATATATATATATATACGGAAGTCAACAAAACTTTTAGCAACAGAGTGGTAACATTTGTATTTCACTGTAGAAGACATACCAGTACCCCGGGATTGCATGGGTACTTTAAAATGTGAAAGCCTCTATCCAGGCTCTGAATGTGATCTCCACTGTGAGGAGAAAGGAAGGGTATGGTTTCTTCTGGAGGACTTCCTAAGTTCCAAAACTTGTATGAGCAAGGACAGCCTTTCCAGGGATGAATGAAAAATGTGTTTAAAAATGTGTTTAATCACATGACATGTTATACTTCATATAGCCTGGCTTTTTGTTGTTGTTTTCTTTTTGTTTTTGTTTATTTGTTTTCTGGTTAGCTCTGACCATGTAAGTTTCCATGCTTAAGCAGATCTCTTTGCCACACTGTCAGTCAGTCTGCTTGATCTCTTATTCTCTTTGCATTCTCCAGCTAAATTGGAGTGTCCCTTATGCAGATGCAGAGGTGGAAGGGAAGCTCACTGAGCTCTCACATCCGTCCAGCAAGTAGGATGACTTTTGCCACCACAGTCTCCAAGTAAATTGCATAAAGCTGTTAACATTTTTATAGGTGACTGCATAACATTATTGCATAAATGAATTTGATAGATTAATGTATTTTACACAACTTCACTAGGAAACAATATAAGCAGTATCAATAAATGAAAAACAAAGTACTTCATTATGTTTTATAAATTATAATTTATATTTATATTAAAATCTGTGACCCATCATAGCGTTGTAGAAATATAAACCGATTTTGAATAGTAAGCAGATTGAAACAAATTTCTAAAATTTTCCTCCTGGCATCTCACTGATGTGGGAAGGACAACACAATAACCCTTGCCTCTTGGAGCTAATACCGCAACATAGTACACTTCTTGAAATTGTACACTTCTTTGTGAGAAGTTAGGCTAACAGTAATTGCTATTTTTATTCTGATGAACAAGCAACAATTTTATAGTGCTGAGAAAAAGTCTCTTTGCTCTACCAATGAAAAATGCATTAAAACAAATCAACCAGCAGAATGTCAATGAATTAACAACTAATACATAAATAAGTCATACCTGACTAGTTTAGTCAATTTTAGTTGATGACCTGATTCTCAATTCCCAGAAGTTTTGCACTGATATAAGCAGAGTTTACAAAGGTAAACTACAAAGGTAAAGTTCCAAATTTACAAAAACCTTCATGCTTCCCTTTTTCAAAAATTGGTTCAAATGCTTAATTAGCTTGTGTAGAGTCACTTTAAATTTATGAATAGAATCCCATAACCATTTAGAACCCTAGCCTGCTCCTTAAATGTCTGACATCAAATCTTATCTGGTATTTATTTACCTTACTTTTATTTAGCCTTACTTTTGTTGGCCATAGCACTACAAAATACTTTTGTACAGAAGGCATGAGAAGTGACATTGATTTTACATTGAAAGATCTTATTCGTCAGTTTCTGTGAGATTGACCTACTTGTCCTTACTTGTGTGTGTAGAGTTTGTTTTTTAAAAATCCCTTATGCAGATAAGCCATTTTTACTGAATGGAAATTAAACACCCCCTCCAATATTTTCAATCCAGAGATCAGATACACTGACTACAGAAAATAAACTGCCTTAAAAATTATCATCATAATAAGAGTGAAATTAGCTCCTCGATTTTACCTGTTCAAGATGTGTGCAACCCTAAACAACTGCTAAAAATGAGGCCCATTACCATTACCGTAAGGTAGACCATCAGCCACTACTATTACATTGCTAACTTTAAGATGGGTCTTTTAAAATAATTTGTTTAATCATAAGGTTAATATAAAATTAAAATTTAATTGTCTTTATTTCTAAATTTGCCAGGCTGAGAATATCTGAGAATTATTTTTCTTATGACTTAAATGTAAAAAGTTACATCATGTTTGGACAGAATATATTTGAGGAGTTTACTGAAAGTTCGGTACAAATTTTGGATTCCCAGCATGTTATACCTCAAAACAGCTTTAATTAGAGTATATATGACCTAAGTTGGTTTTGGTGTGTATTGGTGTCTTTAATTAGTTTTGAGATGAATTTAATTAGTTATGAGAACTGGCATCCAAGCACATCTGGAGCACAGTGGTGTTTTAACTACTGACTAATCATTTAGGATGAGTTTCAACTTCATGTTTCAGTGCTGTTTAAGATGTCAGTGTGCAATTACTGCAGGAACGGGAGTATCTGTGCATTAAGGTTCTTGTCTCCAGCACTCTGTCATCAACCAGCATGCTAAGATGTGCGCTCAATTTTGAGTGTCATCAGTAAAATTATTCTGCGCACTACTTTTGGCTTCCAACCCCACTCCGGCCATGCGTCAAGAAGACAGTAAATCTAACTCTGTTACTGCATCAAAAACACTGCAGCTATATGGCCAAGCACTGACTGGGTATAAATTTATGCTGCTGCCCTAAAATGCACTTAAATTGTCAGCTGGATCAGGTGCCGTCGGGATGTCCTGAAGGTGGGTCACACTTTGGTGGTACAGAAGTGATGTGGAGGTGATGTGGTTCTGTCTGCAGGTGATGCAGACTGCGTTTAGAGTGCTGGGTGGGTTGGTGGCATGTGTGTTTGTTACTGATGGCTTGGTTTGATTGAACTGGATGAAGTCCCACAAGTGTACATCAACTTTTCCATGGTGGTTTGAAGTGTTGATTATGTGGTTACTGAACACAGGCTCTGGTGCTGAGCAGCCCCTACCCCACCCAACTTCTGGCTTACAACGGGTTTTGGTGGAGACCTGCAGCCCCTCACTGGGAAACTTTCTCCCCCTCAAGAGGGATAAGACTTGGGGGGGGGGGGAGGGCTGCGTTTGGAAAATTCACCCTCCCAGGCAGCTGGCAGCTGCGTATGCCCCCAAACTGTGTTAGGGAGACAGTCAAGACCTCCCTGCCCCACAGCAGCTCCCCTGAAGTGAACTGGTGGGGGATATGTGTGAGGCGGGACGGTGTGAAGGGGTGCACTCCGCCCCTCCCCCGCCCGCCCTGTGGCTGCACTCTGTTGTTTTCTCGCCCACCACCACCGAGTCGGGGCGGGCAGTGCGCATGCGCGAGCCCGCAGCCCCCATGCTCCCCCGCCCCCCCGTCTCCATCCGGGCACCTTCGCGCTGCCCGGCGAGCCGCCGCACAACTTTTTTTCCCCCGGCAAAGTGAAATCAAGGCGCGGCCGTGCGCGCGCGCTGCGAGGAAATATAGTCCCTCCCGTCCCCCTTCCCCGCCCGGCCCCATTGGCGGGGGAAGGAGGGGGGAGGAGGAAAGGGGGGGCAAGGGGGCGGGGCGGAGGCTCAGGAAGGGGGGGTTGGGGGGGGAAGCGGGCGGGGGCGGCGGGGGAGGGGCTCCCCCAGTCCCAGTTTGGCGGAAAGTGAGTGATGAGTCTGTGTCCCCAGCAAAGAGGCGGCCAACTTGCTGGGCACGCCGAGGAGTTGGTCCCCGCCGCTCTCGGGGGCGCTTTTTTTTTTTTTTTTGAATATATCATCGCTATTGCCGATCCTTTTTTTTCGGTCATTTTTTTTGCTTCTTCTTTTTTTTTTTTTTTTTAAAGGGAGGGGTGGCTGCCCGGTTGCCAAAAGGAAAAAAATAAAAAAGCAAAAAGAAAGGAAAAAAACGCAAAAAAATTACAAAAACAAACCAACAACAAAAAAAAGCGAAAGGAAAGGGAGCAAAAACCAAGCAAGCCAAACAATCCAAACCAACAACAACAAATCCAAACCAAACAAACAACCAAACCAAACAAACAAACAAACAAAAAAACTTCCCTCGGATCTGAAAGTGGCAGGAAAAGTGCCCGGCAAGTTGCAGGAATGGAGCTACACAGCTTGCAAGAGGCGTTAAAAGTGGAAATCCAATGTCACCAGGTAAAAAAAAAAAAAAAAAAAAAAAGAAATAAAGTTTTAAAAAAAATCGTTTTCGTTCTCCCCGGCGCTTCTCCAGAGGGAGAGGAGGAGGAGGTGGCAGCTCACGCTACCCAGCAGCGGCTGACGCCTGCCGCGGGCTCCTGCGAGGGGCCGGGGGGGCGGCGGGGCCGGGGGGCGGTGGCGAGGCTTGGGGGGAGCGGCACGGCCCCGGGGACACCCCCCCTCGGCCCCCCGCGGCAACGGCGAGCACTTCGCCAAAGTAGTTTTGCGGATTGTTGGCTCGAGTTTTGTCTTGGCTTTCCTTGCTTTCTTTCTATATTTATGTGTGTGTGTGTCTCGGGCTGTGCTGGGTAGAGCCGGAGTTGTTGGTCGGGGCTTGCGGGAGTGAGTGTGCGAGAGTGTGTGTGCGTGCGTGTGTGTGTGCGTGTGTGTTGGAGAGATTAGGACGAGACTTGAATATTTATGAGCTTTGCTTGAAACTGACTCGCAGTGTTTACTTGCCTCTTTGTTCCTTACCCCCCTCCCTCCCCCGTCCTCACACATACATACATTTAAAAAAATCCATTAAACTTGAAACAGTTTCTAATTCCTCCTTTTTGGGGGGTGATTTTTATTTTTATTTTTATTTTTATAGAAACTAGTTGCACAGATGAAGCAAGATCCACAGGTAAATGTAGATCCTTTTTTTTCTCTTCTTCAGTATTTTATCCCTGCTGTAATAAGCGCAGTAGTGCTGGGACACCAGGATGAGAAACTTTATCAGTAAGAGATCTCATTTTGTAGTCTGCACTGAGCTTTCTTACTAAAGAGGGTGTTTTGTGTGTGCATGCTTTCGTACGGCTTTGGTGGAACGGTTTTGCCTTTGAACAATTTCTAGATCGCAAGTTTATTCATTACAGGGGTTAGTTTACACTTTGCCTTTAATATGCATCTTATTGCCGTTTTTGCAGAACGGGGATCTTAAGAAACAAATCCATGAAAGGCAATCAAGAATAGCAGCTCTTAATGAGAAACAAGTAAGGAACATATCGATTCAGTCATGTTTGGTTTTTCTTCTTGTTTTTACAATGCACTTTCTAAACATCTGAAAAGTGTCTGCATTAGCTGAATACCGACAGCAGAGAATATAACATCCGTTTTCCTAAGCGTAAAGTAAGAAAATGCATGTTTTCAAAATGAGGTCGGATTCTTGGATGTCTTGCTGGGGGAAAGAATGATTTTAGTACTACTTGTAGTAGAAAAATAAGCAGTAGTTAAAACGTAAAAAAAAAATAAAAAAAAATGAGGCGTCCATTTTGAGTTGGTCGACATGTTTTAGGAATATGGAAAATTCTCCTATCTTGGGCTACTTTGTGCACTTCTGTGTAATGTGCAGAGCAAGAGTTGGGAACGGGGAGGCTGGAGGACAGTTTGGAGCCATTTCTGGGTTTGATTACAGAACTATTTTTTATTGATCACTTTATTTTATTTCTTTTCTACTTCTTTATTTTTTTTCCTCCCCACTTGCCTTTCTCTTCCCTTGGTCTGATCTGACGTGTTAGCTTTTGATTCGAGTTCACTTAGGCACTCTCGCTCCCCCTCCCCCCTTCCAAAAATACGAATAAAAACAGATTAACCTGTTTCAGCCGCCGGAGGGGGGGGGAGAGGGAACTAAAAAATCGGAGGAGGAGAACAAAACAACCCAGAAACCTCTCCCCCCTCCCTCTCCCTCTCTCTCTACCACCTCCCAGACCCTCCTCAAACTTTCCTGTCCCCTGGCTGTGTAGGGGGGCGCCCCCCACTCGCGGGCAGGGAACGGCGTGGGGCGTTTCAGCACCGCGGACAGCAGCAGGGGATCTCATTCTCTGCCGAACTATCCGCCCCCCACCCCAAAAACCCCAGCCAAAGGCCCCTGTCCTCACTTGCAGGACTTCCACTGCGCGAAGGGCGGCTGACAAAGCCGGAGACAGATCTGCTTGCATGAGACCCCCACAGGAGTGAACTTTCCCTCTCCACCCCCTCTTTGCTCTCACCCTCTCTCTACTCTCACGACTCCCCCCATCTCTCACGACCCCCCCTATCTTTCACAACCTCCCCATCTCTCACACTCCCCTCCCCGCCACCCCCCGGCCCCCGGCAGCGTAGTTCCTACGGAACGCAGCGGCCGCTTCAGCACCACGGCCGCGGACAGCGCACGTGGGGCCGGGGCAGGGCGGGGGGCATGCGTGGGACCCCCTCTGGCTTGCTTTCTTTCTTTCTTTTTCTTTCTTTCTTTCTTTCTTTCTTTCTTTCTTTCTTTCTTTCTTTCTTTCTTTCTTTCTTTCTTTCTTTCTTTCTTTCTTTCTTTCTTTCTTTCTTTCTTTCTTTCTTTCTCTTTCTTTCTCTTTCTTTCTTTCTTTCTTTCTTTCTTTCTTTCTTTCTTTCTTTCTTTCTTTCTTTCTTTCTTTCTTTCTTTCTCTTTCTTTCTCTTTCTTTCTTTCTTTCTTTCTTTCTTTCTTTCTTTCTTTCTTTCTTTCTTTCTTTTCTTTTCTTTTCTTTTCTTTTTCTCCCTCTCCTCTCCTCTCCTCTCCTCTCCTCTCCTCTCCTCTCCTCTCCTCTCCTCTCCTCTCCTCTCCTCTCCTCTCCTCTCCTCTCCTCTCCTCTCCTCTCCTCTCCTCTCCTCTCCTCTCCTCTCCTCTCCTCTCCTCTCCTCTCCTCTCCTCTCCTCTCCTCTCCTCTCCTCTCCTCTCCTCTCCTCTCCTCTCCTCTCCTCTCCTCTCCTCTCCTCTCCCTCTCTTTTTTTTTTTTATTCTTCTCCTGGAGTTGTGCTTAAAGTTGAAAAGTGATCCGTGCATATATATAGTCTGTGCCCATAGGTGACGGCGATTATGTGCCACCCTTTTCCTCCCGGTTTATTGTAATCAGAATTTGTCAGCACTCTCAATTTGGTAGTGGAAGCTTCCATTTTGTGAGGAAGGGGTGTTGGTTTCTTCTAACATGGAGAAAAGTCTGCAGAGTTTGAAGGTGGGGGATGGGGCCCCATTCATGCTGAACATTACCATTTTGATTGCTTTGATGCCATTTTTGGAGGGGGGAGGGGATAGAATACTCAGCAGAGCACAAAGATGTTTAATCACTGTATAGAAGCAAATCAGATACTTTCTTCTTAAAAGCAAATCTGACACTACATGATAGCTAAGGGCTGTTAGTCTTTTTTTTTTTTTGTGGTGTAAAACAGCAAGTTGTTGACTCTAATACTACTGTACTGAGTAGAAGATTTTTTCTAAACAAGGTAACAGCCTTTACTGCAACAATGCATCTTTATGTGTTCTTTCTTCAATATGAAAATAGTTTTACTGTTCTAAGTGGGTATTTAGAACATACATTTGATCATTTTCCCCTGTATTGGAGCAACTATTTCAAGGCTGTTTAAATTTTTATGATGATAGTAAATGAGAAGCTATTTATTATGTGTCATGCTGGAATTTAGATAAGGCAGAGAGACACATTTGAAAATACAGTTTGAATGTTCTGATTCAGCTCGGTGAAAGAGGTTTGTGCTAAGCTTGCACAATCTATTTATGCATAATCCAAACTAACTAGTAAACAATTGTATATTTATGACTTGCCCTTCTCATAATCTTATAAATAAATCAATAAACTATGAAGTAATTAAACATAAAATACCAACATTCTGTAAACACCAGATTTGGCCTAGCAGGAAACCTACTATGTTTAGGCAAAAAAAATAATAATAGTTTTTTAGATTTATTTTACTGATTTCAACATCTTGTGCAACAAGAGCTTATAAGAGTCTAGCTCTTATAAATAAGAGTCTGGAGGATTTTAATAAGAGTCTAGCTGGTGATGTGCTGTCCTCTTGCTCCAGACTGCCACCTCTGGAGGTCTAAACTGGAATCTTTCTTGGGTCACAAGTGAAATGAGTTTGGAGGTCTTAGCCTTTGACCAAATCACAAAACCATCATGCAACTTTGCAGACCTGTTATAATTAGTAGTTGCTCCTTGGGTACTGGCTTAAAAGTGAGGTACTGGCTTAAAAGCTCTTGAGAGTCTCTTGAGGTGCAGTGAAAGCTGTTGAGACAATAGTTTGACTAGTTCTGCAGCTGTTTACTGGTTTCAGGCTCTCACTTTTGAGGGTACACCAAAACACTGAAGTAACCTTAAGAAGGCTGTGTAAGTAGGGAAGTTTTTTTTACATATGTTTTTCCCCCCAGCCACACTCACGCCCGATTTGTTTAGGCACAACTGATTCATAATTCAATAAAACATACCTTTGATTGTGCATGCATTGAATACAAAAGATACTGAAATTACATTTCAATTAAAATGCATGTGTGGATGTTGAAGCAGGCAGTAAAATGAATAACACATCTGGTAGAAATATAGCAGGGGGGAGTGTTACCTTTCAGCACCCCCACTCCTCAGTTTTCCATTGTAGCTGTTAGCATTTGTGGCAATATTTCTTTTCCTTTAAAATTACAAATAAAACCAGAAAGAATCGAACGAGAAACTCAACTTTTGGCATATGAGTTAAATGTATAAGGGAGATTTGTATGCACAGTTGACTTTTAAGTTGTGGCCTAATTAAAGATCCCTGGCTAGTCATTGATGCTTCTTTTTCTTGTTGGTGGTTTAGAGAAGTATGGAATATACTTTATATAGTTTTCCTATTTTCTCAGTCTTTTCAAATAAGTATTATGGAGCCATTATTTCCATTACCAAAATGGTGCAGCCTAAATCAATACTTAACTTGGCATCTTACTCAGAAAGACAAAAGTTAGACTTTTGTTCAGAGTCCATCCTTCATATACTATAGCTTTGATGAATTGTAATAGCATTTGAGAGTGGGTTACCTCTTCTTTAACAAGATATGATGTGTGAAGACTCCATTTGTTGGTCCAGTGGTTTTACACCTTCAATCTACAGCACATGCAGAGCAGCAGTAACATTTTTATCTAAATTGTCAAGCAACAAGCATTTATATGTAAATAAAAGAGCTATCATAACAGCCAGCATTGGTCTTAAAAGCACACCAGAGGTGCTCTGCTGCATGTGTTTCTTGCTTTGTTTATGTCCTTAAAGAGTCTTTAAGGGTCTTTTCATTTTAGAAAGTTGTCTCTTATTAATTAATAGATCAAGATAAACAAATAAAGAAACCTTTCACCTCCAGTTGGAAGTTAATTGTTACTGACAATAAATATTAGGTGGCGAGGCAGGTCTTAAAAATTAACAATGAGCATGTGTGGGCTACTATATTTTCGACTCTGATGAACTCTGAATTCAGACAGCCTGTCCTGGAGCGCAGTAATAAAAATATGTCTTCCTGAAAGACATTATGTATATGCCATTCACTTGTGCACTGCCTTATTTCTTTACCATAATTTACTATCTATGCAGAAAATCAACATTAGTTTCAGGCAGACTCCCCCAACCTTTGCTATTGCTGGTTTGTATTTTTGGGTAGTATATCTGAAATTAAATCGCTGACTGTATTTTGCCTGTGGTGATCACCAGTAAAGCCTGTTTGTGGAAAGTGTTAGACTTCTTAAAATTCAAATACAGTTCTTGTATGACTTGTTGGAAAGGATTTAGCTCAAGATGTCTGATTTTACCAATGTTGTATCTTTATTTTGGGGAAAAGGAGGAGGTGGTTTTTTGGTTTGTTGAAATTCAGGATGTGCTGTGCCTGGAAATGGCAACATTGTTTACACACATTAAAGGGAAAATTATTGACATTTGCAAAAGCTCAGTATTTCATACAGTTGGGTACTTTCAAAATTGTTGAAATCAAATAGGGGTTATAAGCGTCAGTGAAAACTGAGATAAAACCTGAAAGGCATTTCCAAATCAAGTTGAACCTAATGTGAAACTCTGTCACATGGCACACGCAGCACTCCCATTTACTGTGGCATGAATGGTATCTACTTAGGTTCATCCCAGCAGAATTTGGTTCGAAGGGCCTTACCAAGTACTCGCTGAAATCGAGGGAGGCAGGGTGACGAGCCCCAAGGTGAAATATTAAACTTTTCAATCACAAGTTTTTAAACATAAACGCAACAGGTATTAAATCTGGGCTTGACCTTACAGTTCCTCTGCATGTTGAGGTCCCACTGACTTTGCTGGGAAACCTGAATGACTGCAGAATCGAATGAACTTACTGGATCAAAGTAAAGATTAGTTCGGGACTGTAATTCAGAAAGCTTTTGTTCCTCCTATTTTTTGCTAGAACCAGCAATTTATTAGTTGCTTTGCCATCTGTTGAAGAAGTGACAAAACTAGGAAAGAATTTACCTTCAGCTTCTTGGAGGAGAAACTTGGGAATACAGTTTGCATAATGGCAAGCCCAGCCTTCTGTTTGTACTTTCAGTAATACTATGTTGAGATTCCATGTTCACATTGGGAAAAAGGGTAATAAAGACCATTTTCATAGAGGTGAACCACAATGGAAATATGTATCCTTGTGGATTTCTGCCTTCCATTAGGTTGTCCTTCTAAGATTCATGGAAATTGCACATCTGTAATGAAAATGTGTACTGGAGGGGTTAGAACCACCTTTTGTTTGGTAGCTGCTTGACTGGCATGTGAAATGCTATTTTGTTCTAGCATTTTTCTTTGACTGTATGCTGTTCTGTAGTTGTACAGTATATCACTTGGCAAGGCTAAGAGTTGAAAAGTGAACGTTACATTCATTCTAACCATTTTAAAGAGTTCACTTTGATATTTTAGCCACTTAAAAAACCTGCTGTCAGAACAGTACAATTGATTTCAATTAACTTTGAATTTCTTCAATAAGATGACTTTTATAATAAATCCAGTAATCCCATGATGCCTCATTAGAGGAGCTGGCTATGATGATTATCCCTGCGATATAGCATTTTTTTCATTATAATGCTTTTGTCTATTCAGAAGAAGGAAAAAAAAAAAAAGGAATTATGGCAACAATACCTTTTTAATTCACTTCTGGTTTTACACTAACAGAACCTGCTACCTGTTACACAGTGTAAAATACCTAATTTATACTTTCAGCAAACAGGTATTTGTTCAGATGTACACAATACTTTAGTAGGCAGACCCTTTCAAAGAAACTTTAGTTCTGTGTAGGAACTCTGTCTGGGAGTTAGAATTTGCTTTAACTTCCTAGTAGACACTTGGACAGTTAAAAGCTGTGCTTTCACAGGAGTCTTTGTCTAGAGCTCTGGTTTAATGGGACAAATTTTCAACTGGTTTGTGCCATACGTGCAGCTGATTTGGAATTGTGTTATCATGTCAGATGCTTGTATCAGATCATTTCCGAATCTAGCCCACTGACTCATTCTGCTTGTAGAAGAAAAGTAGAATATGGCTCTAAATGTCTCCTTTCCATATCATGGTGTTAGAGAAGGGTTTTTGAATCGTGATTTTAAATCTCATTTCCAGTAGGATACTGCATCACTCTAAACATTTCTCATATGTTCAAGTAGAGAAAATCCCTTTTCATCTCATTCCAGATTTGATTTTCAAGATTTGGTTTGATTTTTGATTTTCAAAGCATGAAGGTGTATAAAGGCACGTTAATACAGAGTTACTTTTAAGTTTTGCCTCTATGCCTTTCTCTTTGTGATCAAAGATAAAATATGCAGTATTTTTTTTACCTGATTATAAAATGATACCTCCCTCTCCCCTCAGCCCCCCAAAACAAAATCCGAAGCATCAACACAATTTCTCATCAATAGAGTTAAAGGGTAGAAGTTTGCAAATCAATAAGATAAGACCATGGTAAATGGTGCATGTGTGACCACGATGTCAAAGAGGGCAGTTTGTACATGCATAGTAGTTGGAGGTAAGGGAAGTACAAAAATGGGCTGCAAGTTTAAAATAAGAACAAAGAAAAACAACCAAAATTGGACTAATTGAAATGCAAATTTGTCTTTCTGCCATTAAAGTAGTCAGTTATTTCAACCTAACAGAATTATATTTGGTCTATCCAGTCCTCGTGGTTAAATCAACTTAACCACACTTCCCTTATGTGCATCTATATAAATGTATGTGTGTCTTTTTTTTTCTTTCTTTTTTTTTAATTATTCACTTAAGGTGGTGCCACTTTGTTATTTGGAAATATTTTTCTTGAGCCAAAATGTACTTCCTTAAATATGCTCGCTCTCTCTCCCCCTTTCTATCTCTCTTTGAATCAGCTACTTATTGTTATGTAGTAGCAATTTCCAGAGTGTCATATGAAATTGCTGATGCGGCTTAGTTCTAGCTACAACCTGCAACTGCCAATAGTAAGCATCTATTGAAATCTAATATGTACTACAGGGCTTTTTTGCACAAGTACAGGCAGACCCTTCTGGATAATATACAGTGACAATGGAAAAAATATGAGGACGTGTTTTCTTTTTTTAAGCCATGGAGGAGTTAAGTGTATGCCTGAGTTTAAACTACAAAACAACCCATCTGACTGAAGGAAAGTAAACCAGAGAACTGGCCCTAAATGTGGCTTCAGGAGAATCAAAACAATAAGTATCTGTGAAATCTGTAGATATGATGGGTGGTGTTAACTTGAGGTGTTGCGAGGCAGTCTTATTTTCAGAATTGGAATTCAGCCCTAAGAGCTCGGGCATTGAGGTTGCGGCAAGAACAGTGTGTTCGTCTGGAAATTTGTCTGACTGCTTACATTTCTTCAAGAGAAGGGTATAATAGGTCTTGAAACAGAAGTTGAATCTGTACCTTACCAGGTTGATTTAACTTGATCATGTAGGTACTTTGTGATATAGCTTACTTCTTAACCAGAGAGAAGGAATGGCATAGCCTTTCTGAGCAAACTCGGCTATTGATGACAAATCTTACAAGATTACAGAAAGTAAAAATGTATATTATATTTTGATTAACATGAGTCAAGTGAGAATCATTGATACTTTTGACACACAGCAGAGATTAACCCGCAGCTTCTGTAATTTTACATTTTTCTAAAGCGCTTTGAATCAGCTAAGATTGCCTAAAGATTTATTGGCGAACTGAAGCTTTTCTAAGAATGAAAAAGATGAGAGAAGATTCCATTCTCAGAAATGCAGACTAGAGAGTCTCTGTGTCTGAATGTGCTCATTTGTGTGTATGTGTTGGTTGGGTGTGAGCATAAGGTCTTTCTCTTTGATATCATTCAGGCAGAAAGCCAATATGCGCATGTAAATGAGCCTGAAAATATAATTAAAAATATATACATACTGGGGACTGTAACACAGAATTTTATATGAGATGCAGGTTACAAAGTGACAAGTGACATTTCCTATATAATCACTGATACTAACTCTTGTCTGTGATTTATGCATCTCATATGTTATTAAGTACTGAACAGATAAATGCTGGAATTATTTCTTAAGATATAATTTCACCACAGTGAGTGAATGCAAAGTATGCCTTGCCCATTCTTCTCCCAAAACAAAAGCCAAAATACACCTACCATGAAAATGTTACTACGGACACTAAAACTATCTTATATAAGGTCAGATAAAGACCTCTTTGATAGAATATATCTCTTGGATATAAACTGTGGCAAAATAGACTTAGCTGTGTCATTAATATATTAAGATGAAGGAGATTCTGCAAATCATTAACACATATCTAGGAACTCAAATACAGATGGAAAAAGATAAAGATTGCCAGGTGAAAGACATAAACAATCTTGGCCTGTATTTCAGTGTAGATAACAAAGTCTTGCACGTAAAAGCTTACACAAGAGACATCTCAGAAACTCCAAACTTCAGGCAAGAAGCCAGTTTTCTTTGCTGTCTATTCTAAAAGTTAGGTTAGAGTGCTGGGTACAGAAGCTAACATTTCTGCTCTCCAGCTTGGAGAGTAGCTACTTTGTAAAGCTTTATTTCTTGTTTAAAAATACAAGTGGAATCCAGATGTATTTCTATCAGCAGCTCTGTAGCCCATAAATATATACAACCTTAGCTAGTGTCTTATTTACGTTATTTTATTAACATTCTTTGCTGAGTGGGCTTGAATGGAGCACAATCTCTCATATAGAGGATCTAATTATAAACACAAGGGACAGAACCAAATAAGCAGTCTTTAAAGGGAAAAGAGTCTGGCAGCTTTGTTTAAAGTGTCCTTTAACGAACTTCTTTAGCAGCTTGTATCTTAGCAACACATTTTATTACATAGCAGTGCAGGAGAAGCAGTTTGCAGATGTAGTTGCACAGTTGCACACAGTAATTTATTTCCCCCCTTTTTTTCCCCCTTTTTTTTTTTCTTTCCCTACTTCTCTGTGGTGACTCAACTGGAATGCGCAGTCTAGTTTTTCTAGCACTGATAGCTCACTCAAAATCCTTGGTTGGTTCATTTGTATCTGTTCTGTTTTGTTAGTTGATGAAAAAGGCATTTAATGTAGTAAATGCATAGTGATTTTGCTTGCTCTTAGAAATTCAGATATGACTGTTCTGAATAGGCATGGATTTCAATTAAAAACAAACCAAGCTTCTTTCAATGTGCTTTTTTGCTAGTAAGTGTTCTGTCCAGTGCTAGTCCTCGTTGCACACACAAACTAGTTTCCAGATTTGTAGGTTATTTACTCTTCACTGTTACATGGAGCTGTTTTAATCTGTCACCTTTTCCTCCTTGAAAGCTAATTGGAATATAGCAGTGACAAGAACATTTGTAAGCTTTTTTATTTTTCTTCCTTCTTAGACAAAACTTGGCACTTAAAATGCAAGTATATCAAAAAATAACTTGTTTTAAAACCAATTAAAATAGTGCACTACGGTTTCTCTTTCAGATGACCTGAAAGAGTTGAGAGTTTCTTTGTTGAAAAAAATACCTTTTTTTTTTTTCCTTTTTTTTTTCCCTCACATTACTAATTGCAGACTGAGTTCTACTTGCATGTTTTGACTGAAAAACACTGTGGGTAGCTCTTTTCAATAGGGTCTGTTGAGGAATGAGATACTACTGAAGATATATATGAGCAATAGAACCTAGACATTTTTTTTTTCTTCATAAATTAAAGGGAAAAATACTTCTTATGAGCAAACTAAATAGCATTCAGCTCAATTTGCATTTTCTGCAGGCTAGGCAGATGTAAATCCAGAAATATATTTCCCTGGAGTTCACTGGAGTTACCCACAGTTCGCTCTGGTGTGATAAAAATCAGAAACTGGTCAGAGGGAGAAAAGCAGGTGAGAAAAGGTGAGGGAAGAGAAGGGCAGTCCAGAGCATTAGGTGAACCCACAGAAGAGGGGTAAGCTTGTTGCCTTAAAGATACTGCTCTTGGGGAAGGTTTCATTATAAACTTCTTTTAACAAGTAACATGTTGGGGGTTGATATTAAAAAGTCAGGAGACATCCACTTCATGAAGTCCTTTGGTATTTGCAAATAGACAGGCGAAGGTTTTTGAAAGAGTTGGAATTGTTTCTATGCTTAATAGTAGTTAAATGTATTTGCATTAACTGACAAACCATTAAATTTCTTAAAACCTTATTTCAAAACAGAAGTTTCTTTTCTCTCCAGAATATTGATGGATTTGACTCTAGTTTTCTGTTTTCAGTATGTCAGGTGATAGTTTGCCTGTACCTTCAGAATTGCAATAGTTCAGCCTTATCAAGAT
This sequence comes from Anser anser, assembly GCF_964211835.1. Lineage (NCBI taxonomy): Eukaryota > Metazoa > Chordata > Aves > Anseriformes > Anatidae > Anser > Anser anser. The sequence goes on from NC_139720.1 coordinate 73,892,064, forward strand.
GCGTAAAAGAAGTCCTCCAAACTTAAAACCAAAGTGTACTGTAAAAGGAGAAATAAAAGACAGTCCTAACTACTTTTAAAACACTGTGATATTAGACCTAAACCAGTAGGATGTCCTCTGAAACCAAAAGCATTTATGTTGCCGTATGATTAACTTACTTTTTTCTTTTGCAATTCAGCCCACTGTTTATTAACTTAAATTGGATTGAAAAAACTCTAAACTGGGGAATGCATCATAATCTTGCACAATCACCAGGATTAATGATGACAGCATGAACTGTTGAACAAGAAAATCATGAAATTTGCAGTATTGCTAGACAAAGGTGTTATATGCATTTCTGCAGCTGTATTGGCCATAACAGAAGGGAGTAGCAGTTTCTGGCATATTTCATATCCTGTCAGGAGAAATAGTATTTACAGCACACACAACATTTGAAGTCCTTGTCCCAGGGTTGTTTATTTTTTGTGTGTGTGTGTTAGTGCTGGGAATGTTTAAGTGAGGTGGAAAAGCAAGGGACTTAACACATTTAGAAAGTTCTTCTGCAAATACTGCAGTAACAAGGAACAAAATGAAGCATTTAATTACTTTCTGAAACATTTAGGAAACAATTAGGAACCTGTGTCTTGATTGGCCAAAGCAAAACATCCAGCTTGAGTTGTTCATTTTTGTATCAATAAAGAAAGAAAATACTGTTTTCCAGAAACACTAACATTTCCAGAGACTTCTTTAACCCTCTGAGTGATAGCATTGCACCTCATTACAGAAGTACTTTTACTAAAAGAAACTTAAAGGAACTTTCATCCCCAGATGAAGCAACAACTCATTTATAAACAATGAGATCAGGAACAATAGAAAGCTGAGTGCATTCTGCATGAATAATATAAATGAGGGTTGTGAAAAGCCTGTGATTTTAGTATGCCAAACTCAGTGTGGGAGTGCAGCATTCAGCTGATTTTTCAACACTGGAGATTCATCCTTTCTCTCCCCCACATGTATGTGCCAACATACATACACAGAGGACTAGCAGTGATGATTAAAGAAGGAAGTCATCAGCAACTCCTATGTGGTGATGTTGAGACTTGAGTGTAAATTCATAAAACTGATGGAACTCAGATTGAAATCTAGGCCAACACTTAGATTTAATGCATGCCTTAGGTAGGTGGAAGAAAGTCCGAAGACCTGATTTAAGACTAAAGTTTGAATGTCAGTCACTGTTCTTGGCTGCAATTCTGATTTTCTTAGCATTCGGGAGCTTTATGTCAGAGAGCTTATGAGGCCTTCAGAGTGAACTCATATTTCTGGTACCTTTAGGTATATCATTTTTATTGATGAGACTAAATATGGGTTTAAGCTCAGGATTTCAGGCCTCTTGGTTGAAAAAAACAATTAGCTCTACTTGGTTATTTTCTCCTTTCTTCCCATTGCATTTACTTAAATAAAGTCTTTCTTCTAAAGGTGCTGAACTGTAAGCTCTTTGGATCTGGTTCTCTCTTTGTCCTGTGTATATTCAGTGTTTGGCTTAATGAGATTCTTTTCACAGAATCACAGAATAGAATCATAGAACATCCTGAGTTGGAAGGGACCCATAAGGATCATCAAGTCCAACTCCTGGTACCACACAGGTCTACCCAGAAATTCAGACCATGTGACTGAGTTCACAGTCCAAACACTTCTTAAACTGCGGCAGGCTTGGTGCTGTGACTACTTCCCTGGGGAGCCTGTTCCAGTGTGTGACAACCCTCCCAGTGAAGAGCCTCTTCCTGATATCTAGTCTAAACCTCCCCTGTCACAGCTTGACACCATTCCCATGGGTCCTATCACTGGTCACTAAAGAGAATAGATTGGCACCTGCCCCTCCACTCCCCCTCCTGAGGAAGCTGTACACCATGATGAGGTCTCCCCTCAGCCTCCTCTTCTCCAGGCTGAACAGGCCTAGTGACCTCAGCCGCTCCTCATACATCTTCCCCTCTAGGCCTTTCACCATCATCATAGCCCTCCTCTGGACACTCTCCAACAGTTTCACGTCCTTTTTGTACTGCGGTGCCCAGAACTGCACACAGTACTAGGGGAGAGGCTGCACCAGCGCAGAGTAGAGCGGGACAATCCTTTCCCTCAACCGACTAGCAATGCCATGCTTGATGCACCCCAGGATACGGTTGTCTCTCCTGGCTGCCAGGGCACACTGCTGGCTCATACTCAACTTACTGTCAACCACAACCCCCAGATCCCTCTCTGCAGGGCTGCTCTCCAGCGTCTCATCACTGAATCTATAGGTATAGCCAGGGTTGCCCTGTCCCAGGTGCAGGACCTGGCACTTGCTCTTGTTAAACTTCATGTGTTTGGTGATTGCCCAGCTCTCCAATCTGTCCAGATCTCTCTGCAAGGCCTTTCCACCCTCAACAGAGTCCACAACTCCTCCAAGTTTGGTGTCGTCAGGAAATTTGCTCAAAACACCTTCTAGTCCTACATCCAAACCGTTTAAAAAAACATTGAAGAGGACTGGCTCTAACATGGAGCCTTGAGGGGACCCCACTAGTGACCATCTGCCAGCCTGATGCAACCCCATTTATCACAACCCTTTGAGCCCTGCCTGTCAGCCAATTGGTCACCCATTGTATGATGTTTTTGTTTAGCTGTATGCTGGACATTTTATCCAGTAGGATCCTATGGGAAACTGTCAAAAGCTTTATTGAAGTCCAAAAAGATCACATCAGCTGGTTTCCCTTGATTTTCCAGGACTCCCAGACAATAAGGTAATGCAAACAGCGAGTAATAAATCGAAGGCAACTGTCGCTGATGTTTAGCCAGTGACAGAATAAACTTTCCCCAAGCTCATCTTTGAGTGTCTTTGCCAAGCATGTTACAAATACAGAGTAAGCAAGTTTGAATTTTTCTGTCTCAGGCTGTCTGAGATAATCCACTACATCTACAATTGTAGATCTCATATCATATAAAAAAGTTTGTAGTTTTGTAGAATATAGCATGTATAGTTATTTTCTTAAAGTTGTGGGGTTTTTTTGTTTGTTTTGTTTTGTTTTTCATTTCAGTCCCTTGTCATTCTTGGAAATGGACACCTATTAAACTGAGTTCTGTCAGATGATAATGGTGGATTTTGTAAGATAGTCCAATGTCCTGAAAGCTGGACTGAAATCCACTAATATATTTCCTAAAGATTTTTCTACTGTATGACATCTTTTAGTTTTACTAGTGTTAACTGAGCACAAAGCAGTGAGCAAATGCTTTGTCCATAATTACCATTTGTGATAGGCTCCCATTTTGCTTCACCATTATTATTATTTTTTTAAAAAGAAAAAGAAGTAGAAAAGTTATCACTGTTTCATCAGCTAGATTAAGATCTTGTAGTTTTGTTGCATTCAGTTGAGCTGTAACTCTTGATACTTCCTGAGCATCTGAACTATGTGGACATAACTTCCCCCACCACACCCAAACTACTCTTTATTAAAAAAACAATTTTATTAAACAAACAACTCGTAAATTGACCAACCACTGATACAAAGCATAACTTAATCCCTGAGGTTCTTACTCCTTCTTTAAGCTAGTTCCCACCAAAGTCACTGTTAATTTGCTACTTAGAGTTTCTCAAATGACTGTGTAAAGATCGTGGCTAAACCTTCAGATTTTGGTTCTACTTTTATTATTCCTGTAAGAAATAGCTTTAATAATGTTGTTCTTCCAGAAGAAATTCCAAATAATAAAAAACTATATATTGCTACATATTTACTTAACAATTCAGTATTGTTTAAAAGGGATCTTGCAATCATCAGGCGCTTGTGTATTCATCAGCTAGCTTCTGGGCTGTTGCAAACTATCATGTAAATACATAGTTAAAAAGTTTTTAAAATGCATTATTCTCACCAGATTGGACAAATACATGACCTGAGGTTTATTAAGATGCAGATTCTTGACACAACAGTGCTTAGAGCTCTTATAGTCTGTTGGGTTATGACCCACTGAAGAAATTTTACCTTCCCAGGTCAAGGATCCATTAGTTAGAACAATTCCTCCAAAATCATTACACTATTAGCAGCTTAGAAAGGCTTGAAATTAGCATTAAAGAAGGACTGGACTGGGAATTTGGTGTGATATGCTGAATGTGCAATGAAACAGTCTTATACAAAAATTATTTGGTTGCTTTACAAGCACATCCTATCTTATTCTGAGAGAACTATCCCCGGTTTAGACGTCCAAAATGTTTTGTTTTCTTTTGTTTTAGTGACAATGACTTAGAGGGAGAAATAGACACAAATTTATGTTTCAAGGCCAGATTCTGCCAAACTCAAGGACTTTGGCGTAAGTGCCCTTCTTATTTAAAGGAGAAAGATTCCTCTCCACCTGGCAGGAGAGGTTTTCATGCTGCATAGACATCAAAACAACCAAAGAGCTTGAGAAACAGGAGTAAGAGGTGATGTCCAGAGTGAATACAGTAAAGTTTAAGCTCATGGGTTCTTTGTGAACAAAGCAGGGAGGCCCAAGCACTGGGACACAGAATTGAGTGGGACAGCAGGTAAAAGTTTGAGTAGATGATTTCTTTCTCAGTTCCTTTCCCAGTTCCCAGCAAAGGGGAGGCTGAGGAGATTGTGTGAAGTTTGTGACTGTATGCATACCTCTAGCTGGCATAGCTTAGAGCAGAGTTTTATCTTCTCGTGTTTTCTCTTTTCCTGGAAGAAATTGTATGACAAATTAGCTAATGATGAGAGGCAGGAATTCTGTTCTGCAAGTTTGATGTTAGGTGGGGAGCTAAGATGCGGATTGGTATTCCTATGCACACATTTCAGTTTTACTCTATTTGCATGAAGTTGATCCATTCTTGCATGGAACAAAATTTTACTGAATACATACCCAGGAAATGTGTAGAGAGTTGACTTTTAATCTCACTCAAATCAGTAGTGGCTGGAATTGCCAAAATGCTTTGTGTTTTTGTTTCTTAAGACTGATACACTTCATCTTCTCTTAATTGCCAGCTATAACTGGAGATTGGATTAATGGAGTCCCCCAGGGCTCAGTACTGGGGCCAGTCCTCTTCAATATCTTTATCGATGATCTGGATGAGGGGATTGAGTGCACCCTCAGTAAGTTTGCAGATGACACCAAGTTAGGTGCGTGTGTTGATCTGCTCGAGGGTAGGAAGGCTCTGCAGGAGGATCTGGATAGGCTGGACCGATGGGCTGAGGCCAACTGTATGAAGTTCAACAAGGCCAAGTGCCAGGTCCTGCACCTGGGACGTAACAACCCCAAGCAGAGCTACAGGCTGGGAGATGAGTGGTTGGAAAGCTGCCTGGCAGAGAAGGACCTGGGAGTACTGGTTGATAGTCGGCTGAATACGAGCCAGCAGTGTGCTCAGGTGGCCAAGAAGGCCAACAGCATCCTGGCTTGTATCAGAAACAGCGTGGCCAGCAGGACTAGGTAAGTGATTGTCCCCCTGTACTCAGCTCTGGTGAGGCCGCACCTCGAATACTGTGTTCAGTTTTGGGCCCCTCACTACAAGAAGGACATGGAGGTGCTTGAGAGAGTCCAGAGAAGGGCGAGGAAGCTGGTGAGGCGTCTGGAGAACAAGTCTTATGAGGAGCAGCTGAGGGAGCTGGGATTGTTCAGCCTGGAGAAGAGGAGGCTCAGGGGCGACCTTATCGCTCTCTATAGGTACCTTAAAGAAGGCTGTAGCAAGGTAGGGGTTGGTCTATTCTCCCATGTGCCTGGTGACAGGACAAGGGGGAATGGGCTAAAGTTGCGCCAGGGGAGGTTTAGGTTGGATATTAGGAAGAACTTCTTTACTGAGAGGGTTGTTAGGCATTGGAATGGGCTGCCCAGGGAAGTGGTTGAGTCACCATCCCTGGAGGTCTTTAAGAGATGTTTAGATGTTGAGCTTAGTGATATGGTTTGGTGGAGGACTTGTTAGTGTTAGGTCAGAGGTTGGACTGGGTGATCTTGGAGGTCTCTTCCAACCTAGACGATTCTGTGATTCTGTGATTCTGTAATTTTCTTTACTGTAGTGTCATTATTAACCTTTCTGTATTCGGATATCCATGTTAAAATGTTTGATTAACCCTCTAGTTACCGTTATGATGTCTCTGTTCAGAGTGGTAATTTAAAGATAAGTCATTTTATTTATACTTATTCTTAATTCCCAGACTGGATGAGTCAGTTTTCTTACCTTACCTATGTACCAAGAGATAATAAAAAGCTGATCTAGCAAAACTCTTGTTTTCTGTAGGTTTACCTACCTAAACTAAAACAAAGTTATCCTGGCCTTTCATTGGGCAGATAAGAATATATATCAATGTTGTCTTGAGAGATATTCCCATGTGATGCTATCCCTTGGCATGACTAAGACAATCTGTTTCTACTGTGGATATTCAGAATGTTCTCTGAGTAGCGCGAGTAATCGTATAGTGAAAACTGAATTTCTGCTAGTCTCTGGTAGTTGTATTGGCTCCCAACTGGCTTCCTGTCTTTCTTGCTCTTTCACTCTTGAGTGATTTTTATGTTGAAACATGAGCTACACTCTTGCAATACGATCCTTTTGTTTAGCTTCTTGGGGTTTGTAGGAGGAGGGTAGCTATGTCCACAGTAGCAAGCAGAGCAGTGCAATGGAAGATCTGGAAAGCAGAACAGTTGGTGCTGGGGACCTGTTGTCTGCCCTGTACACATACTTGGGGTTAGGCTAGCTCTGGTCTGGGCCCAGGGAGTGAATGTCTGTTACACATTAAGTGTGCTCTGGAAGAGTACTTTTCAATTATTTTAATCCAAAAGTAATCCACTTGGTCTGCTCCAAGATAGCTTTATAATGCAAACTGAAGCACAAGAAGGGTTGAGCACTGGGTGATCTGCTTCCAAAGTGAGTTCTTGATTTGGAAATGATAATTAATGTGGATTTCCTCAGTATTTATTCCTTGCTGATGGGTTCCTCACTCAACACAGCATCACTCAACTCCAGCTCTTCTGTCTTTATTGATGATGATATCACAGGGCATGAATGGAGAGGAGAGAAGAAAACAGCTGACATCCTTGCGAGCATGAATGTATCAACTCCTGTTATCTTTTCCCACGCTATTTTGAGGGCTACAAATGTTTTACATCTCTGAGCTCTGGACCATTTCAGGTCTAATGGAATTCTGAAATCCTACTTAAAACTTTAATTTCTTTAATTTCAGACATGAAGCCTATACCTTACTCTGGCAAGGAACACTGTTCCTCAAGGAGAAAGTCTCTTCCATGGTATAATAGTATTTAGGGCTGCAGTCTGCAAGCAATTTACCTGTGTTAATGGCAGTTAGCAAATGTGAATTTTGTTACCTTGCCTGGATATAACATCAGCAGAACACTTTGGAACTCCTTATATTTCTTGAAGAAATATCACCAATTCACTTTTTTAGTAAGGAATATTTCCTTTCTTGTCAGTTTCCTAATGCTCGTAGCATTGTCCAGAACATGAGACCCAGAAAAAATAATGTGATTCATATACACAGTTAAAACTTCTTTGGCTTGGTTTGCCTTTAACATTTTGCTTGCTGTAGGAAAGTAAGCAAATAACATAAGTGGAAGAAAGCATACTAGTGCCTAGATTTCTTTAATGTCAAATAATAGTGGCTTTTATACAACAAGGGAGCAGATGGCTAGTTGCCCAGTATTCCTTAAACAAAAAAACAAAAAAACAACAACAAAAAAACCTTAGCATTCTTTCTCTCAAAACTTAACTGATACAGACTTTCAGTGCTTCTAGGAGCTGTGCAAGCAGCGTGGAAGGAGATCAAAATGCCAGTGGCGTTTCCTCCTGTCAGATAGGGGACTATATAGATTGGTTTAGGTTTCACACAGACTGCATGGTATCTAGGTTGTACCATAATGTAGCTGATCACTCTGCGTTCCCAGCAGGTGCTCAGATACCACAGGTAGGGGTGCGGGTGGATGACCTTATACAATTCTTGCCTGATATGTAGTCATTATTTCATCCTGTCAGGATGTTTTTCAATGTCGTGACACTCCTCCTCTGCAGTAATGAGTCTGCATAGAAACATATGACTACATCTCTCAGTTAGATGGAGATCTGTGTATGCTAAGAGATGAGGGCATACTAGTATGTTCAGTGCATAACAAATGTTTCTTTAAAACTTTGTGAGATGCGTGGTATGTAAAGGTAAATTGTACAGTGGGCCTCTTACTGCAGTTATGGTAGAAATAAAGGTTGGGACTTGTGTTAGCCTCAAAGAAGTGATGAGAAAAATAAGGCTCTGAAACAACTTTCAAACAGAGAAAGTGAAAGCAAAGAACCACTGTTAAAAGCAAGGGGAATCTGTGACATGCAAAGGTGCTGGGGAGGCTTGGCTGGCTGCAGGGGAAGAAAGCACATAGCACTTGTTCATAAGCTGTAATGTTTGGAAATATTTCTGCAGGACACAGAAAAAATGTTAAGAGATGAAAGGGTAACTCAAAATGTTAGCCAGTTTCTATTTACTGCATATGGGAAGTCAGTTCCAGCTATCATAAATTTCCCGATGCCCAGATGCTTTTGTCATATTAAGAAACTGATTTCAAAATTATTTTCTCTTCTGGGTCTTACAGCATTTGTCATAGGAGTGTCTTTTATAATAACCTGAGTGCAGAGGGTGTTTTTTTGTTGTTTGTTTGTTTGTTTTGTTTTGTTTTGTTTTCCAAAACAGAGGTTGCTGACTTAGTTTGTAGGACAGACTTGGTATTCTCACAATAAGTCAGAATGTTGCTGGCACTTCATTTTTCACTGTGATTTTGGTACCTGGAAGCCCTGAAACATTTTTCCAAAGTGCAGTGTTCCACTTAGAAGCAGAAGGGTAAACAGAGGGCTCTCTACAGACTCAGAGATGAGGGTGACAGTGTAAATTCTGACACTGGTATTTCTTTTTTGCTGCCAGGAAGCACCAGAAGATGGCATGGTTTGTACAGATGCATGCTTGAAAGTGAATGAGTGAGCTTGTGAAAGTGCTATTAATAATCTTGGGTAGGGTGTTAAACACTATCATAAAGAAAAGCAGGAATGTGCAGTATTTTAATCCTTATTTCTTCTTTCTGCCAGTAAGGGATAGTAGTGAAGTCCAGCCTATCCTTTTCTGAGTTTGAATGGCACAGAAAAGGAGAGGAGGAAGTGAAAAGAAAGAAAATGATGTAATTGTGGTGCAACAAATGCAGTGAGGTCAGCCTAACGAAAAAAGGTATTGATGGTAATGGGTAGACATGGCACCTTCTCTCAATAATTTTGACATAAAACTTTTTGTATCTTCTCAGGAATCTGTCAGTCAACCCTGATACAACCCTTATCCCTCTCACTTCCTCTTCACTCCCCGCAGCTCCCAGGAAACACGGTGTGAGGAGCACAGGGTAGTAAGATACTAGTTTACCATCTTGACTGAAGTGCCAGTGCCTGCTAGCTTTAGGGGCTCAGGGTGTAAAAGTACAGTATTTGTTTCATCTTAAAAGCAATCCTAATGTTAGGAAAAGTAGGAGTGTATTTTAAAAAGGTATTTTTGTGGGATTCTGCAACATTGATGGGCTCTGCGCAGCCTCCCAGTGTTTTCACTGGAGGAGGGCAGGAAGCTTCCACACCTCATGCTGCCCCTCTCCACATAGCGGCCCCAGCTGTCATCCAGGGGGAGGAGAACTGGTGGAGCCTCAGCTCCTAGAGTCACCGTAGCCTGACCAGTGCAAATAATGATCTGCTTTTTACAGAGACAGAGGTGTATTTGTTTTCTCCCCTGGGAGGAAGAAAAGAACAGGAGAGGAGCTGTGTGTGATGTGAAGAACAATCTGCTGTTAATTTGACTTTAATGATCTGAGCCAGCAGATAAATGCTTATGTTATTTTTCAGTGTTTGAAAAGCTCAGACAGGGAGGCTACTAAGACGCAGTAATGCATGTGGGCACATTTGAAAGAGGAAATTTTTCTTTTGATCAGATATAGGAAGAAAAGGATTGCCTACATTTTACTGGACCCAAAGTTTGCTTTCCCACAGATGAAACTCTATATTTTATGGGTTTTTGCTAGTTTAATGCAAAGGAGTTTTCAGTTCAGCGGTTCGTTGAGATCATGGACTACTTATATAATATTTCTCTAGCCTTCTAAAAGTGCAAAGAACTACAAAATTATAAAGAACTACACAAATTCTTGGTTAAAAGTTAATTAGTACGGGTATGAATTTAGACAGGAGAAGAAGCCAGATAGAACAAACTCCTCTACCATGATTGTTTCAGCATGTGAGAATGTCTGAGTTGCTGTGGCTGATAATCACTGCATTGTAAAATGCATGGAAAAGCTGTGTGGCTAAGGTTGAGAGTACATATTTGTATATTGTTGCCCATCCCATCCAGAGACTAGTGCTTCCTCTTTAAGGGCAGGTTGAGTTTACCTCCATGACTTGGTTCTGTATGAATTCTTGAGGTGGAGAGCTCCAGACAGCATCTGATTCTGATGTACGCCAGGCGTAACTCCGCAGAAGTTGATGGAGTGCTGTAACATGAAACTGCTTTTAGAATCACCACAGTACTTACAGGGGTACTTGGGACTTGCTCTGTCATCCCATGTGCTTGTTTCTGAAAATGGAACATTTGAACACGCAGGGACATCTGGGGGATGGCTTGTATTTTCTGCTGGTTTAAAAATTCCTGAAATCGGTACATATACACCAGTGGGTAACTTGGCTCGGTATGAGTAAAGGTGGGATTTTAACAGAACTGTTAGGTAAATGCACTCACACTTCTTCTTTCCATCTCTCCTGAGATGCTGTCTTTCATTTCCTGAGGTAACTGGCATGTATCTGAAGCAGCTATATATATAAGCACTCTACGTTTCAGATGTGTATTGTTTGGTTTTTCATTTGTGTTTATTTCACGAATAATCTGTGTGCATGTAGAAGTGTAAAGAGGCAGTGATTTCTTTAGATAGTTGACCCCAGCCTTCAGGTGTTGAATAACTATTCCAAACTTCTTTAGAAAATCTCATCTTAACTGGGATCTTGGAACATCTGTTAAAGATGCTGAAACTCCCTGGTGGTTGACAGGTTAGAAAAGCTGTCCATGTATTTTCACAGTCCAAAGGAGCTGAAGAAAGGTTTGCATCATGGTTTGTAGGGTTTTGTTTTGTTTTGTTTTGCTTTGTTTCTGTCTCTATTGGATTAGTTAGTAGTCAGAGGTAAACATTGTGTTGGATCATTCTGGAATTTTATATCTCCATAGTATCATGTGAATCGCTTTGCAGATGGGATGCTTCCAAGTATGAAGAGTGTTTGGATGATGTAACAAAATGTAGTTTTCAAACTGAAATTATGCTAACCACAGTAGGGGTAGGAAACACTGTGCATATATAAAGCTAATATTACAGGATACCTATCAGAAGTTTTTAAGGAATACATGGACTAGGATTTTAAATACAGTTCTGTATCCATAGGTGCATTGCCTCTCCAGTATGCTCTTTGTTGTATTCCTTATGGGGTAAGGAGTAGTACAGTTAAGAACAATTCTTCTCTGAGAAGTGTCAGTGTGTACAGCTAGACTTTTCTTGCTCAATAGATCTGCTTTTTTTTTCTTTTTGCCGTGTAGCTTAATGATGTAGCATTGGATTTTCAAAAGCTCTCAACAATGGCCTGTACTATCTCTTGCTGAAGTCAATAGTTTTACTGTTGACTTCAGCTGAAGCAGACTAAATGCTTCTTCAAGAAGAGCTTTTGCTGAAACCTGTCTGTAACTACGATCCCATGTGTAAGTTATCCCAGAAGAGTCTGATCACAGGAGTACCTCTGGTCCCTAGTCCCAAGTCCTTGATCAGTGAACTTCCTTCAACCTTAGTCTAGCAGCCCCTGGAGTATTCTTGTTGAGAAAGGACAACAGACTGTAGGACCAATGCTCATTAAACTTCACTAAATTTGTAGGAACTGCCCAAGGAACATGTTCAAAAGAGACTTTTTTTTTCCCCAATTACCTTTAAGATGCTTTTCTTCCCTCTTCAGATTTAGTAAGTGTTAGAGTCACCAGTAGAGAGTGAGCCAAAAGCCATTTTGCTTTTGATCCAAGGCCATTTCACAGTCAATTGAAAGGTCCCTGGTATATAGCATGGACTCATTTCCACTTCTTACAGATTTTCTAGTGGCCTTGGTGCCTTACCTTCAGTTAGGCCAAATGCCAAGTCCCATGTTTTCATGGAGCTTGTTGATAACTTAATGGCCTTGTATCTTCACCCTTCTGTCTGGTTTTTCTGAAATTGCACAGTAGATTCTTCTCAGTATTAACTAAGTTTCATCTGCCATCCAGTGGGAGTGGTAGACTTCTTGAGCTGAAAGGTGTCAAGTTGTTAAGGTTGTTTGTTGTTCTTTCCTACTTAGTAAGTTGTAAGAAGAATCTTAGCACCCTTTTCAGCAGTAGTGAACAATGTTTCTGCTTTCCTGGTTATTTCAGTAGGCATCAGTGGCATTTTGTTGTCCCAGGGAGGGCTGAGAATCTCGTGGGACAACTCTTTGTCCAGGACACCTGCTCTAGGAGTTGCTGGATGTGTTGCTGTTCCTTCTCAGTAAGAGTAGAGTTTGGCTTTTGTTCTGCACAGATGTTGTTGCCTTCAGAGTGTGCCGCTGAAAGTGCATTTTGCATTTTGAAATTGGAATTTGCACATGGCAGTAAAATTTTAAAAAAGAACAGAGACAATATAGGAAAATCCTTGCATTGACTGGGCCAAGCACCCTGTTTAACTCCCCAGTGGAGGTCCTGTCTTGCTTTGCTTCCCAGAAGAAGCCACTCTAAGACCCTTATGAACGAATTAATGTCTTCTGGAAAGTGTAGGACTTTGCTTTAATGTTGCTATTTACAGCCAAAGTGATACACCAGTCAAAATTAAGGCACAGGTGCAATGTGCTGCAGATAAAGGTCTAAAACACCGTCTGTTCTTCATAGTTTACTATCCTAGTCCTCTATCTAGCAACTAATTCTGAGTAAAAGCAGCAGAGCAGCTGACCATTTGGTAGCTAGGTATAAGTTTAATTTAATTGTGACAGTGACAAAGAAAGGGAGGAATAAGAAAGTAAAGAAAGGCCCCACATTTGACGTGACTTGGAAATAAGATTCTAGTGGCTGGCTTGTTGCCTTTGGTCTTTGGAGATATAAGTTCAGTTCCTTGTTTTGGTGTTTTATTCTTGTGTGGAATTTAGTAGGTCCCTTGAGGCACCTGAGTCTTCTTTCCTGTTTCTAAAATGGAAGCAGTAGATCACTCTTTTTTTCAAATAATCACTGTAGTACTTGCAGAATAAATACTTTAAATATTGCTGCATAGCTGAATGCTGAGTAGTCCAATTGCCATGCATATACATTTATATATAAATGTAATTTATATATATAAGCTGTAATTTTGCCATGGTCATATAAATATCTGATTTCAAAGATAACCAAATATCTAAATGTAAAGCTGTACAACACAGAAATCCCAGAGAAAGTGAGAACGCTCTGTCTGTAAAATACAAAACAAGAACCAAAATTCTTCTTTCCTTCAGTATGGTACAACCACACTTGTGCACTGATTTATTTCTGTCAGTAGTTCCGACAAAAGATTTTAGGGGAGAACCAAAAACCTGGTGGACTAATTCAAGCCAATATATTGTCAAGAGCTCTTCATATACTCATGTGTCTGGAAAGGGCCAAATGAGACTAGGAGTTTCATACAGTTGCAAATTCATTTGATCTAGAAACTCTAAGAGAAACACTGTTTTCATGATGATTACAGTTCTTGCTGTTACTGAAACCAGTGGCAAGATAGAATGCCCAGAGAAGCTGTGTTTGCCCCATCCCTGGAGGTGTTCAAGGCCAGGCTGGATAGGGCTGTGGGCAACCTGATCTAGGGGGTGGGGGTTGGAACTAGGTGATCTTTTAAGGTCCCTTCCAACCCAAGCCATTCTATGATTCTATGGCTTAATTTTTCTTCAGCTGTGACAATTATTATTAGAAGCAGTTATATTTTTGGGTGCTATTTTAAGTGAGGATGTTCCCAACCTTAACACGCCATCCCGTCTCAAAAAAAAAAAAAAAAAAAGTCGCATATAATGAAATGGCAACATTTTGTGTCCAAGAAACATGACATGCCTGGTGTTATTACTGGTAGGTTTACAGAGTGCCACACAGTGGATTAATCCCCACAGATCTGTCATAAAAAATCTTTCCATTTGGTTGTTTTCTTTCATAAAATGTTCTGTAGCAGTTATCTAAATGCTTTTTATAACCATGTTAGTAACTAATAGTTAATTATGCTTCAATTTTTACATGACTAATCACAGAAAATTCAAATGAGAAATATTATCCATATTCTGTCTCCTAGGAACAATTTTTTTCATGTATACATTGATGTAGTCAACATGGTAATCACCAGTTTCATAGACCTTCAACAAGTCATGCAAAATCCATGGGTGTCTCTTGGTGCTAGAGTTGCAGCTAAAAATCTGAAAGAGCTGACAGATATGTACTGCGCATGCTCTTTTTCCTTCTCACAGTTTCTTTGAACTCACTCATCTGTGAACTCACATCCACAGCACTGATTCCTTCCCAAAGCCAGAACAGCTCCAGTTCTATAACACACCATGTGTTAAATTCATTTCTGATGGATCCTGCATCAGAGAAAGTTTGACTTCTTTCTGGGATTTATGTTGTTGAAAGGGTTCCCTACTAAACTTAACAATGCACAGTTAGGTGGTGTTGAGATGCAGAGACTATGTAAAAAGCATGCATTGCCGGGAAGATAGGTGATTTGCTGAAGTGTAATATTAATTTTGTGGCTCGGTTCATAGACTTTATTTGATTTTGGTAGGCTGGAAGCAAGAAGTTTATGGCTAGATGGAGGTTCTGGTGACATTGCTTCTGTAGTTTGGGGATGAAGCTTTTCTGTGGGCACTGATCACAAATCCTAGTACTTCTCAGCTTCAGTTTCCTTCAAAGCATACTCTGTTTGGTGATAGCATGAGAAACTGATTTTTTTCGCTTCCTAGTTGGGACCAACAGATAAGTACAATTGGAAGGTTGTGCAATGCACTCAAACTGTTTGACATGAATCCGGCCTTTTAGAAAGCCTTTTAGATGAATCCTTCCCTTCCCGATACCTCTTCAAGTGGATACTGAGTCTGAGTGCTGGACTTTAAGCGTTCTGAAGTTCAGGATCATAGTGTCATAGAATGGTTTGGGTTGGAAGGGATCTTGAAGACAATCTAGTCCAACACCCCACCGTGGGCTGGGACACCTTCCACTAGACCAGGTTGCTCAAAGCCCCATCCCACCTGGCCTTGAACACTTCCAGGGATGAGGCATCAATAGTGTTTATATATATGTAGTATATAGATAGATATATGCATATACTATATCAATAGTATATTAATAATAGTAATAGTCACATCTGTCCACTGCTACATGTTTTATCTTGTTATTGTCAAACATCAGGAAGATGTTGCATGTTTCACATTCTTGTTGAACAGGAAGGAGTTGAGGATGAATAGTATCTCCTGTGAAGGGTAGTTAAACACATTACAGAATGGGTCTACAGCTTGCCAGGCAATTTCTGGAATATGGTTTGCATGACTTGTGTTTAGTGGAGTGCCACTGACTCTTGCAGCACAGAGTCCGGCTTTCTCAGAGGTTTCACATTCCAAAATATTATTTTGCTTTAAAAATATAGGGGACAATAAAAATCCAGGGTTTCTATGTCTAGTTTAACGGTTTGCCCACAACACTTTTTTATCTTTCAACTAGCTCCTTCTACCACTGAAATCAGGTGTTTCTCAATAGCTCCTTAGCAGAGTCCATGGGTGGACATCTTCAAAAGGTGCTGCTCACCTGCACCTCAGCTGCAAGTGATCTGTGCCGTTCCCCTTCCTTCTTTGTGGACAAAAGCAGTGGTGGCTGCATGAGCCTGCCAGGCAGAGCAGTGCTATGCATGCGTCTGCTCACCTCCTCTGCCTCTTAAACTGAAGCGTTCACAGTACCAAATAGTCTTCCTGATGGCATTTTCTACTACTTTTGTCGCAGTGTGAAATAAATGAAAAAAGCCACTGGCCTCTCCAGACAGCCGTAACAAAAAAAAAAAAAAAAAAAGAGAGAACAAAGCTTCATTTTTTATCCTTGCTGAAATGTTTATTTGAAAGCAGCATGGCAAGGTGGAATGGTTTGATTTGATTAGCAAGTCTAAATGTATTAGCAGCAAGACAGAAACTATATTACAATTAGTGATAATTAGTTGCACTGATTACTTCAGACTGCAATACTGTTTGACAGATGTTTTTCTGTGGTACAGTGTTGAAATAGGAGGGTGCTTTATCCTTGTGGTGGTTCTTAGTTCTCCTTCTGGTGATATTTTTGTCATGTCATTGTTTGCTAATGAAGTCTCTGGTGCAGCTTCTGTAATTTGTGGCTTTGCAAATACAAATACTCCTTTTAAAGTAAAATTTAAACTGGTAAAATAGCATTAGTAGTGTGTCTTTTTATGTTGATGCTTGATAGCCCTAGGGAAGGCCCTCGTTTTCCATGGAAATGGTTACAGCCCAGCTGATCGTCCCTGCTCCTGCCAACCAGCCCTGTCCTTAAAGTCTTATCCCAAACCCATTAAATACCACTAGTGTCTCCTTTGACTGCAGAAGATTTTGGATCAGATGCCTGCAGTGAGAGGTGAATCTGGCTTCCCTGACTATTCAGCCCTTGGTCTCTGTAAAACACAGTGGGGATGGCTGGTGTTGTCAGGATTACTAGAAAATAGATGCTTCTCAGGGTTGGATTAGCTGCAGTAAAACCCTGTGGGGGACACTGTCCCACAGGGAGGAAATGACCTATTCAGTTGGCTTGCTCAGGCCCACCTGTGCAGAGAAATGTGGAAACCAAATTGCCATTTTCAGACTGAGTAGGAAGCAGGGAGGAGAGGGAGCGTTCAGGAGCTACCGTTTACATGTCTATAAACCACCTCATATTCACTGCTTTGTTAGTTAAAGGATTATGAAACGTTCCTGTAAATTACAGATACCATTCCAAAGAGAATCACTTTTCTTGTTGGGTGTCCTTTTTTGTAGACAGTTGCTGTATTAAACACTGACTATGAATCCTGTTAACACAATCATGTTCTCTAACTTCCAGGCACTATATAGACCTAACCCCGCTGGTTCAACCTCATGATGATAAACATATTAGGCTATGACAATCATTCTGTTCCTTAGGAATAAACTGATATAATTTTGGATGTCATCTGTTTGTTGTATGAGCAATAATCCCATTATCAGTCATCCAGAATAAACTGAATTACGATATGTATTAATACAGACCTGTGCACCATCTGTGAGCTGTGTGGGGACAGATAAGCTAGAAATATGAATTTGTACAAGCCAAATGTTTTGGGGCTTCTCCTAAACATATATCTTATGTTATTGTACATGTTTTGCTTGTCTCAAAACAGGGATTTACAGACTCCACAAAGCACTTCTGTCAGTTGGTAGACACGGTAGGTCACAGCGAAAAGGGTTCTTTAAATATGTAACACGTTTACTTACTGTTAGTGTAGATAGCAAAAGCCAAAGGCTGAACCTCTGGAATGGTCCATAAAAAATATTAGGAGATTTCTGGACAGTTAGTTCTGTTAGAAAGGTCTTGGTCACTAATACTGCGTGACCAGTCTCTTCATGCCTAGTCTTCAAGTCTTTCAGAAATGTGTGCATATTTCCATCCAGGCAAAGTTATGAGTCAAATATTAATTAGAAAAAATAGTATGTAGGCACTGCTTAGTCATTCTAGAGATGAGATGTTTGTGTCCTGTACCAATAAGGCTGTATTTTAGTTTTTTTCATCTGGCAGATCACATATCCCTTGTGACTGCTGTGCTCAGCAGCCCAGAATCCTGCGTTGTAGGATTCTTTTATATTGTGATGTCCCTGAGATCATGCTGAGTGACTTGTACCTTGTACAGTTCTCCAGGTCAGTTGTTAGGTTGCAGAGTAAAATGAGGAGAACTGCACAGCAGGTAAGAAAGTATCAGCTAACCTATGTCATCAGGAAATGTTAGGAGAGACTTGTTTGCTGAGTTTGTTCTCTGATGGTGGGATCCAGCAATTCTGCAAAGCTCTGAACATCCTTGGTGCTTTCCAACTTCTGTGGCCACGGGGCATTTCACAGGGGAGCTCAGCACTGGGCAGGACTGAGCCCAGAGCTTGCAGTGATCTACAGCAGGGGCAGAGCACCAGCTCTGATCTTGTGCAAGGAGAAAACAATCACAGAGGCTGAGAGAACTACACGAAGTGTGAAGTGAAATCTGGGGAGTACATGAGAAACAGGGAGTGGGGGAGTTTGCAACAGGCAGGAATGAAAGAAGGAGGCTGACTAGTTGCAAGCCTGATGGCAACTCTGCCACAGCACTCCCTCCTGCAATCACTGCCTCCCTCTGTGTGCACTTCCCCAGCTGGGAACCTTCCTTCAGGATTACAGTTGTCCCACTTTTTATCTTCCAACTAACTCCCTCTAATAAAAAGACTTTGTTTTTACATTTCTGTCTCTTCCTCAGCTCTCCAAGCAATTAATAAGCACAAATTAATACCAAACTCCCAAAGCCCTTGTTGTAGAGAATACTTGTCCCCCTTTCACAGGTGGGTGAGGTAAAGGATGAGGCTAAGTGATGTGACCAAGGTCATGTGAGGAGTTGGTGGCAGAGGTGGGAAGAGCTCTCCTGACTTGTGTGCAGATCCAAAGAGGCATTTTGCAGCTAATAGCCCCTTGAAATCAACATCGGATAGATGTGTTTATGGATCTGGACCTTATTTCTGACAGCTGCACTGTCTCTCTGGTATCCACGTAGTCAGCAGAAGAGACTTCATTGAAATAATTATGCTCATGTGGCTTTGCAGCTGTAGTGAACAGGAACTGCACAGTGTATCTTTAAATAGGATATGAGCTTCCCTGCATGTTCCTACTACAAACAGAATACTCTTCTCCAGTTTGAGTCTTACATGCTTAGAGTTAGCTGGTTGATATGAGTTGAAAGCCATCTGTGAATGCATGGTTTCCTTGGAGTATTAGCATGTAAAGTACAATGTCAGGACAGCAGCCAATAGAAAATTTCCTTTACTGGAAATGTAGAAGGTGACAGGTTTATTGATCAACCAAAACAGGAAGTTAAAATGAAGGAGAAAAAGGATAGGTGATGTAAATCTTGTTATGAGGAGCTTAAAATATGGAAAAATTGGATTTGCAGAATTAAAGGTAACTTAAAATGAGACATTAGAAAAGACATAAGGTAACCTTCTGTCTGTCTTGTTGTGTCTGTCCTGATTTTGGCAGTGCACCTGCATAGACCATTAAACTGGTTGTCTCAGGATATATGCTTGAGACAGAGTAAACTATCTGATATTAATTTAAGAAGAGGTGATAATGGTGTCATGCTGGCAGTGTACATTTGTAGCAATCAACACTGGCAACTGTTTCTTTGAAAGCTCTGAGATATAAGAGCACAGATTTTCATTACTGAAAAAGAAATGAGAGATTAGGACATCCCTAAAATTTGAAAGTAGAGACAGCCTTATGCCAAGCTATTTAAAATTAAAACAAACAACCAACAACAACAAAAAACATTACTTGTATTCCTGCATTGATCAGAATTTTGTGCTAATGGCCTGCTATGGCCTGCAGTACTCCGTTCAGAAAGCTGGTAGAAAGCTTGGAGAAAACAAATCAGCTCCAAGTCCAACTTCATAATTACATCTTTTCTTAGTTACTTGGCCAAATGGCAGCACCTCTACCACTCATGACAGTATCTTATTCAAAGTCTGAAATTGGATCTGGATTGTAGCTTTATTATATATATTAATTTGTGTGTCTGTACATACCTGTGCGTGTATACATATATATATGTGTACATGTATATGTATGTAATCTCAGCATAAGCATAAAGCTTAGAGTCACTGCAAATTTTTAAGTCTTTGGAACTGACTCATAGAATCTCCTTATAGAATTGTCCTTAAAAATAGAGGCCCCAATTTAGTTAAAATGCATAATTTTAAAATGTAAAAGCTTTATACTGCATCCTCACTGATGCTTCTGGAGTCATTTGCCAAGAGAAGGTAAATGGATATGAGTGTAGCAACTCCACATAGCTACTGCCTGAGACAATTAATCAACAGCAAAACTCTGAACCCATCTAGATGCAAACTGCTGTTGAATATAGAACAAAGCTTACTTAAAAAATAAAGGGAATGTTTTTTTCCTTTGCTACTGTAGTTCATTTGTAACAGAGATAGTCATCATTTGCAGCCATAATTGATAAAGTAATTTCACTATTTTTTGAAGCTGATAATGTTTCCTTAACTACAGTGTTACAGGTCATACAGTCTTTTATAAAGCTGGTCACCCTCAATGAATCTGTTTTTAAAAATCATTTGGCAGTCGTGGAATATATGACAAGTGCCTTATTACATCTAATCTTTATATAAAACATACTTAGCAGTTTTCACTATACAATACTTGCCCTGTTAAATTTCAATTATTGTTGTAGGAAACCCTGATTTAAACTGTCCTTCTACATGGAATGGAACCGTGTCTGGTACTTAAAAGAACCATTTTTCTTCCTCTTCCACCTCCTACCACCATTTATGCACAGTGTCCTACACTAGGTCACACTGGGTGATACCACAGACTGAGTGAACAGACAGAAGCCGATGTAACCAGGTGCATTATAGCGGCTGTGTGCAGCTGTATTAAAAGATTGGATGAGAAGATTTGAGTGTAGGCATGTCTGTCTGTTCACAAAAGAATAAAAATCTAGAAGTGTCTGAAGTTACATGCCAGTAGCAGACATTTGCTGCTGTTCACAGATAAGGAATATTATACTGGTGATTATTTTCTAGAGCTAGATACTGCTGTGCTCAGGACTATGAACCCAAACTCATTAGAAATTATATACTTTTGTTTTAGCACTGAAAGCATCCATGTGCATATCCAAAAGACTTGAGTGTATTTTAAAAAATGCAAAATATAGCTGTATTCTTATATTTTACACCCGGTGTTTTTTGAAAGTTGTGCACTGGAAACTTGCAAATTCCTTCTCCTTTTCTAGGACAATAAACCTGATAGCTTGCTTTCCCAGCATATTGTAGCTACATAAAGCATTGCTGGCTTCAATTTCCTCCTGAACCTCTTTAACTTTAATCTTCCAGCCTCCTGCCTTCTCTCACACTGTTTCCCAGTTATCAAGCAAGAGCAGGGTGTCACTTGCTTTTCAGAATTTGATTAGTGTCATTGTTATGAATCACCCTGTTTGTTTGGTACCAGCAAAAGTGATGCGAGTAACAATTTGCAAAATCTGATTTAGGATTTAACATCACTTAAAAAAATTAGTTAGTGCCACTGTTGAAGGCTCTCAACTTTGTACTTTCATACTGATGAATTTAGTGCCAGTGAAAAGCAAGATACAAACAATCCAGCCAAAACAATGTGTGTTTCTGTGTCACAGAGCCCCTATTCCCTTTTTAACACCCTGTGCTGCAGCACCTATGCTCCTTCCTCTTCAGTTTAAATCTTACTGCCTTATTGTGTGCACATTTCCTTCTGGAGAGTGAGTTCCAAAAGACAGAAGTTGTTGATAATGGTAGTTGTTGCAATGGCAATCACACATCCATGGTTTCTATGTGGGTATATTATTCTGTAATCCTACTATAAAATAATTCAGAGAACATTCTGCTCTGTCTGCTCTGTAAGAATTTGAAGCTGCAAAATCCACCTAATTTGTGACCATAGCTTAGTTAATAACAGGGGCTTCTAGTATAAGGCAGTAAATATTACTTAGACATAAATTTGACACTTATAAATTTGACAGTACTTATTTGATCAACAATACAAGACCTTGTATGTTTAAGACAGTTTTACACTACTTTCATTAAAGAAGTGGTTGTAAGAGTGAGGGATCACTGCAGTCACAGTGCCTCTTCTCCCTTTCTGTGATGTCTGAACTTTGTGGTCACCCAGGCAGAAAGATGTTACTGTTTTTTATGCTAACACACTGAGAGATGAATGGAGAGATTTTCAAGAACACCCAGCACTTTCCCCCACTCTTGTCAGTGGGAACCCATGACCACTCTGGGAGCTGAAGCTCTGTGGCAGAGATGAGCACAGCACCATTGTCTCAAGTCCCAGGGTAATGTCTCTCACACAGGGTTAACCAGCATCTGTGGACCATGGTGAAGATGCAGCTCAGAAGCTTTTGTTCTATGAAAACCCACCTAAATCAAGTGGGTAGATCGTTTTTGGAAAATAGGAGCCTGTCCTTCATCACTGAGCATCTGGCTGGTGCCAGCATGCAGCATCTCAGGTCCTCCCTGGCAGCTTTAGCAGACCTGATCTGGGAGAGGCCCATCCTCAAAGCATCCCAGCACTAGCATGCCTCCGACCCAAAGGAGCACCATGAGAAGGCTGCTGTTGGCTACACGTCAGCGTTTAAACTCAGATTCTGTTTGGTTGCCGAGTTAGGGAGCCACAAGATCATTTCTAGCTTTTATGTGGGGCTCCCCATTTTGAACAGTGCTTGTTTGCTGTGCCCCTTTTTATTCAGTCGTCTGTCAAGCTGGCATCTACTGAGAAAACCTCTAATCTGGGCCTGTGTTGGTCAGCCATTTGCTCGGTGCTGCAATGAGAAGCAGGCGCGTAGTACACATCAAGCAGTATGCCAGTCTTTATCCTTGTCAGCGTTATGCAAATCCTCAGCGCTGATGTTAATGCCAGTTTGGTTTTTATAGCCTGGTGACAGCAACAGCCCTCAATATTAAATACAAATATACGTACACAGTTACGGCAATGATTGCTCTAGATGTTCAGCTAGTCATAATATTTGCACTTGGCATGATAAGGAGCTTTGAATGATAATAGCACTATGGTAGAAGCTTGTTAAAGTGACAGTAACCCTGGTGTCATTATTGAGTGGTGCACTTGTGCTTGCTTTCCTACAGCTTTCTCAGAGACTGTCCCTTTCCATTTGTGTGTGTGTAACACATGCGAAGAGCACATGCTCTAGCTGTGCTTGAGGATATTATATGAAGTCCTCTAAACTTCATTCACAGTTTGATCTGCTGTAAGACAGCACTAAGACCTTGGTTATCTTAGCTGTTAGAAATCTGTTTCTACATAAGTCTTATTCATTAAAATAATCCACTCCTGATGCAGGATATCGGATCCCAATAGATGCTATTTTTACTTGCTAAAAGAAAGAAGGCTCCTGGCCTCCATCCAACTTTTTAAATGTTACTAGCTGCAAAGGGGAGGGAGTTAAAGGCATGCTATTACATGATGGCACATTTTGTGCTTTGACTCTCTGTTTTGGCTAAGATGATAACATACCAGAAGAATAGCTGCAGCCACCCCAGACCCTGTGTCTTTTTCCAAAGTGCAGCCATGCAGACTGGCTTCTGTTCTGGGAATTCATGGGACCCCACACCACAGTTGGGTCGGTAAGGCCTGGTAAGGTCTGCTGTCAGATGAATAGAGGCAAGCTGCCAGGATTTGTTGGCAGGGTCAGTGCTTGGGTGGCCTTGCACTGGATGTCATTTAGCAAACCTGAGCCAACAGTCCCCCACTTCTCAAAGTCCCACTCCCTCTGGGCTTAGGCCAGTCAGAGTTGTCCTTGTAGGTTTTGTGTTCTTTGTCAGCTTCCAGAACATATAATGTCAGTGCAGAGTAATCACTATGCACTTGCACTGCTGTGACCAAGAATGCCAGTATGTGAATGCCCCTCTTTTCAGGATTTTCTTTTTTGTGCATGGCTGTAAAAACTTGATCCATGCTATACTTGAGAACATTTAGTGTATAGTAGTGTCTGCTGGCCCTTGGGATTTTGGAAAGGGATGAAAATAAAATGTTTCAATGGCTGAAATATTGTAGTAGTTATGCTGTTGCATTCAGTTTTTGTCCACAGCTTGGGGTGAGGATG
Organism: Anser anser; assembly: GCF_964211835.1. Taxonomy (NCBI): domain Eukaryota; kingdom Metazoa; phylum Chordata; class Aves; order Anseriformes; family Anatidae; genus Anser; species Anser anser. The sequence goes on from NC_139720.1 coordinate 73,916,004, forward strand.
GGCATGATCTGCAGAAGCAATTAATTTTAGGATGTTCATCTTTGGAAGGTGTACGGCATTCATGTGTGCTGGTCAGAAGGCTGTCTGACTGCGGTGCTAGGAAAGGGAGGGAGGGGTCATATAGTGTTGGGGGGAGACAGGCTGGGGGAAGCTGGGGGGCTACGCCTTGGCTGGATAGTAGGCTGTCACTGCAGTGTGAGCCAGATACCATAAACCTGTTTGTGTGCTTGATCTTGAAAGGGTACATGCTTGGTAGTTTATAAAACTCAGGGCTTGTAATCTGTGTTAATCTTACACCCAAAATAAAGGCATAGTGGGTAAACCTCTGTTATTATGTATAACTTTTGCATGGCAGCCCACACAAGGCTTGCATCTTTCACATGTTTATTGCATGTAACAAGTCTGCATCAGAAGAGACAAGTGAGATCTAACTGAAGATCTGTTTTGTCAAGCTTCTGCTTCCATTCCTGACCAGTAATGATGTAGAGAGAATTCCCTGGGGGAAAAAAAAAAAAAAAAAAAAAAGGTTAGTGTATTCCTGGAAGCATTTAAATAACAACAAAGATATATATTTATATAAGTATATGAAAGACTGCTAACCGAATACTCCTGAATTATTAAAGAGAAAAAAAAAAAAAGGAAAGTGTCTTTTTCATCTATCTGATATCCAAGAGACTACACTGGTAAATAACAGGCACTTTCAAATTAGACTTTAATTTGACCCATCTTCAGGAAAGCTCACTGGCCATGGGCAGGAAAGCTCTCCCTGTACATTAGGAGAGCCCTGTGGAGCACCCAAGCTATTTGCCAGGTATTGTACCACCCATGTCTCTTCCGTGACAGCAGCCTCTCTGACGCTATTAAGAACAAGAGGAGTGCAGGAATCACAAGTAACTGACTTATGGCAGAACAAACACTAATAAAAAGAACTAGTGATTTCAAATGGGTTTCTTGTTAAAGCTGATGTTCTACAAATAATAATCACATTTGGAGCAGGCTGAATTGGCAGATGATGTGCCTTTAATGCCATTTTATGACTTTGCCTTCTTTTCATTGTGAATAACTGAAATTAGGGTCCATTATTTGCCCAGGAAGCCCACAAAAGTCCCTAACTAAACATAGTTACCTCTGTGTTCTCATCCAGGAGACAGGAGTTGCTTCTTTGAAGCCATTTTGTTGAACATTTAATGTGTATTTTAATTCCAGTTCTTCTGTGTTTAATATGCAGTACTGCAGTTTCTATATGTATTAAATGTATGCTTTGTCTAAAAGACTGGAATAGCTCTTTTTTAATTGAGTTTCAATTTTGTTTTACTTTTGCAAAATTAATGGGCACTAGAAATCCATTTGTGTTAAAATAGAATACGTGAGGGTTTTGGACAATTTGTCACAAGACAGTATTCTGATTTGAGACTCCCATTTGCATATTTTGTTGTGAAATTTGAAAAACATGGAGGAGCTGAACTCTGAACCAGCAGATATTTCTTTTTATAGCGTAAATTGAAATGAAACACTGATGAAATATACTTTTTGTAGTCCTTTACTATCTTAAGTGCATGTGTACAGCTACTTAACTTATGCTAAAGGTTGTGGATGTCTATTAAAATGTTATGAAGTTCAGTGTGTTCGCACAGATTGATGTTGTTAGTATTTTGCAGTTCAAGTTAATATATGCTGTTATCTTCTGCATATGTCAAAATACTTAAAACATTCTAGAGTTGTTATAATTACCCCAGAAATAGCTATTATGCATACACAGAAGTAAAGTTAACAGATTAAAGTTTAAAAGTGTACCAAGCATGTTTTAATATGGAATTGGAATATGTAGCCACACAGGTGTTCTTAAGTCTATGTTCAAGCAGTGTCTGGCATTAACCGTACAGCTATGATTACTATTTTTTTTTAATGTTATTTTTGATGAATCTGATTCGTTTCAAAACATGGGAGGACTTTTGTCGTTTGTTTATGTTTATATTTGTGTTTGTGCTGTCACTTCAGGTCAGAGTAAGGATGACTTGGTTTTATGCGATATATCTTTCTAAAATGTACTAGAGAGATCTAATACTATTGGCTGTGACATTTTAACACAAATAATGGGAATACAAACCTGTTACTTTCTTCTTGTTACTTCATGAATATCATGGCAACTCCTATAAATCTCAGTCACAGCTCAAGATCCTTTGTCCAGGCCTTTACAAAAATGCACAACAAAAATTATAGTTCCACTCCCAAGATCCTGCAGTCTAAGTTACCTACATTTATAATAAAAATTAGCACACAGTATTATTGTGACCTGAAATAATGCAATGAGCTACTTTTATAGAGAAATGACTTATAGACAAATGTGATATATTTTCACATGAGTAATAAAATGAATTATACATTAAGAAAAATGTTCTTTGCAGCCCTGAAAATACCAATACTGAAACTCCAGAAAAGCCTTAGGTATTCAGGAATCTTTTTGTCAAGGAGCAGTAGCTTTTCATGAGAACACTGACTGGTAAATTCTGCTGCATGACTTTTTATCATACCATCTTTCCACTGAGGTGTTAGTAGTTGGAGTGTACTGCGGCAAGTTCTAGCTGGGTGAGCTTAGTTGAACCTGTGTTTTAAGCAAAGAGAGCTTAACATCACGAACTTCTCCTGAGCACAGTGTTCATTAATACATTTTAAAATAGTAGTTTAAAAGAGGTGTTGCACCAGATGGGTAAGATGCAAGGCTTGGAGAGGTCAATCCTATTGATTCCAGAGTTTTTTGACTCATATCTTATATTCAGACCTGTTGTGTCTCTTGCTTAGAGAAAGGTCTCACAGAATTTACCTCTCGTTTCACTTCCCCCGTCAAGCAGACTGGACACCACAGTCAAGTGCAGCAGTGTGCAGTGGTCAGTGTCCCGCTCCAGGATCATCTGTGCCAGATGCAGCACGTTAGTCAGAGTCAGGCTTGGCTGGTCAGCTGTTTGGGGCAGGAGGTGGCAGAGCCAGAGGCTGGAGTGTTGCTGGAAAACACACTGTCTGCCAGGCACCCTTGAGTGCCTGCTTCTCCTGACTCATGGCTCAAAATGGTGCTGAAATACAAGGGGGATGTTCAGGTAGTTTTTGAAAGTGTTTCTTGGTCCCGTTGTGGTTAGAGCTGTAGGAACAAATGAATGCTAGGAGGCTAAGCTGGAGTGGAGAGAGGCTCTGCAATATCTCCAGAGATAATGGGAGCTGTAGCTTCTCTCAGGAGGTCAAGAAAATTAGGGATGGGCTTGTAAACTGTATATAGAAGCATCTCTGTTTTTCAGAGATTGCAGCTCCCAACATTCCTTGAAGATCTGTAGCTTTTTGTTTATTGCTGGTTTTGTATCAGTCTTTTGGTTATTTCTGACACCTGCATATGGTCAGCCCAGTGACAGCAGTTTATGTCTCTAATTATGTGGGCACCTTTCTCAATACACAATAATCACAGTAGGTTTTGAGCGGTGTATTATTGTGTAAGTGGTAAAGGAAGTACATCTTATTTTTTGAGGTAATTACGTGTGTGAGGGGAAAGGAGGGAAAGAGATGTGTAAGTCCTACCAGCAGGTAAGGCTCAACTAGCCATTTGTTGGAGGATGCTTGTGGACAGTAGGTGAGAAATCAGAGTCACAGGGTGAAACTCCTGTGTAAATACTGGGCAGGGCTCAGAGTGGCTTCAGTGAGCCCCTCGCCTGAGTTACAGTTTGGCCTCAGTTAGTTGTTCTGCCCGTGCATCATTTCCTTTGAGCAGCTTGGCTTTTCTCACCTGTCTTGTTAAGCAGCTCCCTGGGGCAATGGACTGCCTGGTGCTGAGCTTGTATGGTGCCTCTGATGTGGGGCCTGGTCTCAGCTGGGGTCTCCAAGATCTGGTGTGAAGACCCAGTGGGCAGAGGCACAACTCCCCACCTGCTCTGTGACTGAGGCAGTGGTGGCACAGGGATGGCACTCTGATCACACACCAATCTAGGAGCACCTGAGTAACCTCAGTGCTGGGGAGGGGAGGAAGAAATGTGTGTGGCTCTCTAGTGCTTCCTAAATTTTAAACATACAAAAATATTTTATTTATTCTTTGTCAATAAATTGAAGTATTTGGGGATTGAATTTGGACCATTAGTCTGTGACCTGCTTTTGAGAGTGACTAGCAGTGGGTGGTTCAGTGAGTGGTGCCACAACCCCTGATGGGATGGTTCATCCTCAGCATTGCTGGAGTTTAGCCTTCTGTCCTAAGCTCCAGAGTTGGCATGACTTTCAAACCAAGACCTCTGCAATTCTCACAGCAGATGTTTATGTCTTTTTAAAAACTTGCTAAAGGAATTGATATCATGTGATAGCAAGTTTTAGAGGCTTATTGTTGGGGAAAAAGGAAAAGGCTTTGCATGTTAACTTGGAGTCAGTCTTCTTTAGCTATCTTTGAATTATTCTGTTAGAAGCCAGAATAAAAGAAGATCCTGATTTCCTTACATTCTTACCAGAGGGATCATGGTCAAATTGTGTCAGCAAACCTCCCATTTATCTTTGGCTTAAGCTCTAGAAAGTGTGCAGATAAACATGTATTGAATGTAAGTAAAACACAGGGCTCTCAGTGACTTCAGTGGCTCTTGTGGTTGAAGTAAAACCATGAGTGAAACACTGTGCAATTCAACCCTGTGTCCGACTGTGGAACTTCCAGTCTCTCATCTGTAACTGTATGCAAATCATTACATGTCTCTGGCCTCAGTTTTCCCATATAGGAAAAAAAAATTGAGGATAGTCCAACTGTGCTTTAGTGTAAGAGTTAATGTGCAAAAGCTTTGAGACACATGCTTGGAAAAGGCTGCCATGTCATTTCCACAGAAGTTATTACACGCAATATTTAATCTTTAACTATCGGAGATGTCTAGTGCATTGCTTTTTTTTTTTTTTTTTTTTAGTGTTGTCAAACTTTTGTATCTATTAGGAGCAAGGCAGTGAATGCCATCTTTTATACAGAAGAAAAGGAATAAAGGAGGAGCAGTAAAATGTTATGACTGGGGGCTCTAGTTACACCCACTGAACTCTATTGATTGAAAGGGGAGCAAGATCAGATTGCTTATGCTTTTATTAATGATACTGGCAGTTTAGTATGAGTGGAGAATGGCTTGTAATTAGGTTTGGAACCATTATTGATTATTGTCATTTTCAGTATCAATTATCTCACCACTTGGAAAAAAACATAATACTGAGACCCTTCAGCAATGCAGAGCAGGGTCTCTGGCCTGCCTTTCTGCTCTCGCAGTGAAGATTAAGCTGCTGCTCAGGATCAAATAAAGTGCTGTCAGACCTGTGGGCTGGGCTTTTTGTTGAATGATGCTGGCTGTGCACTGCTCCTCCTGCTTGGGATCTTATACGTTGGCTGCCCTTCAGGGAAGGGTACACCCCTTCCTTTTCTGAAATGCTTTCCAATATAAATTTCTGAAGGAGATGGGGGCTAAATCCTTATGTCCTAGATGGAGAGCCAGGATTAATAGTAGTTATTTGTCAGCTGATAACCTCTGAAAAGAAAACATATTTGTCACCCAGTCCTACCATCAATGTTTTCTAAAGCCATGCATATAATGACTGTGAACAAGTGAGAATATCCACGACATGAGCTAACAGGACTGAGGCACAAAATATGCATAACTCCTTTGAAAAGTCTCTGTGATCCATCTGATGCCTCAAATAATCACTGTCAGTCTGTAGGAATGGACACTAAACTAACATTAAACAGCTCCAAAGCTGCTAGATTTCAAAGGCCAGCACTGCTCACCACTCACATATCTGTAAGTCCAAGGTTATATAAAGATTGTTTTTGGAGTAAAAGAAGGGTGTGCTTTAAAAATAGAAGCAATGCCTGAGTTTATCTTCAGTTGTGGTGACATGGCTTGTAAAGGAGTTTTGCAGTTGGCTGTTTCAGAGGGGAGGAAAACCTGTGTGGTTCAGGTCTGCTGAGGTCACTGCACCTCTATCAGCGCCTCAGGAGAGCAAAGCTGCCAGTAGCAGAGGCTCTGAGTTACAACGAGGGTTAGAGGGCATTCCAGCGACTGGGCAGTATCCTTCATTTGTCTCCGGCATTCAAACCAAACAAAAAGACTTCTGGGGAAGAAAAAATTCCTCAGATGCCTAGGATTTCTTCTGTGCCTTTTGCAGCAAAAGCGTTTTTGCAGAAGTAGTGCCGAGTATTGAATTTTTGCCTAATGGAAGTTTCTTTGAACCCAAGAAGATAAAGTGTTTCCAGTGAATATCAAGAGAGACAAAAGTATGCTATTTTTTCCCTTTGGTCAACTTCTTCTAGATCTTAAGATTTTGGTTTTTTCCACCATTTCTGTTTTGATTAGTATGGAACATCTCATTCTGCGGTGGACTTATATATATATATTTTTTTTTTTGGAAGAACAAAACCCCCCTTTGACCTGGATTTGGATGCATCAGTGACAGCCTACTTCACTGCCTGCCAGCTGAGCATAGTGCATTTAATTGATGAAATAATAATGATGAACCGTGCCTGAACTTGCTTTGATGACCACTTGAAGCAGAAGCTGTAGTAAATCAGGCCAGTGCAGCAGCACCCCAGTGGTCACAGTCCATCCTCAAGCTTGGTGCATGGAAAGCATCATCTAAGTGCTCTGCTCTGGGTCTTGAGCATGTCCCACAGGCTTGCTTCTTTCCCACCTAAGAGCTCACCTCTCCTTCCTTTAATTAAAAGCTAAGCGAAAGGAATCTGCAACTTTTTTTTTTTAAGTTTTAAAGAGCAACATTTTTATGCACCCTATTAACTGCCCAGTGCATTAAGCTGATTAAAAGAGAGCTTTCCCTTTGAAAACTGTCTTAATGTAGAGACAGGCTAGGGTAGAACTGCTAAATAGACACAATGGCAAGGCAATATATTTGCCTCCATATCAGTTCTTTAGTGTGATTACTGCTGCATGTTCCCTCTAGCAGCCCAAGACTGCATCTCATTAGCTTCCAAAATGGGAATTTCCCTGATAGGGCTGGAACTTTGGTTGATTGTTTTATGTGGGGAACATGTGATAGTCTCAGGAAACTTTGTATTGAGACTCCCAGCCTTTTTGTGTACATTCTTAAAGATCAGTGGAACGTACCAGTGGTTTCTTGTTGTAGTTCTTTAATGAGTGGAATAGATTTGGAGGGGTTTTTGTACAACTCAATTAACATTACCCATTGGTTTAAAGTTGTGAAAGAGGACTTTAAGAAGATAAATGCTATGTGTATACAGTCCCCCTAGATGCCCTTTGCCTCGAAAATTGGTCGTTTGTTTTCAGGACCAGTGTGGAAAGAATAAACACAGGATACAATAAACAAGGAGAAAAGGTTTTCTTAGACCTTTCTTAGAATTTCAGGCTGATTGTACTTTTTTTTTTTCCTTCCCCTGGTCCTCTGACATGCTAAAATGTATCAATTAACTGCAGCAAAGAGATCAAAGCAGTTCTTGCTTTGCAAAAAGGAATATTTATGCTTAAATATTGTCTTTTAGTGCATGGGATACTGAAAGGTCGTTTTAGAAAGTACTATAGTGTCTTTTTTTTCTTTTTTTGAGTGAGATACTTAATCTTATATACTGATGGCAGTTAAATGAGTGAAAGAAGTTTATGAAACAAAATTTTTTTTGTTTTCAACATGAGACATGATAAAATAATTGCAGGGGGTAAGGCAACTATGTACATGTATCCCTAATAAATGTCATTGTTAGGTTTGCAGTGAATTCCACATTGGCTGGCAATGGAAGAACTTGAGCAGATACACCGTAGTCCTTGATACTCCATCATGATGGTCAGCAGATGCAGGATTTCTTGTAGTATCTAAGTAACTTTGCAGGCAACTTGAGATATGGTATCCCAGGAGTTCCTGGGGTGATCAAGATCACCTAGAAGCCCACTTGACCAGCTTTAGAAAGACCATCTTTGGCTAGATAACCTAGATGAGCTTTGCAAATTCAATTCTGTAGAATATTACTTGACCTTAGTCCTCCCATATAAAAGTTATCTTCTGAAAGCCAAGGAAACATATGACCAGGTTGAGAGAGACCTAACCTGCTGTGAGTTTCAGTTGCTTAACATTTTACTGTGAAGTGATTTTACCCTCCACTCTAACCAGGGTATGTGCCTGTTGATCTGCAGCCTGAGTGCTTTAAATCCTTTGTTCACAAATACTAATGGAAAATGCTGTCTAATAAGTAGAACACAGTGGGAACCAGGGCTCTAGGGTTCCTCCTTGCATCCTCGTGGCTTTTTCACTGTGGCTTTTCATCTGATTCCCAGTGAAGGCATTCCCATTGTCTTCAGCGTGAAGTCATATATGGCTTTGGCTGCATCATTCAGTTTATTGTTTGTTAAAAGGGGGACCCAAGCATTGAAAACACTGGTTTATATTTGTAGAGAGATCAAAGAGGTGAAAAGGAAGGGGTTCAAAGGGGTTCTTTAGAACAGTAGATTGTTGTTATTAGTTCTTTTCTGCATTTCTTCTCTCTCAAAACCTTAATGTTTTGCTTCTTCTGGGGGGTGTTTTGGTCAAGAGACACAGTCACATTGGCAACTTTAAAGTTGCAGATTTGCTTGTGTTACAAATCAGGTAAACATGTTGGTGTGTTGGCTGTGATGCTGTGACATATAAAAATCCATCTGTATTCTTGTGAATAACTTTGTGGTTTCTGATCTCTTTCTAACTTTCAAGATCTCTTCTCAAAGTAATTTACCAAAACTCAACACAGATGTTTCAGGAGATCTTCATTACCATTAGCAATATGAACCACATACCAGCATGATTTCATGAAATTCAACAATTAGAAATTGACTTTGTCTTCTTTTTGTTTTGCCACACACCATACATGACCTCTTCGTTACTTAAGCAGTGTTTTAAGATCATAATTTAAGGTATATTTCTGGTTTCAATGTTCTTTAAATTAAGGAAAGTCCTGTTGACAACAGTAATTTTGCCAATGAAGACCAAGTCCTGGGGTGAGAAGTCAGGTCAGCAATGTTAGAATTCCTTCTTGAGCTCTATAAATCTTCATGAGAAATGAGCATGAATTATATATTGTACATAGATATTACTCAAATTATTTTGAAATAAACAAGTGTTGAGTGTCAAGGCTTTGTTTGCCCTTTTTCTTATATCTCAGGTTTACTAACCTGGAACCGAAATTTCATTCACTGCCAAGATTGACATTTCTTCACGTGGCTTTGGTGGCATGTTCCAGTGGCCAACAGCATCATGACAATCTGTCTATAACTGATCTGTCAGTGCCTAAGCTGAGTGAAACAGAAGCAAACAGTAGGAAGAGTGAATATTATTGACATAAAATTGACTTCTTATTGGCCTTGTTATCCTAGACGCTGTATTAGGATGAATGAGGCATTCCCTGTACCCACACAGCTTTCAGCTAACAGCATTTATTTTGAAAAATGTAATTTTATAATACAAAGAAATAATTGTGTTACTCTGCTATTTTTAGTTTGCTACAAATCCTGTAAAAGAGCTGACAGCATCCTGTTAGGGACTACGTCCCATTTAGCACTGAGCCTTGCCCCTCACACAAAACCCCCAGGAGCTGGGGAAATCCCTGGAAGTAGAAGGGAGATGTGGACTGGTTGTGTGCGGGGGTCCGGCACTGCTGCTTTTCTGGGAGTGGTGGCATAGGGACAGGTGCTGACAGATACACGCAGTGCAGAACTGAAATGCTTCCCTGTTTTAGCCTCTGCAAGCCACCTGACACCACTCGGCCACCGCTTGTAAGAGCACCTTGTTTGTTGTTGTTCCCCACTTGGCACTGTGGTTATCTGAGAGCACAGAATCAAGCCAAAGGATTTTGAGATCCTGCCTTGAGTCTGACCAGTTTTCTGTCAAGCTAAGAAATTGTGAAGAGAAATGTAGGTCACTTTAGCATTCTGCTTCTCCCTGGCTTTCAAGCTCTGGTGCAAATTCAAGCAGCCTTCAGGCCACTAGCCCAGCTGGAAATTGCAAAGGCCGTGGTATAAAGACTATAAACATGGCCAGAGTCTGCTTCGCTGAGTGTCCTTATGAGCTGGAACCATGTCAAAGTACATTTTTTTCAGAGTGCAAAATAAGGTAATAATTGGTGAGTGAAAATACTACAGGAATGATGTCTCTTCCCATGTTTTCAGCTCAGAGCAATCTGTTTTTGAATCAGCGGAAAGAGAAGCCCCAGATTAAAAAAGAGAGAGAAAAAATAGAGGGTTTGGGATGGAAGGGCTGGCAGAGCTTTGACAACGGTGCTGTGTCGGGTGTGGAGTTGAGCTTCAGCTCCTACGAAAAAAGACTGGGGAGGTGAGAAGTAGATAGGGGAGTGGAGGTACCAGGATGGCATGGTGACTAGTGGGGTATAAATACCCTGCGCACTCAAGAGGGCTACCTGATGCTAAAAGAGGTTCATGTTTCACATACTGATGATATGGAATTATCTGCCCAGAACTGAGGACCTAAAAATGCCAGTTTTTGATTTTTCTATATAGCATTCATGTTCGTGCTGTGTGATTTGGGAATGGAGAAACTTGGAGAGCAACAAAGTGTCTTTAAACCCCTTCCATGGTACCTGAAGAGATTCCTCCCTGCTTCCCTTCCCATTAAGCAACGATGTGCTCTGCAGTGAACGAACAGCCTTCTGAAAATGTACCTCCTGGCTTAAAATGCCAGAGGGACAGGAAAAGTACGGCAAAGCAGATAGAAAAAGTTTAGTCAGATTGAGATAACACAGGAGAGGGGAAAAAAAAAAAAAGCTCCTACTAAAATTGTACCTTAAATATGAAGAAATGGTGCTTATATGAAGTGACAAGGAGCTAGTTAATGGGATCCATATCCACAAGTTGCAATAATGCAGCTTTTAAATTGAGTTTTTGTGGCAGACCGGCTGAATAAAATTGCTAAGCTGTGCTTCAGTTGTGTAGTAAGTGGTGCATGTGGTGTGAAAGACAAGCTGCTGCGTGATAACAGACTATCTCTTCCATGCACAAAGAGCATATTCTGATCAACTCAACAGCATGCACTGGTAAATATTGGTCCAAGCTACTTGGTCATTAGAATTTATTGTGTTGGTTTAATCACACTGAGTTTAGGCACTCTTTCGGTCTGAATTTACTGGTTAGCTTTTGGAGACACTCTTGTGCAATTATTACCCTGTACCCTACTGGCATGAGATGCGGAATTACTGGGGAGCCCAATGAGATGTAATGGCATGTACAAGAGATTGGGGTGGCTGAGAGTGGAATCAGCTTTTGCTTCTCTCTGGGTTTTCAGGGTCAATTCCAGGAGTGTTCATCTCTAATCTGAGTTTTTGGCAGGACTAGAAATAGAACAAATTCCACCATGGTTCACTGATCACCTAAGATTCATTTGGAGAAGTTTTGGCTCATATTTGCTAGCAATGGGGTAGCTCCCCCGTGCCTCTCCGCATCCCCTTGTTGTGTGGCAGAGTTGGTCTGTTATAAAGAGGGGCAGCACAAGCTCGCGATCATCTGCTTTGGTGACTTGGCAGTGATGTTGCTTTGATCCTCTCAGTGCACACCCAAAGTATTGACTTCAATACAAACATTTCCCGATATTTCCCCAGTGACTTTTATGCCTATAGTTTACAGATGCCAACAACAGCTTCACATTTTTTTTTTTTTAATCTTGCTTTTGTATTTTTTCAATTGTAAGCTCTGCTGCTTGGTGAACTGAAATGTTGGCAAAAGCTACATTTACTTCGGACAGTTGCCTAGCAAGTGTCCTTCTGTCCTGGCTGATGTGAGTGCAGAGATGCTGTTACTGCAATTCCAGCAGTCCATTGGAGAGACACTGCTTGTTGTCCCACTATGTTTTGTGATTTGGAGGTGTTGACAGATGGGGATTAAGGTGAGATAAAACACATTTTTTACTGCTTGTGACTTCACCCAGGTGAAGTGGCTTCAAACTCAGCTTCAAACTCAGCCTGATGTCCTAAATGAGAACTCTGGGACTCTTTGAGGCTTACATCACTGGCAGCCCTCATGTTTTTATCATAGGTATCACAGTGGTGAACACTTTTCAGATTAAGACTCAGCTTTTGTTAGCAAGTGTTAACATTTCATTCTAAAAACAGAAAAGTTGTTAGCTCACCTGATGGTTGAGAGAAACTTGAAAACTCAGTTGATTTAAAGGAGCCTACCTATATTATTTTGCTCACTTCTTATAATTTTAAAGCTCATTTCTGTTCTTATATGTTTGGAAAGGGAACTAGGTCCTGAGTTTCTGAATGTTTGAAGCTGACAGCATTGCTTTTTATAAAGCACTGCAAGGTTGTAAGCCCAGGTTTTTAGACATATGATAGCTTTTAACTCACATTGAAATCAAAGGGAGCATAAGCACCTTTTAGAGTTTGATCTCCAACTTCATACTAGCTTGTACCCTCACAGTCCAGGTTATTATTTCTTTGAAAGCAGTGTAGGGGTCAGATTCTTTTGGAGAGAAGAAAAGTTTCTAAAATCCCTGAAAGAACTTAGAATTATCTATGTTGTCTATTCTGCAGGCTTCCCTGAAATGGAAGTAACTTAGAGAGAAAACATAAGTTGAAGATTTTTATTTTCGAATTGCAGTCACAGCCACAGCAATTTACTGGATCCAGCTTGCTATTTATGCCTGTGATGTTTGGAGAAATAAACTCCTTTTAAAATGTAATTTCCAGAATAGAAGAACATATCTGCAATCATTCTGGCTCTAGAAACACTAGGAAATATTGGAGAATCAAGGTTAGATATTCTTCCTGGCACTAGTCAAATGGAAACCCAGTGTTAGGGTTTGTCATGTACCTACCAAGATGATATTTCGTATTCAGTCTATGAAACAGTTTGTATTGGAGTTGACATTTTTCAGCTCTCACTACTTACTGATGCTGGCTTCTTAATAACAAAAATATCCGTAAGAACTTATAGGGTGGCTTACAAGGTCAAATCAAAGGTCCATTTAGGCCAGTATCCCATCTCTGTTAGGGGAGTGGTCAATAACAGGTACAGGGAAGAGCAGGGCAAGCAAACAGGGATACTTCATTCAACCTCCCACAATTTGTGGCTCAGGGACTTCGCAAGCCAAAAGCGGTCTTTTTCTAATGTCTCTGTAATGGTCCTCAGCAATGTCTTTATTTGAAATCTGAGTAATCATTTGCCTACTTGGACTTGAAATAATTTTTGAGGCATATTTATATTGAAGGCCAGGGGCCCATTGGATAGCCCAGAATATATTGCTACGTGTGAATCACCACAGGCAGCATACCTAGCTGTGCTCAGAAACATGAACCCCTATCAGCTGCCTTCATTATAGTATTACACTTGAGGGGAGAAAGTGAGATGAAGAAATTAAACCCCACAGCCAATTAATGAAACAAAAAGAGTGGACTGCGGATTTACAGCCAGATTTTCCAGAGTGCTCAATACTTGAAGCTATCACTGGAGGATGATAGCTGGATTTTCTGAACAGCTTGGTTCCCAGCATTTGAAGTCCTTTTGAAAACATGCCTTAGACTTGTGAAGGGTTTCTGAATGGTTGGCCTTTAGTTTTGCAGCCTTTTAGTTTGGCAGTGTGGTAGTGAAGCAAACTGAGAGGGTTGAGAGCTGAGGAAGCAGGCACGTGGATGACTGATCTACACGTCACAGAACCAGTCACCAGGTGAACAGGTTTGCTGCTGCTGTGGCTTCCCCAGCCCTCCTACTTTTTGCATCCAAGGGCATGCCATGTCTACCTTCTTTTCCTCATGGTGAGGCTCTTGTTATTTGTAGCTAAAAGTTTGGGAGAGCTGGCTGATAAATTATGGTCAATGCCTAGATGCTATCCTTAAAGCACTGTCTTGCCCAACCATTCTTCCTTCTCCTACGCTTCTTTTCACCATTTGTGGACTTGCTGAAGCATTTGTGTGCCAGCAGGACCATTGTGGAAAGCTGGGGGGCATCATGAAGCATTTTGAGGCAACAGAACTGGGCCTGAGATAAAGTGAATGTAAACACTCAAACAACCCATAGGCCAGCATGAGGTCAGGCTGCAAATGCATGTGTGGTAAATGTGGAGGAAACCCTTGCTAAATCATCACTTGACCTACAAATCCCTAGAGCAGTGCTTCTACTCGGCCACACAGGTGCAGCGCACCTCCTCCTGTCTCTTCCCATGTCCTTGATAAGATGATGGAGAAGGAGTGGGAGAAGGTTTTGCTCGGTCACCCGAGGGTATCAGTGAGCACTGCTGAGTGGGGTTGGTGCATTGTAATTTACTACTGCTGTAGATCAGCAGCAAATTACTATCTCTTGGAGCAAAGAGGAGGCAGAGATTTGATTCTCTTCTGATGCTGAGGAGGCAGAGTTATCCACAGTGCTTGGGGCAAAGATACAATCTGGCTCTCCATTGTTAGTGGTGTAGTTTTTGCATGGGATCATTAACACGTGTATAAATGTAAACAACGCACCCGCAGTTTGTGGGGACTTGCATTCAAAGTTCAGATAAATAAAAATTGTTCTCCAGGTGAAAGGAAGGCTCTTTGGCTGTGGGCACAAATTTATTTTCAAACAGCTACAAATATGAAATTATTCAACTCATTAATTGACTGAGCAGCTTTATGAGAATGAGCATATGGCTACAAAAATCCTTTTCTCCCTTTTTCAGTGCATGTTCCCCTTCCCCCCGCTCCCCATGATAATCAGTCTGTGTTTAGACCTGGAAATTCAATGCACCATAAAAACTATTAAAATTTCCTGGCTTTGTGAAGCATAAAAATCTTTGTAGTATCAAGCTCATTATTCCATTATGTCAATTTAATAAAGATTATAAATACTTTTGGTCTGGCTCAAAAATTTAAAAAGAAAAAATTCTAAATGAAAACCAGATTTTTTTTTTCTTTTGTGCAAATGCTTATGCCAGGACCAACCAATCGAAGTGTTTACAATGGAAAACAGGGAAAATTTCAGAGATATTTTTGTGAAATGTTCCTGTTTCTCAACCAGATCTTTGCACATTAACAGGAAGCAAAGTATGATAACTGTGCACTCCATAATGACATACACAACACATGGAATTCCAAACAAGTATATGCAAACACATGATTAGCAAAGCAGATTGTTGCCCAAATTAATCCCAAAGCAGATTTTTTGCTAAATCACTTACAGGAAACAAAGGCATATTTTCTGCAACTTTCTTAATCAACTATTTAATTGCACAGGTTGCAATGTTATCTTAGGGCTGAGCTGTTTCTTGCTTTGCAGGCAGATACAGAGAACAACATTTTATGCGCTAGCATCTTGGTTTGGGAAGCCCTGCCTGTGAGTGGCTGCTGTGAGCAGAGGATTTCTCCCTTCAAGCCAGCGAGGAGCAAGAAGCGAGGGATGTGCAGAGCCCCTTCATGGGCATGCTCCTGCAGCTGAGCCCATGCGTGGGGAGAAATTATGTGCAGCCACTTTTCATAGTGCAGAAGGGACCCTGTGCAAAGCCATGCTGGAAAATCTCAGCTGGATTTTTCCGCGGGCAGAAATTCACAGGGGACTGGGGGGTGATAGAGGCCGTCCTCAGGCAGCCCCCTACAAAGCTGTCTTGGTCGCACAGGACAGAGGAGCTTCAGTAGCTTTTCAGAGGGAGAAGAAGTCTTTCTGCTTGTCTGCTGATGCTCTGTACCAGCTTTCTGCTGGTACTTGCTGGCCTCCCTTTCTCCTACAAAAACCTCCTAGCTCATCCCCCAGGGTGAGTTGAGTATGGGTCTTTATACAAGCAAATACTCCTTTGAGATGTCTGGGCATTAAGGCAAACTTGGCCCTCTGTGCCCTCTCAGCAAGAGAGGGGAAGAGAGAAGGTTGAATACTCAGCCCAGGTGTGCCTTTTCTTTCTAATTTCTGACCTTTAGGGAAACACTAAACAGTCCGTGGTGGATATGATGAGGTTTTGTGTGATGCAGTAACAGATGCATGGAGTCATACAATTTTTCAGGGGGAAAGGGTTTCATCACAAAGTATGTCTCATCAGGGAGCTGAAGTGAACATTTTGGTACACCCAAAACAGTGCTAACAAAAAAACAACAGAGTTGTAGCATGTTCATTAAAAGGGAGCAATAACATTGCTGCTTGTTTTCTCCTCTTGGAAAGCAGGGCAAAAATGATCTGTCTTCAGCTGATGAACTCTTTAAGTGGTCAAAAGGTCAGTAATGAATGTCACGAAAAATGTTTCTGGTTGGACTCCCCCTACTTCTGTAATGGCTTTTATGTAACTAAGCCAGCAAGGTCAAAAGAGTAGAAATTAACCCTGCTTGCCCTGGGTTGTCATTAGTATATCAGATTCTTCTAATGCCAACTGTTGTGCGCTGCTAGCTAGTCAATGGGTGCTCTTAGAAGAACCGCAGCGTAGGTGCTGTCACGGTGAGCTTACCTGGCCCCTGGATGCTCACAGCAGCACCCTTTTGCCTCTTCACTGGCACTGAGTGCCCAGAAAAGCAGGCAAAAGGAACAAGGCCTTAGTGTTCAAAATCCACACTCATAAAGAGTGACATATGACTTAAAGCTGCATGGACATTTTGCCTAATAAAGGAACACCATATCTACTGAAGACTCATAAAAAGTGATAAATACCTATATTTCTGTCATTAAATGATATTGTAACTGGAGCTAAATCGCCACCTGCAATGAGTAAATTAAATATTGACTATTTCATTGACTGTTAGATTTAATTTGAAGCAATCATGCAGGAGCTGTAATGGCTCAGAAGATGAGTGACTATTTAATCTTGGCTGTCATCCCCGTTAAATGTTGAATAATGAGAAAAATATGCACTTGACAGAGTAAGGGAGTTGACTTCATCTTGGGTTTCTGTGTCAGGACTTCCACTTCATAAATTTGTAACAAAGCTGCTAGGAACAGCTGTTGTGGCAGCATTCGCATCCCTTTTAACGTGGCAGGATTTGGTAACTTCAGCACTCTGACAAGAGTGCTGGCAAGCTCCACAAGAGCTCCAACCCCATTCTGTTTCCAGCAGAACTGTTTGTATGAGCTAGCAGAGAGAATTGGTGCTCTTTGGAGAGCCTGTGCTCTGCCAGTGGACAACTGTGCCCAGGAGCCAGATACAGCTCTCATCAATGACATTGCCTTCAGCAAGCTTATCATGGAAAGTAATATGGCCTGCTGTGTTTTGCCTGGGATAGCATTATGCAACTCGGGCACACATAGAGTATCTTCTCTTTTTCCTTTTCAGAGATACTTTCTGCTTACTGCTTAGCCAACTCTATTAGAATCCACACCTCTTTAACAGAAAGCTTTTCTGTCTCCTGGGGACTGCTGTCTCATTTAAAAAGAAAAAAGCTTGGATCTCATGGCAAGCCGAGTGCCCTTATGTTCCATTAAAATCAGTGGCATTTCAGGTGCACAGCACTATTTAGCATCCAAAAAAGTCATGTACAGCACCACTGTACATGAAAAAAACTGTCTTCTTCCAGTTTTTGCTCTCACAGAGTTGCTGGGTTTCTAAGGGGATAGCAAAGGGTGTTCTTTACAAAGATTGGTATGTTTATCTTATCCCAAGCTTAAAACATAGAGATCAGGATGAATTTAAATCTTTCTTTTCAGTTGAGCTTTTTTTTTTTTTTTTTCCTAATCTTCTCATCTTTCTCCTTTGATTGGATGTTTTTGGTGTGTGGAACAGGTAAAGGTTCTTGTTTGCACAATGCTGACATTTTTCCCTTTAGCATTCACATTTCTTCATGAAATAGAGGAGCACTCAGCAGTGCATGCAAAGTAGTAGCTCTGCAGGTGAATGCCACCATTACTGTGTATGACGAAGAAGCCTGCACTTAGATGATTAAATTTAAAAAGCAGCTGTCATGTACAGACAAGCATAGGAAAAGCTATTAAAATGATTCCGTTTGCTTTTAATGCCTTCTGGGTTTTCAACTTTGTCATATTATTGCTTATTTAATTGTTTTCTCATTCAAGTAAGGTCTTCAGCTCTAGGTGGTCAGCTCCTGACCTCTCTTTCCATGTATCTGTAGCATCCCAGTCTTCAGCTATACAGAAAAGATTGGGATGAATTTAATACAGTAAATGAGGTCTCACTGCTAAACAACCTATGAACTGACTTTGAATGTAATTACAGGCAGTGTGTATTGCTATATACCATCTAGAGGCTTTTAAGGCCAAACCATTAGGCCTGAAGTTTGTTTGGTTTTTTTTTTTTTTTGGAATGTGCTCACAATCTATGAGAAATGACAATAAAATAAAGGACAGCTGTCTCTTGAGAGGACAGTAACACTGATATTCCTAGGAATTGGTGTTGCATTAAACTTGGGAGCTGAGGCTACACCTGGTTCCTAGGGTTAGTTCTGTTTTGTTATTTGAAGAGGAGTAGCAACAGGCACAGGCTTTTCAAGTCCCATTGCTAGATGCAGAGAAGTGAGATTATGTTAAGGGTTCTCTGCTTTGCTGTTTTGAGGGGTTGAGAGAGGTGGAACAAATCCTGTGCTGGCTTTTGCAGCATTACTGTGGCTGCTTGCACCTGCCATCCAGAGCTTTGCAAGAGGTGCTGAGATTCCTTCAGGTCCTGGTGCAGCATGGCAGGCCTGATTCAGATCATGTTGTGCAGTTTGTTGATGGCAGAAAGCTAGCTATGCACCAGCACTAACACTTCCTCACATGGCTGGACCCAGTAGAATGAGCACAAGGTGAAGGTTGCAATCAAAGTAGCTACCCTGAACTTGTGCTTGAGTGGTCACCTGCCCATGGCATGTCCCATGTAGGGAGTCCTGGTTTGCAGATGACCTGAAACTGTTTCCCACATGGCCCCGCCCAGGTGGGTCTGGTGACACTTAAGCTCATTGATCCAGAGGCTACATCTGGCTCACGGCTTCCAAGTTTGCTGTCTCCAGCAGCTGTGAGCTTGGTCATTGAGGTGGCTTTGGGAAATCCTTTCTAAGATTGTGGCCCTGCTGCTCTACAGATGGTCCTTCATGTAACCACTCATCCTGGGCAATGACTTCGGCAGAGTCATGCCTGCTTTACACAATGCTAAAAAGCTCAATTTTTGCCCGGTATCTGCTGTAACAGTCCTCTACATCCTCCTTGGATTGAAATTTGTGCTTTAGGCAGTAGTGGATTGAAAGACATGTTACTAGTTAAAACAGCTATTTTACATTATCTGGTTGTGCCAGTTACACTAATATGTTCTCTGAGGTACCATGCTTTAAACTTTTAAACATGTTTCAATGAGCACACAGAAGAGTCCAATGTGTGAGCCCCATCACAGTCTGTGGGCAGAGGTGCTCAGAGAAGTTCATACTTCTGCGAGATACTTGCTTTGCCTGGCTTTGCTTGCCCAGGTGGGTTATAAATAAGGAATGTGGATCTGAGATCTTCCAATCACTGTCATCCATGTGGCGTGCTTTCTGTGAAGATGCTCTTGGCAAATGTTTAATAAGCCTTGAGGAAAAAAAAAAAAAAAAAGATAAAAAAGACACTTGTCAATTTGCTAATTAAATTAATTATGTTTGCAAAGGTAGGTATTAGAGATGACAGCTAAAATTTAAATGGAACTTAGTGATGACTGCAGGAATAAAACAGAAAGTCAAAAAGCTCCTACCTGTAGCAGTTAAATAATTATTTTGTGTGTCCAGGGCAAGATGGGTCAGATTTGTCACTTTTCCCCCTCAACATTCATCATTTCTACATGAATCTTCTACGTGTGGGACATTTTTGGAGTTTGACCACAAAGGCATAGTTTAGATTTTTTTTTTCACATGATAGTCAAGCTAATATAGTGAAATTAATAACTTTAAAAGTCAGTGGCTGCAAAACTTGTATATAAACCATACCTATGGTAATCTAGAATATGCGTTCCTTTCTTAGAGCAAGCAATACCTATGAAACAATTCAGTGCAATCTGAAAAGCAACGGTTCTGTGACTTAGTAATGCCTGGGAATTTAAAGATCTGCCATTGCAGAAATGTGGCTACTAGATGACAAGAAAAAAAGTGTGGCCCTGCCAACCAGTTGTTTCCAGTGCAAGTGAAGGAAACAGCTTCTCTTGTTTCCTGTACATCTGCAGATTCCTACAGGTTGGTACTACAGGTTAATTTTTATGGGCCCGTTCTTGATCTCAGATAAAATTTTTGCCTCACTTTATTAAAAGGAGGATTGGGATTTCTGCTTGCTGTGGTTTGTATGTATGCTGGTGTGGCTACAGGTTAGCTCAAAAGTTGTGCTCTTTGGAGACAATTTTGCCTGAAGCTCATTTTCTACATGGTAACTCATATATATGCAAGTAACAGGCAGAAGAAATACACACAGTAACCGACTAGTGTATCTTTTCTGTTTATTTTCATCATCACTGAATCACTCTGATCCTCCTGGGATTGAAATGTTGGATTTGACCTTTGCATGCTAAAGTCAGAAGAAAGCCATAAGAGCTTTGCACATGGATCAACAACTTCATTAAGTTTAGAGTTACTGACTACTATGAAAGCCTTCCTAAACCCTCAATAATGTTGATATATCTGGTAAAACATAGGAAGGATTTAATGCCTTGCTGCTTTCCTTACTCTTAAATACTTTACAATTTAATACCTATGTTTATTATTATACCATCAAGGCCTTAATCCTCTGTGACATAATTTCAGTATTGTCAATAATTGTAATATCACAATATACCACTGTTCTGATGATTCTTTCAACAGTCAGTGGTTTTGTCTGGATAAACATACTTTTTTTAAAAAAAAAAAAAGTTTTGTTTGATTGCGGTCTCTCAGTTAAGGCAACTTGATGATGTTTGCTTCTTGTGTATTTAGCACAAGACTCAAATCCACCACTCAGTTCCAATTAAGATAAAATTTGAGGACTGAAAGTAGTCTGACATAGTAGATTGGATTTAGTGATAGCCTTTTGCAGAGGGTGAATTTCACTGTTCCCTTCCTTATTCAGCTGAAATCCCTTTGAACTCCTTTCGAATTTCTTTGAGTGTAAATTAAGAAGGAAACAACAGTACCAAGGTCTAAGGGGAATGAGTTCCATGAACGAGTTACTCAGTCACCGAGTAAGGATTTCAGAATTTTGTCTTTTGTCTTGCCCAGAAATTAGCTTTTGTATGAGAAAAGTATTAATGAACAAAATTACTCATCAGTGAGAACGGTCTTCTCTGGATTACATTGCTCTAAATTGTTTGGCAGTTCCCAGAGGGAAGACCTACTCCATTTGAGAAACATTCCTTCCAGAAAACATTCAGGGTTTTTAATTGCATTAAATGAAATACACTATGTCTGGATTATATTTCAAGAGAGCTGATTAATTAATAAATTAGATCAGCTAAAAGGGAATGAAAGTGAAGATGAAAAAAGCATAAAAATGTGAACTTATCATACAATTAGAACACAATGAAACACATTTACTGTCATCATTTGCACAAAGTGGGAATGGTGAGTTTTTTCATTAGCCTGAAATATGGGGATTGCTGAAAGTGATAACAAACAGTTCAGTACATGGGTACAACTAGTTTTAAATGACCACTGTTGAGAAACAAGAGAATATCTGGAAATACATAAGAACCTCTACACAGAATGCTCCAAAAGCCACATCAGGCAAAATTCCAGATTCTGCTCTTCAGTGAGCAAAGACTTATTTTTCTTGGATATATGATTACAGGATAAAGCATTTACAACTCTGAACACTGCCCTTGAATTTGAAAATCTTTCTAAAAATTGCACTAGTTCTCAGTGTTCTCCATACCTTATTGAACCACATACCATGATGACGAAATATGAACATTTTGAGGCTTCAGCAAATACTGTTGTTTCCAGACTTCTAGTTGTTTTCAGGCTGAAAACAGTTTTCAGGTGTATGGTTTCCAGAGTAGTTGAGGGTTGCTGGTACGATCAGTAGACCTTTAATTTGGACCAATTGTTAGGGAATTAGTGACTCAATCAGAAGTTACTGAGCAGGTATGGGAATTCCCCAGTGGTACTTGATGTCTGCTTAAGAGATAGAAAGTAAGACTAAATAATCTGTGCTGACCTTGAGCTCTTTGAACACAGACCCTTTTCTGACTTGCGAACTATTAGAACTAAGACTTTATGGGAGAGAAAAGATTTTATGTTTCCAGCAATAGGATGGTCAGCTGCACATTTGGAAGGAGCTCTGGTATGTTATAAATGTTGTGGTCGAACCAAGCACACAAAACAATCTGTGAGCAGAAAAGCAAGGTACCAGAGACTTTTTTTTTTTTTTTTGAAAAGGCTGAGTATGCACAGTTAACGAATAGAAGATATTAGTAGCCTTTTCCTTAGACAGCTCTTTTACAAATTCTTCCTTTATCTCTGTTAAAGAAGGAATTATAAACAGTTTGTCTTCAGGGTAAAGGTAGAACTGGCTCTCAGTCCTTTCTGAACATTTTAAAGATGATCGTATAACAAGACACTCCTTAAGAATAACGCTTTTTGTGAAATGCTGAAAATGCCAGGAATTATCAAATTCCACAGAAAGACTCCTATTGAGGAAAAACACTGATATATTCCCAGGAAACCTATTTAAAGAGATTAATATTCCAACTCCTTTTAGACATTCCCGGCAGGAAGTAATAACTTTACACCTAAGCAGGTTTTAAGATTTTAACTGTGGCAGTTGAAGCTGTTTAAGCAAACATGCTTATCTGTAAACAGATAAAAGCGAGGACAGATTGGCTTTGGAGTTTCAGAGCTCTGCAAAAACACATTAAATAAACCAAGAGCCTAATTTAAAATAGTGAACCACATCCTGAGCTGGTATAAATTATGTAATTCCTTTGAGTGAATGGAATTTTGCTGATTAACACCATCTGAAGACTTGTTTTCCTGTTTCTCAGAGTGAATGGATTTTTTTTTTAAGTCTGTAACAATGCTTTGCACTTTGATAATCAGCTAGATATGAATCTCAAACAACAAATGTGTGTTTATTCAAAATTGTGAGTAAAGCTGCTGGTGTCAAGAAAAAATATGACAGGCTCACCAGAGAGAGAACAGAAAAATAGATAATTACAATATTTGATTGTTGTTGTTATTGTCAATCTTCTTTTCTTGATAATAGATAGTTGAAATCAGAGACTCTGAACTGGTTGATTATTTTAAATTCATTTTCATTTTAAGATGCTATCATAAGTTATTTTCTTTTTTCCCTTTGTGTTGAAAACCTTTTTGCCTTTTTTTTTAAATAATTTATTCACATTAAAGATTTTTAACAAATTATTTTTAATTTTATAAGGTGGTCCAAAACCAGAAAATCTTCACTGGTGTTAGAAAAGTTGAAAAAATTTTGAACAGTTTCCAGGACAGAAAGAATACCTGTTCTGTTGGAAGTGCGAGTTGTAAGTAATACCATTTTCAATGGAGTAACCTCTAAAGATACATGAGGTCTCAAATCCACAAGCCATAGAAAGGCAATCTGTAGCAGGACAGGATGCAATGCTGTTACTGCTTTGGAGTGGTTTCTTACCAAAATAGAGCTGAAAGTACTGCCATCTGGAATGGTTAGGATTGTGTGAACTCCCCTTAGCCTGCTGGACGTTAAGTACAAAATTTCACTTCAACTAATGATGAAAAGCAGGTTTGATCTAAGCCTAGACTTTGCATTGAAATTATCAGAGGTACCTACGTACCTTTTATCACAAACTCTGGAATGGCAGTCTGTAGGGAGAGGATAGATGGAATGGTAGTCTTGGAGAGGATAGGTGAGCACTAGACCAAGCTCAGGCTGAAAGGATTCATCATCTGACGATTTAGATGAAGCCAGGAAAAGGTGGAGAAAGAGGGTTGCATTGCCTCCATTTTACACTTAGGAAAGTGAAGCAGAGAGGTGTGCCTTAAGTTTCAAAAAAGCGATAGCACTTAATCCAGATTTCCGGTGAGGGTTCTGCCCACCAGACAGACCTGTAATCAGGATAGACTTTTGGTCTAGATTTGAATAATTATTTTCCAATTGCGTGAGCTAGACTGCCATAAAGTTGCTTTTCTACCTAAGTAATAGTGAGAATGCAATGTGAAATGATAGTTGGAGATCTCTAAACTGATGATTTTTTGAAGCACAGAAAATGTTTCAGTATGTGTGAGCTAGGTGCGAGCAAACACAACTGAATCTTGAAGCTCAGATCAAAATCTCATACACTGTTCCTATCACAAAATGCTGTTTTTATTCTTTTTCAGGAGAGGTTGTTACTAGAATGAGCATAAAACTCTAAAATCCTGTGCTGAATAGTTGTCATGATAAATGATGCCTCAGGGTAGAAATGCAAATGAAGAGGTATTTGAAGTACAGTTGCTTGTGGATTAGATAGTCAGAACTTCCTTCTCATCTCTGTTACACTAGAGTAAGCTGATATGGCACACAATTAGAGTCAATAGAATTGCACAGGCATAGCACTGGTGTATGAGGTGAAAAATCAGTTCCTTGCATTTTTATGAGGGCTACAACTTGCTAAGGTACATCCATGTGTCATAAAATGCTGATGATTTTCAATAAAGTACCCATCAAAGTACCCTTGCAACCTCTTTTGTTCCCATGGACTTTAATGTGGAATGAGGATGCTCAGGATACTATGGCAGGAGGCTTGATCTGTGCTTATCTGCAGGCCTTACTTATGCCTGGCTTATGCTTAAAGGCCTGATTCTGCTGTCCCGATGTGCATTCCCAGAGGCAACAGTTCAGCAACCATTGTATGAAAAGGATGCAGGATCAGACCTCATCTCCTTCCTTTGCTGGTTGCTAATTTTTTAAAATATGCTGGAGGAAAAATAATGTGACTAATTGATTATGGTTTTTTTCCTCGCAGCTCTTTAAATGTAAGGTCAGACTTATAATGGTGAGTATTTCCACTGAGAATTGCTCACGAAAAACCCAGCCAAATGATTTTACCCCACTACAAGAAGTTCCTCTTAGAAGAAACATTAGAAATAATTAAAACATTTCAGAAGTTAATAAAGAGCACTCTGAAGTGGGAAAAGGAAAGCCATGCTCATCTATTGAAGTGTTCAGAAAGAATTGTTCTTATAGTATCTTCCAGCAAATCTTTTAATATTAATGTAATTAAGAGCAGAATTTTGCAATAGTTCTTTCTGGGAAGGTTGTTCATTGGGATCCCTTCCCTTCCCTTCCCTTCCCTTCCCTTCCCTTCCCTTCCCTTCCCTTCCCTTCCCTTCCCTTCCCTTCCCCTTCTTCTGCCCAGGGGATGGATTTCCAGGCTGGGCAACTCTGGAAGGAGTGATAGAAAGGGAAAGGGGATGTATAGGGGAAAGAAGGCAGACTGCAGGTTGCATTGCGGCTTCAGCAGACCCCCAGTGGAAGGTGGAATTTGCTGCCTTCACCAGAAGAATGCCAGTCTGCACTGTCAGGGGGATGTCTTCTTGTCCTTCTCATCTTCCTCACGGCTATGCATGCATATGCGCATGTGTGTACAGGGTTTTCTCCCCCTTTCCACTCTCTCCTAAAGGATAATTGGAGGAAGAGTCAGAAAAAGGAACAGCTGGCAGGTTATACAAATGGTTTTAGGGAGGGGTCACCCAGGAGGATGTATACATTCTTGCTCACAAAATGGCAGCCTCCAAAGAGATTTACCAAACACATTCTGGCAGATGGACTTCTGCTCCCAGTTACCAAAGACAGATGCAACTCTAAACAACAAATCCACAAGTGCTCATCATTAAGGAATTGCACTTCAGTCACAATCAAACAAAAAAGTCCTTTAAATGCCTGCATCCTCCTTGCTCTCATGCAGATGGAACTCTAAATTTCATATATGTTGCATGAAACTACTTAAAAGACAGTTGAATATAGTGGAACAGATACTCCCCTTCTCCAGCAGGCAGTTTTAATTGATTTCTTTAAAATTCATTGGGAACATGTCTTTCCATCTGATTTGGAAGAGGTTGTTCTGGAGTATTATAGGCTGAAACTCTTACTGAACTTTAATTGTGAAACATCTTAGAGGCAGTCCAGAGTTGTCTTTAGAATATTTCCATACCCCTGGCTCTAAGTGTGTTGACAGGGGAATGATTTATGGCTCAAATAGGTAAGGCTTTTGCCTTGAGGCAAGTTGAATGTGCATTGCATGTGCAGTCATACCAAACTTCTTTGTATATCCATCAGTTTTTTCTTATAATTGAGCTCAGCAAGAGCAATCCTACCTGTTTGCAGTTAATCACATTTTATGGCTTACAGGTAAGCTGTGTAGCAGTCAGCACCTTATAATATGAAAACAGTATTTCTTTCCCTTATTGCTAATGCTGGCACCTGTGTCTGTCTGCTGTGTGGTTAGGATTGGTTTGTTATTGTTTTATCTTTTTTTAAAAAAAATAATCTAATTTGACATTTTTCCACTCATTCGTTAGCTATCAGGAGATTTGCAATTACACCTGAGAGAACTGCTGGCTATGCCAGACTACCTGGGAAGCTTAAACCTGAGTTGGGTCAAGGATGGTCTCATTTACAGCCTGGAGGAAAGTGTTCATTTTGAAGGGACAATCTCTCTCTTTAAACCTATGTCTAGGAAACCTCAGGTTAAGCCTGAAATTTGGAGAAAGTGTAATTCCCCACATTTAGTAAACAGAATAAGTAATTAGCTTCAAATCCTAAGTTTCCATTTCTTTTCACAAGCGGGCTAAAGTCAGCATGGCAGTCATCCAGAACTTTCTGTGACTGGAGTTTCAGGTGTGGATTGCAGGCTGGTCTGCTAGGGAATGAGGATGAAGCAACATGAAGCAACTACAGTAGCTTTTCTGGGGGAAAAGTGGGAACATTGCTTTTTGGGAGTAAGAGTCTGTTGAACACCTAGTTCAAGGAGATGGAAGCCAGAAGAATAATTAATCATGGTACTTACCACTGATATTGCAGTTCTTTTCATCTTCAAAGTGCTTTGCAAACATTAAGTAATTAATCAGATTCTGAACAGATCCTTGAGAGGCAGAGGGACAGCCACAGCAAGCATCTGAGCCACATGGCAGCAGCAAGGCTGCAGCTACTGGCATTAGTGCTGGGGGTGTGCAGGATGGAGGGGAGCTGCTCCAAGACCTGGCTTGCATTGGAAGGAGTCTTTTTAAAGATAGGGTGTGGGGGGGGGGGCTGGGGAGAGGCTGGTGGGAAGGAGAGGAGGAGTATCATAACTGGTGTGAACAGCTATTCATTTCTGAGACCCTCTTACAGCTTGTCAAGAAATCCTTGCATTTTCTAAATGCAGTGAACAAGAAAAGTACCTGCAAGAGGTGCAAGCATCCTGAGCAAGGAACAAGACCTTGTATTTATGAATCTGAAAAGCCAAAGATATTACATGTGCTACCATACATGCACAGAAGTCATCTGCTTCTCTCCCCAGGACATATAGGCATAGTCTAATCTCTCCATGAAAAGGCCCATCTGTCCAGGTTATTGAAGTGACATTTACACTTCAGTGGCCTGTGATCATCACTGTTTAGTGGCTTCCTGTATACCATGAGGAAGGAGGTACAAAATTAGTTTCTCTTCCCTCACTTTCAGCTGCCTAGTGTGAAATGATTTTAAGGCCTGTGGAACACGAGGCAGTCTCACAGAAATGTCTCCTTTCTCTTAGGTGACATCATGACTGCATCCTTGCTACTGAAAGAGAATTGAAAGGATTTCTGATTTGACTTTTTCTGATATCCTCCAGATCAAAAGGTGTTTGACCTCTCTTCAAACTCAGGTCACTGTTGCTAAGGGGACTGCCCTCATGTCAGGAAACTTTAGTTCTCCCTTTTGCCTTGGAATTATCACTGGAAGTGTCGAAATATTGTTTAAGTTGCGTACATCTTCAACCACTGCTCAGGTGCCTTTAACTGATTGTAGACAATTACAATGGAACAGGAATCACCTAAATCTTTTATCACCACAGCATTAACTTATCTGTAGGTTTTATATTTAAAATACAGAACTAATCTCTTAACAGATCTGTTGAAATAAACAAGTATTGCCGAGGCGACCGGCTCCGGGGGCAGACGCGTGCTGCAGCGGAGCGCGGGATCGGGACAGGCAGGGCTATTTTTCGGGCATCGAGCCTACGTGAGGGAGCCGACAGGCACCGGCAGCCCTCGTGAGGGAGGCTGACGAGGCGTAGGCGGGGCCAGCAGCGTCAGCGTCAGCTCCTCCCCCCGGCCGTTCAAAGGCAGCCCTTAGGGAGCGCGAGCGACCAGGAGCGCGGCGACCAGGGCCGGCAAACAGGGAGTGACGCGGTGGGAGTGACGCGGCAGTTAGCGAGGCAGTTGGGGCAGGCAGGGCGGAGCGCTCACACCCGCCCATAGGGACAACTCCTCTAACGACACTCTCCCGTCAGCTGGGTTGCGATGGTCTCCACCAGGCACGGTGCTTTCTCTAGGAAGTCAGTGCACACCCAGACCGACTGCCCGTCCAAACATGCGGCAGTTCAGGTCTCCGGATGCGGGGAGTGTCTGAGCCTCTTGCTGCCATCGGCGGGGGGCAGAGAGACTGCTTGCGTGAGGTGCGAGCAGGTGGACGACCTGGTCCGCATGGTGGCAGAGCTCAAGGAGGAGGTGCAGAGGCTGAGGGATATCAGGGAGTGCGAGCGGGAGATAGACTGGTGGAGCGACTCCCTGCAGGACCGGAGGGAGAGGGACCAGGGTGAGACGCCCCAAAGGGGGGTGGACCCCCTGCCCTGTTGCCATCGGGCAGAGGGAGGGGACCTGCGAGTTGAGGAGGAATGGAGGCAGGTCCCTGCTCGACCTCGCAGGAGATGCCCTCCCCTTCCGGCGCCGCCTTCCCAGGTGCCCTTGAACAATAGGTTTGAGGCCCTGGAGCTGGAGGGACCGGTGGGTGAGGATGAGGTAGGAAGCCTACCCGGGAGGATGCCTGAGGTGAGGAAGTTGACTCCACGCCTCAGGACTGCCTCCACCAAGAAAGAAAGAAGGGTGATTGTTGTGGGCGACTCCCTCCTCAGGGGAACGGAGGGCCCTATTTGTCGGCCTGACCCCACACATAGGGAAGTCTGCTGCCTCCCTGGGGCCAGGGTCAGAGACGTTACCAGGAAGCTTCCAAACCTGGTTCGCCCCTCTGACTATTACCCGCTTTTGATAGTCCAGGCTGGCAGCGATGATGTTGAAAAGAGAAGCCTCAGGGCCATCAAACAGGACTATAGGGGGCTGGGACGATTGGTGGAGGGAGCGGGAGTGCAGGTGGTGTTCTCGTCCATCCCTACGGGGGAAGGGAGAGGCACGGAGAGGACATGGAAAGCTCATGTGGTTAATAGGTGGCTCAGAGGCTGGTGCCAGCATAGAAATTTTGGGTTTTTTCACCATGGGGAGCTTTACTCGGCACCCGGCCTGATGGCCCCAGATGGGTCTCTATCTCCAAGGGGAAAACGGATCCTAGGCCAGGAGCTGGCGGGGCTCATAGAGAGAGCTTTAAACTAGGTAGGAAGGGGGACGGGGCTCAAACAAGGCTTGTCGGAGCTGTGCCGGGGGAAACAATGGCTAGGCCGGGGAAGAAGGCGATGGCCCAGCTGAAGTGCATCTACACTAATGCACGCAGCATGGGTAACAAACAGGAGGAGCTGGAAGCCATTGTGCAGCAGGCAGGCTACGACTTGGTTGCCATCACGGAGACGTGGTGGGACCGCTCCCACGACTGGAGTGCTGCAATGCCTGGCTATCGGCTCTTCAGGAGGGACAGGCAGCACAGAAGGGGAGGTGGCGTGGCTCTCTACATTAGAGAATCTTTCGATGTTGTAGAACTCCAGGCTGGGAATGATAAGGTTGAATCCCTGTGGGTTAGGATCCGCGGGAAGGCCGGCAAGGCTAGCATCCTGGTGGGGGTCTGTTATAGACCGCCGAACCAGGATGAGGAGACGGATGAGGAGTTTTATAGGCAACTGACAGAAGTTGCAAAATCGTCGGCGCTTGTCCTCGTGGGGGACTTCAACTTCCCGGACATATCCTGGAAACACAACACGGCACAGAGAAAGCAGTCTAGGAGGTTTCTGGAGAGCGTGGGAGATAGCTTCCTGACGCAGCTGGTCAGTGAACCTACCAGGGGTGGTGCCCCGCTAGACCTTCTCTTCACAAACAGAGAAGGACTGGTGGGAGATGTGGTGGTCGGAAGCTGTCTGGGGCAGAGTGACCACGAAATGGTAGAGTTCTCTATTCTTGGCGAGGCCAGGAAGGGGACCAGTAAAACTGCTGTCTTGGACTTCCGGAGGGCTGACTTTGAGCTGCTCAGGACGCTGGTTGGCCGAGTCCCTTGGGAGGCGGTTCTGAAGGGCAGAGGAGTCCAGGAAGGCTGGGCGCTCCTCAAGAAGGAAATCGTGATGGCACAGGAGCGGTCCGTCCCCACGTGCCCAAAGATGAGCCGGCGTGGAAGAAGACCGGCCTGGCTCAACAGAGAGTTGCGGCTGGAGCTTAGCAGAAAAAAGAGGGTTTATAATCTTTGGAAAAAAGGGCGGGCCACTGAGGAGGACTACAAGGATGTAGCGAGGCTGTGCAGGGAGAAAATTAGAAAGGCCAAAGCTCATCTGGAGCTCAACCTGGCTACTGCCGTTAAAGACAACAAAAAATCCTTTTACAAATACATCAACGCGAAACGGAGGACTAGGGAGAATCTCCATCCTTTACTGGATGCGAGGGGAAACCTAGTTACTAAGGATGAGGAAAAGGCTGAGGTGCTTAATGCCGCCTTTGCCTCAGTCTTTAGCGGCAATACCGGTTGTTCTCCGGACACCCAGTGCCCTGAGCTGGTGGAAGGGGATGGGGAGCTGGATGTGGCCTTCGCTATCCATGAGGAAATGGTTGGCGACCTGCTACGGAGCTTGGATGTGCGCAAGTCGATGGGGCCGGATGGGATCCACCCGAGGGTACTGAGAGAACTGGCGGAGGAGCTGGCCGAGCCGCTTTCCATCATTTATCGGCAGTCCTGGCTATCGGGGGAGGTCCCGGTTGACTGGCGGCTAGCCAATGTGACGCCTATCTATAAGAAGGGCCGCAGGGCAGACCCGGGGAACTATAGGCCTGTCAGTTTGACCTCAGTGCCAGGAAAGCTCATGGAGCAGATTATCTTGAGGGTCATCACGCGGCACTTGCAGGGCAAGCAGGCGATCAGGCCCAGTCAGCATGGGTTTATGAAAGGCAGGTCCTGCTTGACGAACCTGATCTCCTTCTATGACCAAGTGACGCGCTTGGTGGATGAGGGAAAGGCTGTGGACGTGGTCTACCTTGACCTCAGTAAGGCTTTTGACACCGTTCCCCACAACATTCTCCTCGAGAAACTGGCTGCTCGGGGCTTGGACTGGCGTACGCTTCGCTGGGTTAGAAACTGGCTGGATGGCCGGGCCCAGAGAGTTGTGGTGAATGGAGTCAAATCTGGCTGGAGGCCGGTCACTAGTGGAGTCCCCCAGGGCTCGGTACTGGGGCCGGTCCTCTTTAATATCTTTATTGATGATCTGGATGAGGGCGTCCAGTGCACCCTCAGTAAGTTTGCAGATGACACCAAGCTAAGTGCGTGTGTCGATCTGCTCGAGGGCAGGAAGGCTCTGCAGGAGGATCTGCATAGGCTGGAGCGATGGGCTGAGGTCAACTGCATGAAGTTCAACAAGGCCAAGTGCCGGGTCCTGCACCTGGGCTGCAACAACCCCAAGCAGAGCTACAGGCTGGGAGATGAGTGGCTGGAAAGCTGCCTGGCCGAGAAGGACCTGGGAGTATTGGTGGATAGTCGGCTGAATATGAGCCAGCAGTGTGCCCAGGTGGCCAAGAAGGCCAACGGCATCCTGGCCTGTATAAGAAGCAGTGTGGCCAGCAGGTCGAGGGAAGTGATTGTGCCCCTGTACTCGGCTCTGGTGAGGCCGCACCTCGAGTACTGTGTTCAGTTTTGGGCCCCTCGCTACAGGAAGGACATGGACGTGCTCGAGCGAGTCCAGAGAAGGGCGACCAAGCTGGTGAGGGGTCTGGAAAACAAGTCTTACGAGGAGCGGCTGAGGGAGCTGGGCTTGTTCAGCCTGGAGAAGAGGAGGCTCAGGGGCGACCTCATCGCTCTCTACAGTTACCTGAAAGGAGGCTGTAGAGAGGTGGGGGTTGGTCTATTCTCCCACGTGCCTGGTGACAGGACGAGGGGGAATGGGCTAAAGTTGCGACAGGGGAGTTTTAGGTTGGATGTTAGGAAGTACTTCTTTACCGAAAGGGTTATTAAGCATTGGAACGGGCTGCCCAGGGAGGTGGTGGAGTCACCATCCCTGGAGGTCTTTAAAAGACGTTTAGATGTAGAGCTTGGGGATATGGTTTAGTGGAGTACTTAGTGTTAGGTCGGAGGTTGGACTCGATGATCTTGAGGTCTCTTCCAACCTAGAAAAATCTGTGAATCTGTGAATCTGTGAAAGTATTACATTCTTCAGGAATTAGTTTACCCAAAACCCAATTTTATTTATTTATTTGTTTATTGCGGGAAATAAGGCCATAAATGGAAAGCAAAGGCTTTTTTTCATCTGTGCTGCAATATAAGTAACAATTAGCAACAATCACAAGGATCCCCAAGAAGTTTAAATATATTTATATTTTAAGCTTTTCACACTATGGCTGTAATGTAACGAAGTGTGACTTTTAATTACCAATGGGATATAAGCTGCCAAGAGGAAAAGTGTCATGTAAAGAAAACATTGTTAGCTTTAGTGTGGCATATGTGCTGTTCATTAACAAATTAAGTTAAAACTTTATTCTGACTAATTCCTTCTTTAGTTCCTGGGAGCAAAAATACTGACAATTAACGCTACATTTTACAGTTTGCGCTGGTCTGTGTATCCTGGCCTATACCCACACAGTACTGGTTGAAATAAATTGGTTTCTAAATCAATTTAATAAAATCATTGCTGCCCCCTTGTGCAGACATTCTTAAAACTGAATTAAGCTAGCACAATATTAGCCATTCTTAAACCAATTTATATGTCCTCGCTTGGGAGCTGCTCCAATTTAACTAAATTGATTTAGAAACCGATTTAGTTAAATCAGTGTGATTTCAATGTGTGTAAACCAGACCTTAGATTCATCATAAATTACTCAAAGTATCAGTTTATCTAATCAGAATGCATTATAAAATGTTCATGGTTGTGAAAATAAACCAGAACCAGAGGCAAGAATTAAAGGTGAGAAGTTTCTAAGAGATGCTTCGTCAAAAGACAGTACTGCCACCAGGCACTGGCAGGTATAAACTACTGTTTCAGTGGAGTTATATGGATTGATTCCAGATTGAGAAACTAGCAAGGCACCCTAGAAAGCACCAAGTACCCTTACATGGTGATAACTTGATTCTGTTCCCTGATAGTATAGCTGATTTTGTGTGAATCTGATCCAGTAAAAACAAATAGATCTGTGTCTCTTGTGCTCAATTGTTGAGGTACTTATGCCAAAATATCCTGAAGGGGAAGTGAGTCTTTAGATCTTCAGAATTTAAGTATTCAAATAAAATCATTATATAAGCAGCCTGATAGCAGTGTTTTACATCAGCAACCAAAGAAGAGCAGGGTCAGACATCTATTATTGGGTAGCCATCACTCAAAAGTCAAAAATATACAATGGACTATGAGAGCCTTCTTTCCAAACCTTAATATGATAGGAAGATGAATACCTTGCCAGACACTTTGTGGCATTCTCTCTGTTCTTTCTAGATTAAGAAGGGTATCAATCCATGCTTTCTTTGATAAGAAAAAATGTGATTCTATGTGCCAGTAGTCTGAAATAGAAGCCAGTAGTATTTTGGTCATGAAAATAATATAATTTGTACAATGGGAGTAGGCACTTATTGCTGTCACTTAGGAAAATAACTTACATATGGCTGTGATTTTCACTGATTTCATCAGGGAATGTGTACTTAGTTTACCACAAACGGACCTGGATGCAATAGGATGATCAACATTTATGAGTAGGGTGATTCAGTCCAAGAGAAGTTCTCAATGGTGGTCAGAAGTTCTTCATTTAAAAAAAAAAAAAGTGTTCTGAAATAGTGTTTCAATTAGATCCATATTTGCTAAAGCCCTTGTCCTGTGAGAATGTGTACAAAATTCCACCTGTCATTGACACTATAGCTGAGCTTTACTCCGCTTTCAGTATGTTAGGCTCTTTGTTTATTGTAATACTTGAAACAAAGTTTACTGTAGACAAAAATCACAGCTTTTGCAGCATAGCCCTCAGGCTGGTGTTAGAGTCCCAGTTGGCTTGTCTGGGGGTTTACTAACTAAGCTATGGCTTTCTCTCCTGTTGCCACTCATTGGAGAGCACAAGAGTCAAGAGTGTGACACCTGATTTCCTGTGGCCTTCTTGAAAGCACAACTAGTAAATACTGCTCCGTTTTACATTCGAAACAGAAAAACAAATGCAAAAGAGGTACCAAGAGTCTTCTGCAACATTATGCTGTTTGGCAGGCAAACTTGCATATGCATAGATACTGTTATGAGTTTGTCCTCAAAAACAGCTTGTAATCACAATTTTGTTCCATGCGAGTAAAGTATTTCTTTCATGAAAAGGGTGACAATAAGTTTATCTTTCAGATCTTGCAGAGGTTTACTTTTGTCTCTTAATTAGAGAAGAATTCTTTTTCTTTTTCTTTCTTTCTTTCTTTTCTTTCTTTCTTTTTCTTTCTTTCTTTCTTTCTTTCTTTCTTTCTTTCTTTCTTTCTTTCTTTCTTTCTTTCTTTCTTTCTTTCTTTCTTTCTTTTCCTTCCTTCCTTCCTTCCTTCCTTCTTTCCTTCCTATCTATATCTATCTATCTATCTTTTTCTTCTTTTTTTTTTTTTTTTCTCTAGCAGAAAAAAGTCTTTCTTTTTAAGGAAGAACTAATTTAGCATAAAATGTACTTAGTGTCAGGGCTTAATAGAATGAGTAAATCATCATCTAGTACAATAATATCTTGGGTTAGTTAGAAAAATTGTCAGAACAAGAAGTAAGCATTGGTGTTGTGAAATCCCAGCAGTGCACATCTAACATGAAAAGCTGACTAATAACATTTCTAGTTTGGCTAATAATTTTTCAAAGCATTAATACTGCAGCTACTGTGTGGAGTCTTCCACCTTTAGCATCATGAATTATTGGAACTCTGAAAACACATTGTAAATAAGTTACAAATGTGAGTGTGTTCACAAGGATCTTTACGTTTCCTTTCATTACAATGAAAAATTTCACATAATTAAGAACCTGACTTCTACTGCCAAGGAGGAATAATGGTTAAAGGTGGATATGAAAAATGATGCTGAGTGTGTAAGCATGGACACATATTTTAAGATAAATCTTACTTCCAAATCTATCCCTGTCAGCTACCATCTGAATTCATATTGCACAGAGAGCATATATAGAATGCTGCATCCATCTCCCTGGAAAGCAGGGAATATAAAGTACAAGCAAACCCAAACCTCATTAGCTATTATAATTTCTTCTGAAGGTATGTAGTTCGCAGTGTCTTAGTAAAGTGCTTTAGCTGTCAGGCTTTTTAAATGCCTCATAATAAAAGTGCCAGCTGCTGACAAGCTAGCCTTCTCTCCTCCCCCTCCCAATGCACGCTGGGTTTATG
This sequence comes from Anser anser, assembly GCF_964211835.1. Taxonomy (NCBI): domain Eukaryota; kingdom Metazoa; phylum Chordata; class Aves; order Anseriformes; family Anatidae; genus Anser; species Anser anser. The sequence continues at coordinate 73,951,513 of NC_139720.1, forward strand.
GTTGCTAACACAGTTTTTATTAGATATTCTGATTCAACTAGCAGAAATTAAAGTGTTTAAGTTTTGAAAATGTGGTGATGAGAGACAAAGAAAGCTGTATGTTTTCCTATGGCTTTCATTAGGGATGTGAAGAAGTGAGTGCAGCTTTGAAGGTTCTCAAGGCATTCAGGGCAATGTAGCTACACTTTTTAGGCAGCAAGGAGCAAGTAGAAATAATAATCTTAAAATTAGGTAAGATGCTTTACTTTTTTTAAACGGTGTTGTAGGTATTATTCCAGCCATAATTTCAAACATAGAAAGTAAAAGATCCTCCACTGGTATTGCTTTGCTTGTAGCTATTAAAGGCAGCTGATTTACATGACCTTTATACTGGCTGTAGGAAACACTCTCCTTCTCCAAGCTCATTTGTGTTTCTAGCGATGTTAATAAGAGCTGTGTTGTTAAGCATGTGAATGAGAATGGGGCTGTTGTAATTCATACACTTGTATCTCCAGCTAGAGTCCAAAGTCAGCTCTAATTTCATATAACAGAAAAATCAGCTTTCACTTGTACTACTGTTCTCACTTTAGTGCAGAGAAAGCACAGATGTTTAAAGATCCTTTCCGGACAATGTGTAAATAACTTGTAAAACAGACAGAAAAGAGGGCTCTCTACAGCCAATTTCTTTTGCTCCTTTGCTTTTGTTAAGATGTATTAATACGTTGGCAGAATTTCCCCCACCTGATATTTCAAGAGTTTTGTAATTCCCAAATCAGAGAGGATGAGTGAAACAGTCTTGTGAGCTGTCCTGAGTTCAGTAATGTTTTTCACTGGATATGGGTTTTACAAATCCCTTTTCTACATCGTGTATTTCTTACAGGCCGACTTCGCAGCAGAGTCTTGGCTTAGTTCCTGACCCAGCTCTTTTTACTAGGTTGAAAAAGACACGTACGGCCACACAGTGCCAAGCGTCCTTAGCTCTGTTTGATCTTGGTAGCTGTTCAGAACCTATTCAGGAGTATCTAGGAAATATATGTCGCCCTATAGATTCTCTCTGTTTATAACCCTAAGCCTAGTTCTCTGTCTCCTTTATAAAAGTAGTAATCATAATAATATCTGGATGTTTTGTAAAGGATGAGGTGAGATGCAATTCATCCATGTTTGAGAAATTCTTTGGGATCCCACAAAAAAATTGGACTCATTAGGACTCCCTTTATTACTAGTGCTTTATTGTGACTGGTGCTTCCACTTCCCTGTGGAAAAGGTTATAACTAGATCAATGGTTTTCAGCATGACCTGAGGGGTCTGGGGGAAGTAACAAAAGGCTCAGAAGGTCTGGGGAAAACAATTATATTATTGCTATGCTTAAATTTATTGTCCTGGTATTAACATGTGCACTGGCAAATTTCAAGGGGTACACAGACTGGAAAAGCTCTGTTGTTTTTCATTAAGGTTTTAAGGCCACATAGTGATATTATAATTATTGTTAGTTAAACTGGGCACTTAGAAAAGACGTTTCTTTTATACAGAGGGTTCCTTTACTTCCCTCTGTCGATGCTCAGAGAGGTCTGAAAACTGTTGGAAAGGAGTGTTACATTGCATTTCAAGCCTCTTTTCAGTAAGAGAGCAAAGTACAGGAGAATTCAGCTCAAAGAGGCCACGCATGAGTTTTGGGAGCTGCCTCTGAGCCAAGTGGCTCAGTTTTTGGGGACATTTCTTTAGGATGAGAGAGAGGAATTCTCTGAGCCAATCTGAGTGGCACCTGGGTAAGCAATAGACTTTGCAACAGACTTTACTACACAGAACCCCGCTGCTTTACTGCCATCCTTATTGCCTCCAGTCATGTCCCACTGGATTTAGCACGCCCGGCCCCTCCACATACGCAGAACAAAGACTGATATGAAATAGGAAAGAAAGGAGGAAGAGGAATATATCAGGGGAAGACAGTGCAGTTTAAATGTTGAACAGTGGCATCCATGTGACACTGAAATAACAATTGGTGGACAACAAACAAAAATCCACCTAGGATAATAGGCAATCAAACTGCTGGTGAAAATCAAGCTCATTTGGAAGATGATTTGTTAGTGTTGTTTGTGAAGGATGATTTGCAACTGCTGTGTACTTTTTTCTTTGCATGAGCAGGAATATGTTATATTATACATCTGTGATAATGTTACATCTCACAGGCAGAGGAAAGAAATGAGATAAGGGACAGGAGGGACACCAGTAGATTTTATTATTATTATTGGTTAGAAAATGAGGAAGATGGAATTTGAACATATTCACTATTTTTTACCAAGATTTTTGAAGTGTACATTTTCTCCCTCTGTTATTGTTGTAATGACAAATGGGAATAGTAAAGTGGTTTAAACCTTGAAAGCATGTGTAAGTAATCTTAAAGTAAAAATCACTACAGTATGTAGGTCTTAGAAAACAAACCCAGTAAAATCAGCAGAAATCCAAGGTCATCTCAAAGAATACCTAAAGCTTTATGTAATTGTGAAGATGTGCAACTAAAGCAAACCAAAACAACCATTTCCTTTTCCTTTCCCATGGCATTGTTCAGTAATCATATATTACAGGACGTATGAGAACAAATTAAATTACACATACTGACTGTGACATTTTTTTTCCAGTCTTCCTCCTCCTGATTTCAGCAATGGTCATTTTTATAGTCTTCTGGGTTGAGCTTTCTATCTTGGGTTGTTGATTACAAGATGAGTGGTTCGTAAAACCAGCCACTCACTGGCAGCCATGGTTAGACTAAGGATGAGGCCCCAGGCCTGACACGTGTAAAGCTGCTTTAGTGATGAATGTGCAGTTCCAGCATTAGCAACCGTTTCAGCAGGGACTGAGGTGGGGTCAGGAAAGTGGATATAGCCATGTTTTGATCCAGTGTTTCGTGTCCCCAGAGGCGACTGCTTCACCTCGAGTGCTACAGGTGGAGGTGGAAGTGGCAATATTGTTCACATCAGCCTACTGCAATGCAGAATCACCACGGGAGCTGATAGTTTCCTCCCTGTTAAAGAAGGCCCCATCAAAGGGAACAGACATTTCTCTCTTGTTGATGATAGAGGATTTGGCCAGTTCCTTTCCACAAAATCTCTTCTTTTCCTCTCTGAAGGATGATCTCATTGTTATATGTCCTTTCAAAGCTGACTTTGATCAGTGCTGTGTACAGTCAGGTTCATGGATGTATGCTGAGAAACTGTTATGCCTGCCACTCAGTGCAGTGTTCTGACCTTAATAATTTTGGCACTCCAAATCCACAACCCCAGCATACTCAAATTAAACTTTTTTTTTTTTCTCCCTGGCTGGCTGTACTTTATTCATGTGAACTATAATTTTCTGCTGCTCCTCTTCCACACTGTAAAGATTTTCAGCTTTTATAGATTTAAAAACTTATGGTGTGGTTTATTTCAGAAGGGATGTTGAGATTTAATGAAAGGAGCTTGCCAAGGTAAAAAGGAGCAAAATGACCTGGCCTGTTTGTTTTAGGAAGAACATTAACAATTCACTATGATAAATGGAGCCAGGGATTAACAGTGTAATGACATTAATCTCTATCGATTTGTACCAGAATTATACTGCCTTTCCTTACTGCATTTTCATGTTTGGATTCATACCATAAAAGCTTTATTGTCACAGATTCCAAAATGATTTTATGCTTTCTGTTCCTCATCACTTGATCATCTGTTGGGCTTGGGAGAGGCCATACACTGAATTCTGTGTGTCCTGGGTGGTACGCAGAACACTTTGGAGTCTAGAAGCTCAAGGACAGAGAGTTTGAAGTTCCAGTCCGATGGCCATAGCTGTCCCTAGTGCTACATGTCCTGAGGCCCCCTGGCCCACGTGATGCCACTTCTGCTAGAGACATTATTTACCACAGGAAAATGTGGTTGGCTATGCCTGCATCAGTTTTCTTTGCCCCTTGACTTCTTTCTTCTTGGCATATGTTTTATTTATTTTGTTTCACTTTAGTGCCTATATTTAATCCAAATTTTTCAGTGATTTTCACCTTTATTTCCTTCTCTGCTTGCTTCAGTTCAGGTTCTTTATGGTGAGATCAGGAGATCTCAGATTTTTCCTGATGTCTGCCTATGCTAAGCCTACAGTAGCTTTCAGTTGTCCCCCATTACTAGAAAGCCCTAAATTTAAAATTAAAATGTATTATCATCCTACTCAGACCTACTGCTATCCTCCTTTTTCATTATTCTGGTTTATTAACATTTGAAGGCCTGAGAAGAATGCAACATGACAATAGAGGACCTTGTAATGTGACGGCTCGGATGCAGACGCAGTAGGCAGAGCATCAGAAGATTAGAAATGGTAATACTTGTCATTAGGAGTTCTGCAGTCAAGTAATGTTAGGTAGGAACTCAAAAGCATAATTTAGGCACTCAGATTGTAATCTATATGGTGTGAAAATAATTATGTCAAGCCATGTGTTTCACCATCAGGCTATCCCCGGGATGAATCCCTTAGATTGATCTTCATTTTGAGTTCTTGTGATGCAGACACAGAGTGCAAGGCATCAGTGAGTACAGTGTAGAGTGGGGCCACTAAGTGCAACTTGTACCTGCTCTCTTCTGCAACTGTAAAGGAAGCAGAACCTCTGAATTCTGGGTTTGTGGAGTACAGTTACACATCCTTGTAAACAGTGCTCAAAGTGCTGCAGCGCTGAAAAACGCCAGGCAGGGCAGAGAAAAGTTTTCAGTAGGTACAGATGAATACCCATTTTTTTCACAGCTCACTGGTAAATGTCACCACCATTAGACAAGTATGTTTTGACTGTCTTCAGTGCTGAGTGCATACATTTCCTATCCATGTCTCCAGGAGATTTGTGGGCATTGAACACCTTGTTTACGATTTTCCTTAGGGAATTTGTCATTATATAAAGCAGTAAACATCAATTTTGTGAGGATTACAAAAGCAATCATGCTTTAACTAGCACTAGTAATATACAGAGTTTGAAAAAATTATAAACTCTTACATTTTTTTCCCCCAGTTCAGTCCTGTCTCTGCTCTTGGATGTTACCTAGCAAGTCTGGGATCCTCATACTGAGTATGGCTTGTTCTCTGACTGTTTTTTTTTCTTTCTTTTCCTTTTTTTTTTTTTCTTCACCCGTACCTGCTGTTTCTCTGTATTTGGAAGCATGACTTTGCTCCTCAACAGGCTCACGCTACTTATGTTTCTCAGGCTGTTTTTTTTTTGGGCTCCAGCTTCTACATTGGCTTTCTTTTTAATGGGAAGTCTACAGGCAACACCCACTCCACGCTTTCAGTCATTCCCCTGCAGATATGGCCAGACTGTTTTTCTCAGTCTTTGGCCACTCCTTTGTCCTAAGTGAAACCATTTGAGTTGGAGCCACCAAGAAGCAGCAGCCATTTCTTGTCTGCAGGCTGAATGGTGCATGGAGAAATGCCGCCAGTGTAGGACAGGCTGAGGCACTTGGTGACATAGCAATCTCACAACGTACACTAGAGCTCTGTATAGGCACAGTCTCCTGCATCATCATGCACAGCAAATGCTTCTGTATATCTCAGCATTTAGAAATCAAGGGCTTCTTAAGTTACAGCAATTTAAAAAGGCTGCTGCAGAAGATCACTTCAAAAAAAACTGTCTTTCCTAAAACATGGGAAACTGGGAATACTAGTTCAGAAGCTGAGGTGAAAAAGGTAGCAGATTTGTTTTAATGAGCATTAAAAACTGTCAGTCATTTAAATTCAACTTGTAGAATCAATCCCTCTCTAGCTAGGTTAAACAAGCATCTGTGGGGGAATGTCTAGATATACTTGAGTGCATTTGAGCCTGGCTCTCAGCAAAAGTGCAGAGATGACTGCGTAAGGTCCCTGGGACCCAACATTTCCTATGTTTCTGTTTCTTTATTTGCATAAACACTGTATATTGATCTGAAAACTGTACTAGAACATATCCAAAATTCTTTACTAGGTTATATCCTGGCTTCACTTCCACCCTAGATCATTATATTTTTAATACTGTAATTGACATAATTAGAATTATTGATTCCATTTCAAATGAAGCAATTTAACTATAAATGTGCCAAGAGGCTAAAAAATAATCAGTCTACTGTTGCTTTGCTTGCATGAATGATTCTTCATCCAGAATCAGCAGGGGCTTTTTTGTTTCGTTTTGTTTTTTGTTTTTTCCATTCTTTGGTTTGGATCATTTACCACTGAGTAAGTATTGTCCCCAGCTTGTATAATTTTTTGGATTGCTTGGTGTCAAAGAGAAGATGAAAGGTATAAAGTGAGATTGTTAAAATAATCTCTGATACCATCCTTGGAGGGACACAACACACCTGAAATGTAGAACAATTTGCAGTTTTAGTGCATGCTTCCCCAGTAGGAGGTTGTATGGTAAAATTTAAAATAGTGTGAGTATAATCCAGATCATGGAAAGTGGAACAGAAAGACATTCTGCATGGGAAAATAAATTTTAAAATTACGTTACTTTTTGCCTACATGAGGCAGAAAACTATAGTATTTAGATGGCATCATTTGCAAAAAACACTGCATTTGAGTAGACATGCATGTTCATGGAACAAGGGCTTTGAATAAATGTGAATAACACACAAAGAAAATCTTGGTCTCCAGAGCAGAAGGGACAGATTTGAGCCTACAGGTTTTAACAAAATAAAAAAATCTACAAGAACCTTTTATTCAACATATTGATTACCAAATTCTCATTTTATACCTGTACACAGCAGCATGTTTTATTTATTTTTTTTTCCACATAAAGCTTTAGGAAAGTTCCTGGCTGGCATTTCTATGTAATACTTGAAAAGAATGGAAGCAGCAGCCAGTGTTACTATAGGTCTCCCTGGAGAAAATGCCCAATCAATTTATTCTGGCGGTGGAAAAACAGTGGAGGTTCTTTCAGTACTGCTCATACTGTAAAAGTAATTTTTAACTATATTTAGCAGGGAAAGATTTTTTTTTCTTGGTACATCTTAACTAAAAGTCTGAAGCTTATTTTCAGCTTACTACATATTTCCAGTACAATGTGCTGTTCTTTCTAAAAATACAGGATTGGAGGAGAACAGAATGTTTAGTACCACTTAACCGGGAGTCATCTGTGTGCATAACTCCTGCTACAAATATCTTTCTGAGAGTGCTGTTTGGAGCTGCTGATGTAGCTGGATTCATGGCTCAACAAAGGTTCAGTGTGGACTGTGAAACAAGCTCCTGCTTTCTTAAGGGGCTGGGCTTTAAGTAGTGGCTGAATAGTGAAGGAGAAAGGCAAGGAGTGGAGGATTGCAAGGATGCTTGGTTTGTGTGTCACTGCCACTGCTATACAGCATCTTCTTTTGTAATGCTGTCATATATGAACTTGGCATTTCTCTTGGCATGACATTTGGAGGCAGTTCCCCCCTTCCCTTCCCTTGCTAAATTTATATGGATGTATGGCCAAGGAGAGATTTAAAAGGCCAGAGATACACTCTGTCATTTTTAAAATCAAATAATTTTTTTTATGTTACACTGACAGTAGTATTCGAGGGAAGATTGAGAAGGATAGTGACATATTGCATTGCATTGCCTATTTTTATGCCTGTTGTTTTCCTGGAATGGAATGTTCTTAAAATACAAATATCTAGTCCGTTTTCAAAATGCAATATAAAATCTGAGTCAGAAATAACATATATGTTGAGTCTTTTAGAAAAATGGTAGTTTGACAAAGAGAAATGTCAAAAGTTATTCTACCCTCTGCTGATTTTTTTTGTTGTTGTTTATTGTTTTTATGTGATCCTTTGGAGGAAAAATATTATAGAAATATGAAACATTTCTTTCATGAATCTCGCTGGTTTCCTGCACAGATCCAAACTTTTAATTTCTAGAAGATTAAACTAGAAAAAAAAAATCCTTGTATTTGAAGAGCAAGTTTTGAGTTTTAATTAGTAATATTTAATTAGTATGACAAAATTGGTCAAAGACAAAGTCAGGAGACATCTACTAAGGAGCTGATGCAGTTATTACTTAATTACTGAAATGATACTTAATGTGTCAGGCTCCATTATACAATTTTCTTGTAAAAAAATATAATAAGAAGTACTCAAAATAATAAAGAAGTAATCCCTATACAAGTACACATCAGTTAAGTGGTTCATTTTTGCATATACGTGCATATATATATACATGCATGCACATATATACAACGTATATATATAAATATGTATGTTCTCATATATATGTGTCTGTGTATGCATTTATCTCCTTGATTTCATTATTTTATGTCTGTTACAGTGTTTCAGCTTGTTTACATTTGTGTAAGTTAGAATGTAAATTTAAATTGCAGTAGCTAACAGGTATGGTTACACATGTAGACGAGACTTTTGTTTCCTATAGAGATGTTATGAGAAATATAATGCACGTTTTCACACTTTTCCTTGAGTTTCTATTCCTTCACTTTTTGAAAGTCATTTTACCTCACAAGTATATAGAGATGTTTCTTTCAAAAATGTGTCAAGAGAAATTCGATGTGTTGAATGAGGCTGTGTAGGGTGAGCACAGCAGATGCTGCTAACTTGTCAGTTCTTAGCATGCTTGTTAATAATTACATTGCCTAAAAACAGGGGACTCTGAGAGTATTTAACTACAAGCCAGCACTGCAGGGATAATATACCTTTGCTGTTTCATGTATAATCCCTGTGCATTTTAATAGTAGTCCAAATCTAATATGAACATATTTCTTAACTTTTTAATGGAGTAAGGTCTGACCCTGAAGTACTGCAATTTTAACCACCCCGGTGGCAGAATCAATGTAACCCTGTCTAATGTTCCTTGAATGTTCACATGTATCACTCTTTGGGAGAAAAAAATGCAGATGGAGCTGGTAAAGTTCCCGTCTAATTGCAGTTATTGATGAAATTCTGACTTCAGCAGAAGCAGAACAGGGTCCAGTTGCAAGATATAAGACATAGCTAGTGCTTTCATTGATTACAACCTCCCAATTCAGCCCAAGTCAAACATTTCAGTCTTTCCTACAGCTTGATTTAATTTGTTTAAATGTCGTGTGCAGAAGCGGTGGGGGCTGTTGGCTTCTTGACAATCTTGTTGGCATTTGATCAAAGTTGAATGTTGCTTGCACTCATCACAAAAAAAAAAAAAAAAAGGAGTATTGAAAGGTAGGACTGGTGCAGAAAATGTTACCGTTTAATGTGTAGTTACAAAAGTCCCCCCCACCTCCTCTGTGTCACTTAACCCCAATTTAGATGAGGAAGTGATTTGACACCTGCCTGCTGTAAAAGATAATCAGTTTATTTCTGTTCAAAGACTGTGGACAGCCTGCTGTGTTCTTGACTTCAGTTTCTATCAGAAACAGAAGAAACAACAAACTAGTAGGAGAGAAAACAGTGAACCCAGTCAGCCTACAGAAGATGGAGGAATGTCCTCAAAACTTTTGCCAGCTTACAGTTACTTTCCCACTCTCAACTCAGATAGATAGCACAAACTTGGAGAATGGTTCACTCTCCTGTCAGACTATTTTGCTGTTTTCTTCAGTACTGCTCACTGAGTTTAGGCTGAAAGCAGCACAATAACCACTGAGATAAAATACAGATTACTTAGCATTTGGGTGAAAGGGATAGATGATCTTTTTCCCCATAAGGAATTCAATTAATTAGTAAAAGGTTTTCCTTAAAAAAACAAACAAACAAAAACATAAAATTATACTTTTTTTTCTGATTGACCTTAATCAGAAATACGCCTTTCTGAATATTATAGCTGTTGTTCCATTAACTTCTAAACTATTTTTGATTTTTCTTTCTCATCATCATCAAGGATTTAACTCTTCTTCTTTCTTTTGTCTTTTAAATATCCACATTTTTATCCGTATAAAATGATTAAGAGTAATTGGCACCTTGAAGTCCTGTACTTATTAGCTCTCATTGATTCAAAATCAGTTTGCATTTGAAAAAAACAAACAAACAAAAACAATGTTCTTAAACTATAGAACTTCAACACCATCTTGCCTTTTGCAAATAAAGTTGAGTTCTTCTCAATTACATATCATCCACAAAATCAAGTTAAAAAACAAAGGCCTGATTGCTATTATGAGAACACAGCAGTGATTGCACTGAATCAGACTGGATATTCATCCATCTCAGCTTCCTGTCTGCATCAGCAGCCAGAAGTGAACATGTAGGGACAAACAGAAGAGCAAGACATGTATATGGAATGTTTTCTCTAAGACTCCCCAACCACCAACTGTTTAATCTTAGGTTTCCTAAGCCAAATGTAGTCTTCATGTATTTAGATGCTCTCAGTGTCTTTCTTTACCATGAACATGTCTAGTTTTCCCTAATCCCCTGCTAGCTTTCGGCAGCCAGTGTCCTTTCACAAGGCCCTTCCATTTTGAAGCTGGGTCCCACAGGTTTCATTTGACAGCCTGTACTGGCTGAGACACAAATGATGCGTCTTTGCATACCTTCTCCAAGCTGCTCAAGATTCACTAAACCTTTATCATATTCAGCTCCTTTCCAAACTGTCAGCTCCTTTCCAAACAGGAATCATAATGTTCGTCACTCTTTGCACAAAAAAAAAATATTCCTTACCTCTGTTCATGATGTGATGCTGTTTCAGTACCTTATTGATCTCTGAATTTTTTCCCGTCCTAACAGTAACCTTTTGTGATGATAGGATCAGAACAGTATGCAGTACTCAGGGTGCAGAATGTCAGGACTTGCTTCTTCAATCTATAATCTCCTTCGTTTGTGTTTCTCTAACATATAGAGAATGAAATCGATTACAGAAGAACCTCCCCTTCAATTGGTTTTCTAATTCAGGAAAAACAAACAAACAAACAAACAAACAAACAAACCCACCAGGGTCAAATTCTGAGAACTTGAAGGAAGGGAGGGGGACTCAAGGTTCCTTAGGAAGAAGAAGAGGGAGATTACTATTGAGGAGAAAAGCACAGTAGAAAAATGGAAAAAGTGAAAAACAGAGCGATTATAGATTGCTTACTGTTGCACACTAAAAAGAATATATTTTCTCTTCTTTCCTTCTTGCAAAACTTACATTTGGAATAGAAATGGTCTAAAAACCTTTCTTGAGCTTCTTTTAGATTTGTTTTCCCTTTAATCCTTTTTTAATACAGAGGATTATTTTTTTTTTTTTTACATTAAAATACCCACAAGCTGGGATCTGTGTTTTTTCCCTCTAGTAGGCAACTTTAAGAACCAGCCAAAGTACCCACTGGATAATATGAAATTTATAAAGTTAGAAACTGAGTGGTTTGCTAAAAGAAGAAAAAAAGCTCAAAAAAACTCATCATGCCCATATTTATTAACATGCCAAGATGGCCTCAGTGAAAGGAGGAGGCAATCAAATGAAAAAAGCACCTCAGATGTGCACAGGCATGAAACAGGAGCATATCAGGATTCTCTGGAATATCTGCTAAAACATAGCTCCCTCGAGCAAAGCCATGGCTCTGTGCTTTGAAAGATAACCATACAGCCAAATCTCCTATTAAATGGATAAACCCTCAAAGATAAAGATACACCTCTAGGTTGGTCTTGCTGAGCTTATTATTTTCCAGTTCCACTCTGTCCTCACTTGACATATTTAGTCGTGTGAGATGCTTTTCCTGATGTCTGGTCTTCCCTGCCAAGTTTTCAGAATTAGGACCACAGTTGGAAGCCTGACAAATAATTTCATTTTATGAGCAGCATTTCTATAGAGTCAATCCACAAAAGAGACACGATAATTTAAAATATCCATTTTGCTTTAATTTATTTTACATACACTTGTCCAGCTTTTTCTAAAAAGTGTTGAGAACCTGTCACCCAAAACAAAAGCACCATGTGCTATTTGTTAACTGATTCAGCATTCTGATAAAGCCTGGATCTTATGCACTGAGACAGAAATTCAGCATAGAAGCTGTTCCCTTTAAAACAGTGCTTGGAGTGTTCCCAACAGAAGTTGTGCAGATACTTTCCCTGATTTTATTGTTCAGAAGCTGATGTTATTTTTGATTCATAGAAATATGAGAGGCAAAATATAGAGCCCAAAGTATAATTAGTCAATTCCAGTATCCGTATACCTTTTAAAATATGATTTTGTGAGAGATCTTAATTAATTCATTGTATTCCAGATTCCTAAATCTTATGTTATGTTCAGACATGGGAGCATGTCATTCCCAGGGGTTGTCTCTGATGGCTGAAAGTAGTGACACCCAGAAAAAGAGTCCTGCAGGTCTGGTCCTTTGAGAGGATAACATGGTGCTGGAAGTCACTAGTATAGCCACATAATATAAGGAGCATATTGAGAAGTTTAGTCTAGAGCCTTTGAAATGGTTTTAGTGAGGAGAAAAGGGAGGGCTTGAAGATCACTACAAGAGCACTGTAAGCAAAGTTAACTACTCTTGTGAAAATATATATATATATGCCCCGCCCCCACCAACAAAGAAACAAACAAACAAACACCCCCAAACTAGGATGCTGTACTGTGACTTGCAGCTCTCTGAAAGACAGTGCTCCTATTTCTGATGTGATCTGGATTTGTGCGCAAAGTATATTGTGAGACAGCCCTGAGAGTTAAAATATTTCATTAGAGGTCAATCATTAAGACAGTAAGACCTACATGGATGCTTTCAAGGGTACTTATCAAATGTGCATTTTTGTATACATGGACTAGCAATGGACTGTATGAGCTAGGTCTTCTAATAGCTGAAAAATAAAGGATCAATAACAAAACCAATGTTTCCTGATTTGGTGGTTCTAAGTTCCTTGTACTGGCCATTAGCTAGCATTTTTGTTTGTTTGTAGTAGTTCACGAGAGGAGTTTTTAAAACTGTTTTGTGTTCTTTCTGAGTTTTCCTGCAACTAGCAAAACTCTATAATGAATAAAATATGGACATATCACATCTCAAACAAACAAAAATCCCACAAATAAACATACCTCTATGTTATTCTGAGTTGCTGGTAAGACAAACATTGCAATGTTGTGTGGTTGTCTTGTAACAAACTGTTTGTTTGTTTGTTTGTTTTTATCACATAATATTAGTATTTTATAATAGCACTAACAGTTAATTCTGTGTTTTAAGCACTGTAAGAAAACTTGGGCCCAGCATCATGAAAGCCCTTAGGACTTTGGAATTCAAGATCCCCTCTCTGTTACTCCAGGACATGGTGTTCTTGCAGAGATGTCATAAACTGACAAACATTGCCAGGCATTGTCTCTACAGCTGTGAACGGTGTATGAGTATTGATCCTTAGGGAGTCCAAATTGGCTTCAGTTTACTAAAGTCACCTGAATTTTGACAATTATAAACCATACGTAGTCCTTAACGCTCATGCATAATCCTTCAAATGTGCATGTAGTTACTGATGATCCACAGAAACATTAGTCACTGTCACCACTTGCAGTAATTGAAGTCCTGGTCCATTTTGATACGCAAATGTTAGAAGGGTGAAATCCAGAAGCCTGAAAAGGTTATGACTCACCAAGAATGAGTAGGGACTGAAATACAGGTTTTGAACAGCAGCATCAGTTAAAACGCTGCTTGGAAATTTAGTTTCATTGTCCAGTTTGAGTATACAGCATATAAATGAAGCATTGCCAGCTGTGGTGGCAATACTGTCTGTCACACAATACTTGACTTTATTTTTGAAGTCCTAGCTTTTGGAGTCATGTGACTGTGTAAATTCTTCACTCTAATTTGTATGAACAATTATATTTCTAGTGCTTACTCCTGAAAGTCTGGCATCTCTCCTATAGAATGAGTGATTAGAAGGGGGAAAAAAGTCTTGATCATTTATTGCTTTTCAAGTCTCATATTTTAAAATCCCTTTCATGATTTGTTGGTTTTACAGTATCTGAACATGTGAGTTCTGTCAATATTCTGGATTTAAATTAAGTGACATAGTGTTTGCTTGTTTGTTAAATGTGTTCATTTGCATTCACTACTAGAGACAGTTCAGAAATATTTGAACAGTGATATTACTGGTGGAGTCCTCTTAGAAATCTTGTGCAGTTTTTGCACTGCAGCATGTAAAGGTGTCTCAAACTGGAGATGCAGCCAATGGAACAATATCTGGTAAAATGGAAGGAAGGCTGTGGGTTTCTTTCTCATCCCTCTGTGGTAAGGAATGACACAGTTGTAGACCCTGCACTCTAGCTGCCACTACAATTCCAGTTACTTTAGCACAGTGATGGGAAGTTATGGCATAATAACAGCTGAGCTTCAAACTGTTCCAGGAACACCTGAAATGGTATTGATGGGCTTGTTAGGGATGTGAAGGTTGGGGGCAGCTTGGGATGCAGCGACCATGAGATGGTGGAGTTCAAGATGGAACTTGGTGGAAGAAGTAAGGCTAAAAGCAGGATTGCTACCCTGGACTTGCGGAGAGCCAACTTCGACCTCTTCCGGGACCTGCTTGGGGGTATCTCATGGGCTAGGTTGCTAGAAGGCAAAGGTGCTTGTGAGAGCTGGGCAATATTTAAACAGCACTTCTTCCAAGCTCAGGATCGGTGCATCCCTAAGAATAGGAAATCGGGGAAGGGGGGCAGGAAACCTGCGTGGATGAGCAAGGAGCTCATTGATAAGATCAAAAGGAAGAGGAAGGTCTATGAAATGTGGAAAAGGGGCCTGTCCTCTTGGGAGGAGTATAGGAGTGTTGTCAGGGCCTGCAGGGATGCGACGAGGAAGGCTAAAGCCCACCTAGAGATGAGACTTGCAAAAGAGATAAAGGATAATAAGAAGGGTTTTTTTAAGTATGTAAACAGTAAAAGGAAGACTAGGGATAATGTGGGTCCCTTGCTGAACGAGGCAGGTGTCCTGGTAATGGGAGACGCCGAGAAGGCGGAGATACTGAATGCTTTCTTTGCTTCAGTCTTTGCTTCAAGGACTCCCCCCCCAGGACTCCTCGATCCTGGAGGGAGGAGAAAGGGTCTGGGAAATGGAGGGCTCCCCCCTGCTTGACAAGAGAGTGGTTTGGGAGCGTCTGAGTGGGCTCAACGCACACAAATCCATGGGTTCCGATGGGATGCATCCATGTGTGCTAAAGGAGTTGGCAGAGGTGATAGCCGAACCACTCTCTATCATCTTTGAAAGGTCCTGGAGAACAGGAGAGGTGCCTGAAGACTGGAGGATAGACAATGTCACTCTGGTCTTCAAGAAGTGCAAGAAGGAGGATCCGGGAAACTACAGGCCAGTCAGTCTCACCTCTGTCCCTGGAAAGGTGTTGGAACAGCTTGTTCTGGATGCCATCTCCAAGCAATTGGAAGAGAAGAATGTTATGAGGAGTAGTCAGCATGGATTCACCAAGGGGAAGTCATGCTTGACCAACCTCGTTGCCTTCTATGATGGCATCACCAGCTGGGTAGATGGGGGGAGAGCAGTGGATGTCATCTACCTTGACTTTAGCAAGGCTTTCGATACTGTCTCCCTTGACATCCTGCTAGCAAAGCTGAAAAAGTGTGGGATAGAGGAGTGGGCAGTAAGGTGGGTTGAGAACTGGCTAATTGGCCGAGCTGAGAGGGTGGTGATCAGCGGCGCAGAGTCCAGCTGGAGACCTGTGACGAGTGGCGTTCCCCAGGGGTCGGTGCTGGGTCCGGTCTTGTTCAACATCTTCATCGACGACCTTGATGAGGGAATAGTGTCCACCCTCAGCAAGTACGCCGAGGACACAAAGCTGGGAGGAGTGGCTGACACGCCAGAAGGCTGTGCTCTCATTCAGTGAGACCTGGACCGACTGGAGAGCTGGGCAGGAAGAAACCAAATGAGGTTTGATAAGAGCAAGTGTAGAGTCCTGCACCTGGGAAGGAACAACCGCATGTATCAGTACAGGCTGGGGGATGACCTGCTGGAGAGGAGCTCTGAGGAGAAGGACCTGGGGGTCCTGGTGGACAACAGGTTGACCATGAGCGAGCAGTGTGCCCTGGTGGCCAAGAGGGCCAATGGCATCCTGGCATGCATTAAAAGGAGCATGGCCAGCAGGTCAAGGGAGGTGATCCTCCCCCTCTACTCTGCCCTGGCCAGGCCTCACCTCGAGTACTGTGTCCAGTTCTGGGCTCCCCGGTACAAAAAAGACAGGGATCTCCTGGAAAGAGTCCAGCGGAGGGCCACTAAGATGGTACGGGGCCTGGAGCATCTTCCTTATGAAGAAAGGCTGAGAGACCTGGGTGTGTTCAGCCTGGAGAAAAGAAGGCTGAGAGGGGATCTCATCAATGTGTATAATACCTGAGGTATGGGAGACAGAGGGATTTGGCCAACCTCTTTTCAGTGGTTTGTGGGGATAGGACAAGGGGTAATGGCCACAAGATAGAGCACAGGAAGTTCCGCACCAACATGCGAAAGAACTTCTTCACAGTGAGGGCGACGGAGCACTGGAACAGGCTGCCCAGGGAGGTGGTGGAGTCTCCTTCTTTGGAGATATTCAAGGCCCGTCTGGATGCCTACCTGGGCAGCCTGCTCTAAGGAACCTGCTCTGGCAGGGGGGTTGGACCTGATGATCTTTCGAGGTCCCTTCCAACCCCTACAGTTCTGTGATTCTGTGATTCTGTGAAGTAACTGTATTTATTCATTGAAACATTCACATCAGATAATCTAATTACAGAACTTAGTCTCATCTGCCTTTAGGTTCACAAAAGCAATCCTCCAAGGTTAGTGTAGAGTTTTGACTATTTGCTGAACTTCTTCCCTAGCTTGTATCTATACAAATGCAAAAAGTGGAGGGAGAAATACGCAGTGTAGCACATCTTATTTGTGCAGAACCAGTTTGGTAATAATCCAGGATGCTGATCTCTCAGATCAAAAGTGGTGTAGAGTGAGAGTTGGACACTGGGTATGCTTTATAAATCTTTTTATTTTTGTGAAAAAATATCAGTGGGACAGCTCATCATAACTGACACCAGAACTCATTTAAGCCTGTAAAACAGGAGGCTATGTGTATATGTGTGTGTGAGATAGGAAGAGAGTCTCTGGACCTTGAAAGGACAAATAAGTTTTTGGTTCCAGTCCCTTTGGAGAGCCTCAGTTTATTTAAAGCCTGAAGTGAGCTGTGGGACTGCTTAGCTTGTTTTTGACTTCACAGAGCTGGAAGAAGCATTGAAGGAGTAGGATTTCTCTGTGTGTAGAGATGAGCCATACGGGGAGTTTGTGTAATACCTCCTTGTGGGGAAAGTATGAAGCAAGATTGTGATTCTCTGTTCCTTCTTTAGAAAGTTCCTCATTATAAGGCTTCTCTGCTCATGGGAAAGACGCCACCCTCTGCCATGCAGAACCAACCACCTTCTTAATAGCAGATACTCCATTATAACACACACACAATGTTTGGCTTCTTGCCAGGCTGTAATTTGTTTTTGACATCTATCTACTGACTAATGTGACAACCCACACAAGTATTTATTTCCAGAAGGAGGAATGTATAATGAGAGCAGTAGCTCTCCCAAGTTCTGAAGAGCCGGTTAATGAAAAGGAGGGGGAAAGAGCAGCCTCCCACCCTCCCTCCCAAACGACAGGTTTTTCAAAGCCCAAGCACCAAATTCAATAACTTTGAAGTTGGCCTTTTTTTTTTTTTTTTTTTTTTTAGCTACTCTTTTCTCTGCTGTAGCTTCACAGAAACTGGTATTTGTTCTTTGTTGGGCTTGGGGTATTTGGGGACTTAAAAGGGGTATGTTGCCAGAATGCAAACGGCTGACAGCTAGGCGAAAGGCTGGATTGTATGCTGCATTGCACATGAATACCACATGCTTCTGCACTCTCAGCCTGCTTTGCTATGTCTGATAAAAATACAGAAATCCTACAGAAACAAGGCAACCATCAGAAATTCCAGCCATACTAGAGGGCTGATAGCTCTAGCAAACCTAGCAGCTACTGCAGGTAAAACTCCTGAGCAATTCAAGTGAGAAACTTGGCTGAAGGCTTTAAGAGGAGCCTGGAGGCGGGGGGAGATTTAACAGTTTGAAGGGATGACCAAAGGAAATAGGGGATTTGCTATTTCATGAGAACATCATATCAAGGCAGGATGCCTTCTCTGGAATGTCAAGCTTTACCTGAAAATGAGTTATTAGACTAATTGTTTGAATGCTATTGTCATGTTATGTGCGATGTCAGACAAACTGAACTTAATCATCCTTTGTAGCTTCAGCATCCATAAATGGGACTGTGTTGGGTTTTCTTCCCTTCAGCTGTACTACTGCTGCTACAGGGTCTTTGCCTGGATGGGAATTCATTTAATTCCAGCATTGGTCCATAAGTGTGTTGTTAAATCTTCAAAGTCTGCATATCATGCATGTCACAGATACCTGGATGATGTGCTTATATTCTTTTAATTTGCTCCTAGTTATTATTACTACATGCATAGGTTTGAAAGCAAATTCAATGATAAAAGGGTTTGAAAAGCTATTTTACCAAAGAGCAATGCATCTTACTGAAAGTTTTTAACACAGTGCCACAGGCAAGCTTCCCTTTGACTCAGTTATTACGAATAACTGTTCATTGAATATAGACTTAGTGTAACTGAAATGGATTTTATTTACACACCATTAGCTAATGTAATGGGTTAATTTTATGTGAGGCAACCATTTCCTGGGAAAATCTCCTGACTTGAATCTAGAGAATTTGGCATCCATGTGCAATATTCCAAAGGCAACTTGCTGGTGAGTCCTCAGGCCCTGTTCATTTTTTTTCCTAGCATTGAACTGGGGTCAGGGACTGGTAGAGCAAGCATTTCATTTCCCAGGAGTACAAAGAGCTGATTTGGCCCAGACCTAGGCTGAAACAGTCAAAAGTGCCCCCTTTTCTTCTACACACTTCAGTGCCCTCTGTGGGTATGGGTGTTCTTATGAAGAAAAATGGAATCATCATCCCTCTCTTCTGGGAAAAGAACTTCTGGGTTAGCAGGCAGCTCTTCTATGTAGCTGAGAAAAAAGGCATAAGTAGCTAGAAGCTAAAGCTTGAAATAAGATGAGGATTTTTTTGACAGTGAAAGTCGTTAACCTAGTAAAGCAGTAGATGCTGTTACTTGAAATCCTTAAATTGAGGTTTAACTTTGTTTTTGGATTGGCTTCTGGGAAGAAATTGTAAGCTTCATGCAAGAATTTCAGAGTTAGGTTTTCTGGTTGGTGCTATGTGATCAAATAGTTACATAGTCCTAAAGCTTCCTTACACATTTTGCTGTGCATATAGTCATGCCAGACCACTGTGTGATAGCCAGCAGAATGAGATAGCCTGTGAGATGGGAGCCAGTGTTGGTCCAGAGGAGTTTTGGTGTACACCTGTACCAACAACTTCTGTCCCTTCAACAGATTTTCTGGAAGACATGCATTCCTGTACACGTCTAGTTAAGGCTTTTGGGGTTAGAACCTCTCTCACATCCAATGGCTTGAGGCACTGATGGACAATGAGCATGTAGGTAATGTTCTACACATCTGTCAGGCTTCTTCTAGCAGTCATTGTAAATGCTCTTTCATTGGACGAAATTTCCAGGAAAAATGGAAACAGTTTTGGAGTGCTTGGGCCAGTTTCCAAGGTAAATGTGACTGCTTTTCAGAAACAACACGTTCTCAAGGTGCTAATGAAGGTGTGAAACCTCCAGTCACTCTTGTCCACATGTTTTCAGAGTGAGAAACACAGCGAGAAGCCAAAGAAAACAAAAATGTTCTTGTAGCTTCCTGTTGTCTCCTGTTTTGGAAGTCAGATGTGGTGGCAGGCAACAGTTAAAAGCATTCCCTCTTCTGCAGACTGCTGTGAAAAGTTTGTTATTGCCCTTGAAAGACTTTTCTTTCTCACGAAAAAATGTATTTTTCCTGGCTGCTTGTGCTCCAGCAGATACATGCCTCTTGATATTGTAATATAATGCAATTCAGAGTAAAACTCAGTTGTCTTTTCTTACTGTACCAGGCTCAAACCTTACAGTATCTGTCCCATTCTTTATCAGTTAGTTGAAAGAAAACAGCTATTGTGAGAATATTTGCTTACGTCAACATGAAAAGGGTTAAGAAGTCAGCTTAACAATACTGCTTTGTAAAATTGTAAGAAATCTACTCTCACATAAGCAGCTGTTAGAAAGAATCACATGTAATTAAAAAAAAAAAGAGGTATCTAATTATAGTTTAGTCATGATGATGTGAGAGCAGATTTATGTTGCCACGAGCCAACTTTTGCTTGATTATGTCTTATTCTTGTGCTCTTTGCCAGGACACTGAGTTTGTTCAGATCTTTTTGCTCTGTCTCCTGCATAATCGTAAAAATCCTTATCAATAAGATCACACCCAAGCTTCATTGCTCAGCATGGGCAACCTTGATGGTGTCATCCTTCCTCCTAACCAAAATCGTTCCCATATTACATTGCAGCTTCTCGAGGAAAGCCAGAACTTTCCAAGTTAGGAGGGCTTCCATGCCAAGCCTTGCCAAAAGGCACATACATGTTGCCTGCGTCCCAAAGGGAACACATCTAAGGAGCCATTTTGCTCTAAGGCAGAGACAGCTAACTGGCAGCCTCAGACAGGGGGAAGGCAAGGGTGCCAAGCCTCAGAGGCAATTTTGTCCCCATCGTGGGGAATGCTGGCTGGTCACCAGCCCATCTGTGTGTGGGGGAGATTATTGCTGCAGGAGCATGGTGACAGCAGATCCAGATCGGAGGTGGCAGGAGATTTTGTGTCAGCAGATGTGTTATGCACCATCATGTGTCCTGAACACCCAGACAGGCAATGTACATACCCAAATTACCTGTCCTTGAGGTCAGTACATAAATTCTCTTGGTTTCATCTGATTCATGTTTTTGGCACAGATTTCCTAAGGCTGAATCCCCACCGAGACATCCCAATTTTATATGAGCACAACCCCCAAGATAAAGAACATTGTGTCTGCATGACTGAACATTATGCCATTTAGTTTTGGGGCTTGAATTCTCCAACTTTCAGCACCTAATAAGGATAATAAATGTAAAAGCCCACATGCCCAATGTCAGTGGGAAACCTATCAGGTCACCTATCAGGTGGGATGATTTGCCCCCTTAGGTGCTTGTCTCCTTCCATGGAAAGGCACTAACAGGATGTTCCCAGGGTCTAATACACACTAAGGAGCATGGGTCTCAGCTCACAGTGGGGCTGTGGGGTTCCCTTGAAATGACTGAGGAGCCTCCTGCTTTGCTACATGTTCAAGCTAGTTCTCACAATTGGTAGTGGAGGGAGCCTCATGGAGCTAGTCCGCCTGCCCTTTATAAAACATTGACCGGAGAGAAAGGAGTAGAATTGTTCATGTATTTATATGCCTTTAAATACATTCAATTTGATTTCTTTCTGCTCTCATGAACCAGGCCTAATTCTCCTGAAGTTGATGGGTTTTACTCCACTGAATGAGAGAAAAATAAAGCTCAGTGAGCATATAAACTAAAGCAGAAGTTTCTTCTGTCTCTGTAGTCCAGCAGAACTCCGAGCTGGAGGTACGGCAGTGTTGAATCTGCAGTTATCATGATCAGTGAAGAGGGAACTGCAGAGACGTACATCTTGGAAGATGAGTAGGTATCACAACTTCTGAGGCACTGTTTCCATCTCCTTGGCCCAATATGAATGTATGTGCCCTGTTACGTGTGCCATCTTTTGTTCATCCATGCCCTCCCCAGATAAGCAATCAACTAATAAACTTGTATCATGTTGAGTTTTTGAAAGGAAATGCTGATAAGCTCTTAAGTGCAGTGATGTTAATGGATGATACTGAAATAATAGATAGGAGGAGATTCAGTCATGCTTACCACTAAAATACATAGGAGCTTCACTTTCTTTCCAGCTTGGAAAAGTTTCCATTTACAGATTGCTTTTCCCTTGTATAGGATTAGCCACTGCTGAATTCAGCAATCTTTGTCTCTTGCCACTTTGTGCACCTTCACATTAAGACAGCATCACTGAAGCTGTACTTCTTCCTGTAACTTTTGGTTAAAAAATCAGATGTGTTTCCCTTTAGCCTTGCACAGCACTGCATTCCAGCATATCTTGCTTTTGGTTCCTGGAAAGACTACTGTCAAAAATTCTTAGGTTTGAATATCTTTCACTTGATGTCCTATTTCTTGAAAACAGCTCTTTCCTTGTCTGCTCTCTCCCTTTCCATTTGGATGATTTTTTTACTCATTTCTGTTGAGTTGGTTTTTTGATGGCTCTAGTTCTTGTGGTTTTGATTTCTCTTATCAGCATAAATCTCAGGGTGGTATTTGTTAGGGCTTATCTACAAGGGGATGTTAGTACATATTAAGCTGAAATGTGAATTAGGAGTACATAAGCTTTTTTGGTAAAAGTTGTTTGTAGAAAGAAATTGTTAGTAGAATTATTAAATATATTTTTATAATCAAGAGATTTATTTTCTTTGAAATGGCTGTTGAGGATATGGAATGTATTCCCTAGCAAGCTATAAATGCTTTAAGACAGGTCAAATTTTAGATCTGAACGACTTGACAGAGACCTATAATCCTCTAAGGGTTGAGAGGGTAATTTACTCTTTGTGTCCATGCAGTCCTTAGCCTCTCTGCTGAGTCTGCTTATTATTACTGGTTATGTTGTAGGCAGCTGTCAGCTGGAAACTGGACTGTTTCCACACAGGCTGCTGAACACCCAGCTGAAGAAAGTGAGCGTTGATTACTGCTGGAAGCAACTTGTTGGCCTTGTGGTGAAAGGCACTGTGGCTTTTTACTTGGTACCTTTAGCCAAGATGCATTGTCTTAATGAGCAATTCTGTGTGCTGTTTCTTTCTTTTATTCTTTAATCCCTTCTTTTATATTTTCCAGTTTCCTCACAGTCAATTGTGAGGTTACCAATGCCCATAGCTGCCCAAACGTCACACCAACCCTCTTTCTGAAAGAGTGCTTTTCCCTCCTGCTTGGCTCTGCCTCCTCCTGCGGTGCTGGCCCTGTTGTTCCTGCAGCTAGGGTGTTAGCTGAGGTGGGTAACTGGTCTTAGTTAAAACTTACATTATTTCTTTGCCAGACTAGCTTTAATTAGTAGGAGCTCCTGCTCTTTTGCACAGCTAGCTGAACGCTGATGCAGTCACGTAGAGGGGGCAGCACAGGAGGAGGATGAAGAAACCAGGAGATGGCTTTCTTTGGAAGCACTGCCGGTCTATATTGGAGTATAGTGTTGGGTAAAACACAGCCCATTCCCCTTACCTCCTGGAGAAGGTCATCATTATAGGGCTTTATTTTATTTTTCCACAGTTCCCTTAGAGGGTTTAGTTCTGAAAATAAAGGAATAAAAGCAGAGGTGAAAGCAGGAATAAAATAATGCAGGGCTGGATGCAGTCACGGTATCAATAGAGAAGCTGTGCAGAGAAGTACTTCTACCACGTTGAGTATCATTAATATCCTCACCTCCTGCTCGGCTGGAATACAGTGGAATGAGCAAAGCTTCATTTTGTACCTTATTTGCCCCACTCTTTTTCTACATCACATCTTTGTAATTCATACAACTGCCGGCTAATCTTGTCCCAGCAGGGAGGGTTACACCCAAGATGATTTTGGAGCATGGGAACTAGAACAAGGCCTACCTTTTTATTTCCCACTTATGGTCTGACCTATATTTGAACTTGGATCTCTAGATGCTGCATCACAAACGTGCCACAGTACTCCATGGCATGTCCTAATCATTGCCTTCTATTCTGACGAGATGTAACATGCTCCACTCTTCCAGAAGAAAAGTGGCTGCACTGCAGAACTAGAGAGCAGAGCATGAGATCTTTTACTGGCCATCCTATGATTTTTTGTGTTCAGCTTCTTTGCACAATAGCTTTTATCAGAAGAAAAGCTATCAGCTATGATAAATGTCCCAGGCAAAGGATCTGAGTGACTGATTGAGGTAGAGTCTGTAATAAGTGGCTATGATGTTTTGCACTCCGTATGACGCAATGGGAAATAAGGCCAAGAGGGCATTGTTTATTTGTATCCTTAAATATAACAAAGTTGTGACAAAGTTTGCTAAAGCTTTTCTTATTCTCTTCTTGCCTTTCTTTTGTGCCCTTGAATCCTTTCTAAGTATACGCACAGATCCGTGTCACTCTGTGTAGCTCCGTATATAGCCCTTGTGGTTGAAGTAACTAAGTGCTTTCCACTATCACAGCAAAAAATCAACATACAAAATGTCTGTCTTTCTCCTGTCTCTGTTTATGAGAGTAGTTTAAAAACTAGTTCGGATAGTCACCACTGCAGACAAGCATCTACATTTTTCAGATCATTTCTGTTTTATCTATGTGCTATGCAATCATCTCTGTCTTTATTTGTGGAGGTAAATGTAGAGTTACTGTATAGTGTGTCCTTGCTTTCTCCTTATCCATTGTGTTCATTTCCTGTTGGTGTTTTGAAGTGGGCCCAGTCTGTTCTTTCTCATTCTCTTCTCTAAATTCCATTTTATTTACTGCCATTGGCATGATCTGCATTATTTATTGCTCGTTACTCTCTCTTTGGCCTCTGGAATAATGGTTGTGAAGTCTTAGTTTCATTTTAGGATCTACACAGTCCTTCATTAGCAGATCCTTTGTCTCTTTTTAATATTCTTTGCCAACACTGCTTCTGTATACTTTTCTTTCCCTTATCTTATCATTTGAATTTCCATTAAGTTAGAGTGAAAGCATATCATTGCCTTGTTTCTTAAATTTGCCCAATATTTCCTACATCTGCTAATATATTTGTACAATGCAGTCGTTCTAAATAGTGTTTTTGGTTTTTTTTATGCATTCTCTGAAGTCTCATTAAAAGAAAAATGTTATATGCTGCATCCCCCTCTTGAAAAATGTTATATGCTACATCCCCCTCTTATTATGACTGATCAATTATCTGTATCTAGGCAAGTGGTATTATTTGTGGTTCCCAAACTGTAAAAGTTTGCTTTTGATTTTTCACATGTATGTACTTTCACAGCATTCTTTGTCAGAGTGCGGGGATTAAGGGGGAAATAATTTTTGTTTTGTTTTGTTTTTTAAATCTGTCTAAAACATCCATGTTGCTAGAGGAGCTAGATCATTGTATGCTCCCCATTTAAAAGATGGCTAATTGTACAGTGGTCTGGGTAGATGAGAGAGAGCTTTGGAGTTCCTGATTTCCAGTACCCTCTACTTCTGTAAGGGGGTATATTTGATCAGGTGATAGCCATTTGTCCAGGTTTTGAAAATTACCTTGTTTTTTAAAAAAAAAACAAACACATGACAAATGAAGTGGTGCAACTAAAGCAAATATGAAGGAAGGATGGAGTGAGGGCACTGTCTGGATGACCAAAGTTTTGGGTTTGTGTCGTAAAGGTTCAATTTCTGACTTCGACTTGTTATGTCAAGTGACCATGTCTCTCTGCCCCCAGTTTTAACTCGTGCAGCTTCTTTCCATGGGTGTACTTTGAGCTGCCACCTCTGAAGAGGTTTTCTTGGGTCAAAGGGGTTTCAGTGAATGATGTTGGGGTGCTCAGAGATCCTGGGAAAGGACAGAGAAAGTCTGTCATCCTCTGTATATTTATTAAGGTGTATCAGGAGGTAGGAAGTCTTGACAGTGGAAGTCCATTGTCAACTCATCCTTCCAATTTACACCTGCAAAGCACCTGGCACAATTCCCATCGTTCACATTCCACATAATAATTTATAGTAAGTTATTTTATCTTAGAGTGCAGGGGAAAAATCTCTCAGACTTGCCACTTTAACCTTTTTTGTTCATTGACAGTCTGAGCTCAGAGAGCTCTACTGTGAGTAACATGGTCCCTGTACATCTCCTTCCATTCTTTCCAGCTTCCTTGAGCACCTTCTTCCTCAGACTTGTAGCACCTCTTGTTACTAGTTATCAGTTGCATATTTGTCATCTCTGGTGCTGGGCTTTGCTGCATTTCTAGATCCATTGATTGCTTTTTGTGCACCTTGTGGAAAGGAAAAGACAATGAACTTTGTGCCTTCCACTTAGTTCAGCATGTGGCCAGGCCTGCACACACAGACACAGAAAAATACTTGGACCTGTGAGGTCTCAACTTCATCTTCATGAGGATTCCTTGGGTGGACATTAGAAAATATCAGTAGACAAGATTAGATATACAGTGTGATAGTGCACTACCTTTGATATGGCAGCCATTATCCAGTTGGATTAAAATGAGATCATATGACTTAATTTGCCTTTAGTAGCGAACAGACAGTATTTAATAGATGCTAGCCAGTTAACTTCCACAGCATCTTTGTGAGAATGACATTTATCAAGTGGGGAAGCTGAGGCAAAAGGATGTATCTAAATCTCAGGGGATGCCTCCAATTGGATTTCAGTTCTGTTATGCTTAACCAGAAATAGACGCAGGTCCAGCCGGAGGCTAGAGGGGAAGGATACTGCTCGATGTGCTGCCAGGCCATATGGGCTCTTCATTAGCAAGGGGTACTAATATAAAAACTGGTGGGAATGACAGCTCTGTTAGTCCCCTGCTTTCCAAAAAAACTGTTCATAATGCTGTCCTCCTCCCCTGTCCTCTGAACTTCAGGTTTTGCACCAAAATCTTGAGCTCAGCTTCAGCCACGTACCAACACTCACTTTGCTTCAGTGCCAGCTGGCAGCTCTCCGTGTGGGCACAAGTGCCTGGGTTTGGGTTGATGCACCTAAATGGAGGCACTCCGTTTGGGCTTTTTTGTGGGCGCGCTTTGTTTACTTTCACTAAAGCTATACTTTGGGGTGTTGGAAAATTAAAAGGTTTCTCCGAGCAGTTTCATGAGCAACATGCAAATATGCCTGCCACTGGAAAACAGTAACTCCTGAGTAATGCAGTAATACTAAAAGCTCATGCTTGTCGGGATGAAATGTGCATACGCAGAAGTCCTGGGGAAATTTCTATACGAGTTCTGGAGGGGAGGCAGGGATTTTATTTTTCTTTGTAACTTATCTAGAATTTCTGATGGGAATACTTCACAACTGATGCTCTGCTTTCCTTTGGGGGAAATGCAACCATTTAACTTTCTTCTTTATATGTATACCTAGGAACTGATGGTTTGATCCCATGAGAAGTCTGTATCTGTTCACAGTTACATTTGTTCATTTCAGGAGGATTCTGTATTATCTGGGAAAAAGAAAAAGAAAAAAAAAAAAAAAGAAAAAGAAAAGGAAAAAAGGATTTAGCTTAGTTAATAGTATTGCCAGTTCTTTCTGCCACACCAAGGAAAATGTGCATTTGCAAATTTAATTTTAAGATGGGGTGAAGAGGGAGGAATCAAAGAAATAATTACTAGGTCTGGGGTAGGGAGGCGGGGGAAGGAGGACACAGGGAGGGGATGTGAATCAGGAGGAAACAGATTTTGAACTGGATATAATAAATTACTCTAATTTATTGTTTACTTTTTTCTGATTGCATGCAGTTGCATCTCTTTTTGCTTTGCTTGATCATAGGAAGTCGCACATATGTTTAAGCAAAAACTAGAAGCCCCCGAGTTCACGTATGGGTCTGGAGACATACTAGGATGCAAAGTTTAATGACATTCATACAGAGGAAAAGAGTGAAGTAGAGTACCAAAACAAAGGGAGGTAGGATATCAAGAAATGTGGGCTTTGATGCTATTTAAAAGGGTCTGGATCCCATGATTTATCTAAAAATGGCAAGATGCCCCTCTAAAAATGCAAATGGCCGCACTATATCTTGTAGCTGTAATGAATGAGTCTTTCACACAATGGGAACATTCAACTTGTTCTAGGGCACTTACTGTGGCTCCATATGCTGAACTGCATGCTCCTGGCCTTTAATCACTCTGCCTTTGTTTTTTCAAAACTTAAATTAGAAGCACATTAGTGTTTATATGGTATACACTTTGGTTTTGGTTTTTGTGTGTATGTTTGGGGAGACTTGTTTTTGTGTGTGTGTGTTTGTGTTCTTTTCTCTTTTCCTTTCCTTTCCTTTCCTTTCCTTTCCTTTCCTTTCCTTTCCTTTCCTTTCCTTTCCTTTCCTTCTTTCCTTTCCTTTCCTTTCCTTTCCTTTCCTTTCCTTTCCTTTCCTTTCCTTTCCTTTTCCTTTCCTTTCCTTCCTTTCCTTCCTTCCCTTCCCTTCCCTTCCTTCCCTTCCCTTCCCTTCCCTTCCCTTCCCTTCCCTTCCCTTCCCTTCCCTTCCCTTCCCTTCCCTTCCCTTCCCTTCCCTTCCCTTCCCTTCCTTCCCTTCCCTTCCCTTCCTTCCTTCCCTTCCCTTCCCTTCCCTTCCCTTCCCTTCCCTTCCCTTCCTTCCCTTCCCTTCCCTTCCCTTCCCTTCCTTCCCTTCCCTTCCCTTCCCTTCCCTTCCCTTCCCTTCCCTTCCCTTCCCTTCCTTCCCTTCCCTTCCTTCCCTCCCTTCCCTTCCTTCCTTCCCTTCCCTTCCCTTCCCTTCCCTTCCTTCCCTTCCCTTCCCTTCCCTTCCCTTCCCTTCCCCTTCCCTTCCCTTCCCTTCCCTTCCCTTCCCTTCCCTTCCCTTCCTTCCCTTCCCTTCCCTTCCCTTCCTTCCCTTCCTTCCCTTCCCTTCCCTTCCCTTCCCTTTCCCTTTCCCTTCCCTTCCCTTTCCCTTTCCCTTTCCCTTTCCCTTTCCCTTTCCCTTCCCCTTTCCCTTTCCCTTTCCCTTTCCCTTTCCCTTCCCCTTTCCCTTTCCCTTTCCCTTTCCCTTTCCCTTTCCCTTTCCCTTTCCCTTTCCCTTTCCCTTTCCCTTTCCCTTTCCCTTTCCCTTTCCCTTTCCCTTTCCCTTTTCTTTCCTTTTTCTTCTCTTCTCTTTCTTCTCTTCTCTTTTCTTCTCTATCATTAAATATGCCAGAAGAATGCAGTCTTCTTGAATGCATGGGACATGGCAAATCATGGGAAACTTGAGTTGGCAACAGCAAAGGGATGTGAATTTTGAGCTGCTAATGGCAAGTAGGATTCCAGCTCTGGGGCTAGGGGAGAACCCATGTTACACAGCAGGGAGCCATTTAAATCCCCCTGTGACCTGCCAAGAGGATGCCTGCATGCTTTCTGGTTTATTCAAAGTGAGATCAAGCCCAACTTTTTCTTTGTTGTAAGTTTGGATTTAAAATTAGCATTTCATAGCTCTGTAGGCCAAGCTGCAGCCTTGCTCCTGTGGATCTGATCCCAAACACAATGAAGCCCATCCAAAGGCTGTCATTAATGGGGGGGTTAGGAGGGGCTGTATCTCACTATTAGCGGTGTACTGTGCAGTTTTCTTGGGATTAAGGGAAAGAATGGAGATCCATCCATCAAATAAAATCTGAAACAAGCCACTCTTTCCTTGAGGATTTTTCAGGAGAGGTTTATCACACATGCATAATATTAAATTTTCTATATATGTGTACATGAGCGGGCACATGTGTATATAGGTAACTCCGTTGCAAGTTTTAAAAGCTCTTTTCCTGACAGAAAAGTGGGCTAATTAATAGGAGTAGGAGACAAAATGCCAGCTTGTAGATTTGTTTCCCCTGCAGAAATCAGCCCCCCTGTTACACTGCTCCTTCTTGATCTGATGTAACAAGAAGAGAGAGTCAGCTGTGAATCAAGCGCCTTGTTCTCATTTCCTTGATCATTGACATGGTTTGAGAGAGAGAAAGGAGGAGGATTATTTGTGAGGTTATTAAAAAAAAAATCCAGCTCCCCCTTCTCGTCTCCTTCAAGACACACAGGCACTTCCAGAATGTTCCACCCTATGAATCTGACTTTTCTCATTAAATATCATCCTCTTTCTCCCCAACTCCTTGTTAGTTAAAAAGTGTTGTTTACAAGTCACTAAGCGGATAATTCAGAGCTTTGATGAGTGGATTGCCAGCTAGCTATACAGTTGAAAACACGTGTTTTGTTTTGTTTTTTTTTCTTTCCTTTTCGTCAGCAAGCTGTTTAATGGCTTCAGAAATTAAAGGATAATTGCACTTGAGTGAGTATGTGCTTCTATAAGCCCGCTGTTTCTATTATTAGGGTATTTACTGCTCTTGAAATTTCTCCCTTAACATAAATCTGCTAATTCTTCATTCCTGCCCTGCCCGGGAGAGCAGCCACCCCCAGAGTTTTGGTGACATCAGCCTGGTGAGCCAGGGTGAGCTTTTTTGTGCAACTTCAGTTGTTGCCTGTTGTCACGTTTCTGCACGGCAGTTCGGTTGGTGAGGGCGTGCAAGTTTTGTTCACACCATGTTTACTTTGTGAATGGTCCCTTGTGAAAGAAAATCACATATCGATAGTCTCGTTGGGTTTCATGTACATAAGCACCCTGCTGGTCTTCAGAGAATAGGTGGGAGATTTGGTGGTGGGAAAAGTTTAGCTTTTTGTTTAGCTGCAATATCCTTCTGCAATATATAGAATTGCTGATGTGTAGAAGAGCTTGGTAATGCTTCTAAAACAGGTTTTTAATACTAATAATATTAATGGAAGCTATTCCTGGAGAACATCCCTGATCAGAAAACCCAGAGCCATTGCACCTTAATAGAAAAACTGATTCATTATTTCCTGGCATTTGCTTTCTTTCTAATTAACGTCATACACAGAAGGGGTGATCATTCAGCCATCTTTTTAGCTTAGAAAGAGTCAAAGATTAAAAAACAATTACCCAATGTAATTAATTTGCAAGGGGATTTTGGGGGGTATGTCGGGGAGGGGGATGTTCCCCTCTTATGTTCCCAGCAGCACTTGTCGTTCTTTGGCAGGACCGAGTAATTTATTGTCTGACTTTCCAATCTGAATTCATCTGGGGTGGCTTTCATTCCCTCCCCCGCCGCCAAAACTCTTGTGATGTGCTGTGCATTTGTTTGGGAGGGGAAGGAGGAGGGGGGAAGGGAGAAGGTTATATGTTTCTGACCTGCTTTACTGCTTTTCAACTGAAAGTAAATTAATGCACACACTAGATTCCCCTCTGCTGCGCTGATTGGATCCTTGCGCCGATTAAATATTTCACACTGATAGAAGGATGCTGAAAGCACTCAGCTGGTAATGTGGTATGTGCATCAGTGGTACAATAACTGACTTTCAGGTTACAGTCAAACAAAATCCCCAGTTTGCTGCAGTTTTGATTAGAATGAGTTTCACTTTGAATTTAATTCCTTGCGCCTGCTGCAGCGATGGCTAATTAACTGGGATCTGATAGAGAAAAATGAATACATTCTTACTTCTGACGGCAGGCAGGCAGTGAGTTGTCCAAAAAAAAAAAAAAAACGTAAGAAAGAGAAAGAAAAAAGAGAAGAAAACAACAGACAAAAGAAGCTTTAAAACAATAATGCTGTGATTGTACTTCAGCACATGTAAACCTCCCTGCCCCTGTGTTCCACTCAGCACTGCTTGCCCAAAAGTCAGTCCCCATGCAGCGCAGTGCTGCCAATGAGTATGAGTGACTCACACACCTGTCTCAGGTAGTTTTTGGAATCCCTCTGCCCAAAAGTAACACCCAAGTTCCACATAGTCGGCAAGTCACTACTTCCTCATCTATAGCTTTTTTTAAATTTTTTTGAATGGGCTTTCTTAGGTGATAGCAGAGGAGCAGCCAAGGGGGCTCCGCACCACTCCACATAGCACCAGGCTAAGGAGAAGGGGGAGGAGGAAGACGAGGAAGGCTTCCTTAAAAATATTTTCTGATGGCTCATTTATGGGGAGGAAACTGGCGGGAGGAACTACCCTGGGCTTCCTTAAAAATGCTCCTCCTTCTCCTCCTCCTCCTCCTCCCCCTCCTTCTACTCCTCCTTCTTCTCCTCCTTCCCCCCTTCCCCAGCTGCACCACTTGAGCAGTGTTACATCGAAATACTGTGTTTCACGAACAGTGAGTGTGAAACTTTTCCACTCAAGTGTCCCCAATCTTGGTTGCACAGAAGCACACTGTGTTGTCCTCTCGTTGGGCACAGGCAACCTCTTCCTCAGGGCTGTATGCAATGGGGAACATTTTTCTGTGGGAGCCCAGAGACAAAACACAGACCATGGGGACCTGCTCCTCTGTGAATATCCCCCAGGCTCCTTTCGGTACTCACATATGTGTGCATATGCACACTCAGCCTAAAATCCGCTCATTTCTGCTTCAGCGTTCAAAGTTAGGTAGTCAGGCAGTGAATTAAAACCCAGATGAGGCAGCATCAAGGGGTGCATGTAAGCAGCAGCTTGGACATGTATGATAAGCTCATGGAAATTCATAGGACTGCAACAAAATCCTAAGACACCATACTGAAGTGCCATGGCTGGTGGCCTGTCTGCAATTCATTTGTGTGTTGTCACTCTCAGAATATTAAATATTCCATTGTTCGAGTAACTTTTATTGTGACAATTGAGTAAATTAACAGAGGTCATGGCCTGCCTTGCTGGAGGAGTCTGTTCAGTTGTTTTCCATGCAGGGCTTTAGATTAGTGACAAATGTTAGATTATTAGTTGATAAGCCGTCATTTTGGTTTGAAAGTAGATTGCTGTTCTTCTGCAAGCTAAATAACCTCTTGGGGTTATGCTAGATATTTTCTCTCAGCCACGGGGCTGCTAAGGAAAAGAACCAATCTTGCTGTGAAAACAATTGCAAATTTTCACAGAGAAACTGCTTTGTCAGGAGAGTATCATTCTCGAAAGATTAATGGACTGAAGTCTCTATCTCCAGCATAGGTGTTAAAATATAAATGTGATGGACAATGCATTTTAGGTCCTTTTTGAACGTCTCATATTTTACTAGGAAAACTTGAGGGTTTGTTGGGAGGCACACAACTATTTTAAATCCCTGCCGTAGGGAAGAGTAGCCAATAACAGGGTATTCCCCCATTGAAGAACGTGACCAGATTCTTCTTATTTGAGATGTATGTGCAAAATGAAGTTGACATCAGCTTGGTACGTATTTGAAGAAGCAATAGAAACTGCAGCAGAGGAAAAATGAAGAAACTGCAATCTCATGCTGGAAGCAGCGGTGCTGCCCGCGTGGAGCCCAGCTATAGCATGTGCAAGTGTGTATTGTGCTGCTCAGGGTGGGTATCACACCAGCACAAGTGTCTTCAGCCCCTCTCTCCCACGGCTTTTTGCATTTCTTTATCCCCTGAGCGGAAAGGTCTCCGTTTTGTGATGGGAGAGGCAGAAGCTGGCTTCTCACCTGTAAGCCTGCAGAGGAAAGGAGGGGAGGGGGCTTACGTGGGAAAAGAAATAGAAAGGCCAAGGCTATTTTGATACATATGGAAAAAATATTAGCTCTGCTTTGAATAGTTGAGACCATGCCACATACAAGATAGGAAATCATAAACAAGCGGCAGCTTTCCAGCACATTGTGGTGTGTTTGCATGTGACTGGCATACATATTTCAAACTCCAGTTTGCCTGTGGCATCCTGCAGTGAAAATGAAAGTTATGTTGCTATTGAAAAGGCACTGCTTCAAAATTGGTGTATTGTGAGGACTGTTACGCTGTGGATAAGAAACAGCGACCTGCTTTCCAGCATTTAGAGCCAATAATTTTTTCTTTTTTTCTTTCTTTCTCTTTCTTTCTTTCTTTCTTTCTTTCTTTCTTTCTTTCTTTCTTTCTTTCTTTCTTTCTTTCTTTCTTTCTTTCTTTCTTTCCTTCTTTTCTTTTTCTTTCTTTCTTTCCTTCTTTCTTTCCTTCTTTCTTTCTCTCTTTCTATCTTTCTCTTTCTCTCTTTCTCTCTTTCTCTCTTTCTCTTTCTCTCTTCTTTCTTTCTTTCTCTTTCTCTCTTTCTCTCTCTCTCTCTCTTTCTCTTTCTCTTTCTCTTTTTCTCTTTCTCTTTCTCTTTCTCTTTCTCTTTCTCTTTCTCTTTCTCTTTCTCTTTCTCTTTCTCTTTCTCTTTCTCTTTCTCTTTCTCTTTCTCTTTCTCTTTCTCTTTCTCTTTCTCTTTCTCTTTCTCTTTCTCTTTCTCTTTCTCTTTCTCTTTCTCTTTCTTTCCTTCTTTTTCTTTCTTTCTTTCTTTCTTTCTTTTGGCTCTTCCATTATATCAGCATGTTTTCCACTGCAGTGTCCAAGGCATGTTTAGTTTCTTATTCATCATTCCAAAAGTATCAGAGAATATGTTATGCTGCCTGATTCTCAAAATGCAGATTTTATCTCTCTTTAAAAAACAAGACTATTCTTTTAATTAAACGGGCAGAAATAGAATACAGCAGATGTAGGTTTTGTTGAGGATTTTTTTAACCTCTCATATCATAATCTTTGTGTCTGCCAGCACTTTGATGCCTTCAATGCCCTCATGGGTGTATGAAGTATGGGGGTATAAAACCTCCTCAGTAAAAGGATGGGTCATTGTCATTGGTGACTCACTGCTGAAGGGAGTGGAGGGCCCGATATGCAGACCAGACCCACTACACAAGGAGGTCTGCTGCCTCCCAGGGTCCTGGTTTAAAGATGTAAGGAAGAAACTTCCTTCACTAATATGGCCCTTGGACTATTATCCTCTTTTGTTGTTTCAAGTAGGCAGCGATGAAATAGGAGGAACTCCTCTAAGGGCTAAGAAGAAGGACTTCAGAGCCTCGGGGAGACTGCTCAAGAGTTCGGGAGCACAAGTCATGTTCTCCTCTATCCTCCAGTTACAGGAAATAAGGAGGGACTGGACATGATGAGCCAGCGGGTTAATAATCGGGTCCGAGCCTGGTGTCACCGGCAGGGTTTTAGTTTTTGACCTTGGGTCGATTTACATGAGACCAGGCCTTGCTGACAACAGACAGGAATAGCTTTTTCCTCCAGCAGAAAGGGGTTTTAGGATGGGAGTTGGCAGGGTTCATTGACAGAGCTTTAAACTAGGTATGAAGGGGGGTGGGGGTGGAACCGGGAACACTATAAAGGAGCCTGAATGTAACATGCCAGTTCTTGTGGGTGAGGAATGTGCTAGCAAGACCTCCCAGTCTTGTGTCTTGGTGAAGGGTGAGGATGACATATTTTGCAGGAAGGACACAAGGGTTGGTGAGAGGTTGGTAACTATGGAAACACTTGAGTATGGTCAAGAGGGTATTAGGGCTTCTCCCTCCCAAAAGGTGGCCCAGCTGAGGTGCATTTACACTAGTGCACGCAGTATGGGTAACAAACAAGAGGAGCTGGAGGCCACCAGTAGGGAACTACGATGTAGTTGCTATCATGGAAAACTGGTGGGATGATTCCCATGACTGGAGTGTGGTTGTTGATGGCTACAAACTGTTCAGAAGGGATAGGCAAGGAAGGAGGGGAGAAGGAGTTGCCCTCTACGTCAGGAAGTGGATAGATTGTGAAGAGCTGGGCCTGAGAAACAGTCATGACCAGGTTGAGAGCTTGTCGGTGAAAATCAAGGATTGGTCTGGTAAAGGACATCTAGTGGTTGGGGTCTGCTACAGGCCACCTGATCAGGGGGAGTCTGTTGACGAGGTCTTCTTGCTTAAGCTGCAAGAACTGTCATGCTCACAAGCTCTTGTCCTGATGGGGGATTTCAACCACCCAGATATCTGCTGGGGTAGTGGCACAGCGGATTCCAGGCAATCCAGGAGATTCCTGGAGTCTGTTGAGGATAACTTTCTGGTCCAGGTAATAGACAGACCGACCCAAGGTGAAGCCTTACTAGACCTGGTGCTCACCAATGTGAAAGAGAGCATTGGAGAGGTTAAGATTGGAGGCTGCCTGGGCTGTAGCAAGCATGCCCTGGTGGAGTTTGTGATCTTGGGTCTGACAAAAAGCAGAGTCAGGACCCTGAACTTCAGGAGAGCAAAATTCCGCTCAAGGAATTACTGGCTGGGATCCCCTGGGAAACTGTCCTTAAGGGCATAGGAGTGGAACAGAGCTGGCAGCTCTTTAAGGACGCCCTTCTGAGAGCGCAGAGCTCTCCATCCCCCAGCAGAATAAATCGAGCAAAGGAGGTGTGCGACTGGCATGGCTGAGCAAGGACCTGCAGCCTAAACTGAGGGAAAAGAGGGAAATGTATGAGAAGTGGAAGCAGGGTTGTGTAGCCTGGGAGGAATACAGGGGTGTCGTCCGGATGTGTAGAGATAGGATCAGGAAAGCCAAGGCACAGATGGAACTGAACTTGGCAAAGGACATGAAGAATAACAAGAAGAGGTTCTACAGATACATAGGCAGGAGGAGACAGGCCAGGGAGAGTGTTCCCCCTCTGATAAACGAGATGGGAGAACTGGCTTCCTCAGACATGGAAAAAGCTGAGGTACTCAATCAGTGCTTTGCCTCAGTCTTCAATGGTGGTCAAGTTTCCTATGTCTGTCAGGACCCTGAACCTCGAGGAGAGGGTGAGAGGAGCAGATTCCAACCCACTGTGACAGTGGAACAAGTCCAGGATCGCCTAAGGAAATTGGATGTGCATAAGTCCATGGGGCCAGATGGTATACAACCCAGGGTGCAGAGAGAGATGGCTGATGTGGTTGCCGAGCCACTCTCCGTCATATTTGAAAAATCATGGCTGTCGGGTGAAGTCCCCAGTGACTGGAAAAAGGGAAACATTACTCCCATTTTTAAGAAAGGGAGAAAGGAAGACCCGGGGAACTACAGGCCGGTGAGCCTCACCTCTGTGCCTGGGAAGATCATGGAGCAGATCCTCCTGGAAGACATGTTAAGGCATGCATGAGATAAAGAGGTGAGTGATCCGAGACAGCCAGCACAGCTTCACCAAAGGCAGATCTTGCCTAACCAATCTGGTGGCCTTCTATGATGGAGCGATGGCATCGGTGGACAAAGGAAGGGCAATGGCTATCATCTGCCTGGACTTGAGCAAAGCCTTTGATATGGTCCCTCACCACATTCTTTTCTAAATTGGAGAGGTATGGATTTGAAGGATGGACTGTTAGGTGGATGAAGAATTGGTTGGCTGGTCGCAGCCAAAGGGTTGTGGTCAACGGTTCTGTGTCTGGGTGGAGGCCGGTCACAAGTGGTGTCCCTCAGGGGTCGGTCTTGGGACTAGTGCTCTTCAACATCTTTATCAATGACATAGATGATGGAATCGAGTGCACCCTCAGCAAGTTTGCAGATGACACCAAGCTGAGCGGTGCAGTCGATATAATAGAGGGAAGGGATGCCATCCAGAGGGACCTGGACAGCCTGGAGAAGTGGGCCCATGAGAACCTGATGAGTTTCAACAAGGCCAAGTGCAAGGTGTTGCACTTGGGCTGGGGCAATCCCAGGTATTTATATAGACTGGGAGAAGAAGAACTTGAGAGCAGTCCTGCAGAAAAGGACTTGCACAAGAAGCTGGACATGAGCCAGCAGTGTGCACTTGCAGCCCAGAAGGCCAGCTATGTCCTGGGCTGCATCAAAAAAGGGGTGGCCAGCAGGGAGAGGGAGGTGATTGTCCCCCTCTACTCTGCTCTTGTGAGACCCCACCTCAAATACTGCGTGCAGGCCTGGGGTCCCCAGCACAAGAAGGATGTGGAGCTCTTAGAATGGGTCCAGAATAGGGCCACTAAGATGATCAGAGGGCTGGAGCACCTCTCCTGTGAAGAAAGGTTGAGGGAACTGGACTTGTTTAGCTTGGAGAAGAGAAGGCTCCAGGGAGACCTCATTGCGACTTTCCAGTACTTGAAGGGAGCATATAAACAGGAGGGGAAATGCCTGTTTATATGTGTTGATAGTGATAGGACAATAGTGTTAGGACAAGAGGGAATGATTTTAAATTAAGACAGGGGAGATTTAGGTTAGAAATTTGGAGAAAGCTTTTCACTCAGAGGGTGGTGAGGCACTGGAACAGGTTGTCCAGAGAGGTTGTGGATGCCCCATCCCTGAAGGCATTCAAGGCCAGGCTGGATGCGGCTCTGGGCAGCCTGCTCTAGTGGTTGGCAACCCTGCCCAGAGCAGGGGGGTAGAAACTAGATGATCTTTAAGGTCATTTTCAACCCGGGCCATTCTATGATTCTATGATAAGTAAAAGTGATCATTACAAAGAAAAAGGGCATTCTCTCTCTTCTCTTACTAGCATAATCTGATTAAGGGGGACATTTTTGAAGTTTTGGTAGGTACGTTTTCAGAAAATTATTAACTGAGACACAGAAGAGATTCCATATCTCTGTTTCCCCAGACAGTTTCTGTAACTTCTTTTTGGAAGCTAATCTGGAACACCTGATCTGTTTTGTATGCTTTCATATTCTGTTTCTAAAATTTGCAGTTATTTAAATAAAATTTGCATAGCATTGATCCCTGTGGAAGTAGCTGGTATGGGTGGATTGGTCCTTTCAAACCCAGGGACAGAATTCTTGTATTTTTTGTATTTTCTTTCAAAAGGTCCAAAACCAAAATCAAAACATAAGCTTTCCACTAGGAGGTGAACGGTCAACGTTGAGCGTTTAATGTTTATCTCAAATTAGACTTTGAAGCAAGCAGTAGCCCTTACTTCAATTTTTTTTTGTTCCACACATACATATAGGCATTTTTGTCAGTTTATTGGCAAAACACTAACACATCATGTGCAAAGAGTCACAAAACTAACTCACAGTTAATGTACGTAGGGAGAACGGCAGAAAATAGATGGTTGTTTGAGTAGTGATTTTTTTTGTTTGTTTGCAGAATTTCTGCTTTTGTACTTCTCAGGATGTTTTCCTCCTTTGGAACAAGATAAAAAGCAATTACTGGCTATTAAATTCTGTCAGGAAAGTAATAACTTACTCCTACTTATTTACTTGCCTGTACCACTGAGCTGCCACATACTGTGTATCTTTTGGGATCTTGGAGTTTTGTTTGCTTTGATGTTTTCTGTTGCCTGAGAAAAAAAGGTAAAGCTGTATTAATGCCATTAGGAGATTACATATTAAAAGTTTTATTTAAGTGAAAATATGCAATCAGTGCAGTAAGACCAAATATTTGTCTTAAGTTGTTCATTCATTTAGTAACCTATATGTTTGCTTTTTGGGGGACAAACATTAAAATATATTTTAATTATACGTGGGCTCCTCGGGGACAGAGAATGGTCTTAGCTGCACGAAAAAGAAGTCACGGGGCTACTGGTGTCAGCAGTAAAACTCTGGTTGTCTGCAACAGAGCTAGGATTTCACTCCTGGACTAACTCCACTGGCCTCTAAGTAATGGATTTACATCCCTGTAACAGAGTACAGTGTTTTCATGCAGTCTGTAAGCTTTTAGCGATGTTCACATGACATAAATCAAAACAAAGACATAACCACAAAGCTGAAATCTTAACCTGAAAGCTTTGTACTGTGCTGTAAGGCACTGTGCAAGGATGTTTTCAGTAGAGTTGAGAAGAGGCAGTGTTCAGTTGTCCTGCGTGCAGTAGTTTTGCATCTGGAACAACGTACTACCAGGACACTGAGATAGTGCAAGGAGGAGCACCAGTGGAACAGATAAATGCAAGTTTTACAGAATTTTGTCATAAGCAACTTTCTGCACACACATTAAATGCACTTGAGCTGTTTGGCTTTCACTAAAGTACTTTTAAACTAACAGACATATATTTTTGTGCTGAGAGTAAAGATTCTCCCTTCTTCTTTAAAAGATCTATGACACACAGTAGCATAGTATATGGAAAGCATTGCCATTGGTTCCTTGAGATGACTGTTAGGTTAATGGAGAAAAAAAAACATGAAACAAAAACAAACAAAGCTTAAAACAATTTATATGAAGTCACAGTTACTAGAATAATGTTGATGTATTGAAAAAAAAGTTTATTTATATAAAAATGAAGCAGCTATCTCTAGTAAAATGCATGCTTTCAATTTCATACAAACACAAAACCTACAGTCCCTGGAGCAAACATATTTGACCAGTAAGGCTTACAGCTTCAAAGTATATAGCAGGTTTAAAGGTAAGAAGATAGGTATTTCCTTAAACATCTGTTTTGTACTACACAGCTTCTGCTTATACCCAGAACAGTTTTCAGTCTTCGTTCTTAAAAGAACTAACCACACTTGTTTATACACACACACATACATATATATGCAATATTTTAATCAAGTTGACAACAAGACTCTTAATGGCTTTGCTAGTACAGCAGCAGACCTAGAAATGTGGGAACCTTCCTGGAAGGTTACACAGTAGATGCAATTTCACTAAAGCCAACTCAGGACCACACAGTGAATAAAGTTAAACATGGGCAGAAGTCTTTGCAGGATTAAGTACCAGATGACAGCAGTACCGGACACCAGACGGCAGCTTCACAGTGGCTGTACAAATCTCAAATACAGTTCTGAGAGGAGATACCGTACCTAGATGGTAACAAGTGTGTTGGTGTTACAAACGAGAGGAACCGCTCTGGAGCAACCTGAAAGCAGAGCTGTGAAGAAGGAGAGTTTAAGGGGAGGCAAGAAAGGGCTCGGGCGGCGTTTGGGGCAAGGCCAGGAGGAGCTCAGCCAGAGGACTCCGCTCCACAAACCCTGGCCCGGCCACCCCCTCTCCCCCCCCCTGCGGCAGCCGCCCTCAGACACCGCCGGGCGGGCGGTAGGGCCCCGGCTCTTCCTCGTCCCGGTGACGATGGCGCCTCTCCCTCTCTCTCCTTCTCTCCCCCGGCAGAAGCTGACGGTGCGGAGCCGCCCCGCGGCCCTGCTGGTGGGCAGTGGCGCCAGCGGCAGCGCCAAGCCCGGCGGTGGCGACGGTGGAGGTGGCGGCGTCCCGGCGCTACTCAAGGCACCCGGCGGCAGCGGTGGGAGCCCCGGCGGCAGCCCCGCGCAGAACCTGGCCATCTCTGTCGTGCCAGCCAAGGCGCCCATCGCGATGGTGACAGCGCACCTCAACGGCGGACTGGGCGGCGTGGAACCCCCCCAGAGCGCCCCCATCAACCTGCAGACCCCGGCCCGGCTGGCGGCCGCTCGCCGCCCGCCCGAGCTCGGCTCCCGGACACAGGTAAGGGCGGGCGGGGCCGGGGCCGGGAGCAGGCGGGGGGGGGGCGCCGCCGCCGCGGGCTGTGGGCGGGAGGGCCCCGGCGGCGGGGAGGGGCCTCCGGGAGACGGGCCTGCGGGAGGCGGGCATGGGGTGGCATACGGGGCCATGGGGGAGCCCCAGGGTGACGGGGGGAGCCCCGAGGGGCAGGGGGTGGCCCCAGTGGGGAAGGGGGTGCTGCAGCCCGAGAGGCTTGGGAGGGGGGGAGCGAAGCTGGTGAAGTCGGAGAGTGATTCTGAGGTTGAAAGGTGCGGGTGTCCAACTCAGAGCAAAATTTCTTGCCTCCTTTCCGCACTAGAGGCGGTAGTGGTGTACGTGGTGTGTGCACCGGCTCAGGGTGTGAGTCTGGTGATGGGGAAGGAAGAACACAGGGATTAGAGCAAACTCTGACTGAACATGTCTGTAAGTGGGCCTCATGTTACAGGCTTAAGGCTTTGGGGTGCCCAGTTAGTCCCCTGTCCGAAACACTGGAGTAAGGGAATGGCTATCCCATTTTTCATCCACTGGCCGCAGCAAAAGCACACCCAGCCACCTGGGGAACCAAGTGGTCCTGTCCCTGTCGAAGCATCACTGTGCTTAATGATGTCCTTGCTTACACTGAGGTAGCTGCATGGGGAGTTCAACTTGGGATCTCTCCTCTGTATTCACGCTGGATAGTTTCCTTCATTGAAGGTGTTTGTGCTTTATTGAAAGGATACTTGAAGCTGTTCCAGTGGATACTTCCTAGAATTCTGGAAAATAACTATATAAATGATAATCACATGAATGATAAAAGTTTCAGTATTTCAACAGTCTATCATTTTGTGAAAGACTGTCTCTTACTATCACTGTTACCTGCTATAGGAATGAAAGAATCTAAGCTGTGGAAGAAGAACCTTGAAACGCTGTTTAGCCTAGTTAGCCTGAATTATGAAATAGCAGGTGCTGGGGAACAGCTGGGGAACAGTAAAGACTAGGACAGTTGGCTGCAAACTTGCAATTTGGGTACATTGTTAGAGGAAAGACTTTCTGACCTGGTAAGCCATCCTGCTGCTGAATTACCCTTGGTGCTTCCCATTTACCTTTTCAAAAGGGCAAACAGGTCCCACTTCCACCGTCCACTTCCCCAGACGTGCTGTGTTTAGCAGTGTATTGTACCCCACAGCAATAAAGCCCCAGTGCAGCTGCAGTATTGCCCCAGTATTAGGACTCTTTTTGCAAAGAACAGTTTCATTTCAAGTAGAAGCTTGCTGTTATCAAAATAGCGTGGGAATATTGTCCAGCACATAGGGTTTGCCTTTATTTTGCTGGAAGAAGAAGTCCAGTGTTTTTCTTTAGAAAAGTCTTCACATTCACAAGTTTTCAATGACTGTAATTTTGTGATTTAGTATCTCTCATTATGTTAGTAAATTATGGAATAAAAAGCTGAGCAGTGGCACGTTTCTGAAGCAGAGGACTATAGCAGTTTCATCTTTTTTGAGAATAGTCAGCAAGCATGGGTAAAAACAATTAGAAATATTGAATTGTAAATGTATAAAAATGCAAACTGACCTCTGGCCCTAAGCTGTCAGGAAGTTTAGTGCTGGATTGCATGTTAATTATCACTCTTCTACCCAAATTAAATTTATTTTGCAAGGTTTCTTCTTCTGGTCAAATGAAAAAAAAATGTGTTCTTGCTTCATGTTCAGTATTCTTGATTGTTCCCAGAGTGGTGATTACAGATCAATAGCAGTAACACCTTAGCTACTAGCGCTGCAGTGTCAGAGGGAACTTGTTTCGTTGTTGACATTTATTAATAAGCATTTCTTTCTTTTTTCCCCCCTTTTTTTTGGTGGTATTGCTATGGCTCAGAAAAGTATTATTTTTTTTCTGCTAAAATGTATGAAGTTTTCGAGATGGAGGATAATGACAGCCTTCTGCAAACTGGGTTAAGGTGGCAAACTTGTGGTAGTAAATGAGATTACTGGTGTAGTGTAGCCTATTCCTCTTCATCTGCAAAGTGAGGGAAAGGGAAAGGGCATGAAATGTAATGTTATGAGTTTCTGAACAGTAGTTTCTGCTCAAAAGCATTTAAGGGGATCAGGATGTGCATACGGTCATCTCAAGTGGTATCTAGCAGGAAGAATGAAATGCTAAATGAAATTCAGTGGAAAAAAATAGAGCATCAAACACTATAATCTAAATACAGAACTTTTAAATATAGATAGGATTAAATATAAGTTTGTTACAGAATTTTTACTTGGGCAGCTGTGTGTCAGCACTTTCATTTTAGGCTGTTGTTTACCAAGCAGATTTTTAAAGTGATTTTGAAACATCGTTGGCTATAATGGAAGCCATATCTGCATTGAAAAAAGTATCTAAACAACTATGTGCATAATGGATACTGGAGGATTGTTTAGATATTATCACATCTTTTATTAGAAACAGGAAACATTGTGGTATTAACCATGATTTAAATCTGTAAGCATCACAAATCGTGAGCTCAAGAAACTAGTGCTAGGTCTATGCTTTTCCTTGGCAGCCTTTCGGTGTCAATACAGTGTATGAAGATACGACTGATGGAGCTACGCTGATGAAAATCTACGTGCAGGGATGTCATGAGTACAGCCCTTTCTCCAGCTCTGAGAAACAAAGCTTAGAGTTTCATTTGGCTGATCTGGAGCAAGTTATGTTGACAAAAGCTGAGTTTTGCTGGCATAAGCTGAATTTTGCTGGCATACGCTGTATACACGCTAGAAATTGCTTTGCCTTTAGAGTATAGCTATCGCTTTTATAGGGAATGCCCTAGAACTGCTGGATAGTTGTAAGATAGCAGCATGCCTGTACCTACAAAGTACTCTTACTATAACAAATTTTAATATAACCTCTCAAATTTTTTTTTATTATAATCGTATTTATGTGGTATTTGCTGTTTCCTATCAGCAAATCAGATCAGCAGGATCTGAGGTTGCTTTGCTGAAGGACAAAGTCCCATCTGCTGTGCTGGAACAATGCACTGGGTAAAGAAAACGCCCCTCTGCTACCTCCTCATTCTCTTCTAAATAGCAAAACTGAGGGCCGGCAGGCATCCCAAAACCCAGTTCTGGGAAAAGCAGAAAACCTTTTGGCTTTTCAAAGGATGGTTGGATCAGTCAGCTGTTGGGAGAACCAGCAAAGAGAGGGGATACAGCTGTCAGCCCCCCTTGGATGCTTTTCGGGAGCTGTAGTGAAAGAAAAAAGCACCGGGAGGGCATATCTGCACTGGACTGTGAAGCACAAAGGTGTGGATACACAGAGCTGCTCCGCAAAAGCATGCCACAGAGTGGCTCTGCAGAGGCAGTCGAAGCATCATGCTGGGTGCTGCTCAAAGTACCCTTTGCCTCTCTGGCAGCTGCACCGCTCTAGTTCCAGACAGGTTGTTTGCAGCCAGCTTAGCTATCTCTGGGCAGCACAGCGTTGCTGGGTTTAGGCTTACCCATAACCCGGAAGCAAGAGCGCTGCTGGACCTGGCTCTGGCTTTGTCATCGTAGACAGTGGTCTCTGTATTTACCTGTCGTCTGCTGTGTGGGCACTGCTCACCTATGGCAACTCCTGAAGGCTTCCAAAATGCGAAGCCGGTATCAGGTGCGGGAACATTTGGATACTGGTAATAAAAGAGCTGGCCTTTATCCATCATCCTGGTGTGGTGCTCTGTCCCCTGTTACTCTGTGAGGCTCCAAGAAAAGATCTTTGCATGGCACTGACTCCCTGTCCATTAGGACTCCAAAATCGACCACACAAAATCTACCTTCTGCTCCTCTCCATTCTTTCCGTCTGACGCGTGTATTCCCTGAATCAGCTGGAGAAAAGTTTGGCAAGCCTCCCCATGCACATGTGGTCTTGCATCTTGGGGCTTTATACAGGGAGGTTATTTCAAAGAAAAATACAGTATGAGGATTTATAGAGCTATATATTCTTGACAAGATAGTAAACTGTTCTCCACAAATGCTTCATTAACTCCACTGCTCAAAGAAATATTCGTATCCTTGTTTAGATCGAGCAAGCTACATGGGTATCCATTTTTTTTCCACGAAAAAGTGGCTTTTATACACGTAGGAGGATGCTCATATATACTTCTTAGGTGTCTGTTTATTCAATTTACTAGAAAAACTGCATTCCAGAAGTGTAAGAACATACCTTTGCCTGTGATGGCCATTT
The DNA here is from genome assembly GCF_964211835.1 of Anser anser. Taxonomy (NCBI): domain Eukaryota; kingdom Metazoa; phylum Chordata; class Aves; order Anseriformes; family Anatidae; genus Anser; species Anser anser. Next base: position 73,996,325 of record NC_139720.1, read on the forward strand.
TTCAGAATAATTTATTTGTAGAATGATTTGTTACCTTTCTCTTCTCCATCCCACTTAATGTGCTCCACTCTGCTTTCTGTAAAAGTGCTTCCTCCATAATTGGAAATCCACCTGTGTGTATGACTAAGTCTTTTTGCCTGTTATTTATTATTTGTATTGCAGTAGTACTTAGGGGTTTTATTTATAGATACATTTATCTGTATTGGTTATGTGGCTATATACAGCTTTCTTCTATGATCCATGTTACCACAATTTCTGTGTACAAGCCAATAGTTAATTTATCCTCCCATTATGGAGTTAGTATGACTAAAGTGCTATTATTCCACATTTCACCATTGGAAAACTGAGAAATAAAGGATCCATTTATGCTTCTTCAGAGGAAAATCCCAAGTACTGCCTTTGGCAGAATCAATGTGTTGGCATCCACACTACTGGACTTTCCAGTCATTTCAAGAATGCCTTTAGACATGTTCATGTTACACACAACATCCTTGGGAACAAAATCTGTCCCATGTGTCCTTGGAGCATGCCACAACCCCTTTCAGTTCTTGCCTTGGGTCTATAACCATCTGCTTCATACTGACTTCTTGACCTGCTGCTTAGTCTTCAGCATGAGCTAACATGACTAACAGTGCATGAGCGAACTGCACAAAAAGCCTGTGGCGTTTTAAACAGGCAAGCCCAAGGGTGACGTTGTGGTGCTGCCCATGTCATCATGCCCTGTGGACACAGGTTCATAAAGCAGAGTTACTGTAGACAGAGGAATTCTGATATCTGGTACAATTAGACAGAGCTAGAGGAACCTAAGGATTAAAATCTGTCTCTGGGATCCCACTCGAGCTGCTGTGAAGGACAGCAGCATGGACAGGAAATTTTGCATCATGGGCTTTGCCAAGGTTGTGGTAGGGACCTAGGTTCTCTGAAATATTCCCTGCCCTATATCCCGCTGGCAATTGTGCTTGCCATACCTGGGCCCAAGGGTCTTGCCTGTGGACACACAGACACCATGATCAAGGAGAGAGCTGAAGCAGTCTTAGGAGCCTGTTAACCACTCATTTAGCCTTTCTGTTAGGTCTCCATGGTAGATACTGAAAGCACACCTGTTGGAGAGTATGTCTAAGGAGCACACGATGTGAGGAGGTAAGACAAATTTTATGGGGGAGTTGAAGCACAGAGAGATGAAGGTAGTTCTGGGGTCACACCATAGGAGAGAGTACAGGTTCATCCATCACAGTCCTGTGTTTAGTCCATTGGACGACACCTCTCAGGCTGTCAGACACACTGCGAATATGAGTAGGACAAAAACATTGGATTGCTTTAGTATGGGACCTCAAAGGGTTTAATATCACGTATTCAGTCTCTTAGATCATTCTTTGACAGCCTTAAGGCTTGTTATGTTCAGGATGTATTTGTAAATGTAGAAAAGGAAAGGTGTCTCAGCCAAATTAAATTAAAAAAAAAAAAAAAGATAAGGGGAGGGGGAACCCCAAGGATTCAAAGCCCCACACAACATCCAGTGATCCATTCAGTTCTTGAGGGTTTACTGACTTTTAACTCTACAATTAGAATGTTGTAAAGAGCATGGTAATTTAAGGAAATGGATTACAGGGAGTGTGTGACGCATTCTGCTTGCATTTGCACCATTTTAGCTGCAGATTTATTAAGCGAGGTATATGAATTTACTCCATATTTAAATAGGGGTAGCTTAAGAGCAGAATTTGGCCTTACTGCTTTGATATATTCTGCGTAAAAGCACTTTAAAATTTGTATTTCTTGCTAAACAGCATAAAATTGCATCCTTTCAGGTTAATTAAACCATTTTGCAATGCTGGTTGCTGTTGATGGAATATTTAAATGTCAGATTCAGAATAAGCACTTAAGCTTCCTGATTATAAATGGCTTCCTTTTAAATATCCCAGACATATGCATGTGGTCAATACATCTAAAGTACATGGACTTCTTCTTTTCTCAACCTGTGTTTTCATTTGGCCTACAATAGGGTCAAACACCCACCGGTATCAAAGGCTGAATAAAGGCTATCAACAGCTGAATAAAACCTGATTATGCCCAATGTGGTATTCCTTACACAGCCAAATATTTCTAGTGAAGGCAGTGGAGTATTCAGCAGGAAAGGATAAGCAAAAATGGACTTGCACTGACTGCCTGATGCTGTATTTTAAGAATGTAGGAGCAATCCTTCCCATCTTGTTTCTGTGGGGACAGACAAACAGCATGCTGTAGGTTGTACCAGGAAACAACACAAAGTCCCGGTTTTGGAGACTGTCCTGTGGTTCTGTCCTCTGCTACGTTCATGTCATTTAACGACCCTCTGCAGGTTCATGTGAACTGAGATGTAGATCTGGATATGCTGCTCTAGTGTTTATGGAATAGATTTCCCTCCTGCAAGTGTCTGGGAAGAGTGTCTACTGAAGAATGTGAGCAGAAGGAGGCAACTAAAGGGGCTTTCATTTTGATTCCTGATCCTGCAGAAGAATGACTGAGCTCTCAGCTTGTTTGTATATCCTCTAGGTCCTTATAGACAGTTCATTGCAATTAATTGACTGGTGTATAGAGAATCAACCAGAAGTGACCAGGTGAAAGGAGGGAAATGCACTTACTTGAATTTCACACCTTTCCTTGGGAGCTATTTTAACTTCCTAATACAGAAAGTCTTCATGTGTAGGAATATATAGGTAATCATCTTATGGAAGTTTCTGTGATATTTTTATACATTCTTATATATCATCCACATAAACAAAGTTTGGAGTCTCTTGTTCTAATGCTAAGAGTTTCTAGTATGTTACTGTTTTGATGCTGATCGGAGTAGCTCCCATGGAGAGCTTTGATTCACTTCAGAAAACCAAAGAATGCTCTAAAAATGGTAATACACTAGAGCTATTTTGTTGTAATTGGAGGCTGTCTGTGCCTCACGGAAATTACCAGGCAAGCATTCTTGAAAATGTCAGAATTTTCAAGTTAGTTCTATTTAAAATGGGGGAGCAAGAATGCAAGGGGATGGATAGAAAATTTGAGGGATGTGTGATTCAGACTTGAAGTGCAGTTTGTAATAACGAAAGATGATCAACTTTGGGGGTGGGGAAATCATCTCTCAGGTTTTCTAAATTACAGGATGAATAAAAACATCCACTTATTCTACATGTACTGCTACTTTAATAAAAGGGAGCACTTTAGGAAATGAAAGGCTTTGGAATATAGCCAAACGTCTTAGTTCTATTTATCATCAAAAGGTGTTTTTTTTTCATTATCCATGGAGTTTGTGGGGTAGTTGAATGATTTGCTGGAATTTCAGGGTTTGGTACCAGACTGTAGACTCTGTGTTTATCTTCTTTCAATGTCTATATTGCAAATACAAGCATGATAAGATTTCCTGTTGCTGTTACAGCTGTATCAGGATTTGGCAATAGGTCTGCTCATATCTCATAATGTGTATCTGAGTCTATATTTAAATTAATTGGAAAACTGTATCAGAAAATGCTGTTCTTAAATTATTTTGTGTATAACTAGCAGAGACACAGAGAGAGAGAGAGAGAGTAGATGCTGTAAATACAGAGTGCTGATGAATACTCAAGTAGTAAATAGAAATATCTTAGAAGTCATTCCTGGCAGTAATAAAGGCAGCAATTTGATTTCATCTGTGGATAATAAATTGGTTTCACATTGCAATAAAAGTGGTGCTTATGTTATATTAATATTTATTAGTATTTATTGAAGTTAGAGTTTAGTTGTTATCCTTTTTTCACATCACAGCCATTTTATTAAAAAAAATCAAGTTAAATTGCAACACAATAAGCAATTAAACGTGTTTGTGTATGTAAGAGAGAGAGAAGAAGAAAAAACACAAACCTGTCTGTGGAGGTATTCCTATAGGGAAGGCCAGACCCTCACTACCTCGGAAGCTGCAGAGATGTGTTCAAAGTAATGGAGTTATGTGAGTTTACTCTAGCTAAAGACCTTGCTCCCTGAATGCATATTTAAACACATAAGCACTGCTCTGCTTTTTATATCAGAATTATTTGTATGGGTTTCTTGTTGTTTAACAATATGTTTTTGAATTCTTTGACTATGTGCAGTGAAATTACACAAAACATTCAGTGGCCTTTTTTGTGTGACGTGTGAAGGATTGCTGCCTTGCAGGATAATGTGAGTCAGCGAGTGATCTGATCCAAATTTAACCAAATTTGTTCATCTCTAAATTCAGAGAATAGCCGAATGGCAGGACAGATATATTTCCTTTTCCATCAGTGACAAGGACAGAGTGTTGGCGGACGGCTGTTAACAGCTATATTGTGTGTTTTTGATACTCATATAGGTGTATGTGTGGGAAAAGACTAGCTACTGACTTTTATTTATCATGAGCCTGTTTCTTCGACTGCTTTTAAATCACTCTTAGGCTTGATCGTGCTTCAGTGCAAATAATTGTTATGCAGGAGGTATGCTGTAGACTTGCGTCATGTTTTGCCCTGTGAGTAGAAAGACTGGCATTGGACTTGGATTTTTATCAGTATGAAAACTGAAATGTAGACCCTTTTGAAATAGTCCAGGTACCAGGCAAGGTAAGAGAAACCAAATTTCTTTTTGTTGCTCTTAAAACCAGGCTTCAAAACTGTAATTTCTGATTTTTTCCTGTAGGTGAGCATAACCCTGAGTTTAAGTTTTCCATGTGTATAATTCGCGTCTTCAGTAGGATTAATCCTGTGCTTGTAACAGAGTTTGTATTTACCTGCTTTTCTGTGCTGGATCTTAATCTTTCTGATTATTCTTTGTCCAAATATTGCCCTTGGAGATTTGGCCAGTGAAAGCAAGAACATGTCCCCATTGCTTTTATACATGACATTTAGTTAACGAGGACAACTGTTTTTACCTCAGTGAGGTCCTTATTGTAGACATCAGTATGATTTTATTAAGACCCTAGTTCAGTGACTGTCATCAAATTTGCACATATAGTGATTGACTGTGATATTACAAACAATTTGATTGTTGTATCCCTCACTGCTTCAGTGAGACCGGCTGCATTAGAGATAAGTTTGATTTTTTACTGAACTAGCAGTGACTGAATAGGTAATACTAGGAAGTGCCTGACAACTTCGTAAGATTTAAGTAACATGTATTTCCTGTAGTTTGCTGAAGTGGTAAGGAGGATTTAAGGGTCTTACCTGCATATTTACTGTCCTTATGTGTGCAAAATGAACACACTAGACAGCCTTATTTAATTTAATGTAATATGCATTTCTCTTTCAGGAATGAGTATGTTAAAACATTCCAAAAAGCAACTGTTTTAGCCTAACAGTAGTGAGGATCTCAGAGAAATTTGGCAGGGATGCTACAGGGTATGATAGTAGAAGAATGTATGTGGTAATTAATTTGCAGTTGCTCTAATAAAATCCCACTATTTGCAGATTTCACAGTGTTAACTTCAGAGTGAAATATTACTATACTCATTTTCCCCTGCCCTTGTCTTTTCAAAATATACAGCCAATAATCTATGTTCTATCAATTTGTATTACTTCTTAATATTTCTTGTTATATGGGAAATTGGACACTGCATTTGTTCGTATTGCTGGAAAAGTCCAACCTTCCTAATAAGAACAAGCAGATAAGAAGATTCAGGTTTCTGCTGTATCTGTGTTCTTAATGTGGGTTTCAAAGCAAGAATAAGTGGCTTTGAACCACCCTACGAAGTTCAAAGTGTTTACACTTTGTTCTCAGGTCTTGGGGAATATGAAATCAAACAGGTTCCTAGACAGAGGCCAAAAATTGTTTCTGCATTTAGAAGTTATTACACAGAACCAGAAACAACCCATGTCTTGATATGTAGAGTCTTTTCTCAAGACATACTTTTAATAAGTTTCAGTTCGTAAGTCTTCTCAAGAGCAAAGTATGATTCTGTGAGCGTTTTCAAATGTGTGAATTTGGAATGTCTCCAGTGAAGTCTAGTATGGTGTTGCTAGAGTTGGAGCAGCAATTACTCAGAAAGTTTTATTACTGTCTGCAAGATAACATTTCTAACCATTTTCCTAATAGCAGTAAAATTGGCTTAATATGTCTTTAATGATTACTACATTGTCTTTGAAAAGAAACTTACCATTAAAAGAAAAAAGCATCTTTGTGACCTGTTCATCCTAATTTTCACGTTTTTCAATTTATAGCATCAGGATGTAGACTACACAGAACTTTCATGTCTAGAAGTAGAATAGAATTGAAGACCCATGTAGCATTTTTTATCAATGTTTTGCTTTTGGGGTCAAAAGCATACTATAAATGACCCTGTCTGGGTAACAGCCAGTTAGTCTAAAAAATTAAAAACGTTTCAGGGAGTAAAGTTCTCTCTACATGTCCCTGATAATTACTGTGAGCTTAAAATTCCATTCTCCAGTTAAAAAAAAAAAAAAAAAAGTATTTGTATTTCCTCTTTTAGCTCTGGGAATGACGGTGGAATGAAGTTCTGATCTCTGCAATGACCTCTGCATGGATACATGCACAGACCTTCACTGGGACCAAGTTAGGGCTCATAGAGGTTTGTGGTTATGCCCTACGAATACATTGCTGTGCTGTCAAGTTGGCAAAGGACATAAACTGAAAACAGGATGTATTTCTTCCATATGTCTTTAATTTCTAGCAAAAGAGTAGATCTTTGAAAGTACTTCAGTGCTGAAGTGAACCTAACTGTCTTGAGTTCAAAACTTAGAGTCCCAAACTATTTGCTCAGTAGTTTTCAAGTCTGGACACAGGTGAAATCTCTAAGTGCCTGTATTCCTACTTGTCACATTCCCTGTATGCCAAAATGTTGGTGCAGTGCAAGAACTCTTGTCAAGTCAAAAAGGGTTGAACAGCAAGATGCCCAAAGCATTGATTAGAATTATTGGTCCTTTCTTCCCCCAAGGGTTCTCAGACCACTGAGCCACAAGACCATGTTCTTTCTTTTCTCACTGACTAATTTAGCAGAAAAGATTGGAAGAGTCTAGCTCCCAAGTATGTTCTGACAGTTAAATTGGTTACTAGAGACTAAGTCCTGGCCAATGTGGGAACTGAAATCTTCCTTCTGTCAAGCAGGTACTTCAACTCCCAAGAAATTGGCTGAAGGGAAAGACAGGAAGGAAGAAGAAAGGAAAGCACAGCTGTCTGGGAGTTTGTTGTGAATGAAACTGCTTAAACAGTTTTGCCCCCCAGGTGGGGTCTCAGGAGATGAATCGCAGTTGTGCTGAAGCAGGTCTCTTTCAGAGCAAAGTACCAACAAGACCTGGAGTAAGTAGTAAAACACCAGTATTGAACAAGTCTATCTAGGCAGCTTCTGCCCCAGGGTGCTGGTTTGCAGATTTCTTTCTAAGGTGTCTCTTCATACTCTTTGCATACCTGCTCCGAGACACCTGGGTTCCTACTAAAGAAATGCAGTAAGGCCCCTAGCAGGTGGACAATGTATGTCACAACACCTTCATGTGTTTGCGGATTCAGTTCTAGACACTGAGATGTTGACACCTTGTTTCCAGGCTTGCCAAGAAGTGAACCTTCAGGTGTCTTGATAACGTTAGAAGTTAAACCTAAAGTGCATTAGGATTTTAATGTCTTTAAGGCTTGACAACAGCTAAGAGGAGGAATGAGAAGGTAGTTTTGAACTCTTCACTTGGAGCGAGGTTGGACAGAGGCACACTGGGGCTTTTTCTGAAACTCACACCTACTAGGACTGTGGAAAATGGCCCAGTATCCAGGTTTATTTGGGACTAGCAGGACAAAGCCTCTTAAGCAGGAGCCAGAAAAAGTCACACAGCTACACAGTAGGCCAGAGCTGTGGCTTGATTTTTTTTTTCTAGTTTTCTACTTGTGATTTCCGTACTCAAGGCACAGGTACAATTTCTAGGCAAACAAAGGAGCATTTGCTGATTTTAGCGTTTAGAGGGCTAGTTTTGCTAGCACTAACATAAATGTCGAACCTCAGGAAGTAGAGGAGTTTTTCTGTTTACTAACTCTCAGATTTTTCTGGCTCTGTCATTGTGGGAAAATACTAGTGTTCATTTTAGTATATTTACAACTCCGGAAAAAATATTATGTGTAATACATGATGATGTGTTCTGAAGTGTGTGTGTATTCTTGTACACTGTGTGTATATATGTATCTAGATGTATTTATTTATATACATATATATTTGCCAAATCCTGTTACTATCTGTACAAATCAACAGAAAAGATCAGCTTTTCTGTTTATATCATCACAGGATCAACTACATTTTAAAGTGAATTCTGTAGAGTTTATCACCCTCCAAAACTAAATAAGGTGCTGCTCTATTCTGCTTATTTCCTTTTAATTAGAAGAAGGCACCTAAATAACGCCATCTACAACGATTTTGAACAGCTGCAATCCTAGAACTGTTGAATAGTGAAGTTAAGAATTCAATAGCGATGGTAATTCATCTGTGGTGTACTACAACAGTATTTCCCACTGGGTTTTGGTGATGGGCAGGTGGCTCAATATTGCTGAGTAGCCTGCCTAAAAGATAAATAAAGCAAGCTTATGGGATGTTTTGCACATTCAAATTAACATTTCTTGGGAAAGTTATTGCTTTCTTTCTTCTAGCTAACTGTATTAACATTAAAACGTTAAGATCAGTCATATTTAAACACACCTTGTGTGGAATTTGGGCAAAGACGTGTTCCTTCCCCAAGTTCTGTGCTCAAGGATGTTATGTTCAGTAACAATGTACAGTCATTATGGCTGAGCAGCTCTAATAGCTTGCTTTCTCCAGAAAGGTTGGAACCATCAAGCCATTTTTCTGTACCTTTGCCTTTGTGTTTTGTGCTCCCTCTTCCTCCCCCCAGCTAGGAAACGTTGCTTTTCCCCTTGCCTTTATTCTGGTGCTTGTTGGACACTTTCCTCAGCTAATTCAGTGAGCGGAAAACTTTCTTTATCCTGGTTCGAAAGCTGAATTAGCTCAGCTCAGGGTCTGACAAAAGGGCCTGTGTGCCAGTGAGCAATTAGATTGTCTCAGGCTGTCACTCCCCTCATGTTTTCAGAGCGACTGAGGAATGCATAATAAAAACTCAGAGCCAGAACTGCAAAAGCAGCTCTGAGCCCTTTGGGTGCTTGGGTGGAATGGTGTGGAACGATGTGGATGGAAGGTAGTCTTTGTTTTTCAGTAGCTGCGTGGACCATTCTGGTGTGTGAGGATTCCCCAATCTGTAAGGAGTGGCGTTCATTTTTTCCATAATTTTTCCTCCCACCGCCTTCTCTTCCCATGCCCTAACCCTCATGCCCTGGGACAGAGCAGCAGTGCATTAGCAGGTGCCGGGCCCCTGTTGAAGATTTTGCTCCTGCTTGAACTCGCTTGAGAGAAGCAAGACTCGTTTTGTGTGAAACGCTGTACATACATTTTTCCCCATACTCAGAAATATTTTCACAGACTGTGAAAAGAGAACAAGTAATTTGAAGACACTAGTCATTAAAAACATCATCAACTTGGAACAGTTCAGTAGTTAAACAGCAAATCTTTTATGAATAAGCTGAGCAAGAGACTATAGGTTTGATCACAGCTGCTGAGCGGTGTTGCTGCAACTTGGTGAGACTATACTCATTTGTGCAGGAGGTGGAGACTTAATTAATTGAATATGATTGCTGAATAAAGCTTAAAATCACAGAACAGGTATGTTCATGCTAATGCAGTTCGCATTGCTGAACTTTTTATTTTTTTTTAAAGAAGTTAGACTGATCTAATCCTGACTGTTTCCTTTGATAACAATAACGGTGCCTTAAAACAAGATACTAACAAGGAAATAATTTGATGGAAGCAGTGTTTAAGAAGAGGTATTTCACATGGCTCTCTACCCCGTTGGAATTAAGCAGTGGGGTTTCTGAAGCAGGGAAGCCCATGAGCCTCATTCAGCATCTTTCCTTTGGCAGAATACTTGTCCACAGTGTGGCCAAACTGAGTCTGTATTTCTGATGCCCAGATGGGAATGTGCAAGTGGCAAGAAGTAGAGGTAGTGCTCTGAAAAGTCTGAGAGCTGTGGTAAAAGCAGAAAACTCTTTGTTTTATCTTTGCTTATTCCCCTCTGATACCCTTGTGAGCTTCTATACCACCTGTGGGCTTCCTTGATGACAAGCACAAATAATGCAGCAGCAATGAAGAATTGGGTCGCACCGTCACATTCAGAGCAGGTTTGGGATTTAAGATTGTGCCTTGCCTCTTGCTGCTTGCTTGCTGCTACCCTCTTGCTGGGCCATGCAACAGGCAGTGGGAGCAGTAGCACTGTTACAGTGCAAAAGCATCTGGCATAGGTTGAATTGTTATTTGGCTGTAATGGGGGGCGGTTTAAATGGTACTGTTGGAGCCCAGAGAAAGAAAGGTTTCAAAAAAACCTGGTACTTTAAAAAAGCAATGGGTCTTGTTACGTCTCTGATTGTCTACTTCATAACAATAATAAAAGTGCACACAAGAATGTGATTAATGAATTCTGAGTGGAAAGAAAGGAAGGGGGGGAAATAAGCACTTTTAAAAGCTGGAACAGAAATTTCTGTGAAATCCCAGCTAAATTACTGTTTACACAAAATATGTGCCTGAAGTGCACTCTCTTTGGGATACAATCCAAGTGTGAAACTAAAATATGCCATTATTCTACCAGATTATTAGAAATACCATGTACAGTGATTTCACCATACTTTGAGAATGAGGAAAAATGTCCATAGATTTTTGTAGCAATTTAGTCCAGAAGGAAATTAAAAATAGGTATGTGCATATGTCTTGCAGGAGCCTCAAAGTTAAATCCAAGTGCACAGTGCTTTTACTGGATGACTATATGGAAAAATAATAACATTCAGATATTTAGATTAGCTAGAGAACGGTAACTATGTGGGATTATTGAGCTGAGGTGCAGCAAGTTTTAAGTTGAATGAACTTGGAGGTTGCATATAGTGCTTTGCATTTATACAAAGCAAGCTCAAGGTTGAATGCAGCATTCAAGTTGTAAAATGGATGTAGAAGGGGTAAAAAAAACTGCAATTACTTCAGTGATGATCCATTCAGGTTAAGAATTTTCATCTTTGCTGTTGCCATAGCAATCTGTTCCCCTGTCACTACCACATTAAAAATCCATTCTGTAAAACTATTGTCGCCAATATTGAACACATAAGAGACAAAAGCATTTTTTTTAATAGCTTAGGTATATTATTTGCAACAGGAAGAACTAGATCTTAAAGAGATGCATGTGTACTTTAAAAAAAAAGATTAGTATTTTTGTAATATATTGTAAGAACACTGTATTTGTGCTGCAGTATTGATGTCAGTATAAAACAGTTTGCAAATAATACAGCAATGCAGTGTCAGTTGAACTCAAATAATTGAACTCTTCTGCTAAACTACAACAAACCCATATGTTCCTGAGTTAAGTATTAATTTTGGTGACATGCTGTAGCGGCAGGCTTTTGAAACTACGTGGCTATTTAACCTTCTGCTGCTCACCAAGTCTGATTCTCTTCAGGGATTGACTTCAGTGGTTTTGTCTGTTCTGGTGTAATTATGGGAAGAGAGTTGTGTCCCCTGACAGTTGTACATTTGTGATCTAAACTGAAATTCCTCCTGTACCCAAGCTCAACAATGAGTTTAGATGGATAATGAATTGTAGGAACAGGCTTTTGTAAGTACATCCAAATGAGGAGGGAAAGGAATTTATAATTCAAAGCTGAACTAGCAAGACATAGTCAGACATAAATATATAAATACATAAATAAAAATATATTTAACCAAACTGAGTAAAATGTAAATATCTTTCAATAAAAACGAGATATATGCCTGTGCATACTCTGGGCTGAGATGCAGAAGTTTACTAATATCAAAAGGTATCCAAGCCATGAATTTAATAACTAAGGAGTTGACTAATAACATCATAACAAAGAGTAGACAACTGAACGTATGGCCCTCAGTCTGATCACCACCAATGCAAATCTCATCCCTTTTTCTAGCTCAGCATCTTTTTATCATCTAACCATCTCTAGCGTTCATCCTTTGAATTCTTATGCTCTGACCATGTCATGCTTTGTTTCACTTTTTGTGTCTTCCACTTGCCACTGTCCCTACATACTTCTGTCCCTCAGTTCTCTTTGAGTACCTTGATCTAGGAACAGTGTTGATTTAATGCAGAAGAAACATCAGAGGAGAAGATACAGCAAATAGCTACAATGCTATTGGGCATTAATAGAAGACTTGAAGGCAAGAAGTGAATTTAGTTTTTGGCTGCACCTGGCAGTATCTTCTATTTTTTTTCCTTTTCTTTTGGTTACACAGGATGAACATTTTTGTTTTTTGGCTTTTAATGCAAGTGTATCTTCCTGTCTTGGGACTTTGGGGTTAGTTTTGTTTTGAAGAATGTTGTTGTTGTTGTTGTTTTTATTATTATTATTGTTAATAATAATAATAATCTTAGTAAACTGCCCACTTATAAAGAGTTTTTCATTTGCTTCTCTTCACCTGTTTTTGCAATTCAACTGTGACCCTTCAGAGCATGCTACTGGGTAAACATTTACCCAAGAACTGAGACTGCGGGTCACCACACAATGGGCCTGCTCTGGTTCCACTCCAAGGGCTCCTGCAGATTGCTCAAGCAAAAAAGGTGCCCCTGGCATTCCAGATAGCCGTGCACCCTGTATAGGTCACTAAAGACAGAAGTTTGGAAGTGGTTTGTGTTGTGGCCATAGACGTTCATTAGCCATTACCTGTTACAGAGGGTGATGGCATGGTTGAGGTTCCTCTTTCAGTCCAAGAGGGGGGCTGGTGCTTGTGGTAGGAGTTGACCTAGGGGTCACAAGCTCCCAGATGCTTACCTGTAATAAGTGCTGCTGGATGTAAAGTTTGGTAAATTAGGCAGTGTGACATATATCTGACAAGTTTCTTTTTATTTGAAAACTCTTCATAGTGTTAAAGATAATAAATCTGTCTTAAATGTATAAAATCAAAAGAATTCTTGAGGCCAACGTAAATTTGGCTCTTAACTTTCCCCCATCACTACACATCTCTGTACTCCTTCCACGTTGTAGGTGTTTCGGAGGGTCACCAGAAAAGCCCAAGTAGGCTTACATAGAGGAGAGATTTGAAGTTATCTTTGACTTTTATGGACCTTTTTTATTAAAATGCTCAGAGCTGTAAATGTAGTAATAAGAAACTCATTTATCTTGACAAAAGTACTGCCATAAACTATTCAGAACTCATAAAATAACCTTTTAAATTATTGTTTCTTCTGGTATCGATAAATTCATACAAAGTGCTTAAAGGTCAGGCATTGCCAGAAAAATGTCTTTTCAGCCTGTTAAAGGTGTGTAAGAATGTACACCAGCTTGCTCTTTGGACAAACTGGAAAAAAGGAAGGAGAGGGAAAAAAAAAGCGCGCCACGTGGATTAAAATGATAGTGTGGAATTAGAGAGTGACAAGTGTTTGATCCACCAGGCTCACCAAAATAGTTGTCACTGACCTAAAAATCAGGGGACTCAAATGTGACTGTGCACCGACAGATGAGATGACATTAATCAACCATAGGGATGAGAAACTGGAAACAGGAAGTCTGGCTTTTCCACCTGTACAATGGGTTAGCCCTGACAGTGTTATTTTGCCCCAGATGTTAGTTTTTTCATCACTAAAACGGAGACTGGCCTAGGTGAAGTACCTTGAGATAAAGATGAAAAGTGTTGCAGGAAAAGTCGAGACGTTTCTGTTGTTGAATTTTTCTAATACAACATCTTGATCTATTTATTGCCCATGCTGAGAAACAATAACAAACCAATGCAAAGAGTGAAAATTAAAGTAGATTCTTAGGTAGCTCTCTGTCTGACCATACTATAGTGCTATTATTAATGTGAGGTTAAAATTTTGAATTTTCTCTCGGCCATATGATTTTTGTACTGACATTGTTTGAATATTAAATAACAGGTTCTTACTGTAACAGCATTTGCAAGCAGTAGGCTGTATCTTTGTCACTGAAAATTTCATAACCCAAGAATGCCGTAATTTGCTTTTTCTCTCTTGAGATGGCTGCAGAACTCCTACTTCAGGAAAATAAATAGGAAGATTTTTTTTTGAGAATGCAGGTGACAGAACTAATGGTAGTTCATTCCTCCGATACCCACAGACAATACATCCTGTCTTTGTTTCCAAGTGAAGCCAAGAGAAGAGTGCAGAGTAGTTTTATGGCGTTTCTTGTTTCTTCTCATTCACATTCCTTTTGATTCCGTTGCTGTGTGTTTTTAAACATAGCAGAATTGGCACAGCAGTGCACCTAGCAGCTGAGATGAGCTCCTTTCTCACAGGATAAAGGCACTTAATTCCAGACAGATTTATTTTATTTTATTTTATTTTATTTTATTTTATTTTATTTTATTTTATTTTATTTTATTTTATTTTATTTTATTTTATTTTATTTTTCTCATGATTGATATCTGAAGTAGCACAGATTTGTTACTCAGACATGGAGTTTTTTTGCATTCTACCAACTGATAACCACATCTTATCTTCCAAGCAAATTGATTCTTATCTTTATAGTCAATTCCCAATTTCACTCAGTGTCAGCACTTCTGATTTTGATGCATGGTATTCTGTCTGCCAGTCTGAAAATCCTTGCAAATCCAGTCATATCTGTAGGAATATGAATATCTGAATGTGTTTTTCCAAGGCCCGTGGTAGCATGTATAAAAACAATGAGAGTTGCAGCCACCCTTTAAGCACAACCTTCCAGAAGGAAGAACTTGTTTTAGCTTGCAGTAGAGGTATATGTGCCACCCAAGAGAATTTTTGGCGTTTGCAGGGAAAACTTGGCTTGGACTCACTGCATTACCAAAGAAAACTTGTTCTATTCATAAACACTGCTGGAATTGAGGGAAAGTGTACATCATACTGTGTGATAAACTTCTAGATCCTCTAGCATAGGTTGGGAAATTCCTTTTGATATTGACCTTAAAAAGCAAAATAACTGGGCTGAATTAATTAGCTCATGCTAGTATAAAGCAGGGAGTGGTGATACATCTAATAAGTGGTGATAGCAGCAGGTGGCAGCTCAGGTTCTCCTTCCCTCCAGACTACAGGAATTCATCATGTTGTCCTTCCCAATGTGTGAGACCATGATATGGTAGAGAGGACAAAGAAGTCATTAATTCAGACAGTTTTAGTATCCTTCCCATTTTTTGTTATCCCTTGTGTCACCCTATAGTGATAACTGCAATGGAAACACTCTCTCTACCTCACTCTGCTGCCAGTATCCTCACTTATGCAGGAAGGTAAATCTTGCATGTTCTTGTGTCCTCAGGTAGAAATGCTGTGTTTGTGTTTGTTTGTTTGTTTGTTTTCCCCTTTCTGGCTCAATACAGTATTAATTGAGTATGTTTTTCCATAGATAATCCAGGGTACTGATAATCCACAAGCACTCAGAAAAAAAAATGACTTGCATGTTTATAACTGTACAACTCTCCTCGGTGGTTAACTCTGGCAAATTTTAAACTTTTCTGAATATATCACATCACATAACCAGATGTCTCTGAGAGGAGTGGTAGTGTTGAAAATATGAAGTCAGTGGGACAGGTAAATTAAAAACATTCAGCATGAAAATGCATGGTATTCTTAACAAACACTATAGTTAAAATGAAACAGGCTATTTTACAACTCTGATGCTGAAGTCTGAGAATAACGTATCAGCACAAACCTGGTACAGTCTCATTTTGCTTGAGCTAGCTATGTTATAGATTCATTGTTATTGATAAATTCCATGATCAGATTGGGATAACATTAGCATACTTTATTTTTACTGTCTGTGATCCAATATCTTTGTTTTGAGGAAGGCTAAATTCAGAGAAATTCACTTGAACCTGTTTTTCTTTCCTTATTAGCCATTTCTAGCAGCCCAATAAGTTTTTGATCAGTGACTAAGTGTCTCTTGCTCTTTTAATGACAGTCATCTGCTTGCTTATATTGCCATGTCATCCCAATAGCAATTAACAAACATTAGATAGAAGTTGTTAAACTTTGTCTTAAGAATACTGGCCAGTTAACCAAAATAGGAACTTTACTTGGAGGTGAGTGAATGAAAGAGGGTAAAGAGGAAAAGTCTGAAATATTCTTTAGACCTAGGTCCCCACCCTAAAATTGTAAACTATCTGTTCTTTTTGTTGGAGAAAATGAAGTACAAGTTATTTACAACATCTCAGATCCACTATTTTAGGAACATCTGTGGGTGAGGCTTGAAAAAGATGTGCCATTCAGACCACCTATAATAGAATTCATAAATGTACATCTATAGATATCTGTACCACTATAGATAGATGAGAAGTCAGCAAAGAATTGGGGTTGAGCAGACACCAATTTTTAGGGGTGGGGAATTCATGTGTTCTTGACTGTATTACAAAAACATATTTTGCTTACTCTGTTGGTGTCTTTCTGTATTCATAAGGGATAAAGACAATACTGGGTTAATAGATATCACTTCTCTGCCTACAGCGTAAGCTTTATGTAGAAGACAGCAATGTATTTCCTCATAGAAGGAGCTACCTCAGATCTCTTAAATAAGCTTTGAGTAAAATTGTTATGCAACAGAGAGAAAAGTGAGTAGAGAAGATGAAGGTGGATGGTAATAGCTGTTGTGTTGGCCCAAATGGATGCTATCTTTGCTGAATGTTTTGTTACAGCGTGCTGTAGTAGATTTGTAAGTACCTTTCAGTTTTAATAATTCAGTATTTACTATTTACTAAGACACAGTGAACTTCTTTATGACCCTGGCTACCATGAAATGCATCATCTTACCAGTGCACATTTTGAAGTCTCACCGTGGTGCATTTCACCTTTCTCTTTTGAAAACATGCTGGTGCCCAGACATCCTTCAGCCATGGCTGCACAGTTGTGTTTGCCATGTGTTACAAGAAAACTTCACAATAATGAGGCATATCCTTTGCACTCACAATTAGGAGCTGCGGTGAGGAGACAGCAGGCTTTAATGAATAGTGCTTTGAGGAGATGGTTAAAGAGAAGGAAGAGTGACTCTTATGAGGGGGGAGGGAGCTCCAAGTGGACTGCCATGGTATACCCTTCTGCCACGAGTCAAAGGAAGAGACAAAGAGCTGGAAAGGGAATTGCTGGGTGGGGCAAAGTTTACCTGGGAAAGTTGTGCCATTGTTTTAAACCATGTTCAACTGTTTTTCTTCCAACAGACTTTGGGAACTATCACTGCAGTGCCCATTAAGGTTCCTCAGGTCAGCTCCTTGCAGAGGTTGGCAGGACAAGGACCAGCAGTGCTACCTCAGGTACAAAATACAGTTCCAAGGTTTGTTTTTTTTTTAATGTCATTTTGTATGTATTCTGCTCTGTTCCTCTCTGGTGCCCAGGCCTGTGTAGGTCAGCACACTCATTTGGCTGAATAAAGACTAACTTATTTGATCCTGTATAGTACTGGGCAGCTCACCGGTGAGTTGAACAGCAGAGCTGTGATTTTCTCCAATTTATGAAGAACAGAAAAATCAGTTTTCTTTTGGAAGCATACTGTGTTAGCCATAAAAAAAAAAAAAGCAAACCTCAGATTCATTGTGGAAGTACAAAATACATATGGTGAACTGTAAATTTATGCTTTATAAGATGAATCGCAAATCACAGATGCAAAAATCTGCAAATCTGTAGTTAGAAAAGAGGTAGAAGTATTAACCTTTCTGTTCAAGATTTAGACTCATACATTCTTTTACTAACTTACTTGCTTTCTCTCTGCCTATCCCAGTATAGTGTTTTGGCCCAACCAACCCAGATGCCAGACTGAGGCAAGATTGGCTGGGTAGGAATGAAAGGCAAGTTATGCTCACAGATCAAGACCTGAGTTTTCTTTTCTGAATATCCAGCACAGTTTCCATAACTGTACACTTTGTTCCCCATTTCAACCCTTTTTCTCAAAAATTTTAAATGTCATTTTCAGCATGTGTTGTGTTGCAGTTCTATGATTTTCTTTTCAGGCTCGTGATTATTAAGTATAAATCTATTTTCCCTGTGTGGCCCTGAGAAGTCTATTTTTCTTATATGAACATTGATCTAGCACTGAAGTCAATGTTGGGTCTTCCTATTGCTCCTTTAATTTTTTTTCCTAATATTTTCTTAGTGCAGAATCTAGTAGCAGATCTGTGAGCTAAATCTGCCTGGAGGAAGGAGTATTTCCAAGATAAAGTTCTTAAATTCTCTCTTGAAATTACATTTGTGGAAAACAAAAGTTGTGAATGTAAAGGAAGGTCATAGTTTTCTTATCAAGTTTCAGACTTTGCTTTTCAGTTGTTCTTTCAGCATAATGACACATTGATTTTTTGCCATTTTGGGGTGTCAAAGATTTTCAGATTGCTTCTGAAAATAAATGAGGTTCAAGAGCAGCGGAAAGATCTGTAACAGGGGCTTAAATTATCATTAAAGTTATGTTTTAGCAATGATGATGACATTGCAAATGTTGCACTTAAGAGAAGCATCAGTGTTCTATACTTTTGTTAGTAAGAAGAAAAATTTTCCTTCAGTGTTAACTACATTTTGAAGAATTGAAAAAAGTGGAAGAAGCTGATTTCCTGAACTTTTTGAAAATAACACAGATTCCTTCTACCTTGCTGTTGAGCTCATGGCAGTATTTGTGTTTGTATTTCACTTTTCACTTGTATTCTAGCACAGTCTTTAATTTCAGGCCAGTTTATGCAATCATACTTAATATTGATGAAATACCAGTGCTTTTACAGCAGCCCTGGGCCATAGTTCACTAAATTTTCTACTTCATACAGATAGCATTGGAAATAACCACAAAGCAATCTTACTGCTGTCAAAACTAAAACAGAAGTATGCAGCTACAAAGAAGACCACAGTATCAGGAGTACTTCTTATGTTCTGAGCATTTTCTGACTTTTTACAGGCCCAGACCTCCTTCTTTGGCAACTGCCTTGCCCCATTTACAGGCTGTGTCTTTCTCTGCAGTTCGTCATGGTCTATACATTCCTCTCCCTCCTGAAGTTTGCAGAGAAATTTAACATTTCCATATTGTTTCCCCAGCAAAACTTTCTGCTTGATGTTTAAAAGAGATCAAATTTACATTTTGATATGATTTTGGTATTTTTGGAAATTTTTACATTTGGATATGACTTTACAGTCAAGCAGAAAATCATCACATAAGTAAATTGAGGCACTTCACTGTTCTTATGTAAAACAATACATACAGCTTTCTCATTTTCCACATTTGTATGGATACT
Source organism: Anser anser (assembly GCF_964211835.1). Classification (NCBI taxonomy): domain Eukaryota; kingdom Metazoa; phylum Chordata; class Aves; order Anseriformes; family Anatidae; genus Anser; species Anser anser. Next base: position 74,015,553 of record NC_139720.1, read on the forward strand.
TGTCATTTGTTTTGTTCATTTGAATGGGTTTATGGTATGACCCCCAGGAGCTCCTTCATATGGGGAATGAAGACTCAAAATCTGCACATTCACAAATGGCAGCAAAATCCCGTCACTTAGTGCAGAACTGCTATTAAATGGAGAACAAACAAACATTAATTACAAGTTCATTGTGCAATACAAATAATATTTCTTTAGGCATTCATTATTTACTGAAACAAGACTCTTTGGTGGACCTTTTTTCTTTTTTAAAAAAACTTTTTCCAGAATATCAATTTATTTTTGTTTTCCTCAAATAAATAAAATTTCTGCTGTGACCTGTGATGTTTGGGATTTTAATTCCAGATCATCTTTTTCATCTTATATTGGCCTTTGAACTTTCCAGTTGGCTGAGACATAATGAAACTGTAGATTCTGCTGCACTCTCGGAACCAAATTGTGGAGGTCCTTTACTCAAACATATGGATGATGCATTCTTACTCTTGAGCTGTTCCTCTTTATGGCACCTGTCAACTGTAAGGAGGGGTGGCCCCATGACAGGCTAGGGCTCCAGTTTCCAACTGTGATACTGACAATCTGTTTATTTTGAACCATTTTACATAAAAATGTCACCCGCACTGTAGCCACCTGAAGGCACATGAGAAATCTTAGTTTCAGTTCTTCCAGTGGGACATTTTAAATAAAGCAGCAAAGATATTAAAATAAGCCTCCCATTTTGTTGTCAGTAATTTGGGCCCAATCCAATTTTCATTCAAATTGATGGAGAGAGAGCGATGATTTGAATAGTAGTTAAATCAGATTATTATACTATTTCTCTGACCTATTTTTCCAGTCTTGGTTGAAGGCAGGGCTTGGGATTGCTTTGTTGATGGCATTCCTGACTGGAATAGCGCAGAGCTGCACAGCAGAAGGCCATGGTGGAACTATCACATAGATTAGCGGTAAACAGAAACAGGTACACACAGCTGCTTTACATAAAGCATGCGTGTTTTTCAGTAGTCCCTAGCCAGTTCTACTGCCAAGAGCTGCTTATTTTTTATCTTCTGGAGTGATTTTAATATGTGCTGTTCAGTAGGGTCTGAATTCGATCACTTCAGGCTGCTTAGGGGCAGGGACTGCTTTGTTGCCACATGTTTATTCATCACAGGTACAGTGTGAACCCTGTCAGAGGCTGTGGTCTTTAGATGTTCCCAAAACCTAAGTGTACATTTGCATTTATAACATTTCTTGTCATAGTTACCATCAGCACAGTCCCAATGACAGCTGCTGCTTCTCCTCACATGTGTACCAAAACCAGCTCTTGGCCTCCTCAGTGACAGGACTTCTGGAAAATTTCTTAAAAGGAAAGTAGCTCCTATAGCCAGAACCCAAGCTGTGCAATGACACTGTGTACTGCAGGAGAAGTGTCGTAACAGACTGGTCTGTGTCAGAACCTGTGTGTGTGTCTTAAGTCTAAAACATTTTTAAGTGTAATGTGTTAAGACGGTGCATAGGCTTTAAAAAATAAAAAAAAAAATGATACTACTAAATGTGAGTCAGCCTTTTGTGAAACTGGAAAAGAAGCTAGCTGATATGCATGTCTGTATAAAAAGTTAAACTGGATTGTGCAAGAGAGAGATGAGTATTTTACTGGTGTTTTTTTTTTGAGTATGGAATAATTGAATTGGGTGAAGTCGTTATTACAATGTCACAGGAGAAAAGGACTATAATCCCCTAAGGGATGTCATTCATCTTTCTGGTATATAACCCTCTGCACTTCCAGGGGGATGTGTTGGAATGCTAGTGGAGGAGGAGGCATAATCCAATTCAAGGTAACTTAATCAGCATGGTATATAACCAAGCAAAGGGTTGTCCAACAGTATTTAATATTCATTGACTGTATGCATGCAGAAAACATAGAAACAAAATTGCTTTTTAAAAGGAAAGTTTTGCAGAGGCCTGGTTGAAAATGTAGCCCTTAATAAATATAGTTGTTAATCTGTTTTATTCTATATAAGCTTTTATACAGTGCTAGTCACTGTATTTGGAATGCCTTCCAGTAATGTATCAAGCAGAAAGATTAACATCTGTTGTAAGCTATTTCTTCTCTCATCCTTTCCCTTTGGGAAGAAGCACGTGCAGCAGAGGGTTCTGGTTTCTTTTTATCGGTTTGCTTATTTTTAATAGGCATGTTACTATGAATTACATGCCACTATATATTTCTGTCAGAGGAGGATAACAAAGAAAATGGTTTTTGTTGAAAGTGATGAGGTTTGTGTCCTCAACTCTTAGAGAAGAAGGTTGAGATGCCTCCTTATATGAGCATTAGTCTGGCTGTAGAGACTCCCTTTGAAGGGAAGCTTTGAATATTGGATAGAACAAAACAGAACAGTTCAGTTCAGTTGGAAGGGACCTTCAAAGATCATCGAGTACAAGTGCCTGACTGCTTCAGGGCTAACCAAAAGTTAAAGCATATTATTGAGGGCATTACCCAAATGCCTCTTGAACGCTGACAGGCCTGGGGAATCAACCACCTCTCTAGGAAGCCTGTTCCAGTGCTTGACCACCCTCACAATGAAAACATGTCACTATGTTGCAAAATCTGTGGGAATCTTGGTTACTCACTAGTGGATAGGTTTGATGGGTAGCCTGTGTTGCTGATAGAGGTATGGGTTTGCTGGAGCATCCAGAGTGCTCCATGCTACATATTTTACATGCGCAGCCATGACAGATGAAGGTATGAATAAGGCAGTGTGATAAGAAATGTTTCTTGAGGATGGTGATATGCTGTCAGTTGGCACTGACAAGAAATCCAGTCTTCGGCAGTATGGACAAAGCTGAATGTATGCGTGTAGCAAAGGGGTCTGTACCCAGAAGCAAACTCTCCCCAATGCCTCCGTCTTCTCTGCCTTTCTGAGTTCCTGTTCTTAATTAGAGAACTTATCCATGGTGGTGGTGAAGGAGAACTGGGATTGCTGATTCTTGGGTCTTTCAGATATAGTCAGTGTCATGAACATTTTGAAAAAGATCTGGAAAGACTGATCTCCATGATAGTCTGCAAGTAGGAGCCTAAACTATACAACATACAGGAAAAATTCAAGCCGTTTTAACACTTGACACTGTACCTTTTCCCCCAGATAAAGTCTCATGTTTCTCCAAATCAAATGCTGTTTTGCAGAGTATCAGGAAGGTGAGACGTGTCCCCTTTCTCCACTGACACCATTTGCATCCATGCAAATGATGGCTTCAGATCCATGTCTGGCTTAGGTCTGGACTGTGCTGCCTCTCTGTGCCTCATTGTCAGTTGTTTAAGCCTGTGGTAGGACTCTGGTCACACAACAGCCTGAAAGAAAGGTTGTCCCAGTGTGCAGTACCTCAGCAGAAGCTTGGAGGAAGTCACTGCACCACTTCATGTCCCTAAAACCTTCACTTTCACCTCTTGATATCTGAACTTTTTGTGTGCTTTCATCTGGTTCAGGCTGCCAGCAAACAGAACCTGTTTTTGTCATTGTGGATAATGGTGACACGATACATAAAGACTAGTGATGCTTCATCCAGTCTCAGCTCCTTAAACCCTGAGCAGAGTTATGTCGTCATTTAAGCTTTTTGGTTTTGACTAGTCATGGCTGGTCAAATCATTATAATGTGCCATAATTGTTGTCCAGAATCACAAAAAGCTCTTAGTATGATGGACAGCATGAAACAGTGACATCCTGGTCTTTAAAGTGACAGCAGAATTTGGGCCCAAGGAAAACCTGGTTGTGTGGGTTGGTCCAGAGCCCACCTATAGATGTGTAAGGATAGAAAGAGAGCAGACAGATGTTCGTTGTGCCTAAAGGTTTCATGGACATTTTGTATTTAGCTTGAAGCAAGTTAATCATAGATGAGTATCTGAGAGAGAAGCAAGCTGGCTTGAAATACTGAGGAGAGTAGAAATAGAAGTAAGTTATTGACTGTTGTGTTAAATCACAATCTAGCTTTTATACTTCTATTGTAATCCTAAACAATAAGGATTAAATTCTTTCCTCAGAGGCACATAGATAACTGCATATTCAAGGACAGAATCATTGTGCAGAACAAAAAACAGAAATCCTTGTCAACTTCAACCCCTGTGTGTTGTTGGTTTTTTTTGTTTTTTTTTTTTGTTTGTTTTTTGAAATAATATTGATTTTAATTTGCTGATTTAATGGTAGTTTTCCCCTTTGTAAATGGAAAAAAGCCACTTAATGAATCACCAACTCAATAGCAGTGATGCCAAACCAGAAAATACAGGAAGTATAACTGAGGAGAGATGTACGTTTCATTAGCAAAAGTCAGTCAAGTTCCTCTGAAAATACAGTTTTGTGTTCAAAATACTGATAACGTTTTTAATAAAGAACTCCCACCTGACTGCCTTCTGCCAACATCCGCAGAAAGCAGAGCTGACAGATTCCAGCATGAACATTTCTCTGAGCAAAACTTCTGTTTCTAGTATCAAGCAAGGCTGAAGAAGAAATAAAACTTAATGATATACCTTTGTTGTCTTAAAAAATGTACAGGGGTTATGTTATCTGGGTGTCACCTTGTCACTAAATTGGCTGTCCATGACTAACAAATTGAGGTACTAAAATATAGTAGATATACAGTCCAGAGGAAAACATCCAATATGGTGCGTGTGATTTGAATATATGTCAAAATATCACAGAGTGATTTTGGGGTATTTACTTTGCACAGCATGTAAAATGAGAGACTGGTGTTCATTTTGAGGTGCTAGCTGTGGTTCTGGTCATACTGAAGCCTGTTAAAATTTGCTGTTGATTTCAGTGAAGATTAAGATTTCTTCCCAGCTCACCCAGTCCAGAGCAGCAAGGATTGAAAATGTGGGCTAGTATACTTGATTGGCTTTTGTTCTGCATTTCGTATCATTCTTCTGTGGCTTTCCAAGCTTGTATTTCAGGGACAGTGGCAGATGATAAGGAGAAGCTGACGTTATCTGGGGACAGGACTCCCTGAACTGGGTCATCTTGCATGGCATTTCCTTGTGGTACACACTGAAGAGAAACTTCTCTCTTGTGTACCTCCATCAAAGGGAAGGAAGAAAAACATATATGGATCCATAGTCACTTGTGTTTTTAAATCTTCCTGCTGTGGCAAGAAAATAAACTGTGTTTAATTTGTCTGTGCTCTCAGAGCAAGCCGAATAAAACAGGAGCTTATCAGGAAAGGAACCAAAAATCAAGCAAGGTGGAAATGCTCATATTTAAGTCTGCTGGGCATACTGTATTTAAGGGTGTTTCATTGTTGTGAAGTTATGAATAATTTTTTCTTTTGCCTGATTTTTAGTGATCTAAAAAAAAGATGGAGAGTCAGCCCTCAGCTGGCATAAATAGACACAGCTTTACTGAAGTCAGTGTGCATCTGTTCATTCTGGTGAAGGATATAATTACTCCACATTGCACTCATTTTATCAGCCATTGCTAATGTTTTCTGTGTGATCCTCTAAAGCTTTTCAAGAATGAAAGCTCTGTCTGCTGCTCCCAGCACTTTGCCACTGTGACATATGAATTGTGCCAAATCCATTTTGAGTTTTTGTTTTTAAGCTCCAAGTACAAGGGTGAAGTGAAAATAAAGTGTGAATAATGGTCTTTCTCTCAAAGGCAATGTGATATTGCGTTGAGATGAAAAATTTACTCTCATACAGATCGGCCCTGCGAGTATGAAGGGCTGATTGATGCTGAGCACGATCCAGCTGATATCTGGTATGGGGAGGGGGAGGGCTTTTCAGTGCTGCTGACAAAGCTATAACAAGATCCAGGACTGGAAGCTGAACTTAGGCAATTTCAACCTTGCAATAAAATGCCAGTTACAAGTGTAATGAAATATTAAAACAGTTTATTGGGCTGATGATGAATTCATCATTAAGAACTTCTTTGTATTTTCTGTTAAAATCAGCCTTCGGTTTCTGGGGGAAGTTCTATGGCCAGTTTGCGAGCTGGACGATCACGATAATCCCTTTTGGTTTTGTAGTTGAAGTACTTTTTTTTATCATCTTCCCTTCCTCACTGGGTCGTAAGGAGAACACATTGGCCAGAATTCTCATAGCACCTGCAGATCTGCACCGAGATAACTATTCTAATTAAATCCTGTCTTTTAGGACTGCATATCATTGCCCACAGAGATGGGAGGAATCATGTGTCTTCGTTCTCTTCTCCTCCTTCTCCCCCATACTTGTTTGGGTTGGATCTTGAGGGCTTATTTTGTAAGGGTTTATCTTCTTTATCTTACCTTCTTTTTCTTCACTACAGCACATGAGTGGCTTACCTGATGGAATGTAGCTCAGGAAATAGATTGCCCGTGATCACAGTTGCTTTTGTCAATGGTGACATACCAGGCTCTCCCACCTCTGCCACTCAACCGTTCATGCACCTCTGAGGTATTCAACAATTTGTGCTCTTGAGAGCTGGAATGATGTTTTGGTATAATGGAAGCCTTTGGGCTTCACACAGGGACATCTGGATGGAGTTTAATGATATAGGATGTACACAAAGTTACGTTAGTCACAGGAGCTGATCCCCTTCTGATCTTAAACTCTTTAAAATATATGAAATTAGAGGTTGCTGAACGAAAGTGCACCCTGCACATGTCACAGGATCAGGCTCCATGTTATTTCCCTACCCGAAAAGTAGACAGCCACCTTGTGAATTCTCAAGTCTGGAAATATCTTCTCAAACACCGTACTCACCTGCAGGCTATTTGGGAAGTACCATGGGTGTCTGAATATTGCAGCCTAAAATCAAATGTTTCTTTTATTGTGGTTATTGAGCACACTCGAGAACAACGTGGCTTTATGAAATCATTACATTCAAGCAATAGCCCTCTCTTCCCGTACATTTATAGCCCTGGTAGTATCACATTCTGTTTTGACAGCTGTCAGAAGTTAAATGAAAGATATTTGGGGAAAGGAGGGTTGAGCTACAGGAGAAACAGTTGTGGTTTTCTCTTTGTGACACACATGCTGTCTGTTACTTCCTCTTTTTTTCTCCTTTTCCAAATTTATGCACCTTGTATTTGTTGTGCCTCTTGTAATGGGGACTGGTGCCATCCAACCTATGCTACTTTCAGTAGAAAAGGCTTCTTTCTTACCTTCCATCTAAAATACAGTTCATTGGTGATTGTCAGCTGCCAGATTTCTACTGGTGCTGCTGTCTCCCTTCTGTCTCCCAAATTTAAACTACAGCTTTGCAGTGTGGGAAAGGAATTTGTTAGCTCTTTCCTTCATTTTTTTTTCCTTCCCAGATAACACCATTTATTCTCACAGAGTACTATAGCAGGTTAGTTTTTAAATGTGAAACTCTGCTAAATGTTAGCCTAGCTGCTTTTTAAGTACTATGCCTAGTGTTTCAATTCACAGGTATTAGAGCACTGCAGAGGGGAATGGCTTTCTGTGCTTGTTTTCTTTTTTGGATGCATGCCTGTGGGCTGAGAAAATAAATATTATTTTAACTTATTTTAGCTTTAACTCGTGCTAGGAGCACCTGAAACTTTTCTGTAGTCAACCCTTTTTATTATTCTGTAATAAATCTACTTTCACAACGTTAAATGAACTTGTCAGGGAATTTGCAGAGGTTTGGACAATGAAGACCGCTATACCTCCTTCGTATCACAAGGTGGCAGAAAATCCCCAGCTTATGTTCACGTGCGCTAAACCAGATCAAATACTTCAATAGGTAGTGATTTATAGGGAATATGTTACTTTGGAAAATTACATCTGTTTAACTGTGCAGGAGTAGCTTATTATATAGCACAGTCATATGCATTCATCCACAACTTGCAGAATGAATATAATTGTGTAAAGAGCGTGTATAGAATTCATTGAAGTATTACATCTGACAATCAATACATATATAGGTAATAGTGTAGAAAAGATAACTATGTAGCTAGACTATATATAGGCATTTAGTTTTAATTAGGCTTTTGGTTAAATATAAACATGCAAGTAAGAGTGACAGATACAGTAGATCTGGGTAGACTGCATGACAGCTTTTGGCTAGAAAAACTACAGAGATGACTTTTTGTCAGACGATTTTTTTTAAAGTTACCAGTGACAGTTACATTGAATCTTGGATCTGAGATATTATTTATTTATTTTTCTCCCTGTATATATGTACTTATCTGTTTGCATGTTTACAGTATTTCTGTTGGTAACTGATGTTATACCAATTTACAAGAAAATTGTTTTAAGGAGAGATCCATCATTTAGATGTTTGCCAAACAGCTTACAATTAAATTTATATTTTTTTGGCCATGAGAGTACATTTTAACTGTATTTTGCCAAGCGTCTCAGACTTTTTCTGAATAACAACGCTATTTCTGTGCACGTATCTCTGAGCACATGGGCATGAACAACTTGTTAAAGGCTTACATATGAAAGAATTATATAAGATATAACAGGAGGAAAAAGGATACTATTATAAATTATAAACAACTATTATAAAAATAGATGTTACAATATCTGCTTGTATAACTGACTCTGATACAGACATAAATGCTTTAAGAGTCTGTCTCTGCTTCACGACTGCTGTTGCACTGGGCTGTTGTTCATGTTAGAAGCCTTAGTTTTGCAAAATGCCTGAGCTAGGATGGTTCTAAACCAAACCCCTGTGCACTGCTTTTGAAAATAAAATAAGACCATTAATTAATTTTGAATATGAAGCTAAACATAGACTGGCTTCTTAAATATCTTGACCAGAGTATTTGTCTGGTATCTTCAATAATAAAACCAAATAACCCTTACATAAAATATGTGGGGTGGAACTCATGAGATGGAGGAAAAAGAGCAAAAAATTTCATTTACTGTCAGAATATCTTGAGCGTGGTTAGTTCTTGTTTAGTGTAGCTTTGAGTCATTTCATAATGAGTCTGCAAGGCTTTTTGGTGTTAATTTGAAGTTGTGAGCCAAACACAACAGATTCCCAGCTTTGTCACTCGTCTGCCGCTGTACTTTGGGCAAAGCCTCTTGTCTGCCTCTGTTTGCTCTTTCACTTTACACCTACCTTGATTACTTGTAGTTTATGTGCTCCTAAGCAGGACTGTGCTTCTAATGCATGTTTATACTATTCATCAGTTTTAGGAGCCAAGTGGCAACTGAGCACTGTGCTACTGGAATAGAAAGAGTTGAGATACGTGTGCTGCCATGCTTCATATTCTCTGCAAGGAGAAATGGGTACAGCTCCTCCTTGATGTGATAGAGGACGACGGCCAGCCTTGAGAGATGATTTTCCCTACATCAGTGAATCCCTGCCTTTTCATTAAATGGCTTACTTAGGCTGGAGATTGGAGGCAGCATCATTGGAAGGGCTCTTGCTGGCTGACGCACAGCAGCACAGGCAGCTGTTTCCACTGCCTGTCTGCTGCAGCTTGTCATTTTGTTTCACAGTATGGAGGGTGCGAGAAGTGACAGGATGAAATAAGCACAGAGGGAGCCGGCTGTTTTATGTGGCCATGTTAACGAATAAGCTAGGAGTGAAGTTAACTTCATGTGAAGCAGTTTAAATTATTTATTTTCAATTCTGGAACTGTACTTAACACGTTGTTAAGTCAGAGCCATGTTGACAGGGTGACATTAATTACCCCACTGGAAACACATCACATTAGCTGGAGACAATTGTTTTCAGCTATCATTCACAGCTCTGTGTAAAACCTCAGTCTTCACAAATGTTGGCAAATGATTTCCCCATCCATCCATGGAGAAGTGCCTTCTTTACTCACCCACAGCCGCATATCAGCTTTTTCCTTACAGCACAAAATACTAAGTTAAACGTTTGTGGTTGTCTTTTTTTCCCTGTCTTTCTCTCTGTTGTTGTTGTTGAGCTGAGTGGTTGTGTCCATTGAACATGGCTTGTCTTAAGAATATAAGGATCTTCATTCACTGATCCACCAGTACAAATGATGTGCATACACTTAATGTTCCTGTAAATGCTTTCCCACAACTCCCTTAATGATTCAATTCCCACTCCTTAATTCATAGCAGGAGTGTTGTGTCCTTCAGAACAGGAAATTATTGCATCTGTGCTTTCCATTCTTTGCAAAAAGGCTTTGGCTTAAACATGCCTACTGAGAACTGAATGTGGCTTGAGTACCGTGTGTATGGATGTGTGCTAATAAAAGTGAGGAATTTACTTTTTTCTCCCTTCTTATTTAGCATTGCAATGAGTTAGGGACTACAAAATGACTCAGCTGAGGAGTGCTGGGAATACATCTACAAGTGAATGAATGGCTGTCTACTTCAAGTTGCTACACTACATTTTTCTAGGCGCTCCTGTGGTGTGGTTAATACAACTAGAGGCTCTACGGCTAGAGTGCACGTATGCAGTGTTTTTCCACTAGAGTTGGAATTATGGATTGGATTATGTCTAGTTGGATTATGCCTAATAACATCTAACCCTCTTTGCAGGTTAGGCCAAAGACCCTGATTCCAGACAGCCTCCCTATTTCCCCGTGCAGAGACCAACCATCCAAGCAACCTCCTACCTTCCAAAAGGCTACTGTCGTCAGCATCAAAAACCCCAGCCCTGCCCTCCCCACTGCCAACAACACCGTCAGCCATGTACAGACACCTAACAGCCAGTCGCAAAGCGTCACCGAGCCTACCCCTCTCTCGTCACCACTGAGCAGTGCCGGTGTGGCGTACGCCATCATCTCCACCTCCCCCAACAATGCAACTCCTATCAGCACTAGCGCTACCGTCTCTGTGGTCAATGACAGCATCAAAGTGCAACCACTCCTCATCAGTGCCGACAGCAAGGTAGGTTCTGCTTCTTGCTGTGTTTCGGCTGCCAAACTCAGGAGTTATGGCACAGATGTGAGCAGAATGGTCACGGAATCACAGAAGGGCTGAGGCTGGAAGGACCCTCTGGAGGCCATCTGGCCCAGCCCTCTACTCCAGCAGGGCCACCCAGAGCAGGCTGCCCAGGACCACGTACTGGTGGCTACTGAAGTTCTGCAAGGAGGAGACTCCACAACCTCTCTGGGCAACCTGTGCCAGTGCTTTGTCACCCACACAGCATGGAAGGGCTTCCTGATGTTAGGAGGGAGCCTCCTGTCTTCCAGTTTGGGCACCACTGAAAAGAGTCTGGCTCTGTCTTCTTTGCACTCTCCCTTCAGGTATTTACAGACATCAGTAAGATCCCCCCTGAGCCTCCTCTTCTCCAGGCTGAACAGTCTCAGCTCTCTCAGCCTCTTTTCATAGGACAGATGCTCCAGTCTCTTTATCATCTTGGTAGCCCTCTGTTGGACACTTTCCAGTATGTCCTTATCTCTCTTGTACTTGTGGTTCCTCTGGGAGTGCAAAGCCCTGACAGAGTGGTGCTTGTGGTTCCTTTTGAAGGAAATAATCAGAAAGCAGTGGAAAAATCCTTAAGGGGACACCTGGACGCCAGTAGACATTTGTCTGTGTACATGCCTTGATTTTAGATGGACCAAAATGCATCATTGTGTAGCCTGATGTTAATGGAACAATATGATCTTCTCTTTACTTAAACCATTTCTTACTAATAATATCCCTGAATTCTGTGCAGGCTCAAATTTCCTATGGACTCCCTCTTCAATTATACAGAGATATCAGTTATATTAACTGATCCCAGGGGAGTGTATCAAATAATCAGGCATTCCCTTCTTCTTTTCCATGGGCAAATGAAATGAGAGCTCGGGGTTTCAAAACTGATCAGCAGATCAGTAGGAAAAAATCAAGTTACAAATTTCTTTTTTCCACTTTGTGTGTCTTTTTAGCTTTGAAATATAAGAATTTTTCCACTCATGTACCAGAAACAGATTCAATAAAGTCTGCCAATGTACCCAGCGGACATTCATTGTAATTTACTGCTAGTTCCTGCTACCCCAGATTTTGTTGGCAGCACAGGTTCCCATACAGTGCTAAGAAAGAATACAGGATGTAGGATGGTTTGTGAGGTAAATAAAAGTAAGCATCTCTTCTACACTTTTCTAACATAATTTATTTTTCTTACTTTAACTGGCTACTGGTTAAAAAAAATTCCTTTTTATGCTCTTGAGTCTTTTAGAGTGACTGAGTTGAGATAAAGTATATAACAATTAAATAAATTTTTTGAAGGTTAGCAGTGAAATAGATGGAAGAGGCCCAGTGTTCAAATTCAGTGACCTTCATCAAGAAGGTGACCTTGGGAAGCTCTTCTGTACTCTTTTATGAAGCTTTGAGTATGGGTGTAAAGTCACGTATAGTTCCGTGGTTAGAAATTGTCTTTCATTCCTTTTAATTTAATAGCTTCTGAGGTAATGTTATCTGAAACATGTAAATCTTTACGTGGTAATTCAAATAGTAGCAGATGGACATACAAACACATGTTCATGCCTAAGAGATCTGTGTAGTAATTCCTATGGCTAAGGTTCTAACCAGAATTAATTTTAATTTAAAACATATATTTTATTTTGTTTATGCAAAACTGGATATCCACTGCTTATAACCCATAAATGCTGAGGACTGAACTCTGATCTGTCACATCAGTATTCCTAAGGAGCATCTTCTTTCCAATCCACATGTACTTACTCTGTAATAACACTGGAATAACTGAGATGAGACTCTTATTTTGAATGTGTAGTAGTTCCATCTCTTCTATGTCTCTGTGAAAGAAAATAAAAGGAAACAACTTAAAATCACTGGCAACATGAACACCAAAGTTAGGTCACTGAATCAGCTTCAGGAGCCCTCTAAATAGAAAGTGTCCTAATTTTCGGAGATGCTGATCAAATGGCTCCCTTAGGCTGCTGCTGGTTTATGATGCATCTATAAAAATTCATTTTCAGAATATTTAGAGGCCTAAGCTAGGTATCCAGTTTTTAATATTTTTGGCTTGTGACATATTTGTTGCCTATGTAGGTATCAACTAACACTACAACGAAGAATCACATTTTCAGGCAGAAAATTCTAGTTATATATAGTGAATTCTGTTCTTTTATTTGTATGTTGTCTTTTAGGTTATCATTATTCAGCCTCAAGTCCAAACCCAGACAGAAAGTAAAGTGGAGACAAAGAAACTTCCTGAAGAGTCAGCTCAGGGATCCCCTGCTACCAAAAAGAAAAAGGAGGAAAATCCAGAGGTGATTTTTTTTTAATTATTATTTTAATAAATGAGCTACAGTATGACCCCTAAGTTTTAGGGGTCATTACTAATTTTTTTTTTCTGTGTGCATACATAATTACTGATTTTGTGCTTATGGTTCACTGCAAAAGGTGTGTTCTGCCCCTGTGAGTTGTTCTGACAAATTTGGTTTGCATCTTTCAAACCTCCCAGTGTCGTAAAATGTAAGAATTGTAGGCATCGTAATAATCCAGGCACCTTGCCTGAGTATAGCTGTATTTCTCGTGAAAGGTATATAAAAGCTGAAAATATTTTCTTTTATGCTATCGAATATGTAACACCGGATTTACAGGCTGTACATGAGGTTGAATTAACATTTCTTTTGTAAGATGGGCTTTTACATTTTCATCTTCTCTGTAATGAATCTTGCAGTCTCTAGATTGTGTGTAACAATATAGTTCCTTGCATTTGCTGTGTGCGTTATCCCACATTCCCACATGCACACAGATTCTTTCTAGTCTGAAACACATTAAAATGGTTCAAATTGAGGAAGAGAGTAGAAAGCAAGTAATAAGATTAAATCTCTTTCATGAACTATATTTACTATGTAAACTGAAAATACAAATCAGAAGACCTTGTAGAAATGGAATCTATGTTTAACAGGCATTTTGGTTTTGACTAGATGTATTCAAATTAGCTTGTAAATACTTCTGAGGCAATTTGAGAAATTGTACAAACTGCATTTACTTACAGTGCGGAAATGTTCATATAATGTGAAATCTTAACCTTATTATTCTAATAAGTTTAGAGCAAGAAAGCATCCTTGGCACTGTAAGTTTAAGAGAATTATCACAATATAAATTTTTAATGTTATGTGGGCAATGTCACTCCTATCGACATTTGAAGACAAAAGTTGGAACAGTGTTAGGGGATAAATATTGTGGCTTTTAACCTAGAATATCACAGGTTTATGCAAAAGCCCTGCAGAACTGTGCTTATGAAACCTCCAAGTTTAAAATCTGACCTTCGTGTGAATCTTCGTTACCACGGAATGATGGGACTGCATCTGTTTTCATTAAGGAACTATTTCCAAAAGATTATTTATTGTCCAGCACCTAGGGGGCAGAAAAGCTAGTAGATTCTGCTTAAAAAGAAAATGCTAGAAAAAAAAACCAATCCATTTTTCTTTGACCGTAATTTATTCCCCACAAAAGAATACTGAGCAAAAATCTTCCAGAGGAATGCAGAAAGAGACCGTGCAACTCAGGACAGATTATGGTATAGCATTCTTAAATTTAATGAGCTTTCCATTGAATTGCTAACTAGTATATCCTGGTGCCTTTGGCTCCTCTGACTGTCTTTTTTTGTAACCAAGAACATTGTTCCTACCATGTATACAGGATGTCTTGGCAAACACAATTTTCTGTGTAGGATGCTGAAGCTATGCCCTTAAGTGTGACTTTTCATAGATTTATTTCACAGCCATAAATATGTAAGTCTAGAGTTAATTTCTTTTGTTCTTTGAAAGTAAACTTTAGTTGATTATCATGTATTTATAGAATTAGTGTAATTAGAACTAACAGCATAATTAGTGTAAACATGTAATGACATAAATAGAACATGTAATTACAAAAAGAAATGGTTTTGTAAAAATCTTTGTTTTGCTTTGTGAAAAGACATAACACACATTTCTAAAAGCATTCATAGCTGTTTAACAGACGATTGAATTTAAGGCAAAGAGTAACAAAGATACCATGGTATTTTTTTTAAGAAAATAAGCAGTCTAGGCACTTCTTTCCACACCTTTATTTATCTTCAAAGCACAAAACTGAGGCAGGAACTTGAGTATGTCTCTACATAAATGTCAGTCATGACAGACTGGGATTTAACATATTAAATGTAAAATTCAAAATAAATAAACCAGAAGTAACCAGACCTAACAGTAGCCAGGAGTTCTGTCTGCAGTTTCTAAGCATATCTGAACAAACACAAAGGACTCAGAACCTGCTGGTTGTCTTTTGTTTCTGGCTTGGTTGTTCTTTTGGGAAGCCAGGAAGCTAGCTCTGGACACAGCAGCCCTGAAATATGTATTCCTTTTGCATAAACCTAAGATTTCTTCTTCCCCAAGTATCCTTAGACTATAGCAAATCTCGCTGGGCCTGTGTTTCACAGCCGTTAGTCCTGGATGAGTGGCTATGGAGTGGCTTTCCCAGAAGGGATGGAGGGAGTCAGTCAGCAAGGATGTCCAGGTCCAGTGGTCAGAGCCTTCTCCTGGGACATGAGCTGTGTGGGTTTTGTCATCCGGAGGCTGAGGAGTGACTGGGAGAATGGTGTCCTGTTCCCTTCACTAAGCCAGGTGCTGGTGAGGATGGAGGCCATTAACTGCCGAACTAAATTGCCGCCTGTCTAGTAATGGGGCCTCTCCCACCAGAATGATTTCTGCAAAGAAATTAATGAATTACACAAGGGAGTGATCCCTCTGTGGAGCAAATGGCTGTTTTTGTTGTTTTTTGTTTGTTTTGTTTTGTTTGTTTGTTTTTGTTTTGTTTTTTGTTTGTTTGTTTTTGTCATTGGTATGCTTCTTAGTTTTTTTGTTTGTTTTGTTTTGTTTTACTTAAAAGTATCTGAGTTCAGCACAGAAGAAGCAGTTAGAATTGCACAAAACTTTTTGCATTTCGGTTTGTGTATTACTAAAATTTTACATTGCTGACAGCATTTTCCTGCACATTCTAACATTCTTTTACTTAAAATAAAAATGACTGCCAGAAATGCTGGTTATTTAGCTAACAGTGATTTTAATCCTACTTAAGAATTGACAAGAGAGACACATTGCTATTGTGGACTAAATGGTAGAGTTGAGCCTGCATTGAAAAGATGGAGAAATCAAAGAATCAGTTTTGTGGATTCCTACACAGAGCAGAAACAACACTGCATTGCCATTTCTCTGTGATGCTTGACAGTAAAGCTTTGCAGCGGAACTAGTATTTTGAGTGGAATCCAATGAGCTGCAAGAGTGTGAAATAACAAAACCCATGAAAACAAATATGCTGTTAATATAATGTGCTTGTTAAAATGAATACCGCTTCTATTGGGATTTTTAAAGAGGAACCATATTTCAAATATCTATAAAACCTAACCCTTCCTGTCTTTAATAGTGAGATAATTATCAAGTCCATTTATGAAAACTCTTCATAAGCAAGTATGCTGTCATTACATTTAATTAGATATGTATTCAAATAAATTTAGTATAAAGAGAGGAAATTTATCAAGCGTGCCAGTACTGAAATAATTTTAGTTTAGATGTCAGAAAATGTATGCTCCCTTTACAGTCTCATCTTTAGGTAATATAGGCAATCTGTGCTCCAATGGGAACATACAATCATACATTAACCATTCCAACTTTCTGATTTTATATCTAAATGTTACTATGACTTCTGCTCAGAGCACTGAGACATCCTGCCACAAAGTTACTTCTAGTGGGGGTGAAGTGAAGCTTGTAATTCTACTCAATTGACAAATTTTCTTCTCAGATCTACACAGTGGGTCTCTGATCAAATATTCATCTTTCCCTTCACGTGTGGAACCCCCACCATGCCTAGCTGGTGTTTTAGACATGTAAGGAGTGAGCATTAATGAAATCAAGGTCTGATGTGCAAATGTACATGTGCTTGTCATTACCACAGTTATGGAAGGCAGAAATATAGCATGAATGTTATCTAAATTGCAGTGATGAGATTCTACATGACCATTTTTTAATCTACAGGAAGAATTACACACTAGGAGATCATGGAATGACAATATTCCTATCTTATGACTTTGTTAGTTTACCTCTTTGATGTAGATATTTTCACAGATGTAAGAAGAATAAGGATATCCAATCCTGACCCTCTGATTTGTGAAGAACCCACCCCTTAGCTAGATCTTTTCGTCTATAAAATGAGGATGTGCTTACTTTCACAGTTTCACTATGTGGAAGTCAGAATTGCAAAGGAAATGGTACTTCCAATAACTTCGTAGTTGATTTTACAATGGGCTGAAATGAAAAGTTGAATCATCAGGTTTTTCATAAACAAGAAGTTCAAACTAATTTTGACTTGGAAGTGTTGAAATATGTTCTCCTGACACTTCTCTGGTTGAAACAGAATGTTTTGACGATCTACCACTTAAACACTCAATTTTAGTTCAACCTAAATCTACACATTTTATTTTGGGTGAGTATGATAATTACATCTTTCAATGGTCTTTGGGTGCTTTATCACAGTTGGATTGTGAGTTTTGCTTGCTGGATTCCTAATAGCTTGGTTTTTCTAGCCAGATTGTCTCTTCTGTGGAATTGCACCTTGTGAAAATGCCACTTGGGTATCATGATCCAATGAGGTTGTTCAGCACAGCAGAGAGAGGAGGCCCCACAGTACCATAGATTTGACGCAAAACCAAGTAGTTTGGTTCAATTTGGGCTTCGAACTACGCAACAGAATTTCAGGTTTCCTTTTAAGTTAAAAAAAAAAAAGGAATTAAATCTTCAGCAAAACTTTCTCTTGCAGGAAATTTCATTGGAAAAAAAAATCCCAATGAAAAATCTCTGACAGAAAATGTAGAGTCTGCTCTAGTAATTGCCCTATAACTGCATAGGCATATTTCAAAGTTTTGTTAGTATGCAGATGTGGTTTGTGTGTACACAGTGTACCAAAAATTCTGAGTCATTTTTTAAATCACATTCCTCACTGTAAAATGAGTTCACTACTGTCAGTGGGAGATGTTTGTTAGCTTCCCCATTGAGGCAAGATAAGGGATCAGCAGACCCCTTCACAGTTCACGCATGTGATATTCTTTCTGTAACTTGGGACAAACAATTTCTAAATTATTCTTTTTTTTTTTTTTTTGAAGGGGGGGAGATTTCAATATGCTTAAGGTGTCTTGTTAATTATTAACAGATATATAGCATTGAAAAGTTCAGTGAAAGAGTGTCGTATCTTCTCCATATAGCTTGCTTGTATCCAATAAAAACAGTGCCAGACAGTAATAATAATACACAATTACTTTTCTAAAGAGTGGAGTAACAAAGCAACTAGCAATATGAAATTGAATTGACTGGATTTTGGTCATGCATTATGTACAATTAATAATCATACATCATTGGCTTTATAAGTCTCTGAACTGTTAAAGTTTATATAGTCCTACAAGTAGGGCATGACTGACCAGGCATATCTGAAGCAAATCTTCAATTAGTTCTTCATATTGCTATGCATTCAAGTAATAGACATTTCTGAAAGACCTTATTGGGTTTATTCTGTCAATGCCAGATTATTTACTTCTACCAGAATTGTTGTAGTAGAAAATCTAATGTGTGTTTATTTCCTTCCATAGAAAATTGCCTTCATGGTCGCATTAGGACTGGTTACAACAGAACATTTGGAAGGTAAGATGCCATATGTTCTGCAGTTCAGGTTTTGAGTGAAATCTTTTCTCTCTGCTGCTCCACAGCCAAATGGAACTGCTTTAGAGTTCGCCACGTTCTTAGATACCTTGCTGACTCAAGAGTCCAAGTTATTTACAGCTTGATTTCTTTTTAATAAGGTTTCTTTTGCTTCTGTTCCTTGGTTTTAAGAGAGGCTTTGAATTCTAGAGAAAATAGCATCTTAATTATAAAGTCTCCGGAATATATGCAGCAGGTTTTCTGGTGTTTTCTTGCTTTTTTTTTCCTCTCTCTTTCCTCTTTAAATCTGTATTTTAGAAAAACATTTAATGTCCCAATGATTGAGAATTTGAAAGCAGTTTAGAGAAACTTTAAGCCATCGGCCTTTTTAATCCCTTAATGGTAATGGATTGAAATGGAAATTTAAAAGCTACAGCAATTTTAGGAGAAGATTTATAATCCAAAAAGTGCAAATGATGACTGGTTCTTGTTTTCTTTGTCTAAGGAAAATAGGACAACGTTTGAAATTATGCTGAAGTGCAAATTATGCTTACAACAGAGAGAACTTCATTTTGAATAATTCTTTGCCCTTTGATTTTATTAGAACTAATAAAGTGTTTGTGTGGATTTAATGCTTATGTTCAAAACATCAAGTACTACTCTATTCTGTTATACAGTAAGTGCAGAGATGCACATTTTGAACCTAACTGCTATAATACTAATCCTGCAGAATCAATTCTATCAGACAAATTCACTTTTTATATTCCTACTACCTTGAAATAAACAGCTCCCACCAAGAGCTATTTACTATGGAAAGGGTATTTCTTCATGAGTGTTGGTGATTGCAACTGCCAAAAATACCCTTATAGCTTTCACATGCTAACGGTTATTTTTTAGTGCTGTGTCATATTTACGGTTATCAGCCATTGCTGTTTATCAGGAAGGAGTGGTCATTACGCAGTTCAGTTTATTTTAGTACTTCTAATGTATTCCTCAGTTTTACATTTTTTTGAATTAAACAGTATCAGGATTGAGTCATTAAAAGCTTATTCACTCAGTATCATTAATCCACAGCATTACTGCATTTCTTCATTTTATTTGCTAATTTTGTGGTGAGGGACTGTGATACACTTCTCTATGGATTTCTCTATCAGTCCAGCAGCCTTTCCAGCTAACTTCCAGAGGAGGATCTTTCACCTTACTGGGAAAAGAGCTCTGTTCTGCAGGGCCCCTTCCACTGACGTTCTGCAGGATACAGATTGCACTAAAGATGAATTGTCATTACAGGCCTCATAGAATGACCATACAGAGTGTTACATTATACAGACATTATACAGACATCAGCTTATTGAAGCTTTGCCTCCAACATAAAGCTATCTTCAAGATTATTAATCTCTATCAAATGTATTGCCATTTAGTTTCTTTTTTTTTTTTTCTGTTTTGGTTGTATTTTTAAAATTAGTAAACTAAATAATTCTGTGATGTAGTTTGTGGTTGTGACATAGTCTTTTTCTCTAGGCTGTAAGAATGTTTTTTATCATTGCCATTGTGTAAAACAAATCTAGATTGAAAACAAAAGATTTAAAAGAAGTCTTTAGTTCATGTCTTTCTAGAAACAAACTTCTTAGCTAAAGAAAAAAAATCAAGTATTTCCATTTAGCTTATTGGAATGTTTTAATCAGTCAAACCAAATTACTTATTTTTACTTTTTTAAGCCCTGTTTGGAAAAAGGAAGAGAAAACATGCTCAATACTTTTTAGCAGAAGTGGCAAGTAACAAAGTCTACCAGTCTATGCCTCTGGTCTAGCTGGTTGTGATTATTTACAGATGCACTCCTGGGTGTACGTACTCCTTTTATCAGAAGCATGGATATTTTTTGTTCACAGTTTCCATAAACGAAGTGCTGACATTGTGCCCTCCCTCCCTGATGGCCGCATAAGGTGGAGTACATCTAGTGCTATTTTAGTTCATTTCTCCATCTCTTTTTCCATATATTTTCACTGCAATTGCTTTTCCCCCCAGCCAGATTTTATTTCTGCACCACAGTGATGCCTCTTCCAAAGCTGTATTCCAGGTCTCTACCACGTGTGTGAGTCAGGCTCCATCAAATATTTCTGTTGCCTTGGTGAGAGCATGTACCAAAGAAATTCTCTCTTAAACCTGGGACCCAAAAGGGCAGAGAGCTATAGATCCATCACAGGCTTCTCGTGAAGACAGTCAGCCCAGTTATGCACCCCAACATACAGAAAGCTCTGCTGTGTCAAATCCTTTGTTTCTTTTCCCAGACCAGTGGAAAGTCCCAATCTTGCATCCTTGTGACAACCTCTGAAAAGGAGTAAGTCTGTCTGGGCAGTCTGTCTGTCTCCAGCTTCTTCCCTGTGCTGCTGTGAGTGCTGAGATGCTGCAGCCCCTGGATGCACTGACCCTGTAGCTTGGGTTACTGCTACTGGCTGCAGAAACCACGGCTCGTGCTCATGCTGTTGAGACCAAAGTCAAAAGGCAGCGCAGCTCCACTTTCTCCATTTCTTTGCCAGCATCAAAGCACATGGGTTCTTCTTTTGTGACATCTCTGGCACTTCTGGCCTGGAGCACATTCCCCTTGTAAGAACTGACATGGAGAACAACAATCTTCCTTCCCATGGCTCTGTGGCAGGCTGTTGGATCCACATGTAGCACTCATCCGGCTGCAGAGGCCAGATTCCCTTCATAGGCTGCCAAAGGGTTTGGAAGCTCCAGGATGGCAATTTCTTCATAGCTAGAAGAGCACATCGTAGGGAATACTTCAGTGGTGGGGCAGAAGCTATTACCCATACAATGGCTTCCTGTTTGGAGGTTTCATGGCACCGAGGATGTTAACGACATGCTGGCAGTGGTCTCAGAGATGGGGTTTATTGCACATCTCAGTGCAGTCTCAGATCGCACGTTTCTTCATAGTGAGATGCTGCACAGCTCCAGGAGTTGCATGGAAGCATATGTCTGTCTTATGTCAGGCTGTGATTCAGACCTGCCTGTACTCTTTGAATTGCCCTAGGAGAGACACCCAAGTGTGAGAGGTGACATGTTCCCATGCCAGTGGGAAAACCCAGCCAGAATACACAAGTAGTTGCTCCTCTGTTTTTCTTGTCTATCCAGTTTCTGTCTGCTACATCCACCACTGCAAGAGTGGCGGCTTAGCCAATAGTCCTTTGTGAATGAGAAGTTTCAAATCAGTATCTGGGAACTCAGGGCTGTACAAAATCCATGCAGAGTGTTGGCCTTGTCCCTAAGGACACCGTGTTCAGGACGTGACCAGTGATACTCATATCACATACTGTGGCACATGGCCCTTTTTACTCTGTGGAGAAGTGATCAACATTTGGAAAGGGTGCCTGGAAGCCAAAACTGTGTGTCAGGAATCCAATTCCCATGTATTGTAAACATCCTGACAGCTGGACTGTATCTTTCTGTTGGATTGCAAATGGGAGATAGTGTTCAATATCCTTGAGACCGTTTTCTGGCCTGGAGGACCTTCTGGGATGGGCCTCACACATTGGCAAAAGATGCCAGACCTTCTACAGAACCAGATGGTGTCATGAGTTTCTGTTGGGTGTGCTCCTGGTCCTCTGATGGGCTGACAGGCTAGTGTTCCTGCCAGTTCCTCTCCTTCTGAGAAATTTACTCAGAGCGAAAAGAGTGGAGGTGTCACAACCATGGGAGGGGCATTTAGACTAAAAAGAGCTCTGTGGTTTATCACCGCAGAGTGTGAATGTTGCCATAAAATATTCACTTGGGGAGCAAGCATCAGCCCAGCTGCACACACTTCTTGTCATGGGATGGATGCTGGGTGGCTCTCCTTGCTAAAGCATGTCTGCTCTTACTTTATTATTGGAATAAAAAGTAGACTGTAAAATACATGCTTATAGTAATCTCACCATTCTGAACAGACATAAAGAGCTGGAAAAAGAAATTCCTTGTGATGGAAATGATATCCTAGCTCAGATAAAAGCAGCATTAAATCTGCAGATTTCAGTGGGCCAGGAATTCGCTCACTTTTTCTGTGTATCCAGAAGCTTGCACACGACTAGTTTTTGCTAAATGCAGTCCTGAGTAAGTGCCGTCTTCGATAAGTGTTGCCATTTAGTTGAAGGGAGTTCTTCTGTTTTTCCCCCTTTCCCAAACAGGACAGCAATTCAATGAGCTTATTTTTGCACTGCTCTTTCCAGTGGCATAGTTACATGTACAGCTCGCAAAAACACTTTGCAAGTTTAGGATCATGAAGTTGTGTTATTTTGGATGAATAAGTCATAGTGCCCTAGTTAGAGCTGAATCTACCCATCCCATTCTGACTGTTTTTTCTAGCCTCTGCAGAGAAAAAATAATATAAATGAAACTTAAGAGGATCTCTATACTTTCATCTGATATGGGTTTCAAGGCTTAACTGCTTTGTATGCTTCATTTTCGTTAATAGCAGACATTGATAGCATTTTGAAAGCTCTCTGTTGATGCTTGCTGAATGTGTGTCTGAAGGGATCATCATAAAAATCTTGTAGGGCAGCAGAATTCCACCATGGAGGAAGGGAAAAATAAAACATGCCTGTGTTGTGAGTCTTACAAGGAAAAGCTTATTAATGTCAAGCCTTGAACTGCAGCAAATATCAGTGCTGATGCAACCCAAATAACACTTTAGAAACTGAAACTGAACACAGAGCTCAAGGGGTTGAGGGCAAGAGCATCTTGATTAACAAGTTAGAGCTACATTTTTCCCTGATGAATGAGAAACACACAATTCATGCTTTTTTCCATGGTTACAGAAATCCAGAGCAAACGTCAGGAAAGGAAGAGAAGAAGCACAGCGAATCCAGCCTACAGTGGACTCTTGGAAACCGAGGTACTTGATCATTCACTTAGTGGATGAGGGAAATTGGATTCACTTAGTGGATGAGGGAAAGGCTGCGGATGTGGTCTACCTTGACTTCAGTAAGGCTTTGGACACCGTTTCCCACAACATTCTCCTCAAGAAACTGGCTGCTCGTGGCTTGGACTGGCGTACGCTTCGTTGGCTTAAAAACTGGCTGGATAGCCGGGCCCAAAGAGTTGTGGTGAATGGAGTCAAATCCAGTTGGAGGCCGGTCACTAGTGGAGTCCCTCAGGGCTCAGTACTGGGGCCAGTTCTCTTTAATATCTTTATCGATGATCTGGATGAGGGGATTGAGTGCACCCTCAGTAAGTTTGCAGATGACACCAAGTTAGGTGCGTGTGTCGATCTGCTCGAGGGTAGGAAGGCTCTGCAGGAGGATGGCTGGACCGATGGGCTGAGGCCAACTGTATGAAGTTCAACAAGGCCAAGTGCCAGGTCCTGCACCTGGGGCGCAACAACCCCAAGCAGAGCTACAGGCTGGGAGATGAGTGGTTGGAAAACTGCCTGGCAGAGAAGAACCTGGGAGTACTGGTTGATAGTCAGCTGAATATGAGCCAGCAGTGTGCTCAGGTGGCCAAGAAGGCCAACAGCATCCTGGCTTGTATCAGAAACAGCGTGGCCAGCAGGTCTAGGGAAGTGATTGTCCCCCTGTACTCAGCTCTGGTGAGGCCACACCTCGAGTACTGTGTTCAGTTTTGGGCCCCTCGCTACAAGAAGGACATGGAGGTGCTCAAGCGAGTCCAGAGAAGGGCAACGAAGCTGGTGAGGCGTCTGGAGAACAAGTCTTACGAGGAGCAGCTGAGGGAGCTGGGATTGTTCAGCCTGGAGAAGAGGAGGCTCAGGGGCGACCTTATCACTCTCTATAGGTACCTTAAAGGAGGCTGTAGCGAGGTGGGGATTGGTCTATTCTCCCACGTGCCTGGTGACAGGACGAGGGGGAATGGGCTAAAGTTGTGCCAGGGGAGGTTTAGGTTGGATATTAGGAGGAACTTCTTTACTGAAAGGGTTGTTAGGCATTGGAATGGGCTGCCCAGGGAAGTGGTTGAGTCACCATCCCTGGAGGTCTTTAAGAGACGTTTATATGTTGGACTTAGTGATATGGTTTAGTGGAGGACTTGTTAGTGTTAGGTCAGAGGTTGGACTAGGTGATCTTGGAGGTCTCTTCCAATCTAGACGATTCTGTGATTCTGTGATCCTGTGATCATTCACTTTTTTTTTTACCACAGTGCTATTTCATGTGAATAAAAGGTTTAAGTACTTCTTATTACAAAAGTATATATGAATGCAGAGCCATGCATTCAGTTGTAAAGATATATTGATGTGGAAAAGAAAAAAATATTATTTAATCTCAGTAGCTAAGCAACAGGTTTTCACCCCACAACATCACTTACTGCAAACTAGCATTCATGATAGTTTTAGTAAAGGCCAAAAAGACTAAATTAATGTGGGATCTAATTACTATTTTACCTATACACATGGTCCCATTAGGTCAGACCTGAAGAATAGAAGTGCTGCGTTGTCTTCAGACTTGCATGGCCATTCCTCTTTTCCTATGTGCCAAATAATAAACTGAGAACTTAGTTTATTTTTTTTTTTTATTAGATACATTCATAAAAGGAACATACTGGTTTAAGAATCAGTGTGCTGTGCGGAGGGTAAGAAAGCCTGCATAATAAGTAAAATAATGTGTAATTAAAAATAAAATGGATCTGGATGATCTCTATCATCTGTTATGTGTACGCTGTTACGTTAATGGCAATAGCAAAATTTGGGCCTACAAAATATTGCATTGCAAACCTGGTATAAAGTCAGCATGTAAATAGACTTAACTTGTTCTAAAAATGTGGTTTTATTATGTTTCTATTTATTTAGCATGTTAAATTTCCATCTTTAACATTGTACCGCAGTTTGGGGTTACTATTTGAACTTCCTGCAGAAATTAAACTGATTTGCAGCCAGCTTTCCATTTAAGCAAGATTCCTCCATGTTCTGGTTCTTTAAGCCTAAATAAAGTAAGTTTTCTTTACACAGGTATCAGTGATGAAATTTTGGCATAACAAAATTTTTGCAAATGTCTGTGTTTGTTAGCAGACAGCGGACAGATGAGGCTAAGAAGAAAGCTATCAGTGCAGTCAAGCTGCTTGTTAACTTGGTTGTTCTTTTTTTTGGAAATATTATGATTTTTATGCTCCCTCTCTGGGCACTTGAATTCTTCAGGACTCAGTTTTTCTCCAGCAACCTCTTCAGAGCAAATACTTATGTTCATATATCCAGTGTTTAACACAGTAGGAACCTTAGGCTTGCTACCATTACATTTGCAGTGTCTTCTCATAGGCCTTTCTGTCCTGATGAGTTTATTAAAATAACTTACAATCGAGTTTTGTGACTGTAGTCTAATCAACATTCATGAGAAACTCAGTTGTCTTGGAGCAGCCATGGAGGGGGTGACGGAGGAGGTCTGCTGCACCCCTAGTTCATACTCCTTATTATATCTATTCTCAAAAGCATATCATGAAGTGAAGGATGGCATGGAGAAAGAAATGTCTGTAAAAGAGTCCTATGACTGATAAGCTGTGTCCTCATTAGGAGCTGTCATTAAGTACTGACCATGGGGAATGCCGTTCAAGTAAAATGGAGGCAGATGTTTTTTCACTGATCAATTAGCTGCTCAGATTGATTTGCTAATCAGTGAGTTGAGGTATTTTGTGGCATTTCAGGCATTCTGGTGCAGTTTAGTTTACGGTTAGTCTACAGAATGATCTTTAATTCATGATTGTTTAAATTGAAATTGCATATAAATTAGACTTTTTATTTGCCAATGCCCCTCAAAACTGCAGGAGCTCAGCATCCGTAGTGTTAATGTTAACTTCTTTGATTACAAAAATGTGATCACAGTCTTATGTCTTCAATTGAATGTTGTGCTTTTCATTTGCAAAGCTTTTTTTTTTTCTGAAAATGTTTCTGAGATACCATTCTATTTTCCCACTCTTGGTAGCTTCTTTGTTGTTGTCCTTCAGCATAGGAAAGGGTTAAGTTTCAAACTGGATATTTTTTGAAGAAACATCAATTCAAAATTCCTTAAAAAACTGCCATGCACCCATTTATAAAAGAAGAGTTTACTCATCACAGAATAAATTATTTATTAGCAAAAAAAAACTACTTTTCCTCTAAGCATAGACTTAACATCTAATGGAGGAAAATGGTACTGTTTCCAGTCCTGCTGTAGGAGGATGGCTTAGAGGACCTATTAAGGGTTATGTAGACTGTTAATGAAGCCCAGGTAGCTATTGACCAACAGCTTTTACCATCTTCTAAGCTGCTGATGGACTGCATTACAGTTCGTTAAACATCTCAGTCAGGTTTACAGTGGACTGTGTTTGCAAGTTTGAAGGTCTTTAATAACCACAGCAGACTGAAATGACTGCAAGCTTCTAGAGGTCATATACATTAACTTCTGAAAGAGAAATACTTCACTTGGGTTCTAATGCATAGCTTACAAATGAAGTATGTTTCTACTAACTGTGGGCAAGTGTCACAGAGGATAGTGATGTTTTTCTGCAGGTGGGAAGTCCATCTCCATTTCTATATATGCAAATAAAGATGTCATCTCACAGAAACAATTTATTATGCAGTTTTTCCTTTATGGATGTTATCTGCTAGGTTTGGAGTTACTGTTTCAGTTGCCTAGAACATATACTGAAATTCAGTCAATAATGTGCAATTTGCATTTCTCGCTTGTTAATAAAATCTAATGCATGTAAAACTGCTCTGTGAAGAACTTGTTAGAAAGGTAAATAATGCAACTGTTTATATAGCTATCTTAGGGGTTAGCAATGAATAATCTAAGTCACTGAACTGGCTTCTGGATACTTGGTTATGTATAAAGGAAACTCATAGAAAGTATAGCCATATGGAACAGTAAGAGACAACTAGAGCAGCTTTCAGTGATGCTATGGTTTCTTTTTCCTTGCAGCGGAAACGCCTTGCATCAAATTATTTGAATAATCCCTTGTTCCTTTCAACAAGAGGTAAGCATATTTTTAAGTGAATATACTACTGCTCTGATGACACATTAAATATTTATTAGCAGGATTTCATAGGAATTACTACTAGGATACCATAGGGCATTGCTCTGTGTAAGGTTCCTGCGCTTTTTAGCGTGGAGTGAAAATAGATGGTTTTCTTGCAAAAATGGATAAAGGATAAAGCTAAAGGTCAGGGCTGTATAGAAACTGATCCAAAGACTCTGCAATCAATGGCAAATCTGATCTCTAGTATTGTAAGCACCATGAAGTTAGAGGACTGATTCAAGAAGAGAGTATTGCCAACTCCAACTGCTTAAAAGCATGTGTTGAAAAATTGGGATCTAAAAAAAAAAAATTATATTCTGGACTTTTCATTTGCCTCTTCTTGTCAACTTTAAGAAGCTGTTCTCCATCCTCAAGGGCTAGAAATATACCATATCTTTAGCTTTAAAAACAACTGCTGAAAACCACAGTTTTTCTCAGTCCAAGAGGTGGAGACATAAAACTGGATTTGATGGCCTTGTAGATGCCTTCCAACCTTGTATTTATAAGAACTTCAGAAAATGAAAATTTCTTGGTAAAAGCATTGAGAATGAACAACTCGGAGGAGCCATTTGTTGAAGATTATGAATAGCTCATGAGAAGAGCTCATTCATGGAAAAATGTGCAACATATAAAGAAGGCAAAGCGTTGAGAGGTGGGAGATGAAACAAGGACAACACTGAGTACAGTTTAATTCTTTAGATGAGGCCCATGTAGGAATTTAAGAGATAAGGCAAGAAACTTTAGTTGCATTACAGAAGAGGAGAAAAAGAAAATAGAGAAGTGTGATTATATCCTTGCCCTTGTGCTGCCTTCTTAACTTGGGCTCTGTTGTTGTGCATTAGAGGTAAGGGAAGGCAGGCTTTTTTCTGATCCAAATATTATTTCCATTTTAGGAGTATTTACAGGAATAATTTCAATTAAGTCTTGAAGTTTTGACAGTTTTTCAGTGGTTGTTTGGTATGCCTGTCAAGTGTCATGTTTAGTGCTTGAGTCACCTTTCTGGCCTTGCCTTGGATTCCTGCACCACAGGATCACCATCTTAAATGCGACGATGCTTCTCTACTTTCAAAACTTCATGTGCTAGATGCAGACAATTGGCCTACTTACTGTATGCCTCTAGTGCATGAGGTGTCAGAGGACAGGAGAGGTTATTATACGGTAAACAGCTATGATGACATGCCTCTTAGCAGGAGCCCATCCTCATGTGAGCTCCAGTTGAAAGAATGTTACTCCCAGCTCAGTTTTAGCCTGAAAATTAAACTTATAATTTTTATTTGTCTTATCATACCACTTGTTTTTCCCTGGTAAACATATATCTGGAGGGAATGGCAATGTTTGCAAGCCATGCTGCCAGCCCCTTCATAGATTTCTTTTAAGTTAGGATTTGACGTCTCTGACCTTCTTTCCTCCACATGTTTCCCATTTGATTTGCAAGGAAGGAGGCAGGGGACAGAGTTCCAGCAATGTGCCTGTCACGGAGCTGCTTGGAAGCCACGGCGCTCTCTCCTTAATTGTTAATTCCTATTTGGTTCCTGTATCTTTGGTTTGTCCAGCTTCCAGAATCTGTGCTGGGGTTCTGCAGATTCTGTCAATTTTACACTGAACTTCCTGAGAGCAGACCCTCCCACCTCTGGAGGTTGTAATTACTTACATGCACTGGGCACTGTTGTGCACAATGTGATGTAAGCTCTGACCGAAGGCAGATGCAGTCCCAGACAGCTTGAAATAGCAGAGGTGTAGCTGTCTGCCTTTAGAGCATAGCTGACTGCCCCTTCTGCTATAAAACACTCCTTAAAAAAATCCATCTTCGGTTTAATTTTAACTAGAAAGCATAGTTTGACATAGTTTTAAATGTCTAGAACTTCACAACAAAACTGAGCTGAAAAGAGAAATAAACAAACTAAAAAAAGCTCTATGAAGTACAGGAAACAACTGTCATTTCCAGAAATACAGAAGAGAACATTTCTTGTAAATTTTCAGCAAAATGTCAGTTAATCAGGATTCATTTATCTGAAAATGTCTTACCTGAAATGAGGTCACATCCCCTGACATACATCATTTGTAGAAAAGACTCTTCAATTATCAAGCCTCTGTTTATCTGAATAACATTTATGCCCCCTGAGTAATCGTGGTGTCATATGCCCATGGATCTCTGTGTGTGTATTTGTGTATATGTAGTGACATCTGCAGATAAGTCTGTGGTTATTTATGGAACTGAATGCCAAAGGAAGCTACAATTGTTGGAAAAGGCAGACAAATCTATGGAAGAAAAATCTATCTAAGTCTGTTAAATGTAAAGATGAAGATGCAAACTCCAGGTTAGGGAAACCCATAAACTACAGACTGCTAGCATTTGGGAAGATGCTTCTGGAGTATAAAAATTTATGCTGTGCTTGCCCAGTTCTTGCACTCTGCCTGAGCAGCAGAGTTAGATGCTCTTAGCAAAGGACCTTGGGTCTTTGGTCCAACTTAGGTGAAGCTGTTCCTTTGTTCTTATGTTCCTCTTTTTACATGTGTGTGACCATGGTGTCTCTGTGTCTGCATCTTCTATGTGTGCAACTCACAGGTTGCTCAGTATATGTGGGCTCACACTGGGACAGCTGTATTCCCAGTTGTGATCAGGGAGGGAACCGAAGGAGCTAAGGACAGAAATACGAGTATATTTGTCACCACTCCAATCCAAAGAAAGGCCTCTCCATCAGCTGTTTGTCACTGGAACAGCATGTACCAGTCTCTTATGAGTCAGCAGCAAAAAATCACAAGCCACTGTGCAGTTTCCATAAAGCTGTTAAAATTTTCTCAGTTTTTATTTTTGGATCAAAGTGGGATCAATGTCACAAATATTTTTACGAAAGGCTTGGCCTGTTTTCCAGAGAGCTCTGATGCTTCTTGTTCCTATCAGGCTGTGAATGCAATCACCAGAGCTCAGTTCATCAGAAGGTCAGAAAACAGCAGCATTTTGGGTGGGAGAAGCTTGATGATAAAGAGCTGATGATAACGCAGAACTCTCTCCCACAAGTAGCTGAACACTTCAGTCATGAATCAGCTGAACATTTAAACGCATTTAACAGTAAGTCAGTGGCACCACTTTTGTACTCCAAGTTAAGCACACTGCTTAAGTGCCTTGCTGGTTCAGGGCCAGACTGTTCAACACCCAGCAGCCTAAAGTCCTTAAGAAAGACTTTCAGACCAGTGACATGCAGAGAAGAGCTCCGCAGGAAACTTTTTGAAAACTGAAAATAGTATCTGTGCTTCTCGTATTACCAGACCTTTGGGTGCTGGATTCCTGCAATGTAAATTTTAAAATCTCAATTTGAAAAATACTTGCTGCTGCTCATTCTCCTATTTGTAATTGCATTCTTTTCTGCCTGCGTTAATTTTGACAATGTCCCACATCACAGCTTGACTAAAAGCACTCCCATAGCTGAGAACTAGCATTCATTGCAGTGATGTATTTCCCACTAATCTGTTCTCTACCCTTCTTTCACATGCTAGCAAATGAGGATCAATTCTGGAAGGTATGTGTAGCAAAATTTGTGTATTTACCGGTGTCTTTTATCATCACTGTGTAGTTCAGAACTTTCTTCTGATTATTGTAGAATTATTTTTTGATTATTTTTTGATTAATTTTGATTTTTGATTAATTTTGATTAATTTGATTAATTTTTGATTATTGATTATCTATACCACAGAATTGCAGTATTCTCTTTGCCTTTCATACTACTTTTGTGAAATATTGCTCATTTATGTAAATCTTTGCACCTCAGAGTTACAATTTCAGAGGCAGAATCTCAAGGGCTTGCGTGTACATAGCTTGAGTTTAATCCCTTTGTAGAATCCCCTAATTGAGAAAGTGCTATTCCAGATTTGTGTTTTTTAATGAATATTTTAAGAAAAATTAATTACCATTATAGGTTATATATATTAAATCTCTTTACTTTGAGTTTAAAAATTTAGAGTAGATAATTTTTAAACAGTAATATTTGGAGAGTTGGGTTTTTTGTTTGTTGGTTTGGTTTGTTTTTTGACAGGACTGATTTTGAATTCAAGATGTAAGCCTGACTAAAATTATCATGAAACATTATAATTAGTATCCCTAAAAGTGAAAATATACGTTTGGAATTAACAAAGATACAACATTATTATTCTCCTTGCTGGAAAAATATTAGGAAAATTTAGATTTTCTTTATAATGATTCACAAAACCATGAGAGTTTCAAAATCAGTCTCTATTAAAATGCACTTAATTATACAAAGAGTAATTAACATTGCCACCAGATTAGCATAGCTATTTACTACATGACATTGTAACTTTGTTGATGAGTCTTAGTTCATGTTATATATTGCTTCAGACAAAGTATTAATCAGTCTTGTTGGAGATAGTTCGTCAGAGTCTGAACAGAAAACAATTAGCAAAAGGGAGAACAGAGGGACAGAGGAGCCCTCTAGAGGAGTTCTCAAAAGAAGGGTACATAGGGAAAAGCTATACTCGAGCATACTGTTTTCTTAACTGCTCTTTGAGGCATCATGCATAAAACATGGAACTGTGCTTTTTCCCCAGAAACTTTTGCTTGCTTGCTTCCTTCTGCCTTGGACTTGAAGGACAAGTGATCCACATACTGACTTTTACCCACACTTTAAAGTAGAGCTGCCCATGTTGATACACGTGTTGGAGTGACACATTATCAAGAACAAGTGAAATAATTCTAACATCACAAACTGGCTATATTAGTTTACTCCTTCCTGTGTTTGAGTAGTTGATTTTTATTTTTCTATCTATTTCAATTTAGGGAACTTGCTTCTGGCTTGTTTGTTTATTTGTATTTGTTGCTGTCATACACCATTATATCTGTTGTCTTCTACAGCTGCCAGGGTGCTTCTGACAAGTAGATTTTGTGTTTGAATGAGCCTGGCTGCTGGAATAGTGCCTGTGAGTGCTGCCTAGGGAGAAGTGCTCAATGGGTTGACTTGACCCAAGCCATTCTTCTCTTGCAGAATGAGATCCACCACGATGAACACTGCACTGCTTGCAAGCGTGGCATTAACTTGCAGCCCTGTGGCGCGTGTCCCAGGGCATATCACCTCAACTGCTTGGACCCACCCCTCAAAACTGCCCCCAAGGGGGTTTGGGTCTGTCCAAAGTGCCAACAGAAGGTAAGCTACATGGGACATAGAATCATAGAATCATTAAAGTTGGAAGAGACCTCCAAGATCATCTGGTCCAAGCATCACGCTACCACCAATGTCACCCGCTAAGCCATGTCCCTAAGCACCAGGTCCAACCTTTCCTTGAACACCCCCAGGGACAGTGACTCCACCACCTCCCTGGGCAACCTGTTCCAATGCCTGACTACTCTTTTTGAGAAGAAATGTCTCCTAATTTCCAACCTAAACCTCCCCTGGCACAACTTGAGGCCATTCCCTCTGGTCCTATCACTAGTTACCTGTGAGAAGAGGCCGACCCCCAGCTCCCCACAACTTCCTTTCAGGTAGTTGTAGAGAGCAATAAGGTCTACCCTGAGCCTCCTCTTCTCCAGACTAAACAACCCCAGTTCCCTCAGCTGCTCCTCACAGGACTTGTGTTCCAGGCCCTTCACCAGCTTTGTAGCATAGCACACCGAGAAGAGAAAATAGGAAAAACCTTGAATCTGTGTACCACTAAATTAAACTAAACTATGGTCACAGCTTAGGGGACCACATTAGCTAATACTGAGGAGATTTTAATACAGTTTGCAACATTTATTTCTGGTATTTTTATTATCTCTAACTTAGAATATACATTCTAAGCCTAGCTTCACCATAATCATATCTGCTGAGGTTTGTCCTGGAAAATGATTGAAAGCGTCTCTTCATTTCCTTTGTTTCTCTTCTTTACAAGAAAGTCACCAGCATGTAGATTGCAAAACAAGTAATGTAAATGTTATGTATGAGTACACAGTGTCAGAAGCAGACACTTCACCAGTAGATCTGAAAGGTGTAAGGAGAGCACTTCATGTTCTTTAAATCATGTTTATTACATGATAGTTATTGATCATAGCTATGTCAGAAATGATAATTTGTCTAGTTGCTGTGAATAATGCTGATTGCAGGAGCAGTAAAACAATTACTAAAACAATGCAGTGTCACTAAACTGTAGAGTGGAGGGTTAGATTTTGTGCCTTAGAGTTCTTTGTGTTTAGCGCTGAAATCACTGTTACGCTCCTTTGAAAATGTCAAAGGGAAATTCTAGCACATAGTTGTAGAGAGGAGAGAAGCCCAGGATTAGGTCTGCAAAGTCATGTTTTCCTGTGGACCATCCACAATACTCCTGTATACTCCACCAGTGTGGAGGTCTGCTTGTCAGGGGCTAAAGAATGTCTTCTGGTCATGGCAACAAGAAGCAGAGGCTTTGTAACCCCCTTTAGCACTGTTTGGTAGGTACATGGATGTGAAAAGGAGTGAGCCCCAGTGGAGGGTGCTACTCAAATTATTATCTCATTACTTTTCAGCTTGTGAATTCTGAGACATGAGACAGGGACCC
Source organism: Anser anser (assembly GCF_964211835.1). NCBI lineage: Eukaryota > Metazoa > Chordata > Aves > Anseriformes > Anatidae > Anser > Anser anser. The sequence goes on from NC_139720.1 coordinate 74,049,525, forward strand.
TAGATTTGGTCCTGCAGAGCTGTGAGGCTGGAGGAAGAAAAACATCAATGTGTGCCTTTGTGAGGTCCTAACTTTCTGTTGTTTCCTGGGCTTATAGGTGTTAAAGAAAGATGACAATGTGCCATGGACTGGAACTCTGGCTATTGTTCACTCCTATGTTACTCATAAAACAGGTAGGGATTGATGCAGCTTTTGAGAAGTGATTCTCTGCTCATGATGGGCGATACCATTTGAATCCTTCATGGCACTGATACAAAAGTAGTGTTGTAATGCTACCAGTTATCATGGCAGTATTAAGCAAAGGGCCATAAGGGGCTGTGGCTGAGAACAGTAGGTGACTTTCTCTTCCCTTCTGTCTCTCTGCTCCTTCTCCATATTTGCTATTTGAGGAATCTGAGATCGATCTCAGATGAATTTCGCTCAGTGGAGGAGGCTATCATGGAAGTGGTGCCTTCCTGGGAACAGGGCTGAAAATGGGATTTTGAGGCAGAATCATGTCAGGCTAGGAGGTAGAGAGACACGGTCAGGCTAAGCAGAGCTATACAATTGGGTCTGTAGCATGATGCCAGACTAGTATCTCACATACTGCACTAATACCAGTCTGTAATTGCTTTGGTATTATTTGGTATCACAGTCATTAGTATCAGATAGTGTATTATTATACATTGGCCATTATTCTTGTTTTGCTCCCTGTTGCACTCTTACAATGGGCTGTTTGGCATTAGAGTGTATTTGTAAGGAGCTTTGCAGAAGTCTGGCATTGTTATGATCTGTGCTTTTCACCCAGGGTCACTGAACCTGAACCAGGTGGCTGACCAGTTCTTAAATACCCTTCACCTCTTTCTTGAAGACTTCCAGGGCCACATGTGGTCCAAGGGTTGTTTCTAGTTCATCTCAAAGGTGCATAATAGTTTTTGGGTTGTCCTGCATGCTAGTTGTTGACATAGATGCATGCAAACAGAAACTCCAGATTTATTCATCTGTACTTGCTGACAAAAGGCTTCTGAGACCTTAAGCTCACCTTTCAAAATACATGCTTCTGCTTTGTGGTGTCACAAGCACACAGTTTTGGTATATGGCCTTTTCTTAACTTTTGCATCCTTAATGTTATTGTTCCATAGTCAAAGAAGAAGAGAAACGGAAGTTATTAAAGAGAAGCAGTGAGCTGAAGAGTGAGCACAGAAAGTTAGAAGAAAAAGATCGACTTCTCAACAATGCAGTAAAGGTAGGACTGCTGACTGGGGACACAGTCTCCCACAGAGATGTTTATAAAGAATTTATGCTTGAAAAACTGGTATTTTTGTGGCTAGAAATTTTTTTATGCTCCAAAGCTACAGATGTTAAAGCATGCATGCACTTCTGTGTGAGGAAAAACATGTGGACTTCCTTTATGCACAAAAGCAAACTGCTTGGGCAGCCTGAGGAGGAGAAATCACTGGTGACTGAAGTCCTGTTGCACACATAAAAACACAAAGTAACTGTGCCTGTCTTCCTTGTAGTGCCTTACACAGCTCTGTCCTATCCAGTGACATTAAGGCATTTCCATTCTCCAGATGAAAGATCAGTCACAAGCATGTGTTCCATTGGTAGCTGCTTGTCCATCAGCTCCAAAACTCCTGAGTTAAGGTAGAAATAACCATCCTTATTTCTCTTAGAGGATAAATGGTGTTACAACCTCTCCATGAGTGAAAAAGGATTCACAACTCTGCTGGAGATGTCTCCCACGCATACTGTGCTATGAGGACCAATCTCTGGCAGTAATGAGCGGGCTGAAATAAAAGCTATAATCCCTATCCTCCATGGAGAAAGGAGCTTATCTGGGGCTAGCTCACCTCAGGCCCACTCTTAAGGGGTAGCTGTTAGTTTGCATGGCAGGCTTAATAAATATTTGAAACTTTCTTACCCTGGAAAAATCAAAGTGGCAGCTGCAGGAGTAACTGGTCACTACTTGTTTTACCACTGCAGTTATCTAGAGGAGGCATACTAAAATATTTATTGCATTTAAAATAAAGAAGAAGGAAAAGTACTAACTTATTAAAAGGCATCACAGTAGGGAATATTCCCTGTAACTGTGCATAGCCGCCACCAGCACAAATGGAAATAAACATATGCATGAAGAAGTGACTCTGGTGTATGGAATATCTCCAACGCTTCGGAGGGTGCAGTAGCATGAGGTGTTCATGAAAAGAAAGGCATTTGGGGATGCATTCAGCTATCATTTATATGTCACTACTGTCAAAATCATAAGTTTTCTACCTAAGCAGAATCAGGATCTTTCAGAGGGAGACAGTCTTATTTAATTGGTACTATCAGCCAATGATTATATTTATTGGAGATACGTCCACTTGAAAGGAGAAAAGCAATTAAAGTTGTTCCAACACAAAGCAGTTTCATTCCTGGTATTTTCCTTAACAGAGATTTAAATTAAAGAGAGAACTTGCATACACCCCCCGAGGTGCAATGGTATGATTTGGTAAAAACAGAATGTGATTTATCTTTCACCTGAGATTTCACCTGTCTACACCAATCGCTGAGCAGCTCCACACAGTGTCTTTTTGAATAACTTGACTTTCAGCTGAGCTCTTCCCACCTCTTCAGAGCTGGAGACTCCCCCACCCCACTGTAGCCAAAGAGGAGCAATCTGTGGACAAGTCACCAGTTTTGCCAGATCCCTGAGACCAACAGGAGAAAGAAACTGGGAGGTGTCAGATGATAGAGAGGCCACCATCCCCTTCCATCTAGCAGGCAGGCTCTGGTTTTTGGTCCATCACATAGTCCCTCATGGGCCAGCTGGTGTTTAGTGATTCTTCCTCATCTCCTCTTGGAGAAGAGGGAGATTTGGGATGCTTTTGTTTGGCTCCTGCTCTCATGCTCATTTTCATGTAAATTTGTGTGAAGCGTTTCAAGTGATGGTGGAGTGCAGTTTGGCCACCCCACAGCAAAAAGGTTTTCTTGTGACTGTTGTGGTATAACGGTAGTGTCTTAGATTCTAAGTTTTCCACCAGAAACGTATTGATACCATGTTTAGAGAGAACAGCTTACTTTCACAGTACCGACTCCATAAAATTTGTGGCAGGTACAAAATGCATCATGGTGAGGTTTATCCCTCAAATCTTTGTCAGTGCCGTTGGGCAAGATTGAGAGACCTCACTGGTGGCTTCGTGGCTTTCCAGTAATACAGCTATTACAGTCCAAGCCGAAAACCTGTCTAGAGTGCAAAAGGCATTTCTGCACACAGGACAAGGTCAGAAACGCCCTCTGCATGCATTTGGACGTGGAAGAGTGTTGTTACCTTAGACAGCTGCTGCAGTTGATGTGACACTGGTGATTGCTCCATTTGTTAAATCATGCTTTTGCTATCCCTAAAGGAGAATATACTTCATTTGAGAAGGACGTGCACTCGAGACACAAAAGATGTTTGGAGAGATGTTTGACACCGATTTGAACGTATTCTCAATCTTCCCTTCTCTCTCCCCTTCTCTTTGTTTGACAGAAATGCTTAGAGCTAAAAAGCAGCCTGTTGGCCCAGCAGAAAGGGACTCAGTCATCACTGGAACGTCTCAAAACCCTCATTAGACTGATCCAAAATGAGCAGATGATTCAGGTTACCATGACAACAACCACCACCTCCTCCCTGCTCACCATCCCCTGGATCAAACCCTCCTCTGCCTCTGCTGCCATGCACAAAGCCTTGCAGCAGTCGCAGGGCAACAACTGACAGAGCTGGCTGCGCCAGAGCCGAGGAAGGGGGAACAGAAACTTTACACCCATGCGCGAAGGAGAGATTAAACTGAGACAAAGGAGAGAAGGAACAATCTCGTGTTTTGTACATGTAGGAACTCGCAAGGAACAAGCAAGGTCCTGTTTGTAGGTCACTGTGGCGGCTGCTTCACAGGGAGCGGGACGCGCTGCGGTTTTGTGTTTGCCGAGACCTTCAGTGCTGATGAGATTTTTTTGTTATGTTGGCCTTAATGTATTTATGACTGAGGATGAACAGGAAGAGTACGGCTGATAGAAAGCGGAATATCCTTTTTGTGGGGAGACAGGCAGTTTTGCAGTTCTGCCTTAAGGGGAAAATTTAAAACGCAAAGAGTTAGTGAGCTAGTGGGGACGTAGTTGGGCTGAAAGCTGTGGGAGGGAAATCGGTGATATCAAAAGAAACCGAGCTACTTAGGACTTGACATGGATTCTTATCAAAGGAACAAAGTTGGCTCCATTGACTCGGGCGAGCCAGAACTGGGGCTGTTTTGACCAGAACGGACACTCACAGAGCCTTCAAAACAAAAGATCATTTTTTTTAGTATTATTAGAGTTGAGAATTGCAGATATTTAAATAAAGAAACTGTATGAAGTTAGCATTTCTAGTAAAATATTGAAGTATTTTCATGCTGATGCTTCTGTATATGCGTTCCGAAGTATTTAAAAAAGTATGACTGTAAAACTCCTTACATTTTTGCAGGTCCTTTTTACTTATTTTGCTATTGGTGTATTTTTCTTATGGAGTTTTTGTGCAAGATTTAGCATAAACCAGTGGATATCCTTGGCAGGTTGGCTTTCATTTTTTAAAGAGGTTATTTTGGGGGTTTTCTTTTTTTTTTTTTTAAGAAAAAAAATATCTGTTTTTTGTTTATTGACAGTACAGATAATATGCCAAAAAGATAACTTTACATTTTTGTACTGCATTTTTATTGTTAAAAGTCTGTAACTTTTGGTATTGTATGTATTTTTTTATTATTATTGTTGTTTTTTCCTTATTGCTTGCAGAAATATCTGCTGAAATGGTACAGGAAAAAAAAAAACAACTGCCTCAAGGGGTTGTTACTGGATAATATCAAGAGTTCTTGGGGAGGGACAGGCAGCGGCAGATTGTAAGGGTTTGTTGGCTGTTTTGGGGGGTTACTTTTTTCAGGTTTTTTTTTTTGGAAACTATTCCTTTTTAAGATTCTGTTGGCTTTTAGCACATTTGGGAAGCATTTGGCATTACCCTGAGAATACCCTCGCATGCCTGTTTGTTTCACTAGCTAGTCTTCCTGATCCTGCCAGGGTCTGCAGGCCACCCACCCTTCCCACAGCCCCACTGCTGGCCTGGGAAGAGAGTGACGGGCACCCCGTTTTTTCTCAGCATCACCCCCACCAGATACCATCATCTCTGTCGTTTGAGTTCTTCATCAATTAGCAGAACAGATACTTGAGGAAAGCGAGAAGCCACCAGAGCACAGCACGAGGCTAGTCTCTCACATCAGCCTATCACATCGTGCCGAATCTCACTCTCTCTCTCTTTTTTATTTAAGAAAACACAAACAAGCGGGGGACAGGCTTGTTCTGTCACCCATCACTAGGCAGCACATGGTCCCTTCAACCATTTTCACAACTCCGGGAGAAACTGTGCAGTACTATACAAATCTATTTTAATACACAACACTCAGTTGAACAAGATTTTTATATTCTTTTATTGATGAACAAAGTGAACTAAATAAAAGACAATTGTTATACATTGGTTATTGTATGCCAATTATGCATTCTAATGTGGCTTGCAATGTAAATGTTTTCAGGTTTAACGATTTTTTTTCTTTCTCAGACAAATTAAAAGAAAAAAAAAGTGTGGAAGGTTGAATATGTGAAGAATTTCTGAAGAAGTGTCTTGGACTGTTAAAAGTAGTTATTTTGAAAAGGGGACTGTCCAGTGGATAGTGTGCATAGAAGAAAAAAAGTGTTTGTCTTATATATGCCAATGTAGTTTTACTTCTTTATGATGCATTAAACTCGATTGACAATTTAACAGTTGTCGTGCCGTTCATTGCTGAAGGGGTGCAGCTCGCCTTGGTCAGGACCCATCACTGTGAGCCCTTCCTGGCCAGTTTCTGCAGAGGCCAGGGCAAGCAACCAGCACTCATTTCTCCAACACCATCTTAAAATTTTTGGGTTCTTGCTCATGGCAGGTTACTGGAAGGAGACTTGCCGCAGGCTGAGGAGACACGGTTGCTGCTGCTGCAGATCTGCTGGCAGCCTCGCAGGCTTTGCATTTAGGTGCATTCAGGCAATGGTCCAATGCTGGGACGAGAGCAGTGGGCCCATTCTGCCAAGCTGTTTATAAGTCACTGTATAAATGTAGTAATTAAAGAATGAGAGGTTAGGTCCTTTGCAGGAGCTGTCTGGTTTCTGGAAGGTGGAAGGGGCACAACTTCAATAAAACAACCAAAATAGAGCAAGCCAATGTTAAAGCCCTATGAAACCTACCACAAATGCTTATGCAGAGCAGGAGACACAGCAATGACACTTGCACCTATTGGGAAGGTTTTCTTTGGTTGGTTGTTTGTTTTTTTTTTGGTTTTGTTTTGTTTTCCAGAGAAGACAGGATTTTTTTTGCTTGGCTGTTGCTTCTGGATGTGTTTCCCCCACCGCCACCACCACCTTGTTTTCACTTGCTGGCACTGTGTTACAGTTTAATTCAGGCTGTAGTTAGCAAGAGGGATTGAGAACTCCTCCACTGCAGCTAGGCTTCCCCCTCCCTCCTATCCTCTGCTACTTGAAGGGCACCCTTATTTTCCTTAAAGGTGCTTCGATTCTAGAAGAAACCTTTCCCACAAAGCAGAAATTGTACGTAACCACCACCATCATCATCACCCTGCCGCCACCTTAACCCATAAACTCAATATTGTGCTAACAATAACAGAACTCTCTGCATGTTGCCTTAATAATTAATATGGTTGCAAAAAGTTGTAGACTTACACTAGCCTTTAGTGTTTGATAGTAATTTAAATTAAGGTTTTGGTGGAGATTTGTGGACTCTGTGGTAGCTGCTGTGTTCCTTGCCATGGCACCAGGCACCACCTTTGACAGGAATCAGTAGCTGTGGGGTTCCCATCCTCCCTTTCCAAGTGCAAGTTATTTTTTAAGATATGCAAGACTTCACAGGTTCAGAGCTCTCTTTTTTAACATGACAGACTGTTAGTTATCTCTCAGAGGCGCTGCTCTGCAGATCGCCATTGGAATGAAACATTGTCTCTAAGCTTGTCACTTTTATATTTGTACTTCTTCAAATGTAATTTCACCTGTTCTTCCCTCTCTCACTGCCTCCCCTTCTTCAGAAATGAGAGAAAAAGTAACTCTTTAAGGAAGAAACACAGACCCCTTTCCCATTTCTATTAGACCGCTGCATAAGGATGACGGTGCAGACTACAGCAGCTATATAGGAGTTTATTCTACATGTCAACATACCATTGCATGCTCATTTCCTAGCAGTTTGATGGCCTATTAGTAACACTCAAACTTCTAGAAGAGTGTTATAAACTGATACGTACTTTTTGTTCTGTGTTCTGCAGGTCCTCTGTAGTTATAATGGCAGGCATTATGCTGAAATGAGTGGCAACAGCCACATCAGATGAAACTCTGCTCACTTTAATCAGATTTTGCCAACTGCAGCTTACTTTGCTTAGAAAATGAAGTCTGGCTTCTGAGATTCATCACTAGTGAATGACTGGTGCAAACAGAAAATGCCAACCTCTGCTTCTATAAGCCACTTTTAAGTTCACCATGGTGTATATCATTAAAGCAAAAGTTGTTGGGATTTTTTTTTCCCTCCCTTAAAAAAGCAAAACAAAAAATTAAATTGTCATGACGGGAAAAAAAATACTACAAAGTGTACACGGGCATATAGCGATTCTAGCCAGGGAGAAGAAAGAAAAAAGATGCTGTTGCTCTTTGAAATTGCTGTTTGCATTTGTACCGACAGCTTGCAGATAACTTGTGTGTTGTTTAAATGCAGCAGAAATGCTACACACCATCCTTTGGTTATCAGCCTTGCTTACTAGGCAGTTACCACAGACATTTTAGTTCACTTTTGCACCACATCTCTGGGCTGGAGATGTGGCACACAGCCTCAATATTCATACTGAAAACAGGACTGACCACTGCCCAGTTGCTGTTGAACAAGCAATCTGCTGGTTGCTGAGCTGTGAACTGACACGACCATTTCTGTATCCGTGCTTTATACATTCCATGTGGAGACTGCCGTATTTCATTTAGCCCGCATACTCGTGCCCCCTGCTGAGGCTGTGGATACTTTGCGGAGCTCTCCACCGCCTGCCCAGCACGGGTGCTCTGGCTCCTTCATTGAACTCTGATCCTGCATCTGCTTAACTCCCTCTTAGGCAACCAAAGGAAAGTGTAAGTAGAGCTCAGGGTGCCTTGCCAGAATCGTGGCCAAGGTGCTGCCCTGAAAATCAAAGACGCTAGGCTTGCTATTTTCCATTTGAGGAGTCCTGAAACAATCATTTCACCAGTGAGTCCAATAGCTCTTTAGGAACTACATCTGTCCCTCCCTCTGTCAATGTGTGCTACATTATTGAACCCCGGGATTGTGGTTTGAGCTGTATCTGCTGGAGGTGGAAGGGTTGTGCCATTGTCAGATGTGGGCCTGGGCATCCTTCACCCTGTTGGGCTTCATGTCCCTGTGTGCTGCAAATCACTATTGTCTTCATCTACCTCTTGGGGCCACTCCTGCTTTTTTTTGGCTATGGAAATAATATTTCTTCTTCTTAGCTAAAGAAAAACACAGTGAATTGAGAAGGGGTGACATTAGAACTAAGTGCATGAAGCAGCAAATTGAGAAAAATGGAGTTCTGGTTTGGATAATATGTTGTTTAAAGTGCATTTGCACAACTCTCAGTAATTTTCTCATAGTTTGAAATTCCCTCATAAAAAACTGTGATGAGCCACTGACTATACGTTACTTTCTTCTCCTCTTCCTTGATTGCTTCACAACTGCAAAAAATAAATGGAACAAGTCCCCCACACATAGCAGGCTTCATTTATGAGTGCCACCTAGACCGCCACGGCATCACTCCTGGGTCCCATTCCTAGAACATGGAGGAGGTTGGTGGCACCTCATTTTTAGCTGCAAACTTGCCAGGAAACCCTAAATATCAAACTTCACTGTGGCTTGGGAGGTTCCTTGCAATGGGAGTGAACATCTGACAGGTCACAACCCCTGCAGCGTGGTCAATATAATGTTATTCCAGTCATGGAATCACAGAATATCCTGAGTTGGAAGGGACCTACAAGGATCATGGAGTCCAACTCCTGGCTCCACACAGGACAACCCAAAAACCAGACCCTATGTATGAGAGCATTGTCCAAATGCTTCTTGAACTCCGTCAGGCTCAGTGCTGTGACCACTGCCCTGGGGAGCCTGTCCCAGTGCCCAACCACCCCCTGGGTGAGGAAGCTCATTTGGCTGGCCTTTCTGGGCTCAGGCTGATGTGCCAGCACAGTGGGTTGGGGAGCTGGGCAGTGAGAGCAGGGGAAGGGGAGCCACTGTGAAGGTCTGTGGCTGCTGAACCTCCTGGCTCTGAACAGGCTCTGGTTTTGTTATGGGCAGCCTTGGGGCAGTGCCTCCGCTCTCCACAGTCAGTGCAAGGCAGGGGCATTGCTCTCAATGGTGTCGGGCTGCCAGGCCCTTAGAAACACAGACTTGATAGCTGAGGGTCCCTCCCTACCCCTCACTTCTTTAATAGCTGACGGATGTTAAGCCAAATCTTTTTTTTTTTTTTTTTGGGGGGGGGGGATAACTAAAAATAAAACGTGTTTAATTATCCACAAGACAAGCACCATCTGTAGACCCAGAGTACGAAGGCCTGTTTGACGCCCACCAGCATTCAAAGCGGAGACATTAGTACATGTACAAGCAGCAAAGCCTAAACTTGACCCCTCCTCCGCCAAGCTGCCTGCCTCATGCCTGGCCAAGACAGCACCCAGCAGGGCAAGGGTGCTGAGTACCCATGGGTGCTGAGCATCCATCCATGCTTCAGACCCCCCCCCCCCCCCCGTGCACACAGACATGAAATAATGGTGAGACAAAAAGACAAAACAGAGCTTTTAATTTCACTCTACATACTTTGCTCCCACTAAAAAATCGTTATCAAAGACAGGCAGATGCCACTGCTGCCAGGGGCATTGACGCAGTGGTCTCTGATTTGCATTTATTCCACAAATCTTCCTGAAAAAAAACAGAGACCCCCCCAGTGCAGAAATAGCAGTTCTCTGTGGTGAACCCCCCCATGCTGGAATTTAACAGCACAGCAGAGCTGGGTAAACATTTCTGTCCCTGACTCAGTGCTGTAGAACTGTAAATACAAATAAATCCCTGTACAAATGCCAGTGAGTCTCTGTGTACCCTTGAGATGAACTATTACCAAATAACATAAATGTTTATTTCTCTGTTGGAGCACAAGCCCTCCCTTCCAAGCTATGTGTTGGGCAGGGGCGACTTTGCAGGGTCTGTAACTGAGGTCCTCCACTGCTCTCCACTTGGACCTCTGGAGAAAGCTGCAGGATGGGATTAGTATTGGTGATTATCATCACCTCTGCAGTCTGCCCTTTGCAGGACTTTGGTCTGGAGGGATCTGACTTTGGGGGTCCTACCATTAAACCAGGGAGAGCTACCAACACTGGAGATCCAAGTGTCCACCTTCAGAATAGGCTGGCTGCAGACCTGCCCAAATGGAGAATTTGCTGTCCACAAACCATCACCATTACACCCCCGTTCAAGATAAATTCACTTGCTTAAGCACTTTCCTTAGGGTTTGAGGTGGCATCCATGGAGTAGTGTGGTCAGCAGGAACAAGGACCAAGCCAAGCAGCTGTACTGAGGAAATAAGATTTAATTCAGCTGGCTTAATTCCTTGAGCCCCAGGCTCTATACTTCCAAAATAAGGCAGTTGCAGAGAAAGTTTTTGATGGGCAATGAGCAGCACATGAAAACTACATTGGGTTGAAATCTTTCTGTTTAATAGTAGCCAGGACTTTACATCTGTCCACACAGCGCTCTGCTTATTTGAACCGCTTGATGTGTAGCAGTTTTGCAGCCCTTTCCTCTTGGGTTTCTTTGCTGCTGTGTGAAAGCACAAAGTGAGAGGCTGGTGGTAGGGGCGATGGCAGAGACTGTGGCACTGGTAATGGCTGAGCCTCTAAGGGCTCAGACTTCCAGGTCTTGTGTCTATCTTATTTAAAATAAAATAAAATAAAATAAAATAAAAATAAAAATAAAATAAAATAAAATAAAATAAAATAAAATAAAATAAAATAAAATAAAATAAAATAAAATAAAATAAAATAAAATAAAATAAAATAAAATAATAAAATATTCCTTTCAACTGAGTATGCCTGGAGAAAGAAAAGACTAAGAAATAGGCATGCTCCAAGACTGCTTTTCCTCCATTCCTCCCCTAAACCTCCCTGTAGAGACAACATCTCAGGGTTTTGCAGTGGCCTGGTGGGGCCTGGCTGGCTGCAGCGCTCACAGATGTTGCGCTGTGGAGAGGCCCAGCCATCAGGCACCGATCAGCATTGGAGAAGCCTTCTGAAGTCACTCTGAATTAAACTAATGACAGTCAGCTTTGATAGCTCGCTCCTAATAGTACAGCCAGAGAAAAAAACAGCCACAAAGGAAATTCATTTTTTTTTAATAACTATTTTTTTAATAATTAATTTGACTCTCTTTACTATATGATTTCTGGGTATTTCAGTCATCTTTTTAACTTCTCTCTGTACAACATGAAGGAGAAAATCTTCAGCAAATAAAAATGCTTGTCAAAGTCCTGGTCGAGGGAGGACATGGGAATGAAACATACCAATGTGCTGATATCAGCTTATCAGCCAGCCTTGCTCGCAACATACAAGGAAAGGATTAAATGGGATTAGGCACAGACAAAATGCCTGGTTTAAAGACTGAGGCTTGCCTCACGAGGAGGATGTTGGTGATGACTGTGGTGAAGGCCATCAGTAGGGTGTTCAGGGGAGCACATCTGGCACAGCTCAGGTGGAGACCGCCAGCCAGCCACAGTGGCAAGGCAACGTTTCCCTTTCTCAGTGTTTGGTGGGTATTCAACAGATGGTGCCTGTCCAGAGCAGCTTCCTGTGCTGTTACCCTGTGCTTTCATTGGGGCCTGCTTCCCCTCCAACAGGCCAATGGATAAGTTCACTGCTGTGAAGGTCCAGCATAAGTGCCTCGGAAAAATCCTCCCCCCAGGAGCTGACCATTCACTCACAGAAACCAAATCAGCAGTTGATTTGCACTGGGCGATGCCCGAGTGCACAGAAGCAAGAGGAAAGCACCCAGCATGCAAGTGCTGGTGTTTGACAGTGTGTGGGACACGTTCTGGGACATACTCTTGGTGGCTCCTCTCCTGCTCTTCAGCTTTGGGACCGACCCCCTGCTGGCCAGATCAAAGGAGGATTGGTACAAGATGGGCTTATGAAGATCTTGACACACTGAGTATGTCAGCCCATTCATAATTGACTTGCAGTAAGTCCTTATATTTGGCAAAAGCAGACTGTAGCAGAGCAGCTTTGGCTGTTTGCTGTGACGGACATACACATACACTGATATGCACACTCAGTCTAAGGATTGCGTTTAAACACGAAATGAACAAAGGATTTAATGCATTATGGCTGAACTAACTCTGTACAGAGCACGTTCAGTCCAAAACCTCCCCAACCCAAAATGTGATGAGCATGAAGCACAGAGTGTGTGGTCAGCATTGGCTCCAGATGCTTCCCTCTCCATTGCTGCACCAGTTTCTGCAGTGCATCTGGATTTCCTAAAGCAAAACTGCTTTGTTTCTGCAGCAGCCCTGAACCACTTGTCCTGCCTGCTGCTGCTTCCACAGCCAGGCCCCCAGTGATGGCCGTGGATTCCAGACATGCCGTGACTATAGAAAACACTGCCGTCACGCTGGGAGCAGAGGCCTATTAACTTTCAAGTGGTAATTATACCGAGAAGTTGTGATACTGTGACATGCACAGAATGGAGTGTTTATCTCCTTCCCGGCAGGAGCATGCTGGGTGTCAGGGCTGGTGAGCGAGCGCTACAAAGCCTCTCATTATTTTTGTCCTCTCATTTATATTACTTGGTAAAATCTCTTTTGGTGCAGAAGACAGTGATATTATCTTTCTGAATTGTAATGTTATTTTGTAATGGAATGGATTTGTTTTGGCCTTGTGCTATGGCTACTTAACCCTCAGGCCTGCCAGTGAGCACACTGGACTCTGAAACCCTTCTGCTGCAGCACTGCTTGGGAGTTCAGCCACAAGCCAGAGTAGAAAAAAAAAAAGATTTATTCAGACTTTAGGTTGCAAAAGACCTTCAAATCACCAAATCCAACCATCAACCTGCCTTACCGAGTCCCGTCATTAAACCATGTCCCTCAGTACCACATCCATGCATCTCTGGAATACCTCCAGGGATGGAGAGTCCAACACTTCCCTGGGCAGCCCAATCCAATGCTGGACCACCTTCTCCATGAAGAAATTCTTCCTAATGTCCAATCTAAAACTTCCCTGGCACAACTTCAGAACATTTCCTCATGTCCCATCACTTGGCATCTGAAAAGAGACCAACACTCTGCTGCAGCCTCCTTTCAGGTGGCTCTACAGTGTGAGGGGGTCTCCCCTCAACCTCCTTTTCTCCAGACTAAAAACTCTGTTCCCTCAGCTGTTCCACATATGACTTGTATTCTAGCCCCTTTACCAACTTAATTGCTCTTCTCTGTACAGACTTGAGCAACTCAATATCCTTCTTGTAGTAAGGAGCCCAAAACTGAACACAGTGTTTGAGGTGCTTCAGAATAGCAGAGGCCCACGAATCCTTCTGCAGAGGTGGTTTGTAATATTCCAACATCTGGCTTGTATATTTGTTTTGCAGCAGCATCAACTATTCCATACAGAAGGAACCACATGAAAGCATCTGGGGGCTACTGGCTGCTGCTGTTTGGTAGCCCAGCTAGCTGTGGGAGCTCTAGAGACGTACTGAGACAGATGGGAAAGAGAAATATAAATCCTTGCTCTTATCACCCTTCATCACACGATGTGTTGGGTTATTAAATATAAAAGCTCGATCTAGTTATCAAAAGTATAACCATCTATCTGCTTCAGAGATGAAAGAAACATGATTTGGGCAGTTTCACTCACTCAGACACTGCAGTTAGAAACTTCCCTGCAGAACCAAACCTCTCATAGCTTCATCAGTTTATCCTGCTGCAGAACAACCACGAGAGCCGCCAACCATCCCTATCCCCAGAAAAACACAGCAGGGGACGTGCATGGCAGGCTGAAAACTGCTTTCCCCAACTTATGCAGACTGCTGCCAGACTGAAAATGGACACAAAAGGGAATAGTCAGAAGGATGCAGCTTTGATGGGATAGGAAATATGTTACAAAAAACAAGACAATGCTGGCAGGTAAAACAGAGAAGAATGTGTTTCTTTGGAAGTTTTCAAAACAGAAAAACTATTCACCTTATTTCTATAGCTTTGGCTGAAGAAACAGTTGGGCAAAGTGACAGAAATCCACCCACTGGAAGACTCTTACATGACTGCTGCAGAAATTCAGTTCAGACACTAAGGATGATGCAGTTTGGCCTTTTACAGTCACTTGTTATTGTCCCATTAATTAAGCGGATAACTTTCACGGCAGAAGAGTAAGAGGCTGTAAACTGCTCTTGTGGTGATTAAATGGTGAAGTGGAAAAATCATCTCAGAGCACATTTCAGTATTAGGGAGCATGGTCCATGTAATAGAAAGAAAAAAAAAACAAAAGGATAGACATCCTGATTCCCTGTTAAGCTTGAGAAGGCTGGCAATCATGTCTGGGCTAACAGTAGCTTAGAGGCTTGAAGCAGACAAAAACAAACCAGTTGGCACATGGGGATGTGTTCCTGAGAAAAATGTTTTGCCACCTGAGTGTCTGGGTCAGGCACCAGACCCAGCTGCTACAAACAACCGGCACAAACCCGCACCCTGTGACCAACTAGCTCACGCTCTGGGAACTGCAGGCAGATCACCAGCCATTAAAGCAGTTTCTGTAAGATTATTACACCATGGGGAAATCAGGGCCACAGAAAAAGTCGGCGATAATGCTCACTCAGCTATGTGTGCTCTCCCCCAGCTCCAGCAGGATTCCCTACTTGCCTCCGAACAATAATTGCAATGCTGCGTGCAGACAGGTGATGCCATCCAAAAAGAGACAGTGATGGAAAGCAGCAATGCACCAAAACCAAGCCTCTGAAGAAAATTTTCTTTTTTGTTGAGTTGCTTTTATTTTTGTGGAGTTGGCGCTTTACAGCTGAAATATTTTTCCCAATCAGCAAAACTTCTGCCAGCTGTTCTGGAGAGGAATAGCCAGGGTGTCAGGGCCATGGTCTTTCTGCAAACAAGTACCATGGCTTTCAAACACTGAAGACAATAGACCCCAGTTAGGAAGAGGCAGGAGAACTTGTGTCCCACGTCCATTTTGTGTTTGTGCATTTCTGTCTTCAAGAGGCAAACTAAGACTCTTTACTCTTTTCTTGCTGAGTGACAATTGGGGGTAATGCTTCTATGCTTCTTAGGTGCCAACAGGACCAAAACGTTTTTTTTTTCTTTTTTTTTTTTTTCTTTTTTCTGGTGGTATCTGGAAGTTTTGTTCTTAGTCTCTAGGCCAGCTCACTGTCCAAGCCAGCAGCTGAAGCCCTAAGAAATCTCACTTGTTAGTGGAGCACTTTCTTGAGCTTTCCAGTTTGCAAGCAGGAGAAAAGCATTTGTAGCACCCCACCGCTTTTGGATCCCCCACTGCTCTTAGGTGATGTTGAAGGACATTGGAATTGTTTGGTAGCAATATACTGAAATGTCTTTCCAGCCTGTGCATGGATAAAGACAGAGATCAAAAGCTCACACGTAAGTGATATTCATGCATGGAAGTTTTTTGTAAGAACTGTAAAGACCGCCCCCCCCCTCCCCCCCCTCCCCCCCCCCAGTTAATGACATATTGTTCAATCCTCCTCCATTTCTTCATAGATTCAGGGTAGAAAAGTACTCCCTACCCCCTTCAGTGCTTGTTGCTAGAAGCATCCTGATAATCAGACTGATCTTGGGACCAATTTTCAACTCCTAACAGCTCAGTAAACTAAAATGCTTAGGCAATTTATTCTCTGTATATTGTCAGCTAGGTAACACTTGATTTCTCATTCCATGACTGCATTTTATTGTTTTAAACTGAAATCCAGCATGTGTGTTTCCAACAGATCATCTCCATAAGCACTTTCTTTTTGCTATGGAAATGATCTGAAAATTGTTCTTTGATATGAGAGAAGAGTTCACAAGGCCACACTGTACAAAAGCTTGAATCGTGCAATTATCATTTGTAAAGAGAAACTGTTATCAAAGTATCTGCAGGGGACACCTCCAGGACTCCTCTTAAAGTCAGGAAATTTGAAACATATATTTCTCTAACATGAATTTCACTCCAAACCCTTCTGAATAATTCATGAGAGCTGATTTAATGTCATAGTTAAATCTGGCACTCAGGACATCAGGACAGAGATCGGGGGTTTCTGCGGCAGATGTAAGATTTTGCCGGTTTCTTTGGGATCGGGGGTGGGGGTGGGGGGGGGGTGGGGGGTGTGTGTGTTTGGGAGCAGCTGGGATCAGGAGGGTTTGGCTACTGAGGTGCCTTTGATTTGGGAAAGTTCCTTACCTGTGATGAACAAGTTGGCATGGAAAGACTGGGGTGGAGGTCACTGCCACACTTGGTGCTTGCTGCTGCCGAAAGGGGAGGCAGGAAGGTGATGGGGAGCGGGAGCACACTGTCCCCCTGCCCCATTCTGCCCTCCACCAGCGCTAGCGGCAACCAGAACCAGAGCCTCTATTTTTCTTACATGGCAACAAATTATCCACACCAAGGGATAACAGATGTTATCTGTTCTTTAAAGAAAGAAGCCACCTCGAAAGAAGAAAACGCCACTTTGCTCTTCATTCAGTAAATGAGAGTTATAAATTGCTGGGAAATGGTAGCTCACAAAGCACTCAAAGAAAGACCTACAGTTTGGTATGTGACCAATACCAAGGAGTGACTGCTTCTAACTAGCAGCTGGTGTGTCTACAACCAGGCAAACTGGCTGAGGGGATGCTCATTTTTTTGCAATCCCTGCTCTTTCCCAACCTAGGATGAGTTGGAGAACTATGTCTGTAAGGTAGACCCATCTCCCCCCATCGAGCAACGCTGGCTTCCATGAACTAGGGATTTCACCCCACTGCGATCTGGTATATTAAAACCATCCAGTAATCACATTCCCATTATGCAGTGTAGCCTGAAGACTACTACATTTAAAATGCCATTTAATACTGCTAGATTTTTGGAAGAGCACAAGGGAAATGGAAAACAAGCATTTTATGGTGCTTATCAGCATTTAATCTCAAAGCACTTTTCTAATGCCAAGTGCTACCTCATTTTACAGACAGCAAAACTAAATGTTATGCATATGTATTTTTACCAAGGTCAGAGAGTGGAAAAATACTCAGGCTTTGTTGATTCCCAGCCTCAGCCACTGGCTCGAAGCCAAATTCCTCCTCTGTTAAGAACATGCTGCTGATTCACGGAACCATGCTCTGCCAAATCACTGAACAGCACTGAGCAGAACTGTGTGTTTTCCATAACACAAGCTATGATGCTGTCACTGGTAACTCAGACAAAACCGAGATTAACTGCAATACAAAACCTAGACAGTTGTGTCCTTTGCAACCTCCTTTTGCTGAAATGCAACAATCATGAATACATATTAATTATTTTCCTTGTACTATGTAGAATTTTATATTTAAATAGGAGTCATACGTGGTTCTTACTCATAAATATTCAAAAGCCAAAAATTTGTCCTTAAGACACTTGACGAACTACTGAAAACACACGACTATGATGTGGAAAGTTGGTCCTAACGTATTTTGCTCTAAAGCCTCTGTATTTTTCAAATTTTAATCATTGTCTAATGCCACAGGTGACACCTACTGGGCAAATGAAGGCCTGGCACATCCAGCATGACACAGCCCTCAGTATGCTTGGTTATTTCCCTAAACTGCTGAAAAGAACAAACCATCCTTACCCACTGCAATAAGATTTTGTTAAACCCATTACATAGGGAGGCAATTCATAACTGCTGAGAGGAAGGCAAGAAGTACAAACCATCAACTAGCTAGAACCTTCAGGATAAAAAGTGGCTTTTTTTTGCAGAGGAGGGGATGTCTAAATAGTCCTCCAGAGACAAGTAGTTCTATTGAAGTCCCTCCCTTTCTGTAGTTCTGTAGAAGCAGGAAGATGTGAACATTAGGGCAAATACTGCTTACCTTTTTTTTAACCATTGGTTAATTTTATTTTGCTTTGCAAGCAAAATTTCATTACACCAATAATTTCATTACACCAACCCACACTAATCAGTGTTAAACAATGAAAGAGTAGTGGTTTAGAGTTCATCAAATACAAGCAATATCAATGTCATAGTTAGAAAGGAAACACTGAAAAATCTCCCTTTATGTTGGCTAATTATTCACATTGAGTCTAATAACAGACTTAAAATGTATAATAATGGCATTAGGTACATTATCCAACTTGTTGCTGTTATTGCTTTTTAGAGAAATCAATTTGAAGAACAAATTTCCATCAACTTAAACTGCAAAGGCATGCAGCCCAAACATAAGGAGTACTTTTCTCAAAGCTATTCTATATTATCTATTATGCACTCACTAATGTTCCACTGATAAAGGTTACAAGTACCAAGAGCAAAAATGTAAGATTATTGTTCTTCATTTAAACTTGTAATAAAAAGGACCCTCCACACATTTTGCATGTGTAGGTACAGTGATTAACTGCATATGTTAGAAACCTGCAAGCATAACTAGCTAGCTGTCTGCACAGCTCATATTATCCAGGAAATACTTCATTCTCCATGGCAGCAGCAAGCCTGACGTGCCACAACTGCACACACCTTTCTGTGTAAAACAAGACACTTAAATATAGGGAAAAATAGGTCTAGACATTTTAATATCTTAAAAATTGATTCCATCTTTATTAACTTAGAGAAATTTCTAACAAACTCGTATTCACGTAATAGTAGTAACAACAAAAAAGCTGTATAGTCAGGTGTGGTCCAGAACTTAGCTCTGCATGGCCCCAGAAAATAATGTCACATAGTAAGGTCTTCAGATCCCTAAACAAATGACAGAGTGTCACCTACTGTCACGATTTTTTTTTAACATATCAGTTTTTGTCAACTACTCAAGTTTAATAAGGGGATTCACTTTGACCTGTAGGTCCTTGAATGTTCATATTCTCCCATTTGAGAGGAACACATGGGGCAGTGTGCTTCTCTCAATGTCTTTGGTACCTGGAAGGTTATAGAAGCTTTATACTGAAAGTATTTTTTTTATAGGAGAGGGAACTGAATATAAAGCTCCTGCCAGTTGAGGCACGGAGACATTTTCCTTAGGCAGCCTAACCTCATTTCCCTTTCTGGGAGCATTAAGGTAAGATCTCACCAGGCACTGTTCGGGAGTTGAATATATTCATGTAGAAATCTATCAGTAGTTCAGTGAAGAGATTCAGAGGTACCAGAGCACTCAGCGAGGCTGTTCCTTTAGACGGCCAGATCAAATTCAAGCCAAAGACGCAGGCCAGGCTGGATGCTGTCATTCTGTTATATATGCTCTCCTGCGAAACCTGAAAAGATATAAACATAAATAGGTATGTGCAGATGCATGCCCCATGACTGGGAGATGAGACTCCCCCATACTGAGGATGAGCCAATGATGGGCATAGACCCTGACCACAGGTACGTCAGTAGCTTCTTAATAGCCTCAGGACTGACCATGTAGCTGAGAGTCAGGGGACTACTGGGGTCTGTGTCCCACAAGAAAAGATTTCAGCAACTCAAGCGAAAAGACTGAACTGTTTCCTTATGCTAGGAAAAATAATTGTGTTGAGTCTTCTATATGGAATCTGTTGTTATCTCTGCTGGAGGGCAGAGAAGGACAGCAGAAACAGCTATTCCATCTGCTTGTGCTACATCCTTTACAGAATAAACCTCCAAAGTTCTGAAGTTGTTTGCAAGGGTTTAAAAGAACTTTTTTCTTCCACTTCACTTCCAAGTACCTCCACATTCATCCAATTCCTCTAAAGCTATCGAGGTGAAAATGGGCTGTAGGTGAGACATACAGCACTGAAATCTGTTCCGTACCTGGATGATGTGTCCTACATATGTCTATAGATGTGAACCCCAAACCGGGTAGCAGAAATAATTCTTCCCTGTATGATGTTGGCAAGGAATTTGTGTATATTCTGCCCTCCTGCATTGCGTGTCTGGTATCCAAAGCCCAATAAGGTCTGGATGTCCTATCTGACAGGTTCCCTGCTATTGTAAAGAGCCAGCAAGTTGAAAGTCAGTTCTTCCTGACATAGGTAATTCAGCCAGTTCTTTCCGGGCTGATGGCTGTAGTTGCTGATGAGCAGTAATCTGTCATGGGAAGACCATACAGTCACATACTGTGACATGCAGGCTGCTTTGAAGTTGTCGCCTTGGAGTAGAATGGGGAAGAATTGGCTAAATAATCCTGTGTGCTAGAGTTTCAAGTAGAAGAGGAAAACAAAAATTCTGCTTCTCAGTACCTCTCAATTTCTGCCTTTGCCATAGGGCCTCCTGAAAAGGCAGCTCAGTAGTATTGTGAAAAGTCTGATGGCAGTAAAGGAAAAATCTAAGAAACACTATAATCATGTGAGCACTTCTTAGTATATGCATAAAGTCCAGTTGCCCTCTACCCAGTAATGAAGGTTTTGTTCCCGTCTGCCTCTTTGCATGGTCCCACTCTCCTCAGTGCTCTACCTAGAGAGAAGCCTTCTTGCTCAGCCATCAGGGGATATAAAGTCCTTTAGACACACGTGCAGGATGAGTGTTTTCCTTGGGAGACATGAAGAAGCACACGTGCCAAAAGCTTAGCATTTTCTCCCTAGCCATATTAACTTTTTCCAAAAAGAGGTACAATTTTTCCTTCCAGTCTTTCCTTTACCCTCCTAGGCCATTAGAGATACTATGATGTTGCCAGTATTAAAGGGTCCAATTTTTTTTAAGGTCATGAAGCAGGGCTGGATAAAGGAAGGGCTGTTAATAAGAACATACTGGTGCCATAACTACCTTTTCAAAAGATTGAGTTCACAACGCAAGACTAAAAAGTCAACAACGATGCCTGCTTCATGACCTTACGCAAAACACACATCATTCTCTCTAGAGTATGAATCACATATAGCAATGCAGCAAGCTACCACCAAAGTAACCGATGAGGGAAAACAATCAGGACAATGACGATTACCCTGCTAACAATGTGGCACAGACCTAGGTATAACCCTGATGGTAGATGGACAGTGAAGCTTGCCTTTGGATTCAGGTAAATGCAGCAAGGTTAGGGACTGGTGTTCTGGCTCTCAGGTCAAGAGACCCACACTGGCTACATCCACACTGAGTAATGTGCTGAGTGAGAACAAATCATTTTTTGGTGTTTCTTTCACTTGGAAGTCTCTAAAATAATGTGAGAGCTCTGCTGCAGCCCATCACGTTGGTGTTTTTTTGCAGCATGAATTGAAAATCATGTGCCGCATACCCTAAGGAGGGTACTTTAAGCATATATGGGGCAGATACATTGTGATGGCACAAAAGCACATGGTATACTACTCGAGGGCCGTGGAGGGTGGAAGGAGCCAAACCTGTTGCAGGTGCCTCTCCCATGGTTTTTGAGGGTACTCCTGACATACTCTCACCTGCAAGGTGTACAGGTTCTGTCTCTGAACGCTTGTTGACACACATCCAGATCAAACTAGCCATCTCCTCAAAGGCTAATGCTTCAGCCCAAAGCAACAACACTGCAACTTGCTGGTAGAGCTGGTTTATAATAATTCTTAATATTTTTTTCATTTTCAGGTCCACTGTCTCAAAGAACGTTTCTAACTCTGAGATGAATCCACCTCTTCTTTCCTGTTACCACTTCATGAACATTTCAAGGAGGCAGTCAATGTTGAAACAATCAACAAAAATACCCATGACACAGCCTCTCTCCTGAGAGAGAAAATTCTTCACATAAAATGAACCAGTGATTATATCTGAGGCAGAGCTACGTTAAGCCTTGCCTGTGAGTCATCAATTAGGCAGACGCTCAGGAATTCAAGGGAGACACTGCACTCATTCTACCTTGTTCTCATTCCGCAGTGCGCAGCAATGCCTTCCTCAGCAGATCCCAGAAAAAGTGTGCAGCTGAATCCTACTCTTTCTCCACAATAATCTTTGCTGGCTCATCAAAAGCTGCAAGCAAGGAAGCCCTGTCATACCAGTGGTAATGGCTTTATCCCTCCCTGAGGGGATTTTGCTTCTTACAAGAAGAATACAAGAATTTGGCCATACAAATGGCATCTTTAGCATTTGGACTAACCCCCCTAGACTCTTTCTTTGATTCCATCATGAAGGTACTAACCATTACCTGTTTTAAGTGAGAATAGACTTGCTCTGCCAATTTGACAAGATAATAAAAGACAATTCTCCAAAGACCTAGATTTTATCTTTGAAGGAATCATCTGAACATCACAAAAAAGTGTAACAAGAAAGAACTACACAACTCCAGCTTGTTGGGTTTTTCCTTCTTTGACTGGAACACATATAAAAAATCATAATGTAGTGACAACTTATATTGAAAGAAAGGCCTCTAGAAATCTTTTTCTTTACCTTCAAATAAAACTTGCAAATTGCTAAACTCATCACTGGAAGTAAACACTGAAGATTTAGTGCCACATCAACAAATACAAAATATACATCTCCACCACTCCAGATTACATACCCAGTTTCCCCCAGCAAAGCTGTAACAATTTTTGGACTCCACAAACATGCATCCCAGCACCCTGATGGATAATGCAGGAGTGACACCACTCTGCCACTATTCTGCATAATGAACTTCAACAGTGTAATGGTAGAAGGTAGAAACAACCAATTACCATCACATTTTACAAATATAAGGACATCACCGTCTTTTTGACTTTGTACTCACAATGCTTAAGGGAAGTTGACAAGACACTTCCAGATGAAAATTACTAAATATTAAAACACTCCCACAAACTGACTGGAAATGCAAATTTCTATCCCTTACTCTCTGCTAACCATGCAGAGGTGCCAACTGCTTGTATCTGCTCCACGAGGCTTAGTCATCTAATCCTTCCCAACGTGCCCCATAGCCCCAGCCACCTCCAAGCCTTCCTGGTGATAATTACACTTTTAAATTGGACAAGTGATTGAGATAAAACATCAATTCAGAGCAATTCAGAGTTTTGAATATTTTTTTTTGCCAGCTTTTACTTTGCTTTAGGTTTGTTGCTTCGGTTTCAGATCTGAAGTATAGCTCATGTGACACAAAATCTTATCTATTTTTTCCATTTGGTCCAGGTAGACATTTTGAATTTGGCAGGTTTTTGCAGTAGCTCCCTTAGGCAAGTCAGCCACCCTTTCCCTGCATCAGCGACGATTAAAGGGACAGAAAGATGCAGCAGAGTGGGAAGGTGTTTAAGTATAGAGACAGGGGCTGTATTTGCTGTTTTGCCACTTGTTCCTGGTTGTCTACAGACCTCAGTTCTCTGTGAATCCAAGGGGGGCCTGCAAATCCCTCGCTAGAGGCCACCTACACTGCAAAGTGGAGATGGACAGTGTGGATCTTTAACAGTATGCTGGGCTCCTTACTGGCAAAATCCCTGCCAGTCTAAGGTTAAGGAATTTGGACCTATTTTTGAAATGCAAGTCTTTTACTTCTGTAGGAGTTGTAATGTCTTGCTGTAGCACTCTTGGACTAGAAGGAGCTGTTTCATTAAGTAAGGGGACTGAGACTGCAGAGAAAATGGAGATCTTCTTCTTCTTCCGCAAGCCTGTATCAGCCTGTACTTAAAGTATTCAAAACCTGTATCTAGTGATTACAATGCATCCCACTTCATGAAATTAGCACAAGTGCCTCTTGCACTTCTCAAGGCTGAGCTCATGGAAGAATTAAATTGCCTCTTACATGTAAGAAGGTTGATGCTTGCAGGTAAGAACTAGGATTATTGGTAGAGAGGTCTAAGTTTGAATTGTGTCAGTTTGCACAGCACACCAATCTGCAATGAATAAAAATCTCTAGCTCCTAGATTGTTTCACATTCCCTTGACCTTTCCACATGCAAATATTCCCCAGGACATTAAGGACGAAAAGCTATGGATCAGCAAAAATTGCAGAGCTGAGCACTAGTATCAACTTGACGCTGTGCTTTACATAACAAGACACACTCAAAAATAACGCTATGTTCTGTTGCCCAATTACAGAAAACACTATATAGTACTTTTGCACACCTCATTAACACCTCAAGTGCTCAGCTCTTAGGAAGTGCGTTGAGATGGTGCATCTATTACTGGAACAAAGTCACTTACATGATTCGTAATGCTGAGGAGAGATATCAGTTGCTTAAAGAATAGCTAATAACATGAGGAGTTCCTTAATAGCATTAGAGTTCAGCTAAGCAACAGTAAACAAGCATGTGGGTATTACAGAAACCTTGAAAGCACTGTCTGAGCAAGGGTCATATCAATGTCTTTCCTTTAATCTTGCTTTTCTATAGTGTTTTGAGGTAATATGGGATTAAATGTACCTGCTTATGAAATATGCTACAAGCTAGAATATGGTAAGCATGATCATAGCCCAAGAATAGTTACAGTTACAGAGGGCTAATTCCTCCAGTGGTAAAAATCAGCATCGTTCCATATCTGTCATTAGTTCAGTGGGCTCTTCAGACTTCTGAAGGCTGGGTCACTTCATTTAGTTGTCAGCTAAACTATGATCCTCAATATTAGGCACTTGGGTTTGAAAAATACAATCTAGAAAAGGTAATGCACTGGATAAGGCAGAAGGGAGGGAAACTAACACTCTCCTTACTGTCTTTTCCTGCACATAAACTGGCAGCAAAAGGATGTCACCAGGATGACTGTAGAATGGCATGTACTGGAAGTTCCCCAAACCCTCACACTTGTGGGGTTTCCAAAAACAGGTTAAAAATAATCAGCAAATTGTAAAGTAAGACAAAAGACAACTGATTTAGTTTATTCAGAAGTATACCAACCGTCCTTGCAAAATGGCATGACCAAAGCTTTTGTTCAACATTGTAGTAAATTCACCGCAGTAAATTCAAATTACAGAATTAGAGGCTATTTTACACAGGAAAATGTTATTTTAAAGATAATATACAAAATATTTTGCTGATTGTTGTTCCAAAGCTCATCAATATTTTTACCATTTACTAAAATGACACAAATGTAGTGTTTTATTTGCCCAAAACTTACGCTTTGGAAAAAAAAAAAAGTGATTTTATGTAGTTTTATTCTGGCACCAAAAATTACACACTCACCATTGTCAATCTTTTTCACTCCAAATTAGGGGGAAAAAAAGAGTAAAACATATATTTGTGAATGGGAAGTGGAGGACAGAGGACTTTTAAATATTTCAGTGCAGGCAGAGTTTCATTTACACAGTAGATTTTCTTACATCTAAAGAATATTATGGTCAAGGTACGTCTGAGACTGTTGTTTAGCACTGGCTTTTGTTAGAAGTGGCACTAAAGATTGGCACTACTTTTGGAAATTTTGCTTATACTCACCATATGGAGAAAGCATATCAGATACTTCAGAACAACATAATTATGTTCAGGAAGTCCATGAATGATCTGTTTACATCTGGTTACTCGTAAACTGCTCTCCACACCTGCAATATCAAAGTCAGTCTTAATTTAACTCAAAAACATCAAAATATTACCAAGAACTAACACCTTATTTATATCATCTGGAATTACTTCGGCTATTCATCTGTAAAACTGACCACAAAAATCAGCCCTATTAACCTCCACCACCATTGTAACAGTTTGGGCTATCTCTTTGTATAAGCCTATCATATTCAGTATTTATCTGGCTAAGACTAACGTCCAGAGTATTTTCTCCATTCAGTGAAATAGCCAAAATAATTTGCTAGAAAATACTTTCCAAGGTCTTGTTTTGAATCCCATTATCTCCCCATGCATTGAATCCAGATGTCTACCTTTCATGCCTTGATTTTATTCTTGCTGCTCAAAGTGCTCTTTTGGCACTCTACTAACTTCAAACACTTTTGTGATTCTGCAGGAAACTTTTCTGTCTTGGACAAGGATTTATGAGGCAGCCACTTGAATGGGTAAGAACTTCGTAGAGATAAGCTTAAGCAGGTTCATTAACTCATTTCTACAGACAGGCAAATCTGCAACTAGACCCCAAAGTCACTTAGACAGTCTGGGTAAGAATTATGCTAACATTAGAATGCATTTTGAATGCTATTCCAAGTGACTTTTTTTTTTCCCTGTAATATTGTAATTATCTTAGTACTGGAAGTTTAACATCAGTTTGGAGAGAGGTCTGACTGTTACAATCATGCCTGACCTAACCAACTGATTTGTGCTGATGTTTTTTCTCCATTTGTTCCATTTTTCTTTCTCTCCCTGACATTGCTAGAGATGCACAGAAGAATCTATGCATGCACAAAATTCCAGCATGTTGAATGTTCCCTTCAGCTCTGATTTAAATACATGAAGCTATACCATGGTGAGCTGTGTTGATATTTTTACTACTGCAAAGCTATCAGTTCCTGTAAGACACAAAAATCTGAGTCACAAGAATTTTCTTGCCAGCCTTCTGCAGAGTAAATAATTCAGGAAGTATAGCAACACCAGGCAAAGGAACTTTAGCAGTTTTCATGACCAAACAAGAAGTTCTTTGAAAATTTCAAGCTTCAAGTTTCTATATTCTTTTTTGCCAGTCACTTGGCTTATTTATTTCTCAGCTCCTGTCAATAAATCTTGTAAAAAATGTTTCAGATGAGACACTAAAGAAAAAAGCTTCACTATTATTTCGAAGTATTGTAAAGTAGGCATAGTGTTTTTCTGGGTTTGCAGGTTAAGAGATGTACTAGATACATCACACACTGCTCTGGTGTTTTCCAGAAGCCAGAATGAGAATTTTCAAATCATCCCAAGACAGCTGTCTATGATCGCACCTCTTCAAAGCTCTCTTCTGCACTGTATTCACAGAGAATATGCCTTTGCTGCAGTCCAGCTTGGCTCTCAGGCTTAACATCTTTAAAAAGTAGGATATCATCATAGCATCAAGAAAAGATAGTGGACATCACACTGCATAACAAAAAAGCTCAAGGAGAAATTCTCTTAAACTCCATCTTTCAACATACGCTGTCAAAATTTAAAACACCAATAAACAAAAATAACATTGAGACCTTCACAGATGCTTTGCCATGAAAAAAAAACCTCAGTATTCCTAGGACAATGCATTGCTCTCAGACTCTTCAGATTTGTTCTTTTTTTTCACTTAGCTCTAGCACAGAGTAACATCATGCCCAGAATGTCAGCCGACTAATTCAGTAAAAAATAACATTTACCAAATTGAAATTCCCCTATTCTTTACTCTGGGCTGAATGACTATCCTTACTTCCTTCATTTTTACAATTGCCTTGTGAATAGACTTACTTCTCTTAACACCCTGAGATATTTATTGTGTAGATGGATGAATCCTTGATTTTAGTCTTGCAAATAAAAAACAGTACTGAACTTCAAAGGATTCTGAACATGACTAACTTGATTATTTTTTAATGGAAATACATCAATAGTGTTAGTGATATTAAATAATACATGCAGATGCTAGTGATGGGCACAGTATAAGAATTTTATATAGAACAAAGTGTATCTAGGTACACTAAACTTTCTGTACTGTTATTTGAATAGTAGCAAAACATAGAAACCTCAGAAGGAGTCTTCACTACACTTTACCAACATGCTGCAATTGAGATTTATGCCCAGCCCTAATTCTTTTATTGAGCTACCCCAACAGCAATGGACATGATAACGAAGATAACCTTCACTTTGCAACAGCAACATCCAGTGGTTACCAGAGGTATGTTACCAGACTCTGTTGGAAACTCTACTCCATTAAGATCTAATTTCCTCAAAAAACAGGTGTTGGAAAAATGTGTTCTTGTGACTTGTCACTGGAAGCCCTACTGGTTCTCTGCTAAATTGACAAGAGCCGCAATGGCAAAACACCAGCCTGAACAAGAAGAGGGTAATAAATCTCAGATTTCAACCTCTGTTATTAGGGGGTTGCCTTGCTAACATTATAAACTTTCAGTCCCTGACAAAGGCCACACAAGTGGCCACACAAGTTCTGTAATTCATATATTTATGTGGTATCAAATCTTTAGATAATTAATGCCTTCTATTCTCATGGTTTTAGATCCTTGGTTCCCTAATATGTTACTGTCCTGGTATCAGCTAGGATAGAGTTAATTTTCCTCCTAGTAGCAGGTATGGTGCTGTGTTTGGGATTTAGGATGAGAATAATGTTGATAACACGCTGATGTTTTAATTGTTGCAGAGCAGTGCTTACACTAAGCCAAGGACTTTTCAGCTTCTCGCTCTGTCCTGCCAGCGGGCAGGCTGGGGGTGCAGCAGAAACTGGGAGGGGACAGAACCAGGACAGCTGACCCAAACTGGCCAAAGGGGTATTCCATACCATCTGACATCATGCTGAATAATTAATATGGGTGGCTGGCCAGGGTGGGGGGACCGGCTGCTCAGGGATAGGCTGGGCATTGGTCAGCAGGTGGTGAGCAATTGCATGGTGCATCACTTGTTTGTACACATTATTAGTAGTAGTACTATTATCATTATTGTTATTATTTTCCTTTCTTTTCTGTCCTAATAAACTGTCTATATCTCAACCCCACAGGCCTTCAGCTCTTTCTAATTCTCTCCCCCATCCTAGAGAGAGAGGGGGGAAGGTGAGCGAACAGCTGTGTGGTGCTTAGCTGCCTGCCGGGTTAAACCACAACAGTTACCCAGACGAACAGTTCCAATAAAAAAAATGTTCCTGTCCCTCTCCTCACCCAAGAAAAACTGTAACAAAAAATAAAATAAGCATACAAATGACCCCCTATTTTTTTTTCTATGATCATTTTCTATGATTCTACAATTTGGGAAAAGGACTTTCCAATTTACTGCAAGGTTCACAGTTGCTGTTGTCCCAAAAGGCTGTAAGAAAAGGAATTCCAAAGGGATTCCAAAATGGAAACATTTTTGTGTGTGTAAAAGCAGATTTTTATTCTCCCAGACTGCCAGTAGGGAGGACGCATTGAAAAAAAAAAGGGGGAGAACAGTGTCTAAAGTACTGATTTTTCAGGCTGCTTTTCTGCAGAGACTGGACTTCTGGTGTTGTGCTATCTGCCATCCATCTTCTGGTCCCCACCAACATTTAAACTGTTGGCACTATTAGATCAGATTTGATAGAGGTGTAGATCAATGTCAATGTACTATATGCCTACACATTTTGTGGAATTAGGCAACCGGGTAAAGAAGATGGACCCTAAAGGTGTCCCTGCTTTGAAAACATGCTACAGTGTGATATCAATTCTCACTAGGCATTAGAGGAGACAAAAGAAAGCTCATGTTTGTGATGCAAATCCACAGGAAAACATGCTTCATTAGCTCTGCTAGTCACAGGACTAGTTGTTCTTAGAGTTCTCTGTATGCACAAACAGTGAAAAAGATTGAGAGTGGACGCTGGTATCAGGAAATGCAAATACAGGGAATACAAGAAAAATGATAAAGATGATTAACAGCCTATTTACCATACTTATAGCAGAGTCTCTAATGTCTACAAAACATTATCTAACAATATAATGTGTTTGTACTTTTGTATTGAAGGTTAAGCCAAACTCCAAAAAGAACAGTAGTGGTGTTAGAGAAATTTGTCCCTCATATGTCCCAGTAAGGAGCTACCTGTCAGCCTTCTGAGCGGCCCATGATACTCAACAAAGCAGCAGAGCTTCTGATTCCCATGTTTGAAACTTCTGACAAGGTAATTACACCACTGTCCTTTTCTGGGTGGAATCCCACCTTGTGCTGGTACAGATTATGAGGTTGCCCATTAATGGCTGCAGTGAAAGCACTAATAGTATTACGTACCCACAACTACGTCATGGTTAGCAAACAACAGTGATTAAGAATTAGCCGGGTCCGGTTCAAATTGCTGTATGAATTTTTCTAAAACTGAGTTAATACTCACTGGTGATTCCAAGGATAGGATCATAACATTCAAAGGTTAGTAACGGCTGAGGGAGTTCCCTAAGGAAAGTCTTTAGGATAACAGCAGGAATATGGATATCATGATAGTCATCGAAATTCACAGACTTGCCTAAAAGAAAGAAAGAAAAAAAAAGAAAAAGGTGTTCAATCATATGTTTTACTTATTCTTTAAACTATAAACTACCAATTAAAACCTGTTTCACACCACAATTAGAAGAGAAAACCTCCCGGCTTTCCAGCTTCTGGCAACTCCTAGCATTTTCTTTTAATATTTTTCATGGAGTTTTATTCATCTTGCTGTAAGAGATCCTCCCCATTAAGGCATTTCATAAAATTACTTCACAGGGACGTCAATGACTTTCAAAATGACTTCAATGTATTTCATAAATTACTAGGTAAAATTACATTTCGGTGCCATAGCCAGGGAAAAACACCAGAGGCAAAATGACACAAAGACACTGTACTTGGCATTTTTAACTAACTCTGGTAACTCAAACTGCACAGAGGTAATATGGGTGTTTATGATAAAAGAGACCATTTTTGACTCAAACCTCATCACTCACTAGCTGCTGCGGTTTTCTGAAGCTTTGGTCTGACGTCAATTGACGACTCTGTGTTCAGCAAGCTTTCAGTGCCTATTGCTATTTTTCAAGCTTCTGTACTAGTGCTTTTATTATGATAGTTTACAAATGACTTCATGATTAACTTATTATAAAAAAACTAGCATCTCTGCTTCACCAACAGAAACAAGATCAATAAGCCCTCACACTATTATTAATCTGTGGCAGTGGTTATGGCAGCTTACCCTGATTGTAGAGTTTCTGAACATCTTTGATAGTCTGGACACTGGCTGACCTTCTGAAGAGGCCCTCTACTTGTAGTCCTGAAAAACAGTTAATGTCCCATCTGTAAAAGCCATCACTCTCTTGTTTTTCCACATAGGTTCAGTTGAAGATAGAACAAAGGGAGAAGGTTTGGGAACAAATCCACTTGATACACTCAAGGTGGTAATAAAGTCCTTCAGAAGAGAATATAGAATCAAACAATGTTGTAGCAGTGCTTAGATCACTTTCTTTAATGTGTCTCACAGAAATACTACCACCTTTCCTTGAGTGTTTTAGCGTGTCGTACCAACTATATTTTTTCTTTAAATGTAGCTTTCAATTGTGCCTAGTGACAAGAAGCTGCATATTTACATTCACCAGGCTGCTTATGACCTCACCCTCACTGAGTGTATCTGCAAACTGAGCCCCCAAACTATGCCTGTAATCTGCTATTCTACTTTTAAATGCCTTAAAGCCTTTAGCAAGCTAAAGAGAGTATTTGCAAAGATTCCCTAAGCTCCCTCTTCTGTCAGTGGGAGAGACAAGATCCTTTAGGCTGGGGAATTTTTTATAGCATCTTTGGATGGAGGAGCCTATATCTTATCACTGGAGGGACATTAGCCTCCCCAGCTTCAAGACAGTTTTGTGCAGACCACTGCTCTTTCCACCTCTCTCTGGAAGTCAGTTGGATTTAAGACTCTGCCTGCCCATGGTATTTTGAAATACCTGATTCTAGTCTTGAGGCACTGCTGAAATAAGTATCATAAATTTCAGGAAGGGTAGCTATCTAATTTGGTTTCATGACTTTGACTAACTGAAATCCGTTTTCAGCTACAGAGAAAAAACTTCATACAATCAAGGATCTAAGTAGTATCTAAGTAGGATCTACGGACAACAGCTTTTAAGGTAAGTTATTTATCTGAATTATTATGCAAAACGGGATTTGGACAAGAAGTGTTACTTTTTTTTTGAGACTTGCATTACTTCCTGCTTTCGAGTTTGGTAAAATCTTTGTTTCCCTCTCTTTTTCCCTCTCTGGTTTGTGCTGTTCCTTCCACCCAGCAGGTAATGCAATTTGGCTCACACATAGTCTAAATTTGAGATACCTACTGGAATCACAGCTATGCAAAATATTAGACTATCCTAGTCTGACAAAACATAAAATTGCAGGCATTTTGAGAAGGGTGGCAGACTACCCACTGACTTGAAGGGGTTGCTGTGTGTTTTCTTTACATGAATGTGTGACAACAGATGATTGAACTTTTATTTTCTTTATAATCTTGCAGAAGCTAAGTAGCCAGGCTGAAAGCAATGCTTGTGTATCTCAATTGAAGTATGTGCATATCTATTTGAATGGTCAAGAACTGTTATGGTGTTCTAAAAATATTGAGTCATACACTAATGAAAGATACTGCCATTCTTGCAAATTCACCCAGGTCACATGCAAGAGAACATTTTATACTTGAAAAACTAATAAATACAATATTCCCTAATCAACCCATTCCTTACAGAACACCATTTAGTATTGGTCATATGAATTTAAAACAGTATACTAAAAGAATCGATAACATAATATTGAAGTAAGTTTCCGGAGACAAGTCTCAGAGGCTTTTGCAAAGAAACCCAAGCTCTACTTAAAAGTTCCCCACTCACAAGATTTAGAGGCTTAGACGGAGTTTAGCTGAATATGGCCCCTTATTTTTCTTTTTTTTTTGTTTGTTTTGTTTTTCTGAACACTTATGCTCTCTTTTTAAGTCCTAGGTTAAATATTAAAACTTTAGCTCATGCCTTCAAATCTGGAAGGAGTATGAAATCTCAGACTATACTATCCCTTCAAATCTGGAAGGAATATGAAATCTCAGACTATACTATCTGAGAAGAACATGTGTGTGTTTACTAAAGGAACCCAATAGACAGTAATTACGATCTATTGGAAGGCTTGTTTATTCCCAACCAGATCATGTTTCAATTGGATAAAGTTACTGCAAATGACATCACTGTAGTAAAACTGTTGCTTTAAATTTATAGTGGAACCTGTCTAAAGGCATGGCTTTGGAAATGCAGCTCTGAACAGCTGGCTTGTCGAGGCATTGCCCTCAGCAAACAACAAATGCAATAATTTTCTTAAAATTTGTAGAATTTTAAGCTGGCTGTCAGTGGGCT
The DNA here is from genome assembly GCF_964211835.1 of Anser anser. Taxonomy (NCBI): domain Eukaryota; kingdom Metazoa; phylum Chordata; class Aves; order Anseriformes; family Anatidae; genus Anser; species Anser anser. The sequence continues at coordinate 74,082,529 of NC_139720.1, forward strand.
AGAGGTTTTCCATAGAAACACATTTCAGAAGATGGACATCATAAATGCTTACAATTTGGTTTGCAGGAATTGCCTGAATAGTTAATGCTTTAATCTGATGTGAATCTCACTGTATAAACTACAGTATAATAAATATCCATTTTTAACATGTTTATTCCTTTATTGGCTGTGCCTTCAAGAGTCTAATTAAAGACATTAATCTGTAGTGCAGACAGCAGCTGTACTGGTCTGGCCCTGCACCCCATCAGTGTTACTGTAATGGCACATAACACTAAGCTCTTTCTGGATATGTTGTTTGGACGTCTTAAGGGGGAAAAAGCATCTTTCCTCCTCATCTGCAGAAATGGGGAATATGGGTGAAAACTGTGTTACTTCTAGAATTAATTTTCCTGGACAGCTGAAACTGAATAAATATACAGTAATTTCTTTGATCACTAGTGGCAACAAGCCAAATACCAATGCATGTATCTCCATTCCTTACATTTGTGGACAGCCACATGTAGAAATTAGTCAAATGACATGACTAATTAAATGCAGATTAATGCAACAATTCTTAGGAATAAAGAAAAAGATAAACTCTTTCTAAAGTAAAAGAACAGCAACTGCATAATAGCTGTGCCTTTTTTTTTCATTAAAAATGCTCAGAACAGAAAATAATATACTACAGGGATTTTTAAACAAAGCATGGGTCATAACTTCAGCCCACTGGTAAACAGATATGAGTCAGCAGCAGTTATGCTATTGAATGTGGAAAATGATGAGCCTGGGCACAAAAACAGACCTTCTGTTACACATTTTTCTGACTTCTGTGATACATATGAACTGAGTGGGATACTTTATTAAGAAGTCTGCAGGCTTAGTATTTGCTCTCAGTGCTTTCTGTGTTTCAGACGGGCCTGGCATAATGAGAGTAAGGGAAAGCTACCTAAAACATTAGAATGATGGTGCTACATGGAATTTGCCATGTCACATAGCCCGAACAACATTAGCATATGCCCCCAACTGGAGTCTCATAATAAGGGACAGGAAACGGAACAGGGACCTGATGCCTCTTGTTGGTTATTCCACTGGGAAGGGTAAATACACAGCCTTACACACAACCAGGAAATACATTTGCCAAGCCTGGCTCTTCCCTTTCAGTCACTAGAGGGGAAAATAAAAAAAAAGAGGTCTTGGAACTACCATAATTAAGCAACATTTAGCACTAGGTGTCCCCACTAAAGTGAAATTAATCACTTTGGTTTTGGAGACAAAATACATGTCAGAGCTACCAGAGTTACGAGATGAGGAAAAAAATTGGCTGAAGACAATCCTGGTCATTGCACCTCAAAATATTTGTTTTTATCCTTTCAAGAATATATTTTGATGTAGCCTATTCAATTTTTTGTTAGCGGTGTTCTCCAATCAAGTTCTGTTTACAGCACGATTTATGTCAGCTATCTCTTTAAACAGAAAAAAAATATAAATATATATATATATAGGTGTACAAGTTGAACTATTTTGCCATTATAGGCATGGGTAACCCAGTCCATAGAGAATACAAAAATTAGACTAACGGTGCTCACCAGACCACTACTAGGCACTGACTGGCATTAGCAGCTAGTCTTGTGCTTTCCAGTACTGATTAACACACAGCTGCATGTCACTCAGCTATCCTATTAACACTGCAGATCCTCTGTTGAGATAAGTAAGCACAAACTGCTCCCTGCTCCTTACACACACACGAAAAGACAGAAAAATAGATGGATAGATACATGGATAGATACAGAGATCAGTGGAATTTTGTTACCGTGCCCTAAGCTCTCTGGACCAAAGAGAGCTAGTTTATTTTAAATATTAAATACTATACAGAAAACCATAGTGATATGACCAGAGAAAAAGCCATCTGTATCCAGTGAAGAGTGATTCTGAGATTGAGAATTTAACTGAGTAATTATTTAAATGTCAGTAATCATAAATGAAAACAGACAGACACTTCATTCCACACTGAAATAAGATGTGTTTTACCATAGTAGACAAAATTTTACACTGCAATGACACAATTGTGTCACACTGCGAATTAATAAATCATTGCTAAAAATACTTAACCCCCTTCTGCCTCCCTGATCAGTTGTCCCAAAGGAAAGACACAGAAAATCAAAACACATAAAGATAAATTAAAGCAACACATGCTGTCACATTGCTGAAAACTTGTCAAAGAAAGAGAGATGAGAAAATTACATTCTTTTTCTTTCAATCATCCTTGATTTGAGGGTTGCTGGCATCAAAAACCTTTGTTAATTTGTCTGCTTTCATAAGAGAAATAGCAAAGAGTGAGCATCTGAATTCCTTCTGTCCCAAATTGAGTTTGGAAATGCTTCTTTTTACTGCTGGTCCTGCCAAGTCTCAGGAAGTGTCCATTCCGATTTGGAACCAGTTTTCATCCTAATACAACTGATTCAGGCATCTTCTTGCAGATTACCTAATTCTAACAAGATTCCCTTTTAAAAATCCGAACTGATTTATTTCTACCATGAAGACTGATGAGTTCATATCATATTTCGAGTAATATCTTAATTGTTCAAAGTGGTACCAATTAAAATGTTTATACTTAGGATAAATTTGAGATATTTTTTTTTAAGGCTAGAATACAGTATGAATTTTGCACTGCCTTCCTTTCCCTTGTACTCTGTGCAATGAATACAGAACAAGTGAGCATGGTGTCTGCAGTTTGCAAAGATGATTTGCACAGCAAGAAGGTCCATAGAAAATCAAGGACAGAGGGAAAGAGAAGGCACAGTTTCAGCCCTACAGAAAAGCTGAGCAGTGGCAACAAGAATTTAGAACAGTGCATCTTCCCTAGAACCCAAAGTGTATTTGTGTCCTTGCAGCTTTGAAATGCACAATCTAGCCTTTGGATTTTTGAATGAATATTCTCTGTTTGCACTTGGTACCCCTGAACATAATTTATTTACAATGCCTGAGCATCTAAAACACAAACTGCTTATTACAAGGTTCATTTTTATTTGATGACACGTGAACCAGTCCTGAGGTTTATCTTGTCCCCATGAACCCTAGGTAAAAACATTCTCATGAAAACAAGAACTTAGAAATGTTTATATGGCCAATGTCAAGCTTTCCCACTGTTGCATTTTTAAAAGATATTTGAGTCATCACAAGAAGTGGAGGCCAGGAGGCAAAGTCATTAAGCTGCAGCACTCCATATGTACTCTGAATGCATAACCATCCATCTCTACCCATTCTGACTATCACCATCAGGATGCATTCATTCACATTAAAAAATGGAACCCAAAATTCTTCCATCAGCAAGATTTGTTGTGCTTCATGAAAGTGATGGGAAGGAAAGATTAATCGCTGTTTACCACTGCTTTGGCTATTGAACAGACAAAGGACAGCTTTAGTTGTCACTATAATCATACCATATAACATTTATTACGCTGTGAATTTATTGGTCTGTTCCATCACTTCTGAGCTGCTGCTGATCTCAAACGGTCTCTTTAGTAATCAGCTCTCCCAAGTTTTCTGCATTATTTTTGTAGCTGTTTCCTTTGATTTCCTAATCAAATAAAAATTCCCTTAAAAGCTGGTTTCTGACTTCCAGAAGTTGGTCTGCTTACAAACAGAGTATTGGTTTTGCCATGCAGCTTTATTTTTAGTGTTTATCAGTTAGTACACTCAAACTGTGGGTTATACTTTAAAAACTGAGAGCATAGTGAATTGTATTAATACTGCTCTAAACAAACACCAAAACCACAAGCCACATTCCACCCAGCTTTTCTCTTGATACCTTACATCCAGTATGTAAATTGATTTCTATGAAAAAACAAAACAAAACAAAAAAAAAACAGATACATAAGCAAAAGACATGAAAGGGAACTATTGTGACATCTGAAGTTTAAAGGCAGAAGTGCATGTCTGAATCCTAAATCCTTCAGTGGATAAAACCACCAGCAAGGCTGGACAGTTCTGAAGCCATCAGGTCCGCCTCTGTCCTGCCAGGTCGCAGTGAGCAGCACTTGCAGCTACTTGCACATCCCTGAGCATTATGGACACACAAAGGTGCATCCTCCGTACCGTGGCATTACTTACATCTCTGGTTATCAAAACAGTTTGTTAGAAGTGACAGCTCCCATTTGCAATCTCACTTCAGCACAGAATAGGTTGCTGAGGACATGTGGGGACATATTAACCAGAGAAAAAATTACTACCCTGTGGCTTAAGCTGGGATTTTTTGAGCAAAGGGCCTGTGAGCAAAGCATCAAGATCATTACCACCAAAGGAATGACACCAAGTTAGAAACACTTATGAATTGTTCTGACAAAAGAGTGAATACTTAATTAAGCAAGGTAATTTCTCATGGCATGGTAGACATAAGGTAGTACACAAAAATCTTATTTAGTGCAAGTCAAGCCTTGCATTTATAAACTAGACAGATGAACAGGTTGACGTTTTGAGGCTGAACTAAGAAAAAAAAAAACATTCTCTGGCTTGCTGGTGTCTATGAAGATCTATTCACAAATACAGAATCATAGAATATCCCGAGTTGGAAGGGACCCATAAGGATCATCAAGTCCAACTCCTGGCACGGCACAGGTCTGCCCAAAAGTTTAGACCATGTGACTAAGTGCACAGTCCAATCTCTTCTTAAATTCAGCCAGGCTTGGTGCAGTGACTACTTCACTGGGGAACCTGTTCCAGTGTGCAACCACCCTCTCTGTGAAGAACCCCCTCCTGATGTCCAGCCTAAACTTCCCCTGCCTCAGCTTAACACCATTCCCGCAGGTCCTGTCACTGGTGATAATGGAGAATAGGTCACCTGCCCCTCCACTCCCCCTTGTGAGGAAGTTGTAGACCACAATGAGGTCTCCCCTCAGCCTCCTCTTCTCCAGGCTGAACAGGCCTAGTGACCTCAGCCGCTCCTCATATGTCTTCCCCTCTAGGCCCTTCACCATCTTCATAGCCCTCCTCTGGACACTCTCCAACAGTTCAATGTCCTTTTTGTACTGTGGTGCCCAGAACTGCACACAGTACTCAAGGTGAGGCCGCACCAGCGCAGAGTAGAGCAGGACAATCCCTTCCCTCAACCGACTAGCAATGCCGTGCTTGATGCACCCCAGGATACGGCTGGCTCTCCTGGCTGCCAGGGCACACTGCTGGCTCATATTCAACTTGCTGTCAACCACAACCCCCAGATCCCTCTCTGTGGGGCTGCTCTCCAGCATCTGGTCGCCCAGTCTGTACATATAGCCAGGGTTGCCCTGTCCCAGGTGCAGGACCTGGCACTTGCTCTTGTTAAACTTCATGTGGTTGGTGATTGCCCAGCTCTCCAATCTGTCCAGATCTCTCTGCAAGGCCTTTCCACCCTCAACAGAGTCCACAACTCCTCCAAGTTTAGTGTCATCAGCAAATTTGCTCAAAACTCCTTCTAGTCCTACATCCAAATCATTTATAAAAACATTGAAGAGGACTGGCCCTAAAATGGAGCCTTGAGGGACCCCACTAGTGACCATCTGCCAGCCTGATGTGGCCCCATTTACCACAACCCTTTGAGCCCTGCCCGTCAGCCAATTGCTCACCCATCGCATGATGTTTTTGTTTAACTGTATGCTGGACATTTTGTCCAGTAGGATCTTATGGGAAACTGTGTCAAAAGCTTTGCTGAAGTCCAAAAAAGATCACATCAGCTGGTTTCCCTTGATCGACTAGATGGGTGATCTTATCATAAAAGGAAATCAAATTTGTTAAACAGGACCTACCCCTCATGAACCCATGTTGGCTGGGACCAATAACTGCACTGTCCCCCAGGTGCGCTTCAGTAACTTCAAGGATCATCCTCTCCATAATTTTACCAGGCACTGACGTGAGACTGACAGGCCTGTAATTGCTAGGGTCTTCTTTCTTACCCTTCTTGAAAATTGGCACAACATTTGCCAGCTTCCAGTCCAATGGGACCTCTCCAGATTCCCAAGATCGTTGAAAAATAATTGAGAGAGGTCCTGCGATGACGCCAGCCAGCTCTTTAAGCACCTTGGGATGAATCCCATCCGGACCCATGGACTTGTATGGATCCAGGTGGAGCAGCAAATCCCGCAGCACACGTTCAGGGTCGGTTGGGAGTTTGTCATTCCCACCGTCATGGTCCTCCAGCTCAGGGTACCCTGGGTCCCGAAGCCCATCATCAGGGTTGAAGACAGAGGCGAAGAAGGCATTAAATGTCTTTGCTTTGCCTATGTCATTGTCTGTGGGGAGACCTTCCCCATCAAGTAGCGGACCTATGTTTTCTTTGGTTCTCCTTTTTCTGTTCACGTATCTAAAAAAAAACTTTTTTATTGTCTCCCACAGACATGGCCAGCTTCAACTCTAGTTGGGCTTTGGCCACACGAATTTTCTCCCTACAAACACAAACAGCATCCCTGTATTCCTTCCTCGTCGCCTGACCCTCTTTCCAGCAGCCGTACACTTTCTTTTTTTGCCCAAGCTCCAGTAGAAGATCCCTGGTCAGCCAGGCCGGTCTTCTGCCCCGCCTGCCTGACTTCCAATATTTTGGAATTGCCTGATCTTGTGCTTTTAGGAGGCAGTGCTTAAAGGTTGACCAGCACTGATGGACACCAGTGCCTTCAAAAGCAGTTTCCCAGGGGACCTTGCTGACTAGTTCCCTGAGCAGCCTGAAGTCTGCTTTCCCCATATCCAGGGCTGAAGTTTTGGTGACAGTTTTCCTTCTATCACCATAAATTCTAAACTCAACCACTTCATGGTCACTATGACCGAGACGGCCGCCAATTGCCACGTCTCCCACAAGACCCTCTCTGTTCTCCAGCAACAGATCTAGGAGGGCACCTTTCCTAGTTGGCTCTCTTAGCACCTGCACCAAGAAGTTATCATCTAGGTGCTTTATGAACCTCCTGGACTTGCTCATGTCAGCCGTGTGGTGATCCCAGTTGACGTCTGGCAAGTTGAAATCCCCCATAAGGACAAGGGGAGTTGATCTTGAGGCATCTCTTAGTTCTGCAAAGAATAATTCATCGGCGTTGTCGTCCTGGCCAGGTGGTCTGTAATAGACTCCCACAACAACATCCTCTTTATTTGTTCGTCCCTTAATCTTTACCCAGAGGCTCTCAACTTTGCCATTGCCAACTTGAAGTTCCGCACAGTCCAGCCCATGCTTCACATACATCGCCACCCCGCCTACCCTGCCTGTCCCTCTTGAAGAGCCTGTAACCATCTATTGCAACACATCAGCCACAGGACTCATCCCACCAGGTTTCGCTTATGCCGATGATGTTGTAGCTGTGGGACTGGGCCAAGACTTCTAGCTCATACGCTGTGTTAAACCTATCCTTTCTCTTTGGCTTGACTAAATCATCAGCTAGCTTCAGGCTGATACTTTCACTTTTGAAATTAAGAGAACTTCTCTATTTTGGTCCAGAAGATGAACTCTAAGACTTAGTCTTTATGAGATGATGATCTTCTCAGATACTCAGAAATTGTTTTGAGAAACCAATTCTTCCCTATGAAGGTTAGCAAGAACTGAAATGATGCATTTTTAAAATTCAGTAATAAAAACATCAAAACCATTTTCACCCTCAAGTCAAGCTAGAATGAATGGAAGTAGTGAAATGCCTATTTTCTCTTCCTTTGTTAAAAAAATAACCTGAACTTTATTACAGAAATTAAGAAACGTAGTTCATTGTGTTTATTATAACAGCAACTGAGGCATCAGGCAGTAACAGATCTCATTTACATGATACAAACAGAGGTACATATGTTTATGGTAGATTCTTTAGTCTCTGTTAAGCTGTTACAGTACTGGGTGACTTACTATGGATCCGTTCAGTCATCTTGCTCAGAGACAGCTATCTAAATATCCTTTTGGATAAATATATGAGGAAGAAACCTGCACTCACTGTTAATTTGGCTGCTGGGGACAAGGATGTAGTTGCTGCCTTCAGAGTCCACTCAGTAATGTGGTAAAAGAACGGGAGTTGTGGCTCACTTGCAAACAATGGTGTCTGAGAAGCTTCTGTGATCTAAGTTTCAGAAACTGATTTCAGGTACATAGATGGGAAGATGTAGTAATGGGAAGAAAGAGCGGAAATACTGCACCTAGTGTAAAACAACAACAACAACAAAACTTCCCCCTGCTAATTCTGTGAGGATAGATACTATGCCAAAAATCAAGTGGAAAAGGTAGTGACAGTGACTTTTTGTCACTTCTGGAAGATGAACTGAAGTTTTCGCCACACTCAGAACTGCATCTGGAGTACAAAGAACGTTGCCAGTCAGCCTCGAGGGCTGTCAGCACTGGGACCGACACTCGCTGAAGCTAATGGCAGAATTGAGACATTCCAGATTTAGATAAAGAGTTAAAATCAGAGCAGACAGCAGGTACAACAGATACCTGCACACTTATAATCAAGTGCAAAAAAATGCATGTCTATCACCTACTGCTTAACAGCCTTGGCATGGCAGGTACTTGGCTTTCAAGCATCAGCTGGCTGAGAATGTCAGAAAATGCTCTACCTGACACGCCATCTCTCTAACTTAGAAATCTGGTTTGAGGAGATCTCTTTATGATAGGGAATATGTCAGCTCTGAACAAACCTGTGCTCGGTTGGAAGATATCAATGTTGGCAGAGTTTGTGCCCTGCCTTCTTGGGGACCCAGAAGGACAGAGAGCTGAGGAAAAATGTGATAGTCTGGCCAGCAAGTGCATTGTCTGGGCTACAGATCTGTGGTCAGCATTACCATGCCACTGACTTGCACAGATGCACAAAGCAGGAGGGCTTTTGTTCAGAAGTGTCATCACAATTCCTCAGAGACTATCCTTAACAAATTGTGCTGATACTGCACTGAACAGATGAACTTTTAGCCAAAAAAAGATAAAGTTTGGAGAAAATGGATGATTACTGCTTTCAGAATAACAAACATTAATCTAGGAGAAATTCTGCAATGACAAGGTTGAGACAACCCTTTTTTTTTTTTCAACCATGAAAACTGAAACTTGTGGGTTGTTTTTTTCTTTGTTTTGTTGTTGTTATTTTTGAGGGAGGGGGGCAAGGTTTTATATGCTGTGTTTTCAGAAAACTGAGGGCACCTGATCTGGATCCAATGACTGGTGAGAGGGAAGGGTCTGAGATTGGTGCAGCGGTGATGAGACAAAGTAACAAGAAAAACAGGTCATGGGGGAGCTTTTGAGTCTGATCAGTACAACAAATTGCTAGTGAAACACTGGTCACCAAAATACAATGACAGCAATAAACCCTCTAAATTTCTTAAAGATTTCTTTATAATCTTTAAATAGGTCCAAGGAAGTGCCAGACGAGCAAACAACACCTCCTCCATGCAGCCAGAAGTTTAAATCAACTGACAATTTTAGTGACTGATTTTTCACTCAATTTCTTAATAATAACAGCTATGAGAAGTAATCATATTAGTGCACATTCATCCTTGTTTTAGCTCTCCTGACTCCTGTGGATTAGTGAGGAAGAGGTATTTGCCTATTAAGATAAGCTAAATATATGTAAGGATGATTGTTTCATAACAATTTAAAACGTGAAAAAGTCTGGCTTTCATCTGCAGATGGGGCATGCAGTGATACACTACACAAGCTCTAATTATCCACTTAAAATTATAATTACAGAGATTGTCTCAAGCTGCCAGTCACTTGCCTTCAACATCCTTAGTAGTGAACTATTTACATTTTCTGTATCCAACCATAATACATTCGAAACAAGCTACACCTGCAAAGTTTTCATCTTTAACATGTCTTGGAGCAGCACATCCAAACAGTTTTATGAGCTTGAGTGGAGGTTCTGAATTAGGACCAAGAGGCCTTCAATAAAGTCTATTAGGGGCCCTTCATGTGCTGCAGATCAGTAGATACCTTTAATAGCAGGACTGGCCCCACTCCAATACTTGGCCTTTGGCTGCTGCAGGTATTTTGAAGATAAATCAGCAATTTCAAGAGGCAAGGAGCCAGCTGTTCTGTACACAAGCAGGCCTATAAATGCTATGCTCCGCTTGTGAACTGAAAGCAGGTATCCACTGCAGTGGATCTCTCTCTCAGTCTCCTACACACATCATTAAGCGTCACTCAGGGTATGAAACCTAAACAGCAAAAAAAAGGCAGTTACTGAATATTCTTATTTTCTATAGAATAAACTAAACTATGCAGGAGCTTAGCTAGCAATGAGGGCATGATCTTGCACTGATTTAAATGAAGCTAGGATTTCTCATGAGAATCAGCAATACAGCTGAGAAGCATTTTTCTTGACATCCCCTCTTTGTTTTCACAAATGTGAAGCCTATTCAGTGCAGGTTTTAAAAATGTTTGAAATTTCTCACTCAGGATTCGAATAAACTCGTAACTCAAAACAAACCCTAGTGGCAACAGTTAAAATGAACAGAAATCAATGATGCACATACTTGAATACTGAAAGGAAAATTTACCTTGTTCAGAACAGCAGCTCAATAATGCAGTTAAGAATTGGGAATATTGGGGGATGTAGGTTTGGGGTAAGCCTCTCTACAGAGGAAATAACTTTAAATAAATTTAAATTTAAATCAAATAATTTATATTTTATTCTCTTTATTGTGTGCTGTCAATACAAATAGTTCTTTAAATAAGAAAAATCTCAGATAAAACTGTCATATTTAACAGCAATATAGAGATATGACCCTGTTTTTAGCCTTAAAAAAAATCACGCTAATCCTTAAAATTTGTTCAAACATTGACCAAAATTAATAGCATATTAAAGGCCGGTGATGTTTCCATTAAAAAAAAATAAAATAAAATAATGGAGCCAAACACATTCTGATCTTCTTCACTTGCTTCTATCAACACACTTATTAAAAAATCACTGCCTTCTTTCAGAGGTTGTGGGATCATTCCCAGTTTTTCCAATTTGCAATGCTGTGCAAGTCACATAACTGTGTTATGCTTTGTTTCTGTTCTGCCAACTGTAAGATAAATGTACTTAGCCTATAGATTTGATACTGTAAAATTTAGTGAACACTTGTGAACCTCTGAGGCCTTGGAACACGAAGGGCTATGGAAATGGTACTGTCATGGCTTTCAAAATCAGGGATCAAAATGTGCAATTGTATTATACAGAGAAAAGAAAAGGAATTTCACAACTTCAGCCTTGTATCTTTCTCCCTGTATGCTACTCCATCCCTATGTCAGGAGAAGAGTCCTCTTGCCCTACCGATAGTACTTCACATTGCTCAGGTATGCACTGAGGAGCCCAGCTGGTAAAGCCAACATTTCAAAGTGGCCCTTCTTCACTCTATTACATGAAGGTGATTTGGGAGCTCAGATTTGGACATTCCCATTTTAAATAAGGGCCGTTGTAATGTGTATCCCCACATACTGCAGCTATAGATGTGAACTCCCGTCAAAGGGTATGTAACTGCCATTAAAAATATTTTGTGAAGGGAAGACTTCAGGTTTACTCCTGCAAAATGCATTATCTTCAATGAGTTTTTATGCCCACTGGTTCTGTAAATACAGAACTACTCATTGATTTTAAAAGTAAGTTCTAATTAAAATCCACAATATGATATGGGTTCATGATGTGGATTTCAAGACATCTTTTCTCACTTGCTATTCCCTAATCTAATACTGAGAGCAAGAAGTTTGTTGTTGTTGTTGTTTTGTTTGGTTTGGTTGTTTTTTTTCCATAGCAGGACAATAATCTACTTCCTATCAATTAAAGATCTCGAGGCAGTGCCCAATTGCCACTCAAGTTTTCAGGATTTAAACACAACCTTCAATTTTAGGCTGCAGATATTAACTTTGGTGAATCTGGCACTGAGTGCTATAGTTTCATGCTACTGACATTGTTCTGAAAAACATATCCCCCCTTTAACACAAAACTCACCTTTTCTTTTTAGGTAGGATACGGTTTCCTTCATTACTGGGGGGATTAGTTCACCCTTACTTTTGTCCTTGATACTGTTAGAAAGAGAAAAAAAAAAAAAGAAGTAATGGTCTTTACACAGTATTAAAAGAAAAGTTAAAAACAAGACAGAGCAGCCTCAGGAAAACTTGGACTGAAAGCATACATTTGCTTCCACAAATTAAGGAGCCAACACCTTGGTGCCTGCACCAAATACAAGAGTCCTCCACAATTGCAAGAAGTGTTGAATGAGCCACTGAAAGAGACAACTTGGAGTTTCAGTCAAAAAGCCATTCCTAATTATTTTTTTCCTGCTAGAAAGGATGTATGACCACAATGGTGATTCGTAGATAGAAGTGCTCTTTGCTGTGCTGAAACAGAGTCAAGGACAGAGTGGCAGAACGGTGTTCCAGGCTAACTCTGCCCCCACTTGAGGCTGGTTTTGCTCTAGTTTTGTTCCCCTCGCTTGGCATGCCCCAGCTGGGCTGTGCTCAAGAGGTCACGGTGACAACAGAAGTGATTGCGTTGACTGGATTTCGTTGCATGCCCTTGGTGGAATGTGGCTTTAAGGCAGCTTAGAGGCAGACGAGGAGTTTGAAATGAATGCTTTCTAATAGTCTTGATCAAGGGATGCTGCAAGTTTAGGAGCCCTTTATCATGCAGATTTTTCTTTGTCATTTCTTTTTAAGCCACAGTGTATGTATAATTAAAAGGATATTGTACTATTTATTTTGAAGGCAAAGTGATGCAGTGAGATTGAGGTTATTAATGCTTTGAATGATTCCCATGAAATGAGATTTTTTTTCTCTTTCATGAATGAGCAGCTGAGGCAAAAATCGAACATAGCACTTTCTTGATCTAGACAGCACGGAAAATTCTGCAATTATCTTATTTAAAAAATGAATTTGGCAGTTTTAGAAGTATAACAAAAAAGACAGTATCTGCTGAGCATTCTGCTACATTCATATAGTAATCAACAAAAAAATAAAGGACCAATCTCAGATTTAAAAGTAACAATTTTATACGTCATATTTAAAGGGTGACCAGCTTTACTGACAAGCTCTAAAGCACCAGCACAAAACAGCATGGAGACTGTGACTGTATAGAGAGAGGCTGCCACTGCTGCAGCTCATCTACAGAGTATGTGAGACGCTTAGAAAAGATGATACACACAATGTGTTAAACATACCTTCAACCTAGCTGAGGTTTGCACCTGTAGACAGGAATGATTCTTACAGAGTTTTTCTTTTCAAAGCACTGTGATTTCTTCTCTTTTTGCGTAGGCTGGCTTAGTTTCCCAGCATAAAGCAACTGATACTAACTGGAATGTATTTGATAAAACTTCTGTAACACTGTTGCATGGAATGAGCAATCCAATATTCTATTTTGTGTTTACACTACGCATAAAAACATATTTTAAAATAAATATTACAGCTACGTCAGTCAGCATGGAGGAGTAAGGAAAGTGGTGAATTAAATCTCCCCCTCCACCTCGCATTTGTTTTCCCTCTGCCTATGAAGGGAGTTAGAAGAGGTCATGTAGATTGTTTGATCTGGGTTCTCCAGGCTTAGAAGGCTGCCCACCCAGCCTCACACACAGGGCTGGTGAGGGAGCTCCCCAAAGGGGAAGAGTCAGAGCAAGATCCTGCCTTAGACACTGACTCACCATGTGGTTTTGCCTCTCATAAACTGACAGGAATATACTTCACACCATTTAGTTATTCACCCTTCAAACATTTTCATCTAATTCATCACCCCAGTGACACAATGCTGAGCCATCAGTGCCATTTCTTCCAGTTACAGTTTTACTGTCAACCCAGTCCTGCTCTTACTCTTTCCTGTCTTCACCATCCAACTTCTTTCCAGGCACTCATGTCTGTGAATGTTATCCAGATCTTCTCAGACCATATTCTTTTTCCTCTACTGTGCATATTTAGTGTCTCTCTTCCCCTAGTGCTACGTAAAACAATACAATTTGATAGGTGATTGGGATAAACTTGCTTATCCAGCTCCTAGATCTTGCTTTACTACTTCAAATACCCTAGACCACCCTGCTGTTTGAAAGGAAATAGGCTATCCCTTCAGCCACAGAACTAATGAAGTTGATCTGCTATGGATTTGTATCCTATGTCCTATCAGTTTCCTCATCATAGTGATTGTGGATAGTTTCCTTATGTTATAAACTCACTTTCCTTCCACAGTACTTTCATCTCCTCCCCTTACCTCTTTCCCTCAGGTTTCCTCACGTTAGGAGCAACTCATAATTAATCACTATCTAAACACTAACTGGTGCATCAGCAGACCAAAGACAAAAAAGAACCTAAATTTGTGCTATAGTTCCCCCCCTTCCAGCCAGTGATTTTTAAAAGCTTGTTGAAATGTAGCATTTGTGAGAGCCCTTTCCTCTGCCAAATGTGGTTGACATATGTCTGTACCTTTCCTATGAAACCTGACTAAAAATCAGTCCACTGAACATTTTTTTCCTGCTCTTCTTCAACAAAGTATCCATACCAGAACATGAAGTGTATAAAATTCAATGTTGATGTATGTATGTATTAATACTATTTTGTGGAGACAGTGCTGTATCTATATGTAACAGGAACTGTAGGAGAGAGGAATTTTCTGTGATGTAAGCAGACATAGGAATTTTGCTAGAAAATATACTCCAGTTTCACCTACCACATTCACAACATGATAGTTTTAGTCATTTGACCAAATAAATTCTGCGTATGTGTGCAATGCACTTGCAGGAAGAAAAAGACTAACAGTAAGGACTGAGTTTAATTCAGATAATCCTAAAGTATGACCTTTTATATATCACTAATTCTCATCATTTGCTGCTGCTTGCAAGTATGATCTTAAGATCAAATGATACAAATTCCTGTCCTTACACACCAGCAAGGCACTATTAATTTCAATATGAAACAGTACTGGACTTGCTGGAGTAATCACTGTCTGCAATATCATAATAACACGGCAATGGCCAGAAGATTTATGACCTGACTTGTAAGTCCAACTTCACCTTTCTCATTACCACAGACATCTTGTGAGAGCTACATTAGAGGCCATAAGTGCTTCACGAAAAATCTCACTGACTAGAGACAGACATGGCCTGAAATGCTACCAGGGCCAAGTTTATGACCTTGCCCTCAGAGGAGCATCCTCTTCCTACCCACAGTGACAATCAGGTACCTGAGCACCCAATATTTTTTTAACCTGATCAAAATATCTCTCCCAGCAGCATAAGCCTCCTAGCCACTTTCAGGATAGGAATTCTGTTACTCCTAAAGTACTAAGTCTCTCCCTCTCCTTCCAGCTTCAGCATTACCTTCAACAAACTTCCAGCAGTTTCACAGATGCTGGTGACACCATAGCACAGAAAGTCAGTGTTACAACATGCAGGAGATGTCCAGCGCTCTCAGAACAGCTCTGAGAGCCAGGTTGTCCTCCCCTTCACCCAACATCCATCTAGACCCTTGGGAGGAAAAATTTAAAAGCAGCTTTGCTGCAGTGCTGTGAGCTCTTATACCAGCCCCTGAAAAAGGAACACAGCCACATAAACACAGAACATGTGAACCACATACTGTCCTCTGAAAGGTTGCTTCTGTATGGGAATTGTTTTCTCTTGCAGCAGATCACTGTTGTCTAACAACATTTTGTTGCATCAGCAACAAAATAGAAGAGAACAGGCAGTGACTACGCAGCCCCACTAATAAATTAGCCTTGCTAATAAACCACAAAAGCAAGGAGGTTTTAGGGGTTCTCTGCACTACACGCAAAGTTGAAATCCCCAGTGAAATGATACACCCCAGAAATGTATTAAACAAGAAAAAGTGTTGGGAGATGAGGTCAATTCCAAGGTCACCATCTGGGATACCAGTGAAGGAAAGGTTGCAGCAGATCAAGACAAAGACAAAAAAAATATTATAGCCTTTCTCATAGGGCAGTTATGACACATTCCTTGTGTGCAAAATAATTTTGTTTCATGTATTCAAGTCGGTACCTTAAACTTTTAGGGCAATTTTTATTAAAATTAGTTGAAAGTCTAATTCACTTAAATGGGAACATCATCAAGACTTTAATTTGCTTGGAAGCTGTTACATTTTTATTGACAATTTGAGCTCATGGAATCCATTCTCAGTCTCTCTGAAGTTGCACTAATTGTTTTTGCTTTCTTACAGCTGCTCACTCCAGAGGCGCCAAATAGCAACCCGGCAGCTTTTTATAAATGTTTTCTAATTATTATCATTTCCCATAAATGTGTTTCCCCATTTCAGGGTATAAATAGAAAACTGATTATTTACAGCAGTTGCACCTGCTGAGTGCTAGCTTATCTGTCAGAGAGGTGAAACAAATAACTGGGCTATAATTTGTAATAATAAAACCTACACATCATTTTTCTTTTTCTAGGAAAAGAAAACCCTAGTTTCTGCACATTTGCAACTTTCTACAGGATTCCTTTTCCTCTTGAAGGAAAGGTTCTGTTCCAAGCACATGAAAGAGGGCCTCAGGATAAATTGTATTTAAAAATAGAGTAGAAAGTCACATGCCAGGTTTGTTCTGTTTTTCCAACACCAGGGAAAGTTTGGATGCATACTTTCACAACATTTCACAATGTGGGACATAGTGTTCAGTTTACTGGACCTAAGGTGACAGAAAATAATAGGGACATTACCTCAGCTAATGTAAATCAGACCAGCTCAGAGGTCAATGAAATTACACCTCTATCTTGTCTTTGTGGATCCTGTCAAGTAATCTGCATTTTTCTTCTCCTGTTCAGGATGGTCAGGATGGTGTGATGAGCAGCTGTGCTCTGTGATGGACTATGGAAACTGCCACTGGAGATCAGGCTGTATGACAGGCAATTTGAAATGCAAGATCTCTTACACTTTCTGTTTAAGAGACATGGGCAAAACAGAGCATTTCAGTGCAAGGTATAGTTTTCTGTAACTGATTCAGGTGTCTGAATCATAGTGCAACAATATGTCAGATTCAAGAGGGATCTATTTCAGTAAACATAGTAGCCAGGGAGACTGAGTATTCCTCACTATAGAAGTATATGATTAGTTACTGTGACATGTTATACATCCAATGACTCATTTCTAGTCTGTGGACAGTTATCATGAAGGGCCTCCACACATTGTTCTGAAGTATCATTAAGTATTCTTGGTTGATAATCTCTCTCTCTCTTCTCCTCCTCTCCTTTTCATTTTTTCCCTGCTGAGACATGCTGAGATCTGGTTTCAAATGCATTCTTCCTCCATGGTCACGCATGCACAGCATGCACAAGCAGATTATGACAAAAAGGAAAGTACCCTGAAATATTTATGATAACAATTCAACAAGCAAAAGCTGTACGGTTGTTGCAATTTTGTGATTTTTTTCTCTGCCCTCAACTATATAGGAAATGAAAGCATTTCCTAAATTGCCACAAAAGTTATTTAATTTTAGATTTTAAAACCAATTGGAGAAAACAGAACAATGTCAACAGCTAGTCAAGGTCAACTCTGTTCTGTGGTGGAGCTCAGCTGTAGCCATCCTTGATTACAGGGGCAATAGGATGCAGCAACAGGGGTTTGTAGGAGCTTGCTGAACGTACAGCAGAGGACAATGATACAACTTGGCCCTCATAGTCAATTATTAATTCCTTTTAATTGTCACAAATTTAGGAAACTTCATTTGTGCATTTGAGCTGTATTTAGCTGATCACCATACATAGCGGGTCCACCCCTGTCCCTCTCCCTCCCAAATTTTTTCTTGCCTTTTTAAACAAAAAATCTTTACTAATGGTTTTTACAATAAAAATTTTTCACCCTGACACGTGGTGCAAAGTAGTGAGGATGTATTCTGAACAGCTAATTCCTGCTGGTCTGTATTTTGTGTGTGAAAGAAGAATTGCTGGATAAACAGGGAACTAGTCCTGCTACATGAACACAATACATGAAATTGAAATCTCTGGATTTATAAAAGTGATAGCTACTGGTGAGTAACAGAAACTAATTTTCATAGCACTGTAGTACTCTCCTCCATAAGTCATCAATGACTGGAGGCTGCGACATTATACCAGAGGAAGCATCACCATATGCTTGCCCTTTCATAACACTGCTCCCTACTAGCATCTGCTGTTGTCCTCTACTGGAGACATAGCATGAGGCTTCAGAAACCTTTAAACTGGTTCATTATGGTTGTTATTCTGCTCACTCTCTCTACACATGAGAAGCTTGAGTTAGCAAGATAGGGGAAGACATAATTAACACTAAACATGCAAAATATCCCACCAACTCTGAGATAACATTCTTAAATACTTGTCAAACTGAAGCATGCTTTCCCATTAAATTATGACTGAAAAATAAAGTATGGGCTAAACCTCCTCAGGAAGACTTTTCTGTCTGATATACCCACGAAGATGATTTTTGTTTCAGTTGTGTTATTTTACATTTCAAGAAAATCACAGTTTTTAACATGAGCTCAAAACTTTAAAAGTGTTTTGAGTGACTGAAACAAGGAGAATTTGGCACCCAGGCAATCCAGGATGGAGAACAAAAATCCTTGGAAAGACATTCAGCCAACTGGGCAAGTCTGCTCTCCACATGTGGGCACAAAGAATTAAATAGGGAGAGCACCAATCTTTTTGGTTCCCCACATTTATTTTTTTAAGAAATCCCATGAGCCACCTCTTGATGATTTAACTTCCTTTATCAAGTTCATTTATCATTGTTTGAATTACAGTAGTTTCCATGGAAACTTCAGCACAACTTGGTACCAGACTTAAGTTCTAGCTGCAAAGACCCTGTAACTCACAGGAGCTCACGATGATGCAGGTTTCTATTTCATGTCTCTGCCTAACGATAAGCACACCTACATCACAAAGAATTACATTTAAATAAAGTTGGATTCTTTGCTGAATCACAATGTGAACACTTGGCTTGGGATAACATAAATTTCTGTCACTCAGTCCAGAACAGATCTCTGATCTCCCAAAGCCCAGTCTCATACCCTTGCTGTCTTGCTCTTCTACGTAAGATTCAAGCATACTGTGCAGGAATACTTACAGGTTTGAGTGCATTACAGGGTTAATTATAATTAATTTTTTTGCTTTAAAAATGGTTATTTTAATTAAGTCTGCTCCAGCACAAGATTCTGGGTCCCTTCACAGGTCTGCTAATAGGCATTCACAAAATTGGGACCACAGGCAGATGCAACTGGGAGCAACTACCTAATCTGTCTTCCTTTCTGCACGTATAGCATGTGTAGCATGCACTTGATCTGTGCCTATAGAGATAGCATAGCGCATGCATCGAAGAGTAAAAACAAAGTTATGACTGTTCAGACTTCCTTCTGCACTTGAGTCTGAGCTCCCCTCTACACCTCCACTCATTTCATTGCATCATGCAACAACAGCACCTTGATTCACAGAAAAGCTCTTCAAAACAGACTAAAATTTCTGAAAATCCCTCTATAATTCCATACTTCAAGTAACAGAATTACACAAAAAACTAGTATACACATATTTTTGAAACATTGGAAAGGTCTAAAATAGCGATCTTAAATTATGGGACACAATCAAAATGCCTGAGAGTGTGCAGCTATAACATGGCTGAAATGACCAAAAATGCTTTCTGCCTGTATGTACTCCTCATGAGTAACATGGTGACTTCTAACTGTGGCCCATACCCCTCAAACGTCATCACATATTCCTTCAGTGATACCTATGTATTTATAGGTTTATTTTCTTCCTCTCTGCATAAACAATCACCTTTGGGATTCAACATAAATATAATTTTGCACTTTAAAGATATAAAGTCAGCTTGGTGTTTGTTTCTTGCCCCCACATAGAGCATAAGTTGACACTAAGGGGTTAAAGAGATCAAAAGAAGACTTAAACTCAGATTTTGGATCATGAGCAGAGGAGGGTAACATAAGAAATAAAAGTTTTGAACTAACCTGATAATAAGTCCTTCAGCTAACTCGTAAATTAAACCCAATTCAGTATATATTACATTTCCAAGTATTACACTCACAGCTCTCACAGATTTTCCACGATTTTTAAATGCCCAGTTGCCTGATGTCATTTTGAAAATCCAACTCTACAAGGTTAAAAATGTCTTTGTGATTTAACAGATTAGTCCAAGATGAGACACTGGTCCCAAACAGTTATTTCTCAGTGTCTAGATGGAAACTTCCTTCAGTTTTGTTTTGCTGTTCTACCAAACCAGGATTTTTTCCCCTGCCCACTGGATGAAAATGAGAGATCTTGAACCACTGCTTCGTCACTTTTTGTTGTTCTAATTTTTAATTACAGCTATGAAAAACAAATGCATTAACAAATACAAACTGAGAAAAAAGTTAAATGAGGAAGTGTTACCTAAGACAGCATTGCCTGCTGCTTTTAGGGAGAAACGTTCAAAAGGAGATGGGTATACCACTCTCCATAGCCAGAAGTCATTGGGATACCATTGTGAAATATCTGATCAAAATTAGGCCATCTATGAGGGTTTTGGATAATCTCATTCACCATCCTTTAGCTGCCTGAATAAAGATCATCATCCCAAAGTACAGAAACTGGCAAAACCTCAGGCCTATGGGTCTTAAATGTTCCTTTTCTTAAGCTACAGAAAAAAAAAAAAAAACCTCCACAGAGAAATAGTCCTTTAATGACAGTAGCTTTCTCTCAGCAGCATCCCTGATAATACAGTTTCTACTGGACTATAATGAAATAGGCAGCACGTAGCAGATATATTCCCATAAACCTAAACAAAATAAAATCAGGTTATCCCTGCAGCCCTCTTCAGAAAACAGAAACAACCTCACCTGTCTCTTTGGTGGGAGGTCACTGATACTTTGACATTACAGACTATAGAGATCATAAAAGTAGAAGGAATCAGCAAAAGCAGTTAATTCATCAAGATAAAAGCTAATACTTTCTTTTGGTTTGGATTTTAGAAGCTCTCAACACATATCATTCTCTCTCCTCCATCAGCTTTACTTTTCAAAAAACAGGTAAGACCTTTTAAATCCAATAAAAATCAGTCCATCTACTCATTTATAGATTGTAGGGGATTTGTTTATTTGTAATTTCTACATGGTGATGCAGCACTACCTCTTCTGCAAGAAGTGATCTGGACAAATGTGGGCAAACGATGAATATCCACAATGCTTCAGTTTTGGACATCAGAGTGCTCTGAACTGAACTCACACAAGGAGCCTCCTTAGTGAGTGGTAGAACTCTCCAGACCAAAAATGATAGTAATGCCTCTCTCAGTGATTCTCCACTGACAGATCTTCCACAGAAAAGTTCTTTTTAAAGCAGCCACCCTCTATATACTTGCAAAGGTTGAGGCATGTAAGAAGGATGTGGTTTGCTGATGGTAACACAACTGGAAAGCAGCAGAGTCAGGAAGGATAGCCCCTGCACACTCATGATGTGCAACTCAGTCAAACACACTGTTCAGAGACACTGATCAGGCAAAGAGAAATAAAATACCAGTAGCAGGTGGTAATTGTGGCACACAACATGCTGTCTGATCGCATAAGCCTGTGAGAGGTTAGACAGAGCTGCTTGAGCAGCCAGGCTGGGCTGGAGGCAAGTGACAGCATGCCCTGATGCCAGCCAACAGTCCCACCTTTACTACTGAAGCAGTGGCTTAAAACATTGTCCTTCTTAATGACCCAGTGAACCCCACCTAAAAGATATTTTCTGAATTAGGAAAGTGAGTTAGTCACGTTTAAAGTGTTAGGTTAGACTCTAAAGAAGTATCATAAAAGTTAATGTCATAGTAGCTCTTACACAATAGATATTGATTGTTCTAATATCAGGCCTTCCAGAGAGGACTGATGCTTAACATTTAACCAGGGGAAAATTATATATATTTTATATCTCATTTAAAGCTGAATCATTAGAACCAGAAGAGCAGACTTGGGGGTGGGAAGAAATATGACAAATGTCCATGGATCAGACAAACTGAATTGTTTTTATTGAATGCAAACAGTATTTGTCAGCCGCTCTTGAGAAGGATGCCATAGGAAGATAGTTTTCCATATCTCTGACAGAAATGACTATGGTTGGAAGTTAGAAGATTTTTTTTTTTTTTTTTTTTTTTTTTTTTTTTGTTCTTGTTGTTACTGTTTGTCACAGGGACTAAGACCTGTCCTGGATTCATAAAAGCTACTGCCTAGCTCTGTAGTTTTACAGCTTTCAAAGAGGATGAGAAACTAAACATATAATAAATGAAACATCTGTTGACTTTGTGTCCAGTGAATTTGCACATTATAGAAGGCTGCAGGATATAAAAATCTTGTATTATAGAAATCTCATGGCTTACTATTGTAGGCTGACTCCAAATTGCTGGGTAGGTAGAGGTGGTCTTGGTGGAGGAATTTTAACAACAGGTGGCAGTTTTCCCTTCTGTTTCGCCCGAAGATTTTCATCATGTCTGCAAAAATCAAGAAATCATTGATTTTCTCTGCATCACAGCTGACGAACTGCATGTACGAAGAGGTACCATTTTTGTTCAAAATACTAAACTCCTGACAATAGTGTACATGCTGCAGGTCTTACAGAATTTACATTTAATTTAATGTAAGAATTAGGGAATGTTTTAAGTAGTATTTGCGGAAGAATCCTTAAGCAAGACACAGAAGAGTTTTTCGCTTCAGCCAATGGAGTGCACTAACATAAAAAAATAGGAACACATTATAATTTAAAGCCTATTTGCTACACAAAATATAACTTCCCTCTCTTTTGCAGCCATGCAACCCAATTTATAACCTTAGAGCTGTAAGGTACTTTCTGTTATTCCCTATTTACAAAAAAGCTGTGTAAAAAACCAACAGTCATCAATAACAGTCACAATCAAAGCTTCCAGTTACTTTCATTCAGCACTGACATAAAATCACTTCCTGTCAGTACATCAAAGCATTTCCATGTAAAGCATTGAGTTGTAAATACTGTTATAGACACTAATACCAGCACTTGACAATTTTGGCATGTATACCCTCTGCATGTCTTTTTCTTTCCCTCTCCATTACTCCTCCCTAACACACATACATACACAACATAAAACTAATGGATCTGCTAACAATAGATGTATCCATAAAGTTTAAAATCAATCAACTCTTTGCTGATTGTGAATGCTCTTATCAAAAGGAAGTCACTTGATCTGTTACAATATGCAAGCAAAGACGTCAGGATTGTTATTTTTGCCCATGAACATTACGTGGTACTCACAAGCAGTAACAACATATGGATTGGTTTTGTTAACGCTCACAGAGAGGCTGCAATTATATGAAGAAAATGCTCCAAAACTCAGATGTAGATGTTTCAGATCTGTAGAAAACTATATAGGGTTCTCCTCTGTAAACGTGAAAAACTTTAGCATGTCTTTCATGACAATGCAGCTTTCAGAATTAAATCCAGCCAAGCACAGATAGGTAAATTAGACTTTGAATCATTGAAGAAATAGGATTAGATTCTGCTTGGAATACAATGAACATGACACAACCCTACCTGTTAAAAGGTGAGACCAAGTATTTGAAACTTGCCACTTACTGGATGACTTCTTGAGGAATATTAAGCTGGTCATATTTGAGATGTTCTCTCAGGTCACTTAAATAGTTCAAATAGGTTATTTTTTTCCCAAACTTATGGCTAAAAAAAAATTGCAAAGAAGTATAAAAATCAGCATGAGAGGAACATTTATGAAGGGTTTAGTTTCCATTACAAAAATGTAAGTGCTGATGCAACTCAAAATTAGACTGTAATTGAAGCAGTAGGAGACATAAGATGTATTTCATTTCATATGATCAAACATATACAGTGCATGCCTGAGAGTCTGATTTGAATAAAAATAACTGACTTCCATCTGAATGTTTTGTGATTTGCATAGATATGAAAAACACTGCTTTAAACTACACTGAAAAACAGCTTTCACATAGCATTACAAGGCTTGCTAACAGAACTGTTAACTTCTTTTAGGTGGCCAACAGACCACGTTGGTGTTATTTAGGTATTCCTCCCTACCAAAAGACAAAATAATGGGACTGTAGACAAAAACTATAAAGTAGTAAGTGACGGGCAAGACTTTCAAAGAGTGGACAGTGTATACCCTTGAAGTGCTGGGCCATCATTATGTATCTGTTTTGGAAAGGGCTGCATAGCTTCTAGGAAACAACTTGAATAATAAGGCTCTTTTGACAAATTGCACAAAACAGACTTTCAAATTTGAAGTACCAACTATCAGTAGTTAGGTCTTGAGTTTCAGTTACAGGTGATCCAAAATAATTTCAAATTTTTCTGCAATACAAAATATCTGTCCTGTAATGAATTGTCAAGAAAAGTAGTAGGTGTTTACGATAAAAACCGTACTTTGCTGCATGTTACTTTGATAACAAAACTGGAGAAAAATTCTCTCACAGTAATGAATTTATCATTGAACTGTCAAACATATATACACACTCTCCCTCTAGTGGGAGATGGTACAAATGCAAGTTCCTTCAGAATTTTAGGAGCTTTTAATTGCAAAGTGCAAAATTTTGCTAGCAGACAAGTGATTTTGTAACTCTGATAGCTATCTGTCCCTGTGTGTACAACTTCAGAGCTTTTCAGCTTGTCTTTTTTCCAAGCATTATTTTTTTTTTGGCCTGTGATTTCAAAAATATAAGTAAGGGCTAACAAAGAATTCTCTGTAAGTGACTTATGGACTTTTCAGAGTTTACTCATACTTTCAATTATTTTCTCATAATACTTGGTATTATTATGACACAGTAATTATGACATATGACAGGTCATAACAATCATTATTATTATCCCCAGTGTACAAATTTTTGTTGGTCATGTGGTGTTGTTTTGTTTGGTTGGTTGCTTTGTTTTTAACGAGTAGAGTATTACCAGATCAGAGTCAAAACAATTATCCAGGTATACAGTGGTAAAAGTTGAGTACAACCAAGAATACCCAATCCCGACGAAAGCAGGGTGTTCAGCAAGATGATCATGCATCTAAGGTTACAAGTTCTGGTTTGAATTTTCTATGCCAGATACAAATGCTTAAGTTTATCAGTATCACTCATTTTCACATCCAAAATAAACAAGGATTTAAATGCCAGCGTATCAGTGTAACATACTTTTGTAAGAAAACAAAAAAAAAATATTAATTTTATTTATCATCTTAATATCCAGAGAAAATGAATACTTGAAAAGTAAACTAACTTCTTATTTTCTAAGTATTATCAGCCAATTATTATTCTAGACAAATAACACGGTGGTTATCCACCTGTGGGTCCACTGAGTGCATTAACACCCAAGGTATGTTATTCCTGTCAAAAATTTGAAGTGCAAGGAGGGTTATAAAAGTATGCAGCCAAATCCTGGAGCCAGTACTGGTTCCATGCTGTGGTATGATCACTGAGTACACCCAGACAACAGCTTTCCTTCCCCACTAAGCTTTGTTCCTTAACCACACAATGCCTGGCTTGACATCTTAGGCCTGAAGCTGACTTCTCGATACTCCACAAATCATTCTCAGCTGCGTCTGAGAAAGAAGTTGGCCATGTCTGAGTCTTTTAATACAGATTAAGAATGTTTCTGTTTCCTTAAAACTTCTGACATTTCCTACTTCTGTCACACTTTGCTCACCAGTGGTCTCTGTCCTGGATCTCTGGCATTTATTTCACTGCCAGTCAAAATAAGTATCTACAGTAATTCTTCTTGTTTCAAGAACAACAGATTCCAGAATGATTTCAAGCTGTAATTATTTTTTTATTTTCACACGCTTCTTGCATGTTCCGTTCTGTCTAGAATTTAGATTTCCCCTTTATAATTAAATAACTTGCTGCCATAACAGACATCAGTAGTTCGTTCGTTATAGTTTCTCGAGATAAGTTGCTTTATTCCTTTAACCATGAGGACATTCATAATATATTTTGCAAAATGTTAGAATTTGAAAGTGACAGAA
Organism: Anser anser; assembly: GCF_964211835.1. Lineage (NCBI taxonomy): Eukaryota > Metazoa > Chordata > Aves > Anseriformes > Anatidae > Anser > Anser anser. Next base: position 74,108,378 of record NC_139720.1, read on the forward strand.
GTTCAGGAGCAAAATCTTAAGAAATCCCAACCAACTTAGCACTTATCAGTATCCACCCATTGTTGCTGGTTCCATGTAGCTACTACCATCGGTTTCTACTACGCAAAGTAAAAGAATCCACCAGTAAAATATATTCAACATTATACCCTCCATCTCCAATTCTTATGGGTACTTCAGGGCTTATCTATTAACTTTGAACACACGAGTAGCATCATTCCTATTCATCCCAGCATTTGAGATCAGATCAAAGGTTAAGCATTCATTATCTGCTTTACCATACAACCCAGTAACTCCAGTCAGGGACCCAGTTCTCTTGTGCTAAGTACTGTTAAACAGGACAAAAAAGTCATTCATGGGCCACAGAATAATTACGTTTTAAAGTGGTGTTTACTTTAACATACCAATGAACCTACTACATATCGAGACTGCCTTTTCTTAGAAAGAAAAAATCCTCTACCCTATTATTCATAACCAAGCTTAAACTCACCTGACACAGTAGTTCAAGGCAATTTAAATGGGTGTTGTGCTGTTACCTGACATATTTTACTTCAAGCTTTTTAAGAGCGAATTATTAGAGAACAAATCATCCTTAAATAAACAGGAAAATGTGTTGAATAACCTGGCAAGTACCTTATAAGAGGTTTAAAAATATTCCACAGAATTTTTATGAAGTTCGTTGGATGTACAACATACAGTGCTTTAAGATTTTTCTTATACCTAGTAGAAGAAAATGAAATTGTTAGAACATTTTTCAATATCACAGACTGTAGAATTGAATAGATACAACTGAATGAAAGCTATTATTACAGCAATATCATACAGCATTCTTAAAAAGACCTAATTCAGAAGATACTCAATATAAAATGAATGAATAAATAAATAAATAAAAGGTCAGTTTTGATGATACAATAGTATAACATTCCTAAACAATGTCTGTTGTCTTGAGAGCTTAATAACTGGAGAGCGGAAGGGAAACTACGAGAGAAGTGGCAACTTGAAAAAAATTGAGAAGAAAAGGAAGAGTCATAGAAACTGACTTTCCTTCATTTCCCATTATTTTCTTCTTAAAAGAGTTTCACACTGGAGAAATTTTCTAAATTTTCAGATGTAAAATCTACATCTAATCTTTTTCTTTCTTACTACTTTTGTCTTGCTTTGGTCATTATTACCAAAGTTGACACAAATTACACATTGTTTTATATCAGATGGTCCCTTCATTTAAAACAAAAGACTTTATTACAGCATTGCCTGATTTTACAGTGTTATATCATGGTACTCAACAGATCCTAGTAGGCTGAAACTGAAATGGAAACCAGGCTGCACAAAAAGACTCTGATTTTATTCAATCTTAGTGCAAAATGAAATTGAGAAAACACATAATCAAATACCCTGCTTTTCTATATAAACTGTTTCTTATAGATTGCTAAGTTTTATTCCCAGTAGGGAAGCCTCCTCGGTGTTCACCATTCATTGCTAAAAAAACAATCATTAACTATTAAGAAAAATCTTCATGTAATGGGTTATGGTAAGAGGAAAAAAGGGTCCAAGTCAGCAGTTACAACAGCTTTTCCTTTTGGGTTTTAACTGGGCCCATATATCTTTGAATAAAAATAGCATTGTTTTTACAAAGCCAGTATCTTACACAAGCAAGAACTATCCTCCTGTGCAACAGGCACCACTGTGGATAAGAATTCAAATTCAATGATAAAAACTAATAAGCAGAGCATCTAAGGTGTTTTACTGATGTTTATATTTTAAGCCTTTTTTGCATCGTGAAGCAGCGGTCATAAGCCATTACATCTATGGAAGTTTACATACTTCACATTTTCCTGAGCTGTAATTAAATGCCCAAAAGACTTCAGTGAGCTTCTGCTTAAAAACAAGACCTATTCTTTTGAAACTATTCCAGTTAAACATTTACTTTCATGATGCTAGCTAATTACTATCTTCCTTTGTACTTTCTTCTTTTCTTTCTTTTATTTGATCCCCAAAACACATGCATGGAAGAGGTCTGAAAGGTGCTTCCCACTCCCCCCCCCGCCCCCCCCCCATCTGGCTAGTACAGCTGAACATTTATGTTGTGCTGTAAATACCGCTGTGAGCTTCTCAGTGACAGTATGCTAAGAACTTCATTGTGTATAAAATGATGAGTGTAAAGTTGTCTGCTTTTTCCCAGCTACCTGGTTTTATCTGTTCCTCTTTGGTTGTCCTGCTTTCTGGGTTAGGATGGGAGAACAGAGAAAACAGATTTCTGGCCTAACCCAGTCACACTGTACACCAGAGGTATTCGCAGGTCAGAAGGCAACAAAACTGAAGAAGATATTACCCCTCATAATGCCTCTCCCCATAGCACTGCTGTAAATTAGTTTGGGATTGTCTCATAAGAAAAAGAATACAATAGGGTAGGCTTCCAGTTCCTTACAGTGATTTATTTTCAGGAACCGTCAGAGTACAGCAAAAACCAGTATTGTAGTCCAAACCTTTCACCAAATACAAAATACAGGAGATCCCTTGCCTTTATTCTCCCTTACCCTATTTATAGAAGCAATAGATGCATTCTAGTAAACATATTCAGAAACCTACTAGAAAAAAAATAAGCTTTCTTGGTCTGTTGCTGAGCCAAGAGCAGTCTCTCATGAAAGCAGTTAGATGCTTCAGATGACACCTTCCCACTGCAGCTCTATGCACAACCTAATTTTCTTGCATAGTGGATTTTAGCGTTTCAGAATGCTACTGGGTAAGATTCAAAAGACTGAGCTCTGGCACTAGACAACCAAGTGTTTTTGTACATATTTCAACTTCCATTTTCAAAGCAGGGTGGTGTGCAGTGTGAAATGCTCATGTATTTACATTCCAGCTTAGTCTAGAAACACCCAGTAATCTTTTTCACAGTGTCTTTTTGGAGATTTACTTCTTGTTCCAGCTCCCAAATGGAAAAAATCAGACATGTACAAACCATCTCCCCAGTACACACACAGTTGTACACTTCCACTATCAGCAAAGAGCCATTTATGTATGTTCTTGCTTCCAGTCATGTTGCTCTCTTGAAGCCAACTTACAAAACCAAGTAAAACAAGTAACAACTTGCAAACAAGTAAAAGCCTAACTCATTTCAACAGGAACTTACAGTTCCATTGATAAGTACTCATTTTCAGAGAATAAACATCAGATATTTAGTTTTCACTTTTGAAATGCTATATATAGAGAAGCTTTGGCCTAGACCACACCACATCCAACCCCCTAAAAAAGAAGTCATCAGCAGTAGCCATTGTTGCTCCAAAGGACAGGCATATACAAAGCGCAGTCCCTTCAGGCTTTACATATAACAAACAATGAATGCCACAAGTGATGTGTGAAATGATCTGTTAGAAACTAATCTCTCCCTTTTCATATAGACCCTAGCCTTAAGATGATTAAAGGTTCACACACAACTGTGAGATAATAGAGAATGATGGCTAACGGGGTGCCACAGGCTTCTTGTTAAATAGTGCACAGAAAGGCAGCGCCTCTCAGTTCTTGATCCCAAGGCTTTTCATATATTTGTATAACCATTCCAGCACCTAGGACATTTGTTAGTACTTTACAGAAGACATTTATAAGAGAACCAACAGACTGAGATAATTACAAAAATTTGCAATGGCAAAATAAACTCAACAGCTAGCTGCGGGTGGATCGGGATAAATATGCTTCCTTCACAGAAGTTAGCTACAGACATTACACAAAAGAACGAGATGTTGGAGACATACTTTCTGTCAAATTCTTTGTAGGCAGTTTGTAACCATTTCAGAGATGGTTTATTCAGACTCTTCAAGCCATAGTGAAAGTAGACAACCATATAATCATTCTCTACATACTGGTCCAGAGTATACTTCAAGTACCTGAGAAGAAAGAGAACATTTTAATTTTAAGACAGTTTACTGGATGGGATTCTTAACTGAGAACTAAATGTGCTATTTTTGCTCTGAACACTCATGACTGCAGATTCATGCTTGCTTCAATGTATTTATCAAAAAAGTTCGTCTTGCTTTAGTGACAGTGTTGTCAATAATTCCACCTCAGTATAAAGCATGAAATTTAAAAGAACATAATTAATTACAAAAATGATGGTGTTCACAAATCACTAAAAGATGAAGACAATATGGGACTGTGCTTTCCAAGAAATACTTTAAAGGATGCATTTTAACTGACAGTGACTTCTATTTTTGCTGTTTTTCTGGTCTTTGTAAATTCCTTTCTATTAGCCAAGTTTTACTTCTCAAAATAATGTCTTTTTTTTTTCCTCTCAATTTAAACCATTTTAAATTCTCAAAAAAATCCATTAACCCTAATTACTGCTAATTACAACTGGTTACTGTAAACTGTTTTCTTGAATATGTTTGCCTTTCCCCTGTTTGTGATATAGGGACTACATTCATAGATCATTTCCTTTAAAACTAATTTAAAGCACTACACTACTTATCCCATCTTGAAATAATACTGCATGTTTTATAAGAAGATTTCTGTACATTAATTCTTTTATGGTATAGCGTAAGATGCTTTTGTCTTCCCTTTCTCCTGCAATTGAAAACACTGTATGGTCTATTACACAGCTCAATGATTCAAATAAAGCAATGATGGAGGAGTACAATCTGGCCTCATTTCTTGCTGTGTCAGATTTGAACTTTCTCAAGTCATTCTCAATGCTACCTTATTATTCTGCAACAGAGCCCCAGCTATCATTCTTAACTGCATGTAAGCCTTTTTCATTCAACAAAATAGTTGCCAGTGACATTTATTAGGCTGTGGCTATTTGCAAGTATGAAGGACACTGAGTATTCACCTATGCAAAAGCAGATAACTTCACTGCTACACTGCAATCCCACAGTCTTACTGATCTAATTATTCACCCATCATACTGTAAATCTTAAGAGTGAGAATAGTCTGGGACAAGGAATGCCACTTCAATTAATATAGTGCTGTTTTGATCCCTGACTTGAGTATTAAATGGTATTTTAATGGAAGTAGTGGTAACAGTTGTTCAAGACTTGGAAAAAAATAAAGAAAAGAGTCTGAAAAAAGAGTCTGAAATAAAAATATACCTAAACAGATACTCTTACATAAAGAGAGCCTCATGTTTTATTTTATAGTATGCAAATTCCTTGCCACATTGCATACAGAAAGCCTGTACTTCTAAAAATAATCGAGAGCTTTGTGGGCATAAAATAAACAATGTTTCTGTACAATTACCTGTTCTATGCCTGTAACAGAATTAGAGGGACATTATAAAAGCTTTACCAAATCAATTCTCTAAGTGATTTAATCACAAAACACCTGCCAATCTGGATCTACTCCATATTTTTTTCCTCAAAATTCAACATCTTAGGCTAACTACTATCAAGTGATCTACTCTAACAGATCACTTGATAGTTACATTGGCAGCTTCACATTCAGACATTTGCCTTCAGTTCTCTCTCTTAGCACAGACTTCCAAAGCGAATTTGATGTAGGCTCAGATACAGAAAAACATTTAAGAGTTCAAGTCCAGAAGAGTCCTAGGGCTGGAAATCCTAGTTTCATCAAGGTGCCTCCCTGCAGAACTGAGGAAGGTTTTTAGATCTGATAATGTGGATTGTCACACTCCTTTCTTTGGCATTTCCTATTAATCTGTGCAGGTAACTCCTCCAGGTTAGGTGCTGACTGGTGTGGCTCTTATTCTTAGGTGCTAACGCTCCCCATGTGTTACACAGCAAGCTTTGGCTTAAGGCTGTGGAGATATGCTAGGTGTGATGAGCACACAAATGAAGTAACATGGTCTCAAACACTCCTCTCTGCTTCTCAAAAGTTGAGATAAGAACACTTCTGTCCTTCACAAGGGTGATGGGTACTGATGGTTGAAAGGTGCTCAAACATTTTGGCAATGGTGGCTGTACAAGCACTCCAAAAAGATCTAAAATACTTAATAAGAACAAGCATTTCATGGCAGAACAGATCTCATTGTAATGACGAACTGTGAGTCCCAGCAGAAACATGTCCTTGCTGCAGCAAGTTTATAAGGAAGAACGTGATTTTACAGTTACATCCTCTTTTAAACAAAAAGAAATATTACAAAGTGAGATATAAGAGAGCTAAGTATAAATAATATTGTACTTAATGCAGGCCATTTTATACAAAGAGGAAAAACACTAACATGTAAATAACAAAAACTTCTTGTTAAGTGATTTAGGAGCTGAAGTATAGCCAATTAAGGAAAACCTTGCTAGTCATGAGAACATACATATAGAGCACTAAAATACCAGAATTCCTCCTCTCTTACTGGTCTTCATCATAAATTCCATTTTAAAATACTATCAGAATTCATTAATAAAATCATGACACCAAGTTAATTTCAGTACACAGTGCATTGCTTCTGCTAGTCAATATTCCAAGTGAACTAACTGATGGTTTCATCTACATTTCATTGATTTAGTATTAACACTAGTAGGTCGTGCATTCTTTTTTCACTCTCTGCCTCCTGCTTCTCTGCCCTGAAAGCTCATTCATCTGGAAACAAGCTAATACAAGTTCACACATAAAATGTAAAGTAGTCCACACAGAAGATTGAGAGAAACTTACTCCAGCAATCTGGTGTGATTGAGCTGGTGAGAAGGGGGCATACGGCAGCAACTGAAGGTAATCACCTTCCTTCCAGAATTGTCATCACCTAGTGAACAAAACAGTTAGTAAAGACAACACTCACTTACTTATGCAGTGAGACCTCAGTGATCTGAGGGAAAGGCTTGTATCTTCTGATATTGGGGGCTACCTTTGTATTTCTCAGCTCTACTCAACACCCTGTGAAACTCCATAATCAAATAACGTTGCCTACAGAAATCAGTTTGGCCACCACTGTAGTGAAATGAAGCAGCTGCTGGGCAGCTGGAGCAACTAAGCTGAGAAAGTCACATTCAAAGGGTGGCTGGTAGTATGCAGCTCCTGAAAGAGTTAAGTCCTCTCACAGAATTCAGGAATGGAAGAAAACAGGCTGGCTTTCTCTAGTAGTCTTAGAAGTGACATTTTTAAACTCTTCATGCCTTATTTCTGGAATTTATAAAAATACTGTTCTGCTACACACACTTCTGGCATTTGCTTTGTCAAACATTTAAGTCAATATTTTAACCAAATTAAGCTTTCTTAGATACTTTTCCAAAAGCACTGCTACATTCAGATCCAATCTAAAACAATAAACAGGGCAAACACCTTTGCTTTTTATAATCTGAAGATCAATAAGACACCATCCTTTAGCCCCTCTGGCAAAGCACGTATTGTTGCACTCCATTTCTTTGTACTCTTCAGCTCATGACAACTTCACCCTTGCTGTCTCCATAGACAAGGCTGGTGATCATGCCAATGCCTACCCAACACTCAAGTTCTGCTGTCTAGAAATCCAGACTCAGAAGTAAAGCAATGATCATACTGAAGGTAACTGCACTGAAGACTGTGAGGTGTTAAGATCTTAACATATATCTATATGAAAGATATCAATTCTATTAAAATAATTCAGAAATATATCAGAAAATCATAGAATGGCTTGGGTTGGAAGGGACTTTAAATATCATCTAGTTTAAAACTATTTCCCTTTGTCCTATCATTATTTGAACAAGCAAAATGTTGCTCTCCATCTTTTTTATAAGACTCCTTTAAGTATCGAAAAGCTGCAATAAGGTCATTCTGGAGCCTTTTCTTTTTCAGGCTGAATAGCCCCAGCTCTCTCAGCCTTTCTTCATAGGAGAGGTGCTACAGCCCTGTCCTGGTTCCAGTTAGGACAGAGTTAATTTTTCCTCATAGTAGCTGGTAGGGTGCTATGTTTTGGATTAGGGTGAGAAGAGCGCTGATAACATGCTGATGTTTCAATTGTTGCAGAGCAGTGTTTACACCAGGCCAAGGACTTTTCGGCTTCTCGCTCTGTCCTGCCAGCGAGCAGGCTAGGGGTGCAGCAGGAGCTGGGAGGGGACAGACCCAGGACAGCTGACCCAAACTGGCCAAAGGGGTATTCCATACCATCTGACTTCATGCTAAACAATATATAGGGGTGGCTGGCCGGGATGAGGGGCCGGCTGCTCGGGGTTAGGCTGGGCATCGGTCAGCAGGTGGTGAGAAATTGCATTGTGCATCACTTGTTTTCTTACACATTATTAATACTATTATCATTATCACTATTATTATTATTGTTATTATTATATTCCTGTCTTAATAAACTGTCTTTATCTCAACTCACCGGCTTCACTTTCCCGTTTCTCTCCCCCAACACAGAGAGGGAGGGGGGAGGGTGAGCGAACGGCTGTGTGGTGTTTAGCTGCCAGCCGGGTTAAACCACAACAAGCCCTCTGACCAACCTCATGGCCCTGCTCTGGACCCGCTCCAACAGGCCCACATCCTTATGGTGCTGGGGGCCCCAGAGCTGGCTGCGGCACTCCAAGTGGGGCCTCACAATGCACAGCAGAGGGGGACAATCCCCTCCCTTGACCTGCTGCTGGCCATGCCTCTGTTGATGCAGCCCAAGGTGCAGTTGGTCTTCTGGGCTGCAAGCGCTCACTGCTGGCTCATGTCGAGCTTTTGGTCCACCAGAACCCTCAAGTCCTTCTCCGCAGGGCTGCTCTCAATGAGTTCTTCTCCCAGTCTGTGCTCATGTCTGGGATTGCCCTGACCCAGGTGCAGCACCTTGCACTTAGCCTTGCTGAACCTCCTTAGGCTCAGGTGGGCACACTTCTCGAGCTTGTCCAGGTCCCTTTGGATGGCATCCCTTCCTTCTCTTGTATTAACCACACCACTCAGCTTGGTGTCACCTGCAAACTTGCTGAGAGTGCACCTGATCCCACTGCCTATGTCATTAGTAAAGATATTAAATAGCACTGGTCCCAGTACAGACCCCTGAGGGACACCACTTGTCACCAGCCTCCACTTGGACATGGAGCCATTGACCACCACTCTCTGGGTGCGGCCTTCAAGCCAATTCCTTATCCACTGAATGGTCCTCCCTTCAGTGGACCAGGATGTTTCAACTGAATTAATATTTGAGACATTATTGGTCTAATTTCAATACCCAAACTAAGCTATATTTAATCCTTGCTTCTATTTCCATTAAAACATTGAAGTTTGGCTTTGATATCAGTAGAGTACAATAAAGTTAATAATTTGCCTTTTTTTAGATATTCTTTATAATTGTTGTTCTCCTTCCTCCTCTCTATGTATGTATGTAGCTGGAATGAATAAGCGAGAATTAAAACAGGGCAAGTTAACTCTATAACATAGTAACTTAATGAATAAAAAAAAAACCTTACATTTCTATGACAACTGGGTAGAAAAGCTTCACTTTGTATTACTGATGTTGATTCAAATTACATGATCTGAATGAACAGAGTATTTCCCAGCTTTAAAAACACACAGTTTCCATGAAAACCCACCATTGACAGTCATATGCATCCCAGAGGTCACAATGGGACAGTATTGGGTTTTATTATTATTATTTTTATTTATTATTATTATTATTATTATTACTTCTTCTTAAAGCAATTCTGTTTGAGGTGTGGGAGGAGAAAAGGGATGGAAGACATGAGATTAACTCTTAATGACTTTTCACTTATGAATGCCGACTGGGAGACATCTTCTGCATTATAATTTCCAAGCCTGTGTTATCACCAGAAACCATACCCATAACCCTTCCATTGACTTGTCAAGCTCCATCTTGAATACCAGTTAGGTTTTTCTGGTTCTTGCTCATATTGCTCAATGCTTTGACAACATGCAGCCTTTCTTTCTCAATTCCAATCTAAGTCATAGCAAGTTTGAACAAATTTGTTTGTGGGACAATGACATGACTCAGGTGAAACAGCTCTTCTCCTCCAGTATTGTTTAGCATCCTGAAGGAATATCTAGGCAAGAATCATATCACCTCTCAGCCTGCATTTTGCTGTTTACAAACAAGTTAGATCTCCATCTTTTAAGAGTCTCCCTTCTCCGATCTAGCTATTTTCTACACTGGTCCAGTCTTGAATGCATCTTTCCTAAACATGTGTGAGTTAGCTTGTCAAGGTGAAGAGTTAGGTAATAAATTGCAGATGAACATCAGACACAGAACTTAAAAGATTTTCTAATAATATTAACATCATCTTTACTGAAAACCAAGATGAAGTATTAATTTAATTTGACAGTTATCGCTGGATTATCTCTGATGTCCACCCCACTCCCATTTCACAGATCATTCTTCTCCTTTTTCTCTCTTTATAAAACCAAAGAAACTTTTGCTATTTGCTCTAACATCCTTTAAAGACCTAACTCAGCTTTACTTTTAGCAATTAAAACTTTAGTCCTGTAGTTTTGACTTCCACAACATAGTTTTCCCTGCTGGATGGTGACTTTCTCCTGTTCTTTTCAGGTTGGCTGCTTATTATTATTTTCTTTCTTGAAGGTACTTTTTCATCCCCCATGGTCCAGTGCCCCCTGCCACACTAATGATAAATTCTGACTCCTGTGTTAAATAAGGTGCTTAAGCACCACTCAAGGAAAGATATGCATAACAACACAATTATATGTACTCAGGTACACGTATATATTGCTCTTAAATAGGCCATAATTTTAGTTCCTGAAGTTATATTTAAGTGTCTTATTTGATGTTCTCAGAGCACTTACAAAGGCATTATAATGTGATAAGCATTAATATGAATGATGTACTTAAATTAAATTAAAACATTAATAAAAGATTGCTCTCTAAATCATGACTTGTTTGTGGAAAAACCGCTGTGTTACAGTACACTGTGGAATATTTTATTTGTTAGAGACAACCATTTTTATGAGCAAAATAAATCTAAAAAATGATTCCAGTTAAATTACTAAATGAGTCACTAATTGTTACTGTCGGTTGCATTCAACTGTCTGATTTAAAAGGCAGAAAAAAAACACCTACCTTTATAAAAGAGTGCAAACAGATACACTTAGAACATGTATAAACACCATTTCCTAGTTTCAGTGATGGGAAAATTAAGCCAGAGTGGCTTTGTCAAAACTACCAGCAGAGCAGAGAACAGAATCTTGTTTCCCCATCACATAGAGCCATCAGGGCAACAACCACAAATCTGAAACACTGACTGAGAACCTCAACTTGACTAAAAACTAAATTAAGCAGTGCCAGGTTCCCACTATTGGTGACAGATAATGAAGGGAAGAGATGGCTATTTTTGCATAGGCATCAATAGTGCTTTGAAAAACTTTTTTTTTTTTTAAAAGACACATGAAGTGTTGATGCAAAGCCAAGCAGATCTCCCTTGCCCTCCACCAGAAGGGCTGTGACCGAGCACCCTGCAAAATTCCTGTCGCTCTAGAGTGTTTGCTTCTCAATCTGAAACAGTTTGAAGCCCAGGACTTTGGGGACACAACTTTTACCCAACCACGTGAAAGTGCAGTTTGAAGGGTAAAGTGGGGAACAGCATTTATAATTAACAGAGTGCAATTTGAAGTATGCTGATTTTAAACCAGCACAGAGTATGCATTTGTTCCACAAAACCTGTATTTTCCTCGTACTTGGAATTAAACAAGTTAGAACAGAAAGATGCCTCAACTCTCTACAGAGGACAATGCAAAAAAAAAAAAGTGCAATTTCAGCTTTGTTCCTTGATGTTTTACTTTCAGGTCAAAAATATAGTTTTGTATTAATCTACTTTATTCCACATTACCAAACACTTTCAGATGATAACCTGTTCTACAGTCCCTGGAGATGTGCTCCTCCCCTTATCCTTCTACATGGTTTTTGAGCTCCAAGCATTCCAGAAGCATTCCCAAAGATGGAGTGTCTTAACTGCGTGGGCACCCAAACTCCTCTAACCAACAATCTCTATCTTCCTGCCCTTATCTTTTTCATGTTGGCAAATCCCCTGGCTCAAATTCTGCCCTCATGCACAAGAAACATCTGATAGATTTCTCTTGCCCATGGACAGGAGGATACTGCCTCGATGTCAGTCCCTTGGTATCATGCAGACCCATTCACAGGTAAAGTACGTATATACAGAAATCTCAGGCAGTCTCAGGACTGTGCACACTGCTGAGTCATTTCTGTGAGCTCAGCCCTGCAAAACCAACCTCCTCCTCTACACTTGGTGAGTAAAGAGGAGTGTGAGAAGTGCAGTGTCCAGAATAAGATTTATGCCCATTAAAATACAAGATATCCACTGGCATTTTATTTGTGTGTATTTCTCTGAATCAGATATGATTCATACATCACTTTTGATATCAAACTTTGCAGTACCAAAAAAAAAAAGTTACAAGGAAGACAAGGAAGGGCACGTGAGAAAAGGTATTGTTCTCCTTTTTAATTAAGAATTTGGATGGCACAGCACTTACTGCTTCTTGCAAATTAAGTTTTTTTTTCCAATGATACAGATCATTCCGATTTGCAAACAAGATCTTTTGAATGCTGCAATTTTAGTATGACTTTCTAAAAGCCTTTATTCTGATGATCCTAAACATTACCATTTTATAAGTGAAAAGTGAAATATTTTTTTTCACTGAAGCTTGTCATTATCAATTGCAATTACAATTACACCACAAATTATCAACTACAATAAAACAAAGCGAGATCCTAAAGTCCATGGAAGTTTTGCCATTGGTTTCAGCAGGAGTAGAAGCTGGGTCAAAATCCAGGAGACATGCTACAGCAGTGAAAAGACTTGCTCCTGTATCCGTTTCTTTCACAGAATTTAAGCTCATGAAAATTAGTTTAAATCTCAATTACACTGTGATAAATGGTAAGACAAACTGTGCTTTCTAGCCTCCTCCTGCTCTCTCTGATTCAGAGAAATATGGGGTTGCGAAAAGGCCATTATTAAACTTCTATGTTTTGCCTAGGCTGAGTAATGGACGGACAATAAATACACCCACAATTAATACCATATGGGTCTTTGCCCATCAATAATGACAAACTTCTTACTTGGCTAAGAAATACACAGGCAAGATAACTTTGAGTCTCAACATTAGAGATAACAGCTGAGTCTCAACATTAGCAGTAGAAGCTTATACCTTTACATGTAGAGACTTGAGTCCTCTTTCTTCTGGCACTGATCACCCTGGCTGATCATACGAAAGTACATTACAATGGATATTTTAATGCTTCAGCTTTAAGATGGCCAAAAATTGTGATAATGAGCCAGCTGTTTATCCTTCAGGACAGAGATTGGATTCCCCGAATAGATACTAGGAGTGACATCAACTCTAAATGCCAAGTCAACCCATTTTGATTTCACAAAGTTCTCTTTTTGTATCCATCCCTCTGAATGCTCCTCAGGTTCACCCATTTATTTAGAAACCAATTTTCTGTAAGAGGATGGCACCTGCACTGTACCTGTCTAACTCTGGAAAGTGCTGAAATTGTAATTAAAATCAAGTATATGCTCAGGAGGGTTCCTAAAAAGGAACTACTGTAAGTGAATATTTCAGAGATTTCCTGCATCAAGACCCTTATACGTTCACTTTGGAAAATAAATATTCCCCATCAGAGATTCCTCCATGGGCAATTTTTCTTCTAAATTTTGACTACGAAATACTTTGCCACAGCACATTTTCTTCAGGCCTAATGAAAGCAAAGGGACAGATTGCTTTTTGGTGTAATTAATTATTTACATTTCATCTGTGCTGTTCTTAAAGTATGGAAAATTAGCTGAAATACCAGTGAGTTAAAGTCATTCCTGAACCTAACCTCTAAACACAGGTACATCTGGCTGATTCTCTGTATTTTCTCAGATTCAGCAAGAAAACATGTCCATATATTTTGATGAAATTAACTCTGCTCTGTCTTTAAAAGTGACACTGTTGCAGGCTGATGTTCAAAAGTGAGAAAAGGATTTGTTTTATTTGACATTCTGAGAAGGAAGTAGTTGGAGAAAGAAGCAACAGAAAAACTGTCTCAATGTGGAAAATCCAAACTCAATTCCCGCCTGAAGGATTTGAACCCATGTATTTAAAATGACAACAACCAAATGGTTAGGACAGGCTTCCTAAAGTGCAAAGCCCACATTAACATCTTCTCATGTACTGCAGATAAGTTACAAAGCCCTCAGTTTCCTTTTTGAAAAGTGTCCAAGTCTTAGGCCTCTCCAGTTGATTTTTTGTTTTCACCAAAAGGGTATTATTCATGATATAATGCCAAAGATAACAATTTCAGGAATACCCTTTGGAAATACGATTTACTTTGTCCATTTTTTTTTCTTTTAAGAAGAAAAGTTTTAAACACAGTTCTTTCTTGTTGCACTGCAATTTATATACTACAAATCTGCTCCTGAAGGTATTGCAGGAAGTGGCAAAGCTGACAATGATATGGCCTGAACGTTATAAAGACCCGTGTCTTAGTCTTACTAGGTAATTCACTACTGTTTCTCCTTACATGTCACAAAAACTACATTACCACTATCTTTCACAGTCTGATCTACGTAGCACAATTTAAATCAGTTTCTAATTCACAAGTCTAAAATCATAAATGTGCTTAAAATGAAGCTTGAAGAAAAATATAGTCAGTCTCTCCCAAAGAACCAACATTTCAAATCTTTAAATATAACCAGAAAAGCAGAAAAAATGATAAGCAAAATACAGAGTTAAAACAATAACACACTTTACTTCCATTAGAGAGTTTAATCAAACACATAAGATGATGTAACTAGTAGTTAATGAAAACATAAGCATCGGGGACAGACTCATTCAAAATCATCACACATTAAAACAAAAAAAAAAAAGTACTATAAAAAGTTATCAGCAATGATATTATAGAAGCAAACCATAGAAAAATGGGAAGCTTGATACATCTTATATGCTTATATGTCCCTTCCTTTTTGCCACAAAAAAAAAAAAAAAAAAACAAGTCTACTTTCTTTTTAGGCAACAGACTGAAATTTCTCCTTAAAGATGGAAATAAAAAGAACCAGCACTGCAGAACTGTTCCATTTACATGTGCTTTGAATAGTCAGCTGCACTTTGGTGTTAATGAGATAAACCAACATAATTAATAAAAAATAATTAAAGCTTACACCTTTTAAAAATATTCCCTGTTTTTATTTAATTGTTTCACACTGTATAAATAGAACTCAGAAATCTCCATTGCACGTAGTCAAACCTATTGTTATAGAAAGCACGTACAAGTCAATTTACAAGAAGTGAAGAGGAATCTTATTTTTTTTTAATAACTTGGAAATTAGATCATTGTAAAAGGTGGGTAAATCACTGCAAATATTTTCACCTGAATTCTTTCTTTTTCTTCAGTCACTTCAAACAATACATCCCATTGTCTTTCAAGGACAGAATTTAAACGGAAGGAACAGCTTTTAAAATTGCTTTAAAACAGCCATTCCAAACACTGAAATTACACTTTCTATTTTTCAAAGAGATTATTAAAATCATAATAACCAAGTATTAATCATTTTAAAATGATTTGTTTCAAAAGGGACGGGCCTCTTGCAAGATGGGAAGGAGATCTGAAGAGCTCATCCTTTCCTCACTTGAATGTAAATCCAGAAAGCATTCAAACCTGACTCCACTCCAGTTAACAGCAGGGATAGGGAGGTCTCCTTTTGTGGAGGTGAAGCATGCCTTTGGATGGTATTTTACCTCCTACATGTTTCTGCATGCGTATGCACACCTCTATGTTCCCATCCTACACTCTACTATCAGAATTATTTTACATGCACGTATACTGCATTCTGAAGCACAGTTCCTGGCTTGTGCTTTGCATTAAAATTGTCCAGTAGACTTGCAAAATCCAATCATATATTTCTGACTGAAATGGCAGCTAAAGTCACTCTTTTCCAAGCTTAGACAAAGACTAGGGGACATTTTCCCTACAAAAGACTGCTATATTAAGGCAAAAAACATCATAGAAAATCCAATCTTTCAGCCAAGATTCATCTTGTGAATACCTCCACTTACTTCAGCAAATTTATACCAGGAGCATATCTAATGTTTGGATTGTACTCCAAGCAAACACTGATATGAAGGAAGTTCCAAGAAGAATCAATGAATGCTACCACTACCAGGAGGTCTCTTTAAAAACCACTATTGTTTTCACTCCAGACTACACTTAAGCACATTCCCATTTTCTAATACAGGAATAAGGCAAAGGCATACACATAAAATGAAGGCAGTTGAGACTGATCTGGAATGGACAGGTTGGTTATCACTCTGTCCCCACCACATGTACTCCGTTTCACCAACAGTAAAAGTGATGATTTTTAAAAGGAGCTGTTCCAGTATATTTCATCATCTCATCTAAAACTTAACCCTTTTTTGAGTTCCCCCACCATTTTAACTCTTCCAAGTCAAATGGTAGTGTCAGTCTGCGACTATGGAAGTTGTGGCTTTTGTTTGCCTAGGCAATAAGTGAACTTTTACTTACTCACTTTTCAAAATGAGCAGGAAATGTCTTATTGGTCAGTCCAGCAGAGATTACTAGGACTGCCAACTTGTTCCCTTCCCCTCCAGTACAACGGGACAGAGAAAACAAAATTTTTCAAAATGCAGACCCAGGGGTTTCAGCTCATCATCAGGCAGGTCTGCCTATAGCTGTAAAAATCATAATGATTCCTCCCAGCAAGATAAACACAAAAGGACCCTTTAGAATTACCACCACTAAACCAGACAAATACCAAGTGCTTCTGACTTCCAGGGCAGCTTTGACTGAATGAAAAATGAGGACCAACAACAAATGTTTACTAAATAGTTGTGCATGATTAAAGCTGAAGCAGTAAATATATGGCCCATCACAACTGGATCTTGAGTATACTAGCAGGAGAAAAAAAAACTCTTAATAATGTTTTAAAAGAGAGCTCCTTCAGTAGCACTGCCTAATAAAGCAGATGGGAGAAGTTCTTAGAGTGATTCTGGTGTATCCAATGTGTCTGTTAACACATTATTTCACACTTCGTCAGTTTGATTTCCATGATTTCATTAATAACTCTTGGGATTTCCTCCATCCCAAAATGGTGCTTGAGCGAGAAACATCCTATTGGGCTAGTAGGCAGTAGCTTTTTACTCACAAGAGTGTGGATGTTATTCCCTTGTTTATGGATAGGAATCTTACGTTGGGGTGTTAGTTTTGATGAAGGTAAAAGGTAATTATTATCCTGTGTATAACTAGCTTCAAGAAGAGACATTAGTATGGGTAAAATTCTCATTCCACTACAGTCAGAAGTCAAACGACAACAGTTTTTCCTACCCTATTCAATCAAACTTCTTCAGAGGACTGGTTTTGCTGAAGGTCATACTCATCTGGATGACATCCTGTTTATGGCTCAAATTCAGGAAGGTGAATACCTATAACTTGAGTTCATCATTTTCCAGAAAAACCACAGGCCCATCATGCCCACTTAAGTATGAGGTGCAAAAAGTTTGTACTATTGTGCAATCTTAAGCTTCATTAGAATGAGCGGTGTTAAAAATTTTTATTTCTTATTGTATTTTTTTTTAGTTCAGTACTCTGGTTATTAATATTAGCTTAACAATTGTGTTAATTCCCAACATAAACCAAATGGATAAAAAAAAGTAATGTATACTTTAAAGAGGTGCTTTTATTTCATAAATGTGCCTGCGTGTCCTGAATATTGCCAGAAAGTTTTAAAACTAAATAACTGTAAATATCAAATGATCCAATATTCAAATATGTTATGTACCCATAACTTCTCTCCATATCACAACGTAAAGTCAGGTGATAAATGTAGTTAACATTTATGTCAACCGTTTCCTTTCTGCCTTTTATTAGTTTTTATACAGTAACCCATATCTCTTTAGCTGCATGCCCTTTCCTGAGCAGACTAGAAAAATGATTACATGTGTGGCTTCACAACACTTCAGGTTATTCAGAAAACAAAACAACTTGTCACTGAAATAAAGTACAGCTCTGTTACAGCCACAGTTAGGACTTAGATTGTAATATATTGTTATGGTTATATTTTAAAGCAAGATTAAGCTCAAATATTTAGCTCATATGTCACCTTTAGAAAAGCAAGGGATCACGTTACTATTCAACTACTTTTCAGGATTAAGGCTGAAAGTATTAGCATGATTACAATGCATCACCTCAAGGAGTACAGTGAGAAAAATATGGTAAGGGGTTTAATAATGTGAAGTCATGCTCTTTCTCCAAACATACCTGCTAATTGGATGATACCGTGTCTTGCAACATCATAGTAGGGGTGATTGATATTTAGCTCAGTATCCTCAAATGGTGGAGACATAAATGTTTTTTCCTGTCCTGACTGTGCATCTTCTGCTTCATCTTTCTGCAGTTCTAAAGAAGCAAGCAAGAATGCTTAAGTACTAGTGAACAAAGAAAAACTTTTGCCTCTGATGAAATATTAAGGGGGTAAATTTTTCCTCAATCAAAAACACAGGCCTTGATCACCATTTGTTTCATTTTCGGTTCAGTTTCTCGCTCTTTCTCCACTCTCCAGTGTGGAAAAAACAATCTTCTAATAACTCAAAGCTACCTTCACATCCTACTTAAAATTAGTATCTGCTGCAATGCTCATAAAAATCTTGATAATGACTGGACAGTTGGCATGCTGTGACCTCGCTATTCACAACTGCTGTTGTTGTCTCATTATTTCCTAGACTCTCACAATCTGCTTGTTGTACCATCTACATCTTCTTGTCTTTTACTTCAAGGTTGTCCAAACGGGGAAGTCAAAGTTTCAGTATGCTAATGCGCATTGACAACTACTCCATGTGTGCACTGTCTGAAAGCAGACTTGCAAAAAGATACCTTGCATGAAGGTATCAAAGTGAAAAAAAGCCTCCATCTTAACTGCATGAAAATCCACCATTTTCTTTAAATCCTTCAACCTTCAGAACCTGCAATAAGCAAAGCAGACAAATGTCGATCCATCATATAGTCCAGCTAGAGGCCAAGCTAAGGCACTCAAAAGATCATCTCAAGCCCAATGAAATCAATAGGCATCTTTCTCCCCTCGTGTCCCCCCCCCGCCCTGGTAGATTCTGGACTAGATCCTCAAGTTAAAATCTACTTTGCACTAAAATGAGCAATACAAAGTCAAACAATCTTGGCTGAAGGTTTGGTTTGGTTTGTTATTTTTTCCCCAAAATTCTTCCAAACTTTTGTACAGTTCAAGAAGGAATGATCCTAAGTACCTCCCCAGATCAATGCAGATTCTGGAATAACTGCTGGCCCTAAGGTTGCCACACTATCCAAGTGAATGCTTCCTAGAAACTGACTAGGGGCCAACAACAGGGCCAACCATACCCTGGGGTGCATCGACCATGGCATTGCTAGTGGGTTTGAGGGAAGTGACTGTCCTGCTCCGTGCTGCGCTGGTGCAGCCTCACCTCGAGTGCTGTGTGCAGTTTTGGGGCACCACAATATAAGAAGGACATAAAACTATTAGAGAGTGTCCAACGTAGGGCTACAAAGATGGTGAAGGGTCTAGAGGGGAAGACATATGAGAAACAGCTGAAGTCACTCGTTTTGTTCTGTCCAGAGCAGAGTAGGCTGAGGGGAGGCCTCATGGCAGCCTGCAGCTTCCTCACGAGGGGAGCAGATGGGCAGGCGCTGAGCTCTGCTCTCTGAGAACAGCAACAGGACCTGAGTGAACAGCATGGAGCTGGGACAGGGGATGGTCAGGCTGGATGTTAGGAAAAGGTTCTTCACCCAGAGGGTGGTCAGGCACTGGAACGGGCTCCCCAGAGCAGTGGTCACAGCACTGAGCCTGACGGAGTTCAAGAAGCATTTGGACAACGCTCTCAGACATAGGGTCTGGTTTTTGGGTGGTCCTGAGCAGAGCCAGGAGTTGGACTCCATGATCTTTGTGGGTGCCTTCCAAGTCAGGATATTCTATGATTCTATGACTGGAATAAACATTATATTAACCCATCAACACACAAGTGTCTTGGTGGCTTAAGAGAAGAAAACATAGAATCATAGAATGGATTGGGCTGAAAGGGGCCTTAAAGACCATCTAATTCCATCCCCCACTACCATGTGCAGGGACATGTTGCACTAGACCAGGTTGCCCAAAGCCCCATCCAACATGGCTTTAAACATCTCGAGCATGGGATGGGGCATTCACAACTTCTCTGGGCAACATGTTCCAGTGCCTCACCACCCTCTGAGTAAAGAACTTCCTCCTTAAATCTAATCTAAATCTTCCCTCTTTTAGTTTTAAACCATTCCCCCTTGTCCTATCACTACACTCCCTAACAGAGTCCCTCCCCAGTTTTCCTGTAGGCCCCCTTTAGGAACTGGAAGGCTGCTATAAGATCTCCCTGGAGCCTTCTCTTCTCCAGGACGAACAACCCCAACTCCCTCATCCCCTCTTCATAGGAGAGGTGCTCCAGCCCTCTGATTATCCTTGTGGCCCTCCTCTGGACTTGGTCTAATATGTCCATGTCCTTCTTGTGCTGGGGCACCAGGTGGGGTCTCACGAGAGCAGAGCAGAGGGGGAGATTCACTTCCCTCAACCTGCTGGCCACGTTTCTTTTGATGCAGCCCAGGATACAGTTGGTTTTCTGGGCTGCAAGCACAAACGTGTAAAGAGAAGGAAAAAAAAAAGTACATACACGTAAAAAGAAAAATTATGTTCTGCTAGAGTACACCACACCCTGTACATCAACCATCTCTATTATCATACAACTTTTAATATGGTGGAATCAGCAGGTTTATCTGTAACACTATTAGTGCCACTTAATTTTAAGTCCTTCAAGAGTGTTTCACCTTCTGATAATTTTATATGTCTTAAGCACCACCAAAGATACACTAGGGCAGACAGAATATTTTAGGTATTGATTTCAGCCAGATTTATGTACCAGTAGCTAATACATGTCAGAGAAAAAACTCTCACTAAATATTTTTGAATGCTTTACACTCAGTTTCCCAGTATCTTTCTATTCTATAAATGGTTACATGAAATCTTCTTGTCTCATTTTTGTTTTTAACATGGTTAGTACCAAAAACGTATTTCAAAAGGATGAAAATTATAACCAATGGCTGGGCTTCTCAAAGACAAAGAGCAGTCGCAACATATATTTTTCCTTAAATTTATTTATGTTTGAATTCAAATTAAAGCTTCCTCAGAAAATAAAGCAACAGTCCTATTAGTCTCAGGGAAAAAAAAAAAAAAAGAAACACCTGTGTTTAGAAATATACCATTAGAGTTCTCCACATACACAAAAATTTAATTTTTTTATTGTCTCCAAAATCTGTATTATTCTACCATTTAGAAGTGTATCATATATAAAGAGCTACACTAACCTCAACTGGAAAAGTATTCTTTCCCTTTAAAGAATGACTTTTTTCCCCAAAGCCAAAAAGAACAATACAAATATAACCCAATACCTGAATTTCACCATTTTCCCCCTCTATTTATGTATTTAAAGTCACATTAAAATGCCAAAAAACAAAAGCGCTGATTTGTTTAGTAGGTTTCCATATCTGAGCACTGTAACCACCCTAAGTAACAAAAAGTTGCAAAGAAAATAGAGAATGTGACAGGGTGGGAATGTGAAGCGGGAAATAGAAAGTATGTACCAGAATCCATTGAAACTTAACAAGCCTTATTAAAAGTGAAATGTATATTCAAGTTAAAAACAGAAACAACTAATATTCCAACTACAGCCTTTAGTACAGAGAGGTGGATGCCAATTCCTCCTGTAAATATATATATATATTTATTATATATAGTAATAGACAGGCTTCCAACAAGCGGGATTTGTAACCAAGTACAGATAGCTATCTGGCTTTAAAAAATGGCAAAGAACTAGAGAAGCAAAATATGCATGACCATTTGTACTGCAGTTATTCACAGGGACTAAAGCAGTCCCAGCAGTAATCACAAACTACTTGAAAAGCTAGTTAACCCTAATGTAGTAAATAATTCTTTGTTTATTCTTTTTCTTTTCCTTATTTTTCTCCCCATACATGAACAAGAAGACTGGATCTCAAGAGACATTTCCAAATAAACACAAATAAAAAAGAAGATTAATTGTTCCAAACTGAGGAATACCTGAGCTCCATTTTTCTCCTGCAAATGATAGGAGTTTATTGTCCTGCTTCATGAGCCATAGCAGAGAATCATCTGTTACCACTCACACTGCTACTGCTGTTCAACCGTTGCTGGGAGACACCACAAAGGGCCTGATCCAGAACCTGCCAAGGCTGAGAGGAAAACTGCTTTCCATGGGTTTTGAAACAGGCCTTAAGAATAGAACGCTGGCCAGCTGCAGTTGAAAGTCATGACAAGGAGAAATCGGAGCTAAATGGACGGTCAGGGAGACTGAGGCAGAGGGGGAAAAACAAACAAACAAAAAAACCTGGAAGACACTTGCTCTGGAGTTCAGCCTGACATCCTCAAAATCTCAGGGGAAAAAAAACATAATGCTGATCTTTCAAAATGACGAGCCCCCTAATGCCATGGTCATATTGCTCAGGTCGACTAACATCTTTGGAGATAACACACAATACAGCAATCTCTATGCTCATTCAATACGTGTCTCTTTGGAGTAATGACTCCCATTTGTGCCACAATATGTGATGATGGTGATATTCCAACAGCCTAGAATTGCACTGGGAACATCTACCAATAATTCATAAGAGAAGCATGTATTAAACTAACCTTCAACCCTAATGGCTTTAATAGGGTACCTATTAGTACAGTGGCTGTAACTCATATGGGATTGCTCCAAGAAGCGTTACAAAATGCCAGTGAAGCCTCTCATTTACTGAACATACTCTATTAAATCACCTGTAATTCTACACAGATGCCATTTGAAGTATAATAAAACATATTTACCTATTTCAGCTAACTTCTCATAGTCAATCTCAGACATGTTTCCCCTTAGGAGGAAGTCTGCGCAGATCTTGCTAACTGATTCTTGCAGGATGAAATGGTTGTCAGGTCAACCCTACAAAAATAAACGAAGCTGTGAGCACAGTGTGCCATATTTTACACACTACACAGGTATAAAAAGAAAAGAAAAAAATAACAGTAACACAAATCCTCCTACCCAGTTATTGCTCAAGAACAAACTCATTTGCATTTAGGCACCATTTTCCTAGAACACAGAGTACTACGAAAGAATTTTAAAACAGCAGTCCAAAAAGAAAGCTGCATATAATAACAAGACTACCAACCAATTGATCTGTTTTTATTCGGGGGGTTATTCTACAAAATACATTATACACATTTGGATGATAAACAACAGAATTTAGGATTAATTCACTTCTATAAACAACATTAATCTTCTTTATATCTTCCTAATTGTATTTATCTGATGAAGATATATAGTCCATACCCTCACACCAAAGTCACTTCTATGGCAGCCGTAAGGTTTATTACGGTAAAACATTGTATACCTCACGTTGCACATGCAACAGCTTCATGAAAATTTCAAGTGAGCATTAACATACATAAAATGGAAAAAACAGCACTTCCTGTACCTAATCATTGCTTTTTGTCAAATTCTCTGCGGAGCACTTCGTAAACACAATACTAAGTAACACACCCAAAGAGAACATCAGGAGCTAAAAATACTATTTAGAAGCTGTTTTCCCAAGCAGCTGCTCCAAGTAGCAATAAGGGTACTTCCCTTAAATTAAAAATCCAGACTCAGGTGGGGAGGTGAGAAAGAAATTGAGCTTTTCAAACTCTCCTTTTAATTTAATTTCAATACCCTGCTTCATACCAGTTTGTTTCCATCTAAGCATGTTAAAAATAAGATAGGTAAATTTATGGTCTGGTTGTTGAGAAAATGCATATACAAGCACATTCTTCTCCTCTCCCAGAAGGTTACATATTGTACTGTTACTTCAAAGCACTTTAACTGGGAAATTACCCTATGCCAAACAAACAAACAAGCTAAAAGACCAGCCTGCCTGCTCTCTGCTGCCCACCCTGCATATCCCACAGCTTAAGGATGCTTGTTCTAGACCCACAAGTCCTCAGACTAGATACCATCCATTTTCTTCTAACCAGAGAATGGATATCTAAGTAGTTTTCCAGGAATAAAATAAATATTCACATCAACAAAGCAAGCAAACATCTGCTTAATTACAGGCATATGTTTACCTATTTCGTTGAGGAGGGATTAGTCATTAGAGTGATCACAGTTATTGGGTGTGTGAACTAGAGCGAGGCTCTCACTGGCTGATGCAAAGTTTAACTTTCGGTTTCAAGTTTATGCAGAAGAAATGAATTTGCATCCTAGTATATGACTACAACTCCCACCTACTACAGTAAAACAAGTACCTGTTAACAGTCACAATAATTAAGAGCTTCTAATGGCTAGTGAAGCTTTTTTTTTAATTTCATAACATTTTACAGATCTGATACTAATGTAATAGTAATTATCACCAAAGGCAACCATGCATTTCCATAACTTGCTGCACTGTAGATATGGTTCTACCACTTTGAAGATTTTCAAACACAAACCAACTATTTCATAATAATTATATTCATTTCTTCTTGAAAATTATCATCTTCATTTTCAGCCAATTTAAAAGCACAATTTACAATTATTTACACCCAATTTAAAAGCACATATACTGGGAAAAGACCTAAAAAAATATTTTCAAGAGAAAATTTTGCAATTCCCCACTGAATAACAATTTTCTTAAAAAATTAAATTAATTCTGGGCCAGATATATTTCATTTTGTGTTAACTTTTTTCACATGATATTCAAAATGAAGATACCATTGTTGTTTTAAAGTTATGATGCAAAGAAAACACTTAGTGATTGATATTCCAACCAGTGATTAATTTGTTCATTAGTATTCGGAATGGTATTTCGACATTTCTAAAATTAACAATTAGCAACTAGTGTGATAATGTGTGTTTTATTTACAAAAAACAAAGGGCCCTTTGGAGGCCATCTGGCCCAGTCCCTGATCCAGGAAGGCCACCAAGAGCAGGCTGCCCAGGCACCACGTACTGGTGGCTTCTGAAGATCTCCAAGGAGGAGACTCCACAACCTCTCTGGGCAACCTGTGCCAGTGCTCCATCACCCACACAGCACAAAAGGGTTTCTGATGTTCAGAGGGAACCTCCTGTCTGCCAGTTTGTGCCCACTGCCGCTTGTCCCGGTGCTGGGCAACCCTAACAAGAGCCTGGCTCTGTCCTCTTTGCAGCCTCCCTTTAAGTATTTATACACACTCATGAGATCACACCCTGAGCCTCCTCTTCTCCAGGCAGAGCAGTCCCAGCCCTCTCAGGCCCTCTTCATAGGAGAGGTGCTTCAATCAGTTTAATGACTGCATTGGGTCTAGTCCAGCTAATGTCAAAAGCCTGCCTTGCTTCTCAGAGGCTGTCCCTTCTAGATAAATTTTTATATGACAGAAAAAAAATATAGTTCGAGAGGATCACTGTATTTTCACATATATAACTTAGGGATTAGCTTTTAAAAAGGAAACTGTGGTTCAGCATCAGAATAGCGGTACACCCAGGCAAGAAACATGAGCAGTGCAGGTTATCACAGCCATCCTTCATTGCACTATTTCTTCCAAGGGGAGCATTTATTCCAACAACCTCCCTGCCCCAAATCCTGCAGCAGCACTGACCCCCTCCAACTCTTCTTCTCCTACTTTCTGATTTTGATTTTGTGCAAAATCCTGCAGAAGCCGGCCACATGAGGGTACGGAGCACACACAGACTCATTTTTAAATACCAACACCAGAATCAAGATCTGTCACTGGTGAAAATATGGCAAATCCTTTCTTTTTCAGAGCTTTTACGAATTATCATACCACAACCTGTTAAAGTTTCACTTGTCAGCAGGTGGGGCTTTGGGATTTATTTACTTTTTAATCTACAGCTGTCATACTAACACTTTCAGCCCTCCTGTTTCCTCTCTCTCGCTCTTGCTTCTCTTCTTTGTGTCAGGCTGCCGTTTATATTGAATATACTGTATGTTCATACTGTATATACTGTATGCATAACCTCATAGCAGAGGTTTACCCTCAAGACCCAGATTCCCTCCCCCCTTTAGATAAAACTACTGGAAGCATTTGGCATAGTATTTCCCCTGAGAAACAAACAAACAACAACAAAAC
This sequence comes from Anser anser, assembly GCF_964211835.1. Taxonomy (NCBI): domain Eukaryota; kingdom Metazoa; phylum Chordata; class Aves; order Anseriformes; family Anatidae; genus Anser; species Anser anser. The sequence goes on from NC_139720.1 coordinate 74,134,417, forward strand.
CCGCACTTTCTTGTGAGGTCTGTTACTTCATCTGCCTTCCTGGCATCACAAGGCTGTACAGCACACTGCCACCGCTACGCAGCCCTGCCTGCGCCAGCCCTCCTGCTGCCATGCTTTCAGCCAATACCAAGGGATGAAGGAAGATGGGAGCCTGTAACCAACAGGCATGTTCTCAGTTGTATCTGGCAGCAGCTCGCGTGTTTTGGAGAACATACGAGGTCCCAAAGTCAGGCCTACACCCTGCAGTAGAGTTGTGAAGATTTGCAGTGTAAGATCCAACTGTACCACGCTGACTAGAACAGAAATGGGAACAGATGGATCAAACTGTTCTTAAAATGCAGTGGGTCTCCTGTTCATTACAGTGCCTCTCCATCGAGTCCATAGACTCGGTGGAGATCTACCTTCCAGCTGGGACTCCTGAGCTCTGCCAGGATGCCAGCCACGCAGCCAGGCTTCACAAGAAGAGAGCGGAGTCACCTGCCAGCGTCTCAGGCTTTGCACGACACTGAAATACCCAAACCAAAAATACTGAGAAGCCTGTGAAGGCAAATATTCCATTATTACTTCCACACATCAATATTGATGAAAAATGGTATTGAACTGAAACTCAGAAAAATTTAAACAGCTTTAATTTTATTACATTTTCCATTTAGGCTCTATTCCAAAATTAATTTTATTACTATAATAACTTCCATTGATTTCAGTGCAGTAAAGATAAATACACAAATTCATAGAGGTGGCCACATTCCTCTGAAGCGTCAAAACATTTTTAACCAAACTTTCCAAGAAAAATTCATTTTAAAAGAAAAAAGTAGTTCAGCAAACTGCAAAAAAAGAATTTGAAGTATGATGATCATACACAGGTTGATATATTTATATTGACAGAAAGTTACTAACTTGTAAATATTATGATAAAAATATTATGCCAAAATAGAATACTAAAACTAAAAATTACATGCATATAGCCTTAAAAAGTTGCCAAACACTTTATCCTTTGTTATCATTAGTTTGGTGGATTTTGAGCTTCTTTTTATGTAATGATCAGAGAAGAAGCACACACAGAGGTTAATTCCTGCCATGGATTGAGATACAGCCTTGAAAATCAGAAAGCAAGGAAGACAGTCACCCTGTCACAAGTCTCTGTGCTCTATCACACCAAGTTACACACTGATCAAACAGCACTGATTTCTCTAAAAGCAATTTTCTACTAGTCTCATCCATTCAGTGCTTGGAAAATAGGAGAACAGTGTCTACTTGGTGATGGTAAATATTGTCCTAAACTTGGAAAGAAGCCCAAGTTCACGCGGCTGTATTTTTTCCCCAGTATTTACTCCTGGATAAATACTGAATCATTATTCTGTAACTATCCAAAGCCCCCAGTCATCTCTCAATTTCTTTCTTTCTTTGGAGTTTTGATGCCACCCTGAAAACAGGGCTTTGCTCTTCTAACATCTGAGCCACACAGCACGTCCACGCTGCTGTTCTGGGCCACAGAAAGCAACACAATATGGTGGAACCCCCAACACAGTGCTGTGCAGAAATCCTGGCTGGTGTCTCAACTTGGCAGAGCAATTACTGTGGAGAGAGTGCTACAGTTATTTGGCACTCCCATGGTCCTCGCCTCCACAGTGCATGGGGAGGGGTAGAGTTATCCACCTAGCCTACCCCTACTCCCAGGCACTACTTCTTTCTGATCTAGGGACTCTGATTTTGGTATCAATTTTTGCTGGCAACTTACCCCTGGGTTTTTGTGCTCGTGCTCTTTTGAGTTTCCCCATTCTAGACAGGATGAGACAATCCTATCTTTTGCTCAGCCGAACACCAGCTCCTTGGTCATCCAGGATCTCGCTGGCAAGAGGAAGAAGGAGGGAGAGCCAGGGATCTGCTACTGGTCTTCCCTCCATGACAGTGTTTTCAGTCATACTTTTCTGTGCCCATTCAAGTTGATCAATTCCTTCTTTAGCTCTCACCTCATTTTCTGTCTTCCCATCCACCAAGCTCTCTCCTTTTCCCTGTCTTTCCCGTTTGCTCATCTCTCTGTTTTCCCTTCCACCACAACCCTCTTCTTTTCCACATTCTCTCTAGTTCCCTCATCCTGGCTTAGTTCCTCTGTATATCCTTTTGCTCTCACCAGAGCAAACTGCAACTACCACCAAATCCACTGGTTAACACACCCCTCTGCGTTGCTGATATCCAGCTTCTCCTGCCTAAACTCCTCTCTCTCCTCAACTCTCTCAGCGTGATCACATTTTGAGCTCTCAGGCTGTACAAGAATTAACAAACCTCCGAGGCTATAGGAGCAAAAGTGATGCAAAGACCTTAACTGCAAAAAAACGCACTTCTTTAGTCCCCTGCATTTTTTACTGCTCCCCTGTTATCTGTTAGAGCACAGCTCTCTCTGAAACTTGCGGAAACATCTTCTCTTACTTTACAATTCCTTAAATGATTACAGCTTAAGAATTCATCCCTCTATGCTTTTACTGCTTAAACTGTTAATGATGAAACTTGACTGAATAAGTGCATTTGTATTTCCTTACCACTTAAAATTATACTGGCAGCCAGAACTGCAATCTTCTAAGCAACAAACTCTTTTCATTTGTGATATAGTTTTTGAGGAAGCTTGATGGCTCAATAACCTGGTATGTAGACAGTTTTCATCTCTAAATTAGTAGCATGAATTACTTATGTTTACTTAAGTAATAGCTTACTCTATGTTCATCTTACAGGTGTGGGTCAGCAAAGACTGAAAAGACCAGTAAATTGACAAACAGATAGTAAGCATTTTTATCAAAGATGCTAAATGCAGTTTTGAAACATCCTTTTACCCCCTCCAAGGTTTGGACCTTATTTAGAACACAAATTTATTCATGCTGAAGGGAGAAAGGAGGTGCTTACATGCTACATCGTACTTGCTCCAACAATAATTTAGACTGCGTTTTTTGATAACTTAAGTAATTTTTAACCAGTGCTGCATTAATTTAAAGTAAGCATCCACTGTATATAAAATAGATAAAGCAAAACGTGTTACACTTTGTGAGAGAGCAAATTTTCATCAGAAAGAATGGTAAACACTGCATAGCACAGTCCTGAAATGAGAATTGTTCACAGAACTGTTTTTTCCCCAGAAAGAAACTCGGAGAAGAGAAACATACTGATTATTTTTTTCTACACACACACATATATGAACATTTAGAACATAATTATCTAACAGTACAGATGCTGGAGCGGGACAGATATGAAAGAGCAAGATGACTGTCCAGTGCAGGACTACCAAGCCCTTCTTGCAGCAGTGGCTATGGTGCAGTTTGGGATGTCCTTCACAGCCTGTTCTGGGCCATGAGCAACCCAGCAGGATGCCTAAACCTGACTCTGTCCCTCCTGTCTTTCCTCTGAAAGAAGGAACTACTCCGTGAGCTGACTCTGGCCTGCAGGCTGCCATGAAGGCCTCACTAACCTAGTAAAATATTTTCCCAAAGTTGTATACTGTTGGCAGTCTCCAGTTGTATTGCACAGTGCCTGCCTCTATAGTGTTTGTGATCCCCTCTGTTGCAGGACTGGAACAGGCAGGTTAACAGAGGCTATGCTTCCAACCTACAGAGCACCCATCATGAGATTTCCTCAGTTAGGGAACCAGTGACACATGGTAAAGGGGAAAAAAAGACAGGAAACCATGAAATACATAAGCACAGTCTCTTCACCCTCACCATACCTTCCCTGCTGGACAGTCAAAAATCTATTTATGGGAAGAATTAAATATGTCAGAGTGAAATAGAAATTGTTTCCCTACTGTGTATAAATATCTGCATGTATCAGCTAATCCCATTTCTGAAAGCACTGAAGTAAAGGGATTATTTCTACCCATTGCTGGCACAAAGATTTTTGGAAATACTCTTTTGTTGTCTGAAACAGTGCAGCTATTTTCTTATCACATCCACTAGTTCATCTGGCACACCGCAAGTACATGGAAAAAAGTGCCTAATGTTTAACCTATTAACAGAAAGCCTCCTGTATCATTAGAACAAAATAATCTGAACATGGATAAGTGGCTGCAATATGACACACTGCAAGACCATTTTTTTTGATTCAATGTAAGTGTTTATTGGCTAAACAAAGATTACGATAATGTAACCATAACAAGCATTAATGATCAGTCATCTATGGAACTTGCTTTCTAAATTAATATACTGTAATGCACACTAATGTGGCAGAATTATGTCGGGCTGAACTCATGTTTAACTAGTGCTTCCATCTCAAGCGATTAAACACTTGCAATTGCAGATGAGTACAAGACTTTTTTAAGTCTTTTTTAAGACTGTATTCTTTAATTAAATTAATCTGACAAGTTACTGGACAAAGAGTTGGTGTATTATTATTATTTTTTAAATGTATAATTATTCACTGGGGATTCCTCTGGCTGGAATAAATTAGGACTTGTAAAAGAAATTAATATTCTTCTTTTTTTTTTTTTTAACAACTCAGGCCATTGTTTCCAGTTCTTGTCAAGACACAGTTATAGCTCACCCATCTTAGCACCACCCCTCCTGTAGCCCAGCTGCACCAAAATGAAACAGTGCATTATAGCAAAGAAGAAGAGTTCCGTTCCAAAATCCATTTTATATGGGCAATGTAAAGCCCATATTTAGTTACAAATCTTAACTCAAAACTAAGCAAAATGATGATAACCACACCTGTCGTCCCACTGTTTCTCCATTTGCACTGGATTTGTCCTTAATCAGTGCACTAAAGACCTGGTTGTCTGCCTAAAATAATTATTTTTCCCTTAATTCACAAGTACTAAATATTTTCGTCCCAGCAAATTTGTGAGTTACCATAACTTACTGTGCAAAACAAGAAATTTAGTATTGCAAAGCCTGGTAGTGTTTTACTATAAGAGCTCAATGCATAATGTCAACACAAGCTGCCCAAGCAGTCCAGCAAATGTTTCAAATGAGAACTCAGTCATTGATCTGCATGTGCCAAGGGACTTAGTAGGGCCCAAAACAGTTCACACGTTCGATAATCTCATTATAATCAAGCAGTAATAGCAGCCACTTCAAATCTAACCCTGAAACGAACTTCCTTCTATAATCTTCATTTTTAGTCCACCTCAAACTTCCCCTCTACTCACATCACCACATCCCATCCCCTGAACCTTATTTTTTAAATTGCATCCCATGCTAGATAATCCATAAATGTTTTGTAGTTACAACTGAACACAAACTGAGAAAGGATCTAACATTTCCAGAGTTTTGACTGTTTTTTGATGTTAGAATCGTAAAGGCATTTTGGCTTATCTTGCTACCAAAACTAAAACTCACTGAAAAGTCACAAACACTTTATTATTTTGCTGACTTTTGTGAGCAAAGCTATTAGCTTGTGATGAGTAATGTTTGCAGAAGAGCACAAAGAATCCTTATATGTGGAAAACTGCAAAATAAAATAATAAAATAATATTTTTGTCAACAAAGACTACGTAGTATAGGAAACTAGAGGAAGACAAAGAAATAGGAAAGGAAAGGAGGGAGAGGGGAATCTTTCCACACTAAATTATAAAGGCTGGAAAACAAATTAGATTTAAAGTTTGAAATGTGGTTAAAATGCTTCCTGTTCATCTTCCTTCTTATTCGCTATGCCCATGTCTTACAAAGAAGTAATTCTCTTGCCTGGTATAGCATACAGACCTTCAAAAGACTAGTTAAAATCTATGTGAGAAGCATCTCATGCCATGGTTCAATGATACAGTATGTGTGGCTTTTAACTTCCCTGCACAGGATCAGAAAAACTGAGGTCACAGGAAAGAAAAATGGCCCAGCATAAATGAACTCTGAATTCAAATTTGTTCAAAAAATTTTGGCAGGTTAATTTTTTATCGGAAAGATTTATGTGTTATCAAGTATCTCCTGTCCTTGAAAAGCTAACAAACAAGGATTTATACATTTTTGCTGCCCCTATATACTTTTGACTAACTTGATGGAAATGGGATTGTGCATCACTGCATGAGATGGATCAAATTTTTATCACTGGGTGTTCTGCTTGCATGTATATTTGGTAATAATGGCTGTGAAACCACTGCCCCATTACGAAGACTTCTACCCTGAAGACCTCATTACCTTATCCAAAGGTCTTTGTCTATATCCATGCACGTTACAGAGCAGTTTTCAGGTAAGAGACTGTAGGGAAAAAAAATGAAGCACTAGCACAATGGCTGAAAATATGGCTTACAATTATTAAGTGGATTCTGCTATCAGGCCTTTTCAACACTTTAACGGAAGTCCAGGAAAACTTGTCAATTCCCCAATATCACATTAAACCACTTGACATCATTGCACCTGGTTTGTTACCTTTCTCTCTTTACCTACAACCCCAAAACATTCGCAAATTATCATCCTAGGAAAGAATCAAAAGTTCTAGTATCTGGAAGATAACAAATCCTATTTCCCACCTAATAAGTCTAACAATGGAAACATACTGCAGGAATGATGCACTCTAGCCCACTAATCTCCATGAAACACTACTAGAAGGCTCTTCAGAGACACTTAACAACAATGGTACCCATATCTTTCTGAACTTGCAAACATACATATGCTAACTGCTAGACAAACCTAAAGATACATCACTTGTATGCACACTTCTCTAAACCTATGCTAACTTCTAACAAGACCACACTGCTTATTCTTCTTCTTAGCAGCACACCACAAAAATGGAAACCTTAGAGAAATTTTATATTTATTCCATGTTGAAATAGTCATTGGTGCTGCTACACTCTACAGTATGACTACAACAGTAGTGACATGAAGGTCTGAGATTAAGCAAGTAACAGAGGGAAAGATGAGGTTTTTGCTTGTTTGTTTGGTTTGCTTTTATTGATTATTTTTTTATTAGACCAACTAATGCAGATGTTTAAAAGAACAACTGGTAACTTTTCAGGCATTCAAGCCCTTCTGGTGACCTCCAAGAGAAGCTTGTGCACCTGACAGCTTATCATTTTATGCACCTTCCAACAACATTCCCTTTGATATGTTTAAAAAATGTTTAATAAGCAGTATATAAACAATGAAGTGCAGAGTTCGGGAAAGGTGCAAGGGGACAAAGCTACCCTAAGTCAGCTGTGGAAGACAGCAAGGACATAGCCTAGGAAAAGAACACACAAACCACTCATAAATGCAATGATTGGAAATGTATAAGGTTGTCAGGTAAGGCTCTTCTCCTCTAACTGCCATAATTTATAATTTAACCATTTAAATAAACCTTGAGTTTTTCTTAAACAACATTTATACTCTTCCCAAGGATGTAGAGACCTTGCTTACCTCTTCTGAAATGCTACGTAACACACCTGATTTATCAAAATGGTTGGCAAGAAAAATACATTTACTTAGAGTGGTTAACGTATATGCTGTTGTTGTCTTTGCTGTAGTTATACCTATAACCAGCATCATTTCCCCCCCCCCCCTTTTTTTTTTTTTCTTTTTCAGAAGTAGCTCAGATGCCAAACCCTGGAAAGAATTCAGGGTCAGCATGAAAAATCCTTCCATTCTTTTCAGATGGTCAGTTAAAACTATGCAGCACCAAAACCAAACCAGACCAAAAAAAAACACCACAACAACAAACAAACAAAAACCATGAAACACCCTCTGCACTGCTTACCAGGTAAGTTTTCAGTTACAGTGACACACTGGCATAAACTCTGAGAATCCCATCAGTACAACAAAGCATTTGACAGTGCAATCCAAACATGGATTTTATTCTTTTCTTCATTTTAATTTAGCTATTAAGAACAAACACCTGTAAGCCATTTGCTGTACCTCAATGTAAAATAGATATACAACCCCATTAGGCCCAGACTGAGGAAAGCATTTGGGACAGCCATAAAGCAAAAGCATATATGCACAGAAGCCCAGCTGAAATGAATGATGTGTTCAAGGTTTTCTTGAATCAATGCCTCAAAGAAGTCTTAGTGGCCTGATTAGTCAGGAGGCAGCTCTGCTACTCTTTGCCTGATCACATCTTGCCACTTTTAGCTCGCATTGCAATAGATTTTCTTTCAAAGTACTTTTGCAGGTACCAGGATCACAATGAAACTGGGTTTCACTCCCCCCAGCCGTAGCTGCTGGAATCAAAACCCCCACTTGTACCCCACTCTGTGCCCACCTGGCAGACACTCAGTGAAAATAAATGGTATTCCTTGTGGCAAAGCATGCCATTTATTGTCAGTCATGGTATCACAGCAGAGCTCTTCGTGAGCTTCTGTTGAGAAGTGTACTTCAGGAGTAAAGTAATACCGATTTTTCATTCAGTCCTTGGTACATGACTTCTAACAATTCCTCTCTCTTCATAAATTTAGTCAGTCTTCTGTAGGGTTTCATGAGGCTTCTTAAACGTATTTTTTTCTCATTGCCTGACTTCAAATACACAAAAAAAGAAGTTTCAAATAAGTTACCCCAATAACAAATATGAATTGTTTGACTCCAGAGCCAATTCATTCATGTTTCCTGTCTGCTGGCAAAGAAAGAAGAGAGAGAAAAAAGAAACCAAAAGGCGAATTTATTATAATCCCACTTATAATAATTGGATCCTACCAGATTTAAGGCTGGAACGAGAAGCTATTTTAATCTTTCAAATATTTTAATCTTTCAAAGGCATTTTATACTTAAAATTGATTTCTATCCAAAGCCTTTTACCTGCTGTTGGTACAACTAAAAGCAAAGAAAACTACAAGAAATTAAGAATAAGACTTTTCCCCAGTTTACCATTTCTTTCTTTTAGTTGATACTTTTAATGGTATGTAGTTGGTAGGTACCATTCTACACTGAGATACCTTCACTGTCTCTTCAGTAGTTTACTGGTTCCTTTGCATGGGTCTTTCACAAAAGGAAAAGAAGGCTTTTTTAAGAGACAAAAAAATAAGGGATGAGAACAGTTACCAGGTTGTCAGAGGGAACAAGAAGCAAATGGAATATGTGAAGCTAACTATAATAAATTGCTTAAAAATTACTAGCTTTCAGTTCCTATCAGTGTAGCTCTTCCTTCTACGTTAACTGCAGTACAACATTAAATATTTACAGACAGGATGTCAGCTGGTAACAGTAAACAATCAACGAGGTCAACATACTCAGAACAAAACTTAAGACACTCATAAAAAAGACCTATATCGCTTGCGTTTTTGTAACACCAGCAGTACTACACTACATCCAAAGTCCATTTGCTAAGACAGCTGTTGAATCAAACACAATTTCCTTTTTCCTTCAGAATTTTCCTTTGTAGCTCTTAACAACATATATTTTATCCTGACTTGTAGGGCTCTGACTGCAAAGATAAGTTTACAACTGTGAATTTGTCAAGTCTGCTTAATCTTTCTGTCAAGCAAAACAGTAGGTATCATAGGTCCAGATACTGAGAAAAATAAAGCAGCAAACACAACTGCAACTCATTCTGCTACCTGAATGCTGTCTCAGAAGAATTTCTTTGCCATTAGGCAGGGTCATAAAAACGTTGCCAGAACAACATCACCCAGTGGACACACCAGAGCAGATAAGACAACACAAAGCCTTCGGGCACTGCCCGTTTCTGAGTTCCAAGTTTAACATAAAAGCTTGCCTACCTGTTTAATGGCATTCTTGCATACACAGAGTGAAATTCTGTCTCTGGGGAAATCAGCACCATAACTCACACTGACCTCAGCTGAGCTGGGATAGGATCTCACTCAGGCATTTTCCTCCCAAGCAGATCAGTTCCTATATTAAAACTTTCTTCTGAGGAATGCAAGAATTATCCACCTTCTTTTGTGAGTTGTCTTTCTTCCCCCACAGTGCTCAGCTTCAGCAGAGGACCCTGTAGCATCCCATCATGAACATACTCTCAGCTAAGACTCAACAAGCAGGCTGAAGCTTTCAATTCTCATCTTCTAAAATACATGGTAAAATACAGTAAACCAATGGTATATTTTTCAGAAAATAAATAAATAAATCACCTTTTGTTCATATTTCATCCAATAGTTGTAAATAAGCACCATATCTATGCAAATGTTCATAGTTATATTGAACTGAGATTTAGAGCTGAAGCTACCATGGTGTCCAGATTACCGCATACTAAAGCTAGACATAGATGAGTTGCTGTGAGCTTTGCTATTCTCTGAAGCTACAGAAATCAGCCTACGTTGTAAAGGCTTTGTTTAAAGCCAGCTTTATAAGGAACATGCCAAATCTTTGAATTTCAGCCCCAGACTCAAGCAGGTATCTTCTAGAGATTGGGGCAGCTTCCAAAAGTGGAACTTCCAATGACGCTACTGACTTTTGTTAGCAACATTTACCAGAAGAGAAGACTGAGATTCTGAGAAAAAAGACCATTAAACTTTTTTCATTGTTTTTATTCATTTTAATGCATAGTATGAGTGAACATATTAAAGGCCATGTATATAGTAAACAAAATAATCATTTTTGTGCTTTTCTCTGCCTTGCATGGCAAATTAAAATACAGAATGATAAGACAAAAGATAGATGTGGAAACTATGTGATGGGAAACATCTCAATCTTTCCAATTTCTATTATTGGTTATGCATTCTTCCCTAATTATTCGATGCCTTCTTATACGTAAAAATTGACTCAGTAGCCTTACATTCAGAATGTGTTGTATAAAGCAGCAGAGATTTAAGACAGCAACATCAGACAAAACAGAAATAGTGTAGGTCATTTATTATCAAAAGAACACCAACAAGATTTGGATATTTACTGAGATTATTCACTGGAGAAAAAGAGAGAGGAAAAACAGACCACTTTTCTGTAAATGACCTCGTATCATTTTCCTGTACATCTCTTTTTACACCTAGCCCAAGTTCCACATGCCCATCTGTGAGAGCCCATCAGTGGCCAGCGAACCCCTCCAAGGGCTACCACATGGGCACATAAATACCTGAGAATGACAGAATCATTTCAATTGGAAAAGACCTTCAGGATCATCGTGTTTTTGAAAGCTGTGGTGAAAACAGAAACCAACTATCCCCTACAAGGAATTCCTGGTGAATGATCTTCTTGCAGCTCTAATATTCACCTTACAAGCACAGCCCTGGAACATCATGACAAAGGCAGTACATTCCTTGATGGTTGCAGCAGCCATGTAGAGAAGGAAGCCCAAAGTCTCCAGCAAGCTCAATTTCAAAGTCTGAAAAGCCTAGTGAAATATATGCACTGCACAGCATATATAAAATGTCAGGCTAAGAATTTACAGTTAAAAGAAATATTCCTAGAATATATTAACATAAAGTATAAAAGATATCTTCAGAATGCAAAACTCAAATAGCCTTTTAGGCAGACATCACTGAAGGGCAATGAAGCTACATTGCTGTTGATTTTCTTTATTACAGACAGGATTGGTATCATAGCCTAGTTGCTATCATTAAGGTTACCTCAGACTTCCAAGTCTGAGACCCTGTTTTCAGTTCTTCACAACTTTGTGGACTGAAATTTTCCAACCTCAGAAGAAGCATGTGAATAAGATTGATATTCAGGAAGGATTACTGAGAAGGATAAGTGAAAGAAATGGGACTTGAACAAATAAGAGAGAAGAGATGAGGTAGGAGAGAAGTTGAATGAGTCCCAACTGGGGATAATAGGCAGAAAATCTGTGCCCATTAATGTAGCTTGAAATGAAACCCAAGATTGCTCCATCTCACCTTTTTCTTTTTCCTCCTATCAGCACATTGGCTGTTACATCCTCTTACACTGCTTGGACGCAGAAATAGCAACCTACAATTGCTATCAGTTATTCCATCACATCAACACACCGAAGGCTGTACAGTCAATCTTGAGATTCAGCCTTGATGATGATAGACACTGCTGTCAATAAGATGTCCTACAACAGAATTACCATGGTTTTTGTTTATTTAAATTCAAAGTCTATATACGGATACAAAATCACAGAGTGTGTTACAACATCAATACTCTTCCTAAGCGTACTATTCAAGCCTTTAGGAACACCACAGATGAGTTTGCCTCAAAAATGTCATCTTAGGTCCCTTTGCATGTGTAAAGACACATTTTTAATTACAGGCTCAGAAGAGAATTTTTTCTTTCCATGTAATTCCTGCTCCAGCTTCTGCATAGGAGAACAAGATCCAGGGGCACTGAAGAACCATCATTCACTTCTGCCAAAAAGATGATTGTCTTCCCATTAACATACTCATACAAGCAAAGCTTGCACACATGGAAGAGGAAAATGGATGATCTCGGAGCTAATATCAAAGATCCAGAAGCTATTTTTGCCTCTGCCAACAATTTCCAATGGGATACTTTGTAAGTTTTCAAAGCAAACTTTTCTCTTAGATGATTTTAAGACTACCTAAAAGTTTGCCAAGAGACAACATATAAGAAAAACGAAGAGAGTGGTTCCCTCAGGAGAGCTGATCCTAGCTTACTTCCCTTGACTGACAGATTTGTAAGGCCTTTCACATGAGCTCACATGACATCCTGATCTCCAGGTTGCAGAGAGATGGATGTGAAAGGTGGGCCATTCAGTGGGCAAGTAATTGGCTATAAGGTCACACCCAGAGAGTGGTGGACAGTGGCTCTACAACCATGTGGAGGCCGGTGATGAGCGGTGTCCCTCAGGGGTCTGTCTTGGGACCAGTAACAAATACCTTTATCCATGACATAGACAGTGGGATCAGGTGCACTCTCAGCAAGTTTGCAGGTGACACCAAGCTGAGTGGTGTGGTCAATACAAGAGAAGGAAGGGATGCCATCCAAAGGGACCTGGGCATGCTCGAGAAGTGGGTCCATGTAAGCCTAAGGAGGTTCAGCAAGGCCAAGTGCAAGGTGCTGCACCTGGGTCAGGGCAATCCCAGACATGAGCACAGACTGGGAGAAGAACTCATTGAGAGCAGACCTGCAGAGAAGGACTTGAGGGTTCTGGTGGACCAAAAGCTTGGCATGAGCCAGCAGTGTGCCTGCAGCCCAGGCTAATCGCCATCTTTCACTGCCTTTTGGTTAGATATTGCTGACTCAGACTTTTCCTTAGAATATGTGAGTGATAGTACTATTTTCTTTTTTTTTCTTTAAAAAAATAAACAGTGTTTACATTTTCCAAATTATTTTTTGCTGTATTTGTTTTTCCATTAAAATTTTGATACTGTCCACACAGCCTGTTTCTTCATGAAAAATGTGTTTTGTTTTTTTTAATATAAATCCTATCTGCAATTTTCACTCCTGGACATGCAAATATCTGCTTCTTTTTTGTAGTGCAGCTGGACCAGTGAAGTCAGGCAATGTGCAGAAAAGCTGTCAAATACAAGTCATTTCTTCTTTCCTTTGAAAGCAAAGGGTGCCCAACCTGTGCAACTTGCCTGACTCACAGGCCAGTCAGATGTGGTTCCCATGATAACACCTGTATCATTTCATAGAATTACAGAATATTCTGAGTTGGAAGGGACTCATAAGGATCATTGAGTCCAACTCCTGGCATCACACGGGTCTGCCCAAAACTTTGGACCATGTGACTAAGTGCACAGTTAAAACACTTAAACTCCAACAGGCTTGGTGCCATGACTACTTCCCTGGGGAGCCTGTTCCAGTGTGCCACCACCCCCTCAGTGATGAGCCTCTTCCTGATGACTAGCCTAAACCTCCCCTGCCTCAGCTTGACACCATTCCCGCAGGTCCTGTCACTGGTGATAATGGAGAATAGATTGGCGCCTGCCCCTCCACTCCCCCTTGTGAGGAAGCTATAGACCACAATGAGCTTTCCCCTCAGCCTCCTCTTCTCCAGGCTGAACAGGCCTAGTGACCTCAGCTGCTCCTCATGCGTCTTCCCCTCTAGGCGCTTCACCATCTTCATAGCCCTCCTCTGGACACTCTCCAACAGTTCAATGCTCTTTTTGTACTATGATGCCCAGAACTGCACACAGTACTTGAGGTGAGGCCGCACCAGAGCAGAGTAGAGCAGGACAATCCCTTCCCTCAACCGACTAGCGATGCCATGCTTGATGCACCCCAGGATACGGCTGGCCCTCCTGGCTGCCAGGGCACACTGCTGGCTCATATTCAACTTGCTGTCAACCACAACCCCCAGATCCCTCTCTGCGGGGCTGCTCTCCAGCGTCTCGTCACCCAGTCTGTACATATAGCCAGGGTTGCCCTGTCCCAGGTGCAGGACCCGGCACTTGCTCTTGTTAAACTTCATGCGGCTGGTGATCGCCCAGCTCTCCAATCTGTCCAGATCTCTCTGCAAGGCCTTTCCACCCTCAACAGAGTCCACAACTCCTCCAAGTTCAGCGTCATCAGCAAATTTGCTCAAAACTCCTTCTAGTCCTACATCCAAATCATTTATAAAAACATTGAAGAGGACTGGCCCTAAAATGGAGCCTTGGGGGACCCCACTAGTGACCATCCACCATCCTGATGTGGCCCCATTTACTACAACCCTTTGAGCCCTGCCCGTCAGCCAATTGCTCACCCATCGCACAATGTTTTTGTTTAACTGTATGCTGGACATTTTGTCCAGTAGAATCCTATGGGAAACCATGTCAAAAGCTTTGCTGAAGTCCAAAAAGATCACATCAGCTGGTTTCCCTTGGTCGACTAGATGGGTGATCTTATCATAAAAGGAAATCAAATTTGTTAAACAGGACCTACTCCTCATGAACCCATGTTGGCTGGGACCAATGACTACATTGTCCCCCAGGTACACTTCAATAACTTCAAGGATCATCCTCTCCATAATTTTACCAGGCACTGACGTGAGACTGACAGGCCTGTAATTGCTAGGGTCTTCTTCCTTGTCTTTCTTGAAAAGTGCGGAGGCTGGCAACAAATCTGAAAGCCCAACTTTGAACACAGTGAGCAGCAGGCCACCCAAACTCCCTCATTTCCACCTCTCAGAGCTACATCTGTAGCCATAGCAACATTTTGGATAATCACTTGTATGGTCTGGAGGGCGACAATCTTATCTTAGAGTTATAATGGTCTGTTAAATGCCACAAAAATATGAAGCATTGATAATTTTAATCAAAAATCAATTTTAAATAAAATTGGATTTCTAATTTCAATAACAACGGCTATTAAATAATGACTGTTCAATTATAGCTGAATTTCAAACTTAAACCAATCCAGTCAGCACAGCATAAACACCTACAGCTATTCTACACACAAACACTTTACACCAAGGTCAGTTTTGACTCTGAACAATTTCCCTTAAAAAAAAAAAAAGCATTAATTTAAGACTGATACCCACATAAACATACAGAATACTCATCCAGCTGAGTTAAAGAATGATTTCATGGCTCTATCCATATTCTTACAGAAAAGCTTAAAATTTAATAAGTATAAAAATACTGTTTATGCATTTCCCCAGCTGTACTACTATTAAGCATCTATTCAAACCAGAAGACCTTTAAAAATACAGTTTACATCTCACCATGGTTATTTACTTTTTGAATTCCTGCTCTAACGTGATGAAACCAACACAAGGAAGTCACCGTCATTTCACATAATAAAGTTAGTTCCACTTAGTATGACTGCGTATTTTTGTCTGAAGCCACTGAAATAGCAACTTATTTGTGTAAAAGCAACTTTTAAAATAAAGTTATTTTGTCACAGAATCATTGTAGTCTTTCTTAGATGCATTCAAAATCCTCTTCAGCTAACTGCTAAATCTGAGGCTAAAATGGCATGCTCTTTTATACAACATGTCAAAGGTCAATAACAAGCCTGCAGCAAAATCACACACAGATCCTAGAACACCTCACAAAAGCAGAGGTCACTCCTTCTCAGAAGTAGTGAGGCCCTTACCTTCAAAGGCCCTGGCTGCTGCTCCAGAAGGAGCCTTCACTCCTGTACCCAGCCACCTAGACTGGACTTGCAAAGGGGAAAGACCAGACAAAAAGCAGTTTAGTGATCATTCAGCGCAGGGACAGGCAAAAGTAACAGGCAAAAAGCTCATCTGTGTTAAAAAGAAAAAAATGCCAACATCCCAGCAAGGCCATCATTACAACACATAGGACAGGGGGCTCCTGGCTGTGCACCCGGTCACATTTGAGGGAAGGGGAAAGGTATCTGCTTGGAAAGGGGCTTCTCCCTCAGATTGAGACAAGCTGTTTAGTTGCAGTGCAAGCACGTGAAGAAGGGCTTAAACTCTTTTGCCACTGTTGGAGGTTTTCAGCCTCTTGGCGGACAACTTCTACCAGGGTGCATTTCCAAGGGAGGCAGGTAGGAAGGAATTGCAGGAATGCTGATGGCAACTCACCCATGGGACCAGTTCCAGAATGCTCTCTCTCCTGGGCTACCACGGCCCACCTGAGGTTAAAACCGTCTCAACTAAACCCTGCTCTGCCTCCTACCAGGAAAACTTGCTGCAAAATAACAAGGTCACAGGATCATTGCTCAGACATCTGGAAAGGTCAGAATGAAATATTCATGTACAACATGAATTCAGCCCCCTTCATGTTTCACAGAAAAGCCAGATGCAACATATACAAAAAGAGTGCTGAAAAATCAAATTAATAATAAATATATATTACAGTAGCAATGAAGAGGAATTCATTTTTCAAAGGACTGGTAACACAGAGGAGGAAAGAAAGCCCTAAAAGAACAACATATGAGTACATAGCTAGAGACATTCTTTATGAGATTTTATGGCTTCTAGTTACAGTGTTAAATCTCTACACCTACAGTTTGTCATGTCCAGACAACCACATGATGTTTAGTATAATCTTTACCCCTGCTTACCCTGTGTCTTGTGAGATTTTATATCCAAACATGAGCTCCAATTCTGCAACAGCTCTTCCATGCAGAAGCTTTTGGTCCTTCCATGAAGCCAGGGGGCATGACCGTAAGAGCACAAATTTACCCACATACCATTGAACCGCAAAAATGACACTGCACGAACATAGAAAATCTTCCTGGGCTGAGTCACATCCCTGTGTAAACAGCTGCAAGGCTCAGTTCTGTGACTGAGGAGCAAGCACGGGTGTAAGCCAACAGCCTCATATAAAGCCCGTGACTGCTGACCCCATCCATCATTATGACCTTTGAATCCTATCATTATGGGATATTGTAAAACTGGACGCATCCCACAGAACGGGCATGTTCATGCTCCCAGTTGGTCATAAGTGGAAGCCAAAAGCTTCTTTAGCTTCTGAACAGACATCTTGCCCCACACAAAAACCTCTTGCGTGCCCTCATGGGGCACACGAAATACTCCACAGGTGGACAGCAGGGCTGCCTCCCTAGCATATACACACTAGGAAGAAAGGCTGGCAGAGGACCCCAGCCCGACCAGCGGGTCGCTGTACCTTCTGACGAGGCACCTCTCGCCCAAAGGCCAGCACCACCGCAGAGGCTGATGGAAAGCGAACCCTATCCTTCCTTCCTTCCTTCCTCCGCCCTGGTCAGCCCCAACCACTTTCTCCCTCCCTTCTCCGGCAGGCAACCGCTGGGGCCGCAGGGAAACCCCCGCGGGGCAGGAACCGGACGGGGGCCGCTCCCTCCCGGTGCCCCCAGGTAGTGGCGGGCGGCGGGGCCGGGCCAGTCTTACGTACCTGGCGGGGGTACGGCGGGCGGAAACCACAGGTGCTTCTCCCGGCCAGCAGCAGGTCCCGGGGCTGGTCTCACCTGTGGGCGGCCGGAGGAGGGGCGAAGGCCGAGGGCAGGACGCCTCCGGCCGCCGGGAGGAAGCGCGGGGCCGTCCGCCATCGAGAGAGACGGAGCAAGGGAGAGGGAAGAGGGGAGGGAAGGAGGGAGGGGGAAGGGGGGGGGAGAGGGAAGGGGGGGGGAGAGGGAAGGGAAGGGTGGAGGTGGGGGGGGGGGAGAGAGAGGGGAGGGGGGGAGAGAGGGGAGGGGGGGAGGGGGAGAGAGAGAGGGGGAGGAGGAGGCGGAGGCGGGGAGAGAGAGAGAGAGGGGTTGCCCCTAGGGCTCGGCTTGGGGCTCTGAGAGGCATGGCAAAGCCCCGGGGCCTTTCGGTTTCTGTTCCTGCTGAGGGTTGCTGGAGGCAGCAGGAGCTGTGGCTGGGCTTGCTGTGACCCCAGGGTCCCTCAGCGTCCCTACTGCGTGCTCATGGGTCTGGGGGTAACCGAGTATCAGAGTAGTCGGTATCCGAGTTAGTCGGATTTCCAGAGGGGAGAAGGAAAATAAAACCATATGCAGAAGGAAGATATGGAAATTAATCACATTTTACTGCCTCTTTATTATTGGGGGGGGGGGGAGATCAGTTATCAAGTATTTGAGCAGCACCATCTGAGTACTGCAGGGAGCAGTGAACATATTGACAGAGAGCTCAGGGGGGATCGGCCCTGTGTGATTCACTCCAGCGATCTGCGGAGGAAAAGTCAAAAATGCAGCCCCTCGCTGCAAGGCCTGCATGTGCCGAGGGGCTCTGCGCTGTGAGTGTGCAGTGGCAGTGCTCCATCTGTCTGGAGAATAAACAGGAGACATCTGCCCAGAGGAATTTTCCAGTTTGTATACAAAAGACTGACGTTCATCATTTTCACATAGCTTTTTTTCCTAAGTGTATGACACCAGTAACTCCTCTAGGCTACCCAAGTGGATGTAGTCCCAAAGCAGGTAGGATAGGGTACAAAGTACCGTCAGCATCCTAATTAAATACTCTAGGTTGATCTGTCCTACAGTTTCACCTGGATTATGCCATTTTCTAACTGCTCCTTCAGACTGATGCTGGGAAACAGTCATTGCCAACAAGAGGGTGAGGGAGTAGGAAGTAAGCTAAGATAAATCAGTGGAAGGTGAAAAAAAAAAAAAAGGCATGAAAAAAGGCACAAAGACATCACTGAGTCACAAATTGCCGGCTGCTTCCACAATTCCAGGAAAATACTGCTGGATTCCCCTTTTTCCTGGCTTCTGCTGCTGGCTGCTGTCAGAGAGGGGATGCCAGCTCTGACCAGAACAACTGCCTGTACGGCTCTAGCTGCATTGCATGTCCCTTGTGCCATCTTTTCCAAACAAAAAGCAGCTCACTGTGGACTCCCTCCTGCCTCTGACTGATGCAGTTTCTCTTCTGTCTTCTGTCTGTGTGGAGAAGCCTCCTCCTTACTTTATTAGAATTAATAAGTATTTTTGCTAAGTGCACAACTTTGTATTTCTTCCATTAAATTGCATGTCATTTCTTTCTCCAGTCAACAGACTCATACAATTCCTTCCATGGGGTATTCCAGTCCTTTTCTGTTGTAACAGCAGGTCTTAGCTTTATGTCATCAGCAAATTTCATTAGCACACTCATGTTTTTTGTGCCAAGGTCACTAATAAAATTTTAACTAAGATTAGTTCTGAGATCAGTCCCTATGGAACTGCATTAGTAACCGCCTTCCATCCAGAGTTTCCCCTTCAGCACACGCTATTATCCTTACTTTTTATGTCTTACATTCATCCACATCTCTCCATCTTAATTAATATTTTCTCACATGGCATCCTCTCAAATGTTTTATTGAAGTCCAGGTAGATTTGATCTACCATATTTTCATTGTTTGAAAAAATGATTTATCAGAGAAAGATACTGGCTTAGTCTGGTATATTCTATTCTTGGTGAAGTCCTGCTGCATTTTAACTAGTTTTGCATTTACCTCCACATCTTTAATTAGGTTTTCATTCAGCATTTATTTTAAAGCTTTGTGTACTAATGAGGTCAGTTAAAAGAGCCTGTAGTTGCTTGGATCACTCCATTTTCTCACCAAATCCCCACTGAAGTCTCTGGACTTTTCAGAGTCTTTCCTGAGCTGCTGTTGCCACTAGGTCTGACCTGAAATTAAAGCACAGCAGGCCTATGATTGATTTTGGACTTACTCCTCAGGCTGAAAAAGCCAAATGTTGTATTTTTTTACTTCAAAGCCTGCCTCAAAGGTTTCTTCTGAAAAATTGTGCATTCAGATTGCCTAGTTCCCAGATTTACTTCCAATCATGCCTTCATGATTTTATGCATGTAACCTGAATGCTCTGACATTGCCTTGCATGTTTCAAATGCATTGTTTTATATTTGTATTTTTATTATTTTAATATTGTGTCTGCAACCACAAAAGAAAACCTGAAGAACAATGCTTCCAGTTTTCTCTTTATTAACACTTCCACTCAATGGATTTAGAATAAACCTTATTATTTTAAAACAAAATCATTTTGCTTGTGCAATTGCAGACAACTGCCATCTCAAAATGAGATGTAGAAGTGAAGTTCATGGGTGAGAGTTTGTCCTACAGATGAGAGCTATTTTGCTCATGTTAGTCTGGTCTAAAAGAGATCTCTTTCTGTGGACTTTGACACTTTCTTAATCAGCTACCAATCGATATGAGTCTCCAGGCAGCCTTCTTCCAGATGGTAATGACTATGGTGAGGTCCTTGCTGAGACTGACATTTAATTCCTCAGAGCAGTAGTACCAATGGGAGGGGAGGACGGCAAGTCCAAATTTTTGGTTGGTCTACTGTACTTCTACATCCTTCACTGGGCATGACACTCTCCTTGATTGTACCTTAGCCCTTCTGTGTCTTTCTGCATGTTTCAATAAACAGGTTGTTTAGAAAGAACTTTAGATGGACACCTGTCTATCGCCTTAAGCTCAATTTGTAGAGAAGAGGTTATCTAGAAATTTTGAAGAGCGGGAACTTCCAGTAACAGATCTCCTGAGCAGCAAAGTTCAAATCAGAGCAGTGACGACTGCAAGTCATCCATTGTCACTGGAAAACTTTGGTGCTGACTCAGCTGCTCATCATCTCCTGTTGGCTGAATGCCCACATAAGGTGTATACCGCTGGTGTTGTTTTAACTGCACGGGTAGATGATCAATATTCTAGGATCATAGCTAGGATCGAAAGCTAAGTATAGACTAAGTATAAAGCTAAGTATAGACTAAGTATAAAGCTAAGTATGGACTAGAGTTTCAACACAGAAAGCAAGTTTGACTGATAAAATAGTGTAGCAATATCAGGCTATCCGTTTTTACTTGGTAAAAGATGGCCTCAGTTTTTTAGCTCAAAATGCAACAGGTTTGCATCATGGGTGTCTAAGATATGTTTCAGCACTGAGGGAAGCTGACTTTATGGGAACCAGAGAAAAGATCAACAAAAAAAGCAAAGTCATGTTTTCGAGTAATGCTGTGGCATGTTTACTAGGCTAATGCTTACCAGGATAAGCTTATTAAGTTATGTAATCTTTTTTCTTCATAATAAGAGAATATGATATGGGTGAGTGTACCCAATCTGACTCTCAAATGTGTGTATATCCTAGCCTTTCATTTTATATGAACAAGAACAAAATATATGTTATTTGTCATCTATAAATCTGTAATTTATATACAGTTTCACTTAAGGAATGTAATTCACTATTGTTACACTTTGCTTTAAAAAAGTTGCAAATGAGAGCCTTCTAATACAAAAATTACTTAATATGGGTTACCGTGTCCCTTATTATTAGGTATGTATTATGATGTATATTGTATCAGTTACCACAATGAATGTAACATATATACACAAATCCAGTATTCAGCAGTGTTCTCTGAATGCATCTGTAATTTCTAAAATGGCAGTGAAGTACTACGGTATGGGTAATAAAGCAAAAACATAATTTAAAACGCGAGAAGAAATTCCTGTTGTACCACTTAGAGTAAGAATAATATACAAGTCAGTAAAAAAGAACTGCTTGTTTACTGTTTTTTTTTCTTTAATACCTCCCCCCCTTCATGCAGCTTGCAGAGCCTTCCATTGCTGCAGAACAGAACAGAATGAAGAAAGCTGTGATTTGAAAGCAAGATTTAAGTGACTGAAGAAATATCTGAATTTTGTTTTTCCTCTCCATTTCCTTTCACACATGTTTATGAACTCACAGTTGGATTTCCTCAAACAGGAAATTCCACAGTAATTACCGTTAGTGTGCTATGGTAATAGCAGTCCAGTGAATCCACAGGCTCTTTTCAGAGTCACTCCCTTTTAAAGGAAATAAATGCTGATATGGGCCAAATCCTCTGTTGCTGGGTTAATGTTACCACATTAAGCAGCAAAAGCTTTTACTCTGGCAAATAGCGTGCGTGCTTTTTTGAAACAAGTTAATTATGATGCATAGATTAACTGAAAGAGTAGTACTTTATGACCCACAAGTACTGCTAGAGCACTGCTGTACAAATATATTTGTTGCTTTAGAAGATAATGTAAATGGAAGCCGAGGTGATCTGGGCTGGTAATTCCTGGAGGGCAGAGATAAATGAGGATTGAATGAGAAAGATTATAGGTATGGATTTTTCGGAGAGATATGTTCTGCAACCAAAGAATTCAGTAAGAAGCACATTGGTCCACCTCTCAGTGTGTACCACGTGTTCAAAAAGTTGCACGCTTCTCAGTGGGAAAACATGACAAAATCTGTCCCTTGTGAAGACATAAAAGATCTGGTCTTCAACCAAAGAGAGAGATTTAAATCCCTTTCCAAGTTTTTTAACAACTAATGAATAATCTTGGAACCAAGTTCTTTTTATCAATTTCTTCAGCTTTTGTCCAGAAGCCTATTCATGAGTCTTTCTACCTCATATTTAACACCTTCCTAAATTATGCATTAGGTGATGACTTACACTTTGCTTTTTGACATGCATTCATTAATCGGAATTTGTCCCAAAGTTATGGACCATAAAGAGCTGGTTTGTGTCAGGTCATTGTCCTGGTTCCAGTTAGGACAGAGTTAATTTTCCCTCATAGTAGCTGGTAGGGTGCTATGTTTTGGATTAGGGTGAGAAGAGCGCTGATAACATGCTGATGTTTTAATTGTTGCAGAGCAGTGTTTACACCAGGCCAAGGACTTTTCGGCTTCTCGCTCTGTCCTGCCAGCGAGCAGGCTGGGGGTGCAGCAGGAGCTGGGAGGGGACAGACCCAGGACAGCTGACCCAAACTGGCCAAAGGGGTATTCCATACCATCTGACGTCATGCTAAACAATATATAGGGGTGGCTGGCCGGGGTGGGGGGCTGGCTGCTCGGGGATAGGCTGGGCATCGGTCAGCGGGTGGTGAGCAATTGCATTGTGTATCACTTGTTTTCTTACACATTATTATTATTAATACTATTATCATTATCACTATTATTATTATTATTGTTATTATTATATTCCTGTCTTAATAAACTGTCTTTATCTCAACTCACCGGCTTCACTTTCCCGTTTCTCTCCCCCATCCCAGAGAGGGAGGGGGGAGGGTGAGCGAACGGCTGTGTGGTGTTTAGCTGCCAGCCGGGTTAAACCACAACAGTCATGAACAGCTTGGATCTGAATTTCTACCAAAAGCTTTGTATCAGTTTTCATCAAGAGTTTCATCTCGCACAAATTAGATGTGCAACTGTGGGATGAGTCTCTGTATAGAAGGACATTATCATCAGAACAGGATTTAGATAAGAGTTCTTCCCAAAACAGTTTCCAATGCAAATAAAACAGCAAACTAGAATCAGCACATATGGCAGTAGATTTTTATTAATTGGTTAACAATTCCAATAACATAGATGCCTACATCATCAAAGTTATGTAAACAGAGCTCAATCACCATATGGAACTAGACCAAGACGCTAATGGGCAACAAAGCAAGGCGATCCTATTCATGTTCCATATGGCTTCTGTTGACTTCTATCTATTATACTGAAACTTTTATGTAGGCTATTATGGAGTATCATCTTTTGCTTTTTAAAATGGCCAAATGAAATTAGGAATCGAAGTGTACTCTCAGTGGAACAAAAATTCGAAAGGAATGTAAAAAGAACTTAAATTGGAATTTATATATATATTTTATATATATATATCAGTGTTGTGCTTGCTTGAACCCTACTATTTTTTCTCCTATTTGATGAAGATGGTGGGTAAACTGAATCTTACTCCATTTCCAGGACAGTCCTGTTAAAGAGCCCTTTCATCAGCTAAACTAAGAAAAGAGGTCCTTTTGTTATAGCAGGACTATTGCGGTAACAAGCCTTAGGAGAGAAACACAAAGGCTACAGCAGCAAATACAAGCAAAGGTATCTATTTACACATTCCTTTATCTGCACCATTCCAAGTGCATAGTACAACATGGATTATTTTCCTCTCTGGCGAGACAAATGGACATAGATTCTTATTCCACAGTCAGAAGGATAGAAAGACATAGACACTTTGAGGAATTCAGTTGTGAGGAACAAATCACTGTTCTGCAAAGCCCGATGCTTTTCCTGCTTTCAGTGTGAACTTATATATCATTTGGAGCTAATAATTAACAGATTGGATTTTTCAGACAGATGTGTTAAGTACACCTTTTGAAAATCAAATGGTCCTTGCAGAGTGAATTGCAAATGCAATGTGCTTTCCCAAGTGACACAGGGGTACAATCAGAGCACAGTGGCTTTCAGATCCTAGTCTCAGTGAGTAGGGGGAAGAGATGAGGAGAAAGCACAAAGAAGAGCCTTCCATCTACTGGAAGCTTTATTTTTAACAGCTGATTCACAACTGTGCAATCTTAACGGTGAGTTTCATCTGATAATCACTACTTGCAGAGCCCCATGCTACTGTATATCACAGCATCTAGCTGCAGATTGGGATGCTGCACTGATACAGGGTCCAGCCTCAAAGCACTTTCTCTCCTCCAGCATGCTCAAAACTCTTATTAAGCAGTCAGTGTGCAAGATAAAATTATTTCAGAAATGAGGTTGGGGGAGCATGGTGTTGCCTTTATTTTTCTTCCTTAATAGGACGGTAACTTGAATAACGATACCTGTTTGAACTTTGGGCCCCACATGTAATTCATTTTGACTCAAATCTGGTGCCTCTCTTATGGCCAAGTCAAGCGGGTAGCGTTGCTTGTTTCCTCAGAGATCTTGTAAATCTGAAGCATGTACCTGCAAAGGATGAGCTCCACCTGGCTATGCACAAAGAAGAAAATTGGTCTACACCATAAAGCATGCATCACTGGTCTTTTTCATGTCTCCCATCAATGATAGTCTTCTGAATAAAAGACAGCAGAAGACTTGCATGCTTCATTCCCCTGACCAGATTTATATACCGCAGCAGCACCCTAGCAGGTGCTGAGGTTTGAAGTCTCCCGTTTGCATTTTTTTTTTGTCCATGAGCAAAAGCAGCTGGTGAACTATAGGGAAATTGCAAACTTTTAAAGAAAGGGCTTAATCCACCATCTGAAGTTCACAGAAGCATTAAGTCATTATTCAAATGAAAAGCTGCTTTTACCTATTAACATATTTTCATCAACAACAAAAAAGCAAGATGCTGATATGAGGGGAGATATGTGTATTCTTATTTATATGGTAATTGAATGGTCAGGGAATTTGCCTGTTATTTTCCTAAGACATGGCATGTGTCAATTAAAACTATGTTGCGCTACTGTTCTAATGGAACCTGGCACCATTAAGAAATCTTTTCTTCTTCATAAGATGTGATGGGGAGAGAAGCACTGAAAGTCAACCAATTTACGCAACCTACTTTGTAATATGATTGCTGGCTTTTGCCTTTCTACAGACAAAGCAAAATTAATAATTCTTCTCTGTAACAAGTGACAAGAAAATTATTTCTGTCTATCAAGCACATCCTAAGTAAGAGTAAGAATATTGTTTCCCCTCCCATAAACTTGCATATTTAGAGTGTTCTTAGTAAAATCTGGGGCGTTATAATTCAATGGCTCATATTCTTTGTCAATCAGGCTTCTTTCAAGAGTGAAAACATTTTAAAAAGCCAGCATACAACTGCAATTCCCTTTCGTCGAATCAGCACATGCTGTAAATCATGGTGCAAAAAACTCGGGCTTCATTTCAATGGGCAGAGTTCCACTGAAGCTGATGGTGCTGTGTTTGGGCTGAACTGGGTCCAAAATGTCCAGCAAACTTCCCTGCAAATGCATCATTAACAGCAATAATGGTCAGTGCTGAAGAGACACCCTGAGAACACATACCTTGTTCTTGTAAAAGAATCGTTTTAATACCCTAGTTTCATCACTCAGGCTGGAGCTACTGCTTAGTATTCAAGCTGGGAGATCCATTCATCA
The DNA here is from genome assembly GCF_964211835.1 of Anser anser. NCBI lineage: Eukaryota > Metazoa > Chordata > Aves > Anseriformes > Anatidae > Anser > Anser anser. Next base: position 74,160,386 of record NC_139720.1, read on the forward strand.
CTGTTTTATGCCTACCTGGATTTCTATTCATGCAAATTCTCCAGGGCCTCACCAAAAATAAAACAAAAAGACAAATCACTGTCCAGTGACGTAGGATTATTAGCATTTTTTGCTGAACATGCTTACACGTATGGCACTAGTTTTCTGACCTACGCAGCCTTAGCCTGAAAAGAGAGGAGTTGAGGTGCAGAAAGGAAAACTATAGTCCTCTCATGAATTTCACAGGTCAAAACCATCACTTAGAAGGGGTTTGATGGGGGAGTTGTAGAAAAAACACAAACAACTCTGAAGAAATTACTAGAAGGTGAATTGCCTAAATTTCAAGGTATGGTGCCGAGGCATCAAATATAATACAAAAGGAAAAAGCTCAGATTCACAAGCTGCCTGATGCCCCTAAACTCCACTCTTCATGAGTTTCCATCAGAGCACAATGGGGATTTCACTCACAGAGATTCAACAAAGAATGTTCAATTATTATTATATTTTATTAAAAACAAACTTGTTCATAAGACAGGAAGTATTCATAAACCAATGGAATATATGTACTTACAGCTAAATAGTGTGTGTGTTGGCCAAAGCAGTTGCAGACTGCTTTGTAACTTTTGTATTTTGTAACTGTGGAACTGAGATAATGGGGAACTTGAGTGTGTGACTCATAAGCAGTTTGACTAGCATCCAACAGTGCCAGAAAAAAGGACCAAGGAAAAGCTATGCTGGACACTGTGTCTCTGTAGGATGAGCAGACACAGAGGAGGAAGTCTCCCAGTGTATTTGTGGATTGATTTAAAGCACCAGAGTGTTTAAATAACTCTGGTCTTAGCTGAATGTGTGATGAATGGGGTTCGTGTAGTATTTTGCATATGGATGAGGTAAGCAGCCACTTAATAATTGCATGTAGTTGCTGGTACTACTACTATTACTAGTACTATTTGTAGTTACAATAGCAAGTACATGCCCTAGCTAAATTCAAAAGCTTATGGTGTTTTATACTTTATATATACCTAACTAGCAAAATTGTGTCCCCAGAAAATGACACCTAACATCTTGACAACACCAGAAAAATGCAAGGCTTTAGTTATATTGATATACCTACTGTTGTGCAACTATTTCTAGAAGTGGATGCTGATACAAATAGGAATAAGGTGTTCTTCCCAGACACTGCCATTTTCATCACAGAAAGACCAGGATTTCCACAAAAATATTTAGGGTTGTTAAAAAGATATGATCAAATAGAGCCTTAGACCAGATTCATGTATTGTCCTTGTACATATTCAAGAACCCTACAGGCAGTCATATGTACCAAAAGGAGAAAGTTCAGATTTAAGCAAGATGAGATAAAAATCAAACACAATAAGGAAGAAATGTTGCACACATTCACACTGGGAGTGGAGATTTTCCAAAGTACAGGATTGAAAATTTTATAACATGTAAATGTTTAAATTGCAATTTGTCAAAGGGCAAATGAGCATCATGCATTATTCTTGGAAACATTAATTTCAAGTTGCACAGTATTACAGAATGATCCCACTTTCAAAAGTCAGAGTTTTTAATAATAATTAAAAAAAAAAAAAAATGAAAGGCATTTCATTGCATCCATTTAATCATAGTCTGAAGATACCAGTCTGGGAAAAAAAAAATAAGGAAAAGCCAAATGTAAGAGAAAAATCTGAGTTTAAAATGAGGAAAAAGGAATAAAATATGAGTTAAAAAAATAATCATGAAAAAATAGGAAATGGTAGCTGGGGGGATGCAGTTTTCCCTCCCTTTAAGCTATGAAGACAAATACATTTGTTATATGCCCCTTCAGACAGGTAGAGGCCATGTGCAAAGACAAGGCTGGGACTCAGTGCAGAGCTGATTAACTGGAAAGAAACTGCTGAGGGTAAACACTCACGAATGCCTGCAAGTGGAGCAATGAGGCTGCAGGAATCCAGTGGTTAGAGACTGTGGGCTCTGCTGAAGCTTTCTATGGCAGAGAATGATTTTTATGACCAAAGACCTTAGGGGGAGGAAGGATCTTCTGGACCAGAACAATGACTGCTGCTACAAAGCCTGTCAGAGTAGTATTGTTTCGTGGAAGAACTCTACAACTCAAAGCAAATGAGTTATAAAGTAGGTATGGGGTTTATTTCGGCACCGGGCGCATGTGCGATAGCTCCCAAAGGCACGTGCACCCTAACGAGGCAACTTGCTTTGGTTATATGCAGTAAAGAGTTACATATGCATGAAGTTTCCCAATACGCCTATACATATTCATAACATATCCCCGCTTTGTATTAAAATTAGCTCCAAGAAGTCATTTCCATAAACTCCTCCCATCTGCGCCTGTGCAGTGCCTTCTGGTGGTGGTCGTCGGGATGAATGTTGATAACTCTTTTCATCATCACTAGTTGACCCCCTGCCTTTGTACAGACTCAGCTGCTCCTTGGCTCTCATCCAAACCACAAGGTCGGTCTCAGCTGGTTTTTGAGACAGGTTCCCTGTTTTTGTCAGGAAACATCCTCTGTGAGGATGTTCGAGATGTTTCGAGACTCCTTGTTTCGGTTAATTTGCACAGTAGTAAGCAAAGACGCTCAGCAATATCTATTTGAATGCGATTAAGCGAGCCCCCATTCTTCCATTCCTGGCTTTAATAATTACGATTGTTTTATTTAGAAATCATTAATGCGATTAAGCAAGCCCCCATTCTTCTATCCCTGGCTTCAGTATGGGGGTAACACTTTATTCATAGAAAAGTTTGAAAAATCAGGGGAGAATGGCTGGGAGACAGAGAAGACAAAACAATGCTATATAAGGACTGAATGTTGGAAACAAGGAGTTTATAATTTATTTCACAGACCTTTACATTTTTCATGCGTATTTTCTCTTTAAGCCCTTGCCTGCACTCCCAGAAATCTTTCAAGACAGTAGAAAATAAAACCTACCCCATTTTCCCACCTCACTGTAAGGAATAGTCCAGCAATTCGTGCCACTAAGGGGTGTGAAGGGTTAACATTGAGGCCTGGGTTTAGGCGAGAAGAGAACAAAGGGATTTCTTCAGAGAAAAACTGCTGACTTTGCACAGACGTGCAGTAACTTCTGACAGCCGGCCAAGAGACCACTAGATAAGGAGGAAGAATATGAGCCTCCCTGTCCGAGCGGCCCCCGAGAAACTAACAGAGACTGATAAGCAGGCGCACCTGGGAGGACTTCGGATTCGGGAAACCAATTATAATAACCCTGCCTCTTCTAGAAGTAGTAATGAATATGTATTAGCCTAGGAGCATAAAAACCAGCCGCCTTACGTAACAGGTGTGCGTCCTGGTGGAGCAGAGACTCCCGGCGCACCCAGCGCTGTTTCCTTGCCTCTATTCATTTAATAAATTGTAAACTTTGATTGTAATCCTATTTGGGACTCAGTCATTTATAACAACTGGGGGCTCGTCCGGGATGGTCTTGGTTCCTGAATTCTGACTTGATCTAGGAGGGGCGCCCCCACCATTTGGTGGCTCCTGTTCGAGTCAGGTCGGGGCTAATGCCATCTTGAACCTGAATAAGGGCAAGCAAAGATTTAGATTTTTTTATGAGCTCCCTTTGCCGGCTGCAGCACTATATTTTGCCCATAATTCTGCGCGCGAAGATCCGAACGAAGATGACGGAGTCGTAAGTATTTAAGGCGTATACCGTTCGGTTGGGTGGGATTCGGTTGCCTCTGTGTGTGAGAGTGTGACTGAGACGGAACATAGTTCCGAAGCGATTGTGGAGGTCTTCTAACCGCGGTTCCAATCTCCCACGAAGGACTTGGCCGGTGAAGGACCGAAGCGATTCCTATAGGATTCGTGGGTGGGTGATAGGTCCTAAACCCCCTGCAAGACACTCTCAGTAAGGCAACCAATGGCTGTAGGAATTGCCACAGTAAAATTCCTAGATGGGTCAGACAAAATTGAAGACCCGGGACCAGAGAAAAGGGAGCAAATTACCAGACATACCACCAGAAAGTCCATTAGGGATAATGATTAGAAATTGGAACGATAGGGGCCCCAGAAAAGGGAAAAAGTAAATTAAAAATGGTTCAGTATTGTATGACAGAATGGCCAAAGGAGCCTTTAAGACCACATGTCTTTTGGCCCGTTTTCGGATCCTTTGAAGACTGGGTTTGCCAGGCCTTAAATATACATGTTAATTCAAAGGAACCTTTTAGCCAGGAGGAAAGTGATTATGCAGGATTATGGATCAGGATCTCACGTCCTTTTCCAGCCTCAATATTTACATTAAAAGCAGACGAGAAGTTTGACGAAGAAGAGAACAAAAAAATAAAAAATAAAAAAAAAAAGGAAAAAGAAAAAGATGATGAATGGGAGTCATTGGATAACCTACCACCTCTATATCCTAACAATCCACCCCCCGTGGTGCATCTTGTAATCCTATTTTGTTCTTAAATGTTTTGACTGTGTCAAGGAGGAAGGTGGGAGCATTATCTAAGTAACAGTTTAGAAGATTGGGTATATTCGCGGTGGTGTTTGGTCAGTTTCCCAAGTATCGGGGGAGAGGGGCTGACTGATTATCAAAGTGGTAGAACGGAGAGTCACTTCTTTGGTGGTTCAGGCCTGAGCCCTGGGAATTCAGCCCTGAACCCTGGGAGGGGGAGAGCGAATTTATTTAGGCCTCAATACCTTTTTAAACCCCCATCTTGACGGATACACAGGAGTGATTCCTTGTTTTGTGTAGGCTTACTAACAAAGTGCATGAGAAAAATTAGCATTTGGCTTGAAATTCGGTCTTATTGAAATGTAAATTTTGTGGGAAAGGTGTTATTGTTTGTCTAGAAGACAGAAGGCTGAGTGCTTCAGGTATTTTTCCGAAGTCCTGCGGATTTATGATTGGAATGGGGCTCATTAATAATCTGAAATAGTAAAGTTTGTATGTGGAAAGAAGAGTTTAATCCCAGAGAATTGGGACATTTGGGAAGAAGATTAGGAAAAGATAGTAAAAACCTGCAATAAGAAGGTTTGCGTGGAAATTGAAACAAGGGACAGTAACTAATATAAATAAATAAAAGGGAATGGGAAATCAAGGAAAAGGGGAAAATCCAAAAAAAAAGACGTCAAAAAAAAAAAAGCCTCCTTGGGTGCATATTGGCACATTGGAAGGATATTGTTAGAAATGGGGGCACAGAAAGCAAGAGGACTTTCACTAAGTATTGCAATCAATGGTGGCCACTATATAAACTAAATGGCCACTTTATGGATCAATCGACTATAACAGTGTCTTGCAATTAATGTTTTTGAGGAGAGAAGGAAAATAGGATGAAATGTTGTATAGTGATATGTTGTTTCAGCATGTTGGAGGGAAAAGGTTTGGAATTAAGTTGGCCCCTGACTGAGCCTTTGGTGTTGGCATTAGAAAAGTACGGGCTGGAGAAAGATAAAGGAAGTGTTAAAAGGATTGTTGAAGGTGTTAAAGGTTGTGTGGCATGTAGTATTTAACAGAGCTGTTTGAAGTTGAATGAGCAGGGAAAGAGGATGTAGGAATGTTAATAGTTCCGTCTCAACCCGAGGCTGAGATCTCTAAATCGCGGGTGTGAGCCCTCTGGGGCAGGGGGACCGTGATCGGTCCGAGAGAGTTGTCGTGGAAACAGAAAAGCAGCTAACTCTTGAAACAACCTGAGTTCCTGTGTGAGCTCAGATTGCCAATGGGACCGCTCAGGGAACTTTCAAAGATTGCATTCCCCTGACCGACCCCCTCACTGAGACCCTAATCACCCCGGAAATTATGTAAATACTAAAATCTGGTTAAATTGGCTATTGGGAATTGAGAATCTGTTCCAACAAGGTCCAAAAGAAACCCCTATGGAATTTATGGAATTTTTGAATTTCTGGACCAACTTTGAAATGCAATGAGAAAAAAAAAAATGGACCTGGCTTAAAAAAAAAAAAAAAAAAAAAAGAGAGAGAGAGGCAACTGGCTAGCCTCTTTCCAGGGCAATCAGCCCCTGATATCAGAAAGAAATTGTCTTAGGCTGCAGGACAAACTTACAACAGTCAGGAATGATGGGCACCTGGGGCATCTACCCTAGCAGGTCCACTAGTTGAAATAAAGCTAGAAAACGAAGACAGAGGCTTGAATTTTTTGTTGGTTATGGGAGCTTCTTTCTCTGTGTTAATTAGGCTGTAAATGTAATAGGAGCAACATATTCAGTGTTAAATAGTTTAAAAGGACGATTAGGAACTAAGACAACTACAATAATTGGAGCCACAGGGAAAGAGGAGGAATGGTCATTCTTACAACCCCTTGATTTGCGTTTTGGGGGTAAGGAACTAACCCATGAATTTTAGTATGTACCAGAATGCCCGATTCCACTCTTGGGACGGGATCTATTAGCCAAATTAGATGCAACAATAACCTTTGAGGATGGAGAATTAATAATGAAGGTACCTGAGTCCAAAGTAGGCCAAATCCTAATGATCAAAGATAAACCCTTTGTTAATATTCCAAGAGAAGTAGAAAACGCAGTTATAGAAACAGTACGGGAAACAGATGTACCAGGGAAGTCGAAACTGGCACAACTGGTAAAGGTGGAATTAAAGGAAGGAGCCAAACCTGTTTGAATCAAACAATATCCACTTAAGATAGAAGCTAGGCACGGGAATGGTGAAAATTATTGACAAATTTCTCAAATATCAGATTCTGGAAGAATGTAAATCGGAATACAATACTCCAATTTTTCCAGTAAAGAAGCCGAATGGCGAGTATAGATTTGTACAAGATCTTAGAGCAATAAATGAAATAACAAAGGATATTCACCTGGTAGTAGCTAATCCTTACACATTGTTAACATCTGTGAAAGGGAAATATAAATGGTTTACCGTGATAGATTTAAAGGATGCCTTCTTTTGCATACCTCTTGATAAAGATAGTAGAAAATTATTTGCCTTCAAATGGGAAAACATATTGAAGTTTTTGGACCACATATGGTAACAACCGTTTTGGAACAAAAGGGGGGGGGGGGCAATGGTTATCACCCAGCCGGATGACGAAATATCAGGCAATCCTAACTGAACAAGATGACATAACCTTGAAAACGACTAACCTGTTATATCCAGCAGTATTTCTAGGAACTGTTCCAGAAGAAGGACCGTTGGAACACAATTGTGTGGAAATAATCGAACATACGCCAGCCACAAAGATTTGAAGGATGTACCCCTTGAAAGGTATTCAGTGGGAATACCACACTCCGTGGCACCCACAAAGCTCAGGGAAAGTAGAAAGGATGAATCAAACAATAAAACAACAATTGGCTAAGTTAATGATCGAGACACAGCTGCCCTGGACGAAATGCTTACCATTGGCACTTTTAAACATAAGAACTAAACCACACAGTGAGACTGGATTATCATCATATGAAATGTTATATGGTATGCCTTATTCTCAAGGGATGCCCCTAGGGAACAATGTAGTTGAGGATCATAGTATCCAGAAATACATAATTACCATTGGAAGGAGATTACAGGAGATAAGAGAAATTGGGATGATGACTCAGACACCACCTTTAGGATTTGCTATTCATAAAATACAACCAGGAGACAAGGTCTTAATAAAAACCTGGAGAGAAGAATCATTGAACCCCCGATGGGAGGGACTGTACCTTGTTTTACTTACTACTGAAACAGCTGTGAGAACAGCAGAAAGGGGTTGGACCCACACATCCAGAATAAAAGGACCAATAACTACCGAAGCCTGGAGGGTTGAGTCCACTCCTGGGGAACTGAAACTGAGACTAAAGAGGAACTGATATCCCAGCAATGAAGTTCTGCATGAATTAAGGGCACTGGATAAAGAGGACAAGGCTGAAGGGAGGAAAGGGAGAAGGCAAGACCGGGGTAGGACCCTCCACTGCGGCGTGTATGGTCTACCGAGGGAGGCAACCCCTATGGGTATTGGCCGCCGAGTGAGAGTGCCTCGACCGGACTTCTCCCGCGCCAAGATCAGTTTGTCCTGAGAAAAATAACATGAGAACATTTTAAACCCATAATAAAATTGTGATTAGTTTTTCCAGGAGCTGGATCACCCTGAAGGGCTGAATGGTAACACAAGCTCTGAAAGCGGGCCCAACCCCATGATTGAAGGCGCTTCCCACACTCTCAAGATTGGACGGCGAAAAAGGCTTATAATATGACAGGTCGCCAAAGAGAACTGAATTGTGACTGTAAGTGGAAACCCAACGTGGGAGCTTGGAAGCGTGCATATACGAGTACAAACGGGGCAGACATTGTAACAGGACCACTCGGTAACAAGGACACTCTGTATTATCACGCCCTAAAGGGTAAAGAGGGATGGGATGGTCATTTTCCAAACGGGACGTGGGCCCTAAAGGGACATTATTGGGTGTGTGGCAAACATGCTTACAAGAGGCTACCCGGAAACTGGTCAGGAATATGCTATGTGGGGTACATAAGACCCTTGTTCTTTTTATTGTCACAAACACAAGGAAATCATTTAGGAATAAGATTATATGATGACCTGAACAGAGTAAAACGATCTATTGATACTTCCTTATCCGGGGATAGTGCCCAAAAATGGGGAAAGGATGAATGGCCTCCTGAAAGAATCATACAGCATTATGGGCCAGCTACTTGGAACCCGAATGAGTTGGTATCAGGAGCCCGAGAACCTATTTATAATTTGAACCGAATAATTAGGTCGCAAGCTATCCTCGAAGTTGTAACCAATCAAACAGCGACGACCTTGGATCTTCTGGCTGATCAATCCACTCAGATGAGGAATGCTATCTTTCAACGTAGAATGGTCTTAGACTATTTACTAGCAGAAGAAGGGGGAGTGTGTGGAAAACTGAACGATTCTAATTGTTGTTTACAAATTGATGATAATGGAAAAGTGGTTAAGCAGATAACAAAAGAAATTAAAAAGCTAGCCCACGTCCCAGTACAAACTTGGAAGGGTATGGATTGGGATTTCTTTTCATGGTTGCCCGGTGGACCATGGGTTAAAAGGATGCTATTTTTATTTTTATGTGGTGCAATGACATTATTGTTTATACCTTGTATGATACCTTGCTTTACGTTGTTGATATGGCGGATAATATATAGCACCCAATTTGTGATGACTTTGGGAGAGAAAAGGAGATGTGTCGATAATGATGCTTAAGAAATGGACACCCCGAGAACTGACTGATGAAATCCAACTGCTACTAACAAAGGTTGAAGAAGAGACACGAATTGATGATATTAAAAAAAAAAAGGGAGGAATTGTAAGGAATAGTCCAGCAATTCGTGCCACTAAGGGGTGTGAAGGGTTAACATTGAGGCCTGGGTTTAGGCGAGAAGAGAACAAAGGGATTTCTTCAGAGAAAAACTGCTGACTTTGCACGGACGTGCAGTAACTTCTGACAGCCGGCCAAGAGACCACTAGATAAGGAGGAAGAATATGAGCCTCCCTGTCCGAGCGGCCCCCGAGAAACTAACAGAGACTGATAAGCAGGCGCACCTGGGAGGACTTCGGATTCGGGAAACCAATTATAATAACCCTGCCTCTTCTAGAAGTAGTAATGAATATGTATTAGCCTAGGAGCATAAAAACCAGCCGCCTTACGTAACAGGTGTGCGTCCTGGTGGAGCAGAGACTCCCGGCGCACCCAGCGCTGTTTCCTTGCCTCTATTCATTTAATAAATTGTAAACTTTGATTGTAATCCTATTTGGGACTCAGTCATTTATAACATCACCCATGTAAAAGAGAATTTTTTGGCCCTTCTGTTAGCATTCCAGGCTTTCCTAAGGACTTATTTTTTTCATTCATCATGCACGCTATTCTGCCTGACTCATGTTCGCTTACACGTCTCATTGCACTGCACACCTTCCAGGACACAGAGGTTTCCAGAGTGACGATGCATATTTCAAGGGTGACAAAAGAAGTCATTAACTTGAATAATGCTCCAAACCTTGTGCTGAATATTCCCAAACATGTCAGTACTTGGCAGATAATTATTCTTCTTGACAGTCTTTTATTAAGGATACACCAAGTGAAGATTATTCAGAAGAGGCCATAAATGCAAACTGAGTTGTGTTTGAAAACCAGCAAAGAGGAGGCAGCTTGATAACATATAATCTGGAGCTTCTGTAGTTATAAGGCCCTGTGGATCTTTTTTTTTTTTTGAATCCTTGGCCCCATTATAAATTCCACAAACACTATTCTGCTCCTGGATGTTAACATGCTGAGTGTAGCAGGGAAACAGTTCATAGAAGCCCCTGCAGAGAGGGCAATAATATTACAAGCATCTGTTGTATTTTCAGAAGCATTACACTGCCTTGTCTCTTAGGGCTTATTATTATGAACAACCACTGCATGTGAAAAAGCCAAAAGCCAATGGAAATAAAGCAGGAAAAACTAAAAGGAAAGGTGCATAGTTATTAGAAATTATCTGAAAGTTACTGTGGTCATATAGAAACTTCCTTCAGAAAGTCCCAAATCTACCAGGGAAATTCTACACACTCTACAGGTGCTACTACTTGACCTCTGGGCTTTTATTTCTTTATACACACTGTAGGACTGCAAGCCTTGGACTGCACGCTGCAGGGACTTTCACAAATGCAGAACAGAAGTGAAGCAGGTCCCCAAGAACTTGCAGTCTAAGAAACCAACAAAAATCAGGCAGCAAGGCAGAGGCAGCAACAAGCTAGACTATCTTCCTAGGAGGTCTTCCTGAGAGCACAGGCCAAGCACTATCTCCTAGCTCACTCTACTGAAAATTCCCAAACCAATACAATTAAGAGCAAATGATTTAAAGATACCTTGTCGCCTAAAAGAAGCCTCATCTATGTATCATAGTAATATTCCTTATCCTGTCTGTGTGCCTGTGTTTTGGTGCATGATAACAGTTTATTTGTTGAATTTGATTCTAGCAATAAAGATATCTGGAGTTCCCAGCGATACCAGGTAACAACAAATAGCCTTCCAGGTAGTTGAATTGGATGTCTGATGAAGATCTTTGCACAGAAAAGAAAGGATTTTGCTGATCTGTTAACTGCGATTAGTGGTAGTTTTAGAAGCCCTTGTACAGTATCTTTGGAAGCTGTAAGCTAGATAAATTTCTCAGTACCCAGGAAAAAAAAAAAAAAAAAAAAAAAAAAGAAAGGCCAAAACAGAAAACAAAACTCCAAACTTGTGCAAATAAATGTTTCACTTTGCACTAAAATCTCTAAGCCTACACATATGATCAAACATTGTATGGTGAATTTCAATTAAATTTTCATTCAAGGTTTGCCTCATAATGCTTTGATATTTTGTGTTGTGTTACTTTACATTTGATCAGTTCTTGCCAAAGAGAAAGGGAATTTTTGGGCACAGTTTATAGTTAGTACATTTCTTTGTAAACCCATCAATCAGCATCTATTGTGTCGGTTGCCAAATGGGTATTACTGCTAAAGAATATAAGCACATCAAGTCCTCTGCTTGGAAAGTTCATTAAATCTGTGATGATCAAAAGCCTCCAAAGCAGACCTTTATGTTGCACTGCAGCAGCAACTGCCCATGAGTTTCACCAAGAGAACAGAATTGATACCTCTGCTATCTTGCCATCTCAGACTGCCAAAGGGCCAGCACTATATACTTCCATGCCAAGAGCCTGAAACCTTTATAGAAGTAACTGGTGGCTTGCCAGCTGAAAGCTTAGGTCAAAATCAATGGCACTGTCTGCTTCCTAGGAACTGCTGCTATCCATTGCTGTAAATTATGATCGGTCACCTTGAGAAAAGCACTGAAACTTCAAGAACAGACCAAAAGCCTATTCAAGTCGCTCATCATCAATTATATTTAGACAAAACAGGAAAAAAAAAACTGTACTGAGTTCACCTATCTTTCAAGTAATTTAGGTAACTACGAGCAGAAATGGGCCTGTAATTATTTAATGCTGAAGTGCATCCATCCTTCATACGTTACATAGATTCTAGTGAAATACTAGTATTGTCCCATTCATTTTTGTTAAAGCTTTGTTACTCATTAATACTTTAAAAGGACAAGACGTCATGTTTTTGAATCTCTTTTTCCATGGTTAAGATGAAATGTGATTTGTTGTGGACTCCATCGCTTGTGGGAAAGAGAACACAGGGCTAGAAATAAGTATTAGGCAGGATAAGAGTGTGCTATCATTTTCATACTATCATTTTCATTCAGCTCTGCTATTTTTTGGCAATATTTGGGCATAGCTGAAACAACTTGTTCCAGGATGTAAAACATTAATCTCTGTTCACATATTGCTGTCCCAGGGAAATTTGTTTTGCAAAGTGATCTTTAAAAACAGTAAAATGAGCACCATGAATGACAGCATTATTCTGAAACCTATTTAAGAAAAGCAAATTTCTTTGCTGGAAACTCGTACTGAATCATTACCATGATCAAAAGTTAGGGGAGGCTTTTTGATGACATTGCAAATGCATCTGGCAGGCATGACAAGTTATGCAAAGGAGTTGCACAAAGTACTGTTACACACAGAGTGATTCTTAAACATCAAAGACTGTTGATTGCCCTCATGTCAAGTGAATTTAGCTGAGTTACACCAATTAGTGCTAGTAACAACATCCTCAGCTGGCATGAAGTTTTTAATAAGTGGTGGGATCCCAGTGCCTAACAAGCACTCAGGGACAGATCCATGCCTTGCAAAGTACTCCACAGAACACATTTATAGCCTAGCCAGCTGCACAGACAAAGTGATGGCAAGCATCAGCTCTGTGATTATTACTTTTTGCTTTTGTGGGTTTACTCTGGAGGTGAAGTGGTACATGGATATTAGAGCAAAAAAGAGAGGTTACACTGGAGAAGTAAGTGTGGAGCGAGGCTGAGGTGAAGAGAATATGAGAAAGGGCTTGAGCAGCAGCCAGGTAGCAGGGAAAGAGGGAAAACTCCATCTGCTGCTTTCAGGTTCTTGCTTTCCCCATTTCTGTTGACTGCTGGTGCTGCCTGGCTCTTCCCTCATGTTTCACCAAGACCATGCGGTTTGGAGACAGCTGGATCTGAAGTGCTGCTGAGCACTGCAAGAGAAGCCCCTTCCCACGGTGGTGAATGGAGAGAGGTGGCACTCCTCGGGCTGTATCCACCCTGCTGCTTTGAGAGCAGCTGCAGAAGATCATAACAGAGGGACTGCTGTATCGCCACTGACATTTCACCCCAACATTAGGGTAACCATCTCTGGAAAAGAGTACCACCTCATCCTTTAGGCTGGCAGTGTTTCATTTCAGCATTGCAATGCAGAAAGCATTGCTCAAAATTAAATAGCCTTCACAGGCAGGGGGTGGCTCAGCGTCACACTGGACCAAGCCCAGTTTTGCTTTTACCAAACAAACCCAGACGAAAGCAGAGGTCAAGCAGATCTTGGCTCCCAGGGTAACCAAATAAAATAGACTACACGTGCAGCTTGTGCTGCAGTAGCCAGCAAAAACAAAAGCGTCAGTCAGCTTTTAAGTAATACATAAGGAAGCAGTCTCCCAAGCTGAATCATGGAACTAATGCATGTGCTGAACTTTCAGCTATGCCAGATCAACCAGATCTTGATTTTTCAAACCACATTCCACATAAAAACACATTAATTGTAACTATGATGATGATACATAAAAGATGTAATAACAGCAGTTGTACAGCACTTTGCATCTCCAGAGCAACAATTCACTATCTAGAATTCTGAAGTTCTAGTAGGTTTTCATGACTCAAAAAAATGCACTTTGTTTCAGGTCATCATCATTTCTATGTCAGAATCAAAGCCTGTAGACTAACTGAAGATTCTTTCTGTCGATTGATACGATCCATTATGAAGTTATATCTGGTCAGAGATTATTTCAATACACAAAACAGAGGCTTAACATTTTTAAATGGGTGTGTACTTTCAGTAAATCTGCTTCTGATTTTGTAAGGTCCACCATGTGAAAGTCTTTATTATATGGAGGTGCTAACCAACCGCATGCAGGGAGCATCATGGTGGCTGTGAACCTCGCTCAAAGTCCATCACAGAAATTTAAAAATTCCAAAGTTATATCTATGTCAGGTGTCAAAGCTGCAAACTGGGAATCCAGAGTCTGACACACATTAAGAGCCTGTATTCCATGTGTGAACAGTAATTGCAGCTATTTGCCTTGAGAAGAGTAAGAAATAATCTGCTGCTCTCAGCACTGCAGCTCATTGAATTTCCTTGCACACACATGCATTTACATACCCCAACCTGAAAAAGCAGAGTTAACACTGTGTATTTATTAAACAAAATGATAAGGACAATTGAACTGATCGTGGTGTTTAAATATGCCGTAACATTTCTATGTCTATAAATCTTGTAAAAACAAAGCTGAAAAGATTTAATAGCCCTGAATTCAGCTACTTAAACTGATGCTAAAAAAGGCTCGGCTGATATTTCCTGAAGACAGACAGGGTCATAAGCACTGGGGCTTTGGAGAAGGAAAAAGGATTGCAGGAGTGGGAAGGAAGGACCATTTAATTGTAAGACAGGAATATACAGAATCATTCTCTGGTATAAATAAAATATTATTTAGATCCAACTCTTAATAACTACCCAGTCTATAAATATGTATTTGTCTTCATTTTCCTCCCATTTTTTTTTCCTGTTGCACTTCTAGCTTTCCTGTCTGTAGGTAGCCCCAACACCATGCTGAAAACCAGAGCCCATCCTACACTCAGCCATTTGACTCCTATGTATCTTGTATAAACAAGGTCTACCAAGACAGATTCAATTCAAACAGATTCAATCAAGCCTGTGCAAAAGGCTGCCTAGGTACTCATTTTGGTTGAAACCAAGCTTATTTTGGGTATGCTGTTATTAGTTAAAAACAGTTTTGCACAGTTTGTCCTGGTCTAACATAAACTAAAATAATAAAGTAGAGCCAAAATCAGAAGTTTAAGTGATGGAAGAAGATGAGTGAACTTCAAACCAGTAAAGTTGTCTTCTGGTCTTCAAGACTATGATTAGAAGATACTAAGGAAAGAGCTGTGTCTGTGTTATTTGCATAACTAATCCTTATATAAGGGATGTAAGATAAACAACTATAATTGGAAGATACCCATAGAAAGGCTTTTTAGAGGTAGATGAGCAATCACAAACACAGCATCTCTTGAATATAAAGAAACCTGTATGAGTAACAACAAATTATTCTTTCTATTATTTTCTCTGCTGCAGCCACTTTGAGATGCACTTTGAGATGTACGTAACAACAATTAAGAAATTTGTGCACTTTCTTCATTTACCGCCTCCAAAGTGTTATAGACCCTGGAGGAGAAGATCCTCAACAATGCAAATACAGAAGAGCAATTATGATCTTACTGAAAAGCATCATTTAGCCCAAAGAAATTGAACAGCCGTGTGCTTTGAAGGAACAATTTCAAAAATGTCAATTTGGAAAATGAAGTCCGCATCAGCCCCTTTGATACAACATAAAATAATGTGGCAGTGCTGCAAAGGTTCTCCGGGGGGGAAGGTGCCTTCAAAGTCCCCTGCAATTATTTTTTTTTTGGCATTGTTGTTTGTACTCTTTTTATATTTCTCTTGGGGGTAAAACAACAAAAAAAAATCAAAGGTGTTAGTAGAATGTTTGCTACTTTCCTACTGTGAGAGATGCTCTGTTTTCGGGTTTACATCCTCTATTCTGTCAGTGCTACATGGTGTAGGCCAATATTGGATAGTATTTCTTTGTTTTTGTGGCTCCCCACAAGCCAAGCATGCCTATTTTATCACGGTGATTTCAAATTATAGAGTTTACTCATTTCCTTTTAGGAGGCAGATGGATTACTAAGGGCAAAGAATTGCCCAACAAATTTCTGAACAGCACTGCTACTAAAAGGGGACATTTTTTTTTTTGCTTTTTAAAGATGAAATGAGAGAAGTGTAACTAGAGATGGAAGATGAAAGCATCTTTTCTGCTTTGGTGATGAAAGGGAGATACAGCTTAAGAAGTTTTCTGGAGAGGAAGAAGCATATTAGAAGAGATAATTATTTCTTTATACACATACACAAAAAAAAAAACAAAAACACAACACAAAACATTGCTGTACTTCAATATAAAGCTCAAAACCAGGCCTGTCATTTAGAAAATAACAGGCAGGCAGGGAGTACTGGAACCTCATCCTCTGATTTTGGGATTCTCATGTTAGTTCTAGCAGGTAATTAGTGCCACTTAAATGGAATTACTTAGTGGAGTAATGGACAAAGTTTTACAAATTTCATCCCTGGCCTGGGCTTCTTGTGCATTCTTTGAACAAACATGAAAGAATAGGATTTTCTTCCTCTGCATGGTAGCCATTTAAATCTTATTGGTCTTACGAAAATCAACACAGGATAAAAACCAATGTATTTATTTACAAAACCTCCACCACTATATGTCCTGGTTTGTGATTGAGGAAATACATAAAATAATATTTTCTTATTGACAATGTTGTGTCCATTTAGGGTCAGGACAGGGGCTTCATTTTGTAGTTTGTCAGAATTATGAAAATTCCTCCCAACTTAACATGTCAATTTACTTTTTATTCTTAACAGAGCACCATAGCCCAATACTAGTGAAAATTATTTGAACCCATTTCTGCTTATGGTAATTCTTTCCCAAAGGCTAACCTTAGACCAGGGTTGCAATGTATTCTCTATTTCTAATGCTTCTGCTCACCATCTGAAGGAGCCTATCACCTCTGGATGGAGAGCTCTGATGACTTGTAGATAATTTTTTGTTTCTACACTCAATAGACACTTACTGCACCTCCAAAGGCCAGCTATAGCATCTGAGACCTTTGACTCAAGGACTATGTAAGTAATCAGTACCATGATGTCAACTGGATAATTAAAACATATTTAATATAGCTTGTTTTGGTATCAATCCATTTCTAGAAGGCTATAGTCTGTACCAGAACCACAGCTATCACCTGCTATAGCCACCTCAGCACGGAGAACAAAGGAAAAACAGGTCTCCTGCTGTGTTAGACTGATGCAATTTGGGCACTAGAAATGAGATCGCCACTTTGTTCTTCTACGGACAGAAATTTTAGTTCACTTCTTCCTCCCAAAGGATAGAATTCATCCAGAGGAGAAGACAAAAAATAAATAGCTTTTCCAAGTGATGATTTGTCAGCAAGCTATTTGTGGTTTCTATTTGACATATAACGTAACACTGACAGAAAATAATTACCCCTTCCTAGTCATCGTCAAAAGTCACCAAGTCATTTTTATGGTGTCTTCTACTGGTTCAAAAAAAGTTTGTACACAAGAGATGGCCTTACAGAAGGATAATCCCAACACACAGTGCTTTGCTGCCAAACTTTTAAAGGGCAACAGGAAGGGCTGGGTAGCACATAACAGGAGAGAATCCTCAATCTTGATAGTCTTTCTTCTTCCCTGCAGACCCTTCTTGACAGTGTTATTTTATCCTTATAGAGCACTTCTCATTTTGTGGAGATGAATGCCCAGTGACAAACACTGGTGAGTTCAGGGCACAAGGCACCAGACATCATCCTTTAGCAGTCAGAAATACTGTGGCATTGCTTGGTAGACTCCAAGTCAACGAGTCAGCATGGAGCCCTGTGGAAGCATGCATCTCAAAGCTCCCTCTCTACTGGGGTGCACTGCAGCTCTTTATCAACCCTGCTGATGCAACTAGTGTCCAAGAGCACAGGGAAGCTCTCCAGAGAGTGCAGTATGCATGGACATTTGATATTATTTGGCCAAGAAATGCATGAAGCTTTACACTCATATGGCTAATGTTTCTCTACATAACATGGAAGCTATTGACTGTCGTGTCCTGTCCTTTCTGAAGCATCCAGTTGTGACCTAGAATTCTACCAGAATCCTGGTAATTTTAGTACTGAGGGGAAAACAAACAAACAAAAAAGGTAAAAACCGAGTGAAGAGTACTTGCAATTGGTTAGGGAGCTTAGGACAGGGAAAAAGAGTCCTTGCAAGAGACGAGAAGAGATGAGAAGAAGAGATTGGTATGAGAAAGGCTCCAAGCAGAGATGAACTACATGCAGCAGCCCACGGGCACAGTCTGCCCCCAGTCATCTCAAATTGGACTGTGAACAAGAAGCAAAAGGAAAAAGGGACAAAAGGAAGAAAAATGGAAGGAAATGAAATCAAATGGTCTTGGAGTGTAATCTTGCTGTGTAAATGCAACTTTCATCCCAAAGGTGATTTCAGTTTTGGTCTTCACATGGCTTTTTAGGAAACACCTGTTTCTCAAAAATTATGTCCGAGTTTCATCTGCTGATTTCTTAGATATTTTTACCATGAAATGGGTAATGCAGAAAGATTTGGAAGAGAAATGTGTAGCTTTATAGATAAGTTGCAAAAAGAAATCATGGTTCTCAAGGATGTCCTGCCATTGCTCAAGGTCACCACACACAGGTGCCTGCAAAGAGGCTCAAAGCAGAAGCAGTATTTGGAAAGACACTGTGAGACATACAGCTGCATGTCAGCCACATTAAGCTGAGTGCAGCATTTTGATACCATGGCAGTGCTCGCCTCAGTTTAACCCTAAGCTTCTTGAGCCACTGAATCACTTCCAGTGTTAAGATCTCAAGGACTGAAGCTAAAAGAGAATCCATCTCCATCTACTTGCCAGCAGCCAGCACTCCCTTCTACATGGTAGCAGATGGCACTGCTATTTGGGAAGTACCTGGACCAAGGCAGGTGAGCACATATCAGGTAGTGTGTGCTTTTTAATTGCTCTTTTTTACATGGAGCATAGGATATAGTACAAGTGAGTGAGAAGAAAAAAGGTGAGGAGCACGCAAATAGAAATGGTGCTTCCCCATTCCTTCCTGCCCTGGTCATTCCATGCCTAAGAATATAAATGTCCTGACAATTTAGTCTGTAATCAGAAAACTTTGGTTAAAAAAAAAAAAAAAGTAGTAACTAATCCTTCCCCCACCTCTCTACAGCCCTTAGCATTAAACAAATTGCTAAATATATTCTGCTGAAGGATGAAGGGGCTGACTATAGGGCAGCCTAATGCATGACTGGCAGAGCTTAGCTGCTGTTCCTTTCAGCACCGCCTGCTTTAGCATTGGTTTAACTTGGCACAACAATAAGTTTAGGATATTAAACATGAATAGTGGCTGCTTCATCTACAAGGGCATGCAAAAAGCAGTCAGAGGCTGTCACATCTTCTATCCCTTAAATGTGTAGGGCTGCATTTGAATTACTGAAGACACCCCATTCACTTCAGAAGGAACTGAATGCACCAGACCTTTGTGGACAGCAAATCAGAAAGTGGTCCTGAAATTGTCACTTTTCCCAATTAAAATCTTTTGCTCTATTTGCTTTATTTCCCATGTACAGCAGAAATGAGAATGTGTACAACTCCTACACATTTTTTTAAGCCACAACCCTGTATTCTTTCATATTATCATAGTGTTTTAATTTTTTATTCCATGTAAGAAATACTTAATGCTAAGTTTCCAGTTAAGGGTGGATTAATTCTAGCTTGGCACCGATTCTGCTGTCTAGAGCAATGCACATGGTTTGACCAATTCATTTAAGAAGCAAGTGATCAGAGCACAATAGCTTCGTGAGAGAAAGCATTGGTATAGCAGGGTTGAGAAATAGTTTGTACACTTAAGAGGAATCCTCCTAGAAAAACAGATCAGTAGATTCTCATTTTCAGCTACTTAAGGCACAATCAGTTGCTTTTTCCAACCTGTTAGTGTGAAATCGCTGGGAAAAGTCTCAGTCTAGGTCTTGTACTCCAAGGGATACACATTTTTATTTCTACTCAAGACAGAGCCGTGAAGTACTACTTGTGACTTCCAGAGAAGTAGGTTAAACTGTACTGAGACGAAAAAAAGCCTAGCTTGGATAATTGTTACTGAGGAGGAATGGGCAGGCATAATTTGATCTCTGGATTCAGTCAATTCACCCCTTGTTCATCCCCAAAAGCACTGTTGTTTATTTTCATCTACAAGGTCTGACAGAAGACATGATTTGGGTCTTAAATGCAGGGCATTCTTCTCCCCTTCCTCTCAGAGTTCTAATCTGTTGCACTCATGAAAGCTGCACTTTCACAAGACAGGAATGTGGGCAGAAACAGTCTAAGGGTTTTACAAGGCTGCTCTTGAAGGATAAGCTTTTTGTGGTGGAGCAACAAGGGGAAGGAGATCAATAGGCACCCACAAGATTGCCCTGATCTCTGTGGGATTCCTGTGCAGTCAGAATCAAGACACAGGATCCAGCAGAGCACCCAGTATAGGCTGGGGCGCCCAGCTGCTCTTTCGCTTCCTCTGAGCATCCAAATGATCTTTGGAGAGTAAGCATCTAGCTTTCTTGCTTTCAAGATGCTGTATAAGCTCCTGCCCCACCATAGGATTGCTTTAGAAAAAGATACTAATGGGGCATTACTGTGTAAAAAATGTAAGTAGAAACTTAGCTTTATACCTAAGAAAAAGTAGTTCCTAAGTACCACAGTCTCTATAGCCTTGATCTTCATTTATTAACTGGTGTTAGCAAGTGACTGTTCACTATGGTTTTACCTCTTCTGTTTTGCACACAACTACACAACCCAAAGTTACTCTTTCTTCTCCCTCTCCGAATTGTTACACCTTAGAAAATGTGCCTTAAAAAAAAAAAAAAAGTAAAATTAATCCACTGATTTGAGTTGGGTTAGGACCATGTTGAGGTCATATGATTTTATTTGCTGTTAACAATCAGCATACTGATATCTGTGCTTATTGGTTCTCAGATTTTTGGGGCAAGGGGCTTCTCCTTTAAAGACATCTCACATCAAACCTTCTGTTTATCTGGGAGACCACTTGCACCTGCAGCAGTCATTTCTGTATTACTTCTTGCAGATAGTCCCAGTGGGAGGGTGAAAAACTTGGTTATTTGCCATCCCCTCTTATTTCTCCGTCTCTGGATTTCTTTGCACATCCTGACACCACAGTGCCTCTTAGCTTACATCACAAGAACGTTTTAGTGCAAGGATTTTTGGAGTCCAGCAGACCCCCAGTATCTGGGGAAAGAAAAGCAGTAGCAAATACTAAAACTTCTCTGCAGCAAAACCTTGGTCACACTTCTGGCACTAGCTTTCTAGGGGTCTATGCATAAAGTAGGAAGCTAGAGGTCATCGAACAAGAATACTTTCCAACCCAGAGAGAGCTTTCCAACCTCAGAGGGTGCTTCGAGGCAGGGAGCGAGGAGGATGTTACAGGGAAAAGAGGCCAGAGAAACTCCTCCCAGATTCCAAACCTGTTTGCAGCTGCTGTTCCTGCCCTGAACAAGTGCAGACAGCAATAAATGCTTCCCTAATTAATAGACAGCGTTATTTTAACTAAGCCTTTCATGAAACTTCCCAGCCCCTGCCAGCTATGACATGCACATACTACAATAGAAAAATGTTTCCTTCTCTGACTTAAGGACCAGATAATGGGTTTGAAGAGCTCTGTCCCATTAGTGCTGAGAACCCAAATGATTTGTTAGTCTGACTCCTCAAGAGGGAAACAGAGCCAAGCCCTTCATTTAAGCACACAATATTTCAGAAGGCTCTAAACCCAAAGGAATGAAAATTCAAGTTCCACATCTTGTTCCTCCCCCATATTCAACCATCAGACCTTGACCATTCCTGCCTCAAGACAGTTTCCACACTTGAAGAGAAAATAAAACATTCTGCTGGCTATACCCATGCATGTCTCCTCTCTATTAATACTCAGTGAAAGAGATGAGATTAAACCCCTGTGGATTAGAAACCTTAAAAAAACAAACAAAAAAACAAACTCACCTGATAGTTACTTGCTCAGTTCCAGATGAAAAACAAGCAATACTGCCATTCCACTCCTTTTTGGTGCCTTTGAAAAATCTCAGCATAAAGCGTAATTTTATGTACATGTCTGAGTTCATACCATCCTCCCTTGCCAAAACTTTTGGTGTGCCTTAATTCCACTTTGATATGCTGCCCTTTTTGCATTTCTGATGCCTGGCTGCACAAAGTCCATCAGCAGGAGTGCAGTTTGATGCTCCTGAGATGCTTTCCTCATATGGTCCCAATGAAACACTGCTGTCCATATTCGTGACGAGCCCTTTGCTCTACTTCACAAGGCTAAAGAAATTCCATCACATCATTCACACTGTTAGTCTAACGTAGAGCAAGTACTTGATATGAGAAGTAAATTATCCTAGAAGTACAGAGCAAAAAGCAGTTGATGTGGGACCACACGGTTTCATGCAGCCTAATGCATGAAACCTCCATATGACCAGATCAAACCACAAAAATTCAGTCCATGTCAGACATTGATCACACTTCTCTCAAGTTTACCAGCACACGTGATACAGAATTTATGCTGGCTGTACGATGACAACAACCCTGTTCCAGCTTGCTGTTGTCCAGTTGGTTTATCATTACTTCCTAAACAAATTTGTCCATTAGGGTAAGTTTATGAGTTCAACACTTTGCATTCCATAGCTGTGGCAGTTTTGATCCACTTCTACAAACCTCACAGCTGGATATGCTACACAGTCGAACCAGAGGGCTGAAGACTGATAAGTTCTGCTATAACTATTTTAAGAAGTTTTGAGGACAGCTGATCCCCCTCCCCCACTTCATTCTCCTCATCCCTGTGTTCTTTTATCAGGGAATACGTTCACACCTCGGTTGCTTGAGCCTATATAATTTAATACAACAAGCTCTGAACCAACTGCAACACGAGCATATGTTGCTTTACAGTATTGACTACAGACCAGAAAAGAAGACAAAGAGAGACAGTTGGGCTAGTATTGCCTTTGGCAGATACCTTGGAGGGTTCTGTGATCAGCAGAAGCAAAAAAGATGGGGATGTGGCAATATTTTAAGCTGCCAGTAAATCTAGGGGGCGAGGATCTCAGACAGTTTTCTGGTATGTGTGTGTGCATGCACTGGAAAAATTGTATAAAGATTTAAAGAAAAAGTTTATACAAAACAACAAGTGAGTAAGTTATTGGGCAACAAGAAATGGCCGTGAGCTTGGAAAGGAACTTACAACCATACACTGCTATTTTTGCTCACACAGCAGGCTGCCCCATGCCTCTCTCTGACTTTGGTAGTAATTGAGAAAATCCTGAATGTATGTAACCATGCAAGCACAGAGAATACCCTCATCTGCTAGATTCTTGTATGGCTTGGTTACAGTGTCAGGATTGGGGAAAGACAGATAAAAGAATGAGGAAACAGCTGTGGAGGGTTATGATGCTCTCATGGGGAGGGACCAAATGATAGGTTAATAAGATAAAAGCCAGCCTTGTCCTACGATCTTTTTCCTCAGAGCACCTCTATTCAAGAACTGGATGCATTTCCCAGTCTGAAGGCGCACATGAGACATGGGGATGTGGTTCTCCAGAAGAAAGAAGCAGAAGTTTGATTTAAACAAACCATCCCTGTTGGAAGTGTAAAAAGTACACTATTGTTTTATTTTCTTCTTAAGGAGATGATGGAAAATTCCAGCCCAGTGGACTGCCTACTAGACTTTGGCAGCTTTTCCCCAAGGGATGGTGCTCCTTGAGGCTTATCAGTAACAAGGGCAAGTGTATTGTGGCAGAGCTAAAGATCCTGCTTCCCAAGGCAGCCTTTGAGGCATGTTTCTGCATGAGAAACCTGCAGACCCAGGAGACAACTGTTGATGCCTGAGAAGTACTCAAGGGCTCTTTGTTACAATCCCAAGCCAAAAAACCTGATGGCATCCTGAAGAACAAGCAATCAGTTCTTAAGCCCAGATCTGTTTCTGCACCCATGGAAGAATCTCCTTCCACTTTTCTGGCTTGGTGCATTCAAAGACCTGTCGTCTTGCTCAGAGCAGGATCTGCAGTCCCTGCCACCACCACCCTGTGTCCAGGATTGCTTCTATGGGTGTCTAGGCTGTGACCTTACTGAGCAAGGCTTTTTGGAAAGCCTGGCAGAAGAGAGGGATGACTGCTGGGGCTTTGAAAAGAGCTGGGCAAGAAGGCACGAGGAGCCTCAGCTGAAATGTCTTTTCTGTAGCTTGGTTACGCCTGGGAGGGAAGCAGCAGGCAGGGTCTAAGGGGAAGCTGTGACATGACTACGTGCTTGGCAAAGAGGTAGAAGAGCAGGGTCTGTTTTCATGGGAATTCATCTCTCTCCACTAATGGGAGCTCCTTGCAGTTCCCTGATAAGTGTCCTTGGGTTTTCACTTCTAAGGTTCCCATTTGTGTCTCCCATCTCTGTTTCATGCCTGAGCCTGGACGACTGGGTGTTCAGTGGACTACAAAACATTCCGTTCAATCATGAATTTAGATAGGATCTTTTTATAGCCTTGGACAAGCCCTTGAACTTCTGGATCATTTTTTTTTTTTTGGCTGGTTATTTAAGAGGAATAATAGAAACTCCCAAAGGACATAATATGAATATTACAGTATGCCTAGGCTGCAAGAATGTTGTCCTAGGTTACCTCTAGCTACTGCAAAGCGGCAAGAGAGATCCACACCTGTCCTTGCCTTTACCTATTCCTTCCTTCCCCTTCTGTTTAGAGATTTAAGAAACCGAGCATTATATTTTATATAGTATCAAGGTGAATATGTTGATCCATATGTTGGAGTTGGACTTGATGATCCTTATGGGTCCCTTCCAACTCGGGATATTCTATGATTCTATGATCCAACGTCAGCAATTTAACTGTAGTTTTGCCTTTTAAGCCAAGTGTGCTAAAGCAGCTGCTATGCACATTAATATATTACCAGACTGATGGCATATAAATAAAAGTACAAAACCTTATATTTCATGCTTTAAAATATATATTACATTTAGTCATTCAAATAAATATTGTAGACCTTTCTATGTGTCCTAGCCAGGAACACCAGCATAGACTTCGTTTTTTTTTTTTTTTAAATCAACAGCAAACTGTTAAATACTCTTGCAAGCTGAATTAAAATAATCAGCTGGAACCCACAGAATCATCCAAAGTATCCCTGAGAATGGCTGAACAGTTATATCAAATGGTCTCAAAGAATCACAGCTATTTGGCACGTTGCAGAGCTAAGTCATTTCCTACCTGTGTTGAGGATATATTTTTAAGATGCAGATTCTTTTTGAACTCAGTACTTCATAAGGTTATCTTAAATCTCCAACTCAATGACTGAAGTGTAACTTTCATATTTGTGCAATATATCTTTTTTCAATGAAAAAATGCGCATTCTACCTTTTTAAAAAAAACAAACAGTGGTGGAGTTTATCATACAGGTAACCATTCTTGGATTATCTATACATACAAACATTCAACTGACTTTCACTGGAGTAAGCTTTTTCTTAATTTAGTCAGTCTTGGGGCACAGTGATAGAGCAATGAATATGTCTTGATAGACGTGAGTCAGGCACATCAGTCTGAAATTTTTTTGAAGTCTGCCTTGCCTTCAGACCAGCTATATACAAGCTAAGCAGTCAGATGCAGTGATAATCACTCCCTTTCTTATATGCTCTGGAAATGGTTGTTCCTGGCTGTGCTGGCCCATTTCACCATCTGAAGCAAAGCAAAGCTCTTCATGTTTTCAGTGCCACTTCTCCCACTCTCGCAGCCATAATGATTCTGTAAAAGCAAACTTATACCCTCCTCACCTCTCAGAAAAAAAAAAAAAACAAAGGTGGCTCACTCAACACAATAAGAGGAACAGTGCTGCCAGAGGAAGAGATGTAATATTCTGTGCTGAGTTGTGGAATATGAGCAAGGCCTCATCAAGGCACAAAACCCAGACTAGACAGCCAGCAGCACATGGGGCACATAGCTCTGGCACAGAGGAAAGTAATAATAATAATAAAAAAAAAACCCACACCCTAAGCTCTTGGCTAAAGTTCTCTGTCAGAAAGCACAGTAAAAACTGCTGGTCTCACGTACACAATTGACAGATCAGGAACTGGCGGATTAAGGAATAAGATTTTGAGTGAAGATGCAGTGAAACAGAGAAGTTTACTGCTTCATGTGGCTGAGAGCCAAGCCTAACTTTTTTCTTCACCAGAAAAACATGCTTTTTATGCCACTTATACCCAGGGAGATCAGGAGATGCTGCCCCTCAGAAGCAAGATATTGCCTGTGAGCTTATCAGCAGCATTTTGCATCCTGAAATCCTCAGGCACAGGAAGGAACAAGCCTTGCTGGGGGCACTGTGGCTCTCAGTGCCAGTCTGTCTGGTGCCAGTCTGTCTGTAACCTGCCTGTCTGGAGAAGTCTGCAGAGCCTTCCCATGACACTTGGTGTGTGTCAGAGACAGCCACCTACACTGTGACTTTAAGGTGATGGAACAAACTATAGTTTTAAGATGGCTGGGCGGAAGTCATGCCAGAGTCATGGTCTGCTGGAGACTTATGACAACTGAATAAACCCCAGGCAAGACAACGGGGGATCTATCCGACCGGATGACCCACCTTATGCCTAGATCAGAGATCACCAATATAAACAAAAGCTGTGGCAGGTCAGGTTAGGAGAAGCTCTCTCAAAGACCCACTGGTAGACCTGAACGCTGACGGTATAAAAGAGAAGAGGTCTCTACCTTGCAGAGTGCCTGAGACAGAAGAGCTGCATGTGGAGACTCTGGTACTGAGAGTACCAGAAGAGCTGAAGCTGCAGGACCCTTTCACCCCGAAAGGAAATGGTACAGGTGAGAGCCCATGTAGACTCTATATCACTGGTCAACTAAGGAATCACAGAGGTGAGGCTGTAGAAATACAGCATACATAAAAAGTCTTGGTCCAAAGACTGACTGCTACCTAGCTGGTTGCAGGGAAGGATCTCCCCTCCAAGAACTGCCTTTAGACTCCTGCACTGCCAAACTGTCAGCTTGTGGCTGCGGCTGGAGCAAGCCTTGCACGGCATAGCCCTCCTAAAAGGCCTCTGCTGGAAGAGGAAGCTTTTATGCTGAGCAGACTCCTTCCTCGATGTAGTTTTACCTGTGCTTTAGTCTGGAGAGGAGAGGAGGGGGTGCTGCTGAAGGAAGCTCTTCACTTCTTTTGACCATGCATCTTTTCTCAGCTCACTTGAGAACAGTCTTCTGCAGAGCAGGCTACAAGAGGGTCTCCTAGGAGACACTCACCTCTGGATGCATCCCTTCACCATCTTCACCTCCTTTATCAAAGCCATGCAAAAAGGAGCCCAAGGTGCAGATTCTGAACCACAACAAGATCATAGTATCGTTCTTTGTAGCTTGCAGAGCCAATAAGACCAGTCGGAAAGGCAATAGCAGCTTGGTTAATGAGGGGAAAAGGAAGTTACAGTGGAAGGAGCAAAGAGCATAGCTATATTGAGTCAGCCCCATCATCTTCAGTTATCTCTTCCTTAAACATGTGGCCAGGCCACTGTCACACCACTCAGTGAACACCTCATTACATGAGGCTAGTGGTCAGTTTTTGTCATGAAGCATCCCAGTGAGCTAGCTGGTGGTGTGACTGTACAGAAGAAGAAATAAAAGGAGTGTAGTCATTTGTATTAGAAAAGATAATCCCAGCACATGCTGAAAACAGAAAAGCAGGACTTCAGTTTGATTTCGAGCATCCTCTGGGAAAAAAAAAAGGCAGAAAATAACACCTCAACACACACAAGTCCCTGAACTCTACACAAGAGCAAAATATACAACAGTTTAAAGAGTAAAGTAGATTTCTTCCCCATGAAAAACATTGTATTCTCACATGTATGAGACTGTTTAGCTATGACTTAATGCTATATTTGAATACTCCTACCACTCAAACCAAGACTGATATATCCACTGTGAGCATTTACAATGAAGTGTTTAAACTGCAGCATGCCAGCCAAGAACCCCCACCCACACACCACACTTAAGTAATAGCTTTTGGAAGATGCAAAACGTAGAATATCAAATTAGCTCTTCAGTCTGAGCAAATCATTAGGTAATTTCTGCTGACAGAAAGTTGGATTCACTTCAATCTGCACAGTAACCACATGTGTGGTCTTTCCAGACTACATGTGCCAACTGGATACATCACCATGCAGCTTCTTTCCTTGCTCAGTGTGCCATCAGTCTTGTTCCGTTTCTTCATCATTTGCTAATTCCAGACTAATGGACCAGATCCTGAGCTGCACTGGGATGCTTGCAGTCTTCAAGCCTTCTTGATACTCCACAGATAAGCTTAGTGGAAGTGTCTGGGAGGATCCATACACTCTGGATAAATCCATAGTACCTTTTGGGGCCTGAACTGTGCAAGACCAATTTCAAAGTATTAGAGCTGCTTGTCACTAAACAATTGCTTATAGGAAGCAGAAAAAGAGTAGCCAGGGAGACTAGCATTGCCTTGGTTATATTTGGATGCATCTGGATCTGATTAAAGATTTAAAGATTTGAAGATTAAAACTTCAAATTCCACTTTGGATCTTGGCATCCCAATATGATTTTGTGCATGAAGATAGCCCTTGGTGTTTGGGTTCAGGGAGGGGAGTAGTGGACCTGGAAGATAACCAACATGCCGAGGCGATCGGCTCCAGGGCAGACGCATTCTGCAGCGGAGCGAGGGATGCGGACAGGCACGGCTCTTTTTTCCGGCACCGAGGCCACTCGACGGAGCCGCCAGGACCCGGCTGCCCTCGCGAGGGAGGCTGACGAGGCGTAGGCGGAGCCAGCAGCGTCCCCTCCCCGGCCGTTCAAAAGCAGCCCCTGGGGAGCGCGGCGAACAGGGCGTAGCGAGGGAGTTGGCGCCGCCGTTTGCGCAGGCACGGCGAGCAGGGAGGGCAGAGCGTTCCCCCCCCGCCCATACGAACAACTCCTCTAACGGCTGTCGACTGCTAGGTAGGCTGCAATGGTCTACACCGGGCAGAGTGCTCTCTCTAGAAAGTCTGTAATCAACTAGACTGACTGCCTTCTCAAAAATGCGGCAGTTCAGGTCTCTGGATGCAGGGAGTGTCTGAGCCTGTTGCGGCCATCTGAGGGAGGCAGAGAGACTGTGTGTGTGAGGTGCAAGCAGGTGGATGACCTGGTCCGCCTGGTGGCAGAACTCGAGGAGGTGGAGAGGTTGAGGGCTATCAGGGAGTGTGAGCGGGAGATAGACTGGTGGAGTGACTCCCTGCAGGGCCTGAAGGAGAGGTACTTGGGTAAGACACCCCAAAAGGGGGTGGATTCCCTGCCCTATCACTGTCAGGCAGAGGGAGGGGACCTAGCAGTTGAGGAGGAATGGAGACAGGTCCCTCCTCGACCTCGCAGGCGACGCCACCCCCCCTACCGGCCCCACCTTCCCAGGTGCCCTTACACAACAGATTTGAGCTTGAGAGACCGGTGGGTGAGGATGAGGTAGAAAGTCTACCCAGGAGGATGCCTGGGGTGAGGAAGTCGACTCAACACCTCAAGACTGCCTCCACCAAGAAAGAAAGAAGGGTGATTGTTGTAGGCGACTCCCTTCTCAGGGGAACAGAGGGCCCTATTTGTCAGCCTGACCCCACACATAGGGAAGTCTGCTGCCTCCCTGGGGCCAGGGTCAGAGATGTTGCCAGAAAGCTTCCCAGTCTGGTTCGCCCCTCTGACTACTATCTGCTATTGATAGTCCAGGCTGGCAGTGATAATATTGAAGAAAGAAGCCTGAAGGCTATCAAACGGGACTTTAGGGGACTGGGACGGTTAGTGGATGGTGCGGGAGTACAGGTGGTGTTTTTATCTATCCCTACAGTGGCAGGGAGGGGTACAGAGAGGACACGGAAAGCCCACCTGATTAACACGTGGCTCAGAGACTGGTGCCAACACAGAAATTTTGTTTTTTTTTGACCACAGGGTGCTTTACTTGGCACCCAGCCTGATGGCCGCAGACAGGTCCCACCTATCTCTAAGGGGAAAACGGATCCTAGCCCAGGAGCTGGCAGGGCTCAAGGGCTCATTGAGAGGGCTTTAAACTAGGTAAGATGGGGGACGGGGCTGAAATAAAGCTTGTTGGAGCTGTGCCAGGGAGAACAATGGCAAGGCCAGGGGAGAAGGCAATGGCCTATCTGAAGTGCATCTACACTAATGCACGCAGCATGGGTAACAAACAAGAGGAGCTGGAAGCCATCGTGCAGCAGGCAGGCTATGACTCGGTTGCCATCACTGAAGCGTGGTGGGACCACTCATGACTGGAGTGCTGCAATGTCTGGCTAAAGGCTCTTAAGAAAGGACATGCAGCACGGAAGGGGTGGTGGTGAGGCTGTCTGTATTAGTGAGTGTTTTGATGTTGTGGAACTTGAGGCTGGGAATGATAAGGTTGAGTCCCTATGGGTTAGGATCAGCGGGAAGGCCAACAGGGCAAGCATCCTGGTGGGAGTCTGTTATAGACCGCTGAACCAGGATGAGGAGATGGATGAGGAGTTCTACAGGCAGCTGGCAGAAGTTGCAAAATCGTCAGCAGTCATTCTTGTGGGGGACTTCAACTTATCAGACATATCCTGGAAGCACAACACAGCCCAAAGAAAGCAGTCTAGGAGGTTTCTGGAGAGCGTGGAAGATAGCTTCCTGATGCAGCTGGTTAGTGAGCCTACCAGGGGAGCTGCCTCGCTAGACCTTCTGTTCACAAACAGAGAAGGACTGGTGGGAGATGTGGTGGTTGGGAGCTGTCTTGGGCAGAGTGACCACAAAATGGTAGAGTCCTCTATTCTTGGCGAAGTCAGGAGGGGGACCAGTAAAACCACTGTATCGGACTTCTGGAGGGCTGACTTTGAGCTTTTCAGGACACTGGTTGGCAGAGTCCCTTGGGAGGTGGTTCTGAAGGGCAGAGGAGTCCAGGAAGGCTGGGCACTTTTCAAGAAGAAAATCTTAATGGCTCAGGAGCTGTCTGTCCCCACGTGCCCAAAGACAAGCTGGCGCGGAAGAAGACCGGCCTAGCTGAACAGAGAGTTGTAGCTCAAGCTTAGGAGAAAAAAAGAGGGTTTATAATCTTTGGAGAAGAGGGCAGGACATTCAGGAGGACTATAAGGATGTTGCAAGGCTGTGCAGGGACAAAATTAGAAAGGCCAAAGCTCATCTGGAGCTCAATCTGGCTACTGCCATTAAAGATAACAAAAAGTCTTTTTACAAATACATCAGCACAAAAAGGAGGACTAAGGAGAATCTCCATCCTTTACTGGATGCGGGGGAAAACTTAGTGATGAGAGATGAGGAAAAGGCTGAGGTACTTAATGCCTTATTTGCCTGAGTCTTTAGTGGCAAGACCAGTTGTTCTCTAGATACCCAGTACCCTGAGCTGGTGGAAGGGGATGGGGAGCAGGATGTGGCCCTCACTATCCACAAGGAAATGGTTGGTGACCTGCTACAGCACTTGGATGTATGCAAGTCGATGGGGCCAGATGGGATCCACCTGAGGGTACTGAGAGAACTGGCAGAAGAGCTGGCCAAGCAGCTTTCCATCATTTATCAGTAGTCCTGGCTATCAGGGGAGGTCCCAGTCGACTGGCAGCTAGCAAATGTGACACCCATCTACAAGAAGGGCTGGAGGGTAGACCCAGGGAACTATAGGCCTGTTAGTTTGACCTCAGTGCCAGGGAAGCTCATGGAGCAGATTATCTTGAATGTCATCACACAGCACTTACAGGGCAAGCAGGCGATCAGGCCCAGTCAGCATGGGTTTATGAAAGGCAGGTCCTGCTTGACAAACCTGATCTCCTTCTATGACAAAGTGATACGCTTAGTGGATGAGGGAAAGGCTGTGGATGTGGTCTACCTTGACTTCAGTAAGGCTTTGGACACAGTTCCCCACAGCATTCTCCTCAAGAAACTGGCTGCTCGTGGCTTCGACTGGCGTACGCTTTGTTGGGTTAAAAACTGGCTGGATAGCCGGGCCCAAAGAGTTGTGGTGAATGGAGTCAAATCCAGTTGGAGGCCGGTCACTAGTGGAGTCCCTCAGGGCTCAGTACTGGGGCCAGTCCTCTTTAATATCTTTATCGATGATCTGGATGAGGGGATTGAGTGCACCCTCAGTAAGTTTGCAGATGACACCAAGTTAGGTGCGTGTGTTGATCTGCTCGAGGGAAGGAAGGCTCTGCAGGAGGATCTGGATAGGCTGGACCAATGGGCTGAGGCCAACTGTATGAAGTTCAACAAGGCCAAGTGCCAGGTCCTGCACCTGGGGCGCAACAACCCCAAGCAGCGCTACAGGCTGAGAGATGAGTGGTTGGAAAGCTGCCTGGCAGAGAAGGACCTGGGAGTACTGGTTGATAGTCAGCTGAATATGAGCCAGCAGTGTGCTCAGGTGGCCAAGAAGGCCAACAGCATCCTGGCT
This sequence comes from Anser anser, assembly GCF_964211835.1. NCBI lineage: Eukaryota > Metazoa > Chordata > Aves > Anseriformes > Anatidae > Anser > Anser anser. The sequence continues at coordinate 74,192,560 of NC_139720.1, forward strand.
TGCATAAGAAGCAGTGTGGCCAGCAGGTCTAGGGAAGTGATTGTCCCCCTGTACTCAGCTCTGGTGAGGCCACACCTCGAGTACTGTGTTCAGTTTTGGGCCCCTCGCTACAAGAAGGACATGGAGGTGCTCGGGAGAGTCCAGAGAAGGGCAACGAAGCTGGTGAGGAGTCTGGAGAGCAAGTCTTATGAGGAGCAGCTGAGGGAGCTGGGATTGTTCAGCCTGGAGAAGAGGAGGCTCAGGGGCGACCTTATCACTCTCTATAGGTACCTTAAAGGAGGCTGTAGCGAGGAAGGGGTTGGTCTGTTCTCCCACATGCCTGGTGACAGGACGAGGGGCAATGGGCTAAAGTTGTGCCAGGGGAGGTTTAGGTTGGATGTTAGGAAGAACTTCTTTACTGAAAGGGTTGTTAGACATTGGAATGGGCTGCCCAGGGAAGTGGTTGAGTCACCATCCCTGGAGGTCTTTAAGAGACGTTTAGATGTTGAACTTAGTGATATGGTTTAGTGGAGGACCTGTTAGTGTTAGGTCAGAGGTTGGACTAGGTGATCTTGGAGGTCTCTTCCAACCTAGATGATTCTGTGATTCTATGTCAAGCCTATTCTCCCAGCCAATGTCCTGATATCCCAAGAACACAACTGATGGCCAGCCCACCTTGCAGTGCACCTGCAAGCCTGGGCTTTTCTTCAGGAAGCTTTTTATCCACACTAGTACTGCCTGGTTTGCTGGAGATGCAGCATACCCAACCACCACCACTCTTCAGTGAGGGAGTGGATGACAAAAGCAGTTAAAAATAATTTTAAAAGACAATTTTGCCAAAGATTGGGAACACTTGCATGGCAAATCAGGATTTAAATAGAAGCTAGTGAAACTGAAAATGTTTTCCACACTAACGCTGACAAATTCCTCCTGTCACAAGCCATACAAAATTCTCCTTTCAGTTCTGTAATAGTTTTTCTTTTGGAATAATTTCTGTTCACCCTTTTCCCCCAGAGAGATTTAAACAAGTTTTAACAATAGGGAAGTTACAAAGCTGTTAGCACAGATGTGGGGTGAGATCTTCAGCTGCATTTGAAGTCAGGTTTTACCGTTAAATGGTTCACATCTTTTTCCTGCTCCTGTACCCCAATGCCATTCTGCTTCCATTTTTGGGGGTGCAATATTTCCACTTCTACTTTTACTACTCTACCTTAACATGTAAGGGTACTGTGGACACCTCAGAAGGTGACCAACTTCTTCAGCTTCCTGTAGTATGTTACTATCCCAGGTGACTGCATCCCTTTGAGATTTATGAATGAGGTGGCTTAATAATTCACAGCAAATGGAGTCTTTTATGATAGACAGCCATCGTTCTGGAGAACATGAGTACCATACCTGTGTTTTAACATATGCCAGAGGTTATGAACCAAGCACTTACAAACTAGCAAGTTTCACATCTGTATCTGGCAAAAAATTGTTAGAGTGATCATAAAGAATAGAATATTATGATCTCAGTTTTCCACAAAACTGCTGGAAGTGAGAAGATAAATTTTCCTCTTCAGAAATCAAGCCTAATGCCTTCCTTTTTTTTTTTTTTTTTTGACTGGAAGAGATGGATGAAGTATGAAGCAGAGATATTTGCTCCTGGGAGTTTCTGAGTATATTCAGGACAGGGTAAGAGGTATTTCAGAGGGATCTAAACTATTTAGAGAAATGGGCAATAAGAAGCTTGATTCTGATAACAAAGTAACATGCATTGAAAGAAGAAAAAAAACAAGACATGAAGGTAGATAGTGGATGGATTATAAATAAGAATTATTTAGCATATATAGACGTAAATCAGTGGTGCAGCTACATTAAAAGAATATGATGGTAACAATTACAGAAAAAAATAGGGATGCCCTGTTGATTTACACTCATTCTCTAAGAGGCTGCTTCCTCTTCTCTCATTGTGCATGCTTTACCATACAACCTTTAAGCAACTGACAATCCACTCAACAATTTAAAGACTGGTAAGAACAACTATCCCCATGTTCTGAACAGGTAACTGATACACAGAACAATTAAGTGAATTAAGCTATGCAAAAATCCTGCTGAGGACATGGAATTAAATCATCCTAGTCTCCCAGTTCCAGTCCAGCAATTTGATCTCAAGACTAATTGTGAAGATGGCAACAGCGCCCTAAGAATTCCCTGCAAATCCCGATTTCCAAACCCAAAGTTCAAAGATCTAGGCTTTATAAATGGAGTACATTTTGAAATCTAGCTAAGCCTTCCCAAGACTAACTCTTTACTTTTGCAAAGAAAAAAAATTACCTCATACCAAAATAAAACAAATATGGAAGAGCTAGCAATCTTAGGGGTGAAAACACTCATGCAGACCCTCTGTAACAGAAGTATAAACTCAGCCTCAGACACCCCATCTTACAAATGAGACAGCTAACAAACAAAGTCCTGGCAGTTTCATTCCCCCGCAGTCCTGAGGCTGTTCATGCACCCAGTTTTCCCTTCTCTCTCCTCTGGCTCTGGCAGAGCTTGCTGGCAGCTCGTCTCTAAGGTCGTCAATCCTGCTACAGGCAGGCGAGCAGCCAGCTTGCTAATCCAATTATGCAATACAAGACCTGAGGCGTGCACCTTTTGTGAAAGAATAGGCTATTCTCATTATGTAATTACTAGTCAAGTTACCTGCCTGAAGAATATTAAAAAATGCCAACATAATTATGACACTGAGATAGTAGGTCAAGACTAAATCCTTTCTGCAGATCTCGCTGATCTCCCTTTCAAGTGTGATGGAAAGGAGTAAGCAGCAGGTTTAAGCCAGGTGGGGACTTTTGGAAAAAAGTGTTGCATCAGCCTAACTCTGAGTCTGCTAAAACCAGTTGAGTTTAGCTGTTGGTTTGATGAAGCCAGCACAGAGCACCTGGGGGAGTTTGCTGTCATCTGGGACAACCCAAAATGACACGTGAACCACTGTTTGACACTTCTCTCAATATCTCAGGGAGCTCAGCCACTTCATCTAACCTCAGTCCCTCAGAGATCCCTAGCACCCAGCTCGAGATGTGGGCCTGCTCTTCCAGCCCCAAACATCATCTCCTCCATTTGCAGAGGAATTGGGATCTACGAACTGTAAGAAGCACAACAACCCACCTCTCTCTCTGCAGGGCACAGGGGAGTGGGGGAAGGCTGCCATGCTGGTGGGCCATGAGCTAGATCTAGCTCCCAGGCATTTCCACCAGATGTTGCTTTTTCCTCAGAGAAGACAGAAATTGCTGCTTGCAAGGCAGGTACAACCATAGCAGCCAAACACCATGTCTTGTGCTTACAAATGTCTAAGTGCAGCAATCTGCTGCTGTAGCTACCATGACAAGTAGAAAGAAAGCAATGTGAGAATGCTCTTCCAGGCAAAATGTGTTTCCATTTTAGAAATTGTGGATTCCCCCCTCACACCCCACCCCTTCTATCCTTTTGTGGAAAGGTGCAAGTAAGACTCCAATTGTAAACCAAGTGGTTTATTCTCCTGGAGGGCTTGGTGGCAAGGATTTATGTATTATTAAAATTACTGCATAAGTTGTCTGCAGCACTGCTGGCTCAAGCAGTATCTATTTTTCTTTTTTCCCCTCAAACTTTTGCTGCTTTGAGAAAAAATCTCAAATGAAAGTCTTAGCTCTGCATATTCGAGCTCGAGAACACAGAGTGAATGAATGCCTAAATGCAAGGTAAAGAAAACACACAAAACCCAACCTACAACAACGAAAAAGAGGGACAAATTTGAGTTTGCAGTATCACCTCATTCCACAAAGGGCCAGGCTCTGTGCCTTTTCCAAGTGGCAGTGCAAAGAGATATTTCCAGGGCAGCATGCCTGTGAATTGACTTTTCAGTCTCTTGCCTTGGCATCATGTGAAGCAAGAAATTTTTCACTTCCACAAAGTTTGTTTAGGAAACCAACCCACAAGCAAAGCCTCTTGTTCCTCACCAGGGCAGAGTGCTGACCTGTGGCTTTGTGGCAGCTGGGAATTGCATCCCAACAGAGCACCTTTCTGCAGACAGCTGCACTCTTTACCTAACACGCAACTGACACTGCTGAAGAAGTGTTTGTGTTTTGGAGTGGGCGAGTGGACCTGAGCTGGAAGAAGTTCCAGTATCCAGGACTGGACGGAGTACTCATGTGCAGGAGACATCCTCCCTCTTGCTGGCTGGAAAGCAGCACATTTAATGGGCAGGCTGAGTTAGAGGAAACAAGGATTTCTATCTGCCTTTAGATGCCGCTGGAAGTGCTGCAATAGGACACACACAAGCCTGCCAGTTAGAGAGAGGAGTAAGGAGAATTTTTGGTGTTGGTTCATGCTGTAAGACATCAGGAGGGTCATTAAAACAATTGCTGCCAGAAAATAACTTAAAGGACTTTCTGACGTCTTTATTTCAGAGATGCTCTTGCAGGATGTTATCCTAATAGAAGGCGCAATCCACACATCTCTAACTAGAGCTTCAGAGACAGAAGATGTGTAGATGTATTTGTATGCCTATACATTATTGGGGGTAAGTCTAGAAGATGGGGGAAGCTCCAAGCTCTTCTGTCACTGAAGCTTACCAGGTCAGATGGTATCAGCAAGCACATTTGTTTTAGTCAAAAGTGCTAATCAAAAACAGCTTGCCAGGAGCTAATTGAATAAAGGAAAGTCATTTTGCCCATTTCTAAGAAAAAAAGCCCTCCATTTGGGCAGCATTATTTGCAGTCAATTATTCTGCTATTTCCAATTGTGCTCCAGGGAGCTGTATTACTTCTCCACAGTGCTTAGCAGCTGTTCAGTAGGTTAGCCTCCCAGTTGTTTCTGCTTGCACAATATTCACCCTGCAGTGCCAGATGAAAGGAATTTTAAGTGCTATCTGTTGCTTTGTATGGCCCTCACAGGATTTTGGAAGCAATCCCAACCAGAGAAAGAGCAGGGAGTTCTTGATTTTTGGATGAGAAGGTAAGATGCCATGGTTTATTTTAACAAAGGAAGGGTAGAGAGGAATAACTGGTGTACTGAGAGTGCCACTTCAGGACAAAGTCTGAGTGTGACTGGCACACAAGGACACTATCAAGCAGCAGCGTTTGAAACCTGGAAGCTATCACTTCATAGATAATATTTTGGTATGACCCTGCACCACTCTTTGACATGTATTTTTCCTTCATAATGACACCATGATTTGGTTCCAAGCAAACCACATCCCTGATTTGAGTGCATTTGGTTTACTAGTAGAAGCATCACAAGTCAATACAGTCTCACATCTGTGCATCTAAACTCACAGAACACTGGCACACTGGGCTTTGACTGCCTTCATGTGCTGGGCTCAGCGCCACTCACACAATTTGCCACATCTGACTCCATACCCATCTACACCTTGCATATATACAAACAGAGCAGATTCACACACGTGAACTTGCAAATACAAAATGCACCAGTATAAACACGCAAAGCACTAAGCTAGAGCACATCTGCACCCCACCTGGCCACCAGTAATGCCACTTCTTGGGAAATGAGTTGATAATAAACTTCACCTCTGAGATCAGTAGAGATAGTGGCTTTCACAGGAATTATCTGGACCACCATACCCATTTTTTTCAGTTTACCGTCATATCTGCCTGCATGCTTTAATATGAACTTGAAGGAGAGGCAAAAATCCACCCTATCACCGTCACAGTAAGGAACTTCACTCCAACTTCAGATTTTCAGGCTCTTCACAGCAAGCCTGCTGAGTCTAATGCTTCGTTTAATTAAACAAATAGTCCTGAAAATGCAGCTTGAACCCTTAGAGTCAGAAGGGATTTGCTCCCTCTTTAGTCATTACCCCAGAAGAAGCTTTTACAAAGCAGACAAAACAGACTTCTTTAAATACCTCATGTGCTAGCAGAGATGCAAATTTAATTCAGCTAGCTCTAAACCACAGCAGAACTCAGCCTGATCCATTACAGCATCATCTGGTTAACTTACTTTAATGCAAGCCAGTTAGGATCCTCTTCATCCTAAAGAGGATAATCTTTTACTTTCAGTTTAAGAGTTTACAGAACATCTCACCACCTAAGAACAATTAACAGGCCTGCACTCAACTTCCTTAAATACTCGTTCAACCCTATCACAGCTGATAATCACAGGTGTGGGGGTTGGGCTGGGATTTAGCTTTGTTTTTCTGCTGTTCTTTCCACCACAACCCCAGTGTGGTCCTGGTGAACACACTTTGGTCTGTATCTGCTGAAGAGTCTATGTGCTGTTAAAGAAAGCCAATAGAAGATCCTTCTGCTGATAGTTTTGTCTCAAGAGTCCACGTTAAGTATAAGAATTAGAAATGTAAAAGCTAGATTCAAAGTGCTGGGTTGTAATGATACAGTGCTCTGTGATAGCTGTAGTAGTCTTGAATTCTATCCCTAAATAACCTTTTAAAACAGCTTGTGGAGGATTTTCATTCAGTAGCTCCGTGCATGCATGGTGGGAGAGGTTACTTCATTCCCAGCATGCTGGGGGATTCAACATCTCCAACCAAGGAGGAGGACACTAACTATGCAGAAGTTCAGGTGGGAAGGGTCCTAGCAGTCCCCTTCTCCTCTGAGTTGAAACTATGCTTAATTATTCTCTAGTGATCAAATAAGTTTATGACTCTCATTTCATTTAATGTTCCCTAAAAGAAGAAGGTGTGCACAGGCCTTGATCCACTGTTTTATAACTTTTCTTGTAGGGACTTGAATCTGTTTTGTCCTCCCCTGCATTGTGTCCTTACAACAAAGCAGTGGCTACTCCCTTTCTCGAACCTGAACAGTAATTCAGGAAACAGAACCGTGCCTGGAGGAATGAGGGCATGGGCTGAGGACAGTAACAAATCAGGAGAAAAAAAAAAAAAAGAAAAAGTAAAAAAAAAGAGAACAGAATGGGAGCTCTCCATTTTTGGGAGTCACTGATCCTTGATATATTGGATCCAAGTACAGCTCGACCTCCCCTCTCTCTCCTGTGGTTTATACAAGGCCAAATGTGGCCCCAAACATGCCTTGAGACTGCAGACCCCCTCTGCTCCCTATCTAAAGAGAGTGCGGGCAAACTCCTATTGGCAACACCAACGCCAGTTGGTAGGATTCTGGGAAGCCTCGGCTGTGAGGTTGCTGCCACGTTGCTCAGCCCCACCAGGACTGAAGTGCTCTTGGGCATGCCACGGGGCAGAATTGTGGGATGAGAGGCTTCACCAAGGCCCAGAAAGCAGCCAAATGGGTGGTCTAATCATCTGTGGTTTTCAGTTGTACATCCAGAGGGCTAGAGGGCCTGACTCCTAAGCCATTCTGTTCACTGAGCATCAAAGTTTCCTTCAGTCACTGGAGATGCTCTTGCAACCTGCTTGGGTCTGAATGCTCACATTCCCCACAAGGATGTGTTCCTTGGTTGTTAGATTTGGGACTACTGGGACATGAAAGAAATTGTTTATCTCTGTGTAAAAGAAAAGTCTGATGTAAGTGCCTAAAGTAGGGGAAGCTGCACAGCTGAACACGCCAAACACAAATTAGACACTGAACTCCCTACTGGATTTCTGAGGTTCCTTCCTCAGCTGGCTTCTGAGGTTATCAAATCCCTGTGTTATGGGGAGCCTAGATATCCCCCTGGAGGCTGAAAACTCCAGCAGGGAAGCAGGAAGGTAGCAAGAGAGTGAGCTGTTTTCAGAAAGATTGAGTAGCAAAGCCAAAGGAAATTAAGTATCAGAAGTAGGGCCTCGAGCCTAGGCCCCACTAGAGGCCTAGTAATCAAAATCTGGGGACGAGTTTGGTGAATTTTGGGGTCAGCAGCACAAGTGCAGAGCAAAGCTGGAGAGTCCTTGAATGTCTGAGCTAAGCACCAGGCCCTGCCACACCAAATGGATGTCCATCTTTGCTGAGCAGCTCTGTAGGGGTCTACTGCCTCTCAGTGCTAGAAGAGATGCCTGGAACAGAGAGACCTCAAGCAGCACTGCATAGACTGCAAACCCATCTGGTCAAAATCTGTCAGGCATCAGGATTTCTGGTTAACATTGGTATCATATGTACCAATCTGCTGTAAAACCACTGACACATCTCTCATACTCTATTACTGCTAGCGACAAACAGTGGAGAGTGCTCAGGATTAGCAGGAGCTGCAAGGCTCGCAATCCCTGAATATCAATACATAATTTACAGTATAGGCATTATGCTGTTCCTTTAAGAATATAAATATATAATGAGGATTTCCACTGAGAGGCCATATTTTTATTTATTTAGGAAACAATTAAGTTGAATTCTGCTGGAATCTCTCCATACAATGGATGCTCCGTGAGTCAGTAGTATGCAGACTTCTTGAAAGTGCCATATTCAGAGCAAATTAACACGGTCTTAAAAACCAGTTTCTTGACAACTCTCTTACAGACACAAGGCATTGGCTGTGAAACAGAACATCAGGCATTGCATGACATCAGGTAGCACATTTCTGTTTATTTGCCTTTCTTCAAGAACTCTAACTCACTGTTGGGCAAAGGAGTGCATACAAGATGTACAAGAAAAGGTTAAAAGAGACTTTATGGTCTTTATGGTGAAATATCACCATATTCTATGGCATGAAGGACCACAGCCTCTTTTTTTTTTTTTTTTTTCTTTTTAAAAGGATATGGTTCTGTGTTCTGGCTGATGTTTTACAGTTCAGAGAACAACTTGCCCTTCTACAGGAATCTCTTGAGAAAATTAATAGTGAACACAGTATTTTACTAGGCTGTATTACTGAATAAACACTGCCAGTTGCACTAACAGCATTTTAGCAGACACTTGTCAGTTTGTGAATCCCTAAGTTTAGTAAGACAGTAAGAAATCAGACTGCAGTGGTGGGGACACGGAGAAGTGGTTGGGGTTTCTTCTCCCCTGCAGCAGATTCCCGCTTGTTGTAAACTGTTGTGTTTATATACTTCAATACAGCTGTGATAACCTACAACAGAGGTTCTGCCCTAGACATATATAGTTTCTCCACAGTCTGGCTCAACGTGTTAGTAGTTTTCATATATAATATTAAAACCCAAGGTCTGTATCCTGATGTCCTTCACATGATGCTCTGTCTGTTCACGTCCACATTGTATGCTGATGAATTGGAACAGCCTCGGCCAAAATCAATAAAAATGCCTTCTGAATCAGAGTCAATTGACTCTAAAATCTGATCCACTATGTTCTCAGGGCTAGAAGAAGGAACTGGAATCAAGGATGGGTCCCTGTCCAACTCAAAAGACCGGTGTGGGTCATCCATCGAGTGGAAGAGTCCTTTCTGTTGCTCAGCTGTGCCGAGCTTGCCAGAGCATTCCACTGAACCGGCACTTGACCTTTCCTGATCTCCTGACAGCGAGTTTTTCGTGGTTGTCATGGAGTTCTTGGAACCATTGTCCATTATGGTGGTGAGGTTGGAGTACCCCTGGAGCTCCAGGCAGGAGGTCATTTCTGAAACGGAGTGCCTTCGGATGCCTGTTCCATTGGCAGCCATGCCCTCAGTTTCATACTCAGCTACTGGTGTCAACAGTGGATTATTGTAACTTTTTGATCGCACCACGGGGTTCTTGGCGAGGATGTCACCTGACTTGGAGCGCCTGAAGAACCTCTTCTCTGTAAACAGAGAAAGATACAGAGTAATATCAATAAAGCCTCCTATGTATAATTACAAGTGTTCAAAAGAAAAGTCAAGGCCCGAATATTCATAAACTTTTCTTCTATGAAAGGACATTTTTAAAAGAATACATTTTGATGGTCTTATAGATCCATATGTTTCAGATTTCCTAGACTTCCTTATATTGAATACCCCAAAGCTATTAAAAAAAAAAAAAAGCTGAAATTCCCTTATATTCACAGAATCACAGAATTGTAGGGGTTGGAAGGGACCTCAAGAGATCATCGGGTCCAATCCCTCTGCCAAAGCAGGTTCCGTAGAGCAGGTTGCCCAGGTAGGTGTCCAGACAGGTCTTGAATATCTCCAGAGAAGGAGACTCCACAACTTCCCTGGAAAATTCATACAATTTCAACTGCTGGAGTAAAAACAGTAAATATTGTAGAAGACTTGATGTACATTTGCAAATACTTTCTTAAAGCAATGACAGAAAGTCAAATTTTGTTCTGTCTTTAAAGGTCATAACTAATTTCTAGTAGAAAGCTGACTTTGGCCTTAGGACTGGTGGCACTGATTTCTATTTAACTTTACTTCCACTTGTGCTTTCAAAACCTCATTTCTTCACATCAAACCAAAAGTGCACTGCAGAGACAGTGCCACCAATCTGCCTAAGAAAGCAGAGAACCTGCCACTTACCCTGGGAAAATCAGGTCTCCAAATTTGGGGTGCATGGATTACAACATACAGTTGTACTAAATCATTACAGAAAAACTTTGATTCAAAGTGTTGTTTGGAGACCACATAAGGAGAGAGCACCAAGAGAATTTGGAAACGGTAACTGGAGGGCAGTGCCCACAGAAACCTTGCTGGCAAACAAACCTGCACTCGGTCCAGCAGTAATTTTATTAATTCTGTTGTTAACCAAGTGGGTTCTTTCCGAAGAATGAGCAGTAGATGGCAGCAAATCAGCACGGAGAACCTCCACCAGTGGTTTAGGTCTGGAGCGCTCTCCTGTAGCTAGATCAAAATGATCATCATGCAAATGCTTTGCAGATTTCATTACTCTGCCTCACTTATGCTAAAAATATCAGTGGTGTGACTACTGGGTCTCACTTCTGAAACTCTCTCCCTGCCACTCTCACTTTCCCATCCCCATGGAAGGGCCACGGCCAGGAAAAGGAATTGAATTATAATCTGGAAGTCAACCATAGCCACTGCAAATAAAAAAAACCAAAACACCTCTAAGTTAGGATGAAAGCCCACATTCCCCTATAAACTATTTGATTCCCTTTTACAAATGCCTTTCTCTTCTCAGTTTATTCTTAGGTGCTTACCTGGACACAAATTCTAATCATATGCTGTACTACTACTGCTACTAATAAAAAAAGTTTCTGTACTTAAGATTGCATTTTGAAGATGTTTTTGCCTCAGCAATAAAATCAACTGAACCAAGATCACTTCAGGACTTTTTCTATTAGGAACTGGACCTGGCAAACAGATAAGGGGCAGCCCTGCTACAGGAACTCTGGCTTTTTGGTCACACCAAGGTTTGGCTGAAGGGGAAGGCTGTGCAGGCCAGATGGGGAAAAAAAGGGATCAAGGGCCTCACCAGTCCCACAGAAAATGTATCGGAACTTTAAATCATACTGTCAAAATAGCTGGACAGGATTAGACACATTAGTTCAAAAGCAGCAGAGAGACCTCTTCTCTCAGCTCCCTTGGATCCAGGTTCACTGACTAGAGTAAGAACTATGCAGGGGTATTCCTACAGATTTACACCACAGACCACAGCAAGGCGAAGTGCCCAGTCCAACTAAACCTTCCTATTTTCTGCACTCATGCAGCATAACATTTATTTTCTAATAACCCATTTCAATGAAGTTTTATTCTCCTTGAGTGCATTTTTTTCTGTCCTGACATACAAGCTTTTATTCAGAGAACAATTTGGAGCTCCTCTTAAATTCTCGTGGCTTTTAATGGCAAGCACAGAATACAAAGTAGTAATCCTAAACCATTTTCCATAAATAACCGGCCTCTGTTCATTCACATAAAACTGACTTGTTTCTTAAACACCTATGCAATATAACCATTTTTCTATTCAGCTTCAGGGGAAAATTAGCTACCTTATTGACCATTTCTGACAAACAAATAGATTAAATTGGCTGCATAGAAAACACACAAACTTATTTTCTCCTCTATTTTCTCTATTCAAGCAGACCATCACAGTATTTGCATTAAAATATTTGGGTACTACCATATTTCCTTGTTGACTTACAGTAGCATCCCCCTTGCATTTTCAACAGATTGAATTATTCAGGGGAATTTTCAAAAGACTTTCATCTTGGCCTAATCTTGCCTTCACAGAAGTCACCAAATGCTTCTGAACACAAGGAATCCTAGACAATAATCTGGAAGGGACTTGAGAAAGTCATCCAGTCGACCTCTGCCATCAGGCAGCACCACGTCTAGACACCTTGTTCCTTATGGATGCCGTGTATGTGGCATGTAAATAGCACCTATCATAGTGAAGAATCAACAGCCTCCATAGGCATTTATTCCAGCACCTAACCAATGCAACATTAGAGATTTTCCCTTCCAGGTAATCTAGATTTCCCTTGCTATGTGTGCTCCACTCTTCTTATCTCCAGTGGAATGGAGAACAGCTTATTACCTTCCACTTTGCAGAGACATTTGACATATTCAATGGCTTATCGTTTAGTCTTTTCTAAGACAAATTCCTACTCTTTCCTGCTTTAAACAACCTAGTGATCTCTGAGCACTAATTAACAGACACTATTCAGCACTCTTGAAATGGCTTCTTCCTCCCTCCTTTTGCTGTCCATAAAGCATCCTGTGTTAAAACTCCCTCCTTAAAAGGTAGAATGGAAAAGCTAAACCCACTCCAGATTCATAGATTTAAACCAGTTAAGTGCTGTTATGATGATCTGCTTTCAACTTCTGCCACTGGCAAGTCACTGTGACTTTGTAAATTGTATGACCTTAGGAAAAGAGCACAGCCATGCTGCGCTAGTACTGGCAGTTTCCTCTCACATGGGCCCTGGCCCAGTGTGGACCAAGGTTTTGGTGATGCCTTCTGTGCTATGTCAAATTGAGCCACTGTTATTCTTACCCAAAATACAGGAAGAGTGTGTGAAGGGTCCATCACTGGAATACAGGCCATATGTGCCTAAATAAGGTGAAACCACTTTCTGGATCAGGGATTCCAGTTTCAAATAATCTTCAGTCACACCTTTTGACTCATGAACCCCCTGAAAGAGAAAAAAAACACCAAACAAGATCAGCGCTGTCTCCTCCAACTGCAAGCTTTCCTTGCTCACAAGAGGAAGCAGGCAGGCAGCAAGCATTTTCATTATATTACATAGCCAAGGTACACTGAGATGTGAGACTGGTTTGTTTCTACACCTGATTTTTCTTACTGTAAAGCCAAGAGATGTGAGTCGAACCAAAGACTCACTACACAGCACTATACAGATGCACAGAAGGAGACAGTATCTATTTCCAGGAGTTTAAAATCCAGGCTTTCAGAAAGGTACAGAATCATAGAATATCCTGAGTTGGAAGGGACCCACAAGGATCATGGAGTCCAACTCCTGGCTCCACGCAGGACCACACAAAACCCAGACCCTATGTCTGAGAGCATTGTACAAATGCTTCTTGAACTCTGTCAGGCTCGGTGCCGTGACCACTGCTCTGGGGAGCCTGTTCCAGTGCCCGACCATGCTCTCGGTGCAGAACCTTTTCCTAACACCCAGCCTGACTGTCCCTGTCCCAGCTCCAGGCTGTTCCTTCAGGTCCCGGTATAACCTGCTTAGTGCAAAGGCACTCCAGGAGGACAAAGGATGAGGTCTGCAAAGATCGATTAAAACCATCCCTAGACTTTTTGTTATTTGCAATTCTGTACTGGCTTCCTGAACAGAAGATGAGCGGCTTCTGCCAAGCACTGCACCAGTGGCTGGTACCACACGGTGTCACTGCCATCTAAGCTATAAAACAAGATTAAGGAAAAGGTGATACTGACTCAGGATTATTTCTTCCAGGATATTTTAAACAAAAAAGAATTTAGAGCGAAGAGGTTTGCATCTCTCTCCTCGCCCCAGTGCAAGGGAGGCAAAAATCAAAAAATCCAGGCAAAAGTCACATTAAAACTAAGAATGGCAAGATTTACCCAAAGGCAAAAACCTTTTGCCCTTAGCTCCTAACTCTGCACTTCCACCCACAAATGGACTTATATGGCTGTGGAGGTGACAGACAAACCCTGTAGAGCTGTAGGCTCCTTTCCTCTTACAGCTGCAGCATATATGCTCCTGTGCTGTCTGAGCAGAGCCCTGTATACTCATAACCAGGATTCCTCTTGCTACCTGAAGTGTATTCACATATGATATAGGTTTGGCATATCTTGTTGCAAAATTAAAATCCTAAATGTCATACTCAATGAGAATTTTGCTTGAATTTAGCTGAATTCCAGATTTTGTAATATAGCCCGGAATTATTGTAAAAAGACCAAGAAACAACATTTTGGGATGAAAGCCTCTAGAGAGCAACACAAAGATCAAATGAGTAAAATTGCAACACTTCCTTCAGTAAATAAAAAGATCCTGATGTTCTGGATACATTTGCTGCTCAGTGTGATTCACCAAACAGTGTCTACAATGAGAATCGGCCTGCAATGTGCTTGTGAAAGGCTTGCTTCACCCCTTGGCTGCTGTGCTGCCTGAATCCTAGCTGGCATTCCCCAACAGAAGTTTATGAATAGAAAACAAATCCAACAGAAAACATATAGAATCTAAATTCTGATTCAGCAGGCTTCAAATAACGAGTAACAATTTTTGGAGACATGCTATGTCCTGTAAGACTTTTGGAGATTCACAAATACAAATATGAATACAAGGGTACATGCAGTGAATCTGAAAGCTTGCAAACACTGAAATATCAGCAGAATGAACCAACAACTATCCCAACAATTAAAACTAGATAAAAATAACACAGGAGTAATTCAGAAGGCTGAGTGAAGGTGCATATATTATTTCAAAGTTACTGAGGCCTGCATCAGAGAAAGGGTTTCAAAAAAACAGGAGGAAGGCTACTTTTCTCGTGCTGAGATTTGCTCCAGGATTCCCCCTCCCATCTTGCTGGTATTTAGCCAAGATCTTTCCAGACCTCAGAAGAGCAACATGCCTACTGCTCTAGTACACATTCATCACCCCATCAAGTTCATAACCCACTGACAAAGATCAGGACATGAGGCCACCCGCTCCAGATGGCCACTCCAATTACCTCAGGAATCAGTTTCCCAAATGTGAAATATAATACTGGTGGCAAAGACAAGTGATATTTAGCATTGCTCATACCCTGAATTTGTGGTAAGGCTTTATTTACTTTTCTGCCACTTAAGTAGTTTTGGTACTTGTGAAAGAGGGTAGCTAAACACCAACTGTGGAGAATGAAACCCAGTAGTCCTCTCATACCATGCTGCCCATGAAATAACCATGACAGCTTGAAGAACTGTGATACAAGTGATAAAACTGTCCTTGCTCAGTGGCATCTTAACAGTCTGATTTCCTATCCATCTCACATTGCCTGAGAAGGTTTTTTTGTCGTTGTTTTTCCCCCCTCCTTGCTCCCTGGCGCAGGAAATGCCCCCTTCTCTTAAAATCCCACCCCCCTAACCACTCGCAGCAGCTTCTTCAGTCCTGCACCCAACTCCACTCCTTATCTCTATGAGCAGTGCATGTCTCCAGCCCATTTTTCAGTTCTTCTTCTTTAAGTTATCACCTGCCGAGTAAAGAGGCCACAAAATATCACTTTTACAATGTAAAATCACCCACTATGAACACAGCCAGGCATTAGTCTTATTCCTCCATTCTGCCATCATCCACAGGATGCTTTCTAAAGCATACTGAAAAGTCATAAAACATCTGGTGTCCACTGGAGCTGCGATGACTTCCCTTCAGCTCTGCATCTTGGCACAACCATGCTATATCCACTTGTAACATCCTTCCTGTGTCAGCTATTGTTACCGGCCTTCCTGAAGGTGCTAGACAGGGCAGTCCCCTTAATCCATTTTTTCTAATCGTTTAGATGCAGTACTGCGGCTGTAGCCCCTGTTAGAGCAGGAGAGTAACAGGCTGCACACCACATACTGATCATGTAAAAACGGCGTTTCTCCTGCATTTCTTTCTGCTGTGTTATTCAGTGACAAACTTATTCCTCCAGCCTCTGTTTAACCAAATACAACTACAAATGGATATTGATTCAGCAAGGACTTCCAAACCCAAACTTTCCACGACCCAAATGACAGCATCACTTATTTACAAGTTAGAGCGGCCCAGAGGAGCACCTGTAGGCTCAGAGCAAGCTGGGGCCACTTCCACCTGTCCACAGCCTCTGCTCAGGGACAGGGTGGCAAGTGGTGACTTGGTTGGTCACCAGCCTGCCCTTCAGCCAGTTGGTCCCTACTGTACCATGGACGAGGAGCTTCTCAGGGAAGGGGTGGACACCTCCTCAAGCAGATCTGTTTTAGTACATCAGAGAAAGCTTCTGTTTTACTTTAGCTGCCAGCCCCAAGAGTTCATTTAAATTCTTCTCCCCACTAGAGTGAGAGAACGAACCCAAGAATTAATTCAAACTCTCTTCTCCAGCATCCACTGTGCCACATGTGAAATCACTCGTTTGTGTCACACCTTCTCATTCAGTGGAAGGAACTTCTGGTGGAAGTTTTAGCGTGGAGCAAAGTATGGCTACAAATGCTTCATATAAATATATGCCAATATACCTATATAGGTATCTATATATAGATGTATAGATACCTCTACATATTTCTACATAGATATCTATATATACATGAAGATTTGTGAATTCTTTTATAGGCCTTTTACCAAATATGTATGTGATTGTGCTTATACAGGTAAAATTAGCTTTAGATTAAAGCCAACTTGGGATTGTTATCCAAATCACAATAGTTTCTGAGAAATGGATGGCATGGCTTAGAAGTCACCAATTAAAAAAAAAAAAGTGTTTTCCTGTTATTTTGGCAACTCATGATTCTTACACTTACTGTATGATGTCCTAGTAGTCTGGTATGTCACTAAGTAGCAATAAAACAAAAGTCAGATCTAGCAGGCTGGCTGCTTAGCTTGCAGGTAACTATATTGTAATTTGGAGAAAAAAAAAGTTTAGATCATTATCAGTAAAACAGAGGTTCTACCCTTATCTTTAATGCAATATTTGCTCTGCTGACATGCAAAAACTTATTTTAAAAGATAAGTCTGCCCTTTCATGAACTCAATTTCATTTTAGCAGGAGAGTTTCATGCTTCTCTAAAAGTGTTAGATGTATCTATTAAACTTGTTTCAAGGCCTTGCCTGACCTATTTATTTCTCAACTGAAAAATAAAAAAAAGGCCAAAATAGCTCAATATCAAACAGCTGCAGGTACCTTAGTATTTGTGGACGAGTGTAGCTGCTGGATCACATCCTGATCTTGGTTACACTGTTTTGAAATGCAAGAGACATTATCTTTGGAAGGATTATAGTGCATTGTTATGTCTGCCTTACTCTAAAGGCATGGATAATGGGGATTTGAGTCCTGAATATGTGAATATCATTGCAAGCGGAAAAGGTTTGTACTAAGCATCAAGACAGTAGACATGAATTTCTGCATGTAAAACAGTATCCAAATCCCTGACTTCATTAACTTCTAATTAAATCATTTGGTAACAGAGAATGGTATATAGAAGTTTGAAACCATTAAAGGGACCCTATACATTACTGTTTTTGATACATAGATCTGTAAGCTCTCCCAGAAGGGTCACATACATGGAAGACCACAAGTTATTAAGGCAGCTCTTTTACGAATTTCCTGCCCTCTCATCTGGAACTTGTCCCCTGTCTGCCAGACCACAGTCATCCCTTGTGTTTGGGAATAAACCCCACGAGTCAAAAACACAGTCATTCCAGCAAGGATGGAGGCACTGAACTACTCAGGTTTCCATCCCTATTAATGCAGTAAGCCAACCACAAACTCCTATTGACTTTTTAAAGGACACAAGGGCTTCATTTGATAGCACAGGGGAAAGAATAGGTGATTAATTCATCTTTTGATATGGCTAATAAATAGACACAGTCAGAAGAACAGTGGGGGTTTTAATAAGCCCACATAAAGCCACAACCTCCTTTTTAAATGCACAGGGCTTCTCTAAGCCTCAAGGTCAAGCTGAAGTAGACTCCAGTCCAGATAGGCATTTAAGAACTTGAGAAGCCTCCTCAAACACAACCTTAAAACCTGCCTGAGGTTAAAATTTATTGATTTAACCTTTTGCACATGTATTAACAACAATATTATTAAGCCTATTACTAAGCCATTACAACCATTTTATCTAAGTGTAGACTATACAACTTGCAAAGCTGCCAGAAAGATAATCTCTGTTTCAGTAACATTTGCCACTACTTTTCTTACAAAAAAAGTATCAAATGTCTTCGCTTTTTTTACCATGGCAATGAAACAACCACAATCACAATGAGAATAGAATAGAATTCATTATTTCTGTATCCTATGATACGTATTTTTAATGTCTTGCTCTTTTATTCATAGGCAGCCAAGATTGACACTGGCACAAAGGCTGGTAGATCAGCCCTCCACCTAAGTCACCACGAGTAAGATGCAAGTGTGCTTGCAGCCTCTGCCCCCGTGCACTGAGGCAGTCATTGCCGCGTACTCCCTGAGACTCCATCTCTGTCTTTTCGTTCATCATAATAACTGAAATTCTTTCAGTTTCAGTAACAAGGACACTTAAAATATAACCTGATAGCACCAGCACTTCCAAATTTCTCTGAAGAAACATGTAGGGAGGTGACACAGTGATTCAAGCCACGTTACTAGTCCAACGACCACGTGCCCTGTTGCACCATGCTCGGCCCTTTGGGGAGGCACTCAGGCTGTGAGTCACAAAGGATCCCAGAAATTAATCACTTCTCACCTCGTGTTGGCTACTGGGCGTCCTCAGGCTTTTCTAAAGAACCCAGACGTGAAACAATCTGCAAAGAGTCGCAGCCATGAGAAACTGCAGGCTGCTGATAGTCTGGTACATCTTGTTGGACAGCCTGGCTAAACTTGGACAGAGTTTTAGGCTTCCCATATTCCTGTAAGCAGATGCAAAACGTCCTGTGGAAAAGACTTGGTTTGTGAAACCCTGACATGTATCCGAAAGGGAGTTGGTTTTGTGTATTGCCTGCTGCTTATGCCTCTCACTTCTCACCCCAGAAACTGGATGCAAAGCTACACAACTCCTTTCCACCTGCATTTAGGGGCAAAGAGGTAGCAAAACTTTACTGTTTGGTGGCAGAAAATGGTAGCAAATACTTACCGTTGATAACCTGCCCAGGGAGACTAATAAAACAGCTCTATGTGCAGAGACTACTCCTGGGCCATGGAGCAGGCGGCATGAGTTTCTCCACTGCTGATGCATGAATTGCAGCCTGCTTGCACATGCTTGTTAGCACTAAGTGGAACAGACGAAATCTTCCTCTCAAGTACTTCTGGTGAGCAGAGCAACCACAAGCAAAAGAATGTTTTTTTCATCACATCATCCAACTTTCTTGAAATCTTGGGGATTGCTGGGTTACACTGGCTGAAAAATGGCTTACCCTAAAAATCTTTCAGTGCCTCACCCTCTTGATGGCAGGCAAGGGACCAGACCAGAGAACTGAGCACATAAATCACAATAGTAGGAGACAAAAAGGCTACAGTGAAAGCTGTCACATCCTCTGTGTACCAGGCACACCTGAAGGGGATGTCTCACGCATGCCAATAGGCTAGGAATAAACTTAGCTGCTGGCTGTTTTTCTTGCCTCCAGCTTCTCCTGGTTGCATTGGTGATGCTTGGCTCATATTGTTCTACTTCAGTGTCTTAGCTGGATTTCCACATGGGCAGCACTCTCTCATACCTGACTCCTCTTGTTTCAACCCTTCACTTCATCCCCTTGCCACCTGCTCTGTCCTAATACCCCACATCCATCCTTAGCTCTGCACAAGCTCCCTGTCATCTGCTGGGCTCTTGTGATAAGCCCCCCTGCATGCACCTCTACTGCACGCTGCTCAGTTCTGGTCAACTGCAACTTGCCCCACGTGACTCCTCACTCCTCTGTGCATGAAAATAATCATAAACAACTATTAAATGCCAAACTGCTTCTAAGTGGCCAACAGTAACAGAGTTTTGCTCAGTATTTATGAAAGGTCCTTCAGTTTCCAGTTCTAATAGCTTCCCCCACTAGTAACAGCCAGAAATGGTGGTCTCAGTCAGTTGCTTTTCATTTCCCTCTTTAGCATAAAGTATTATAGGACCATTTACCTAATAAATTATATGTGAAAAGATATTTCCAGTGTTAAGTGCACCCCAACAACCAGGCATAATGGTGACATAATGGGCTGACTACTACAGCCCAGCCTGTAAGTGCAGACATGCTGAAGTATATGCTGGTCATTGATTAAATGACTGCAGCACTCAGCTTCAGCTTTAATGTTTCAGCTGATCAGCATGTTTACATGAGTAAGTACTGGTATACAAGGCTACGTCTGCTTCAGCTGTGATAAACTGCTGGGCAGCTTTTAAATCTATCTATCTATCTATCTATCTATCTATCTATCTATCTATCTATCTATCTATCTATATTTATCTGTCTTCCCCTGGGTCAGATCAGGCAGAGCAAAGCAAGGAGGCCTCCTGAAGCCCAGCCAGGTGCCCTGCTGGGACAGCAGTGACACAGCACATGAGGGTGGCACAACAGTGTCCATGGTTGATGTGGGTGCAGTTCTACCACAGGTGATGCCAAGCAGGAATGGCCAACAGCCAAATCCTGATTTACCAGCTTCTGGACTCTGAAAAGAAAGGAATAGAAGCCAGACTTCTGGATTAAGGCATCACTCTTGGTGATTTGATGGCCCGGAAGAGTGAAGTCCTCTGCCCATGCAGGATACAGCTGTACATGGCTCAGCTCAAGCCCAGAAGCACACCCTGAGCCTTAGGCTGCTGAGGCGTCCTCAGCCTGGGTCTGCTGGGGCTCCCTTAACCACTGGCCTCTACCCTGGCCTACCAACAAAAAGCAGTCCTGACCTAGTGCTACATGAAAGGAAACATGCTGCAGGAAGTGTTCACAGGGTCAAGCCCAAATACAAAATGAGGTCCTGGCCTCAGAAACTGCTCTGGCTTAACCACACAGGAAAACAGCTAAGAAATGTAGCTATTCTCTGCCTAAAAGCAGCAGATTCCTTGGAAGAAAGAAAAATACATTGAGAAATGCATTTTTCTCTTTAACTGGCAATGGACTAAATCAGTATGACTAACACACATGCAGTAGTAATAATCTGACAAATACTGGATAATAATAGTTGCCCAACTGCTCCCAGGGAAAACTGAAATTAAAAGTCACAAGACATACCACAAGGCAGACAGAATAATATTTATAGTGAAAATACACATTACTCAGCCAGCCCTGCTGGTGGAGAATTGATAAAGGTGTACAGACTGCAGCATACACCCTGGTGACCAGGGCAGCAAGATCTGCTTGTTATTTTAGTCAGAGAGATAGCAGCAGCTTTGCTTGCAAGAGGTGAGGAAAACACTGCCCTCACAAGCCATGACTGCCTCTTAACCCACTTTGGGGTGTGTAACGCTCTTCATGGCTTCCTATCTAGCCTTTTCAAATTTGAGCGATGTAGCAGAAACCCCAACTCAGGGCAGGCATGAAATCACTGCAGGAGGACACGGTGACTGGTGGGCCACTGGTTCTGGCCACGTGCACCACCAGCAGTGTAGCTCTGTGCTCCCAGTTACATTATGGGTCATACTCTAAGTTTGAGGTCTGCATCCTTCCACCCTCCTTTGAACAGACACACACACATAATTAAAACTGTTCCTTTTTTACTTCAGATGTTTC
Source organism: Anser anser (assembly GCF_964211835.1). Taxonomy (NCBI): domain Eukaryota; kingdom Metazoa; phylum Chordata; class Aves; order Anseriformes; family Anatidae; genus Anser; species Anser anser. Next base: position 74,214,096 of record NC_139720.1, read on the forward strand.
ACAGCATCATCTAATTTTTACTGACCTTGCAGTGATCACAGTCAAACTGTTGGCAGTGAAGTTACGCTAAGGTTTACTTGTTTAAAAAGAGGCTTCAGGAGTGGTCCCCATCTGTACAGTTCTCATTTTCTCTAAAACACTGTAGCATTTTCATTGACCAAGCCCACCCAGTCTCATGCTTTGGAGGATACCACGGTGGCTTCAGGAGCACTGACTGTTGTCCAAAGAGCAAAGGCTGTCCTCCTGTGCACAGTCTGCAAGAGCTGCTGCTCTTACTGCACTACTCAGCACCACCGTGTTTGAGTCTCCTCCTCACATCTTCTCCATCTTCAGCTAACTTGCACAACACTGCTGAAAAACTCACAGATCTTGTTCTGATATCCCCTGCAGCAACTGTCTGGGCTCCATAATCAGAATGAGGATGCCCTAAGTATGTGGATACACCGTGCCCCCCCGCCGTCCACCTTCTTCCCTGGGAATCAGCCCTGCAGAGTGGATCCCTCAGTGTTATACAAGTGGAATTGCATCTGTGGAGCAGCATCTGGCCTCCATTTACATATGGACTAAAGGCAAATTCATGAGTAAACGCATGGAGGTATCAACTGTGAAAACTGATTTTTCTCAGCCCTCCCAATCTTGACACCAAGGGCAACACAGTACATTGAATCAGCCACTCAGTGTTAGACCAAAAGTTCACTAAATTCAACATTTTTTTGCTAACAGTGAGAGCAGGTGAAGTGTGCGGAAGAACAAAAAAGGAAATAGGGTATGCACAATATGGGCTTTCTCATAGAAAATGCTGGCATTTCTGGCAAGTGGTGACATAAAAACCGACCACATGGCAATTTGCAGTAGCCCTTAAGTGTAAAGAATCTGTGCTAGAAATTATTTAACCACTGAGATGAAGATGGTGAATAACTGATAGGATTACGAGTTCCCAGAAGTAAAGAACTAGCTGATCTAGTGAATCCTCTGAACAAGGATGAGGGTGGGTTTCTTCAGTACTTTTGCTATGTGCTTTGCTTGTGTAGCTGCATCTTTCCTATTGCGAGTGCAATGCTGAATTCTTCTACTGTCCTATGAAGGAAGATTCGACTGTTGGCAACAATTATTCAGCCCAACTCTGAACATTAGCCACAGTTAGTGAAGCTGTGCTAAATGACATCAGCAGGCAGGGTGACTCAAACCAACAAAGGGTAGAAACAGGGTGAGAATAGATATGAAATGGAAAGAGTGATAACTTTTTCCATTTATGTTGATGAAATCCTGATGTTCTTCCACCAGCTTAAATGAGGCTCAGCGTTTCTGGAGGACTTCCCATTTGAGAGCTTCAAGTCCCATACAGACATTGAGTTCAACTCTGAAGCTCACTTAGAGGGACTATGTGATCAATAGATGTCTTTTGAAAAGACATCCGGGTAAAAAGAAACACCCTAGTTGAGGACTGGGAGTTTAAACTACCAGGTCCTGCTTGTAGCCCACTCATCCGTGCTGCCAGCCTGAACAGAAAATTTCAGTTATTTTCTCCTGGTTTTCCCCAGTGATTCATGCCACTTTCATCCCAGTCAGCCAACTCACACTTTTTAGCCCTTGGGAAGCAGACTCAAAACAGAATGAAAACTGCTTCAAGCATGGACTACATTTTGCTTTGTGCAAGTCTGTTTTGACAAAGCTGAACCTGATCCACTTGAACTATGCATGCCCTTTACCCATGGGGGTTTCTCTGTAGCAGCCCAAAGACAGAGTGAGAAAACACACCTAAGCTGGGGAAAGTGGAGGGCCCACCTTTGCAGACCAGGACAAGCTGAAAAAAAACTGCTTCCTCTCTCTGAGAAAGCCCTCAGCCCTTGGGAGGGGGCCAATAGTTCACAACGGGCCCACCTTCAGTGAAACTCTAAAACTATGCTAGCGCGTGTTCGCAACTAGGTATATTTACCGGTGGAAACATGAAAAGCAGGACTTAGGTATCAAATACTCAGTTGCTTTGAATCAGAATAACCCCAATTATGTTAATGATTTTATACTGTTTTATAACCACTAAAGGTCATGCCCTATGCATTACAAGTCCAATTCTAGAAACCAGTAGCTTTTTTGCATGTGTTGGAGAGATGCAGCCACACAAGTCATGGTTGTTTTGTTATGAGCCCCTAGCAGCATTGCCTCACATCATTTTTTCCTCGTTTTGTTTTATCCTATACCACTGGCACACTGGTAAAGTCTTAAATATTTGAAGGGTTAAACCATGTCTAGTCTCATTTCTGCCATAAGCAACAGTGCTCATGGGAGGGAGAGGCAGAGAGGTTTGCCAATGCGGTATTGACAGAAGTCAGCACTTCAGATCCCTGTGACTGCCTCAGAAATAAAAATCTTGTCATATTCACTTTAATCTCCAGCAAGTGCCAAGTTCTGTCAATGTCAGCGTGAGAAGCAGTGCTGTCTCTTTCTTTCATTGGTGGCACCAAGATACAGTCAAAAGGCTGGTGAATTTTTGAAATGGCTCGGCTGCACGGATAGCAATAGGATTCTTCTTACCAGAAAGGATCAAGCATAAAGAAGAAGCTACTCTTCCTCTGACCCACAAAAATCCAATGTATTATTTTTCCTGAAACTGCTATTAAACACTTTATATGAGGTTGCAAAAGACAAAGCAGAAGATGAAGACTGAAGGTAAGTAAATGATACAAAATGACTAGAAGTAAGGAGGTTACTTTGAGATTTTAAATACAGTAGTTAGGATCTTGCAGAAGCTGAGCAGCTAGTTTGCTAACAAAGACCCACCACCAATAATGATATGTATTTCTACTTTCATAGTTTTAGGGCCAGAGGTTTTCTGATTCGCAGCTAAGAGACTCCCCTGGGCACAGATGAGAACTGCAATCACTCCAGTCAAATAAGCTAATGTGACTTTGAAACAACCCACCAAATGAATCTATGCATAGGTGAGTGTCTCTGAAGAGTTGTTTAAGGAATAAACTTGAGCTGGAGTTAGTTTGTCTGCATTTCCAGATGCTGTGGCACTGCCACATTACATTCACAGGCAAACGTGTGCACAGAAAAGCGAGTGCAGCCCCTTGCAGAGATTACCCTGTCAGTCACCGAATGTTTAGATGTGATGTTTAATGTCTAAAGGCGTAAAGCCTCTCATTTCTTTCAGGCTCCCTCCTGAAGTTCTGGCTGATCTATACACATTAAGCTTATCTAACCTTGCTGGGGAAATTATGACTTTTAACTCTGACCATTTAAGTCTTTTCCGTAGTCTTGGCTCTGATTTTTTTCTCATTGAACATTTATTAAAAGAAAATCCATTGTGCATTTATTTTCAGGTGAGGACTCAAAACAGAAAAAAGGATGGCAGAGCCCTCCCTCAGTGCATTTAGGCTTTTCTGAAGAGACATCCAAGAAATGCTTTTGAAGATCTGCAAACATTAACTTGACTGCTGTTAGCTACTTGTGAGGGTTTCCGATACTGCCTTTCATAGCCACGCACCCCTTTTAAATCATTAACGAACATTCATCCCTCAGCATCCTCCTTGCTGCTTCAACTTTTTTCTTCTTTTCTAAAACACTTGAATAGACTGAGCAGACACAGCAGCTATGTGTTCTGGATTTTTTTATTTTTTATTTTTAACAATTTCACTGACACGATTTCCATCCCCAACAACCCATCCATGTGAGCCGGGAAGAAGCATCTTCCAGATCACCTACCAGTCCTGGCTGAAGAAGTTTTCTGCCAGTGCAAAATACCTGGAAAGTAACTGCCTGGATCTAGGGCACGCACCCTCTCTCAGCAATCCAGTATGTGGAGGCTAAAAAGGAAACAAAGAAACACAAGCACACAACACCTGAATTTAGAGCCAGAGCAGTGAGCTGCATACTCCTTGAGCAAAAACAGTACAACGGTTAAGGATGTGACCACCAGAAGTGGTTCTAAAAGGATGGCCATCTCTTCTTCACCTTGGTCACCTGTCACACTGACAACTCCGCGCTGCAGCAAGAGCCAGCCACGCAGCAGCTCTTGCAAGAGCTGTGGTAGATCAGTGTGGAGTACAAAACCGCACAGTTGAAATCAACAGATGCTCTGACGTACAGCTTGAAGATACGACCCTGCTACTGAAATGAAAGTTACTTGTTTTCAAAGCTCACTGATGCTTTCTGTTAATTTGCTTAACAGCACACAGCTACCTCCCGAAGGAAACCTTCTACTTGCTTTGCTTTTAAATGTTAAAACCACTGCAAAATACATAACCATATTCTGTAACTTTTCAGACCAAACTACTGCCCAGTCCCTCCTCTGGTACACAGGGGCTTTAGCGGAGCTGCATTAGCATCACACTACATAAACACCTGTCTTCAGATGATTCAGACATTTTGAGAAACTGTGGAAATACCCCACTGCCTCTTCAAAGGTTTTATACTCTTCAGCAAAACAATGAAACCACAAGAAAGGCTCATGAGTGATACAGGAGGAATGAGGGATTTATCTTTTTATCATCTTTCTATTGTCATAAAATTAGTTCTAGTATGTTTATCTTCTTGTTTTGTTGTGTTGCCCATTTGCCCATCCATTTATATCTACTGTCTCTTATCAGGCTGCACAATCTTTATGGCAGAGACCATATTTTGATTGTGTTTACGCAGTGCCCAGCACAAGAAGACTCTTATCTATCCGTGCTGGCAAGAAGGGAGGCTTGGAGATACACAGAGGCCAGTAACAGAAGCAGCTGACAGCTCTGAGCTGCTCAAATAGAAATTATATTTGCTTTATGTGAGAGCCACTCCGAGTGCAACATCTGTACTTTGCAAAATACCTTTCTGACAGGTCTTATCCATGGCAAGCTACGGCTCTCCTCTTGCCAGCGTCTGCGTAATTGCAGTATACTTGCTTTTTCCAAAACTGCATTTGGACTAAGGAGCACTAAAGAGCAAACCCTTGCCTAATAACTTCAAAACAGACAATGCATTTTTAAGAGCACCAGATCCGGGCGCTTTGGGCTCTGGCAGCACTCACACAGCAGTGCTGGAGGGAGAGGCAGGCAAGGCAGCATCCCCTCCCCACAGTTCCCATCCTGTTTCTGATCAATGGTCAGTTCTCAGCAAAACCACACCGTGCTGGCCGGCCACCTCGCTCACAGCATGGCTGTCGGGTACAGGGGATGCTCTGCAATGCCCGGGTGCCTGCCCCCAGGCAGGACAGGACAATCCCACGGGTGCCACCTCACACCATGGGGTTTGCTGCAAGGAGCTGGTAACTTACTGGAAACAACAGCAGGCTGGTAAGAGATAATGATTTTAATCAAAGAACATAATCTGAAGCCCGCACAGTCACCTGATTAACTGTTTATCTTTTAATTGCCTGTAATTACTGGGTAGTGGCAAGTTAATGAATTTCACAGTACGCAAATTGCTGTGCCATACAGTTGTTACTTCCACAGCCAAAACAGAGCTAAGGGTAAGGCTGTAAAATTACTGAGAGAAGACATTTCACCCCCTCCACTCACCACGGGAGAAGGGACGACTCCAAGAGCCTCACTCAACCACTCCCCTGTCTTCTGCAGTTTGCAAGCACAGCCTTTTATTTTGGAAGAAGTGCAGCACAAAGCAATTAGTCTTCACACAAGCCTTCATGCCACCAGCCTGCTACACACTGTCCCCATGGGCTGCCCACTCTAGCAGCCACAGAAAAGGCAAGGAAAGGCTTGGGGACAGAGCTTGGGTGGCATTTCAGAGCGGGACCTTCCGTATCTTTCACAACTCTTTGCCTTCCCAATTCACCTTCTGAGGAGATGTCAGAGGCTAGGAAATTCTAAACAATTTGATTTAATCACCCTGGTGGCTTAAATGGAAACACAGCTTCCCATAATAATAAAATTCTATAGCATAGTTTGAGAAACGGGCAAACAACAAAACCCCAGGAGAAACCACTCCTGAAGGAAAGCAAACAGCTGTCAGAGTTGCTTCCAAACAATTCATGCAGGAAACAATTTGTTTCGATCCTCTGTAACTATGTGGGACTTCTCCACAACGTTGCCAATCACATCAGTGCAGGCAAACTGCTCCCATCCCACAGCAGCGCTGGCCATGCCTGCCTGTCCCCACACCATTTGGCTGCCTGCTTCACAGTGCCTGCATTCCCACTGGCTGCAGCCTGGCTCCATGTGATTTCCCCAGTCTCTGCAGCCTCCAGGAGGACCCAGTGGTCCGGGCATCACCAAGAGATGCTCATCCACTGTGACTGCCTAATGGGCCCTGCTGTGTGTCCTGCCACGCTGCAACAGGCTGCTGGGGCTGTGATTCCCAGGTGGTTTTGCCTACCTGGGGACACTCAGGAGGATGAAATAATATTCACTAAATTAAGAACTGGAAGCAGTTTAGGTAAGTTGTGCGTAGGCCTCTAAAGTAGAATTAAAGTGTCATTAATTTAACTTGCCCCTCTTCCTAGACTTTTAATTCTCAGAATGCGTGTCCATACAGAGTTCTAATGAGGTTTAATTAATCTTCTTGAAAAGGTAGCTTAGATTAACTTTCTAATGTTCCCCCTGTAGACAAGCCGTGAATTATTAAAGCATTAAAAGTAAAGTATTAAAGCACCCTGCCTCAAAGGATTCTTGAACCGTGGGAACAGTCCCTGCTCAGAGTTTTTCAATGGTCAAAATTTCTATACCATCTTTTATGCAAGTTTTAGTCTGCTGGCCAAAATGGGTCCACAAAAGACATTTGTAGGAACTAATGCAATTAGTTAAAACCTTCTCCTTCCTACCCAATATAATTATAGAGTCTGCAGGGACATTCTAATTGAAGTTAAAAATGAGTTTTACCAATTTAACTCTATTTTATCAGATCAGGATTAGCCTACCAATGAACCTGCACTGATTTTAATAGGCCAGCTCCACTAATGGAGGCAAACTCCAGGGCAGATACATATTTTAGTAAGGACTACTCAGTTTAGCTCAGGTTAAACACGTACCTAACTGGCTTGAGCTGAAACAACTCACTCCTAGGATAAGGTTGCACAAGTAAATCATCATGGCCTACCGTAGTCTCAGGTGCTGTATGCAGCAGCTACACTGTAACTCCATACACATCCCAAAGGCAAACATTGGGCAACACAAAGGGGGACAGGTCCGCGCTTCTTCCTTACCACAGAGCGGTACAGCACATGGGGCAGTTACAGCAGAGCACCCGATGGATGGGAACAGCCTAGCTCAGGGCAGCCCAGAAAGGTGCCGCAGCGTTCGGCCAGCTACCTCAGAAGCCATGCCTTTCATTAACTGGCTACTGTTCTTCACCCAAAGGACATTTTATGGAAAGCGAGGTACTCTCAACACCTGAAGGGAGTTTGCACAAAGCAATATGCCTTGTAAAACAATTGTGTTTAATTGGTACAGACAAGGCTGTGGTCATGCTCCCTTGAACTAGCATACAGTGACTTTCTATTCAGAGGATGGACAAGAGGCACATCTGAGTACTATGCCATGGTGTTCATGAAACAGGTTCATATATAGCAAAACCAAAACAAACAGAACATTTTATGTTGCTCTCCAGTTTTTCCAGCGCTTAAGGTTAGAGAAGTGGCAACACATAGCGCTGTCAAACATGTTGACAGCTAGTTTTAGCAAATACTCAAGTTCAAAAGGCAATCTGTTCCTTTCATTATGGCCACGGACTTCTGCTGGCCATGGTTATAAAGAGGGTCCACATGAACACACATTTTTCAAAGTCTGCTGTGTGGAAGCAGTGGCTGAGTTGCAGTTACTACTGTAAAAGCCTACTGTCAGTCAAGCTCACAGTGCTTAATAGCATCCACACTCAACCCTCTGCCTCTGCACCTAGAGAAAACACTGTGGCAAGCCTTGAAATAAGTGCCAGATGTAAATCGAACTAAAAACATTACAGGGGAAAAATGGTTCTGTCGTGGTTTTCCTCCTTAACTTCAAACCTACAGCTTGCAAATGGAAAATGGACAGCCACCAACTGTCGCTGACTCACATCCTTACCACTTACACCACTGTCCCCATCTGTGGCAGGGGAATCGCTCAAGACTGACATGCAAGCAAGCGAAAGCTGTACTTTGGCTTATTTAGCATTCCTGCCTGGCACCACTGGGCCAACAGAAGTGTCAACACGGCTGTAATATACATTTAGACCTTCCTGGTTCCCCTGTGTCACACTCAGGCTGCTGCTGCTGACACTTTTCTGAATTCTCCCATCAATTCGCAGCTTCTTGTCTACATCAGTACCATAGCACATCCCAACCTGCATTAACTGCTTGATGTAATACCCCAAGATGCGGATGAAATAATTCCAGCATTTTCACTGCTTCTGTGCAGAAATGATTCCCAGTACCAGCAAACTAGCACAATAATAAAAAATCATAAAAAGAAAAGCAATACCAAATATGGAAAGTACTCCTCATTAGTGAAAACTTCAAGATTTCCTTTCAAAAGGATTTTTTTCCTAAAAAAAAAAAAAGAATGGGTATGCCTTGTTAAAAATCATGGCCATACAAATTCATTCCAGGATAACAAACTCCAGTCAATTGAATTACTGCAAGATGCAATTACACATAGAGACAATAAGCATGACAGAATAAGACAGAGGACATTACTGAGAAGCAAACATTACTTCTACAAAATACTCTGAAGTGTAAAACTTGAGGGCCAAATTCATAGTTTCCTTTATATCAATATAAAACAAAGGAGTAATCTTCGCTGTGTGTCAGGCACTGTCCTGGCAGTAAGATTTCTTACCTGGCCCCTTACTTGCCCATGGGGCTGATGCATACAACACAGACAAGGCTTTACAACACAGACAAGGCATTCTTTCACCAGGAAGCAGAACAACACATTTTTGCACCACCCAGGGGAAGTACAGGTTTTCTATATGGTGATTTATATTTACACAGGGTCTGCAATATATTTCATAGAATCATAGAATCATAGAATATCCTGAGTTGGAAGGGACCCTTAAGGATCATCAAGTCCAACTCTTGATACCGCACAGGTCTACCCAAAAGTTCAGACCATGTGACTAAGTGCACAGTCCAATCTCTTCTTAAATTCAGACAGGCTCGGTGCAGTGACCACTTCCCTAGGGAGCCTGTTCCAGTGTGCAACCACCCTCTCTGTGAAGAACCCCCTCCTGATGTCGAGCCTAAATTTCCCCTGCCTCAGCTTAACCCCGTTCCCGCGGGTCCTGTCACTGGTGTTAATGGAGAAAAGGTCTCCTGCCTCTCGACACCCCCTTACGAGGAAGTTGTAGACTGTGATGAGGTCTCCCCTCAGCCTCCTCTTCTCCAGGCTGAACAGGCCCAGTGACCTCAGCCGTTCCTCGTACGTCTTCCCCTCCAGGCCTTTCACCATCTTTGTAGCCCTCCTCTGGACACTCTCCAACAGTTTCATGTCCTTTTTATACTGTGGTGCCCAGAACTGCACACAGTACTCGAGGTGAGGCCGCACCAGCGCAGAGTAGAGCGGGACAATCACCTCCCTTGACCTACTAGCGATGCCGTGCTTGATGCACCCCAGGATACGGTTGGCCCTCCTGGCCGCCAGGGCACACTGCTGGCTCATATTCAACTTGCTGTCAACCACGACCCCCAGATCCCTCTCTTCTAGGCTGCTCTCCAGCGTCTCATCGCCCAGTCTGTACGTGCAGCCAGGGTTTCCCCGTCCCAGGTGCAGGACCCGGCACTTGCTCTTATTGAACTTCATGCGGTTGGTGATCGCCCAGCTCTCTAACCTATCCAGATCCCTCTGCAAGGCCTTTCCACCCTCATTCGAGTCCACAACTCCTCCAAGTTTGGTGTCATCAGCAAACTTGCTCAAAATACCTTCTATTCCTACATCCAGATCGTTTATAAAAATATTGAAAAGTACCGGCCCTAAAATGGAGCCTTGAGGGACACCACTGGTGACCGCCCGCCAGGCTGACGCAGCCCCATTTACTATAACCCTTTGGGCCCTGCCCGTTAGCCAATTGCTCACCCATCGTATGATGTTTTTATTTAGCTGTATGGTGGACATTTTGTCCAGTAGGATCCTATGGGAAACCGTGTCAAAAGCCTTGCTGAAGTCCAAAAAAATCACATCAGCTGGTTTCCCTTGGTCCATCATACGGGTGATCTTATCATAAAAGGAAATCAGGTTAGTTAGGCAGGACCTGCCCTTCACAAACCCATGCTGGCTGGGACCAATGACTGCTTTGTCCCCCAGGTGCGCCTCAATAAGTTCGAGAACCATCTTCTCCATGATTTTACCAGGCACTGACGTGAGACTGACAGGCCTGTAATTGCTAGGGTCTTCTTTCTGACCCTTCTTGTAAATCGGCACAACATTTGCCAGCTTCCAGTCTACCGGGACTATTTATACATTTCCTTTTTTTTTTCTTTTTGTACTAGAAAACAGGAATTACAAAAAAAAAAAAGAAAGAAAAAAGTAGAGAAGAGAGAAGAGTAGAGTTGGGAGAAATTAAAAGTATGCTGAAACCTCACGCCCACACCACTTTGTTCAACCTATGCTTCAGGTCTAAGAGACTTAGTAAGACAAATTCTCAAAAGCAGCCACCAAATTCAGAATCCTACGGCCAGACATTGCAGTGTTCTAGAAAATCTCTTTTTCCACAGAAAGACCCCTGCAGTTTTCTGATAGCAAAGGGTATTTTGTTTTTAACCACTCTGCTGTTTAGTTTGCTGTGTGGCTGCTGAGATGGAAAAACAGCACTCTCTGTACCCACTTTCAGCTCTTGCAATGTGCTTTTCCACCCCTTTTAAGTGTGAAGAGTTGCACATACATTTAGGAACATTCTAGACATAACAAACATGTCCCACTGCGTAATTTTAGGTATCTATTTTGTCTCCCTTTACTGTGAGATGCAATACGCAAAGGATTTCAAATGAAGCTCAGAGAAGCCAAAAAGGAAACCACAGGTTTTATTTTTTGTTCAGAGCTTATGTTTAGTGAGGCCTCATATCTCTCAGCATGAGTTTTTTTGTTGTGCTTTTCTATCGTTTTATCGTTCTACCTTGGGTCACCTGGAGACATTCCATGAACTCAGATAATCCTGATGTCAACCAAAAGATGCAGATAAACACTCTAATTTTCCTCTTCCAACTTTCTCAGACCCCAAGAGAGATACCTGGAGATAAGATGTTCCAGTTTCAGTGGCAAAGGTCTTCTTTGACAATACATGTTTTGGGAAATAAGGCAGATTGTTTACGCTCTAGTGGTAGTTTTACTCTCTTTGATTCACACAATATAAGGGAGAAAATTCCTTTCTAATATCTTGTTCTGTTTATGCCTCTTCCTCCAGCTTCCTAATTCCACCTGAAGAGAAAGGCCATCAAGGTGAGATTGACAACACGCTGTATTGATGTGAACTTCTGTGCATCTCTCTGTGCTCAAAAGCAGGTTTTAGTTCTTTTCCTTTCCTCAGTTACAACTCTGCTCTTGAAGGCTCTGCAAGATAAACAGGAGCATCCTGGAGGCACTTTAGCTTACGCTGCCTGTAAGTGGCCACAAAGGATTGATATCTCAGTTTGTGCTATGATATCTCAGTCAGGCTATGCTGGCAACAGAAAGTTTGAGTGGTATGAGGCCCTTCTTCCAAGCAGCAGTAAAACTCCCACCAACTTCAACAGCACTGGAATTTCACTCCTTCTGTCTGTTTTGAGGCAGGACTTCTTTCCTGATAGATTACTTACTGGTAATTAAACCAGGCTGTAGCACTGATGAGATGCAGATGTGGCTCCACTGGACTGGAGATCACAAGTCTAAGAATTAATCTGAGGATTAATTTTTGATCCTAAAAATCCTTACAACAAAGCTTCAGATATGATCTGCTATTACAATAGTTGTAACAGCTTTATTCCAGAAATGGAGGTAGTTCTTTTCTTCAAAGAGGGATTGCATATAGAAATAATATTTTTCTGCCATTTTTTTAATCTTTGATGTCTTAAAGACAAGGAAATAGAGGTATCTGTCTCTGTGGGCAAATTGTGAGGTTCTGGTCCAAGCGTACAACCTCCATCACATCACTGTATGCAAGAGAACTGGTGTGGGTGCTATAGCACACACAAGCATATTGCATGCATAGCAGGTAGGCGTACTTCCAGCAAATATTTTACTCCGACAGGACAAAAGATTTGATGCAAAGAATGCAAAACAATCATACAACCAATGTAGTAAGGGAACCAACTTCTGCTCAGGCCCTTTTACCCAGGAGATCTTTGGCCGGGGCTCCCTTTATTCTCCTTGCTAGAGCATGGCCAGCTGAGCAAGCAAGGAATGTGTGTAACTTGCAATAGGTCAGTAACCACACAGAGGTCAATGAAACTGCTCACATGCTGAAGTCAATGAAGCTAACCCATGCTCAAGTAAAATGTGTGCTTACTGTGCTTTGCTGGGTCAGCACCTGTCTCGTCAGTACAGTCCAAGAACTGCTGCAGCTTCCATTTCCTCTTTAAAAAGCTTCCCTTCCCCTCCATGAAGAGCGCGTCTTCTCCTGATGGACTGGCAGAGCTCTGCCTTTACACTATGACAAGCTAATGCATGAGCAATATCAGATGCACCCTGTACGAGTTACCAAATCTTTGCTTCTTTAATCCAGTCTAGCAGGACAGAGTGGTACATGCCAGCATGTGCCTTTGTCAAACTGTGACCTTCAGTTGACATTACAGCTGCTGTCTTGAAGAGTATGACTTATTCTTTAATTACATAAGGTAGCTGCAGAAAGCTATCAAGCACAGAATAGGGACAGTTCATGCCAGGTTCAACACTGTCTAGGGTCGACACCACTAGACTCAGCTTCCAAACATGGAATTCTGCTGCAGTGTCACTGAGTTTCTTACGGAAGTGATATCCACGGTAGACAGAAATAAGGATTAAACAATGTCCACACCAACACATCTTCTCTCAGACTGTGAAATCCACACCATGTGCCTTTTGGGCAGCTGAACTGTTATCTCTCTTCCAGCCCTATTTACATATTGAGTTAACCTATCTCAAATAAATGCCATTATTATGCCACAAACGTATAAAATTGCTTTTGTTTAACATGACATTTGAGTTTGGGAAAAAGTCTTTGCTCTGAAATCCAATTATTGACTAACACTGCTAAGCATGTAAATAGCTCATTCCCAGATCCTCTTCTGACCTTTTCCTGTAATTGCCATTAGATTTTAAACCACAAGTTTGGCAGAGCTGTTGCTGAAAAAGGACTTTTACCATCCCCACCACACAACTGTAGGTAACATACGCAGAAATAAACACCCAAGGGCAAATTCTCTCTCACTTCATTATTGACTTTCATCAACAGCTTTGCAATGAGAATGTATTTGTCCTTTTACCCTAAACACACATCCACCTTGTTAACACTTCTGGTTGTTGAAGAAAGCAGGTTTGTCAGCAATCTGTTTCTTGTAGCACTGATCCTGGCAAACGACTTCACATCACCTCCTACGAACTTTCTGAATTAGGATGTTGTTCAGTTTCCAGCTCATTATGAAATTCATTTGAAGTCCATACCTAAGATCCTCTGAAGAAGAAACCACAACAAAGCTAGCAGATCTGTCAGCAATGACACTTCTGAAGCCTGGCTTCCAATGGGCAGTTTACCTCACATCTAAGGAAGGAAGCCTGATAGAAAACTTTCCTGTGATTAAGATTTTCATAATGGTAATCTCTCATGTGGAGTCTCTGGTGTCTATTAACACAGTTGGGTTCACAGTTCAATTACGTGAATTCTTTGATGTCTCATTATGCAGTTAAGCCCATGGTCCCTGAGGCCCTCCTCCTCTCTCCAGACACTAATTTCCATGGAACTCATAGGAATCTTAATATCTCTGATAGTGCTGTTATTATGCCACCATCGGCCAGTAGTTTCAAGAAGCATTTGGCAAGAGGGAGGCTAGGGAGATAGGTAGTAAGGGACAAGCAGTCAGTTCTATTGCCTAAGTATCTTTTTCTGAGAATACTAGGTTAAACACACTATTATACACCCCAACAAATGGGCACTGCGATAGTCTGGGTGAAACTCCATTTCTTGGCTAAGTGGACGTCATCTTCCTCCATTTTCATCACCGGCCTTCAGATTATCCAGCCCTTTAAAACAACTCCAGACACAGTACTAATTCATATGGTCGTGAAAATCAAAGAATAACTTTAAGTGTGAGAAACTATATCCTTTGCCTGCCATAAATCTTTTTTTTAAAAAACAAACAAACATACATACAAAAAAAACAAACAACAACAACAACAACAAAAAAACCACCACTAGCCAAGAAAATCTCAACTTCCCCAGCCCCCTAGGAAATCCACTCCTGACTCTCTCCCTCTCTCTGCCTCATCCCCTTTCTCCCCAACACAAGCTCATGCATTTCTTTAATTAAAAAACCAATTTCTTAAACTTCCCCTTTGCCTGGAATTCCTCTTTTTGTTTCTCTTCACTACTAATAAAAAATTTAATACTGAAGGCAAGTATCTGCGGCCAGTCTTAATGTTTTTGTATCAACAGTTTTGACAGAATTTGATTCCAGTGACCAAATATGACTATGATTCAACCATAAATTACACATATTCACCTTGTTGCCTACTCCAGATGTGAATCTTCATGTCCAGAGCTGCTAATGAAGCAACATTCAGCATTTCATGGAAGTCATGTCATTACCACATACATTGGCCTGCCCGCAAAAATTCTTACTTTAATCCTCACTGTTTCAAAACCAGCCTTTATTCTTGGACCCCCTCGATCTTAAGGCATGCAGTCAGAGCCTCTACATCCCTGTTTCTAGATATGATCAGGACCACATTTAATTGCACAGAAGCTCTAGCAGTCTGCAGCACTTTTCAATGAAGGATTAAAATTAGAGGCCGCTAAAGCAGACTTGAACAATACAGTAGAAAAAGAGAGATAAAGAAAACAACCTGAGAAAAATAACCAGTGTACCTGGAGTATTAATAGCATCTGAATAATAGAAGGTGGAATTCTTGCTCTGGAACGTGATAATGCATCTTCCAATTTAATATTGAGGGTAATTATATTCCTAAAGTGTAGAAGAGCCAGCTGCCGAACCGAGGGCTCCTTCCCCTTAGAACAGAAACAAAGCAAAATGAATTATGAGCAGTGTGAAAATAAGCTTCCAAATCCTCAGTGAAAATTCTTTCCTTCACTTCTGAGGGATTACAACAATGGTAAACCTGAGTGAAAAGCTGAGAAAATATAACAAAGGACACAGAATAGCCCACAGTTCCGCACAGTGAATTTGGTTTAGCAGTTCTGAATGCTGCAGACTATGACTGAGTACAACTGTGCATGAAGATGATGAGAGATGGGGGGGGGGGGGGCGGGAAGGCAGGCAGAAATCTTACCTGAGTGCAAGATATATAATAATATTTTTTATTCTTGCAGCAAGGAAATATATAGTATGTTTAAAAAAAAAAAAAGTTGAAAAAGAAGGGTTGAATTTTCATTATTTCCCAAGATTTTGAGCACTGGCTGGGTACTCTCCTCAAATTATGGTGTGAAACCTGACTCAGCCTACCTGTGGATCCCACTGTTCTGTACAGCTTGAGAGACTTCGATATAAGAGAAGAGCAGAGCTGAAGTTTCATACTGCATTTTCAAAAACAACTTTTTGCTGTACAAGAATCACACCTCATTTAAAAAAAAATCTTTTCTGAAGAACATGATGCTAGCTCTGCCTGCAGAGATTAACAGCACTTTCCTTATGCCTGATAAGGAGTTGTAAAACTTCTCCAAATGCTGGGATCAGGGCTTTTTTGTCAGATATATGTGGCTGTACATACATATTCTTTCCTGCAGTTCTGAGTGCTGCCAGCCAAACAACACTTCTGAGAAGTCTAGTATTCAACTAATACTGACTTATCTTAGTTTGGAAATAAAGACACCTGACCCCTCCCCATGCTTATTCCTTTTCACTTTGTATAATTATTTATACCAAAGTAAAGGCATCCCCCAGATCTGCTTAAATTGCTAACGAATAGATTTTCCAAGAGCACATAAGCACCAGCCGTGTTTTTGGAAGTAACCTTAGAACATCAGACACTTAGATCTATTAGAAACTACCTGAGACTTGGGGCTCTTACCGCCTTCAGGCTCCTTTTAAAATTCAAACAATTATTTCCACTTGAAAAATGAGGAGACTCGCATTGCTATATTACTTTGAAATGTCTCATGAATACAACAGTGCAAAGAGGTACTTGGTGCAATTTTCAAAAACATCTAAACGAGTTCTAATTTAGTTAAGCACTTTTGAAAATCATGTTGAAAGCTTACCTATATCCCTAGGTTCCTAAACACTTTGGATTTAGATTACGTGGCACTTTGAAAAATCTCACATGGTGTTACAATAGGTTTTTAATACAGTCTTCTTTTTACCATTTTAAACTTTCTACCGGCCAGACATAAGTCACTGGGTGATCTACCCCTGCATGTTTTCAGAGCTCTTCTCTTTCAGAATCAAAATTCGGGGGAAGTTAGAGCTTTTCCACTGAATTCAGATTTGATGCCTGCAATTAACTATAGATATCAATGGTAGTATCAATAACGTCTGGACAATCATTTTACGCATAAAGTCCACTTGGATAAATGAGAGAAAGTTTTCGATGCTTCTCCAAATATGTTCAGGCAACAAAATCCCACTGAAATCTGTAGGCATCTAGGAGCAACTCCTGGAGGTCACTTATACCTATCTGGGACAGATTTCCTTGGGACTTCGGTGATAAAAAACACTTTTGTGACCATCAAGTTAGAAGTTTGAGCCTTCATCCAAATCAGATCAAGTGCCTATCTATTGTGGATTTAAAACTACTGGAGTCAAATTCTGTGCTCATGTCAACTGGTCTAATTCTACTGACTACTGGTGTCTACTTTGAGTAGTACAGAACTTGACCTCAGAAATACAACTCCACAAAAATGAAGATACTTCACAGACATTCATATGGCTGAGGAGGAAATAGTACATAGAAGTCAACACAGCTCCACTTACTTCACTGTGCGCATATTTCAGTTTATTTTTCATAACCTTTGTGGACTTCTAGTGTGAGCTGACATAAGGACCAACCATCTTTCCTGTACTCTGCTCTTGTTTTCAAAGTTCCCCTTCATCTTTTTCACTCAAACACTTCAAACCCTTGTTTGCCTAAGTAACTTATTTGCATGACTATACAGAACAGCTGTAATGGGAGGTTGGCCCAAGGAGACAGAGAGTTAAGGATTGCATCAATCTGTTGACGAACCAGTAAGGTTGCTTTTTCTAGTTTTTCAAGATTCTATAGTAACAGAGTAATTTTTCACCTGTACAGGATAGAAAATAGCCTGGAGCATTGGCAGGACATCACTGAAGAAAAAATCCCAGGTTTCAGCTAAGGTATCCAGTAGTTTCTGCCCTGCAAAAACATGAAACAAACTAGTGAACTGTTTTGGTTGTAATCATCTAACTGTAAAGACTTAAAAAGCACAGGAAATGATATGAATCTGCTAGCTCTACACAAAGATGAATCATTTACCAGATACTTTTAGTAGCATGGAATTAGTATTCCTTTCAGCGTATCAAATCATTCAGTATTCATGTCTTTTCAGATGACACATCTAATGTTCTCAGTAAACTCAGATGTTAAAGCTTACTCAGAAAAACCCTGTGAGGAATGAAGGATATCCCAGGTTACCATCTCCTCTTCTTGCAGTAGTATCTACTGGACAAGACTGCGGGGAACAGCAGTAGAAGGAGGACACAGCAGATTCAATGTGGAAGCATTCTTGTAGAAAAATCTCCCCCACCATGTTCCCCTCTGCCCTCCAAGCCACAACACAGCAAAGCAAGCCTCCCTCTGTGGAGATGCCTCTACAAAGCACCACCTCAGATTAATCCCTTGGCTTCCCTGTATCTCCACTTACATAAACAATCGCATCCAAGACCTATGGAAAACAGAAAGTGGTACTGGCAGGCTCTTCTTTTCCCTATAGCTTTCAAAGGATGTAGTCAAAACCTGCCATGACGTGAGCTCCCTGCAGCCTTCTCCAATCCCTTTGCAGCTGCAGCTATGTGGAAGACTCCACAGCAGAGATCAGAGAAGCTCCGGCTAGTTTGCACAACCAGGCTGGACACAGTTCCTCACAGAAAATTTTACAAAACACGGAGGCAAAAGCAGGAGCTGAGAGCTATGGGAGAGGAAGTCTGGCTCAACAGTTGAACGCTGGATTGAAATCTCTGTTCCCCCAAGTGGCCTGAGTGACCTTGTGCAAGCTCTTTAGCATCCCTGTGCCCCTCGTCTGTGAAACGGGGACAGTTGTATATCCACCAGCAAGTATTAAGGAGATAAATATCTGAATACCTCACAGTCATACATGTACGATAGTATGACTTATCAGGAAGCAAATTCGATAGCAATCCATCAATAATTGGTGTCAGAATCAGATACCATTAATACTTATATTATAGCATTACTTAAGGCTTCAGCCATGCAACATCCTGCCCATAATTGTGCACACATCCCGAAGTTTGCATTAAACATCTACACTCAAAGTTAGCCAAGTGCCAATCTTTATTATCGGTTACTTCATCTCACTGCATTTTTAAGTGCATGACAAACAGCACCAGCTCTGGCCATCTGCAACTCCTGAATTATTCCTGTGTTGATGACTTGAAGTTCTTTCAGTGACAAATCTGGATCGCCATGCTATACTGCAGCTGTTGGCTTGTGAACCCTTCCAAGGCCTTCATTTTTGCAGCATCAGACAGGGATTCTCTCCGTCCTACACCATGCTCATGCACAAGACTGAAAAGGTTGTTCTCATTTTCAATGAATTTGTCTTTTTACTAGCAGTTGTAGCAGTGGTGCTAATAACAAAAACCATTGCATAATAGCTTCCATATACTGTAAATATTTTAAAGAAAAAAAACCTTGTCACAAAGGAGAACTCCAGCTACTCCTTAAGAGCAGATTTTTAAAAATAGTAAAATAAATTAGTTGTCTTTAAGTTAAGGCTGAATGAAAACTAAGCCCTTAAAAATTTGATTCCAAATGTGGGTGCTGAAGATTTAGACTTTCAGCCCTTTTCAAATTTTGCTCCTAGAATTGCATCAAATGAAAATATCCTGTTGTGATAAACATGCCCTTGGTGTAGCACATTCCTTTCATCTTGTTGGCAGTTTGTTTTGTAAAGTGATAGATTTCTGTGCAGCAGCTTAGAAAGGCTGCAGTTAACTGCCTTTCCCCAAGCAGGCCTTTAACTGTGGACTGTGGAAGAATTCCTGCAGTGTGTTGACGATTAGCATCTTTCACACCAAGGAATGTGACTTCCCTGTCCTTTCAAGAACCTGCTTGTTTTACTGTCAGGCAAAGATCCCTACACTTACTTATTTGCTATATTCAAGGAAGCTATGCTACTCTCAGTGCTCATTTAAATGAAGCATGATATTGTCAGTTTTCTATGACATGCAAATGCACATAGTACTTTTCACAGTTCTTCTGAAAGTTAATTGAAACTTCTTAAGGAAATATAAGAATAAAACATATTGATTGTTTCATAACAAAAGCTAAACTTATCAAAACTTCCTGCAGAACAAAAACACTCTATAGTGTGGCCTGAAATGATCTTTGTTCTCCTCAAAAACAGATAATGGATCTTTGGATCAATGGATCAATTGGATCAATGGATCAATTATCCATTTATCAATGGATAATTGAAAAAATGGATAGGGAAACCCAAACCATTAGATGCAGGATCTGACATTTGAGAGCAGGACCCCTGCTGCTGCAGATCCAGGAGAGGAGACCTGCTCAGAATGGGAGCTCCCATAACTTCCAGGCTTCCAGCTTTGTGGCAAGGGTTTTGGGAGACATGGAGCCATCACCCACAGGATGGACTCTATGGTGTTGCTGCCTGGAAATCCAGATTCCAGCCCTGGAAACTCACATCCATGAAACAGATTCATAAACTACAGCTACCTTCCCATAACTTGGAGTTTTATTGAATTAACATTTCCATGTTTTTTCCAAGTGTTCAACTGATCAATTTAATCCTCACCTTACCAGCATTTCTTGACCATATTTTAAAGAGAAATCATGAAATGATACACCAAATTCAAAATGACAACATAACCAACCAAACAAACAAACAAAACCAACCACCTAACCAAAAAGAAACAAAACTTCACAGCTTGCTGAAATTTTGTATTTGATAAACATGCTCCTATATTTGAAAGCCACTTAGTGGTCTTACATTTCGGTATTTTTTCTCAGCTTTAATCTCAAACATCAGTTATACTATTTTTAATTTTCAAGCTAGTAAAACCAGAAGAACAAGGGATTGGACTTTGGTAGTTCTCTGCATCTAATTTTTCAATTTGATACTTAAAAAAACAACTTTCATTGTGATTTACAAAGCAGCTATGAAGGCCTTGAAAGCCTTACAGCTCCACTTGTGCTCTCCAAGCTGTTATTTCATATAACTGAGGAGCTCTGTGTTCCACTTAGAAGATTTTGGGTACTTTAACATGAAGTTCGTTGTCTTTTTGCTGTGTTCAGAACTGTTCTTTTCATCAGAAAAGCTGGGTCCTGTAGCACCATCAACTGTGCTGCCAGTAATAAAAGGTCACGTTTAAGATTTACAGATAGCTGAAACTAAGGGAAACTGTTGTCTTCAGGCTACTGCTAAAACAGTATACTTAGTCAAAGTGGTATGACTGCAGCTCTGCCCAAGGAAAGCCACATTTCTTTAAAAAGACTCCCCAAAGATCTTCGGACAATTTACATATTCAATAATCCTTGGAAATATTCTGAAATCATGTAACTTTCTGATGGTGTATGTCCACGTTTAGGACAAAATAGCATATTTTATAGCACGTCTAAATGCTGCACAGTAGCATAGGATGTTAAGTGATGGGTGATCATCAAAGGAAACTGGTTGGAGGTTGACCATGCAGAACACATTAGCCCCTGCTGCAATCCCACCCAGGCACTGGCCCTAGCACTTTGGGAAGGTACTTTTGTTTCTGCTTTCACATAGACTCATCCAAAAACTGCTCTGGCTTAGTTTTTTTTGCAGTGCTTTGTCCTGGTTCCAGTTAGGACAGAGTTAATTTTCCCTCATAGTAGCTGGTAGGGTGCTATGTTTTGGATTAGGATGAGAAGAGCGCTGATAACATGCTGATGTTTTAATTGTTGCAGAGCAGTGTTTACACCAGGCCAAGGACTTTTCGGCTTCTCGCTCTGTCCTGCCAGCGAGCAGGCTGGGGGTGCAGCAGGAGCTGGGAGGGGACAGACCCAGGACAGCTGACCCAAACTGGCCAAAGGGGTATTCCATACCATCTGACGTCATGCTAAACAATATATAGGGGTGGCTGGCCGGGGTGGGGGGCCGGCTGCTCGGGGATAGGCTGGGCATCGGTCAGCGGGTGGTGAGCAATTGCATTGTGCATCACTTGTTTTCTTACACATTATTATTATTAATACTATTATCATTATCACTATTATTATTATTATTGTTATTATTATATTCCTGTCTTAATAAACTGTCTTTATCTCAACTCAGAGGCTTCACTTTCCCGTTTCTCTCCCCCATCCCAGAGAGGGAGGGGGGAGGGTGAGCGAACGGCTGTGTGGTGTTTAGCTGCCAGCCGGGTTAAACCACAACAGCCCTTTTGGCGACCAACGTGGGGCACGAAGGGTTGAGATATCGACAGATTTGACCAGAGTGTGTTAAACTAAAATTGGTATAAGTATTGGACCTGCTTAATAGTTGCTAGTCACGATGTTGATTGCCTTAATCTCCAGTCTGCTGTACCTGTATTCCAAATTGAGTTTTATGGTGCGTTACTTTCTGTATGTGCTCCCTGTTGCACTGTTTATCCTTTCCGGGCCCTGGTTTAAGATTGTTATGGTACTGTGCGGTGTAACAATGGCTTATGAAATGATGAAATATCTGGTCACGACTTTAACCTGGTATTTGTACTCAGCACTGACGTCGACTCTATACTTTGGAACCCATATCTCGGAAACTATTAGCAATTACACCTATTGCCTGTTTTCGTTAGGGAGCCAATCTGTGAAGGGGACAGGGGAAGACATGTTTCCCTACCTGTCCACTCTCCCTTTCTCCTTCACCACCACCCTCTTATCCCCCGAGCTAGTTACGGTGGTTCTCCGAGATGTTGAATATCCTTGGGATACTCAGACCAGCCTGCTCTTGCTGTTATGTCTCCTGAATGCGCTTCAGGTTTTGTTGAGGGTTAAACAACTACTTAGGAATCTCATCCGGAGATCTGTCTTGAGGCGGGATAGTTGCGAGTGGCAGAGAGTGTGGGAGGATATGGGCAGGTTTCTAGAGCAGTGGTCACCTCCAGTGTTTTGGACATTCACCCCTGAACAACTGCAAAATCCTAAAAAGCTGGCAGAATGCTTGAAAAAAAGGTGTCATGACTCTGGCAGTTCCAAAGTGACACAAATCACTGTAGCGTGCTGGGGTCTGGCTTGTGCCTATCGAGCTGCAATTGATGCTACTAGCAACCTAGCTCCCGCTCCTGCAGCCGCTCCAGTTCCAGCTCCTGCAGCTACTCCAGCTCCAGCTCCTGCAGCCGCTCCAGCTCCTGCAGCCGTTCTGGCTCCTGCAGCCGCTCCAGCTCCAGCCCCTGCAGCCACTCCAGCTCCAGCTCCTGCAGCCGCTCCAGCTCCAGCTCCTGCAGCCGCTCCAGCTCCAGCTCCTGCAGCCGCTCCAGCTCCTGCAGCCGCTCCAGCTCCTGCAGCCGCTCCAGCTCCTGCAGCCGCTCCAGCTCCTGCAGCCGCTCCAGCTCCAGCTCCTGCAGCCGCTCCAGCTCCTGCAGCCGTTCCGGCTCCTGCAGCCGCTCCAGCTCCAGCTCCTGCAGCCGCTCCAGCTCCTGCAGCCGTTCCGGCTCCTGCAGCCGCTCCAGCCCCTGCAGCCACTCCAGCCCCTGCAGCAGCTCCAGCCCCTGCAGCAGCTCCCACTCCTGTGGCTGGGTCAGAGAAACGAGCTGTAGCAGTGCAAGTTGACCCCACAGAGGGTATTCCAACCCCTGTGGCAGACCCTGCGTCTGGGTTAGAGAAACAAGCTGTAGCAGTGCAAGGTGCCCCTGTAGACAAGGTGAAAAAATGGTATAGAGGCTCAGGTCGTTTAGAACGCAGACAGTCTTCTGCTAAGTCTGGGCATAGTGAAGACGAGGCTGGGCCATCAAAGGTGCAGGAGACTGAAGATGAGGATGTCGAAAAATCAACAGTAACTACCCGGACTCTACACCAGCCATCAAAGGTGCAGGAGACTGAAGATGAGGATGTCGAAAAATCAACAGTAACTACCCGGACTCTATACCAGCGTGAGCTACGAGATGTGCAAAAAGATTTTGGTCGCTGTATAGGCGAGCAGCTTGTCACCTGGCTGCTCCGGTGCTGGGACACTGGAGCCAATTATGTGGAATTAGAGGGCAAGGAAGCCAGGCGGCTGGGATCCCTTGCTAGGGACGCATGCATTGACAAAGCAATTGGAGATGGAGCACGATCTCGCAGCCTCTGGAGGCGTCTCCTGTCAGCTGTGCAGGAAAGGTATCCCTTCAAGGAAGAACTTGTATGTCTACCAAGCAAATGGACCACCATGGAGAAGGGAATTCAGTACCTGAGGGAATTGGCCATATGGGAAGTAATTTATAAGGACCTAGACGACGCACAAACATCCGCAGATCCAGATGCAGTCCGGTGTACACTACCCATGTGGCGGAAGTTTGTACAAAGTGCCCCATCATCATATGCCAGCTCATTGGCAATACTAGCCTGGAAAGCGGAGGAGAATCCCACAGTGAATGAAGTGACTAAAATACTCCGGCAGTACGAAGGAAATCTCTCCTCTTCCCTAAAGGCCTGTGTCTCAGCTGTGGAGAAACTCTCTGAAGAGGTCCACCAGCTTAAAGAGAATTTATCTTCCCCTCCACCTGAACGAACCAGTGTCCACCAGCTAAAAGAGAATGCTTTGGAGAAACTTTCTGAAAAGATCCACCAACTTGAAGAAAGATTATCTTCCCCTCCACCTGAACGAACCAGTGTCCACCAGCTAAAAGAGAATACTTTGGAGAAACTTTCTGAAAAGATCCACCAACTTGAAGAGAGATTATTTTCCTCCCCACCTGTACAAACCAGTGTCTCAGCTATTAGGGGTAAACGTTCATCTATGCAAGGAAGACAATATGGTGGGCACACACACCGCGCCACCCTGTGGTTTTACCTACGTGACCATGGAGAGGACATGAGAAAATGGGATGGAAAATCTACTGCGACCCTAGAGGCACAGGTACGTGAATTGCAAAGGAAAACAATTCGGAAAAAGGAGTTCTCTGAAAAGTTTGCTGCTCCAACTTCCAGCAGGAAGTCCTTTAAACACAGAAATGAAGATTCTGACCAGGACTAGAGGGGCCCTGCCTCTAGCCAGGGGGAGGAAAGGGACAATCGAGTTTATTGGACTGTGTGGATTCGATGGCCTGGCACGTCAGACGCACAGAAGTATAAGGCTTTGGTAGACACCGGTGCACAATGTACTCTAATGCCATCAAGCTATAAAGGGCCAGAGCCCATCTGTATTTATGGTGTGACGGGGGGATCCCAGCAGTTAACTGTATTGGAGGCTGAAGCGAGTCTAACCGGTAATGAGTGGCAAAAGCACCGTATTGTGACTGGCCCAGATGCTCCGTGCATCCTTGGCATAGACTATCTTAGAAGAGGATATTTCAAGGACCCAAAAGGGTTCCGCTGGGCTTTTGGCATAGCTGCTTTGGAGACAGAGGACATTAAACAGTTGTCTACCTTGCCTGGTCTCTCAGAGGACCCTTCTGTTGTGGGGTTGCTGAGGGTTGAAGAACAGCAAGTGCCGATCGCTACCACAACTGTGCACCGGCGGCAATACCGCACCAACCGAGACTCCCTGAGTCCCATCCATAAGCTAATTCGTCAACTGGAGAGCCAAGGAGTGATCAGCAAGACTCATTCACCTTTTAATAGTCCCATATGGCCAGTGCGAAAGTCTAATGGTGAGTGGAGACTAACAGTGGACTATCGTGGCCTGAACGAAGTCACGCCACCACTGAGTGCTGCAGTGACGGACATGCTAAAACTCCAGTATGAACTGGAATCAAAGGCAGCCAAGTGGTATGCCACAATTGATATCGCTAATGCATTTTTCTCCATCCCTCTAGCAGCACAGTGCAGGCCACAGTTTGCTTTCACTTGGAGGGGAGTCCAATATACTTGGAATCGGCTGCCCCAGGGGTGGAAACACAGCCCTACCATTTGCCATGGACTGATCCAGTCTGCGCTGGAGCAGGGGGAAGCTCCTGAACACCTGCAGTACATCGATGACATCATTGTGTGGGGTGACACTGCAGAAGAAGTTTTCGAGAAAGGGAAGAAAATAGTCCAAATCCTTCTGAAGGCCGGTTTTGCCATAAAACAGAATAAAGTTAAAGGACCTGCACGAGAGATCCAGTTTTTAGGAATAAAATGGCAAGATGGACGTCGTCAAATCCCAATGGATGTGATCAACAAAATAACAGCTATGTCTCCACCAACTAGCAAAAAGGAAACACAAACTTTCCTAGGTGTCGTGGGGTTTTGGAGAATGCATATTCCAAATTACAGTCTGATTGTAAACCCGCTCTACCAAGTAACCCCTAAGAAGAATGCTTTTGAATGGGGCCCTGAGCAACGACAAGCCTTTGAACAAATTAAGCAGGAAATAGTTCATGCAGTAGCCCTCGGGCCAGTCCGAACAGGACCAGATGTAAAGAATGTGCTCTACACCGCAGCCGGAGAGAATGGTCCCACCTGGAGCCTCTGGCAGAAAGAACCTGGGGAAACTCGAGGTCGACCCCTGGGGTTTTGGAGTCGGGGATACAGAGGATCTGAAGCCCGCTATACTCCAACTGAAAAGGAGATATTGGCAGCATATGAAGGAGTTCGATCTGCTTCGGAAGTGGTCGGTACTGAAGCGCAGCTCCTCCTGGCACCCCGACTGCCGGTACTAGGCTGGATGTTCAAAGGAAGGGTCCCCTCTACACATCATGCAACTGATGCTACATGGAGCAAGTGGGTTGCACTGATTACTCAGCGGGCTCGAATAGGAAACCCCAGTCGCCCAGGAATCTTGGAGGTGATTATGGACTGGCCAGAAGGCAAATACTTTGGGATATCATCAGAGGAGGAGGTGGTTCGTGCTGAAGAAGCCCCCCTGTACAACAAACTACCGGAAAATGAGAAGAAATATGCCTTGTTCACTGACGGGTCCTGTCGTATTGTGGGAAAGCATCGGAGATGGAAAGCTGCTGTATGGAGTCCTACACGACGAGTTGCAGAAGCTGCTGAGGGAGAAGGTGAATCGAGTCAGTTTGCAGAAGTAAAAGCCATTCAGCTGGCTTTAGATATTGCTGAACAAGAAAAGTGGCCAGTTCTCTATCTCTATACTGACTCATGGATGGTAGCAAATGCCCTGTGGGGGTGGTTACAGCAATGGAAGCAGAACAACTGGCAGCGTAGGGGCAAGCCCATCTGGGCTGCGGCATTGTGGCAAGATATTGCTGCCCGGGTAGAGAACCTGGTTGTAAAGGTACGCCATGTAGATGCTCATGTGCCCAAGAATCGGGCTACTGAAGAACATCAAAACAACCAGCAGGTGGATCAGGCTGCTAAGATTGAAGTGGCTCAGGTGGACCTGGACTGGCAACATAAAGGTGAATTATTTATAGCCCGATGGGCCCACGACACCTCAGGCCATCAAGGTAGGGATGCAACCTACAGATGGGCTCGTGATCGAGGGGTGGACCTGACCATGGACACTATAGCACAGGTTATTCATGACTGTGAAACGTGCTGCAATCAAGCAAGCCAAACGGTCAAAACCTCTTTGGTATGGAGGACGATGGCTGAAATATAAATATGGAGAGGCCTGGCAGATTGATTACATCACACTCCCTCAAACCCGCAACGGCAAGCGCCACGTACTTACAATGGTGGAAGCAACCACCGGATGGCTGGAAACATATCCTGTGCCCCATGCCACCGCCTGGAACACTATCCTGGGCCTTGAAAAGCAAGTCCTATGGCGACATGGCACCCCAGAGAGAATTGAGTCAGACAACGGGACTCATTTCCAAAACAACCTTATAGACACTTGGGCCAAAGAACATGGTATTGAGTGGGTGTATCACATCCCCTATCATGCACCAGCCTCTGGAAAAGTTGAACGATACAATGGACTGTTGAAGACTACACTGAAAGCAATGGGTGCTGGGACATTCAAAAATTGGGATACACATTTGGCAAAGGCCACCTGGTTAGTCAATACCAGGGGATCTGCCAACCGAGCTGGACCTGCCCAATCAAACCTGTTACACACTGTAGAAGGGGATAAAGTTCCTGTAGTGCATGTAAGAAACATGCTGGGTAAAACAGTCTGGGCTACTCCTGCCTCAGGAAAAGGCAAACCCATTCGTGGAATTGCTTTTGCTCAGGGACCTGGATGCACTTGGTGGGTAATGCAAAAGAATGGGGAAGTCCGGTGTGTACTTCAAGGGGATTTGATACTGGGTGAGAATAGCCCATGAGTTGAATTGTAGTATGTTAATTATTATATAATACTGTATGTCATCACTACCATAATTGCTATAAATCATAGATGAAAATGGTGATTAATTAGAATGTATTGGAAAGAGTGTAACCTGAGCATGACATAAATGGTATGGAATAAGGGGTGGATATCTGTCCTGGTTCCAGTTAGGACAGAGTTAATTTTCCCTCATAGTAGCTGGTAGGGTGCTATGTTTTGGATTAGGATGAGAAGAGCGCTGATAACATGCTGATGTTTTAATTGTTGCAGAGCAGTGTTTACACCAGGCCAAGGACTTTTCGGCTTCTCGCTCTGTCCTGCCAGCGAGCAGGCTGGGGGTGCAGCAGGAGCTGGGAGGGGACAGACCCAGGACAGCTGACCCAAACTGGCCAAAGGGGTATTCCATACCATCTGACGTCATGCTAAACAATATATAGGGGTGGCTGGCCGGGGTGGGGGGCCGGCTGCTTGGGGATAGGCTGGGCATCGGTCAGCGGGTGGTGAGCAATTGCATTGTGCATCACTTGTTTTCTTACACATTATTATTATTAATACTATTATCATTATCACTATTATTATTATTATTGTTATTATTATATTCCTGTCTTAATAAACTGTCTTTATCTCAACTCACCGGCTTCACTTTCCCGTTTCTCTCCCCCATCCCAGAGAGGGAGGGGGGAGGGTGAGCGAACGGCTGTGTGGTGTTTAGCTGCCAGCCGGGTTAAACCACAACAGCTTACACTGACAGGGAGGGGAATGAACGGACCCACAAACGTATATTCAGTGACTAATGATATAATTTTATCGGCTTGGAGTAATTCTACTCTTTTCTCCAGATTTGCATAGATGGAAATGAGAAAGAAGTAGGAATTGGTTCACACAACTTCATTTCCTGCCTCTGCATTTATTTATTTTAAATGTGAACTTCGCTGTTTCAAGCATAAAAGAAATTTCCTTGTTTGCTTCCATAAGGAGACACCTACGGAAGGTGAAGACAGACAAATGGAGCCTAGACACTAAAAAAAAGAGACAGTGTCTGACCTCATTTATGTAAGCATGAATCCAGAACACCTCTTAAAACAACCTACAACATTTTTCTGCACTTAGCCAGACGCTTCAACTCTGATCTCGGTGCTTAGATTTTTGTTTATTAAGACACCTCACTCTGTTTTTCTGCTTTTCCTTAATATTGACCAGACTGTAATGGAAGAAGGAACTGCCCATGCTGGAGGTATTTATTCCTTTACTGCTCTAGTCAATCACTTCTCCCTAATGAAATCAAATAGGAACACCAAGGCATAACAGAACAACGGACCACAGGAATGAACTGATACCAGCTAATCCATAGTCAAGGGAAGCTTGCAGGAAAAATTGCGCTGCCTTCAGAATGCGTTTGCTAAAACTCCTGTGACAGACATAGATAGCCGTACTAAAATCCAAGTTACCTTCATAAAACCGGATCTTGTCCCTTAGGATCACCATGCCTTTTGTGAGCAGCTGATTCTGAAAATAAAAATAGACTACCTTTACTCAATTCTATACTTCCCTCTAGCCATCATATTTCACATTTTGTTCTTTCTTAACTTTTGACAGTAGCAGAGGTTTCATTTTAATGATCAATCACTGAAGGACTTATCCTGCCTTATGTCCAACTTGCTTAAATCACTTGGGACACTTTCCAAACGATGCTGTAATCACGTACTGTTTTCAGGATGCAGCACCTACTCTGCGCAGTGCAAAGTGCTTCTCAGACTTCAAATGGTGACCCACACAGCCTGTACTCTGTCTTCGAGAAGAATACTGCCTCAATAGACAGTGCGTACTTATAACTAAATGTCTTTCCTAGGAACCATACTACAATGAAATTAATTGGTTTACTCAGGAACTTTAAGTGATAAGTGAATGTCTGAAGTCCACTGGAAGACAAGAATGTCATACAAAAATACACTGACTACACAAGTCTATTTCATAAGCTAGGGTTTCACTATCCAACTACATGTATATAAAATCCAAATCTCATTATCCCATAAATGACAGAACATAGAGAATTCAATGAAAATCTCTGAATGGTTTCAAGGGGCTCCAGATCAGCATTTAGAGTTGAAGATTTTGCTCAGTAACATTTAAAAATATATTCTGATCTTAAATGAAAGAAAACACATGCCTACCTGTAAATATTCAGTGAAAAAGGATCCCAGTTCTGTTTTCAATAATTGCCTGTATCAAAAAGAATAAGAAAAGGATCTCTGTAATCAACAAATTGTAATAGATGTGCTAAAAGGGGAAGTTACTAATAGCAAAATATTTTCATATGAGCACACAGCCTGTCAATAATGCCTAATTAAAAATAAAACAAACGGGGCCAACAATACTAAGACTCTCAACCAGCATTTCTATGTGGTGAAAAATACCTGCTGTGCTTCTAAATGGTTCATTGCATGAATACATATGAAAAGAAACAGAGATTTGACAAAGAGGATGCATTCCATCCTACATCTAACTCTTAAAAATGCTCGAGCTGTTCTCCTTCTGTGCCAGGGTTTGACTAGTGTCTGGCATGGCAAATGTGTGAAAAGTCTTGGCACTCTGTGTCTATCAGTGTGGCTGAGCCAACAAACAGGCATGTGATTTGGCTGAGGTGTGTTCACAGCCAAATCATCTCTGTTCTGTGTAACTCTCAAAAAAGAGCCCTGACAAATCATTTTAGGGAGAAACCTTAGACAGGTTTATACTCCGGGTTTTGTTTCAGGCATGAAACTTGGCCTGTTTTCATTGAAAGAGGCCATGATCTTACAAGTCAGGACCCACAACAGATGAAGTTTTGTGTGGTTTCAGTGAAAAAGCAGGTATAAATTCAATAGTTCAGCTCTGCATTTCATGATGCCTCTACACTAAAACCTACAAACTCATTTCACAGAGCAATTCAAACTCACATCCAAAAAAAATTTCCCATGAACAATCCTCAAATTCAGAGACTGCATTCATCCAGACCCATAAACCCAAGGTTTGTATCCAGACAAAAGTTACTACACTGCTTAAGAGCTGTATGTTGTTTAAGTCTCACATATCGCATGCTAGATGTTTAGTATTTCTTTGAACTCAGGTCACTATTTAAATGCATAAGTGAGAGCTCAGACCATATAAAAATCTTGCTCCAACTGGACTTTCTAAACTCTTGTCAATCTGGCCTTGACATCTTATGGAAACCTGTCCCTTTGTGATCACCTCAGGTACCATAAGAAATGAGGTAAAAAAAATAACATGTTTAAAAAAAAAAAACAAAAAAAGAACAACATCAAACACACACAACAAAAACAGATATTTCATGCTGACAGGTTTTGCTTAATTTTCTGCCCTCTCCTTAAGCTAGCGGCTCTTAGAAGTCTAGTCCTGGATTCCTCATAGTCTTTAAAGGTGATTTGCAAATACCTTCATTTTCTGTATCTTAGGTTCTACTGACAATTCTGGCATTTCGGGCAGGAAATACAAAATGATGTTCTACTTAACTAGCCCTCTGATAAAACAAAATCCCACCACATATTTCCATTTGTCAGCTCTGAATGAACCAAACAACCAGCTCGTATTTAATTATATACACTGGACTGAATCACACCAAGCAGCAGCATAGATACATTAGCATCTCTGTTTACAGGGTGGAAGAAGGACTTACAGCACAATTAATGCATCTTGCTCTTTGAATCCCTAATAATACAGATGCTTCATGCTGCTTAATTAATTTCTAGTGAAATAGTGAGGCCCTCAGGCCACATCAGAGCACTGATGTATCATATTCATTTAAAAGAGTTCCACAACAAAACTGGATCCAAAACATTGCTTTTTTTTTTTTTTTTTGGAATCCAGGTAAAAATCTGATTAAACCTAAAAGAGAACCCTGATCAAATAGAAGATCTAATTTTAAGTGCATCTGATCCAGAGAAGGGCGACCAAGCTGGTGAGGGGTCTGGAGAACAAGTCTTACGAGGAGCGGCTGAGGGAGCTGGGCTTGTTCAGCCTGGAGAAGAGGAGGCTCAGGGGCGACCTCATCGCTCTCTACAGTTACCTGAAAGGAGGCTGTAGAGAGGTGGGGGTTGGTCTATTCTCCCACGTGCCTAGTGACAGGACGAGGGGGAATGGGCTAAAGTTGCGACAGGGGAGTTTTAGGTTGGATGTTAGGAAGTACTTCTTTACCGAAAGGGTTATTAAGTATTGGAACGGGCTGCCCAGGGAGGTGGTGGAGTCACCATCCCTGGAGGTCTTTAAAAGACGTTTAGATGTAGAGCTTAGGGATATGGTTTAGTGGAGTACTTAGTGTTAGGTCGGAGGTTGGACTCGATGATCTTGAGGTCTCTTCCAACCTAGAGAAATCTGTGAATCTGTGAATCTGTGATTTTGCTGACAGTCATTTTGCAGCCTTATGACACTTGCATATCATTGATATTAGGTCTTTATTGCCTATTTAATGACTTCATAAACTACTATGACAGTAAAAATGTACATAAAATACACTAAAATAGCTCCTGTCTTTTTTTGTATCTTCCTGTTGCTGCTGCTTCGGTTTGTTTTGAAATTAGCTCTTGAAATGTTAATCAGAATGGAAAGTCTAACACAGCATATACTACCTGATTTTAACTTTAATAGCTATTAGATTATGAAGCAAAAGGACAGACGTGATTTTACTGAGCTTGAACTCTTGCTACAAAAGAGGAAATGCCAGTAAAATGTGTTTTGTTTGCATCAAACCAGTATCCTGAAACTCAGAAACAAAAAAGGCAACTATAAATATGTATTAGCCTTAATACAGGACATCCTGCTTCCTCTGTTTCCCCTACCTTCTTTTTCTTCCTTGACTTACAAGTGGTGTAAATAAATACTTCAAAATGACATGGTGCATGAAATAAAAAAGGAAAACACACAGTCATCCCCAATATATATTCACACACACTAAGAGAAGTACTAAGCAGGACATATATACATAGAGATTTTTATTTTCTAACCTTTGAATTAATTCCCTATTAAATTACCTAGTGAGGGTTCACAAGAAGTAACGTACAGAACATACGCTGATGAGACTGCATTTTCCACAGTGTTTTTTCTGGTATTTGGAGTTTGGAGTATGAAGTATCTTCGTTAGCTTTAGCAGTTATTCAGGTATTACAGTTATTTCACAGAATCACAGAATCATCTAGGTTGGAAGAGACCTCCAAGATCACCTAGTCCAACCTCTGACCTAACACTAACAAGCCCTCCACTAAACCATATCACTAAGCTCTACATCTAAACGTCTTTTAAAGACCTCCAGGGATGGTGACTCAACCACTTCCCTGGGCAGCCTATTCCAAGACCTAACAACCCTTTCAGTAAAGTTCTTCCTAATATCCAACCTAAACCTCCCCTGGCACAACTTTAGCCCATTGCCCCTCGTCCTGTCACCAGGCACGTGGAAGAATAGACCAATCCCCACCTCTCTACAGCCTCCTTTAAGGTACCTATAGAGAGCGATAAGGTCGCCCCTGAGCCTCCTCTTCTCCAGGCTGAACAATCCCAGCTCCCTTAGCCGCTCCTCGTAAGACTTGTTCTCCAGACCCCTCACCAGTTTCTGAAAGAGACTGAAATCACATGCCAATTCTTCTGGTAACAGGGCTCCTGAGCTGTACATAACTCCATATTCAAAGCCACTTCCTAATGCCAGAGCAAGTATGCAAGAATGGTGTCAAAAGGCATTGGTGTAAATGAGTAAAGTAAATGGCAGAGCAGAAGTAAATGGTACAGATTTGCATCCATTGACATTTTCTTAAATGATCAGTGCATAAATAATCAGCATACAAAGCCTCTAGATGCATATTCAGAGGAGAAAGCCATATGTGACTATGTTTGCCCATGTCTGTGCCCTACAGTTGTTGAATGTATGTGCCATTTCTGAAGCAAAATAAAGGTGTGCAAACATCGCAGGTGTAAAGTAATCGTTCAAATATTAACATTTCGCTTGTGAGTCAACTTGGACATCCAAGGTTTAATTACGAAAGTATCCACAAGTCTGCTCTAATTAAAGTGCTAAAACAAAGTAACTTCTTTTACCATTCTGTAAATGTCGAAAAAAGTTATTGATACTAGCCATTTACCTGAACACTTCCATATGCAAATTCTGCATTCAATGGCTATTTGTTCCTTTTTATTTCTGTACTTGTAGGGAGAGTGCATCTAGAACAATCTTAAGGCAAATATAGACTTGTCCCAGTTCTAACGTCATATTTATGAATCAGATATTTTTGCATTAAATAATAATATTAACCCAAAGAAAGTATTTTGAATGAAATATCAATAGTAGTAACCCAGATATTTTTGGTATGTGTGAAATCAGTAATTTCTTAGTTATGGTTTGAGCTGAATTTATGCGAGGAGAAAGAACTTCAGTTGCAAGTAGTCAGGAGGCCCCACAAAGTTAATGACTGTGGTCAGCAGTAAAATAAAGCACACAGCAGGAGTGCAGCTTTTGGAAGGAGGCCATGGCTGGACGTGTGCACAAACAGGCTGAAAAAATACCGCTGCCATGCTTTCCTCTAGAGACAGAGCTTTCTGCCCTCTTAGCCCATTTGCAGTTTTCTCTTTTTTTTTTTTTTTTTTTTTGTATGAATGAACTGCACACCGAGAAGCTTCACAAAAAGTCCAAGTAGTCACTGAAAGGAAGGATGGATTTTGGCAATTACTTAGAAGGATGTTCAGGCCAAGTAGGAGGTAGGAGGGAACAACCTCTAGACTGGGGTTCCTTTGAGTCACCCCTTCTCCTGCTCTTCCCTCCCAAACCACAAGGGCAGATTTGTACATTTCCTGGACCTGAAACCCCCATGGGCCAGGCTTTGCTGTGCTCACAAGAACAAATAACAAATTGCAAGGACACAGCAACGAGAACCAGCCTCAAAAGCCATGCTGCATCCCACCACATGCTCACTCACACCGTGAGTTATGCTGCTGATGCCTTATTTATGACAGCAGCTTGGTCTAGATTTCACAATATTTTGTCCATCTGCTCAGGTGTGAGCCGCCAGGCATTATTCATTCCAAAGCAAAGTAAAACCAAATGATCAGTGGAGATGACAATACAGAAGCATTACTTTTACACCAACAAGAAGAAATGGGCCTATCATGAGGCAGCAAAACCCATCAAAAAATGGGGGGAAAAAAACCCAACAACAAGAAACAGTTTGTAGGTAGCTTGCCTGTTCTGCTGCTTCAGATGTTGCAATAAATTCAATGCAGCTATATTAGCAAGCATCGTCATTGTGCATTGCTTACACCCAGGTGAATGAAAGCAAAATCTGGACACAATTCACCAAACATCTATCTAACTTCTGTTTATTGGTCCATACAAGATTGTACTTCTCTCTGTCACATCAGCATATAATTTCTTTTTCTGTTCCTCACCAGCAGACAACCATCCTGAGGCAAGTGCATTGGTCCAGGAAATCTCAGCCCAGAACTACCATTCTTTGTCATTCAGATAAAGCTAGAGAATCCTAACTGCACTTACAGTAATAACGATCAACCACTACTCCAATAACTAACTCAAAATGATTGATGTATCATGCTAACTGACAGACATCCTAGAAAAGCTATTCTTTGTATGTCATTTTCTCCCCAGAGATATAAGAAATAACTGGAGAGTAAATTTATTTTAATTTCAAAAAGACAGAGAGGGAAAGAGAGAGAGATCACTGGCCAAATGTAATTTGTCTAGACTTCTCTGAAGATATTCCCACAATTAATGGAACCAGACTGGACCAGCATTTTCTGGATATTCTGTGGATGTTGTCACTCTCTGGTGCCCTGATAGAGCAGGAATAAGTATTAAGGGAAGGGGAATTGCTGAGGATTTATCTGAAGACAGCCAGGGAATACAATAAGCTGTCTGTCTTTTATAAATGCAGCTTGTTTTCCATCATCTATTCTTGAAAGCACTGGGACAAGTTTCTAAAAGGAGCTCTGCTACCTTGCCCCTGTCAGTGAGACAGGGTACAGTAAGTAATAATCAATACTACAACAAGTAATAGTAACCTGATATGTGGATTTACAGCACTTACGTCTTGGTAAACTTGTCTTTGTAACTAAAACTTAAGTGACTCAAATGATACGATTTTCACCTTTATTTTTCTTTAAAAAAATCCTGTTATATACCTCACTAGTCTATATTTAGTCTGTTGCAAACAGTATCAGCACAGCATGAGAAAGAAATAGGAACCTTAAACTACATTACTCAGGACATTGCGCTAACAAGACAGCTTTATAACATCTAGAGCATATTTAGTCTGCATGGAGAACCTAGACGTAAAGGACTACCAGGCATGATGTCTTTCCTTGCCCTGTCATAATGAGTGCTTGGAAGCTTTACAACCTCCACGCACGCAAGGGAAGCAGCTCAGAGATAGGCTTAGCACCAATGCAAAGGACAGCATAATTGTAGTGGTACAGAGCTGCATTACCACAGGTTCAGGACAGGGTCCACCTTTTCCTTTCTCTAGTTTCAACCCAGCACATCAAGAAAGACTGTGAAATAATCCGCCCTCCCCATAACCCAATCTCTCTTCTGTAGATGAAGGAACCCATCTCACTCTACTGAGCAAAGTGTCGACACAGCAGCAACATCTATTCACCAAGCCCCAACTGACTGTACTGGTTGAAACCACTACTGGGACCCCCCCCCTCCCTCTCCCCAATATTGCTGTAGAAGGTTTCAAGTGCATGTGCTAGCACACTGTACTGTGCGTGCCAGCTAATAACACCTCCTGGAGAGCCGAGTCTCTTACCTGACTCCTTCATTGAGGTTGTAAAGTTCATGGTCCGGGAGACCCTTA
Source organism: Anser anser (assembly GCF_964211835.1). Classification (NCBI taxonomy): domain Eukaryota; kingdom Metazoa; phylum Chordata; class Aves; order Anseriformes; family Anatidae; genus Anser; species Anser anser. The sequence goes on from NC_139720.1 coordinate 74,250,557, forward strand.
CGCTGGAACACGGCAATTACTCCATTGTGGATACTGAAAGAGGACAGGAAGAGTCATTATCACTAGATCACATTTTAGAAGAGTATCAATTCCACAGTAAGGCAAATACATATTCCCAGACACTGCAGAACATTTCTGAAAGTAACAGATGATTGCTGGTGCTCAGTCTCAGATGCCTTAAAGGGAATTGTTCTCTAGAAAATAGATGACATTGTTGAAAATATTTTTTTTTTTTTATATTTTTTCCAACTTCAAAAGTTATACCTCTGAAATCAGTAATTTCAGAAAAATTAGGTTCATATATTTTCGGTAATTAAGTATAATTTTTAGTACATTAGTATATTAAGTATATTTTTGTCTCTGTGAGCTCACCACAGAGACAATCAACACCTTCACTGCGAGATCTGTGATGATCTTTCTGGCATTGTTGGCATCTGTTTGTCTGAGTTATGGTTACCTGATTTCTTTATCAGCAAATCAGCATTTGTCAAGTCTGGACACTGCACCTGAACTTTAATCCACAAATAATATACCCCTTTACTAGAACAGGGTTACTGGAATCTCAAAAATGGTTAGTTCTTTGAAAAAATATAAAAGACAGAAACACTAGACAATTATGAATTTCAAGCAATTTAATCACTCTCTTATTCATTTTCAAAAATGAAGCAATAAATAGAAAAGGGCTATAATTTACAGCATTATTAGCTACAAAGACTGCTTCCTATTACCTTTTATTTATTTCTCAAAAATGTATGATGTTGCTTCAGCTAAAGAAAAATCAAGGCTGCACTGAAAGAACACAAGTCTACAGTTTCTAAGGCAGACAGCCTTACGAAGCAATGTGCTAGGCACAGGCCAACCATCTGTCCTACAGAAATGCTCCCTTTTCATTTTCAATGCTATTTGTAACTGTTCTGTAAGCAGATGTTGCTTAGTGGTGGGTGATTTCTCCTGCAATCAGCCACAACTGAAGACAGGATTGAGGGCAACAAAGTCCTATAGCTCAACAGAAAGTCACGTACCCAACACCATCTATCCATGGGGCGGATGTCCACCAGCTTCACAAATTCTAATGGCAAAAACCTGCAAAGTGTTGTATGTTTTACAGGGCAACCCACATGCTTGGAGGGGGGGGATGTTTGCTAATCCCATGAATTTTACAAAACCACACCACAAAGGGTTACTGAAATGAGTAAGTGCTTCAAGATGAAGCTCTGAAACTCCTGAAACACACATGACACGATTAACGTGATGACACATCAGCCTAAACTGAGGTTAGGTCTGAGGACAAAGGTAAAGAAATGCCAACAAAAGGTGAGACCAAATCTGTTCTAGCATTAGCAGAAGGGAGGTAGAAGTCTCCTTCCTTTCTCCAACCCAATGCTATCTTTTACAGCTTCTCAGCAGATTTCATCTTGGATTCCAAAGGAAAAGGAGACTCATACAGTCTTTCTGTCCGTCAGCTAACTCTCACTCCCCCACTCTTGGAGCAGCTTGGCAATTTCTACCACATTTAACCATGGAGCTTAAGTCCTCAAACACTACAGTCTTCCAGGTTTCAGCTAGGGAAGAAGGACCATCTTCCAGTGACTCCGCCAAGAACATACTGAAGGGTAAGTTCAGCCTTTACTTGACAGGGAAGGACACAGATGCTTTACCTTCCTGATGCTAGCACAGAGGAAAGCAGCCTTTATCAACTCTGCTGCTTATAGTACTGCCACGTGGTTTCTAATACAATTGTTTTATTGAAATAACCATCATGCTCCCTGACAGTAATTTTAAGTTACTCCATTTCTGTCTGCCTCAGTTAGCCTATGTGTGAAATAAAGATGACAATCACTGAAGGGTTTTTTAAGATATAGTTAAGAAATGTATAATAAAAGCAAGAAGTAGTAGTGTGATTATCAATAGCAATATTACATGCCGTCACTGTGGTTAATGGACAGCTTCTTCACATTTTCACTGTTTTTTCTTCTTTCCTCACAATCCTGCTGACCACAAAAGGAAAATACAGATTTTGGGGTGTGGCTCTTCCTACTCAATTTTGCACCTGAGAAAAGGGGATGACGCCTTAGGGCTTACTCAGAAAAAATACAGGGAGAAGTCTTCTCGCTCCGCACCATCCACCTCCTCGTGCAGCTCTCATTCTGCATTCACCTCCCAGCCTGTACTCAGCAGGAGCGAGCAATAGCAGCAACCAGGGGTGCTCAGGAAGCACGTCTGGGGGCCACAAACTTGAATCTCACCCCTAGGATGTCCAATGAAAAGATCTTCCCGCAATCAAAAGCTACACTGTACACATCCTTCATGAGCTTTGGTTTTACCCACGACTCTGCAACAGTATTTTTTGGAACTTTGCAGCTGACCTTCCCCTGCCCATGCTGTGCTGGAATCTGATGCAGTGGAGCAACAACCAGCTTCTGAGCCCTGGAAGGAAAGCAGGACCAGATTTGCCTGGAGGCACCAGGATTTGGGGTTGGCCTGTCTTGTGAAGAAGAGCTAAAGGTGAGTTCATAAGGTCTCTCCTTCCTGCTGGTAGGAGAACTCAGTAGGCCTTCCAGATGGATTCAACAGCATCCTGCAAGTCCAAGAGATCACTGCAGCACCACAGCAAGGCTTGATATTTGCCCACTTAGAGTGGGATGTGGAGGGTGCGTGGAGATTGCAGGCACTCATGTTAAACCTTCTCGGGTCCACAATTAGACAACCCCTTGTAAGGCTTGCTGGGAGCAGAGGAGGGGGCTGGCAGGTAAAACTATGCTATTCGCTGACAGATTAGAACTGCAGACCCAACAACACTGAACAGCAAAGAGAAGCACTGCCAGAAAAGCTCATCTGCATCCATCTGTAGAAAAACAAAATTAAAAGTGGCAGGTGAAGGATATGACCCACTGGGGAGAAATGCACAAGCACATCAAAATAGGAATCCTTATCCTCTTCTCTCTTCTGCTCTTTGACAAGGTGTTAAGCACTCTCCTGCACACGGTGGTCCTACTTTCCCTCATGTACTTACATGCACAGACACACACTGATCGTCTAACCCAGCTTATTTTGGCTGGCTTAAACAGCCACATTTCTTTTTGGTTATTTGAAAATCGGCAGCTAAATGTCTCTGGTATATAGTGAAGCGACTTGGGTATTTTAACATTATGAGTCATACGTGAAGTACGATTAATGTAGTGAATAAAACAAGCAGTTTTTATACGCTCTTCTGATTGGGAAATGAACTTTGCCATGTTCCCCACCATCCTTCTGCAGAGAATAATGACTAAATCTTTCCTAGAAGCCAGTGTGCTCTCTCGCTTTCTCTCTGGCACTCCTTTCTAAACGAGGGGGAGGTTTTCTCTTTCCAGATTAGCAGGTCCACTATTACTCCTCAAAGAAATAACGCAGAGCAGGATTTTTTTTAATGAGAACTACAGGGGACAGGCTACAAGCATCTAAGTTATTGCCTGTGTAGTAGAACTGCTCCTACCTAAAACATCCTAGTGGTGATCTTTTCATCTGCCTGGGACCTTCCTTGTAGTGAGGGAAGGCTGCCTTGTCCACAAAACAAGTCTTGGCCCTGCTGCATTGACCACCTGCCCTTCCTTCCCATGTCAGACAGCAGTGCTTTCGTGCACGGATGAATGTCCCAGCCTGCAGGCAGTGTGGGCATGCCACTGTGATCTCAACACTTGCTTGGGAGGCAACAAAGAGGAGTCAGAATAAAAGGTATGCTATCAGTGGTGTAAGTTGGTGTCAGTATAATAACAAGCTAGCTTCAATCCTCTTAGTAAACTTAAGCTAATGAAAAGAAACAAAAACCCAAACAACCCTTGCTTAAATCAAAGTAATGCTATGGTTTCTCTAATGAGTGATTGTTTAAAAGGGTTTAGTTGGAACACTACAACCTTTTGGTGCAAAGAAAGTCTGAGGTGCTGCTTACACACAAAAGTCATGCAAGATGCTTGAGGTGGGTGGATCACTTGTGACTGCAACCAGCATCCACTGAGGCTTAAGTCATGATGTATGTAATTAAACTTACATTTTAATAGTTAAGCTAAATTGGAAATGCTTTGTAAACTCCCTTCTGTAACTCTTTTACAACACGCAAGTTAATAGTGGGTGCACTCACGCGCTGATATGAACACCTTCCCCGCAGTTACTGTGCGTATAAATGCGTGCTCAACATCATGCACAAGAATAAAGCAGAAGAGAGAAGACAAAAAAAAAAGAGTCCAAAAGAGACTAAAAAAAAGTCTCTTCAAGTCTCTTCCCAGACTGCCTATATTCAGTACTGAATAAGGTTGCAATCTCCAGTCAAGACCAGACACCATACAATTTTATGTCCAGGGTTATGAATGTTTCTGGTATGCTGTATTGTACCAAGAGACACATTTTCCACATAAATGCCAATGTGATCTCCTACTCCTGCAGCACCAAACTTTCTCCTGTTTAAGGAAATGACCAATTTCTTAAGGACCCCCATCAGTATCTTCTGGTGGAGAAGGGGACTAGGAAGCTCTGTGCACCCGAGCAGTGCACATTTGAAACAAAATGCACTACTCATAGAATCATAAAGGTTGGAAAAGACCTCCAATGGCACTTCTTGAAAGCACAGAATCAATGCATATGCCAGCTCCTCAACTGGTACGTGTCCGTGCACTAAGACACATTGTGTGGGCACCTTTTCATACAAATGTATGTCATGGGCCATTCTTGGTCTAAAGACGATGGCTGGTATCCGCAAGAAGAAAACATTTTGAGAAAGTAGCAGAGGAACAGGAGGAAGCCCAGGAGGAGGCACAGGCATGGGTATTCAGGGAAGAGAGATGAATACCCAAAGTAGGCTGAGTCTAGGACTGGAAATCCAGATCAGGAAACTGCTGAGACCAGTTTCAAGTAGAAAATGAAAGTCTACAAAAACTTCAGAACTTTGCAGAGTTGTGTCAATTCTGCCAGTGTTTCAATCTTGAAGTGAGAGAAGAAAAAAAAAGGACCAAAAATATTTTGATAAGGGCTTTTTTTTTTTTCCCCTGTAGAATTAAGACAGAACAGCAGGTGGCTCCAGCAATATATTGCACTTTATCTATCCCTTGGTTGCCACAGATTGCAGCTGACGGCCAAAACAGAACTAACGATAGTTGAGCAAGTTCTCACAGCAGCAAAAATCAACCCAGCAGACTAAGAAATTTCGGCTTGTTGCAGAGACTACTCATTCTGGGTTTGCCCAGTTCTCCAGAGAAGGTGGCAGGTCCAGAGCTCTGGTTCTGCCACCCAAAACATGGGGAGCGACAGCTACAGCACACACAGCGCATGCTTCCCCACAATTTGCTTTAGCAGAAAGGGATCTGGAAGGTGTAAATCCACAAAGCACAGAGTTTGACGCTCACTGTTGACACTCCCAACCAGCATAATAGCATGAGTGCCAAGACCAGGAGGGTGTGGTTTATTATTCTGATTTTTACCTGATAGAAAGCCACTGCCTGTATAGCTCGATATCACCAATGCATACATTTTGCTTGAGTCACTAGCTGACCACCAGACACCAGTGCCTTTTGTGAGTGGGAGGCTGGCTCCCTCCAGCCCTTAAATACCACCCTTGTTCTTCCACTGATGCTCCTAAGAAGGAAAAACTATAGTGATCAAAGCACTGTTTTCTGCTGGGTCAGAAACGGTTTGTCTGCAGGGCTGAGGACCAACTGCAAAACTGGGCCGGACCAGGTCACAGTCCCCCCAGTTCAGTATTGCATGGCAAAGCAGGTGTGGCCCAAGCCTTTACTTGTGCACAGCAGGTAGGTAATTTTTGTTCTCTAAAGCAGTCACTATGTTTGTATGCAAGCAGCATGTGTGAAAATACCGCTGCATTTTTTATTCAATGTTTGTAAATTCTCCTTTTTTAAATGCTCCAGGTGAAGTTGGTGAGACAAAAAAACCAACAATACTGCATGAATAATCACTCTCTGCTAGTAATGGAGAGTTAAAGGGCAATGTTTTTAAAAGGGACTAAATAACAGGGCTCAACTTCCTTTGGACAGCATCTGGAATAGCTAATTCACAGTAACTAACTTGATAAACCCCCTTGAGGACACCCTTGCTCCAGAATAAACACCCATTTTTCTGAATTAGCTTAATCCAACCTGGGAAATCCTACTTTCAGAACAGCTTCAGTCCAACTGGACTTCCACAGGCTTTGTCCCTTTCAAAAATAAGATTGCAGCTGCTAGTTCACTTATGTTTTGAAAATTTCTAACCAAGGTAAAGCAATCTGCAAAGACTGATAGGCTGCAATTACGCACTAGATCGTTTAACTGAAAGTAAGCTGGTCTGCAAATTTTCTCTTCAAAAAGTTTTGGAGACATTAGTTCATTAACTTCACCAGCTATATACACTATTTTTAGTTATGAAGAAGTTGAGACAGACAGGTGAAGGCACTTCCCTGAGGTGCTACCAATAGTTAATATTTCTACAGAGTGTAAGACTACAGACATTTTGGCTTCCAATCATACCTGCCTTCAAACAAGTATAGATATATCTGGAGGGCTACAGGGAGCAGTAATTCTCTCCCCACATATCACTTTCTGTTACTGTAATCAAGGCTAAGCATACTGCACGGCACAGTGGTGGCTTGGCGAAGTGGGAAGTCCCCTGTTCCCCTTCCCCACCCCACAGCTTGTCTCTGGCTGCCCCCCGTGCACACAGAGAGGAGAATGCTCCCAAGAGGTCTCCATCTGAAGGTTCACGAAAAAAGAAGCTTGTCCTCCTCACACAGGCAGGCATATTTCAAAATATTTCTAAATAAACACTAAATATTGGAAGAAAGAAAATTTCCCAGTAGAAGCAGTAGATAAATATGCTGGTCTGGATCTTTTTCTCCACTACAAAAGCCTCACTGTGATCTGAGAAAAGCATTCACATTTAATTAGGAAATGAAATATGTTTACTGTGACTGTCATATTACAGCAAGTTATAGTGCATATTACAAGCCTGTAAAATTACCCCAAAACCATTAAACTCCTTCTGATTCTGCATGTCTCCTTGGCTTTACTGCTGGTCTCACTACTGTAACAGGCATCTCATCTTTGAGTTCTTCGCATTTTCATCACTACCTCATACTCCTTCAAGGTTTCTGTCAATATTCCCCGTTTTCATGCAGCAAAGAGGACAGAAGTGCCTTTCACTAGAGCCACAGCAGAGCTCAGGCAGCACCAGCCCTTATTAGGCAGTATGCGCTAGCTCAGTCAGAATGAAAGCCTCTCGATGGATTTTATTTGCCGAGAGGGGCCACCCCCGGGCAGCAAGCTCAGGATTACAAACCCCATGTTTTTCAGTCCAATTGGTTTAGTCAGCATTGAGCATTCATTTTTTGCCTGAAGCAGGAGGGGCGGGGTGGAAGGAACTGAAGACAACGCTAGTGAAAAAAATCTAAGCTATTTTAATCCAATGCAAATTCTGTGAGCTGTAATGAAACTGTATTGTTTCACTATGTTGCTGAGGGTTGCTAGTTAACACGCAACCGGTGAGCTGCTTAACTGATCTTTTGGGGTTCATGGGAAAGCAAACTCGGAAGAGGCAGTGATATAAAGTCTGATTTGCATAGTAGTAAACAGCAGGTCAGCACCGACCTCCCTTTGATCTAGCAATGTCAAGAAGTTTTACAGCTCTTTAGCTGGGAGGTGAAGGGAAAATATCAGGGAGGAAGAAACCATCCTCGCTAGCAACGAGCACTACATGTCTCCTGCAAACCCAGCCCGGTCATTAGGTTCCCTGGGTCTCTGAAAGCAACAGGCATCCTCTGCGGTGAACAGTCTCCGGCCAGAGACTGCTCTGTGCAAAGCAGAGGTGGTGAAGGGGACAGCACCGGGCAGCCAGGCTGCGACGACACAACATCTGATTGCAGAAGAGGAGCTGCATCTGTCCTTGGCAGAGACAGCCCACATTGACGTTGCAGATATCTGTGGAAGATCTTACCAGCACAGCTCCACCAGCTTGGCCATGTTTCCATGCCTAGCCAACATCCCTGCTCCACCTCAAAGGGCTGACCTTCAGCACCACATCATCAGTCTCACACGGGGCAGGGCCTGCCAGGGGATTGCACTCTCCCACTCCCCACATCAGTTTTGGTGTACTGGGTTGAAAGCCTCTTTCAAAAGCAGATACGTGCACCCCACGCCCAGGCACAGCTGCTAACATTAAGCAAGAAACCGGCAGCATATTTAAATATAGCACAGCCAGGCTTGGTGAGAGGGAAGAGCTCTTCTGGTGTGTCTCAACTTCCTTGATCAGCGAGATCTCATGCTCAGTACTGCACAGAATCAAACAGCACAGGCAATTCATTCACATGGAAGGACAAATATTTCCACAAGCCAATGCATGGCATGCTGGCTCTTTGTTGGGGCGTTTTAATTTTGCAGAGGAAAAAGCATCCTTCCACAGCCCAATATTTTCAAACCCCACACGAGATTTCAGTGAGTCAGGGGCTCAGTCTGAGGAACACCAGCTCTGTCCAGGCCAGGCCCTGTTACACATGCCATGCACGCAGGCGACACAGGGAAGCTACCATGGACAACTTCCTAACATGACTAATCCCGCATCATTTCAGCCATGACTTTCCTGAGGATAAGCTCCAATTCCTCAGCCTGCAGAATATCTGAGCTACAGACCAAGGCAGGCTACCAGCCTGGGTTTGTAGCTACCAGCGACACGACTGCTCGCGAGCACCTGTTCCAGTAACAGCTGCAATGTGGCAGCTCTTTGGCCATTTTGATGTAACAAATACAAGTCCAGCTCGCTGACTGACCGCCGCTGTTGTCCAGTGCTATGGCTGTCCTGCCCAAATTAGAGCTAACAAACTCTCCTTTTGCCCTGTCTCACTTAGTAAAACCCTTCGGTTTGGATTTCTTAGCAAATACGGGTGAGAACAAGAACATTTCCCGCTTCCAAGGAGGACTTCTTCCAGCTGGTCCCTCAGCCCACCCCACTCTCCGCTCCAACATGCCTCCACGGCGTGCTTCCCACCAGACCTGGCAATGTTCGTCCCTGTCAGCACACCACCATGAACAAGCTTTGAGGATCCTATTCAGGCACCTCGGTTTACACCAAGCAGCAGCTTCCCTCCCTGCTGACTCCTGTGGGGCTACAGAGCAAGCAAAGCCCTAGCTGGCATGAGCCAAGGTGGCCGAATCCTGCCCTAAATATCACTGTCATCCAGACAGTGGGAGCATCTCTGGGACATTTAAATAGCACCATTTTCTGAGCAGAAATGTTGTCTCTTTCATGACTGGCACGGTTTCACTGCTTATTGTGCTGCTAGTGGTAAGCAACTAATTCATAATACAGATATGAATACACAAATAATGGGTGAGAGGGAAGGAAGATGTGTTATTTTAAAATTCTTTTTTTTTTTCTCCACAAAACTGAAATACCTTTAAAAATGTGTCTGTAGTTCTCTAATATTTTTCTTCCTATGATTCCTCCATGTAATTATAAAACATGAATGACACTTTCCATGCTGTGACCCAGGAAATGACATTTCATTTTCAAAACAGGCAAAAGAATATAATCCCTAAAGACTTACTCATCTTTAAGAGTGTCCTTAAACGGTTGTTAAGATGCTTTCTGAATTTCTGTACTCATTCACAAGAAAAAGTTTGCGTGTTTTTTATCGAACAGTAGTAAAATTCAAATGTATAAGCACAGCAAAGAAAACAATCAAGGACTAGTCTTCCCTGTCCAAAGTGCATGTGCTTACACACACACACGGACACACACAGCTTTTTGCATTCCAGTGAATAAATTGAGTACTTTATTGTATCTGTATCAATAATCAGCAATATATATAGTTATGTAGATAAAAATATATACAAATCTTAATTTTTATAAAAAAGTCAAATAAACCAAATCCCCTTTGAATGAGGATATCGAGACAGATGCAAAGACTTATTTGTAGCTGGATCCTTTGAAATGAGCTCTTGCCCACCACAAGGAAGAGCAGGCTGAGCCATCTGCAGGCAGCACTGCTTGCTATCAGCCCTGAGAGAAAGGCTAACAGCACGGCAATAAAAGCTACCCTGGCCTTTTCCTCAAGAGCACGTGCCATGTAACTTACCAAGGCAGGAGCCTTGGTGTGCTGTAATCCACCCCAGCTGGGCGCGAGCTGCCCTGGGGTGCCAGCCAGCCAGAGGCTACCCGTACCTTCACTGCAGCAGCGGTGCAGGAGCGAAGGGCTACTCGGGGGGGCAGGACACTGTGCAAGACCTTACCTGTTCCAGGTAGCGTTGGAGCAGGCCCGTCGCTGCTGGGTCCCCCGCTCATCCAAGGCTGCCTGCTCTCTCTTGCCCAGATCACTGAGGCTGGGCGAACTCATGAACTTCAACCTGCGAAGAGTCCTCATGGTCAAACGTGTGTTTGCGCGTGGCGGCTACAGATACACCATCCTGTTTACACACACACACACGCAGCTGGAGCAGCAGCAGCAGCAATGCCAGCAGTTCCCTCCGTTTGCTGTTCAAAAAAGAAACTTAAAAAAAAAAGAAGAGAGAACCAGTCTCTACAGAGCACACCTCTGCCAGCAAGAAAACAAACCTTTAATCAGATCAACTCTGACGTCATGAACTGTGGTTAATAATTTCTCCAGTCCTTTTAAAAAACAAAAGTTGAACTTCCGTCTGCAGCTCAGGCACTCTGAAGGGGCCCCTTCCAACCAGCAGCTGCCCAAAGCGTGAGGGCTGACCCCACCCCGTCCCTGTCCCCAGAGTCAGGGATCTGCACTCGGTGCCATGGGGTTCTCCACCTGCCCTAGGACCTGCGTTTCCCCTCGGGTATCTCTGGGGGCTCTGCCAGCACTCCTCAGCCTCGCTCTCTCTCTGCACTCATGAATGGAAATGAAACTGGAGGGCAACTGACAAAAAACACAAAACAACAAAACAAAAACTAAACCAACAACAACCACCCAAGCAACCAATACTGATGCACTGAGACTTTATTGGAAAGTTTCATAACTGCCTGTGCCCTGCCACGTTACGACAACACGCACAGGCGCTCTCACTGCCTCGCTCATACACAGACATGCACACACTCCTGTGCTCTGCTCAGGCACAGGCGTACTGTTTCTACAAAAGCCCCAGGTGTCTTATCTTCAAAGGAAAATCTCTCTGACTGCAGCGCTGGAGCTGAAAGCTATGCTGCTACAAGCCCCTCGCCCATGCTAAGCTCGCTATCACTCACTCCAGGTTCTGCTCCACATCCAGGAATGCCTTGCTCATTGGCTGCGAAGTAACATGACAAAACTGCGATCAGCTTCCTCAAAAAACAAATGGCTTGTAACAGACCAAACCAGAGCACGAGAACTGCTCTTCTATTGTTGTGGCGTTTGTCTGCAAACAGTCTGGTGGTGAAAGCTGTGAGGGCTCCTCGCAGAGTCACCTTGCAGAGAAGGGGACTGGAATACAGCAGGACTTATTTCTTTTTCTGCTCACTTTCTATTTCCATCTGTGATAATCTGTCACCTAGATCCAGGCTGTACTTGGATTTGTTTGCATTGCAATAGTATCTCAAAGCTTTCATTACTGAAGAACTGATTTTTTCACAGCGAGATCTGCCCTCTGTGCATCAGTTCTTGAAACGCTTTAATAAAAATTGATTCTTCTCACTACTCGCCAAAGCTCAGCTATGCTATGCTTATCACATATAAATATTTACTTCCCTGATTTATATTTGGTATTACTTTCATGAGAAGCAGTAGCAGAACCACTTGGGAAAAAAACATCATGTTTACCATGCACTAGTTATAGTAATAGTAGCTTTATCCAAATGCTTGGATTAGTGTTAATATTGAATGTACTTCCCAACCCAAAATCTGAACTATACAAATTCGTAACACAATAGAGGGTATACTCCAAAGCATTTCACTTTGGAAGGGACCTACAGTTCCAAATCTAACTTATGGACAAAAACATTGCTATCCCTGGTCTCCTCCAGATGTTTAAATCCTTCAAAAAAACAAACAACAATGCACTATGTACACAGCAACAAAATGAAAACAAACACAACAATATATCACTGTATTCTACCGAATGAGATGGCTTCTATGGCATACAAATCAGCGACCAAAATAGATACAGCAGAACACTGCTTTGTTCAAACAGGATGAAGGGCGCTCAATTTTTGTGGATAATACTGCCAGGGAGAGCAGGCGAGCACAACACAATCCAAGTTTTGCAGATAAATGTGCATCTATGCTGCTACGGGAAACAACTAGTTAGATAAACCTGTGGCAATATAATTCCATCTGATTTCATTTTCCACCCAGCTTGGTTGCTTTTCTGCTGCTCACTTGCTGTGAATTTGATAGGCCTTGCAAATGGTATTATACTGGATTAAACCTCTGGAATTTTTAACTCTTTGATTCTTTGGCAGCACCGGAGGCTTTATAAACTGCACCCTGATGATGCCAGTATGCCAGCAGCTACATAACAATGTTTCATCTGCTTTTTAAATTTTATTATTCCTCAAAATTCCCAACTTGCTAAAATGCCCAAACCCAAGGAGCTGCTGTGTCAACCTTGGATATGCACGACAATGCTGCAAAAAAGCAGTACTTGGCTTTCCCATAAAACACTGAATCCCAAGAGAAAAAAAAAAAAGATCTCTTTCCCTCTGTATGTTGAAATATTACACCTATAGAAGTCAGACTATTTTTATGCCTCCCCATCAATCTCCTTAACCAGTACTAGACAGTGTCTACGCAAGCACAGAGCACATGGGAGAAGCAGCATTCCTGTTTCCTAAAAGATTCCTGATGGAGGTAACAGAGGGCAGGCTTTGTCTACGCTTCCTACAATTCCACCTGATCAAATGTTGACTTATGATAAAAATCAATCATTCTCAACAAGGGTTACCTCCACCCACAATTACAGAGCAATACTTCACACTTACATTGTGCTGTGCATCCACGGGCATCCTTGACTTCATGGCATTCATTAATTCAGACTGAACAGCTCTGGGGTACGAAGGTAAAACACACATCCCACACTCCAGCATTCACAGCGAAGAAGAGAAAGGTGACGTGACCTGCCTGGGCCACCTGGTGAGCGGGTGGCAGGGATGCCAAGAGAGCCCAGGACCTCAAGCCGCCTTTCCAGCACGCTTCAGAGGGGACAATGCGGGGCCGGGGCAGCCGGAGGGCAGTGAAGAAGGCTGAGCTCCTCACCAGGGCTTGCAGTACAGTCGCTCCTCCAAAGGACTTCTGAAGAGAGTTGCCGCAATCCAGCACTGCTTTGAGACCAGGGAGCTAACTGGCAGGGGCTGCTCGCTACTGACCACCAAGAGGGGTAAGAGCACTAACTGGGCTAATTGGGAGGGAGGGGAGGGCAGGCGGGGACCCTCCATGGGCTCAGTAGCAAATACTACAAGCTTCTTAAATAGAACAACCGCGCTCAGCACATTTGCAGAGCGGAGACTGTAAAGTACTGTTACATTAACTCGTTTAACCCCACCACGCAGTACACTGTGCTAACACTGTTTTACTCTCAAGGAATCTGCGGCTCAAAGGTTAAGTGATTTAATCAAAGCCCCGCAACAATCTCAGTGTGCCAGGAAAATCCAGCCCTAGAGCCTGCTCCCTCCCTTCCCCTCCAATATCTCTCCTCATAAAAGCAGGCCTGTCTCTACTAGAAACTGCTCTTTCATCTCTGGGCCACACATCCCGCAGGTGACTGCGAGGTAAGTCCCTCAGCCTCCATGGTGCCGGAGATGAAGGGGGAATCCTGTATACGGGTACAGCATTCTGCTCGCCTGGAGATGCCTGCTGCCTTGAAGCCTAAAACAATGCACAAGGACATGAATACACGCTGACAATCCAAGAGGTTTTACACTATTATTACAAGGCAGTGCTAGCATACAGACCCAGGACCTTGGAGCATGCACAGCTTATGAAATAATTGCCAGGGGTAACTCTGCAGCTACCTACTGGTATGCCTGTAACGCCTGCACCGTTCCCACTGGAAGCTGGGATTGAAAGTCTGTGCTGCTGCCCCCTGCAAATGTTAAAAAATAAAATAAAATCCAGACAGAGCTCCCCAAACACTCTCTTGCTTTCAAAAGAATGTGATGTGCCAAAAAAAAAAAAAACCTACACTTTTTACTTAACATATTAATCTTCACAGTACAATTTTACTGTCTTCTTACAAGTTTCTTGTTGACTGGTGAGAGAGGAAAGGAAGCAAAAAGTAACGTTCATGAGCAGGAACATGAAGATATTCACAGTTATGTGAAATTCATAATAAAGCTGCCAATGCTGTGACTACTACAGGTCAACGTCTCTGGCTGTACTCTTCTGCTACTGCAAGGCCAGGTTAACACTGCAGCGGGAATCGTGTAAGTGTGGGGATGCAATCAGGAAGAGAATTTGCTAGGTCAGCTTTATCCACCATAGCCTTGGCATTTGAAAAAAACAACTCAATAAATATAAATTTTAACTGGGAAAAAAAAAAAAAAAAAGCTAATTCACTTTATCTCCCTTCTTCTCATTAGGGGAAAACAGCAGAAATCCCTATGGAAATGCCGAACAGTGCATGCTCTCCAAGAGGCAAAGCGCACCTGTGGCAGAAAGGAGTTAAAACCCTCCCTAGCCAAATGCACTGTAGTTTTTCATAAAACACACCACAAAACTCAGGGCATGCCTCAACATATGCCAAATCTCAGGAATAAGTCTTCTGAAAAAAAACACACTTCTTAAAGGTGCAGCACGTCCTGCTGCACTAGCAGAGGGGGGGAGACTGAAGGGGAGAGAGAGATGTGACCACCAGGAAAAATGTGTAAAGAGTGGAGGGGGAAATGAAGTCGCAAACCTTATGACTCACCAATTCCTTTGCTACAATAGCCACATAAATCTCTTTTATCATCAAAAAACAAAGGATAAGGAGAATAAAGGAAGTATGAAACCACACAGGGTCTATTTGCACCCTTCCCCCTCCATCCCACTCACACTGCAACCTCTGGAGATACAGAAAATCTCAAGGAAAATTTCTGCCTGGCATTTATTGAGGATGGTTATAGGACAGCCTTGGTTTTGCTAGCTATTTATTTTGGCCCTCGCCACAGCCCCACACTGATTTATAGGAGGGCACCTATAAGGTGGCCTTACTGGGCTGCCTCCCCAACCTTCACCAACGGAGCCCCTCTTAAGGCAGAGCTAGGACTTCTGCTCTTCAGCTGCCCACAGGACACACACAGGGTTTCTTTGTATTTTACCTTGTTAGAAAGAAGAAATGCTAGAAGACAGTATCTCTCCTACCTAAACAAGCAGGAGAAGGCAACCCCTCAGAACAGCCCTTTGACTATTGCTAGAAAGGGGTGTCCTGCCTCCCTTGCCATTTTTGCAGCAACACCCACAAGCGCACTCCATCCTACAAAATTTCAGATCCAACTCGCAGGCAGCCACAGCTGCTGCAGTTCCACTGCCTGCCTTGGAGATAGACCAATTTCCATCAACTAAGGACACCCATAATCACTACAACCTGTGGAGGATCAGGGCACATTTCCTAGGTATTCCCGTAACAGTTTTGTTCAGCATGTGGCAGAGCAGCATGAACATGCCTCAGAGACTTCCTCAGCAGACATAGAGACCTGCATGTGAGTAAAGGACTACAGCAACCACCACCTTCTGTTTTCTTCTCAAAGACTGGCCAAAGTCTGCTGGACATTTCTCATCTGCTTGCTGACTCTCTTACTGATCTTACTGATCCTCTCAATGTCCTCACCTTGATCCCTTCCTGCTCTTGTTCCTCTTGTTCTTGTGCTCCCTCTTCCTTTTTTTTTTTTTTTTTTTTGGCTTTCTTGGTTAGCTAACTCCTCAGGAGAAGGAATGGGAAAAGAAAAAGGAGACCAAAACACTGTGGTACTAAGACAGTGTTGCAAACCACTCTTCAGCTGGTTCCAAGCAAGAGAACCAAGTCTTTGACAGGTCATGAATCTAGCAATACCTACATACAGACCATCCACAAAGCATCCATGAAACCTCTTTGCCAGCAGAAGTTTTCAGTTTACAGAGCACAACGTAAGCAGTTCTTAAAATACAGTAGATAGCTAAATCTTTAATCCTTGTCCTTCATGAGATAGAAAATAGGAGACAATTAGGATAGGAATAGGCCCATTATACCCCCTTTCAAAAATATCAGGTTTTACATCAAAAGGCAATTCCCTCAGCTCATATGGTTCCTCATTACCTCCATACAGGCTCTGGGAATCAAAGATAGCACAGTGATCCAAATGAGCACAATAGTTACACTGCGGGAGGTGAGAATCAACGCTCTGGGTTACAGGACCTGTGCCAGTATTGCCTTCCATTCACAGCACCTCCAGGGAAGGAGGTGGGCTTCCAAGAATCAGGCATGCCCCATGCCAGGTTTCACTGTTGCCCGCTCACCAAATTCACAACCAATTGCAAACAGCTCAGTTTGCACATCATACAAACTCCAAGGCAGGCACACAGCTTGGCTTTTAAATGAAGACAGGCCTGCAACTGTGATTTAGAAACTGAGGTCTCAGAGTTCTGATCAATAAGCAAATCAAGTGTTTAAAATACTTTGTGTTTTTATTACAAGATCATGAGATAGTGAAAAACTAATCTTACAAAATAACTGAGCTCATAACGCACATGACTTTTTTCTTCCTGAGCTCTATGCGAATTCTTTCCTAAATTGCCTATCTTGCATCATTTTTAATTGGATCCCAGAACACCGTGACCTTGATGCAGCAGCTACAGTATCTCAGTGCTGTCTTCTACAGTTATATATGGTACAGTGCCTTCCAAATCTGTGAACCCTGGGAGATCAGAATTGTGTCCTGTGCAGTGCTATTTTTCTTATATCCAAACATTTTTGATTCAAGGTCTTCCAAGAAGGCTCTGATTGCCTTGGAAGGTCACCAAGATAAAGAACCCACTTTGGTAACTAGCTGAGTTTCTAATAAACTGCACTGGTGGCCAGCTGTTAGTTACAAGTGATATCCTGGCTTTACTATTAGTGTATGAGAATATGAGCATGGCTGGAAACATGAAGCATGCCTTGAGATTACTGCCACCTCCTGTGCATAAGTCAGGGAGGTCACTTCAGCACTGAGCAATGCAAGAGACAACTCTGCAAATTCAAGGGATCTTTGACTCTGGTGGTACTACGCTGCTGTTACTTGAATGGTCCTATAGCTTTCTGGAACAAATCTCATAGCCCTGTAAAAGTCACAAAAGCCTAGCCTTCAACACAAAGGGATCCTTTGAAAAAAAAAAAATTATCTTTCTCCCTTAGCACCATGAGAATATATTTTCTTGAGTGGAAAAACTGCCAGAGAGGTTTTTGAGATAATCCAAAACTGTAACATCTCACTGTGTAGTCGGACTCTGTACTGTTTAGCTTGGTGGACCTTTCACGAGGAACTAAAAAATGGTGACCTTCTGCCACCTTTTCATATACACATGCTGAAACAGTCCCTGCAGACTAAGATACTGGGCAATGGAAACAGAAAGCATACAAAAGGCCTTCATGACACCAACGATTTTACACTTGTACATTTAGCAGGCCCAGCAGTATGAACTCCCTGTATATACTGTGTCAGTGTTTTCTCAGCGTGTTCTGGGAAGTCATTTACCTCAAAGCGTAGAGCGCTGGAAATTTTTAGAATCACAAAGTCTGGCACAACTCCTTTCACTCTCACCCCAGCCCATTGGCCTGCCTAAATCTTCAGCCAGGCACCAACATGACATCACCGTTTGAGTTATCATCTGGAAGGAATGCCTCATTACCCAGAAGCTAAGGGAAATTCCATTACATTTCCTTCCAGAAAACATTTTCTTTTCCCACAAAGTATCAACAACTAGATATGGAGTTGAGGTACTCCTCCCTACCTGGAGTCTGCAAGAACATCAGCAACTTCAAGCTATATTGTGGGATGCAGTGAAGAACAGAGGTGTCCTTCACAAGTTTTGTGCATGTTCAGAAGTTTTGTCATGTCTTTCTTGATAAGTTCTGCTGCTCAAGTTTTCTTACTTGCCAGGTTTTCTTCAGTCATTTCAAAAGATATCTTCTCCAACCTCAGACTACAAAAACTTTTTCACAGCAGAGCAGTTTAAGTTCTCTAAACGTATGTATGAAAGACTAAAATTCCTGTTTTTTGCAGAAAACTGTTGGGAACCACAATGGTTTTCAGCTTCAAGGCACTGGGACGTGTGAGTCATCCAAGGTCTTTCAGACTTGCTGCTAGTGCCAGCAGTTTGAAAGCCCACACATACTGAGCTCTCCACTCCCAAGCAGAAAGCTGTAAGGATTTATCTCAGGAATGGCTTACAGATGCCTTCCTGGACAGCTGGGATCCTGGTACGGAAAGCCCTGGGTCAGGTTCCTAGGATGCATGGCTCCTTTGTACAGAAAGCCCCAGGCCAGGTAGTCCTGGGCTTGTAGCCAGCATTTCCTTGCATCTCTTTCTTTGAAGCATACTTCATTTTGGGAAACTGGAAAAAAGAATAAACTGAAGACCTCTAACAAATGGGGCTGTAGTCAATTCCATGCTCAAATCAGTGTCTCAGTTCCTTTTGATACTTTGGTCTTTCGAAACTAGCTGGCACCAAATGTCACCAAGCTGGTGTTTCCAAGGCAAGGCATGTCAGTAGCTGAGGAGGGCACTGAAGGAGGATGGACAGAACTATGCCTCACCGAGAAACCACGTCCTTGGTCCACTCTTACTCTTAAAAACCAGCAAACACTTATGTTAGCCTTTTTTCTTTTTCTTTTTAACCCCTTCGCTGCTTTGAGTGCCCCAACTCAGTGGGCCCAGGTACAGATGTACACACCTACAGCCTGTCACCCTGCACGGGGCAAAGAGCACCACAAAATGGCAGCCAGGGCCCTGGCCACTGAGACCCTCACGGCAAGGCTGGAGGTGCAGCCTGCTGGGAGGTGGCCCATGGCCTCCTGACTGGAACAGCATCACCCCTTGCAAACATTTATAGTTGACCGAAGGCAACCTGTGCTTTGCTGTGCCCCTGGAAAGAGGTAGCAGGGCAAAAGCAAGGGAGCTGGGATGGTGGCTGCGCTCACTGCTCCCTCAGGTCACCCTAGCTTTTGGTGGACAAAGAAATCACAGACCCCTCTTTGTCTCAGACACTCCTTCATCTGTGCCTGGCCAGTGAATAAACCCTCCTTTCTCTACACCTTGCTTTTGCTCTGTTCTCCACAGACAGTTGAATCTGGGGGTAGAACAGCATGATGCTTTCAAGCACTGCTTTTCCTATTCCTCCTGCTAGGGGCCTGCTGTTTGCAGCGAGAGGCACTGGTCCCGTTCCCCACCATGGCAGTGGCCTTCAACCCGCCACGGCAGCCCCAACACCGCACAGGCTCCTCCATTGCCTTTGCCAAAGCTTCCAGCAAAAGGGCTGCAGGAGCAGGCTCCCTGTCAGCAAGTCTTCACTTTTTGCCTTTCATCTGCTTTTTGCCACAACGCACATCCATAAAGATTTAGTCTCAACTGCAGTACTTTGGCACTTGCCAACTACAGGCCACCAGAAAGAAGATAAAGGGAAACAACCTTTCCCCACAAACTTTTTTTTTCTTCTTCTTCTTCTCTGAGATTCCAAAAGGTCAGTTTGGGATTTAATTTTGTCCTGCGTAATGTTTTGGCTTGCTTTGTATTTATTCCAAGTGAGTTCACCCATTTCTTCTGCAGAAACAAAAGGTCATGAAACCAGTTAACTTTGTCTCTCCTAAAAGGGGCACTCCTTTCTAGGCAGTGAATTACCAATGAAGTGTACTGAAAGAGAAGAAAATGTAAAAATATATTCTGTTGCTGCTGGGCAGGTGGAACTGTAATCAGAGCTGAGTGTAATTAGAGAATGTGTAAGGATGCACTTTGGATGCTGCTTCCTTGCATCAATTTTTAAGTAATCAGTTTAATCTGATTGACGATCACAGGGAAAGAAATGAACCAGAACTTCCATGTTTTTTTCTAAAAAAATAATTGCTGTTTTCCTTTCTGCAATATTTGTCTATGCAGCACTAGGTGCCAGCACAAAGATTTGGAGACTGGGAGAAGGGAGGACAGATAAGGGAGAGTTGCATCACTTTATACATAAAATAAATCTAAGCCAATCCGTATTAGCTCTCAGCTAATACTCCATGTGTTAAGAAGGACACGAGTGTGTATATATATGTGTGTCATGATGTTAGCTTTATTAATGATCTGCTTTAGATATTAGCTCCAACAAATTTTTGGATCCAGATTTGAAAACTCAGAGGGATGACAGCATCCACAATTGAACTTTTGATTCAGACTGGCATAAACAGTGTTTCAAATCCAGGATTTTGGTTCATTGACTCCATCTGAGTTCCCTTGGTTTGTTAGTTCAAGAATTTAGTGTGTTGTTTGAAATGTAAATGCATCTAAACTTATTTTGCTGTAATAAAAGAGAAATTTTCTGAGTTCATTGCTTCCTACCTA
Source organism: Anser anser (assembly GCF_964211835.1). Classification (NCBI taxonomy): domain Eukaryota; kingdom Metazoa; phylum Chordata; class Aves; order Anseriformes; family Anatidae; genus Anser; species Anser anser. The sequence goes on from NC_139720.1 coordinate 74,271,023, forward strand.
TGCTTTCAAATAAAAATCTTCTGGGTTCAAGCATTTTAAAGAATATTTGACATGACAAAATGTTTTCCAACATTACTGTAGGTACTCAATAGTCTTTAAAAAAAAGTTTAAGATCTTTAATTTTTAAAGGCTGAATCCATAACATTGTATAACTATTTTTCCCTGTGAGAGGACCTAAACTTTTGTAACTATGAAGAAATGCATTCAAAATTGTCAGCTACTTTGTTAAGTCCTAGTTAAGAGGTTTAATGAAAATATGCCCAGGACCCACTAGCATTTATCTGTGTACTTTTCTTATTATTTTATCAAGAAATGCTATATAGTCAAAGTCTAGTGTTGAAAAAGCTAGAAAAAAAAAAACAATTTATCTTAAAACCAGAATACAAATTTTAAAGAAATCCCCAAAAATAATAATTTTCAAGCTCACATGATTATTTATACCTGATTCATGACATTTGAAGGCCTTATTTTGGTAATCCTCATTATTTAACTTTTGGAAGATTATTCAAACCTCAATGAGGTGACCTGTCTTCCTTTGCTTAGCCCTATGGAAGTTGAGTTGCATTTGCATGGAGTTGGGGAAAAAAGAAAAATGAAAGATACTTTTTTCATTCTTTTACTTAAATCGGCTACATAGGTGATATTGTTATTTCACATACAATAAGCTAAGTAAATCAACAGATGATAGAATATTTATGCTTTTATCTACTTTTCTACTGTCTGTATTTTACTGAGAAGGTAAATAAAGAAAAGGAAGAAAACTGGGAATGCCATTTTAAATCATTCCTTCCTCTTGATTTAATTGTCCACAAGAGCTGAGGAAAAAGAGATAGGACGCTCATGACTGCAGTGACAGCAGCGTAGTAACCTGGAAGTCAAAACTGAAAAGCGAAATTAAGGTTGAGATAAAGTTCAGTCGCTGCAGCTTGGTCTTTGCATTTTTTAAGTTAATTCAACACCAGCTACCAGGAAATGAAGTAATGGACATTGGGACTGAGACATGCATGTGTCTGACAAGTAGAGACATACAAGAAAACTTAGACCTCATTTTATAGGTGCTGAGGAAAAAAACAGGCACAGCTATGCTACACTTCATCACGTACTGTAAATATATTTAAAGCTGCTTAGGTAGGACATTCTCTGGAAGTGTCTCTTCTCACTACTGACTGCAAAGAGAATGTAACGTGAATAGCTCAGTTATGGATACAGTATCTCAGCTGTAAATGTATCAAACTAGAGGAGATTAATCTCATTCCCAGTCTCTTACCGCCTCACTGATTATGAAACAAGTATAAATAATTTGGCATCCTACTAATGAATGTTTCACTTCCCTGAGTATATGCTCCAATCCTAGATGAAGAAACCTTTGGGAGTTATCTCATGGTTCCAGGCTCAGCTGGTATTTCAAAGAGGGAGATATTAAATTAGGAGTATTTCTAGGAGAGTCTGCCATTGGGACTGACCAAAGGCATGACAGGATTCAGAGAAAAGATTCAGAGAAAAGGGCCAAGGTAACAGCCTTCAATGGAACATCCCGAACAGAAAGGACAACTGGATGTGCTGGTAAAGAGCATCTTCTAGCTAGGGAATCGGCTGAGATTTTCAAGGAAGAGTTGAGCTGAGACTAACATCCACTCCAGCAGTGGACAAGAATTAAAAAATGAATGAAGATACTGCCAGGTTCTCTTGTTTTTATTGGAGGAGAAGGAGAAAAAAGGGAGCAAACGAAGAAACACAGTTTTGCTAGGAACTTCTCATAGTACTACTAATTATGAAAAGATTGTGTGCTTATTAGCTGTGACATAGTAAGCATTGCTAACCTCCTTCATCCTTCAAAATTTTCACCAACTTCTTTCTCCTTGCGAGTACAGCAACCACATCACTTCGCTGTTTCTGATTAGGCCCCTGTCATGCCAAGACTTCCATGAGCTGTATTTGAAGCCTGGGATATTTCCACTGCCTCATATGGGACCCTACACATCCAGAAAGTTAAATGAATGCACTAACACTTACAAAGGCCATGGCCTGCAGATGTAAACTGATGGGGGCCTGAAACCTTCAACATGTGTTTTCTATGGTCCCCGTTACCACAGGACTGCAATCCTGACTAAGACATTTAAATTATATCACACCACAATGAAAAACAAATAATAAATATAACTGTGAAAATATGCACACTGTAGGAATATCAAAATTGAATACAATGCTGTGCTTAAAGCCACAAGCATCACTTAAAGTCTACTGTATCGCCAGCAAGTGAGAAGTTATGGTTTTTGCAATGCAAAAAAATAAGCATTTATAAAATGTTAGCTTTGCAGCATGCAGGCAGTGTTTCTCCATGAGACAGTGGTATTTCTAGTCAGCCAACACTTTTGAGATGCTGGTGAGTTGTTCAAGCCTTAACTTCTACTAATGCCTCACATGGTGGGAATTCCAGTCAGCCTGTCCATCACAGTAAGGTTACAGATTACACAGTACTCCATAAACAGTTTACAGTGGAATAGTTTGCAAATGCTCTGCTTGGAACAGAAGGCATGCGCATGTCCAATTGTTTACTCTGAGATGCAATCATTTACAATAGCAAGAAGAAAAAGTTTAGCAACGAACAGACCAAAGATGGAGTGTTTGCAGCAAACTTTTCAAAATACGTCAGTGAAGTATTAAATCAGTGTTTACTTCTGCTTGCAATGGCTGAATCCTCCTAGCAGCAATATCTGGAGATGCTGCCAGCAGAACTCATGCTTAATAACAGATTAGTTGGTAGATTACTAACTTGGCAAACAGCAGACAGGTGTTTGTTTTAGAGAAAGCTGCTGCAAAGTTCAGAAGCAGAATTTTTTTGGGCGTGCTTGAAATAACGTGGACATAGGTATCAGGAATTTCCTGACCAAGTTATACCCAGATTCTTACCTCAGCTTTTCCACAGGAGTTGAGAGCAATACCCACACCCATATATTTCATCATCTGAGACCCATCACAGTACACACAGCTGTCAAGTATCCTCTCTGCTGCTCATGCCACTAACTCACTTCTCAGGGAATAGGTAAAAACACCCTTGAAATCCTTGCAAAAAGGTGCAGCAGAATGGAAAATTATTTCTCTCACTTTTAAACAATTGCATGCAATTTAAAGATGAAGCTAAATACTTTATGGGTCACACTGCATATGGTGCAAGGCCCTAGTGGAGCTGCAGGATGTATCATGCCTACCTACCCACACAGCCTGGGATGAGACAAAATAATCACTGTGGCAAAATCCAGCTATCGCTGTCATGAGGTAGCATGGAGTAGGCATTTCCATCATTTACATCTTGACAAAAATTTCGACGAAAGCATGCATTACCACCAAATAAATCAAAACAAAGGTTTTAAAGGCTGAACCCTTTAGAAAAGACCTCTTCACTTAAATATCACAGAAAAAAAACTGAAGTCATAGGAAAGTTTAGCTCATGCAGCTTAGTGAAGAGATAAAGTATTATATACTTAGATAAAGTAATTCTTATAGAGAAAATATCTTCATATGTTCAGAAAGAAAATTCTTTTGTAGGAAGAAACTAGCAATTGTTTTCTAAGAAAATGTATAAGTTACTTTGAAAAAATAAGAGCTACCACATGTGATGATAATATCAAAAGAAAAACAGAACTTCAAGGACAGATTAAGAACATCGACTTTTCCATCACATAAATACACATACACACACCCCCATACACACTCTCCATTAATGACTCCCTTCCTCCATAAAAAACCTTGAATCTCAAATGCTAACCCAATTCTAGCACTGAATAATAACGAACTTGAGATGGTTGTGCCCAAGCACCTCTGCAGAAATAGCTGCAGCTGTTTAAGATACTACTACCACTCAGCTGTTTGGTGCTGCTTCTCACCCCGATATAGGTAATTTGAGAATTCTTCATACGCTTCAGTGCACAGTCTAACAGTGCAGCTTAATCTGCTTCTGCAGTGGTTTTCTGACTATGATCTTGGTGAACAGTATCTGAAACATTTCATTCAGCTTGAGGTCACCGTGGTGGGTAACACCAGAGCTTTAGCAGCACCCATGGTGGCTCTCTACTTTGAGGCTTTTTTTCCCAAGGACATGGAGTTATTTAGAGGCTTCTCTCAGAGAGAAGAAATTCAAGCTATTTTCAGTATTGCTTGCTCACAGATCTGATTCAGCTCTAAGTAGATTCACAAAAAAAGTGAAAGTTCGCGCATACCACTTTTTAAGCTGCACTAAAGCTAGAGGGATATAGACTAACATGAGCTGATGTTAAAAATCACTAAGTATTGCATTGTTACTCAGATATCTTTTTGTGGCAGGAAATACAATAGGATCTGTGGGAAATACTGGAAGAGAAATGCTAACCCTAGCCTGTCCAACAAAATGAACTCTCCAGGTGTCTGAAATTGGAAACATTTTCCCATTGCAGATAGTGCTGCAGAAACATTTGCTTACCTGCTGAAAGGAGAAGAAAACAGGACTGAATAGCAGATAGTGAAGACTCTGCAGCAGGTTTCCAAGAATCACATGAAAATTCTTGTCGGGTGATACAATTTGGTTAAAAAAATCATCCCCTTGCAAAAAAGGCAGCTCTGCAAGAAAAGATGAACCAAAAGGTAGTATTGCATATATTGCCATTTGAGGAACAGTTTTTCAAGTGTGCTAGTACCAAGTAAGTTGTACCAAGCTAGTACTAGTAAGTTGATACACAATACACACACAAGTGAAACAACTGCAATACTCAGTGCTGTTCCACATGCCATCACTGATATAACTAAACATTTTTTCTTGTATGTTTCCCTTCCTTGCTTTTTCTTCTTTAAGCGGGAACCAACTCATTGACAACAGTGCTAAGAGCTGTGCTTATCACTAAAGAGGACAAGAGTTTCCATTAGCGTGCAGTCTGCAAGTACTTCTGTGCCCCAACACTAAAGAGGTGGCAGAAAAAACACTTTGAAATGAGTTTCAGGGTTTGCAATGATCGCCTTTGGAGAGCAGCTGTCCTATAAGACCCAGAAAAATCTTAAAAGCACCATTTAAAAATAGCAGAAAATCTTTCATTAGGGCTTCAAATAATGGTTGCTGTATCATCACGCGTCCTGATATGGTCTTGAAGTGCCTCTCTGAGATGCCAGCTAATGCAATAAACAACCCGAAGTGGGTATCTTGCTGCAGCACAGAATTTATTCTTACACAACTTCTAACCCCAGTACAAGCATCTTCATAATATTAAATTCATTTTTTAAAATCACTGGTCAGTATATAGCATATAATACTTAAAATGTGTATATATATATATATATATATAAATCTATGTATACACAGACACACAACACACACACCAGTGTACATGTTCTGACTATGGCTCTTCAATGCCATGCACTTTGCATAGTCATTTGTACCAGCCCCACTACACTGCTAAATCTAGCTAGGAGTAATATACAGACAGCCAAAATACTCAGTTTATCCTGAATACAAAATGCTCTTGTTTTAGTTTTGTAGCATTTCATAACCACTTTGCAAGGATGTAAATAACTTTACCTGTTCAAAACAATGTATTTTAGGATTAATCTTTCATGCATTTGAGAGCACTAAATAATCACCTTATACTCCTGCCTTTTGTCTGCTCTATGAGTGTGAACTTCATTCTTTTACCACTTGTTTTAGCCAAAGGCAGAGGTGTTAGTTTAAATAAGTGTTGTGAGAAGTCAGTGGGTTTTGACTGCAACACATTAAGGAGCGCACGCACGCAAGCAGCTTGGTAGACAGCGTGCAGAATGGGAGACTTGATCTGCAGCTTGTAGGCTGCAGAGAGACACAAAGTGACATTTTGAATACCTGGGGGCAAGGTAAGAAAACCAACCTTCTCAGCAACACACACACATCTGAAAGAAGACACATGAACATATTTCAAGTGAGGTACTTGTAGCAAATGCTTAAACATTGTGCACTGGATACGAAAATCCTATACCAACAAAAACTCTTGTGGACACAAATAGGTGTCCTAATATATGAAAAACTGCTCTAAGCAAAGCAAGCTGCATGAGGGTAGAGCTTTCTTGACACAGGTGAGTTTTTATTAAGAGCACCTGCCAAAACTGCTAGAGTGGTCAGGACAATATAGGTCTTGCAAAAGCCATGAACAACTCAGCTCTGCTGGAAGTGGATACTATCAAAGCACATACGTAAAATAATAGGCTTTGTCATGAATTTTGTTTTTTTTTTCATCCCTGCTTAAAAGACAAATTAAAGAAGACTCTTCATCTTCTCTCAGATTTAAAGGATATGCGAATTCCCACTGAGTTTGGACAGAAAGTGTAATAACAGCTATTTGGTTCTTAAAAGATTAGATGGTTATGGGTCTGAAAATACTGTTTTGCCTGGAGATTCTGCTTTGATGTTTCAGTGCCAGCAGATAAAAAAAATTCCTCCCTTCTTCTGGTAACCTGTGATAACTTGATTAGCTGGGATAATAAACCAACGTCATAACGCTATTTTTTCAGGATGGTGCATGTGTGTTATTTCAGAACAAAACTCCACTGCCTTTTTTTAAATTTTATTTGACCTAACTTTGATGATTAAAGCTCAGCTATTCCTTCAATGTATGGAGCATGCATTTTTTTAAAAAAATTGTGAATTACGTTTATCTTGCTTTCATCTAATATCCTGTACATCTCGAACTATTTATAGGTGCAGGGGAAAGGCAAAGAGAGAATGCATTAAAAAAACAACACATATGATGCTGTTGTACAAAAGTTGTAGGAGCTTGTAATTAATTAAGCATATTCTTTGCACCAGCTGAGCAATCGGTATATTATGTTGGCAGGTAGAGCCAAGCAAGAATTCATAGTTTTTTGTTAGGAAGGGTTGAGAACATAACTGAAAGCAGAAGCAGTATTTTAGAACCATTTCAGTTTTCACAAGCACAGCACTACCTACTGATCCCTCCACCTTGCTATAGGGAAAGCAGCAATAAAAATCCCAACCCAAAATACTTTGGCAGACACAGCCACAATGTTATAGTTTTAGGGCCCAAGACCTCCAGACCAGCATTGATGGAAACATGAGTCCAGAGGTGTTGGGACCCCAGATCTGCCACAAATCCAGCTGAAGCCCTCCTGCTCTGAGCAAGAGGGCAGTCCAATTTCCAGGTATGCTCTGTACCTGATGCAGAGGAGGAAAACATATGCATGCTGGTGGAGTTCAAAATGCTTCTTCTGGCAGAGAGGGTAGGTGCCGAAATACTACTAACTATTCAAAATTGTATCGTAAAACACAGGATCACGCCTCAGAGGTGCAGCATAACCAATGGATTAATATCCATTTTCTAAATGAAAAAGTCTTTTTTAAATGACTAACTTATTCTTGAGTGTGGGTGAAACTCATTATTTTCATACAGCAGGAACTTGCTCAGCTAAGGGAATGTCAGTTCCTACTCAGGACTGAAAACAGAGCTGCTGTAAATTCGTATTTCAGTTGAACTGACACAGTTGCCCACTGACACCTACTGCTTAGCCAGATGCGGCCAGAGGAATCAGTCACACAGACTAATTTGTGCTATTACTGTGCATGTCTTTCCAGTCAGCTTGGAGTGACCGGCAAATAAGCTCCATCTTCAGTGACTGCAGTCAACAAAGATGCAAGCCAAGAATGCTAGATGGAAACAGCGATTGTAACTAAACTGCAGTCAGCCTGACATGATCGAGGTCTGCTGTGTGAAAGCCCACAGCAACAATGTTACAGACCTTCTACCAGACCATATTAATTTGGGGCCAAAATGACCAGTAGGAACATCAGTGGCTGGAAATTTTGAAGGCTGGGTCACTACTTCATTGTTTTGCAAGCTCAGCTAAATCAACCAGAAGCGTGCAAAGAAGTGCATGGAAGAATGAATGAACAATGCATCAATATAAAAAACACCATCCGTATGCTCTGTGTTACACCTCGAATTACAGACATGTAGATTTTCCTCAGTGGTGACTAAGCCTCGTTTCAGTCTATGAAGGGAGTGGCTTTTTGTGCTCATGGCCTTCCCGTCTTTGGCCATTTAACAAACCAGCATACAACTGTTCCCAGCAATCAAAACCATGTGGTTCAGAATAGGCTATAGCTGGCTTCCCAGTTGCCCTCATTCATTCATTTTTTCAGACTTACGGAAGATTTGAAGGTATAAGATGATGTATGCATGTTTAATTTTGCCAAAGATAAAAGATGTCTATTTCCTCTGGGCTGCATTTTAATGATCTTAGTTTTCTCTCTCTCTTTTTTTTTTTTTAAAGTGTCACTTTAATTGAAACTCATACCATAAATTCAAATTATAATAGGAGGATGAATTCTGATGAATTCCTGGCTGCAGAAATCAATAGGAAAAGTCCTGTTGCCTTTCCCTGGGGCAACACTGTACCTCAGACAAATAACATGACTGTTCTTAATACTGACTTCTTCTAGCTTAATTTTTTGCTGACAATTCATTGCTGTTCCACATACCTCTGAGTTTTTCTGCTGTAGTAATGACACTTAATATGCCAAGAATAACAAAACTTTAACAGGATCAGTTTAGTCCAAAAGCACCAAAAGATCTCCTCACTTACCTTTGATTATGACTTTCTCCACCCTCAAAACTTCTATTTACACCTCTCTCATCCTTCATTTCCCATACACAGAGTCTTAATTATAAAGACTAGCTGATTGCATGGACCAAACTGCAGCTTCACCACTGCCAATGTTTTCGTACTGCAAGCAGGCTGAGAATTGCATTGTGGAGGTAAAACAGTATTAGATTTTTCAAGGGGTGACTGCCACATGGCAAAACAAATAAATAAAGTAACCAACAGCAGTGCTCCTTGAGTTCTTAAATGTGTTTGGAGACTGTGATTTTTAAAATCTTTCTGCACTGCTCTGGCTCTGCTTTTAATGAAAATTATAGCAAAATATTCAACAAATGTCAGCAGGAAAAGACTGGTAAATCCTAATACTGTGCATCATTTTAGCTACATTCAGATTTGATACATTAGTACCTGGGTTCATATCAGCAGCCCATTTGCCATTGAAGTCAACGTCCCACTGCGATTTCAATGAAACACTACAGCTTTAGGTAGCTCTGGAAGAGGAGCTCTTGGGTGGATGAGTGGAGCCTAACTAAACACTACAAGCTCCCTTTGAGCTTTCCATGAGCTGTTCCAGGACAATACAGAAAGGTCTTTCCTCTGCTTCCATTAAAGCACTCAAACTCATTTTTGAATTTCTGACACAGCATTTGAATGGTTTTACTGGAAAGTGATGCAGCTGAGTGTAAGCAAGAGGGCATTTGGGAAGAATTTCGCTTGAGCACCTGCTGGGTCTCCTTTGCCTGAAGTGACTGAGACAGCAATCTCACTGACAGGAATTGTCAACTGATTTACCCTTGTATTTGAAAACTGAGCAAATTCAGACAGGATTTTGCACAGCAGTTTGGCTCTCTCTCTCCAGCAACATTTCTCTAAAAAACGAGGCTTTCTGCTTCAGCTCTCTTTTTTTTAAATAAATGGCAAACCATTCCTCACTCACCTCCGTCCTCATTCCCAAAGACTGCTTTGCAGTGGAAGAACAAAGGGGAACATTTCCATTTCTCCTCCTATTTACAAGCCATTCTTGCCCACAGCCCTCCTTGCCCTGGCACCTCTGCAAGCCCTGTGCTCAGCCTCCATCTGCAGAGGTGCCAGCCCACATTTAACACAGCTGCTTCTGAAGCACGTGCAAAAAACATCCACAGTGAACAGTAGTTTCCTATGAAGAAAAACAGCAGCCCTCTATGAAGGGATTAAGAGACCGATGGATCTTGGGCACCTGACACTCCTGATCAGATTAGAGAAACAAATCACTGCCTTCATGTCCAGCCCATCACTCCTGGCATGGCCAGCAGTAAGCAAGGCTTGGAAGAAGCAAAAGGAGAGCCAGAGGGAGGCATCTGACAGCAGAATGGAGCCAAAAGTGATTTCCAGTGCAATACAAATATTGAATCTGCATGGAAAAAAAGAATGACATCGGCATGACCCACAGCCACCTCTGACAACTTTATTCCTCTCTTTTCACGAATCTGTAGACTCTGTTGAACGTGCTCTAATAACCACCAACATTAACATGAACTCCCCCATTCAAACCACCAGGCTTCTGGCTTTTTGGACTGGACAAAAGGCATGTGAAACATTGAAATTCTTCATTTCCAGGCTCACCATGACCACAGGGAAAAAAAAAAAGTCATATCCTTGCATGGATAGTGCCCCACAATCATGTATCCTGAAAGCTGAAGTTATTGCCACTCACATTTAATAATGCAAGAGAAAAGGAAAAACAAACCCTCAACAGAACAAACAGGCAATACATCCTACACTCATTAAAAAGCTTTTCCAAGTCTGCAAAGAGAAATTACAACACTACCAGCACTTCTGTCCCTTCCCTTGCTCTACCAAAGCAAAGTTGGCAGAGGGGATGTGTGGCACTGTATCTGTTCCTGTGCAAAACTCCACTGTTTCAGGACTGCTGCCAAAGAAGGTGAGGTTTTGGTGAAGCTGCCAGATGCAATACAGAGATGCTTTCTGCTCCACCAGCCTCCTGCATTTTGAAGATAGGTAGCAAATAGCTAGAGGCAGTGACTTCTTAAATTTCCTCTGACGTTTCTACTACAGGATCAGAGCTGGCTTCTAACTACGCACAAGAAGTAGTGCTTAGCTTTTTGCTTAGTCAAAAGCTTCATCAGCAAATCCAGTCACAGGAGAATACAGCTCCACAGCCTGCACCTACTGCCGTTCCCAAAGAACGCACTGCTGCCTGAACCCCTGAAAAGCCTTTGAGAACAGAAGAAGAAAATGATATAAAAAGTTTTTGACTCATCTCTAGTGAGGACCGTATGCCTGGATAGCAGAGTATAAAATAGTGTTGGGAGAAGACAAACAGGATCTCTAATGGCTCTATCCTTCTCCCATCGCTAAAGCTAGCCAGAGGCTAGGTATAGCACATCAATGTCAGGACTGGGTGCGCTGGATGCAGAATGGAGGAAAGGGTTTTGCAGGAAATAAAATGACTTCAAAAAGAAGAGGTAAATACAAGTAGCAGCAGTTACAGGACTATCACAAAAAAAAAAAACCTGGATTCAACTCAGATGTAATTTTGTGCTTCTGCCATCAATACTTTAAAGCCTTACAGCACAAACATTAAGGAGCTGTAATGTCCCCCCATCGTCACCTCCCTGCATAGTTAAGGAAAAGGTGCACAGAGCCTCTAGACATTATATTTTTCGGGATGACTACAGTGCAGAGCTATTCTTGGGGATTGACAACTGCCTGAATGGCCCTCAGACTCAAGAAGGGACACTTGCCAGTGACTAATTTCTCAAAAATCTCAATGATCATTAGTAACATCATGAGAGGAAAACCAAAAATAGTGTTGTGATTATTTTTATTTTTTTTTAATACAAATTCCTATTGCTGTCAACAGATACTGGATTGGGAGCCAGGTTATTTTGAGACCCTCCTGAAGAGTCTGGCTCCAAAAAAGAGAGATAGACTCCCCACCTCTGAGATGTTAAGACATATCTAAAGCCATTCACAAAAGCACAAATACCTCCAAGGTATTTTTTTTTAGTTTCTAGTATTTGCTACCTTGAAGGCCATGTCTGCTTGTTTTCCCAGTCTCCACAGCAATAGATGCAAAATACATCTTCTTCACAAATAAAAGGAAGGTTTCTTCCACATGCCCAGGAGCTGGGACTGTCCAAAACTGTGAAGCCCCACTCAGCAGATGGAGACCTGGAGCTAATGAAGCATTTAAGCACATGCTTAACTAATTTTGGGGACAGAAGTTGTCTCACCGTGGGTACAACTGGCTACTCCCCTGTACTTCTAGATAACCCCTTGATGTCCCAAAACTGATCATGGTGTACTCAGAAGTACAGGACTTGATCCAGAAAAAGCATCTGTACTGAATGATTTTTGGCTGCCAAATTCTGGGCAAATCTTGAATGCAGTGAAGGGAGAAAAGAGGGAGGGGAGGCAGAGGATATTGAAAGTTTCAAAGCAGCTAGAGGCTCTTCCTCCAGACACAGTTTATTCTGGCCAGGCTATTTATCAGTATTAATCTTCAGAGCCTTGGGTTTACTACAGAACTCATTTGCCTGTCTCCGCTGGGTGGGGAGAGCACAACCTGTCAGCGGCAGAGCAGCTGCGCAACTCCAAGCGCACAGATGGCATGGATGCAGCTCGAATCTTTCCTCTCTTGCTTTCTCTCCTATGATTTTCTTCCCCTTTCAGTGGGGGGAAGGGAGAGCTGCTTGGATCTCAACGTGCTCAAAGAGCAAATGAGATTCGCCTTATAATGACTTCCTGATTCTCTGTGCGAGCAATCTGTCCTCACCCAGACAGATGGCAACTGCTGCTGCACAGCTGCTCTGGCGCAGTTACCTGCGGAAAGACCGGCGGAAGAGTGGCAGGCAGGTGTGATGTTCTTTTGGCTCACCAACCCCACAAAAGTCCAGGAAGAAAATCCAGCCTGTCTGCCGAGGAGAACACAATCTGGAAGCTAGTCCTGCAGAACAGCTGGTGGTTTATCAGAGACAAATTTAATGCATGCTTGTTCATTAAGGCTTAGCCTATAGCAGTCAACACTGGGCAGCCATCAGATGACCGAGGGAGGCTGCAGCATCCTTGCTGGCACTACCTGTGAGGTAGTCTCCTCTCGAAGGAGTCCTCACCAGACCTCTTATTTTCTATTTACTTTGAGTGTACGTACAGATGTGTAGTTTATACATACTTTTGAAGTGCCTATTTTCATATACTTAGGTAAAGCCTAATACAATGTAGTCCTGCTCATAAGTTGCTTAGGCACTATCACCACCAGGTAACTGCAACAACAGCTGTATTACCAACTCTCCCTCCTGTCACCCCGTAGCCAGGATACTACAATGTCATTTTGTCAACCACCGCGGCACTGTTTTGTCCCAGAATGCCACTGTTGTGAGCAAATGAATGTAACAGCCTCAAGATGGTCTTGAGTGCCAAACTGGTGTCAACTGGACTGGAAAGAAACATTCATATTATAAAAACATGAAGAGAGAAAAAAAAAAAAGAACCTTGATTCACCAACAGAAAAAAATAAGAATTCTTCCACATTCTTCTCCTCTCCATAAAAGCAATGAGCTATCCCAACTACCCAACTGGTTCCCAAAATGGCTAAAGCTTTTCACAACTTTAAAATGGGGAAAGAGAAAGACACCTTCACCCAGATTTATTTTTTTTTTAATTAAATAAATCTTTAATTTTTCACATGTTCCTGAGAGACTCAATCCTTGATTGTCATGGTGTATTCCTACGAAAATTTCCATGACTGTTAACATTTTTACACATGAATGGATGGATGAGTTTGTTTCCAAAGAAAGAGGTACTTCCTACCTGCACAGAGCTCTGTGAACATTGGGAACACGTACCAAAACACGTGGTAAAAAACCTGTACTAAATGAAGCCTCCAAGTATTAGCCTCTCACCAAGAGGAGAGAAAAAGAGATGCTAGAAAACCAAACTTTAGGCATTTCAAAGATGAACGTTTTGCCAACACGTTCATCAGGCTCACAGCAACACTCCAGTTCAGCCCAAACACAGTTGCTGCACTGGTGTGAAATGGATTTACTGGAAAACATCCATGCTTCTGCTACAACACCATCACACAGTGCAAGCATAACCTCTGGCAGATGCAGGTGAAAGGGCAAAGAAGTCACCAGCTGCAGCAGTCCTCGTGCCCAGGGCAGAGGGAAGAGCACCCACACCAGTACTGTGGCAGCCATCCTCACTTCAGCAGCTTCCATTCACAGCTTAACCTGGTTCTTCTGATTTTGCCTGAGGTGGTTAGGGTGGGCCCATGTGGTCTGTTGGGCAGAGCAGACACGTGAGACTAACTCCTGGCAGGGGACACTATCAAATGGGTGAAAAAAAGGGGGTCTCTCAAAATTGTAACTGGCATCAGTAGGCAACAATATGGGTGGCACCACAGCATCTCTACTGTGCCTAATTTGAGTCATCCAGCAGAGGCCTCCTTGCACCAGCTGAGAATTTTCATCAAGAACACAAACCTACACACCTGAAAGTGACGCTGAGTGCTTACGCCTTTCCACAACCCTTTCGTAAGCAGGAAACAACACCATGTAAACAGCAGGAGTCACTTAATCCTGAACAAATGCTTCTGCAGCAAAAAGTGACACAGCTGGACACCCATGTCGGTTAGTTATTCTCTAGATTCCACAAAATTAGGGAAACGCTGGAGACCCAGAATCACAATCAGTTGAACAGCAACGCAATTCAGATTCAGATCCCACAGCACAACCCAACCATAAGATCTTACAGCACATGAAACCAAACTTTGAGAGATCTTATGAAAACCCAGCATTACTATAGCAGAAGTTAGGTGATAACCAAAGAAAAGGAAGTCTGGATATCAGGCATACTGGAGCTTGTCAAAAACTGTGTTGGTGGTCAATGTTAGTGGGTAAGTGCTTTAATGATGAATTTAAGCAGAGTCTTTTTTCTCACTGCTCTGCATTTTACGGAGATATAATCATCTGCCTGGTGTTTATCATATAGGGAGAGATTTTTGCTAGGGTCACAGTATTTACACTGGAGCATCAGTTATTCCACCTGTGTAACAAAGAGAAAAAAGCCAAAAAAAAAAAGTGAATCAGAAGGGAGCTCCTGAACAGCGACAGCCAGTGTTAGCAGCAGTTACCTTCGCCAAGCAAGGAAGAGGCGCATTTGCCAGGGAGGATCAACGATCTGAAGCTGCCCTCAGCTGCAGTCACTAACCTTTACCAGCGCTATCGCTCAATCTCTGCTGAATTAGCAGCAAGAGCCCTGCTCTACTTTTTCACAGAGAACAATGCTGGAAAGCTGCCAAGGGTTAATGAGCAACGAGAATGATGGGGAAAAACCCCAAAGAACACAAACCCCAAACTCGAAAGCTGTTCAAGAGACTGCACGAACCTAAGCGTTCCTTCTCAGACCTTGTTCGGGGAAAAAAACCTCTGAGCATCAAGGGCAATTGCACCTCAATAAAAATTAACTACTGGTTAAACATTTTTTCTGCCAAGTTTTATCAAGCAGGCTCCTAAGCATCTACAGAACAGTATAAAAGTAGTTGTATTTAAGAATTTTGAATCATTATTATTTTGCATTCTTCTTAAACTGTGGGGCCCCAGTTAGGAATCAAAAGCTCACTGAGTTAGGTGTTGTGGAAAGGCAGCATAAAAAGGATTATTTAACACAGGCAAAACCAGAAGCATATGTTCTCTCAGGATATATTCTAAGCACAACCATTCATGGGTAACTAACGAGCAGCAAAAAGAGTTTCCACATAATCTCATAGCAGCAAGCCAGATGACTCAGAAGCAAAAAGGAAAAATCCTTCCTATTTCCCTTCATTTTCAAATGATGAGGGAGAAGAAAGGCTTTGCCAGATGCCACAAAAGACCAGTGTATCCCATTTGTTTCACACTGAGTCAGCCTCACACTCTGAATGCTGAATACCTCACCAAGACAACGGCAGCGCAGCCCCCCGAAGAAGGGCAGCCCAGGTCGGCGCTGCTCCATTCCCCATGGGGAATAAATGCAGCACATTCACCCCTCAGCACTCTATTTAAAGACAACTTAAAAATGACTGCCCTGCCTCCAAATTAACTCTGAAACCCAGCAAGTTGAAAGACTACAACTATTATTATATTGCTGCTATAAAATCCTATTTTTTTCCTTCTGCCTGTTTACTACATATCTATATATATATATATATACATATATACACACACACACCAAGAATGTCCCAGTTTTGCTGGAATATTCCTGGGATGACATTTGGTGGCTCTAATCACTTAATTAAAGGGCAGGGGAAGAAAAATACCTTCTCTCTAAAATGTTAAGAGTTGACACTATAATGATGCTAAAGAAAGTGAAGAAATACACAAACAAAAATAGCCCTCTAAGGTGAAAAAGAAAATTAAAGACAAGGGAATGCTCCCCCCTACAGCTCCCCCCAAATCCATGATTTTTTAATGACTGCCTCCAGCAATCTGCAGGCAGGGCTTCAAGAGATGAAACAATCTGCTGCCTAAAATAAGGCAGTGGGATTTGGCCAGAAGTCTACAGGTTTTGCTGAAGAAAGAAATTCAAGAGCCCTTCTTGCCTTGCCTGATTTACTGTGGTCACAGAGACTTGCAGGTTGGACAGGATCTGACTTTCTATTACAAAAAAAAAAAATAATAAAATCAAACATTGAGAGCAGGGCATAAGCCCTTTTCTTTCACAGTAATTTCTAAATCTTGCAAATCTGGGTCAGGACTGCTTATACATATTTGTTCTGCATTTTTTACCAAATTTGACTTTCACCTTGGGAAAAGATCTCCTAAAAAAGGAGGAGGCCAGAGGTTCAAGGAGAACCCTGAATCGTCCGGTATAATGCGAGATGAACGCAGATACCTTCACGTTCACAGAAAACACAAAATCAAATGTGATGGCAGAGGGCACTGCCTCACAGGAGGGAGAACTGGGAGGTAATTTCCCTTCTGTGCTGTCCCTGCAACCGTCCCCCATACCAAAGCCTTGCTGGGAGAAGGCACGAGGTTGCAGGGAGGAGGCATGAGGTTGCAGCTGCATCGAGCAATGCTGTGCCAAATGAGCATCTTCCACCTGGGCACCAGAAAGCTGCACTGCATTTCACTTAAGGCCACTGAGGTGCAGCAGGGCTGCTGAATCTGTATCCCACCCCAAAGTTATTTCATGCAGAAAGGCTTCAGGAAATATTTCTCTTACATTCCTTCAAGTTTGCCACATTTGCTCTTCCACTTAGTAGAAAATGCCCCCTATGTGGCCCAGCATTCTAATGTGCAAAGTCTCATCTTTTATGCTGTTCCATTCAGTAAAATCAGCCACGGACAAACGTATCTCCTGAGACTCACAGGTTTACCGTGGTAATTTACAGCTCTTAAATAGAAGAAATGGAAAAGTCATTGGAGAGGGTGGGGAAGAATGGATGGGAAATAGGACAGTATTCGACTTCAATAGTACTCAACTATCAGTGCTGCAGGTATGAGCTACAGCACAAGACAGTGGTTTTTGCATGGAAATGCCCCAAGGAAAAGGCACACAGTGCTTCCTCTGGACACTATTTATACCTGAAAAGCAGTGTGAAATATATCAGTACCTTTAGCTACTGTAATACATGGGCGTTACTCAGCTCCTCAGCACTTGTTCAGACAGATTCTCCACTTAGGTTTCTGACTCGAGTGCTTTCAGATTTCACCCAGCCCCGTAGCACAACAGTGCAAGCCCTGGCTCATCACACCCTGCTCAGCAGCTACAGAGGAAGCCGCCAGCACTGAGACTTGCTTGCAGCAGCGCAGGACTCACCATTCACAGACACCGCCTGCCAGCACCCAAAGCACCACAATCCGTTTGGATTCCTTTTCTGCAGTAAAGTCATCAGTTAGTGACTAAACCAAGTGCTGGTCAGAGAGGGACCTGCATTGCCAGCATGCTCAAGCTATTTTACTTTGCTTTCATGGTAGGAAGATAGGGGCTTTGCTGCAGAACCAGCAAAGCAATGAGGTGTTTTTAAAGCATAAGCAAAGTGATTCTCCCTTAAATAACTTTAAATGTCCCCTATGACTTTGGCCACCCTGGCACCATCCAGACCTTTATTCTAGCACACTACACACTATTCCTCAGAGGTCACAACTGTCTTCAAATTCCACTAAATCCACCATTATTTCCTGTTCTTTAACCTACCAGCTTAATAAATCTGCTCCATTATTGCCTCATTTGCAGAGGCAGGCAGGATACCGTGCAGCACAGCAGATGCAGGAGATTTTATTAAAAACAAAAAGAAAAAAGGGGGAGGGAGGGGAACCTCTGGAATCTCTGAACATGTATGCAGAGCTGCTAGAGCCAGCCAAAAGAGCAGCAATAGTTGCCTAAGGTCCTCCTGTCCCTCCAGAAGCTCTCCTCACCACTGTGGTCATCCTAAACCACAACACACGTATAACCATTATACAGGATCATACAGCAGTAGAGTTGGGTCATGGCCAAAGATCAAACCACAGGTAATCCTGCCCCGGGTTATGGAAATACTGCTTAGTAGCAGACTTGGATAAAAGCCATTTTGAGCTATTCAGGGCTCTCTCAGATGTAACTAGCCATTCTTTGGAAAGCTCAGGTTGGAAGAGTAGGCATCCCAATAAACGTGTCACCTGTTTCATTGCTCTTCACAACAACGCACCGATCCCCGCCTTCCCTAAGAGAGCACAAAGCAAGAAGCATTGAAGGGTATGTCCCTTTATGTACACCACACCTAAGCCACATCCATCGTTCCTAGCACCTGCTGGTGATGAGATTGCCAGAACAGAAGATGTCCATGGTCTGGCTGGACACGCCTCTATGGACAGGAAGAATTGCCAGCCCATACATTTTTTCCATCAGCTGCACCAATACAGCAAAGGCATCATCTAGATATCAGGCTTATCTTTGTGGATTTACATTCCATGCCCATGGCTGCATGGGCCCTGGGGAGGACACACTACAAAATGTGCAGAGGCATGGTGGCTTCTGCTTTAAGAGCAGCAGGTCAACCTTCATGCTTAGCCTGCTACAGACCACACATCTGTGTGTACATCTACACATGTATGTGTACAGGACAGTCCATACTGAAAACCAAAGGAAAAACAAGCAATATTTAGAAAAGAACCCGGGTTCAGCTAGCTGCTCTCTGACACCCCTAAGCTCTGCCTCAAACTCAAACACCTAGAAAATCACGCCCCCCTGACTCAAGTCTTCAAAGGGTACAGAGTGCTCCACGTAGGTGCTCCACTCTACAAAGCAATGATTTCTAATTTCAATAGGCTTTTATTATTCTTGCCATTACAGATGTTAGGGCCTACAAGAAACATCCCTAGTTTGAACATTTGTGTGGGAAACAGAACATCCTTTTTCACAGGACTATGCGGTAATAGAATATCCTTATTTTTAGCAGTGATTTTCTTCTCCTGTTGTTTAACACTGAACAGAGAAACTGTTGCAACAAGCAAGCACACAAGAACAACAACAGGACAGACACACTTTGCCTAAGCATTCATCATCCCTTTTGCTTGAATGAGAGGAAAAGCAAGGCAAAGAGAGAATGTGGGGAAAAGCACTGCATTTCTGCCTAAGCACACTGATGAAATATAGACTTTATAAACCCTAATTCTCTGCAGCATTCAACATCCACAGGGCACAAGGCTTGTTTTTGCAACAGTGGTGCTCAGTTTTAAATTGTTGCCCCAAAGCTGGATATTTACTCTCTAGGATATCTAAATACTGCTAAAGTGTCAGCTGAGAATTGGTTTTGTGTTTGTATCCTGACTAATACAGGGTGGTCCTAGGTACTGAACCCAGGGGTTTAAAGGCACAATAATGATAATAAAACCGAATAAACAGTAGCTACAAAAGCAGATAAACAGCGGTCTGGAACTACTTGTTAAATAAGCATGACTAAGACTTTCAGAATTAGCACCTACAGGGCTCCCTGTATGCAACAAAATAATTATGAGGGACAGGATTAAAAATGTGAATGATCAAGAAACCTTCACAGGAATTGAAGGAGGACCCCAATGTATTCTGGGGGAGATAGCAGCTCTGCAATTCAGTTGCATCTCTCATTAAACATTGTTAGAAACTCCATGAGAGGGAAATAAAGTTAACTGCATTTAAATCAGATAATAGATATTCTTTTGGATACTCTTCTCCCAGCAAAAAGAGTAAAAAGGAACAATGCCAGTAGCCAGTGTTAAAAACTTGACCCTAAAAAGAGCAAAAGAAAGGTATTTTCTACATATGATTACACTAGCATAAACCTTGCATCTTCTTCTTGGCTGGCGCCAGTCTTCAAATTGCATCTTCCAGTAAACTTTGAGAAATCCGTGATAGCTGTAACAAGGTGTATGCAGTGCTGTAGATAGGAAAAAATATCTTATGACCTCCTTTAATACTTTCCGGTCTCTCTGTATAACCGCAGACAATTCTGGTAGTCATACAAGCACACACTTGAGCTCGAGTGTCCCCAGGAAAATGCTTAATAGTGACAAATAAACAAAAGTCATGCAGAATAAAAAATAATAATAATAAAAACTGATGCTGGAATTGCACGTTACAGAATTAATTTGAGAAGCATGCTGTAATGCCAAATTTGATCCATGCAAGCAAATCTCACACACTTGAGCCAACCTCTGGCTTCTTATCCGAACTTTCCAAACATTTCAGTTATACAAAACTGTCTTGGACATTTTATGAGAACATACTTACTCTCAAAGTTTCCAACATTTCCTATCTTCAGGGATGCCAGAATTACCACAAGAATGTCTTTTTCCCGGCACTTTGCATAGGACAGATTCAAGACTCACTGATAGGACACAGCGAAGGATAATTTATACCAGGAATGATGCTTTATTTAGGAGTACAGGTTTTGTTATACCAAGCCAACCTAGTCATCCATTTAGTCTGATAATCCACTGCCAGTGGCCTCTGCTGAGTCCTCCACAGGAAACTTAAAAAAAAGTCACAGTGGTCTTTGACAAATGCTGAATTCTGATAATGCACTCCTGCACAATCACAAAACCATGCTAACAACAAGTGGTAGCAGCCAAAAGCGAATCGAGACTCTCCATATGTAATCATTAAAGCCTGTACTTTAATAACAAATAAAACCAAGGTGCACCTATAAAGCAATGCAGACAGCAGTGGGTGTTCCTCTTCCAATTGCATATTAAATTAATTTATTTACTGGAATCAGTGAAAATCACCACATTCAACCAGATGCTGGTATTTCTCTAGATCAGGGTACAAGGAGTTAATCAAATAAAGAGAAGTCACCTCCTATGTTTTCTGGAGGGAGCCTCGAAAGGATATGAATACAGTGGTAAAGAAAACAACCAGCAGTACTGGCTTATGGGGGGTTGGATGAGCACATTCAAGCTGAATTAATGCATTTTCTAGAAGAATGTTTAATTTTGCTAAGCCTCCTGATTTCCTTTGAAACCAAGACAAGAAACAAAACTATGAAAATTGTTACTTTCTACTTTAAACAGACAATGCAGGAAGCAAAAACCTGGTTCTAAGTCACTCGATGAGGAAATTTTGGGGCTCAAGTTTTACTTAATTAAAGGAGGGTCATCTGTAAGCCAGTGTTGTAAATGTTTGCCATTTTTTTCCCCTGCCGGCACTCCAATAAACCATTCATGCTAAAGAAAGGCAAACAATCACCAATTATTAAAGCAGCCACTATGAATCAGAATAAAAATATTGCTTCCTATCTAGCAGCAACATACCATCTTGGAGCATTTATTACTCCACCTGTTCTGCAGTAAGAGCATATCTAATTTATACAAAGCCTGGTCTATTCCAGGATATGACAAGAAATTCATAGGAGGAAAGATTACATGTTAAGACATCAAACCACCCGAGAGAGGCACATTATCGTCCCAGCTGGTCGTTCAGTTGTCCCTTTAATTAGACTTTTCATGAACAGACCCACCTTGTATCTGAAAAGAGGAACGGGAAAATAACCACTGCTATACAGCAATGCCACTAAACTGATTAGCTTTATGTTCAAAATCACAATCCCTTCATATTCTTGGAACCATGTTCTAAACAATACCTCAATCCCAAATAAACTGATTAAATTCAAACCAGCAAACGTACAATCTTGGACTGAAAAAATCCTGGCATTCGTCCAAAGCAGCCATCCCTCCCCTGGCTGCAGTGTGTTTCGGATCATGGCCCTCAGCCCATCTAATCTGTTTGTGCATTGCCCAAGATTTCAGAATGCACACTCCTTTGAAGTTACTTTGCACATTTCAGCAAGCGCGCAATGTTGTGTCTATTACAGGACTCAGCAAAGGAAGAGATAACTATATTCCCATAATATGCTTTTCTTTTTTTTTTTTTTGTAGCTAATGGTTGGAACTTAGAGCAGGAAAATGCCCGAAGTCCGTTACTTTCCAGATTTTCCTCAAGGTAATATAACATGGATCCAAGAACACAAAATAGCAGAGTCAATGTAAACCAATGAATATTTCTAGTCCGAGCTGCTGTGCTCACCACAGGAAAGTGTCTTCCATCACTTCCCTCCTCCCTTGCCATGTGACCAAAAAGGCATAGCATATGTTATAGCATTTGTTTTAGAGAATAATGGCATGCATTTCAGCTGCCAACAAGACACATGTTCATGTATTTCCTGGACCACAGGTTCCTATAAGCTAAAGATGGAATGAGATCTATTAATTCACCCAACCCATCTCCTTCCCTACAGGCACTAACCCAAGCTCGCAGAGAGTGACCCTGTCCCTTTTGGTAGGCAACTCTGGGGAGTTCAGAAATTGACTCCAAGCAGTGGAGCTGGTCTGTTAACTAAGAAACCGTGTTTCTGAAGTCCCCATCCCAATCCCCAGGAACAGCTCAGCCAGGGCAGATGTGATACGGATCTGCTAGCCCTGCAGGACATCCTCCAGGGTTCTCCAGGAGCTGTTAAAAAACAACCAACAGTGCTATCAGCATTTTCCATGATAGATTATTCAGCATCATTCCAACAAGAAGCTTTTCTGATGCTCAAGTTCCATTTTCATCTGCAGCCCATCAAGTCTCGTTACACACCCCTGCAAAAGCTTAAGTGATTCTCTCTCAAGTAGCTGCACCTAAAATTGTCGCTATCATTGCTTCAACTCAGTCATCTCTTTGACAATCTACACACACTAAGCATTTCGTCATAATCAGCCCCTTCGATCTCCTAATTAGCTCTTTCCCTCCCCTCTCAAACTTTCAAAAGGCCCAGGGAGCCTTCTGAATTATTACTTAACCCAGGGAGCCAGACGCAGCCACAGCGCACACATGAAGTCTATTGCTCTTCCGTTTGCAACCAGGACATCGCGGACAACGGCACTGCCTTATCTCACTTCTAACAGCCATGTCTGGTTACAGACCCTCGATTCGTTTCAGCCCTGTCACTTTCAGTGTGTCCTTTCACATCCACTGCTCACACTAGCCTACCGTTCATCTGACTGTCCTACTTCCACCCCGCAGTCCCTTCAGATGGTTCTGCACTGCTGGTCAGCCCACAACGCAGGAAGGTTCATTGCCACTAACTGCAGACACTGAAATTTTACACGTGAAAAAGTAACACACTGAGCTCTTCTGATGTCTTTCATGTTCTTTCCTTGGTTGTCATCAATGTGGTATCTGCATCACACCAGAAGAGAGCATAAATATATTTTATTCTCATACATCAAGTGTCCCAGAAGAGCTGCTGCTTTGTCTGCTTGCACCAGCAGCATACAGGGTACGTGTGACAATACCCATAATCTCTTTGTTCAACACTGCACCCCAAACTGCTCCTCAGCCTCTCAAGCAGATTGAATTTCAGCCTGAGCAACACAAAGGCGTATATTGTGGCTAGCTGATGGGCAGGAAGGGATTTTGGTTTTACAGTTCCTGTGAGCCTTCCAGTAGTCACAGGGTAACATTACAGAATGTAAACATCTTTGAAGTGAAAATAGCTTGGAATAAAATGGATGTCTTTTTTTCCCCACACCTTTGTTTCAGATCTGTAATAACTACAAGTAACAGTCTTAAACTCAATTGTCTAAGCAAGGGAATTCCCAGAATCATTATATGGCATTTTCTGATTTAGCTGTCACGTTTCATTTAGCATTCTGCACTGGTCCTACAGTTTGGCTTGCCTGAAAATTTTAAATACAAATGTATTTGCAGGGTGGCGTGAAAGAACACCATCAGAATTTTACCTCACACCACAGCTCCTCACTCAGCTCCCTTCTCCCCTCTCCCATATACATGGATCTTGCAACTACTGAAAAAAACACTTGAACAGAAAAATCTTTACCTATTTTTTCCCCCCTATTGAAAGACTTTCACTGACCTTTCTGCTGAAACAGATCTAAACCACTGTTTAAACAATTCTTTAAAATCGCCAACAACTTGAAACGTAGAAATCTTGAACATGCAAGTGATGTCTACAACAGCAATGAATAACAACACTTAATTCAAATAATCCTTATATGGTACTTCCCATCTTCAAAGGGCTAGATACACACTAGATAATTAATCACTTTTTTCCCCACCCAAATTCACCATTCTTGTCCTAAGAAACTATAGGGAAAGCAAACAGCACCAAGAAGACATGCTTCTGGACAAGCATTTGTCATTTCCTCTCTTCTCCTGGACCACAGACGTAGCCAGCTGATTACCAGCTCTCATAATTCAACAGTTCCTTCAGACACTGTGGCCAGGGCTATAGGAAAGGCAAATTTTCCATTGATCTTACTATGAAGACATTTTTCTAGCAGTAGTACTAAAGCACTTAAACCCATTCGATGATCAGAACCAGACTGAATCGCTCTCCTTCTGGAGCAGGGATGCTCCTTCCCACAAACAGGACCAACCTAGGCAAAAGCTGAACGCAGCTCAGCTGTCTGCGCAGAGGTATGTGAGATCAGAACATGCTCCAGAAATTATAATGCCACTATTGTGCAGCAAAAATGCTCTGATTTTCCCTTTGGCAAACAGCTTTTTGCTTTGCATTAGTGGTTTATTAACAAATGCACATGCAAGAATGATGCTTTAAAGGAAAACAAAGAAATAGGCCAAAGTGTTAGCTGGCACAAATTGTTAGAGCTGCCAAATCTGGACCAATCTACCTTGTTTCAGCTAATACCCACTACAACGTTTAACTCTGTTGTTGAAACAGGAAATGTTATTTTTAGCCATTACCTATTATTTTTGTGCAAAGAGTAATTGCCACTTACAGTTCTGTTACAGATCTTGCATTTTATCACGTGTGTTTATGGAGTTGTTCATTAATCCTGCTGGCTTTTACACACACACACAAAAAAAAAATTGCTGGCTCACTTTATTGTGGCTACATTTTACAACTAATTCTATCTGCCATAAAAATTGAAAGACAATGCCTCTAGAACAGAAGTTGGGGAAGGAGGGAAGTGACTGTAACTGTAAGGATCAGGTTTTCTTTGAACTGCTCAGGGCTCGATTTTCTGAAATGCTGAAGACTCAGAACTTGACCTGCACTACTGGCTTATACAGAAAGGTTTCCATCAAGGTCTCCCACAGAACTTTGGATGCGAAAATTTGAGAACTAAAAAGAAAGTACTGAAAATCTAGCAGTTTTCTCTGGAGCCTAAACACAAACCTAAGATGTTAAAAATCCAGCTCTGTCTTGGGCAATGAGTTCTTTTGGAAATTCCTCTTACGCTGTCTGCTTTGTAGTATCTGTTTATTGCATATCCACTGAGAAGACGTCTTAATTCCCTATTCCTTCCAGAGTTTTCCCCTAATTAGGTTATTAATAAGAAAGATGAAGCACTAAGTCATTCTACCAATGGTGTGTATTATAAATATAAAATCCCTGTCAACATATATTTCACTGTAACATATTAATAGACTACCACAGGAAAGAAAAAAAAACAACCACCAACAACTGGGGTTGTTCAAACAAAGCATTCACTTGACTCCCTGAACTAAGTTTCAGATGCACTATTCTTTGGTTATGGTAGAAGTTATGAACAAGGGATAGCTTTGCAAGGCAGCACCACAGTCCTAAATCCACCTATCTGCTAGATGTCAAGTGTGTCTTATTCTATAGCTGGCCTATACCGTACTACTTCTCTTACTCAAACAGTAAGGAAGCTGCCTCATCATCACCTAAGACTCCCTTCTTCCCTTAAGAAACTCATCTGTGCATGAGACTTAGTGAGACAGAAAAATGAAAGCCATTTATTTCAAAGGAAGCATCGAAATTTAGTTTTAGACTTATCTTTTGATAATTAATCACCACACTGAT
This sequence comes from Anser anser, assembly GCF_964211835.1. NCBI lineage: Eukaryota > Metazoa > Chordata > Aves > Anseriformes > Anatidae > Anser > Anser anser. The sequence goes on from NC_139720.1 coordinate 74,296,929, forward strand.
AGATGCAGAAACTGATTATTTCCTGTGATTTAAAATGAAATGCTTAAAAGCACACTGGCTGGAAATCAGAAGCAGTAGAAAAGCTAAATCATTTCCTCACTCCTTTTTCTCAGGCTGCCTGCTCTTGTTGCCTCCACAGTATTAAAAGGCTGGTGTGCATCCAACTTAATGCATTCCCGGGGAAAATGAAGACACTGGACCTTTAACGATGCTCACCCGATCAGCAGTGACCGCGCACGACACACACACACGGCTGCTGAGATGCAGCAGTGACCAAAGATCATCACCCACTACACGATGGAAACACGCACAACTGCTCTGCAATTGACAAATAAAAGAATAAATAATTCTGCAATAAATAAATGGGTAAGTAAGTAAATCCTATATGAGCACATGGAGCTTACTTGCATGAATAAGGCTTCCAGCAGCCGACCCGCAGTATCCCGGTGCCCCCAGCAGCTATTCCGGACCCTACAAGAAAGGGGATGACCGCCCACACGCCGACGCCGACCCCGCAGCGACGCCTACCCAGCCCCAGCCCCAGCCCCAGCCCCAGCCCCAGCCCCCCCGCTGCCCCTCCCGTCCCAAGCGGCCCCGAACAAAGCCGGGGGCCCCCGGCCGGCCGGCCGCCACTCACCTCCCAGAGTCGAGGGGAGCTCCCACGCTCGACCCCGGCCCTCTGCCGGCCCCCGCTCCCAGCGCGGAGGGGCCGTGCCGCACAATGCGAGGCCGCGGGGGCGGAGCGGGGCGGGGAGAGGCGCGGCGGCAGCTGGGTGAAGGGGGTTGGCGAATAAAATAATAAAATAAAATAAAAATATAAACTGTAAAGTAAAATGTAAAGTAAAATAGCGCAGCCCCCTCTCCCTGAGCCCCGCTGTGCCCGCGCAGGCCCGCCCGGGCGCCCCATAGCCTCGCGGGTGGGGCCTTGCAGCCCGGCCCGCTGAGGGGCCGCAGGGCCTTGGGCCAAAAGGTGCGGCTTCACAGAGGGGAGTTTTGATGAGTTAATGGAGCCAGAGCTTAAATCCGCAGGGATTTAAACCAAGGCAGGTTTTATACAGGTCAATTCCACCGCATCTCTTTCGCAGCACCTTGGGCTGTTTCCCACCTGCTTCGGCAGAGTTGGGCAAGGGAGCAGCCGTGCCAAGGAGTGGGCACATGTCTGGGTATTTCTGCTCACAGCATCCCACCACTGTCCCACCGGCACCAAAACCCGCAGTCTTCTGGTCTCTGGAGGGGCTGCTTACTATTTTTCTGCCCAGTTTGGTGGCAGCTGGGCAGCAGTGAGGGAGCATGTGGAACGGATCCAGTGTTTGTTCAGAGTACACCTTGTACAGTAACAGGGTATGAGGGAAACTAAGCATTAAAACACAGAAGGGCTCCTCGATTTGCAATGTTCAGGTCAAATTATGCACTTGAAGCAATTAATAAATTACACAGTTGCCTGTTTCCTGTCTTCTCTGCAGTCAACAGGAGCACATGGGTTGTCACTGGGTATTTATACCTTCAGAAATCATGATGTTTCACTGCTCAATCACAAGACTCACAACTCCATGACAAAGTAGTGCAAGAATCACAAAACATATACAATGATATTCCTGTGGTTTCTCATCAGCTTAACTGACCACATAAACCTGGAGAAGATAACATTGTCCATCTAAACCTGAGGCAAAAGAATGAAGGGAGTGTCCCTGACTGGAAAGAAGAGTTAATCTGAGGATCATGGGGCAGTTTTCTCCCCAGATCACGCATATTTTCTTCAATACCATGGACTTTTTTTCATACAGTAGGGTCTCTAGGGCAAAATAAAACCCTTGGAAGAGATGTTTTCATATGTGCTTTTTAAGTTCTCTCAATTTTAGAAATCTAAACGAAATGATAAAAAAAAAAAAAAAGCAATTAATGAACACGCAAAGGAACCTGAGCCGGGTCTTTGACCCAGAAGTTTTCACAGAATCACAATTAACCAACTCTGGTTTTCTTGGTAGAAACTGGTATCCGAAATTGTTCTCAGAAGTCTCAAATACATTTGCTTGTTTTGCAAAGCAAAAATGTACAATTTGCATTATCTCTAGAAAGTTTAGCTAAAAAAAAAAAAGTGTATGTCCTATCAAGTATGAGAAGGAGAGAATTGGTGCTTAGAGCTGACTTTGGTGATGGCTAGGCCCCAGGATCGTACCCAAATCTAAACAGAACAACCTGTCTGTACCCCTCCACAGCCCAACTGACTTCCATCAATACTGCACAGGCACAAAAACTCTTCTGTTAGGAACCTCTTGCAGGATCAGAGCCTTATTTTGTAGTATTAGTTTTTATTGACTCCTGGCTAGGTGGAATATCATTCATTGGAAATGGTCAAACAAAGCATGCCCAGGAAAGCAGAAGAAGCTAACTCAACAGACAGCTAAGCTTATCCCTGCTCCCCATGTGCCACATCCTCCTTTCCCAGAGCCAGCCTCATGTTCCCACCTGAAAACACGCTTCCAGCAAGACAGGAGTCTGGGATTTTCTCTGCCCGAGGGATTTTGCTGCTCAGTGCAGATCATCTGCCAGACAAGGTAAACATTCCTCACAAGGAGGTGCTAGGTCTTGGGAGCTATCCCACTGATAGCGCCTGGTCTGACTTCCATCCCTTTCCATTTTCCTGCACCAGGTGATCAAAGGGAGCAGAGGCATAACAAGCAAAACAGCTGAGACATGGAGAGAAACAGCAGCAGCTTTTACCCTGGATCATCAGCTCCATGATCTGCCTTTCCCTCCCTTGGGTGCAGCTGCCAAGGAGACTTGATTAAGTGGCAAAACTCAGCTGGAAGGAGCAGGGCTGCTTTCGCCCACAACGTTACTCACCAGGCCAGCCCAAGTGGCAGCAGTGAAGGCAGCAGGAGCCACGCTTGCAGCCTGCATCAGCTGTGCTCAGGCAGGTTCCAAGACGGCACTGCAAGAAACATGGTCATCCGCGTGCTATAGGAGACTGCTTGTGCTCATGTCCTCAGGCTGCCAAAGAGACAGGAGATCAGTGAAGTTAATTTTAAGCCAACATTTCCTGGTGCCTCATATGCTGAAGTGGCACTTTTTTTTAGATGTCTCAGCTATGGCAGCAGAAAGAATATGTAGGGCTTTTGGAAATGTAGGGTGTTAGCTGTTAGCATTCTTTTTGTGCCCTCAGTGGTTCACAATCATCAAAACAAGGACAAAACTATTGCCTTCCAAAGTAAAAGCTGCACGATAAAAGTTGTGGATGGAAGGAAATTTGCACTAGAACAAGCACAGGAAACCACAGAGCTGCAGAAAGGATGAGTTAATGGAAAAAGGTTGATGTCCTGATACTGGGTAAGAGCTGTGGAAAACTACCAGCTCAGATTGTCAAGGAGTATAACTGCCAGCATGTGTCCTCAGTTAAGCTGTAGCATGCCAGGCAGCTTCATTCCACAGGTATTACTGGAGGCAGAAATTTCTTTCATCTGCAAGAACAATAATACCTCTCCAATCAGGCATTTTTTTTAACAGTTAAGTGAGAGCACATAGGAAAGGTTAGTTTTCACCAGCTGGTTAAAAAGCAAGGTCAGAATTACTTTACTTCCCAGAGTTACAGGTTTTGCGTGCACACTTGTTTTACAGGTCCCTACTGCTGAATCTCCTCAGATTACAAGTGATCATTGTAGATCTGAGGATGGGAAGCTCAGCAGAAGTGAAGATGAACCATAAACACAATGCTTGAAATGTGGCTTGTAGCAAAAAGGTACAGGGCAGACAGTGGAAAAGGCAACCAAGGCTTGAGTAGATGATTAAATAACTTTCTCAGCTATGGGGCAACTGGGATAAAGACCTTTAACTTCTGATCCTTGATTTAGCCACAGAACTTTGGCTTCCTTCTCCACTTAAGTGGCTCAGAAGTAGGATGCCTGTATCACAGGCATGCCTTCTTCCTACACCCCCTGTCTCGCTGCAAAGTAATTACCCCCCTATATAACTAAGCATAAGAAGCCTTTTCTTTGTTTCTTGGCTAGAGAAATTGCTCATTGTAGATGTCTTTTTCATCTGAAGAGGAAAGATCTTCTGATTAAGAAAGTCCCCAGGCAACTGTATCTTACCTTTCTTATGAGCTTGTTAGTTTTTGCTATCAGCCTAGGATGAAGTGAGTATTCAGGAATGGAGTGGAATCTGATTTATAACATAAGGGATAAAAATTTGTTTTTCTGTAGCCTTTTATCCAAGAATACCAAATACTTCACTAACATTAATTACCACTCTCAAAGCATTCTGTTGAGACACTGATAGCTATTTCTTAAATTTCTATTTTATAAGCAGGTATGAGTTGCTGAAGGGCACATAACAAATCAGCAACGTACACTGACATGCATCTTAGACATCCTGCATCCCTTCTCACATTGTGTCTCGGTGGTCCAGGAACTTTCCAACCTCAACTGATGCCTCAAGTGATAAGTTAAAATGTAAGCACTGCAGTGACTCTTTACATGAAGATGGCTGCTATCAAGCATTCAGCAAACAGAAAACAGATTTGAACACTAGAACCATTTTTTATTTTGGAGTTGTTTGGCCGATACTGGGGGATACATGACATAAAACAGATGTTTTGACTTAGTTTGCAGAGAAGGGAACTGCTGTTTAGCCAACACTACAAAAACCAGCATCTTTAATGATGCAGTTCAGTGTTACGTCACCCCTAAGCGCAATTATTGGTAACAGTACTGTAGTAGCATGCAGAGATGCCAGCTGGGGTCACTGCTCTTTTCATGCTTCACATTGCTCAAACCCACAGCTGAAGTTTAGCCAGAGCCTACCATCCTGAACCTACCATCCCACAGACAAGATGGCTACAACCACAGAGGGGACCATCCTCCTACCTGTTTTTATCTCATCTTGTAAACCAACCAGGACTGGGTATGGCAGGAATTCTCAAATGAAGCTTTCATTAGGAAAAGACACTCAAAGCTAGACAAATTTCTGACCTATCCTGGTCAACAGATCCTGGGACTTTCTCAGCCATGCTGAGTGCCTCATGACTTCCTCAAAGCAGAACAGCTCTAACAGGGGACACTAAGAAAAGCTTTGAATCTTAAGAAACATTGCAGGAAATAAATACTATTTCTGCACTGATTTGCTCTGGGTACTGCAGGGACTGTTGCAGGTGTTTCCTTGATGTAATGCTCCTGCCCTTCTGAGCCAATAGCACACTTTGGTCCAGGGAGCTGGGTTACAGCACTTCTCTGGCCATCCTTTTCAAGGTCCTAGGGGACCACTGAGTTGTGACCACTGTTCATTTCACCACTAGATCTGTTTCAAAAGATCCTTCCATTCCTCCCACACCCAAGATACCATATGGCATGGCTGACTTGCTACTAAGCAGTTGCCAGACTCCATGGCAGCACTGACTGCATTTCCCCCACTGCAAAAGTTATTCTCATACCTTATGAGGTCATTAAAGCTTGTCAAGTGCTGAGGGTCTTTCTCAAAGAAGAGATGGAACATAATTATGATTAATTTTCTCAGAACAATGAGATTCTGAAGTGTGTAATAACAGACTTTGTAAGGAAAAGATTTGGCTAAAAACCCACATGTATCACTCAGCAATTGGAGGTTCTTGTGAAAATATGTTCATTTTAATATGTCTCATTTCGTATTTTTTTTCAGTTTATATTGCACTGCTGGGGCTTTTCTTTAAGAAAGGCTGTTTTCTTCTTGAAGAACTGTTTTTAATACCCTGAAGAACAAACTCACAGTAGTCCGATGTAACAGATTTTAAATATTAATACTGGCAGACTAGTAATGCTGTAGGGAGTAATAAGATCTCTCCTTTAAAATCTGTATAACAAAATGACTTTATACATAACAAGTAATAAAATAATAACTTATACATATTTTCTCCCTTATACACACTGTTGCAACAGTTCTTTCAAAGAAGGTTACTACTACCATGAAAAGATTTGAAATTTCTGTAGTACTCACACAGTATAACCTGTCTTTGTACAGCCACTGCTGTTTCCAAATAAATGTTTGATTTCTTTAATGTATCCAGGTGCATTGCTTGCATAATGACTGAATGCCCTGGACAGTTTAAATCAGCTCCATTTCATTTATCATTTCTCTAACACTTGTTTGCAGTAGGACTCATGGCTGACCTTTCTCGACAAATACAAGTGAACTCAAATCTCACATGCAGGGGTTACAAATTTCTTGAGTTTAAACTGCTGGTCTCTACTGGCTACATAAGGAAATAGGATGTCATTGCAGACACCATACAGCTCTCTTTGGGAAAGAGGAGCAACAGAGGCAGACAAAATTCTAGTTATTCATGAGTCTAATTTTCTTTGGGAATGACTGAAGACTGTGGGAATCATAAATTATGATTATAGTATATTACATATTTGGTATGATCATATTATATCATATAACGTCATATCAAAGTGACAATAGGTAGTTTGCTACTCAGCAAGATCCAAGGTCTCAAAGTTCTGTATTTTCGAAACATCAAGAGGCATATCCATGTGGATATATAGGTGCAAAGTTGGGTAAGTAGCAATCCTGCTTAAGGACATATTTTCTATCACAAGCAAGTCTGGTTCCTGTTCACAAGATCCTGGTATTTCTTAAGAATGGCTTTGTGGGAGAGGAAAAAAAAAAAAAAGATCTACCAAGAAATATCCTTGATCATGGAGCAACTCATGGTCATTTAGGAGTTTCTCATTGATACCTTGAAGAGGGACAATTCAAGGAAGTTCGAGAGAGAAAAGCACTTATCAACATGGAAAAATTAATGACCTATGCAAATAATTGAAAGAAAAGCTTGTATACCACCAGAATGATAAACACTGCCTGTGTAATTCATCTCCTCTGGAGAACATCTGCTCTGATAGGGTTATTATCAGGTGGCCAAAACAGACAGGTACATGTATAACACTTTCTACTTCTGCCTAATCTGAGGTTTTCAGTCTTTCTAGCTGCCAAACACAAGCCCACTTGGCAATACAGTGCCTTTTTCATTTGCACATTTTGGTGGATCCAAAAAAATCAAAGACATCAAGGAGTCCACAAATCAGTGTGGAAAATCATTGATTTAAAAGTTTGTCTCAGGAGCAGACAAAGTCCATTGTATGGAATATTAAGCTTTCAGAAGAAAAACAGTGTAGAAGAGCATACTAGGAGCAAGTCATGGATGAGCAAGGTGTGTGGAAACAGTAGTATGGTATTTGTTGGCTCCTACCTGCTTAGACAGTGGAAAATTTGTGTACTCCTAAGGAATACATCATTCCTACCACAGAAAAAGCATTAACTGCCATTCACAAAAAGGCAAGACGTGTTCCAAAAAATGTTAGATGTTATCTATGCCACATGCTGCAGTTTCTACTCTAATAAATACCTTTGTTTAATGAATAATATGTAGGGGAAGATTCCATGATGTAGAAGACTGGTTAGACCAGCCACAAAGCCACTGAAGAGTTTCAGAGTGATATTGCATAACATCATCCGAGTTCAGCTACACAATGATGATGCATTTCTTTTTTTTTTTTTTTCTGTAGAAGTTACCTATTTTCCTTTTACCATGCTTCTTTCTCACATTGGCAGTATGGACTTCATATACACTACTGGATACTGGACAGAAAAGGGCTTCCGTGTTCTCTCAAAACAATTATCCTCTGCCTTTGCAAAAGCTTAAGACCAGTGTCTCAACCCAGAGAGGCAGAAGGGAGGCCTGGAGCACGAGTGACTTAGGGAGTATCTTGTTGATGCTGGGCCAGATGTTCTGCAGAGGTGAAGTCTCATAGATCTAATGACTTTTAAAGAAGCAGGGGAGGATGTGCCTCTGCCTGGGCTCATGGCAGTTTCAGCCCATACAGAGCTGAGGAAAAGGGAAGTAAGAACAGAGCTACTGAACTAACATTAGGAGAGGTTTGGTGAATGTGATCCTGCCTCACAGGGTTTAGAGTCACTTGTGAGTGTCAGAGCAGAAACATAGCCAATGCCTCTGCCCAGGGCATCATGACAGCAGTGCACCTGATGACCAAAGTCAGAGAAAAGAAGTGCCCATCTCTCCTCTTCAGATCATCTTCCAGCAGCCTCAACCCAGAGCAAGACCACCAATGTGCAGAGTATGGTATACGGTACAAGACAGTTACTGCCCTAAAGGCTGACAGCTGAACAGAGACAGGCAAAAAGAGACATACAGGGAGGTATTATTTTTTCTATCACACACTGTTCATCTGACCACTAATCCAAGCGTCCCCTTCTACCTAGGGCACACGAAAGCATAAACTATCCTCAGAGTGTTGCAAAATTTGGAGATGCTTTTTGGAGCAGCACATATTCAATATTACAAATGTACAATGCTGTGAACAAGAGCTTGAGAAGTGGATCCACATGAGCCTAAGGAGCAAGGTGCTGCACCTGGGTCGGAGCAATCCCAGACATGAGCACAGACTGGGAGAAAAACTCATTGAGAGCAGCCCTGCGGAGATGACTTGAGGGTTCTGGTGGACCAAAAGCTCGGCATGAGCCAGCAGTGAGCGCTTGCAGCCCAGAAGGCCAACTGCATCCTGGGCTGCATCAACAGAGGCATGGCCAGCAGCAGGTCAAGGGAGGGGATTGTCCCCCTCTGCTCTGCCTTGTGAGGCCCCACTTGGAGTGCCACAGCCAGCTCTGGGGCCCCCTGCACTGGAAAGACGTGGGGCTGTTGGAGCAGGTCCAGAGCAGGGCCACAAGGATGATCAGAGGGCTGGAGCACCTCTTCTACAAAGGAAGGCTGAGAGAGCTTGGGCTGTTCAGCCTGAAGAGAAGGTTCTGGGGTGACCTCATTGCAGCTCTTCAATACTTAAAGGGGGCTTAGAAAAGGGATGGAGAGCATAATTTTGCTCAGGCAGACAATGACAGGACAAGGGGGGATGTAAAAACTAAAAGAGGAGAGATTTAGATTAGAGGCTAGGAGGGAATTCTTCACTTGGTGGCAAGGCACTGGAACAGGTTGCCCAGAGAAGCTGTGGATGCCCCATCCCTGGAGGTGTTCAAGAACAGGTTGGACAAGGCCACAGGCAACCTGATCTAGTGGGTGGCATCCCTGCCCATGGCAGAGGTGTTGGAACCTGATGATCTTTAAGGTCCCTTCCAACCCAAGCCATTCTATGATTTTATAAGACAACTGATGTGCCCGCTGCTCTGTGGAGTAGAAGACAATCTACCTAGTCAGAGGCAGCCCAACTGCCTCCATGCCACTATGCACCTCAGAATATTTGCAAAGAACAGGCACAGAGTAAAAAGACACTTCATGATGATCTGATGATTTATTCTCAGAACTTTTTGAAAAGTCTAGTAACAAAAGAAAGTGTCTTTTTTTTTTTTTTTTAAACTATGATGACTCAATCCAGGTCAATTTGCTAACTCATTTTAAGAAAGCCATCAGATTGTGTGATAGGATCCCAGGTTGGCCAAAGCTTTGATTATGAATCTGTCAAGACCTTTTCCTTCATAGGGAGCTCCTCAAAGAGGACCAAGGTGTTCAAATGCAGAAAAAAAAAAAAGTCTGCAAAAAAAGAAAGAAGAAAAAGGAGGACCAAAGAAAACATAGGTCTGCTACTTGATGGAGAAGGTCACCTCACAGACAATGACATAGGCAAAGCAGAGACGTTTAATGCCTTCTTCGCCTCTGTCTTCAACATTGATGATGGGCATCAGGACCCAGGGTGCCCTGAGCTGGAGGACCATGACAGTGGGAATGACAAACTCCCTACTGACCCTGAATTTGTGCTGGATTTGCTGCTCCACCTGGATCCATGGGTCTGGATGGGGTTCATCCCAGGGTGCTTAAAGAGCTGGCTGGCGTCATCGCGGGACCTCTCTCAATTATTTTTCAATGGTCTTGGGAATCTGGAGAGGTCCCATTGGACCGGAAGCTGGCAAATGTTGTGCCAATTTTCAAGAAGGGTAAGAAAGAAGACCCTAGCAATTACAGGCCTGTCAGTCTCACGTCAGTGCCTGGTAAAATTATGGAGAAGATGATCCTTGAAGTTATTGAAGTACACCTGGGGGACAATGCAGTCATTGGTCCCAGCCAACATGGGTTCATGAGGGGTAGGTCCTGTTTAACAAATTTGATTTCCTTTTATGATAAGATCTAGTCGGTCAAGGGAAACCAGCTGATGTGATCTTTTCGGACTTCAGCAAAGCTTTTGACACAGTTTCCCATAGGATCCTACTGGACAAAATGTCCAGCATACAGCTAAATAAAAACATTGTGCGATGGGTGAGCAATTGGCTGACGGGCAGGGCTCAAAGGGTTGTGGTAAATGGGGCCACATCTGGCTGGCAGATGGTCACTAGTGGGGTCCCTCAAGGCTCCATTTTAGGGCCAGTCCTCTTCAATGTTTTTATAAATGATTTGGATGTAGGACTAGAAGTGTCTTGAGCAAATCTGCCAATGACACTAAACTTGGAGGAGTTGTGGACTCTCTAGGGTGGAAAGGCCTTGCAGAGAGATCTGGACAGATTGGAGAGCTGGGCAATCACCAACCGCATGAAGTTTAACAAGAGCAAGTGCCAGGTCCTGCACCCGGGATGGGGCAACCCTGGCTATATGTACAGACTGGGTGACCAGATGCTGGAGAGCAGCCCTGCAGAGAGGGATCTGGGGGTTGTGGTTGACAGCAAGTTGAATATGAGCCAGCAGTGTGCCCTGGCAGCCAGGAGGGCCAACCGTATCCTGGGATGCATCAAGCACAGCATTGCTAGTCGGTTGAGGGAAGGGATTGTCCTGCTCTACTCTGCACTGGTATGGCCTCACCTTGAGTACTGCATGCAGTTCTGGGCACCACAGTACAAAACTGTTGGAGAGTGTCCAGAGGAGGGCTATGAAGATGGTGAAGGGACTAGAGGGGAAGACACATGAGGAGCAGCTGAGGTCACTGGGCCTGTTCACCCTGGAGGAGGCTGAGGGGAGAGCTCATTGTGGTCTATAGCTTCCTCACAAGAGGGAGTGGAGGGGCAGGCGCCGATCTATTCTCCTTAGTCACCAGTGATAGGACCCACAGGAATGGTGTCAAGCTGAGGCAGGGGAAGTTTAGGCTAGTCATCAGGAAGAGGTTCTTCACTGAGAGGGTGGTCGCACACTGGAACAGGCTCCCCAGGGAAGTAGTCACTGCACCAAGCCTGTCTGAATTTAAGAAGCATTTGGACTGTGCACTTAGTCACATGGTCTAAAATTTTGGGTAGACCTGTGTGGTGCCATGAGTTGGACTAGATGATCCTTATGGGTCCCTTCCAACTCGGAATATTCTATGATTCTATGAAAGGCTGAGAGAAAGGCTGGCCATGGCTCTTAGTCTACATTCTTAATATATTTCTTAATTTCTTTTGTGGTTGCAGCTATCTGCAGAGTCCTCTCAGCTCTCGAGGAAATTATGTCAGCCCAGGGGTCTGGCCTGAAGCATGCTCATTGCTTCTCAACAAGCTTTTGCTCATTGTAGTGATGCAAGTACTCTTGCGCAAGTTCCTGCTCCCAGGACTGGCACTGAAGGACTTACTTTCCAGCCTCATTGGTACACACAGGCAGACTAGAGGGTGCGTGTGGTGAGGAATCAGCTCCCAGGTCTTCAGGGCAGGAATAGCCAATATGCTGTAGATGAATATAAAGAGAGAATATGTCATTAGATCCGCCCACAAGCTAGATTTGAATGAAACTGAACAGGAACTTTCAGTATGCAAAACTTGGAAAGAGGACATTTCTAAAGAAAGCCACTTGCTCTGTCAGTATTTTGGGGGTGGTGGGTGTGATTCACAGTGTTGAGACACTGAATTTGTCAAAAGATTGAGAGGATGCTTTAGCCAAGAAACCCCAACAAGTATCTGTTTTGAACAGACTCCTTGTCAGATTTGATTGAAGCTATCAAAGGAGTCAACTTTAAAATGGTATTGCCATATATTCTGCCAGTGATGTAAAAGCAAAAGATATGTTCCTTTACTTTTAAATAAAAGAGTTACTCTTACAATGAGTTTTTCCCTATCATGCTGTGCATTAGAGAAGGCTGCAGAATCAAATACCAGCACAATCCTCATCACTATCTCCCACCCAGCCCCCCAAGGTCACAAATGTGTGAAAGTGTGTTATGCATGCCAAAAAGCTGTCAACAAAAGTCTGATGACACAGGCTTTCCTTGTTCTGCCAACAGTTCAAGATTTCAGTACTACCAAGTCTATTTTTGCCCAATGGTTTCATTTTTTAATCTATTCTGTACTTGGGCACAAGGAAAGCTTCCTGGGGCCAGTCCTCTTTAATACCTTTATCGGTGACCTGGATGAGGGGATCGAGTGCACCCTCAGTAAGTTTGCAGATGACACCAAGTTAGGTGTGTGTGTCGATCTGCTCGAGGGAAGGAAGGCTCTGCAGGAGGATCTGGATAGGCTGCACCGATGGGCTGAGGTCAACTGTATGAAGTTCAACAAGGCCAAGTGCCAGGTCCTGCACCTGGGGCACAACAACCCCAAGCAGCGCTACAGGCTGGGAGATGAGTGGTTGGAAAGCTGCCTGGCAGAGAAGGACCTGGGAGTACTGGTTGATAGGCAGCTGAATATGAGCCAGCAGTGTGCTCAGGTGGCCAAGAAGGCCAACAGCATCCTGGCTTGCATAAGAAGCAGTGTGGCCAGCAGGTCTAAGGAGGTGATTGTCCCCCTGTACTTGGCTCTGGTGAGGCCGCACCTCGAGTACTGTGTTCAGTTCTGGGCCCCTCGCTACAAGAAGGACATGGAGGTGCTCGAGAGAGTCCAGAGAAGGGCAACAAAGCTGGTGAGGAGTCTGGAGAACAAGTCTTATGAGGAGCGGCTGAGGGAGCTGGGGTTGTTTAGCCTGGAGAAGAGGAGGCTCAGGGGCGACCTTATCGCGCTCTATACGTACCTTAAAGGAGGCTGTAGCGAGGTGGGGATTGGTCTATTCTCCCACGTGCCTGGTGACAGGACGAGGGGGAATGGGCTAAAGTTGTGCCAGGGGAGGTTTAGGTTGGATGTTAGGAAGAACTTCTTTACTGAAAGGGTTGTTAGGCATTGGAATTGACTGCCCAGGGAAGTGGTTGAGTCGCCATCCCTGGAGGTCTTTAAAAGACATTTAGATGTAGCCCTTAGTAATATGGTTTAGTGGAGGACTTGTTAGTGTTAGGTCAGAGGTTGGACTAGGTGATCTTGGAGGTCTCTTCCAACCTAGACAATTCTGTGATTCTGTGAAATAAGTCCCAGCTAAAAGCCACATCTTTCCCAAGATTTAACTACAGTATGAGGATCTCTAGAGCACCACCATGTAACTGCAAAGGGAGTACAAGCTCTTCCATGAACTCTGCTGTGTTACACTGAAAACAAGACTGAACAGAGCTGTCAGGAATTCTCCTGTCTGCTTTCTTATCCTTTGTCGCCCCCAGAAAACACCCCTGTCCACCACTTAACCCTGCTCATCCAGAGTCTGTGTTGCTCAAGTGAAGATGTTCTTGCTCAACCCCTGCAGTGAGACTTCTGCATGGAGTCCTTAAACCAGGGCTTTCAGACCTGGCTTGCAGGAATATGAAGATGAGTACCTTTGTTTGCTTGTCAGCATGCACAAGTTGCATAATATCCCATAATTGCATAAGGTCCCATAATATCTGTGTTCACTTAAGCTAATTGAACAGGCTCCTTCTGCAACCCACGTGGAGACGGCATTAGAGCTGTGCTGTAGGCTAGGCAAGGTCAACGAAGGCCTGAAGATCATATGAAACCACCAGACTAAGGGTGTCAAGACATAGGGCATGGATTGGTGACAAATGGCTGCTGCGGTGTATCATAGAATCATTAAAATTGGAAAAAAAGACCTCCAGGATCATCAGGTCCAACCATCCCCCTACCACCAATATCACCCCCTAAAGCATGTCCCTAAGCACCACAGTAATGCCTCCACATGGAATCAGTTCTCAAAAATTACTTCTCCTGCACTAACACATTATTAACGCAGGCAACAAACTCACAGTCCTGACAAAGTGTTGTGACCCTCCTCTTGCCTCTGCTTATGCCTGTTTCTTCCATTTTGTCTCCTGTGGTTGCATTGCTTTCCAACAGAAGAGCTTATGGTAGTAAATTTAAGGATGCATGCAATTGTCCACAGGCCTGGAGTGAAAAAACCCTATGACTAAATGAAAGCCATCTACACCAGAAACTGGGCACACCCAAGACTCAGGGAGGCTGAGGACTTTCCTAAGTTCCACCCATCACGCTCTTCCAGCATTTCTGCCCAACAACACCAAATGAATTATGAAAGTCTCAAAAAAAAATAAATCAGCAGTGCACAACTTCTCTGCAGAAAATTATTCCTCGCTCAGCAAAAAAGGAAAGTGATTAAAACAATGTGAACAATTCGTATCATTCTACTTAAACAGCCTTTCAAAAGGCAGTGTGTGGGCATGCCACAATTATTCATTTCTAAGCTGTATCTCACTACTGTTATGAAGTGGATTCTTCAAACTGGCTGTTTGAAGCGACTGAACTCACTGGATCATGACATCCCCTCTAGCCCCATGTTTGAAAGAGGGAGCTAGTTTTCTCTAAAGAGCCTGTCGGAGGTTAAACTCAGTGTCTCCTCACTATACCATCATTTTCAAAACAGAAATTATTTCTATCCCATCTAGCTAAAACAAATTGTGGGCACTGTCTGCAGAAATGCTGGCCACAGCTCTTGCCATTCAAATTCAACTTTGTCATTTCAATATATAAATATAAAAGGTGACTGCAAGGGGAATACAAGGTGAAGCTCATACTTTCAGAACTTCCTCAGCCAACCATACACCTAAGACATGGATCACACCATGGAAGAATAAACAAAGGACCATGGCCTTGAAAAGATCATCTAAAAAAAAAGTCCTGCATCTTTGATACGGTATTGCACAAGTATAATTAAACACACATGTGCAAGACTGAAAACCAGAGGGCTCAGTTCTCAGTAAAAACCCACATTGAATATATACACACCTTTCTGAACCCTTTTTCAGTTCTGCATCAGTATTTAATAGTCCCAGTGTAATTAAGATTGTTTTCTTTTTCCCTGAACCATTTGGGCAGTAGGTCACTACACGTTACGTGAAGGGTGCTGAATATTTCCTTTTACTACATAGTCTTGGATATCACTCATGGGTCTCTTGGCTTCATAATCTGGACTTTCTGTAAGCACCTAATGAGTCCCTCTGCTAACATAATGCAATTTTCAAGCTTACATGAAAGAACTGATCAGAATCTTACATTTATTCTTGAGCTTTAACTGATATTTAGCTTAATTAGAACATTCGTGTTGTTTTTTTTCCCCAAAATGTCAAAGCTGGTTGCTTCAAAGGATCATTTCAATCATCCCTGCAGGAAGAGAGAAAATTGCTCAGAAAGATTAAAGAGTGCAAGAGAGGGAGGTACAGACAGAGTGCAGAACAAAATATCTAATGAAAGCCTGATCCTACTCCCACTACTGTGAATCTGCAGAGAAAGCAGAGAGATCAAATATAATTTTTGCATCTAAGACACATTCATGACAATATACCAGAATAGTAAATGCAGCTTGTGACATTTGTGAGACAATTTTGCTGAAGTTCCTCTTCTTCAAGAGGAAGAAATCATTGCAGTTCTGTGCTCCAGGCATCAGATTGCTGATACGCATTCCAGCTCACAAGAGCAGCTTCAGAAAAGCCAATTTTAACTCTGCATTCTCAGTTCCTTTCTTCTCTCACCCAACAATTCACATTCAATGTGATAGGCCTTAAATCACAATACCTTCTTCCCCCCAACTACACACCTCAGATGTTAAACCTTGGTGATAGAAATGTGTTTGACATATTTCTACATTATTTTCACTCTCTGAAATCATTTCACTGCATATGCTACAGGTCATGCCAACAAAGAGAAATATATAGACATAGAAGAACTCAGAAGCATGAAGTTTAGCTATGTTATGGATGTCTAAAATATTAACCTCATTTCAGCCTAAGCCACAGTGACATTATCTATATGTTTTAACATCAAAAGCTGAGGAAACAGCGCTTCAGTCTGTAAATACAGAAGAACTGACTTCAGTGGAAATAATACCTTTACACAGCATTGCACCATGCCACGCAGATGTATCCAGAGGGCAAAAAGCCACATCAGCTCCTTCAGGCACTTAGCTTGAGCATTATTCAGAATACAAAAAAAGCTTATGCTGCCTACGTAGTCAATGAATAATGGAGGCTACTTCTCCTGGTAGGGAAAATGAACGATTAAAGGTGCTGAGGTTTAACGCCAGCAGCAGTTGATTTGATTAGCCATTCTCAAATATATTCAACTGAAGTTCTGTGAAGAAACAGGATCTTTCTAGATAATAAACAGAGAAAACAGACATCTCAGTTTTTGGAGGAAGAGCTTACCCAATTTTAAAGATGTTCTTAAAAAACTTATCTGCATTATATCACAAAGACAAGTAAAGCTAAGAACCATGGAGATTTCTAGCCCAAGTCTGATATTATCTATGTAGATAAACCATATAAAAGACATTCAACAGCAAAAATGAAAAGGTTCAAAGATCTTTCCCTTTCCTAGTCACAAGGTAAGCAGATTACCTGCTAGTACTCATACTTTAAAAGTTTTAAAATGTATAAGGATGGGATGGATGACTTGAGGATTGGAAAGTCTGCTTTCATTCCATCACATAAGATAAACACGTAAGAAGAATTGATAATGAGCTCTTAAGAAGCTCCATACAGAAAAGACTTGGATATTAGGTGGAAAATTAAACTACCAGCAGAGTACTACAAAATGCATTGATTTGAAGTTTGAAAAGTCAGAGCCAGATGAAAGTCACCTATCTTTTGAGGTATTACCTCAAACATATAACACCATTGAAATAGCGACCAATGGAGGAAATACTGCACTGACGTCACCTGCCATACCCCACTCCACAATGACCTAAACACTCCATCTCCAAACAAATGATAAAGATGTTACTTGTCTGGCCTACATTGATCCAAAAAGTTGATTGTATTAGGTGTCTGCAAATATGTGCATCTAGTCATGTATACAGAAGTGTTACATGAATGTCACAGATCTTGACTATTTGGCCACGGAATATATAGTCTAGACAAAGTAATTAACCCAGTAAATATCCTTGGCTCAAGTTCCCTGCTAACTCATGTGTTCTTCAGTTTGGACACCAGGTCCCCTGGATAGCCAGGGTCCTCCTACTCAGTTGCTTGTGAGCCTTGATTATTCTTTTGTTTTACCTGCATATTCCTGGTCTTTCAGCAAAATCACAGGAAAAGTGTCTCAATGCAGGGAATTTTTATTTTATTCAGTTTGTTGCCAATCAACATCAACTTCTGTTCAGTAATTTGCATAATTAATGTGCAAATACTTTACTAAAGAATCCTGCCACCTCTAAGCTCAACTTAAACCAAACACCTCTCTCCTGTTCCTTGTACCAGCTTCCCTAATTCTCACATCACGTCATACTCTGTCCCTCCCAGTTCCTCTGCTGAGGTGTTGGACAGCTCTGGAGGTTGGAGTTGCATGCTTAACACTTCCTTCCTGCCACACTCATCTCCTTTAATCATCTTCCTCTGCTCCAGCATGGGTCATCCATGGTCACTTCATGGGCACCCCTTTCCTCTGTCCTGGGGTCCTCTGTCTGCCTGGAGGTGTCCCTGCTACTATAAATTAATTTTAAACTCTGTTAAGATTGTGGTATTGTATTTTCTTTATAAACTCCACTGCTCACCCCCGGGGACCAGACTATAGGAATTAACATATCCAACTGCCTGAATTTACTACATATCCCAAATTCTTCCCCTTGCCCCTGCAAACCTGATTGTTGCGGTTTCCATCAACCCAAACCCAGTTTATACCCATTGAAATTCCACTCCTTGCCTCTGCAGGTGCATATAGGAAAAATCTGAACACATATCTTTTGCACACACCACCCCTTGCTCCTGACAGCATGATCATTGGGGTTCTCATGATACGAATACCTAGTACAAACTTCACATCTCATCTCTGCAAAGCATTCAACCAAGAACATCAATACTAGTTTAAGCTGTGCACTTTTTATGTTAAAACATAGTGAAAAGTTATTAGAAATAAATATTAATACCACTGTTGCTGTTCAATGAGTTTCTAAGTTCAGCATGGCCCCAAATGGTTGGTGAACACTTGACTTGAGCATAAGCCTTTCACCAGCTGGAGAGTAAAATGATTCATCAAGGGGCTCAGCTCTCGTGGAGCTTGCTGAGTCCTGCAACATTAACTGAGCTCTGATCCTTCCACAGTGCTTGCAGTCCCTTAATTCTCACCTCAAACTCTCCCACTTGATCATGCAGTACCCCTCTTCCTTCAGCAACCTATAGAAGTCCCCACATGTGAATTAAAAAAAAAATAAAAATCAAAATTGTCAAATATTTGCTTGTATTTACGATTCAAAGCAGAGGAGAGGTTTAACAGAGAAGCTATGGCATTCTATTTTATTTCTAATTATGCACTATTGATCTGGATGTGCTACAGACAGGCTTGCTTTATATATCCTAGGCTCTATCTCATTTAACATGCTTTCAGCAAGACATGTGCATACCTAGTTATCATTTGGTTTAACCCAAATGGGATGATACAGACAAAGCTTTATAGAAGGCTACACAGGCAAAGCAATTAGATTTAATTAGGCCCACAGCAGGGGAAACAAAATCTATGTATGCACCACAAACACACAAAAATAAAATAATAATGGTGAGGGGAAAAAATATCAGGGAAAAAAAACAAGTTCAAAAAAATGAATGGGAAAACCAGGGAGGGAAGGGGTTACCAGGGCAGGCTTTGAGTCTTTCCTAGCAGAACAGTACAGGGAGGACAGCCTCGGAGATATTCTGGGGGCAAATGAGAGCCTAACATTACCCAGAAGCAGTACCTTTAGCTCAACAGTGGATTTTGGACACAGGTTAAAGGCAGACTCGTGTCTGGGATTCATAACATGACTAATCTTTATTTCTTTTTTGCCTCAAAGCATTGCATTGAGCATACAGGATAGTTTTGCTAGATTTCCACCCCCTTTTGCCAGTCTGAGGATAGAATACATTACACAAACCAACTAAAATTACACAGGAGAAGTGGCTGTATATTACTTAAGCAGTAGCTGTGAGCTTCCTAGAAGTGAGGCCTTTTTTGATCTACTCTCTTGCTGCAAACCTTAAGCTATTTTTGTGGCCACAAGACCTGAAACCATCTATAGTCAGAGTGGAAAGTCAAATATTTAAGTGACCTAATCCTTATTTGCTCTGTAGTTACCTGAATTTGTTTCTGTTAAGAGAAGAGACAAGTAATCAGTGGGGGCAAATGTCCTCAAAGTTTTTATTAAACAATGTACAAAGCTGAAAACATAATTAAATAGAAAAGATTCCAAGAAAGGAATTGCTCCTAAAAACCATGGCTAATAGGGCAGAAACGCTTTGCTGTACTTCTCTTCTAGGCATGCACATATGGTAAATGAAAATTCCAAGTCTCTGCTACATTTTCCAGTTCTTTACATGTGCCAGATTTCTGCTTTCTTTGTTTAGAGGCTCTAAGGCAGCCTTTTCTGACATGCCTCTTACAAACACTTACAGATGTGATATATGATATATTTTAGGATTACCTACATTACTTCTTACAGGGCTCCTCCAAACTCTCACCACTCAATTCATTTTCATCTGAGCTGATTTTCTTTGGATTAACTAAAAGTTAGTTTTAAAAAATTAGTTTTAAAATTAAAAAATAAAAAATAAATTAGTTTTAAAAAAATGTATTTGGATTAACTAAAAACAAACCCAGAAAAGCAATGAATACAATCACAATTGGGATAGACTTGGACTACAATTGGACATAACAACTGGACAATTGGGATAGACTTGGACTTCAGATTGCTTTCTGGAAGCCACCATTACAATTATATGAATTACAGTAGTCACTTGTTATTGACTATTTCTCCTTTTCTCGGTCTCCTATTCAAGGATTTAGGAGCAGCTCCACAGTTACCTTTAAATCTATGAATTTTAATAATATTACTGGGACTTAGTGGTGTAGTTTATTATTACAAAACTTGTCCAACTGCAGGTACTTCATTCTTCCTCCTCCCTTGACTAGACTCATCCACTATTTTAATTACATCAGATACAGATATTTTCCAGCCATGGGTTGAACCCGATCACTTTGTTGAAAAAAACATGATTTATTATAGATGAGCAAGGTGATCTCCTGCCAGCAACCACCATATCAGATCAACAGAGACCACCATATCAAAGGTGAAGAGGCTGATGGGGACCAGACTGCTTTTCTCCTCACTACATCAAAGTCAGTCTGGGTATGATCATGTCCCTGGATATCCAAGGAAGGAATGGAAATTGTTGTGTGACCCAAGTACCACTTCTCTTTCATTCCTGCAAGAGAATAGTATTTTTAACTGGAATTTACATTCAATGTAAGCAGCCAATAAAAAGAACTGTAAGCTGCAGAAGATATTTGGTGAGTAGTTATGAATCAGAGCCACTGCTCTAAACTGAAATCATCGTCAAACATGTGGAAAACAGTAGAAAAAACAAACCCAAGAAGGATTATTTTGGAATGCAATGCATTAACTATGGCTGTCAATCTGTTTTCAATTATAAACTCCTTAGGACATCTAGTATGTCTTTTCCTATTTACAACAGGGTAGTGATCATGCTATTAGCTTTCAAAAATAGCAAAATGATGAGCATGAAATTAGAGCTAGACTGGAATAATTATAATCACAAAGAAATAAAATAATTGCAGGTAAATTGTAAGGGCACATATTTGTCATGTAAAATGACAACATTTAAAAAGGGGGTAGCCATAACACTATATGAAGTTGTAATGATGCAAAAGCAAAAATATTATTGTACAATAAAATAGGAATTTAACTATGAGGAACAGTAACACTCTTGCAGTATGCCAAACAAAGTTATAGAAACTGGGGCCTTGGATTTAGCAGGGGCCATAGTGAATAGGTATACCATTATGCATATACTGCCAATATACATATTATGAAGTTTTGTTAAACTGCAGCCTGTATTCAGTAGGCTGACAGTCTGATCCACAGTGCACCAGCAAACACCAATGAAGACCATGACTTTCATAAATAACCATGAAATACCCTTTTCCAGGTCACGAATCATGGTTATAACCAATTCATATTGATAATTAATTTTTTCATTCATTAAATAATTGGAAATAGACTTGTCTAGTGGATTTCACAAGAGATGCATTCAAAATGAATTGCTACATCTATTTTGTGTGATTAACATGTAATATATGCAGTTCATTTTTTATTAAAAGAACACATTTCAAGAAATGCTTTTTCCTCTTCAGACTAACAGTTCCTTATTACCATATGAGGACAGTCTGGAAATTTCTATATAAGCACAGAGACACCTAAACAGACACATCCACCTGACAAACACCATTTAATTAACTAGTCTGACTTGTATTAATTCACTTTTACTAGAGCATTGATTTATTTGCTCTGAAAGATTCTCAGCTTCACAAAATTAGAGTGCTGAACAAGGCAAAGGCTGAAATTCAGATGTTTTTTGTTTTTTGAACAGGTGGACTGCCTGCATCCCACAGAATGACAATACTAAAACACAAGGAAAGTATTCTTGGGGGATCGTAAGATTTGAATAGCAATTCAGTAGAGCTGTGATTGAATCAACTACATCAGATTATCACTGGCAGATCTTTTCCATGTCTGTACCCATACAGAGGAGTTTTGTGACTACCAGCGCTGCCAGAACCTCCCTGGCAATGTGACAGTCTACAGAATACATACAAATTCATCTGAGGGCAATTATAATACATTGCATTTTGACAAGCGATAGTTACCTCACAGAACCCAGATTCTAATTTTTACCTCAAGCATTTTCCAGTTCCTGGGTGCTCTGTGAAGATGATTAGGCTGTAGATAAGATTTTTAGAATGGTCTGGTGGGACACAGCTCTCTGTTGAAGCTATGAGAGTTGCTTCTTACTGCATAAAGGAACAGTGGGCCAAAATGCATTTAATCCACCTGTTCACAAAAAGCTGAAAGAAAGAGCTTAAAGTTTGGGGACAGGCCTCACTAAGCCCCCTAGAACAGAAGCCAAGTGAAATGCAATGCTGATCATGAATAAGCAACTAGCAATAGGCATGATTCAACTTAGTGGAGAAAATGAGGAAGGAAATTCAGGAGGTAGAAAGAAAGATTTCACCTGTAGCTCTGTAAGGTCCCAAACAGAATCCCACAACAAAGCAGAAGTCTCATCAAATACAGTGGTTTCACCTCAACCTTTTGCTCATTTTGGCACAGCACTGAGGTCACCTCCTTTAACACTCCCTTTATTCATGTATTTACCACAAATAACCAAGAATCCCCAGCACTTGGCTGGATGGAGATTTCTGCCTTCCTGAGGATGTCTCTGACAGTCATTGGCACTTCCTTCCAAAAATGTCTAGAACAAGCATTTGGCTAAACATCAAATTTGATGTCTGTCACCATTAAGATAGTGCAGTGGCTGCTGTTGTAACCGCTTTCCTCAACTCCCATGGTTTTGCATAATGTCTACAGCTGACCTCTACCAGACACATGATCCTGTTACTTGCAAAACACAGATGGATTCACTTCATCTTATAAAGCATAAACAGTTACTTGGAAGGTAAAAATGAACAGCAGTGGCAGGAGAAAACATCTACATTTGTATGACTTTGTATAGAAACATAATTTGTAGCAATAACGTGTTCTGACAGAACATATGGAGAATGAATATATCTTTGCATTGCAGCAACATTAATAAGTGTTGTTATCCTATAATTACATAGAGAAATACTAAACCAGTATGAATTCTCCTGAGTCACCCATGTAACAGTTAGTCAACAATACTCAGCAGAGCTGGCTGGAACATGGAAATAGGTGTGGGAAGGGAGTAGGATCAAACTGCAGCAGTGAAAACACCTGACAGATCCATGACTCAGGTTTTCATCCCTTCTCCTCTTTTTTAAGACAATAGTAAATTCAGGATGCTCTGAAGTCTCATCCAGCCACAAGGTAACATCCTCTCTTCCTGTTCCCGCCCCCCCCCCCCCCCCAAAAAAAAAAAAAAGAAAAACAAGCAGGCTGGTGCACAACACCAACTTTAAGTACATCTCTAAGTACCAGAGTGCTCTCTTCTGGAGAGAGAGCTGCTGGGAGCCATTTCCTTTCCCAACCCCAACCACAGACACCACTCTGCAGTTTGGGAATGTCAAACATCACAGCATCAAGACGTGATCCAATACGCCTCTCATTTGGTGGTGTGAGCCGTTTCTCCTCGACAAATTGCTCCTCATTCTGTTAGCCCATCTCTTCCAGGAAGATCATCAACCACTCCTTGATCTACTACCCACTGCTTGTCCTTCCTTGCCCATCTACCTGCTTGAACAAGGCACTACTGCTCTGATGACAATTCCTACTATTACTGCTCTCAGCAAGAGCAAGTGCAGCATCAACGATTAACATAGCCCCTCTTGCAAGCATCAGACTCAAAAATAGCTTCCCCCACTTCACAGCTTACAAAAGCCTCCAGCAGCATCTCCTTTCCTTCTTCTTTTTGAGGCTGTGACATTTGCACTGTAGTTTAAGCCCACCCCAGAGCACACAAAAAAGGTAGCAGTTACAAATCTAAAGACAATGGCCAGGTCCAACCAAGAACCCTGAGGCAGGTGTAAGATCAAGCCAGGAAGTCAGCCCACAGGCCAGGGTTAGGATCAGTGATCACCAGGCAGGTCTCAGGTCAAGCCAAGGAATCAACCTGTGTGTTGTTGAAGTTCAGATCAAGGGTAACAGTAGTCCAGCATTTCTCCAGCAAAGTTCTGTCAAGGATGATTTCCACACAACCACCCCCCCCCCCCCCCTCCAAAAAAAAGAAGAGGGGTCAGAGAAGAAAATCCTTTCATGCCTGAGCTTAAATAGAGCCTGTGTGGGTGCAGACCCCAGGTGAGGCTGGTCAGGGTCATTAAGGCCTATTTACTGGTGCCCTCAGGGCCCTGACAGAGATCCTCTCAAGTGCAGTAAAACTATAAAAGCTTTTCAGACCTTCCCATCAATTCTCTTGTTGTTTTTTTTTTTTTTTTCTTTCTCTCACTAACCGGAGCCCTGCTCAGTTTTGAGCACAAAGACAGCCTATCATTTGTCTTTTAGGCTTCTACTGAGGGGTATTGATGCTGTCCAAACATCCATAGATGTATGCACAGCTATGTTTGTGTTTTAGAAATGATTGATGCTGCTTAGCAATGCAGTGGTAATTATTATAGGGAGAAGGGGGTCTTGCGAACATTCCCTATGTGTTGACATGAAGTTCCAAAATCTCTCTATCTAAGATACCTTTTTCTCTGAAAAGCTGCAAACTGGTTGCTATTGGGCTTGGTGTATAGGATCACCTGGACAACGCTGACGATGGCCACATTCCAATTCTAGCACAATTCTGCTTTGAGAGGACCAGCAGTCCCTTCTCCTCATGGGCTGGTACTGTTTCAGATTCAGGAGGACCCTCTTCATCTGCTGTACTCCAGGCTGGCCATGGGTTCAGTATTTCCCTTTTCCCGTGAATGATTTTTTTACTCAAAAGTGTTCATTTTGACCAGAAACCTCTCACCACAAAACTGCTAGTACTGGAAAACAGGACTGTAGATGAAGGAGCACACAGTTTTGCAGCATGGTTTTACACCCCCCTCAGCTGAATGTGACACCAACCCCAAATCTACCCGTCCTGACCACTGTTACAGGTGAGTAAGAGCTTAATGCTACTGCTGGGGTTACCTGGGGGCTTGTTTTTCCCCAGGCTCATCTACTTCTCCTGAGACCCATGCCCTGTGGCTGTATGGAAGAGATGTGCTGTAGCCTCCTCCTCACTCTGATACCTCCTGTTGTGCTTCTACAGAAGACAGACTGAAATTATGCCTGCATGGCATTGGTGCTGTTAGTAGGAATTAATGCCATTAATTGATTACAATTGACGTGTAGATTATTGGCTAAAGACATTTTAAGAAAAGAGTGTCTTTTCCATTTTTCCTCTCAAATTTCTGCCTTTTCTGTTGTGGGAGAACATAAAGTGTGAAGTTCTATGTTATCCTCTCCTTCCTTTTAAAACACTTCAACTGCAGCATTTAAATGTTTCTCCCCTTATTTCTTTTCTTTGCTCCAGCAGCATGGAATGGATATATGGGGAGAGAAAAAGTTTATAAAAGATGAAATATTAGAAGGAAGACAAAAGAACATTTTGTATGAAAATGTTTGCAAACCATGTCAGATATGTTAAATGACTTCCTTTCAAAACCTGTAGACTGAAAATGACTTAAAATTAGCTAGTGTTTTTTCATTTTGAATTTTTCTACCAATTCTGTTATCAATGTTTCCAGAGACACATTTGTGTAATAACCAATTTTCAGATGACAAAAACTTGAAAAAGGCAGCTTAGCCTGAATCAGAACACTTCCAGGAACACAACCAAGCAAGGTAGATAATGTTTTCTTTGTGCTCAGGTTCTTATGTACCCAGCTGTCACTTTTAATAAACATGTTTCAGATCAAGTCTCAGAGGGTATGAGATGTAGGAGTAATAAAAGAAATCACCACTTGTGTACCTTTGAATATAACCAATAAACATGAAATATTACATTGCAAACAAGCAGAAGGGGGATAAAATCAAGCCAGTTAATTTTTAAATGGAATCGTATTAGGGTACATGAAAGCAGTATAAATTCCATTTTTGTAAATGCAGAGCTAAACAACGAATCCCAAATATATATTTCTTTTCCTTGCATCAAGGTATGCTCAAAGAGTCTCTGTCATATGAAGCTTGTTTAAATGGGCCATAGCCACAAGCAGCAGAAATAGAATTGTTTCCTTGTAATTAATGGAGCTATATCAGATTTTACCATTGAATACATGACCTCATTTTTTTTATGATCTGGCAACAGGAAATCACATTTAAAATGTGAATAAGTCCAAACAAACAAAAATATGCCCATGTCCCTTGTTCTCATGTATTAAAATGGGCTTATAAAATTGGATTTCATTTTTTAAACCACAGTGTGTCCTTCTGGTTTTGATACTGGAGGCATTAAGACATTATGGCCCGAATCCCCATTGTCTCTCCAGGGATTCTGGCAGCAGTGGAGTTGACAGGATGCAGCATCAGTAGAAGTGGAGACTGAACTTCAGCTTGTCTTCCAGCTGCCAACAGAGAGCGGAGGGCATAAGGGATCTAGTGTCTCTCTGTCTTTTCTGCTCCATGTCTAGATACTACAGAATGTGCTCTCACACTAGTTTTCTTTGAAGCCTTGCAGGCTTGTGTTGCAGACTCCAAAAATATTGCCACAGTTCTCAAGTAAGAAAGGAAATCTAGAACCTGTGTCCAATGCAAAAATAATCAGAAAATGATACAAAAATTGAAGAAAACTGAACAGCTGTTGAGGAGGCCCAAAAACAGAGGAGAAAAAGTGTTTATTACTGTGCTGCTAAACTCTGATGCATATGCATTTGCAATGGCAGCAGGCAGAGGCCCTCATAACTGAATAAACTAAAGTTTTCTGTCTGCAGGCAATATTACGTTATTATACTCCTGCCTGAATAAGAGCTACATTGCAGTTCAGGAGATCCAGGCTTTCTAAAGAGATATGAAATAAACTTACTGTGGCTATTGTTCCCTGAAGGGTTCCTCAGGACATTTATTAGGATGCGAACCAAACCATTGTGGTCACAATCACCTTGCACTGAATGTCTTCCTCAATCTAAACTTTATTGTTAAACATATACCTGATTACATTCATTGAAGTCACACTACTACAAAATGTATCATAGAATCATTAAGGCTGGAAAAGACCTTCAAGATCATCTGGTCCAACCATCCCCCTAATACCAAGCTAAAGGGAGTAGCAGAACTAGTAAGTAAACTTTTAGCAACTTTGTACTAAAAGGAATTCCCACTTTTTGTCTCACTGGAGTTCTAATTCAAAGTTTTGTTGAATTCCAATTGCTTTTTTTAAACCAAAATTTCAGAGAAGTTTAACAGTCATTCAAATGTTGAGTTTATTGTTTGTGTAGAAGAAGAAAGCCAGAAATACCAGACAAATGCCTACTAGTGATGAAAGCAACTCAAATGCAAAGCAGTCAAAGATACTCGGCTGTGACAAAATCCGATGCATATCATTAAACATCTCTGGATTAGATCTGTTTTTCCCAGCTGATGGCATGCAGTCAAGGACTCCCCTATTCTTTTCCCTGTAGCAGCTCTGTACTGATTCAGTAGATTTGATTTGTGTGATGTGGCATTTGCCAAGTTTGGCTCCAACATCTTAGCTACAGCTCCAGGCCCCAAAGGATTCTGAGCTCTCCCACTGAAGATCCAGGTGCATTTATCTTCACCCTCCAGGTGTGATTCTGGTGGATACAATCAGTACAGTCAAGTTTGACCTCTAATTTTGTTCCCTGGTTCTGACTTTGTCGTACTGCCCTAACATATTTCTTCTATCCAGCACTTTGAGGAGCTACAATCTCACTAACCTTAGCTGCTGAGAGCTAGGTATAATCCTTATTGTACTGGGCTTCTCAGATGGTTCTCCTTCTGGGGACAGCTAGTGGATGGGATGAGTCAGCCTGTCCCTTCAGGACAAGTAAAATATTATTGAAAGTAGGAAAAGTACATACTTGAAAAAGACATAATGGTTCAATTGTGAGGTACGCTGGTGGGTTCTTTCCCAGATTTTTGTATTGTCTGTATTTGATCAAAACAGTCACAGCTATCCTTTAAGTGAAAACAGACCATCAAAGTAAGAAAGAAATTCTTTGGTCCAGACTGAACTGCTTTGGCAAGCTGGGGAAAAGCAGATGAACGCGAAAGCCAGTGGAGGTAGGGTTTTACTCCTGGGAACACTACACATACTTGAAAAAGCAAGACATAAAGAACAAGTCCTAGAGCTCACAGTGTTTACCAAAAAAAACTCAGCAAACCCGTCACTGAATGTACCACTTTGCTAAAACACCTAATAGAGTTGTACTGGGAATAAAGATGATTTCCATGGAGAGATGGGTAATCTTTTCATAAGTTCAGAAATGTTTTTGGTCCAGAAGTGGAAACATTAAAAGAAAGACTTAGGAAGCAAGAGTCATAATAGACTACAAAAGACACACAGGAATGTTAAATTCTTTCTGGAATCACCATAGGTCCTAAACAATTACATGAGTATTATTTTGAATGTGGCAATGTTATTAATTTATTCTCACTCAATACCAAACGGAAAGGAACAGAAAGCTGAACATAAAATGTATGGAACAGTTTGGCTCTTGCCATGGCTTCTTTTGTCATCTTATATGATGGATGATAGGGTTCAGGAATAAGTGAGATCCCAGATAATCATCAGATGGGGTTCTCTTTCCAATCCTGTGAAGACTATTGACTCAGTCTGACGTAGGTCAAGCCTTGTAATCAATCTGCGACTCTGCCTGCATTCTCCTTTTCTGGATGCAGTTTTGGTAAAAACAGACTTATGTTAGCTGTATCTGGCTTGGGATAACTCACCTGCACAAGCTATTACAATGAAAACATGATAAAACCAAGTGTTAGTATTGATATAAATATGAGCTATTGTCATTACAATTTTACAGAGGTCCATTCTGCCACAGCCTAGACCCATTTTTGACCTCATAATGTGTAAAGTACAAGTTCATATTGCAAGTAGGGGAAAGGCTTACAGCTTTCTGGCATGAGGTCTTAGACATTTTGAAATCCCTTCCAGTGCTAGAAATAAACAGGCAGCTGCTGGGCATGAGAACTAATGCTACAGAAGAAAAAATAAGGGACTGTAGAGTAGTACCAGAGAGTTACCAGACAGTGTGCTTGCTGCAGAGGAAAAGAAATGTGCATGACATTCACAGGTTGTCATAGCCGTGTGAATGAAAGCCTGTCTGAGAGTTAATAAAAGGAATTGCTCACCATCAGACACCAGCAAAGAAAGCAAAAATGAAACAAACCCGGAACATTTTCTCCAGGAATAGAAGTGTAACCTTCCATATCCTGTGGACCACCACCAGACTTTGAACAAAAATTAACTTAAATTGATCCATTTTCTGCAAGAATCTGGTGTTGCTGAAATAAGCCAAGGGCTTATGCTGTTTTCCTAACTCCATGAACAGGATTTTTTTTGTTATCTCTAAGGTATGCCAGTGTCCTATCCACTTTTTATTTTTCATCTCTAAGGCGATGTAAGGTCTCACATAAGATCTCACATATGTTACTACCCCAAAGTGAAAGCCATCATGAACACATGTGATTGTGGTTCTCGAGGCTCTCCTCGGAGATCTACTGGGCATCCACTATTAGATAACAGTGCTCTGCCCATTTAAGCCCCTGCCCTTGGCTTTGGATCACCTGCCCTTGGCCCAACATGCCTGTGAGAACTCCAGAACTGCCAAGGTCTGGCGTTTGAAATACTCCCAGACATGACCCCAACAAGACCACCTGTCCTCATATTACCACCATATAACACCTGTCCTCACCTTAGCACAAAACTGGATTACTTCCAAGTCCCTTTTGGGCTATGCGGTGAGGCACTGGCACAGGTTGCCCAGAAACTGTGGATGTCCCATCCCTGGAAGTGTTCAAGGCCAGGCTGGATGGGGCTTTGGGCAACCTGGTCTAGTGGGAGGTGTCCCTGCCCATGGCAGGGCAGTTGGGTTGTAAAGTCTTTAAAGTCCCTTCCAACCCAAAACATTCTATGATTCTATGTCCTCCCACAACAACAAAGAACAGAAGACTTTGCCCTATAGCAGAGCGTGGGCAGACAGCAATGCAAAAGCACAGGGTAAACACCTCAGTGGAACTGTCTGGTTTGCTGCAGTCACATGCAGAATCGGTGCAAATGTTTGGAGGAAGGGGAGAGAGTATGACAGCATAATTACTTTCTCAAGGTTAGGTATAAAGTAGACCAAGTGGTAAACATTGAATATTTAGCCTGATGCAGATATTGATGGCTCCCTCGAATATAGTACAGCACTCTGCTTTATACAGATCAGTCTGGGCAAAGACCCGGCAGCTCCAGTTTCTCTTTCTCAGTCCCACTGAGGTGGTATGAGAGGGTCATGTCTTGGACGATGCCTTGGGACACATGGTCTTGGTGAAAATCAGTGGTGTGTCCTAGCTCATGGACACCAAGGCAACAAATGCTGAGGGAATGTTTCTTCCTTCCCCTGACGTCCAATTCCAGTGCGAAGCACTGTATTACTCCTGGCCATTTCATTTTCAGACCAGGTGACATATAATTAAGAGACTCAACCTCAACACAAATTGGCCTAGTGTCATTCTTTTCAGGGTTGTTTTATTTGCTGAACATTGGAAGTAAATTTATTTTTGTGCTATTCAGACTAGAAACAAATATTAAAAAGATGTAAAAAAAGATATATAAGCTCTAATGGGAAAAAATTTACCACTATCACTTGAGACAAAGCCAAAATACTCTTTTTGAAGAGGCTGCTCCTATCTGTCTACAGAGAGCCTCATCCAGTCAGTCCTCCTAGTCAGGTGGCCTGCAGCAGACCCCCACCACAATGTCACCTGTCCCTGCTGTCCCTGTAATCCTGACCCACAAGCTCTCTGTTAGCTACTAACCCATCCCCAGGCAGAGCTCCACGCACTCCAGCTGCTCACTGACATATGGAGAGGCGATGACCCCTTCTCACCTCCCCTGTCTTTCCTTCCTAAAGAGCCAGTATCCTCCCATTCCAACAGTGCAGTCACGGAAGCCATCCCACCACGTCTCCGTGATGCCAACAAGATCATGGTCCTTTTGTTTATTCCCTGTGTTATGTGCATTTGCATAGACATCAAAGTTAATGGCACGTAATTTTTGTTCATGCATAGCAGGTAGAAGGAAAAAGTTCATTTTGGTTCTGTCCACCTACACCTGCTACAATTCAGAAAAACGGCAGAGTAGCACTTACTTAGATAAAATTTGCAAATTGCACTAGATTAGGAAGAACTGGGAAAATACCAAAGTTAAGGAGATAACAGGAGAAGAATCCTAGGGGCTTTTAAGGGACAGGATGGATTGCCAATAGTGCGTGAGATTGGTGATGGTGAGATGATGAGATTGGTGGGTGAGAGTGGGTGATGGTTGGACCAGATGATCTTGAAGATCTTTTCCAACCTTAATGATTCTATGATTCTATGATTGTTTTCTACAAGCATTCAAAGCATGTAACCATCAAGAGTAAAACCCTGAAGTCAACAGAAACTTTTCTGCTAATAAAAGTGAAGCCACAGTTTAATCCCAAACATGAAGACTGATTTCCCATTAGGCAAAAAGGACTAACAAGGTAAGGAAAAGAGAATTCACCTACAGGTGCTGAGACTGTGTCAGGTAAAACTTCCTGTGAGCATTATGTATGAGACAGCATCATGCTCTGTCAAAGGGAATACTCAACTCTATTAAAATGGACTGGACTACACACTGGAAAATATACTGTATTAATAATTTTTTCCATAGCAACTGATTGGATTAGGAGATTGAATTAGTCTTTCAGATTTTTAAAGTTTTTGACTGACATAGATAAAACATTTCTAGAATTTGCCTCTAAGTTTATATATAGGCTCCAAAATAAGGGTTATAATTTTCATAAATTAATTCAATTGGTGTACAGAGTACTTGGTCCACTGAAGAGCAAGCACTAACTTAGGTTTGTATGTTGAATCACTATAGAATTTTATTTTGGCCTTCAAATATTAGATTCTGATTTGCCCAGATTTGAAAAAAAAACATGTTGCTGCTAAATCAAGTAGGATTTGGTGTTTCAATTCATTATTCCCAGCCTCAATCAGCTGAAATGGCCATTGCTGTGTACAGAAGAATGGTGCATGCTAAAAGCTGAGGAGACAGGGATCAGATGGAAAAGCTAGTGACAGATTAGTAGTGTTGGAATAAAATGTTTCAGAACAGTTTTATGGAGAAGGATGCAAGAGGAAAATTGTCTGATCTGGGATGGAAACTAGTTGCCAGAATTTAGATGAAAACAAGACAAATAGGAAAAAAAGAAAAAGAAAAGAAAAGGGTGGGGGGGGCGGGGAAAGATTAGAAAAAAGTCCAAAAAAAGATTTGGGTGACATGGCTGTCTCCATTCCACAGGGGACGCTCTATGTGCCATCTCTTATTTCCTGCCTGAGAGTTATTCCCAGACATTCTTCTGCACATTTTTAAGGTCCATGATACAGGTCTTGGGGATGTTAGCCATATGGAGAGTTTTAGCATGTGGCTTATAGAATCAAGGACACTGATTGCTCCACTGAACATACTGCTCCGTCCTTCCATCCCTCTTCCTGCTTCCCCCCTCCACAAGACACCTGAGAAGAAAAGAAAAAAAAAGTAAAAAAAAAGTAAAGTACAGTCACACAAACAGTCTGATTGTTCTTTGGGAAGTAATGTTTTCTCAAGCTAGACAGCTGTATCTCATTACAGTTTTCCACATTTCCAGTACTTGTGGCCAAATTAATCAAATTAGGAGAAACAAAGAATGCCATCCTGAAAATGGTCATTATGGTTCTCTGCCTCCTGAGGTCTACAAAATCTCTTTTTTGATGAATCTGACTAGAATATTTTCTGTACTTCTAGCTTGATGTGGGACTGCATGTTGTAAAAAAGGAATATATTTTTAATATTGAAAAAAACCTCCCTGTTCAGAAAAAATATAAAAATTTTAAAAATCCAAGTCTTGTTGAGGGGTGTTTTTCCACAGACAGTACTGGGCATTTGAGCAGCTCTTTGACTCTTCTACTGAGTTCCACATTAATTCTGAATGAAATACATGGAAATAGAACTGCATTTCCCTACAGGCTTACTGTGAATTGATTAACTTTTGCTGCTTGGATCCAGGATCAGAGAATTAAGAGAAGGCACTGAAGCAATGCAAAGGCCTCATAATTGCAAACCCCCAAATCTAGTTATGTCTAATATTACAGGTGAGCTGGCAAAATATTTTCTCCCGAATAGGTTATATATTCATAAATAAGAGCCTGAAATGGTTCCTTTTTAAAATCAGTTACAAACTGATTACCAATACTTTCTAAATATTAAACACTTAGAATTTGTCTTAGAATTTGCAAACTTTCACAATGTCTTGAATTTGGATCACACACATGAAGTAGTTCCTTTAGTTGAGTGTACCTGAAAACTTGAAGTGTTTTGAAAATTCTCCATGTTATCTCAACTCTTGTTTCACTGAAATCCCTAACTATAATGATTAATTCACCTCAACAGGACAAGATGGTTCACAACTGAAAATTCCTTTTTCTTCCTACATTGCTTAGAAACAGAAAATGCAAGCTCACTTCTGGAGATAAGTGGGTTTGAAAACAACAGGCTGGAAGGTTTTGAGTAGTGTAACCCAGCAAATTGGAGCTTGCATGCAGAATGGTTTTCTTGATGGAGCAATATCTAAGTATAGCTGACTGTGACTTCTGTGAAATTTTCTTCCCACTACATAGGGAGAAGAATGCTTTCTATTCTACTGTTTACAGAAAGGTATTCATGGTAATGTAATTGAAAGTCAAATCCAAACAACTAAACTACAGAAAAAAAATGAAGCAAATCACAGGAACCCACAGTTCATGAGATCTGAAAAGGCACCCGGCTTTTGTAAACAAACGAGATTTATTACTCTTCCTTGGCACCAAACAATCCATCAAAGTTAATATCGCAAAATGCTCTGTAATTGTAACCTCCTGTTTTCACTTCCCCCAAAATGTCTGCAAAGGATCAATTTCACATCAAAGGTTTTTAAAGTTTAAGGAATATTTTTATCACTTACATCTAAACTTGTAGTCTGGTAAATTATACCTTTAAACAAAGCTAATTTCCAATGCTAAATAATAGTGATTGCCAAACCATGCTAAGACAGCAACTAGTGACTGAGCGAATGAACCCTCGGATGTGTTAAACATTAAAAATAAATGTCTTCTGCAGCTGGCCTTAACATTAGAAAAAAGGCAGAAGGACTTTCACACCCCATACCCCTTAGCGAAATCGCAGAGTTGAACACTGCTTAGAGAGAAAAACTGTAACTACATGAAGCATATGAACAGAGTTATTCAAAAATAGTTGTAAATGACAGAGATGGCAAAGATGTTTGTTTCCTCAGTCAAGTCTGCTGGAAACATGGATGAAACAAAGAAACAGCACACAAGCAAGCAGGATGCTGAAAGCCCAAATGCAGTCACATCAAGCTACAGATTACCCCAGCACCATGCAAAAGAAGAAAACAAAATCTATCCAGGTGAAACCAACCTAAAATGATGAGATTGCATGCTCCCAGTATTCCAACAGTGGTTTAAATTCTTAGCAGACTAACTGGAAAAAAGGCCTAGATTTCACACAGTGCTTACAACACAGAAGTCAGTGATGACAACTAAAATAATTCCTTAACTTTGTGATACTAAACTTGGCACAAATGAGTCACAGAGTGAATGTACAAGTGAAACCAAAACATAAACCCACAACAGACAATGACCTGTCACATCTTTGCAAGAGTTGCTAGAAGATTATCATGATGTTTTTGCCTGAAGAAGATAGTTTCCAAATAGTTTCAACTGGGATAAAATGATTCAGATGGTAAAACAGATGCTGCTGAAAATAACAATTGCATGCAAAACAGTAATGGGAGTAATAAAGCCAATGCAAAAATTAGAAATCTTTCCTAAAGTCCTATGGCCCATGTTAAGAGCATGTGAGATACTGAAGAGTCAGGCAGGTTCATCTCTGCAAAGATCAAGCAACTCTGTTCCCCAAAAAGAGCTCTCTCCCAGAAGATCATGGTCAGAGGAGTACTATGTAACTTGGCCTAACCCAGAATATTGTCAGGACTTCGTGCCAAAGAGTTACTGGAGCAAAAATACAGTTATTATCATCAGAATTGGACACTGCTCAGTAGATACAGATGGCTGAGAGTGTTGTTTAGAGAGTGAATTGACAGCAGACTATCAGACTTGCCAGGAAAATATGTTAATAGGTCTCACAGGGATCAGCATCATGGTTTATCACATTCTTATGTAAAAACAGGGAAAAGAAGAAACAGAAGCTACAGAAGATCAAAATCATAGTACTATTTCTCCCACAGAAAAGCCTGGAGAACTAATTAAAAGCTAAAGAAATAGGAGGTAAAATTGCAATCAAATGTGCAACAAAGGAATTCTGATTTGCTTTTACAGGTAACATTTTAGCCCCCTCCCCCGAAAATTTAAAAACTGCAGCACAGAGGGCTGAACATAGTGATATTAAATTAGTTTAGAGACCATTAGAGTTTGTAAATTATCTGACATTTCTCCAGTCTTTTAGATGTGTGTCATGACTGAAGCAGCCCCTAGATGAAGGTGCTCAGATATAATTAGTTTAAATAAATGCAATCACCTGCTAATAGCTATGAACTGGTGGCAAGACCGTTTCATCAGAAACCAAAGGAGACTGCAGTGAGGTGGGACATCTCTCACACAGAAGGACAGATTACACAAAATCACTGCTGTCAGAAGAGACAGTCAAA
Organism: Anser anser; assembly: GCF_964211835.1. NCBI lineage: Eukaryota > Metazoa > Chordata > Aves > Anseriformes > Anatidae > Anser > Anser anser. The sequence goes on from NC_139720.1 coordinate 74,332,521, forward strand.
AATTGCAAAGGGCTTGTTATAAAAAAGTTGTATACCTAAGACCTAACTAGTATGTCCAAAGATACAATTTGAGGAAAGGCAAAGCTATTGTAAATCACCACAGGGATTTTATAAAAGCCATCTCCCACCTCTCCTGCCATCTCCCACCACTCCTGCCTTTGATACTTACTCCTGAACTGTCAGTGTTCCACTTATGAGCATTGCCACATTCTTACCAGCACCTACATGCACCACACAAATAAGGCATTTGCACAGGCATAAGGTAAATTTACAATACCATTAAATAGACCAGTTAAATGACATTTTCTAAAGGAGGGATCAGAATGAATCATTTAAAATGATCATTTTTCATGCTTTTGTGTCCAGGATGGCATCACACTAGGACAAAATGCCTAACTGTCTTTCCAAGTGTACTTGAACCGTTTGAGACAAATTGAGAAAACAAGACAAAAATCTGTGAAAGACAGACCACTGATAACTCTTGACACACTAGAACATATCTAGAACTGAAGACTATCTCGATCAGCAAATTGTGATTCAAGGTCCCAGCAACAGAACCAAGCAGGGAAGTGCAGGCCACCTGTGTCTCCAGCTAACCTTTACACAAAGCAGAGGTGGTGTTTTCCACTGAAAACTCTCCATGCGATTTCATTACTGTACATTGCTGTTCAGATGGCTGCGAACCAGGAGATGGAGCCTCTATGACTACTACTACAGTGCTCACTTGTGGACAAAGCAATGACACATCCTAGCAGATGTAATGGCTAAGCAGTATAGATTTGCAAGATGAACAGACAGTTTTTTTGTAGTGTTTACTTGGAAGTAGGAGCTTAAGTCATATCCTTTCATCCTTAAGCCATTGTCATTCAAAAGGCTACAACAATAGTTTTAAAAGATAGTTTTAATGATCTTATTTTAGAAAGCTGGTGGCTAGTGTATCACAGAAGAGCAGCAAAAGACCGTGCTCCATACAGTATGCTAATGGATGCATGAATCTCTCCAAAATATGTAATCTTCAGTTACATACACATGCAGAAATGCAAGTATTGTAATGCCTGAAATACACCCTCAGTTTACTCCAATCACTTACTGTAATCCTTGAAATACATGCTCATAGCTGCATCTGATCACTGGAAAGCAATGAAGAGAAAATGAAGAATGAAGAAAGAAGAATCAGATATTCTGAAGAACTGCAAAGCTGTGAACACCTATGATGGCTGTGGCATAGAAGACTACCCATACCTGTCACTACAGATCACACAAGTATGTAGTTTCCATTTCAGCCTTCCATCACACCATGAAGAATTGTCCAGAGACAAAGTCAAGGCAAAATTCTTTCTGACTTGTAACATGGCGCAGAGCACTGGGCTGGGCTACTGGACATGTCCATCATCTTCCCAGCTCTTCTACTGATGTTCTAGACCCTGGCAAGTTCCCCATTTCTAGCACAGGGAGTTATACCAGTCTCAAACATAAAATGCTCAGAAATCTGCTGATGAAGACTCTAAGGGTTACGTGTTACAATTCTGAGTTAAGACAGTACAAAAATAAATAAATAAATAAAATGCTCTGCTTGCATTACTTTGAATATCCACAAAAATGAAAGATGTAAAGTCTGTATAAACTTATTTTTAAGAAGTATGTCAATTGATGGTTTTGATAATTTTAAACAAACACCCAGAACTCTTTTTTCCAGAGCCCAGCTAAGCCTTGCCTTTACTGTAAACGCTGTGTACACCTTTTTTTTTTTTTTTTTTTCCAGCTTGTGGCTACAGCTGGAACAGTTCCCCCAAGACAAAAGAGGAGGTCAGAAACTGCAATGCTTTATGTTTCAGCAGTGACACTACCATGGCTCCATTGTTCACATGCTGTATTTCTTCCTCTTCTTTTTTGTTATTCCTCTGGCATGAAGACATCACTTAATCTTTGCCGAATGCTCAACACCAGTCACAACTCAGGAGCTGGTCTTCTCTTCGACGCTGCATTAGTGCTGTGGAGGCAGGTATTTCTTAGAAAATGTCACAAAAGGTGCACACATCTGTCTTTCTCAGTAACAGCCTGTAGCATGGATAGGTTTTCCTTCCTGCAGAAACTTCAACTGCATGTTTCTGTTTTCTCCTTAGAAGTACCGCCTTGTGCCCCTTCTCTGTCTCCATGACTTCACCCCAGTGTGACCACTTTGCTCCTGTGCCAGCCCAGTCCTGCTCCTCAAGCACATGGCTTGCCACTGCATGCAGCACCTTACAGATGCTGAAGACAATTTCACACTGGCAGACCTCTGGCTCAGAAAGTAGACTCATCACAGCATCATGGCATTCAGATGAGGACACTGCCTCGGCATGGTTTACAGAGGAAGAGGAAGGGATAAGAAGAAGTCACCAACAGCCTGAGAAAACAATAAGCTTAATGAGAATCCCTGAACCTACCCTTCCCTAGCCAAGTCTCTCCCTTCTCCTGTAAATTTGTCCCAGTTATAATAAATGCAAAGCCAGTTGTTGCTTCAGAAATCTCACTGTTTATGATAGAAATAATTTGCTTCATATGAACAAAGAGACCCAGGAACATAGAGAAGAAAAAAGAATACTAAAGAAAGTGTATGTGTAAATTAGTGGTTAGAAATCTGAGTCCCAGTGGCACAACCAATATAATATACTCAGCACAGGTAGCCTAGGTAAACAATCAGTTAATATAGCTCTTCTTATGTGAGCTGTTAGAAAACAGACAAAAAATTGAGTCTCTGCTAAAGGATTCAATACACTTCCTCCTGTTCTTTTTAAAATTTAGCGTTTCCAAAGAAAATATGAGTTAATATTTAAATTTCAATGACAGTACTTCTCTGAAATGTAGGAAGAATAGTTAAAAAAAAAAAGACAACAAAAACACAATCAGGCTGTTGAAAACAAAAACAAAACAACAACAAAAAAGATGCAGTTTTTTCCTTTCTAAGTTTAGCCAAATATGCTCAAATGTTGTAAATTAACACTTATCTGTATGGTCTTTCCTCACAGAATCTCAATGGGCTTTCATAAACAGTAAGAAATAATATGTCTCGGTATCTTAATGAAATTCATAAGGAACAGATAAAAATCCTCTCACATCCTGTAGACCTCTTGGATGGAATACAGCATGCTTTCAACATGTAATACTACAGTCCATCTAGTGAAAAGGCTGAATACCATGTCCTATTAAATATATAAAAGGAATGCCATATAGAAAGATTGCATTTACCCTTGCTATTATTATGTGTTTAGATAGCTAATGTTAATGTTCTTATTAGCAATGACTACAAGATCTCAGTTCTAGTTTCATTCTGGAAGACTAACCCTTGGCACTACAAAGAAATGCCATTCGGGATATCTGTATTCCTGTTCAGAATCTGCAGCGCTGTTGAGTGCTTCCTGCAGCACAGATACGGTCCCAGGACCTCACCTGTCCCATCCCAACCTGCTGTGCATGTTCAGGATTGCAGCTCAAGCTACGAGATCACACATCTTGCCAGATCCTCCATCAGAAAACCTGGGTCTAATTGGGATACTGTATCTTTACTCCAACCTCCTGTGATTGCTTTCATTGCATGATTTGATTTCTCCCCACTCCAGAATTCAGACTTGCCTTCCTTTGATCATCTTTACTGGGTGAAAGAGGACTAAATACATAATAATCAGGCTGGAAAAAGCCTGGATCAGCTGTCTTTGGGGACTGCAGGTAAATTTTCCAACTGTAGGCATTTAAAAGTGGAAGCTCTTCTGACAGGTACAATCTGTTGATCTCCTTTCCATCTTTAGGAGAAAATGTGCAACTTAGCTGTCCAAGCTGGGTGTGAAACAGAGATAATCGGGCATGCCTCATTGCAGGGGGGCAGTCTTTCTGCAGTAGGACAACAAAAAGGGATTGGGCTACAGTGGTGCTTTGTTCTGGTAATGTTTGAAGACTGGAAGAATAAACTTTGGCTTTGGAGAGGTTGCTGACTTCATCCAGAATTGCAGAGGCATCACAAAAGCCTTGTCAATGCACTCTCTCTTGGCACACATCTCATCTGGGGATGATGTGTAAGGTATGAGACTAAGAGCACACCTCACTGGGAACATAGATATAGTACCACATCTTATTCATTGCTCTTGTCAACCTCACAGTCCGCAAAAAGACGGGATTGTATTTCTTGCCCCTTTCTTGCCACTCCAGTGTATGGGATGATTTCTGTTTACAGGTTAGAGGAAGCATAGCTCCATGTAGTCACAGAGGCCATGCCGGGAAGTACACATACATTTAATATGCTTGCTCTGTTTAGTTGTATGTTATTTTTACATTGAGTTAGAATGAAATCTGTCCTAAAAATCACTAATGTGTAGTTGTTGCAAATGTGGTAGTATGCTGACACCACCCTTCAAAATGTCCCTGAAAAGAAAACAGATGTAGGAGGAAAGGGTGAGTTATAAGAATATAAAAGGCACAGGTGGTCCAAGAATGCACTGAGAGTCTTCATATGTACTGCAGCATAATTTCCTTCATTGTAATGAAGAAGAAAATTGCAGTGTGTGACCTGCTGTGTCCTGAGATCTCAGGATGCAATTATGGCCGATATTAAAACTTCTATTGACCTCAACTGGTTGAAGACTTTACCCCAAGCCAGATGTACACAAGACAGATGTATCTTGAGCAAATAGAAGTAAAGACAACAGAAAATGACATATTCCTGGCATTAAGCAGCTAGAAGGGATTCACAGCCACCTCAGAAGAACCAAGGAATATCTATCTCCATTTTACATCAATGCATATACATTAAATGTGTCTTAATTGGAAGTGATGGCAAGAAGAAAACTCTCTGGGAAAAATATATTCCACAAGGCAGCAAGAGACATAAACTTTTCCAATGAAAATCTTTTGAATATTTTCTTCTTTCTGGTTTCAGAATCCCATAAATATAGTCTGCTAAACTTCTATAAATCATTTTGTGCAGTGATAAAAACTTGGTTTGCTTTTTTCTTGTGTATATATTCCTATTTAATTTAGTTTGGTGTAAATTTATGATGAGAAAACACAAATTATTTTCAGCTTGAATATACGGAATAGGGAAAGTTATCACAGCAGCCTTTCTAAAAAAGAGAAACGAAAAAGAAAAACAGGGAGAGAAAACCATTGGATAGTATTGGTAATAATGAAAACTGAGAAGGTATTTGCTTCCCTTAAAATAGAAATTATTTCAAAAAAATTAATTATTAAAAAAAAACCAGAAATGTGCTCAGTTTCACTTTGTTTTTTTTTGACTTGTTCTAATATCAGGAATGAAATACTGCACTCTCCAAACAGCACCGAATATTTAACACTGTGCTGTTTGTTACACTTTCTGTATTTTCCTCACACAAACAACCCAGAAGCAACAGAGAAAATAAAATAAGGCAATACAGGCAAAAGTACCATCTCATCTAATTGAAATATGAGACATAAGAGAAAGAAAATTTGCTAAGATTCAATATAAATGAGAGGTCGCGTGAAATAATCTGAATGCCTACTGAAGTCTTTGTCTTGCTTCTGTTGTTCTCTCTGCTTTTTATTCCTTGTTTGATATGGGCTTCTCAGTTTCATGAGTTGATTCATTATTCCTTGCTAACAGGAGACAGTGACAACTATAGGGCTCTCCTCTAGTGCCTGTTCCTGCCTACCTGCAAGCCCTCATCCACAGCACACAGGGGGAGGAAAGTTCATCATTCTTACCTTTTCAGAGATAAGCTAAGATATTTAATACTAACATGAAAATTACAGCCAACTTATCTTTCATATTCTGCCCATAAGAAAGCACATCAGGATGCTAAGAAGTTTTTTAATGTGGATCCAAAATGTAGCACTTAGCAGGTTTTAGGAAGAAAAAGCTAACCTATATACCTTTGTCTGTTAAAAAAAAAAAAAAAAAACAAAAACAAAAACAGTATGTCTTCTGTGGAAGTTGTAGTGAAATTCAGCAATTTTTCACAAAAAATTATATGGCGCCTTACTTTAAAAAAATAATAAAATCATAGAGCTATTAACACTGTTCTCTGACTGCAGTAACTCACTCTAGAACTTTTTCATGTTGATTATATTTTTCCACCGAACAAAGTTCATCATCCTTACCCTTCCAGATATAAGCTAAGCTATTTAATACTAACATTAAAGTTACAGCCAACATGAAGTATGATTGAGAGTAAATGATTAGTACTGTAAAAAATAGGAAGCATGATATTTTATATCCACTGAGTGGTTAGAATTTTTTATAAAAAAAAAAAAGTTTCACTATAAGCCGTCATTTATGTAATGACCTAGTCAACCATTTTATATTTTTTTTTCTACTTGTTTAGCTACAACAAACTGTTTGCTTTATGAGTCCCCATTGCCTCAGTAATACTGCTGCAAGCTTCCTATTCCTTTTATGTTCCCAACAGGAATCTTCTAAACTACTTTCTAAATGCAAGCACTGCCGAAAACATAAAAGAAGTCAGCTAGTGTCCTGGTTTCAGCTAAGATAGAGTTAATTTTCCCCCTAGTAGCAGGTATGGTGCTGTGTTTTGGATTTAGGATGAGAATAATGTTGATAACACACTGATATTCTAATTGTTGCAGAGCAGTGTTTACACTAAGCCAAGGACTTTTCAGCTTCTCGCTCTGTCCTGCCAGCGAGCAGGCTGGGGGTGCAGCAGGAGCTGGGAGGGGACAGACCCAGGACAGCTGACCCAAACTGGCCAAAGGGGTATTCCATACCATCTGACATCATGCTAAACAATATACAATACATAGGGGCGGCTAGCCGGGGTGGGGGGACTGGCTGCTCGGGGATAGGCTGGGCATCGGTCAGCGGGTGGTGAGCAATTGCATTGCGCATCACTTCTTTCGTACACATTATTATTGGTATTATTATTATCATTATTATTTATTTATTTTTCTGTCTTAATAAACTGTCTCTATCTCAACCCACAGGCTTCATTTTCCTGTTTCTCTCCCCCATCCCAGAGAGGGAGGGGGGAGGGTGAGTGAACGGCTGTGTGGTGCTTAGCTGCCAGCTGGGTTAAACCACAACAACTAGTTAGTCCACTAACCCCAGTCCTGCTCATAAGTTAAATAAACATTGCTTTGGAACTCCAGGGTGAAAAATCAGCGTGTCTTAACCAATGCATGGTGAATTTTGCATGTTAACCTGTTTGGGGACATCAAACACCTCTGTTTGCTGTAATACTACAGGATATTGGGAAGACTAAGGAATTAGGTGGCACAAAAATTGTGAGGAAGTAGTTAATGATTTCTATTTTGTTTTGTATACATTTAGAAAGACAAAGGGGGGAGAATGTGAAAAGATAAGTTCATAAATAATTATTTTGCCATGGAAAATACCATTTTGTCTTGAAGACATAAATTTTGTCTGCTATTCAACCATTCTGCAACAAACAGAAAACAGACCTTTAGGGAAAAGGGATGTGATTGTATGAACTTTTTAAGGGAGGGGGCAAATACGGTAATATTTTGATAGAAGTGTTGTAACTTATCCCATATATCAATCTTTCTCTGTCATAATACTAAGAAAACTGTATTTCTTCCAAGCTTTGTAGATTTTTAAACAAGAATGTTTTTATATTTAAAAATGTCACTTACACTAGCTATCAGTTCATAAATAAAGATAACACCTTAAATTCAACCGTTCACACACAAATAGGAGAGAAAAATAACTGGTAGCAATTGTTACATATTGCCAACCCAAAGGATTGAAACCATAGAAGGCCTCATGAAGGTCATGTGAGTATACAATAGAGTTGAACAGGTTTCTATTTAAGGTCATAATTTTGAGATTTTCAAGATTCTTATTAGCAACTCCTTCTCTATACCCATGTAAATAAGAAAAAAAGTTTTTAAAAAGGAAAATCATGTTGCCACATCACTTGAAACACTACAGAAACTTTGTATTTGTTAGATGTAATGTATTATCTTGACAGGGCTTGCTGTGTGTGTAGAATCTCTCATTAAGAACATTATATATCAATCATATTCAAGAGAACAGCTCTTTTATGCAATTGGGAAGAATTGCTCCCAAATTCTTTTCCATGAATGAAAAACATATGCTTTGATATGGATGACATGCAAAAAAATCATCCAATACTTGTATCTGAATATGGGGAAGGAATTGGAAGTAATTCAGTCCCTTCAAAAAACATGCTTATCTCAGCCACACTGCAAAGGTGTAAAGCATCAGGCATCATCCTTGCACAGATGGAAGAGCAAGCAGGATGCAGATGAGCCACTCAGGACGCATGGCAAATGGAATTCATCACAGATATGCACTCAACACCTATAGCAGTTCTCTGTGTATTCTGGGTCTGATGCAATCTTTTAATGAGGCAGAGCCTCAGTTGGTCTACAGCTGTCACAGTTCAGCTGCAGGCCCCTCTAAGTAACAGAATAGCCCTTCACAGCCCTGCTCCTGCTTCTGCACTGAGCTACTGAAAAATGTTGCTGAGGTATCTTGAGTGCTATTTCCAGATGTATCCTCTGTAATTAATTATCTCAGTGCACTTTCCAAACCTGGGACTAACATTCACATAAGCAAATGAAACCGGTGCACCTGTGAGCAGTTGTGTTTTTTTTGGTACATGTTGGTGCATGAGAAACTGCTTTTGAAAATGAATCATTTGCACAATTTTGTTTTCAAAATCGTTGTATAGGCTGAACTAAAGGCTGGTGTTGAATTTTCATGGGTTTAAGTTGATCACATTCCAGTTCACAGCAGCAATTGTCATGATGAGTTTGCTTCCTATAACCCGTTCCAGTTCTTGATCTTAATGCTTAGCAGGGAATTTGGAGTGACTGTGGAAGCCATAGAACATCTAAAAACAGAATAACATCTACTAAGCATTTTTTCTCTCTTTTACATAGAGGCAGCATGCATAATATGACTGAAAAGAGGCAGCCACTAGGGTATGCAAAACATTACAAAGGCATAATTCATATTTCATGAGATCCTTCACAGAGAAGGGAATGGTTAAACGGAAGCGTAAGTTATGTTAAATATTTAAGAATCTGCTACATGCCATAAAAGCATTAGCAAGCAGTAAGCAGCTAGAAGATGCTTATCATTGCTCTTATGCTCTTGAATTACTCTTTAACTAGTTAGCTTAGCATAAAAATAATGCATACAGCAGAAAGCAAGCAGAAGGATCTAACAGTGGAGAAGAATTAGGTCATACCTTCTGAGAAAGAAAATTAATGTTGAGCAAACAATTACTACTCTAAGTTAAAAAGCTAAACAAACATCTTTTAAACTTAAATAATGAGTTCTATGACTGAGAATCAAGGCAAAGGATCCCAAACAGATCAGATATTCCACCAAAAGTCATTGAGACTTTTGTTTCTATTTCACTTGCATTTTTTACAGAATGGAGACATGACAGGTTCTGTCTTGTTTTGAAAACATCCTTGCTCTAAGGGGAACCTTTGTGGAAACAAAGACCAAAAAAAAAACAAAAAAAAAAAAACAAAAAAAAACCCACAGTTTAGATTTTAACTTTAATTCCATCATATTTTGGCCTGAATCAGTTTTTAAGAAGTCTTTTCTAACTCATGATGTGATTTAACTTCTCCATTAAGTACTTCTAATTTGCAATGCTTGTTAGTTGTTCCTTAATATGGTGCATTATGTAAGTCATACAAGTATGAGGAAAAGCAATAACTACCTGAAAGTAAACACTTCAAAAATAATCTAGGTATTGAAGAAACAAACAAACAAACAAACAAACAAAAACAAACAACAAACAAACAAACAAAAAACACAAGATCAGTACTTGTGCATGTTCTCCTGTCAAAAATCAGTCAGTCCTGAACTGAAGAAAGATATATCTTTGACAGGGCCACAAGTAGTACCTAGGAAGCACAAGGAACACAGTAGCTACAATGTTTATATGAAACAAACTGCAAGAATTGTACACAGCTCTTCCCAGCCACCCTGGGAGAGTCACCCTGGCATCTGTGTTCCAGTTTCCCTTATGCTGTTTGCTTGAAATCAGAATTAATTGAAGGCTAGAGCAAATGTCTGAGAAAGCATTAAACGAATTACATACTCTTTTGAACTTAAGAGAATGAAGGGATTTCCTAAATGCCAGCTCCCTCCAGAGTCTGAGGAACCTTTCTTATTTCTCCAAAGGTCTTACTAAGGTTTTTGTAGTAACAGATATCCTAGTGTGTGTTAATTGCAACTAAAAAGTTGGCATAAAGATGGACAGCTTTCTACCATGAGGAGACAGAGTAGCATCAAATTAGACTAAATAAAGCTTAGAGAAATCAATTGCTTCTCTCCACTCCCTCAGCCTTCTCCATTTTTCTCCTTCCCTTGGGGCAGATACAATTTTTTCTGGTTTTCAACATTTTCACAATGCACCCTTTTAACGATATACTGCAAAAAGAGTTTATTTATAACCTCTGCTACAGCCAAAAGACTTGGTGGAAGGAAATAGAAGGAAAGGTATCACTTAGCTGGCACAGACAGGGATATTTTGGCAGCCTACAATTAGACATTTGTTCATTCCTTTTGCACTCCAACAGAACTAAAAGACCTTTGCTGAGCAGCCTGCTGAGGGACTGCTAAGGTAGACCACAATGGTCTCCAAAGAATCCCATGCCTCCACCTACCCACCTCTTGTTTTATATTGCATCAAGACTCGTGGGACAGCCTTTGGACACAGTAGAGTGTCTGAAGTACTGCGGTCTTCTCTGAGACAGGATTTACAGACAATAATATTTACATTCATAGCAGAAAAATTGATTTGAACACTTAGGTGAGGTAAAAATACCTCAGAGGACTAAAATAATTTTGTCTGGGAAGTCAGCCACAAAAAAAAATCAGCACAAGCAGGCATCAGCAAGTGATAAACAAAAGGAAGGCAGAGATAAGAAGGATGGATGAAGGTGGAATCTTCACGACAGTAGAGTTCCCTAGACTAGCTTTTCATTTGAGGAGAAAAGTTTCTATCTTTCAGTTTCTCCAGCTGTCTCCTTACTTTCTTCCTTCTAACCTCCCTCATTTCCTTCCTTTCTACTTAGGTTGCTGCCACCCATTCCATCCTCTTCCCCTGCTTCCCAAAATCTAATCAATGCTAAACCACAGCATTCACAACCGCCTCGACTTAACTGTATTTTTGCAGTAGATGAAGCAATCCAGGGTTACAGAACCACAACTGCGGTGGCTTTGAGAACATGTAGATATACATTGTTTGCTTTGATTAACTCCTAATTTCAGACTGCTATTTCTAGAAATAATATATACACCACGTTTGTGCCAATATTGTAGAACTTGTCTCACACATTAATATTTTATTCAGATTTCTACAGCCATAAATTACAGATTACGACAACACAGAAAAAAATATTAGCTGTTTTTAGGCATAAACTGTCATTTCTGATGGAGCTGTGGAACCTGAGGGTTAATATAAAGGGGAAGACTAGAATAGATGGAATAGACTAACAAACATTCCTAATTGTAATACTGTAAGAAATTGAAAATAAAGATTTTAACGTATTTTTGTCCATGTCAGAAATTATTCATTTTCTAAACTGAAAATGTTTTGACAGTTTAGAAAATGATAAATGTAGGAAAAACAAACATTTGTATGTCGAGGTGAAATGTTTTACAACATTTAGGATGAGAGTGGAAAAAAATACATGAATAGTTGCTGTTCTGCACTGTAAGTTGTCTGACTTACAACAGTGCAATCATTCAGAGTGTATGAAAGTCATAGGATGGGGATTGTCTTGCTGACAGGCAGGGCTGAAACTGAAGAGTTTTGTGTCCAAATGCAAATATGATGATATGCTCATTATTTCAGTATTGCATGTATATTCCAGGTGGCAAACACTTGCTGTACTTTTCTCTACTCTCAGTAACACGAATATGAGATCTTCCAGGGGAAGTATCATCTATTTTGCATTAGCTGCTTAAAAATCCACACTCAGGGAAAAATTTTTCCACAAAGATGACTTTTCTTTCCGATGTAAATAGGCATAACTTCGCTATTAACCTCCAGAAGAACTAACAGAACAAGGTAACACACAAGACAAAACATACAGTCAATGAGCAATTAGGCCCATCTGATATAGTTTCTGTAGTCAACTGAATTTTTTCATACCTGCTTTAGGAAAGAAAGTTAACATTTAAAAGATTTGTCCTAGAGCTAGAAAGGTGAGGCAAGCACACCCCATATTCAAGTTCCTGTGACAAAGCAAGTGTATTGATGAGTGAGAAAAGAGATCAGCCAAAAATGATGGCAGATTTGTCTATCTTTTCCAGTAGTTCAGAGATGGAAATTATTAATCTCTGGATAAGGATGGCCATGACATTTTCATGGATGACTGTAGCTTTGTTTAAGAATTTTGGAAAATAGCTTGTTAACTCTGCAAGTACGTTATTAAGTCAAGGATGCTTTAAGAAAAGATACTCAAGCAGAAAATCCAGACCTACTTTTTAACCACTGTGCCATAAAAAGCAAGAATGGCATCCCTTTAGGATGGGTGACAATGTAGACAAATCCAGATTTCAGGAGTAGTGTGCATATCTAGTGCATAAGCTCTTCAAAGGAGAAGAAAACAAAACAAAACAAAACAAACAACAACAAAACCAACCAACCAACCAACAACAACAACAACAAAAACACACCTTAATTCCTGCCAGTTTGCAGTTTGTTTTGCTTGATGGCTACAACAGAGAGTTGTACTTGCAGCGTCAGCTAGTGGCTATGGAAGAAACTGATTACAGCATGAGAACACAGGGTTTGATCTCTTGGAGTGAATTCTCAAAAGCTGATGCCATGGGCTTGCCTGGGCAAGCAGCTTCTGGTGAAACTCAGGCTGTAGCAGAACATCACAGTCTTCCTTCCAGTCATTTCCATGCAGCACTTATTTTCCCATCCCTTTACAATCACTTTCTTATCTTGGGCAAGTCACATAATCTCTCTGAACAAGATTTTCATTTGCCTTCATATCTTTTAATTTCTTTCCTTCTGGGGCAGTTTCCATAGACTTGTTCAGCCCTTCAGCTGCAGACCCATCCCTTACCACATGAAGTATTATTTTTGTTATTTATGTATTTGTATTTATGTCAGCTGTAAAGGAGACATACTAAAGATGAAGGCTCCCTTTTGTGGATTCTTTGTATAAAGACGAAATAAAAGCTTCTGTGCTCTGATGAAATTTCAGGTTAAACGTGAAGATGACAGGAATAGTATTGATCCTCAAATGCAGTGTGGATCTTCCAGAAACATTTTAGGAGAATTCAAGGAGCCACCCCAAAGAGATTTGGTTTCCAAACAACACGTGAAAAAAAGTTATGGAATGATTTAGCCGTGCAACACAAGAAAGCAAATGGGGAAAAACGCTGCAGGTATGACACAGCACACTCATATGCTACGGTGACAGATATGAACTGTATACAAAAAATGGTTTTAGGGATATAGAATGAAGATAAAAAGCAAAAGTAGAATAAGAAAGGTCAGGAGTATACTATACTGCAAAGATCTAGGAGTTAGGGCAGATACCTTCTTTTAACTGACCAAAACCGAGCAAATGATTTTCCAGAACTGTTTGGGCACCTTCTTCCACTGCTTACTCTTGAATGTTCCTGATTTTTGCCATCATTAGGGTAGATGAGCGATCAGGAAACACTCTCTGTGGGTCTGTTTGCATGATGTTTTCCTGTTACAGAATCTAGCAGGGACTTTACCACAGGCATTTTAACTTACCTGTGTCTATTCTTCCTTAGACTGCAGTGAATTACATTTCCTTAGACTACACTGAATGTGGCTCTTTGATCTCTCTGAACTAGGTTCTGCACAGTCTGTTTCTTCTTTGCAATTTTCATTCTCACCTTTTATTCCAAAAGTCTCTTTCTGTTCAGAAGCAGCAAATGAAGGAAATATGACAGCTTATCCAGTACATTGTCTCTGACCTGGAAATATGTCTTTTAGGGCTCTTCAGCTGTCTTACCCCAAAGTCTGTAGTCTCGGAACTGCTCATCTGGCAGAGCAGAGCAAAGATTTGGGATGCAGGTGCCCTCATGACTGAATAGCGCGTGACTTGGCCCACAGAGCTGTCTCACAGCTGGCTGAAGGACGACAGCCTGAACGGGAGGATTCTGACTTGCAAAACACGGCTTTGTTTCCTAGGGAAAAAAAAAAAAAAAAAGGCATTTTCTTGAGATGAGCAGCCTTGGAAGGCAAACCACCACCACCAGCTGCAGCACACTGCTGCCTCTCCTGGCCCAACACCGTACTGCTAACTCCCAGTGGCTGGAGCCAAGTCGTTCCCACCCCCCACCCCCCCCGTGATTATGATCGCTGTATTTGAGAACAGAGCCATCAAATTAGAGATTATAATGGAGCACCGGGAGAGGTAAGTGCCCAGACTTATCTCTGTTGGGCTGCTGAGGGTGACCTTTTCAGTGGTGCTGCGTTTTCATGCTCCGTCCATTTTGCAGTCCTGGTTACATGGCCACTCTTTGTGCAGCCATGCAGTAAACCTAGCCCCTGAAATGATCCGAGTTAAATATTTCTACCAAAGACATTGACCTGCTTTTCTGTGCTTGATTGTTTCAGAAACGTGACTTACTGTGACCCTGAAATCTGTCTTGGCATGACTGGAGCACGAGGGCAGAAATGAAAGCTGAGGACCCAGGGACTCCTCGCCGCTAGGAAAGAGGCCCGTTGAACTGCAGCCGTAAGGTGCAACCAAGCAAGTCTTGGGTTTATTCTTAACCATACCTGGAAAGTGCCAGAAGTTCTCCAGCTGCAGGAGGACAGATGCAGCCTAATTGCAAGTTAATTGCCAAGGTGACAGAAGCCCTGTGCAGGGACTTCTGGCAGATCTTTAGCCCACAGGTCTCCTGACACGGAATAATGAGTATGCTCTGGCGACTTGACTCCCATACACATTTCAGTATTCCTATTGTCAATCAAAGGACTACAGATAGTCCATTATAATTATGATGTCACTGTCTATCAAATCAATTTGTCATACTGAAGGAAAGGAAGCATTTTAAAAAAAAAAAAAACACGTGCAAATAACAGAGAGCAAAAGTCAAAGACTGGAGTTACAATTAAAGAATGAAGGCAGTATATGGGCTAGAGTCTCATCTGGAAAGGGACTGAGAAGGAGAGGAGCACATCTGCCCCTGTTGAAACACATCCTAGATAACCTTTTTTCTGAGAAACTGCAGGCACATCTGGCATTATATTTTCCCTCAGTTCTAGGGTTTTGTCTCTGTTATTGTTAAAGAGCTGAGATCATCGGTGGTATTCAAGTACAGGATTTTGCAGTGGGCCTATCTTTACCAAAAATGGCCCTGATAGAATATTTCTGCCACACACTTGAACTCACGCTCTGCTACCTGGCTGCTGGCAGCAGAGAGCGCTGGAGCCCATGGAGGAGAGCCCAGGAACAAGCAGCACCGCTGTGCTGGCTGGGCGGTGGGGAAGACCAGCAGAGTTAGCACCACCATGTGCAGGCACCAACTGGGCCCTTCTCTGTCTGCTGGTTACAGCATCCTGTGGTTGAAGGCAGCCTGTAAAGTCAGTCATGACTTGCTTATTAAACACCAATAAAATATCCCAGTTGCTTATGATTAAGGACCATACAACCAGAACAGAATGAAAGTCCTTAAACTTTTTTACTGCCTTTAGATGCACAAGCATCTGGTGCTTGAGAGCAAAGGCACCCTTTTTTTTTTTTTCCCATCTTGCTCTGTCTAAGCCATGTCTCCTTTTCACCTGACAATTGCTCTTAAGGAAGTTTCTCTGGAAAGAGTAATGCTTCCCTAATTGCACACCAAGGTATCTGCTGCCAGTGCTGCACGCACACAGGCAGAGGTATACACCAGCCTCCATTCTCCCATTGTCTTCTTGCCTCCAGAGCCAACACTAAAACAGACCTCAAATTCCTGAGGGAATTAGATATGCAGATTTATTTGATCAACTGTGCCTAAAATTGCATGCATAAGGATGTTTGGAAGGACAGTAATGTAATTATATGTAAACACATTGCTATTTGACATTTCCTTCCTCTGTGAGGAAATTATCCTAGCATTTTATTGTTAACCATCCATTATTTAGCAGAACCTGCTTTGCTGCCAGAATCCCAGACATAACTGCATAACATCAGTGGCTATGTGAATATTAACAACAGTTAACTACTGAGAAGAAAAACTATTCTGAAATAATACAGAAGCTGCAGAGTCAAGCACCCAGATGGGAAGAAACATTAGAATTAAGCTTTCGGGGTCAGCTTTGGCTTGACACGTTTGTACATGTGTGTTCCTTTGAGTTAAGTGATAATAAGCCATTTCCTCTTACTTCTCTTGAAATCTCAATTCCTAAATTGCTCACAATTGCCTTTTTTTCTCTGTCTTCTTACTGTAGAAAATTGCTCTTACAAGGAAAACTATTTTATAAAAAGTAGTAAATTACATCGACTCATCTTAATGCCCAAATCTCCAGAGACTCTGATTTGCTTTAACTCACTGCAGTCTCACAATGAATTAATTTTAGCCATTCGACTTTATCCTAAATGTCAGGAGATAGTGAGGGATGCAAAGCACCTGTAGGAGATGAGAACATAAACCAGTTGTAGATAGAATTTGAAAAACACTCTGAGGTACCATTAGTCTAATTTCAGCCAAGATCACAGAGGATTTTTTGTACTAAAAATAGTAATTTTACTATTCCAGACAAAGGCATGGAGCTGAATTTTCAAATTTACAAATGTGTTTAATTTTAAAACCTCAGTGAGGAGTAAAGCTAAGAAACAAAGCAAGTAGAAGTAGAGCAGCAGAAAATCTGGAACCTGATCTCACAGTTCTGGGTGCTTGAGACAGAAACATGAGTAAGGTAAGTGACAGCAGGGAGTTAACCACTTACATAACTTTTTTCAGTGTAAGAGATACTCCTTCTTGTTAAGTCATTCTTTTTTCCCCTTCATTTACTAAACTACTGTTATCTCAACCCCCAAGTTTTTCTTGCTTTTCTCTTCTGATTCTCTCCCCAACCCTGTTGGGGTGGGGGTTTGAGCGAGCATGCTCTGTTGCTGGCCAGGATCATCCCAGAACAATTAGAGAAGGTTTTTAATTGTTTACTCTCTGTTCTGAATGTTTCAACGATTTCAGGATGGATGAAGAGTAAAACCAGTAGCTTTTGCTAACAGATACATGTGTAGAATCCCCTTTCAGGAAAGCTAGCATTTCTATATGGCCCTACCAAGGCTGAAGCCAGGGTTTGAAATCAGGAACTTTCACACTGTATGAATTTCCATAGAAGTAACTGAAAACTTCTAGTATTTTGTAATCCCACATAGATCTGCCACTAGCAGGGTCCATAAATCTAAAGAGACCTTGTTTAACTGAGGGTAATGAAGAGCTTTAATATGTATGTAAAACACAACCTCTTGAATCATTTTGGTTTCTGGATCAAATGGAAGCCTGTCAGTTGAAAAAGTTGTCTCTTCAAAATCTTATAAAATATAAAAATTAATATTAAATCAATTACTTAATGAAAATAACAATAACCCCTTGGGTTACTTGACTAAACCATTGTTTCCTTCTAATAAAAATGTATGGCTGTGACATTGTTATTTTTCTTTCTTTTTTTTTTTCTATTTTATATTTCTCTCCTTTCATGGAGCACTACATTTCTGGAAAGGTATCCCCTATTGTTACTGATCAAATTAAATTGACTCGATGGAGGAAGAGCAACCATGCCTAAATGTCCTTCATAATAAAAGTAACTTAAAAATCTGCTTTTCCTTACTGCAAAGGCAGTAGATTTCCAAGTGGAAATTTCAGAAAAACTGGTCACAATGCACTGGAACTGATACTGTCGCTAGTACGGAACTATCTATAAAGAAGAAAAGAGATAAAAAAAAAAGTGATTTCTCATCAACTAACATGTACCTAGTGGCAAAAGTGCAGACCATGGTGACATTGAGTCACTGCTTGGGCAGTGCAGCAGAGTTTTAGCTATCCAGTAATTATTCTCATTGCTTCAATTTTATTCTCATTATTGATTAGAATTAATATTCTGGTTATCACAAAGGCAGAAATGGCAGCAAAGAGTGCTTTCTTTAAACAGATTTCAGCAGTAAAAAACAAGTTCACACAATAAGCCTGTGCAACCGCCTTCCTTGATCTATAGCTGCCTTCTAAACAAGCTTCCTTCCTATGTCCATTTGAGTCAATCAATGGAAACCACCACTAACTTATAACACAGCCAACATCTCAGCAGAGGTGAAAAGCACTTATTAGTTTCCAGAAAAAATTGCGTATTCAAACTGCAGACTCTTGATGTGAAGCGTTTCCACCTGCATTTATGGTGTACTTGGTATTTTGAGGCATAGGCTGTCGTGTACACCATGGTGCTACTGTAATGCAGATAACCAGGACTCCTTTTATACTCCATGTTTGTACATGTACCAGATATTTTCAATATATCTTTTTGTAAATTGTGAGCATTTGTTCCTGCATGAACCTTGTCCTAAGACTGTATGGCATACACCTTACCCAAAGAACTTTGCACTTGGACACAATGTTAGTAATCACTAAAAGAAGAAATGGAATTTGGGAACCACCACATTAGAAGTAACCACTATGAAATTAATGTATCTTGTTAGCTCTTCAGGACATCATCCAGATGTCTCACCTTTATAGAAACAGATGTGCCCATATTCTGTAGTTGTAATTACTACAATGCCTGTATATCAGCAGCAGGCAGAAGAAAAGAGGCACGTCTCTCCTTGATTTAAAAATCAGATATTTAATTTTGTACATAGTACCATAATCTTGCTCTGTGGCATGTATCAATATGGAATTAGATCTAGTAAGGTCCAGCTGAGATCCCAAGCAAAAAAATTGTGCCTTTGGGACATGTGGCATTACCACAAGCCCATTCTGGAGTTCCTTTCAGCTAGACTGACAGTTATCATGATAAATTAACTACCAGTGCTGAAGATGTTGCAAGATTTAGCCCACAGTCAAGTTTTAGGCTGTTCTTCTTAACAAAGGATGTCCTACAGCAACCAGTTTCCAGAAAGAAGAAAGCAGGGATATCAACATTTCTGAAATAGAGGGCATGAAAGAAATTAATGATAGAGACAGAATGATTTCAAAAATTTTAAATTGTAAACTGATGGAACTTCAGCTCTTTTAATTTAACGTGGAATTGATATGGAGGTAATGTGAATTGGTCAGAACCCATTTCAGTTCTGAAGTAACTATACATGATTTTCATCTATTCCTGATACATTTTCCTAATTTTTTTAAACATATCTTTCCAGTCCTATCCACAATATTACAGCATGCATGTGGGTTTACATCTGATGGTTTTTATTGGTGGTGGACATGCTGAGCAACATTCACCAAGACTATAAAGCCTCTATATCACTCAATGTCTCACAGCAATGTTAGAAATACAGCAGTGAACTGGAGGATCACTGAAGCACAGAAGTCAACACACTGGTTATGTTCCAGAGAATCAGCTATGTTATTTAGGAACCATTAACAGTATTTCCCTAAGAAGGGTGATCTTATGAGTCATATCATGTCTACTCTTAGGAAAATTTAATTGAACTTTTAATTTTGATGAAGTATTACATGTAATCCAAAGGAAGTGCACATTTTCCTTTCAGACCACAGAATAATTTACCTTCTGCAATACTGTGTTTATACTGTGTTTATATACTGAAATATTCACCAGATGATAGGTAAAATTACACTTGAGATCATTTGCAAGAACAAATTGTTTTGTTTGTATGAAATCTGGGGAGAGAATCACAAATATCTGCAGTTATGTTTAAAATCCTAAATACAATTTCGTGTCAAGTATTTATTCTTGGGAGCAGCTATCACTTAATAGAAACATACAGTACACCTCCCAGTAGTGAATAAAGTGAGCATATTTCAAAGGAATACTGTAGACTTGGTAACTAATGTTTAATGCTATTCTGGTAATTATCTTGCAGCTTAGAAAATAGAAATAAGCAATTAATTTCCTCCCCAATAGAGGTTCGTGCTTCCAGTAGACAGTGATGTATCACACAATCTACTTACTTCAGGAAGGAATAAGATAATAATGTTCCACCATCAAATATTTGTATTTATATTGTAACTTAGGGCAGTTAATGAGACAGGAAGCTTGGTTTATATAACTATGATTATAATGAGATACAGAAAGTATTCCTACATTTATATTTATGTGTGACTTTCTGTGGGAAAGGAATTCGCAGGTGGCTTTGCGCTGTTTCATGCATCCCTGAATTAGAGATAATGAGGAAATAAGCAGTAGAAACAAAAACTTGAGCAAGGTCGAGATAAATTAACTTGGCTGCAGTGTTGAAGATGAGATTTGTGCAGTGGCCAATTGCTGGCTGGCTTGAGGCGCGTGTCTGAGGGTCTCTAACCAATTGTATGACCGATTCGGGCATGTGGACAGCACATGGGGTTACGGGGGAAGTATATGTAGTAGAGAAAAAAGGGCAATAAAAGTCTCCTGTTCAAGAGCCAGCAGGAGTCCGGGTCTTTCATCCCTTCAACTTTCCTTCTAATTAATGCCTGATCCAGTAGAAGTCACTGAAACCTTTGCTGCTGACTGCGATATTTGGGCAACAAAACCTGTTCCTCTGTTATAACTTGGGGAAAAGCATCTACAGCTATACCAAGTCCGTCAGAGCAGTGGGACTTGGCAAATTTCAATGCATTCAGTGAGAGTGCTAAAAGCATAGCAAAATAATATCTCCCAGTGACCCAGACCATGCCAAGTTAACTTTAATTCAACAGTAATTCATGGTTGCGGTAGCATTGAGTAAATTGAGACTTTTGACTTTTTAAAGGCTGACAGAAAAAGGCTTGATAACTACAGCCAGCAGCATTGCTATGGTACATTAGGATAGCCAGAGTGCACAGGGCCTGTGGGCAGGGAAAGTGTAATGAAAGGAGGGATAGAGTTTATTACCACCTTGTACATGTGATACATGGAGTAATAATTCGTGTCAATTAGATGATTGGTATAGAACAATGAAAAACACTGAGTAGACTGTTAATATAACCTAATGATTAGTGAATTGTAAAACTTGTTGCTTAATGTGATATGATAATCGCATTATTAGTGTGGTTTTAGGAGTTAACGAGATGTGGGAAAAAAGGCCTTGCATAAGCCAATCATATTTTGTTACTTTTGGGAGCCTCGTGGTTTGAGATAAGGGGGCAGAGCCTGCGCAGAAGAGAGGGAGCCAGTCAGAGCCGCCCTGTGGTCTCGGTGAGATCCAGGGAGCCACGGCGCCTGTGCAAGAACAAAAGGTTACTAGCGGTGACGAAGAGGAACCATGAGCCTTCATCCCCACAACCCTCAACGATCACCACCAAGAGGTACTGCGCAGGCGCCAGCAGGAGGAGTTTATGGAAATGCTAATTATAATACAAAGTGGGGATAGCTTATACGTATGTATAGGCATACTTGGGTTTCTTACGAATATGTAAATGCAATAGTCTATATATTTAGAAAAACCAATGGTTGCGGTGTGCGTGTTGGTGGAGCGTAGACTCCCCGCACACCCAGCGCTGTTTACTTGCCTTTTATAAATACTGCTAAATTCAGATTGAGTTGTATCCTCATTTATAACATACATTAGGTAAGCAGCTACTGCATTGCAAATGACATTTAATTTATAGCATTGAGCTGGCTGGCCTGGCCTTTGAGCAGTTGTATCCACAGGGTCGGGCCCAGTGTCAGCATGTGTCCCCGTGGGTGCCTCACACCAGGCAGGGGTGAGGGCCTGGCCTGGGCCAGGGGAGACCTGCCTGACCCTTGCATGCCCCTGCCCGGCCCAAAGGCCCACCAGCCCTGCAGCTCCCTCACAGGCAATTTCCAGCCCCCAGCCAAGTGCCATGACCCCTTGGAGGCTTGGTAAAACACGCATCTCTTTTACACAGACTGTTTTCCCTTTCCTAGTTTTAATTTGAAGATTTACAACAACCACCTTGCAGACAGGAAAAGAGGTGTGTAATTTGCTTCTTGTAATTATAACTTCTTCCTTGCCTTCCTGTCCTGTCATCTCTGGGTTATTGTGTTGTTTTGCAGAGCTTTTTGGTGTTTACAACATGGGTATCTCCTGAAGTACTGCAGGACAAATGCTTTCAAATGTGTCCATTCAGAGCTGGACCTAAACTGAGCAATTCTTTTTATTCGAAAGGTAAAGAAATGAGCTCCATGCATATACTGGTTCTCTCCCCATCTTTACCTCTGGCATTCAGGATGGCATAGTTTTATCAGATTCTTTAATTTCAATATTCTCCGTAGAAATATTAGAATTGCCTCAAATCATGTAGCTGCCTGTTAATAGCTCCTCTGTAAAACATTTGATTTTCTTCTGCTAAACCCCTTTAAAAAAATTGGATTGCATAAATTCGCTATTTACTGTGACATTCACTAAAGCCAGATAAACTCCAAAAGCACGAAGCATAGCAGTTATAATTTACTATGCACATGTATCTTGATGGCTAGAAAAAAATGCAAGAGATGTTTCTGCTTTCAAACCGCTGAAGCTTAGCTAGAAACACTTAGTTTAATGATTTGGAATAAAGGTGTAGAGCCATCAGCAAAACAACCTTGATCTTGTCCATTTGCTGAATCTTTCAGTTTATTGGCAAACATAATTTAAAAACCCATGACATTACTCATCGGTTCTGTTAAGAGAGAGAACATTAACATTCGACTGTCTGGTGCTTTTGCTTACGTGACCCAATGCCTTATGGCACCAACATGGATAGTTCTTAACCTCCATTCCTTCTCTACAAATTATTTTACTGAAAGCTTAAGTGTGCAGTGAGAAACTTTTAAATCAAATGATCCTGTAATAACTCTATGCTTAATGATGTCATATACTAACTGTCCATCTCATCCTGCAAATACTTGGGTCACGAAGCTGTTTTATTTACTTCTAACATCCCAAGAGAAAAAGAAAGGGAAGGGGACTGTTATTAGCAATCATACTATAATAGGTGATTAATAACTTAGGTCTTATAAATTAAATGTGTGGAAGGAATCCACATTCTCCTGTTGTGTGCTTGCTTTCCTTGAAAATACAAATGGCAGTGATTTTCCTGTTATCAATGGAAACTTTTACTAGAGAGAAAAAGCATGTGGTGGGAAATTTGTGTCCCAAATATAATAATTTTTTTTGACCATTGTTTACAGAATTCCAAAAAGTTCTGTGACAAACTATTAAAACCCTTCATTTTCTGTGACAATCCTCCCCCCCGACCCTGACCCTAGATGCTTTGTTGACTTGGTGTCCCTGATTTGTCTCTGTATTTAGGAGGGACGGTTTGTAGCTCTGTAGTTAAGCTGCAGATAAGTGTTGCTGTCCAGGCATTCAAGCTTTCTTACAGAGGAACAACACAGCACATTCTTCTCAAAATTACAGATTCTATTCTTTCAGGAAAAAAAAAAAAGTTTTATAAGAATTAAAAAAAAAAAACAACTGCTAAGTTATTTATGGATGAAGACTAAAATGTTCCTCTATCAAAATCAGAAAATCTTTTCTGAAATTATCTTCCTATGAGGTAACCAAAGTTTTTGCACAGTTAAAACTCAGTGATGGCTTAAGTAATGCCTATGTTGAAAGACCTTTTTAGGACTATGAGTTATTTTTCTTAGTCTTCTTAGCCCAAAACCTTCCCTTCATTTGGACTTAGAAATAATGCAGTATATATTGAATACATCTCAAGAACTTCCTCTTAAAAACAAACAAAACCAGAATGCATGCATTTCTTGCTCCCCCTAGCGCTGTGAAAAGACTTCATTTAAATCTAAGATAAATTCCAGTTAAATTAAATTAAATACACCTTTGCAGTAAAAAAATTCCTGCTCCTGCTGAAATCATCTTAATTGCTGCATGAATTGTTAGGCCGTGTTCAGAATTGTGCTTAAAGAACAGGAAAATCGTAACATGATGATAAAGGTGAACATTTTTCTGAATCCACCATTTCTTCATCTTTCAACTAATCTTTTTTGTTTTGCTAAACTGTCATAGCACTGTTTGAGTAGTATCTGTGGAGGAATTGCATACTGCAAGTCCTTCAGTTACCTCCAGGGACAGCTCTTTAATTTTAAAAGGTATATACTTACTATTTTGATTTTCACAAAGTCTTACAAGATTACATCACTGAGCACTATGGATGAAGTCATGGAAGAAGTGGGATATCAAGCTTTTGAGGTGTGCTAAATTATTTGGAAGCAATCTCCAGATCTTGAGATGAACTTGTGAGATATTCTCCCTCATGAATACTAAGAATCCTTTTCTAGTTCTCATTCTAAGATTTTACTGAATTGTAGCAAATTGTACCAGATGTTTCTTTACTCTCTGTCATGTAGATAGCTATTAACTTTTTGATTTTATTTTTTAAAGGCATTCTACAGGGGTACAGACAGGGTACTGCCTGTTTATTATTTATT
Source organism: Anser anser (assembly GCF_964211835.1). Lineage (NCBI taxonomy): Eukaryota > Metazoa > Chordata > Aves > Anseriformes > Anatidae > Anser > Anser anser. The sequence goes on from NC_139720.1 coordinate 74,357,012, forward strand.
CACTATGCCTCAAACATTGTGTGACCAGGATATTATGTCTTTTGGATAATAAATTCTGATACATTTTCCATATAATAAAGGTGAATAGGAAGAACAGCTAATAAAAAAATGCTAAAATGGTAGCTTAGAGGTAAGAATGCTCTTTATTTAAAACTGGCTTAACTGTAATACTGCTAGACTGTAGGTCTTCTCATTATTTTTTTTCATTTTAAGCCAAAGTTCTGCAAGAAATTCTATTATATGCCACTATCTCTTAGAATAAAGTTTAACAATGACTTAAATCTCAGCACTTCCTGCACTGCTGTAGACTTTTCTGAAAGTCTAATAGGCTTCTGGCATTCACTGTATTCCCAGAAGAGTTACTTCTGAGAGGCTTAGAGACATGACCTACCAGAACAGTGCATAGATTTGTTTCTAGCATCTTACAGTAGAACTCCACTTTTTTTTTTTTTTTCAACCTTGAGTTACTTTTTCACATTGATTTTGCAAACTGTAATTTTTCTTTGCGGAAAAGCAAATGGAAGATGTGTATTAGAGAACTGCAGCAGTGTGTCCTATGAAGCTGTGAAATGTGGGGATAACTTTTTTCCTGAGATCATTTATACATATGTCAGAAGGGAAATATACCCAGCTCAATTTGTTTCTTCTTGTGCTGCTGGTTCTCTATAAATAATATCATTTGTTAGTGAAATTATCTCTTTACTTCTTGTATGAGGCAAACATAGTTTTGTGTTATGAGATGTATCACATGCAAGAATGAAGTTGACTGGGGCTCCCATCATTGCTATGGTCTAAAGATAGGGCAGCAGACAGGCTTGCCTTCAGGTAATTCATATCTAAATAAGAAGGCTAGATGAAGGAAAATTAAGGATAGAAGAAGAGAGACTTCTATGGATGTCATAACTAACAAGTCTAGTCCTCAGCATATCTCTGCAATATCTTCTGTCTTCTCTGACATCTAAAACATAATTGGCTATTCTGACAGAGGCAGCAGTAATGAGATCCCTTTCTTGAAGCCACTGCTGCTTTCATGAAACATTAGGGAATGTAATATCTTTGAAGTCTCCGCTCAGATAAGTTGGAAATTGGCCAAGGAAATTCCCGAGGTGTCAGACAAACTGAATATAGTTGTGTAAGCTTAATTTTTTCTGAAAACCCAATCGAAGAAAATGTAAATGACTTGTCTGGTGTCTCCTAGCAAGCAAACAATAGACTTGGAAGGTTTTACTGCTGTCTCCTGTTGCCTTTTCCATATTGCCCTACAGTGCTATGGCCAAAGTCACAATTTGACACTTCCTTTTCAAGTACTGCTGTTGTATCCTTTCTTGAGATTGGAACAATGTACATTATTTAATCATATTTAAAAAAGTTTGGTAACCTCATTTTTTCTCCCCAAACCACCTTCTGAATTTGATGTTACTTATAGCTTAACTACTTAATTTATTTGATTCTGGCTTCTTTCCTTCTTTCATCCACCTTCATTCTCGTTAATCTCACTCAAATTATATAGTATCACTTCAAAGCAATGATGATGATGTAATGGTAGTAGTATGAATGGTCAGAAGAACATGGGAAAAGAACATCATATAAGCAACAGAAAATGGAATATGTTATATCTGTGTTTGTTAGTTGACCGGTCAGTGCATTGATATGTAAGTGAACTATGGCTTGATTTGGTGAGATTTTGAGTGCACCTGAGTAACAGCTGCTACTATGGTCACATGGAGCAGAACTAAAGCTATGAAGTTCTAACTAATATGATATACAGAATCACAAAACACGAAGTTTGCTTCTCCAGGGCTATTTGTATTGTAGATACTCACGCCTTCACGGTATGGCTGTAAAAATGTCAAATCAAAATCTTTGAAACAATTTGATGACAGTATTTTGCTCTCTAGACCTGATTGCAATTCACAAATGTTAGGTGTGAAAAAATAGAGGATCACTCAAAGAACCTGGAGTCATCAGAGGTTTCAGTGGGACAGAATTTCACTGCAATTATCAGTGCAGTCCTTAAAATCAATGTAACATAAACACGAGCCTATCATGCATATTCCCTGTTGATATCGAACATCTGTAATCTCTTTACAGAAACTAGAAGGAGATAAATGGATCATCTGGAAAGTAAACTCTTATAACCACTGATCAGAAAAAAGTTCAACAGTTGCAACCAAGTACACCAGAGTAATTAATATTACCAGACAATTCTGACCCTTCAAAGTGTTTGCCAATTCTTTAAGCCTGTCCTTATATATAACAGATGAAATGTAAAGCATTTCATTTAGAGACTCTGAGAACACTATATCCCCAGCTTTCAAAACATTTGCATCAAAGTTAGTAGTTCTGATTCTTTGTGACAAGGAGCCTAATTATATCTGAACATCTTCTTATAATAAGAGAAGTTACTGACACCATGTCAAGAACATTGATCCGTTCTCATTGTATTTGGGTATTTTCTCAGATTGCCCTGTTTTCTTTCCCTTCTTTTGTATGATGCTTACAGAGCATATTGAGCCTATTTTCTTTTGTTGCTCATGATAGTCTGCTCATCTGGGACCTGTGAAGTTATGTAAATAACAAAAGCAGAAAATTGTGCTCATGAGGATGATTTATCATCAACTCTTATGACATGTTTCAGATGCTATCTTCTAGCTTATTGCACTATAAAAAGGAAGCTTTCCTTATTTAATATTTATGCAGCATTTTTAAGACAGAAAGGAACATAAAGGCACTGTTTTAAAAGAGATCCATGACCACTGAATAAATCATGATAATTTTTTGATGATACCGTGGCTTCCTTGAGCTTTCCACTGTGATCAGAGACAAAACTGGGAAGGAGGAGAAAGCCTCAGCTAACTCTGTTAAATGAAAAGCCCAAGCAGGTGTTAGCAATGTGATGTCCATGGCAGGTTAGTGAGCACTAAAACTTTTCTGTCTTACTGACTCTTCTGTCGATTTAATAGAAAAGCTAGCAGCATAATGCCAGGGATTCAGAAGCCCTTTTCTGTTGCTATTGCCCTGGTAACCTTTACTGGCAGTGGTGTTGGGTATCACCACTGGGAGCTGTGTAACGGCAGGTATTAGTTCTGACGGAAGTAGTGTTTCCCTAGTGTTTAGGTGGGCATGAAGTTCCTCAGGTGGGAAAACTACTTCATTTTGGTACTAAGGATTAGAACAAAAATAAAGTCCTGGAGCTGGCTGGAGCATTAGCCCAGGATTTAGAAAAGCCAGGCTGTGTTTCTCAAACTGCGTGTGTGACTTCTGAAAGGACATTGTTCTCATCTGCACCTCCAGTTCCTGTCTGGAAAAGAGGGGTTGCAGTTTGGAGGTATAACAAGGACTGCTACTTCAGAGAAGCATAGAAGTCAGGTCCAGGACAAACAGTGGCAGTACAACCATCAGAAATAAATGTGGTTTCCAGTGAATCCTCAGAGCTACCCAGGTTACTTCACTACTACATGGATACTGGCTTTGCTCCAGCTGCTCTGTTAGCTGTACAGCACATCTTCTCCACACCTTTTCCTCCCAAATACTTGGAGGTGTTCCTTACTAAAAGTCAGACAAATCACATTGAGGCAGAAGATGTTCAGAATAAAGAGGAATTAAAAGATCAATTTGGGGTTCAAAGTGGGAGGAACTTTGTGAGGACGTGATCAGGACTGGGATGAGAACACAAAGCGGGTAATCGGAGAGTCAAGGAACCTCCAATAGGCTGTGTAGCTATTACAATCTCTAGCCCCTGCTTAGAAATAGAAGCCTTTTAGGTGGTCTGGAAATTCACTGTGCCATAAATGTGGATCAGACAGGGAGGAAGCTCTTGTTTATTTTGTCCTAGGTACACAGTTTGCTGCAGCACTTGCCGATTTGATGCATTAGAGTGGCCCTCAGAGTTTGTTCAAGTAGTGGGAATGTTGCTGAGGTAAAAGGAGATAGCACTCAGCAAAAACAGTGGCTGTATCTCAAGAAGATATTGCAGAGAAAATCCTCTCTCATCCAGAAAGCACCTTTCCAAACATGATTTTAGACTACCTAGATAGTAAGACCTCTTGCAAAATGGCTTACCTTTTTTAAACAAACAAACAAACAAACACACAAAAATCTACTAAAATGTAGCTTTGGACATTTTACCTGAAGTTTCTGTGTGCTCTTGTAAAAGAGAAATATATCTTTTCATTTTTCCATTTGCTACCAGCTCAAAAAATAAATGTGGTTTCCAAGTGCTCCAACATCTAGAATGCCCTTTTGTCCCCCACGTACTCTGCTCCACACACATCCTTTTTGCACCCCCTAAATGCTATTCTACTGTCTGATCTTCTGAAAACAGCAAGCAGCTAGGGATTAAACTCAAAGACTGACTTTGTGCTGCGTGAATCAATTAGCAGATAACACCAACTGCTTTCAGTAGCTGATGTACGTGAAATTTCCCATGTGCAAACTCCAAAGGATCTGAGTGACAGCAACGAGTTATGTTGCTATACCTTCCTGAAGCCTGACAGTTGCTTTGCAAACACTGTAATTGGCGAGTTACACACTGAACACTAATAGTGAGCTAGGGAAGTTGCAGAAATTGTCAAGGTTCTTGGGGTTACTTATTTTCCTAAGAAACTGTTTTTCTTATCCCTGTCAATTTACCTCATTGAAAGGAAAATCAAATCCTGGCTATGACTCAATAGTAGGCTGAATAAATTAAAAACAAATAACATTCTTATCACTGAATTGCAGTGACTCTGAAAGACTGCAGAAACTTGCTAGGAATAGTATATAGTTCTCACATTGTAGTGCTCTTTTTTGGGTGACGTGAGGAGCAAAAGGATTTAAGGAAAATAAAGGCCTTTCTTTATAGCAATGTAAGGGTAACAAAGTTTTTAAACCAATTAGCTCACTATGCAAACTATTTAGGAAAGTAATTTCCTCAGATATACATACACATCTATAAATAAGTACGAATATGCAAATATATATGTACATGTAAATAAGTACACAGTTGGTACTCAACATAAAATCTTTTTTTTGTCACTACCAAAATAAATATAATTGTGGAAAACTTGTGCTGAAGTATATCTTTAAGCAGGTAAAATAAAATATTTCCATTTTAGAGAACAGTCATTCTAGGAAAGTGCTTGCCAGAAGAATATATCTGAGACATATTGTGCAGTGCAGTATTTCTTTAAACAAACAAATAAAAACTCAGTAATTTTAAGACAAATTAGCTCTTGAAAAGTATGAGAAAGCTATGCTATAACAATAGTAGTGCTCCAGAGCTCAATCTGATTAAAGACTATTGTTCTTCATTACACAGATAGATGTGTGCTTCTGTTTTTCTGTTTGCTTCTGAAGGATTTCAAAATCAGTTTTTATTGGAGACAAGATTTTGAATTAAGCCTGACTCTGAAATGAAAATCTGAGATGAATAGTCTTCAAATGAAAATAGGCTTACTTTCTTTCTTAAGTGAATTGACATATCACATATAAGTTAATGCGAAGAGCAATCTTCATGACCTTGTTCCCAGTGTACGAGCGGAATGCTCTCCTAAAAACAAAAGACAACCCTAAATATTTTCATCTCTTTCCTGCCCAGGTAAGATTTCCTAAGAGTCTATACATTTCTAAATACAGACTCTCTGTGATCACTTTGCTGTGCAAAACAAGACAAATTCTTAGTATCTGTGACCATAGGCTCTTTATTCCCCAAGCCATTCAAGAACATCTCTTTCAGCTTTGGTTCATCTCTGGAGGAGCTGACAAGAGCTGTATGTAGTGTCTCTCACAGGATTCTCCATGCTCTATGTATTAGTGTTAATATCTCTGTCTTTACTAGAAGGGCATCCACGGACACCTCCAGACTGCATGTTTGCCTTCTTTATGGTTGAATCATGTTGCTGTCTGATGCCGTGTCTCCATCCTTTTTAACTTGCTCTGGGCAACTCCTTAAAGCTTCATAATACTCTCTGAATGTACCCTGGCAAGTACCAGATGTTGAAGAAGTGGTGGGGGGGGGGGGGGGGGGTTACGTTTCCAGGCTGGACAGGTGTTTTATCTTGTTGCTCAGATGTTCCTTTCCTTGCCTTGCCTTGCCTTGCCTTGCCTTGCCTTGCCTTGCCTTGCCTTGCCTTGCCCTTGCCTTGCCTTGCCCTTGCCTGCCCTTGCCCTGCCCTTGCCCTGCCCTTGCCCTTCCCTTGCCCTTCCCTTGCCCTTCCCTTGCCCTGCCCTTGCCCTTGCCTTGCCCTTGCCTTGCCCTTCCCTTGCCCTTCCCTTTCCCTTCCCTTTCCCTTCCCTTTCCCTTCCCTTTCCCTTCCCTTTCCCTTCCCTTTCCCTTCCCTTCCCTTTCCTTTTTCATTTTTTTAATATATTTTTTCCCTTTTCTAGCTGATGCTTCTTTTCTTAAAGCAAAACCAGTCTTTTATCTCAAGGTTGTTCTTTTTCGTTGACCAGTAACTGAAAGCCAGTGAGTTGTGGGCCTCCGTTTTCAGCCTGTGACCATATTTTCAAGGTGTTTGCTGTTGTCCCATGCCTAAACTGCGTATCTTAAATACAAACACCAGGGACCAAGTTCTGTCGTATGCAGTAAGTTTTTAAAAGAAGCTGGTAACAAGCCTAATGGGTCAGGACTAGGGCCTTGTACTATGAGTATAAAGCACAGTCAGCACCAGTGGCCTGCCACCAACACTGACAGTACTGTAATTAATGTGTCACCAGCTACCAAAATGCTTGTGTAGCTGTGCCATATTAGTGTGCTTGGGTTTAAAATAAGATGCTATTGAAATCTGCATAGTGTACTTCTCATTTCATGGGTGCAGCAGGCCTCTGCTCAACTTCTTTTTGATCTTGAGCAAATCACTTTGTCCCTTAGTCTCAAAAGTACTTGGTCCTTCATTATTGCAGTATTTTTGTTGAATCACGGCCCTGAACTAGGTTCTCTTTAGGATATGTCAAGACAACTTGCTATTTAGATCCCTTGACAATAACCAAACAAAAAGTCAGGAGTTACGTGTGAAATGCAGAAGGCATCTGTTATCTTTGCTTAGGATGCTAACTAATGAATGTGGCTCTGGGGAATTTTGTCTATTTTTCTGTTATTAGACAAACAGAGAGAGATACCCAGTGGCCTGCACTTACTAAGACATACCTGTGGTGTGGTTGTTGCAAAATGAACTTGTTGCCCAGCCTGATGCAGAGATCTGATTCCCTCCCATGAGACTACCAGATTTGTGCTGGTGCTGGGGAGCACTTGTCCTATTCATTCGTCAGCCATTTACTGATACTGGTTGTATACTGGCCTAACTTGAGTGTCCACACTAGAAGAGGGTGCCTTCACCACCTACTCATGGGCTAAATGGTTTAGCCTTTCTTTGAAAACATATACAGTTTGGGTGCATAGATACTTGTGTATATGCAAAACAAGATCGATAAATACTTCAGAAAAAAAATAGTTATGTTGCTCTTGAGAGTTCTTGCTCTCAAGAAAGTATAAGAAAAAAGGTCCTTCACCTGCTTATTTTGGGGTAACCTCTGCTTTGTTGAAACATTTATATGTACTCAACTAGAAGAAATATAAGTATTTAGTCTGAAGTTTTGAGGTTATTACTGGAATCCAAAAGATGAACTTTAGAGGAGAAGTAGGTGCCTAACTACTGCAGAAGATCCTGGCTTTCATCTTTCTTACCTCTGAAATAGCAATACAACTCTTGGATTCGAGTGCTTTTAGTATTTCTTTGAGCTCATTCAGGATATTTTCTTGCACCCCAATTTTTATTAGGTTAAGTTCTTCCCAGGACGGAAAAGAAATAGCTGCCAGAGGTTAGGGGGCCTTTTCAGAGTCCAGCGTTTGCCTGTTTCAGAGCCCTGCTAAGGGCTTTCACTGAGACAGTTTCACCGAGTTGAACATATGTAATAAGACGACAGACATAACAGATGTGGAGTTGCTGTTGGTAAATACACTTACTGAAACAATGCTAAGGTATGATACCAGTGCTAGCAAAATGCTCTCCCAGGTATTCCTCATCAATGGGAGAAGGTGCACAGCTTACCAAAGGCGTCCCTGTCTAGGTGGAGGAGAAGGAGCACAGCCTGTTGACAGCCTCTTCTGGGTTTCCAGTTTCTTCTCCCCCCCAGCTCTTCTTTCTTCCTCACTCTAACTTTCGTTTTCCTAACACTAACTTCTTTTTTTCCTAACACTGGCTTTTAACACTCTTTATATCCTAAACTTATCTGTCCCCTCCCTGAGGTGATGTTTAGCATGATTTGGGTGAAGTGTTAAGTGCTAGTCATGTATGTTTAGCATGTACTTCATTAAGCTCAGTATCATATTCAGGGATATTACCTTTAATATTCATTTTACAGATAATGAAGCAAAAGTTTTCACTGGGGCCCTGTGACCCTCGAGACTCTGTTCTGCCACCAAAACCGGGCCGTCCTGCCAACACAAGACTCCCTCATTCAGCAGCCTCTCCTACCAAGCCTGAGGACCTCCATCCACAAAGTTTGTGAAAGAGATAGACAAGAACAAGCTGCTCAACTCCCCTTTGCCCAAGGCTGGTGCTTATCAGTGACACTAACAAGGCTGGCTGTTCTCCACAAAAGGCAAGGCAGAATATATGCTGGAAGACAAAAATGTTGTCAAGAAGAAGGTTTAGTTTTGAGAGAAAGTAGTCACAGACACCCACCTTTGTTTTACAGACCATGATTGCTTAGCCTTTTGACTTAAAGCTGGATCTAAACAGGGACTTCAGTGCCTGTGGGAAGGAGGAGAATTAAGTGTTGAGGCTTGAAGTTCTCTGTGTGGGGCCTTGGGAGAATTAAGCAGGTAAGTAAATGCCCAGGATTAAAGATAGGCAGCATATTTTGTGAGAGACCCCTCAGAAAACTAAGGGGTAACACCTCAAAGAGGAACTTTTATAAAACTCTCCATCTCCTTACAAATACAAGCACACACCCGTATCCACAGTCAAATGTCAGGGTGAGGGTAGAATCCACAATGTGTCATTTTCTCCAGCATCTCATACTCTGTTCCTGTGAGTGCTGATAAATGGTTTGGCCTTTCTTTGAAAGCATATACTGCTTGGGTGCAGCTGTATCACAATACAGGCAATAGACTCATCCAGGGAGCAGGAGACCGGTATTCTTGCTCCTTCCAAGATAGAAGGCTTGAAACTATTATTTTCCCATACCTTCAGTGTCATGCTACAAAAAACGTTAGAACAATTGCAAGGAAATAGAAGGAAATAGGTGCACTCATAGGGCCTCCTGTGGCACCCTGCAGTGATAAAACACCTTTCATGTGAGCAGAGGGGACCGGAGCTGCTGCCTGTGCCTTCACAGCTGAGCTCTGATTCCCCTTATATTGGAGCTGGTGGTACCACACAGTTCAACCCCCCAAGAACGACTTAGGCGATAACATTGGAACAGGGATAAAAACACATTCTTTTGAGCTTAAAATATCTTGTTCAAAATTCACCACCAGAAAATTAAAACAAGGTTCTGAGAAAAAGATTGTGAGCCTCTCTATTGTCTGTAGCTTAACTGTGTTTCACTGGTTTCACTCCAGTGTCCTCTAATGAACCTTTTTTGTAGTTGACCGGAGGTTTAAGTCTGCAGCTTTAATTCTACTTGCAACCTACAGCTTTATAGGAAATATCTTCATGGAAACAGGTACCTGCCTGATCCTTCTTCTGTTTTTTGGGGGGTTGTTTGTGTTTGTGCTTTATTCTGAGAAGCAGCACAGTTTATTGTCTCTAGTTCTAACAGAGGAAGGAACTTCCCCAAACACACTGAGATCTTGCAAGGCCGTTAGAGATGGATTGGGCCACCCGAAATAACACAGCAGCTTTAAGGAGAGGTTGGAATCTGAGGCAGAGCCCAGTGACTTGGCTATAAAGCCAGTTTTGCTTTCAGGACTTGAAGACTCGCTGACGTCTCCAGAAATACTTCAGTGCTCTGACTGGAAGTCCTTTATACCATTAACGATGTATGGGTACCATCTGCAAGACATAGAGATCATTTATCCCCATAGACCCTCACTGGAATCTTTTCCAAAATCTCACCTCCCTGACGCTTCTGTTCCAAGAAATACAACCCTCTGGGGCAAGGAAGGAATGCTTTAGACATCCAGACCCATGGAGGGAATAGCTGGCATTGTGAGCTCTGTAAATGTCTGCAGAGTACAACTGTAGGAGCTAGAGATGGAGACAGGTATCATTGACCAGCAGCATGAAGCACTCAGTGGAGGTAGGCAGCAACTGCAGCAATTATTGCAAATTAGTAGCCGCTTTTCTTTATCCCCTGACAATAAGGAATTTGTTTACAAACAGAAATAGTGTTTTCTACCAATAGACGTGGTGGAGGCCCCATTGAAGGATTTAGGTGTCTCCCTCCATTCGCTTGTGCTCAAGTCAGGTGCAGAGCAGCTGCTCCAAGTGGCACCTCCAGCCTCCCACCTGCCTGAAGAGCTGGCTTTGATCTCCCATCAATAAACAAATAGAAGAAAGGCTGTTTCAGTGGATGGGAACCATCCTGTTTCCAGGTAACCACGTCCTTTCCTCATTGATCACTATGGAAACCTGATTCCCTCCTTCTGTTTCCTCTTAACGAGAAAGCATGCTTCCTCGCTAGCAGAGAGGGGAATTCTTTGATTTCCTATTCCAGCCCTTGACTCCATGGTAACAGAGGGTCACTTTACTTTTTTAATGTGAGGTGCTTACATTTCAGCAATGTTGAAACAAACAGATGCTCCAGGCAGCCTCACAGCTGCTTCAAAATAACCTGCTCAAAAGTCATTGAACAGAATGAAACCTTTTTTTTTTTTTTTTTTTTCTTGGTGAGAATTGCACTATTATGTGCAAACAAAGATAGAGAACACAATTCAGCTCCCATGCATACGAACAAACCTTCCAGGCTGATCAAGCATTTCTGCCTTCACTTTAATTATGGTCATTCTCAGCTGATAAAGCAAGGAGTTTTGGAAGACTTTTGTCACAAATTTGAACTGGTTTAAGGTCAGGATAAAACTGTCTGAGAACGTGGTTCCCATCTCAGAGACTGTTTCCCAAACTGCTTTCTGTCTGCTTTCATTCAGGCCTTCTCCATATCATGGAGAAGTATGTCTAGATTTCCATAATGCCACCTCTTCATATCGTGGAGATATGGAAATCTAGACATACTTACTTCATTTCTCATTTTAGTCAAAATGTAAAAAAATGTAAAAATCAGACAGTACTGATTTCACTTATGCTTCCATCTCCACTTCAAATTTCCACTTGCCAGGTCAGAGGGAAAAAGAAAGGCAGTAGCAAGTCCCAGAATGCCAAACATGATCAGGTACCTAACTTTTTTTGAACTGTTTTTGAGTAGAAAAAGACGATTTTGTTGTTTCCAATGGTTTCAAGAATTTTGTCTCCTGTTTTATATTTAAGCCCTTTGTTATTCAATGGTTTTGGTAACATGAAAATCTGTGTTCAGTAATCCCAGTGTGGGCACACAGTTTTCAAAATATATGGTGATATGTCCTATCACCTCAGATAGACAGATCAGTATTTCCCCCAAATTTCAAAGCTTGCGCACTGAAATCTTAGCTTCACACACATTTCAACTTATATATTTATGTGTCTTCATCCTGTGATCTTTACATCTGCAGGTCTGCAGCCATAAATAACATTATCCATTCACCTTCAAATTATCATTATTGTTTTAAATCTAAAGACACCTGTAACTTCAGACAACCAAGTAGTCACACAAAGCAAAGCAAAACAGCCCTTCCCAGTATTAGCTTCCATGACAATCAGAGAATTAGTTTCTAGTCTAAAAGATTATTTCCAACAAAATTACACTGGCCTTTTAAACTGCTATCACAGAGTTTGGAGGGGGGGAGAACCATGGACAGACAATATTTTGCTCCTTTGCTTCTTGTTGCTTTAGCATGGTTTTCATATAGAAGTTCCTAGTCTCAAGTGTCTTCCACAGACGAACTTGCACTGAGAGCCAAGTGTTTCAATATTTGCAGAAAATTATGAAAATGGAATAGTTTACTTTGGATGCTTTTTTTTTTCTTCTTTTTAAATTTCTGAGTTACGTAAAAAAATTATTTTACTTGACCTTCTTCTGGATATTTTTAAGACTGCTTTCACTTCTTAATATAGTTATTAGCACGTAGGGAGGTCAGTTTTTCTCCTAGTTGTGGCTTGTTCAGCATTGGGCAAATTGTATTTTTGGGTACACCCAAGGAGAAGCAAATACAGCATGAATAAAAAGCCAGAGAGCTTTTCCTCCAAATGTAATGTTGGAGGCTTTCTCTCTGCAAGAGAAGCCAATCTCACAGGTTTGGGGAGAGCTATATCTGTGAGTTTTGTTGCAGACTTCAAAGGGCCAGGATTTCACTCCAGATGAAAACCTTGGAAAAGAGCCTCACTTTGGCCACTGCATCAAAGGGCTGGACTGATGTAAAACGAAAGCTAAAAGCCCCTTCTCTGGTCCAGAGGATGATTCCCTCCAGCAGAGACGCCACGTAAAGCAGCACAGTCCCACTCCATATGTCTGTGCATTGCTTTCCTTTGATGGATGCCCATCCCAGTTTAAGAATAGCTTCAAGTCATAGAAAGATGCACATTCTGAATTCACTTCAGCATAAGATGAGACCGGATTTCCTGTGTCTATGGTATTGCCTCTTCTCAACATACAGATCCAATCCCCAACATGGTACAAGCTTGTGAACTATGCTGTATAAAAAATATACTTTCCCCTTGCATACATGCACACAACATGTAGTATAGGTTTAAGAACATATTCTAGACTTACACTGTCAGGTGCTGATTGTTTTGCATTACCAAAGAGCTTCTGCTAAAGTAATCCAAGTTCCTATTTCATATATTTAAAAATTAACTTGTGAAAAAATACTCATTTTATCCTTCTGATTTCCAGTAACCATCCTTTTTGACAGGCAGCATGTTCCCCTCTGTGACAAAACCAACCAAAAACCAGCCAGAGAGGAAATTAAAAATGGGTTTCCATCTCTTTTACCAAGCCCCACTTCAGTTTTACATCAGGCTTAGTTATCATTTCTGGTTTTACACTGCAGTAGCAAAACATGAAGGAGCAGCAACTCTGAAGGGTTCTTAGGTTGCTGTTATCTCAGTAAGTATATAGAATGCATAAATGTGAGTAGGAGCTTTTGCAAACCGAATGCCATTGCAGACTGGAAGGGTTCTCATTCCATGTTCAGCCCTGAAGAAATGTCAGAAACCCCATTAACTACAAAATTTTGTGCATATGGGTATGGGAAGTATATATACATGCACATGTTCGTGTTCTGATATCTTACAGGCATGATTTTGTGTCATACTGGAGGGAAAAACAACTGTAGTTGGGTTCTTGAACCTAGCAGAGGTGGCTCTTGCAATACATGTCTGCTGGCAACATCTGTGTGCCACATGGAGATGCTCACCCTGGCCTGCTAGGTGAGCTCCCGGACCAGCACACCTATGTCCTCACAGAATTCCTGTTAAACATCCATTATTAAAAACATTGCATTAACATAGCCAGAGTGCTCTGGGAGCGCGAAGGTGCAGCCTCTCTCAGCGTGCTGAGCTTTGCAAGCATCCCAGCACATTTACAGCTACCTGACCTCTCTGCCCACTGCTGCATTGACTAGGCTGTATTCCTGCTGTCCCTGTTTTCACAGCTGCAAAATAGATTTCACAAAACAACTAAGGATTTTGATTTTTTTTTTCATTGCTGCTCTCCAACATATCTTTTCAGACCCCAGCATTCTAGTTTTAGTAGTCCAGTGTTTTTTGAAAAAGGACAAGATAAAAATTGTAGGAAGAAAAGAAATGAATCAATTTCTCTTCCTCACGAAAACATAAAGCAAAAAGCTTCTTAGTAAAGAACCATTGCATTCCAACAAATAACGTTGACTACAGAATCAAAATTGAAATAATGATTTTTTTGCAGAACCAAAACACTTTTAACAAAGCCACACAAATTATTTGAGGATATTTTAAAACTCTATTTTTTCATCAATTCTTTGTTATCCTTGAGCCACCCTGCCATTTTTCTTGCATACTGTTCACTAGAACATAGGCCAATGACTATCCCATCTGTAACTTGCCCCTGTAACAGCCAGAAGCAGCAACTTGAAACGAGACTACTACCTGAGTAGGTCCTTGGCCCACCTGTGCCCCCACTTAGTTCCCTGGATAGAGAAGGGCTTGTTCGTGCCCAGCACACGCATTTCCAGCAGAGGTTGCCAGAAAAGGAAAGGCCTCTGACGATCTTAGGTCTTATGTCGTGTAACCCCCCAAAACTTAGTGGAAATCCCTGTAATCACAATCAAAAACTAAATTCTGAATCCTGAAGGCATTACACTAAAGAACTTTTGCTGGTTAAGTCTATGTATACAGTTTTGTATACAGTTTTCTCTCTCTCTCTCTCTCTCTCTCTCTCTCTCTATTTTTTTTTTTTTTTACCCTCTTGGTGCAGTGCAATTTCACTTTGTTCCAGCAGGTAGAGCTACGGCTTCAAATATTCTCCACAAAAGCCGCTGGTCTCTTCGTCTGGGTTGAGCAGCGTCAGCCCAGCTGCATGACTGTGTTTTAGATCAGAGCTCTGAAACAACGAAGACAAAGCAGAGCACCAGCCCTCTGCTTGTATTTCCATAACTGGTAGGAAGCTAAAACTGGAATCCCATCAAATGGACAAGCCTTAATCTCACTGTGACAACTGTAAGGCTCCCACAAACAGTTATATTGGCTGAAAAGCTGTGCTAAAAGCCTGGCTAGCTCAATGAAAAGGGCACGCTGCAAGGCAAAGTGAAGTGATATGATTTATTGTCACAAACAGAGAGTTGGAACATCCTCTCCTTTGAACTCCCAAAGCATCACCAGCAAAACCAAACAGATAAAACAAACAAACAACAACAAAAACACTAAGCAAACAAACAGAAAAACTCTTTGCCTTTTCTTTTTTTTCCTCTATAAAGAAACAAAGGCAACACTTCAACATGGATGATACCCCCACTGATTAATGCGTTTTTTAAATTATTTTTTTGACTATGACTGCAAGGACAAAACAAAACAGAATGTAGAAAACTTACAATTTTTGAAATTGTAGTTTTTTTAAGCATTTTTTTCCCAGACAGTCCATAAATTTACAAAGTCAGTCAGAATAGCCTAGATCAGATGAAGCCTCACCACACCCATAATAATGTTCCCATTTGTGGATTACCATGGATAATCCATAACCCAAAAATATTAACAGTTTCTTGAGGTAGTAAAAGACTGGAGCTTTTCTGAACCTGAACTGCAGGTCACTGCAGTGACTTTTACAGATGTTTACTGGCTGGAGAGCATTAGATCTCTGGTCTTCTTCCAGTTTCTGGTGAACAGCTATCTGCAGCAGAAAGAGAAACATCACGCCTGCTCTGTCCTCCAAGAGAGCACATGCTGAAGGTGAAGACTAGCTTGCAAGATGTTGCCTCTGCAGCCCAGCCCTGAGACAAGTGAGGGGTTGGTTACTGCATACAGAGACCCGGACACAAGTACACACTGCCTGAGTGACAGCTTCGGAGCCTGAATCAATAAAATATCTCTGCGTAATAAATTCTATACACAAAGAGACAACTATCCACATTTTGCTCCCTCCACCTCTGGATTTAATAGATAGCTTTATGGTAATTTGTTTATTCCTTTTGAGAAATACCAGTCCCACCCAAGGCATAATACTTCTGTAGCAGAACTGCAATTATTGAGCTGTTTGAAATTGCTTAAAAGACAACGTCAGTGGCAGTGCAGGGAAAGATGAATACGGGGTATTATAAACATAAAGAATGCCATTCAGAATGTCTCCAGTGCTATAGTGAAGATAAACTGAATTAACGTGTTCTGACATCAGTGCACAGCAGTGTTTTTCAATGCAGGCAATTCTAATTATATTGCTTTTCATGGAATTAGTGTGGCAAGTGCAATTTGTTGGGGCTGAGTTCTCAAACATTAGAAATTAGTGTAGTTCCATCAAAATCGATGAATCTGTGTTAGCAGAAGATCTGAGCAGTAGCACTTTATTTTTTTTCCTCGGCAGCCTGCTGATATTGTATCATTTTGGGTTGCTATCTTTCATTATCGACATCAGCTGATAACAGTTCTTAACATGTTTGGGCCATTCACACATAGAGAGCTGCATAGGCTGGCTTAGGCAACACCAGAGATGATGTGCTAGCCTCAGTAGTATGTCTTCCTTAATTCAATATTAGAATTGCTATGGAAACCTCTTAGCAATATAGAAGATGAAAATGGAACAAGAAAGAAAAGACGCAGTAAGCTGAAGTGGTAGTTCCAGGGGCAAAAAACCAAAACCACAGAAACTTATTAGCCTTGGGAAAACACAAGAAGCAAAACTAAACTGCATCTGCAAAGTTCGTCTTTCAAATTCCTGTGTGGATTCACTCCTCATGTCTTTCATATCCTTCTGTGTTTCTGTGTGTAAGTCAGCAATCAAAATAGCCAAGCTGTTTTGCTGCCTGCACTGGACATTGTATTACAGATTACACTGGTGTTCTCCAGTCCTTTCAAACGCTTGCTTTTGCCTGCTGGGAAATGGCAGGTAATTCTGGTATTTTAGAATCAGCTCATTGTGTCTCTGTGAGTAGCCATACCATTTAGCATTATCTTCTAAGCTGTATTGTTGTTTAGCTACCCAACCTATCTCTTACTGTTAACAACAACCAGTATTAGTAGAAGCTGAGCTTCAGGTCTTGGGACTTTTCTCTAACTGTGGGAAATCCCTTATCCTGTAGAATATATTAAACATTGAGCAAGATACATTTATTCAGTCACTGACAGTACCTCTGTGGCTTGACAGATTTTGACTGCACGGGCAAGATTTAAAATACGATTAATGAAGCTGGATAGCTAGACTGAGCCATGTTGAAGGCATCTGAGGAAACATCTGTAATTCAGGAGCAGATAAACATGAGGCCTGAATAGGTTAGACAAGAATCAGGTCCAGTCTGGGAACCATGGAGCTGTTATAACATCCAGGATAATTTGTAAGCTGAACTTTGAATATGTACGCTCACTTGAGCACACCACTGAGCCAGTATGGGTATATGGCATTTCCACCCAGCTCAGGAGTTGTGCAAAAAACTTGAATTTGTCCTTTTTGCAACTTTTTGCAATTTACAGATGCCCTGAATTTCAAAGGGCCGGTGTTCCATTTTCTGTTTATCAGCTGAGGAATCAGCTGCTGGTTTTGATCCTAACAGTTTTTAAAATTGTTCTGACTCCATCCACCTGCATATACACACGTCACTCTCACGAGTTCCTATCCACTCACTGTGTGCACATACAGGATGTGCAGTGTTGTGCCTCCCTAGGTGACCTTTGACAAACTTGTGCAGCAAGCACAAAACATAGGCAATGTAAATGACTCAAAAATTAGGATTTTTAGTGGCCTGACACCTGACATCACAGTTATTGTACAAATAGGTTCTACTTGTACTGACATTCAGAAGGGAGGCTCATAAAGTCACTAGTGTTGCTTTCAGCAAGGACACCTGGCTTTTCATTTCTAGGAGGGGTCAAATAAAATAGTCCCAGGGACTAAAAGCAGTCAGATGTAAAATAAGACATCCCATTGGATGGCCAAAAGCATCAAAAGCAACAGTGTGTTGTGTGAATATTGGAGAAGTAGGCATTTTCAAGTGTCATCATGCTTCTGATGTTCTTCGGTTTTATCAATGGACATTCTTTTTTAATCGATAGATAAAGCAATTTCACTGAGGCACATTAAAAAAGGATGCTTGTGAAAATAAGTAGAGTAACTTTTACTTGTTTATACCAGACTTAAGATACTCAACAGTTTTACTGTCAGTTTAAACCTTTGGATATCTGCAGAGAGTTACCATAAAAGCTGACTTCCATTGTGCACTCACACAGATAGGTCAAAAATGCTGTCTTTAAAAGACATTTCAAAGCCTGATTTTATATGTTTGAAAATTATCTCTTGCATTTAGGCATAAAACCCTCTCCCCTTTCTGTGAGCACAAGAACTCCAAGTCTGCTTCGAGACATTTGCTAATCCTACTTCTTTACTTCTTTTAAAGCACTGCTTCTTATTTTTTACTAATTACATTTTGTGGAACTTAAATCATTAAAAATTAGACTATTCTTATACATCTGTCTCAGTTACAAGCTCATCAAAAAAGGTTCCAATCTTTGCAAGGAGAGAAATGAAACAGTGGTCAGAGGCAACCAGTAGACAGGGCACACTGATCGCCTATAAATGAGAACATGCAATGTGGCTGCCTCCAGCAGCAGCGTGAGACTAGACTTGATGGCCCAGAAAGTCACTGTTAGTCTAATGGCCTTTGTTTCCCAGACTCTTCAAATATGGTGATGAGCAAGGTGGTAAATTTCTAATATCATAATATTTATGCAAAACCCAGCTACTCTGCTGTAATAGATTAGATGCCAATCAATTTTGTGCCTTTTTTTTCCTTGCTTTTGCACAACTTTTTCATTCACAATGCAGTCTATATTTTTAAGTGTGACTGCTGCTTATAATAAGGTTTATAAGCAGACACTCATTCCAACAAAAGTCTTAAAAGGAAAAATTCCAAATAGGGAATAGACCATAATGAGCTATTTTTAAGGGAAACAGGAGCTAAATGGTTGCTAAACTACTATTCTCTTCCAACAAACAAAACAAAACCAAAATAGAAAAACAAACCACTTTTAAAAGTCCAAATGCAAAGTAAATCCTCTAGAAACTTCTGTTAGTTTTGAAAAGTTTTATTTCAATATTATTTTCCTGTAGTCATGTCCTAGAGTTAAAATTACACTGAGATAGCAGCATTGTATTATACTGGCAATTAGGTGTTATGCCTCTTCCATGTAGCATCTACACCATTTTTGAGTTAGTTTTATGTGCACGTAAGTTGAGAGTTACATTTCAGACAGTTTTGAAGAGCTTTAAATTTTCAGGAAACAAGCTCCCTAAGCAAGCAGAAATAAGGCTGAAGAGTCCAGTTCACAGAGTGGAAAATTCATAGCTTCATGACAATGTAAACTCATTAGTTTCTCCTCTGTTTATTTTGCATACACACAAAAAAGAGATGTTACCATTAATACTCTCATTATGCTCTTGATCCACCTGACCTTGTGTACAACATGCACAGGCTTTGTCCATGACACAGCAGAGATTTCCCCCTAACTCCCCAAGCAATCCTTCCAGCTCACAGTTCAGTGCCTCGTGGTGTGGGTGGTTGATGGGGGACCATAACCACCTGCCAAGTCATGGTGGGGTTAGTTAATCACAGCAAGAGGGGGGCAATGGAAGATCTTCAGAAGGGTAGGGCAGTTTAAAATGGTAACATTCCTTCTTCATCTGAGTAGTTGCTCTGCCTGCCTGCCTGCCCCCCCCCGCCCAAAAAAAATCCAATGGGAGAAGAAATTGGCTTAATTCAATTAAGTACAGCAAATTATCCTTAATTCCTCTGCAGAGGCTGGTTATATGGTTACTTTTTCCTGAAATTTAGACTTCCACAAAGTGCTAAAGGAAAAACTTGATTAAAGCTGTCCATACAAGTATTGATATGTGGAATTAATGTAGCAGTTCTGCATTTGTTAGCTCACTGTAGTAACTAGGTTATGAGTCAGTGCAAGTCTGCACTAACAGTGGTTATGTGTGCTAACATCTCAGCAGTGGTCCAAGGTCAATGTCTGGCATGCTTGTTTCAGTCCAGGAATGCCTTACCTCCACAGATAGATGTTGCCATGTCTAGTGGAAGCACAAGAATGATCCTTTCCAAGGCAGAGGGACACTATCTATTCCTTTTTCAGTCTCTGCTGTTTGGAAGAAAACAATAGTATCAGATGCATCCATTTACACAATGTTTGAAGAAACCGTATACAGAAACAAGCACTTCAGGGATGAAATGTCAGAAAGCAAACACAATTTGGCATAACAGTAGAAGAGAGGATTTCATTCAGGTGTGGCTGGGAGTGAAGCCTGACACTGGAGAAAGCAGCTGAATGTTCAGAGTGCGCCCAGCAGCTGATCTCCCCAACTGACCACATTTCCTGAAAGTGATAAATTGTATGAAATGTGAATGGAGTACCCCATAGGATCAATACTTAACACTAGAGTTGGGAGCAAAGGGCGAGAGAAATCCTGAATGTAGTTAGACTCTCTCGTCTGCATGTCACTGCAATTGAATTTCATGAACAGAAAAGCACTTGAAGCACAGTTTGCTTTGCATTGTTATTACTGACCAGAAATGAACTCATTTCCAGGGAAATCACAGCGTGGCAAAGAGAACCTGTCAAGATAAAAGCAGAGGAATAGAATTTGAAGCAGTCTTGATCTCCAAATTATTTTATCATAACTTTATTTTATCACTCTGTCCCCCCATCTGGTTGAAAATACATTCCATGGAAATGGGTTCTGGTCCCAAAAACATGGCAGTCTTTTAAGTTTGCATTCCATATCATACTGATGAGAACTTATGACTGTGACAGAAAAAAAATGCACCTGAACCACACTTGCACATTGGGGAGATTGTACCACAGGAGAAATTTGCTAGAGAAAAAAATCACTTGCAATTCTTCTGTCAGCACCCCTTTCTACTTTCTCAGGTGTAAAGTGCAATGCTAACTGGCTTGGAAAGCTGTGGAGAAGTGTCTCTCCACTGTGTCTCATTGTATCAAAAGCTCAGGTTAGCATAAACAATAAAAAGATAGTCTAATCTGCAAGCTGAGATGTTCACTTCATGGAGCAATCTGATCCACAGCTGAATTCACAGTGATTTAATGCAAGAAGCAGTAACTCTTGTCACTGATGCTCCATTTGCAGCTGGAGAGTTTCGCACAAGTCAGCCCTAGGATTTTAAAAGTGTACCCCATCATGAATTCTATTTTAAAAGCAATGCAGTATAGCAGTCAACAAGGTGCCTCATTAGTTCTGCAGAGATGCTCAGCAGGGGACACTCTTTTCAGCTCTAAAATAGCAGGAATTAGAGCACAACAGAAGAAAAGTGCCTTTCTTTCTTTCCAATGAAAACCCAAGCACTTCTTTTACATTACTCACCCATTGTCATCTCACATCTCTTTGCTCCTCTTAGAGATTTGTGTCCTTTTGTTTAAAGGCAGAAAACATTTTTCCCCTATCCTTCTTAGTTCTCTTTCAGAAATGTGATAGAATGATGAATACTTTGTTTAATCTTTAGCTTTAGTGACCAGATATCCAGAGCGAGCCAGCACATCCCTGCTCTTATACCACAGTAAGCTCAGCATAAAGTTCCTGCCAGTGATAAAAAAAAAAAAAAAAAAAAAAAAAGATGGTGGCATGATGGCATGATTACATATGTTCACAGCTGGAGGAGCTTGTGTGCTTCAGGATCTCACCCAGACCATGCCGTGGCACTTTGTTCACATGCCTGTGTATCTACAGTGTGCCAACGTAGTGTAGGCACATTCATGTCACCTGGCATAGAAAATGTTAACAAAATGAAAAGTAAGTAGATATTTTGCTTTTATAGTGAGTAAGACGTGTTCTAATCTGCATTATTTTTTTAATTATTATTGTTATTATTTTTTTAAATATGTATAGTGGATTCCATCTCTTAAATCTGTGTTTTAGTAAATCCATCAGGGAACAGTGACTGACTGGTCTTATGCTAAACCTTTTATGCACCATTCATTTCTACCACAGCAGCAGCACAAAGGGCCAGGTGAGGGCATTCCTTCTCTGCCAAGCACTACTCTGCAGGAAAAATTGAGATACCTTATTTCAAGGAGGGTGTGAGTGGTTAGCAATATGATTCATACACATATTTGTTAGAGTTTGGGAACATTTTTAGATTTTTTTTTACCTTCTTGAAAACATTCACCAAACCAGAAAGCAAAGAGGAAGAGCTAGCATTTTTGGTGGCTTAAAAAAATCCTCATGAATTTTGAATATTCCCAGTAGAGTGAATTAGAAGCAATGCATCACTGATTGACGTCTACTAATCCCTACTTCAGTTTAATATTACAAAGAATAACCTTTCCTCATTTAATACTTAAATCATGCTATGTAATCTTTGTCCCCAGTATAAATCCAGCACAATGTTTCTCCCTATGGTGTATTTACCGAGTTATTGATACTCATCCTAGTCTCACTTGCTCACCACCTGAGTTCCTGTTGCCTATAAATATTCTTAAGGAGCTCCTAGTGTGTTTGGTTTTCCAGAGCACACGCATCAAACAGGGACAGTAAGGCTGCTGCTGACTATTAGCATCAGAATGAATATTTTTGAGCAAAGGAAACAAAGGGATGGCTTAAAGTTCCTTTCTTCCCCCAGTACAGTATATGTTCCTAAATTGGTCAACACAGATGCTGGGAAGCTAGCATTGACTATCACAACAGCATATTTATCTGACAAGACAGTAGATGGGAGTGGGCAGGAAAGGAGGATCCAAACTAAAGCATGTCTCCACCCTATTATCTCTCAGAGTGCTTCTTAATAATACAGTTTCACTAAAACATGCAGTCTGAGTGCTATTCTGTCAAGTACTTGTGAATCTTTTAGCTCCTGAGGAACATAGAGACAAAATTCCCCACATAAAAATCCAACAATACTTTAAACAGTGGCTCATAATGCACCTGGGCTGGTTGCAGAGCTGCTAGAGAATTGGGACTTATCATGCACTGAAGTAGGATTTGGTATTAAAAAAATAATAATAAAAATTGTAGTGATGCTCATTTCTTGTCTGGAGTTTTCCCAGGTTTGGCTTCAAACTCTCTCCTGTTTTTCCAGAAAGCATTTTGCAAACCGTGATAGGAACTTCATCCTCCAGCCCTTTATTATATATATATTATTTGGATGAAATTGCTAAGTTTCAAATTGAGACATGCACGTAAGTATGTGGAGGACTGAGCTAGTTTTTATTGGCAGTCTGAAGGTTCAGGTCATCCTTTTTGAGGCAGGATGTGCCTGCAGAGTGCAGATTTCATGCACTGACTTCTCTGCCCACACTCACAGTGCATTGCAAGTGTTGTAAAGTTATTGATAAACCCAGATATTTAGTTGTGGTCTGATGGTAATGTCAGATTGTAATAATTTCTCTTCTTTACCTCTCACTGAGCATTTGAAATCAAGGGAATCCTCCTTTAAGGGTGTAAGATAAAAGTGATTTCAATTCACCCTCTGAAACAACCATGTCAGGAGTTATTCTGAATGTCTGAACTGTACAGAAATCAGTGACGTGCCTGCACTTAAAAAACATCACCCTTCTTTAGCTATCATTGTCTTGCCTGCACATCTAAATAGCTCATTTCAGAGCAGTGACACTAGAACCTGAGGTGATAAAGTTCATGTAAAGTTTCCCCAGGCACCGCAGATGCTGAGTCAATAACATGCTTTTGAAAGAGACAGGGATTGCCATAGACCCACAGCAACAAAAGGACGATGATGAGGATGTTGAGTCAAGAGAAGATGACTTCCTTGCCCTGTCCCTGGCCAGACAGGAGGAGGCTGAGGGTAGGTGGGAGCAGGACCAGTGAGGACAGTGAGGGACCATGGAGTGCCTGTTGTCCCCAGGTCTCCACTTTGCATGTGGCAAGGCTTGCACTGCAGGTCCCATGGTGGCCTCCTAGGACAGGTCTGCAGCCCTTGAGCAAAATGATGTTTCATCATTTTGTGCCTCTCCCACCCTGTTGGTGTCCCCCTGCCCTTGTGACCTTGTTCCTGTCCCAAGATAGAGTTTGTTCAGCTGCCTTGCAAAGTGGAAAGCTCCAAACCTGCCTTTTTCTTCTATTTTCTTCCTATTCACAATTAAACTTTACTCATTCCAGTAGATCTTACCATCTTTTATATGTTATATAGCTCTGTTTTTATGAATATATATATTTAATTTACACATCTGTACATGTGTATGTATATTTATTACATATACACATACATAAACATATGTATATAGAGCATATCTATGTATACATAAGTAAAATATCTACTTACGCATATTTCTGCTTTTGTCCTGTAACCACCTCTCATGGCACACAACATGCCACAAACGTTTTAGGCAACGATACTTTTGCCTTACAGCTCCATTCTGCTGCAGCTATGATTCTGTCTGTACCTGAGCTATCTCACCTGAAGCTCTCTCTGATGTCTACACAGCGCTTACAGAGATTCTTACTATGAAGAATAATAGAGCCAGGTGCCAGATCAAATGTGGAATTTGTGCACTTACAATAGTCATTACAATAGCAACATATGGGGAAAAAAAAAAAAGTTGGCAGCTATCAGCTGTGTCCTTTCTACTCTTGTGAACAGAAAATATTTTGAGAAGGTAGCCTGCTAATCTACTTGGATGCCACATACACTTACAAAATAAATAGATATGCCAAGCCTCATCACACATTTCCTTTTTTGTTGAGCTTCTTTCCTATGAAATAAATTTTAGCACTCAGCTGAACTAAGTCTGAAAGGGGAATTCTTACTGAAGTGAACTGAAGGATGATTTTATGCTTCTGCTTTATACTCTTAAGTGGTTCAAAAAGCTTTTACTGATAACTGTTCCAAAACAAAATAACTTTTAGATCAAGGCTTATTTTAATGTTATTTTCAAAAAGGGCAGTATGGAAAATCTATTTACTTTCCCATCTGCTGGTATAATTCATATTTACATTGCAATCCTGAAAGTAGAAATCTAAGTACCTCGATCTTGTTAAAAAACAAGCTTCAGAGCAGCTTGTACTTTGCATAGTGGCAGATCCATAGTAGAATGAGTGTCTGTGCCTAGAGGTCTCCAGAAGGCTTCTTGTCCGGGGCTGCTTCCATCTTTCCAAGCTAAGTAAGGTATGGTGGCTGCTACATGAACTATGTGTTGGCCTGCCACAAATCCAAATAAAATTTGTAAGTGACCACTCTATAAAAAAGTGAGAGGAGCATACAAGGTCTGCAAGTCTGCAAATCTGAAGATTTTGTAGAAAACACTCTCTTTTCCACTTCCTAGCTAGCTGTTACATAGATTCAAGTGTCATAAACCTTATAAAAAGAAAACCAACATTCAGGAAGGCAGAGTCAGTCAGACAGGAACCATCTCCTCTTGGAGCTGCTCTCCATGGGGACTTGCCTAAGTGACCGTGTTAGACAGCATTTACAGTTCCTCGTACAAGGTGATTTCATAGCTATATGAAGACCATAATTCCCAAGCTCAGTGTTGCCATTAAAACTTGAAAATAGCTGTATCTATAAATAGCAGGAAATTGTGAATACTTGGCAACTTCTAGCCCATTTATAAGAGTCTGTATGTGAGATAGGGCAGGGGCTGCTGAACATAACATCCATCAATTTCTCTTATTCCACCTGCTTTCTTGTACAAATTTTCAAACTATGTTAAACAGACAAGAGCAAAAGGAAAGCTAGGGATCCTATCAGACTAAATTATCAGTATGCATTAAATAACCAGCATGAATGAGGGCCTCATTGCTTTCTCATTCTTTACTCACCAGGGAACTTTGGGGATTTTTTTTTTTTTTTGGTTCATACTCGATGCAGGGAAAAATATCACCAAAATTACTTTTTGAGCCTGGTGGTCTGCATGTTTCTTAACCACTGACAATACAATGCGATTGCTTGCTTCTGTTCTTTGCTAGCTCTAAAATGACATCTGGGTGTTGCCCTCACTAGTGACTCATTAAGAAAATCAAAGGAAGAATCATATATGGTGCTTGATTAAGTCATAGCCACAATGGGATTTGTGTCTTTTAGAGAGGATTCAGTCTCTGGGAATCACCTGATGATATCAGAATCTCAGCTTCATTTAAAATACACAAGTGCGCACACACACATTTACTGAAATAAAGCATGTATAAAAAAGCGAAATCCAGATTCCATCAAAGTCAATGAGAAAACTCATTTTAATTGTGCTGGAGACAGGATTTCAAAGTGTGAAGCTTATAATTGGAAACATTAGCTGAATGACATGAGATTGAAAAATTAATACATTGCTGAGATTTTTGAAGATCCTCATTAACTTCTTAATTCTACTGACCACTTATAAGCATAAAGATATTTACCCTTCATAGATTTTTTTCTTTAACTGCATCTCCTACGAAATAAGGCAGACATCTGAAAGCCAGCTGGATTCCTGCTCTGCCATTAACTCCTGTTGCCTCACCAGTGATGCACAGGTAACAATGCAAATTCTATTAACTCATAAATCCTATTATTTTCTTACTCTGAAAGATGGAATTGAGGGCAGTGTTCAGCCTTGCTACAGTTTAATTAACTGCTCTGTTGATAAACAAGCTATCAAAGAGCATCTGTAGATCTGCAAAAGATCAAAAAGGTAGAAGAAACCTAATTGCATGCTTGAGTTAAACAGTTATGTTTGGATAGCTGTTGGATATGGGAATGTCCCATTTAAAGAGTAAAATTTCCCTTATATGGAATTAAAGCAAGATAAATGCTAGATTTACACTTTGTGATCTAACTCCAGTGTATTTGTCAGGCTTCATTCCCCGCCCTTTCTCTGTGAAAGAAGTGAGAGGGCGTTAGCCTACTCCTCAGTGCATGTTTGCTTCTTCCTTTCCTTAACTCTCCTGAAATTGCTTCCCAGCTGCTTCCAGTGGTTGATTGGAAAGGCAACAACAACCTAATGGTGATGGACTTGCTGACTTTCAGACAGAGTTTAGGCAGGTGAGCACTTGGGCATTTTAAGACATTCTTTACCTTAGAGCAGGAATGCAGCTTTTTTCAGCTAATCTCTGAGGTCACTCCATCTTTTTTCTGCTCCCTGACAGAAACATCAGCTTTGACTTAATGCAACACTGGAAAGACGTATTTGCAGAGGAAGGTACTTACCTTCAGCCAGTTCTGACCATCACACCTCAAAAAGAATATGGATTCTTCTTAAGTTATTTTGACTTCCCGTTTTCTATCTGCTCAACTTATCGAAGACACATCAAAGAACTGTTTCATTCATATTAGACTCCCACATGCAACTCAGGAAGGGTTCTCTGTTATTCACGGAAAGGAAAGTGATGTGAGGAATAATCATGAAGCCAAGAGAAGGCATTTACTGTACATGGTTTATGCAGTGCTTTTTCCACAGGGGCTGTCTGTCATGATATTTTACCTGTTTGTATAAAGTACTGTACATCTGATGTAGTCTGGGCTCAAAATTTCATGGAACAAAGGAACGTAAAGCTCTGCTATAAGCAGTTTTGTGCAACTGTCAGTCTGAACTGAATTTGAAAAGGAGAACCTGAAGCAGGAGTTCCTTACCCATGTTCCCAATCCCCTCAAGGTGTACAAGAGCTTTATGTAGTGACTGGATCCATTGTTTCTCTTTTTGAGAAGGCGAGAACTGCTGCTGAACTGTTCCCACTGTTCTGTTCAAGTTTTGTGAAAATAGGAACTAAGCATGAAGCAGAGGGCATTTTTAATTGAGTGAATAGCACAGCTAACAATTAGGACTTCGACGAAGATGGGAAGGAAGGTTTTTGTGCAACAAGATGAAAAATGGATCAAAGTCAAGAATATTTCTCAGTGAAAAAGATTGATATGACCATCCTGAGGCAAACTGTTGCAATCAGAAGCATCAGCCGTCAGAGGATAGGCGTAGTGTCATAGATTGTCTGACAGAACATGACAACTTGGTTCATAAATAGCTTCTTCTGCGAAAACAGATTTTGCAGCAGAGGCAAAAGCATATTGTAAAAGGAATCAACTTTATGTTCTGCTAGCCTCATTCTAATTAACACACTAGTCCTCAGGCAAAAGGAGACCTCTTCTGCAGCCCACACTCCAGATTTCTGGTGTCTCATATTTTCTAAAGCAGAAAAGACAAGATTCATTTTGGGGGGATGAAACTAATCTATCAAATCGGTATAGTCAAAATTAGTTCATGAGAACACACAGACTGCCCTAGCAGCACAGAATAAGCAGGAACTTTGGTGGAGACTAATTTTTGTTCTCCATTACTGTTTTTTTAGAAGATTGGGATAGCATGCAATAATATTTCTGGGGAGTGCAAGACACCATTGGGAACTATGTCTATAAAAAGGAAATGAAGTATGAATAAAAAATTGCACTGTATTAGAATGAAAATGCACATGCTATATGAATAGATTCATTTTTAATGGCACTTTTTATAACTGTCAGTGAAGTAGAAGGTTATGGATTTCGAATTCTGAGAGTGTGATAATAGAAAATGACATCTTTTTCAACTAAGGTCACCTTTGTAATGTGGACATACAACCCAGACAGCTAGATATTTCTAGTCCAATGCACACAGTGCTCACAGTACAGCAAAACACTGTGTTCTTAAGTAGAGTTATGCAAAGAAGATTAGTGATTATTTAAGCAGAACTGAAGAAATTTGTGCATACTTGACTATGTTGTCACAAACTGAAGCACTGCCCTGAGATTTTTCAGTAGAAAAACTGAAATGGCAAGGATTCCAGTTAATTTCCTTTCCATTTAATCCTAATTTTTCTTAAGTTTTACTGCACTTTAAATGCAAGAAAATACTTCTTAACATTCCTGTAGTGTTAAATAACAGACCCAAATGGTAAAGGAAGGGAAAAAGAAAAGAAAATATTTTGACATATTATGCAATTGAGATAACAACAACAACAAAAGCAGTTCCAGCATTTTGTTGCTCCAATAATTTCCCATGTTTATGCTAGCAAATTTGTCCTTGATGATGACGGATTAAGTGGTATGTTTCAAGATTACTGCATATCTAGGACAATAGAGCCTATGGTGCTTTGTATTTGCCTTCTGGAATTCATACCTTGTGAGTCCCTTCTAACTCGGGATTTTCTATGATTCTATAATATTTAAATCTTCAGTCCTTCATATTACAAACACACCTAATTTAATACCTCTCTGATCCAACTTAGATCTGCTTTCTTACACAGCAGAGGGTCCTGCTCCAGCTCTGGGCCACAGGCCCCTGGGGTCAGCTGCCACTGCTGCACTGTGGGAGTATGCCAGGAGAGGCCGTGCGGGCTTAACCTCGTGGCTGCAGAGGAAAAAAAAATAGAGAGAGAGAGATGGAGCAAAAGGGACTTCTGAGCTGTGGGTCTCCAGCTCCCTGCAGGCCAGCCCAGCCCAGCCATGGGCAACAACCAATCTGGGCCCACTTGTGGGCCTATACCCAGCTTTGTCCCATCCCTGATCCCATGGGGGTGCCCGATGCCAGTGTAGGGGCTGCTCCCATGCCCTCTAGTTGCCCTGGTCCTGGCTAGGGCGTGGGCCCACTGGTCCTGGCACTCACTGAGGTGCTCAGCCCAGCCCTGAGGGCTGTGACAGCTCTGAGGGGCATTGAGCAGGGGATGTGCCCTGCCCTGCGTGAGCAGCTGCTGGAGGCAATCAACTGCGGAAAAGCCACAGCATCAGGTCAGGTTGTTTATTTAAGAATCATTTTGTCAAGAAAATGCATGGTCACTGCAGGCCAGGCAGGAGGATGTCCTGTCCTGGTTCTGATGTGACAGAGCAGCTCACACAAGTGTCCCATGGTAGCAAAAGAGCAGGTGTTAAGGTGGTACTTTCAGAAAAGGTTAATTCTTCGGTACCCTGCTTCAGTTTTCTTCTACTCTTCTGCTGTTTACAATGTCAGGACTGTTAAACAATCATCGCTAGGAACTCAGGGGTGTGAAGCTGTCACATGGCCAGATTCTGAAAATGAAGGCTATTTGGGGTTGTTTGTTGTTAGTTTTGAATGTAAAGAAGTCTGGGACAACTATTTTGACAACAATCCTACAAAACTGTAGGCTTTATCTATCCATTTTGGCACTTCACAGTGCTGACTTGCATCTACATGTTATTCTTCAAAGCTCACAGAGGCGATACCTCAAAACTGAAACAATGAAGACTAAGGACATGGAGCCCATTTAGTTGGGGAGCTGCCCCACGTCTGCCTGTGGTGCAAAATCCCTCTGGTGGTCCCGCTGCTGGGTGTCTTACTGCTGAAGCAGTAGCTCTCACAGAGGTGAGCAGATCTCCCCTGCAACTGCACACCAAAACTAATCTGAAGTGAAGCTTTTAGAGTTTGAAAAATTTCATCTAGGGACTATCACCATGATATTTTACAGAAATTCACATGTTCCTGGGGGCAGGCAAAACTGTGAATGCCTAAATATTGTTGCTCAAATGCAACTGTGGGCTAAGCTTTTGATAAATATCTATGCTAAAAATCAGTTGACAAACTTATGCAAAGGGACAGCAAATTGATATAAGTTCGAAGTCATCCAAAAATTTAAACTAAAAGCTCTTCTTCTTTTATATTTTGTTCTCTTAACCACTGCAAGTCCAGTGCTAATAGTCATGTCTGCTTTCATATACCTTTTAAATTTGTCATAGTAAGTTCATTTTAAAGAGAGTCGGTGGGGGTGACATGGCGGAAGGACTGTTTGCATGCTCAGTATGTTGCATATCAAAGGGGACTGCTGCATACTTTGCTGCACAGCATAGACACACTTTCAAAATTTTCTTTTAAGTCAAGATCTGCTGGAAATTTGTGGGCTAGGATGTAAGGACTGTGTTTTGCTGCCTAAAGGAAAATGACTTATTTTTTCTATGACTTGGATTTCGATGTGAAACTTGCCTCATGGGAGAGCTTTTGGGATTGTTTTTGAGGCATTTTGAAAAGGTCTTATGAAAAGCAACTTAAAAATTAAACATAGTTGTGAAATGCTTCCAGATGATCATGCAAAAATCAAGCTTAGAATACTGTGTTCCAGTCTCTGCTCCTGGGGTCCTGAGAGGCTGGTCTGTGTTGTTGCACTAGGAGAGATGTCAGTATAGTGATCCTGGTTGGGGGAAGAAAGATTTTGGTTTATTCAAAAGGTGTTGGTGAATAAAAGAGCAACTTGCAGCGGTTGCTGCAAGAGAAAATCACAATGTTCAATTTTCATAAGATTAAAATACTCTAATCAAAGTCTGAATTTTGTTTTGTTTTTCTTTCTTGGAGAAAAACCTGGAAGCTTGGGACTAGCAATTATAAGGATGAATAACTGCATAATAAATACTAATCTGAGCCTTGGTAATTAGACCCTGCAGCATTTTGATTTTTAAATGAGAATTTGGTTCTAAATGGATACACCAGAGAAGCAAGCAATGTATAACAGACATGAAAAAGTAGCTTACAGTCGTCTTTGTATAAGACTGGTGTATGTATGGTATGCCTCAATACAGAACTCACACTGTATTTTGCAACAGAGAACTTAATATTTACTTGCACTCAAATATAATCTAGAGGCCCCTGCCATAACACATATGGATTGGATGCTCAGTGACAGACTGACTTAGCTCTGAGGTGTCTGTAGTCTAAATAAGCAAGGTACCTGGGATAT
Organism: Anser anser; assembly: GCF_964211835.1. Classification (NCBI taxonomy): domain Eukaryota; kingdom Metazoa; phylum Chordata; class Aves; order Anseriformes; family Anatidae; genus Anser; species Anser anser. The sequence continues at coordinate 74,388,347 of NC_139720.1, forward strand.
GGCCACAATAACAGAGGATCTCAGAGTCTAGAAAGTTGTGTCCCTCAGGTCATGCTGTGTACCGCGGGATAAAATGCTGGGGAACTGGCTGTTCAAAGTGAAGTTTTATGAATAGTTACTTGCATTTAATAGTCACTGAGATTACATTTGAACTACAAATTAAACCAAACAATAAGATTCTTGTTAGAATTTTTTTTAACAAAACTTTGAATTCCTAGATTAGAAACTGGATTGCACTCTAACAGTTTAAGAACAGCAATCCCTTCTGAGTTTCTTGAATACCTAATATTAGAATTTTAAGAATGAATATAGTACCATATGTAAGTATATAATGATTACTCTCTATTATTCTACTTATATGTGAGGCAGTATTTTCTGAAGGAACTGTTGAAAGGTATTAGAAATAAACTTTTTTCAGCTGGTTGTTCACATCTTGATTAAATGACCTCACTTGATTAAATGAGCCTCAGCAAATTACTGCCTGGAGGCTAACAAAAATCCACAAACCCAAGTTTAAATCCTGCATGTAAGAGTTTATTGCAGCATGGATATCTCTGTTTTCACATCCTTTGTTAAAATGAATGACTTTCTCAAGGAAAAAAAAAAGAATTTTAATGAGGAATTTATTTTATTGATGTGTGATATGCATTTAGGGAAAAAAAATGGGGAAAAAAAAATGAAGCTCAATACAGAAAAAGAAAGTCTAACCTATTTTTCTGTTCTGAATCAATTCCCAGGAACATAGTAAATTCAATGTTTTAAAACTGGAGTAACCTTCTCCTGTCAAAACTCAGATATTTTTCCCCCATTCAGTGTGTTGCAATCTTACAGCAATTGTGCAGCATAACTAAGCATTATAGAATTAATTTGGCTTATTTTTCTGTCCAGTATTTTGTCTTAGCTTATTTTAGTCTGTTCTTTTAAGTTATAATGAAGGTCCTTCTTCTGTGGATGGAAGCAAGCCCCAGATACTTTGGGATTCATGTCTTCCTTTGAACTCTCTTATCCCATTTGCAAGCAAACCAGATGTCACTGATAAATCCAGTGCAATGACTGCTGTAGTCTTGATTCATTATTTTCCTGCACTTTTGCCATTGTATCCATGTGCTGATATTTGCTTTAGACCAGAATGCTGTTTGGCAGGACAGCCTCATACATTTGCATGCTCCCTTGCAGAGCAATGGTCCTACTTCCTAGAAACTGCTGTAGAACAAATACTATTACAGGCATTAAAATCTAATTCACTTAATTGGAAATATATGGATAAGATTAATGTATGGCATGGTTGAGAGTTACATTTTTAAAAGTCAAGAGCACTGAGGTACTCTCAACCTCTTCTCTAATACGAGCTCTGTGCAGACCACCAGGTGTTGGACACAAACATTTGATGTGTTTGGCTTGCATTTTAAAAACTTTGTTTTGGTAAAGGGCATGCTGACTGTTGGGTGAACACTCCTGAGTATTTACCCATTTAAATGGCTTACATTTAGTCCTTCCAGACACAGAAAAAAAAATGAGCTTATGCCAACTCTGTCTTATTAAAAATTATGATTAGTTTGAATTTTCATTTGATTTTTATCACTGATATTTCCATTACTTATTTGGAAGCAGAACACTAGACATTATAGATAGGATCAAACAGTTTTTTCAACTTCTGTTGCCTGCAGCAGGTAAGAGCTTCTGAGGAGAGGTGTCTCTCTGATTCTGACCTACTCCTTTACCTATGTTTGGTGCTCTTTGCCTACCTCTTGGCTGTATGCTCCCATTGCTTACCTTGCTCGGCCCTCTTTCAGCTGATTCAAATTGCTAACCAGACATAAAACTAACTCAGAAAAACAGAATGGTTGCACTGCTTTTGCAGTAGCAAGCTGGAGCAGCTAACAAAGGGGTTTGAGTGCACTCCTGCAAGGAGGAAGCAGCAGTAGCTTCTCCTTCCAGCACGAAAGAGCTGGTATATACGTTCAGTTCCTGTTTAGGGTCACAACTTGGATAACTCCTCAGTTCTTTGGCTTGGCCCACTAAGTAGCAGGATAACCAAAAAATTAGATATTTTTCTGAGGCCTGTTATTCTGAGAAGCGCACCTAGTGGGAAGGGGGGGTTGTAATTTCTGTTTCCAACAGCCAGCAGTTGGGTCAGGCTTGCACAGATACCTGTGCGTTTCTTAAGCTCAAGTTCCATCACACTCTATTTTCTGCTGAATTAATTCTCTGCCAGGTTATGGAGCAGATGACCTGCGGGGAGGGATTTTCTGCCTGCTGGTGCTGGCCCAAGAGGGGAGCAGAGGGAAGGAGGCGGCTGTGGAGTGTTCCTGTTGTGGTGACACCACTTTACAAGCTCAGCCCTCTCTCTGCAGTTCAGCTGCACACTTACATTAGCACTGGGCTGCAGCTCTGGTGCCGTAGTGTCAGGAATTGTTGGGATGATAACAATGAACTGAGCAAAACATCTTGCCAAGTCTTGGTCTTGCTTTGTGCAGCAGCCTCTATTCAAGTTGTGGTTCACACTTGGGATCCGATAAAATACTTCGAAGTAGCTACTAACACTGATAGTAATGTAATAACTTGCTCCATTCTCTGTCATCTGACTTGGTTCATCAATAAGTCTGCTTCAGTTGTTGTTACTTCATGGAATTCATCAGTTGGCAACCAACAAGGCAGAGCTAATATCTCCATTTTTTCCATTTAAAGCATAGAGCCTAAGATGACTTTGATGGATAATCCAAACTGAAGTTTAAGAACAGAAAACTAAATCCTGACGACAGTCAAAATATTTATTAAAGCAATGGATCTGTTAAAACCAGGAACTTTAGCTCATGGCTTGGACTGGCGTACGCTTCGTTGGATTGAAAACTGGCCGGGTAGCCGGGCCCAAAGAGTTGTGGTGAATGGAGTTAAATCCAGTTGGAGGCTGGTCACTAGTGGAGTCCCCCAGGGCTCAGTACTAGGGCCAGTTCTCTTTAATATCTTTATTGATGATCTGGATGAGGGGATCGAGTGCACCCTCAGTAAGTTTGCAGATGACACCAAGTTAGGTGTGTGTGTCGATCTGCTCGAGGGTAGGAAGGCTTTGCAGGAGGATCTGGATAGGCTGGACCGATGGGCTGAGGCCAACTGTATGAAGTTCAATAAGGCCAAGTGCCGGGTCCTGCACCTGGGGCACAACAACCCCAAGCAGCGCTACAGGATAGCGATACATTCCAGATGATCTGGAATGAGACTGAACTGTTAGATAGATGAGTCTTTGCGTGTCCTCAGATCAAAGAAATAGTAAGGAGAATTTACAGAGGTGATTAGTAGTGTGTGGGGGGGTTACCTGTAGCTAAATACACATTTGGAAAAAGTCTCCCGAATTTTTTTGAAGCTTTCTGTTGTTTCCTAGAGAAGAATAGCATTTGGCAACATTCTTCTAGAAATCAGTCATTACAGCCTGGGTCTAAAGCCAAGTGAAATAGATAAAATTTTCTTTGATTACCAAGGAGAGAGAATTCCCTGAGTGTGATGTGTAATCTTGGTGATAAAACCTGTTTCATTGCTGAGCTTTTTTTGAAATGCTGCTGTCACATGAGGGCTGGGGGAAAGCTGAAGAATTGTAATCACAAGTGAACAGACCTATAGTGCAGTGGGGCTCTCCTGCCTTCCAGTCTGTACAGTCACACTTTCTGAAGCATAATATAATGTTGATGTTTGTTTCATATAGCTTTTTTTTTTTTCTGTCATTTTATTTGTTGGTTTATATTTACTTTGTTGCTCTTCTTTTATAATTTTTTTTCTGGCCTTATGCTTACACAGATTTGCTCAAAGGAAACTCTGCCTTAATGTAGAGAATATAGGATGTGTTTTGAAGCAGGAGAAGTGCTTTGTTAAAATCTCTTTTTCAAGAAATCACTATAGACTACTGACAGCAGCTTCTGATTCACCTAAAGTCAAGTGTCTTTCATTGAGAGTCCAGTCTATTCTGCGACAGTAACCTATGTGCATTTGATAACGCTGTGCTTGTACATCATAATTGTAATGAAATGGCATGCGTTCCTTTTTTTTCTAAAGCAGTATAGCTACATTTGTACAGCCAGAGTTAACCTAGACATAAAGTAACTCTCATTCAAAGAGGTACTCCATTGCTTCTTGCTGTAAGTATAGCTACTTGTCTCCTGATCGGGGTCATAAACATAAAAACTGTAATAAATTAATGCTTTCTGTTCCACTGACCTGAACGACGTTGCTCTAGTTCAACTGATTTTGGTGATTTTGGTGCAAGCTATGTGGATACTGGAATGTATCTAGTGACTGCAAGCTATGTGGATACTGGAATGTACTGGAATACTCTGCTGCTGCTCACTCTCAGAATATTGGGTTCAGAATGCCATGGCCCAGGGAGTCACCAGCTGAATGCACCCAATATGTACTGGGTTGTATACCTATACAAATCTGTACTGCGTTGTCATAGCAAGGACAAAAGTAAACTCATCAGAATATAACAGGGAGGGAATCCAAGCCAGATGAATGACACTTCTCTCAGTTTAAAAGTAGAGCTGTTGATTTTACATTTCCAGGATAAAGGTACAGCTGCATACGAAGCTTATCCTTATTGGCTGATAAAGGTATTAGCTTTCACCTTAACCGTATCTTTAATTCCAAGAAATTTAGATGTGAAACATCATCTCTGACATTATGCTCTGAAAGCCCTCTAAAGCTGTTTTGGTCCAGTGAGACATTCTTGATATATGAAGGTATGAACACCTGTTGTCTTGTCATAATCAGGTTTAGACAGAGCAGATTGCTTCTGTGAAAGTGAGGTTTCCAGTGAGACACAGCATTTCTGTCTGGCCTAACATTAAAGTCACTTTTTTCAACCTACTGTAAGGTGGAAAGTTACAGAAGTTGACTGAACACCTAGCTGGCTTCATAGCCACCACATCTGACTAATTGTTACAGGAGCACTCTGTGTGGGAATTCCAGTCTGGGAGATTCCCTGCAGGCAGCCCCTGCAGTGCACAGGACTGTTCATAGGTACTATCTCCATGCCTCAATGCATTGAGTACTAATTCTGGGAGGACCAGGGGACTGCTGTATATGAGGATCTGGCAGAACAGCAGGTCAAGGAGACTGTCCCAGCCCAAGACCCCAGGGACTCTTGTCATCCAGACAGCAAACGGGTTTATTCAGGAGGTTCTCCATGTGAGTCTTACTGTATTCAAAACATCCCAGTAAATCAGGGTTTTTAATAAACAGTCTGTGTCTGTACAACACTTAGAGAAAATTTATGTCATGATATGAAGTTACACTACGATTTGAGGGCTTTCTCTCAGACCTTTTCAGTTTCATTTATGCACCACTGCAGATTTGATCCTCCACAAGGCTCCTCTTGAAAACAAAGAACGTAACAGAAGGCATTTCTGTAAAATGCACATTACTGATTAAAGATGGCATACTATTATGCATCAGTGAGAGAACGCTCATGAGTGAGTCTTGTTAATCGGATGCTCAGTGCATCCCACTGAACATTCCATATGCATCCCATGTATTGCTGGTACAGGATAACAAGATTTAATGTTATATACGTCATCATAACTAGTTCAGCAATAAGCTTTCTGTTAAACAACCAACATACAGTCTAACACATATATTTAAAACTTTTTTCTGTACATTATTCTTGAATAACTGAAAGTCTTAGTAAGGATCTCCAAACTCCCATAAAGGGTGGCCAAAGTCTACTAGTAAGGAATATAGTTGTTTTGTTTGCATCCAGGTGTTAACGCTGATTTCCTAAGAGTCTGTGCCTGTGAGTGGCATTCAGCACTGGTATTTGTCTGCATGTAGTTCATGTCTTCTTAAATTTTGAGTTAGGTGAGGTTCACGACTTGGCCAAACTACAGAATTCTGCACTCAAAAGTGATTAGTAGCAGTAATTAACAGATGTTACTGCCAACAAGTAATCTGTTCAGTGTCATGTCACCAGTTGGTATGGTGTAATAAAGAAAAGATGCTCAGGACCACACCGCTGACTTCCATGGAACCACAGAATCACACAGAAGGGCTAATGCTGGAAGGGCCCTTTGGAGGCCGTTTGGCCCAGCCCCATGCTCCAGCAGGGCCACCCAGAGCAGGCTGCCCAGGACCACGTTCTGGTGGCTTCTGAAGATCTCTAAGGAGGAGACTCCACAACCAATCTGGGCTGCCTGTGCCAGTGCTCCCTCACCCACACAGCACAGAGGGGTTCCTGATGTTCAGAGGGAACCTCCTGTCTGCCAGTTTGTGCCCACTACCTCTTGTCCTGGCACTGGCACCCCTGACAAGAGCCTCGCTCCATCCTCTTCGTAGCCTCATTTCAGGTATTTGTACACACTAATGAGCTCACACCCTGAGCCTCCTCTTCTCTCAGCTTCTCCTCACAGGAGAGGTGCTCCAGTCCCTTCATCATCTTCATGGCCCTTTGTTGTATTGTCTCCAGTATGTCCATGTCTCTCTTGTACTGGGGATCCCAGAACTGGCCATAATACTTCATGCAAATTCTGGATCTTTTGTGGACAAGGTCTAGGACCATGGGGGAGTTCCTGGGAACTCACTGGGAAATTTGAGGGTGCCTGCTGCCATCAGGTATGGGCAAGGAAAAAGAAGCCACAAGGCTGTGAGCCTGAGGAAGCTCCAGCAGCTTCTGATGAACTTGGCCAGCCGCCCTTGACCCCGGTGCCTGGAGCTTTGGCTGCATCTGCCCCCAACTGGGGAGGGTCAACCTCCCTTTCAGCTGGCTTGAGGGAGATGTAAGAGTGCCTCACTCAGAGGGCAGCAAGAGAGCTTAGGGAACTCCTCTTTCTGGATAAAAACAACTCTTAACTATTTAACTACTTTGGAAAGAGAAAATGAATGATGTATCAGTGTATTTTCCTGTGATTTTTGTTGGCAGATGGAGCCTTTTTGCCTGGTGTCTTTAATCCCATTTTCTGGAAGAGGATGGTGGAAGGTGCTTCAGTGAAGGCTCTTAGGTAGGGTTAAAGCAGGCAGAAAAAGCAGATTCATAGAGAGGAAGTGACAAATGATTCCAGAATATCTTTACAGGCGTGTAAATATCTTGCTGACCATGCTTGGCCCAGGGTTTAAAAGCAACTCGGCTGGTACTGTACTAACTGGTATAAAATATGTAGTGTTTACTCATCAAGTCTGTTTGACACCATCCAAGTTTTCTAGCTGCAGGCAATGAGTATTTTCACCACAAATTCTGCTGCTTCTGTAGCACTCATGAGTATCAGGTGAAGCTCATGGCCTCGTTTGTCATATTAGCAATGACAGTTACAGATAATTATTCTGAAACATTTTGTCCACAATAATCAGCTGCTGTCTACTGCAACAACACTTTACTAGGCCCAGCTATAGGAAGGCACCTATGAAATACACCATCTCTTAAGTCTCCTACCCCCTATTCTCACATTATGCATTTCAAAATAACCAGTTTTATCCGTACTGATATTAATGTATTTATCTACATCCTAAACTGTCTGAAGAATAATTGCCCCAATTGCCTTCCAGTCATACTGGAAGGGCTGTTGGGGCTCTCTTTAATGATGCTTTCAAAAAATGGTGCTATCCATATTTCTGCATGTAATTACATATTCTGATTTTTTGTTTATCCTTAGAGTGCCAATGAATAGTTTTTTTTGTCTGTTTTCAGTTTTGAAGATCTTGACTATAGCACATTAATGTACATTTCTAAAACAACTTACACACCGTATTTAAAATGTGCTTTGAAAGTTGTTGATACTACACCTCTCCAGAAAAAAAATATCAGTAATATGCATACTAACTCCTGTGCTGTCTGTGAGGATGCAGTAAAACCTTTTGTGTATACACGTATCATAGTATTAAACCAAGTGAATCTTCTGACTGCCAAAGTCCAAGCATAAAAGATTCCAGTAAGATAATTTTGCTGGCAAAAAAAGGTGGGTAAACTCTAGCTGGTTCCTTTCAGGATGCAGCCTAATGGGCATTTTTTAATGCAAGTTTTAAACCTAATGAACACAGCTGCCTAAAAATCATGCAGTAGAAGACTATTTTGTTGAAAAATGGCAATAGTTAATGAACCTTAAATGTTATGAGTCCATAATTTTAGATTCAGTAATAAATGTTGTATTATCACTGAAGACGAAGTAGAACTCCAGAATATTTTGCTCTTGAGCAGAAACAAATGAGCTGATATGCTGTGATAGGTCAAAGACCTGTGCACCTTCCATCCGACAGGAGTCAAAAGGAGATGCCTTGGATAATAGAACAATCCTTCCCTATGCAAACTCTTCAGCTTCTGTCAGTCAGCAATTTGGGGACTTCCTGAAGTGCTTCCCTTTCTCTTTGACAACAATTGACATACATCCTCAATACATCTGCATAATACCACCTGCCCTTTGCAACATCATTTGCAGGGAGTTTCAAAATTTTAGAGTATTTCCTATGTCTAACTTTAAAACTGTTATTTGAAGATTTAACCTGGTGTCCTGAAGTTCCTGCGCTGTCAGAAACACAGAGTGGTAACTATTGTTATCCTCACCATGCATAATTTACAAATACTCTTATCTAATGTCCTTTTAGTAATTTCTTTTCCAGGCTGAGATGTTCTAATATATTTGCTCTTTCTTTCTACAAAGATCTTACAGCACTTCTCTGATCATGTGTCACCACTTCTGCAGCATTTCCAGATGTCTGAGATGGGGTCATCACATAGAGAAGATGTGGTTGAGATGTGGAAGCACAGTGGATAAAAGCAGTGATATAAGGAAGCTTCCTATTTCATCCCTGACAACTCCTTTTTCTGTTGCTGAGAGTTGAGGTTAAGTTCAGAGAAAACCATCCACAATGACGAAGACCTTGGTCCTAGTCAGTTATCATGCATATAACTAATGTAGTATTTCCCACCACTAATTTCTAAATTAATTTAATCTGCTGTTTTTTCACCAGGTGACTTACTCTTGTGATATCTATGCATAACCCTATGTTATCTGTTTTGGTTCGGAGGATCCTGAACAAGTCCAGTAACATTAACCACCTTTTGTAACCACAGTGTTCATCCTCTCTTCAAAAAGTTGTATGAACATGCTGAACAATACGATCCATGAGATATCCTGATGATAACCTCACTCCACTGTGGAACCTGAAAGTGTTTTTATCTTTTAACCTTTTCCTCCACATTACTGGTTTGTGACAAATTTGGGGATGAAAAACTGTTTTGGACAAATTGAATACATACTTGTTTTCTATTAATAATCCCGTAATTTTGGTCAGCTCTATAATAATGCTTTGTGGGCTGCTTAAAATTGTTATAGAAACAGTGTTTTGCTTATAAAATCAAGTGATTTCTTTCTGCAATAATATGTTTTGAATGCACATATGTTTGAAAGTTTTGAATGTGTTTTTTAAGGGGGAAAAACAAGGGGGCAGGAAATAGACAAATAGGGGAAATGCTGTTGGGATAAGAAAGACAAGAGGCAACTCTCCATTGCTAAGTATCTCCTCACAAAGCAGTACTTGAAATCAGAAAGGTACATTCCATGTGGATAAAGCCATCCCTGCTGACTTGTACATAGACACTTAAGCTCTAAGTTGCTTGCCTTACAGATACTGTTTTTGTGAACTTTCTTAACTGTGCCGATATTCTGCTGTTGAACAGACTGTTGTTTCTATTTGTTTCTCCAGATTTGCATCATTTCTCTATCCTCTTGTTTGTTTTTAGGTGGCATCTGTTATGTCATTATATCAATGAATTCAGAGCTCCTAAAAGCAGTAAAACAGTTGTACTAGATTTTATTGAAGTGGTGGAGCTGCATGCTTCTGGTGGAATGCAATATCTGGTTTAAGGTAAAATCATGTGATACTGTGGTCTGACTTTAATGGGTTTTGTTAAGGAAAAGACCCTTCAGACGTCAAACGTGTTGAAGACCAGTAGTATACTGTGCTATGCTGTTCAAAACCAATGCACCAAGAAAATAACAGACTCACTTTTGTCATGCAAAAGGTCATGCATCAGAACTAGAACAGATTTAATGGAGACTGTCCCGGCACTCATGCACAGCACTAAGCTGTTTAATGTTCAGTAGTGTTTTCTGTTAAGTCTTATATCCTGGAGAACCCCAAAAAACATAGCCCATACTTCATTTTAAAATTATTTTTATTTAAAAAGGACACCTTGAACATCTGTCCATTGATGCAGAAGAACTAATGATGTCACCATGCCAAGGAAAAAGCAATACTCCCTTAGCAGTTTGCAGCCGCACAGTTCTGTGGTGATGTCTCTTAGCTTTTCTTGCATGCATTAATAACATTTATTAAATAGCATTAGGTAAGCACAGTCAGTGAGTTTTGTAAAGGTCATTCAGAAGTGAAGTGGATAATTCAAAAAGACATTGTCTTTTCTCCAACAGATGAGTCTTGTCTATAGTACAGTTAACAAAACATTGTCACATATCTAATTTTGAAATGATATGAGTAGTTTTGTACTCTAGGCATATAATTTTAACCTTAAACATCAAATAATTTATCTGCTTCCATTATTTTTATGTAAAAGGTCTTATGCATAACTTCGTTCTATGTGAGTAGAATCACTTTTTATGTAAATTCTTGCATTTAGATACGCAATGCTTGTAAGTGGGGATCTGAGTACCTTGCCTAAACATTAAGAAACAACAAACTTCTCATAATACTTCTCATTAGGTCGTGTAAATAAGTTCTGCAAAATATCATCTGGTAATGTGTGTTCTTCTCAGCGCAAGATTTTGTACAAGACTGGGTCTTGTCTCCTTTTTACTTGCTACCCTGAGACAGAAACTTATTGTCTAGCTTTGCACGTACCATAGCGACCAGGTGATTTAGCTGACTGCTCTTTTAAGCTCTTCCCTGCACCTCTTTATGACTATTAAGGACATTTCACAGATAACTTTCTCTCAAGGCTTGCTCATTGTGTTGTAAGGCTTTTTGTGTTCCGTAAAATATGTTTTTGGTTTTGGTTTTGTTTTCCCCTGGATTCTTTTTATGCTCACAGGAAAGGCACAGATGCACATCCATCTGCCTAACAACAGCCATCCAGCAAAAAGCTATGCTTATATTTTTGCTGCTTTGGTGGTTGTTGTTGTTGTTTTTTGTTTGGTTGGTTGGTTTGGTTTGGTTTTCTTTTGTTTTGTTTCTTTTTTTTTTTTTCTTTTTTTTTTTTTTCTGTTATTTGCACTGCTCTTGACCTTTCTTCCAGCTGAAGATACCAGTATCTTCATTCTGATAAGGGCTGTACAGAGCCTTCTACTGGAAAGTCTTTCTTGCATCCTAAAACTCTCAATTGCAACTTTTGTGTCAGGAACACCTCCAAATGTTATAAATATTCAATGGCTTTGACAGTCAGGTCACTTCTACTTGAAATGTGCACGTGGCATCCTTGTATCAAGCATCGTTGCCTGAAAGTTTGTCTGTGAAACTTTAATGTCAGTGGATGAAAACAAAGAAATCTGTTTGGTTTAATTATCTGTGCAATATAACACCATTGAGGGAAATATTCTCTGGCTCCTAAACTTCCTTATCTTTGTTATGTTTTAAAGCAGAAAGGCTGAGTTTCTTTCATAAATTGCCTGAAGCTTGTTATCATGGGAAGCCTGTCACCCATGATTAAAAAGCGATGCAAATTTGCTTCAAGAATAATTACTTCGAAAATGCATTGATGTAACAAAGCTGCATTATACCTCACGTTTCTCAAATTGACTGTAGGCACAGGATCTACTTCCAGATGTTTGACTGTTTCCATGTCTTCTGCTTCTGTATTATGTATACCAGCTTTTATTATTATTTTTAATAGGCCAGTAAACAGAACCATGCCCGTTGTAAGGAGTAAATTTTTGCTGGCAGCACTTACATGTATGGTGTGTATTTTTGGAATATTACGATGATCTGATTTTTTTTTTAGATTCTAAAGTACCTATTTTTCATAAGTGCAGACATTCTAATAAAATAAAATGCAATACTGCTAACAGTTCTGTTTTGAAATAAGCTTTTCAAGGAACTATTGCAATGGGAGAATATAACGGTAAAATGTAATCTTTCTGAAGTACTGTTATCAGTATTAAATAATTGCAATAAGCTATTCTGAAATTGGCAAATGTACAAGTGACTTAAGTCAGTGCCCATTTCTTTTCATTAGTAGGACACACGACTTATGGACTTGTGATTTCACAGTGAGAAGAAATGACCAGACTGTTAAAATGCTTCTGAGTATTCTAAATCATTTCCACAGTAATGCACTGAGTCCCAGCCAACACAAAGTGTTCAACCTTTGAGCACAAATTTGATGAAGATTCAAAAATCCTCTGATGAGGGTTCAGAGGAACGAGCTATTCACCAACCTTGTAAGCATTTGTCAGTCTCCATCCCAAATATGTCAGTGCCTGCTTTATCACGTGTAAGGAAACAGGAAAAGTGGACGTCAGAGAAAGTGGCACATAAAGAAAGAAAGAAGGCAGGTGGCTTATACTTTTGTGGGTTTTCCAGATTGGGATAGATGATCGTTTTCATTAAAAGCTAGGCTATTATTTAATTTGAATCTGAATTGTCTTTAGAGCTCCCCTAATCCTGCAGACCCTTTCAAAATGCATACCTTTTAAAGAACCGAGAAAAGCCAATATTGCGTGTAGTTCCTCTAAAAATGTCCTCCGCTAATTCAGATGTCGGACTTTGCAGTCCTGGGGTTGATCTCTGTTTTGCTCTAATGGGCTGGTGTCCGAGTGACCCTCCAGGAATGCTGAGAAGATAAACACAGAGATTTTGCAGTAGCTGTATAAGAAGAGAGTTAGAAAAGGGCGGTAGACAGTGAGACATATGTCTAGTAAGTACTTACCTGAACAGCTTTAGGGAGTTTATATGAGATCAGACGCTGCTCATCTTAACCACCTGTTAAATCCTTCGTGCAGTTGTTGATATCCAGGAGACCAAACTGGTATCTGTTTTAAATATTTATTTGCATCAGATACCAGGCCAAGGAACAAACAATATCCAAAGTTTACATCCATCCTGATCCCAGTTTGGATTGGCAACTTGACTGTTTTTAAGAGCAAAATCTTTGAGCCCCTGGAATGCACTCCCGGAAGAAAACCTCGCACCAGAGACATTAAAAATGGAACTTGAGAAAGGGCTTGGCAAAAACTGAAGAGAACAACAATCCTACCTTGACTGTGCAGTGCACAAATAATGATTCCACTGGTTTATTTCACAGCTTGATGATCGTGGTCCTTATGCCCCTGCTGCTGTATTTTGTGTCTTTCCTTTCCTTTCCTTTCCTTTCCTTTCCTTTCCTTTCCTTTCCTTTCCTTTCCTTTCCTTTCCTTTCCTTCCCTTCCCTTCCCTTCCCTTCCCTTCCCTTCCCTTCCCTTCCCTTCCCTTCCCTCCCCTCCCCTCCCCTCCCCTCCCCTCCCCTCCCCTCCCCTCCCCTCCCCCTTCCCCTCCCCCTCCCCCTCCCCTCCCCCTCCCCCTCCCCTCCCCTTCCCCCTCCCCCTCCCCCTCCCCTCCCCCTCCCCCTCCCCTCCCCTCCCCTCCCCGCCCCGCCTCGCCTTGCCTCGCCTCGCCTCTCCGCCCCTCTCCGCCCCGCCCCTCCCCTCCCCACCCCTCCCCTCCCCTCCCTTCCCCTCCCCTCCCCCTTTTTTTTTTTTTGGTTGTGCTGCTCAGAGCAGGGAGGATGCATGTGGTACTTAACGGCAGGTATAATGTTCTGATCCTTACGGACTCAGATGTCATTTTGACATTTTCCTGACTCACTTGTTGCCTTTGTGTCTGCTGCCTTCACAAACCCAAAGGGAAAGGCCTACTTCTTTAATGTAAAGGGAATTTCAGGTATATAATTAGCAGGTGCTATGTTGGCCTGGTAACCACCGAAGTACTAAATTAAGAATCACCAGAAAATTGAATTACTCAGATGTATAATGGTTACAAGGATCACTTTTCTCACCTGTCAGTTGCAATCTGTTCCACTGGCAAAAACAAAGTTTGCTGGCAGAAGAATGCAACCCTTGCTGTTATCTCCTGTTAAATGCCATTGCAAGAATTTATTGAGAAGGGCATCAAGAATAAGAGCCTGCCCCTTGTTGGTTTTTCATGTCTCCCCAGCATACATATTCAAGACCAAAATGTATTAATTCCAGTTCTCAAGAACACATTTATGCTTTGCTATTTTAGCTACCTTTTAACATCTACATGCTTTGGTTACTTGCTACATAACAATTTTGGCAATAGGAACGGGGTAGGGCTCAGCATGCCAAGACTATTTACATCAACTCTGCCGTATTTACTTAAAAGTTCTGCATCAATGCCAGCACTAGGATTATCAATTTTTTATGCAGCAAAGACCATATGTGAAAAAGGTGACATCCCCACCTGGGTTTCTTGGTGCTGTGTGAAGAAAGTAAATGCTGCAGGCAAAGTATGTAGCTGGCACTTTGGGCTTGGTACACATGTGCTATGCTCTTTCTCTACATGGTAGTTTGTTCCATTTTTTCAATCATTTTATTGCATCGTATCAGTGCTCAGGAAAACAGAGCATTCAAAAAGTCAAACATTCAGTGTTGGGCTGTTCGCTAATGTGCAGCAGGTAATGAAGGCAAGCCAAACAGCAGGTATTTGCAATGCAAGAAGGCTTGACAAGTCTGCTGCATTACTCGTGTTGGTGACAAAGGGCTCTTCTCTTTGCTCTTTCAAAGGCTCACTTTGTTTCAGCTGTCTTATTTTAGGGGTTTAACGACTGTAGTGATCCATGCTTTCTTCCTTCAGGAGGGAAAAAGAAGTTCAGATTAAAATAAACTCAGATAAAATTAAACCAAAATTAAACAGACATGGATAAGTTGTTCACAATTAATTTAATGTGCTTGCATTATCAAAACTTGCAAGGGGAACAAAAACCCTGCAATTTTAGTGGTATTTTGTATGGTAAGTAACATCTAGATGAGCACCCCCGCAGCACCCAATAACCTTTTGACAAAGGACAGCAAAAGTTGTGAGACACTGGAAGATTTCTGTTGCACTTCCAAGTGCCCACCTTCAAACTTGGCAGTCTGCACTAGTTACCTTGCCATCAAAGTGGGTTTTTTTCTTCGCTCCCAGAGGTCTCACAGCATTGAAGTGTGCTTCAGAGCTTGTGCAAATTGCATGCAGTTTGTGAAAGAGAAAATGCTGTTGTTTGTAGCTGCTCGGAGACCAACCAGGGCAGGATGTTCCTTTTAAGTAACTGTTTTACATAGGCAGTGAAGGTTTTTTCCATAAGGCTGCTGTGCTTGGCAGCAGTTACCTTTAGGGCTGAAAGAAAAGCACGTGATCTGCAAAACACAAATCCCTTGTTTGTAACTGGAGGTAGATAAACTTTTTCTCTGTAATTCAAGAGGCATTTGTTATATTAAGCTACAGAAATGAGGAAGAAAAGGTTCCCTTACTGCGATGAGAGGAAAATTTCTCATGGCTCAAAGGTTCTGTTGTGACTGGATGTGGACCCCAGCCTTGCTGAAGAGATTCGGTCAAAGTCCCTGCATCTCAGAAAGGTGGGATCTGCTCCACATTTGTTTAGGGCTCTGGAGGAAGTCATTCTCTCCCAAGGTCCCTCCTAGCCTCAATTTGTCCAAGGTGGAAAGATTACCTGCATGCTATGAATGGGCTTAGAAACTTACTCTTTCAGTAATCAATTTTGTCTTTATCAGGAGGTTGTACAGGGTAAGCATAAAGGTGGAGTTTCTGTTACAAATCTATTATATACACACCTTTATTTAAACTTATTATCTCTCGAAGTTAGGAAATATATTCTACTCAAGGCCAACAGAAAAAAAGCAGCAGTTTGAGAAATATAATAAATGGAAACATTACAGTGGTTAAAATGACTTCTTTATAAATTACTATTTCTTACAGGAAGATTCATATTTAGGTGTGATCTGCTATGAAATATAGGAGTTCACTTACTAAAAACTTTACTATTGGTATTGTGACTTGTATATACAGACATGAAATATGATATTTAATGTAGGTGGATCTTTATTTTTTGGTTTACTGAAGCTTTCTTTAACTTGGCCTCTGAAGGAAAAAAGTATTTTAATTAGATCAAAGCTGTAGAAAACATCTCTAAAAATGAAGGGTAAATCCTCTATGTAGTAAAGGATGATTTTTAAAGGTACAATATGCACATCTTAAAAAAACATAGGGATAGCTGAGCAACTAGCTGAACTCTTCTACTTTTCCTACTGGGGAAAATACTTTGGACCATCTTCCCATATTCCTTGTGGATATGCTGTTAACTTTTTCTTAGTGAAGGAAGTAGAAAATCACCTTTCCTCTTCCCCTGTCTCCTATGCTATTTTTTAAAATTATTATTATTATTCTTTCGTACCACAATTTTAGTTTTACTGTTACAAAAAGCAGCAGAAAGCAACCACCACTCACTCATAATCTACCATTATGTTCACCCTTATCTATACTCAATAGCTTAATGCAGACAGCTTTAAACCGGAACAATTTTTTTCCTTGGCACTTTTTCTGATGCACTCTGCAGTATTTCTGCCATTACAATTTTTTCAACTTTAGCTCATTTCACATCTGGATCTTCAAGATTTTCCTGTAAACATCTTCATTTTTCTGTAAATATTTCCATTTTTGTATGCACCATATTTCAAAGAACTGCCCCCTCTGCCTACTGCTTTCCACGTTTCATTTTGCAGAGCTGCTCCTAGACCATAGAGTGAGCCTGGTGTGGTAATTTTGTACTTTTGTACGGTATGTATGGCTATGGCGTGTCTTCGTTCACATCAGTGTGAAGGGAACCACCAGCACTGATGAAGATCTTTAGGCACAAAGAGAACACTCCTGTTTCACCACTGCTACTTATTGTCCCATTTTTTAGGAAATCTGCTTTGTCATTGAGGCATTTATTTTGAGCCCAGATCTATTCTACTTTTTTTCTGAGCTAAAGAAAAGCATCCTCATAAATTCAAATGGCTGTCAGTTGTACAATGCCACCTACAAAAGCTAAGAGGCTTGAATCTCAACTCATCTAGTATCCGTAACATTCAGTTTAAGAAAAAAGGTGAAGAAAAACTCTGGTTATTGAAGACCTTGTCTTACTCTAAACTTTACCTCAAACCAGTCCTTGTAGTTCTATTGGAACTCATCTCACAACCAGAAACTTGCAGGTAGTGCTGTTGCCTCTTCCTGTTGCCTGTTGCTGCCTTCTCTTCGCAAACCACATCCTGTGATTGATTTCATTGAAATTGATAAATTCCTTCTTGCACATGACAAACAATTTACTGGGGCAATAACAACCAACATTCAATCATTATCCAATCCATCATTTGGATTTGATGATGGCTTTCCAAATATTGTACACTTCTTTTCCCAGGTTATGGGTTACATTAAGGTGAGAGTTTCTGTTGTTTTTCAAGAAAGGCTACTGCTTCATTCCAGTGTAAGCCAAACTTGCAGAACATCTGTGGGATAGCAAATTGCTAGCCAGTGTGTTGAAATACGGCACAGAAATAACTACTGTGAATTGAAGTTATGTTGGAGTAGATAAAGTAATATAAATAGGCATTAGATTTTATACTTTGTGCTGCCCTGTATATTAGTGCAAACAAACAATCAAAAAAATTGCCTTGTGTGATAAGAAAGTGAGATAAATGGTGACACAAGTAGGACTAATAAAGCTGTAAACAATATAATCTAATAATATTGTGCTCATTATACCCTTAATACTTAGAGTTGTAATCAACTTTTTTTACTTTTTTTTTTTTAACTTGCCAAATACCCATTGAGGAAAGGCAAGTCTCTTGTTCTGTCTACACTTGTGTGTACACAGGGTAAAATACCTTCCATTTCAGTACTTTTCTCATCTTGATGTTTTCTCTGTCATCTTTTACAGCCTGACATATTGCTAGCAGTATTTTCGGCATTCTTAGAAAAGTCCTCCAAAGCATTCCTGCCCTTAGTACCTCATGTTTTCTTGAAGTGAATGTGTGGAACGCTGTTCTAGCTCTGTTTGAGCAATTTCCACCTGCCCACCTGGAGATGTTCATAATGCAACTTATTACTACATATAAACATTATCCTTATTTCATGTTAAGAACAATTTGCACATGACCTCTATAGTTACCCACTGAAAAGCTTTGGTTGCCTAAGATGCATAGTGTCACTCTTCCTGGATTACTAAAGCATTTCAGTAAGACAATAGCATATACTTGCTCATACAGAGGCTTTACCATATCTGCTAAAATAATGATAACAAGCACCGAAACATGCTTACGAGACCTCAGAAAATTGGTCAGCAGCAGTTCTTCTCCCAAGGTGTAACAGTCCTGTTCTGGGAACCTCTGTGCAGAATTCAGCCTCATCAGAACTCAGAAAGTAGTGCTGGCAAGCATGGTCATAGGTGCTGCAGTCCAAATTTGCAAAGAATTTTAAAATACTTAATCTAAACCCTTACTATCATTACTTTCTTTACCCTTACTTTCTTTAGTTATTCTAGGGAAACTACAGGAAATTTGTCTATAATAATCTTTTTGTCTGAGCCAAAGCAGCTTTCTTTTTTCTTTTTCTTTTTTTTTTTTTTTCATTTCTTGGGAAAGGAAAAGCTTAATTTAATCATTTTGGGGGCTGTTTCCAGTCTCTCTGATCAAGAGTTAATTTATTGTCATTTTTTTGAACCACAAGCTATTTTTCAGTCTGTTCAAAATAAAATGAACAGTCCTGTTCAAAATAAAATGGAAAAATATGCCTCTGTGTCATCTGCCATACCAAAATTCTTTTACCACCTGAGCAAATAATTCATCTTTGTGAATAAAAATGGCTGAAGAGTCCTTGGCTTTCA
The DNA here is from genome assembly GCF_964211835.1 of Anser anser. Taxonomy (NCBI): domain Eukaryota; kingdom Metazoa; phylum Chordata; class Aves; order Anseriformes; family Anatidae; genus Anser; species Anser anser. The sequence goes on from NC_139720.1 coordinate 74,407,185, forward strand.
GGCACGTTCAGCACAGAATGTGGCCATATATCCCCTTTCTATTCCTTTTTCAAAATGCAATTGAATTTGGAATATCTCAAACAGCTGAATCTGCTTCCCTCTCAGATATTTGGGCTTTTGTTTTGCAACAATGAACATGGTGGCAAAGAACTGCTCAGATTGTAGATTTCCCCACAAGACATGTTCCAAGGTGGCTATTTGCTTTCTTCTTAGTCCTTTGGTTCTGGAGTAGGATGTGATGCCGGGCAGCAGATAAGGCTGCTGAACTCAAGTACACTCTTTCACATAGAAAATATGTTTGTGCCAGTTTGTTAAAGAAAGTTTCTGTTCACCGTATAAAGTTTGGAAATCTTTGCAGAACTGGTCAACAACCAGCTTATTTCATCATCTGGTCACGTGGTTCAAATGCATTTTCATCGGGGTTGCTCATCGCCTGGTTTTGACTTATGTTTGAATGCAATTTAGCATAGGTTCCTTTAAAGAGCAGGCCACAAGTGTGTTTCAAGAGGTGATAACAGCTGTCTGTTGTCTCTCCATCAAAGACACAGGGAAAAATCTGATTGCAGAATCAAGAAGAGGTTTAAAAGTATACAAAACACCTCAAAACCTCCCTCCAAACTGAAGAATGAAGTAAGATTGCAGAAGCCTATTGAGTGACTTTCTTAAACAAGGAAAAGACAATTTTTAGTGTTTGAATCAGTGTTTGATAGGGATAATGGCAACAAATATCCCAACTAAAGTGGAGGGTTTTTTTTGAGATTTTCCTGTGTATTTGGAGGATTTCCTGCTCTGTTGAGAATCCTTTGAAAAGAAAGAGAAGAGCACATTGTGGTGGCCCTTAAAAATACAAAGAGGATGCAACTCAAATCCTTTGAGTGGAGCGTAAAGAACAAGGCCAAAGCATCATCCTCAGTGACAACAAATCATCTCTGTATCGGGCTGTTTATGTTTGTGCATAAACTGAATGCCTTAAATAAACGAAATGTACCCAGAAAATCTAATTTTGTTTCTTTGCTGTTTAACTAAAATGGAATAATTTCTTAATGCTATCCATTGTACCAGAAAGCTATTACATTAGAAATAGTAAGAGAATTTTACAGCGAAGTCCATTTTGTTGTTGTTTCCAGTAATACATGCTGCTTTCACTGTTTGCTTCTATGCTGCAGTTTGATCCAGAAAACATTTTACAGCCCCATGTTATAAATGAATGAAAAAATTGTTTATAGCACATAGCTTTGAATTAACTCCCCAGGTGCCAAAGTACTAAGAGAACACAGCACTGATATTTCCTTGGTTTTGAATTGTCAATGCTTACTTCATGTATAAATTTCTTATAATACAAATGGCTTTTATTTTGCTTTGTTTTAACATGCTTTTCTGAGGGTTTTAAAACGTCCACAATTAAACCCACCAAGGTATCTTGTGAAGCCACTGGCACCTTTTTGGGTTGTCTCCATTTGGGATCCACGTGACAGATTATGTAGTCTTAATTTCGGTATTAAAAACCCACTCTCTTTCTGGTATCTGTCAGTTTCATGGGTCTTCTCAAAATGGAAAACAAAGTTGTGTGACGTTTAGGGTATTCTAACCTAGTACAAAGCCAGCTCAGGGCAAGGACAGCAGCAACTTCCTTATGCACAACCAGTTTGTACTTCGAAAAAATGTCATCTACTTTGATCTCTAAGAAATCTTCAGCTATAACAGTACTTTATTGGGAATATTGTAATGGCAGTATGTCATTAGCGATGCTATCCAGATGTAAAGCCCAGCTTACTTAGGAAAAAAGAGGTATGAAGTTCATTTTCTGTCATTTCTCTGATCCTGAATTTTGTTGGCATGTTCCATGCAGATGCTGGGGAGGAGGTTGTTTTTATTTCTGGGAACTTGCATTCAGTGGAAAGTGGTCTTAAACCTTGAAAGAAAGAATATATGATATAGCAAGCAACCCCTCCGTCAAGTGTAAGAATAGAGAAACTTCCCATTTGTAGTAAACCAATCTCCTTTAAAAAGCAGCTGGAAGGGTAATAAAGAAAAAATGAGTTGCAATCGCACCACTTGGTATCCATTTTCACTGTAATGAAGCTTGATATTTTTTTCTGAACTGCAGTAGAGTAAAACTATAATTAATGTTCAACCAGCGAATGAATTCAGTTCTACTTGTAATTACAGCACCTTAGTAATGAAGAAGGATATTGCACATGAATGATTTTCGATTTTAACTGGATTTTTCTATTGGATTCACTCCTTATCAAAAAATGTCGGGGAAAACTCCATGTGGCTGCCTCTGGCATCGCGTGCACTTGAGGGCCAGGTTCATACTGAGCTCCAACACTGCTTCAGTGTGTGACTTGGAAGAGTTATTTGGTCTCTGTCATTCAACTTCCTGTAAAATGAAATGAACAAACTGTGTGCTGGAGAGTCAGGAGAGAAATCAAGACAATTTGGTGGTGCTAGCTGCCGATGCCTTGCTGCTAGGACCTATTTTGGAAAGAAGGAACGACATTGGTTCACTTAGTTTCCTAAAGAAGCAGAAAGATATCCGGGGAGATTTAGGAAATATCTAAACAGATTAGGCGTTTCATCTTTTTTATGTAAATTAAGTGTTTCAAGTACTTCTGTAACTTAAAACTCTAATGGCGTCCTAAGTAATTTTGCAAATCTGATCTCAAAACTGCATTTTAGCAAACCCATAAAGCGTTCATGCAAACTAACACGGAAAGTTTGGAAAAAAATACTTATCCTTCTAATGAGAGTGGCTTTCATATTTATTGCTGACAATGGGCAGCCTGTTAAAACAGTCATGGTGCAAAAATCAAAGGAACAACAACTCTACTTGAATGGGTACATCCAATCCTTCCTGATAGGAAAATTTACACCTTAAGTCACTTCATAAAACACGGAAAAATGCTTGCTGTGCTGACTGGCTGCAGATTTCTAAGCTTACATGAGATTGCTAGGAACAGGGACAGTTAAACTCCTGCCAAGCATTGGGCTGAATCTCTTTCCTACGATCATCTCCAGAAAATTTCCAGATTGTGTGTTGCCTGAGGTAACACTGGGGCATGCAACATATAATACGGATTAATATGCAGGCAGCTGTGATTGATATTCTGTGCTGGAGGTTGGAAGGTTGTTACTGGTAATGGCAAAGCCTCTATGTAGTCTCTGCTTTTCATAACTTAAAAGCATGAAATGAAAACAAGAATGAAATGTCTTTTTTTTTTTTTTTAGTTTCTCCAGAAAAATGTCAAAAAAACCCTGACCACAAGGTAAAGATAAGGTAGTCATTCTTTTTAAGTTTCTGTGTAGACCTCTAATACTAATAAATGCACTACTGCTAGAAAATACTTTATTTTGGTAGATATCAGTTTGGAGTGTGTATCTGCTGACAGTGTTTTGGCTTGTTTGCAGAACTCACAACTTGTGAATATTAGGAAGCTTATGGGTGCTCAGGGTAAGAGATGAGATAGAGCCCAACTCTGCATGCTCTGAAAGTAACACAGACACTCCACTTCATACAGACTGTTGTAATATAGCCCTTTTTGAAGGCTGCTTCCATGACTTGAGTATGCCAGATTTATGATAAGCCAGCAGAATGAAAATGAAGGTCCTGACATTGAACCAGAAGTTGTCTATAGCACATACTTCAGCAAGTGAATCTTAAGGTGACTTTGGCTGAAGCCTGTTAAAGCAGAACAAGAAAGAAATTCTGGTTTGTGTTGATGTCATTCATTTACATTCTATAATACAAAGTATCTGCTGATACCCATTTTCAGCACACAAATACAGATTTTCAAGGCCATTTCCCATCTATTAGAGCTGTGACACTGTGCCATCCTGTGAGTATTGAGTGAATTTTAACAGAAAGAGAAAAAATGGGGCAGGATTGAAACAGCAGCCTCACTGCATGTGAAAGGCAAACCTCCAACTGACTGCAATAGAAATGGAAAGGTGAGAGAATTTCTGCATAAAATACAGGATCTGGTGATGCTGGTGAGATGACTGCTGGTGTTGCTTGGAATCCTGAGAGTCATTGCATTTTTGTCTTGTCCCTCACCACTACACTTTATTTTTCATTCTTTAGAGGTGTTCAGATTACCTTAGTCCCTTTACATGTAGCTCTGTTTCCTGGAGAAAAACATAAGCTTTGAAAAACTTCCTCAATAATAAAGGCTTACTTCCTATTCTATCTCCATGGTCATTTTAGGTATGTGGTATTTCATCTCTAAGTAGCTAAAGCATTGGAAGGAATAGGTATTGTATTTCTGTACTGCTGAACCCCCCTTAACTAGTCCCTGTCAGACTAAGGAGCTGAGTTTTCTGAAACCACTTCGTATTTTTCCTTACTCTTGGTAGGATTTCAGGTATGTGTTAAGTGTAAAAAGAAAGAAAGGCAAACAGCAGTGTATTTTAAATTTTACTTTTACAGCTGATCTTATCCTGTAGTTTGTAGTTTCAGTCTTCCCTCACATTAGTTCTAGGGAAACAAGTGTGGGGAATGAATCCCTTGTTCTGCTCCGTAACTATACTCCTTATCAATTCCTACTCAAAAATTGTAATAGCTTACATTTGAAATGACCTGTTGTTGCAGAAATACATGTTCAAACCTATGATCAAACTTTGATTATTATTTTTTTTTTAATATGGCAGAATCAGCAACACGTAGTATCACAGATTGCAAGCTGCACACACTGTGCTTTGGATGATAAATTGTCTGCACACTGTAGGGATGAGTAGCATAACTGTGTTATCATTGCTCTCAACAACTACCTGAAAGGAAGGTGTGGGGAGCTGGGGGTCAGCCTCTTCTCACAGGTAACTAGTGATAGGACTAGAGGGAATGGCCTCAGGTTGTGCCAGGGGGAGGTTTAGTTTAGAAATTAGGAGACACTTCTTCTCAGGAAGAGTAATCAGGCATTGGAACAGGTTGCCCAGGGAAGTGGTGGCGTCACTGTCCCTGGTGGTGTTCAAGGAAAGGTTGGACCTGGTGCTTAGGGACATGCTTTAGTGGGTGATGTTGGTGGTAGGGTGATGGTTGGACCAGATGATCTTGGAGGTCTTTTCCAACCTTAATGATTCTATGATCATGCCTTGCATTGTCAGTAAGGTATTGTTGTAAATGCGAACTGCTGCATATTCTTTGAAACTCTAGGTCTGAAGAGAAAGTCCACAGCTTCTTTTGAGACCAAAATTTATAACTGAAAACAGGAGCACACACCCTGAAATGGTTAACAGCTTTGTGCCACAATCAGAGAAAAATAGTTATGACCAAAAAACCCCGGTTCTTAAACACCTTTTAAAAAGTAACAGCCTTTTGGATTTCTGAGGTGAGAGACAAAGTTTTGGAAGATGTCTTCTGTACACAAAAGGAGAAACATTCATTCATCACACAAGCTCAGGGATTTAGGAGTTCTATCTTTGAACATTCTGGATAAATAAGCTCTTTTTATGATGCAGGTGATAGAAAATGGGCTTCTTCAGGCTATATTCTGCTGCTGCTGTACCTTACAGAGAAACTTAATTATGAGATGACTTTACCAAAACAGAACTGAGAATAAGTCTTATTACTGTTGCACAGGAAATATAATCCTGGATAATATGCTTAATCTGTAGTTAATATTAATTTTGCAAACTGAAAGAGGAAATATAATTTGATACTAACCAATTAAGATTTTAAATGAGATGAATGATTATAATTATTTTAAAACCTACTTAAACATTTCCTGAACACATCACAGTTTGTATTATATAAATGCAGAAAAATCCTTGAGTCACTGAGATGAGTGGTGATACGACATTTCATGGACCATAAAATATTACCTAGAGCTATGTGTTTTGAACAAGGACTTTATTTGTTAAAGTTAAGATTTCTCTTGAGCTGACTTTGGATCAGCCTCTGGTCTGTTTACAGAGCTAAGATTACAAGCTAGAAGCATTTGGCCAATACTGATAGTCTTTTATTGCCACTTTGTATAGTGCCACAAGCTATGTTGTGCTGCTGTTGGAAATAATGCATTTTTCCATCATTGTAATATTTTTTCTTAATGTACTGTTTAATGGTTTCACAAAACTTTTTTTTTTTTTAACGATTGGTCTGTTATTTTTTATGGTAGGAAAATATTTGTTCCACAAATAAACTGGAACAGAGTTTACATGTAAGTTTGCAGAGGGATATCAAATTTATTACAATGCAATTTATTAATCAGCACTTAATGAAATTACAACTTGAAGGAAAAAAAAAGTCCCCTATTAGCCCTAAGTTGCTGATAGATAACAGATATTTTTTTTTTATTTTCCATGCACAATATCTATGGTTGTCTTCTGCAGTAGAAGGATAAGGCAAACAGCATATTGTTCTATTAAAAATTGCTCATATAGTGGTAAGTAAAATGGTGTTTAAAAAGTCCTTTTTCCTTGAAAAAGAAGACTAGTTTGACAAGAAGAGAAAATGTAATAGGAGTTAGTTATTACCTGGTTATGATTTTACAATATATTCAAATTGTTAGAGCACTTTGAGTACTGTTGAGGTAAGTGGACTTTATCCAGGTATGTGCACTGGTGTAAAAAGTGCCATAGGATGAGTCTGTGCAAAGCTGATGCCAAGGAAAGAGCTCCTAGTAGCTTCATCTCAAGTTCCCACCTCGGGTCATCAGTCTCTGATCCTCAAAGTGTGATCCTGACCACAGCGCTGGGTTTCTTACATTTATTCTCCCTCCATTCTTTCTGAGGCTAGGATGCCCCTCTGAGCACAGCAGAATTAATTTGTTCTTTGGGAGACTTGGTTATCTATCCATGCTCCACTTTGGTACTCAGAGATCACACTGCTTTTAAGAAGGAGGGGAATCACATGTGTGGAGACTTTGCTCTGGAGACATAACATGCTGCAGCTGCTGGGAGTAGTATGATGAACAGCTTCAGATGATAACCTTCTCTCTTCTCAGATCAACAGGGAAAATGTTTACTGTTAATACAATCATATATATATATATTTAATATATATTATTATATTTTATATTTATATATATTAATATTATTGCATTCCTACTCCTGTAAGGAAGATAAGTTGAAGGAATTTTTTTTTTGTTAGTTTCAACATTTATGAAGTAATAAAGACCAGTTTTGTCAACAAGCTGTTGTAAAGCTCTGGTTTAATGCCAAACCTTTAAATGACATTAGGTAGCTTTCCAGTGCTTGCAGTCTTAAGACTTTGGCTTGGTTCACCAACTTCAAGGAAAATTAATGCCATCTGGGAATTGCCCATATTTTGGCTGCTTTATGTCTGTCTAAATCAGGACCTCAGGAATAAGAAAGAAAACCGAAGAAAGCATAGACCTCTGAGTTCAAAGATTTCTCTTACAGTGATTTATTAATGCTCCTTTGAGATTACTAGTGCAGCAAGTGAATGCCTACTTTTTAAAATCCCACCACTGCCAGGTTTGTACTCGTAGCCTTTCTCGGTCGTTACACAGTGAAAAGGTACTCAGACTGTTTTATTGTTTGCTTTAGTTTTGTTTTGTTTCATTTCTGCCATGTATGCAGTCTGTTAGACACCGTAAACAGGATTCAAATGAATCATAGAATCATAAAGGTTGGAAAAGACCTCCAAGATCATCTGGTCCAACCATCACCCTACCACCAATGTCACCCACTAAACCATGTCCCTAAGCACCAGGTCCAACCTTTCCTTGAACATCCCCAGGGACAGTGACGCCACCACTTCCCTGGGCAACCTGTTCCAATGCCTGATTACTCTTTCTGAGAAGAAATGTTTCCTCATTTCCAGCCTAAACCTCCCCTGGCACAACCTGAGGCCATTCCCTCTAGTCCTATCACTATCACCTATCACCTGTGAGAAGAGGCTGGCCCCCAGCTCCCCACAACTTCCTTTCAAGCAGCTATAAGAGAGCAATAAGGTCTCCCCTGAGCCTCCTCTTCTCCAGACTAAACAACCCCAGTTCCCTCAGCCACTCCTCACAGGACTTGTGTTCCAGGCCCTTCATCAGCTTCGTAGCCCTTCTCTGGACACGTTCCAGGGCTTCAATGTCCTTCTTGTACTGAGGGGCCCAAAACTTTGGGACACGTGGGACCCATCGGCAGCCATCAGGACAATGCGCCAAGAAAACCTCCCCATGATCAAATAAACAAATTTCCTGTGACAGCACCAGCCTCTCAGGCATGTGTTAATCAGCTGGGTCTTCCAGGTCCGCTCACTATCCCTCCTCACCACAGAAGGGACAGAGGAAAACACCACCTGCGCACCCACTCACTGCAGTAACTGCCACAATCCCCTGAAGTCCCTTTTGATAGCCTGCAGGCTTCTCTCAGCAATTTCATTGCTGCCAGCCTGAATTATCACTAAGGGGTAATAATCAGAGGGGTGAACCAAGTCACAAAGTTTCCTGGTAATGTCCCTGACCCAGGCCCCAGGTAGGCAGCAAGAATTCCCTATGTGTAGGGTCCGGCTGACATATGGGGGCCTCTGTTCCCCTCAGAAGGGAGTCGCCTACAACCATTATCCTTCTTTCCTTCTTGTTGGAGGAAGTCTTGAGGCATGGAGTCGAATTCCTTGCCCTAGACTTTCCCCTACATCCTCACCACACTGTCCCTCGAGCTCTAGGGCCTCAGACCTATTGCGTAAGGGCACCTGGGTAGGTGAGGTGGCTAGGGAGGGGGCTCGCCTGAGACGCCGAGCAGGGACCTGTTTCCATTCCTCTCCTCTCTCAGGTCCCCTCCCTCTGCCCGACAGTGACAGGGCAGGGAGTCCACCACTATTTGGGGTGTGTAACCCCGGTGCCTTTCTGTCAGGCATGGCAGGGAGTGACTCTGCTGGTCTAACTTCTGCTCACACTCCCTGATGGTCCTTAATCTCTCCCCCTCCTCCTTGAGCTCAGCCACCAGGCTTATCAGATCCTCCACCTGCTCGCACCTCATGCAGGCAGTATCTCTGTCACACACCACTGGCAGCGACAGGCTGAGGCACTCCCTTCCGCCAGAGACCTGAACAGCTGCATCTTTGGGCAGGCACTCCGTCTGGGTCGCCGCAGGCTCTCTAGCGAGCACTTGCCGCCTGGTGGTGACCATGCCTGGGTTTGCTGGCTGGGAGGCAGCCGGTAGGTAAGCCGGTCTCTGGAGTGGGGAGGGATACTCACCCCTCCCTGCCCGCCCTGTTGGCCGCGCTCCCCAGGGACTGCCTTTGTACGGCAGGGGGCTGCAGGCGCCGCCCGCGCCCAGTCAGCCGCCCTCATGAGGGCTGCCGGCTCCTGCCGGCTCCCTCGGATGCCTCGAGTGCCTCCACGCAGGAAATTCCCCTGTCCGCCGCCATCCCCCGCCCCGCTGCAGCATGCGACTGCCTCGGTGCCAATCTCCGACTGTTTAACCTGCCGCTGAGCTGGTATGCTTTTGTTACATAGAGCCTACCTTACGGTACCTTATTTAGATGGTGATGTAAATATTTTTGCGTATTTAAACTGCAGTGTTTGGGGAAAGGTGTGCTAGAATGGGTCAGAGTGAAGGTCCTGCAGCCCTGTTAGTCGGCCTGGCAATGGCCTGTATGAGGTGTTTGAGGCATGCAGGTAAGAGTAAGTGCACCAGAATAAGCCCAGGGTGAGAATTCCTACTTGTTTATCTTCATTCTCTTCTAGTTTGAACGCTTGTTTTGAAGTTCAAACTCACAAAACCATTAAAAAAAGCTGAAATACTTTGAAGGTCTCATGCCTTTAGAGCAGCACCAAGTGTCTCTTGTGTCTGCCATCCAAATGCCAGCTTCAGTTTTTCATTTCTTTTTCATGGTCCAAAACCCTGTGGTCAACAAAAACCATGCTTGGTGCAGACACTGAGAGACTGGAAAGGAGAGGTATGAATTTCAGCCTGCAGGAGCAGCGAAACCCTGGTAAATATGAGGGCAGCATCCTGCAGTGACCTGCCTGCTCACAGCCGGGTGGGTAGGGAGGCGCAGGGAGCTCTGCACAGATACTTCTGTGCCTCCAGTTCATGGGGGTTTGCTTTCACCGCAAGATTTCCTTCTGGCTATTGGGAAAAGTTTTAAAACATGAGCGATAGGGAGCTCAGCTGTGGGTTATGTAGGCCACTGATTCTATACCACTGGGTGCTGAATTCCCGTCTTGCTGAAGGATTGTTAAAACCAGCACAGAAATGTTTTCCCCTTTATGTGGAAGAGCTCCTCCCAGACTTTGAAATTGTCAGAAACCAAAATTAATGGGGAAGATGTGGAAAGAAGAACCATGTCAATGGAAATCTCTTGTGCAGAAAACTTAAGAGTTTGATTCTTTAGTATTTTCTGTTATAGACTTATATCTCAAACAAACAAAAACCCAACACATCACTTGAAATGGAAAAACAGGAACCTTTCCACTTAAAAATGACAGCATGTTGCAATCTCCCAATCTTTAAAAAAAGAAAATACCACAGAAAATGCATCAAATCCGATGTTTGCTGCAAGTTGCTATTCCAGTGAATCAAAATATTCAGAAAAAAATATGTATACTTGTATCACTTGGAGCCCAATTCTGACCAGCTGTAGTCTGAGAAAGCTGCCATCTAGACAACTAAAATGTTAGCATAGTTCCCACAATCTCTTTGGTGCCAAAAGGTTGTGCAGTAGATCTCCTGTAAGCATGAAAATGGAGACTAGATTTTGGACAAATGCTGCACTGTTAGCAGCAAGGACCTATTTGTTTTTTCAGTAATGTGATTCTTAATCCCTGGGATTCATCAGAGGGATTTATCTGTCTAATAAGTATGTCCACTCTGTCTATACTTTTAATGTTTCCTGATTAAAATAAAGCTGTTTATCTCTCTTAGCTTCATGGTTGCATGTAAGCAGGGATTACTTCTGAAGGAATCTCCTCCCTGTTGACGGTCTGTGCTATGTTCAGCATTCCTTTGTGAACTATGACCATGCAAGGCATGTGTTTGCCTAAACATGTGCAACTTGTTCAGAATTAAGTTAGAACACAACAATAGTTACAGAACAGTCTGTTCTGTTGTGTTTTCGTGTACAGGGATGTAATTTACTATTAATCAGTAAGTAATACAAAACCAGATCTTATATCAAGAAGGATGAAGGAACAAGATTTGACCATTCCAACATGAGCAATTTCTTTTTACCCTCCTTCCTCCAAAGGGTAATAGGAAGATTTATATGACTTCATTTGTATTTCTAAAAAAAGTATTGATAAAATATATGTGCTGATAAATTAATGGTTCCTTTGGGAAACTGTCCTCAAGTGTGAGAGGATATGAGTTATATATATATAGAAGAAATTATATATATATGTATAGAAGTGGGGCTTATTGTGGGAGAGGAGCAGCCTATGGAGACTATGCAAGGAGGTTTGGGAATTAACTTTGCCTTGTATAACTTGACATTGAGCAGAATCACTTTATATGTTATACGTGATTTACAGGTTATATGCATATGAAAATATAAATATTTTTGCTGAGCAAGCCTCAGAGAAATTAGATGAAGCAAAGTGCTTTCAGGGCTCTTAAACAAAAAGCTCAAGCTGTAAATGCTTGATAGAAAGTACATACGGAAAAGTATCCATCCTCCTGGCTTGTAGTCTTTCTTTGTATCTGCTGCTGTTCTGTTGCAAGGAGGACAGACCGCGTGGTTTGACCCAGTGTGGGCTGCCCCCAGGCGTGTGCCAGTCCCATGTACCAGTTTTGTGCTTTCTTCTTACTGTTGTCCTACCAATTACATTTTTCAGTTTCCAAATTTTTTTCTCTGCTATGCAGAGAAACTTCAGGTTTTCCTCCTGTAGTAATGAGCCAGAATACTGTTCAGCAACTTGCATTGCCCTTGAATAGAGAAGGAGGGTACGAAAAGCCTGTTCACCTGCCTATGTACAGATGACCTGAGCCTGTTCTCTCCTACTGTTAAATCAGTTTTGCTTGCTATAGTGTTCTCTGTGCCTAGATTTGTCACCGTAAAAACCTGTTGTGTTGGCTACGGTATGTTTCTTGCAGAAGATGCAGTGCTGTTCTGTCAGCTTTAACTGACTTTTTTGACTCAACACATACAGGGCCATCCAAGATCAATTAATTCCAATTAATTACATTGCAGATGAGCACTCCCAAGACTAGGTTTAGACTGGTTGGGAGCACAGAGTTTAGTAATGGCTAAACCTTAAACTGCTGCAGTTTGGAACAGATGTAAATACAAGATAATACTACTGTTAATACAGCATGCAATTACTCATTCAACTGAGTGAAGTTGAAGAGAATCTCTTTCAGGATTGTCCTCATTAACACAGATTGAAAAAACTGAGGTCCATTTAAGCTCATAATTCTTTTTTTTTTTTTTCATTTCTACCCTTAATCCATTTTAACAGAGCTGCTACTCTCCTTTTCATTAAAAACACGGGGAAAAAAATGGCTGTATGTGTTTCAGAGCAGTGGCAGCGGGCAGGGTAAGTGCAGCCGTGGCAGCTCATGCAGGGTGCCAGTCTGAGGAGGAATTTGACCAGCTCCCCACCAGCTGTTTCTTAAGGCTGTGTCGCTAAATAGGATGGTTTCATTAGCAGTTATTCTAAGATTTGAGGGCACTGAAGTTCTGGTTCGAAGTTTAGATTTCTTTCTTTTTCCTACAGCATATGACATGCTGTGGATCAAGGGCAGCTATCATAGCAGTCATGGCATGGCAGCAGTCTACATCGACTGGCTCCTGTCCTAACTAAAGACTCCCAGTAGTCAAAAATCAAAGTGGTGGTAAACATAATTTTTAACCTATAAGGAAAGGAGAGTACCTTTTTTTTTTTTCCCCCACAATATGCTGTCATGTAATGCTTGAATCATTTTTTTTTCTTTCTATATCTTACCCATTTTCTTTTCCTTTATTTAGTGTCTTGCTATCTCTATTCACATTTGGAAAGGCTCTTTACAATATTTATGAGGTATTATTTATAGCAGAGGGAATGTCTTCTCATGAAAGTCTTGCAGATTTTCTTCCTCGCTGATATATTTAAATACATTAATTCTCCCTTCCTTTCTCCCTCATCTTTCCCCAGCACATCACACTTCTACATCGTTTTCCCTTGCTTTAGTAATCTTTCTTTTCCCTTGTTTTTCCACCTTTTTGATACTGAAGATATGCTCACTTTTTCCTCTTTTTCTTCCACTCTTTCTTTATCCTTTCTCTTTCCTTTGCATGTTTGCTTCCTTCTTCTTATTTTTTTTCTTTACTGCTGATCCTTTCTTTTCTATTTATTTTTTTTTCCCCAGGGCCACAACTGCTTTCTTTGCTATCACTCTGATGATCTACCAGATTTCTCATCATGTTTATTTTCTTGGCTTATCAGCTTGGTGTGCATACTGATCTCAGGCAAACCACTGGTCTGATGCTATGGTGAGCTCCAGTGGAGTAGGCTGGGAAGATGCAGTAGGGCGAGTGCAAATTGGGGCTTCATGGCAGTGTGAGGCACCCATTGCCTGCAAAGTAACAGAGAGAGCAGAGCTCTGCTTTTCTGTGCTCTTCTGTCTGCTGCATGCTCTGTTCTGAAGATGGTCTCTCCTTCACCTTAAGCTGAGGGGAGGCGCAAAAGAGCTATCTTATGCCGAATAAGTTCTTCCTTTGCAGTCCTCTTTTTTTACAGATGTTAACAACCTGGTCAGGTGCTGCACATCCTCAGGAAAGGTGCATGCAAAAGTTATGAATGGCAGTCTAAAAAATGCATAGACTCTATGCCAATTTCTTGTTTAATAAATTATCAGTGAAGACATAAACTTGGTTTCTGAACCTAAAAAGACATCTTTTTCTCATTAAAGTCTGGACATTACATTTTGTAAATTGGAGAGCAGAGGCAAGATTTCTTAACCATGCTGCAGAGATTGAGGTGTGAGGTTTTTGGTCTGATGGTTTCAGTCGCAACATGGAAATAATAAGCCAGCTGCTTAGTCTGCTGTCATATTTGAGGAGACAAAAACATACAGTTTGTAAGCCCATATGCTGGGATTGCAAGCTGGCAGCCTCTTCACCAATGTTCTGTACAAGTGCTTAAGTACTAAAGGTATTTAAGGAAAACTCATTTCTTTTGAAGATTAGATAAGGAATTGCAGAATGTTAGGTACTCAGTTTCAGATTTAAGCTCAACAAACTTAGTGGTTCTGGGGATGGAAAAACTTCTCTATGTTTGCATGTATGGAAAACTAATATGTAGTGATGCTATTCAGCCTTAATCTTATGTCATTTAACTAGTATATATTTTACATAAACAGTTTCTCTCTATTTTCCCTGACACAGCTTCATCTATTGTAGCTTTAGGAATTGTCTACATCCTTCAAAGAGGCTTAGTTCTGTCAAGCTGTTGATTTTGTGGTTGATTTTGTGGAATCAGGGGTGTTCCAGGATTCACCTATCCTGATCAATGCTGATAAGTTTCCTAACATTGATTTCTCTAGAGGACGAGGACTCTCACGTCTTTGTTCAATAGCACAGGAATGAACTATGGCTGTCTGCGTATTCATGTTTTCTTACTAAAACAGTGGATATTTCTGTATCGTTTTCCTGAATATCATCTCCAGCTACAGGGCTGCTCTTAGCTTACAGAGATGGCTCTGGCGCTCCCAAAAGTGTGACTGTGGCTTAGGCAGATAGATCTCTCCAGGCTGATAAAGGCATTGTTCTTCAGGCTGCGAGCTCTTATCTACGTTTGATTTGCTTTTTTGTTTTTCCTGCTGAAAACAATAAGGATGCTCTTTGGACAGCCTGCTTTGGAGGTAAGTATACCAGTGATAAAAACTGACCCAGCATATACAACCTAGTGTTGCCTCCTGAGGGAATGAACTGTCCAAGAGAGCACTTAGGGGGTTTTTAAAGCATGTTCAGAGAATTTCATATGTGAACATTAGGAAACCCTCACAAACAGCGTGGGCTTTGACACTGCATACCTAGTTAGCAAGATATTTGAGCACATCTAACTGCGCGTGTGATGTTGAATGCATGTGCCCAATAAAAATCTTCCTAAGTGAAAGGCTGTGTTATTATATCTGGTCTAAAGGACTAAGAAATAATTTAGTAATGGCAATTCAGTGCTCAACAACAAAAACAAATTTGTTAGAGTATTTATTACAGAAATACACTTGTCAATAAGGTATATTTGTCACAAATGTACTTGTCACAAACATACTTGTTCAAGCAGGACCCTGGACATTTTTCATCAGTTTTTGAAGTATTCCGCTGGAACAGCTATGCTAGTCAGAGAAAAAGCTCTTCTTGTACATGATGCTTTCTTCAAAAATAGCTATAAGTGGGTTTGTAGGAATTACTTTTCTACTTATTTTTCTCTATTGAAGAGCTTTAATTTATAACTTTTGGCACTAATTTGATACTTAGAACGAGATGATATTTTAAAAGCTTATTTGTAATAAGTCAAAACAGAACCTTTGTGTGGAAACTTAGACAGTCGTGATTAACATCAAGGAAAATTTCTGTTTATGACCAAACTGAGAGCATCAGTCTCCTGTCAAAACAATTAATTAGATGTCTAGAGCACTCAGCTGAGGTACGAAGGATCCCTGGTCTAAATTACACATTT
Source organism: Anser anser (assembly GCF_964211835.1). Classification (NCBI taxonomy): domain Eukaryota; kingdom Metazoa; phylum Chordata; class Aves; order Anseriformes; family Anatidae; genus Anser; species Anser anser. Next base: position 74,422,739 of record NC_139720.1, read on the forward strand.
GGAAGGGAATGAGACATGTACAAGTATGTTAGTAACCTAACTGTAACTGTTTGCTCTACTGGCTTTCTTCCCTGCCTTCTCGTGATAGAAGTTCTCTGTTTCAACTTGCTATTGAATAACACTCTTACGTAAACCTCATTTTCATGAGATGAGAAAGCCACTTTTTGCTTAGCTCTGGTTGGAAGGCTAGGTACAAACATTCTCAATGGAGAAGCGTTCACATCTAAATTTATTCATCCAAATTCCTTACGTTAGAAGCTGCTGCTTTCAAATGTTTCAGCATCTCCTTCTTGGAATTGCACCAGAAGATACTTGAATTAAACGATACAGTTCTCTTGACAGGAACATCTGCAATCCGCAGCAGTACTTACCTTAGCCTGTCTTACCTCTCCAGCAGATTTAACACTGAATAGCAGAAAGTCAGCAGAAGCTGCTGAGATCCACCTGTAAAACAGTCATCAGAGCATCCATCTATTGAGCTAATTGTAACCTTTTGATCCACCTTTGTTCCTTTTTTTTGATGTTAAAACAAGTTGCCAGGCAGTGTGTGTTGAACTGTGAAATATATATGTTTTGAGGACAGGCACATAAAGACAGCAGGTATGACTTTTGCTTGCTAGCACTAGGTTTTCCTTTCCTCCTGCAGTCACAAGAGAAACATGATGGTGTTGATTAGAGGATGTAGTTAATTGCCTTTTGCAAAATGGCACCAGCACTGCTGGGGGCAGATTTCTGGTCTGAGGGCAGTAGGGCATTTTTTCATTCTAAGGAAGCAGAGATCTGGAGATCCTCTCAGAATGACCACGCTTCACTTATTGTTCACTCCTGTAAAGAATATTTATAAGTCGGGGCAAAAAGGGTAGCTTCCATGAATAAACAAAAATTCGTGTTTGGTGCTTGGCAGCAGTACTTACTGACCATGGGAAAATGAAGAACTGAGGGAATTAGTGCGTGGGTCCCAGGCTGAATGTAATGAATTCCCTGCCATGAGCTTGTGTATATTTACCAGTGGATTTAAGGTTGGGTAGGTCTGCTCCACACTCTTCTTTTTGATGAAAGAATATCAATGTTCACACAGTTGTTCCACTTAGGTTATTTGTAGCATGAGTAGCTTGATAATCTCTCTCCTTTTTGTGCTTTTCAGCATGCTTAAACTTTGCTTGGAGACAGGACACTGGATGAGATGGGCTACTAATCTGATCCAGCCGGACAATTCAAGTGTTTATATCAGTATATCAGAGATCCTACTGTACCATTCATTTATCAGCCATATGAGAACTTAAATGACATATGGAAATGTACTGGGCAGAAAATCAGATTAAATTCAACATGTTTTCCTAAATCAACTTCTACTGTCTAGTACTCCTTGCAGAATATTAAAACTTCTTCTGACACTTTTTGCTTCTGATTTTTCTCTTGTTTTCCCTACCAATTTAAAGCATTTAATTTAAATGACTCCCTCCAACACCCACCCTCTTCCCCTTTATCCTTCTCTCCAAAGATTTGGGGTTGTAAATGCTTTGCTTCAAACCTATCCTCTTCAGTTCTGCACATCTAATCTAGTCATAGCTCTGACTCATGAAAGGAAGTTTAGCATATTTGGACCCACAGACAGTAGAATTTTGCCTTTGGTAAAGCCAGTTCAGGAGAGTGCATCATACTGCTGGCAAACATCTTTGGACTCACGGTTAGGATTAGGAGGAGCTCAGCGGATTAGAAGAAATGCAGTTCATAGCTCATGAAGCACATGAGGAGGGCAACACTCAGCACAAAGAGGGTTGGAGCATATTTGCTTCAAAAAAGAAAGAGAGATGGCTGGGTTGCAGAGGAAGGCAAATTATTGAAGACTGCTCAAGTACTGCATGAGGCATCGTGACCTCCTCAAAATGGAATTGTTCAAGTCACTGCAAGAAAAACTCATGGCAAATGTATTAGCTAATACTGAAGCCAAACAGGTGAGGTAATACCACTTGAATAGTCAGGCTGCAAATAATAAATAAATAAATAACAAAAAAACAAAGCCCACAAAATAATATAACAATGTCCAATTTTTTTTTTCTTTCAGCTGCATGTCCTCCTGTTTGTGGCTCCCAGTTCTCTCTTCAAACAATTCTTATTTTCCTGCCTAATATTTCCCACTGATTTCTTTTCCCTCAGCCAGTCATGGTATTTACCCTTTTTCATCCATGAGTACTCATTTTCTGTCTCCAGCCTGTATGACCTGAAAAAGTTCAGTAATAATAACAAGGAAAAAGCATGTTTTTATTTTTAATGCAAATCCAATCTTTTGCACAATTACAGGAATAGTTTCATATTGACAATGAAACTATCACCCCCCTCACCTGTTTCTCTGTTTTTTGTCTATTCACAGCTCCTCTGGCATTTTGATGGTCTTGGTCTTTTAAAGTCTGTCCTATTTAAAGGAGGGCTGACTAGCTTGTGGCTCATGCGCCTTGTGTGGTTCAGGCGCAGCTCTCTCACTGGCACTGTGTCTCAGAGCTGTGCGGATGCAGGGCTGCTGCCCAACTTCATTGCTCCTGAGGAGTCTCACCTCCTCAGTGTGGGATAACTATTGAGGATTCAGTGTCAGCTAGAAAGCGAACCCTTTCAGAGTTGTTCCTTTCTCTTGGTTTGGTGGCCATGTTTGTCTGATGTCTTGTGGCTTGTACTGGCACAGTGATTTTGATATGAAGCTTGTAGCATCAGCCAGGTTGGCCACTCCTTATTTTAATCCTAAGCATAAAAGCAGCCCAAAAGTCCTCGAGGTATGTCTTACCAGCAGCTAAGTGTTTAGTTTTGTGAATACATTCTTGAAAAATTTGTATGGATTTTTTTTTTATTTATTCACTTAAAGACTTGTACAAGTAGACTTTTCTTCATCATCTGCCTTTTGTATGTAGGCAGCTGTTACACAACTATTCACTACAGGAATTATCATCATTTCTAGTGAGGGAAAGCAAATGTCAAAGCCAGCATACCTTTATGCTTGAATAAATGTCCATATTACCAGCTTATATTGGTGTAGCCATTTCTATGAAAGTTATTGCTGGAAATAAATTTGTCTGAACCAATAAAAATAATTTCATAACATCCAAGTACTGGGAATTTGGGTTGCATAGTGGTTTTGCATAGCCTCAGTTTTCCATTTAGAAATGCTGAAAATCTAAGTTTTCAGTAACTCATTTGCACTATTTAGATACAAGTGGAATTTGCATTCAAAATAAACAACTATTTTGACAGAAAAGAGACTTAAGTGAAAAGTTTTCATCCTAATAATAGTGTTATATTATCTAAAAGAAATAAACAGCTCCTGTTTTCTTATGTGTAATTCATCTGCAGGTGATAAGGTGATAAGGTTGAAAAGTGGCTGATTCAAGAAAAACTGATAAGCATCACTCTTGCCATGATATCATCTCTGGCAGCTTGCTGTGAGAGGAAGATGCCTCTCTGTTGTCTGTTTCCCTTTCCCTTTCCCTTTCCCTTCCTTGTTAGCTACTTTTTATAAATAAGAAATGAAGAACAGCTTTTCTTGCAACTGCTTTTGATGTAGGTTACAGGAAATTTCTGAAAGTATGTATTTTTATCTCTTTTCATTGCCTTACACTAATGGCAAAGTCACACTCAAAACATCCAAAGCAAAACTAGGGAGACGGAGACAAGTACTTAGGCCATATGTTCGTTAGTTTTTCTTTTACTTAGATGGCAAACAAGTTCATAAATCTTTAACTATCCCTGCAGACTCTTGTTTACAATGAAAAATGAGGGTCTCTCTGCCAGTGCATCCTACTTTCAAAACAACTTTTCTCCTATTCTTTTTCTAAGCCACAAAGATGCAAGTTTGTATGGTAGGAATGAGACTTTCTAAGGCAGATATTGGACTTCAGTGCTCATCCTCCAGAAAAAATCAGCATGAATTCGAAATGCATAGCCTGCCTGGTACTTTGCATACTCATAATAGAACCGCATTTGAATTGTATTGATGTAAACTTTGTCATTCACAGATCTCTTAAAAAAAAAAAAGTGATTGATTGAAAGGGTAGTTTCCTACAGAGGAGCACTGATAATGCAGCCCATGAAAAATCTGCCCTTGAAATTGTGGTTCTGTCATCTCAAAATGTACCTGTTTAAATACATTTTCTTTTACATCACTGAATGCTTGCGAAAGACTCATGTTTCATCTTTGCCCCTCCTTTGAAGATGGAAAGAAAAACTCTCTCCATCTGATGTAGAACCTGAATAATTTTAGCTGAGAGAGCCATTCTATTCCTTGTTTCTCAGTTACTGCTCTCATGACTGCATGCAGAAAGTGATTTGAGGACCGAGAAGCTCTCCCAAACTGCTCTCAAAGGTACGTGTGTGTGCTGCAGACTGATTGCCTGTCTAGTTACATTGTGATATGTCAACAATGATGTACATATCACAAAATGTTAAGTAATTTTGTAGCCCTTGTCAGAACTGTACATAAAATGAAAGCAGTGCAGAAGAGAGGTGCTCATTCTGTAAAATGAACAAAGCCACCTAAAAGTTCTAATTGTATTTTAAAGTAGCTTAATTTGCCTTTGCCACCCCATCAGAAAATTAGTCTCTGGAGGAGAAGAAATGGAATGGTAGCTAGAGAGGACAGGAAGATTTGTATAGCAGTAGAACTATAGATGTGATGGACAGGAGCCTCAAAGTCACTTAAATGGCTACCTGTAATCTAAGTTAGCCAGCTGGGTGTGAATATGTAAGACTGTGTTCTTCACCAGTAACATCTTTAAAGATGTGAGAGTGACTGCAAGCTTACATGCATCTCCTTTTGACATCATTTGTTTTATTGCTGGAGTGAAGAATTCATCAGACATCTCTGCACAAAGGGTAACTGCTGATTTTATTGAGTTTATAAGTTGTTTTTTTTTTGGTTTGCTTTATAGAAAGTAGTTGTCTACTGAAGCCAAGCGGCAGCCTATTAAATCACCTTTACAGGTGAAGAAGTTCCTTGCTTTAACAAGGAAGGACTACAGCTGATGCCATCGATAAACACTTTAATATTGTCACGTTGGACATCCTGTCCTGTCCTTCCACTGCAGAGATGGGGGATTATGTACCAAAACTGTTGTGTGCCTGGAGCATCCCCATTGAGATTGTAGGCTGCGGTATAAAATGTTAGCAGTGCACTATGTGAGAAAAAGATTGCATTCAATGATTATCATGGGACAACAGTGAACAGTGAAAGAAAGATGAGCTGATAACTCTCTATACCACACAGCCACGAAAAGTCTGTTTTGGGTTCTTTATTTGTGAGGTGCTCTGATACAGCAAAAAGATAACGTCTTCTCTAGATATAACTTCAGAGAGTAAAAAACACTACAGAGTTACTGACACCACAAACATTCTCTTTGAAGATAAATGATTAAAACAAAGGTAAAAATTAAGGAATGTGATAGCTTATTTCAGTGATGAAAATGGTATTTTTTATATAACTCAAGGGTACAAATAAATTAGGAAGTAGTCAAATGCATCTAATAAAAAACATAGAGTATAGATTAAAGAAATAAGAAAACTCCTTGATAAAAACAAGTATACAGTCAAGAGAATTATCTCCCTAGGAAATAAGTGGAACCCCAGTCAGGCACATTTGAGGCCAGAATGCGTAAAGCACTAACACAATGGTATAAGGGTTAAATCAGAAGGGGTTGTAGATGTCATGAACATAAATGGTCTGAGTATCTTCAATAAATTATGTGCTGAAATTTTTCACTTCAGATTCAAGTGATTTGCTGAGTTTTGGTTAACTCAGAATAGCTTAAGGGGAAAATGAAGAAGGCAATGCCTTCTAGTTCCAGTTTTAATTTTGGAAATTTAACCTGACCTGTACCAGATTTTGTCCATGTTTTATTTTGTCTTCTAGAACAAAACATTTTACTTAAGGGTCAATTGAAACATTTTTTCTTTGCAATGTTTTACTCAGTATGTTTTTCTTGAACTGAAGGAGGATTTTGGGAGAGAAGGGCCAGTGTTATTTGACTGGTTTGTTTTGTGTGGTACAAGCTGAATTTGTGATTTCCTCAATGGAGAAAAAAAATTGTTTTATATAAATCCCAAATACTTACTATTTTTAGTGAGTGATTCAGACAGTTAATGAAATGCAGTTCTACTTCAGACCATTTCTTTATATCACTAATGTATGTTTTAGTTTTGTGGTATTTTCCTTCTATTTCTTGCCCCATTACTCAGTGTTTGCCTTTCAGACATCAGCTCTCCTCCATTAGTGCTCCCTCTCTCTCATTCCTGTATTACACTACTATGTAGCTTTGCTTTCCCAAAAGCTTAGAAAAAAATGTCAACTGCTTTTGTCATTTTTCCTTTCAGAGGGAAAAAAATCCGTGGAAAACTATTTTAGAAAGACATTTTCATAGAATGGACTGGGTTTGGGGAAGGAATAAACTATTCCAAATTCCATAGTTCTATAGTATAGTAGTTCTATAAACTACTAAGTACTGTTATTTTTGCTGACGTGTCCATTTGCAGTTGCTGACCTGGAAGAGTGACAGCTCCTTATTTCAAGCCTTAAGGTGTTCTCTCTGAACCCTCAGCCGCAGTGGCTTTCTGCCAGGGAGGTATGGTGGCATCATTATTTTATTGTTTACTGTACCAGCCAGCATTATAGAATTGTCATTTCATTATTTATGGAAGGCTCCAGAAATGGGAGGGAGGTAATAGTCAACAGTGCAGTGCTACGACCTACAGCTCCCTGCCAGTGATGCTGATAGGGAGTAAAGCTGCTGACCATCATTTTGCAAGCAAGATTTATTGTTGCCTGCTATAGAGAGGAAGAAAATTATAGTGACAAACGATAATGTTGTTGACTCCCTGGTAAGAAAGTGGAAGCTTTATTGCTCCACAATCAAACAAACAGCTTCCTTTGTATCTAATGAATAGGTTCAGCTCCAAGTCAAACATAATCGCAGATAAACCCTGCTTAATATAAATACTCAAAGCAATTAAACTCCCCAAACTCCATCAGTTCTTTCTAGGTGACATTTCTTACATAAATTGCAAAAAGAAAAAATTACATGCAAATGTCTGGTAAAAGATTGGATCAGAATGGTTCGTTCTGAAGTGGAAGTTCTGAATACAATTAATAATGACAACGTTATTCCCATGATTGCTTTGGGACTGTAGTATGATTTTACATAAAAGTTTGAGTTTAAGGTGCTGCATTTTTTGGTATTTATCTGCTTTGGATATTGGCAACTATCAGGGAATTGGAGCTTGCTAGAACTACGTTGCTGACTTCAGTGTGCACTAGGAACAGGCCCTGAAGATATTTCAGAAGAGCAAGGGAGAAAAATGGCAGCTTTACAGTCTGAAAGCTCTTGGTTGAAGGGAGTGCATAAGCTACACAGGGAGAAGTTAGAGGCTATGTGCATGTGCGGTAGTGTTTTTTTGTTTGTGGAAAAAACAACAACATCCACTGCCACATAAGAAACAGGCAAAATCCATCTCACGTAAGCTGTCCCTTTGCTGAAGGGTGTATTTCTAAGACTTCTTGAGGAACTCCTCCCTAATCACTACATGTAAACTGTCTACCACTGCTAGTTGCAGTGATAGCCTAGCCTTACATTGTCTAGCACTGCAGTGCTCAGTCAGCTCTTTCACGTGGGCTGAGAAGGACTCAATAATGAACAGCTCTGTGTATATACTGACTTTTCCACCATTTCTGGCACCAAGAGACCTGTAGCAATGCTATCGTTAAAGCATGCACTCTCCCCAGAGGCTACTTACAGAAGGTATTGAAGTTTCAGCACTGTGGTTAGTAGATCTGGGTCTATTATTTTACTGCTTTGCTTATCCATGACTGTAATGATTTTTTTTTTCATCAATATGTTTTCAGTGTAAATGAACAATTACATTTCATGCGTCAGGCAATTTAATTTCTCATTACCACATTAAATACTAAAGGTTGTTTTCCTGCCTCAGATCCACAGCATCTGTCACCATTTGACTAAAAAAGTTTGTCTGCTTTGGAAGTCAGTGTGGTGTCAGACTGAGTCACCATCAAGCTAAAATTTAGAACATGGTTCTAGCATTCCTGATAATGCTGGCAAAATAGATGTAACTCTTGTGAGGTGTTCTTTTTTTTTTTTTTTCCTGGAAAGCCCTAGGGGTGGCATAGGTGAGGTTTATGAGAAAAATCCATAAAGAATTAATAGCAGTAAAAGCAATAAATAGCAGTAAAGGCAATGATTAGGGGTCATACCCTTGGCATGCATCACTTCAGCTTTGTTCACATCAATGAAAACTTTGTTCGTTTATTTCAGCTAAGAGTTTGTTTCTTGCGATATATTAGAATTTACTTGTGTCCTTCATTTCCTTTTGAAATATGAGTGGACACTTCAGGATAGAGAGTCAGTTTTCAAGGAGCTGAGGTCTAATTGTGCAAGTCATTTAATCTAATGTGCTGCTTTTAATCACCTTTGGTGTGAAGGTTGGATACAGAAAAGTGCATGTGTCATTTAAAATATTTTTATAATAACCCGTGGAAGTTATCAAATACTTATAGTATGCGTAAGGACATATCTGTTTATCTGAATAGGGGACAAGAGAGATATGATTCCTGTCACTAAGCTATCTGTGTACTGGCTGACAATGACTACTTTCCACTCTCCTCCTTGTGTGCTATATTCTTTATACTTTTAAAGCAGAAAAACATTTTCAAAATATACTTTTAAAGCAGAAAAACATTTTCAAAACACACAAAGGTTACAAGATCTCAGCCTCAGTGCTTCCTTTCATAATCAGCAAAGAGAAGCAAGTAAAAGTGAGTGTGTGGGGGTTGTATGCTTTTAGCATAGCTGTGCTTTGCTTTCTGTCAGAATGAGAATCTCCACTGCGGACGTTGAGCTTGCTTGGTGATTTCATGGGTGCCTTTTCAGGGAGCAACTGAGGTGATAAGATATAATTTTTCATGCATTAATTGACAGGGTAACCAGCACCACTTACTAAGCAAAGCCACCTTCTGACTGTTGGATGATTTTCCGAACAGTCCTCCAGTGTACAGTGAAAATCCAAGGAATGAATCCACCATTCATACCGTGATTTCTACTTGCACTTCCCTTTTTCGCTTTTTTGCTAACACATGTCACTTTTACGGCAGCCCTTCCTCCATTTGTTTTGTGTGTCTGTATCTTAAAGCCTCCATTTTAAAGACTGTCAAGTTTCCTGACAGCCTCATATTTGCATACCCAACTTGTCACTGCAATGAATGTGAATGTCTATAAAATAAGAGAGAATCACAGAGAAACTCTGTGTCTGATAATTTAGTAGACGTTGTTTTCTTTCAAGTGATGAAGTTAAATTTGTTTTGTTCATTTCTGGAACAGCAGATGCCAGCCGTTTGTGTGACCATCAATCCCTCAAGAGAGATCATTAACAAGGCTTCTCTAGGCTTTGCATGTTGTTAGTGTGAGACAAGGACTCTGTGGGCATATGAGTCATTATTTCACAGATGCTGATGTAACGATTGCTTTTCTCTTGGATCTCTACAATCAACATTCTATAAAATAAAACTCAAGTCCGATGATGTACCGTTAATAGAAAAATATAGACTGTTGGTTAAGATAAGGGTTATATGAACAGAATCAGTGCCTTGTGTTCCTCAGCTCCATTTTGACGGAACTGAAGCACTTCTCATCTTTACTTCTTGTTGGGATTTGCATACATGAGGTCTTTGGGACATCCTTGTCCTCCAGCGATGGAAGAGTGGGCCCTTGGGTCTCTGTATAAAGAGTAGACTCTGCTGAAGGGGCAGACAGAAAGTTTCAGGGAAAGGAGAGTAGAAAACAGAAGACAAGAACTTGGGAACAATTCAAAGATGGGAGGAACAAATACGGCTCTTTCCTTCTGTGATTCTCATTATTTAAGCTCATAGCTGCTCTAGAGGTGCTGTCTTAGTGCTTAGTAATAAAAGCATGATTAAATGTCATGTTTTTCTTCCACGGTTCTGCTGAATTTATATTTGATTCTTATTAAGGAAGAAGAGGTTCTGACCTGTTCTTGGAAAAAAGATACTCTGTTGTTAGGAGGTTGAAGTAAAGCTGAAAACTCCATCATGCCTAAACTTAGTGCAAAATTATTTTGGAACATAATTTAGCCTGATAAACTAGTAAAAATTGTGAAAATTGGTAAGCTGGTAGTGGCTTTCCTCTATGCCTATTCAGCTGCTAATATGAACACATTCTGTTACCCTTTAAATTCTTCTGGAAAATGTACTGAGAAAGTGAAGTGCCCATTTCTTTAGCTTACCAACTAATTGCCGTTTGCAATGAAGAATGCCTTCTTGTTGCCTGTCTCAATGCTGGAGATTGTGTGACCACATGGGCACATACCTGGGTTGTCAAAAGCCGTGGCTGCCAATAACACACAGCAAAGCCTTCTGGAGTGTAGCAAAGCAAAGAGCGGTGCATTTGAACTTGTTGATCCTAACCAGCTTTTGAATGTGAGCGAACCAAAACATTTACTGACAACTAGTTACTGTTATCTTATTTGCTCTATATAAACATGGTCTTCATAAAAACTGAAATCTGTTTAGGAATAACAATTTAAATGCTAAAGCCAAAATAGTACTTTTTTTTTTTCTGCACTGAAAGTACTTTTCAAAAAAATAGAATACCCTGGGAGGTGCTGATATACCAAAACTAAGGTTTCCATGTAAGCTGGGGAGGAAGGAGGTAATTTTAGCTTAGCTGTCACAGATTCCTTTCAGAAAAATTATGGGACTTCACTATAGTTTAAAATTAAGCATGTGTGCTCATCTGAGCTGGGATTTTGATAGTGTACAGCAGTGTGTCTTGTCAAATCCAAGCTAAATAATCTTGATGTATGGAGAAGCCTTATGTAATAAGGCTCCTACTGATCCTACTCTGCTAATGTCACCTGAATCTTTGCTATTGATTTTAGTTAGTCTGGCTTTACCACCATATGCTTTTATGTATTGGTTGCCTCTCTAAATCTCTCTAACAGGGTTTTTTTAATGACGAGAAAAAGGGTCTAGGGCAGGACTAGTAAGTAAATGGTGACTTCCTTAAGCTTCCAGAAAGCAAAAGCAAACATGGGCTCCTCTGGTGCAATTTTAAACCTCTAAACAAGCTGAGGAGCGTCCAGCTCTGTTAGCATACACTTACATGATGAGCACTACCAGATGGAGTTCACATGCCAGGACCTGGCTGGCAACTCGCTGCTCCTGGTCACAGAGCAGAGCCTGTACATCAGCAGGAGCAGCAGGGCCTCCCTACTACCTTTCCAAACTGTCCGTGTGCCTGGACAGTCTTCCTGGGGGAGCCATTGGCACCGCATGTAGACTACGTAAATGAACTGCAGCCAATCTCCTGCAGCTCCTCCCTGCATAAGTGGGTCACTTGGGGAACGACAGGTTGGGTAATTAGTGCCCTTCCAGATTCCGTCACTTATGGAGGCTGCACAGAGTGAAGGAAAGAAGTCCACTCTCTGAAATCCTGAAGTAGCTGTCTGTTCACTAATGGCCCATAGCTAAGACTGAAACAAACTGACTTGGAGATTTGTGCTTTCTGGTTAGGATCGAAGATCAATATGTTTCAAAGTCTCAGAAGAGTTGCTCAGTCAAACAGACCACAACTGTTTTGATCTTAATCACGTAAGAAGGCGAAGATGGGTCTTGGCATTTTTGTACCCTTGTTTACTCTAAATATTCCTAGCAGTGAGTCATTAGTTAGAGTGTCCACAAAAACATCAAACTGTAAGCTGAGAAAAAGAGGTATTTCCAGAAGTAAGTTTGGAACTTCACCTATGTAAATATTTCTTCCATAAAACAGATTATGTAAGGGTGGTAGTTTTCATTCAGTCAGGAGCATTGCTAGGGGAATACTATCCAGTGAAAACAAGCAGTAAAACTGGCATTTGAAATACTAGGCACATGTAATGAACTCACTTGAGAACAATCTTGAGAACAAAAAGAATAGACAAATAGCCATAAAAAGAATGGTTCTGGCTAGTAAACAAACACGGAGATGTTATGTTCCTCCTGAGTAGATAAAAGCTAAAACTGTTTAGAAATGACTCACTGTGAACTATTAGACTAGTTCCCCATAGAAATAAGTGTTCTTGTGAAGTTTGCAGCCCATATTTGCAGAGAGATGTCATTTGGATAAAGTAGAAGAAAAAGAAAATTACTGGAAACATGAGCAAATGATAAACCTTTCTGAAACTTGCCTGTCTTTCCTTGCTAGTCATTTTCCTTCAGTTATAGAAATTTGTGATATTTCCAGAGTTACTATAGTGCAAGTAGGTGGCATGGGATGCAAGGGAAACAACTCTTTTCACAAGCTGGGGGCATTTTCCTAGCCCTCTGGATTGCCAGAAAACAAGGTGTTCATATCTATACCACCACACTGCTCTGCAACTCCATTTTCACCTTCTCGTGTAAAGATGATCCCACTTACAGAGAGATGTCTTCTAAGGAGTGGTTTCAAAGGAGAGGCAATGTAACACCACTCTATGTAATTTCCCACATAATTTTCACAGAGCTGCTTGGAGAGAAGTGGAAAAAGTGCATGTCTGAAGTAGCTCTGCTCCACTTGGTATGCTCTGAGTTTCTGTTGTGTCCCTTTCACAACTTAAAAACTCTCTGAAATAGGACAGTTTCTCTTTTATTTTGCAAATAAAAGGCGAGAAATCTCATGATGTGTAAGACCTGGGATACTGGAGAGACATCAGAACAACTGCTAAAAATCCTGGATGTTTCATGCCTATGTTAATTTTGTCAGCCTTGTTTGTGTTGTGGTAGCATGGGGATGTGCCATTGAAAGATGGCTGTGGCAGGAGGATGGTGCACATGAAATAAAATCCTTCTCAGCCTATATCCCAAGTAGGAGCTAGATTTGATGACTCTGCTACAGTGCTCCTGCACAGAGGTTATTTATAGCAGTGTGTTGCTGATAGTCTCTTTGTTTCCTAGTAGATGCAAGTGACTTAGGACTTTACAAATAAATAAAGATAAAAACTGGAAAGATGTATTTCCTGTCTATCTGTTTTGGGGAATTTAGTATTGAATGACCTTCTGGTGCTGAGTCCAATTTACTTGTTCTCACAGGCATGACATGCAGTAATATATTCTCTATACTGAAAATACATCATGCATTTTCAGCCCAGCTCAGTTTTTCTCAGCATCTGTTGGGACAGTGTTTCAGAACCATACTTTTGTTTTGTTACAGATCTCTCCAGATTTCCTGGATAGATTTAGTTATGGTCGATTTATATTTTCATTCTGTGCCAACAGTATCCACCAGCTTAAAGCGTTTTCTCCCTGCATAATGCTTACATGAGGGCATTGAGTAGTGAACTGTAGGCAGCGATGACATTCCTATCTTTGGCTTCTCTGTTTGGGACACTAAAAAATGTGTTTGGTTGTGATACAGCTGCCCAGCCCGGGTTCACCTTAAGAGACTTTGTGTCTTTTCCTGTTTGAGTTAATTCTTCATTGGTCCAGATGATCAGACCTATCCACAATATTCAACACAAGTTTTTTCTGGGTGTCTTTTTTAATGGTACCTGGTACAAGACTTCTCTGCAAGTGACTTGTAATGGGTTGCCTTTTAATAGAATAGAACGCAACAATGCAGTTGGAAGAGACCTTCAAATATCATCGAGTCCAGCTGCCTGACCACTTCAGGGCTAACCAAAAGTTAAAGCCTATTACTGAGGGCATTGTCCAAATGAGTCGAGCACTGACAAGCCTGGGGCATCAACCACCTCTCTGGGAAGCCTTTGACACGGTCTGACCACCCTCACAGTAAAGAAGTTTTTCCTAGTGTCCGGTCTGACCCTCCCCTGGCACAGCTTTGTCCTGTTCCCTCGCATCCGGTCATTGGTGACAGGGAGCAGAGACCGGCGCCTCCCTCTGCACTCCCCTCCTCAGAGAGCTGCAGGGAACAGGGAGGTCACCTCTTGGACCCTTTTCTTCAGACTGGGCAACCCTGAGGACACTTTTTCAGCCTCTCCTCACAGGATACGCCTGCCAGCCCTTGTGCCAGCTTTGTTGCCCTCATCTGGATGCTTTCAAGGACCTTAGCATCCCTTTTATATTGTGGAGACCAGAACTGCATACCAGGTGAGGTCACACCAGTGCAAAACATAGCAGGAGAATCACCTCTTTTGACTGTCTAGCTGTGCTGTGTTTAACACACCCTAAAATGCAGTTTGGCCTCTTGGCTGCCAGGGCATGCTGCTACCTCATGCTGAGCCTGCTGCCAACCAGCACCCCCAGGTCCCTTTCTACGGAGCTGCTCCCCAGCCACTTGCCTCCCAGTCTGTGCCTGTGTCTGGCATTGCTTCATCCCAGGTGTAGCACCCGGCATTTACCCTTGGTGAACTTCATGCCAGTGATTGCCCAGTGCTCCAGTCTATCTAGAGTCCTCAGAGGCTCTAGAGGCCTCTTGTCCCTCCACAGATTCAACAGCATCACATCTCCCAGTTTAGTATCATTGAACTTGCTGAGGAAGCATTCAACTCCTGCATCACTGATAAAAATGTTGATCTGGACTGGCCCCAGAATCGAGCCCTGAGGATTGCTGCCGGTGACCAGCTGACAGCCAGGTGTAGCCCCAGTCACTATGTCCCTTCAAGCCCTGCCACTGAGCCAGTTCATCACCCAGCGTAGCAGGGACCTGTTCATCTCACAGTTGGGCAATTTGTCCAGACGGATACTGTGAGGGATGGTATCAAAGGCCATAGCAAAATCCAGAAGGATTACATCCACTGCCTTCCCTTCATCTGCCAAGTGGGTGTCCTCATCAGAGGAGATGAATTTACTAAGACAGGACTTTCTCTTGATCAACCATGCTGACTATGCCTGATAATAGCTTTATTCTTTAGCTGCCTTTCAGTGGCACCCAGGATAATCTTCTCCGTAACTTTTCCAGGGGCTGAGATTACTCTAACAGGTCTATAGTTTCCTGGGTCTTCCCATGTACCCTTCTTGTAGATGGGTACAACAATGACAAGCTTCCAGTCAGCAGGGACCTCTCCAGATTCCCAAGACCTTTAAGTTGTTAAGGTGTAAATATGGTATTCTGGAACTGAAAAGACAAAAAATTAGTCAAGGTAAGGGGAAACACTCTGACTGGTACACAGTAATGTCCTTCCTTTCTGTTTGTCCTATAACTATAATAGTAAAACTTGAGTAAGAATAACAAATGCTGTATTTTTTTGATGATAGTACCTAAAGAATGGCTCCTTGTAGATACAAATCTGAACAGTTTTGCATACTCTGAGGCTACTATAACCATAATAGATACAAGCTGTTAAATTTTTGCTGACTCATGCCTTATAACCATTAATTCACTTGTTTTGATTGTAAAACAGAGCATATATACCTTACATTAATAACAAATATTTCTTAGCTCTTATGGAATTAGATCAGAAACTATATTTCTCTTTTATGTGAGATGTAAAGCCCAGAGAAATGGTTTGTATTTATAAGTGCTGGGACAGACACTGTTTTGTTCAGTAGCTGAAATTGAATCCTATATGCATTTATGGGTTTCATGTGGTTGCTTATGCCCATGTACGCTGAAAACCCTTATCCTTCTTTTCTGGATGAATACGCTCGGAGCTTGCAAGTGCTGTTCAGGTTTCAAGTATGCAGTCAATTGAGCTGTCCTTACCCTTTCCACCCTAACTCCTCATAGTGTGGTTATAGCACATCTGGAAACAACTGGGTATGAAAACAAGTATTTCTTTACAGATATTCTCTTAACAGCCCTTTCATTGGTCTTTTTTTTTTTTTTTTTGCAAACTACTCCTTTCCCCTCTAGTCTGTGGGAGATGGATGGTACTTTTTATCACCTTCTTTGGTGCATAGTTATACATTTTCCTCTTGGACTGCATCAGACTGCCAACGTAACACTTTGGGTCTCTAGACTGCCAGCCATCGTGTGGTCTGCTGTACCAGGAGTGTGCTGCCAATGTGCAGCTCCTTGGACAAAGGGCAAGTCGCATTGCTGGTAGTACCTGGAAAACAACTGACTGAAACAACTGTGCTGGGAGACAAAGGTTACTGACCACAAGTAGCAGAGTTCCTGCTTCTATATTTCTGTCATGTGGAGTCTGATAAAGTATGTGCCAGTGTTCCAAGAGCTGCACTTACTGATAACCTCTCATTATACTGCTCTTCTATAACAGAGAGAGAGGACAGAGCACAGGAGGCCCTGAGTAGTGAAATTTTTGCCAGGAAAATGGAGGTGGCTCATCAGCATGCTGTCCCACCAGGCATCCTAGGAGGAACCTTCCAGGACTGCTTCACAGGTGGGTTCTCAGACACCTATAAGCAGTGGGACCAGAGGAGTGGGAGTTTCAACACCGTACGTGATCTGCACCATATTGTTTATTGCTTTGACAGATAATTATGTCCAAAGGTGAGACGTCCTTGTGCTGACAGATGACTGATCAATTCTACAGGTATTTCAGAATTTTTTGAGGCGTGCTGGGCTGCCCAAGGATTTATACAGCATTTTACTTTCCTCCTTGCATCTTTCCTCCACAACTCCTCGTTAGTTTCTGTTTATCTTCTTTAATGCCCCCAGCTGTGCCCTTAGTGGGTTGTCCACACTAAAGCAGATTATGGAACTGAGGTCAGTAATGGAAGCTCTGTTTGTAAATCTTATCCTGCCATCACTTTTTCAGGGAGAAGAAATGTCATGTGTACTTTAGACTTTCTTGAAAGTTTTAATAAAATAACTCTTTTGGCAATGATCTTGCTCTGATATGCTCCACTGTTTGTCTTATGGGCAGGCACCTGCAGTTCCAAGGCAGCTGAGTTCGCAAACAAAAAAGGAAGAATATAAAAATGATACTGGGCCAGCTGTAGAGTTGCAATGCAGAAGTGAAGTGAGAGAAAATTGTTGCTTGTTTTTCCTTTCTTCAGAGAAGAAAGGTGATGAGCAGAATGTTTTTGCAGGCACTTGAGGGTCTGAAGGGTGGCTGTGGGGCCACCTTGGGGCTTAAGCACATCTCTGTCACCAAGAAAGGAAATAGAGCAGGAATGCATGATTCCATTGTTCCGAAAATGCTAAAGAAGAGTATAGATCCCAAGGTGCTTTCCAGCGATGCAAACACAGGAGAAACAGGAGGAGATGATGTAAGACAAGTTATTGCAACAAGAGGTGAAAAGATGAGTGACCTAGGATGCTGCTATGCAGGTTCTGCATGGACCCTAGTAACAGACCCTGCATTGAGTCTGGCACCTGTGCAGACACTTGCGTGCAGTGAGTCACCTAATAAGACAAAGTCTTGGCAACACAAGCTCCTCTGCTAATACTTGGTCAAACACACAGGATTGCAGAAGCCCCTTCTTCAACACTCTGCAGAGCACTTTTGGAACCTGCATGCTGTCCAGCAGCTGAAATTATGAGTGTTTCTCAGGAGACAGAAGGCTCAAAAGCTTTCAAAAGGGAGAACAGCTCTTGTGCTCCTGGTCCCCATGTGATCTCAGGATGCCTTGGCTCGCAGAAAGAAGTTGGGAGAGGCAGAGACCCCGTATTCATCTGCATGTACTTTGAAATTACATGCAAAACTTGGGAATTGTTTAATTGTACCTGATTTGCATTTTAATTTTATTTATTGCACTCTGTGTGACAATACATGATTCTCTGGCAGTTTAATAAGGATAAGCAGCCAGCTTAGCTTGCTACACATTCATTTTTCTTCCCGAAACATAACTGTGACTTTAACAAAGTTTTGTTTGGCATTTGCTCATTGTGTCTGTGTTTAGCATATATTGTTAGTTGTAAAGAAATAAATTACCACTACTTTGCAAAAAGGTTTTATTAAAATATCAGAAAACTGTAAGCAGTCTATGTAAGTCAGTTAGATGGCACTCCAAGAACATAAACTAGCAGTCACTATTTCCAGTGAGATTTTATATGGTTAAGAAATCAGCCGACACCAATGTCATCCATAAAATTCTTTAGGTGCGGTATACCTTATAAAGATCAGTGGCTCCTTCATCACAGGGTAAGTAACTTAAAAAATCCCAAATAATACAGCAACCAATTTAAAGCGCTGTAACGTATTAGTGCAGTGCATTCCACAATAAAGCAGAAACTATACAGCAAAAAAAGTGCTTGCATTTGAGAGAAATCACCCATCAAATCACCACAGCTGCCCAGGATGTGAGCCCAGGAGACACTTCAAATTTTCATTTCCAGTGTTGAACCTGGGTTTGTGTAGCTGATAAGGGAGGACATTAAGATGGATGCTTTTGTCATTTACTCAAATTACCAAGGAAGTCCACAGGAGTCCAAAATACAGCTCATTTGTCTCTGTTGAGTGTTTTTCTCAGACTTCACATATATCACAAAGGGCACAGCAGCACATCACCGTAATTCTGACGTTTGTAATACTTGTATTAACTTTCAAAGGTAGTTCTAGAATAAGTGCTGATATTGCTAAGAGTGTAATTAAATGATCTGTAGGGCTCCAGATCACAGTGCTCCTTAAGCAGTGTTGGAAAGAACTGGAAGCGCTCCCCTAAAGCATGTTCATAACTAACTGCTTGGAGAAAGATGATAGCTATGTGTGGTGGTTTTACTCAGGTGGGCAGCTGAACTCCACCACAACCCCTCCTCAAAGAGGAACGGGGAGAAAATATGATGAAAAGGACTCAAGGGTTGAGATAAGAACAGGGAGATCACTCAACAATTACTGTGACGGGCAAAACAAACTCAGCAAAGGGAGATAGTAAGATTTATTGCCTATTACTAACAAGCTAGAGAAATGAGAAACAAAGGGCAAAAAAAACAAAAACGCCTTCCCCCCCCATCCGCCCTCTTCTACCTCCTCCTCCTGAGCAGCGTAGGGGAAGGGGGGAATGGGGGTTGTGGTCAGTCTATAGCACTTCATCTCCACCAGTTCTTCTCAATCACTCTTGTCCCCTGTGCTGTGGGGGACTGCTGTGGTTCTCTTCAAGAACTGCTCCAGATATGGGTCCGTACCACGGGGTCCGTCCCTCAGGAGCAAACTGCTCCAGCCTGGGTCCCCCACGGGCAGCAGCTCCTGCCAGGTCACCTGTTCCTGCGTGGGCTCCTCTCCACGGGCTACAGGTGGGGCCTAGAATCTGCTCCCACGGGGGTCCTCCACAGGCAGCAGCCTCCTTCAGTGCAGGTCCACCTGCTCCACCGTGGCCTCCTCCACAGGCTGCAGCATGGAACCCTGCTCCACTTTGGTACTCCATGGGCTGCAGGGGGACAACCTGCTTCACCATGGTCCTCACCACAGGCCGCAGGGGACTTCTGCCGCAGGGTGCTCCAGCACCTGGAGCACCTCTCCCCCTCCTTCTTCACTGACCTTGGTGCCTGCAAGGCTGTTTCTCACTCCTCTCACTCTCCCAGCTGCTGTGTGGTGCAGCATTTTTTTTTCTTCCACCTGTCTTAAATATGCTCTCACAGAGGTGCTAACAACGTCACTTATTGGCTCAGCTCTGGTCAGCAGTGGGGCCCTTACCTAACATGGGGCAAAAATGTTTGAATAAAGAAAGACTACAGAATAGACAAGGAGTGCTGATATTGAATCCTATAAACTCTCTGCTTTCCAGATGGAAAGTTCAGTCTATCTGGAACCAGTTACTGTTATTTGAGAAGAAAATAAAGAATATTCACAATATATGGCTAACTTTTGAAAAAGGTGCTTATCTCACGTATATGTCTGTTGCATCTTATTCCTGAGCTAGTGAAACACCGTGCAGCCATATAGCAACCAATTCCTAGTCTTTCCTTTCCTCCAGCAAAGTGAAATGCAAAACAATGAGATTTGAGCAGGATAAGTTGCCAGCATCTGGATGATAAATCCATTGAATGCCTTAGGGTTTGGATGATTTATTTTGTTTGTGTTATCCAATTTAAATGCCACTCTATTTCTTCTAAATGTTCTATGCTCCACATCTCCTCCATCTTGTTTAGGAAGATAAATAATCAGATTACATTAGTCAATTGTTTAGGAGATTAAAGCAAATCAAGTCAATCACTACATCAAGAATTTCAAGCCCGTGCTGAATTTCTCTTTTGTATGAAAAGAAACTTTACTTTCCTGTTTTAGAAGCATCTTCCTTGTCTGCTGAAGGTCTGATTTTCCAGGGCTTCTCATACTGCAATGCATAGACTTTGACCCTACCTAGCAGCACTCTGTAAGATTTTAATATAGCATTCTTTATGTATCTTAAACATGTAAGTATTTTTGAGCTGGTGCTTTGCTTAATAAAATCTTTGACATATTCCTGAATCAACAAGGTTAGAAATGGAGGCTTTTTGTTAAGTTCCTCTGTTAGTAGCCTAAGCCAGATACTTTTAAATAAAGATGGTTTCTAAAACACAGAATACGCACTTCACAAATTGCTCCTTCAATTTTAACTTGAAGGTGAGATTAGGAAACAAAAGAGATGTGTCTAAAATAAGAATTAAAAACAACTATTTTATTTTTATTGTGTTTGAATGTCTAGACTGTGATGGAGTATTATTTTCACCATAGCCTGAACATTCCCATAATACAGCTGCCCACTTCTGTGATTTTTCTCTGCAAGAAATGATTTCCTTGGATTGTTTCTCTGATACCTCTGTGACATTCATCTTTGATCTTCTATCTACAGATGTGTTTTTTTTCACATAAGTAACTTCCTAATCCTTTTAATCTTACTAAAGAGTGCTGCTGCTTAACACCCTGGGACAGCGATTTCCATATGAATTATAGATATCTTTCTAATGTATTTGTTGGAGAAAGAATAATATGCATTTATGAACTGTTAGTGGACTTCAGTATATAATACAGTTGAGTTTTTAGAGTTCAAAAGGCAGTAGCACTGTGTGGTTGAAGAAGGTGATCTCTGTATACAGGCTGTTAGCCTTCATGTACAGTGGTTTTTGTCTTGCTCTCTCTCCAGGGCTCTATCAGCCATCTTTACTTTGCTTTTAATCATAATTCATTATTATTGCAACATTCCCTACAGGGACAAATGTTAACTGGTGACAAGTCTGTTTCTGGCAGCAAACCAGCCTCTTGAGTTCTTTAATTTTTTCTGCTGCTGACATTCCACTCCGTCACATGTAGCTGCTTAGTCCTAATTACTCTGCCCTTAAATTGACTTAATCTTGTTCAGGAACATAGCTTGCTACTTTCTGAAGTAGAAATGAATAATTCTTTCTAACATGAGTATTGTTTTAACTCTTTCTTTTACTTTTTCTTGTGTTTCTAGTCTCACTAGTATTTTCTACTGCACAAGCCCTATGTGTTAAGAATTTTATGCAATTAAACCCTAAGCAGTTGGCTTTGGCCATTACTGTGCATGCTACAGTTTGCTAAGTTGAACTTCATTTACAAATTGACATAACTTCTGGCTGCAGTTTAACCTTACCAAATACAATGTGTTTATTATATTTTGCATCAGTATAATAATGTTGATAAACAATAGTGTTGGCTATTGGATCTGTTTTGATTGATCAGAAGCATATTTATTACATATATATCATAAAACGTGTTGTGTAAGTATACTATCTATTTGTGCTGGATATTTAAATTGATTTCAACTTCTCAATGTTCTCTGCAAATGCAGAAATCTAGGTTTTCTACAACAGAAAAAGCTTCCTCTTGCACAAGAAAAGGACTCTGTGTGTTCTACCTAGGTTCCTTTCACTGTCACAGATCCTGGCATCTCCCTCCATTTTCTGCTTGCCTTTCTCCCTTATTAGTTCAATTTGGTGTGCTGCTTTGATCTGTCTCATGTTTTCTCCAGCTGCCATTGTAAGATGTCTCGTATGCCTAGGACATACTTGTGCAACTCATGTACAAATGTGTTCTTTTCACTGCGCTGCTTGGCATTAAACCATTTTGTAAGATCCCAGGGGCAGAGCTGTTACTTCTCTTTGCCCATATGCCACTAAACACATTGTGAGCACTCAGAGAATAAACATGCAGAGACCACCTCTGTTAATGCTAAATAAAGTTTCATAGCTAAACATTCATATGCCAGGAAACGTGAAATTTATAACCAAATTACTTTTTACCTTACCTTACTTATTCCTTCCATGGAACAGTGAAGTCAAAACCCTCTAGTTTAGCAAGTGCTCCGCCTGAGATAGTTTTATTTTGTGCGATTTACTTCTTTAAAAAAATGCAAATATAATGAGTTTTTGTCCAACAGAATCCTCAGATAAAATTTTCATTGGATGTTTCCTAACATTGGCATAGGTAGTGTAATCTCCAGCAAAGTCTGTTGACCTATGCAATAATGAGTTTATCTGTGTTACAAAATCCTATTGCAGGGTTTTCTTGGAACCAAGAATGTAGAGTTTTAGCTTAGCATTTTCATTTTGGAGAATAAATATTGCTTTTGTAACTTTAGTGGTCTGAGAGTGCATGGCCCTGCTTGTTGCTGTTACAAGTAAAACATACTCCTAAAGACTTAACAGGCACCAGTCAGCCAAGGGCCAAGTAATGTCTTCACTAAAGTTTTGTACAACTCCCACTGGTTGGGAATTTTAAGCAGTGGAGGAGCTTGCAGCAGCAAGGCACTGCAATGTGTTCTATCTTGTTGCAGTGGGCTTCAACCTTCGTGTGCTGTGGACCCACTGCTGTAAGACGTTCCTTCTCAGGGTAGAGCCGTCCCACCGGTTCTGTGAAGGACTATTTTCATCAGTAAAGGCCTTCAGAAAGGCATGATTTTTCTTCTCACGTTCATGGCTTTGTTATTCCAGGCTTTTATAAGGAGCACTCATTGCAGCAGGGCATATTCACCCTGTAAATGTCTGGATTGAGAGCTACCAAACAAAAGCAAGTACACAGTAAGCCTTAATAATGCAAGTATGTTAAACAAAGTGAGTTTGGTTGGATGAAAATCATTCTTGAACTAAATTCATTCCCAAACAGTAACTTCTTGCATCTTTGCTTGTCCCAGGTGCGCCCAGTGGAAATAGATTGGGACATTATCACTGCAAATGATGCAAGTCTGAAGTTCGTCTGGTTGGTTAACAGTGCGGGATGATAACTTCTGGCAGTTTCTCACCATGTTTCTCCAAGCACAGAGGATTTGAACTGTGATAAACGCTGGGAAACATCAGACAGCTGTCAGGTATGTTGACAGTGGGAAATTGGGAAGGAGGGACTGTATGTGTTATGCACTGAAACTGAATTTGTTCACACGATGTTTTGCTCCATCTGTAATTAAAACTGGGCTCAACCCAGAAGCTCTTTTTTTGCTCAGCTCTCACTTTCCATTTACTTTCTGCCTGGCAAAGAGGAGTTGGTGGTCCCCACACAGCCTCCCCTCCCTGCATCCAGAGCCCCTCTGGTTATGCCAAAATGATATGCCATTCACACTGAACTTGGCAGTATTTCATTATTCCTCCTTCCTTACATTTTTATCAGCAGTGACACTGGTGCCAAGCCTTGTGCACCTCTGGATAACATTTATGCAAATTATCGACTAAGCTATTTTGTACATTTGCTAATAATTTGCATACAACTGTACAATTTAGCTTAATATGTGCACACTGAGCACTGGGGAAAGGCTCAGAAGCGAGGAGCCAGATGTCTATTGCAGTCTGCCCACAGTAACCTTTTCCCAGCTCTCACTTTCTCCGCAAAACGGGAAGCAATACAAATTGCCTTTCTCCAAAGGAAAGGCTATGAAGCTTGGCTGTGCAGTGAGCACAGCAGAGATGCAGAGGTGTTTTCAGCAGTAGGCGGGAAAGGGAATATCAAAATATGTGGTCATTGCTACAATCCTGCTTGCCTTTCTTTTGCTCTTTAAGTCAGCCATGCATGTGAGAGTTCATTAAACATGTACTCTCCTTGCTCTTTCTCTCTTTTGCCCTCAATTTCTATCCTGACCTCTCTGCTTACCTATTTGTGTCCCTCAAATACAGGAAGGTGCACAGCAAATGTTGATCTTGAACTTTAAGGTAGCCTCCTTTTGATGTAGTAGTAAATGAAGGAAAAAAAATCTCCCCAGTAATAAAATGAGATTTTGCTGTTTGGGTCCAGACATAATGGGAAAGTCATTGGAAGAATGAATTCTGTTTTAGAAGTAAACAGATTCCTATTGCAATATGCCAAAGACTGAATTTGGTTTAATAGTAAGAATAATATAAACGTTGTCAAAATTTAGGATTGTGATCATTTGAAAAATAATGCTGTTTTTAATCAGATGAAAAAAAACTATTTATTTTATTGCTGTCATCACCTTAGTACTATTTTGTTTTTGTTCAGTGCCAGCAACCCAAATAAATCCATACTGTGCTCTTTTGTTTAATAGTGGCAGTGGTGGGTTATATAAACATGAAAATTGACGGTCTTCTGTTGCTTTGCTGTGTTCTTGCCTGTGCCAGTGGTACAGCTGGTGGAAGTGTTTGTTAGAACTGAGTTATTTGTTTTTAATGAGAAAGAATTGCTTACTTAGGTCTTCTTCTGCCTTTTTTTTTTTTTTTTAAGTATACCAATAAAAAGCACAGGGGAAATTCTTTCTGTCTGTGTGTACACTTATGTATGCGTTTAGAAAATCACCTGCAAATGAAATAAACCTAGAATCTTGTCATCTTAGTGGAGTTTCTAAACTCACCAAGGAAGGGAACAGCAAACTTTCCAAATGTTTGAAATAAAATTGATAGAATTTTGCTGCTTGCTCAGTTACTTAGGACTTGGTTTCCAGCCTACAAATATTCATAGCTACCTTTAGAAAAATGAACATTTCTAGAAAGTGTCTGAACAAATAATTTGTTGTGATTATTTGCATAAGTAATTTGATGAGCTAAGTGGATAAAGTGGTAAGAGTAGGAACATGCTTTTCCATATAACACGTTAGGTATGATTATGATTCAGGACATTTTTCTTTCATGAGCACAATAATAACATATACAGGTGTTCCAAATAATCCTCATAAAAGTTAAGTAATGTTTAAAACAAAGATGTCCCATGAAAATATGAAATATGATTTGCTATGGAAGGTGTGCAATTTAAAGTAAACCTAAAGAATTTATAATTCTTTGTGAAACTTGTTTGTCCAGAGTGGTGAAATGCTTCATTGGCACTAAACATTTCTGGTTTGATTGGGATTTGTGTTTGCTTTTTTTATCAGTACAGCTGTAGGTTTTTTCCCCTAATAAAATATACATGCATTTAATTCTGAAAAAAAAAAAATCTTCAGAGACAGACATTATCCTGCTAAAAATTATCTTTAAGGAACAATTTTAGAATAGAAAGGAAATCTGTGTATTATGGAATTCCCTTTGGAAAACCTAGTCTGTTTTATATTGACTTTGATACAGAGGCTAAACTACATTTAAATATTTTACAGCAATACTGCCTTTAAATGGGTTATAAATAATTCACTCGATAGCTGAACAGATGTCTCTGTGGAGTGCAAATTATCTATATCTTAATGAGTCGATTTAATAGAGTAAAACAAACTTCCAAGCTTTCAGTTATTGGAAAACAGATGACAGGAAGTCTGACATTCTGCTCTGTATAGGAGAAGAAACAGAAAAACTAGAAATAAAAGCAATTGGGAGTGCCAAGACATTTTTTTTTTTTTGAGCAGTCACATTGTGCAGTATCATGGCCTGTAACATTTTATTCCCACTTTTATGTTCAGAAGAAGCCTTGATTTTTATTTTCCTGCACCAGTCTTTACACAGAAGAAAGACAAGGATTTGCATTAAACAAAACTGAAAAATTCTAAACCCCTATTTAAAATTTATGTTGGTTTTGAAAATTCAACATCATTAAAATTCTTCAGGACCAACTAAATGATATTCTCCTGCTGAAGAGGAGACATGATGGAGCAGTAGAAGCATCTCTGTTCTCTGCTACTGGGACATTTGCAAATGCTTCCCCCAGCCATTCAGTGTCCTTGTGCATTGCTGTTGGGCAGCACTGCTCAGAAAACTAGGGAAGATCCTGGAAAAAAAACAGCAATGGAATCTTGCACTGAAAAATATTTCCACACAGTTTTTTTTTCACCTTAATTGAAAACCTTGGCTTCAAATCTTAAAAATTCTTAGGCTGTAAAAACTATGTAGGAGATAATAATCCATATTCTCAGATTCTAGAAATGAATCTAGCTACAATGACTCACAGAAAAAAAAAAACAAAACAAAACCAACCCCACTGCCAAAACTGAGATCGTCACTCCAGACTCCATATCCTGCCTTCATCCATGTAACACTTACAGGACATAAAATTACCAGAAAAAGGAGAAGGAAAAAAAAAACAACTTTAAAACATAGTGAAAGCTTTGGCCTTCTCACTAGAAACATACCAACCATAAAGAGACAGTGAGTTTGATGTGGTGGTGCTACTAAAAATCAGAAATTACACAGAAGTACTTTTCAGTGCTTGGCTGGGATTCAGAAAAAGAACAACTGTAGTTATTGCTGTTTTCCAATTTTATTCCTGTTCTAGTTGTAATGTTAAATCCTTTCTTGTGGATGAAGATTGTAGATCTGTACACACATGTATAAAGTATCACTTCTGATGAATGAGTCTTCTTCCTGATATTTATAAAATTGTTGAAACTGTTTCTACTAGAAAATGGTAATGTTACAAAAATCTTATTACATCTTTTTACAAAATCTTAAGGTGTGTGTGCAACATATATTATCAAACAGTATAAGTAATATAGCATTTCTGTGAACTTTTCAAACGTTTTCCCAACTAGAACAAAACACAGGTTTCAAAATGTAATTCCAAACAGAAATACAGATTTTAATCAAGATCTAGTGCCTACCAGCTGCCTGTGTATTTCTGAGCAGCATCTCTGAGCAGACATCCAATAAACCCCCAAGACTCAGATAGACAACAATGGACCTTGGAGAGGATGAAAGACTACAGCATAATTCAGTAAATGGAGTTAGGAGCTTCTCACAGCTTTGGCAGCAGTGTTGTTAATTCTCATAACCTTTGGCCTTGCTGAAGAACCCTGCTTCTGGAAGCACGAGTAGAAAGAGTGTCTTTCAAACTTTCATACTTATGAAAGAAATTTGACAATAGCAAACCTTAAAAACTGAGATATCTAAAGGCAAAGAAAAATATCTAGAATTTATTTATTTATTTAAAGGCTCCTGATTTTTTAATACCTGAGTGGGGGATAATATGGATAATTACTTTCAATGTGGCCTTCGTGAACACTAAGGTAACTTAAAAAGTACCTTTGTTCTGTTTCCTGGTAAGATGAACCTCTGAGGGGAAGCAGCAGAAAGTCTGTCTTCAGAACGATAAATGGGAAAGGTGCAAGTTCGTAAAAAGTCCTGCAATAAAACCATATCTGGAGTGCGAAAGGCAAGTGCCTCCAGGAGCCTGAAACTTTGCAAGATCCCTCAGGCGTCCTAGCTCAGCTCTGCACCCAAGACAAACTGCAAGGAAAGAAGAGTTCTTGTAATGAAGACCTGTATCACCAGTAAGACCCATTCACAAAGCATAGCTTCAGAGGAACAGTAAAATCACAAATGCTTGCTGACTTTTTATTTTTCTCTCTTTTTTTTATGTTTAAACTCTATCATTTGTTAAATTGTGATGAAATCTTAATTCGGTCAAGTGGAAATTCATCACTAACCTGCATCTCCAGACCTGCTATACTCGCCGAGTCTACTGATACTTTAATGCTGTGACCCTGCTCCTGTTGTGTCAGCCACCAGAACCCATAGTAAATGGCTATCTTCACAGCACAGCAGTATTAAAATGCAATGGGAAGCATATTAGAAAACTTTTGGGAGCAAACCCAACCACCTACACAGAGCAGATAATCTTCTTTATTATCAGATCTCTGGCAGCCCATCCCAGAATGCTACATCCCAGCTCCTGGGTTCATTTTCAGAATTGCTGCATGCAATACAGGGAATTTTAAAACATACTCAATTTGTTTCCCTGTTTTCTCTGCGTGCACCAGACATAACATGAGCAAGCTGTACTCGACTACAAGCTCTGTAGGCTGTTCTCCAAGTTGTGACAGGTAGTCACGGACACTGACCCAGGTGTCTCACAAGCACGGTGCAGTGGAGTGTGGCAGAACATGCTCTGTGCCTGTCCTGGCTGGCCCAGACTTGCAAGTCACTTCTCCTAAGCAGCCTGTGATGTTCCTCATAATGTGCACTTGCTCGGCTTGGCAGTGTATTGCAAATGCTGTAGTTAGGTCTCCTGCTTGCAAGGCAATTCCTTCAATGTTTTGCACAGGCATTTGTGGCTGCCAGAACCAGCCCAAGATTGCTGCAGAGAGAATTTAGACCCATCTTTGTGCACATCCAAGTGCACATTCAAAAATGTTCTCCATTAGAGGCATTTGAATTCAATGTGGGTAGAGGCAGCGTTGAATTTTGCAGGCAACTTCTGCTGGTGCCTTCTTCTGCATTTGACAACTTTTTGGTTCTGAATGGATCTGCTGTACAGTTCTATATATCAGCACCATTCCCAAATGTAATATTGTATTATATTGTATACAATATTCTCATATTTCTGAAGCTTTTTTCTTGTACCTGTGAAGAAAAGATAAAACTTTAAGAAACATAGATCTCATATCTTTTGTCATCTAAATTCATGATTTGTGTACTCCTTCAACAAGGGCATTACCTTTAAGGTAGCGTAACACATAAGGTATTATTACATGAGAAATGTGAACCGATATTAGCTGTGGCTGGGTTACTGAAGGAATGAGTAAAGGTAACTCTGTTATGTCACTTCCGCAAACAGCACAATTGGTGGAAAGATTTGTCAGCTTTTCCTCTTAATAGTTTCTAAATTAAGCATTTTTCATTTTAACAGAGCCACTTCTGTTTCTTTTGAATGTATTTCAAGAAATGATCTGTAGCCACAAATCAGGCTGGGGGGAAAGTGCTGTTAATAGTTGCAATAAGATTAGTGTAGGTTTTCATGAAAATCGAAGCAGCATACGAGTAGGACTCCCTCTACCCTTTCCCCCAGCCCAGTCGTGCCACCACTCCCCCTTGGTGGCAAGATCATTAGAGGAAGTCTGTGGTGGGCGATGAGGCTGCAGTGTCATCAGCATGCTGAAAGCTCAGCTCTCTTTTTCACTGAAACAAGCATCAACAGCATTACAGCTTTCTCATCGCCTAGTTGACAAGCTGGCTGATGAAACAACGTGCCGTGGTTCTCAGAGAACTGCCTTCAAATCAACCTGGGTGAGACAAGGGGCAGCCCTTTTAGCACAAGCATCCGGAACAGAGGTTTGGGCTGGTGTTGGCAGCAGTTACTGAGACAGTCCTTTTGCTCTTGTCAAATTATTTTGCAGCCTGAGTCCCTGGTTCCCAGATACCAGACAGGTCTTGTTATCATCTGGGGCAAACCTGGAAGTCAAGCTTTTCTCTCTCCTGTGGTGTTTGTCATCTGTGCTGTATATGTCTCCAGCCAGTTTACTCTAGTGGGTGAGGAATGGCATTTAGATTACCATTTAAACACCAGAATAAATTATTGAACTCATTTGGCAACAATACAGGTTCAACCTTTGAACAGACAAAAGTCTATTCACATATCTTTCGGTGAGTTACATTGTTGTGGAGACTTTCTGTGAGGATGTCTTACAGTAAACAACAATACTGAGACATCCTGGGTAAAGGAGAGGTAGGATGGGGAGGATGATTTTGCAGTTGTCTTAGTCATAGCTTTGAGAACTGAGAAAATGACAATCAAGAACTAATGGTTTGTCAGCTTTGACTGTCAGGGATACAGCCCAAATCCTGATTGTTTTCGTGGAGTAGTCCAGCTGAAGTTGATAGCGAAATTAACTGTGTCCAGTAAGCAGGATTTATTCCTTTGCAATATAAGGTGAGAATAGCTGGCAGAAATCTGTGAGATAATTGGCACACGACTAAAATACACTGGATGATTATCCCTGCTGAGTTCTTCCCAAAGTAATTACCAAACTAATATAAATATGTAGCAATATCAGTGCTATCACAGACAGTTCATCATGAATTTTGCATTTATTTATTTTTAGTATTCCTCAATTCCTAAGTATAGGCTATTCATAATGAGATGGTCATTACATAAACAGAGTAAGACAAGGTTCCTGCAACAAATACTATATTTTACAGATAAGTCTGGTTATTAGAAAAATGTGGCCAGAAAGACAAATGTATCCTTTAGAAGGAAGGAAGGAAGGAATTACTTCTCTTCAGTATTTCCTGAGGTTTTATTTAATGACATGTTTTCTGAAAAACTCTTAAATGCCTTAGAATGAGAAGAAATTATAAAACAATTTTCTAGAGAAAAAGAATTAGCCTATTGATGTGTTTGTGTGGGTAGAGATGAAAAATTAGTACATTTACCAAAGAAAAAGGAAATAAACATTTATTTCAACTAATGAAATACTGAATCTTTTTAGATGTTTCAGCCAAAACATTACTTCTTCCTTCAGTACAAGATAATATAATATTTGCCTTTGACTGATTCTTTAAAATCTCTGAAAATTAGTCTAAGATCTTGATAGCTAAAATGAGTCTTCTGTCCTCACAGTTATGCAAATGTAATGGACTATATTTTCCAAATGGCTTTCCTTGAGA
Organism: Anser anser; assembly: GCF_964211835.1. Taxonomy (NCBI): domain Eukaryota; kingdom Metazoa; phylum Chordata; class Aves; order Anseriformes; family Anatidae; genus Anser; species Anser anser. The sequence continues at coordinate 74,453,305 of NC_139720.1, forward strand.
TTTTCCATGCAATAGAGGCCAAAAGAAGTCTGCAACAAAAATCAATTGTAATATATGGGTCAGCTACATTTCAAGTATTTGTTGCATTACCTTTATGGCCATTGAAAGGGAGAAAGAACACAGCTTATTATGATAACTGTAGGGCAAATGGAGCGGTAGCCAAGATTGTGAAGGGATTTTTGCATTGCAGTGGGGTCTCTAGGAATGGGGTTTGCACTGTTGCAAAGGAAGCTTCAGTAGCTGCTACAAGTTCCTTTGCTTGGATGGTGAGCATCACATGTAACTTCTTACAGCTGTACCTGCTGCCATGTGGGTACCACGTCTGTTCCTGTAACCATTGTCATGTTGTGTTCTGGGAAAAGGTGAGTGCATGCACAGTGCACTATTGTCAATACATGAGACAGCCATATTATAAAAAAAAAAATAAAAATAAAATCAGCAAAGCAGTGAAGCTGGCAACACCAGCAAAGTAGAACCCTAATGGGAGCTCTGCCAAGTTTTCACGAAAACACTGCTGAATGTTGGGTGAAGGGGAGATACAAAAGGGAACTTTTTTCTAAGTTATTTAACAGTATTAGATACACATACACAGTTTTTCAGGTGAAATTCTACATCTCATTTTTTGCCATTTGATTGGTTCTTACAAACAGAAAGGCACAAACAAGCTGTAATATGAAGCACTGGGTCTGGTCTCATCTTGATAACCAAATAGAGGAAAATAAATGCAGCTCTTTGTTGACCTGATTTAAACCCAGTTTCTCATCGTATGATTTCTTTAATGAAAGAAATCAAATATTTTGTTATAAAAAGATACCATATAGCTGCACTCATCATAAATTCTTGTGTTTTTTTTGGACTTTGCAATACTTCATGCAGTATTTTTAATATAAGTATGACCTTTCAATCATAACAACTCATATCAGGACTGAAGTTCTAGTTAACTATTTGATTATATGAAAAATGGTGAAATTAAATCTGGAACTTACGAACAAGTGAACCGTAATGAAATTATGTTGGCCTGATGTATAGCAACCATCATCTTTAATACAGCCCTGTATTAAAGACATTTCAAAATTCAGATGTTTCTTCTTGGAAAGAACAGAAACTGAGATTCAAAAGCCATCTAACTCTCTGCCTTTGACTTGCCAATGGTAAAATTGTTTTCTAAGCCTTGTTGGATTTAACAGATTCATACAATCCTTTTGAACAAAGTTTCATTTAAATTTCTACCTTATTTCCTTCAAGAACTGCTTAGGCATGTAAGCAACAAACTTTTGATCTTATTTTAATTACCTTTTAGTGAGAAATGCTCGTTATTTTACCAAACATTTCTTATAAATGTATTAGGTAACACAGCCTCTAGAAGGGTTTGATTCCTCTATTGCCTGAGTCTGCATAAGTGAACTGAATCTAAAGCTGATGGGATTTGTTGTAGTCCAGTGGGATATTCAGTTAAACCTTCAGTCATGTTTTCTTCAGTAGTTTGGTGGGTGTGATGAGTAGTGCCATCTGTCATTCCTTCCAGCAGCCCAAGCTCTCTCCTCACTATTTTTTCTTGGGAAATTGGGGTAAAAGTCCCATTGTCGAAAAGCCCGTTTCGCTTCTGGTATGTGCTTTCTATGGCCCGTTTTACTTCTGGTAGGCATTTCATAAGAGTGGGATTCATGGTGGACCTTTTGGACTGCGTTAGCAACTCCCAAAGTATAAGGCAGTGGAAATAAACTGTTATATGAATATCTGCCACTAAGCAATATGAAGTGCTTTTAAATACGTGAGTCATATTTATGGTGAGTTAAAGTGGAGTGAAGTTTTCGTTGGTGCCCTGAGAAAATATGAATATGAGATATGAGAACTGCATGTTGCACAGGTAAAGCAAAGCTGCTAGTAAGGGCTGTGGTGTTTGTTATTGCCTCTTGCTCTGGATCTATGTAATAAGTTTGCTGACATATTGTCAGTTTCATCAAAAATACACCCGAATTAGCATTACAGTGATTTTTGTGATGTAGAAATAGACTACTACAAAATATATGGCAATTTTCTTCTTTTGTATGCAGTGATGCATTCAAAGTCTTGTCTTAATACATTTCCTAATCTTAGGATAAGAAAAGATTTTTGCTTTTACTCGGGTTTCCTTTTTATAGAACACAGAAAATACGTGGTTTATATATGTCTCGTCTTGTTCCTTTGCTTTGATTCTGATGGAAGGAAGTTTTTGTCACAGTTCAGCATCTGAACTGGATTTTCTAATAGAAATATGTTCATAAATCTCTTAAAGGTCTTTTCACTAGGCACAAGTTCTCTGCTGTTCTTGCAATATAAACATTTCAGCGTTGTGCTAATGTGCTAATAGCTAGAATTTGAACCTAAACACTCGCCTTTCATTGTCACGTCTAGTGCAAATAGTAAAATTGTACAAATGATAAGAAGCAACGAAGGCTATTATCTTAATAACGTGCACACATGAATAGTTCTATCAAACAAAAGCAGCTAATTTACTTCATGAATGTCTTAGCTATTTAACATGCTTTTACCGTTAATAACTTAAGATGTAATATTTGAAATAAATGTTTTAGGCTTTGCACAGTGTTTCTGACAGCACTCACAGTGACACTGTTCTGCTGTTTCCTCTGACCTCATTTGCAGTGAGCTGTGTGCAAATAGATTAATGTACAGAAAAGCCTGTTGGAACTACAAGGATCAACCACTTAAATTGCAAGGAGAGGGGAAAGCAGTACTAGCTGTTGAAAGGTTGGATAAAAAACACTGAAGACCCACAAAGCAAAAAATATGAATAAGTTGCTGAAATGGCTGCCTTGTTGCCTAGAATATGTGAAAATAGAGGATGGTGAATGCCCTTCTAGGAGCATTCAATCCTCTATTTCTACATGCTCACCTTCTGTCATGGTATTTATCTTTCTTTCAAAGAAGAGAGGGAAGAAACCAAGTTGCTTGCTGAGTGGTTATTGTGCATTGCAGCTACACATTATGCTAACAAGGCTCAAAGGATGTAAGAAAATATCTTTACAACATCTGATTTTATATTTCAGTATAAGAAAACAGATAGCAAGCTCAAGGTTTTATTGTTAATATTTTCAGACCTGCAAACAAACAAACAAAAAAATAAATTAAAGAGACCTCCTAAACTGCAAAGAGCAGTTTCTTATATTTTCTTATATACTCAGGTTCTTGCTAGGAATCTGTTTGTAACCTTCTGGTCTTGAGAAAATGTTTTCTTTCTCAGTAAGACTACCTATGGTCAGGATATATGTTAACCTAGGAAGTACTGTTTTCCTTCTTATTTTTGCCTGAGTGGCAGAGTAAAAATCTGAGAATGTTTTCTCTTCAAAAGATGCATCTTTTTATTTCTCTCTGCTTCTTTCATGCTGCTTGCTCAGTCTGTTACACTTAGGAGACAACCGTGGTTCATCCTGAATTATTTGTCAGCACTTGCATTCATAAGGCATCTGGTTTTCAACACGCAGTGGATTGTCTTTACATTTATGCTGAGCAACTTGGGCAACAGCTGTAGCATAAATGCTGCAGGCTCTTGATTTCTGTCCTTAAGGGAATGCTTCTAATATACATACTGCAGGGGCACACGTAGTCTTCTGACTTCAAAATGCTTGCAACAAGCCAGGAGTCTCTGGGGCATAAAGGAAAAAGTCTAGCTCAGATTTTCTCTCTTCCAGCAAATGTGCTCAAAGGAAAGGCTGTAAGGTGGATGCTTCAGAAAGGAGGAATATTTCTGGGGAAACACAACAATCTCAGGATTTCCGACACTAGGGACTCTTTTTATATTATTTTTTTATTATTATTTTATGATTAGTATTTTGCTGAGAAAAAGATCTTTTTCTGACTCAACTTGACAATTTGCAAGCTGTCTCCAGAGCAGATCACAGATGCTATGACAAGATAGCTCCATAGTGTACTGAGTCAACTTCTCTTAAAATGACCTATGGCATAGGAATGATACAAAGAGGCAAACTGAAAGATGAGGATTTCTACACAACCTTTTCTTATTGATATTAGCATCTAGGTCAATTTTAAAAGTATTTTTGTATCAAACAAGATTCCAGTCTTGAGTGGTTGCAACAATTTTTCACCCCATTTTGAAGACCAAAGTAGTTGTAAAAGTTTTTCTTTAAGCAGGGTTGGAAATGAAATCATGTCTCTGGTAGGGCAGAGCAAAGCTGTTGGAACCTTGTAAAGTCCTTCAATGAGCATGGATCAAGTTTATACAGTTGATTATTGCTTCTTTTTTCCACTGTTGTAAATATTACATTGAATTTCCTTCTGAGATTCAGAGAGTCTAACAATGCTATCAGTTATGTTGTAGCAATTTGAGCAGTACGATGAGAAACTGTGCCTTTCATCAACAACAGAATTCCACTGGAAAGGTTTTAGACCCTGGAGAAGTCACTATGAACTTAGTTTATTCTCTCTCTCCTATAATTATGGATGGAGATGAATATTTAAATATCTGTCTGGATAAAAATAGTATTTTTTGTTTACTAGCCAAATGAAGAAGTTCTCTTGCACCACAGGAGACCAGATATTAAAAGAAAATATTCATTTTATGAGATGTACAAGGATCCTGCTGGTATTTAGGAATTTTAAAATGAGATTTCTAATCAGAAAAGTTAAATTGGGAAAGGAGTGCAGCTCCCACCATCTAAAAACCTAGGCTTTCTCTTTTCAAACTAGCTATCCCTGCTAGCTTCATGTCATACACATATCTAAAACTAAGCAAAAGCAGGCAGAAAGGGACCTATTCCCTTAACTCCATTGTATTTCACTGCATGGAGGGGTATGAAGAGCAAGTGTAAATGTTGTTGATCATTTGGCCCTTTTCTAGTTTTAAGAGAAAAGTGAATGGAGCTGGCGTTTTACTCTCAGTATTTTGCCAAAGTGCATGCAGCATGAAAGGGAAATTTCTGCCGGCAGGGACACCACTTACCCACCAGAGCTAGGTAGTGCTTTTACCTGGGAAAGTTGGTTCCCGCTGGACTTCTTGAAGAATTCAGCTTTTGTGGGTTTTGATTTGGGGGTACAATTTTGATACTCAAAACCGTGCCTGTTTTTATGTCCTGCCAAATATTGTCTCCTGCTTATTTCCACTCACATGGGCAGACTCAGTACAGCTAGCAATGTGAATTGAGCCTCATCAGCAAAGTAGTTAACAAGTTTTAATGACAATCTCTATTACTGGTAATATCAATCTATTACCAGTAATATTAAGAAAGCAATAGGGAACAGGACTTGTGATCGCTTTTCAGGGTTGAAATCACTGAGGCACTGTAATGTGACACTGTGAAGTATCATTTCACAGAGATACACTTCAGAGTACAACTTCTCTTTAATTCCCACAAACATAACTCTGAGCTAATTAAATGACCTTTTTTCCCCTACTGTTTTTTTGTGCAATTGAATAAAAGACAAGGAAAAAAGAGAATTTACTGAAGTTATTGAATGCTGTGTTATTTTTGAGATTTGTAGCCTCTTGGGAGATTCTAAAGTGCTTTGACACCAACAGAAGAAAGTACAGGTGCGAGGGACATCATCATACACAGTTCAGGAGGGTTTTAGAAAAGAGCAAAGGAAACCTATTCTTTAGGTCTTTAACTCTGACACCAGCAGGATGAAGAAGTTTTAAACTAAGCTGTTTCCCATGTAACTGATAGGGTTTAAGTAATGAAACTAGCCGTGTCCTAAACAGGGAAATTGCAAGAGGAGAAGGGAGGCTGGAGCAGCAGTGCTGAAACTGAAATTCATGTGAGAGCTAGTCATCTATGGACTTTTGTTACCATCTGTTTGTTTTTAAGTACTATTATTAATAGGAATATTTAACATTTGTTTATATACCACTGTCAAAATGCTATCTCAGAAGTTATTATTCATAACATTCTGTAGAAAACAAAGAAATCTGGTGAATATCTGTTACGAAAAATATTTCAAGTCCAAGGATTTGTACCATGACTTGATGGAGACTGAGGTGTTTTTCTGAACTCTGAACTGATTAACAGAATCTGTGAAACTGTTCGTTGGGTCATGAAGTATTGCTGAGATCATCTTCATTATCTGTTCTCTGGTAGTTTTACTTCTTAATTTAGTATATGAATTTTACCTTACTCTGCGTATTGTGCACCCTGTAGATACAATGCATATTACTATATTTCATATATAATTCCATAAAATTATCAGTATATACTAGATAAAATATAGAATATAAACGTATATTAGAAAGCCTCCAAATGACAACTTTTAAATCATTCAGATTTTGGCCTAACTGCTTCAAAAAAAACCAACATCCCCTCCAACCCTGTGATTTTGTTGCAGGAAGTAATATGGTGCATCTATGTCATTACAAGGGCTTAGTGAGAAAATACATTGTAAGTTTGCTGTAGAATAGCTAAGAACATTAGGCACAGGCTGATACCTATTCTAAAGTAAGTCCACAGTAAAATCCACAGTACTTCAACTCTTCAGGTTTGGATAGAAGTGTCACCGATGTATTACTCATCCTATTATAAAACTAAAACCAGGTTATTCACAATCTCTTTCCACTGAAACTGTAGATTCATGTCCAAGAGTCATAGTATTGTGTGCTATAAATTGTATAGGGAAATAGAAATATATTTTAACATTCAGTTCTACTGTAATACAAGATGAAGTAGTTGCATGCCAAAAAAAACCCCTGTCGGATGAGTGCCTGTGAGACAAGCGTACTAGTGGCTGCATGTTTATTTTACACGAGTTTCTCTGATTTCACCTCAGACACTCATCTGTTAAAGATGGTCTGAAAGAGTCGGATGTCAATGCAAAATTTAAAGTTGATCTATGTCTTCATGCCATTTAAGAAAGAGAGTCTGAATCTGCTCCCCAGCTGAATACAAAAAGAGTGGCTTACCCTTGTCTTAACAGGATGAAGAAATTAAAATGTTGTAAGACCAAATTCTCATACATGCCTTAAACTAAGAAAGCAAATTTTAAAACTAAAATTTTAAACTAAAAACAAATATGTTTGTCAGACTCATAAAACCTATGTTTCTCTGGTAGTACTTTTGGAAGTAGCATTCCCTTGATGAAATGTGTATGGTTGGCCTGTGGCTGCAAATGCTTTGAGGAGAAAGACGGATTTTTCAGGACAGCCAAACACAAAAATTTGTTATGTGTGCATGAGTTAAAAACTTTGATTCAGATTAGGATGTCGTCATATGGGCTTCATGCCATCTACGTAGTGATTATACTTTGGAAGTTAAGACATGGTTAGTCTGAGATAGTAACATTAGTTTTCTGAAAATCATAAATCCTAGAATAGAGAAAATGTGATACCCAGTCTTTGGAAGACTTAAAATACTTAAAAGTATTCATTAGTTAATGTATATATTACTTGCTGTACTTACTAATGAAGAGTCTTCATTAAGGATCATCAGGTCAGTACTCTAATAAATACACTAATAATTAGTGAAAACAAGCCTTGGGGCTTATTTTCATGGAACTAAGACAACAGAATGAGGCTGTGGCAGTGGCAGAGCATAGCAAATGGGTTGGTCAAAACTCAGGTGGTCACGGTGAACAGTTTTCCAGAAAACTGACACTGAGCTGTATATAATTCGGCAGTAGCAGTAGAGAAATTCATTGTGGTTGGAAGGATTATGGAGAAATATGAAGTCTGAGATAAAATGCCTGAATGTTTTATTAGAATCGTTTCCATGTGTTGCAAGATTGTAATGTCTTACACGGTAGTGTCCTCCTACTTTCAGGCAATAGAGATGTCCTATTGTGTTATAGGGAAGATCAGGATCCAGCAGAAGGCCATTCTGATGGCCTGGTTTGGCATGCAAGTCTCAGTGGGACATAGGACTACATATCCCATGCATAAATAAATTCCTAAAGCCATTTCACAGAATCACAGAATCGTCTAGGTTGGAAGAGACCTCCAAGATCGCCTAGTCCAACCTCTGACCTAACACTAACAAGTCCTCCACTAAACCACATCACTAAGCTCTACATCTAAACATCTTTTAAAGACCTCCAGGGATGGTGACTCAACCACTTCCCTGGACAGCCCATTCCAATGCCTAACAACCCTTTCAGTAAAGAAGTTCTTCCTAATATCCAACCTAAACCTCCCCTGGCACAACTTTAGCCCATTCCCCCTCGTCCTGTCACCAGGCACGTGGGAGAACAGACCAACCCCCACCTCGCTACAGCCTCCTTTAAGGTACCTATAGAGAGCGATGAGGTCGCCCCTGAGCCTCCTCTTCTCCGGGCTGAACAATCCCAGCTCCCTCAGCTGCTCCTCATAAGACTTGCTCTCCAGACCCCTCACCAGCTTTGTTGCCCTTCTCTGGACTCTCTCGACCACCTCCATGTGCTTCTTGTATCGAGGGGCCCAGAACTGAACACAGTACTCGAGGTGCGGCCTCACCAGAGCCGAGTACAGGGGGACAATCACTTCCCTAGTCCTGCTGGCCATGCTGCTTCTTATACAAGCCAGGATGCTGTTGGCCTTCTTGGCCACCTGAGCACACTGCTGGCTCATATTCAGCTGCCTATCAACCAGTACTCCCAGGTCCTTCTCTGCCAGGCAGTTTTCCAACCACTCATCTCCCAGCCTGTAGCTCTGCTTGTGGTTGTTGCGCCCCACGTGCAGGACCCAGCACTTGGCCTTATTGAACTTCATACAGTGGGCCTCAGCCCATTAGTCCAGCCTATCCAGATCCTCCTGCAGAGCCTTCCTACCCTCGAGCAGATCGACACACGCACCTAACTTGGTGTCGTCTGCAAACTTACTGAGGGTGCACTCGATCCCCTCATCCAGATCATCGATAAAGATATTAAAGAGAACTGGCCCCAGTACTGAGCCCTGGGGGACTCCACTAGTGACCGGCCTCCAACTGGATTTAACTCCATTCACCACAACTCTTTGGGCCCGGCTATCCAGCCAGTTTTTAACCCAATGAAGCATACGCCAGTCCAAGCCACGAGCAGCCAGTTTCTTGAGGGAAACATTATCAAAAGCCTTACTGAAGTCAAGGTAGGCCACATCCACAGCCTTTCACTCATCCACTAAGTGTGTCACTTTGTCATAGAAGGAGACCAGGTTCGTCAAGCAGGACCTGCCTTTCATAAACCCATGCTGACTGGGCCTGATCGCCTGCTTGCCCTGCAAGTGCCGCGTGATTACACTCAAGATAATCTGCTCCATGAGCTTCCCTGGCACTGAGGTCAAACTAACAGGCCTATAGTTCCCTGGGTCTACCCTCCAGCCCTTCTTGTAGATGGGCATCACGTTTGCTAGCCGATTTTTGAGAATAAATCTCATCTTGGTATTTTATGCTATTCTCAAGTATGTCAGACTACTTTGTTCAGAAACACGCCACTTAATGTAATTGGCTCCATTGCTAGAATGGCTGGTAGAAAGGATGCTGAAGACCTTTTGGATATAGTCTTGGACTGGGAAGGAGTAAGAGAGGAAAGGAGTAGAGGAGTATAATAGTAGAATATGGGAGGGAAGTTTGAGCTGAGATGAAGAAAATGCATTTTGAAAGAATTAAGAGAATGAGGTGCAGGGAGACCCTCAGTTCCTGGTGTGTGCTGCTGCTGAGGAACAGGCACTGTTTTGCAGAGAGAGGGAAAGTGTTTGAAAATAAAGATCTGGGTAATGAGAGATATAGGTTAGTAAATATGGGCAAAGTGTTCTATGGAAAAGGCCTTATTCTTTCTTACAGCTACTAAGGTCATAATATGCAAGATCCCTACTTGAATTAGTGCTTTCTAGTTCCAAGTTTAATAATATTCACTTTTGATAGAAGGTCAAGGTAAGGACAACCTCACCTCAGTCACTGGAAAGGTGATATAGCAAATAGCCTTAGAATACATTTCAAGAAATGTGAACGACAAAAAGGGGATTGGGGGTAGTCATCATGGGTTTATGAAGGAGGAATGATGCCTGACCAACCTGATGACACCTGGTGACTGGTGTGTTGGATGGTGAAGAGCAGTGAATGTAGTTTATCTTGACTTCAATGCTTTCAACTGTCTCTCCGGTAAGATTCTCGTAGACAAACTGACGAAACAGAAACTAGATAAATGAACAGTGAGGTGGACTGAAAACTTGCTGAACTGCGAGGCTGATAGGATTATGGTCAGTGGCACAGAGTCCAGGTGCAGGCAAGTTGATTGTGGTGTGCCTCAGGGCTTGATACTTGGGCCACTTCTCTTTAATGTCTTTGTTAATTAGCTGGACAATAGGACAGATTGCACCCTCAGTAAATTAGCGGATGATACAAAACTCAGAGGAGCTGTTGACACACTAGACAGTTGTGCTGCTGTACAGCAGGCTGAAGAAGTGGTCTGACAGGACTCTCAAGAAATTCAGCAAAGGGAAATGCAAAGTCCTGCACTCAGGGAGGAATAATTCCATGCACTAGTGCACACTAGGAGCTGACCAGCTGGAAAGCAGCTCCTCTCTGGTGGACAAGTTTACCAGGAACCAAAGAAAGCCAACCAACTCTTCAGCTGCTTTAGGAAGATCATGACCAACAGGACAAGAGGTAATGGGTGCAAAGTGAAACACAGGCGGGTCCATCCAAACATAAGAAAAAAAATTTCAATGTGAGGATGACCGAGCCCTGACAGAGGTTGACTGGAGAGGTTGTGAAGTCTTCCACCTTCCGTACTCAGAACCTAACTGGACATGGTCCTGAGCAAACTGCTTCAGCTGATCCTGCTTCAGGCAGGGGGTAGGAGATAGATGATCTCCAGAAATGCCTTCCAACCCCAACCTTTCTGTGATTCTGGGATCCTCCTCATCTACGTGGGCCTGGGAAATACACTGGAGTCTCCTCTCTGTCTGCCAGTGACAAATCTTAATTACGGTTTTCATTACTAAGTTCTTGGATCCTGTTTATAAATTTGGAATGTCTTCAGCTGGCACTGAAACACATAATTTAAACTACATGGCAAGATTTTAATGTTGCTGGTGACACGTGTCAAATGCTGTTTATTTAATTCCAAAACATAATGTATTAAGGCAACATGCTCTTAGAAACAACCTGACTGTTGAGATACTTAAAGATGCTGAAAATGCTCAAGAAGAAAATCAGTGAAGCATTCAGTGACATTTTAGATCAAACAGATTTTTTTTGTGTGTGTGTGTGTCTTTGTGATAATTGTATTGTCTTCTAGAATAGTTTTTCTACAACAATCTGATTGTAAACTTAGTGTGCTTCTTAAATTCTAAAATCTGTCTTCCAGAAGAAAGTTATCCTTTGCAGGATGTGGATATTTGCAAATATTATTTTATTCATTCTGGAAAAATATTTCCTTGTTCTACTTGCTTATATGTTTTTCATGTTGAATATATAGTATCTGTTTGATGTACAGGCAATTTTTGCTTCTGGATGTTCAGTTAATGCAATTTGTGCTAAGCATCTGTTGCATTACTACTGTCAATATGTCACTTTGTGCTTTTCAGTGTTTCACAGGGAAAGACTGTGCTAATTAACATCTCCTTCAGAGCACTCCCTTGTTTTTGAAGACAGTAATCCCTTCAGCCCACCTGCTAAGCAGAGCATAAGCACATGCTAAGATAGGTAGCGTTGGAGCTGTAGTCTTTTTCACTCATTTTTGTGTTAGGCAGAAAGACAGTGAAGGCAGGTAACTGGACAAAGCTGCTCTGTCAGATGGGAACATTTCATCTGTCAGTAGGACATTGGTCCTATTCCTGCCTTGGTTGCTTAGTTTCTGTATGGTGCCAAGGTTGCCACCTTACTTGCCTGCAACTTGTTCCACTTTTAAAACTGGGATTTTGGCACTGAAGTGCTTCTCAGAGCAGAGCAGGCATCTTCATCTGATTGAATGGATGCTTTGTTTTCATTTCTGAAACCCTAAAACTTAAAGTTTTGATTTTTTTTCTATTTCTCTATTTCTTTCCATCATTTAATGCAGTTGAGCGAAAAGGCATCTGTTGGTTTGTATTTCTTCTTCCACCTAGTTACTTTGTGAGACATTTCCAGTGAGTTTCCCTCTCATTTGCTGCAGCTGTTTAAAATGTTTATTTTTGTCATATGGGTGAACTCAATCAGTTATGAAAAGAGGAAAAACAAGGAGACTGATGATCAGGATAATGTGGGCAGCTAACAAAGACTTTTCAGGAGATGCAGAGGTTGTTAGTGTACCACACTGAAAGGACATAACTCTGGGCCTGAATTAGTGTGAACAGTGGTGAGGCACTCCAGTAAAAAACAGACATAAACATGTTGATGAAGCAGGAGATGTCTAAATGCCTCCTTTAAGAATAAGAAGTGAAATAAAATAAAACTTTTTTTTTTTTTCCTGGTAATTTAAAGTTTGGTAACACTGGAGATAGCAATGATACAAATGTAAGCATTGTGCTTGATGACTCCTATTTATGCCACCAGCCATTTGCCATCCTTTGCCATGTACCTCCCAGCTCCAAAGTCACTGCTTTGCAGTAGGAAGTTGTTTGATGTTCTTTCCCTTCCCTGTCCACTGTCCCAACCCAGCTGGTAAAATCTTGTTTGTCCCTCCATCTTGCCTGTCTCTCTTAGGCTTAGCTTGTCAAGCAGGAATTGAGAGTAGGTCTTGAGCTATGTTTCCACATTTCTGTCCTGTTGCTGGACACACACCATCATCTCACAAGCTACACACTCATGCCCTTTTGTTAAAGGCTATCACCACTATTAATATCACCACTGTTTGCTTTGCCTCGTCCTCAAATGCATTTCTGAAAAGGAGCACACTTGGTATACATGGTGGAGAGGAAAAGTTTTAAGCTGGATCAATATGTGAATCCTGTTAAAAGCACAGCCACACAAACTATCAGACTGGTGGGGCACTGGGTGAGACAACCTCTGCAGGACAGTGGGAGGTGGTGACTTCCCAAGTGGGGTCTGCTGTTGCCAACCAATATCATGCAGCCCCAGGCAGTGAGCTTGTTCAGGAATATGCTGGAGTACAAGGGAAGGAATAAAGAAGGGGAAAGAAGGAACCAGTAGGAAGTGTTGGAGTGATGTGAAATGAGGCACAGCACAAAGAGACTTGTCAAAAAGCACTACATGCCTCAGAAAGCATAACCAATTATAATACTGCAGATTTCAGTGGTGTTATTAGGTGAGACCATGAGGGAGTAAGCCAGAGAAACTGGTTTGCTGCATGGGCCAGGTAACTTCTCTTCTGTCCTTCTGTTTCTGATTTTTCAAAGCCACTTTGGCTGCTCTTCTAGTGATAAAGCTTATTCCTCAAAAAGCACATAAAGTTTTGTCCTAGTAATTCCTTCACCATGGGATGAATGTAAGCAGCCTTTGATTTGAAAATATAAAAGGAATCGGTTAGTTAGTATTAATTAGAGGCATAAAAATGATGTTATTGTTTCTGCCCCATGCTTTAATGAGTCTAGAAATTTCTGTTTGCCATAGCATGTAGTTCAATGATTTCCATTTGAAACTTGGAGAGTTTATTTCATCAGACATGTTCCCCCTGCTTCTTCTTTTTGACATCTCACTGAAATCTTTTGGGGAAGAACAGCCCAGGAAGAAAGAATAGAGCTGTAGCAGCTTGAAGTGCAGACATACTGAAGTAATTTATCTGAAAACTGTCTCCTGATTTGCGAGGATGGCCTTTTGCTTCAATGTTAATAACACTTCTCTATTGGCAGTTGCCGTAAGAGAAATGAAGGTCAACTAATTACTATAGCAGCTATTTTGTTTACTGAGCCTGTTCCTAGAAAACATTTTTGGCAGATTTCAGGGCTAATTGAATGCTTCATATGAATACCTTTTTTGGAGAAGAGGTTATGTGTGTAACTGAATTTTTTTCAAGTTTTCTATCTTTTTATTTGATTAATTTTGCTGAACCAGTATTTTTCAGTCTTTCTTGATCAATCAAATTGTAAAAAATGCAATAGCAGACTCAGCAGGGCAGATTTACTGCTAGGAGTAAACTGGTTTCTTAGTTACTCTTTGCAGCTCCCTTATAAATCTCTGTGGATTTTCAGATTTATCTGTGGATCATAATTTGAAAGTCACAATGACAAAGAGAATACAGCTTCCTTTGAAGGTATATAGTTTAAATACAGTGCTTTCATCAGAAGGCACATTATTGCCCTCCTTACTGTTTGCGTAGTCTTGTAGAATATTAACTTCAGGAACCAGGAACTTAGTTGAAATCCTATAAGCATTTAATCTGTGTTTCAACATCGGAGCTCAGTTACATAATCACTTATAACAAATTACCCACAAAATACCTCGGATTACTCTCTAGGGCTCTAATACGCAACCTGAAACCTCATAAATTTTGACTTTTAGGAGTATTCCCCTGACAAACCTTAAATAAATAGAAATTTTTTAGCAGCTTTAAATGAAAATTCATCATAAAAAATAAATATACAGTACTCCAAACTCCATTTCAGTGACTGCTAGCATTTCAGTGACATCGGACTGCTTTGGCGTGAACTAAAACAGTCCAGTGTTTCAGGAAAGATGTTTAAGTATCTTAGAGTACCAGTTCAGTATTTTTATTTCTTGGTATGGCTGGCTGAGAAGAATAGCTTCTGGAAGATGTTGTTTTAACTTTGCTTATAATTTGGTTTTGTTCTGAATTAGATCTGCTTCATCTGTTATGAGAATCCATGTAAATTAGGAGTTGTAACCAACACTCAATACCCCACTTATGCCTCCAATTTTCAGATAATATTTGGGACCTATATTAGCGTACAGGTCTTTGGCATTTACTAATATCTGACAAATGATTGGACTTTTCTTCTGTCTTGCATGCTGTATTTGTTTCACCCAGCATAAAATGTGTTTAAAACACTGCTAGTTCAAAACGGCTGACAGCCTTGGTGCAGTGGTGAAGGCAAGAGCAGCAGCTATGTGTGACCAGAGGAGGGGCTCCCTGCTTCGGCCAGCCCAGCACTATTCATGGATCTTAGAAAGACATCCCCACAGTCACCTCCCTGCCACAGACCATTGAAGCAGCATTTGCTAGCTAGTGTGTGATCAGCTCACCCTCTTCACATATAGCTGTTCTGTCAAAAAAAATGTTATTTCTCCTCAGCTTCTTGCTACCACCCACCTGGCAGAAATTACTGCCCCTGCACAGACAGTATAGCTACCAGAAGTGTACAGACATTGATTTCTAATGAATTCACTGTGGGAGCTGAGGTAGTCTATGAAGATGATCAGGGCAAACCTGACTGCCAGGTCAGTGGGCAGTGGGGAGCAGCAGCAGGAGGTAGTAATATATAAGATTATTAAACCTGGAAGATGTTTGGTCATGTCTATTGAGTGCTTCAGTACTGTAATAAGACAGGAGTAATTTCCAAAAGAGCAAAACCTCAGAGCTTAATGGGATTTGCTAGATCAAAAGGTGGAATTCATCAATTTCCACCATATTCCTCAACAATATTAAATCCTTCTGTTTAATTACTGTGATTTTTTTTTGACTTGGCTCTGTGTCCTATCAAATGAAACAGCCTTACTTTTCTGTGCAGTTTGCCAACTTGCTCCCCATTTTCTCCACCAAGTTATTAATAAATATTCAAATACTAGGTGCCATGGAGTCTGAACTCTCCATTAACCTCTCTCCCCTCAGAGAGTAATTTGTTCTCCAATCCTCTGTAGATTGTTTTTAAATCTATGAAAACATCTACTAAATCTATGAAAACATCTACTAAATTTCCATCAGATTTTCTAGGATGGAAATGGATTTTTTTTTTTCATTTCATTTCAAGTACCAGGATCAGGTTGGACTTTCCCTAGTAAAATCTGTAAGAATAGGCACTGCATGGTGATTTTCCTGTCTTCAGCAAGAGTAGTTGAGATGATCCCCTCTTCTTAGAGTTACTTAGTTGGATCATCCTGAAAGTTCCCTTCAGCACAGAAATAGCTTCCCAGTATCATGATCAATGTCTTTAAAGAAGCGGAAAGATCACCAGCCTCTATGAGGTGTGCTGGGTTTTATGCCCAAGAATTGAGGTAGGCTTATGAGAGCACTTTTTTTGACCTGGCACTTTTACCTATCTGTATAACCAGGGCATAAGCCCCATCTATAGGTAGTCCATAAAGTGGAGGTGACCTAGCAGTGACTCTGATGAGTTCAGCAAAATGTCTGGAGACAGTCTGAATCTTGCCCATGATAGCTTGGATTTTTCTGATAGTTTTTTTTTTTTTTTTTTCTCACCCTGTCTCTAAAGTGGCTACAGATTTTTGAGAGGTCACCAGAAAAAAAAAAAGAAAAAGAAAAAAAAAAGTTGAAGAGAAGGAAAAAAAGAGAAATAAAAGGGTATGCTGGTCTGAAGAGCTGCTTTTAGGGTAATTAGCAGAGTAGCTACAGGAGTTTAGAGGGGGAATAAGCTTTGCATAGCACTAAATTGTACACTGAGCCATCAGAAGTGATTTCAGCGGTGTAAACACCTAGAACAGTGACCTCTGAAAACTGTGGGGATTCTCTCCAGCCTAACATGGGGAGTAGTGTAAACCTTGCCTGCCCTGCTGTCCCAGCCCTTGGCTCTGCAATCACACATTGCTGCTTATCACATCCAGCGACCCCAATTGCTTTCACCTCTTAATCTTCAGAGGCACCACCAAAATAGGTCCGACAGTTTCCTTCTCCCAAACCCATGTGCTACTTACTGCTGCTGTGACTTTATCTGGTACACAGCGTTGGGGCACAGTGGGGCCAGGGGCTCCTCACATCTAGCAGCAGGGCAGCAGGGACAGCCCGAGCCCTGGCCATCCCACACCTCCCTGGGAACAGGGACGGGAATGAGGATGGGGATGGGGACAGGAACAGTGACAGGGACAGGGTCAGGATGTCAGGGACCAGCGAGGCCCATGGTGAGAGTGCAGAAGCGACTTGAGAGCTGTCATCAGCTTGAGGCAGCAGCACCCTGGGGTTGCTGGAGCTGGGGATGGTGGCTCCAGCAGCTGAGCTGGGACTGCCAGGGCTGGCTGGCTGGGCACCTGCCTGAAGCTGGGTCTGGGGGGAAGCTGTTAGCATTGTCTGGTGTGGGGCACATGCAAGAAGACATGGAAAATGTCCTGCAAGCTTGGTGGTATGTGCTTGTTCCCCGTCATTTTCTGCCATAAAACATATCTACTGCTCTTCCTACATCTCAGTGTACAGATACATTTATCTACCGTAATTTATGTAGATGAAAAAGAAAAAAAGCTTTTCTGATAGCTGTTTGTAGTATACCGATATAACTGCTTCTAGGTTGTGCATTGCATTAGTATGGCCACTTTACAGGGAAAAATCCCACTGTCCTTATCAAAGTCCTTATACAGAGAGGCCTCACAGCATTTGCTATAGGCCAAGCAAAGCTAAAGGACGGCCCTGACCTGTCACACCAGTGCTGCCAAGCTGGCATCAGCTGACCTGCGCAAACAAATTCCAAGTCTCTTTGTGGATATACACAAACATATATTCAGAAAACAGCTGGAATCACAGAGCCCACGTCTGGACTATTCAAATATCCTCTCCCTAATGAAGATCTTTTCACGTTCTGCTTTTCCTTTTATTTTAAGATGTAAAAATGCCTCTCCTTTCTGTGGTGGATCAGCTGTCTTGGTGTGTAGTGGCACACATGGTGCTCTTGCAGCCTGGAGAGGGCTTGGATGCCCAGCAGCCACTACCTGAGCTAAATGACTGCAGCACAGGTAAAGATGCTCAGGTTTTACCTACCTGAAATTGCTTTTTCTGCCCTAAAAGGCTTATTATGGAATGCAGAATGCTGCGTCCCCCCGTAAAAGCCGCCCACAAAACAGAGTCAGGGGGTAGGAGAGCGGAAACTGCCATCCTTTAGGAATGTGAGAGAAAAGATTTTTAGTTATTTAAAGCTTTTGACACATTGTCAGACTGTAAACACCAAAGCAAATGGTAACAGAAGTTGCCATAGCAACAAAACCTTGGTCAGTGAAAGACTGTTTCCAAGAAGTGGTGATTATGTCCTTCAGGTAGCAGAGAATAGAATCTCATTGTATTCAGCCTTTGAATACTTTAGTTTGCACTTTGCTTTAAGGGAAAAGGCAAAATTAGGAAGGAAAACAATGAACGGAATTGCCTTTGTTCTCCTCTGGGGCGGATGGTTGAATATAATAATAGGAGCAACAGTAATCCTGCTGCCACCCTTCCCCCTCATAAAAAGAAAGAAGGATAAACATTTCCTGATCTTTTTTGAGGTTATAAAAGATGAATTATCCTTTAGAGATGCTGGTAACATTCTTTCTTCCTTCTAACCCCCTAACCCCAAAAACCTTTTGAAAGCAGCAAACTATTGGAAAATATTTAATAGAGAGGAGGTTAAGCTTTCACCCGTGGCACAGGTGCAGAAAGATGGAGGAGCCCATATCTGCCAAGCCTGGCTCCCAGGAATGTGTCCCCCTGCCACTCCACGGCTGAAGATCCACGGTGGAATTTGAAGCACCTCGAGGCTTTGGGGAACCCACTGGAAATCTGTGGGTGTGCAAGTGATTCTGGATAACGACGCCTCAGGCTGACTTTGCTACAGATCTTAAGATCTGTAAGAGGCTGAGCCCTCCTCAGAAACAGTTGGACTTCGGTGCTCTCAAAAAGTGAGAAAATGATCCAATAACACACAGAATCACAGAATCATCTAGGTTGGAAGAGACCTCCAAGATCACCTAGTCCAACCTCTGACCTAACACTAACAAGTCCTCCACTGAACCGTATCCCTAAGCTCTAAATCTAAATGTCTTTTAAAGACCTCCAGGGATGGTGACTCACAACTCTGTTGTTGTCTGATGGTACTCTGGAGAGTGAGGCAGTATATTTGGTGTGTTTAAAACCCACAGTGGCAAGAAGCTTGGCCACAAGTGATTTGTAGTCAGCCTTTTTAGGATCTGAGATGTTCTTATACAGAACCCCGTCCCAGAAGGAAAGGCCGATTGAATGGATTTTCTGAGAAGATGGGAAGACCTAGTAAAAGTTGTATTTAGCACCTATCAAGAGAAATTATTTAAATTTTCCAGTTGGAAGTATTTTCCATTAACTTTTTTTTTTTTCTGAGAGGAAAACGAATTTGTATTTTAAAACTTTACTTTTAGCCAGCCTGAGAATAGAGGATCTGGGGCCTAGCTACCAGGCACCAAGTAGAACACCAAAAGAGGATAGCTATAAGAATATATAGATATTATAGATACTTAGATGCCCCAAACTATCAGAGCTGACATTCTGTAACATTCTGTCTTAAAACAATAGGCTTGGGTGTTTGATGCAAGATTACAGGACTTTGTGAACATCTTCCGCTTTTTTCAGCTCTATTAATCACATACAGACACAAGTATGAATTCGAAACAAAGAAAGGTTTAATCTTTTAGAAGACTAGGCAGATGCTTAGAAAGAACATTGTTTTAATTGATTTTTCTTTTCCTAAACACATTTTGAAATGCTCTCCTTTGTGCTATGACTTGTCCCATTGCTTTTCAGATCAGGCAGTCTTTGAAGAGTACTTTCATCTTCCAATAATTCAAAATCAGGATCTTACTAGTGGCACCAGAACAATGCATATTTCATCCTGGAAGTGCGGGGCTTGTTCTGATAATGGATTATAAAACTGGTATCTTCTACCTCCTTAGAACGATTCAATTTTTTTCTTCGGATTTATATCTGACTTTTGCATTGTCTGTGCCTGTTGGCCTTTCAGAGCTAACACAGCTAATAGTGACTGCAGCTCCTAACTTACACAGCCTCATCTATACATACTAATTTGGATTATATATCTACAAAAATGGTTGATGTTATGTAGTTGTTTTCATGTGTGAAAGCTCACTGAGCTCAAACAGGTCACCTAAAGCCTTGCATAGACCCGCAGGACTTCTGATGCTCTTGTGTTGTATGTGATATACAGAAGTTTTTATGGAGAGCAGGTGGAGTGTGTGTGTAACTAGCAGTTATGAAGTTCCTTTCTTTGTTGGCAACCACAATGTGATTTTAACAGAAATCAGAGAAGTTCTACGAAGTCAGTACTGTGATGCCATTTTCACAGGGATACTTTTCAAGCCATTTATGGGAAGTTTATCAGAAAGCAGCGTTTGTACAGGAAGTCCAGAGAGAGCTATGCAAGCCTTTGGATTTTATAAACAAGTCGAAAATCTGTATTCTCTCATGGGTTGTAAGAATATGAGCAGAAGGAAGTCAAACATGGTGCCCTGGTCAGGACTCTGAAAACAGGTTAAACGATAATAATAGTACTCAGCATTTTTATTGATCTGTCTGCGTATAAAGCTGGATGCTTATTTTTGACCTACTTTTACCCATTTTCGTGAACAAAGCATATATGTGACATCGGCAGAACAGAAGTGAAATGTACGGCTGCATAGTAAATCTGTAGCAAGATGACAGCTGAGTAAGATAGTTTGACATCTGTTTGCTTACCTGCTCAGCAGCTCTTTTGCCGTGTGTTTACCTGGCAGACCAGAGCTGCCTCAACATCAGACATCTTAAAGAATAGCCAACAAATATTTTGGGAAGTTATTTGGTTTGACATTGCTGAGATGTCAAGGAAACTTGGCACAGCTGTTGTGGAGGCTGAAAATACGCAGAAGTGAGAATGTGGTGGTTGGAAAACTCCAAGGAAAAGACAACAGCCTGGGAGATGACAAGATGGGTCTGTGCTTATTTGTCATCTGTCAGGGACATAATCTTGGCTTATGTATAGAATCTATTAATTAGAGCTGTAATGAACTGTTCAGCTCACTTCGTTCATGCACTTGTTTGTAGATTTAGGGACAAAAGCCAGTGCCTGAAGACCCAGGGGACTAATTAAGTACTCAGTGTTTCAAGTAATTAACATCCTAGTCAGATGTTTTCAGTGACAGTAAGTATATTATGCTGTCATTGCCCTGCCCTAGATCATCCTCAGGCCAGGTTTTCTAAACACTCTTGTTCCGTAATCTATTATATCTGTTAACCTACACAACTGTCAGGGATTCGTTAATAAGTTTATAAAATAAATCTTTAGCAAAACTTGTTCTTTCCAAAGAAGTCATTATCCTGTTGAGGTGACCCAAGCTGCGATCCTTAAAATCAATTATTTTTTATTTTAAATTAATTGATTTAATCTAACTATTGGCAAAAGAGATTTTTGCAAAGGGATGTAATTCTGATTTAAATACTCCAAAAAGTGAGATTACCCAAATCTTTCCTGTGCCTATGGCTGTAACCCTAAAGTTGTTTCACTATGATCTGAATGGAGGAGATGCTGCCTCGATACTTCTGGTAGGCCACTTGAATCTTCTTGTGGAGTTTGCTACCTCTTGAGGGTTTCTAATAAAATGAGCTATCTATAACAGGCCATGCAGTGACGCTAGTAATTGGTTAAGTAGGAAGCTTGAAGGAGAATTCAACAAAGATGAAACAGTGGAGCCCAAATCCCAAGTGGGTCAGAGATGTACACATTTTTTAGTAGATTTTCCTTCTTTCAGAAGTGAATAATAATTCACTTAGGACCTAGGACATTTCAGCCTTGGATCTTTAAGCTGATCATAAATCATATCAGTGCCCTTATCCATACTTTACAAGTAGGAAAGCAAAGTACGCAACACAGCAAATGGAAATGAACCAAGACCAGGGCACAGGCCTCCTGGAGGCCAGAATTTTGTACTGTTTATCATATTATGCTGTCCATGTAGATTAAAAGATCTGTTAGATTTCTTGTAGCATACTGACAGATTGTCCTTTTGCTCTTGCACCTTTGTAAACAGAAGCTCATAGTGTATTTAATGAGGTATTACATTAAACATATATATATTAAATATGTATATATATATACACACATTAAATATACTATCAGGCTTATAGTGTATTTAATATTGCAATTGATGAAATGCCACAGATGAAAAGTAATTAGCAAAAAGTGCGAGAAATCCTGTATGTTTGTCAGTAAAATAAAAGCTGGGAAGGTGCTGTTAGTTTTCCTCATCCTTTGACTGTCTTTGAGCTTTTAAGCAATGATAGTGAGATTACCTGAGCAAGGTAATGAGGAAGAATACCATCAGTACCTGCCACTGAGGCAATGTCTGCTTGCATTCTGTGCCTTACAACTGAACTATTAGTCTTGGTAAAAAGTGGTAGCCTAAAGCCCAGTGGAAGTAACAAGTATGCATCTGCTATTTAAACAAACAGCAGGTAGCTATCAAAGGAATGTCTAATCTGGAAAAGCAGATCACATTGACCCTTAAGAAAGTGTCCAAAAGGAACAAAAGGTAGAATAATTTACAGCCAGTAACAAGATGTTGTTTCTAGTGAGTTAGTTCCTTTAAGCATCATAAGACAATATAAACTATAATATATATATAAATATATATATATATAAATATATATATATATAAATATATATAAACTATTGCTTATGACTTGTTAGCTGAGGATTAGCTATTCAGACTGTTAAACTGGGATCTCATCATCTTTCCTTCCCCTTTTCAGTCAGTAGTAGACTTTGACATCTCAGCAAACCTTCTGTGAAAGATGTTGAGTAATTTTCATGATTTTTCAGCCTTAGAAAGGATAAATGTGACTATTTGTTTTTTTGCCTTGGGTTCCCAGACTGAAGCTAGCCCTGCTTCCACCCTCTATATATTATTATATATTATTACAGTTATATTAGTTGGAGGATTGGGATCGCGTCACCTTTGTTTTGTCCAGGTGCTATGAAAATTTACAACCAGTCCTTACCGGTTGTAACTAGCAGGCTTGTTCCTGAAAGTCCAAAAGTTCAGTTTTAGGCATTCACCCACACCCACTCACATACACACAACTGTCAGCTGCCTGTCAGCATTCACAATTTAAGTTATGTTTCGCCTACCATATTTCACCTACCAAGGCCCTTAGGCAGCACGGTGCCACAGTGCACAGTGCTTGGCTCTGCTCTCTCCTGTCTGTGGCTTCTATTACTGTAAACCAGACTCGCAGAGACTTATGTTTTGGTACGACAGAAGTTGCTGTAAATAGTATTGATCACAGCCCTCAGAAATAACTCCTACGTCTGCTTCACTGAGATTGTCAGCAATCTTGGAGCAGAGACCACTGGGAACACAGCAGAGCCCACCAGAGGATGCAAGTTCTGCCTGGCAGACTTGTGGTGGTGGATTGTATTTGTGTTACAGGTTTCTTCAAATATTGCATGTGAAATATATTTTTGTTAAAGATTTCTTGAAATATTCAATCTTTTTAAAATTATTTTATTTTATTTTACTTTTATTTTAGGTATTATCAAGGCTATTTCTTTTCTACAAAAAACAGGTTCCCCAGGTATCTTTAGTAATATTTGATCTCCGCACACTTTGAACCTGAACACAGTTGTATTTTTCCTTCAGAATCAGTGAGTAACGAACTTTATTTTGTTAGAGTTGAGTACATTGACTTAAACAGTAACCTGTTCTAGCCTCTTTTCCCACCTTGTCACAGTTAGAAGAGTCCCGCAGTATGCTGTAAAATAAACACTACTCAGTTGCAATTTTAATTCCTCAAACATTATTTCACTACAAATACGATTGCTGTGAAGTAGCAGCACGATTAATGTTCCTCACTATCTTCCTTTATGTTTGCTACTTTATAGCAATAAATAACATTCAGAAGGAAATGTCTGCTCCACAAATGGAACAGTGGGAATTTGGAAGGGGTATCCCAAAAGTTTTCTTTTCCTTACTGTTTAAATGTGTTGTTGCAGACATGTTTATGTAAGGCACTGTGCATAAAACATATGCATGCCTGTGCATTTCTGAGATACACAGCTAATTTGTCTGATTGGAAATACTTCTGCAGTAAAGATAACTGAGTTACAATTTCTCTTGAGGTATGAGGCCTGCTGCTTCTCTGTAGTTCACAAGCCTAAGCTTGACAGATGACCTCGTTTGTATGCAACTTAGTTACTTTAAATACATTTTTTCTTTTATATAGAATTACAGTACTGGGGGACTAATGGCCAATAGAGAGCAAACTCCCAAGTATATTTTGAACTGTTTTGTCCAGCCACACAATTAAACTAATCCTTATTAGAATACATGATATCATTAGCATCTCTTCTAATTTTAATTTCTTATGGACAGAAGAAATTGCACTTGTGTCCTAGTATTTAATTTTAAAGAAAGACTTCTCAAAGCTTAGGCAGACATAAGTGGGCATGGGGACAGGGAGCAGTTGTAGGAAATGTGGCTAGGGAGTCCCTCCAACAGCTGGCAGAGCTGCATAGTTGAAATGCATGGTGTAAATAGAGTCTTTGTGAAAGTCAGAATAAATGTTGCATTGACTTTAGGCTTAGCACTTTTCCCTTCATTGTTCAAAGCACCAAGAAAATTAAGAGCTGATCCTGTATGTTTTTTATGAGTAGCCGCTAGCTAATAAATAATGGAACTCTTGGTGTCTGCTCAAGGACAGATAATATCATGGAAACAAAAGGCTGGAGGGGTCTTCCCATTCTCTCAAGTCCAGGCAACCATATTTTATAATCTCATCTCTACCTAAACCAAATGAGCTTTTTTTTACTTCTTTTCTCTTTTCTATTTTGGTTCCCACTGATGCTAGTGGGTGGTTATTCCTGAATGTCTGTCCTCTGATGTGGGAGGTTGTATTTTCACAAACAGGTTAGTGTCTTCAGAATCAGAAATTCTGCTTTTATAAGAGCACCAAAGATCTTTTAGGATTTTTAAAATGCCCCAGAGATGTCTTTGCTGCTCCTCAATATTACTACCAGACTAGCTAGCAGTACCAGTCAGATCTTTCTTGGAGTCCTGAGACGAAAAATACTGAATATCACAAAAGGAGACAATCTCTGTTTAAGAAACAATTGAGTTCATCTCTTGGTTTCTCGCACATCTGAAAGAGAGAGACCTGCTTGTATGATGATTTATAGGCATGCTTTGAAATGAATTATTTTACTTTGAAACAATAACTTGTAAATGTTGTGTCAAATAAATGCTGAAATGAAGCTGAGAAACGATTCTTATTCAGGCTTCCTTCCTCCTTGATAAACTTCTCCCGTGGCCTGAATGTATTTCACTAGATTCCTCCTTTCTTTTGGCATGTTTTCATCACTTGGCATTTTTATGAAGCAAAATTTATTTTCCTCTTAAAAGTAGCTTTCTCATCACTCTGATTTCCCCTGCTACTTTGCAATACTTTTACTGATAAATCTGTTCATTTTGCCCATGTTAGAGATGCAAAGATATTTACAGCAGTCACATTTTTAAATAGTCTTTCATTTAAATTGTTTATGAGCCCGAGGAAGGTTTCAGCCCTTTAACTTTATTTAACATATTTATTCTGTAGTGCCTAAATGTCAGGCAGACAAGCCCTATTATGTTAGGTTCTGTATGAGGGAAAGTAATTATCGTCCCTTGATCTGTCTATAAGGCAAAGTATAACAGGGAAGCGAGGCAAGCCAGCAAAGTGGGTTTCAGAAGGGAAATGATAGTGAAAACAGAATAACAAATACATATGCTCATAATTTTTAAGAGGGAAATGCCAATAACGTAGGAGATCTTCCCCAGAGTAGAAGATTTGAAAAGCACTGCATATAAAATAGTTTCACTTCTTCCTCTCCAGGGACCTTTGCATTCACAGTGGCTTGGCTACAGTTCAGAACTATTTGTCACACCTAGAAATATTATCAATAAGCTCCGGGGTAGCATCGTCACTACAAAGCTATGGTTGGAGGGTTGTTTTATTTTATTGTAATTACCTTACCTTACCTTACCTTATTTTTTTAATTTATTTATTTTTTACAAGGAATATACTGTTTTAAAGCTTTCAGTGCTATTCCAGCTTGAATTGAATAGCCCACTTCATTTTAAAGAGTAATTCTGTATAGAATAGTATCACAACTTAAATCATCACTCATTTCCTGTGGAATTCTCTTTAGTTTTGTGGCTACATCCCCAGAAGGCAAGAGACTGCTTACAGTCAATGTTAAAACCAAGACCTGGTCAAGTGTGATCAGAAAAAATAGATGCTATTCGGCAGGGGCTAATGCAAAGGGCAAGCTGAACTGGTGTTGCAGAAAGAGAAATGTGTCCAGCAAAATAGGTGAAATATTGACTTGTGTTCACTGCTTGGGAAGTTTCACATGGGGCAGTGACTAGTTTGGGACATGACACTTAAAGAAAGATGTGGTTTGACTGAGAACAGTCTAGCACACAGAAATGTGATCAGTCAGAGGTCTGGAAAGGTTGAGTTACAGAGAAACTGTCAGGGAATAGAGATGAGTAAGCCTGAAGAAGGATAAGACAGTCTAATATATGTAAGAGGCTATTATAAAGGAAAGAGAATAATAGTTTTCAGTGTTTGCACTAGGGTAGGCAGAAGTAGTTGGATTGAATTGAAAAACTGACTTAGACTCAATGAGCTGACTTAGACTCAATATTCAAATACATTGGTATTGCAAGAAGGTTAGGTATTCTTAGCTTCTGCATGGGTATGATACCTGAATAATTGGAACAGGTTACTCAGGGAGGTGATGGAGTCATCGTCCCTTGGGGTGTTCAAGGAAAGGTTGGATGTGGTGAGAAAGTCAAGCGCCTGGTACAGCCCACCAACTACTACCCGCTACTGGTCTTTCAGGCAGGTAATGACAAGGTAGCAACGAGAAGTCCGAGAGCGATCAAAAGGGACTTCAGGGCTTTGGGGCGACTACTTAAAGGATCAGGGGCACAGGTTGTGTTTGCCTCTGTCCTTCCGATAGGGGGGATCGATGCTGACAGGCAGACTCATCACATTAACACGTGGCTTCGGGACTGGTGCGACTGGCAGAACTTTGGGTTTTTCGATCATGGGAAGGTCTACGTGACACCAGGCCTGCTGGCACCAGATGGGATGCGCCTCTCTCAGAGAGGGATAGAAGTCTTGGCCCAGTCCCACAGCTACGACATCATCGGCATAAGCGAAACCTGGTGGGATGAGTCCTGTGGCTGGTGTGTTGCAATAGATGGTTACAGGCTCTTCAAGAGGGACAGGCAGGGTAGGCGAGGTTGTGGGGTGGCGATGTATGTGAAGCATGGGCTGGACTGTGTGGAACTTCAAGTTGGCAATGGCAAAGTTTAGAGCCTCTGTGTAAGGATTAAGGGATGAACAAATAAAGAGGATGTCGTTGTGGGAGTCTATTACAGACCACCTGGCCAGTACGACAATGCCGATGAATTATTCTTTGCAGAACTAAGAGATGCCTCGAGATCAACTCCCGTTGTCCTTATGGGGGATTTCAACTTGCCAGACGTCAACTGAGATCACCACACAGCTGACACGAGGAAGTCCAGGAGGTTCATAAAGCACCTAGATGATAACTTCTTGGTGCAGGTGCTAGGAGAGCCAACTAGGAAAGGTGCCCTCCTAGATCTGTTGCTGGAGAACATAGAGGGTCTTGTGGGAGACGTGGCAATTGGTGGACATCTCAGTCATAGTGACCATGAAGTGGTTGAGTTTAGAATTTATGGTGACAGAAGGAACACTGCCACCAAAACTTCAGCCCTGAATGTGGGGAAAGCAGACTTCAGGCTGCTCAGGGAACTAGTCAGCAAGGTCCCCTGGGAAACTGCTTTTGAAGGCACTGGTGTCCATCAGTGCTGGTCAACCTTTAAGCACTGCCTCCTAAAAGCACAAGATCAGGAAATTCCAAAATATTGGAAGTCAGGCAGGCGGGACAGAAGGCCGGCCTGGCTGACCAGGGATCTTCTACTGGAGCGTAGGCAAAAAAAGAAAGTGTACGGCTGCTGGAAGGAGGGTCAGGCGACGAGGAAGGAATACAGGGATGCTGTTTGTGTTTGTAGGGAGAAAATTCGTGTGGCCAAAGCCCAACTAGAGTTGAAGTTGGCCATGTCTGTGGGAGACAATAAAAAAGGTTATTTTTAGATACGTGAACAGAAAAAGGAGAACCAAAGAAAACATAGGTCCACTACTAGATGGGGAGGGTCTCCTCACAGACAATGACATAGGCAAAGCAGAGACGTTTAACGCCTTATTCCCCTCTGTCTTCAACCCTGATGATGGGCTTCGGGACCCAGGGTGCCCTGAGCTGGAGGACCATGACGGTGGGAATGACAAACTCCCAACCTACCCTGAACGTGTGCAGGATTTGCTGCTCCACCTGGATCCCTACAAGTCCATGGGTCCGGATGGGATTCATTCCAGGGTGCTTAAAGAGCTGGCTGGCGTCATCGCAGGACCTCTCTCAATTATTTTTCAACGATCTTGGGAATCTGGAGAGGTCCCATTGGACTGGAAGCTGGCAAATGTTGTGCCAATTTTCAAGAAGGGTAAGAAAGAAGACCCTAGCAATTACAGGCCTGTCAGTCTCACGTCAGTGCCTGGTAAAATTATGGAGAGGATGATCCTTGAAGTTATTGAAGTGTACCTGGGGGACAATGCTGTCATTGGTCCCAGCCAACATGGGTTCACGAGGGGTAGGTCCTGCCTAATAAATTTTATTTCCTTTTATGATAAGATCTAGTCGATCAAGGGAAACCAGCTGATGTGATCTTTTCGGACTTCAGCAAAGCTTTTGACACAGTTTCCCATAGGATCCTACTGGACAAAATGTCCAGCATACAACTTAACAAAAACATCATGCGATGGGTGAGCAATTGGCTAATGGGCAGGACTGAAAGTGTTGTGGTAAATGGGGCCACATCAGGCTGGCAGATGGTCACTAGTGGGGTCCCTCAAGGCTCCATTTTAGGGTCAGTCCTCTTCAATGTTTTTATAAATGATTTGGATGTAGGACTAGAAGGTGTTTTGAGCAAATTTGCCAACAACACCAAAGTTGGAGGAGTTGTGGACTCTGTTGAGGGTGGAAAGGCCTTGCAGAGAAATCTGGACACATTGGAGAGCTGGGCGATCACCAACCGCATGAAGTTTAACAAAAGCAAGTGCCAGGTCCTGCACCTGGGACAGGGCAACCCTGGCTATATGTACAGACTGGGCGATGAGACGCTGGAGAGCAGCCCCGCAGAGAGGGATCTGGGGGTTGTGGTTGACAGCAAGTTGAATATGAGCCAGCAGTGTGCCCTGGCAGCCAGGAGGGCCAACTGCATCCTGGGGTGCATCAAGCACAGCATCACTAGTCAGTCGAGGGAAGGGATTGTCCTGCTCTACTCTGCGCTGGTGTGGCCTCACCTCAAGTACTGTGTGCAGTTCTGGGCACCACAGTACAAAAAGGATGTAAAACTGTTGGAGAGTGTCCAGAGGAGGGCTATGAAGATGGTGAAGGGCCTAGAGGGGAAGATGTATGTGAGGAGCGGCTGAGGTCACTTGGCCTGTTCACCCTGGAGAAGAGGAGGCTGAGGGGGGACCTCATCGCAGTCTACAACTTCCTCGCGAGGGGGAGTGGAGAGGCAGGTGACCTATTCTCCGTTATCACCAGTGATAGGACCTGTGGGAATGGTGTTAAGCTGAGGCAGGGGAAGTTTAGGCTGGACATCAGGAAGAGGTTCTTCACCGAGAGGGTGGTCGCACACTGGAACAGGCTCCCCAGTGAAGTAGTCACTGCACCAAGCCTGTCTGAATTTAAGAAGAGATTGGACTGTGCACTTAGTCACATGGTCTAAACTTTTGGGCAGACCTGTGCGGTGCCAGGAGTTGGACTTGATGATCCTTATGGGTCCCTCCCAACTCGGGATATTCTATGATTCTATGATTCTATGGTGCTTAGGGACATGGTTTAGTGAGTGACATTGGTAGTAGGGTGATGGTTGGACCAGATGGTCTTGAAGGTCTTTTCCAACCTTAATGATTCTATGATTCTCCTTGATTTCCTTATATTTTTCTTAAGTGTCAGTAAATACTTTCAAAGTATAGCACCTTATTTAGCCAGCTGGGGTATATAATAAAGAGAAAACTGCATTTTCTTATCCAGAGTCTAAACTCACATTTACTTCCCCACAGCACTTACTCCAGTCTGCATCAGGCCAAGGAAAGTGGAGCCCTCAGACTATAACCATGCGTAGGCCATTGCACATGTGTGTACTATAGGGCAGCTATAAAGGAAGTAGCATGTTGGGCTTTCAGGTTGTCTTAGGAAAGCGAGTAACCAACTGATTCAAGAATGAAATCATCAGGAAGACGCACTCTGTCGTGCTTTTCACGCACAATCTGAATCACAAGGACCAGAGTGTTCATTAAAGGAACACCAAATGCTCTGTGATCACTTCCCAGGCAGTGAGCAACAAGTTATGTCACACCGTCACAAAGTAGCTGGGCACTGAGGGGACCTCTGAGACCTTCTGGTCCACCTGCCCTGCTCAGGCAGGGTCAGCTGGAGCAGTGTGCCCAGGAAGGTGTTTGATTTGACATTTTATCTAAATTTAAGTACGTTTCAGAGCATATGTTTTCTTTAACTCAGAAAAGGAGCATGGGGTAGCTAATGGAGGACACAGCACATTCTCCGTTTTTATTGCAGTCACAGGAAGTAAAGGACACTTGCCATATTTAGGATGAGACTCCTCATCAGGAGGGATTGTATAATTTAGCCCATTAGTTTTGCATCAGTATATTTTCAATTGAACATATTGGGTAGAGAATTCCCTCCACTGCTATCCATATGTCCCCAGAGCAACTACTACAAGATAAATGGGAATATTTCAAAAATTATATTCTCAGTCATAGAGTTAACAATACTGAAATTTGAAAGAGCCAAAGTTTTGGCTTTATTAATGTGCTGGCTTTCACGCACACAAAAAAAAAGTGATTTTAACAGCTTTTCAAATATCTCTTTAGATTTGTTTCTTGAGCAGGAGTGTTTTCTACACTTGTCTGGCAGTTAAAGTTAGATGACAGGTCCTCAAAACTTAAATCAATTTTGTCTAAACTATGTCAAGAAGTAATGAGCAATTCGGGGAGAAGTCTTATTCTGCTAACTGGAATATCATTTTTAGAGAGATAAAAATACATTAGACGTATGACAGAGGAGAAGAAGTATGGAATGACTGTGATGTATATTAATCTAATCTATGCAGAAACTGGAATGAAACTGTCCAACTGACATGAGTGGAAATGTTGCTGTTACATCACAAATATTTAACCTGTCACTTGAATAATAAGCAGACACTCAGCTTGTTACTTGGATCTATGTGTCTGTGGAAAGGGACCTGCTGTAAAGTTTTTTTCATAACCTGAAGGAGGGGTAAGACAACTTTTTTCAGATTTGTAATATTTTTATTTCCACCTCCAGAAGAACTCCCTCGCAATATCTGCTGGCACATTTGACTAGCATGTTTGTGTACAAATTCATTCCAGTTGAACCAAGAGGGGCTCCCCTCTACTAAGTCATTACACAGGCTTGCTCGCTATCCAGCAGTGTCCCGTGGGCCAGTGCAGTGCCATCTGCGACCCTCACGTAACCCATGTTTTGCCTGTTTCAGAGCAGCAGGGGCAGTGAGCACTGAGAGAAGGACCTGGCTCCTACTATCTCCTGTGAATCACCAGAGCAAAGCACAGCTGTGAATCTGTCTCTGCGTGATGTCAGGCTGGGAAGAGTAAGCCTAGATTGCTGCTGGTGGGTAAATTGGCAAAGTCAGTCAGTCACAGATACAAGTGGGAGCCAAATCTGATGAATGCATTGGGGCTGACTATGCATTTAATGGCAATAGAGATATCACCAGGAGAAGACAACAAGGAGATTGCAAAGGTGGCTTGCAGTGCTTTAAAGAGTTAACTGATTAAGAAAAATGAGGAAAGGGGCCAGCTAGGCTTGCAGATTCATGCTAGATTTTACAAGGCAGGTGGTAGTCAGTAAAAGGATATTTCTCTTCTAGATAGCATGCATGAGCTGGAGCCAGAGTCACCACAAAAATGGAAACCTGGGATGCCATTTTTATCAAGTTCACTGTCAGAACAGAACTGCATTTGTACCTGATTAGATAATACAACTTTTCACACTGAACTGACATCAAAGACAAATTTCAGTCAGATACTTGTTCTTAGACACTGTGAAAGTGTTGAATGGATACTGAAAAGAGAAACCATCTTACTTTATTTTCCATAGTATCTTTCATATGTTATTTCTGTTACTATTTTACATGGACTCTGTTCACTTCAGTAAGGGTTTAGTGAAAACAGGACTCAATAGAGTCAGAAATAGATTTTTCAAAGGGTAGGGAATAAAGACACATGAAAAGGTAACAAAATTTCAGACAAAATGCTAGGCTGGAGTCCATAACAGAACAGCAGATATTGCTGAGGAAAGCTGTCAAGCCAACAAGGGTGAAGTAAAGGGAGGAATCAAGAGGGTGTCAGTTTCAGGTAAGTAGAGAAAGGGTGCAAGTCTGATGCTTGCTGTCTCATACAGGTGTCTAGGGAAATGCATTTATAGTAGCTCAAAAATCTTTGAATCTTTGAATCTTTGCACTTCTGTGCACGTGTGACATAGTTTCATTTTGGTTGACCTAAACAAGTTCATTCCCTCTCTGAAGGAGTGTGACGTTTTAGGCAAATTAGACTCCTTTCATTTTCTTGTTGTCTTAAACCTTATCCTGTACTAGAATCCTTCATATCATCCTGAGTAAAGAAGGATGGCAAAATGGTCATTATGAGCTATCCTGACTGTTACTTTTCCAACATATTCCCAATTTGTGTGAACACAATGTGCTATACAGAAGAAAAAAAAAAAAAAAAAACAACAAAAAACCACTAATAGCACATATCGATATGTACTAAAAGCAGATCCAGATCTGTCAGTTCTCTCATCTTTGTTATCTACAAACTTCTGTGCAAATATGGCACTTTCTGCACTGCTTTGTTCAGAAATTAGCTTCACTGCTATTACCAAAATGAAAACCAAAAACATCTGGCACACTAATTTGCCAGATGCTATATCCTAAGGATCCAACATCATACTAATGACGGTACAATTTTGCAATAATAAAGATCTGTAAGTCTTGTTAGAGGAGCAGTTTCAATTATTTTTAGCATATCAAAGCCAGCAAATTATTAAATACCAAGATGCTCTAATTTATGCCATGTTTATATGCATCATCTTTCTGAAGTCCTCAGCTCTCATCTCTAATTTCTGTATGTATTTAGTTTCTATATTGGCATTCTCTCTGAGTCACTATCTTTTTTTTTTTTTTCCATTGGCCTTCTTATCCTCTAATTTCATTTCCGCTGTTATCATCTTGACATGCCTTTTAGTAAAGCTAGTCAATTATCAGAAAAGTTTACTTGACATCATTTGGTCACCTCACTATAATTTAATCAAACAGATCTAGAAATATTATTTTACTCAGTTTTTTACCTGCCTCTTATTGAATCTCTCTGAGTAAGTCAGCATGCCTGAAGTTCCTCTTTATAACCTACACTCACAACAAGACCTGAAAATGCAGAACAGTCCTCTATCTGTTGGTGGCCTAGAAATAAACACCCGGATGTCAATAGCCATAGGATTGAGAGTGAGGAATTACTGAAGCTGGAGAGCTAGGCAGCATGCAAGTAAATGCTCATCTTGCTGACCTAATCCATGATCTGAATCTTCTAAAATCTTCTAGTAGCAGCCAGTGTCTATGGGGAGACTATCTTGACCTTGCCTTTGTCGACAGAAATATCACGAGACCTTACAACAAAGATGTTACAAACTCTGTTCCACACGTCTAGCATAGCCAGCCCTTACCCAAAATTTTAGAACAGTTATATCTGCAAAGCTATTGACTTCCTGTTGCTGTTTGCAACCAGGATTGTCTCACTGAAGAACCTGTTGCAATAGTAAGGAAAGGTGAAACGGGCAGGAAAGTTGTGAGCTGTTTGTTGAAGCAATGCACATGCTTTTTGTGAAACACATTCTAAGCAGTCTTCTAGCAAGGAAATAGATCTATTTCCTGATCAATAAGGGAAATGATGAACAAAACACAATGTATAATTAGATGTATGAAATAGACCCATTCACTGAAGAAGACGTCATGGTTGGCAAAGAACTGGCTTATGTACAGGTAGTAAAAATAGGTGTTAGAGGAACATAGAAAAGGAATGATTGTAACTCACAAAAAAAAAAAAAAAATAGAAAAAAACAGGAATAACCCTATGGAAATTTATCAGCAGTTGGGGAAAAGCAGCATCATGACAGACCTGGCTGTATTCTTAACTGTGGCTGAGAAAGAAAACCTCAGAAACACTAGGTGTTACCTGACAAGAGTTACGTGGATTAATAGACTGAGTGGTTAGTTCTGATCAGAGTGGGGTCTGACGTGTTGTTTCATACAATACCTAGTTTTGGCAGTATTCTTCATTTGTGACAAATAGATCTGGGCTGGTGAAGAACCCTGTCTCCCGTTCATACTTAATCTGAAATCCTGCTTTGTCTCCCTTTAACTTATTCTTGTTACTCCCATGATAAAGGGAACAGGCAGGGGCCTGAAACAAAGGAGGAGGATGGGATGTGGTGGTGAGATGTGATGTAAGGTAAGAAGAGAGGATTTTGTTTTTGAAAAATAAAAAAAAAAAAAGTGAAGCAGAAGGATTAGGGGAAGCAGCTGAAAAGAGACAGCCCAGAGAGCAGGGTTTGCAGGCCACAGCAGCAGGCTGTGAGGGTGTCAGAGCCTTCTTCCTGAGGCTTGAACGCCACCCAGCCCTACTGCTGCCTGCAGACCTCTACTGCAGAGGCAGTGGGAAGGGTCGGAGCCATCACCCTCCTGCAGCCAGGCTGCATGAAGGCAACAACTGCTGTTGTGACCACTCAGTCTGCTGGCTCCAGCAGCAGAGCTGGGCTGTGCATATGAGAGATTTCAGCCTTAGAAAATCACGTAGGCATCACTGTGGTCGCATTAGAGGAATCCTGTTAACCAGTCTTGTTATCTTTGAAAGACAGGAGTGAGCATAGACACTAGCACTCTTGTGAACAACAGAAGGGTACCAGCAAACTCACTACTATGTGCCTTCATTCAGGAGTTTCTGACTTGATGCTGCAAAAGCTCCAACAAAAATGTTCATTTCACTCTTAATGCAGATCTCCACTAAAAAGCTTTGCCATCTTAACTCTGCTGCTTTATGTGATAGTATAAGGAGAGTCCGCTCGGCATCTTGGTCTCTTAACAAATACCTTCCTCTTAATTCAGATGTGCTGGTGGACGTGGGAGCTCCCAGATGCTAGTTTTCATCTTGCTCTTTGAAGCTGCCATCCCGTGAATCTGTTGGCAAAGCGGACTGTGACTGCGCACTAAAATACTTAAGGCAGAGTCAGCTGGCTTGCTTCAGTTACAGAGTTCAGACTTCACAAATAAAAACTCACTGTAAAGGAAAATGTTCTCTGACAATAGGCCCTTGGTAACTCAGGTTTTATCTTGAGGATTCGATGATCCACCTCCTCTTTTCAAATATGCAACATATTTGGCTACTAACGTGCAGAAATATTTTTTTTTACCATTCGCAAATTTACTATACAAACCTAGACCTAGCCTTACAGAATATATGCAGATTTCTTACTTGTATGTCTTTTAAGAGTTACTAGGTTAACTGTACTTTATTCAGTATTATTCAGAATACCAGTGATATTTCACTGTACTAGCAGATTGGGAGAGAACTAATAATGCTTTTAAAAAATTAAATAATTAAAACTAGAGCTGTGAGACTACTTCAAAATGCCATTATGAAAATGCATTCTAATGAAATTAGTTCAGTCTGGTATTTGAAAGTTTGTTTGCTCTCATGAATATTCATGCAAGCTGCATTTTTCTTAGCAATAACATTCCTTAAAAATTTAAAATTAATCATGCCAATATATGTTTGCCCTGAAAGTCCTGTGAATTCTCAGATGACTGTGTTTGCATGAATTTTCACTTGTGACAAAACTTACTCAAGTTGTTTTCCTTTTTCTTATGTGTGGTTGGATGACAGACAACCAAATGAATACCCTGGGATTTAAGAAGTTAGCAGCGCTGTACAAACAGCACATTGCAAGTAAAGAATGCCAAAAGCAAGGCTGGCCTGAGACAGTTAATGAGCAAACTATGGCAAGAATATGATCACATAAAATCCTTTCTAAATAATGTTAGCCAGAATATTTTGCAAAAATGAAATCAAAATTATTCCTATGGCCAAGTAGCAAACACAAAAAGAAGGGACTTTTATTAAATTAATTGTTCAGCCACCTATAACTAAAAACTGAAATAGTGTCCATTTCTCATTTCCTGAAATAGTTTATCCCTGCCTTAGGATGATGAACTCCTTTGCTGTAACCTGTGTGGTATGAGCAACAGATTGCCTTAACACATTACTAAGAGACATCAAGAAATGGCTTTTAATAAACTTTTAATAAACTTAATACATTCATGACAAGCTGTTTATAATTATCACAAAAATCTAATTGTTTCCTATGTGATAAAGCCTTAATTCTTGTAAGCAGTATGCCTGAATGTAGTATCAATATTCGGCTGCTCCTTTGCTTTGGTCTTAGAGTGAGAGTGTGCACAAAAGTTTTTGGTGCCCTAGGAACTAAAATCAATGTTGAAACAAACCACAGTCAACAAAGGATCTGGAACGGGGACTTTGAAAAGCCAGAACGGGACTTGGTGTCTTGTGATTTGCTTTTAGAGTCACACTTTTCCCCACTACAGCTTATCTAGAGTTCATATATAAATGCAGTGGGTATTCCTCTAACCCTTTATTATGTTATACCCAAGATAAGTAGCTGGATGGTTATTAGGTGATAACCTGCATGGTTATTAGCTGATCACGCAGCTTGTGTTGTAAACAGCTTCCAGAAATGAATATGAAAGAAAGCCTTTTCACCAGTGAGTGAAATTCTAAAACAGTCAGGTTGAAAAGTATGTAATCAGGGGAAGAAGAGGGAGGAGTGAAGAGGAAGGGGGCCATATGTGCTTATGAGGAAATGAGGGTTAACTGAAGATTCACCCACAGAAAAGCCATATGGCAAAAAACAAACAAAAACAAACAAACAAACATGAATAATTTGAACCATTATCTCAGAAGAATGGAGCTAAGAAACTTCTGACCGGACAGAAAATATGTCTGTTTCACTAAAAAATTAAGGAATCTTGTGTCATTTATGTGAATACATGGAATTACCCATTCAAAAGAAAAATAGTCACTGTTTATTTTACAAGAAAAGAATTGCTTTCTTAGAACAAAATGTATAAATAATCCTGGAGGAGAAAGTAGTTCTAGCATGAAGGTTTTACTTCTCCCACCTATTCCATAATCTCAGAATTACACATACTCTTGCATTAGACTTAAAAGGAGAGCTTACATCCTCTTCATTTTAAGGTTAACATCTCTCAGAGCCGCTGCCTGAGTTTGTGTCCTACCTGCTAGCTATTATGTAAGAGGCTGTGGGGGGATTCTTGGCTGCCTTTTAAATGAGTGGATGTGCTCTCAGCAGCAGCTATACCCAGGGTGGACTTTTATCCCTCACTGGTAGACAAATCTTGCATCTATCTAACTAAGCAAGGGACTGATCTGCAGCCAGTTAACTGCTCTGCAAGCATTGAAATATACCCAGTTTGCACAGGTTGTCAGTCCAATCACTGGAGTTTAGTCACTCTGTGCCTCATTCATCTCCTCGTGGCACATCTCTACTTCTACGAATTTTAAAATTCAAAAAATGTTACAGACCTTAAGGCACTAGATAGGGGTGGGAGCTCTGGAAGACAGATACACAAAAAAGACAGATCAGTCAACAATAAATTATCCCACAATCACTGATAAATTTTGTAGCAACTTCTTGATCTTTTGCTGAGAGTCACTGTTTGATTTTACCGAGAGTCAGAATCAAACTCTGCTGAATTCTTCCATTTTGTGTATTTTTTTCCTATCTGATGCAGTTGATAGGCAAAAAGGAGTCATTCCCTCTAATTCAGTCTATGTGTACAAAACCTAGCACAATACAGAAATTCTAATGAAAATGAAGACAGGGACAGATAGAAAACCACTAAATTTCTGGGACAAGTTCAGTAGCTAATGGCTTTTACTGAACACTCACCAGATCTGGTGTTAAAATATCAGTTGAGTCAGTGAGGAGGAGGAAGGTACAGGTATGTCAGTTTTAAGTACCAGCATTGTTTAACCCTGGTGTACATTCTGTGGTAATACACTAGGAAAGCACAATGAGGTAAAAATATCAAGTGATTGACTTTCAAATTGAATCAGTCAGGAACCTGAAGTACCAGAAATCCTGAATGACTCTTTGCAGCTGGATCCAATTCTTTCTATGAGTGAGACATCTTAAGATCTTGAAATGGCTTTATGGAAAGCTTTCTCCTCTAGATAATATAGATGAATAGTAATAAGATGCTCATGAGGACAGGTGAATTCACTCACTCAGTTTAGAGCAGAGGAGTACCATATATTCCTGACAGGCTCTTCAGTTAGATGGAGATTTATTATAACGAAGAAATTGAGTCATGTCCTCTGATACAGAACTCTAAGAAAGAGATACTTGAAATTATGCTTATAAATGCCAAAAAAGCATTCCCATGAAACATGCTGAAAAAGTAGAGCATGTATGATAAGACAGAAAGCCACTCTGAAGAAATTTCTCTCGATCACATTCATTCACTACTGAAGGGTGTTATAAAATATGCCCTTTCTATTCCACTTAGTGCTTTGAGTGCAAAACGAATTATGCAGTAGCACTGAGTGCTGGGCAGATAATGAAGAAGTTTGGACCCCCACCCTACTGATTGACTTTCATCTGAAAGTCAACTGCTTGGTGCGTTTATTTATTGTCCATATCATGATGTGTCCATTTTAAGCACAGCTAGGGCCTAAAAGCTCATGGACTTCCCACAAGGCTTTTTATTTTTCAAGATCCTTTAACATACTCCCTGCCCAGTTATTGGAATTGTAGAATTCATTTAATTTAATTGGCACCAAAGAAAAGAATCAGCTTGGGTGTTTTCTGTCAGTCTTCTGAAACCAGACAAAAAGGTCAGAGCATGGGTGATTTCAGATCAGGTTTGTGTTATTCAGAAAACCATTTCCTGCCAGGTTTCATTTGTGTTTTTTAGCAAGCAAAACCAAGGAGTTTGGCCAGCAAAACCAGGAACAAATATATGTAGAGTAGTATAAGCAAGATGCTTGGATGCTAAAAAAAAAAAAAAATCTTATATAGGGTAGTGAAACACATGTAGAAATTATCACAGGGTTGGTTGATGCCTGACTCTAGTCTGGCAATGAAGGAAATGAGAAAGAATTAAGCACTCAGTATGCTGTTTCTCATCTGCAATGGTCGTTAAAGGGCTGCTTAGCTAGGCCTTCACGTTTGTTATTTCCTGCAAGTGTACTCATAAGGATGGGAATGTAGGAAGCGCCGGCACAACTGAGCCATCTGGTGCAGAGACAGAGATCAGCCGTCCTGGCTGGGGCTGGCAGAAGGACAGAGCCCTTCAAAGAGAGGCAGAAGAAGGCACGGTGTAGCTCCCAGCTTTCTTGTTCTGTCAAATCCTTTGCATCTAGCCAGATGAAAGGGAGCCTTCTCACTCACAGCCCTTCTTGGGCTGCTCACAGAAACTGGGCATAATTTAGAGTTCATTTGGCTCAGTTCATGATTCCTCGGAAAACATTAAAAAAAACAAACAAAAAAAATACCACCAACAAAAAAATATCTTGGTTTGGATGGTTCTATTTTGCATTTTGGCATCCAGAATGTTTCCATGTTTCAGTACTGCACTGTCACTCACATGTAGCACAATGTGAAGTGACTCGTGCTTCCCAGCATGCCAGATGATTTCAATATTCCCTTCCTACCAATCTGGAAAAATAGTGGCTTGGATGACTCCTTCTCTGGGAAAACTAGTGTTACTCTGTGTGGGAAGGGAGGATGGAAACAGCTTTCCGAGCCTGGAGAAAAGATTTCTAGAACAGTCTTGAGAGGCTTCTCTGTGTTGTTAGGAGTATAGTGTTTGCTGCTGTAAAAAAACGTGTGAGTTACAATATGTGTCACACAGCCGAATAATCCCTTTGTACTTGCCTGCAGGTGACTCAGTGAAGAACTGTCAATGAGATTCTTCCTGTATAGTACTTTGAATATAAGCTCATTTTGCTGTGTTTTTTTACACAGAGTACCTTAATTAAGTCCCAAATGGGTGGGTCTACATGGCCTACTTAGACCTACATTAGAAAGTCTCAGTATTTTTTCAGCTTCTCACCCCAACTATCATTTCCTCAAGCAATTGTTTAGTACCCATATCTAGATGCTGTAGTAATTTCTTATTGATCCATTGGAAGGTAATCATTACACATCTACATGAAAATCCCTTAATTGAGTCACCCTAGAAAAAAATAAAGTTCTACCAATGTCATACTGCACAGATGAATTAATTTGTTATTTTTCAGTAAAAAAACAACAGCAACAACAAAAATCCAAACAAAAATAAACAGAGAAAAAATACTTATTGTAAGAGACAGATAAAATTACTGCAGCTCTGAAAATTAATTTCCAGTTGAGCAGTGAAATAATTGAAACACCAAGTTGCTCCTGAGATTAGAAGTAGGTTCTTCTGTCTGTGAATTGACTTTCATGCAAAATTCCCTGGAGAGCTAGCTTTTTTGTTGCATAAACATGGACAGCTTCCTACCAACAGAGATGTGAATTAATCACTGGAAAATGCATCAATAAATAAGAGAATGACTGATATAATCACCTGAAAGTGAATGGCTATTCTTAAATGATCACAGTGTTGCAAACTTGAAAGGCACAGCATTCCCATATCAGGACCTTTGTGCATAGGGCTTTAAAAATACTTATTGTAACACTTCCAGGGTTATTGTCCACCATCTGCCAGCTAGTATCTAGAGCATTCCCAATGGGCTAGGAGGCGTTATTATACAAAGGAATCATGCCGTGCTTCTGCATCATCCTGTAGGAACAGCAACACAATCACAACAAGAAATAAGTTCTACAAAGTTAGAAAGAAGAGACATTTTGTTTTTCAGAAAGCTGTTTGGAAGTATTCCTGCACTTTGGGCTAATTCATCTAGGTCCTTTAGACACTTCTGTCTGCCTTACATCTCTGAAAATTACAATTTTCTGCTTTGGCAGGCACACTGGTTCTAATCTGTGTTATTACAGGACACGTGCCGGGTCTCCTTAAGCACTGGGGACATACAACATCAGCCAATGGCTCCCTAGCAAAAGAGCAGCACAGCAAACCAGGCCAGATGCATGGAAGACATGCAAAGGAAGCTCGGCTTCATCTCTGACTTTCTTCTCATTTTTGGCACTTAATATATTCTCAACACCTAGTTTTAGGCACCTAGCTTAAATGCTGACTTCAGGAGGTACAAATTTTCCCATATAATCATTGAGGGAAGAGAGAAGTTTCAATAGTGATGACGCAAAGCAGGATCCTAACTTGGGTGTTTTTTGTGCCCTGTAGAAGAAAGGCCGTCTCTCTGCACTGAGGAATACTAAGCAGACCAAATTACATGATACAGATACCTTTCTGTCTTCTCTGGATCTTGGATCCCTAACTGTGGAATAGGAATAATGTTCTCTTTCCTCACAAAGTGATTGTGCAAATAGGCTGGGAGGTGCCTATGAACAATCATGGCAGGACCACTGAAATAAGCCTAATGAGCTCTCTTTCTCTTGCTCACTGTATACATTTGCTTTCAGCATCTAAAATGAATCCTTTGTTTGTTTTTGAACATAAATTGTATTATGATTTTAGGAACTGTTCTGCTAAATTCAGACTTCTTGTTTTCTTCTGAAAAAAAATGTTAAAGAATGAACTATTTTTTCTTGCAAATAGTTGGAGGTTTTTAGAAGCCAAAGGAAAATGTAGAAGAAATAACATTACAAAATCATTTCAGGTTCCTGAATCATATTTTTCCTTTGTGCAAAGCAGATAGGAACTACAAGAATGGATAAAGGAGTTCATCCATATAAGCCAGAAAGTGGATCTGACAATAAATGTGAAAGAAAGACATTATGCTCACCAGGCTGTTGAGGACAAGAAAGTACAGACAGGGGTATTGTTGAACATGTATATCCTAAGTGTGAATAACACTCCGTAGCCAATAACTTGGGCTCAGGCGAGGATCTCAGTGAAGTAGTAATTGCAATGGCAGGCGTCCCACAAGCAGGAGCGCACCTACTGGTTCCAAAACACAGTTTATATACTTTTTGATGACAGGCCCCTCCCCTGTTTCCCCACTGAGTGGGTAATCCAGGTTCACAATCTATCTGATGCTTCACAGACAATGCCTGGCCTTCAGTTGCTGGCCTGTTTTTGAGGTGGTAATGTTTTCTCTCCTTATCTGGCTTGACTTAACATAGTGATTTTCACCTGATTGCTCTAAGGAGTCTGGTTGTCTGCATTTTACGAGGTCACCTGCTAAGTTTTCTTATCACTGCAAGCATATCTCAATACCCCATTCCTTACCTTTAAACAATGTAACTCTGCAAAACCAACATTTTTATTCCCACATAAGTCAGGTAAGAATGTGGTTCTCATGGAAATTCAGGCAGAGACTGGCTCTTCAGAGGTTAATGATGTACTACTCTAATTTCTCTCTTCAAAATACTTTACTAGTGAAGAGCATGCGTGCTGTTAATTCTTTTCTAGTCTGGAAACCTGCTTTACCCTTGCACATACTTAAGGTTATGAATAGCCTCATTGTTTATAGTAAGTGGAGTCGCACATGGTTCAGGGATTTCACAAGATGGAGGCCTTCTTTGCCTAAGTAATATCCTTTTCCTGCGGGTGTTAACATGTTAGTACAAGGCTGACTAAATCCATTCTCCTGAATTTAGTGTTTTGCCATTGACTTCAAGGGGATGGAGCAAGGCTATCTGATGGGGCAATGGATATCTGTAAATAGCAGAGATTGAGTGAAGGTGCTCATGGTCTTTGCGGATTCAGAACAGATAGTGTGGTGTTGAGAACAGTAAAGAAAATAATCATAAATATGGCAAGTAGACATTTAAAAAAAAGTGAATGTTCACAATCACTTATTTTGTTAGGAACCTGAAGTAGCTTTAGAGGAACAGTGAAAATGTCTTTAAAGATCTGCTGGAAGGATGCATTTAAAAGAGATTTTATAAATGTTAAAAATGCTACCTACTTCTAGCTAAGATCTTAGATCAGGTCCTTTCCTGGTGGTAACTGGTGTTCATTAACTTTGTTGCACTGACCCTGCTGAGGATCTGGATCCTCATGTGCAAAAACAACAGTCTGAAGTGACTTGGAGGATTTTCGTAGATGTGCTAAAGTTTGATATATTACTGACTAGACAGCAAGTCAAATTCTGCTTAGTGCTTTGAATACAGTGGATGAGCCCAGCAAAGGGCAAAATCTAATCCTGTGCTGACTGCAAAGTACATCTTTAATAGGTTTGCATGAAGAAAATTATATACTGTGGTCAGAGTACATCTCTGAAGCTCTTACAGGTTCTTCAGAATATATGATGTACATTCTTTTTGAAAGGTACAGTAGAACTTTATATAAAAAAAAACCTTTCTCATGCCACTAAAAACATATAATATTTTCAGGAAATGAGCATTTCCATTTGGTATGAAGTGAATAAAAAAATGATTAATTCATTTCTTTAAGGAATGAAGTCTATGCTAAAAGGGGCGGCAGTGATGATACAAGCAGTATCTTTACTCTGGCTACACAGTTTGTATTCAGTCCACATCTTCCACAAATGCGCCTCAATTCTCTATTTCTGAAAAAGAAGAGTATTCAAGCATTCCCCCTTTAAATGGCCTCCGTAGAAACAGCTTATCTGCACAATGAATTGCTTATTCTGAGTGACAAGTTTTAAAGGCTGGGTACAGCACCTTTCCATTCATTTGTCTAGCACAATCCTTTTTATCAGCACCCTCCAGGCTCCCTTCACTCTCTGTGCGGGGAAGATAAGGAATAGAGCAAATTTTTATAAAGAATATTTTCTATTTAACAGACCATGGTATATATCTTGTTGTTAACCTTCTGAGCAATGAGACAGGATTACTCTATAGGTGGAGAAATAGCCATTAAGCTGATAAACAAAACTTCACTAGGATGTTTCGAATTTTCTTTTGTCAGTTGCCCAGGTCAGAGGAGAGGGAGGTTATTTTGAACTTGGAGGTGGATTCTCTCATGTGCTTCCATCACCCCGTGTTCCAGCCATAGGTAATACCAGATGTACTAGGTGGGTGTGGGTATTTCCTAAAGCCCATTCATAAAGGTGTTCTTTCCTAATAGATTTTTGTGCATTCTAAGAAAACTTCAGAGTTCAGTGCGTCAGCTTAATAATGATCTTGAACATCTTGAAAGAAAGTGAGGAAGCCCTGTGACTGGAAACCAAACTCACACAGCCTCTTCTTTCAAGTTTGTTTGTAAAAAGATTCTGTGAAAGATTGGCTAGATATCATGTCACAGACTGATCCAACCACTGCAGATGTTTTCATTTGCATATGCATATGCATTTATTTATATGCATAGATAAAATGAATAGTCTACCCAATCTATTTATGCACAGCACTTTCCAGTTGATCTGTTGTTTTCTCTACTGCTTTGAATGCCTGCAGGACTTGTTAGTTGAACTCTGACAACCATCTTCCCAGAGAAGACAGCTTTGCTCCTCATTCCCTCTGTCTGGGAGGTAGTTCTTAATTCAAATTAGATTTCAAATAATAGTGGCAACTTGCTGAAAAAAAAAAAAAAGAAGGTAGTTGTTAATCACTGGCAGGAACAAAATATCCTTTGAAGCAACCTTATCCTTTAAGTTACAGATTGACACACATTTTATTTAGCTATAATGTGTTTGGGATCTTGAGTTTCTATCAGCATGTCATAGCTGTGTCACCTGCAGGCATCAGAGGCTGTGAATGGGGATATGGCTTGATTTGTAGTTCAGGCAACTGCTGATGTGAAGCCCTCATAAATCACAACAAACAGTGTATGATGTCTGAAGGTAGTCAGTCTGCAAAGTGCAATTTCTTCCTCCTTTCACA
This sequence comes from Anser anser, assembly GCF_964211835.1. Classification (NCBI taxonomy): domain Eukaryota; kingdom Metazoa; phylum Chordata; class Aves; order Anseriformes; family Anatidae; genus Anser; species Anser anser. The sequence continues at coordinate 74,498,225 of NC_139720.1, forward strand.
CATAAACATCAATATCAATTGACATTAGAATAGCAAGTGTAGAGCTGAGTGAATAATTTATAATGAACAATTAGTCTAACTGTGTCTGCTTCCGTTATGAGCTGATTATGAGGTGCTGAGATTGGATGTCTGAAATGATTTGTGTATTTCTTCAAAACAAGTTTTCCATGTGAATATCTTGTGAGTAATTCATTGTGAGTAGTTGAACTTTAGCACTGGTGATGGTTGCTAAGTTATATAAGTCACTGGGACTGTTCGTTTTCCTAATTAGATTATTTGCAAGTCTAGACAAAACACTGTGGATTTAAATTATCAGAACTGAAAATATTTTAGTGGTGGAATAAAAGATGGCAAATATTTGAATATTTGAACTTAATATATTTTGAGTTAAAGCAAAACTATTCAAATAACTGGAAAATTAATACAAAAGAATCATAGGCATCATTATATTTACATTTGTTTTCAAATGAGGTTGTTTAATGAAAATCTTATTATTCTCCAAGGTTTAACAGAATTTCCTTTTAACATCTGCATTTCATTTCTGTGTCGTTCAGGGAAGGGTTTTCCATTAATTAGCTATTCACATGTGGAGTTTGCCAAGGCCAACCCCAGATGATGACATAAAATCCTGGCTGAAGTGAAATTCAGGTATTTCCACTGACTTCACCAGCGCTGTGATTTCACTCTTTGTTCTGAATACCTTCATATTACAGGAGAATCATATCTGGCTAGAGGTTTGAATTTGCTATGCAAAATAGTAAGATTTCTGAAAATGGGGAAAAAAAAAAGGTGAAGTAGGGCATGACTAAAGAAAAATTGAATTGTTATTAGATGTTTTTATGAATGTCCAGCATCCTGCAGTGCCAGAGCTCAGGTGGCAGTGACTGGATGACTGCACAAGCCTGTTTGTGAAAAGCAGCGTCTTTTATCCTACTGAACATACCAAAATTTTTCATCTGAGCCTGTATGCTGCTGCTGCGGCTTCTTTACCTTTGGCCTGCACAGTTGTCCTATGTGGCTTTTTAAAAAGACTGTCTTTCTTCACCTTGTTATTTGGGTCTTGGCCGGGGGTCACTGTGTCAAATTTGCGCTCAGAGTACTGATGGGGGACTTACAACAATGCTGCTTTTCTCCACCACCACAATCATGACAAAGGCTCTTTCTTGGCATTTGGGCATCTTCCCTCTGTGTAATATCAAATCCATGACAGCGAGACTTTTACTCACAGAGTTTTGATCATCCCACAAACCGTCACGGTCAGCTATTTACTTGTACCACTGAGAGAACATCACATACCACAATTAAGGGAATTTTTCTGCTCACAGTTGTGCTTTGGGCACCCATGATGCATGAGTATTTTTGCCTTTATTATCTGTGCTTTTTTTCCTTCATGTAGAAATCAAAAATAATCATCTTTTTGATGTCAGAGTTGTTTTGTAAAGGTCAGTTAACATTTGTGAATCCCAGCATACTAAAATAAAGGGCAATAAAGGTAATAAAGGACATCAATATACCCAGGAAGAAATGAATTTTTCTGTCTTAAAAACAGTCTGAATTCTTTTTCAGTGAAAAAAAGCATGGAACAAACATTGCATCATGAGAATAAAATTAAAAATTGAACAGCTGCTCATTGAGCACTGCTCACTGTTTTACTAAATAAAGCAAACACATCCTTTAAAACATACTCTCTGGTCATGGAATTAAAAACAGTATTGTAGGACATGAACACCAAAGAAATGAGTGACTCTGCAACATAAATCATGTTCCTTTGATTTGAGTAAAGGGTGTTGCCCATATTTCTCAAAAGGACTATATCAGTACAATGAAGTGTAGAAAGAATGTGGACTTGTCAAGAAAAGCAACATTTTTATATGACTGGTAAATATTTTATGGGGCTAAGAAGAGTCGTGTGAGCAAGGGGTGCTGAGACTCAGTATTTCACTTGGGACAGAACACGGCATTTAGCACATGCCCTTCTTTACTTTGGTCACAGTGCTGTAGCAGCAGTGTTTCTAAAAAGCTGTAAAATGCAAAGATGGAATGGAATGATAATTCACAGCTCCTCACATATAAAGGTTTTGGAAAGAAACAAAATTTCATGGCATCAGCTTTTCCGTTTAGCCTATACCTGATTGATGTAACTTAGGTTTCCTTCTTCTCTGTTTAATTGCCTTTTTATCTGTTTTCTGAAACAGTTGAGTTTTATTTGATGATTAATAGTTACTGAGTTAGATAGTTAGTTAGATAACTGCTCTGATCACATCTATGTCCCCAGCTGTTTTTTAGGACTTTATAGCAGAAATTTAGAAAGGGAATACTGTACCAGACAGAATTAAAAATCAGTAACTCTTCACATGGCATCCAGAAGGTCTCTGAAATGAACCCTGTTACATGATTCATAGTCTATATTTTAGGTGTTTTGCTTTTTATACATAGTTTCCAGCATGGCATTGCTGCCAGCTCACTAATGTTTACTGGTATGCTTTTCTACTGTTGCCAGATTCCCAGATCATTAAGCATTTGTAACTGAGAGAGTTTACAGATTTGTGCTTAAGGCATACAAATGTTGTTGGTCTTTGTTGTTGTTTGTTTGTTTGTTTGTTTTTTCTTATAGATGAAAAAAGAACAGTATGTTTTATTTATTATTAGTAGTAAAGTTAATCATAGGCTGACTAACAGGCAGTCATGGAGACATCCAGGCGAAATATGGTAAAACAGATTTGAAAGTCAGGAGTCCCAGGGAGTTTCTGTGAGATCTACAGGAGCATGGAATAATGGATCATGCCCTAAATGAGAACACCATCTTACTATTGAAATTTGGCCTGACTGGAATAAGCTTGTGTTCAGGGTGAAAATAAGTATGCTACAGTGCTGTTAGCACTGCTGGGGTACAGTGTGTGCTCTCATGGAAGGGGAATAGCCCTTCCCAGAGCCATTCCAGCCAGCTTTCCTCCAAATATTAACTCTAGGGTGGCATCAGCTCCTCCTGGGTTCTCCCTCTGGACACTCCCATGGCCAAGAGAGAATCCCAGCTGGTAAAAGAGTGCTCTCCCCAGCTTCACTGCAGCCTCTGAAGATATAAGAACTGTAGCTTTGGCCAGGGCCTCTGTTCGCAGCATCCTCTCTGCACTCTTCTCTTCCACAGCATATACAAACTCAATTAAATTACTATCCCATAAACCTGGAGGTGCTGGCCATGTCCACTGCCACTATGCATCATTTCCATTTGTGTTGTGCACATCACTGCTTGGATGAGCTTCACCTGAGCTTGGAAGTAGGCCTGAGGTTCTTTACCTAGTTAGGGTGCTCACCTAGGGTGTATAGTTGGCTTGGGCTTTCTCTGGAATTGGTGTATCCAAATCCAGAGGGACGGGTGCTTCTCTGCCTCTTAACTCACAGGAGAAGGGCCATAGTGCCTCTAATGCACAGGAGAAAGGCATAGTGCATGACCAACGGGGTGAATCTTCCCTTGATATTTGAATAAGTATGTGCTAGGAATAGGATCGATGAGCTCTAGTAAAGGCATTAAATCCCTGTCATACTTACATTAGTAAACAATAGCACCTCCCAATCCAGTCACTGGAGTTGTGCCAATGCCTGGGTGATGAATGGCTGGCTCTGGGGGTTCCTACTTCATTTTCTGCACTCACATCTGATACATTTTTGTCATTCTAGTGTGTAAACCAGGTTGAGGCTAGTTTCTGCTATCAGTGGCTTGTCTACCTCTGCATCTTTCATAATGCTTGTAAGTGGGAAATAATTTTTAAAATTATTCAAGTTGACAGGCAGTGCTTTCTGTTAATCAAAATTGCATTAAAGTTCATTCTGTTAGCCTTTTGTTGCTGGTGGTGTTTCACCTTGATACACACAAACAGGCTTCAAAGTTTAGACGTGAGGTGTAGAAGCAGCAGTGCTGGGTTCTCCCAGGCAGAAGCTGGGCATCGCTGGCTTCTGAATGAATCCTTGCAGTGTTTTCTTGGGCTCTTTTTAGTTAGAAACTTCAGTTCAGTTAGAATCATAGAATCATAGAATATCCCGAGTTGGAAGGGACCCTTAAGGATCATCAAGTCCAACTCTTGACACCGCACAGGTCTACCCAAAAGTTCAGACCATGTGACTAAGTGCACAGTCCAATCTCTTCTTAAATTCAGACAGGCTCGGTGCAGTGACCACTTCCCTGGGGAGCCTGTTCCAGTGTGCAACCACCCTCTCTGTGAAGAACCCCCTCCTGATGTCAAGCCTAAATTTCCCCTGCCTCAGCTTAACCCCGTTCCCGCGGGTCCTGTCACTGGTGTTAATGGAGAAAAGGTCTCCTGCCTCTCGACACCCCCTTACGAGGAAGTTGTAGACTGTGATGAGGTCTCCCCTCAGCCTCCTCTTCTCCAGGCTGAACAGGCCCAGTGACCTCAGCCGTTCCTCGTACGTCTTCCCCTCCAGGCCTTTCACCATCTTCGTAGCCCTCCTCTGTACACTCTCCAACAGTTTCATGTCCTTTTTATACTGTGGTGCCCAGAACTGCACACAGTACTCGAGGTGAGGCCGCACCAGCGCAGAGTAGAGCGGGACAATCACCTCCCTTGACCTACTAGCGATGCCGTGCTTGATGCACCCCAGGACACGGTTGGCCCTCCTGGCTGCCAGGGCACACTGCTGGCTCATATTCAACTTGCTGTCTACCACGACCCCCAGATCCCTCTCTTCTAGGCTGCTCTCCAGCGTCTCATCGCCCAGTCTGTACGTGCAGCCAGGGTTTCCCCGTCCCAGGTGCAGGACCCGGCACTTGCTCTTATTGAACTTCATGCGGTTGGTGATCGCCCAGCTCTCCAATGTGTCCAGATCTCTCTGCAAGGCCTTTCCACCCTCATTCGAGTCCACAACTCCTCCAAGTTTGGTGTCATCAGCAAATTTGCTCAAAATACCTTCTATTCCTACATCCAGATCATTTATAAAAATATTGAAAAGTACCGGCCCTAAAATGGAGCCTTGAGGGACCCCACTGGTGACCGCCCGCCAGCCTGACGCAGCCCCATTTACCATAACCCTTTGGGCCCTGCCCGTTAGCCAATTGCTCACCCATCGTATGATGTTTTTATTTAGCTGTATGGTGGACATTTTGTCCAGTAGGATCCTATGGGAAACCGTGTCAAAAGCCTTGCTGAAGTCCAAAAAAATCACATCAGCTGGTTTCCCTTGGTCCATCATACGGGTGATCTTATCATAAAAGGAAATCAGGTTAGTTAGGCAGGACCTACCCTTCACAAACCCATGCTGGCTGGGACCAATGACTGCTTTGTCCCCCAGGTGCGCCTCAATAAGTTCGAGAACCATCTTCTCCATGATTTTACCAGGCACTGACGTGAGACTGACAGGCCTGTAATTGCTAGGGTCTTCTTTCTGACCCTTCTTGTAAATCGGCACAACATTTGTCAGCTTCCAGTCTACCGGGACCTCTCCAAATTCCCAGGATCGTTGAAAAATAATTGAGAGAGGTTCCGCGATGACATCCGCCAGCTCTTTCAGCACCCGGGGATGAATCCCATCCGGACCCATGGACTTGTAGGGATCCAGGTGGAGTAGCAAATCCCGCACACGTTCAGGGTCGGTTGGGAGTTTGTCATCCCCACTGTCTCGGTCCTCCAGCTCAGGGCACCCCGGGTCCCGAAGCCCATCATTGGCACTGAAGACAGAGGCAAAGAAGGCGTTAAGCGTCTCTGCTTTGCCTATGTCATTGTCTGTGAGGAGACCTTCCTTATCAAGGAGCGGCCCTATGTATTCTTTAGTTCTCCTTTTTCCATTCACATATCTGAAAAAGCCCTTTTTATTTTCTCTCACAGACACAGCCAGCTTCAACTCTAGGTGTGCTTTGGCCACACGAATTTTCTCCCTACAAACACGAACAGCATCCCTGTATTCTTTCCATGACACCTGGCCCTCCTTCCAGTAGCGAAACACTCTGTTTCCACCTAATCTCCATTAGAATGTTCCTGGTCAGCCACGCCGGCCTCCTGCCCCGCCTGCCTGACTTGCGATATTTAGGAATTGCCTGATCTTGTGCTTCTAGGAGGCATCGCTTAAAGAATGACCAGCACTGGTGGACATCGAGGCCTTCAAGAGCAGTTTCCCAGGGGACCTTGCTGACTAGTTCCCTGAGCAGCCTGAAGTCCGCTTTCCCCATATCTAGGGATGAGGTTTTGGTGGCACTTTTCCTTCTGTCACCGTAAATTTTGAACTCAACCACTTCATGGTCGCTATGACCAAGGCGGCCAGTTAGAAAGCTGGAATCCACTGCGCCGATCTGTCTGATCTCTGTGTGTGGCTTTGTCCCTGAATCTCCTTTGCAGGAGCAGGTGATTTTTAAGTGTCCTGCATATGCATATGATTTGTTGTGACATTTCTTCACTAGGTGTCTGGAGATCTGGTAAGCACACTGAGTAGTTTATTTGTGTATGCCAGCAGTAATGAAGAAGCAGTATAAGGGATCACCACTGAGCCTCCTTTTCCTGTCCACTTCCTACCAAGCCCCTCTTGGAAGGAATTCTTCGACACTGAATGAATATTATTCTAGTAGTACGCCATCTGTGAAAAAGCTGTTGGATCCTGCTGAATGCTCATTTACATTGCTTTAATCAGTAGTACCTTAAAAACAAGGGCTTATACCAATGTAAGGATGTCATGTAAGAAGATTCATGATATTATTCAAGCTCAGTACTAGAGCATTGAACAGGGAGCAAGTGGCACAAGACTCACTGTTTTCAAATCTTCTCCTCTGAAATTTGTGAAGGTGTCAGCTTTGAAGGTTTCCCTTGACAGAGATATTTTGAAGTCAATAAGGGTCATTTAACAGGAAGCCGAGCACAAAGCACATGATCTGTAGCTTAAACTTACTAATAAGGGTTACCTCCCTGTGTTTCCTTTTAAGTTCATGTTTTTCTCAATTCAAATAGATACATCTACCATGCTGAATATATAGATATGAAATAGTTTTAAATCAGTTCCTTTATTCACCTTGTGAGGCCCTGAATTAGGATCTGTGCTTGTTGGAGGTGTCAGTTCGGGTCCCAGCACAGCTGGGCTAACCTGGTGATCTCCTTAGACTAATTAGCATTGCCTCAAAGAGCATGCACATAGGTAGCGTGAAAATCTAGCTAGCAATGTGACCAAAAGCTAGCAGTGACCACCATAGTTCCCCGGATGGAGGCAGCCAGATCCTGCCTTTTTTCTTTTTTTTTAACTGAGGTATGGTACAGCCTAAATGTAGCCAGTCGGATCTTCATGGCAGATCATGGTACTTCACCATACAGATGTGTGGCCCTGTGCTGTATGATGTGGAGGTGTTGGCCTGATACATCAGCAGTTCCTTCAGCAAGTACAGTACCATGCTGCCTTGTCCTGTACAGGTGGAGTTAGCCCAGTTCCTGTGTATTCAGGAGTTTCTCCCCTCTGGTGTGTCCGTAAGGTTTCTCTGGAGGAGGTTACCTGAACTTTGTCTCCAACAGAGAGGTTGCCGTTGGAGTGCCTAAGACCAGTTCCTCAGAAGCTGCTTGCTTACATCAGGGGAATGAACACACACCGTTCACAAGGATCTTGGCCCAAACCACACAGGCTCATGTTCTGACTTAGGGCATTAATTTCTCATTCCCTAATCAGCCCTGCATTCTAGCTGTGAGATCAGATTCCAGCCCTGCACGTGGCCATTAGCTCATCATGCAAAGCATCACCCAAGAGGCTTGAATTTCATAAGAATTAAGCTCTGGTTACCCAAGAGGCTTGAATTTCATAAGAATTAAGCTCTGGTTTAAATCTACTCCTGATGAGGCCTACCAAGCCAAATCCCATATTAAGCATAATCTTTAGATACACATCCAGGGACTTTCTATAGTACTTGTTGACTGCTCAAGCTTATGATTTTACAAACCTGGCAGGAAATTGAAGCTGTCAGGAGCTTGCATGTGTTTCAGGAGTCCCTTGTAACAGTGGCTGCTAGAGAGAAAGTCAGAAAGTGAACTCTGCTTCTGAGAGCAAACAAAAACTCTTCAGCTCCCTTCATAAAATATTCAGGAGAGCCTAACAGAGATTTAAATTAACACATACTTTCAAAAAAATTTAGCAGTGACCACCTATGTCCTGGCTGACTGTGTCAAGGGTGTGATGGTACCCCTGGGGCTGATCTGGCAACTGGCTGCACCTCGGTCTGAGCGTTTTTCCGCTGTGATTCAGGTGGATGCAGGAACCCTTCTTCAAAACTCTCACAGATCAGTTTGTAAGAAATAATGCTTTGTGGAATGGAGACAGCAGGTCTGCATTAATGTCAATTCCTCCGTTCTGCCAGTGCAGCTGCTGAACTGTCCGGTTTCCTCATGTTATGGTGACACACTCGTCCATACAAATGCATGCAGCATTTGGTGAGCAAGGGTGGGCAAGTGGCACCAGGGATGGTACAGCAGTTGGCAGCTGCATCAGTTCCTGAAGCCTATAGTACAAACTCACAGAAGGTATTTTCAAAGAAATTTATGCTTAACAATATATTTAAGCAGTAAGTTCTTCAGAGAAACAGGCAGAACAAACATCCTTTTTCTGAACAGGAAGCATCAGAAATTAGTCAATTGCAGCCTGTTTGGGAACTTAGATGGTTCTTATCATAGAAATACCCAAGTGCTTCCCACCTTCTCCTGAACCAAATCTTAACAAAACCTACAGGAATTAAGAAAACATAATTCCTATTATACAGGTGGGAAACATGGTAGATTGATTGTAAATTCCCTACAGCAAATGGCTTCAAAAGTCATGCAGTAATAGGTGTTATTTTCACTAATACCTTTAATTAAAACTTATTTTCAAGCCCAGCATGCAACAGAGGTACTAGGGAAATAAATTAATTCATTTGCAGACACAACACAGATTTCTGCATGTACTTTTGCCTGTGTGCCTCAACTGGCAGCAGAGAGACAGAAGAGATTGCTCCTCCTGGGGAGGTGACAGCAGTGGGTACATGCTGCCATTCCCTGACATCAGTGCATGTTCAATGGGATCCACCAACATAATTTCATTGTTCCGGATATTTTTGTTTGTTTGTTTGTATTTGAAGGCTGAAGTTGCAGAGCCAGAAATCAAGTCAGAGTTCCCATCTGACTGTAGTATATTTCTTGGATAAAGTACATTTCTTTCACTTATTTGCTGGAAAGATAAAACAACCAAGGGTCATTTGGGAATTTTTTTTTCAAGCTGCTTTTACAGCAATTAGGGTCTTCCGTGATGGTTAGCTATTGATTTGTGTGACATGAAGTGATAGCCTGCTGCAAGGAAACAGCAGCATTCTTTCAATGCAAAGGATAATTTAATATTGATCTTTCACTTATAAAATGCAAGGATAATTCTTTTAGTAAAAACACCTTGCATCAGGGCTCCTATGGCTTTCCCTATTCAATCTGAATTTCTAAGCACTGAAGAAATCTCATTATTGAGAAGTGAAATAGCAAATCCCTTGGCAAAAAGGTCACAGAAGTGTGAAATAGCCTTTGTACTGTATTCAGCACCAGTTCTTGAATATAAGCATTACTCATCCATGAGGCTAACTCATGAGCATAACATGAGCATAACTCATCCATGATGTTTAAATGCCATCTACAACAGTGCTCTTTCTCTGACAGTCATTTTACTTTTCCCCCCTTTTGTCTTTAATAAAGCAAAGATTAAATGGTTTACAAGAGCTATTACTTTGAAAGTCACATTTTCTCCACATGTCACTTGCAATTATGTAGAGAATATGTCTAGTATTAGAAAACTTAAGTCAGTGGGTTTGAAAGTTAGGTTAGGTTTCAGCAAGCTTAAAAATGTTTAAACACGTCTCTGAACTTTGAGGTTTTCTCCCCGGTATGATGCCAGTCTTCTTAGCTTTCCATCCATCCCCACTTCCCTTCCAGCCCAATCCAGTCATTTTTATTTTCTTTGGTTCTGTCATTTCTTCCCCTCATTTTTCCTTGATTTGCCTTTTGCCCTTACTCACCTTATACTGCAATTTGTTCTTTTTTTTTTCTTTTTTTTTTTTTTTGCACTCCAGCAACATCCCGCAGTTACTGTGATCATTAATATCAGAGGAGTTTAAAGATGCTTCTTTGTTGTTTGGTTTTTTTTCTGCTTTTTTTTTTTTTCTGCCTTTTTTTTTTCTTCCTCAGTCTAATTTGGTTTAGGCTTGTTTTTAAATAAGTATTTAGAGAAGGGGTATAAGTACTATTGAAGAAGCATCTTCCAAGAGTTTTAGTGCTGGTTGTTTTTTTCCTTCAGAAAAAAAGAGAGTGTTACGTAAGTGGTTTAGCATACAGAAAATCAGAAAGAAAGTGGATGGGGAATTCCTGAAAACAGCAGAACAAAATTATATAATGGGAGGTTACTTCAAAGGAAATCTGGAGAAAAGAGAAAAAACGTGGGGGTCTATGTACCTGAGGAGGTGTACATTGCACCTTTTATTCCTACATGCTTGCAGTTCTACACAAAAACAATTTCACAACTGCAGTGTGCACACTGGGAGATCAATGAACTAGTGGCCATTAAGAAATTCCTGATGGGGAAGAGGAAGGAGCATTTGATTGAAGTAGGACAGTATTTGTGGACTATGCAGAAATATCTATTTAAAATACTGGAGAATATCTGTTGTGTTGGGGTCAGGAGGTAGGGCTCAGAAAGGCAGATGGCATGAGTAAGACTGAATAAAGTCATGGAAGTAATGATACAAGATTCACTGACAATAAAGGTGGTGAATGGAGGTCAGAAATTATGATCCGAAATTTGAATATTATGGAGATGAAGGAGCTGTGTAAATAGCCTTGACCTTCACAATGTGGCAGCCTTGTAATCACATTACCTAAGTAGAAGGGGAAAAAAAACATTGAGAAATGTGTAATTGGGTAATCAATATGAAAAGTCTATACTGAATCTGTAATAGCATCTATTAATGCAGAATATGATTGCACCATTGTGCAGAGCAGTACTGCAGGCTAAAGCTCTGTAACCAGAGAAGTGGCATTTATCATGGGAGAAGAGTCCATAGATGGGACTTCCTTTGGCTTCTTGCTTCGAGAAGAAAGTTTGCTCTTGTTTTCTGCGTTGGTCTGACCTCCCTTTTAAGCTGTGCATCCTTCACCTGGCAAAGACTGCACTTTGCAGACGTGTTCACAGTGGTCCCTGATGCCTGTGCCAGCCCAGCCATCAGAAGAGGCTGGGGCAGCAGCTGCCTCCTGCGAGCCCACACAGATCGTCCTTCTGTCATGTGTGTCTTGCTATGGCTCCTTTGATGCTACGGAAATGCATTAATTTATGCTTTGCATCTACATCCCAGATGATCACGCTTCTATTTTTAGACAAAAATAATAATAAAAATGGGGGAGGGTATGTACTCTTGGAGGATGCTATAGTTCAGCAGTTGATAAAAGGACTTAGAAAATGCTTTTTGCTCTGAGCCATTACAAGTGTAAAAGCTATGGTGATGTAGCACCTGGAGCCTTACTCAGATCCTGCATGCGGAATTCGGTTTCTGTTGCTGCCAGAGAAGTCTCAGTGGTTTCACAACCCTCCTTCTCCCTCACACATGCACATGTGCACATGCACATATTTACTTTGTCTCTCTCTTCCAGGCTCTCTCTTATTTATGCTGGACAGAGCCATCACACAGAAGTAAAAGTAAAGCAATTCTGCCACCTGCAAAAATGTTCAGCATGCTGCCTTATGGTTTTATCTTTATGCTTCTCACTTCTGCTCACTGAAGTGTGTACAAATGCTCACCAGTTAAAAGCTGTACTTCTGGTAAGGGTTCAACATCTCTGGGAAGATGTTGAGTTGTTAGTAATTTATTAACAGTTGTTCCCCCCCCCCCCCCCCCCCAGCTGTTTTTCTAGCAGGAGATGATGCAGTGATGCCCCTGTCTGCATACCCCTTCCTGAAGGCTCCAGAGATTATAGCTCTGTGTTTGGGAAAAGTGTTGGCAGGCTTTGAAGTCATGAATAAGGTCACAGCAATTTTCCCTGTGGGACAGTGAGGCTGAACTGGGAAATGACATGCAGATGTCTTCCAAGAAGAGAGGAAAAATGTGCCTCAAGGATGAAGTTTGAGTCCAGTGTCTCCAAACAGGGTCTAGGAAACAGTTTGTTCTCTGGCCTGATACAGACAAAAAAAAATCGTGTAAGCCAAAAGGCTTTTTAACTCTGAGTAAAATTTGTCTTTCGTGCTTTGGTCTGCTTTCCTGATTTACAGTGTCAGATAAGGTCTTCTGCAATCTCCATTAGTGGGGAGATGAACTAGATGATATCCTAAGATATTTTTTTAGCTTGGTTTGGTTTCTGTTTTGAATACCATATTTAGTATTTTATGGAAAAAAATACTTATCTACAAATTGATAAAAGCATTGCCTGCATTCAGTTTTCTTATTTTACATGGTAGTGAAACCACAGCCTTGTTCCTATGGCACAAAGAAGTGAGTTATTAAGTAGCAAAAATAAAATTCCTGGGTGATGCTAGGCTTTTTGTCTAAGAAGCATATAGGTGTTTTTTGTGCTTTATAGAAGCTAGCAAGGAATATACACGCCAAAGACAATGCAGAACCTGAGTTGTGCAGTTGTGGACATGATGTTCAAATCCCAGCTGACAAACTCCATTTCCTCATTCAGTGGCAATCTTTGACAGGTTTCACAAGCTGGACAGTGACAAAAAGTGAAAAAATGCCTGACAATTTCTTCCATAATTGCCACCTGCAATCCCAGAGATCAGAGGAGGAATGAAGCCATAAATAGCAAAAAAGATTTGTCAGGCTCTGCAAGATCAGAGCATTGATTCAGCCTTGATTGAACTCCCTACCGATGTCCTTTAGTTATTTATGTCAGGTTAACCTCTCACTTTCAGCAATGACATCTGTTCCCCATCTACTCATTCCATGGAACATAATGTGGTTTCCATTTTGTCAGCTGTTTTTCCTTCTTCTGATTACTTTGGAGTAATCAGAAGCTGGTGGGGTGATTTTTATATAAATTATGTCTAATTCAAAATGAATGTGCTTGCTTTGAGATAGGACATGTGATAAGACTTTGTACATTCCGTAAAACCTATGAACAATGCTCAAAATGAAATGAAAACAATGAGGACCTAACAGAGAGGTTTATGTAAGGCAAAGGCAGAGGAAAGACTAGGCGAGGCATGGGGGTGGAAAAGCCCAGGATTGTGGGCAGGTCTGTTTCGTATGAGGAAAATTTAATTGTGAAATATCCCATAGTTCTGCACTGTACGTGGGTGAAGTGGCTGGTGGCAGTTTGTACCTGGGTCTCTAAATGTGTGCATCGGCCTGTCACTAGAAGTCTGCTTCCGTTAGTCCAATAAGTTTAACAGCTTTATTTATGAATTTTGATTGGTTGTCTTCAGTTTGTTTGGGGGTCTGTTTCCAAAGGATTTTTTTTGTCTGTTTCCAAAGGCATTATTTGACATACTATTTGACATACAGTGCTTGCAGTGCTCTAAATCTAATTCTAGTGTTGATTCTGGCTAAGGTCACTTTACCTCATTATTCTGGCATCCCCCAGGGCAGGTGTTTCATTGTACTATGTATTTGATTTACGTAGTCTACGTTCAAATTCCTAGCTGTGTAGGACAGCATGTCTCATCTAATGCCAAGTATATTGTTAGTACTTAAAGAACAATAATGACAATTCTACCTTGGAGGAGAAAAGAGCTATAAAAGCAAGGTAAGAGACTTGATAATCAGGAAGATGTTAGCTCTGAAAAAAATATGAAGCTGCTTCCTTGCCCAGTAAGATCCAGAAAAAGCAGGAAAATCATAGAGTAGGTGAGGTGTTTGTGTGATCTCCATACAGACATTTTTAGCGATGTCTCCCACCTTCCCTCCATTTATTCTCTGGTGGTTTTTGACTTTGCCTCTGTATTTTATTTTAGGTTTTCTAGTATTAGAAATCATTCCTGGCTAGTGTTTTTAGCATTCCAAAAGCAGAGACTAAGAAACTCTTGAATTTCTCTCACTCTTATCTTGAGACAGGAGGATATATATATATTAAATAAAAAGACTGCTGTCCCATTATAAATGTTGTTAAATCAAACAGGCCACACGACTAATTCCCAGCCTGAAGGTTTTTAAAATTATCACTACTATTTCACATGGAAGCTCATCTTCAAAATATTCTGCGAACTTTAACTAATCCTCACAACTTCCCTCACAGAAGAGTTTAATTCCTGCTCGAAGATAGGAGGACTGTGGGCCAGGAAAGTAATTTACTGAAAGTCAAAGAAAATAGCTGGTATTGAAGCTATAATTAGGACCCATGATCAACTGGTGCTGCTCTCTGTGGTTGCTCCTTGAGACACCTTTGCCAGCAATTGATCTCAAAATGGACATGGGATATTTGTACAAAGGGATACTTCCAACATGGGGACTTTCTGAATTGAACCACTGTTGTTGATAACTGCTACTGGATCGATCTCAGTCAATTTATGTATTTCTCTACTGCATTGCAGAACACATTAAAATCATTGAAGAAAGACGTGTTCAGGCATAATTACACAAAAATGCTTCTATGAAGGCTTTATATAGATGGGAAGTGTGTGTGTGTGTGTGTGACTGTATAAGTACATATATTTTACAATGAACATAGTGGGAAGATATGCATATACAAAATGTTGAAGATCAATTTGTAGATTGCCAGAGCACACTTTTTTCCTCTGGCTTTTTCAGTTTCTAGTACTCTCAACTGCTCCTAATGATTTTCTAAATGAAACAGCTGTGTTTATGGGACTCTCATACCGTGATGTCTGGATTGCTGAATGCACACCACATTCACAAGTAGACAGTCTCTCCATGACAAAGACAAAAAAATGTCCAGACATTTTGGTCCCATTTAGATCTGTTACCTACTGAAGTCAACGGGTGATTAAGTATCAACATAGAAAACTGAGACTGCTTCACTAAAAGAAGCTCAGACAAGTTTCAATCAAGAATGGAAACTCTGTTTTCATGACATTCATGTTTTGACTACAGGTCTTCAGATTTATAGGATAAGAAAAATCTCGGCAACATTGGCACAAATTAGGGATAAATTCATCTCAAAACTACGGCTGCCCATTATCATGTGTGTTCAGAAATGCCCCATTCTCGCCAATTTCTGGTGTGCTTTATTATCCTGAATGTCTTGAATCTTCAACTTGGTCCAAGATGCCCTGTGGCTTCAATGTTGTTTTTCCAGCATTTTCCAAAATTAGAGAAAGAAAGACACACAAGTCTTGCAAAGTTTTTATTCCCTCCACTTAAAAAATAATAATAAAAAAATAATGCTATTAGGTCAATGCTAATACTACTATAACCCAAATTAGCTTCAGCCCTGTAAAGTACACCAATTAACAAAGACAAAAAGGAGAGCAATAACTAGGTATGCCATTATTCTGCCAATCTTAACAATCCCTTTTATGTGGAATTCTATTTCAAAGCGCCTTTCTTGTTTCTAACGAGATCACTTACATAAGCAACTAGCAGACGTGACTAAAAGTATTTTGTTATTCCTTCACATCTGCATCCTCCACTGCTGAGAATCTCTTATTGCTATTGTCCTTGGGAGTTCTTCAGACTGATGCCATACAGCTGTCTTTTCTGTGTACACATGTATTGCTTTAAGTTTTTCTTTGCCTTATGCACCTCCTTCTTCAATCACCCTCATTGCAATTTTTAAGGGCTGAAAGAGGATGTTGAGAGTAGAACTGGACAGGTAGGGGGATGAAAAGGTTGGGTTTAAACCACTTTGGTACTGGCACTGGTTTTAAATGCAAATAAGAATGAGCTTCGAGTAACTCAGAGGCAGCTGCTCAATCTAGAGAGCTTGCTCTCACAGCCTGAGAACTTCATGCCATAAAAGCTAGCACTCTGGCTAAGTTGCCTCCCACATCGGCATGGGTCTGGGGTTCTAACTTCCTACTTCTGCACAGGGAACTTGAGTCTTGCATATGAGAATTAAGTCTCCTGATGTAAACCGTATTTTGCTGGTGCATGCTAATGTATACATTGATACTAGAGGAGAATAAGCCCTGGTAATTCTCCTATTACATGACCTCATTTTGCTGAAGTATTAGCTGAGTCTGATATGAAACACAGCACTAAAATAAAGGCAAAACATACATTCTGCTAAACCAGATGTTTCAACTCCTACCAAGACAGCACCTGAGAAAAATCAGTCTTACAAATATAGATATGTCTATGAAATATACACATGTTGAAATGTCATCTTGTCTTTTAGTGTATTACCCAGATATATTTGTTCATCCTTGAATACTGACATCAAGACACAAACTTACCAGAAAAAGCAATTGCTGATGGAATGAAGTACTACAAGTACTGCCTGTCCATGCTTCAGATACTCAACATTATTCTGGAACCTTTTAAAGCAGTCACGTTATCTGGAAATATTGCACAGCTTAAGTTAATTGTCTACAAGTGCCTCTTCTGTAAATACATCAGGCATTGTAAAGCGCTCACAAAGATTAGTCATGTCAGAGGTGTGAAATTCAATATACATTGGTGCACCTGCATTGGGCACCCATAAGAGCAGTTGTATTTACTTATAGCAACTTGTCATTTATTGGCTCCAGCAACATTTTTGCAAGAATAAGCAAACTTGAGAAAAAGCAGTCCTTTATAAGACAAAATTGCAATGGATTGTTATTGTGAATAGCATTGCAGGACTCTGACATAATAAATCATTCAAATTCTATCGATGAAAAAAATGAAACATGAAAGTCTTTCTGTTGGGAATTAACACCAGTTACAGTTTCCAATTGCATGGCTAACCTCCCACTGTCAGTTGCAATACTGTCTTTGCCTAGTGTAGTGTTTAAAAGCTCTTAGCTGAATGCTAATGACCATGACTTGAGTTAACAGGCAGAACATATGAGGTTAACTTTGACAGTTCTTCTGAATGCATTTTAAAAGCTGGGTTCAGGAAGGGTGTTTACAGAACAAACAAAGGCCAGATGTCAAAAAACACATGACCGAACTTGTCATTTTCTTTTGTGAAGCCTAGTATCCCAAAGTAGTCCAAGGTCCTGTTGGGCTGGGTGTTGTACAGGAAAGAGACTGTCTCTGCCCTGAGTAGTACTCAAGCTAAAGAGATGAGCTAGTGTGAGAAACACTCTGTAGCCAATAACTTAGGCTCAGGCGAGGATCTCAGTGAAGTAGTAATTTATTCGCGATTGCAATGGCGGGCATCCCACAAGCAGGAGCGCACCTACTGGTTCCAAAACACAGTTTATATACTTTTTGATGACAGGACCCTCCCCTGTTTCCCCACTGAGTGGGTAATCCAGGTTCACAATCTATCTGATGCTTCACAGACAATGCCTGGCCTTCAGTTGCTGGCCTGTTAAATTTCAAATTTCTTTTGAATTTTTTACTGTTTGAAGTGGTAATGTTTCTTCACTTATCTGACTTGACTTAACACCGTGATTTTCACCTGATTGCTCTAAGGAGTCTGGTTGTCTGCATTTTACGAGGTCACCTGCTGAGCTTTCTTATCACTGTAACACTGCAAAAACAACATTTCTATTCCCACACCAGGTATGCACTTTTCCTCATTGCTCTTGTCTTTGTGACTACACATATATTAATAGAATGGACAAAGTTCAAAGTAAATCGAAATATGTATTGTTGCAAAGACCAGGAGATTTAACAGATCTATGTGAGAAAGGGATGGAAGTTCCCCTTTAACTTAATTCAGCACTGAGTAGTTGATATTTCCTTTAGAATTGATGATTTCCATCTCTGCTCTGAAGTGCATGATGCTCTGGGACTTGGAAATCTTTCTCCTTAGCCTGCCAGTGATATGTACTGTGACCCTGGTCAAATAGTTTCATCTCATATATATATGTATGTAAAAACGCTTTGTATTTGAAGGACAAAAACACTATATAAAAGCTGGGTATTACTACTGCTAGCTAGTTCCACTTCAGTAGATCAGACTAAGAGTAAGGAAAGTTAGAAATAAGTTCAGCAGGTTTCTCTTCCTGTGCATCTGCTAAAAATAATTTATCAAAATTCCTTCTGCAATGTCCAGTATACTCAGTAACAAATCTAGGATGCACTTCAGTGCAGCCAAACCACCAATTTACAGTTGTTTATTGTCGGGTAACAGATTTCCTAACAAAGGAGAAAAATGGACAGTTGTAAACTTCAGAAGTATGGTATGAGAAAACTAGGAAAAATATATCCCCTTCCCAGCAAGAGGTATGGCAGTTTAATTAGTATTTCTCAAAAAATGTCCACAAATGTTTATGTAATTTCCCAGAACATCAGCTATTTACATTCCTGATCATTTCGAGCTACTCTGATTCCATCTAGATCAATTCTGTAAACTCATAAAAATAGAAATATTGGATTTTAGCCTAATGCTAGAGAAGCATGTGGGTCATTAACTGTAACTTAGGCCTTGTAGGGTATTTTCTGGCTCTCCTGAATAAAATCAAAAGTGTTTCTCCCTCTCAAAAAGAACTGTTGTATTTTGTTTTGCACGTTTGGGGGGGGGGGCGTTGAAAGGAGGGACAGTCAGTCTTTTTTTAATCTTACTATTTGTACAGGAGGCAGAAACCAAAAAAGTTAACCCATAGAGATTTTGCTTTTCCTCACTCAGTACACTTGTCAGAAAAAGAAATTGGCAGTAGAGGTCAGAAGTGGTAAGTCATTATTTATTATTTGTTTTGCAGTCAGCCTGCGGGGCCTGATTCATAGGTATGTGACTGCATGCATGGGATCTGCCAGGTACCCCCAGCCCTGCTGAGAAGGATGTGTGCGCTTTTTTTTCTCCATTTGATTTTCTTAAGGGTCTGTCAGTCAGGTTCCCCAGGACTCTGGGAAATGTAGCAGGTGACTCTAAAATCTCTTCTGGTAATAAATGGTCACAGATATGGCTCTTATGGAGGAATGGATTCATGTTTTATGATACTAAGTTTTTTTTTCAAGGAATGTTAGGAAATAAGAGCTGTCCTGTAGCTCAGGATGTTCTGTTCATCTTTTTTTTTCCTGAGCCATCTCAGTTCTTCAGTTTTCTTTTAAAATATCTGTAGACCATGTGCCAGAGCTACCCTTCGTTTTTTAACAGGATTATGCTCCCAAGGCATGAATAACTTACAAAAATGACTAAAGCATTTCAAAATTATTTAAGAGAAAGGCACAATAAAACTGTCTCATATGCTGAAAATATCTTCCATCTGCCTCTGGGAAGGAGGCTGTCAGCAGCATTTAATGCTACCACAGTGTCCATCCAGAGAACCTCGAGGTACTTTGCTAATGCAGCTGTCGATGGTTTTGCATGGTGTCTGTTTTGCCTCAACAGGTTTTCTGGTAGTCTGCAGGAGGCAGGCAGTGGACTCCTGTGAGTGGGCTGCAGGTTGGAGACAGCTGTGCCACCAGCTTAGCCCTTCACCCCTGGTGTTTACATTTGTCAGAGCTTTCGCTAGTAAGGTTTGGGGCAGCTGATATGTTATGCTACTGTTTGGGGGAATATGGTAGTTACTTTTTTTCTGTTTCTTCCATCTTTCTTAGCTTCTCTAGGTATATAGACTGAAAACAGACTCACTGGAAAAAGGAGACACAGCAAATCTTGGTGCTCAGACCTTTGATGTTTCCTAACACCTGGAGGAGAAATTTCTCCCACAAATCAGTGCAGCCACTAGCTCAGAGGCTGCCTTGAAATCATTAATCTGTAGCAGAAGCTCTCATAGTACATTAAAATTAATGCCATACTCTAGATGATGATGGTGTACTGCACATTGAGGGAATGAAGTGACAGAACAACAGACATGAAGTATCAATCTCCTGATTATTTTTAAATACATTTAAGAGAAAAAGAAATCAATGTAGGTGTAATCTGGAGTGTTGATGCTTTACCTTTTTTTAGTGACTTACAGTCTATCAGCCAGGCAGGTCTGTACTCAAGTCACATTGTCTTACCAGCTTGATTTCTTTTATTGACGTTAATATTATTTTTAAGGACACTCACACATACTGGGAAAATTATTTGGGTCAGCTGAAACATCTTTGGTTGAGCTGCTTTCCAAATTACAAAAGTCAAAACAGAAACAATCTAAAGCAGAAGCTTTGCTCACAGTTAAGTCTTAGTAATAGACGTGGTGCCACAAATACTGCTCTATAATTCATTAGCAGGCAAGTAACAATGCATGGTAGGCATGGTGTCTCCTGTTCGACTTCAGCTGTGAAATGAAGTGTTTCCTTTCATTTAATTTATCAGCTTCTGTGGAAACATAAAGGATTAGGGCACTGTCTCCAAATTCTGGTGCTCATATCTTCAAAAAATGAGATGTCAGGTTTTATGGTGCATGGAAACACCATTCTCTCTAGGTTACTCTTTCAATACTTTTCTTTGCTGTTTTCAAGAACAAACACAGATTTTTCATCTCTTGGCTGAATGCCTTGATTCAGCCTTTAAAATCAAACGGCAGAAACATCTGCCATTATGTGTACCAAACAGTAATATTTTAAGGGATTCGAAACCTCCTAAAGAATAGCCTCACAGATAAACATGAAGTAAAAAAAAATCATACCAGATAAATTAAGAAGAATTCAGCTATTCGTGCAGCAGCAGACAACATGCCAGAAAGAGTAGCTACTTCTGACTATATGCCAACATAAGGTACAGATTAAACAAGATAAACATTTATGTTTACATTTAAAATGCCTAAGGTTTTCAGATGTGGTCATAAGTGTGCTGTTAGCATCAAGAGAGACAATTACATGGTGACTGATCGATAGTAACCCAGTAATATAGACAAAACCATGGTATTCTGGGGAAATACTGTTTATTAGTGGCATAAAACCCTCAAAGTTCCTCCCATATTTCACTCTTCCATGTAAGATTGTGGGAGTGAAATTGGTTGCAGCAGAACCAGAGTGCTCTTTTCATTAGCACAGTGCACATCTAATTCCAATGAGAATATAGCTGTCCATGCTACCAGAAGGGTATAAAATGAAAAGTCAATAAAAAATAATGTAGTAGCTCAGTTTCTCTTCCCCTTTAAACTCTGAAATTGCTTATCTGTGGTGTGTTTAAAAAGAAAATAGATAAAGTGTAGTATTTTGTATATTTATAAACTAAAACTGAAGAAACCACTGTGCATGTGAGCAGATTCTGATATCAGAACACGTGTAACGTGTTTTGATATAGGTGGGACTAACAGTCAACTATTAAGGTGACTCTTTGCATTAACATTTTGTTTTCATATGTTTAACAACTTGGAAAATTTTGACTAATTGGAGGGTGAAGGGGGTGGAGAGAATGAGGAGGAAAGAGGAAGGGGTGCAGAATATTTCTACCAAACCTGTTGATCTCTTTCTAAGGAAATGTTTCCATCAAGGCATTAAGAAGTTTCTTCTTAGTCCTTCTAGGTTTTGGATTAAGTATGTCAAGCTTTTCTATGACAGATAGTTACTAGTAATGACTCAGACAGGACTTTTTTTCTCTGCGCAAGCACTGTCCCAGTTGGCTGAATAATAAATCCTTAAACAAACATGCTTCATGCATGCTTGGTACGGGAATTTGTCAATTTTAGGAGCTCTCCTTCTAAAAATTGAAAGGTTCTGGCCCCTGCAAGTGTCAAGACTTGGGGAAGGAGCAGTGGTAGATGTCTAGAAAGGTGACTCCAAACCATGAAGAAGCCAATCGCAAAAGCAGAAACCCTCACACCTATTATGAGTTCTTGAGGTATGGTCAGGGTGCATGAAGGTCAGCCCTAAATTCTTACTAGTGGAGCTAAGATATTTCTTTTCAGTGCATTTTGCTGTCAGGGCCCGATGGCAATAATAGCCTTAAGGGCACTAACAGGCCTCAATAGCTTTAATTGCCCTGACCAGCTTCACCTGGGGCCTTCAGCCCCACCCAAGCCCTTGAGCCCAGAAGCCCTATTTAAACTCAGCCCCGGCCCTCTACTCATCTTAAGCTTTGTTGTAGGGCTTGTGTTTGTGTCTCTGGCTCTGTTCTCTTGGCTAGACCTATGCTGGGAGTTGCTTTTCTCCTGAATGGACCCCTCAGATGCACCCTGTGGTCCTGTCACTAATTCTGTTTCTGGAGCCTTCTCCTTTCTTCCTGGCTGTGCTACCTGGACCTGGTGTATCCCCTAATGATGATGGGGGTTGCTGGTGGGCGCTGTTATGAGCACTGCCTGCTGTGTTCAGCCCTTGTGGGACCATGCTCCTTGGAGAGGGCCTGGCCTATGCTGGGGTTGCGCATGGCTCCTGGCTCCCCTACCTCTGGGAAGTGGCTCACTTTCCTGCAGAGGTATGTCTAAGTAGTGGACTCCTAATCTTGAGCTACATGTTAGCAATGCAGGGCCCTACAGATGGTCTGTGGTTTTAATGCTGTTTGACTTGAAGTGGCTGATGTGAATTGGTGGGACTTAATATCATCTGAAGACAGATGCAGATGGTGATGTTTGTTGATTTGTAATACCTATTTCTGATGTGCAAAAGAATAGGATATAAGGAGTAGACTAGACTTAAATAAACATCTTAAAAAATAAGGGAGGTGGCAGGATGGGAGGCAGGCCTTTCTAATGCTATGAGCCCTAGGAAGCTGTGCAGGCTGTCAATGTGGGTGAGGGCTCATAGCTGGCCTAGTGCATGGTGTGTTCAGTGAACCAGAGCAACTTTCTTCATTCCTGATGTGGGAATAGAAATGTTGTTTTTGCAGTGTTACATTGTATAGAAGGAAGGAATGTGGTATTGAGATATGCTTACAGTGATAAGAAAGCTCAGCAGGTGACCTCCTAAAATGCAGACAACCAGACTCCTTAGAGCAATCAGGTGAAAATCACTATGTTAAGTCAAGCCAGATAAGGGGAGAAAACATTACCATCTCAAAAACAGGCCAGCAACTGAAGGCTAGGCATTGTCTGTGAAGCATCAGATAGATTGTGAACCTGGATTACCCACTCCAGTGGGGAAACAGGGGAGGGTCCTGTCATCAAAAAGTATATAAATTGTGTTTTTGGAACTAGTAGGTGTGCTCTCCTGCTTGTGGGGCGCCCGCCATTGCAATCACGAATAAATTACTACTTCACTGAGATCCTCGCCTGAGCCTAAGTTATTGGCTACAGAGTGTTTCTCACACTGAGCCTTCATTTCCAGTGCAGGGGAGAAAGCTGTGAGCTTACTCTGGAGGCGCATAGCTGGGACAGGTGTGAGTTGTGCTAGGGAATGTGGTGGTGAGCCACCAAGAACTGAGTCCTCGATGGGAAGAGGCAGATACAAGATCAAAAAGAGGGAGCAGGGTTTTATTAATATGAATGCTGCAGTGGGGGTCTGCTGTGCAAGCAAGAGAAATCATGACCCATTGAAGAAAGGCAACTGGGGAGACTGGGGTTTGCTTAATAAAGTATGGAAGGGCAAAACTGGGACTGCAAAAGAGAGAAGTCTCAAGAACACATGGGAGGAGAAGATCAAGTGCCCTTGTAGGGAAAGGGAGAGAAGGTGCAAGGGGAAATTTCTACAAGATTTGAAGTCAAGTAGAACCAGCTACTCCTTGTGGGAGGCAATGCAAGCTCTATTTTTTTTTTTGCCGGATGGCTGGTACTAGAAAAGTACTGTCAATCTGAGGTTGGACCTCCAATATCAGTGCTTCTATATATTCTAATTATCTGTTTCTCAGATAAAACCTGTGGATAAAATTACTTCTACAGGGTTTTGTGAAGACAAGTTAATATCTGCTGAGTGCTTGTAAGAGCTCATCAGCAAATGACTCATTCAATCCTCCAAGTTCTGTGTGATAAAAAAATCCTGTCTTATTAATTTAATGGGGAAGGGGAGGAAGAAATTCTGGGTGGTTGGAATCTTCTGTGGAGATGCAAAGGGCTGTTGCTGTTGAGTTGTGCCATCAATCTTCAGGTTGTAAGCTGGTAGGATCTGTCTCTTTTCCAGGGTTATAAAAAGTAGATTGGGAGAAACAAAGTCTATATCCCCTCACTTTTTCTATTTGAACTCAGAAGAACAATGGAAAAAATGAGTTACTTTGGCTATCAGGCAAGCCAGGAAAACATGGCTTCTTGGTAACATCTTCAGCTCTACATTTATCATTAGACACTAAGCAACATAGTGAGATGTTTTTTCATCTGGAGAAACAGTGAGAGTAGATTTCACGGTTGAAACAATCCATATTTCATTTGCACAAGCAGAACATTTACAGTCAAAATGTCAGTTGCAGAAGTCTGGTCACTGTCTAACATAATATAAATAAACATTTGGTTGGAAATCTTAAGAACAATGGCTTTTCCAGCTCCTGCTCAGTTCTCCTACTCCATTATATTCAGGGTCCTTTATTTGCTGCAGCTGTGCACATGTCAATGGTGGATCAAGCATTCTAAGGTTATTTTCAACTGCATGTGATTCAGCTTCAATAAAAATATAGGGGGAATGCCTGGCAAACTATCATTTGGTTCTGTTGCCTTTAAATTTCATTTTTTTGCCCTCCACATAGTAATTTACTGTTATGGTTTGCAATTTAGCTTCAGTTTTACTAAGCATCTTATGTATGGTTTTCAAGAGTACTCTTTCAAAGTGATGAGTTGGTAACTGCCTATACAGTATCGTCTCAGCTGTACTTGTTATGTGGCTTTGGGCTCCTGGAAATTGAGGTTCTTATCACAGGATTGTTCACGGTGAATAGGGACTCATAGCACCAAAGTCTTAAAAAGTTAAAGGAAGTGAGAAGCACCCTGAGTATGTAACTAAAATAGTAAATAAAAAATGATCGTATCCTCTGAGGATAAGTACTTGGTTTTTCCTGATATCTAATCTAAATCTCCCCAGGTGCAACTTGTGGCCATTTCCTTGAGTCCTATCATTAGTTATGTGAGAGAAGAGGCCAACCCCCTCCTCATCACAACCTCCCTTCAGGAAGTTGTAGAGTGCCATGAGGTCTCCCCTGAGTCTCCTCTTCTCCAGACTAACCAGTCCCAGCTCCTTCAGCTGCTCTTCATAAGGCTTGTGTTCCAGACCCCTCACCAGTTTTGTTGCCCTTCTCTGGACACTCTCCAGGGCCTTGATGTCCTTCTTGTAGTGAGGAGCCCAAAACTGAACACAGTACTTGAGGTGTGGCCTCACCAAAGCTGAGTACTGGGGGATGATCACCTCCCTGCTCCTCCTGGCTACACTATTTCTAACACAGGCCAGGATGCCATTGGCCATCTTGGCCACCTGAGCACACAGCCAGCTCATGTTCAGCCAAGCATTGATCAACACTCCCAGGTCCCTTTCCTCTTCACAGTCTTCTAGCCACTCTGCCCCAAGTCTGTAGCATTGCATGGGGTTTATGTGGTCAAAGTGCAGGACCCAGCACTTGGTGTTATTAAACCTCATCCCATTCGCCTCAGCTCAGTGGTCATATCCCAGGCTATGTGCCAAAAGGTAGGTGGCTGTTGCTGCGTTCTGGAGATGGATCAACTGCTCTAAATGCTGCGTTCTGGAGATGGATCAACTGCTCTAAATGCTGGTTAAGTAGAGGGGCACTTCTATTCTTATAAACATACAACATACTGGTTGGCTCAGGGTACACAGAAGGATCTCTGGGTCTAATCTGGGTGCTCTGAAGCAGATTCCTGTAGCCAGGGACAGAGCTATGGGCACCCTGGTGGCTTAGAAGCTGTGAAGAAGGACCACACTTATCACCAGTAACTAGCACCTTCTACATTTTGCTTTAAAGTTTTGTTTGTCAGAATACTTTAACTTTTTGCTGCTTAAGTAAGCCTGTATTTCAGTGGCAGACTTCATTTTATTAAAGCACCTGCTACTGTAGAGTATGAATTAAGCTGAAATCTTAAAAGCAGAAATGCAGTTTGACTCACAGCTAGATGGAAAGCAATCTTAACGTCTGGTCCATTTGTTCCAGCCAGTAGTGCACAACATGGCATAAGCTTTCAAAATACTGTTCAGCTTTAAAATACTTATTCAAACTGGGCAAATGTCAGAATCAATACTAATTTTACATGAAATCTGTAATTTGGAAACATTTCATCCAAGCTACTGTAGCTGAAAACTAGATGAAGTTCTTTAAAATATGTTGTCCAAGGAAGCTTTATTGGAGGTGACAAACTTCCATGGGCCAGCTTGTGTGGTAGTACTCATTTTTCCTGAAATTTTCTGATTAGTATTTTTAAGAAGTCTTCTGACAGGCTATCTTCTTGTTGTGGCACAACTGATTGTGCCAATTTTTCAAGTTTTCTTTTGGGAAAGAAAACATGAACAAAATTATATTGATGTACTTGAAGGGAAAATTATGATTCAGAAATTGTTGAATGGTTTCAAAATGTTGAAATCAAAACTTCCAGAGCTTGTGTTTCTTCTACTCCAGTGTCTGGATGCTTTTGGGTTTCTGTCAAAAGGGAGAAGGCAATTTCTGCAGGTCTGCTTCTGATGTACCACAAGATTCCCATAAAAGTAAGGATGAATGGTTGGCTTTGAAATCAGAGGATGTTTCCCACTAGATCAGGCTAGATTTTTGCTTCAGATCCTATTTCAAGTGAAATAGGATATTTGAGGGCTATTCTTTCTGTAATATGTTGGAATGCTGAATTGTCTGTTGTGTTGATAGGCCTGACTATCATAGTTAGGAGCCTGATTTCCTCAAACCTGGAGTGTGTTCAGTGACTACACTTGACGAAGTCAATATCAGCAATGATGTTTTGACATCTGTCTATTTCTGGATCACTTCCTTGACCTTGTTCACAAGATAGCTGGTCAAACTGGGGCAGGTGCTCTGTTGTGCCAAGGGGTACAAATGAGATGTGTGGAGTGGGGAATGACTTCAGTAAGCATTGTCACCAGGAGCTTTTCCTTGAATAAAAAAAAAAAAAAAGCTTTTAGTTTCACATGAATCTAGAGAACCATCTGGAGTTTGGATCTCCATCTCATGTGGAATAATTACCAGCTATCACCAACTCTTGGATTTTCTCCATTTTGTCAGCTTTAAGATGTGAGACATAATCACTTCAACTCAAGTCTTTATAAATAGCATTTAATTCCTGTGTAACTTTGAGGATGCCTGTGGTAGCCAATTTACATGGGTCTCATGTATTTGAATAATAATACTTCATATTTGCATCATTATACTCACAGACTTTACTTCAAGGGGACAAAAGGGAATTTCTGTCTAATCTCATTTCTCCTGACTCTTGGTCTATTAATAACAGAAGATTTACCCTTTCAAGACTTCAGTTAATAACCGAGGGTGGCTTACCTTGGGCTAGCTCTAGCAGTTTTTGTCCCCAGCTGTTCTTTCATTCTTTCAAAAAAAAAAATAAAAATCCCTGCCCCTTCTGCAGGCACAGCTGCTGAACTGCCATAGTGTACAGCTGGTACTCAGGTAAACGGGCAATGATTTCATTTTCTTGTAGCATGGTAACTTCTGACAGCTTGGCAGCTCTTTTGTGAGAAGATGAGGCAGCTCTGAAGCAGTGAAAAATTCTAATAGTCAAACAGGAAGGACAATGGCAAAGTAATCCCCATCTAAGAGCCCTCTGATACAAAGATCATGGCCACTTCACATGTAGGAAATCGTAGGTTATCATTCTTGCATTCACTGATGGATTGTAATGAGATGTCTGAATTTGTCTGTGCAGCTACAGTCAGGGTAATGTGGTCTGAGGGGAATGGGGATGAATGTTCATGATCACTAGGGGAAGCTTCACAGGAAGCTTCACAGTTTGTATCAAGCTCAACCACACTGGTAACACAAAGGACATGACAGGTGGGCTCAAGTGATGTGAGGAGCAATGGTTGGAGGCTTTACTATTGGCAGTTGTCACTCTTCCGAAAGTAACAGCCACAAAGCACACCATGTTTTAGTGATCTCACTTGTAGCACAGTATGGAACACTTAAATACTGCAGCTGTGCACAGGCCAAAACTGGGCCATGTTTGCACTCTGTTTTCTCTCTGCTGCTCTCACTGTGCTGCAGTGTTGTGAGAAACACTCCGTAGCCAATAACTTAGGCTCAGGCGAGGATCTCAGTGAAGTAGTAATTTATTCGCGATTGCAATGGCGGGCGTCCCACAAGCAGGAGCGCACCTACTGGTTCCAAAACACAGTTTATATACTTTTTGATGACAGGCCCCTCCCCTGTTTCCCCACTGAATCCAGGTTCACAATCTATCCGATGCTTCACAGACAATGCATGGCCTTCAGTTGCTGGCCTGTTAAATTTCAAATTTCTTTTGACTTTTTTACTGTTTGAAGTGGTAATGTTTCTTCACTTATCTGACTTGACTTAACACCGTGATTTTCACCTAATTGTCCTAAGGAGTCTCCTTGTCTGCATTTTACAAGGTTGCCTGCTAAGTTTTCTTACCACTGCAAGCATATCTCAATACCCCATTCCTTACCTTTAAACAATGTAACTCTGCAAAAACAACATTTTTATTCCCACATTGTCAGCAGTGGAAAGCCAAAGGATCTGTACTGCTTTATGCCCTGGGGATACTGGTATTGAAAAAACAAAACACCCTTCATCGATCCCTATAATAAAAGGAAGCAGAAAACATGTCCTACTTCACTAAATCTTTAGGATATCAATATTTTATACTTGGTCTGATAGTAAATGCATAACATCTATTGCCACAGGGGTCTGACAAAGGAAATACTGGTTAAATGTGGTATGTATAACCAGACAAAGAAAATGCTTAGTGAAGCAGAAAGATAAGGGGAGTAGTGAGATAGCACAACACCTAGTGTTTGGAGCTTTTAATTTGACAAATCATTTGTCAGGAGCTTCTGTTTAGAAACTTGAGCTTTGATTTATTAGGTGAGTTTGTTTCCCTAAATGTTTCCTCTCTCAAGGTACCCTCGTGCCAGAAACCTGGATATGCAGTAGCAGAAGCACAAATTAAGTGTAGGGTTAAGCTTTTGACATTGATGCCCTGCTGGAAGACATGAGATTTCATGTTTATATTTTTGTTATAGGGTAATGTGAGGCTGGCCTAAGCTAGTAGCTAGAAAACTATGCCTGAGAAGGATTTCGGCTCCTTTAATTATTGAAATAAGCATCTCCTGACATACCAAGAGACAATATCATGTACCTCTGCTTGGGGTCAGACACTTCCCAGGAGACTTGAAACTTGATAGGTGGGTAATGTTCATCGTGGGTGCTGCCATCCTGGTAGATCTTTAACTGAAGGAATTAATATAGCTTTCTTCCTTCTAATAGGAGATGAAACATTGGTGTTTATAAGAAATGATATGAAATAAAGTGCTTAGTCAAGACCAGAGCTATGGCTGGATATATAATTGCAGCATGGGTAGTTCATCACTTTGGAAACTTAATTGGCCTTTTCCTTATCTTTTTTGATCTGAAGAATGTTTAAGCCTATATCTTATTTGTGAGAAGTTATCTTCATGATGATTAAATTATGATGTTCTAAGATAGATATGCCATCTACTGTACAGCAAGTGAAGCCCATGAAAGTTCAGTGAGCCTGAAGAATTTCCTATATGAAGGAGGATATAGGACTTTGTTCGTCTGGAATGATTCACAGCTTTTTAGACCAGGGTAGTCAACAGACTTGACAGGATCTTGGCTCTGTATGAATTGGGAGAAAAAACATGATATCAGAGATGTAAAGGGAAGTATGACATAGATGTTCCACTGACTTATAAATACACTTTAGAAAATACCTTAGAATGTGTAAGAATTGTTGCTGACTTTTTGGAAGTCAAAGTATAGTGGATGTTCTTTCCAAACCTCTATTTATTTTTTAAAAGTACTTTGCTTTTGGTGGGAGATGACTTTAAAAGTTGGTCTGCGCACTGAAAATGAGTGGATTCTAGTTCTGATAGTAAGCAACTGACAGTATTTAAAAACAGCCTCCACAAAAGGTGTAACAGCCCAAGGTACAGCCTGATCCACATCCAGGTGCCTCCTGTACCACTGCTGCTGTTCCCTCCTTGAAGTGCTGGCAGAGCTTGCTCTGGCATAAAGCTAGAAAGGGGTGTCTGAGGCAGAGAAGGGTCCCAGTGCTTTGTTTTCAAACTATCTTTTGAGGAACAAATTGGAAATCTTCAAGTTCTGTAGCATCTGAGAAAAGCTCAGTATGAGTATGAGCCCCCAAAATAACCAAAGGGTAAAACTAGAAAGTCATCTAGTGATACAGACAGGAATAATAAATCCCTGTTCAAAATATTGTGGCAAAACATGTTTTCTTTTGAAAGAATAGCTAGAAGGAGAAAAAGTCAGATGAGACATCAGAGTATATACTTGCTGAATGAGCTTGCCCAGATTAAATGCTTTAAAAAAAGAACATTACACAGAGGCAAGGCAAATATCAGTGGATGAGTGAACACAGCAAACCTTTGTATTTGATAGTTCTCAATCTCTAGAATGGGTATAACCCTGTATTGAAGGAATAGCTGCTCAGTCCTCAGAGTTGGCTAGGGGCTAAGTCATGTTGCTTTGTCATTTCCGATTTTTGAACTACACTTGGATAGTTATAGTTTCTTTTGGGGAAATTTCATAAGATTTTTGCCAGCTCTGCCCTGCAGGAAACCTATTTGAGGGCTTGCGTTTTATTCTGAGCTATTAGAATATACTTGTTTTCTCCTTGCTATTTAAAATATCAAAGCTCAACAGCACGTTTCAGCTGTCCCATGAGTTATTTCAAACCACAGCAAACATTAATTTCAATTGGTTCATTCCTAAGGCCTGCCATCACCTCTAAATGCTGGCAGTGCTACCACACTTCTCTTGCTAATACCAAGTTCCTTCAAAAACCAGGAAGCAGAAGCAGAACTCTGTATCAGGCATGTTAAACCTCTTTCAGCCTGATCTAACTGATACTTTGTGCTGACCAGTTAAAGGTACTTTATTCTTGCTACCAACTTGTGAAGCAACCTTTCAGAATAAAGCAATATATTTCACGTGGATAGATACCATTATTGGGAAGACAGTAAATGTAGAAGGCACACTGTCATGTGTGGACACAGGGATAGAAAGAACATCTCTTAACTAGTCTCGAGCATTTGATAGGAGATAGCAATACTTGCAATGTATACCATTTCACCTGTTCTCTGAAATTATGTAACTTCTACTTTACTATATGTCTGGTTATTGAAGCTACCATCAGTCTTGATATAGGCAAAAACACAGTGAGAGTAGAGCCATGACTGGATTAATCCTAGTCAAAAACTGAAAGCAGCATATAGGTAAGCAAAGTTATTTTCTAGTGGGTAGAAGTATACAGCATAACCTAGTAAGAGATTATACTAGGAATTCCACTGCTCGTATGAATGCTAGAGATATAAAGAAAACCAAAATGTTGATGGGCAAAATTAAGTATTTAAATCTGTCCATATTAGGAATTTCTGGAACATATTAGGAATGGTAATCATAAGCAAACTTTACATATGTTTCTCCTAGACTGGTCTTAATTTTGCTTCTCCCCATGCACATGCCTAAAAAATGTACAACTGCCAATCAGGTGCAAAACTCCAGACTTGAACAATTCAGTCTTCTGGAATTTTCTTGTGCTTTTGAGGACTAAGTCATCCATCCCAACACCTTGTCCTAATGTGTAAGTCAATGCCTCATCTTGAGAGAATATGGAGGTAATGGCTGTCCTCAATTCTCCTGAACAAGCTGATGGTGTAAGAAACAGCTCCTGTTGTAACATGGGAGCATGCAAGAAGCTTGGGGAATTCTTTCCCAGCAGCTAGGGACACAGGGCTATGGGCTGTATTCTGGCTGTATAGCTTCTTGGGGGTGTTAACCAGGGGTGAACATAAGCAAAGGTCATACTAAAGGTTTTCCATTATAGGAACACAGAAACTGCTGAGCTCTTAATTTGTTTGCTACAAAAAGTGACTTTGGTTCAGTCAAGTATGGCATGTTGCGTGTGGACTTAACCACAGGATAGCTCCTTCTCAGCAGGGCAGGCATCTTCATGCCGCTGTGCTGCCAGCTCAGGTCTCACCTACAGTGCTGTGCGGTTCCCTATCAGTGAGGAATCTCAAGGGTGTCAGGCCATGCTGTTAACTGGACATCCTCCCTTGTATATGTCCTGCAGCTATCGGATACAACAGGCAAACTGGGGATTTGGGTTCTGAAATCATTCCTAGGCTGTGTATTACAGTATTCATAAATACTGAAAAACTGTCCCTGGACTCTTGCAATTAAATATTTCTCTGCTAATTCAACAACAGCCCATCTCCCCCAAAATCAACTGTTCGGTTTCATTCTCATGTGATCCAGAACTACATATTTAATGTCATGAAAATGAATGTGTTCATCGCTGCAATTTGTTAAACCGTAAAGCAATGAAAGAAAAGGCTGAGATCTCTGGAACAACAAGGTTTGGCATGGAGTTTGCTGGCATATTTGTGGGAAGAAAAGGGATGTCTTGGCAGAGAAGGTATCTCAGCACCCCCTTTTTCCCTCAGCTCACCCACAGTCAGTGTGATATACACATATCCATCACAAGGCAGAGTTTTATTCACTGCTTTGCCATTAAAATGGAACTAGATCTCTTCCTGCTGTACTTCTTCCTTCACTATCTTTATCTCAGGTGATGAAATATAAATATAGGTGGGATACTTTAATGGACAGATCAAGAACAGTATTAATCTCACCTGTACCAAATTAAAGTTTCCATAGCATCCAGCTGAGCATGTTGGCCCTCTGTATTTTATGATGAGGGTTTCCCATTTAGGAGAATCATAGTATGAAAGGTATTTTGTTAAAATAGGTATTTCTACTTATATATTCAGTAATATATGTAGACTATAACAATCCAAAAACAGTTACTGTGCAAGTCTCTGGTTTTAAAGGAAACTGTTTCATCCAGTATAACAGAATCTTGTGAAGATGATTCATGAGGTGAGACTTGGAATTTTGTTCTCCTTTTTGACAAGATTTTCATAAGAAGTTTGGAAACCAATTTCAATATCCAACTTATCTGTAAGACTGGTCCTTTACAGCCACTTGTTTTAGAGGGTCTTCAAATTCTTCAAACTCTTCAGTGCCATGGATACACACTAGAAAGGCTGGAAAGCAGGTATGTTTTTAATCAGGTTTGTTGGGAGATGGGAAAAAATGATGGGACTCGCTTAGGCCTGTAGGTCCTTCGTTCTGCTGCTGTTAATCCTCTTGCAGTTTGTGGTAGAACTGCTTCCCTGGGAAAAGGAGCCAGCCACAGGTATTGCGCTTCATGTCCACTTTTCTGAGGAGGCAGTAAGACAGTCTGGAGTGGCTGTCCTGACAAGGCTGGTGGATGCAGGAAGGAGCTGGCACTGTGTTCAAAAATGGTTTTGTAGCTAGAATTGGATGGAAGGGGATGAGAGAGAAGAATGGAAAGCACTAGCTCACCTGCCCCTGGGAATTTTCATTATACTGCTGATCGACCTGTAACAATTGTTTGCTGAAGAGGTAGCAGGGTATCCAGAAGTGGGATTAATAATGTGCACTTCATCCATTAGCAGTCTCAATTACTCAGATACCAAGACTGAACAACCCTTAGGAATATATATGCTGCAGAAAATCTACTTGCTGAGGGGGATACCTGTAAATATAGGCGCTACTTTAAGTTAATCACCTCCTGTTTTATGTTCCTAGAAAACCTGTTACTGATTAAATAGCTAGAAATGACAGCTGGGACAGTATTTAATTTGAAGGACAGTGAATCTTAAAGTGAATGCTGGTTGTTTACATAAAGGAAGGCGGATGTTCAGTTTCATGGTTCTAGATTCTAATGCAAACACCTCAAGTGACACTGTGTGGAGACAAACTTGTGTTTTTTCCCTTCCTCTTGTATGCCATCAAAGCACTGAACTCTGAAGTTATTTGGAAGATTTTTTGGGTCTGAATTTACTGTGCATGGTTCTACTCAGTGTGGAAATCATTTGAAGGCAATGACAGTACTAACCTTAAGTCTGCACAAAGACCCTGCTGCTGCTCTGAGAATACAAAGCCAAACTTGAAAATATCACCTTTAAATGAGCTGAAGCTTCATCTCCTATTGCTGCACTTTAGCCCAGAAAGACCAGTTCTCCCACATTTTGCTACTTGCTTGTATTACAGTAGTACCAGAGCACTCTCAGAGCTCTAGAAGGTCTAGTGGACAGGACAAGAAGGCAGGATAGGGTAGGTTGTATATTCCTTCCTGTAAAAGGAGATCTGTGATAGAACTTGCCCACAGTCTAGCTGGGATTCTGTTAAGTTTTTAAAAATGAACCTTGATTTCCAAAACCCAGTACGGTACCTTTATCAGGCCATTATTAGCTACCATTTAATATATTTCCTCCAAGTTTATACAGTTTCTTCCAGGGTAGACAAGCCCCTATGTTATTTTTGACAGGTATTCTCAAAATAGTATGAAATGACTAGACCCTTCATATATGGCAAGGTAGACACAAGGCTTCAGACTGAGTATGGTTTTGAAACATGCTTTGAGTAGGAAAGAAAGTGACTTCCTGTCTGGTTCACCTTGTTCTGAACATGATTGGAAATTCTTTCCTTGAAAGACAAACTGAAAGAACCCTGAAGTTACAGGTTTTACCTTACCATTGGAAATAAACAGCATACAACTTCATTTCAAGTAGGAGTAGTGCCTTCTAAATCTAAATTGTTGTTCTTTACTGGAAGCTGTGAAGCCACCTCGTTGTGATACTCATTTTTTCATGAAAATCTTTTAAAAGATGGCTTTCTGCAAGTGTGTTTTCTATTAAAAAATAAATAAATTCTTTTCCTCATGTCCCTTCTAACCATTTTGAATTGGTCTGAGATGGAGGGAAAAAATCATATCTAACTTAACTGTGTTCCAGTGAAAACTAACTAAGCCAGTTTTCCTGTTTTTACAGGATGTGTCAAAATTCATGGTTATTGGTAAAGAATTATTTTGTGTTAGAAGATGACCTGTGTGTGACAAGTTAGCCGCTGTATGCATTACCTGTTTCCAATAGGACAGGTTTACTTCCAATAGGACAGGTTTACTTCCAGTTATCTATTTCAACCTTGTCACCAGGCAACACCTTAAGCATTTTAATGCCTTTTAGATGTTGAGGCCAACAATGAGGTTTATATTTTTAAAGGAAGGGCAGGGCTAATACCTCCTTGGTCTTTAGGCCAAGCAAAAGGCAAGCAGTGGCATTTGAATCTTGTTCTACCTAGTAATGAGTACAAGGTCTGAGTTTACTTTATGAAATGAGTAAAATAACCAATGTGATTAATTTGTCTGGATTTTCTTTACATGGGGGGCCATTCTCTGAATTCCTGTGTAGTGTGCTGGCTATGGAACTTTTTTAAGGATCCCTGATTCTCTCAAGGCTGTAAAAATTCTCCATGCTAGAAAACACTGCTTAGAAATTCAGATCTAGTTTAAAGAGTTTTGAGTGATAGAGCCAAGTTTCCTGGTTCATCTGTTCTGGCTAGCTAGCAGCTAAATCTAGCCAGGTTCTTCTCTTCATTAGAGCAAAGATGGTTTAGTCTGGAGGATATAAAAACAGTTCACGTACGTGTATGTGGCAGAGCAGCCAGAATGAGACTAATACTTTTGTTTGGTTACCTCAGTTTTGTGAGGGGTGAAAGTGTAACCCATGGTGCTGAGTGGCAGAAATGATGTCATTCCTAAGTGATCCTGTACAGAATACGAAAAAAGGGGCTATATTCAGTTTGCCACCTGGCTTGCTGTTTATTTTAAGCTGGCAGTGTATTGCAGATACCGATGCAGAGGTGAGTTGCAAACATACCTGTGTTAGCTCTGAGCTCAAGTTTTAAGCCACAAGTAAATGGAAAATGAACTGAAGTGGGTATGTACATACGTACATGATGTGACAGGACTTTTTGCTTAGAGAACACTTTCTAGTGTCTTGTGACTATAGCTGATAATGATTATAATCACAACTTGTTTTGCAGATACAACAAATACTTTCCCTGTAAGTGTCCCTTATGAACTAAAACAGGCTTGCACTTTTCAATACTGCCTGGAGATATTCACTGATGCTGGATTTGGATCTTTGTGGTGGTTTAACCTAGCTGGGCAGCTGAGCTCCACCACAGCCACTCTCACCCCCCAACTCAGAGGGAAAGCGGGAGGAAAATATGTTAGAAAAGGCTCAAGGGTTGAGATAAGGACAGGGAGATCACTCACCAGTTACTGTCGCAGGTAAAACAAACTCAGCATAGGGAGATTAATATAATATCTATTAATATAATTTATTATCAATTACTAAACTCTAAACTAAAAGCAAACCAAAAGCGCCTTACCCCCGATCCATCATCTTCTACCTCCTCCCCCCAAGTGGCGCAGAGGAACGTGGAGTGGGGGCTGCAGTCAGTCCCCAATGCTTCATCTCTGCCGCTCCTTCATGGTCACTTTCTGCCCCTGCTCCATGTTGGGTCCCTCCCAAGGGATGCCATCCTTCCCAAACTGGTCCTGCGAGGACTTCCCACAGGCAGTAGCTCTTCAAGAACTGCTCCCACATAGCTCCGTACCACGGGGTCCATCCGTCAGGAGCAAACTGCTCCAGCACGGGTCCCCCATGGGCAGCAGCTCCCCCCAGATCCCCTGCTCCTGTGTGGGCTCCTCTCCACAGGCTGCAGCTCCGGCCTGGGACCTGCTCCTGTGGGGGCTCTCCATAGGCTGCAGCTTCCTCCAGGCCACATCCACCTTCTCCACGGGGGGCTCCTCCACGGGCTGCAGCATGGAGATCTGCTCCATGTGGGACCCATGGGCTGCAGGGGGACAGCCTGCTCCACCAGGGGCCTCTCCGCAGGCCGTAGGGGAACTTTCAGGCTCTCTGCCCTCCTTCTGCTCTGACCTTGGGGTCTGCAGGGCCTGAGGGTCTCACTCCTCTCTCCCAGCTGCTGTTTTGCAGCAGTTTTTTCCCTTTCTTCAATCTGCTCTCCCAGAGGCCCACCCAGCATCGCTCACCGGCTGGGCTCTGGCCAGCGGCAGGTCCCTTTGCAGCTTTGCGGAACTGGCTCTGATCTGACATGGGGCAGCTGCTGGGCTTTGCTCACGGGGGCCATCCCTGTACCCCACTGCTCCCAAGCCCTGGCCACGTAACCCAATCAGTTACATGAGTATGTAGTGATGTCAGCGTTATTTTACAGTAAGCCCCTCACTTTTTATATCAAAAGAGAAGCCTGACTTTTTTTTTTTTTTTGGATAATAAGAGTAGAATATATGGGCAAGGATCATGTGTGTGTCACTATCCAGTGAGTGAAGTGCTTTGTTGTAGATGCATTTTATAAAGCAAATTGATTGTGTGGACAGAAAGAGAAGCATACCAGTGTTTTCCCAAGAAAACATTATTTATTTGACCTAGGATTGGTTTCACTTAAAGAAAGGAACATGTTAACCAGTAGGGAGATAACATTTTAAAATTCACTCTTCTATCAAACTACAAGTATTTATTTTTCTAGTATTGAGCATCCTCAGATGGTTCTTCGCCAACAGGTTGTCTCCTGTCTCTATAGCCAGCTGTGATAGCAGCTTGGATGCCACTGCTGTGCTGGTGAAGCCAGTGGCTTTTCCTGGCCACAGAGTTGCTTACAAAGCCGTGAGGTTGGAAACAAGTTTCCTCTGTGCCTTCAACCCATACTTGCCCCCTCATCCTAGGCCAACCAGTGATTTAGGTGCAGCTCTCGGTAAGAAAGGCTGGCTGAGTGTCGTTGTAGATGAAAGGCAAGAAGACAAGATTTGCCCACGAGTGAGGATGTTCTAATAGCTTGTTCAGAGGGGAGAGTCTGGGAGCGAACTAGTTCAGAATACGTGGGTTGTAGTGAAAACTGTTGTTCTGAACAGAATAGGCAAAATTTAATAGCAGAGCAAAAAAGGCGAGGTGGCTAATGAAATTTCTTCTGAAAATAGAAGCCCTGACTTTCATTTTTGCCCTTCCCAGCACCTTTCCAATTTCTCCGGCTTCTGAAGGCTTACGCTGCTTGGTGTCTCTGATTTGGGCAAGTTTAGAGTGCTTCTGCCTCATCTTGTCTTCATTTGGCTTTTTCTTATCCAGCTTAATCTTGGAATAATATTCCTGAGTTAACCACATAATGTTCTCACAGCACTTTGGACGAATTGATCTCATAGCTGAGACTGAAAGGGATTTTAGGACTGGAAAGAAGAACACTCTTAGAAAAGGAGGTTGCCGATCCAGACAGCCACTCAACTGAAGTCTGGTAGCCGTAAGAGAGACCATAAAGGACAATGAAAAATGATGATACCCCAGTTACAGCTAAAAGCAATGCCCACGAGAGGTAGACGCACCACCGACAAAGATCTATGTGAGGTCTCTTGTGAAAGAGCCTGGAGGTGAGGCCTACTGGCTTGCTTGCTTTCAGAAAGTTGCCCCCTTCTTCTGCAGAGTCCTTCTGAGCCAAGGCACGAGGAGAAGGTTCCCTCTGGGAATACTTAAGTAAGGCAATGATAATCTTTTCGAGATAGCAGGTCACCAAAAAACAGGCAGTTCCTTTTATAATTGATCTCAGGTACATCAAGTGGATTGGATATTGTTCATTGCTGGCCACTTTGAAGAACATGATGTTAAAGAGCAACTTCAGTAATAACATTGCTACCCAACAAGATGACCTTTGGAGCCTGGTGAAAGTGCTGGTGGGAAAGCGAGCAAAAATTGAGGTCCACAGATGGCCCTCTCTCAGATGATTGGAGAGATGGATCAAAAAGAAGTCCTTTCTGGGTAGGGGATCTTTGGGGTTTGTGACGGAAAATGTCCTTTCCAGTAAGCCATCTCCCCTGTTGAGAGAAAGCCACTTCCTGCACATAAATAACCAGGTCTTCCGAGTGGACGTGTTTTCAACTTTGGCTCTGCTTAAGAACCAGCCAGGAGATGGGCCTCTGTTATTGTGCCAGATCCCGAAGGCACAGATGTCTCCTAAGCCTTCCCTAGTAGTCAAGAGAAAGCGGTCAGTGCTTCCTTGACGGAAAGAAGGAACCTGTGGGTGCCATAAGCAGTGGACATCGCTTGTGCCGTTCTGACTGATGAGCTGGAGAAAAATGTCAGCTTTGGTTCCAGCTCCCCAGCGACTGCCTGTGTATAAGGTGACCAAAAAGCTGACTTTGTCCAAGGGGTCATTGTTAGGCAGAACTATAATCTTGTCTTTGCTGGCCCTGTCAGCCCGGTCTTTCTGCATGGCCCAGAGGGACAAGAGCAAGTAGGCTGCAAGAATGAAGAGCACCGTTAAAAGTGTCACAGGGTTTTTAGGAATGTCTGCTATCAGCACTTTCTCCAGGTCTATCATGTTGGGGATAACTATTGCTTTGGCTGCCAGGAACCTGT
Source organism: Anser anser (assembly GCF_964211835.1). Taxonomy (NCBI): domain Eukaryota; kingdom Metazoa; phylum Chordata; class Aves; order Anseriformes; family Anatidae; genus Anser; species Anser anser. The sequence continues at coordinate 74,537,535 of NC_139720.1, forward strand.
TGTTGAATGTGGATTTATTTGAGGCCATGTGGACTGATGGGCTTCCGCAACTCTCTGTCATCTTGCAGATGCACTGTTCCCTTTGCCAGTCTCTTGCAGAGCCAAGCCTGCAGACATCTCTGGCGATATTTGCCACCAGCCTAGTTCTTTGGAGCAGAGGAGTGCTTGCCGGTGGGAGGCCTGTCTGCAGCATGCCCTGCCCTACCCAGCGAGAGGTGCTCCTCACCCAGGCCGATTTCAGGTACCAGATGCAGCGTGGTGCGGCTGGTGGCTGCATCTCTTTCCTCTCAGCCTCTGGTCTTACTCCTGGGCCCAGGTGGTAGTGCAGCGTCCCGGTGCCGCTCCTCAGGCATGCAACGCAGCCCTGGGTGTCGCGTTGTTGGGAGACATTTCCAGGAGTGGCCAGGAAGGTGAGCAGCAGGGGTGGTGGCTGCAGGCAGGGAGAGGAGGCTTGCAGGGCTTGGTGGAACAAGCTGAGCAGCGGAAGGAGGAGGAGAAAAGGGCACAGAGGCATGTCAGCAATGACCAGAAGGTCCTGAGGGAGCTCTGGCATTGCAGTGCTGCCCACAAGTGGGAGCCAGCTGAGGAGTCCCAACTGTTAGTGGGTGTCCTTGGAGATCAGAATGTGCTGCATGGAGACCAGGACCTGTCCCCCTCCTCCCCGGCACATTTGTCAAGGGGACCTGGTGCAGGCGCCATCTGTGTCCCTTGGGCGGCAGCTGCCTGGTCCTGGGCTGCCTTGGCCCGGGTGTGCTGGGGCAGGCAGGACAGCTGTCCGCCAGCAGACATGGCTGCCATTCCCCATGAGCTGGAGTTTCCGTCTCCTCCTTGGCAGCCAGATGGTTGGTGGAGCAAAAATTGCTCCACCATTATCTTAGATATTCATAGTACTGGTTCATAGGAAAAACTTAGCTAAAAGCAATAGTTGGCTCAAATCTTATAGCAAGGGAAAAAAGAGCCATGTTCTTTGTAGGTTATAAAGATCTAAAGATGTGCAGAAAGTTTGATATTGGTCTATTATGTATTTTCCTGTATAGTGAAAATGTTGATTGGAGGTATAGCTTAGAACAGTTTCTTCAGTATGTCTTAGTTAGTATTTTCTCAGTTGAAAATACTACAGGAAGAATGCATTGAGGTATGCCCTTGCTATGGCTGTAAAAAATCATGCCCAAACATGCAACTTCTGCTAACCAAAACATAAAAAATATATTCTTGATGACGAAGGTCATAATGCTGTTTTGATATAAATGTTCAACTTTCCAAGCAAAGTTTCGCTTACTAGATCTGAGCTATATGGATACTTTCCCTTAAAGTCCTACACTTAAAAGTAATTTTCTGTCAAATTCTGTCCCCAACATAAGCCTTTCCTCCTTTAGCTCATGTAGTTTACTTCAAATGCCTTGGCCACCTGTAAGCTGTGGAGTGGTTGGGCTGAAAACAGTCAATGCATCTCTTATCAGCTGTTACCGCCTTCAACAATTCTAGCATTGCTACGATAAAATAAGGGTATCACTTCTCAGCAAGTGATACAGCTTGCGGGTGGGAGGAACCACTGAAATTAATGGGACCACCCATATGCGTAAGATCATCTGGAACCCTCTGCTTTCAGTTGAGAGCACTTATGTTCATTTTACAATGACTCTCTGTTTAGGCTTTGAGAATCATAGCTTTTCCTCTTCCAAGTTTATCCCAGCTTCAGAAAATCTTACCCCACCTCCCATTTTGTTCTTCCCTCTCCCCCCCAGCCAGCATATATAGACATTCATGTTGCAGCCTAATGTATTGTCCTTATATCACTGCCAAAAGCCTTTTGCATAATCCTTTTAACAGGATTGTAAAGCAGTATTTTGAATACCTGTAACACAATTCAATGGCTTGAAAATGACAGATTTCTATGCATGGTAGGATAGGGGAAATGGAAGACTACCCAAGAGTGACATGACTGTAGGAATTCCTCTCTGGGCTAGAGTTGTGAGGAAAAGATAAGAGCTGGAAGAATGGAATATAGACATAGGTAGGGCAATGACCTTAAATTTAAGTAAGGTACAGTCATATGACTTCAAGCTTGGAAATGTCATTCGAAACAATATTTTTCTGACAGATACTAACAAACAATCTCTTCATGTGAAGGATAACAATTTTTGGAGATGTTTGTCTCTGCATCTGCAGGATCCTGCTCAGGAAGCCAGGTGATTCTCATGAAGCAAAACCTTTTAAATCAGAAAGAGAAAAACACAGGTATTGCCAGCCTTGCCAAAAGAATGTGTGTGTCTGAGTGTGTGCATATATACATATATATAAGAGTACTCCAAGGTAAGAACGACAGTTGCTTCACAAGAATGTTAGCCAGCTTTGGATGCTTCACTTCGGGTCCCATTGATCTGGGTTCATCCAGTTGATTTAAATGGTCTAACTTGGCTCCTCTCTTCTGTGAGGTAGATCTCTTCACTATCAAACTCTAACCACTAGCCTTTGTAGTTTGCATCCCTTGCTGGATTTCATTTTCAGTCCAACTTTCTTCCCTAGCTATGTCTTTGGTTGCCTAGGCAATGTTTCTGTATACCTGCCTCAGCTTCCGACTTCCGTATACTCCCCTTTTATATTTGACTTACTCAGGAGCTCTCAAAGTCAAGCTGGACTCCTGGTATGGTTGTTAAGTTCCTGGCATGCTGGATTTGATTGCTTCTGTGCTGTGGGAGTTGTCCTCAAAGTTTTTAGTCAGCTCTTCTGGCCCCTTTGCCTGTCAAGACAATGTTTCACAGGGTTTCACCCACCTGTACAAACAAAAGTCAGGTGAAGCCCAGGGTCTTTGTTCTGCTCCTTGTCTTCCTCACTCCTTTAAGATCTTAAACTGCAAGCTGTGATCATTGTAGTAAAGGCTAAACCAAACACATCCTCAGCAACTTCTTCCTTAGTCATGAGTAGCAGGTCCAGCAGAGTACCACCTCTAGCCATCTGTCCAGGACTTTTATCAAAATACCCCCAGACAAGCTCCATAAATCCTCTGAATTGCTTGCACCTCACTGTATTGCCCTTTCATTGTACGCTAGGGTAGCTGAGATTTCTTGTGAGAAACAAAAGCCTGTTCTCAGAAGTCTTCTTCCTTTTGTTCAGATGAGGTTTTGACTGGGGGTCTGTAGGAGACCTCCACTGTGGCTACCAGTGCTTTGGTGTTCTCTGATTCTGGTCTGTGAGCTCCCATCCCTCTGCTGGTAATCCTGTAGTAGAGATTTCAGCATGCAGTGCTGAGCAGAGCCCCTTCTTGCCCTCCAGCCTCTTTTTTCCTAAAAAGCATGTATCCACCTATTACAGGGCTCTGTGTGAACATCCCACCATGTGTCATGCCGTTCTGGTTGTCACAGCTCTGCAGGCTTATGCAGTTCTGATTATCCTTTTCCTGTGTAGGCACTTCATTGGGGTACCTGATTGTGTTTTCTCAAGAAAGTGAATGCCTCCACTGTTTTGCTGTTGGGTGCATATACCACTGCCTCCATTTCTCACTCCTTCCCTTCTTTTCGGACTTGGGACCAGTGAGCCTAGTTTCAAACCTTCCTCATAGCTAGCAAACCTGCTGAAAATGCTTTTCTACTTTATCAGGTAGATCTCATTTCTCCCCAGCCAGCCTTGTTACCCAAAGAGCACTGTCTAGTCTTAGAAGCCAAAATCCTGCTGATGTTTAAGGAGAGCAGCATCAGGCCCACATGCCTTTCTCTCTTGCACTTAAAGCTGTAACATGTGCTGTGGAAAGACAATCTGGTCTCCAAGATGTTGGGTAACGAAGAACGTACTTGGTAAGATTGTTCAGTAGTTAGTTTTCCTTACTGTAGCTAAAGTTAAACTACACTATATTCTCTGAATATGTCTAACTTCAGCTTCTTCCACTGAATCTGAGGAAAGCTCTGTCTGCTAGGTTAAAGAAGTACAGGAGAGATTCTCTAATTGAAAGCTCAGATGCAGCTCTTCTGATCCAGTGAAACACTGGGTGTAGTCCTCTTGAAGATACCGGAGTGAACTAGTGGTTGCAATATAAAGGTAGGATGCAAATCTATCATACACCAGAACAACCTATTTAGGCTTTTAAAAGTAGACCTCTTCTTTCTCTTTAGTCTCTGACATACTTGTATTCATTATGTGCGGCTTTTCATAAAGTATTTTTAGAGTTTATGCAGCATAAAGTGCTCCTCTGTACACTCAGGAGAAGCTCTTCTGTTCTCTGAATTCCTCACTGGATGGATTATGATACCCATGAGCTGATGAGCCCATTTCTTGTTTAAAAAAAATAAGTTCATCAACTCTGGTGTTCAAAATTGCATGTAGTTTTAGGCAACCCTTGGGTTGTTGAGTGATGTCACTGACCTACAGGCTATCCTTTAGAAACCACCCTCTGCTTGCTGTGCTCTGTGGTAATATGCATGCTAGGGTTGCTTTTTCTGTCCTAATGTTGTGAACCTGGTATTTCTTTTCTCCTGCCTATTTTTTTTCATCAGCAAGAAGGAAAAGAGGCTGCAACTCCCCCACACATCCACCTCCACAAATTCACAACTGGGATCAGAACTGTATGAAGAAAAACTGACAGGCTGCAATTCTGAATTTTAAAATCTTCATAAATCTCTCCTGTAATTCCTGTGTTGAGAGGGGTCGTGCGCTAAATATAAACCTTTTCAGACAATGAATGAAGAGAAACAGTCAGGGAGCTTATGGTTAGAAAAAGGAAACTACGAACCGATTCTGATGGCACATTACCAAATGCTTTATATCAATTTATCCTGCATTTAAGACGTGATCTATTTGTGAATTGGAGTGATGCGTTAGATAACTTGGAGACAGGTGGCTTTAGAGGACATCTGACATTGCCCTTTTGGCAGAGGGAGGACGGAGAAAGACTTCTTCTATTTTGAAATATTACGGAACTGCTATCCAAGGGGATCTGCTCTCTGAAGTGATTTTTCATTCAGACCTGCAGTTTATTTGAATGTACGTGAAGCTTGGAATAAGTTGATCAGTAGGCAGCCAGTTCAAAATCCATTATTTGTTTCTCAGGCACATCAGTGGTGACAGCTTACTTGCTAACAGGTAATGTTATTTATAGTACTTCTTGCAGCTATAAAAAAAATGGCTATCATTAATAGGGGTCTTGGGGTACTAATAATGCTCATTCTTAAATACTTGGCAGCACTTTTTCCCTTGCAGTTTGTCAGCAGTTCTTTGAAGTGTAATAATCAAGTTAATGCTCACTGCCAAAGTGAAGCCTTTTGACAGAATTCTGCATTAAAACAAAATAGGTTTTGAGTCCTACTAGCTTCTCCTGAAAGCTGAAATGTATGCCAGAAATCAAACTTGTAAGATACGTGCAGAGAAGTTGCTGGTGTAAGTTAGATTTAATTTTTATAATCAGACTAGCAAATTAATCTAGATTTCTCTGTCATGAAGCCATCTGCATGGTCCCAAATGACAGATTTTTTTCTGAAAACAGCAAGTGCTGTTTCCCTAGGATTTCTACTGCAATGTCATTCTAATCCACAATGATACTACATGTATTTAAGAAACTACTGCTAGTTTGTTTTTAAAAGTGTTCTTTAGAAATCAACTGAAATTATGATATGGGAAGTGAGAAATCTGCAAGCTGAAAAAACTGGCTGTTAGAAGGTTAGAGTTTATAAAAAGAATATTCAGCATACCAAATACGAGCTCCTGATGCTCTAGCTCCTGGAAAAACAGTATTGTTTAGGATGAAAACAAAGTGAATACTGGCTAGACAAATTTGATCTATGCTTCCAGTCTCTAGAAACTTACACCGTTGTATCAAGCAGGAAAAGGTGACTTGTCCTCCTGTCAGCATGCTGAGAAGGGAGTGGGCAAGTTGTGGGCAGTGGGAAATAGCCATGTCAGTGTTTCATTGAAATCACATCGATGACACTTCAGGCTTCCCAGTTTCTGAAGGGGGTTCTCTTTACAGATGCCAAAGATACTCTGGATGAACTGTGTAAAGTGGCAACTCTAATAAATTATCTTTTTGTCTTGTTTGACTGAAAAGATTTGCTTTAATGCTTTGGGAGCTGGCTTGATGCTATGATAGTTGGACATAACCAAATGCAAATTTCTAAATGGATTCTTTGCCTAATCTGTATAAAGGACACTTAAAGCAAAAGGATTAGTTGTGATCCAAATCCCTTTGTGAAAGACCAGATTGTTAAAGTATTGGGGCATCCAGGGTTGTTTCTATTCCCAGGATGCAAATGTGATACCCTTTTTCTTTGGACTTCTTCCTAAACTGATGATGCCTGGAACCAATTGCAAGTGGATTCTTTTAGCTTAGGTTTGAACTGTCTAGCTCTTAAAATGAATAAACAAAATCATTCTGACAGGTACATTAGCAAACCAGCTCACAGCATGAATTTATGCTTTCGGTACTTCAGAGTATAAAATTAAGGCATGGCCATGAAAATATCTTTAGACTCTGGTCTCCTGCCAGTTCAAAATATGGGGTGCATTAATCATGTGGCCCCCATGAGCTGTAAAGGAGCAGCTCAATATGAAACCTGCATGCCATATTACCTCCTGCAAAGACATAATTTCCTCCTTTAGTTGGTGTTTTATTGCAGGGCATGAGATAAGGTTGAAGTATGTTAGTGGTTAGCAGACCTTTCTGAGAAGGTAGCAGAGCTGAGGAACTGAAACTCTTGCTTGTCCTAGATGTCTTGGAGGTCTGTAAGAAAGAATGCTGTTGAAGCAGCTTGTAGAGTCACTCAGCCACAACTTCTGAGTCAGTCACAGTTCAGCATCTCAACAGCAGGACTGCCCTTCCTCTTTAGATAAGCAAAGTAAAATCTTCTAGTGCTTGTTCTCAGTAGGTAACGTGCCTAAATATTTCAAATAAGCTTGTTGAAATATCACAATAACACCAGCAAAACCAATTCCCTTCTCCATGGCTTTCTGCCAGATCAGCTGAGTGCACTGAATTGTGCCAGCTTTGACAGTGTTTTTCCTCCTGCTCATCTTGTGAGTCAGTGGCAGACAGGGCTGGCCAGCACCAGGGTGTATGGCTGCACTGGGGAGGGACAAGCCCCTGCAGTGCTCCCCAAGGTCCTGCTGAGGAATCCAAGAAAGGTCAGTAGGAGTCACCTGTTTAATACAGCAGTCAATGTTTGAGATGTGTAAGTCAGCTCTAGGGGGGGAGGGAAAAGTTAATTATGATTTGAGAGGAGTTGCTTATGATTTCAGGCGTTAGAAGAGATTTTCCGTATCTGTGTAGATGTTAGCATTAGCCTATTCTTTTTGCATGTGGATGAAATAAACTAGTAATTTTTCAAATAAACTGTCATGCATATCTTTAGCTGTGTAGGAAATCTTTTTTGAACATTACTAGCATTGAATAATTTTTTGTGATTGGTCTGCTTTCTTTTCAGAAGATGGTAATCTCTTATTCCCCTTATGTGCATAATTCAATAAAGCACTTTAAAATTGAAACTGTAACTGCACAAAAATAGTGCAGAGTGGGGGCAACTGTGCTGAAAGCAATGATCAGAGACTGTACACCCAAAATGGAGGTGGGGGAATATGAGTACCAAATGGTTTTCCAGTTTGTTCTAGGGCAATGGGGCATGTCACTGCAGGCCTTGTAAATGAGCAATTTGTAGGCCAACTATACAAGTTTTTTTTTTCCTTTAGCCACAGGTCTGAATGGGGTAGATGCTTTGGGGTGAGAGGACGAATCTTAACTATAGGAAAAAAGCCTGGAGGACTGTCAAGTGTCCTGTAAGTTCTTCTTGACTGTTTGTAAGACTTTTTCCTCCCAGGCATTTTGGCCATATCTGTAACAGTCATGGCTACAGAATTCTTAAGTCTCAGTTGTAAGTGACTGTATAGTGTACATATTCAAGTTCATTACCACTTATCTCCATGAATTTTCCTATAACTACCTGTTAGAGTACTGAGAGATGATATGGATTATTGCTATGCATTGTTTCAGAAGCCTGATTCAAGTACCATGACACCATTATACTAGCAGCTGCCCAAATAGCATACTAATAGCCACCAGTTATTGCAGGAAGGGATTCCATCACTGAAATGGAAAGCTGCAGGGAAGTATTTTAAAATAGGGTGTGGCATTGTCACGGTGATACAATAGATTTTTTTTTGAATGAATCTAATTGTTCCACACTGATTTTTTTTTTCTGCTATCATTCTAGATGTTGCTACCATTTTGATTTTAAATAAAAGCTGAGAATCAAGTTAAGAGTGCTGCTGCCATAATGTTTCTGGTTGCATGAGTCAAGTCATTACCAAGATCATGTACTATTCTGAGTTTTTGTTTTGGTAACTTTTGAGGTATCCATCTAGCACAGGACCTGTCTTCTCAGAGTCTATTTGACCTGTTGCTTTGCCTGGATTATAATCTGATTGAGATGCTAGGAACTGCCCTAAAGGCAAGGACCCAACACAGATCTGCTTAGGCTTGTGCCAGATAATGTTGGATCAGATGCCTAAGAGTGTTTAAAAAAAAACACCTGTAAAATGGTAATAAATTTGTTTCATATGCATACTGTTTTTGAGGTAAAATAGGACTAAAAGCGTATGATAGAAGTATTTTGGTAGAAAGACTTATACCAAAAAGGGCATGTTGATCTAGTTAATTCTTGTTAGATAAAATCATATTATAGCAATTTCTCAGCTAGTTAAACCTCAGGGTCACTCTGTCCTCAGAGGCAAAGGTGCCTTGCAGTTTTAAAGAACTTAACATCCAGAAGGAAGAGCACTTTTTAAAAAGATTCCAGGAGCTAGTAAGTCTGAGCAGTTTTGTTGCAATCTTATTGATACCACAGTACTTCACAAATGAGGAGCTAAGACATCTGAAGAGGAGGAACCAATATATTTTGAGTATATATTTACCCCCACATACTTCTCTGCATGTCAGGTGCTTTTATAGAATTTAAGTACAGATATGGAGTTGGTTTGCAGAAGGTAATTTGTGTCTCTTAGTCCTTAATTCATGTAAGTATATATTATACAGAACTAAAGATATGATTTTCATAAGAACAAAAACTCTTTAATCTCATGAACATAAAAAGGCAGGGAAATTAGTCTGAGTTTCTTCCAAGCTATGATGAAAGCTAGTTCAGATTGCTAGGCCAAAGTTAAGGGAAATAGGTGGCAACTAGGGTTTGCCAAACAAGATCAGCCTTGGTAAGGTGAAGCACAGAACTTGGCATACATTCTCTGAGCTGACATCTGCCTTCATCCCATCTAGACTCTGAAATGCACACTTGGAAGCAGAAATGGTATTAAGTTTTTTTGTTACATATGAAGTATTACTGTTTTTGTCACTGTACTGAAAGAAAGAAAGGTCTCTAGCTCAAATTTTTAAACAGTTGGTCTGATTTTTTAATGGTTAAAGGAAAATGTCATCTATATGTAATGAACAGTAAGCTTAGCAGGAATATTTGGAAAGTGCTGAATTACTGACTACACAAGAAGATTTTGAATGTTGTTAACATGTGCATTTTCAAGGTGTACCCCTCTTCCACTGTGGTATTTCCAAAGACACTGGAAGTATAAGGGAGCCCAGCTGTTTGGATCCACTGAGAAAGGAAGCTCAGTTATATAGAGCTAAAAATGTTTGCAGTTTCCAGGAACCACCACTATAAGACAAATATTTGCTTAGCAGGGAAACTATGCATCATACACGTAAATGAGGGAACCAGATGGAAGATGCACATGTATGAGAAGTGACTGAATAGCACACATGGGCAAAAAAAATGCTCAGCAAATACATGAAAGAATAAATATAGAAAGGAGATGTGATTAATGTACTAGAAACTATCTGCAGATGATGTGATCTGCTCTGGACACTCTGTTCTCTGCTCTTGTATCATCCCCATGGTATCTAGGCACTTAACTGGCAGATGAGTCACTGTGTCTTTGTGCTGCAGCTTGTTTCTCCATTAAATAAAGGTATTCTTTCCATTCCTGGAGTGATGCTAAAAAGATTGATCTCTAAAGTGCTTTGAAGATATACTAGCATTCATAGACCTTCTAAAGCCCAGGTATTAGTTGGGGAGCTGCAAATAAATATATTCTTATAGCAACAGAAATACGTAACTGCAGTAATTGTGGTTATTTTTTGCATTTCTGATAACTAAGATGATTAAAAGGCTGGGTTAGGATAGCATTTACACTTACACCACAGTAGTGTTCAAGAAAATCCCTGGCTGTGAATGAAATTGCTAGGTAAAATTGTTAGGAGGCCTGTTCCAGGGTCTGACCACCCTCGCAGTAAAGAAACTTTTCTTAGCGTCCAGTCTGACCCTCCCCTGGCACAGCTTTGTGCTGTTCCCTTGCATCCTGTCAGCAGTGACCAGGAACAGAGACCAGCACCTCCCTGTGCACTCCCCTCCTCAGGGAGCTGCAGGGAGGTCGCCTCTTGGCTCCTTTTCTCCAGTCTGGGCAACACAAGTGTCCTCAGCCTCTCCTCACAGGACAAGCCTGCCAGCCCTCGTACCAGCTTTGTTGCCATCCTAGGGATCTTTTCAAGTATCTTAATGTCCCTTTTACATTGTGGAGCCAAAAACTGCAGGCAATAGTCAAGAGGCTGCACCAATGCTAAGTATAGTGCAAGAATCACCTCTTTTGACCGTCTAGTTGTGCTGTGTTTAATGCACCCCAAAACGCAGTTTGCCCCATGGCTGCCAGGGCACGCTGCTGCCTCGTGCTGAGCCTGCTGCCGACCAACACCCCCAGGTCCCTGTCTGCTGAGCTACTCCCCAGCCACTTGCCTCCCAGTCTGTGCCTGTGTCCAGGTGCAGCACCCAGCATTTACCCTTGGTGAACTTCATGCCAGTTATTGCCCAGTGCTCTGGTCTATGTAGAGCCCTCTGCAAGACCTCTTGTCCCTTGAGAGTCAACAGCATCTCCCTTTTTAGTATCGTCTTCAGACTTGCTGAGGATGCGATCAGCTCCTGCATCCAGATCATCGATTAAAAATGTTGATCAGGACTGGCCCTAAACTTGAGCCCTGGGGTATGCTGCTAGTGACCAGCTGTGAGCTTTGGGCTCTGCTGTTCAGTCAGCTCATCACCCAGCATAGCAGGGACCTGTTCATCTCACCAATGGGCAAGTTGTCCAGAAGAATACTGTGAGGGATGGTGTCAAAGGCCATACCAAAATCCAGAAAGATTACATCCACTGCCTTTCCTTCATCTCACAAATGAGTGACCTCATCACAGGAAATGAAATTACTAAAGTGGGACTTTCCCTAGGTGAACCATGTTGACTATGCCTGATAATACCTATTTTTCATTCTAGTCTACAAATTCTACACCATTGTTTTAAACTACTTTAGCTGTGTAAGCAAGAGAACAACTGTTCTCCTGATGATCCCATAATCATTATAATGAAAATTGTAATCTAAAAGTAAATTGGGATTTAAATGAACTCACATTGTCCATAAATTGTCATTTACAGCCGCTAGGTTCCCTTCCATGTTGAACACACCTAGAAAACAGTTGATGATATCTGACCCTCTGCAAACATAGTCATTCTGCATAAAATCAAAGCCTCAAGAAAGCTTTGTTAGAATTGCTTGAAAACATGCCATGTGAACTATTACTTACAAAGGACTTTGGTATTTGCAGCACATAAGTGATTATTATAGCTCTTAAAGCTAATAATAGTTAGTGAAGCTCTTCACTTTGGTATTAATTATTACTATTAATGATTAAATGTGTCTAGTAGAAATTTATGATGAAATAGTTGTGATCCCACCACCTAAAAGGAGATATGTGGTCCTTGCTGTATTGACATTTAGTGGACCCCATTCCTACATACTGACTTGATTTATACTGGTGGAACACTGAAGAATGACTTGAAATGAAATGTTTTACAGCATGTTTTATGCCACTTCCATTGTGTTATACCATTGTAAATGGGCCTTCATAAAGCACAGTCCAAGCAAGTAATATTTCAGAAACCCAAATGATGTCATCTCTTACTGGAAGGAAAGTATCCCAGTTCAGGTTCCTGTCAGAAAGACTTCTCCACAGAATTTGGCCAAAGGTAGTATCGGATCTTATGGTAACAGAAAATCTCAGCTTTATTGTCATTTTGATGTTCTCCTTAGGGTGGAAGACAGGGTGTGTCAATAATATATCTGCTAAATCCAGTTCTAATAACTACAGCTTGTCAACTTCGCCTGCACTTGTTTTTAATCTGTGTGAGGTGAATATACTATGAACTTATTCTGATAAAAGAGAAGATTCTTTGTTAGAAAGTTGGAGATGAGGTCAAAAAAGTCGATTGTGAAGATTCTTTAAACTATCTTTAATTGAGATCTATAGCTGGCCTTGTACCTGGTTTCCATTCAAAACAAATGCATTATGAAAGTAACCAAATGGGACTTCATGGGGAAATATTCTTCCTGCTTAACTTAAGAAAGCTATTGAATTGTGGCTTTCTCTTTTAGAGACTGAAAGCACAATGGCTACAGATAAATGCCATAGGCTTTACATAGCTTCATAAAATAAAAGACTCTTCTAGTCTTGCTTCCATTTCTGCTTGGAAGTCACAAGTTGCATGCTTACCAGTTTCTCCTTTCCCAGTTAGCATGCTGTTCTTAATTCTTTCAATGGAGATGGAATTAAATATCTTAAATTCCTTCTTAACGCCATCCTATACTGTAATCACCTGTAAGAAAAGTAGCAGCTACATGATAATGCTGATAGTGCCATTTCAAATATTGCTGCCTTCTGTCAGAGACCAAGTGGCAGTAATAAAAAAGGCAGATTTAGGTGCAGAGCACTTAGTGCAAATTACTTTGCACTATTGTCTCTCTTGCTGAGATGAGGAATTTCCTGGGTTGCCAGCACTGAGTATTTTTCTATCCAGCTCCTGACTATTTTTCTATCCAGGAGGTGATGGAAGGGGTTAGGATGAGGGTCTGCATGGGCTCCATGTGCTCCCAGGTGGGTCTGAAGTCTGTACAGCAAACCCAGAACTCTGAAAACTGTGGACTAGAAGTGAGGTGAGGAATGGGAGATTTTGTGTCAAACTCTTCTTCCTTTTGTCTTTCATGAAAAATAGTCTAAAACTGGAATGGCAGCGTCAGCTGCACAAATGCTGAAGCACCTCAAAGATGATTTGACTCTTTCAACTTCTCTCTGATCTTCCCTATGTTTTTGTGCAGCTATGAGGGTTTAAAAAATAAAAATCTGGAATAGCCTTCAAATCTCCCCACTTGTTGGAGAAAGGTATGATAAATCCATTTAATTGTGCTATCCTCTTCTGAAGTGAGAAAGAGATAAGGAATTTTTCTAGTGTCTACAGAGAAGCTGTAAACAAAAACCACAAAACAAACAAAAAAAACCCAACTCCTTAGCTATTAGGATGTGACATTTCTGAAACACTTAAAGTTCAGATATCCAGGCAATGAGGTGGATTATTAGGCAGCTGCTGCTTAAATATCTCGAGTGGTGCTAATGCAAAAAATGTCTTGTTGAAAGGAGAACTGTTCTAAGGCTAAGTCTTGTAAGCTTCTTCAAAAATCTTACTACTTAGCTTTTCAGTTTCCTGAAGATTTTTTAAAAGGTATTCAGAACAGTAATTCTTCACTCTAAAGTGATTTGTATTTCAGATGGATTCTTCTCATTTTGGTTAGTTTAGAGCCTTTCTCATACTGCTTTTCTTTAAATTTCTTGTAATTAGATTAAATCATAAACCCCTTTAATTCCAGCAAAAATTAAAAAATTTTAATGCAAAAGTATTAGTCTACTGAATGCTCAGGCTTTGAATCAAATGAAGTTTCTTCCACAAATTTCACATGGCGGTAGATTTCATGTGACAGTAGTTCATACCTTGCCTGCAGAAATATGATCAGGTACCAAAAGTTTTTGATTTCTGTTCTCATATAGTTTAAAAAATGGTACCATGTAGCCAGCTGTGTCCTGCAAAATTATTTAGTTCTACTGCTGTTAAAACTGATGTCTTCTTGCTTGGACTTGTTCTGTTCTCAACTCCAGTGTGTTTAGCCTGTGCAGTGTTCCATAAAACACTGCTATAGGAAATGGTACTATTGCTTAGGTGTCCTTGTCTTAATGTTGCAGTTTCTAATACTCTTTCTACAGAAAATTTAGGGTTTGGAATATTTTGCAAGTCATAACAATCCACTTTTCTGTGACTACTGGAGTCACTGAAGCTAATTTTGTTTGTATCAAGATAACAAGTTCAGCTCTGAGGAGCCTAATTCAATACCCCATTTTCTCTACTCTAGCAGAGCATTTTTAAAGCAAAATGACACTGAATTCCATGGTAAACCCTGGAAAAAAGGAGTTCCCTTCTACCTTGTCTTCTACAGAGATTTTTTCTATCTGCAGAGATGTTTGTCTTTGGAAAAAAATATATTACCTCTGGATCTCTGCACTTTACTCTAAAACTTTCTTTGCACTGGATTATTCTTGCATTTGTTTAATTAGAGTGAGGTTTCAAGTTCCATTTATTCTAAAATCCTACTGGGGAAAAAACACTAAGAGCATTGATGTGGTCTTTGGTGTGTGTTGCACTTAACTTGTGACCTTTTTTGTATGATCACATATTTTTGCCCTTGTGCTCTCTGTCTGTGTGCTTATAGTAGTAGCTCTAAAATATTCAATCAGATCATGTCATATTGTTAATTTTTGTAAGGAAGTATCCTAATGATTACTAATATAGATGTGCCTAAGTTGTCAATCTGTTGTACAGAAATGCAATAACCATGTTAAGTATAGCAATGCTGGGTGTTTCTCTAAGTTACATTTTTCTCATATTGCAGAATACAAATCAAAGCTGTTCAAATACCAATACAGTTTGGGGAATGATAGTATTAGTTTGCTAGAAAATAACTTTCTCAATCTCATTTTGTTTAAATGAATCATTTTTCTTCTCTATAACTACTTGACTACTGTACAGCAATCACCCCAATAATGAAAGACATTTAGTCCTTAAGAGTCAAAGCAGTCTATTTCGTTTCAAAGCCATTTAATTTTGAAGTTCAAGAAAGTGAATCAATATCTTCATAAAAAGTCCCCACACCTTGCCCACTAGTCTAATTTAAATTGTTACACCAGTTTATAAAATACTCTGTAGCATACTACCTAATTCTTACAAGCTTAGTGTGCATAGTTACACTGAAATTCAGCAAACTTAAGTTGTAAAGAATTTTTACTTTAGCAAAGTAGAGCCATGTGCAGTAAAAACTCATTCTGAAATACAGTATAAAGCCTGTACTGCGGTAAGTAGCATAGTGCTCACCCCTAGGAAAGTTGTTCCTTTCCATAATATAATGTTGGACACGCCCAGATAACGGGGATAAACATGTTAAAGCTTAGCACAGAGTTCATCATATAATTACAGGAGCTATCTTTTTTCCCTTAGGAAATGGACACTCCAGAATTATTTTGCATGCTTCTGAAATTCCTGGTTGTGAACATCCTTGCACACAACACTTGGCATATTTCTGTTATGATCTGAAACATCTCTCCCTTCTTTTCTACAACTTGTGATTTCTTAATACACTGGCTGAATTGCTTTCCTCACCCTAAATGGAGTCTTAAAGAATATAGTACATTGCACTTAAGGGAAGGAAGAGTTGGGATTGTAAATCACTGCTAATAAAATGCTTTGGTGGCAAACAGGAGTGATACTGCAAGTAATATATTCTATACAGCTTGTTCAAAGACTAGCATTATAAGAGCAGTTTGCATTGCAAACAGCAATATTTGTGTCCACATTCATTCTGTATCATCAGTAGCTTGCCTGAATAGTGATTTAAAGGATTCATAGCCTATTAATTTGACAGTTGTTTGTTATGCTTAGTAGAAAGTGAGAGATTTTCTTCTCAGGTCACTGTTTTACGTATAATTGCTACGTGCAAGTATTTGAAACCCCTTATCCTTTAGAAAAAGATTTGAATGAGTTACAGCATTTAAATGATGGTTGGTATGTCAATAGTAGAGCTGTGAAGCTACTACAGTAAGTAGACAGAGGTGGGCGTTCCTTGATTTTTTTTTTTTTTTGAGAATATAAATAAGAAAAAAGTACTGTGCATAAGGAGAGTACCTCCTGAGATGGCATTATAATTACCATCCACTTGAACCTGGGTTTTCATTCTCAACTTGCACAAAGTTCTTGTAGTAAATAAGGACTGTGGCACATCACAGATCTAGGAACAATATCTGTAAATTTTTACTGAAGGGAAGGTAAAAGCTTACAGATTGAAAGAAATATTTTCTAACTTCAGACCAAACACTGAACGGACAAGGGAGACTGAAAGCCACTCTAGAGGTGGTGGCGAGACATTAGTGGGAGAGCATAACCTCAGGGTTACATAGGAAAACCTGCTACTTGCAAGGTAATACAGGCACCTTCACACAGCTATGTCCTCCAGCTGGCGGTGTTAGAAATGTCTATCTCCAAATGTAGCTTGTAAAAATAAATAAATAAATAAATTACAGTAGCTGTTATCTAATTCATGTTTGTGGAGTAACAAACTTTCACAGAAGCAGGCAGGCAGACACCAGTGAATATCCAGACATAATACTGCCCTCACTAGAAAGAATTGTTAATACATTTTGATTTTGTATGACTTGTTGAAGTTGATGAAGTATTCTGATGCTTGTGATTCTTGAAAGTCTAATTTTCTACTGAAAAAAATAACACAATATCCTTCTGATTTGAGTGTCTGAGAGCTGCTTTAGGCATGCTTTTGAAAGCAAGTTAAAGTTTTTTTTTTAGCTAGGAAGAAACCTCTTAACATTATGCATTTAAGATTTCCTCTCACTTCCACTGCAGCAACCTTTTCCCCCCACTGCTTTAGTGCATGTGCCTAGAATAGTATCATTCACAACACTTTAGTTCTTAAGTTTTGATTCTCTATCCCTTATTTTTTAATTTGCTATAACTGCTTTCAGAAAGTTGGTTTCTCACATTCTCATCAAAAGACTTTTGCCATTATATCTGACGTTTTAGTCATCATATTTAACTTGTTTTACCTGACGGGGGGGTCCAATATGGAATAATGCTGTGCTTAAAAAAGAATAAATAATGAAAAAAAATGAGAAGTTCAGGAGTTAATTCGTGAAGCCATTGAATAATTTAGTGCAGGTAACTTAAATGGGAGTTTAAAGGGCTGTTAATAATGAGTCCTTCAATCCCCAAACCTCTGCTACTTGTATCCAATATAGAAATACAAGTAGCAAAAGCTCAGTAAGGAATAGTGTTTTCTTTGTAAAATTTCACCTATTGCAAAATGATTTTTTCTTTTATCTTTTTATACTCTTCACACATTTTTAGAAGTATTAGCTCTCTAAGAATTGGTACTGTTTTCACCATCCCATATGGCTATGTAGCTGAAAAAGGCATTTAACTGAAAGATATTCCCAATATTTAATTGCAAAAAGCCATAGTATATTAATGTCTCTTCCACGCTCTCGCTGTTTTTCCATAAATAAGCTATTTTGAAATAGTATAAGCAAAACCATCCTATTCTGGAAAATATAGGATTTTTGTTGTGCAGATTTTAGAAAGAAGCACCTAATATACCTAATTCATGTTAAACTATAAACTTTCCCTACTACAGGTGTGAATGCAATATGCCTCTTTGGTATGAAGAGCTCAGGGGGTTTCAAGGAAATGAGTTGTCCTTCTTTGCTGGTACTGCTTCCAGCTCCTTACTAGGAGCTGGAAATAAAAGGAAAATGATACTTAGACATCCCAGGACTTCCTGACTGGAGAAAAGCAGTCCTTCAGCATCCTCAGTAGGGGTAGTGAGGCAGGTGAGGCTTCAGTGAGATAGACCTGGGCAGGGAATTTTAGCAAATAATAAAGATGTGATTTTATTCATTTGGAAACATGACAAGCTTTAAATTGCATCTTCTAAAAGCTCAGGGAGAAATGTTCAGGGTAACAGTCAAAAAAAAAAATGCTGGGGGAAGAAAAAGTAAAGAGTTCATCTGTATCTGTCTCATAACCTACAGCTTACATATTTTGTGCATCTGTTAGACTCATCCTGCGTAAGGAGCTTGTATCATTGATTTCCCAGGGCAGAGTGCCCTAATAACCAAGAAAACTTCTTAAAGTTAAGTCTCGCACTGATGTTGTAACACCATAGAACCACAGAATATTTCAGGGTGAAAGGGACCTCAGAAGGTCTCTAGTCCAAAGTTCAAAACAAAGTCAGCTCTGAGGCCAGAATTATTCAGGGTTTTATCCTGTCACATCTTGAAAGCATGTACGATTCCACAGTCTAGATTTTGCATGAGTAATATCTATGGTGCCAAAGACTGAAACTTGAGAGACTCGCACACAGGTAAATGGCTCACCATCATAAATAACAACAGAGTGCCAGGTGTAGGGGTGCTTCTTCCAGTGTTTTCAGATGTATTTTAAGAAATCATTACTTCCTCTGCTCTTGAAAGTGCTCACAGGTGTCAGAGTGCAACACTGCACTGCACTACATTTTGTCATTGTGTCCCTGGAAAAAAGAAAACTAGGTTTCAATGCTGCTGCATAATGAATCGCAGACGAATGTGAATTGTATCTGGCAGGTGGTGGTAGATTGAAAAACAAACAAACAAAAATACAATAGCAGGCAGGAGAAGGGGACAAGGCATTTTGCTGCAAAGGTAAGCTGCCCCCAGATGTCTGTCTGCCGAAGGGCAGGGGCAGGTGCCTGCATGGAGGCAGCCCGCGGCTGTAGCATGAGGCAGGCTCGTGGCCAGGGCTTCATGCCCTAACTTTGGGATGGTGCCCACACCGTTGGTTCGCGTTCACTGCACTGAAGGCCACCTTGTTCAGTGAATGGTCACCTACAGCCACGAGCACAGCTGCTGGGGCCTGGCTTGCTGCTGGCACTTTCCTGTTGCTTACAAGCCCTGTGCCCTCAGGGCTGTCCGGTGTTCTCTGCAAGCACGTGAACATTGCTCTGGTTCCTTGGAAAGTGCTGTGTTGGTCAAGTAACTGAGGCCTTAGGGTATAAATGCAGCATGCTCAATAAGGAAAAGGGAGGAAAGTGTTGTGTATATGAGCTTGGTCACAGTTAATTTTTCAGCTCAGTTATCAGAGATGGTTCACTTGATTTGACTTTGGCTTTGTTTCGTTTTTAAGTAGGTTTCCATGACAAACGCTTTTTCCAGAATCATTGAACCTCCCACAGAGCTATATTTCATGAGCTCTTGCTGCACACACCCTTGTGGCATTTAAAGGGCTAAAGATTTGTCCCTAATACTTACAGGCATTGCTGTTTGAATTTACTAGCGATAAAACTAAACTTGTCAAAAAACACCTTTGTGACAAATCATTACTCTCTGTTCACAGCTGAAGGCTACTGTGGTGTTTGCATATGCTAAACACCTTTCCTCATGTTCTTATAAAAATATTTTTTGTGTGAAGTGCAAAAGTAAATGAAATAAAAATGGTTGAATCCAGTCAGGTTAATTTCCTCTAGTTTATTCATAGACTTACAGAGGGGTTTAGGTTGGAAGGGACCGTAAAGAACATCTGGTTCTGAACCCCTGCCATGGGCAGGGATACCTCTCACTAAACCAGGTTGCTCAAAGCCCCGTCCAGCCTGGCCTTGAAACATATCCCCTATCTCTGATTTTAGAAGTAAAGTAACGATAAATCAACTCCTGCTTCCTAGTGGTCTGGTACATAGATCATGAAATTACTCAATCATAAAAGATTAGGAGTTTAGAGCTTAAAATTGATTTTTTGTTTCTGATGCAGGTTCATTCTGTGGGGTTTGCTTGCTCTGGACAAGCCAGCAAATACTTTCCTCCTGCTGCTGTAGATGCCTGTGCAATTTTGGAACATTTCTCTGTGTAGTGGCTGATTTGGCCTGTACAGTATTTGTGCATGAGACTGCATTGGGTGAGAATATTAGCACTGCTATATGGCCCTTGGATTCATGTCTAGCTGGTTCTGTAGGAAAGCGGAAAGCTAAGGTAGCTGCACATGTAAAATCTGAGACTGCTCTCAAATGATACCCATGTCATTTTTTTGAATCATCTCATCTGTGATTCTCTGTGCTGAGTTTGAGGTGGTTCTGGGAGAAGATGAGATGATGCTGTGCTTGGCTGTGTAGACGGGAAGGAGTAGGGCAGAGGAAAGGGAAGTTATAAGGGGATTGTCTAGGCTCTGGCAGACCACTTGAGTCTTAATAAATTATTGGGTAGTGTCATTAGTGTATTAGACATGATTAAATGTGTCATCTTTGCCCGTGTTTTACCCTTGCATGATAGCTGTTACAAATCATCACAAGATAATTTATGGCCATCTACCAGAAAACAAGTTCAGCTGGCGTTTGCAATAAAATAGCATGGGCAATGGCAGATGACAGATGAAGCAGAATGAATGGTTTGATTATTCATAAGGCAAGTGACCTCTGAAAAACAGAAGTAAAAAGCAGTAGAAAATACACTCCAAGCAAATAATGTGAGGCTTCAGGCAATGCAACTTACAATGGGTCAACCGGCAGTCAGAACACTCTGGTTTATGTGCTCTTGAATGTATTTTGGCATGGGGCTGACGGGCATCATCCTGCAGGGCCCTGCTCTCTACTGTGGAGGGCAGTGTATCTTGTGATAATATTTTGGAGAACACAATAAGTGAAGGACTTCTCCACTGTCCCTCAGCTCACCTATGCCACAAATGAACTGTGGGGCAAAGGAGGACCCAGCATCCCCCACGTCTCCTTGGATCTCCCTGGCACACCAACTCCCCTTGGTGCTCCAAATAACCCTTGAGTGAAGGAGCCCTTCTATGGAGAGAGAGGTGTTCGAAAGAAACTACCCTGTGCAGCCAAGCTGGAGCTAGTCCTTGTCTAGCTTTTAGCTCCTGAGCTGGATGCTTCACTATCTTCAGAGCAATGTAAAGACAAAAATATTTTGTAATATTTCCTCAGAAATAATATACTATTTGAAATGGCTTCACTGGCAACCTGGAAAAAAAATAGTATGTCAATGAAAGTTGAATGAAAAAAAGTAGCATGTGGCTTGTTCTGCTCTACGTGGCTCGTGCATTTCTGTCCTAATGTTTCCCATCTTAAATATATGGGTGTTACTGGTGTAATGTGTTGCTTTCATTTCCTGTTTTTTTGTTTGGAAGAGCTGTCTGCTTTTCACTTAGGAGGTTTAAAGCAATACTGGTTTTGCACAGTGTTTTGTAAAGTGTTGTACAAATGTCATAGAGAAAGATGTCCTAGTTTTAAGGAACCTTTGAACTTTAAAAAGAACTAACTAACTAATATTTGTGCCAAGTCACTGTTGTAGCTTCCATTTATGAGAAAGTCTGGAAATAGATGGCATGTGCTCATGCACCAAATTGAAGCTTTGCTCCCCAGATTTTTTTTCTTTATGTTTTTGGTTTATGTAGGTCTCTGCCTGTTAAGGTTTTTCAGAGAGGCTGAAAAAATGTGAATTTAATGTAACCAGTTCAGATAGTTACCTGAGGCTGCTAAGACAATATCTCCCAGGGAACGTGAACTTCTTATTCATGTATGGAGTGTTGCAGATAAAACTGACAAAATTCCCAAAAATTAATACTAGTTTTTCTAGGATGCATCTAATGGAAAATATTTCAACTTTAAAAGTATAAGCCAAATCAATAAATAATTGTGTAGGTATTTACTAACATAAGGTAAGGGATGGGGGTTTGTAGACTTGCCTTACTTTCCATATTTAAGCTAACATTAGGCATCCATATCAGAATATGTGATCCAAAATTAAATCTTATTTTAAGGGAAAGTGGTCTGTAGGTCTAAGTGCCTGTAGCACTATTTAAAATTAGGCAAAAGAAAGACAAAAGAAGGATAACAATTTATAGACATCTTGGCATCCCACCTGGCTGGCATTTATGAGAATTTTCTTTTTGTTCTTCAGTAAGAATGAAGCAAGGGAAATGACAGAGTTTATGCATATATCCAGGTCTCTTCTAGGAGGAACTCAAAGGATCTAAACATCTGTACGCATATTTACTAGCAGCATCTTACTCTTTCAAATTCCAGCTAGGTCTACCTTTCTAACAGTATCAGGAATCTTCCTTTTCCCCACCAAAACTCCCAGCAAAATGGCTCTAGTTCAATAATGAATAGGCATTTATTCGGGCTTCCTGAAAGTGCTTTTTCTGTATCAGGACTTCAGTAGTACTTGCAAAAATGAGACATTACAGCACAAGTCAGGAATCAGCCTTTCGTCTACAGTTTCAAATTGAGATTTTGGTCTCAATTATGCTGATGTAAATCAAGTGTAAGTAATGCAGTTTGCCTCCCTGCGTATTAGTATGAAGCTTGGATTTTAACTCTTTGTATTTCACCAGTACACATGATTATAGAAAATTTGATTTCTTTAGAAAGAACATGCATTAATATTGGATACATTTTCATGTTCTTACTCTTTTCTTCTGCCTTATGCTACGTGTAAAAACAGTGTCTTTACTTAAGGAAAAAGGGAAAACAAAATGGTATAAAACAAATCCTGTGCCATTATTCATGAAATACCTCTGGGATCTTGTAACTGAATGAAGAAATCTTAGTATATAGTAAGGTAGTTTCACTGTAAAAGTATGTTGATTAGCTTTCTATAAAATGACCTGCATGCATAAACAAGATCATTCAGTGTAAAGAAATACTGTATTCAATACTTGTCTCTGTTCATAAATACTTTAACTGTACTAAGTTTATGGGCTGTTTATGTACAGCCCATAAAATGCAATATTAATTCAATTCAATGCAGTTATGTTTGCATAGCATTTAAATATAGCTGTTGTCATTTTATTTAAAAACTGAGAAAACTCAGTTTAATGGTAGTTCAGTAAAAAAGGAAAACGTGTTCTCCATACTCATAAATCACCCCACTTTGATTTATTCAAACACTGAATTTGGCACTCAGGGCACTGGAGAAAACAACACTAAATTGCTTTCATTAATTTGCAGAAAGATTGATTTAGAAATTACAAATCAAAAACACATTATTTAGGTAGTGAAAAAGTCCATCTCCTCTCCTACCTCTCAAGCTCCTAGATATAAAAATTTGTTCTGACACCTAGTGAAGAAAATTTTAAATTACCCCATCTAAAACTAGAAGCATAACTTCTGTTTGGTCTCTAATGATAACTTACTGAAATTAGTGAGCTATTAGTGTGCATCAGTGTAGGAGAGAATTCCACAGCATTTGTTAACGTTTCACTACTGCCTAGTAGAGAGCTTTTGCAGAATGACAGACTTCTGCTTTAATAAAATACTTAACCTATTTAATAAGCTGCGATCCAATCCAACAGCTGCAGTTGGTCTGCAAACTGGCGGAGAAACTTGTCAGTTTCACTGTGCTTTGGATGTTAGCTTTATTGCTCAAGGCTGTACATCTGTCAGCTTCACTGGTGTACCTTATGGATTATGTACCTAAATGCACATCCTGTAGAAAGGCTTGGCTCAGCAAAGCTGTTCAGCTCATGTTTAAATTCACCTATGTGCTTTAGGGCCTTTGCTTTACATTTAAACATTTTTATCTTCATTTAGTGAACATTGTCACTGAACGGTGAGTCAGCAGAGGGGCTCCTGGGCTTGGCCAGCAGCAGCAGGCTCCCTGCTGTTTGAAACAATCAGATAGTGAAAAATGCATTAAAACAGGGATAAAACAATATATATGTATTATGTAAAAAAGCAGACAACTCATATGACTTGAAGGCTTTTCCTTCCAAACTGCTAGATACACAGAGAAATACATGGAGAATATGGTATCTGATGCAGTCAGCAGGGACAGGGACCAGATTTTTTCTGAATGGCTAGAAGGGACCTGTTACTTGTTTCTCAAGAACCATAAAATAAGAGGACAAAACTGTGCTTAAAGTAGCTTTCATAGAACTATATTCTATAGTAGTAGAAGCTGTATTGGTTTGACTGAAATAAGCTTGTATTATATGACAGGAGGGGTTGCAAAATAATAAAAGCTGATAAATTCATTGATCCTATGGCTTAGCCTTTTCCTTTACAAACAGTGGTCATACGATGATCCAATGCTTTCACAATTTCTTCATTCCTTTTTTGAGGCTTGAAGCACCTCAACTTAAAAGGCCTACATGTAATATTTAAGACAAGAGGGAATGGCCTCAAGTTGTGCCAGGAGAGGTTCAGGCTGGAAATTAGGAGACATTTCCTGTCAGAAAGAGCACTCAGGCACCGGAACGGGTTGTCCAGGGAAGTGGTAGAGTCACTGTCCCTGGGGGTGTTTAAGGAAAGGTTGGACGTGGTGCTTAGGGACATGGTTTAGCGGGTGATACTGGTGGTAGGGGTGTGGTTGGACCAGATGATCTTGGAGGTCTTTTCTAGCCTTAATGGTTGGAAAATTCTATGATTCTATGATTTCTAAAATGCTTCTTGTTAGTCTTGGCCAGATGTGCTTCAATAAGTTGAGTGATCATTCCAGAAATGTGTAAAAGCTGATATGAAAGCTCATTTCAAAAGAGCTGTGATTATCTGTAGAAACTCTGATTTCACAGCTACAGGGTGATACCCGTTTACCAACAAATGGGGTTGACATTTACTGTATTAATTTCATGGGCAACTGGCAAAATAAGCTTCAGGTGGAGTTGCAATGGGCTTCCAGATTGGTGGCATCTCCTGCCTTCCTGACCAGCACAGATACTAGCTTGTGCAGAGGGCTCAGCTGTGGATGGATGTTGTTTTTGTTGTTTTTATCCCTGTGCAGTAACAGAGAAAGTGTAGCCCTCGAGTGTTGTGATCCCTACCCCTGCCTGAGCAATGACGTGGTGGTGTGTGTGTAAATTGTCCACCTCGTCGGTGTTGTGAAGTTTATTTTGGTGTGGGGAATTCTTTTTCTTTTTTGATGTAAGTGAAGTTTGTGAAGATTGTGATAATTGTAAAGTGAGAGTATATTGTGATTATTCTTAAATATGCTTTTCACGGAGGTGAGGGGTGGAATGTAGTGGGTTTACGTGGCAAGATTTTGGTAGCAGGGGGCCATAGGGGTGGCTTTTGTGAGAAGGATCTGGAAGCTGCCTCATGTTTGGTAAGGGCCCCGTTGCTGAGCAGGGCTGAGCCAATAAGTGATGTTGTTTTGCGCCTCTGTGAGAGCATATTTAAGACAGGGAAAAAAAAAATGCTGTGCCACACAGCAGCTGGGAGAGTGAGAGTAGTGAGGAACAGCCTTGCAGGTGCCAAGGTCAGTGAAGAAGGAGGGGGAGAGGTGCTCCAGGTGCCGGAGCAGAAGTCCCCTGCGGCCTGTGGTGAGGACCATGGTGAAGCAGGTTGTCCCCCTGCAGCCCATGGAGTACCACAGTGGAGCAGGACTCCATGCTGCAGCCCGTGGAGGAGGCCACGGTGGAGCAGGTGGACCTGCACTGACGGAGGCTGCAGCCTGTGGAAGACCCCTGCCGGAGCAGATTCCGGGATGGAGCTGCAGCCCGTGGAGAGGAGCCCACGCAGGAGCAGGTGACCTGGCAGGAGCTGCCGCCCGTGGGGGATCCAGGTTGGAGCAGTTTGCTCCTGAGGGATGGACCCCGTGGTATGGACCCATATCTGGAGCAGTTCCTGAGCTGCTGCCTGTGGGCAGCTCACGCCAGATCAGTTCAGCAAGGACTGCATCCCGTGGGAGGGACCCCACAGCACACAGGACGAGAGTGACCAAGAAGGAGCGGCAGCGAAGAAGCGCTATAGACTGACCATAACCCCCATTCCCCTGCGCCACTCGGGGGGAGGAGGTGGAAGAGGGTGGATGGGGGGGAAGGTGCTTTTGGTTTCTTTCGTTTGTTTCTCGCTTCTTTAGCTTGTTAGTAATAGGCAATAAATCTAACTATCTCCCTATGCTGAGTCTGTTTTGCCCGTCACGATAATTACTGTGCGATCTCCCTGTCCTTATCTCAACCCTTGAGCCCTTTTCATCGTATTTTCTCCCCGTTCCTCTTTGAGGAGGGGGAGTGAGAGAGCACTTGTGGTGGAGCTCGGTCGCCCACCCGAGTAAAATCACCACACCATTGTGAGCACTTTTTGATGGGAGAATTTGGCGACGTATGTGTTGGGATAGGGTCATAATTAGAGTTAGGGCTAGGGTGTTTAGGAAGGATCAGGGATCTTGATGCTGCTCTTGATCCTGCTTTGCCATCACCTCCTGTGGGATGCTGGGCAATAGGATCTGCTGAGGCAACTCTCTGGTGCATGGAGGTGTCTGCAAGGGCCAGGCAACACCAGCCCACTGCCGGAGCAGTTCACTTCTGCAGTCTGGAGAACAGAAGAGAAATACTGTAAGAACAGAACCAGTCTTTTTTTTTTCAAATTGTGCATCTTAATTGAGATGGCAATAGTAAATAGGTATTTGATAATTGCTGGAAAAGGTGGCAGAAGCTGTGCCGCAATGGAGACGGTTCCTTGAGGGTCTCTCAAGTTTTGCAGCCTGCCCTGCTGCACAGCACTGGCTTTGTCCTGCTTGTCTTGCTGGTCGCTCCAAACAAGTTTTCCTCTGTTCAGAGGGAAACAGCTTTGTTGCTCTGTGGGTAAACCCGTAATGGATATTTGAGATCAAGACATTACAAACAAACTTAATCTGTGTGCAGGAATGTGCTCTCTTTTTGTAACAAGATCAGCGTGACCCAAAGTCATGATTTCCTGCCTCAGACAGCAAAGCCTGTAAAAATAAGTAAAAAGATGGTACTAGGGTAAATACATTCCAGTTCTCTATTGAATGGCAGGATACTACAGACAGATAAATGTAAATCTTTCCTATCAATTTGATATGGTGTAGTACTGAACAATAATGCTGAAAATGGTTTATAGTTTGTCCTATTTTGGTTAACGTAACTTTTTTTTATACAGTAAATTCTACTGGATTTTATATTACCTTTAAAGCTATGTTGCAGTTGCAAGACAATTGAAAATTCTTTATACTGATGCTCAATCTAAATATATTTAATTGTTATTATCAGAGTTAAGAGGAACAATCCAGTGACTAAATATTTACTATTTGAGCCATGGTGTTATCTGTACTGTAGAAAGCATCCTTAAGCAATATGTGATGAAAATGCTCAGAAAACATTCTTAAAACCCCTAAATGATTTTTTAAAATTAAATGGTTAAAAAGAAATCTTAAACTTAATATTTCAATATTGCAGTGCATTTAAAAAAATTGCTTTGTCCTAAGAAACAGGATGAATTCAAAGGATATTTTGAAAGTAGAGATGTACTTTTTTAATAAAATACTTAAACAGCTGTTTTGCATGCCAGTAATTTCAAGATTACAACTCATCTCAAATTTTTCAGTGTGTTTTTCCAAATATTAGCTGTCTTTGTTCCCCATGTAAAACCACTGGCCATGCTGAGTCCGAATGACACTGTGTGGACTTCAGTGAAATTATAGCTGTCTTCTAAATAATATAAATATTACTCAAAGGTGGGTTAATTTTCTTCATGTGGGGAAAAAAACGAATGTTTTAAAACAAGAGATACCATAATCATCTTAACACTTTCCAAAAGAAAAGAATGTGTGTTGCTATTTCACTGGAAACAGGATAGGTCAATAAAAAAAAAAACAACAATGCAAAATCCAAATTCAACTTCTTTAGCCGTTAAGAATCTATTCAGAACAACTTGCATAAACCTAACTGCATGATAGCTCCCTTACCTTCCTTCAAAATTTGTCTATGGCCCAAATTCTGTTGTATTGTAAAAAATAGGTGAGAGCTTGCTGAAACTAGCTCGAGATGAGCTTTACACCATCTGAGACCCTTTGATCTACCTGTATAGAAATCCTAGTAAATTTCTTCATACTGTGAATTTTCTGAATGAATTTGTATCCAGTCTCATTTGTATGCACTGAGGACACTGCAGAAGGACATTTAGAAAGCTACGTATTCTGAGCTGTCAATATTTCTGCCGTATGCCAGGCTGACCTTTTGGATGATAATCTTTGTATTTGTGGGGTGAAAAGAGATTGATTTTGTCGCTTTATTGTAATTACGCTATAATGTAGCAGTACTACATGCTTTTGAAGGGTATTCAGGAACTGAAATGTCAACAACACGAACAACCTTCCATCTGCTCCCAATTTAATCTGAATTGAGTTTCTGATTTTATAGGAGGTTATTTCTGCCACTGGCAGTTGAAAGGTGGTAATCAGTTAATCAAAATGCATTGATTGCTCTAATTATTGCATCTTGAGTAGTTTTTTTATGAATCTTAGTCACCCACAATTGAGTTTTGGCATATTTTGCTTTCCATCCAAGGCAAATCTATGGTAAAAAAACAAACAAACAAACAAAAAAACTTCATCGTGAATAGCTCTTTTACTGAAACTTAGGGCCACACCTACCACTACGTGCTGATGATGTCGCACCAGGCCAGTTATGTAAACTGGCTGGAAACCAAGCAGTAAAATCTGTTTGATTAGTAACTCTGCAGCTCCAAAGACACTGAGTATACTAGTGAATCAGTCTGAGGCTGTATTCCTCTGAGCACAGAATACTAGATTTAAAACAGACTTCTTTCCTGTGTTGACTCTAAGCTTTATCTGCAGTTTTTCATTTCAAAAGAACACATCTTCACGTTATTGTGTTAGTACTGCAGCATTAAGGCAGCTGAGGGGGGAGTGAGCAAGAATCTGTTTGCCTTTTATCCTGGGCCACATTTTAAAACTGGCACTTTTTTGTTACGTTTGTGGACATGGGTCAAAAATAACACTGCTTCTTTTCCATGTGCCCAGGTTAGATGCAGACTGAGGGGGCTAGTGGTTTAAAAAAGCACAGCACTTAGTGTTGAGGAAAGGCAGAGCAGAAACTTCTTCCAAGGGGATAAGTAGAAAATCAGAGAGGCTTTGCCTGAGTGCAGATGTAAGCCCACAGGAGAATGATTCCAGGTTTAAGGTCTTAGAAATACCGACCCTACTGAATAAACAGATGAGTATTTGAAACTAAGTTAGTAAATTGTCATGTATTGCTTCTGTCAGTAAAACCTAAGGATAAGGATTAAATGGTTGAATAGTAATCACTTTTCAGATATTGATGTTAAAGCATTTTATAGGAAAAGAGCACATATAAATAATCAAATTGTGTATGTTATAAGCATAAATGCCCACTTAGGAATGTGTAAAAAAATATGTATCTGGAAGGTTCGTTTCAGTGGTCTTTGGATGAAACTTTTAGTGATGCTGGTTTTGGGGTTAGGAATCTGATGGCTTAGTAATTTTTTTATTATTATCATGAGAGAAATGCTACATGGCAGTAATGGGCTGGGAGAACATAAATTTAGCACAGGCTATCAAATATAAACCAGATCAATCATGCCCTATCTGCAATAATTACAAAGGGTACTAAAAGGTCAAAATCAAGTCCTGAAACAATTAGCAGACATCAAGAGTAAACCATTTGTTCACAAGAAAAAAAGCTCTACAATTTAATGACCTATCCATAGATAAATATCCATTTGCCAGAACAAGCTCAGCCATGAATTACATAAGGGTGCAACTCCACCTTGGAGACCAGGGACTGCTGGTCTGATTCAACATGACAGTGAGAACAAGGAGCCAGAGCTGGTTGTCTAGACTTTAATGAGGCAGTCTGTCCATCGATATGAAGTTTGAAAGCTGAAGTAGACTTAATGCAAGTGTGGAATAAATGGCAAACTTGCAAAGCCTCGTGTCTGTGGAGAGCAAGGAAAGATGAATAAAGTGTGAGAGCCTGTAGAGAAGGGGTTAAGTATGAGAGGAAGGAGGAATGAATCTAATGTTGCCACAAAAGTTGCATCCATTGAAGATAAACCTGACAGGTATTTGCCTATGGATAGCCCAAGGGTAAGTAAGAGAGCTCAAAGTAGTGAGGCAGATAAAAACTGAGAGCTGCCTTGGCCACTGGAAAATGGTTCTACCCCTGCTTTCTTCAAGGTGTGGTGAATATGCTCATCTTGTGAAAAGGATGATAATTTCTGCTTTGAAAATGTGTATCTTAAGGTTGCACTGAAATCAACCAGATTTCTAAGTATTAAGCATGTGGTAAGAACTTCCACAAAGGACCAGAGTGACTTCCTTATACTGCCAATTTATGATATCTGTTTTCAGGCCTGATGCTTGGTAGATCCTGCTTTGCATGGAATCATGATGATTGAGGACAAGCCAGTGAAAAACGTGTAGAAGAGCAGAGGACTGCCTTGCTATGCACCACTTTGTATAGTTATTCTGGAAGGGAAAATGCTAAAAGCATATATGCTCTTTAAGTGATGGGGAGTACCAAGTACAAGTTTCCTTGTGGCTTCATTGAAAAGGTCTCTTCTAAAAGCTGTGAGCCTTTTACAAATATGGAAAACTTGAGTTAAAATTACAAGGGCACTGTAAGTCTGAGCCGTGTGTCTTATCTGACACAGTTCTGCAAGACCTGCCGGACAGGTGAAGACTTGAACCTGTGAAAGGATAGAGGATCACTGAAATAAAAATTTCCTATTTATTAAGAATCAGAAAAGTAAATACTTGATAAGATTTGGAATCTGAAACAAGCTTTGCAACAAGCTTTTTTTTCTTCGGATTACAAGGAACTGTAAAATTACCTTTGTGTGCAAGAAACATTATTGAAAAAACATTCTGGAGTGACAAAGTGACCATTTCAGATGTTTCTGCATCACCAACAACAATAATTTAAGGAGCTACAAATTAAAATCAGAGGAGAAATCTAGATGTGACACACTGAAGATTTGGAAGTGAATTTTATTAAAATTATTTGAAATGTCTAGTTGAAAATCATTTGGAAATTATACTGGACTCGGACAGCTTGTTTGACTTGAGCTCCTTCCTAAGACCAGGCTTCAATTGAGTTTGGAAATGAGGAGACATTTCGTCTCAGAAAGAGTCGTCTGGCATTGGAATGTGTTGCCCACGAAGGTGGTGGTGTCACCGTCCCTGGGGGTGTTCAAGGAAAGGTTGGACATGGTGCTTAGGGACATGGTTTAGTGGGTGACATTGGTAGTAGGGGGGTGGTTGGACCAGATAATCTTGAAGGTCTTTTCCAACCTTACTGATTCTGTGATTCTGATTTCAGAGGAAAATGCATTACCTTGTTGTTTTCCAGTTTAGCAGGTGTGGTTTCAGGTGTAGCCAGACAGTCACAAGCTGTAGAAGTCTCCCACATTGATCATGTGTAGGTGGATGGTACCAAAAACTTCAGTCAGAAAATTATAAATAATCTTTTTAATGTACATCTGCTTGTAGATACAACTGATTATTCAGCTAGATTAAATATATATATATATATAAAAGTATGTATATGTTTTGCACCCAAATGGAAACATGGCACTTTTCAGATGGTTTCTTGAGCTATGAGGGCCAGTCCTCTCCTCCCCTTGTTTTCAGCACAGATTCTAACTTTGAAAGTGTTTGTTTTTTTAATTTAGATTTGAATTAGTGCTTCACAGAAACTCTTCTTCCCGTGTGGATATCATCGTGTTATTAAAACATCTAGTAAGTTATTGATATGGTTAAGGCAGTACTGGATAGAAAACAGAAGGCTGACATTTAAAGTTGTATACTAAAACCCATCCTCAGGCCTTTTCCTTATAAAAGCAAAGTTGTCACAAGACTTACTGTTCACAAATCTATGTTGCTATTTATTGCGTACTCTGCCAATTAAAAGGAACAAGCTATATTCCTTGTTGCCTGCAAAGGTAAATCCTCCATCTGCCTAATTCCACGAACCTGGGCTAGATCAAATACTTCCTGAACTAAGCTCACATCTGTAAAATAACCCTCTCTTTACATACGTGCAGGAAGCTGGGATATTTTAAGTTAGGCAGTGGAACAGGCTCCCTGTGAGGTGTTCCTTGAAGACAAGGCACAGGGGAACTAAGCATCTTTAAACATCAAATCTTGAGATGAGAAGCCTCAAGCAACTGTCAACTGCCCTAACTTTCATTCCTCCTCTTATCAAATATTGAGCTTTAACCTAAGCAATCAAGCCTATTTTAATTCCCATACTTACAATTTTTGAATGGCAGTGTTTTTGAAGAGAGACAGTTCATCAATACTTATTGTTGACAATTTATACAATCTGACAGCTTAACCCAGATCAAATTAGCATTGGTAGCTTTGGGAAAAAAAAAAAAAAAAAAGAAAGAAAGAAAGAAAGAAAGAAAAAAACAGGAAAAAAAAGAAAAAAATAAAAAAAATAAAAAAAAAAAGTTTGCTGATGCTTCACTGGCAGAGACATTCATACAACCTCAGCTTTGTCAGAAATATGTCATTGCCAATGGGACACTTGATAGTTTAATATTTACCTACCGGTAGGAAAGAATCGCATTGACCAGACTTTCTTGAACTGTGCAAATGAAACCTGTCACCTGCATTGAGCACCTGCAAATTAACAGGCTTGCATAACAGCAAGGAAGATTGTTTAATAATAGAGATGGTGATATGCTGAAACAGGTGAGCTATGGAGTTTGTGAAGTCTCAATTATTTTGATCCTTTAAAAGCAGCTTAATGAATTTGTCAGAAATGACAAAAAAAAAAAAAAAAAGAGTTGATTTTGCCTTGGAGGGAGAAGGATACGTTAAAGAATCCTCTGTGAGACGTCCCTCCTAGCCTGGAAGATCCTTGCTCTAGGCTAAAGGAAAGCAGAACTGGTATACACTGGCCATGCCTTCTGACCTTGCTACCTTGGAGACTCACTGCTGAGTAAGTACATTATTACTTCCGACAACAAGATGTAGTAGCAGATGTCCCTGTGTCCCTGGGGGCACAAAAAATCAACCTGTGTTATTTTTACTGTGCAGAATCAAATCAAAACTGTTTTTCTTCTGTTGGCCTAAAGCCAGCGATGTAACTCTGCATCCTCCTGCTCCAGAAGCAGGTGGAGCCTGGACCTCTGTTAACCTGGTGCTGGGTACCAGCCAGCATCTCTCCCTCACCTTCCCTTTGGGCAGTGTAACTCAGTCTAAGTTCTCCTTTTTAATGTGATTTGTGACAGAAATTAGTTTTCTTCACAGATTCTGTGTGGAAAAAAATACCAATGTTTTCTATAGCTGCAGATACAGTTTTGATTTTATGTTGCTTTTTAGAGCCCGAATTGTCAAACATCTGCTCATTTACTTTTGAAATGTATTAGCAAGCTATAAAAATAAAGGAGAGGGGGAAGTAATCTCTGATACCTTTGGTGAGTGATGCATAGCTGAGAGCACAGATTTAGAAACTGAAGCTTTAATGAGTTCTGACTCTTGACTTAGTGGTCTTAGAGATAACATATATTTACCAGTAATCTATTACAGGGGTATTGGATATGTTTGTAAAAGGATTCTCGAAAGCTGGATACAAACCTGTGAAGTTGTCCCATTTGTGATGTCTGTAGGCTGATTCTGAAGTAAGTGTCAATAAGGTACAAGGAAAATTGGTCCTTAGACTAGATATTCTGACAAAATTGGACAAGTAGGAGGAAAAAAGGTCTCCTGCACCTTGCTTTTAGGTTCAGCCAGGCATAGTTTTCAAGTACTATTAATCTCTGTTACGATGGGGTATATAAAATTCCTCTCTGATAGCTCTATTGCTTAACAAGTTGACCTTGAAGCAAAACATGTTTATCGTCTTCTCCTCCTCTGTCTCATGCCTTTTTCATTTCTACCTTCCATTTATTAAGACTTAAAGCTAATATACTGGGCTGAATTTACCAGTGTACTCTGGTTGTTTTGTGCAGCCTTGGTGATGCAGGAGAACTGTAAACTTATACCAGCCAGGCTAAGTCAGTTTTATAACCTCTGAGTATTGCCAGAGGAAGGCAAAGCAGCTGGAGTGCATCAGTGAATACAACCCACTATTTTAAGTTCTGAACTGTTGTTAGTGCACCTAAGTGTCCTGATAAATATTGGTTAAAATGATTTATAATTAGTTAATCTTCCTTCACCTAAAAGCATGCACTAGGGAATTTTGTCTTTCCTGAAAAAAAAAACTGAAAAAGAAAGTTTGGTTTGTTCTCAAGACCTAAAATTGCTCTTGGTTTTTAATAATATTGACCTGGGGGGATTTGCATGGGGAGAAAGCAATTATAGCAATTGCTTGGAAAGAGCAGTTCCTCCCTCCTGCATTTCCTCATCCATCTGGTTCACAGTTCATGGTCTTTTTATCTTTTTGGTTTGCCTTTTTTTAAAGTACTAACCATAAGACACTGTTATCTTCCTCCCACTGCCTGCAAAACAAATGATAGAGCTCTTGGCTCATCCTGTTTCTTCGTGGAAGCCTAATTGAGTAGCATACCCACCACACTGTGCTTAATAGCAGTTTCAGTAGAACAGTCAAACATTCAAAGGCCTTGCTAAGAGGATTTGCTTTGAAGGGGAGCTGAACTCTCCTCCCATTCCATCCTGATGCATTTTCTGGTGGTCACTGTGGGACATCTCATTGGGATGCTCAGGCTTCAGCTGCTTAGCTTATCTGAGGATAAAGAGGAGCTACGTCTCAGGGACAGCAAGTGCAGTGTCACAAGCACTTGAAAGATGAGTTTGATCTTTGGCTCCCACCATACTGATGGGTTTGGGGAACACCCTGCACCCCATGATTCCTTGAAATGCATTACTAGAACTCCTTTTTGCCCTGCAAGCAAGTTATTCTGTGACTGGGATGAGGACATGCTATCCCTTCCTTAGGGAAAAATGAGTCCTTAAACTGCTGATGTGAGAACTTTGTTTTGGACAGTATTCTAAGTAGTTTATCAAGATGAAATTGGTGACCTCTGCAGTTTCTCTCTCCCCATTTCAATAGAGTTGCTGTACGTATTTATTTTTTTTTTAATATTGCTCTTACATGAGCTAGTCTGTACCTTAAAGAGGCCCCATTTTCTTTACTTTTCACCCACAGCACTTAACCTCTTGTAAATGGCACTGGCTATTATCATATCTTTTCTAGCACATTTTTTGCTGTGTCCTTTTTACAGTTGAAATTAGAAATGAAATTACTTAGAAAGCGATATATCCTCTACTTCAGAGGAAACCCAGTGTTTGAGCTATGCTTACAAACAGAAAAAAGTAAGTGTATCTTAAAAAGCAAGCGAAACCTCCACTAACTTATTTTTTCAGATACAGGAAAATAAAGCAACCATTAGGGAGTTGAACACTTCAAAATTTCAGACCTGTTCAAAAGTTTGTCTGATGTCCTTGGCCAAGGGAAATGTTGAGTTTATATATAAATAGGAACAACAAATCATTATGGTTCTGCTAGACAAAAACTGCAAAATGCTAAGCATTGTTAATTTTTTTTCTTGTTTAAGAAAAAGGTATTATAATCTGAGTTTTAAATTGGAAAGATTGGTAGATTTCTCTTTCTTTATAAATGAATAAATGTCATCCACAATATTGAATATTTCAGGGGTCTGGAGGTTTATGATAATAAGCTTAAAAATCCCAAATTGTCTCATCTATTAAGGAACTCAAAATTGCAGAGATTTATTTAAAGTAATCCAAGGATTTGCTGTGAGAATAAGGTGATTTCTTTGTCAGAGATGTTTAATTCAGAGTCTTTAGAATATCCAAGATTTCCAGAGTTTTGTAGCTGTACCTTTTACACATGTAGATATTAGAGGAATTTAATGCAGCTTCTTTACTTAAAACAAATCAAGATTTTTATAGATTTTTTATTTGCCTTAGAAATGTTGACATACTTTCTGTATTTAAAAGTAGACGTGACTAAAATCAAGGCAGATCATAAGTTCCGGTAGGGTTTAGCTGTGCTTGTGTAGTTCAATTCTCATATTAGATTTTGTTTGCTATTTTATTACAATTAATATTCAGCAGGTTTCTGAAGTGCACTGGAACTTACAGAGTCACAGAATCTTTACGGTTGGAAAAGCCCTCCAAGATCATCTGGTCCAACCACCCCCTAACACCAATGTCACCCACTAAGCCATGTCCCTAAGCACCACGTCTAACCTTTCCTTGAACACCCCCAGGGATGGTGACTCCACCACCTCCCTGGGCAACCCGTCCCAATCCTTGACTGCTCTTTCTGAGAAGAATGTCTCCTAATTTCCAGCCTGAACCTCCCATGGCACAACTTTAGGCCATTCCCTCTAGTCCTATCACTAGTTACCTGTGAGAAGAGGCTGACCCCCAGCTCCCCACAACTTCCTTTCAGGTAGTGGTAGAGAGCAATAAGGTCTCCCCCGAGCCTCCTCTTCTCCAGACTAAACAACCCCAGTTCCCTCAGCTGCTCCAAACTACCGCACAATAGTACATAGTACATGTTGTACATGTTATTACACAGCAGGAAGGAAACATCCCATTCTGTTATACTTAGACTGAATTTCTACAAATCCTAAACAAATTAGTGGACTTCATCTCACACATACGCTTGAGAGAACAGGCAGGTATACTGTTGCCCACCCACAGCTGAGACTGTAATGTAAATAGGCTCAAAGGCTGCTAATGATTTGTCTCTGATCTTTTTTACCCTGTAAAAGAAATCAGAGCTGCTTGACTTCACAAATGTGAGACCTGAAGTGAGGTCTGTTTCTTCTGAATTTGTGGTACTCATAGTCATTTAAGAATATATACTCATACAGGAGGCTGACTGAATCTGGGACACCTCAAGGAAGGTTTCTTGGTTTTTAAGCTTCCCTGTGAGCTACCCAAAGTGAGGCCACAAATCCTGGGAGAGAGGCGAGGGGAACCTGTGCTGCTTTATCATTTTTTGTTGAAAGGTTATAAATAAGTTGAGAACTGCAGGAACCATTTTGAGTAATGATGGCATTATGCATGCTGAATTTCCTAGGTGGCAAACCGCATGCAGAAGATCAGTCCCATCCTCCAGCTAGCTGTTGTGGCTCCCTGTTTGAGGGCTTCTTCTGGTTACAGTAATGGAGACTCTAGTGGTTAATGGCAGTGACTTAGAGTAGGAGTCAGACACCAGCTATCACCTTGTCCTGCAGACATGTCTCCCAGGTGGCAAATTCTCCCCTGGGATTTCTTCAAGCCAGGTGACTGGAATCAAAAACTGATTTTGCCACAGCTCCTGACTGTAGCTGGTGCAGTCAGTGACCTAGTCAAGCAGTTGCTGGGCAATGGTACGCAGGTAGTTTAGAAATAACTGGGGCAGGTGGACCACCCTGTGTATTATTTTCACCCCAAATTAGTTTCTTGAGCAATTGAGAATACCAGGCTTGATCTCCTACACCAAGAAGGTAAGGAGTTAGCCCATTGAAAAGAATTTGTGATTCCTTTCTTCACCTATCCTAATGAAGTCCTAGAAATGCTAGAATGGCCCAGAAGATCCCATTTTGGACAGATCAGCTTTGGTGATAACTGCCAATCGTGTTTGTAATTGATGACAAGCTTGTAAAGCTTCTGTGCTATAAACAGATAGGCCTTTTCTAGCTCTTTAGCTGAGATCAGTGCTGACAGCAACACTGGAAGCTGCAACAAGGCTTACTGCTGCTCTTGTTACTCTATGAACCTTGCCAACACGGCTTTCTCTTCTCTTTATTCTATTGTTTTGCCACGAGCTGGAGAACAGCTTTATGGTTCTGTACAATGGGGACGAGCAAGTATGTTTTCCAATGTAAGCACAACCACTTTGTAAAAATCTGCTTTCATTGGGTTTAGTTGTGCTCAAGAATAAAATGATGAGATAATGTTGTGTTTTTTTTTTTCCTCCCCTTTATGTTCAATGTGTTCCTCTTTCAGGGTTGCTCAGCCTAGAATGAAGCTTACAACCCTGTTTCCATGCAGCCATTTCCACCACCATGTTATCCAGATGGACAAAGGCTTCAGCAAAGCCACAGAACCTACCAAACTTGTACCAACTTTTTAATAAGGTGAAATGTAGATAAATAAACTTGAAGGGTATGTTCTGGCTGCTGAATTGGTCTCTAACTAAAAACAGTAAGAATAATCACAAAATTCCTTACCAGAAGATTGGGCTAGAGCATAAGATCTTGGTAGTTCATACAGATTTAAACATGCTTATCTTCCACAACGCATTAGCACAGTAAACTCTGAGTCTTCCTCTTCCCAGTGGAAGCTTTGAAGGTAATACATTTCCATCTTTTCACATCAGTGCTTGTCTGCAAATCAGCTTGGATCAGTAATAGTATGTGCTGAGCTGAATAAAAATGATAAAATCTTACCATGAAAACTTTTGCCACTTTTTTTTTATGTGCAATGATCTCTAAAGCTGCCTATCAATTACATTTTGTTGTTGGAAAAACACGATAATTCAAGAAAGGAATATTCCTTGATTCTTT
Organism: Anser anser; assembly: GCF_964211835.1. NCBI lineage: Eukaryota > Metazoa > Chordata > Aves > Anseriformes > Anatidae > Anser > Anser anser. The sequence continues at coordinate 74,575,759 of NC_139720.1, forward strand.
TTACTCTCTCCATATATGCTGCTAGCCCCATCCTTTCTCGGAGTTTTGCCAGAAACAGTATTGCCCCCACTTCTGTGCTTCTGTAAGAAAAATGTTAAAACAAGGGATTTCAACAGTATTAGTAAACAGATATATTTTCCAAATATTTTTAGTTAGATTCTCTACTTTCTAAGAACCTTAGCTTAGATTGGGCACTTTTTGATGAAAAATATTCCTATAGAAAATTTCCTACCAGATTTGCTTGTATTAAAGGGCCTAATTCCTTTTTATCTGAAATAGGACAATATGCAGTGCAAAACTATCACCTGTCAACACTAACATTTGAGAATATGAAAGTCTAGCATTAACCTAAGGTAGTAATTTATGTGCAAAAATACTGTAGTTTTTTGCATGCCTATTCAGTATATATGAAATAAAAAAATAACTGAATAAAAAAAAAATCAGAGCACATAATCCCAGTTTACCTACAGGATTCTGTTCTGCTCTGAGAACTGTAATGACTTTATGAATTGACCCAAAAATATAGATAAACTATCTGACCAGATTAAGCTGTGTCCAGTTTTGCCTCAAGCTTGCTAAGTAAATTTACAATGAAAGTTGGACCCAGTTCTGCACAAGCAAAAATACTTCTATTAATTGCAGCGCCCCCCAGATCACTGCCTTCACCACAGCTTTTTGCAGATTGACTTGCACTGCTTTGGCAGGTGTCAGTGCACAGATATGTGTCAAAAGATCAAACACAACTGTCTGGGTGGAAGTGACAGAAATAGTTACAGTTCTCTTTATCGTAACAACTCCTATGGCTTTTTGTACATTTCCAATCCGAAATATGTATAGATGAAAATTAAGATCAGGCCATAAAATCTGCAAAGGGATGTTATTAAAGTCCTCAGTTCCTGCCTAAATAAACAGTGCTCATATCCCAGTATATGCAACAACCTTCACAGAAATATGTAGGGTTTTTGTCAGTGACTGACTTGGTATGTTTATTGCCATAGAAAAATAAGCATGAATGCTTCTTTCCTTTCTCGTGCTAGCGTGTATGGCGATTTTCTAATACTTAATGTCTGAAGTCTGGGTGGGGTATATCCTTCCATAGGTATACAAAGACTGGTGGAGTTCTGTTGCAGTTTCCCACTATGGTAAGCTCTGTGTGAAAATAAAAAAGTGTTTTCCACACCAGCTCAAAATATTTTGATTGCATAGAGAGTTTGTCAGAAGAAAAAGGAAATATAAATACTGAGAGTTTTTGGTTTTGTTTTTTAATGCCCCATTAGCCTATCTCTGCTATTAGGGAAGTCACAGATTCCCATGTCAGCACTGACCAGGCAGTGTTACTCATGGAAATATTGACCTAATTATTAAACGGTGCATTCTCAGCCCCAAGAAATACTACGTGATATAATCCCTCTAGCACAAAAAAAGTGACCCTCATGGGAGATGCAGAATGCTTTATTTGCATTAGTTTCCTATAATACAAAGTACTGGTGAAGAGGAAAGGCAGGTGGCTCAGAGGCTGGCAATAGCAAGGCACTGCTATCTATTTCTTTTAATCTCCCAATTCCACTCCCAGAGCCTGGATTCACTTACCTTTAGGTTACACCTTCGTTTGTCTCACATTAGGTGTCACACTGAATGCCTGTTAACAGCAGGCATACACAATAGGATTTAAATGTCCTGAAGTGCAAAGTAGCAGCATGCCTGCCGTGAGATGCTAACACAGCACAAAGATGGCCACGAGAGCTGCCTTCTTTCTCAAGACACAGCCCAACGGGCTCATGCACACAGTGCTGGGCCCTTCTCTGCAAATCGTTCTTCAACAAAAATGCATTTGCTTTTCCAGAGATATGATCCCTCACTTGTAACTGGGCTGAGATGCAGGGTACACGTTGCTGCGAGTAGGGTGCTGCATCCCTGTCGTGGGTCTGCTGCAAAGGACAATGTGAGCGGCATGGGTGGTGTTGTGGTTTAACCCAGCCGGCAGTTAAACACCACACAGCCGTTCGCTCATCCTCCCCTCTCCGTCTCTGGGATGGGGGAGAGAAACAGGAAAGTGAAGCCTCTGAGTTGAGATAAAGACAGTTTATTAAGACAGAAATAATAATAATAATAATAATAATAATAATAATAATAATAATAATAATGTTAATAGTACTACTACTAATAATGTATACGGAACAAGTGATGCAGTTGCTCACCACCCGCTGACCGATGCCCATCCTATCCCCGAGCAGCCGGCCCCCCCACACCGGCTAGCCACCCATATTAATCATTCCGCATGATGTCAGATGGTATGGAATACCCCTTTGGCCTGTTTGGGTGAGCTGTTCTGGGTCTGTCCCCTCCCAGCTCCTGCTGCACCCCTAGCCTGCCCGCTGGCAGGAGAGTGTGAGAAGCTGAAAAGTCCTTGGCTTGGTGTAAGCACTGCTCTGCAACAATTAAAACATCAGCATGTTATCAGCCCTCTTCTCATCCTAATCCAAAACATAGCACCCTACCAGCTACTAGGAGGAAAATTAACTCTATCCTAACTGAAACTGGGACAGGTGACTTCAACACATGGGCTAATACTCTAACAGCAGGAAAGGAATTCGTGAGCACTTGTCTTTTTTTAATTGGAAGCAAAATGTTGAGCCATTTGGTCATTTTGATGAAACAGAAAATATTTACTAGACAAAGCACAGGGAGTGCTGTCAGTGAAGGTCAGTGTTTGTGGTGGCATAGCTTAGCTTAAAGACAATGGCTGGTCTAAAACAGATATGAAGTAAGGCTTCTCCCTGGGTGTAGCATCAGTCATTCTGGCTAGCACAAAAAGAAGGTCCCTGCGCAGCCGTGGAAAATTCTGGGGCTATTTATGCATCAATATGAAGCTTCTGACCCCCACACCCCCTACATCTGACAACCTTGTGGCTGCAGCAGGATTGGGGCTGGAGAGGTGCAGAGAGTTCTGGTGTTGTGCTGCAGCCTTTCAAGCCATGTTACAGCTTGACCCGAGGGAAGATGTCGATCAGCATCATGCAGTGAATGCCTGTAGCATGGCCACAATCAGCCGTACCCCTGCTGCCCTCCAGGAGGGAGAGGAGGGTGGAGGGAGCCCATGGTCACAGGTGGAAAGCCACTCAAGATCTAGGAATAGACGGCCCCAAACGAAAAGCAAACATGGCAAGCCCAGAAATAGACCTGGGTGCCAATCTTTGCACAAATTGGGCCTGTGTCTTCTTGCTGCTTGTGTTTTTCACTTTTACTAGGTAAATTGGAAAGCTCTGCTGGCTGAGCTGACAGCGTCACAGCACATTACTGCGAAGTGGAAACAGCAAAACAATGATAACAAAGAGTAGCAGGAAAATTACTTTTCCTTTTTGTCCAGGGATGAAGAATGATTTTTTTTTCATCTACAAAGAAGATTGGTGCGTATGCAGGAGTGTGCTGAGGGGTGAAGGGGCAGAAGAGGGAAGAAGAGAGGTATAAATGAACTAAATTAATAATCTCCATGAATTTTCTAGTGCCTTAATGAAACTGCTGATATGCTTGATTTGAATCCATTCCCTTTTTTCTCATTTGAACAACAATAAAATGTCTGTTTCTGTGGGATTTCCTGCTTACAAAAAAAAATAAATTACCATTTTCTAATTTCACTTTTATTAGGTGGCTAATATTACTTCAGTATTCGCTATATTTAGTAGAAGTTGCACCTAGCAACTGCAGAGACTGATTTAATATTATTTTAGTTAAGATAGTTGGGAGTGTAGAAAGGCATTTAAAGTTAATGATTGAAATAAATATTTTATATTCTAGCCAGTAGAAGTGTTTAAACATGTAACCCTTATGAAAAATATCAAAAACTGAGATTTTCCACCAGGACCCACAGAAGAAGCCCACGCTTTCATCTCCAAAAATTTGATTTGCTTAGAGTTTGGAAAATGTACTAGAGCATATCAATACTAGGTTTTGATCAGCTGTAATTAACCCAAACCTTTCACCTCATCCCTCTTACTGAGATCCACAACTCCCTACTTTAATATCTCTTCAAGCACCTGACTATTGCCTCTTGTCTGCTGCTTTCTAGCTATGTGTAACTACATCTACTACCATTCTTCAACATTTTGAATGTTGGGCAGGAAGAAGTGACATTTAAAACTCAAAGGTATGTGTAGGGAAAGACAGTGAAGAGATGCAGTATCTGCCTACAGTGCCATCAGTGTTTGGAATTGTCTTGCACTAAAATTGGCTGTGCTTTTGATATCTAGTGACCCGAGATGTTTATCAAACACGTCCATTCTCAGCTATGGACAGCTATCAATGTACATTTATTTACTAAAAGGCTGATGTCTTTAACCACTTTAAGTAGAGCTTCAGATGTCTCTTCAGATAAACATGTGTTTTAAATACATTAAGAGAAATATGAACCTTGTTTTCTATGTTCTTGCTGGTGTCTCTGGAAAGACCAGGAAGACAATATTTTGATCAAGGTGATGGAACCCACAAACAATTCAAGAAAAGGGGCTTAAAAACTGAGTTTCTAACACTTTTGGTGGGAAAGCAGTTTCCCCACACAAAGTCCACAGTCACGTAAAACCCCTAGTCTAGCCTTAGGACTACTTGGTAGATGTTCACTGCAGTCTAACAGGAGGCTAATCAGTCAAGTTGTTCCTTGCAATCCAGCTCTATCCAGGATTGTTCTGAAGAATGTCTTGTATCTCAAGTGCTAAGGGATGATCCAGACCCAATACTGCAATTATATTGTTGTATGATTAACTCTTGGATTCCTGTGTGGTAATCCTAAGCCTCTGGGTCCTTTTTGCTTGCTTTTCGTCCATACAACACTAGGATGAAGGGATGCCTACAAAGTCTAAAGCTTTAAGGAAATAGTCACTTATTTCTGTTAATAAAATACATTTTTTTGAGTCCTGCGTTTGTTGGGTTTGAATTGTGAGTTAAAGATGTCACTATCAGTGTGACATTACAATTTTTTTAATCCTAGATGGTTTAGTTAATGGTTTAATCTGAATATGAGATACACACAGTTCTGGTCAGTATCTCTCCTTGGAGAATTATCAGTCCTCATCAAGAAACCTTAATCCAATAGGATCTATTTTGCTACCAAAAAGGACTTGAATCCTAATTTTGCATAGACAGTGTGGGTTTCCAAAGTAACTATTTCCATGCAGGAAAGAGATCATAGAGGTGTATGCAATAGGTTTCCTAGGGACATGGCTGCTCAGAGACGATAAAAGTTCAAATGTTTCATGTTATTAGAAAACCAATAGAAAGCAAAACTAAACAGCTATGTATACATTTGTGATATGCTCATATCTTTAATGTTAAGCATAGTTCTGATTTCCCACCTCTCTCATTTAATTAGCATGTAGCAGTATTCTTAGAAAAGTAGGGAGTGGGAGGCAGTGATCAGCAGTGTGGGACGGCTTCTGTACAACAGCTGTAGGCTCAAAACGAAAACGTTGCACAAAAGCAGACTTTAAAGAGAAGCAAATGGCCTCAAGCGTGCAGACATTTCTGCTAGGTACTGGTGGTGCTTTCTCAAAAGTTTAGAAAATGCCTTGGTCTCTATGCGGTCTTCTTTGTACATTGCTGTTTTCATTTCTGTCTTCTGAAACCTTCTTTGGGGTGGGTTGAGGTAGTCAGTCTGTGGTTCTTATGTGTAGCCAGTGTGGCCTCTAGGCTGATCAGTCCCTCAGATGACCTTGGTCACTTCACTGTAAAACTGTTATTCTCCCGGCTCTAAAACAGTTTTCTCTTTCCTCTCTTCTCTTCAGTGTTTCCTATGTATCTTTTTTTTTCCTGACAGCCCTCTTTGAACTCTCCTTTGTCAGCTCATCTCACTTGGGGAATTTCAGAAGCTGGTGGCTTGTCAGCTCTTGACTGTTGTCTGATGGTTTCTCAGAAATGCGTAAACTATACATAGATTTTTACAAATCACTCTGGACCTCCATGAGCAATATTAGATCAGCATTTTTGGTCTAAACAGAAGAATTGTGATTATTTTTTTCTTATTAATTAAAGGACCTTAACCTCTGACTACAATTTGTGCAGAGCTTCTTTTAAATGGTTGTGAATTTATCCAGAGAAGGTCCCAAGGTCCTTACTGAAGTCCCTTTCCACCCCTGTCTATATACATCAGTCTTTTGTTTTACCTATTAAAAGTAGGGATATTTGTGTTCTTCTATTTCCAACATTTGTAATAATTTGCTTTTGTTTTATATTGACCCTTTTGGAAAGTTGCTTGATTCAGTTCTGCCATGCTATAGAAATTAGAGAATTCTGATTTGAGTTGCCTCACACTGCATCTCTATTAGAGAAATACTCTTTTTTAGATAGTTAACCTTTACTACCACTTTTCTGACTGAATCATCAGCAATTATTTTGTCCCTGAGGAGTGTTCCCTTGGCTTCCCAGAGATTTATGGGTAACCATCTTCTGGTAACATATTCACAGGAAGGGTTTTATTTCTACTTTTTTTTTTTAATAGTTCAGGTGTGCATCACCTAAAAATGAGTTAATAAGCCCCCGTCAGTTGGTATGTGAGCTAGACATTGCCTGCAGTAGTAAGTAGGGCGATGTGAGCCATGAGAAAATGAAGGAGGACTTTGCAGTCTAGTATTGTTCTGTGGATCCTTTTTCATAATTAGGAAGAAGCTTAATTTTTTATTTTTTTTCCCAAATATGTTCTGCATGTAGCTGGAAAACTGGTATAATTCTTCCTTTTGGCACCTGTGTCAGTATCACTTACTTCTTTCATGAAATTAAACATCTATGAGCCCTATCTTGTGAGTCCTCGGGTAACAACTTCTCTGTGATGGAGCTGGGGGTGTAGTTATCATCCTTTTTTTCAGATGAGGTTACAATTTTCATTTTGGTTGGAGACCCAGCTACATATAGGCTTATAAAAAATATGGAATTATTATCAAGGCATATATTCCGTAACCAGGAGAAGGTAACTCTGGATCATAAAGCCTCCAAGAGTGTTTAATCCAGCTGTGTTAGATGAGAATGGGAACTGTTGGCATAAAAGTAGCACTCCCCTTTTTTCTGCCCTCTAATTCAGTGCAGAAAAAAAAAGAGGAAAATTTGGGTTTTGACTGATGAGCCCTGGTAAATCTCACTGTTGAGGTTTAAGATATTAGAATCATAGAATCATAGAATCACAGAATATCCCAAGTTGGAAGGGACCCATAAGGATCATCAAGTCCAACTCCTGGCACTGCCCAGGTCTACCCAAAAGTTTAAACCATGTGACTAAGTGCACAGTCCAAGCGCTTCTTAAACTCCAACAGGCTTGGTACCATGACTACTTCCCTGGGGAGCCTGTTCCAGTGTGTGACAACCCTCTCAGTGAAGAACCTCTTCCTGATGTCTAGCCTAAACCTCCCCTGCCTCAGCTTGACACCATTCCCACGGGTCCTGTCACTGGTGACTAAGGAGACTAGATCGGCACCTGCCCCTCCACTCCCTCTCATGAGGAAGTTGTAGACTGTGATGAGGTCCCCCCTCAGCCTCCTCTTTTCCAGGGTGAACAGGCCCAGTGACCTCAGCCGCTCCTCATACGTCTTCCCCTCTAGGCCCTTCACCATCTTCATAGCCCTCCTCTGGACACTCTCCAACAGTTTTACATCCTTTTTGTACTGTGGTGCCCAGAACTGCACACAGTACTCGAGGTGAGGCCGCACCAGCGCAGAGTAGAGCAGGACAATCCCTTCCCTCGACTGACTAGTGATGCTGTGCTTGATGCACCCCAGGATACGGTTGGCCCTCCTGGCTGCCAGGGCACACTGCTGGCTCATATTCAACTTGCTGTCAACCACAACCCCCAGATCCCTCTCTGCGGGGCTGCTCTCCAGTGTCTCGTCGCCCAGTCTGTACATATAGCCAGGGTTGCCCTGTCCCAGGTGCAGGACCTGGCACTTGCTTTTGTTAAACTTCATGCGGTTGGTGATTGCCCAGCTCTCCAATCTGTCCAGATCTCTCTGCAAGGCCTTTCCACCCTAGAGAGTCCACAGAGTCCACAACTCCTCCAAGTTTAGTGTCATTGGCAGATTTGCTCAAGACACTTCTAGTCCTACATCCAAATCATTTATAAAAACATTGAAGAGGATTGGCCCTAAAATGGAGCCTTGGGGGACCCCGCTAGTGACCATCAGCCAGCCAGATGTGGCCCCATTTACCACAACCCTTTGAGCCCTGCCCGTCAGCCAATTGCTCACTCATCGCATGATGTTTTTGTTTAGTTGTATGCTGGACATTTTGTCCAGTAGGATCCTATGGGAAACTGTGTCAAAAGCTTTACTGTTAACCAGCTTTCCCTCCAGTCTCACTGCCTGAGGTTACCAGCCCTCTAATGCAGCCTGCAGGGGAACCTCTGCCTTTACCTATGCAGTTTCAACTCAGGTTTCAGTATTTTGTCTTAAATCGGTGATTGTCTCCTAAGGTATCAGACTCTTGGCAGGAGAGGCTGGTTCATTTCTGCTGACTTTACCTTGCAGCAACCTCTGACAGAAGGGCTGGGCAGGCAGCTAGGAGTGCTGGTGCCTTAAACTGCTAACAGCAAGACTTGGCGGAGCTCATCTGTCAAAGCGGTGCATCAGGCAGCTTCTTTTTGTGTTTCTCATATGCATCTATAGCTCTGCCACCAGGAAGTAGAAGAGTATTGAAAAAGAATAAAAATGAAAAACGAAGTTAAACAGTGAAAGTTGCTCTGTTTACAGACTTGGTGAAAATTCAGGAAATTTGTTTCAGCTAAGAAAGGTCATGTATCCCTAGGTGTAGTCCCTGCTAACCGTTCAAATTGGAAAAAAAAGTAAAAGTTACATTTAAAGTGTGGTTTATTTTCACAGGGGGCAGAATTTGGTGCACTTGTGAACTTATGTGCAGGGGTACAGTACAGCAGGAATCTGGACGTGGCAGCCGTTGCGCAAAGGATGGGCGGACGGACGCTGCGTTGCCTGCTGTCCTGTTGCTGAGGCATAATCTGCAACTATTTCAAATAATTTCTTTTGCTAACGTTGCTGTAGTTTCTCTGAATGAGAAGAGCTTGGGGTGACCTATTCTTTGCTTGCAACTTCTTCAAAAATTCATATGCTAATTTTCCTCCTTTACCTTTCCCAGAAGCAATTGCTACATAGTTTGACATGCAGTTAGGAATCTTGGTCCCCCTGGTTTTCACTGAGGTTTAGTCACTTGAGTGTCCAAGTCAGTTATGAAAAGGGATTTGGGGCCCTGCTTCCTTAGCTGCTTATGGAAGTGCTTAGCCTGAAACACTTCATTATTCAGCACTGTCATTATTCAATACCTGTTGAAGTATTTGAAATCCTGCAGTAAACATATGTAATATTACTTGAATACATTTTTAAAGTATGCCGAAAGCATAGCTGAATAAATTTCAAGAGCCTGATCCAAAACCCATTGAAATTTCATTCATTTTTGGAGGCTCAGCTGAGGTCTCAATTGGGTAATGTTGTCTGGTTTTGCTAGTTTCTGGAAATGTCATTTTGCAAGACTGATGGCCAATGAACATTCAAGGCCTATATGGTAAATTTTGTACAAGATTTTCCTTTTCATGACTTTAATATTTGCCACTTCATAACCCACATTTGTTACAATGCATATAAAACAACCTGATAGTATGTTAGATTGAATACAGCTCTACCTGTTTATCTGGCTATATAGTCCTTAAGGCGAGGTGATTAAAATTAGATGTCAGAGACAGAAAAAACACAGATACAATAAAGCAAAGTAACCCACCTAACGTTAATGATGATTATGGGCTAATGCCTCACAAGATTATACGGCAGAATTGACTCTTCCAACCCATTTGTTTAACCGTCTATTTAAATTTAATAACTGACCCCAAATTAGGCCATGAGCAATGCACACTGCCATAAGTAAGGTTAAACAACGTGGCCCCAAGTATTATAGCCTCTTTGAGGCATCATCTGCCTTTTTTAACATTATGTTTTCCTGATGCAGACTGAGTTTTCTTTCCATGCTAGTACCATGGGCCCAACTTTGATACATACAAAAAATAACAGACACTTGTGATAGCCAGATAGTGAGGTGCTATAATAACTAAGTCAAAATCTTCAGACTACAGTTTTTAATATCCACCACCCACCCACTCACAATATTGGTAGGGGAGAGTATTTGCTACCTTATAAATAAAAGGATTTTTGTTGAGTAACTGGCCATAACTTGATGTTATCTAGTGACAAGACAAAAATAAAAAATAGTAATTGAATTCATAGACAACTTTACTCAATATTTTTATTTGTCATTAAATGGTTTAATGGAATTGTAGGAGTAAATGATTGTTAAAACCCACTAGTTTTAACAATGCACTGGGGAAAGGTTTAGTTTGGATATTAGGAAAAAATTATTCACTGAAAGGTTTGTGAAGTATTGCCCAGGGAAGTGGTTGAGTCACCATCCTTGGAGTTATTCAAAAAATGCGTAGATGTTGTGCTTCGTGACATGATGGACTTGGCAGTGCTGGGTTAAAGGTTGGACCAGATTATCTAGAGGTCTTTTCCAACCTAAATGATTCTATGAAACTTTAACCCTTGTCCTCTGAAAATTCCCTTGCTGGTTGCAGAGCACTTGTGCTCCATTCATTAGCGCCACTTAATATTAAATAGGTAGAGTATCTGACTCTAGATGTGGCATCACAGTAATGTATCTATGGCATATTAGAAGATGACAAACACTAGGGCACTGTAACGTGAGCTGACAGATCTCCAGAATTTCGACTGTTTCCAGTACGCATGGCTAGTTTTAGCACATCTGCAGTGTGTTATCTAGAAAAACACAAAGCAATTTGTTTCTAAAATATTGCAAAGCAACAACACAAAATAAAGAAACAGTTGTTAGTACTAGGAAAACAACCTGTTTTAAAGTTTAATACAGCATATTTTTATAGTATTGTTACAACTATTTACTTGACCTTTTTCAGCCTGGTTCATCATGTATTATTAAAAGCTTTTAACAAGTTGCACACAGTACAGACTGCATCTGCCCACTGCTTACATAAATAACATGCCTGGGAATAATAAACTTCAAGCTTTCTTTAAAAGCTTTGTAAAGGGGGTATGCAGCAGAGCTAGAGTTATTGTTAAGTATCTCTTTAGACCCTTACCGAACCCAGGCTCTGCACACAAGTTTAGTTTCAGTGCTGCAGGGGATGTTTTACAAACTCTACATCAACATCATTTCTACACGCTGTTTCAGGTTGTTACTTCTCAGGCATGCACAGCTACCCATCCTCCTAGAGGTAACACTCCCATACGAAAAGTTGTTTGGGACTCTGAAATACCTTAGGTAGGTCACACAGTGCCGCTCTCCAGCAGCACACCAAGTAACAATGGCTGATGTTTGGGCACCCCACCTTTCCATCGCCCACCAGCTGCAAGCACAGGGAAATGCCTCCAAGGCTGTGTCTGGCCTGAGAGCCAGGAGGCTCCCTTTTCCCATCCTGAAAGAAGCGCTAAGCACACCACTGACAGGAATTGCTAAACGTTTGTAAGTGAGGATACAAAGAGTGCTTTCAGCTGTAAAACATCCTGCCAAAAACTTGCAAAAATGACCCTAATTCTGGAAGGACTTTTAAGCGTGGAGCTAATATTACAGCATATATACTGAAGTCTGTGCTTCAGTCCTTGTTGCAGAGTCCTCTATTTATTTTTAAAAGAACTCTTTGTGTCTTGTTATGTTGTATCTGCTTTTCATTTATGGCACAGTCCCTAAAACTGCTGTGAGAGACTAGAAGGTATTCAAGCCCATTGGCCCAGCACAGGACGCTCATTTAAGTAAGAGCTGGGAATGCAGTGCTTTGTAGAAACAGGATTATAACGGTTGAGCAGCTTTGACCCAATTAGTGAGCGGTGCACGGTGCTAAGGACCCTCCCCTGGGATCATTGTGCCTTTTGGAAGCTGGCCCCATGTCACTATTCTGTGGAATTGCATGGTAATGTGGAAAAACAGTCGAAGAATCTGACTTATCAGCAAGGGAATGTGGACTTGTGGAGACCAATAGACAATGAAAACCTGGAGATGGAGGTGGGAAGTGGGCTGGAAGCTGAGCACTGCTGCACCAGGAAGATCTGCTTTGGGGGAGCAGGGCAGAGAGCATGTGTTGTTTGTCTGCACAACACAGTAGGGAAAACTTCTGGTGGACATAAGCAGCTGGGAAACAGTGCCTGTAAAAAATAATCACACTGACATGTTAGAAGGTACTTTTTGCCGTGCCTTCCTCCCTGCGTTGGTATTTTAAAAGCTCTATTTGTGAGAATCATCTCTGTCAAAAGCGCCAGTGGATTGCATGTTTAAGCATTTAGCTACCTCTGAACTGACAAAATATATATTTGTCATTTGTTAAAGAGGGATGGACAAAAGAGCGCGCTTAATGTTAAATAAGTAAATCCTGTTGAGGTATCCTGTGGTTATTATGGGATGACTCAAGTGAGAGAAGCTTTGGGAGCGCTGTTTTGTTTGCCGCCTACATATGTGAAGCACCATCCTAAAGCTTGTAGAGAACCCAGGTGACTGCCGGAAGCCGTCAGCACCAGCATCCCAGCTCCTAGCTGCCATGGCTTTCTTTGAGGGAGGGAGAACTGTTGGCTTGCAAACCCGCCACAGGGAGTTTCCATTTCAGTTTGGCATAACATAAGCTGAAAACAGCCCTGGCTCATGTGCCAGCTGAGGAGCAGATCAGACAGCCTGGGTGGACATCTTCCAGCAGGGTGGGGTGGTTGGCGAGGACAGTGTGAAGGACCTCACCGTGCCTGCGAGCCTCACACACCCCAGCACCATTTCTGCAGAGGCTTTAGGATGTCAGACAAGTAAGTCTGGCTGCTCCTTCATTCGTTCATCCTGAGCAGAGCGACTGAGGGACCCATTAAATAAGGTTTACTGTTTTAATGGCTGAGTGCTGTGGCCAAGTGCAGTGCTTGCCCAGTCAGGGTGAGTTGATAGCTGATGGGAACAGAGGCTAAGTCTGCATGAATGCATGGTGTAGAAGGGAGCCTCAGGGCCAGGAATAGAGGAAGTGACGGTCCCCACAGGGATGCCTACTGGAGAAGCATGAATTGTGCATTTACAAAGTGGTAGCAAAGAAAGAGACAAGTAGCTTATTATAAGAAACTAAATTATATTGTCAGAATTATGATAGCATACCATAAGGAGAAACATCCACTATCTGTCTTGTACGGATATATCCTGGAGAATTGTATCTGTCTGTGAAAGATAACTTATATTAATGCTTTACAGTGGAAAGGTCCAACTCAAATGTATGAAACCTTAAAAATATGATCTATTAGATCAATCTGTAAGATTTACTTTTATTCACTTTAAATGGGCAAACAATGTGAAGGGATATAATACGATACAAATGTCCAAGAAGGGAAAAATACAGTGAAAAAATCATTTCAGTCTAGGGAGCACAGGCAAAACATGCAACGGTGGCTAAATGACCAGGACATTGCATTCAGTGCTCCAGGCTGGGACCCAGCAGCTTTCTCTTGGTCCTTGCCTCTGCTGCACATTTCTGCAGGACCTGCAGTTGCCAATGTTGACCCAGGTCCTTAAAGACAGAATCTCTTTGGGCATTTGGCTCCCACTGAAATCGTCTCCTAGCTGAACAGAAATTCGCAATCTACTTGGGATTAACTTTGTGCACCTCACTGCTCACAAAGCTGAAGGTGGTTTTGGGACAGACCCTCCGTACACCCAAGTTCGGTGCTGGTGGTGCAAGTGCTCTTGCATGTGGTGTGTTTCCAGGCTGGAGCTGAGGGGGCTCCCAGCCAGCCTGGACCTCTGACCGCTCTTTATATAGCAAAAAGATTTTGTCCTGATGCTACACAGTGTTCCACTGCTGCGATCAAGCAATTGGTTAGCATGCAACCGTGTCTAATGCTACAGACGTCGTCAAGCGCTTTCCTTCCATAGCCTCAGTGCATCTTTTCTTCTCACATGGCATCAGAATTGTTCTACTGAGCAAATTCTCCTACTGTTCAACTTATGGACATAATGGAAGTCAAATATAACTCTTGTTAACATCTCACTGCTATTGGCACCTTTAACATTTCAAGTATCAGTATCAATTTCAGTTCTAAGAAAAAATCCTAGCTGCATTTCAATAGTTCAGTGCCCTGTCTATTGCTATAAATACCTTAAATGAATTTGCTACATGTGCTGAATTCATTCCTGTTATCTTTACACTTTGGTATCAAATAAACAGGGTGATTTGTGCTTTTTTTTTTTTTTTTTGTAATGACAGTTAAGACATGCATCTGTTGCTACAGACCAGAAAAAGCATACCTAGAAAAACAGTGGAAAAACTTCTTTTACATGTTATCTGGGAAAAATTGTTGATTCATGAGTTAAGGGCCACGTTTTCCCTTAGTGCAAGTTGAGCTGGCCACCAGTAAAATGGTTTCAACTTATACCAGGTGAGTGGCTGTCTTAAAAATCATCAGTTTGAGAAGCAAGAACAGATGAAGCAAAATCTTTCTTACAGCAATATTGCATGAGAGAAAAATGTAAGCACCCAGCTCAGTTGGCCTCCCTCAAACACATTGCCTTGAAAATTCCAAACCATGCAGAAAAAGCAGTTTTAAAAATAAAATAATGCTGATGTCAGGCTGAGTCCTTTAAAAACTTACTGCTTAGGGCAATTGTGAGGAGAGGAAGATTTCAGTAAAAAGCGGGGGGGGAAAAAGCGGGCTGCTGAATAAGCAATGAGATACACCATTGTCAAGGAAAATGTATAGCTAGTAGCAAAGAAAGGAGGCCAAGGATTATATTTTACTTGATGTCATCTGTCTCCGATCTCTCCCTGCTGCAGTGTTATGCACCTATCCTGTCCAGTAACTCCACTGCCCTCCACAGCCAAGTCACAGACAGCAACCTTCCTTCACCCTTGAATACAAAATGCACCTGCACAGGGCTCTGAGACACCCGTAGGTGCCCCAGGTATTCTCAGAAGCTCCTGCTGAAAGTTGTCTTAATAGGCTAAAAGCAGATCTCCTATAAATGCCATGTCTTTGGTCATTGAGGACCCTCATCAGCCCTGTCTACTCTAGATGTATTTGTGTGTTAGTACTGACATCTTGGCACTGACATATGTTTTGAAAACAAACTCAGAAATTCAGAACACCTTCCATAACTTTTTGGGCTGCTTGAGAACACATGAATTTTGTCATAGGGAAGCGGTTTTGAAAATCTGATACAACCAATTCACTAAATCTCATATGCTGATGTCTGCATCTGCATTTGCTGAATGAACACCCCAAAGCTCCAGTACCAATGCAGGATCAGACTGAAAATATGGGACAAAGTCAGTCTTAAGGAGAGCTGAGATTTGGAGGTAAATGAACATGTAATCAATGCCCAAATGCCATTTATTTCTATAGCCAACTCTATTCAAATTTCACTGTTGAGGTTGCATGCAAACAAAATCCCATTCTGCATAGACTTGTGCTTTCTTTTACATAAGACTTATGTAGACTTTCCGCTTTTCCACTGTCTCTGGGTTGACAGCAATTTTGGATAAAGACGATTAAAATATAACATCCCAACATCTACCACTGCATGAGTTCCTAATTTAGCAATTATTCAAAAATATGTGTTGAAACCATCTAAATGTGTTAGCAGCAGCAACTTATTTTTGTGGTGTTAAATTAATTTCTATATTGCATTCTTAACATGACAAAAATATAAAAGAGCTAATCTCAGACTGTAGGTGGAGTGTGTTCATGGTAGTAATGCAGAACAGCAAAGATAAATGTAATAGTCTTAAAATGAGATCATGAAACATAATAATAGGTTTTCAGTATGTGATCATAAAATATGAACAATACTATCATGTAAATTAAATTAGTGTATTTGAACAGTTACATGAGTTCATAAGACGGTAATATAAGTAAAGAATATTTTAAACCCTCCTATATCTTAGGCAGGAAGAAGCTGACTAATCAGCTCTTTTTGGGAGCCTCTTTCAGTATTAAAATTGTTTAATAATATGAAACATATCGTAATAATAACCCTGAATGATGAAAATCAGCCAATTATAAAAGTTCAGTTGCAGCTCAAGATGATCAAGATATGATCAAGATATGATTCTGGAATCACATCTTACAAAAAAATGCAAGCTTTTAAAACCAAACAGACAAACAATCTCCTGGAATGATGAAAGAAGAGTCAAAATAGTTGTTTTTCTTCAGGTGACAGGATTCCCAGAAACACTGATTTCAGTTCATCAGCTGCTCACCTTTCAACAAGCCATTTGTTTTTAAATGTTTAAGGATTTTTGTTCCCTTTTTGCAAAATTAAAATTCTCTCATTGAACCATTCAGGCTTGCACAAACAGCATTTGTAGGAGGAGAAGTAAAGATGGATGATGCCTAACAAGCTCTAATTTGTTATACCTATTTACATTTGTGTTCTACAAGCGACTATAGAACTAGAAAACAACATTATGATGGGGTATAATTTATTACAAGATTCTCTATGTGGAAAATTCTTTTGAAGGATCAGGACTTCTGTGAGTGATTATAAATGAATTTAAAAGAGTACAAGCTGGGAAATGTAGCTCTTTAATCTACTTTTTTCTCACCTTTAAGTAAGAAAGGTCTGAAAAACAGAATCTTGGGAATGTTTAAAAAAACACTGCACTGTAAAGGCCATCCTACCTCTTACAAAATTCAAATGCAGTCTGCCATAAAAGCAAAACATTAATCTCTCTCTTTTTCTGTTAAGATGCATCATTCTTTGTACAAATTTTGCAAACGATTCAGGAAAACTGTCATCCTGTTGTTGGGTAGGACAGCTGTTGGTTAGAATAGGAATAGTTAAAGCATCTCCAGTGCAACATCCTCTATAACACACAACAGCTTTCTTTTTAAGAGGCCAGAAACACTGAGATTTTAAGAAGTTATCACCAAAAATTGCCAAGATAGGTTGTCCTTCAGGAAGAGATCTCTATGATTAGAAGCAACAGAAATAAGGAATTATTAAAGACAGTATCTGGAAATGAAGGTCTTGGAGGTGCACAACACGGGCACAAAAGGTCTGTAACCTCATCACCTGGAAGCCACATCTCAGCATTTTGTCATTATGTAGCTTCTTATCCAAGGATAAGTAGATGTTCTGCACAGCACATGAATGTAATTTAGTTGTTAATGCATTTATGACACACATCCCAACCAAACATCTCTCATTTAAAACCTAGTGAGGAAATGAGAGATCCCACAGTCCTTGAGCTGCCCACCAAAGTACTGTGTGAAGCCATGGCTTTAATACCAGCACCACTGCTATCCACAGAGTTAGCCTGGGAGCAGATGCTGCAGCTGCAATATAATTTTCCACAGCTTGGCATGAGGGTGTTAAGCTGTTATTGAAAGGCTGAAAAGGGGTGGTGAAGTACTGCAGGATGAGAGAACCATATGAAACACAAGTATTTAATTAGTATTTAGCATGATGGGGATAGCATGGTAAATACTGTCTAGTCTACCCATAGAATAACAAGTTAGTATTTAAAACAATTTGTCACCCATCTGCAGTGGAGTAAGAGTCTCCCTTTTTTCTTTTGTTCATAAATATCCACAGCCTTTTACCATGTCAATGCACTTCTACGGCTAGGATGGCTGCTTGGCTTATTTTGGAGACATTCAGCAGTAACCAGGCTTATCGTGCTTTTGATATATACCTCTTAACCCTCAGAAGGGAAAAAAGTAATCTCTTATGAAACAGAAATGGATTCATCAGGCCCCGGTTGTAAATGTTTATCTGTAAAACCTCACCTGATGGCTTCTGCCAATGTAACTTAATCTAGAATCTCAGTTTTTCCTCTGCCCTTGACTTGCCCTGACACGGTCAGGAGCTATGAACAGTAAACTGATGAAGACATGGTTTGCTGCATGCTGAGGTAAGGAGCCTTTCTGAACGTCTTTGTAGCGAATCATTTACCTTGCAGCAAAAAAAAAAAAAAAAAAGGACATAGATTAATAGATTAGACAGTAGCTTTTAACCGAAACAATGAGATTTTGAGATTTGAGCATTTTAAAATCCCTAAAGAAAAGTTCATCAGATCCGATACATGAACTTTGAGTGTGATTTATCATAAGCCTTACCTGCTTTTTCCTACTTATTCCCTTCTGAAAAATGTTGGTTTGCAGGCAAGTGGTGAACTTCACAGTGGAACAAGGTTCATGTTTGTAAAAGAAACCTCTTAGACAATACTGCTAAGTCTCCTTCCTTATGATTTTTTGCTTGATACAATTTTACTACATTAGCAGCTCCCCTTGACTAGTTCTGTGCATTAGTCAGAAGAGAAAGGGAGATTTTGCTCTACCTATCTCTCTCCAAACTGAATGCAAGGCTTATGAAATTCAAGGGTTTGCTTTTCATCTCATTTCAATGGGCTGTGACTCCCTCTCAGTGCATGTGTTTAATAAATGCCATTAGTGTTTATATGTACCAAGAGAAGGCTATGCCTCTCAAGCTTTTGGCAATTTCAGTATGTGAAAGTGACAGAATAAGCAATATCCCTCTTAACAGTGTTTTCCCTCAATCTCTTCTTCTGACCTAACACAGATTTTTCTGTACTATGGATGCTTTATGGAGGAATGTACTTAAATGGAGAATAAAATACCTAGTGAATAGAAAGTCAAATTTACCTTAAGAAGCGTGAGCTCTTAGTCCTAGTTCTGGGGTTGATAAACAGCTTGATAAACAACTTAATCTCACCAAGCACCCATTCCCCTGCCTGTAAAATGGAGACATTTATCTGTTCCTTCTCTGAAGAGTTCAGAGACAACTCTGTGAGGACACTAGGCTTTGGTTTCCTGCACCAGGCCTTGTTACTTCATGTTGCATATCATCGGTATGGTTAAATAATAATAACCATATTTACATTAATCATATTAATTACTCCCAAATCTTTCTTTTTTTTCTCTCTCTCTTAGTTCTTGGTATATGTAGTCACAGCGATTTTGTTATGGGAGTGGGGTGTGATTCCCCAGTAGCAACTCTTTGCGTATACATTGCAAACTTTGCCTTGTCTTTGACTAATACCCTTCAGGAAGTCTCTTCTGTGTCTATCCAGCATTATCGATCCATCTGCTTTAATTAAGAAGCACCTTTGGAAAGACAGGCTAGTCTTCTGCTTATGCCCTGCAGAACTCAACAAAGTTAGAGACCTCAAAAAATGTAATATGACCATCAGCAAGGTGATACAGCCTAGGAGCTTTTTCTTGACAGAGCTATATCTTGTTTATGCCCCGTGTCTGTATCAGTGAGCCGAAAAGACTGTACAACAGGTAACTTCCTGAAATAGTCAATGAACTTGGCATTTCTTCATTTTGTTGTGAACCCCAGTTAAAAGCAAAGATCGGGAAGCCAAAAACTACAGCTGAGTCTTTGCTTCAGTCATTACCTGGAAAAATACCTCTGGCTTGGTGCAGGCAAGAGACACAAATGACTTCACCTTGTTGTCCTGATTAATGCTTTCTCTTTCTGCATGCAGTCCCTGAGATGGTTGGTGTCAGCAGAATAAGTACGTAACCCAATAAATCACTGTTATCTTTACAGAGGAACAGCAGTAGTTTTTACCCAGCCCCTCTCTGGCCAATTCAGTGTACTGAGCAATTTTCCACACACCGTGTCAGACCAGTCCATTGTGATAACTGGGTGCAGTAACTGCAGCGTCACCACATGCCATGGACTATGTTTCTTTTAGTTCAGTGGCTCACTTCTCTTATCACCAGAGAATCCACAAAAGCAAGACTCTTGGGGTCATTGCCCAGAATCAAAAGTGAGCCATCAGCATTGTAGCTTAGTAAATAACACTCAACAAACTGATGAGCTGAATTTTATTTTTTTTTGCTCGCTTTTCTGCCTTCAGATCATAGACATTTGCATATTATTTCAATGAATAACTTTACAGATCATAAATCAAAAAGACAGTCCCAAACTAGAGCTCATGATAAATAACTGCGTTTTAACTGAAGCCTTCAATGTCATTTGGTGGATTTTATATATTTTTTAACATTTTTCATTTTCCTAAACAAGTGCCAAAAAATAATGTTCCCATGTCTGGGATTATTTTATTTTTCCTATGCCTCCCCTTCCCGCCTTTTCGACCCTTACAAAAGACAGAAGGTTTAAGGGAAATGATGAAGAAAGGTACAAATGTATGGTCTTACTTTTAAAAACAACAGAGAAAGCTTAGACTGAAGGGGATGAAAAAAGAGGACTTTGTAAACAAGTGTTCTCCTTCACCCACTGCATCCTACAAGCCACGTCCTTTCCTCCAGCCCTCACTGTTCACTGTCTGTGGCCTGTTGTGCTGTGGCAAACTCCACATTGCCACCCCCAAGGGTCCCTGTGGAAAGCATCTTACATCGCACATTGCCTCTGTGACCTGATCTTCCCGAGGGCATGGCTGCTCATGACTGAGTGCTCTCTAAGGGGAGGGGATCTGCGTTCCCTTTCTAGGAAGCTGGGCCAGATGGATCAAGTAGTTTCTTGAATACCAGGGAAAGGAAAAATAATGCTTTGGAAAACCAAAATAGAAGATAAGGTCTAGGGTGACTCCCATGTGTGAAAGGGACAAAAGAAGATGATAGGAGGGAGGCAGAAGGGTGTAAAACCAGAGAGGTTAATTTCATCTTTTCATTTAGTTGCAATCCTTTGCTATATTTTTCTACAAGGTATTTTAGTGAAAAAGCCTTTTAAGTGATGTAGATGTACTGTGTTCTGTTATGACACATGGCATTTTATAAATCCTTTCTTTTCCTTGTAGTTATATTTATTCTCCATATTTCAGCTGTTTCAGGAGTTGTTCAAAATAAAGGAAGGTGAAAAGTCTTAACATGTATTATAAGAAGAAAGATGGATTTAATTTCAATGAAAAGCTGCTTTTGTATTGCAAGAAGAGCGAAAATATGTCAGTCTCATGACTTTGAAATTCTCTGGCAAGTTCAGGAATGTTTTTTCAAGATTTTCAGCTCATTTATAGCCTGACCTAAAGCCATCAGAGGTGATGGGAGTCTTTGCATTGCCTTTAATGTGCTTTGAGTCGGGATCTTGGGTCCTGAGACTCCAGCTCATTTGTACCAACATTGTGCAGTGCTTAATTAAATGGAGACACTCAAATATGCAGCGAGCCATCTGCAAGATCCCTGTACAGCAATAAAGCTCTTAATACCAAAAAGGAATAATGTTTTCAATACCCAGCTTTCTTAAATTACTTCTTTTACAACCATATGGGAGGTATTTTGACCCTCAAAGGGCTAGGTTTTGTTTCAGTTCAGCTGTCATACACTATATATATGTTATTTTCAATACTTTTATTTTTATCAAGCAGTTGTGTTATGTCTAAAAGGGCTTAGGGAAGCAGAGGAAATATATCATTCAGTCTCTATTCAGATATGAGTTACAGATTTTCCTTTGCTGTCTAAAGTCCTCAAGTCTAATATGAAAGAAAGTAGTCCAAAATGAGTGAAATTAACTTCAGTGAGTAAATTTAAATATGTCCTGCAATTTTTTACAACATTAGGGTCTTACAAACCTCACTTTCCTTAGTATTCAGTCAGGCATCCACTGAAATGGTGTTGTCCTAGAAACTTGTAACCGGTAAAGATGGTATGAACCACTCCATCACTAGGTAAATGTGAATTTGGATCCCTGTTTTTGAACCAGCCTTTATCCACTCAGGTAGCAAAAAGCTTCATTAAAAGAAACCTAAGCTGCCACAGAAGCCCCCGATATGCTGCTCTGGCACGTGCCAAGAACCAGAGAGTCCAGTACATGGCAGAGTGCAAGCATAGTCACCTGCTCTGTCAGGGTGTTTCTGAGTACTCCTCCCTGCAGACCCATGCGGGACCATATGATCACAGAATGGCTCGGGTTGGAAGGGACCTTAAAGATCATCTAATTCCAACCTCCCTGCCATGGGCAGGGATGCCACCCACGAGATCAGGTTGGCCAAGGCCCCATCCAGTCTCAAGCCATCTCACAAATACAGCCAGAGCTAGGATATGGTAATAGCCACTGAGTCCATGAGATCTGCTTGAAAAGCCTCTGTACCGTTCATGGTAACTACAGAAACTTGAAGCATACACATCAGAAACAGAATATATCTATTTTCTGCTGGTTTCTCTTCCCTTCCTCCACATAATGTTACTTTTTCATGATAACAAATGCCATTGTTTCTACCAGAAAATGTGCTCAGGTGGCATAAATCATGGTCACTGCTTATACAAGATTGCTCTCCTATTTGCATATTAATAATAATGCTGAGAAATAAGGCACCATTAAAGCCAACTCTAAATGAAAATGTTTCAAATTTGTAAGCAACACCTTTTTCATTTCTATGCAGTACTTCCTAGAATGTAGTGTCAGTAAATACAAAATTTCCACGCGTAGCGTTGCTGATAACTTACTGTGATTCTCCCCATACCAGGGCTCATGAATCAATACTTTAAGTTAATTACCTCTTGACTGCAGACTGTAGTTTTGAGAAGGACCTTTGGGCTAGTCAACATTTTCCTGATACTGTTTTCCAGCAACTGTTTTCCAGCAATTGTCAGTGACAGAGCTTAAGAAGCAAGCACATGCTGAGCTTACCATAGAAGAAAATAAGTATGCGGTCTTTTTGATTTAAGTTCAGTCTGTAAAGGAGAAATGGGAGCTGGAAACCACTATGTGTTATGCAATAAGAAGAAAATGAAACAATTTATAACTGTGAAACACGAGTGGACTGAAGCAGCACTTAAAGTACAATTATACTCTTGAGATGTGACTCTGGGAAAAGTCACCATCTGACTGAAGAGTTCTGCTATTTAGATTCATTCAGAGCCCTGTCCTGATTTAGACTGAAGCTACATATAATTTTTGTGTCACTATATCTTTTTTTTCCCCCCTCTCTGGGATGGGGGAGAGAAACGGGAAAGTGAAGCCTGTGAGTTGAGATAAAGACAGTTTATTAAGACAGGAATACCAGCACCCTACCAGCTACTATGAGGAAAATTAACTCTGTCCTAACTGGAACCAGGACAATTATATAAATAGCAGAAATTGACATGAAAGCCCTGATCAAATATATTAAAAATTGCTTGGCTATGAGAGAGGTATAGCCTTTTTCATGGTATCAGCAGAAATACTGAGTCTCGTACCCATTCTGCTCTCAGTTACAGACAGGTCTTTATGCCTTGTTGAAGGTGATTGAGATCAGAGTGAAGGCACCGCAGTGTGCCCAAGAACCTGAAGATTTCGTAGGGTGGCAGTCAGCAGAGACATACCCAGCTCTCTCTTGTCCTCAAGCAGAGGAGCCAAGTCATCCACATGTTAAACTGAGCACATGGTAGTTACGCTTCTCTCACCAGACATATCCGCAAGTATCTGCTAGAACTGGAACCTGAGTTTCAGCAAAGTAAATTCATAGTATGGGTGACTGGAGGGGCTGTATGTGTGTGTATTTGTATATGGATAGGGAAGAGGCAAGTGGATAGTCATGCTGAGCATGCTTACCTTGAAAAGTGTTTAAAAACAAATAACTGCAGTTTCCAGCATGTTTGATATTAATAAAGCGTTCAAACTCTGATGCTCAACACAAATAACTGTTTTGTTATTACACACTTTTCAGTTACATTAAAAATTTCAAAATGAGAGTGTTTTGCAAACTATAGCTCTCTCAGTCAGCAAGGACCACACTGGAAGGTTTTCAGTATTTACTTTTACCTGTCTGTGTAAGACAGTTTCTAGGTGTTCAGCTTATGCAGGTCAGCAGTGCCTTCTCCTGGGCTTTGTTAATACATGGGAGCTATTTGACTTATTTATCTAATAATATCCTAGCTGCCCCTTCTGGCACCACAGGAAAATATCAAACGTGTCATCTATTCCCCTCGTGCTTTTGTGATGCCCTAGAGTGTCTGGGATGGCCACGTGGCAGATATGACATGGCACCTGCAGGAGACCTGTGCTCTTCTGGTGCGGCAGGTGGTTGCCAGGCAGGACGCCCAAGGCACTGAAGACTTACATGTGCACAGCTGGACTGAACCTTCTTTATCTGGATATTTCAGTGTTGGGCTGAACGAGAAGGACCAATTTCCAGTTCTCTTAACAACATCTTTGAAATGGGCTCTGCATGCTGAGCCTCAAGCTGCCTTGGACAGACTGCATTGGCATTGCTCTGTCTGTCCAAGCACAAAGACCTCAGTATCTCTTTTGGATTAAAATATCCACTTGCAGTAGATATTTCAAAAAAAGCTGACATCCCTGAATGCAAACAAAGCTAAAGGGTAAAATCTGCATCATGTTGAGTGCGTTAAACATAATGATAAAGTTCTCACTAACAAGAGCAGAGTAAGGTTTTGATCAGTTACCAGAATTTTTGATGTTGCTTAAATCCTATATGCACAGGTTTCTAAATCTCATTTTTAACCAACAACCCAACACAGATGCCTTGGCTCAACCTTCATTTGGATGCAACACATTCATCTGAGGAGTAGCTAAGGCAACCAACTAATTGCACGTGCCAAGAAACTGAATTAAATTTTACTTCCCAGAGATTCTCAGGTGATTTCAGAATCTTGAAATACGAGACAACTAGGAAGGTGTTTTGTAAATAGTAGACATCTCTCAACATAGCTACTCAGTGCATTCATAATTTGGCACCATTATTTTTAACAGAAACGACATAAAAATTCAGGATTTTTTCACTGCAGTTTTTATCTAAAAAAAATCCAAAGACTCTCTAAAGTCAGGAGTGGAAAATGTCTAAGTGAGATTTCTCAAAATTCAAATAAATGAAGAGACATTCAGCTGAGATTGTCGAACCCTACTGTAGAAAAGCTATTTTGTACTTCTGAGGAGACAGTTTCAGTCTGGCATATATATAGTGTGAAATATTCTCCAGCTCGTCTGTAAGAAGTCTGCAGGAGTCATGTCCTGTCCAAATCCTGGGAAGAGGAATTAGTATGAGAAAATTATACCTAACAGGGGTCTTGAGTTCTTGTGTTCTTTTCACCCCTTTCTTTTTGCATAGAAAACTACAAAGAAGTCTTTTGAGTGGAAAAGCATCAGTTGGTTCAAGTATTAAAAGTTCTCTCTGTACCAGCTTCATATCAGCTTTACGTGTTACATCTTTGCTGCATCGAAATTGAGCGTGGGAAAGCAGGAACAAGCATCTGACTTAGCCAAATCTGCCTTTTCCACCTTCCAGATCTGTACTGCAGTGGGATGTGAGAGGGCAGTAGGCTTCCTACACCAACAGCTGGGGCATCCAGAGGTGCAGAGCAAGGCACTCAGCTCTCTACAGAGTGGGAATGCTCTAGGCACCAACTCCTAGGGCACCTAGTGCCACTGATCAGATATCCTTGATGCAGCAGCCTTGCAAACTGAAAATGCTCCCAGCCACGCTCTGCCTCCCTCCCATCTGTTCGCATGGCTGCCAAACCTTGGATACCACACAGCACAAAGCATTTTTACTGCATTTTGCTGCACCATTAGCGCAGCAGGGTGCACCTAGAGGGTATGAGTCATCACACAGGGCATTTTGGCAGCAGCTCTTGAAGTCACAATCCTGCACACAACCTATTCCTTAACACAATACAGGTGATGCTGTCTCTGAGAGCTGGACAGTCTCCTTTTTCATTCACAGTGGTTCTGGCAAAGGTGTCCATGCATGTCATTAGAGCGTCTTTGGAAAGCTCGTTCAAGAGGCCAATGTAAGGAACTTTCCCCAGCATTGTAGACAGGGGCAAGTTAAGGTTGCCTAAAGGAAATTGGCAGAGTGCTTCAGGCTTTCCAGTTTGGAAATGGTGGTTCACAACCATCCTGTTCTTTCTTCCCCTTATCCTCATGCCACCCTAGTTCTTTGTCAGATCTGTTACTTGCATTTCTCTGACATGCCCATATTTCATCCTTACTCATTGGCCTTATTAGAAGCAATGTCATTACAAATTGCCTGAACTCTCTGCAGGTATAAAGCAGTTTAGAAATGTGATCTTCTGAGAGCACTCTTGCCTCATATCTGGATGCAGTCCCAGTCTAATGCGGCAAAGCATAGCTAGGTGATCCATGCCTCGGTGCTTAAACTACCCTGTGCAAATATGCCCGTAGTCATATTGGATGCAGCATCAATGCTACTACTGGTCCAAGGGGATTATAAATAGAGTGTGATATATCCAGGCACTTCAGATGGGTCTTCCAGCTTGCTAAACTTGCAGCCCTGTCTTGGCGTAAGTTTACAGCAGCAAAGTCCTAACAAATAAATCACTAATTGCATACCCAGTCATCCTACTTCACTTCTTCCCCCTTTCTAAATATAAGGGAGATAGGTGGATTTCCATCCTTTGCCAAATGAAAGACTGCCTTACAGCAAGCAGCATCTTTCTGAACAGCAACTGCGTTAACCAGGAGTAGGCTAAAGCCTCCATTTGTTTATCAGTGTAGCAAAGCAAACTGTTGCACTGGTGACTCATCCAATTTATAAACAGGTATAGAGCTCACCATTTTATCCTTGCTTCTTTGGTAGGCAGTTCCTACTACTGTTTATATTCAGATTTAACTGTTTGTTAGCCTGTGAAACAATCTGGGTTAAAAAAGAAAAGAAGACACAATTGTGGGTTTGTTTGGCTCTTTTTCAAGCTAAACACCACATAATCCCTTCTCTGTTTTTACACTCATCCACACAGGTCCATTATATCTGCCTGGCAAATTTCCTGCTCACTCAGATTGTGTGTTCTTTTCCATGGACTTCTCTGCTCAGCTCTGCAGCATCCTCAGCTTCTCTCATGATCCTGTGTAGGTACAGCACAAGATTCAGACTATTCTGCCTCCAAAGTCCATGCAAAGCGATGGTAGCCACCAAGTGAAATCCCTCAGTGGGGAATTGCTGCATAGTCAGTTGACATCTTTTCAGAAGAAGCACCCTAGAGAATTTTATTTTCTCGGTGTTGATTTTTTTTTTTTTTTTGTACTTACTAAGCCCAGGCTAAAACTCTGGCTAGGTGTTTATATGTTTCGTACCCAAAGACATCCAACATGACCAAATTTTTCAGTTCAGTACTGGTCTGTATAAAGCTATACCATTAGGAATTAGAATGTGAAATTAAAGTGCTAACATTATACAGATATAACAGTGCCTTAGTATGGCTGGAGACTGTCTACAAGGAAGGGAGTATGTCTGTCCAGCATGCTGAAAGAGCTGACACCTGCCTCTCATGAACCAGAGCTGCCTGGAACCTTGCCTGTTCAGAAATGTGTACTGTGAAGACATATGCCTTTGTCATCCCCTGCGTGGGCATCCTTATTCTGCTGATAGAATACTTTTCCTTTACTTTTATTTTTCCCTCTTTCTTTTCCCTTTTTCCTTTTCCTTTTTTCTTTTTTTCCCCTTTCTTCTTCCTTTCTTTTTTGTCTTTCTCTTTCTTCCTTTTTCTGTATTTGTTCTTTATCACCTTTACACTGTGTTCATGCTCGTGACTGTGTCAATAGACTGCGTTCAGTCTGTTATGCGTGCATACCATATAATCACATACAAGGACAGCAACATAGTTGTAATGTAACAGAAAACACTATGTAAGAAGCCCTTAACAGCAGTCTGTGAGTTAACACACTGATTCTCCTCTACAACCATGTCTGAGCCTTTTCTTGCGAGAAGAAGTCATTTGTTATCAGTCATGTTTACCCTTTAGCAAAGGCAAGCAATTACCATCTATTATTATCTAAATCAGACATTTCACTTAATTCAGGAATTTGCCAGCATAAACAAAAATATTTCAGCACTGTTTGAACAGTAATGAAGCTACTTTGTTTATCTTCGTTATGGGATATGAACTGGTTGGATTGGTTTTTATTCCAGTTAAAAACTACGTCTTCTAAAAACACATCTGAGCTATGCTGGTCTCTGCTTGTGCCAGTGTTGCAGCACATACATTCACGTTGCCTTAGCCCCACTCTTAATTGCATCTACATATATATTACTGTCATAGGATGGTTTCCATTCATCAGTGGCAGCAGTCCCAGCCCTTCTGACTCTCTGAGGGAGTTAACAGCTCTTGTTAACAGCTGGCAGATTATTACTGTAGCACTCTATTATCTTATCTAACAGAGGATTTTATGGCTATATTTAGTTTAATTGAAGAATGACCTAGCAAAGGACTAATGACAAGGTTCATCATCAATATACCAGTTCACATACTGAGAAAATTTTAAAAAGAAGGAGGGAAAAACTGAAATAGAACCAGAAAATACTTCTGGCAGTGAAAAACCTTTAGCATTTTGTTGATATATTGCTTGTATCTAGTCGCTGGCTGATACCATCCATGACTAGGTCTTTTTCTCCTAGACATTTTGAAACTAATGGTCAAAACCATGCTCGATTCTATTGGATAAGTGTTTATTTACCTGGAGTAATCTTACTGAATTGAAATGAATTCCCCATGGAGGCAACTTGTTTGCAATACATTACAAAATCTGACTTCTAGATAAAAACATCTTTACTTTGCCCTGTACCTTTGAGAAAAAGCATTTTTTTCAGGAAAAACTAGTGGAAATCAGGCACATGATTTTTACTTCTAGAAAGTCATTTCAGGTTTTTGTTACCAGATTTCAGGATGGTTTGTTCATAGTACAATAAGATACTTCAAATCAGAAAGGACTTCAGGAGGTCCCCAGCCATCCGTTGGCTCAGAGACATCAGGGCACGTCTTCAGCTGGAAGGTGAATTAACATGCTACCTTGCCCAGGTTCATTCACCTGGCTGAGAAGTAGTGTTTCATTAACGTGTCTATATTGCTTCTGATGGAGAGCTAGCTTAGGGATCTTAGCCTGGTGCTGTTGTGATGACAAGCAGCCGTGCTCTATCTCATTTTCTAATGCCAGCACCTATAAAGAGGAACTCTCCAAAGGTGCTGGTGGAGGACTGACCAAGTCTGCTGTGCTGAGAAATGTTTCTTCCCTCTAACAAATACCACACTTAACACTATGGGTAAAAATATCTTCCTGTTTCTATGAAGTAATATGCATTTGGATGGAGAAGGATGGTGCTGGCTGATCATTGCAGGAACCTTCATAGGTTTGGGTGTCTATTAGAGTTTCTGTGAATGGACATCTGCAAGCCTCTTAGGCCTTTTTGATACTCTGGAATTGTTACTTTCATCTTTTTTGTTTGTTTTCCCTGAGATGAGGCTAAATTACCTGCACTTTATAGGCTTCCTGAAAAACACACACTGCTTGCCTCTGTAATAGCAAGGTTTTAGTTCATGAACCCTATATACTTTAGAAAATCTGTGTTAGCTGCAGCAGCGTTTATGCTGCAGGACCAGTTAAATCGTCCTCCTGTTGTCAACTCATTTACCTACCTCATTAATACAGTTTCCGCCCCAGCAGGTGTTGTACTATTCTCGTTTCATATATGGAGGCAGTTTTTCCCCTGCTGATCTTACTTTGCAGAGAATGGATGAGAGCACAATGAAAACTGTTTGGACACAGTGATTTAAGAGCCTGCTAGCTTGAGGCTCATGCTGTGAAAATGTCACATATCCTAATCCTTGAATCTCAGGCATCCACAGCATTGCAACAAAAGAAAGGAAGCATCATGGCTTTAAACCTGGCTCAGGTGAACTGTGAATTGCCTTCAACAGTCTCTGCTAGTGGAGCTGCAATGCTTCCTTGTTCCAGCAGCCTCAGCCAGCTTAACGCATTAGCCCCTAATATCATTTCACAGGTACCAACCACCTTTTGTTTTAGATTGTCTAAACAATTGACATAACCAGTCTAACAGAGAAGTCTGCTAACTTGCATTTATACTCGGTTGCATTTAGCTTTAAAGGCTGTTGCTTCCACTTAAGAATTTAGGAAGGGCTTCTGTGCCCATAAGCCTGTGTATTTTTTTGCACTGCTGTTAGTGCTAGGGATTTTCATTGATTGGAGTCTGTTTAATATCACATGAAACCAATACTAGGCTTTCATATTGCTTTGTCCCCATACCTTAAGAAAAAAAATAAACTTCTCTTTAACATGTATTAACACTATTTTTCCAGTGAAAAAGTAGAAAATGGTTCTATTAAGAATATCGGTCATTATTTACTGAAACAACTGTTCAGTCTTTACTGAAAAGGGCTACCTGAAACAGGAAGACTGTTTCCATTATCAGTGTACCATTGATGTGCCGTGTATTTACCTCCATATTGAAGGTAGACATCTCTGGTAAACCATATAGTAAATGTAACTGCTAGCATCTGCATGTACAGTGTTTTCCAGAATCTAACCATAACCAAAAGTTTGGGCACATGTTCTTATACCATGACAAAATGTCTTCACTTTGAAATCTTGAAACGCAGTAGACAAGGCAACTGAGAAGCAATTTTTGCTGTGCTTCGTAGGTATTTGCAGTCTCCACTTGTTCTTTATGATATCACTAGAGATAGTAGTTCAGATTACTCTTAGAAGTATCCTTGATCAAATTATTTGGTATGGTCATGAAAGCTTTGATTGTTAGGGTGTTCCCAACTTTTTACTGGCTTTTCTTGTACTTAATAAGTTAATACTGCATGGGAAAAAGCCTAGAATTTGTATTAAAATGATAATATGCTCTAAAATGCTACGTTTTCCACTGGTTATCAGTAAAATATGTTTCAGTATCAGACAAAATTTCTAAGATTTAGCCTACACGAAAGTATACATTGTGTATCATCTACTTACTGAAGGTTTCCTAGATCTCTAAAAGAAGAAGGAAAAGCTGGGCCTGAGTGGCATCTCTGTTATACCTATTTGGATCAGCTGCCTTTAAAATTTTGATATGATAATAACCCTGACAGTCAGAGTGGTTATCCAGCTACCTCAATAAGAATGTGAGCCCTACATTCAGGCACAGATATCTCTGTCTCTGGAGTATTCTTTTATGCATTGTCAGCCAGCCAATTAAATTATCCATGTTTTTGTTTTGTGATAGAGCAAAGCAAGATGAGCAATGGTGAAGATCAGAATGTGGATGTTCCTGGTTCAAATTCACTCTTCATGAAGGATAATGGACTTTAGCTGAAGATTCAATAATTAAATTATAGAATCATAGAATTATATTCTGATAGATGCAAGAACATTTTTTTTCTTTCTTTCATTTGGTTGACCACATCCTAGCTGTGCATCACAGGACTTCACAGTGAAGCTGTTACCTCGCAGAAAGTACCCACAGGATGAGACTTGTAATAAAAGCCCAATTCCCTGTTTCACCAAGTGCTCACAAAGTAAGGAGTGTTGTGTGTGAGCAGGTGGTAGGAAATGCACAGGATGAACTGTCAGGGAGTTTGCTGTGAGCGAGCTGCCTTCATGCCCCTGAATTTTGCCTGGCCACGCAGCAGCTTTATAGAAGCTGCAGTATTATGATAACCTCTGGCAATTGGCAATGATCTTCAAGGGAGCAGGGGCAAGCTGAGCACAATCAGAGCAAGTATAACAGTTCATATTTTCTATTTCCAACCTGCTGTATACAGGGAAAACCTCTATATGGGTCTTTTAGGGAATTTTATAGATCTTATAGGGAATCTAGGCTGGTGCATCCAGTCCCTGCGCCCTCTAAAGAATAGGTGGGGAACATTGTCTTCTTGTAACTGTCTACCCAAAATCCTGCTATCAGGAGAGGACATTAGAACACACAAAAAGGATAAGTCTTAACAGACAGCAGGCTTTTCACATAGCTGTGAGCAACACAATCTACTCTGTGTACATTTCAAATAGCAAACGAAAACTATTAGATTAAATAACACTAAGCAAAGGCAAAGGTGGATAATTTTAAAGTCATGTGAATTGCTCTATAAATGTCTGTTACCCTCAGTGAGGATTTTATGTCAATACAAATTGCCATATAGTGTAGCAGTGTTTGTTTGTTTCATTCTGCAAAGGCCAATTCTTGAGGCAAGACAAATGACAGATGAGCACATCCTTATAGCCAAATATTTGCCAAAAGGAAAATCGATCTTTTTTCCTTTCCTTTTCTTCTTTTTTTTTTTCCCCTCCTCTGGCCTGCAGTAGTTCACTTCAAAGCCAAGCAGAAGCCTGAAGTAATATCCCTTATTTCCTGCACCCCACTTCAACCTGCGCAATGCCTGATGCGGGAAGTCAGGCTGCTTAACTGCTCTAGGAAGCCCTGGTGATTTATTTGGCCAATAACATGGTCAATAATAGTGATTCCTCAAACGTGGCTTTTGTACCATTATCAAAAAGTGAATCTTGGAAAGCATCCAGTCCCCAAGCCTCCCTCAGAGTTTCTTCCTCAGAAGGACCACTTCCTATCCCTTTGACATCTCCATCTGCTCTCCCGCCTAAAGCAGGATCTGATTCCAGATGCCTCCACGCCAAGAGGAAGGCTGGAGACTGCATTTAGCTGGCTGCATTGCAAAGGGGAAGATAATTCAGGAAGTCTTTTGTCGTTGTTGTTGATTTTCTTTCCTTCTAGCACTGCCCAGTTCCCTAGCCCCTTTCCAGAGAGCAAAGCGTGACTTGGTTCAGGCTGAGCTCTCTGCTCTGCTGAACCCTCTGCTCCTCTGCTCCACGTGTGGTGGAGGCCTGGCAGGTGGCTGGCTCTGCGGAAGACGTGGGTGTCTGACTGCATCACTGCAGAGGCAGGGAGGCTGAAGCCATCTCAAAGCAAACTGACTTCATTTGACAAGCTCAAGGGGAAAGGTGTGAGCCTTTTCATTGTTACTGTCCATACAGCACCTAACAACAACAACAACAAAAAGATCTGAGCTGATTAAACCAGCTGTTATGTTTGACAGAAACTAGGAGGAGGGAATAAGCAAACAAAAACATCTGTAGTTTTGTGTAGTTTCCATGACTCTTTGGAAGGTATGCTTAGTTTCCTTCCTTGTAAAAGGTATCCACTCCTGTCTCACAGGTTACCTTCAGTCATTTTATTTATGACACATAAGGAATCTGTCATTCTACGTTTCTTTTGGAAAGAAGGACAAGGGCAGGGATGTGTTTACCAAATGCAGATTAATTCAAGATATTAACAGTGCATCCAACCCATTTATAATGAAATGGCTAAATATTAATCCCGTCATTGTTAGTATAATTCTCTAAAAATGTATGAGAGAGAAGACAACTAAGAAGAGCAATGTTCTAGGGTTTGGAAGTCAATCCTATAAGCAGTAATAGCCTTTCAAACTATTGAAATTTAATTAGAAGGATGCCCATAATGTAAAGCCGCCTATAGAACCTGAGCTGAACATGGGTAGCAAATCCTCCTGAGGGCAAGCCATATCCATTGTCACCTCTTTGGAAAGGTCTGGACACTTCAAGTGCTCCTTTGCATAGCAGTTTACCCATATTTGAGTATTAATTAACCATCAGCAAGATGCCCCTTCCAGAAATACATATAAAGAAAAGAGAAGAAGCGGAGCATCAGGACCTAGGGAGGCTCTAAATAGTGTGAAGACTCAACAAGAATGGATTTTGAACATTGTGGTTTAACCCAGCCGGCAGCTAAGCACCACACAGCTGTTCGCTCATCCTCCCCCCTCCCTCTCTGGGATGGGGGAGAGAAACCAGAAAATGAAGCCTGTGGGTTGAGATAGAGACAGTTTATTAAGATGGAAAAAAATAATAATGATAATACTACTACTAATAATAATGTGTACGAAACAAGTGATGCACAATGCAATTGCTCACCACCCGCTGACCGATGCCCAGCCTATCCCTGAGCAGCCGGCCCCCAACCCTGGTCAGCCACCCCTATATATTGTTTAACATGACGTCAGATGGTATGGAATACCCCTTTGGCCAGTTTGGGTCAGCTGTCCTGGGTCTATCCCCTCCCAGCTCCTGCTGCACCCCTAGCCTGCTCGCTGGCAGGACAGAGCGAGAAGCTGAAAAGTCCTTGGCCTGGTGTAAACACTGCTCTGCAACAATTAAAACATCAGCATGTTATCAGCGCTCTTTTCATCCTAATCCAAAACATAGCACCCTACCAGCTGCTAGGAGGAAAACTGACTCTATCCTAGCTGAAACCAGGACATATATCCACCCCTTATTCCATACCATTTGTCATGCTCAGGTTATACCTTTTCCAATACATTCCAATTAATCACCATTTTCATCTATGTTATATGGAATGTCCACTGAGTCTGCATAGTCTGTGACTGACATCAGGCTTCATCTGTCATGGCAGTGTTTCAGGGCAGAAGAGATGGTGTGTGATGTTGGATCGTCACACGTTGAAGCCTGTTCTCGTTCCATCACATCTCTGTGCTTGTCCATTTCCATCAAAATTCATTCATTATTATCTGTGTGGCTGTTACTGTGATACCATTAATAGGACATTGACATATAGCAATCATGGTAGTGATGACATACAGTATTATATAATAATTAACATAATACAATTCAACTCATGGGCTATTCTCACCCAGTATTAAATCCCCTTGAGGTACACACCGGACCTCCCCATTCTTTTGCATTACCCACCAAGTGCATCCAGGTCCCTGAGCAAAAGCAATCCCACGAATGGGTTTGCCTTTTCCTGAGGCAGAAGTAGCCCAGACTGTCTTACCCAGCATGTTTCTACAGGAACATTATCCCCTTGTACAGTACGTAACAGGTTTGATTGGGCAGGTCCAGATCGGTTGGCAGATCCCCAAGTATTGACTAACCAAGTGGCCTTTGCCAAATGTGTATCCCAATTTTTGAATGTCCCAGCCCCCATTGCTTTCAGTGTAGTCTTTAACAGTCCATTGTATCACTCAACTTTCCCAGAGGCTGGTGCATGATAGGGGATGTGATACACCCACTCAATGCCATGTTCTTTGGCCCAAGTTTCTATAAGGTTGTTTCGGAAATTAGTCACATTGTCTGACTCAGTTCTTTCTGGGGTGCCTTGTTCCCATAAGACTTGCTTTTCAAGGCCCAGGATAGTGTTCCGGGCGGTGGCATGGGGCACAGGATATGTTTCCAGCCATCCGGTGGTTGCTTCCACCATTGTAAGTACGTGGTGCTTGCCGTTGCGGGTTTGAGGGAGTGTGATGTAATCAATCTGCCAGGCCTCTCCATATTTATATTTCAGCCATCGTCCTCCATACCAAAGAGGCTTTGCCAGTTTGGCTTGCTTGATTGCAGCACATGTTTCACAATCATGAATAACCTGTGCTATAGTGTCCATGGTCAGGTCCACCCCTCGATCGTGAGCCCATCTGTATGTTGCATCTCTGCCTTGATAGCCCAAGGTGTCATGGGCCCATCAAGCTATAAATAATTAACCCTTATGTTGCCAGTCCAGGTCCACCTGAGCCACTTCAATCTTAGCAGCCTGATCCACCTGCTGGTTGTTCTGATGTTCTTCAGTAGCCCGATTCTTGGGCACATGAGCATCTACATGGCATACCTTTACAACCAGGTTCTCTACCTGGGCAGCAATATCTTGCCACAATGTAGCAGCCCAGATGGGTTTGCCCCTGCGCTCCCAGTTGTTCTGCTTCCATTGCTGTAACCACCCCCACAGGGCATTTGCTACCATCCATGAATCAGTATAGAGATAGAGAACTGGCCACTTTTCTCGTTCAGCAACATCTAAAGCCAGCTGGATGGCTTTCACTTCTGCAAACTGACTCGATTCACCTTCTCCCTCAGTAGCTCCTGCAATTCATCGTGTAGGACTCCATACAGCAGCCTTCCATCTCCAATGCTTTCCCACAATATGACAGGACCCATCAGTGAACAGGGCATATTTCTTCTCATTTTCTGGTAGCTTGTTGTACAGTGGGGCTTCTTCAGCACGGATCACCTCCTCCTCTGGTGATATCCCAAAATATTTGCCTTCTGGCCAGTCCATAATAACTTCCAATATTCCTGGGCAACTGGGGTTTCCTATTCGAGCCCGCTGAGTAATCAGTGCAACCCACTTACTTCATGTAGCATCAGTTGCATGATGTGTAGAGGGGACCCTTCCTTTGAACATCCAGCCTAGTACCGGCAGTCGGGGTGCCAGGAGGAGCTGCGCTTCAGTACTGACCACTTCTGAAGCAGATCAAACTCCTTCATATGCTGCCAATATCTCCTTTTCCATTGGAGTGTAGCGGGCCTCAGATCCTCTGTATCCCCAACTCTAAAACCCTAGGGGTCGACCTCGAGTTTCCCCAGGTTCTTTCTGCCAGAGGCTCCAGGTGGGACCATTCTCCCCGGCTGCAGTGTAGAGCACATTATTTACATCTGGTCCTGTTTGGACTGGCCCAAGGGCTACTGCATGAACTATTTCCTGCTTAATTTGTTCAAAGGCTTGTCGTTGCTCAGGGCTCCATTTGAAATCATTCTTCTTACGGGTTACTTGGTAGAGCAGATTTACAATCAGACTGTAATTTGGAATATGCATTCTCCAAAACTCCATGACACCTAGGAAAGTTTTTGTTTCTTTTTTGCTAGTTGGTGGAGACATAGCTGTTATTTTGTTGATCACATCCATTGGGATTTGATGACGTCCATCTTGCCATTTTATTCCTAAAAACTGGATCTCTCGTGCAGGTCCTTTGACTTAATTTTGTTTTATGGCAAAACCGGCCTTCAGAAGGACTTGGACTATTTTCTTCCCTTTCTCGAAAATTCCTCTGACGTGTCACCCCACACAATGATGTCATCGATGTACTGCAGGTGTTCAGGAGCTTCCCCCTGCTCCAGCGCAGACTGGATCAGTCCATGGCAAATGGTAGGGCTGTGTTTCCACCCCTGGGGCAGCCGATTCCAAGTATATTGGACTCCCCTCCAAGTGAAAGCAAACTGTGGCCTGCATTGTGCTGCTAGAGGGATGGAGAAAAATGCATTAGCGATATCAATTGTGGCATACCACTTGGCTGCCTTTGATTCCAGTTCATACTGGAGTTCTAGCATGTCCGTCACTGCAGCACTCAGTGGTGGCGTGACTTCGTTCAGGCCACGATAGTCCACTGTTAGTCTCGACTCACCATTAGACTTTCGCACTGGCCATATGGGACTATTAAAAGGTGAATGAGTCTTGCTGATCACTCCTTGGTTCTCCAGTTGATGAATCAGCTTATGGATGGGAATCAGGGAGTCTTGGTTGGTGCGATATTGCCGCCAGTGCACAGCTGTGGTAGCGATTGGCACCTGCTGTTCTTCAACCCTCAGCAACCCCACAACAGAAGGGTCCTCCGAGAGACCAGGCAAGGTAGACAACTGTTTAATGTCCTCTGTCTCTAAGGCAGCTATGCCAAAAGCCCAGCGGAACCCTTTTGGGTCCTTGAAATATCCTCTTCTGAGATAGTCTATGCCAAGGATGCACGGAGCATCTGGGCCAGTCACAATACGGTGCTTTTGCCACTCATTCCCAGTTAGACTCACTTCAGCCTCCAATACAGTAAACTGCTGGGATCCCCCCTTCACCCCATAAATACAGATGAGTTCTGACCCTTTATAGCTTGATGGTATTACAGTACACTGTGCACCAGTGTCTACTAAAGCCTTATACTTCTGTGCGTCTGACGTGCCAGGCCATCAAATCCACACAGTCCAGTAAACTCGATTGTCCCTTTCCTCCCCCTGGCTGGAGGCAGGGCCCCCCTAATCCTGGTCAGAATCTACATTTCTGTGTCTGAAGGACTGCCTGCTGGAAGTTGGAGCAGCAAGCTTCTCAGAGAACCCCTTTTTCCCGATTGTTTTTGTTTGCAACTCACATACCCGTGCCTCTAGGGTTGAGGTAGATTTTCCATCCCATTTTCTCATGTCCTCTCCATGGTCACGTAGGTAAAACCACAGGGTGGCACGGGGTGTGTACCCACTGTATCGTCTTCCTTGCACGGATGGACGCTTACCCCTGATAGCTGAGACACTGGTTTGTACAGGTGGGGAGGAAAATAAACTCTCTTCAAGTTGGTGGACCTCTTCAGAAAGTTTCTCCACAGCCAAGACACAGGCCTGTAGGGAAGAGGAGAGATTATTTTTGTACTGCCGGAGTTGTTTAGTCAATTCATCCACTGTGGGTTCCTCATGTTCTTTCAAGGCCATTACTGCCAATGAGCTGGCATATGATGGTGGTGCACTCCTTACAAACTTCCGCCACATGGGTCATGTACACTTGACTTCATCTGGATCTGTGGATATTTGTTCGTTGTCTAGGTCCCTATAAATCACCTCCCATACGGCCAATTCCCTCAGGTACTGGATTCCCTTCTTCATGGTGGTCCACTTGCCTGGTAGACATACAAGTTCTTCCTTGAAGGGATACCTTTCCTTCACAGCTGACAGGAGACGCCTCCAGAGGCTGTAAGGTGGTGCTCCATCTCCAATTGCTTTGTCAATGCCTGCGTCTCTAGCAAGGGATCCCAGCCGCCTGGCTTCCCTGCCCTCTAATTCCAGACAATTGGCTTCAGTGTCCCAGCACCGGAGCAGCCAGGTGACAGGCTGCTCACCTATATAGCGACCAAAATCTTTTCGTACATCTTGTAGCTCACGCTGGTATAGGGTTCGGGTAATTACTTCTGTTTTTTCGACATCTTCATCTTCATCCTTCTGT
Organism: Anser anser; assembly: GCF_964211835.1. Lineage (NCBI taxonomy): Eukaryota > Metazoa > Chordata > Aves > Anseriformes > Anatidae > Anser > Anser anser. The sequence goes on from NC_139720.1 coordinate 74,614,286, forward strand.
TCCTCTGAAGGCCCGGACTCATATTCTCCATGCTTAGTCTTAGCAGGAGTTTCTCTGCGTTCTAAACAATCTGACTCTCTAAACCATTTTTTCACCTTGGCTACAGGGGCAACTTGCACTGCTACAGTTCGTTTCTCTGAGCCAGCCACAGAGCCTGCCACAGGGGTTGGAATGAATGCAGGGCCCGCCACAGGGGTTGGAATAAACACTGGGCCCGCCACAAGGTTTGGAACAACCGCAGGGCCCATCACAGGGGCTAGAATGACCGCTGGGCCTGTCACAGGAGCTAGAACGACCGCTGGGCCCGTCACAGGAACTCAAACGACTGCTGGACCCATCGCAGGGGTTGGAGTGGCCGCAGGGGCTGGAGTGGCCGCAGGAGCTGGAGAGGCCACTGGAGAGGATGCAGGCGCTGGAATGACCACTGGGCCCATCACAGGGGCTGGAGTGGCTGCAGAGGCTGGAGTGGCTGCAGGGTCCATCGTAGGGGTTGGAGTGGCTGCAGGGGTTGGAGTGGCCGTTGGGCCTGTCGCAGGACTTGGAGTGGCCGCAGGGTCTGTCACTAGGTTTATAGTGGCATCGATTGCAGCTCAATAGGCACAGGCCAGACCCCAGCACGTTGCAGTGATTTGTGTCTCTTTGGAATTGCCAGAATGATGACACCCCTTTTTCAAACATTCTACCAGTTTTTTAGGATTTTGCAGTTGTTCAGGGGTGAATTTCCAAAGTACTGGAGGTGCCCACTGCTCTGGATACCTGCCCATATCCTCCCACACTCCCTGCCACTCATAACCATCCCACCTCAGGACAGATCTCTGGATGGCATTCCTAAGTAGTTGTTTAACCTTAAACAAAATCTGAAGTGCATTCAGGAGACATAACAATAACAGCATGCTGGTCTGAACATCCCAAGGGTATTCAAAATCTTGAAAAGCTATCGTAACTAGCCTGCATTATAAGAAGGGGGGTGAAGGAGAAAGGGAGAGTGAACAAGTAGGAAAAAATATCTCCCCCTAGGAAACTTGTATTCATTTGTCATTTTCTCACTTTGCTCAGAGATGCAGTAATTCAGACATGCCTTAAAACCTCTTTATTCACCAAGATTGTATTGAAGTCGTAATTGGGCCAGCTTCCGTACTTGCAGAAGATACAACAGTATTTAGTCCATCTGTAGTATAAAAGCTTTACAGTTCTCTATTTCTGTACTTCTGAAAAGGTGTTCCTTAACAGCATTCTACTTTTATCAGGAAATCCATCCTCTTTTTTACACATACAAGAATGACTAGCCAGTAGAAAGCCATTGTATCATGTTATTTCTTGGGAATTTGTTGTCAAGCAACAAGAAGGTATGAAACTTCTGACTTCAGTGCAGTGGCTATCAGCTGATATCCTTCAATTAATCATCATGACAGAGAATGTTTTATGTCACTAAACTTAACCTTTGAACAGCAGGTATATATGAGAAGCACAAAACTGGCATTGGCTACCTGAAGAAATAAGGTAATAGGTGTACTTGATAATAGTTTCTGAGGTATGGTTTCCAAAGTACAGTCGACAACAGTGCTGAGTACAAATACCAGATTAGTCTCATGATCAGCAATTTCATCATACCATAAGCCAGTGTTACACTGCACAGTAAAATAATGATCTTAAACCAGGCCCCAGAAAGGATAAACAGCACAACAGGGAACACATACAATAAGTAATGTGCTATATAACTCAATTTGGAAAACAGGCACAGCAGACCCGAGATAAAAGCAATCAACATTGTGACTAGCAACTATTAAGCAGGTCTAATACTTATACTAATTTTGGTTTAACACACTCTGGTCAGATCTGTCGTTATCTCAACCCTTTGGGCCCCACGTTGGGCTCCAAAAGGACTGCTGTGGTTTAACCCAGCCGGCAGCTAAGCACCACACAGCTGTTCGCTCATCCTCCCCTCTCCGTCTCTGGGATGGGAGAGAGAAACAGGAAAATGAAGCCTGTGGGTTGAGATAGAGACAGTTTATTAAGATGGAAAAAAATAATAATGATAATACTACTACTAATAATAATGTGTACGAAACAAGTGATGCACAATGCAATTGCTCACCACCCGCTGACCGATGCCCAGCCTATCCCCGAGCAGCCGGCCCCCCACCCCGGCCAGCCACCCCTATATATTGTTTAGCATGACGTCAGATGGTATGGAATACCCCTTTGGCCAGTTTGGGTCAGCTGTCCTGGATCTGTCCCCTCCCAGCTCCTGCTGCACCCCTAGCCTGCCCGCTGGCAGGACAGTGTGAGAAGCTGAAAAGTCCTTGGCTTGGTGTAAGCACTGCTCTGCAACAATTAGAATATCAGTGTGTTATCAACATTATTCTCATCCTAATCCAAAACATAGCACCCTACCAGCTGCTAGGAGGAAAATTGACTCTATCCTAGCTAAAACCAGGACAAACGTGCAGGTATTATCTCTTGTTATCCCACCCCAATCAGCAATGTTTTGAAAGAAAAACTAAGAGAAGCTTCTGTCAACATATACTGAAAAATATTCACAAATATTTTCAGCTATGTAGCTCATTTGGGAGCTACATTTACTAGCTCACATAGTAAAGGAAATTCAGTTCAATAACAGATGCTTCTAATCTGAATAAGCAAATTGAGACCTTGATAGCATAAAAACAAGCTGTGTTTTATCACTTTGTTGCATAAAGATTATGTAATGCCTTTTTTTTAGAATTTCAACATGAGGGTAAGTGTCCTGAATTGAATTCTGGGTTTACCACTTGGAAATTCTTCTTATATTTCCCATGCTGTGACTTACAGAAAAGCTTCCCTCCCTCCCAGCTCTCTGTTGCACAGTTCCTTTCCTTGCCTCCATTCCTGCTCAAAAGGAAACATTTCAGAATTTGAGACAGACTTCCCTTCATGCATGTGGCAGGGTGTGAAGGGACTGCATAAACTATCACTACGGCAGGCAGGGTTTGCTGCCTCTCACTGCTAATGCGCATACAGTCTTTGGGAAAAAGGAGTAGCAAAGTATGACAGGAGAAGCGGCACCGTAGAACAGATTAGGACCGTGGTGTAAACCATGCCTGACTGAAAACACAGCAGTAGTGTTTATAGACTTACATACCTGCAGCTGTTAAAATCCTGCTGTGTGTTTTTTGTGTTTGTTGTTGTTGTTGTTTTTTACAAGCAATTTAATTGCTTTAACAGTGCTCTGTTCCATATTAAAAGAACCATTCTCAAGATCATTGGTAATTTCCCTTATCTGCTTTGGTTCAGTAATTATTTATTACTGCAGTAAGGGGGGAGGCTTGATTCTGTTCAGCTTGGTACACCCCACTGAAAGACCTTGCCCAGGAAGTCTACAAAAGCAATCTCTTTCTTTCTGTTGCACTAATGTCACTTCACCCCAGCTCTGGCAGCATAAGAAAAGTAGGATATTGCTTTATGACTTAGTATTATTATATTACCACCACTTTGCAAATTTCTGTTTGCAACTCTGTTCATGCTCTTTTTAATCCATCTGATCCGAGAAGTAAAATTAGCTTAAAGGAACTATACACTCATATTAGTTAGTGTATGTTTAAGGCTACAGATTATCATGGTACCCTGCTGATGTGCAGTAACGTAAATCCCAGTACTTCAGGCGCTCTGGATTACATGACCACAGTTCTTAGCACAGTTCTTGTGCTGGTTTAACTATTATAGCTAAGCAGGGATTTCTTTATGGTTATACAGATAGAAATCTTAGTATGGATCCATTCAGCTGTTGTCAATACTTTTTTCTTTGCCCTATGCGTAACAGTAACAATGAAACTGCCATCTTTATATCCACATAGCCATGCTATGGAAAGGGATCTGCTTTATATACTATACTTTGTACTGAAAGCAGCTCAATATGTGTATAAAAATGGGAAGACGCTGTTTAAATGGGTGCAGGAGTAAGGCTTTTTAAAGCACAAGTTTGACTATTAGAAGAACAGTAGCCTCATGGTGGGGAGACATGGGAGGTCTTTGCAAGGCAGAGGAGCATGGCTCTGCCCATTCCCCTAAGTGGGAGGTTGAGGCTGGGATGAGCAGGGATGATGCTGAGGGCAGCAAGGTGCTTGTGACCAGGCTGGCAAAGCAGATCTGGTCTCCCAAGCACAATTTCTCATTACAGAGCTTTGTGAAACCCATTTTAAACTGTTTTTATGGGCATGAGATCTCTGAAAATGCAGACTGGTTACTGTCCAATTCTGGTTTATGTTTCACCTCACACATATCAGATATCACACATCTGCTTCAGCTCACACATCTCTGTAACACTGACATAGCAATTTGTGTGGAGAGTTTCTTTCTACTAACAGTCTCCCTGAGAGCTGTGGTTTGTGTTTTTTTTGTTTCGTTTTTGTTTGTTTGTTTATTTTCCATATCTTTGTTGAGAAGCAAGATGCTTTGTGTGGCAATTACTTTTTATGAGATCAGTAATTGTTTTCAGACTGATGAATGCCACAGAACAACCTTTCACTTTAACAAATGGAACTGTATGAACTACATCCGCGTGTAACATGCACTTGGACAGGGGAGTACTCACCAATCTGTCCTGAATGGCAAAGCCAACTTCATTTCCAGTCTGTCACCAGCTTTGAGAGTTGCCATCCTTGCAGTAAATCCTTTGTAGCTGATGGTGTCCACAAACACACTTCGGAGTGGTTTTAGAAAGGGCTCCAAATACTTTTCTCAGTAGGTAGCACCATAATATTTTTTTTTTTTGCAATAGTCTCAGAAATTTCTGTTCACCTTCTTGAAAGTCTTCAGACTCTTTGTAAGTTATATTATGCATAATTTAATTTTTCTATTACTGACTTTAGAAAAATAAAATAAAATTTTAAAGGCTGCATTAATGTGTGATGTATGAGATGAAAGCTGCAAGAGGAAATTCATTAACATTCACAATTCATTTTCTGCTTCTTCCTGGTGCCTCCATTTTGTATACCTGGTCATAAGTAATACTGACCAAACTTTCTTTGACCAGATTTTGTCATTCTCAGCAGCAAATGTTGCCATTGCCAGGTGCTGTACACATGAGCAGAGATTAGGGAAGCTCTGTTTGTACTTCTACATCCTAAGCTTTGTGCTTGGACATAGGTGGGCTTGTACTTATCCCAACCCTGCTTTGCAGGACATCTTGCTTTTTCCAGGACATCTTTTGCAGGGGTGCTCAGCCTCACCAAGCTGCTGGACCACTTGATGCTTTTCACTTTGTCTTTGCTGTTAAATGAATTGGGATGAGATTCACAGCTGCCATGGTAGCAGCACAGTACAGGCACAGCTCTTTGAAACAGTTTATATGCCACAGTTTGAGAGCCCTTGACACAGAGCAAGATGAAGTCAGAGGTGAAAGCTTCTTCAGTGACTACTGATTCCTGGGTTTATTTTGCCAGAGTTGGGCCTGGTAACTACTGAGAGCAATAGAAGAGGTCCTCTTCCACGGGCAAGACAGCGGGGCTTTCACTCTGTTAAATTGAGGAGTCTGTTAAATTGATAGACTTGCAGACCAAACCTTCTTATTCATGGAAAGTAACACCATACACTAGTACAAACAGTAGGAGCTTTTCCCTCTCTTACCAATATACTGTGATTCTCACCCAAAGGGCATCATTTGTAGGCAAAATATTTTCTGTGCATCCTGAATGCAGTCCTGAATATTTCTGCTGTGTTTCAGAGGCCCAGAAACAGAAAGCTTTCTATTTCCTTTAGCAGGATACTTGGTTTAATTTTAATGGCATGTGTTTGAGTTTCTTTCTTAAAATTCACTGTGATATTGTATAATCCTCATTCTTTTACTCCCTTCTACCAAATACACAGAAAAGATTTTCCAGCTCCTTATCCTATCAATGCCTGGGAAGGGGTCTTCAATCTTCTATCTTAGTAAGAGCTGATACTTAATTGCATGCCTCCTAATCTGATTAGCAGAAGTGAAGAAGACTCTTTTATTAAAATCAGCTATCTGGGACTGCAAGCCATGTTGCAATGAAAAGCTGTATAAGCTTTTTTTTTCTTTCTTTCTTTCTTTTTTTTTTTTAAGGGTTCTTCTGTTCTAGCTATCGTTCTGTTATCTGGAAATAAACTCAGTAAGGTATACACATCTTGCTCTTTCTCCAAATGTGTTTCTAGAAAAGTTATTTCTCACAAGCACCAACCTTTCCATTAAAGAAAGAGATCGATGCCCTGCAGTTGACTGTTTTCATATGATATTTGTAACAAATGTGATCAAGTTTTATCTGGTATAGCTCAGAAATGGCAGCACAGGCTTCAGTTCTTTGATACCAAAGACAAACCACCCTATTCAACTGAACCACAGAATGTCTGAGGCTGGAAGGGACCTCTGGAGACCATCTGCTCCAAACCCCCTTCTCAACCAGGGCCACCCAGAGTAGGTTGCCCAAGACCACATCCTGGCAGCTTTTGAAGATCTCCAAGGAGGAAACTTCACAACCTCTCTTGGCAGCTTGTGCAACTTGTGCCAGCATTCTGTCAACTGCACATTAAAAAATAAATAAATAAAGATGTTCAGTCTAAAGAGCATTTCTTGTATTTCAATTTATGTCCATTATCTCTTGTCTTCAGTCCCACCCAGTCAATATTTATATAACTTTTTAAGTTCATCACCGCAAGCCTTTTCTTCTCTGGGCTAAATGATCCCAGCTCTCTCAGCCTGTCCTTGTATGACAGATGCTACAGTCCCTTCATCATCTTCATAGCCTTTCGCTGGACTCATTCGAGTATGTCCCTCTTGTACTGGGAACCAATAGATTGACCCAGCACTCCGGATGCGTCTCACCACTGCTGACCAGAGAAGAAGGGTCACCTCCTTCAGTCTTCTGACAGTGCTCTTCTGATGCGGATCAGGAGGCCATTGGCCTTTGTGCTGCAAGGACACATTGCTGGTTCATTTTCAACTTGGTGTCCATCAGGACCACTATGTCCTTTTCCACAGAGCTGCTTTCCAGCCAGTCATCCTGCAGCATATACTGGTGCATGGAGTTATAACTCCACAGGTGCAGTACTTTGCATTTCCTTTTCCTGAACTTTATAAGATTTCTGTTGGCCCTTTTATCCAGCCTGTTGAGGTTCTTCTGAATAACAGCACTACATTGTAGTCCATCAGTCTATTCAGTCTCTAAGTCTATCAGTCTCTAATATTTTGATATTTAGCTGATGAATGAAAATATATTAACAAAAGTCAAGGAACAGCAAGGCAGACTGCAAGGAGCTGAAGGCAACTGCAAGACAGGCTGGGGCGGTGTCCTCACCAACAAGGGGTCAGACCCATTATTAGCAGTGGAAGGGGAGCAGACAGGGTCTGGTGATGTTGATCAGGGTCAGCCAAGATTCCTATGATTTCCAGATATGTCTGCAGTGATGGGGCAGCTCTGAGGCACCAGCCTGGGAAGTCAAGTCTTGAAGACAGTCAGGATCAGCAAGGTGCATGGCCAGGCAGAGCATGCCTGCAGAACAGCTAAAGCAAGGACCAAGGCTGAGGCTTGATTGAAACACGGAACTCAAGACAGAAGGGGAGGTCACTGGCAAGATTTCTTACAGCTCTTTCTCCTGAGCTAGCTGGCTTCCCTGCAGCCTGGCATGTGTCTGCATCACATCAGCCAAACCCCCAGTGTGGGAGAAAAGGTTGCAGAGCTTGCCAGTATCCAAGAATTTTCCAGAACTGTGTCCACCCTCAGCAAGTATGCCGATGATACAAAGCCGGGAGGAGTGGCCAACAGGCCAGAAGGCTGTGCTACCATTCAGCGAGACCTGGACAGGCTGGAGAGCTGAGCAGGAAGAAACCAAATTAAGTTTAGCAAAAGCAAGTGTAGAGTTTTGCACCTGGGAAGGAACAACCGCATGTATCAGTACAGGCTGGGGAATGACCTGCTGGAGAGGAGCTCTGCGGAGAAGGACCTGGGGGTCCTGGTGGACGACAGGTTGACCATGAGCCAACAGTGTGCCCTGGTGGCCAAGAAGGCCAATGGGATCCTGGTGTGCATTAAAAGGAGCGTGGCCAGCAGGTCAAGGGAGGTGATCCTCCCCCTCTACTCTGCCCTGGTCAGGCCTCACCTGGAGTACTGTGTCCAGTTCTGGGCTCCCCGGTACAAAAAAGACAGGGATCTTCTCGAAAGAGTCCCGCAGAAGGCAACAAAGATGATACGGGGCCTGGAGCATCTCCCCTATGAGGAACGGCTGAGAGACCTGGGTCTGTTCAGCCTGGAGAAAAGAAGACTGAGAGGGGATCTTATTAATGTTTATAAATATCTCAAGTGTGGGAGACAGAGGGATTTGGCCAACCTCTTTTCAGTGGTTTGTGGGGACAGGACAAGGGGCAATGGCCACAAAGTGGAACACAGGAAGTTCTGCACCAACATGTGAAAGAACTTCTTCACGGTAAGGGTGACAGAGCACTGGAACACGCTGCCCAGGGAGGTTGTGGAGTCTCCTTCTCTGGAGATATTCAAGGCCCATCTGGACGCCTTCCTGGGCAACCTGCTCTAGGGAACCTGCTTTGGCAGAGGGGTTGGACCTGATGATCTCTTCAGGTCCCTTCCAACCCCTACAGTTCTGTGATTCTGTGATTCTCTCCCCCAATCTCAGTGTCCCATTTTGGCCTCTGACATGCCATCCCAGAAAAGAACCCAAGCCAGAAATACCTCCCTCCACCCCAGTTAAGTGGTTACTTGCACAGGAATGTAAGAAGACCTGCCCTGGGTCAAACTAAAGGTCTATCTCTGCCAGTATCCCATCTCCAGCAAGAGACAGAAATACCTGTCTGAGGGGGAGTAGAAGTATTAGAACAGACAAAGCACGACATTTTCCAGTAATATTCTTCCAGTTTCTAACAGTCTGTGTCTCAGGGGCATCCACTGTATTTAACAACCTTCAATTGTATTTCTCTTATATTAACCTGTCAAATGTCCTTTTAAGTTGTGTAAACTGTTGTCACCCACAATTTCCTGGGGCAAGAAATTCCACTGCTTAACTGAATGCTGTTTTAAGACTTTGTCCTTTTGATTTTGTGGTGTTCTCTGTACTGCATCCTCTTCCACTCAGCACCAGGAATTCTTGATGGTCCTTTCCTCCTTCAAAACCTCTGAAAGGTGAGTAGGTTAACTATTTGTTGTAAACTGACAAGTGACTGAAATACATGAGAAACAGTGTCTCATTTTCGTGTATTGCCAGGTTCATATCTTGTGAACACTAATATTAAGGAAGAGGGAGGATGCTAGTGATGCATCAGGTTCAAGATCTTTGAAGCCAGCTGAAGAGAAACATTCAAAGATATGTCAAATCTAAATGGGAGAACTTCACAGGAGGTTATTCTGCAATAGGAGTTCCTGATGGGACAGAGAATATCAGTCTCTGAAACTACACCCCCTGACCCTTTAAAAGATTTTCACCCAGATGGATGAAAATAAATTTAATTTTGATAGGTTACAGGCTTCTAAAACAACATTGAAAGCTAAACGTCAGGAACTGATTGGTACATTTTTCAAATTCTCCTTGAAAAAAAAAAAAAAAAGATTGCAGCTAGCCTATGAGCCTGTGATTAAAACAAAAACAAAAAAAAAAATAAACTGTGTTAAGGAAGTGTATAATATGATAATTATTTTTCAAGATTTAGGCAAAAGACAAGGAAGAAGAGAGATGAGACTTTTCATCTATACGGTAAGCAGGGGAGTCCATGTTTTTTTCAGCCCAGCTTTACTTCAAGATTCCTTTTCAGAAAACAGAAATAAGATTAAATATTTGTACTAATTCTTTTTTCCACACTAAATTCTTTCTAGTTGTTAGAGTTGTCTATCCTACTTGCGTACAAAAATTTAACCAGTGGCTGTGAATAATAAATCTAGTAACTTTTTCAGCTCCAAGCATGCCAAGCACGTGCTTTATAATCTCCTACAATAGGGTATAGCATGTTTACTAAATGTCTGAATATGAAATGGTCCAGGATTAAATAATTAAAAGGAGTATCTAATTCCACGGGGTTCTTAGGGGAATGAAATATCTGCAGGAAGAATGCATTTAAATGGTGTTATCAGCTACTTGAGGTGTCTTTTGCTCCTCTAGCTGTAGAAGGGAGTTAATGACGTTGGCAGACACACCTAGTTGGACAGATCAATACAGATAATTTGTTTGCAGATAGTACAATGTTATCTCAGCACTGAAGTACACCAAAGAGATTGTTTCCCTGCAGGAAAGCGCTAACTTCACTTTTGAGAAGCAGTGCCCACAGAAACCTCCTCTTTGCCATCGTGTCTGGCTTCTCAGAGGTCACAGAAGCTTGTGACTCCATGTGTTGGAAGTACAGACGAAAGCTGCTCTTGCAAAATGGTACAATGTGATGTGTGAATAACCTGAGTGATGCACTGATGGGGCAGCTGAAAGAAAATAAAGGTAATACAGGTTGCTGAGCTATGGAGTACAGTGACTTCTATCCATCTAGAGTTTTTCTTCTGTCTTTCTTTTGACTTTTTTTTTTCCCCTTAAATGTTCCCCCTTTGCTCCTAACCAGTCCCCTCTCTTCCACAGGCCCAGTCCCTTCCCCTGTTTTCCCACCCTTGCTCATCCGATATCTGAGATTTTCTGTCCCTATCATTTAGTCAGAGCCCCTCAAAAATGCTCAGACCCTGACTATAGCAACCTGGTGTATGAGATGTACCATCGGAACCTTAATACAAAAGTTTATGATTAGTGGCAATCAACTTATTTTTCTCCAGTCATTTCTATCTGCCTTTAATACAGGAAAAGGAAATAATCTTTGCATGTAAAGTCTCTTTGTGAGGATGTAGAGCTCACACAGTGTCAAAGGTGCCAGTTCAATCCCAAGTCACTGTGACAAGTACTGCTGTGCTATGTTAGGCAAATATATTCAGATGAAGCAATAATAGGCAGGAATATTTGACATCAGTTAAAAAACACCGTATTTTCTAAGTTTCCATTTTCTATGTCCCCATAAAGTGCTTACTGTCCTGTCATATGGGGGGAACCAAATGATCTGAGAAGGTACTAAATGTTGGAAAAACTCCTGACCAGAATGTCACATCTTCTCACCATGTCCCACCCCCTTCTCCATCTCAAATACACAGTTTAGTAAGCTTGTTTGAAATGCTAACTGTTGTTTTTATCATAATTTGATATTTAGCTGATGAATGAAAATATATTAACAAAAGTCAAGGAACAGCAAGGCAGACTGCAAGGAGCTGAAGGCAACTGCAAGACAGGCTGGGGCGGTGTCCTCACCAACAAGGGGTCAGACCCATTATTAGCAGTGGAAGGGGAGCAGACAGGGTCTGGTGATGTTGATCAGGGTCAGCCAAGATTCCTATGATTTCCAGATATGTCTGCAGTGATGGGGCAGCTCTGAGGCACCAGCCTGGGAAGTCAAGTCTTGAAGACAGTCAGGATCAGCAAGGTGCATGGCCAGGCAGAGCATGCCTGCAGAACAGCTAAAGCAAGGACCAAGGCTGAGGCTTGATTGAAACACGGAACTCAAGACAGAAGGGGAGGTCACTGGCAAGATTTCTCACAGCTCTTTCTCCTGAGCTAGCTGGCTTCCCTGCAGCCTGGCATGTGTCTGCATCACATCAGCCAAACCCCCAGCGTGGGAGAAGAGGTTGCAGAGCTTGGCAGTATCCTTCCCCAGGACCCTGACACCAAGGTGAAAATGAATCTAATGAATCACTGCTGGTCTGTTTGTATGAGCCCAGCCTCAGGGATTATGATGCCTTTCCAGCTCTTTTTTTTTTTTTCTTTTTTTTTTTTTTTTTGGGGGGGGGGTGTTATATTAAATTACACACATGGATGCGATGGTTGCTTTGGTATTTTGATTCCCTTTAGGGGTACATCTAGCCCCCAAAGTCATAAGCCAGACAAAAGTACAGTGGTGCTAGAATTACATTTCAAAGATGTAGAGGTAAGTAATATCTGGAAGTTCATATATCCTAAAGACAGATATTATTCATACTTTTGCTGTTATCTGTGTCCTGTGCTTGGGCAGATTTCTTTCTGCTTTGCAAGAAAGCTTGTTAATTTTCTAGTTGACTTGTGTATTGCTACAACTGTTTTCTCTGACTGAGCATTTACAATGCTATGGTCATATAATATATGGTCATAATACGTATGGTAATGGATCCAAGGAATACGCATGGGAAATAGATACAAAATCCAAACATTTTATGGAGGAAAATAAACTTGCTAGTGAAAAATAAAGAAACAACGCCCCCCCTCAACCTCTAACACATACACATACATATGTCCTGTTGAAATTATTACTATTATGGAGAATTCTTCAGATACCTTGAGAAAAAAATGCAAATTATTTCAATTTAACTGATGTTGTAGACTGTTTCCAGATCTGTAGCAATCTCTGGCTAATAGCAATATGAATGCCAAAAAGTACACTCACATCAGACTAAATTTCTCTTTCATGGACATGCATTATTTCTGGGAATTAGTTGAAGACACAGGCATTTCTCAGGTGATTAAAGCTGAAAGGTTTTATTACTTTAAATAGTCCTTTTGCATAGAATAGCAGACCTCTATAACAAGAAACAGTAAATTATTAACATAATCTAAGGATATCTGATAATATGTAAGAATCATTTCAGTTCTCAGAACATGAGGTCTCATTGGGTGTAAGCACACCAGCACAGTGGGGCTACTTACTCAAAAATTGCCAGGGGCTATGGCAGTCCAGCAGAGCTTTCATCATGCTATGGGCAGGGACACCTGCCACCAGACCAGGTTGCTCACAGCCCCATCCAACTTGGCCTTGAACACCTCCAGGGATGGGGCATCCACAGCTTCTCTGGGCAGCCTGTTTCGCTGCCTCACCACCCTCATAGTCAAGAATTTCTTCCAAATATGTAGTCTAAATTTAAACTTTTTAAATTTAAAACCATTACCCCTTGTCCTATCACTACAGCCCTTGACAAAGAGTCCCTCCCCAGCTTTCCTGTAGGCCCCCTTTAGGTGCTGGAAGGCTGCTGTAAGGTCTCCCTGGAGCCTTCTCTGGAATGAACAACCCCAACTCCCTCAGCCTGTCTCCATAGGAAAAGTGCTTTGATGATCTTCAATGTCATCCTTCCAATCTAAACCATTCTTTGATTCTACGATCATCTCATGAAACAGCAGCACATGAAGAAGTTGGAAGTGGGGAAAGTCTGGAGGACATTGTCACAGAAACCCACACACCCTTATACTTCGCTCCTTTTAAGGTACTTTGACAGTTTAAGGAGTCATTTTTTGGAGAGTGACATTGAGGAAAGTCCTAATATTGTGCTCCCTAACTAAAGCAGGGATGCCATGCTATGTTTAACTTCAAATTGATGTCTCTTTTCAACAGTGCTGTCAGGAGACTGGTTAAAAACTAATACAGACAGAATGAAGTCCTAGCAATGAGCCTGAAAATGCTTTTGGGCTCTTTTTTTTTTGCATCCCTATCAAGTTGGACTTGTTAAAACCTGACAGCCATTGACAACTTATTCATACCATAGCATGATATCCACTGATTTCGATGTAATATTTTAGGCTTAAGTGGAGAAAATGTTTATCTACCATCTACAAACTTTTCAATTTGAACATCTGTTATTTACAGCATTCAGATCTTGTATTCTCACCAGCTTCTCACACCACGAGCTAAAGAGTTGTTGATGTTTTCATTATCTTCAAAGGCATTAAGTCATCATCATGTTATTCCTTTCAATTTGCTTCTGAAGCAAAACTGGGTGAGTTCATCTATACAGCAGACATTACAGACTCATCCAACAGGGCATAAATTTATAGTATATAGTGATAATACCCCATGGTACACAGATCTGACTCTCCAACCCAGAAATTCAGTCCTATTATCAGTTAATTCCAAAAATGAATCAATATTTCAGCCTGAAATTAATTGGGAAAAATATGAATTGTTGGAAATCTCCCAGCAGCCATGTAATGGAGAACCTCTCTCCAAGGATTCTCCACAGGGAAATGAATGCAATTAAGGACAAAGGTAATAATCTGCCAAGAAATTTTAACTAGCTAGAGAAGACTTATTTAAACCCTGAGTTCCCCCAGTGAGGTGAACAGAGTGCCATCTCTGCCTGAACTACCAGAGAAAGATTTTAAGTACAAAAATGAATATTCTACATAAATACCTCTATATCTTCTGCTGCCTCTCTGTATATGCACTCCTAACTTATTAAATAGAAATTGATAGCATTTGTAGAGTTCTCCTGTGTGATTCTGGTTAGCACCCTGCCCATCATTTGAAGAAATCAAATATAGTATTATAGGCAAAGTGTCAGAGATATGTTTTCCCTTTCCCAATGTGGAACAAAGTTCTGACATACTGCCTTCACTACTGTGCAGATAATTAAAATTAAGAAGATAGATCGGATACTTCTGGACAGTCACAGGTCCCAGAGTGCCCTACAACCTCTCTCCCATACACTTCGCTAATGAAGAACTCTGCAAGCCTGAAGCTCTTTAAGAAAGCAGGTCACCCCTTAAAAGGGTCCCAGTGGCAGAGTGTATGTTGTAATGGTTAGAGGGTTTTTTATGGCTTGCAGACAGCTTCATACAAAAAATATAAATATCAGCTTTATCAGGCACTATGGAGTTTGAGCTGGGCAAAGGCCTTTTTCTTTTAATGCCTGGGAATACTGTAATAAAAAAAATAGGGCACTGGTAAGTGTTGCCTGGGACTGTCCGTCAGCCAGGCAGCTGAAGGAATAGAGAGAGACCCAAGAATTAAAGCCGTATTCAGTAGCCAAACTTCTGCTGAGAATCCCACTCACTATGCTTATTTGCCAAAATGTATTAAATCAGGCCACAATGACTTTGTTTTTTCATGGCTGCAGAGATCATGCCTGCATCAAGTGCATGAGTTTACAGAAAACTAGGAAAGAAGCCTGAGCCCAGAATAGAAAAAGGGTACTTGGCTGTTCTGAAGGAACAGCCACAGAAGGAAGAGCTTCCCACCCTACAGAGCAACAAGACAAGTCCAAAAACACTTGGAGCATGCAACTAGATACAATTGTTTAAGAACCACTGAGACTGCTGAAGGAATTTCAGCCCTCCATTTCCTTTCCTGCCCTCAATTCACTCCTTTCCCTATTATGCATGTCGTCTCTTAATTTATAAGTAACACAGTCTAATGTGTTATGTCTATGCTGTATTGTCTGATCTTGCATTGTCTGCAGCTTTTACAAGTTTTAAAATTGCCTAATTGCATAGTTTTATCTGAGATACTGGGAAGCACACAACATTTGGGAACATGTTAAAAATATGGTACTTTTTATTTCCTTTTCTGACTTTGTAGAAAAGTTAAGTAAAAAGCTTTCCACAAACAGGCCAGAATAGAAGTTCTCCAAAGACAATGTGATAAACCTTGTTTGTCACTTTAAAAAGTTAGTGTCTGCTTTTACACTGCAGTCACCAAGAGGTACTTTGCTTCTGCTGTGTGACGGTGAACAGGGAGCAGCAGCATAAACAAGCAGCATGGCAGAGGCTGGTGCTGGAGCAGAGAGGTAAGCACAGCCCTGATTCTGCAGGAGAAGCTCTGCTGAACCCAAGGAGAGAGTTATATCTGACAGTAACAAGAGAAAGAATAGTTTAAAAGACAAAAGAAAAAGGCGAGGAGAAGACGTATGTGCCTGGAAGCACTGGGATTATTGCCAGACAGAGACTTGAGTTAAAGACAATAGTGCTGGAGCTTGCAAACAAGGTCACAGGAAACAGAAGTTTTTGGGAAGCCACAACACTCTGGAAGCTGTGTGAGTGAATGAAGTGAAGACTGAGAGACTGCAATGGCCAGCATGGTGCAGAGTATAACATACAAAGTCCTTGTGTAAAAATAGATGGGTTTGGGGAACAGAAATAGAGTTGATGGTTTGGATGAAAGATGAAGTTAGGCCAAAGTGCACAGTTAAAGATTTCATAGATTTTGCCAACCCAAAGGATTATAAAGTTGTCTACTATCTGAGATTGAAAAAAGTATATCTTTCTACATATCTGAAGTCACATATGCAGCAAGAAAAAGCTTACTGACAAATTAACATGGAAATGTACTCTGGAGCTGCCGTTCCTAAGTATTCTGCCCAGTAAAGCTTCTCAACCATCTGAATTCCTTGTGGGTCACTACCTGAATAGAAAACATACTTTATCTGCAAATGAAATGATTTCCTAGACCACTTAATGTTGTCTCATTGACTAGTAGTTTGAGCATTAAGCCATTTTAGAGGCTCCAGAGGTCATAAAACTGAAGAACGAGGTAGCAGAAGGAGCTGGGCAGTGGCCTGGGACAAGGAGAGGTGACTGCATCCTGTCAGGGAAAGGAGGAAGGTCTGGGACTAGAAACATGGGTGTTGTGGTTTAACCCGGCTGGCAGCTAAACACCACACAGCCGTTCGCTCACCCTCCCCCCTCCCTCTCTGGGATGGGGGAGAGAAACGGGAAAGTGAAGCCGGTGAGTTGAGATAAAGACAGTTTATTAAGACAGGAATATAATAATAACAATAATAATAATAGTGATAATGATAATAGTATTAACAATAATAATGTGTAAGAAACAAGTGATGCACAATGCAATTGCTCACCACCCGCTGACCGATGCCCAGCCTATTCCCGAGCAGCCAGCCCCCCACCCCGGCCAGCCACCCCTATATATTGTTTAGCATGACGTCAGATGGTATGGAATACCCCTTTGGCCAGTTTGGGTCAGCTGTCCTGGGTCTGTCCCCTCCCAGCTCCTGCTGCACCCCCAGCCTGCTCGCTGGCAGGACAGAGCGAGAAGCTGAAAAGTCCTTGGCCTGGTGTAAACACTGCTCTGCAACAATTAAAACATCAGCATGTTATCAGCGCTCTTCTCATCCTAATCCAAAACATAGCACCCTACCAGCTACTATGAGGGAAAATTAACTCTGTCCTAACTGGAACCAGGACAATGGGGAATAGGACATGAAGGCAGGATAGTGGGATATTTTGATCTGAGAGATTGTGCTGGTAGGCCTAAAATGCAGACATAGGACAAGAAACCATGGATGGAGAAAACTGGGTCTGCATCAGAGACAGGTAGGTAAGTTAATATCTCAAAACAACAGTAACAGGCAAAATAAGGGCAGTGACAGATCAAAATAAGGACAGTTTTGTCTCCAGAGACTATAGAAGTCTGAAGCTCTTTAATTTACTAATGCCAACAAATTTTTGTGATATCTACTGACAGAGTCCCCTGGAACCCGTTTGCACAAAGGTTAACCATGTACTGCTACTACTATCAGTGGCTATCTTGGCTCATGTAGTGCTGGAGAAGTCTGACTGAAAACTTCCATCTTTGGTAAAGAAACACGCTGAGTCAGTAGCTGTGTATCTTCGGTTATTCTGTTGGTCACATTCCTTCAGTATTTTCATTCGGATACTTTTTACTGAAGTTATCTTCACCAAAGCAGGTTTTAAACAAAGTACTCACAGCAAATCCAGGACAGTCTTACAACTTTCGCCCTTAAAATCTCTAGACATTGGTATGCTCACGTTCATGTTATACTGAGAATATTATGCTCACATTATCTGGGAATGACAGCCCTGAGAGGGCACCAGCTGGCAGACAGATTTGCACTTGGTGTATTTCTAGCATAAGTTAAGGATCTAGCTCGTGCTCTGCATCTGTCACAGTTTTTCTCCGTTCGAGGTCTGTGTTATTACTGAAGTTCCCTTTAGAGTACTCACAGAAAACTACAGGTGGGGACAAAAAAGAAGAGACTGCCAAAGACATATTATACATCCTATACTACAGAAAAGGTCATTCGGATCTGGCACTGTGAAATAAGAAACCTGGTACTGCCCTGGAGTAGAGTAATGAAAAAAACAGTGAGTATGTAGAACATTAATTGCTATTGGATGTATAAATCATTCCAGATCAAACGGCTGTGAAAGGCCACATCGCTACAAATTTTTCTTTAGCTTGGGGTCCCCATGCTCCTACTGAGTTTCTGACTGCCTGGTGTGCAGGAGATGTGACACCAATCAACATAAAGTACCAGCAGTGTTACTGTATATGTAATTGTCTACAGCTACCAGCCAGGAAAAGTCTGCAGGGAGTGGTAATAGCTTTTCACTGAATCACAGAAGCACAGAATCATTTAGGTTGGAAGAGACCTCCAAGATCACCTAGTCCAACCTCTGACCTAACACTAACAAGTCCTCCACTAAACCACTAAACCATATCACTAAGTTCTACATCTAAATGTCTTTTAAAGACGTCCAGGGATGGTGACTCAACCACTTCCCTGGGCATCCCATTCCAATGCCTGACAATCCTTGAAGTATAGAAGTTTTTCTTAATATCCAACCTAAACCTCCCCTGGTGCAACTTTAGCCCATTCTCCCTCTTCGTATCACCGGGCACGTGGGAGAACAGACCAATCCCCAACTCGCTACAGCCTCCTTTAAGGTACCTGTAGTAGGGAGCGATGAGGTTGCCCCTGAGCCTCCTCTTCTCCAGGCTAAACAACCCCAGCTCCCTCAGCCGCTCCTCGTAAGACTTGTTCTCCAGACCCCTCACCAGCTTTGTTGCCCTTCTCTGGACACACTCGAGCACCTCGATGTCCTTCCTGTAGAGAGGGGCCCAAAACTGAACACAGTACTCGAGGTGCGGCCTCACTGCTGGCCACACTGTTTCTTATACAAGCCAGGATGAAGTTGGCCTTCTTGGCCACCTGAGCACACTGCTGGCTCATATTCAGCTGACTATCAACCAATACTCCCAGGTCCTTCTCTGCCAGGCAGCTTTCCAGCCACTCATCTCCCAGCCTGTAGCGCTGCTTGGGGTTGTTGTGCCCCAGGTGCAGGACCTGGCACTTGGCCTTGTTGAACTTCATACAGTTGGCCTCAGCCCATCGGTCCAGCCTATCCAGATCCTCCTGCAGAGCCTTCCTACCCTCGAGCAGATCGACACATGCACTTAACTTGGTGTCGTCTGCAAACTTATTGAGTGTGCACTCGATCCCCTCATCCAGATCATCAATAAAGATATTAAAGAGAACTGGCCCTAGTACTGAGCCCTGGGGGACTCCACTAGTGACCAGCCTCCAACTGGATTTAACTCCATTCACGACGACTCTTTGGGCCCGGCTATCCAGCCAGTTTTCAACCCAACGAAGCTTACGCCAGTCCAAGCCATGAGCAGCCAGTTTCTTGAAGAGAATGCTGTGGGAAATGGTGTCAAAAACCTTACTGAAGTCAAGGTAGACCACATCCACAGCCTTTCCCTGATCCACTAAGGACGTCACTTTGTCGTAGAAGGAGATCAGGTTCGTCAAGCAAGACCTGCCTTTCATAAACCCATGCTGACTGGGCATGATCGCCTGGTTGCCCTGCAAGTGCCGCGTGATGATACTCAAGATAATCTGCTCCATGAGCTTCCCTGGCACTGAGGTCAAACTAACAGGTCTACAGTTTCCTGGGTCTACCTTCCGGCCCTTCTTGTAGATGGGCGTCACGTTTGCTAGCTGCCAGTCAACTGGGACCTCCCCCGATAGCCAGGACTGCTGATAAATGATGGAAAGCGGCTTGGCCAGCTCTTCCGCCAGTTCTCTCAGTACCCTCGGGTGGATCCCATCCGGCCCCATCGACTTGCATACATCTAAGTGGTGTAGCAGGTCGCAAACCATTTCCTCGTGAATTATGAGGGCCACATTCTGCTCCCCATCCCCTTCCACCAGCTCAGGGTACTGGCTATCCAGAGAACAACTGGTCTTGCTGCTAACGACTGAGGCAAAGAAGGCATTAAGTACCTCGACCTTTTCCTCATCTCTCATCACTAAGCTTCCCCCCGCATCCAGTAAAGGATGGAGATTCTCCTTCGTCCTCCTTTTCGTGTTTATGTATTTATAAAAACATTTTCTGTTGTCTTTAACAGCAGTAGCCAGATTGAGCTCCAGATGAGCTTTGGCCTTTCTAATTTTGTCCCTGCACAGCCTCGCAACATCCTTATAGTCCTCCTGAGTGGCCTACCCTCTTTTCCCAAGGTCATAAACCCTCTTTTTCTTCCTGAGCTCTAGCCACAACTCTCTGTGTTCAGCCAGGCCCGTCTTCTTCCATGCCAGCTCGTCTTTGGGCACGTGGGGATGGTCTGCTCCTGCGCCTTTAAGATTTCCTTCTTGAAAAGTGCCCAGTCTTCCTGAACAGCTCTGCCCTTCAGAACTGCCTCCCAAGGGACCCTGCCAACCAGTGTCCTGAACAGTTCAATGTCTGCCCTCTGGAAGTCCTGACTTGGCCAAGAATAGACAACTCTACCATTTTGTGGTCACTCTGCCCAAGACAGCTCCCAGCCAGCACATCTCCCAGCAGTCCTTCTCCGTTTGTGGACAGAAGGTCTACTGGGGCACCTCCTCTGGTGGGCTCACTAACAAGCTGCGTCAGGAAACTATCTTCCACGCTCTCCAGAAACCTCCTAGACTGCTTACTCTGAGCTGTATTGCATTTCCAGGATATGTCTGGGAAGTTGAAGTCCCCCACTAGAACAAGTGCTGACGATTTCGCAACTTCTACCAGCTGCCTGTAGAACTCCTCATCCATCTCCTCATCCTGGTTTGGCAGCCTGTAACAGACCCCCACCAGGATGCTTGCTGTGTTGGCCTTCCTGCCAGTCCTAACCCATAGGGACTCAACCTTATCATTCCCAGTCTCAAGTTCCACAACATCAAAACACTCTCTAAAATAGAGAGCCACACCACCACCCCTTCTGTGCTGCCTGTCCCTTCTGAAGAGCCTATAGCCAGTCATTGCAGCACTCCAGTCGTGAGAGTGGTCCCACCACGTTTCAGTGATGGCAACCAAGTCATAGCTAGCCTGCTGCATGATGGCTTCCAGCTCCAAATATTTTTATTATATCATTATATATATGTGTATTTTATTAGAATAACTGGCACAGACTGGAATTAAAAAAAAAATGCCTAGACAAAATCATAAGTGCCTTTTTTTTTTAATATATATATATATGTCTCTCATAAATGTAAATTTGTGACTTTCAGAGAAGACATTAGGATCCGGATGTGCATGTCTGAGACCTTCCCTTCTTGCTCTCTTTTGAAAGTATTCACCAAAATGGATTATGTATACATAAAAAAATACATTATGACTTCTGGATAGGAATCACTAAAGGATAAACATATCCCATGTGTATGAATTAATCTTTACACAATTTTCAAAAGTACACATGGTTGGAGCAACAATCTTAGAACGAATGTTGTTATTTAATCATTACCAACATACAGACTGCTGTCATCTGAAGCCATAAACTCATGGAAGCATAAATTTCTCAGATAAAACAGAGACCCTACCAGAACATCCTGGCTAGACAATAAATGGCCATTGTTCTGATTGAATTAAAAAAATTTCCTTGTGTGTTCATAAATCAAACTGAAAAGTTATACTATTATATTAAGAGCGTAAGTGTTGATGTGAGGAGCCTAGGTTACTTCTTGCAGGACAAAAACATAGGGTGAAAAATCCCACTTTGGTTAAATTAATCTGCTTACTCCCCCCAAATTCCCAATGCATTTGGGAAGACAAATGCATGGGTTAAATCTCGCAGAGAGAGAAACGTGGTTTCGTGTAAAGAAATTTACTAGCCAAATCCATAACAAGACCAAGAATTCAGGTTGATGTTCAACAGTGCAGCTGTAGAGTTATGCTGGCTATTCAGTATGTATGCCACAAGTGTTCTAGTTCCAAATAAATCAACATAATATAGGCTTTGGCTGCAAAAGAAAGTGGTAGTGGTTTCACTAGGATTGTTTCTTTAAATCAGTTTCATAAAATATGAAGTAAATCCACATGTGGACACAGTTAAATTGATTTACAAATGACATGTTGATTTAGCTTAATTCAAAGGATGGAATTCTATATGGCAGCTATAAATTGATTTAAGTCCATCTACACGACTGCAATGGTTCAATGTCAATTGACTTAAAACAAGACTTCAGTTAAGCTTCCAACACCTTAAATAGCAGGTTAGGTCTTACGAAGTAAACACACACATAGGTAGACGACAGCTGTTTTTCAAAAAACAGGACATTTAAATTAATCTGAGTTCAATTTAATGGGACAGATCTTAGCTCCTCTTGATGGTTTTTGATGGTTGGTCTGGATCTTAAGGGTCTGTTCTAACCTCAGTGATTGAATTTATACAAAACTACCAAGGATCGACGAAGAGTCTCCTTTATTGACCAATGCCCATGACCATTTTATTGCAAACTGATCCTACTTTTAAAAGGATTTAATGTCTTCCATCAATCCTTTTTTTTTTTGTTGTTGTTGTTGGTCTTAATTCTTATACATATATACAACATCCTCCCATTCCCACAGTGATTTTTAGTTCATACCTATGGAAAAGTCAGATTCTATATTTCAGTAGTACAGACCATCTTAGCCTGTGAAGGAAGCCCAAAACCTACCAGTTTTGGTCAGCTGTATGCTTTCCTACTGTGCACAGGATAAAAAGAATGAGAGAGTTCAGTACAATATTGATTACCTTTCTTAATCAGTATGTTCAAGTCATGCTCCAGAGTCAGTTTCTTTGTTGCATTCCCAGTGGAGGATCTAGGCCATGCAGCAGGGAGCATATCGCTGGTTCTCATCTGCTTTTAATTCTGCAGCTAATCCTCATTTTATGTCATATCTGAACATACGGGGAAGAAAATATCAAAGAGAATAGGCGATTTCTACAGTATCATTTTTTGTAAGCTCTATTTTTGTTACTTTTTTACTCAAAACATTTTTGCAGTGTCTTTTGACAGATGCAAAAAGAAAAGTGAATAACGCTTATTTGGACTAAATATTCACTTGTCTGTGTATATTACAATAAGCTACAGTGATTATTCATTGGGATGATCTCATCAGCAGGAATCAGTAAATTCTCAATGCTTTTGAAAAATTAAGCTGTTTATTTCAGAGCCTAAATACGCGCTTGGCAACTTAAATTCAGGTATGCATTTCTCAGTGCCATGCCTGCTGGCCTCTAAGATGCAATATCCCTGAGTGGAGATCCAAATGAAATCTCAACATTTTATTCTGCTGAAGTAAGTGGAGGTTTTAACTCTTACAGTGTGCCAGGATTTCACCTTGTATCTTTTCTGTGTTCAGTTTAATACTCAGCACGCCAGCAGTGGTTAATCAGTACACATGGGATTAATTTATTTGGTGAGAGCAAGACTGTGGTAATAGTGATTTCCTCATTTAATAATGAGGAAATTTTAATAATAGATTTTTTTTGTTGTTATCTTCCTGCCATAATCAATGAAGAAAACACCACCAATCTGCAATAATTTTATGGATGAAAAATATTCTTTGCTTTGACAGTGTTCTTTAGGGACCAATTTGTTACATTTGAAATGAGGGATGGGAGACTTTTCTTAGGGAATCAGGAATGTAAATGCTATTGGAAAATACTCAGTTTCCTTTTGTGGTAATTTTGATGTCGCATTTAACATTTTACACAATATAATGTATGTCAGAAGGCAAAACATTTTTATGAGCCTCATATACAAGTCATCTTTCATATTCATTATTAAATGATATGTGGAAAGGGACTGATCTCTGAGGCAAAGAAATTTCCACTTACAAAAGTGGAATTCCAGCATAATGTTCTTGTGAGCTCCCTTCCAGCACATTTCTGAAAAACGCTTCTCATGTCACCACCAGTCCCCAAAGATAACTACTACTGCACCAAAGAAGCTGGTGCTCTAAGAGGAGGACACAGACCAGCATTCAGCTGCCAGCCAAGGCATGGCACCATTGCTGCTCCTGCATGGATCTTAGATGACCTTAGGGCTGTTCCAGACTTTACATCCAAACACAAAAAGAGCAATATATTTACTGTCTACTCAGAAGAAAAGAAGTCTGTAAATTAGTATGTGAGCAGAGACAGGACACATGGAGTCTGCCTATATAGTTAAGAAATGAAATAAAGGCTAGTGCACTGTGGAGTGTTATATTGAACTTTAGAAAGCACTCAGAGAGGAAAACCAGAAGTACCAATGACAGCAGAGCATGTTGGATTTCAGAAAATCTTCTGCAGTGTCTAGTGGTGCAAATATAAAAACAAACATCAGAGTACATAAATCCTATCTCCATTGAAGTCAATGGCAAAACTCCCATTAACTTGAGCAAGACCAGAATCACTTCCACAGCAGTCTAATACCTTGTCACTGTATACGATGCCAGCCAATACAATACTCTGTTATAATCATCATTAAAATGTGATTGATCCTGGAAATATCTTGCTGTTTTCTTTCTCTCTTTTGGTCTGATACCGGAAGTGTCGTTCCACTTCCCACAGAAGCTCACATCCTTAAACAGATTCAGACCAAGGGAGAACAAATTTGCTTGAAAATGGAAAGAGAAATTCTGCTTAGAATATCGTAGAATTTTGTTCAGGCTTTAGCTGAGAACAGTTTCAGATGTGGCTGAATAAATACACAACATAATGAAATGAACAAAAGGATGACTTTGGACTAGCTATTTCTACCCGTGGCCTGCAAACTGCTATGGTGACATAAACTATTTCTAAAAATCTAGAAAAGGCAATGAAGAAAAGCATTTCTCTTTTCAGTAACCATAAATTCACTCTGCAGATGCCCTCAAAATATTTGAGCTTCCAGAAATTCAAAAAAGTTGGAAAATTGCTGTCTTAATGTCTGATACTGCTAAACTTGCCAAGATAACATGGTGTCATAGTTGGACTTGTCTTACACAGCGTGAGGATCATCAATATTTATGGAGAGTATTTATCAGAAAAAAATGAGTAGCAAACCATTTTAACAAGAGATTAAAATTTGGATACAATCCTATTCATTCATGGTACCTTCCACAGGCTGAAATCCACGTGCTATTACTAGGCAGGGAACCTTTTTGAGAATGGATTCTTTGTGGTTCCTCAGATTTTAGGAAGGTTACCTAAGGAAAAGAAACTTATCTACTCATAGTTTTTGTGTGCTTGCCTGTCTGTCTCTCCAGCAGTATCTTATGAATGGTCCAAGTTCAGCCAAACCTGACCACTCACTCAGTTCCTATAAATTTTCTAAGGGCAGACAGGTAAAAGAGCAAGACAGAACAAGCATGTTGGCAAGGGGGAGAAGCTGCTGTGTGAATTCTGCTTTGCTTGACACCAAAGAACCCACAAAGAAAGCAAGACTGCTAGATGCCAGTGTCTTCCGTCAGACCTCATAATCACTGCCGGACACCAACCCATAAAAATGAATTTTTTATCACCCCTGGCACTACCAGAATGATTTGTTCTGAGAACAAATAGAACAAATTAGCTACTGATCTGTAGTTTTGCTACTATCTCTAGGGTATTTGGGACTTCAACCTTCTATACAGAGGGCAAGATCCACAGCGTGCCCAGAATTGTCTGCATCTCTATTAACATCAGATGACCTAGCCCAGAATTCTTGATCTGTCATCAGGTTGGGGTGACAGCATACACAGTCCTGCATTTGTAATGTTTTCAGGCCTTTTGGATTTACCCACGGGTTGCAAGTTCCCTGAGAGCCTTGTTCTTGCTTAAGATGCCAGACTAAAAAATAAATGGTAATTTTTCAGAAAATCCCAGGCTCTGTTCTGTCAAGTATAGTTATTACAGTTCCTGGATGGATGTTTATCCCATTTCAGAATTTACGTGATGTTAGTACTTTACGTTTTAGAATTTACGTGATGTTAGTTCTTTTATTACAACTAACACTTTAAAATCATGAAAGCCCATCAGCTCATCTCAAGTAGGAATTACGGATTTAAACACCTAAAATGAATGGATATTAACTGAATGATTGTTTTTTATTGTACAGACAATCTTTACACTCAGAATAATTATTGACTAACTGGAGCTTAATAACAAAATAATTATTTTTGTTAGATGAGCTTAATTAAACTACAGGATCCTAGGAAGTGAGGTAAATTTTCAGAGGGTGCTGGCTGGGGGCCATCAAGTGGCAGCAGTGTCTGAGCATGATGCCTGGTCCAGCAATGTTGCTTAGCAACTTCTCAGGGCTGATTCTGGCAATTAACTCTTGTGTGTGACGGGGGTACACCACTGCTTCATTCCAAATGGGAGAAGGCAGAGTAAATGGTCCTCCAGAAGACAGACCAGTAAAACCAGGGTTGTGCTGAATAGCCGCTGCAAAATTAACTCTTGTGCAATAGCTCTTTCTCGATGAGTTCCTTTTCTGAATGCCCTTGTTTTTTCCATGCAAACATAATATGCTTTTGGAAAGGATTAATCAATATCAGAATGTACAAGCTCGTTACAGAACAAGAGGTTCCGTGGAGGGCATTGCTTCAATACCCTGTTTCATTTCACATTCCTACGTGAATCTGACCTGGCTTTCAAGTGCGAAAAGCCCAGCCATAACCCCTGGACCCATCCATGAAACCACGCTGTTTGGCAGATGACTTATGAGTTCAGTTCCTTGAAACTACACTTAGTTTTGCCTCAGTGTGATCTCAGGTGCCCCAAGAGACTAGGAACAAATGAAGACACTCCGAGTCTATGCTGTCTTCCTAGAGACCATCCCAGGTTGCTCCAGAGCATAATTCAGTACCCTCCTCTGCTTCCCCTCTCCTGCTGCTGAGGGAAGGCAACTCGTGTCCAAGCTCTTGCCTTTACTACCCTTCACAGCCTCCTCAGCTCTCCAGGCAGCTCTGGTCCCACTTGCTCTCACTGCCCTCCTGTGACAAATACGGCCCCGAAAGAGGGAGTAAAGCTCCAAGAAGCTTCCCCCAGGCAGTGATGAAAGGCTGGTCAGAGAAGAACCCTGTTTGCAAGCACGGAGCAGCAATGCTCCCTGTCCGGCAGCACTGGCCACAGAAGTCAGATCTGTGTCGCTTCTACTGAGTGCCCACAGTGTTTCACCCACGTGTTTGTTTTGCCCTGATAGGCAGAGGTGGAAGCGAAGCTGGCAATGTGTGGGTTTATCCTAAATTTAACAACTTGTTAAAATAGGTCAAAAAATGGTGGCAGAGCTTTTATAAGGAAGAAAAATTCATCTCCTCTGGGCTGGCAATATGGTTCTGTAAGAATTCTGAAAGCCAAAATTTTGCGTAGTATTGCAGTGGAGGAAAACTTACATAAAATTTACATATTTTTGTAGTTTTAAATAAACCTCTGAAGGACAACTTCTGTTCTTTCTCTAAGTAAGGGAAGCTACAATTCTCTTTCATTCAGGATGCAGAGGTTTAAATATACTTTACATGTGAACTGTGGAAAGAATTTGATAATACACCTCAGGAAAAAGAAAACAAACAAACAAAACAAAAACAAAAAACCAACCAACCACCAACTAGCTTGTTTTATCACAGTCAAAAATAACTACAGACTTTTCTGCAATTCAATCATTTAAAACATTATAGAGCTATTGTCTTTCAACTTTCCAATCAGCAGTTGCCACAAGAATGGTGCCTTATTACTGCAACTGCTTCTTTTGTCTATGGGGTCGAGTTGTTCAAAAAATGATTTCATGTTGGAAAACTGCCCAAATGACAAGGAACATCATTTTGAAAGTTATTTCATCGCATGAAGGATTTTAAATAATTTACACACATTAACCGATTTTAACTTGCCGGTGATTTATGATGCACCAACCAAAGAAAATACCTGGCAAAGGAAAATGCCCTATGAAGAGTGTCCATTTACACAGTGAGTGTACTTGAGTAGCTGAATATGCACAATCAATGGCCCTTTACAGGGGCTGAGCTCTGCCCAGGTACCTCAACTGTTAGGCACAGTTACAGACATACCATGCACGTGACAGCAATCTAGGTCATAGGCAGCTCCCTGCCCACAGAACCCATCCCTGCCCCCCAGCCACGTAGGGTATGGGCGTAACAGCCTGAACTCACCAGGCAACACAAATTATTTTATGCTGGAGTTTGGCAACTGTAGCAGCACCTGTGTTCTCTTTATCATCATGTAGGGGTGCAGAGAGAAGGAGAATATACAGCCCTAAATTAGGATTGATCTAATCATTAAACATCAGGAAAGAACAATTAGACAGATGATCTATGAGACGTATGATATAAATGGGAAGCACTCTGCCTGCATGGACTTCCCCCGCCAGCAGCAGGCTGATGGGACTCCCACAGTCTTCCGTTCCTTATTTCTACACTTTTTATTTGCTTGGTAAACATCTTTGCCCTTTTTTTTATCATCTTTGACAGCTGGATTTTATCATCAATCAGAAATAAATTGACCCAAAATGTATAATCTCTCTTGTGGGAGTTTTAGTTATTTCAGTTTTTGAAGAAGAGTGAGTGGGTAGGTGGGAGTGCCAGGAAGCAGTTCCCTCTGTAGATGCAGTCTGAATATCCACTTCTTGTTTCCAGGCAGTGGTATCAAAGACAGAAATTCCCATAACCTTCAGGCTGCAGATACTCAACCTGAGCTATGTTGAACAAAATTGATTCTGAAGTTAATTTTTCAGCTGTTATTAATGTTCTTGTTTTCTAAAGTATAATTCAAACAGATATGAAAACCTGTGTCATTGCCATATATCCATCTTCCCACCCACACACTGTCTATCAAGGTATTATGTTATCTGTCTGAAAACTGAGTTAGTTCCCAGGTTGAATGAAGTTCATAAAACTTTCAGCAAAACTGGGCTGAATTTATCAGCATTAATCCACATTATGGCTTGGGAAAGAGAGCAGGGTAACCTCACTGTAATTGCATGGCTTCACTGGAAATCATGCAAAGTTTTGTAGGTTCAGCTGCACTTTGCTTTGATTTATAATTATTCTCAACTTCTAAATAAAATGTAGGCTGGTAATTTGCCTGAATTCAGTAAGAGAACAATATTCTCAATGAACTCTACTCCTCAATGAACACTGTTTTACATTTGAGACCTGACTACGTTGCCAAGTGACAGAGAACATTGTATTAGCAACCGTTGTAATCTTAAAGTATCTTGTTCTATTTACAGAAAACTTCCGGCAGCAAGGAATCTGCTATACTCCATTATTCAAAGAACAAATATTGCCTTCTACTGCATTGTGTTTTCTTTGGAACTACCTAGAGCATGGCATTGTATTTTGTATGAAAAAAACTGCTGAACAGTACTGACCATAAGCCCCGTGCTGTAAAAGGGGCTCCTTATTGCATTGGGAATTTGGGGGGAGTAAGCAGATTAATTTAACCAAAGTGGGATTTTTCACCCTATGTTTTTGTCCTGCAAGAAGTAACCTAGGCTCCTCACATCAACACTTACGCTCTTAATATAATAGTATAACTTTTCAGTTTGATTTATGAACACACAAGGAAATTTTTTTAATTCAATCAGAACAATGGCCATTTATTGTCTAGCCAGGATGTTCTGGTAGGGTCTCTGTTTTATCTGAGAAATTTATGCTTCCATGAGTTTATGGCTTCAGATGACAGCAGTCTGTATGTTGGTAATGATTAAATAACAACATTCGTTCTAAGATTGTTGCTCCAACCATGTGTACTTTTGAAAATTGTGTAAAGATTAATTCATACACATGGGATATGTTTATCCTTTAGTGATTCCTATCCAGAAGTCATAATGTATTTTTTTATGTATACATAATCCATTTTGGTGAATACTTTCAAAAGAGAGCAAGAAGGGAAGGTCTCAGACATGCACATCCGGATCCTAATGTCTTCTCTGAAAGTCACAAATTTACATTTATGAGAGACATATATATATATATTAAAAAAAAAAGGCACTTATGATTTTGTCTAGGCATTTTTTTTTTAATTCCAGTCTGTGCCAGTTATTCTAATAAAATACACATATATATAATGATATAATAAAAATATTTGGAGCTGGAAGCCATCATGCAGCAGGCTAGCTATGACTTGGTTGCCATCACTGAAACGTGGTGGGACCACTCTCACGACTGGAGTGCTGCAATGACTGGCTATAGGCTCTTCAGAAGGGACAGGCAGCACAGAAGGGGTGGTGGTGTGGCTCTCTATTTTAGAGAGTGTTTTGATGTTGTGGAACTTGAGACTGGGAATGATAAGGTTGAGTCCCTATGGGTTAGGACTGGCAGGAAGGCCAACACAGCAAGCATCCTGGTGGGGGTCTGTTACAGGCTGCCAAACCAGGATGAGGAGATGGATGAGGAGTTCTACAGGCAGCTGGTAGAAGTTGCGAAATCGTCAGCACTTGTTCTAGTGGGGGACTTCAACTTCCCAGACATATCCTGGAAATGCAATACAGCTCAGAGTAAGCAGTCTAGGAGGTTTCTGGAGAGCGTGGAAGATAGTTTCCTGACGCAGCTTGTTAGTGAGCCCACCAGAGGAGGTGCCCCAGTAGACCTTCTGTCCACAAACGGAGAAGGACTGCTGGGAGATGTGCTGGCTGGGAGCTGTCTTGGGCAGAGTGACCACAAAATGGTAGAGTTGTCTATTCTTGGCCAAGTCAGGACTTCCAGAGGGCAGACATTGAACTGTTCAGGACACTGGTTGGCAGGGTCCCTTGGGAGGCAGTTCTGAAGGGCAGAGCTGTTCAGGAAGACTGGGCACTTTTCAAGAAGGAAATCTTAAAGGCGCAGGAGCAGACCATCCCCACGTGCCCAAAGACGAGCTGGCATGGAAGAAGACGGGCCTGGCTGAACACAGAGAGTTGTGGCTAGAGCTCAGGAAGAAAAAGAGGGTTTATGACCTTGGGAAAAGAGGGTAGGCCACTCAGGAGGACTATAAGGATGTTGCGAGGCTGTGCAGGGACAAAATTAGAAAGGCCAAAGCTCATCTGGAGCTCAATCTGGCTACTGCTGTTAAAGACAACAGAAAATGTTTTTATAAATACATAAACACGAAAAGGAGGACGAAGGAGAATCTCCATCCTTTACTGGATGCGGGGGGAAGCTTAGTGATGAGAGATGAGGAAAAGGTCGAGGTACTTAATGCCTTCTTTGCCTCAGTCGTTAGCAGCAAGACCAGTTGTTCTCTGGATAGCCAGTACCCTGAGCTGGTGGAAGGGGATGGGGAGCAGAATGTGGCCCTCATAATTCACGAGGAAATGGTTTGCGACCTGCTACACCACTTAGATGTATGCAAGTCGATGGGGCCGGATGGGATCCACCCGAGGGTACTGAGAGAACTGGCGGAAGAGCTGGCCAAGCCGCTTTCCATCATTTATCAGCAGTCCTGGCTATCGGGGGAGGTCCCAGTTGACTGGCAGCTAGCAAACGTGACGCCCATCTACAAGAAGGGCCGGAAGGTAGACCCAGGAAACTGTAGACCTGTTAGTTTGACCTCAGTGCCAGGGAAGCTCATGGAGCAGATTATCTTGAGTATCATCA
This sequence comes from Anser anser, assembly GCF_964211835.1. Taxonomy (NCBI): domain Eukaryota; kingdom Metazoa; phylum Chordata; class Aves; order Anseriformes; family Anatidae; genus Anser; species Anser anser. Next base: position 74,645,621 of record NC_139720.1, read on the forward strand.
CGCGGCACTTGCAGGGCAACCAGGCGATCATGCCCAGTCAGCATGGGTTTATGAAAGGCAGGTCTTGCTTGACGAACCTGATCTCCTTCTACGACAAAGTGACGTCCTTAGTGGATCAGGGAAAGGCTGTGGATGTGGTCTACCTTGACTTCAGTAAGGTTTTTGACACCATTTCCCACAGCATTCTCTTCAAGAAACTGGCTGCTCATGGCTTGGACTGGCGTAAGCTTCGTTGGGTTGAAAACTGGCTGGATAGCCGGGCCCAAAGAGTCGTCGTGAATGGAGTTAAATCCAGTTGGAGGCTGGTCACTAGTGGAGTCCCCCAGGGCTCAGTACTAGGGCCAGTTCTCTTTAATATCTTTATTGATGATCTGGATGAGGGGATCGAGTGCACACTCAATAAGTTTGCAGACGACACCAAGTTAAGTGCATGTGTCGATCTGCTCGAGGGTAGGAAGGCTCTGCAGGAGGATCTGGATAGGCTGGACCGATGGGCTGAGGCCAACTGTATGAAGTTCAACAAGGCCAAGTGCCAGGTCCTGCACCTGGGGCACAACAACCCCAAGCAGCGCTACAGGCTGGGAGATGAGTGGCTGGAAAGCTGCCTGGCAGAGAAGGACCTGGGAGTATTGGTTGATAGTCAGCTGAATATGAGCCAGCAGTGTGCTCAGGTGGCCAAGAAGGCCAACTTCATCCTGGCTTGTATAAGAAACAGTGTGGCCAGCAGTGAGGCCGCACCTCGAGTACTGTGTTCAGTTTTGGGCCCCTCTCTACAGGAAGGACATCGAGGTGCTCGAGTGTGTCCAGAGAAGGGCAACAAAGCTGGTGAGGGGTCTGGAGAACAAGTCTTACGAGGAGCGGCTGAGGGAGCTGGGGTTGTTTAGCCTGGAGAAGAGGAGGCTCAGGGGCAACCTCATCGCTCCCTACTACAGGTACCTTAAAGGAGGCTGTAGCGAGTTGGGGATTGGTCTGTTCTCCCACGTGCCCGGTGATACGAAGAGGGAGAATGGGCTAAAGTTGCACCAGGGGAGGTTTAGGTTGGATATTAAGAAAAACTTCTATACTTCAAGGATTGTCAGGCATTGGAATGGGATGCCCAGGGAAGTGGTTGAGTCACCATCCCTGGACGTCTTTAAAAGACATTTAGATGTAGAACTTAGTGATATGGTTTAGTGGTTTAGTGGAGGACTTGTTAGTGTTAGGTCAGAGGTTGGACTAGGTGATCTTGGAGGTCTCTTCCAACCTAAATGATTCTGTGCTTCTGTGATTCAGTGAAAAGCTATTACCACTCCCTGCAGACTTTTCCTGGCTGGTAGCTGTAGACAATTACATATACAGTAACACTGCTGGTACTTTATGTTGATTGGTGTCACATCTCCTGCACACCAGGCAGTCAGAAACTCAGTAGGAGCATGGGGACCCCAAGCTAAAGAAAAATTTGTAGCGATGTGGCCTTTCACAGCCGTTTGATCTGGAATGATTTATACATCCAATAGCAATTAATGTTCTACATACTCACTGTTTTTTTCATTACTCTACTCCAGGGCAGTACCAGGTTTCTTATTTCACAGTGCCAGATCCGAATGACCTTTTCTGTAGTATAGGATGTATAATATGTCTTTGGCAGTCTCTTCTTTTTTGTCCCCACCTGTAGTTTTCTGTGAGTACTCTAAAGGGAACTTCAGTAATAACACAGACCTCGAACGGAGAAAAACTGTGACAGATGCAGAGCACGAGCTAGATCCTTAACTTATGCTAGAAATACACCAAGTGCAAATCTGTCTGCCAGCTGGTGCCCTCTCAGGGCTGTCATTCCCAGATAATGTGAGCATAATATTCTCAGTATAACATGAACGTGAGCATACCAATGTCTAGAGATTTTAAGGGCGAAAGTTGTAAGACTGTCCTGGATTTGCTGTGAGTACTTTGTTTAAAACCTGCTTTGGTGAAGATAACTTCAGTAAAAAGTATCCGAATGAAAATACTGAAGGAATGTGACCAACAGAATAACCGAAGATACACAGCTACTGACTCAGCGTGTTTCTTTACCAAAGATGGAAGTTTTCAGTCAGACTTCTCCAGCACTACATGAGCCAAGATAGCCACTGATAGTAGTAGCAGTACATGGTTAACCTTTGTGCAAACGGGTTCCAGGGGACTCTGTCAGTAGATATCACAAAAATTTGTTGGCATTAGTAAATTAAAGAGCTTCAGACTTCTATAGTCTCTGGAGACAAAACTGTCCTTATTTTGATCTGTCACTGCCCTTATTTTGCCTGTTACTGTTGTTTTGAGATATTAACTTACCTACCTGTCTCTGATGCAGACCCAGTTTTCTCCATCCATGGTTTCTTGTCCTATGTCTGCATTTTAGGCCTACCAGCACAATCTCTCAGATCAAAATATCCCACTATCCTGCCTTCATGTCCTATTCCCCATTGTCCTGGTTCCAGTTAGGACAGAGTTAATTTTCCCTCATAGTAGCTGGTAGGGTGCTATGTTTTGGATTAGGATGAGAAGAGCGCTGATAACATGCTGATGTTTTAATTGTTGCAGAGCAGTGTTTACACCAGGCCAAGGACTTTTCAGCTTCTCGCTCTGTCCTGCCAGCGAGCAGGCTGGGGGTGCAGCAGGAGCTGGGAGGGGACAGACCCAGGACAGCTGACCCAAACTGGCCAAAGGGGTATTCCATACCATCTGACGTCATGCTAAACAATATATAGGGGTGGCTGGCCGGGGTGGGGGGCTGGCTGCTCGGGAATAGGCTGGGCATCGGTCAGCGGGTGGTGAGCAATTGCATTGTGCATCACTTGTTTCTTACACATTATTATTGTTAATACTATTATCATTATCACTATTATTATTATTGTTATTATTATATTCCTGTCTTAATAAACTGTCTTTATCTCAACTCACCGGCTTCACTTTCCCGTTTCTCTCCCCCATCCCAGAGAGGGAGGGGGGAGGGTGAGCGAACGGCTGTGTGGTGTTTAGCTGCCAGCCGGGTTAAACCACAACACCCATGTTTCTAGTCCCAGACCTTCCTCCTTTCCCTGACAGGATGCAGTCACCTCTCCTTGTCCCAGGCCACTGCCCAGCTCCTTCTGCTACCTCGTTCTTCAGTTTTATGACCTCTGGAGCCTCTAAAATGGCTTAATGCTCAAACTACTAGTCAATGAGACAACATTAAGTGGTCTAGGAAATCATTTCATTTGCAGATAAAGTATGTTTTCTATTCAGGTAGTGACCCACAAGGAATTCAGATGGTTGAGAAGCTTTACTGGGCAGAATACTTAGGAACGGCAGCTCCAGAGTACATTTCCATGTTAATTTGTCAGTAAGCTTTTTCTTGCTGCATATGTGACTTCAGATATGTAGAAAGATATACTTTTTTCAATCTCAGATAGTAGACAACTTTATAATCCTTTGGGTTGGCAAAATCTATGAAATCTTTAACTGTGCACTTTGGCCTAACTTCATCTTTCATCCAAACCATCAACTCTATTTCTGTTCCCCAAACCCATCTATTTTTACACAAGGACTTTGTATGTTATACTCTGCACCATGCTGGCCATTGCAGTCTCTCAGTCTTCACTTCATTCACTCACACAGCTTCCAGAGTGTTGTGGCTTCCCAAAAACTTCTGTTTCCTGTGACCTTGTTTGCAAGCTCCAGCACTATTGTCTTTAACTCAAGTCTCTGTCTGGCAATAATCCCAGTGCTTCCAGGCACATACGTCTTCTCCTCGCCTTTTTCTTTTGTCTTTTAAACTATTCTTTCTCTTGTTACTGTCAGATATAACTCTCTCCTTGGGTTCAGCAGAGCTTCTCCTGCAGAATCAGGGCTGTGCTTACCTCTCTGCTCCAGCACCAGCCTCTGCCATGCTGCTTGTTTATGCTGCTGCTCCCTGTTCACCGTCACACAGCAGAAGCAAAGTACCTCTTGGTGACTGCAGTGTAAAAGCAGACACTAACTTTTTAAAGTGACAAACAAGGTTTATCACATTGTCTTTGGAGAACTTCTATTCTGGCCTGTTTGTGGAAAGCTTTTTACTTAACTTTTCTACAAAGTCAGAAAAGGAAATAAAAAGTACCATATTTTTAACATGTTCCCAAATGTTGTGTGCTTCCCAGTATCTCAGATAAAACTATGCAATTAGGCAATTTTAAAACTTGTAAAAGCTGCAGACAATGCAAGATCAGACAATACAGCATAGACATAACACATTAGACTGTGTTACTTATAAATTAAGAGACGACATGCATAATAGGGAAAGGAGTGAATTGAGGGCAGGAAAGGAAATGGAGGGCTGAAATTCCTTCAGCAGTCTCAGTGGTTCTTAAACAATTGTATCTAGTTGCATGCTCCAAGTGTTTTTGGACTTGTCTTGTTGCTCTGTAGGGTGGGAAGCTCTTCCTTCTGTGGCTGTTCCTTCAGAACAGCCAAGTACCCTTTTTCTATTCTGGGCTCAGGCTTCTTTCCTAGTTTTCTGTAAACTCATGCACTTGATGCAGGCATGATCTCTGCAGCCATGAAAAAACAAAGTCATTGTGGCCTGATTTAATACATTTTGGCAAATAAGCATAGTGAGTGGGATTCTCAGCAGAAGTTTGGCTACTGAATACGGCTTTAATTCTTGGGTCTCTCTCTATTCCTTCAGCTGCCTGGCTGACGGACAGTCCCAGGCAACACTTACCAGTGCCCTATTTTTTTTATTACAGTATTCCCAGGCATTAAAAGAAAAAGGCCTTTGCCCAGCTCAAACTCCATAGTGCCTGATAAAGCTGATATTTATATTTTTTGTATGAAGCTGTCTGCAAGCCATAAAAAACCCTCTAACCATTACAACATACACTCTGCCACTGGGACCCTTTTAAGGGGTGACCTGCTTTCTTAAAGAGCTTCAGGCTTGCAGAGTTCTTCATTAGCGAAGTGTATGGGAGAGAGGTTGTAGGGCACTCTGGGACCTGTGACTGTCCAGAAGTATCCGATCTATCTTCTTAATTTTAATTATCTGCACAGTAGTGAAGGCAGTATGTCAGAACTTTGTTCCACATTGGGAAAGGGAAAACATATCTCTGACACTTTGCCTATAATACTATATTTGATTTCTTCAAATGATGGGCAGGGTGCTAACCAGAATCACACAGGAGAACTCTACAAATGCTATCAATTTCTATTTAATAAGTTAGGAGTGCATATACAGAGAGGCAGCAGAAGATATAGAGGTATTTATGTAGAATATTCATTTTTGTACTTAAAATCTTTCTCTGGTAGTTCAGGCAGAGATGGCACTCTGTTCACCTCACTGGGGGAACTCAGGGTTTAAATAAGTCTTCTCTAGCTAGTTAAAATTTCTTGGCAGATTATTACCTTTGTCCTTAATTGCATTCATTTCCCTGTGGAGAATCCTTGGAGAGAGGTTCTCCATTACATGGCTGCTGGGAGATTTCCAACAATTCATATTTTTCCCAATTAATTTCAGGCTGAAATATTGATTCATTTTTGGAATTAACTGATAATAGGACTGAATTTCTGGGTTGGAGAGTCAGATCTGTGTACCATGGGGTATTATCACTATATACTATAAATTTATGCCCTGTTGGATGAGTCTGTAATGTCTGCTGTATAGATGAACTCACCCAGTTTTGCTTCAGAAGCAAATTGAAAGGAATAACATGATGATGACTTAATGCCTTTGAAGATAATGAAAACATCAACAACTCTTTAGCTCGTGGTGTGAGAAGCTGGTGAGAATACAAGATCTGAATGCTGTAAATAACAGATGTTCAAATTGAAAAGTTTGTAGATGGTAGATAAACATTTTCTCCACTTAAGCCTAAAATATTACATCGAAATCAGTGGATATCATGCTATGGTATGAATAAGTTGTCAATGGCTGTCAGGTTTTAACAAGTCCAACTTGATAGGGATGCAAAAAAAAAAGAGCCCAAAAGCATTTTCAGGCTCATTGCTAGGACTTCATTCTGTCTGTATTAGTTTTTAACCAGTCTCCTGACAGCACTGTTGAAAAGAGACATCAATTTGAAGTTAAACATAGCATGGCATCCCTGCTTTAGTTAGGGAGCACAATATTAGGACTTTCCTCAATGTCACTCTCCAAAAAATGACTCCTTAAACTGTCAAAGTACCTTAAAAGGAGCGAAGTATAAGGGTGTGTGGGTTTCTGTGACAATGTCCTCCAGACTTTCCCCACTTCCAACTTCTTCATGTGCTGCTGTTTCATGAGATGATCGTAGAATCAAAGAATGGTTTAGATTGGAAGGATGACATTGAAGATCATCAAAGCACTTTTCCTATGGAGACAGGCTGAGGGAGTTGGGGTTGTTCATTCCAGAGAAGGCTCCAGGGAGACCTTACAGCAGCCTTCCAGCACCTAAAGGGGGCCTACAGGAAAGCTGGGGAGGGACTCTTTGTCAAGGGCTGTAGTGATAGGACAAGGGGTAATGGTTTTAAATTTAAAAAGTTTAAATTTAGACTACATATTTGGAAGAAATTCTTGACTATGAGGGTGGTGAGGCAGCGAAACAGGCTGCCCAGAGAAGCTGTGGATGCCCCATCCCTGGAGGTGTTCAAGGCCAAGTTGGATGGGGCTGTGAGCAACCTGGTCTGGTGGCAGGTGTCCCTGCCCATAGCATGATGAAAGCTCTGCTGGACTGCCATAGCCCCTGGCAATTTTTGAGTAAGTAGCCCCACTGTGCTGGTGTGCTTACACCCAATGAGACCTCATGTTCTGAGAACTGAAATGATTCTTACATATTATCAGATATCCTTAGATTATGTTAATAATTTACTGTTTCTTGTTATAGAGGTCTGCTATTCTATGCAAAAGGACTATTTAAAGTAATAAAACCTTTCAGCTTTAATCACCTGAGAAATGCCTGTGTCTTCAACTAATTCCCAGAAATAATGCATGTCCATGAAAGAGAAATTTAGTCTGATGTGAGTGTACTTTTTGGCATTCATATTGCTATTAGCCAGAGATTGCTACAGATCTGGAAACAGTCTACAACATCAGTTAAATTGAAATAATTTGCATTTTTTTCTCAAGGTATCTGAAGAATTCTCCATAATAGTAATAATTTCAACAGGACATATGTATGTGTATGTGTTAGAGGTTGAGGGGGGGCGTTGTTTCTTTATTTTTCACTAGCAAGTTTATTTTCCTCCATAAAATGTTTGGATTTTGTATCTATTTCCCATGCGTATTCCTTGGATCCATTACCATACGTATTATGACCATATATTATATGACCATAGCATTGTAAATGCTCAGTCAGAGAAAACAGTTGTAGCAATACACAAGTCAACTAGAAAATTAACAAGCTTTCTTGCAAAGCAGAAAGAAATCTGCCCAAGCACAGGACACAGATAACAGCAAAAGTATGAATAATATCTGTCTTTAGGATATATGAACTTCCAGATATTACTTACCTCTACATCTTTGAAATGTAATTCTAGCACCACTGTACTTTTGTCTGGCTTATGACTTTGGGGGCTAGATGTACCCCTAAAGGGAATCAAAATACCAAAGCAACCATCGCATCCATGTGTGTAATTTAATATAACACCCCCCCCCCAAAAAAAAAAAAAAAAGAAAAAAAAAAAAAGAGCTGGAAAGGCATCATAATCCCTGAGGCTGGGCTCATACAAACAGACCAGCAGTGATTCATTAGATTCATTTTCACCTTGGTGTCAGGGTCCTGGGGAAGGATACTGCCAAGCTCTGCAACCTCTTCTCCCACGCTGGGGGTTTGGCTGATGTGATGCAGACACATGCCAGGCTGCAGGGAAGCCAGCTAGCTCAGGAGAAAGAGCTGTGAGAAATCTTGCCAGTGACCTCCCCTTCTGTCTTGAGTTCCGTGTTTCAATCAAGCCTCAGCCTTGGTCCTTGCTTTAGCTGTTCTGCAGGCATGCTCTGCCTGGCCATGCACCTTGCTGATCCTGACTGTCTTCAAGACTTGACTTCCCAGGCTGGTGCCTCAGAGCTGCCCCATCACTGCAGACATATCTGGAAATCATAGGAATCTTGGCTGACCCTGATCAACATCACCAGACCCTGTCTGCTCCCCTTCCACTGCTAATAATGGGTCTGACCCCTTGTTGGTGAGGACACCGCCCCAGCCTGTCTTGCAGTTGCCTTCAGCTCCTTGCAGTCTGCCTTGCTGTTCCTTGACTTTTGTTAATATATTTTCATTCATCAGCTAAATATCAAATTATGATAAAAACAACAGTTAGCATTTCAAACAAGCTTACTAAACTGTGTATTTGAGATGGAGAAGGGGGTGGGACATGGTGAGAAGATGTGACATTCTGGTCAGGAGTTTTTCCAACATTTAGTACCTTCTCAGATCATTTGGTTCCCCCCATATGACAGGACAGTAAGCACTTTATGGGGACATAGAAAATGGAAACTTAGAAAATACGGTGTTTTTTAACTGATGTCAAATATTCCTGCCTATTATTGCTTCATCTGAATATATTTGCCTAACATAGCACAGCAGTACTTGTCACAGTGACTTGGGATTGAACTGGCACCTTTGACACTGTGTGAGCTCTACATCCTCACAAAGAGACTTTACATGCAAAGATTATTTCCTTTTCCTGTATTAAAGGCAGATAGAAATGACTGGAGAAAAATAAGTTGATTGCCACTAATCATAAACTTTTGTATTAAGGTTCCGATGGTACATCTCATACACCAGGTTGCTATAGTCAGGGTCTGAGCATTTTTGAGGGGCTCTGACTAAATGATAGGGACAGAAAATCTCAGATATCGGATGAGCAAGGGTGGGAAAACAGGGGAAGGGACTGGGCCTGTGGAAGAGAGGGGACTGGTTAGGAGCAAAGGGGGAACATTTAAGGGGAAAAAAAAAGTCAAAAGAAACAAAAGAAAGACAGAAGAAAAACTCTAGATGGATAGAAGTCACTGTACTCCATAGCTCAGCAACCTGTATTACCTTTATTTTCTTTCAGCTGCCCCATCAGTGCATCACTCAGGTTATTCACACATCACATTGTACCATTTTGCAAGAGCAGCTTTCGTCTGTACTTCCAACACATGGAGTCACAAGCTTCTGTGACCTCTGAGAAGCCAGACACGATGGCAAAGAGGAGGTTTCTGTGGGCACTGCTTCTCAAAAGTGAAGTTAGCGCTTTCCTGCAGGGAAACAATCTCTTTGGTGTACTTCAGTGCTGAGATAACATTGTACTATCTGCAAACAAATTATCTGTATTGATCTGTCCAACTAGGTGTGTCTGCCAACGTCATTAACTCCCTTCTACAGCTAGAGGAGCAAAAGACACCTCAGGTAGCTGATAACACCATTTAAATGCATTCTTCCTGCAGATATTTCATTCCCCTAAGAACCCCGTGGAATTAGATACTCCTTTTAATTATTTAATCCTGGACCATTTCAGATTCAGACATTTAGTAAACATGCTATACCCTATTGTAGGAGATTATAAAGCACGTGCTTGGCATGCTTGGAGCTGAAAAAGTTACTAGATTTATTATTCACAGCCACTGGTTAAATTTTTGTACGCAAGTAGGATAGACAACTCTAACAACTAGAAAGAATTTAGTGTGGAAAAAAGAATTAGTACAAATATTTAATCTTATTTCTGTTTTCTGAAAAGGAATCTTGAAGTAAAGCTGGGCTGAAAAAAACATGGACTCCCCTGCTTACCGTATAGATGAAAAGTCTCATCTCTCTTCTTCCTTGTCTTTTGCCTAAATCTTGAAAAATAATTATCATATTACACACTTCCTTAACACAGTTTATTTTTTTTTTGTTTTTGTTTTAATCACAGGCTCATAGGCTAGCTGCAATCTTTTTTTTTTTTTTTTTCAAGGAGAATTTGAAAAATGTACCAATCAGTTCCTGACGTTTAGCTTTCAATGTTGCTTTAGAAGCCTGTAACCTATCAAAATTAAATTTATTTTCATCCATCTGGGTGAAAATCTTTTAAAGGGTCAGGGGGTGTAGTTTCAGAGACTGATATTCTCTGTCCCATCAGGAACTCCTATTGCAGAATAACCTCCTGTGAAGTTCTCCCATTTAGATTTGACATATCTTTGAATGTTTCTCTTCAGCTGGCTTCAAAGATCTTGAACCTGATGCATCACTAGCATCCTCCCTCTTCCTTAATATTAGTGTTCACAAGATATGAACCTGGCAATACACGAAAATGAGACACTGTTTCTCATGTATTTCAGTCACTTGTCAGTTTACAACAAATAGTTAACCTACTCACCTTTCAGAGGTTTTGAAGGAGGAAAGGACCATCAAGAATTCCTGGTGCTGAGTGGAAGAGGATGCAGTACAGAGAACACCACAAAATCAAAAGGACAAAGTCTTAAAACAGCATTCAGTTAAGCAGTGGAATTTCTTGCCCCAGGAAATTGTGGGTGACAACAGTTTACACAACTTAAAAGGACATTTGACAGGTTAATATAAGAGAAATACAATTGAAGGTTGTTAAATACAGTGGATGCCCCTGAGACACAGACTGTTAGAAACTGGAAGAATATTACTGGAAAATGTCGTGCTTTGTCTGTTCTAATACTTCTACTCCCCCTCAGACAGGTATTTCTGTCTCTTGCTGGAGATGGGATACTGGCAGAGATAGACCTTTAGTTTGACCCAGGGCAGGTCTTCTTACATTCCTGTGCAAGTAACCACTTAACTGGGGTGGAGGGAGGTATTTCTGGCTTGGGTTCTTTTCTGGGATGGCATGTCAGAGGCCAAAATGGGACACTGAGATTGGGGGAGAGAATCACAGAATCACAGAACTGTAGGGGTTGGAAGGGACCTGAAGAGATCATCAGGTCCAACCCCTCTGCCAAAGCAGGTTCCCTAGAGCAGGTTGCCCAGGTAGGCATCCAGATGGGCCTTGAATATCTCCAGAGAAGGAGACTCCACAACCTCCCTGGGCAGCCTGTTCCAGTGCTCTGTCACCCTTACCGTGAAGAAGTTCTTTCACATGTTGGTGCAGAACTTCCTGTGTTCCACTTTGTGGCCATTGCCCCTTGTCCTGTCCCCACAAACCACTGAAAAGAGGTTGGCCAAATCCCTCTGTCTCCCACACTTGAGATATTTATAAACATTAATAAGATCCCCTCTCAGTCTTCTTTTCTCCAGGCTGAACAGACCCAGGTCTCTCAGCCGCTCCTCATAGGGGAGATGCTCCAGGCCCCGTATCATCTTTGTTGCCTTCTGCTGGACTCTTTCGAGAAGATCCCTGTCTTTTTTGTACCGGGGAGCCCAGAACTGGACACAGTACTCCAGGTGAGGCCTGACCAGGGCAGAGTAGAGGGGGAGGATCACCTCCCTTGACCTGCTGGCCACGCTCCTTTTAATGCACACCAGGATCCCATTGGCCTTCTTGGCCACGAGGGCACACTGCTGGCTCATGGTCAACCTGTCATCCACCAGGACCCCCAGGTCCTTCTCCGCAGAGCTCCTCTCCAGCAGGTCATTCCCCAGCCTGTACTGATACATGCGGTTGTTCCTTCCCAGGTGCAAAACTCTACACTTGCTTTTGCTAAACTTAATTTGGTTTCTTCCTGCTCAGCTCTCCAGCCTGTCCAGGTCTCGCTGAATGGTAGCACAGCCTTCTGGCATGTTGGCCACTCCTCCCGGCTTTGTATCATCGGCATACTTGCTGAGGGTGGACACAATTCCCTCATCAAGGTCGTCGATGAAGATGTTGAACAAGACCAGACCCAGCACCGACCCCTGGGGAACACCGCTTGTCATAGGTCTCCAGCCGGACTCTGCGCCGCCGATCACCACCCTCTGAGCTTGGCCAGTCAGCCAGTTCTCAACCCACCTTACTGCCCACTCATCTAGCTCACACTTTTTCAGCTTTGCTAGCAGGATGTCATGGGAGACAGTATCGAAAGCCTTGCTAAAGTAAAGGTAGATGACATCCACTGCTCTCCCCCCATATACCCAGCTGGTGATGCCATCATAGAAGGCGACGAGGTTGGTCAAGCACAACTTCCCCTTGGTGAATCCATGCTGACTACTCCTCATAACATTCTTCTCTTCCAATTGCTTGGAGATGGCATCCAGAACAAGCTGTTCCAACACCTTTCGAGGGACAGAGGTGAGACTGACTGGCCTGTAGTTTCCCGGATCCTCCTTCTTGCCCTTCTTGAAGACCGGAGTGACATTGGCTATCCTCCAGTCTTCAGGCACCTCTCCTGTTCTCCAGGACCTTTCAAAGATGATAGAGAACGGTTCGGTGATCACCTCCGCTGACTCCCTCAGCACACGTGGATGCATCCCATCAGGGCCTATGGATATGCGTGTGTTGATCCTACTCCGACTCTCCTGAACAACTCCTTCATCCACCAGGGGGGAGCTCTCCATTTCCCAGACTCTTTCTCCTCCCTCCAGGGTCCAGGAGTCCTACGGGGGAGTCTTTGAAGCAAATACCAAAGCAAAGAAGGCATTCAATATCTCTGCCTTCTCACTGTCCCCCGTTACCAGGACACCCCCCTCATTCAGCAGGGGACCCACGTTATCTCTAGTCTTCCTTTTACTGTTTACATATTTAAAAAAAAAACTTCTTCTTATCCTTTATCTCTTTTGCAAGCTTCATCTCCACGTGGGCTTTAGCCTTCCTCTTCACGTCCCTGCAGGCCCTGACAACACTCCTATACTCCTCCCAAGAGGACAGGCCCTCTTTCCACATTTCGTAGATCTTCCTCTTCCTTTTGATCTTGTTGATGAGCTCCTTGCTCATCCACGCAGGTCTCCTGCCCCCCTTCCCCGATTTCCTAGTCTTAGGGATGCACCAATGCACTGATCCTGAGCTTGGAAGTTCTTCTGTAAGGTGTTTTTTTGTTGTTGTTGTTGTTTTGTTGTTGTTGTTGTTTTTTCTTATCAAAACTTCAGTACAAAATGTACTTGGTTCTTTAAAATCATCATGTTTTCCCATATCATCTTTCTTTTTTTCCCTATCTAATCTAAACTTACCTAACTATTTAGAGAGTCCTGGATTCCTTTAACCTAGCTTCAAGTACCAAGCTAAAGAATCTATATTTGGATCAAGGTCACTGTAGGGTCCCTCTGCAGTCAGTGAAGAATGCTAGGCAGTTCCACGGGTGATTCATAGCATAGTTGGGGTGCATCTCCCTCAGGAAGCATGAATTAGCTATGTAAAAGCCTAACATGACCTTGTTTCTAATTTAAGCATTTAAGCACATCAGCTAAGTAACTAAATTGTCAAGTCCTCAAGTTAGCTAGGAACAGTGTTTGCTGTCGTTGTACCTGCATTCTAGATTTATTATGTGCATGTGTAGTGAAAAGTCATTTGCTCTTTCAAACTTCTAATCCACAGAAACCATAGAACAAGTGTTGTGACATGAATGTAAAATCAAAATATACAATAAACAAAAATGAAGGTCAGCTGCTCAGAGTCCTTCATTTCCAGACAGTTTTCATACACAGACAAAGAACATTATCAGGATAAATCCGAACAAATTTAATAAGCAGGATAGAGCACACATAACACCATGTAAAATCAACATTTTTCTTATCCATCCAACAATACAGGTCCTGCTATAATATGTGGCTAATCGTTCTTCATTTTCCAAATACGATAAGAAAGACCCATAAGGATTTTATTTGCCATACTATTGTTATATCTGTTTCTGTTGGAATTCCTTTTTAATTTAGTAATCAAGCTAATTTTGTATGCAATAAAATGTCACGATAGCTTAATTTTGCATTTCCCTAGGAAAAAAGAAGCAGTGCATAAATGAGGTTTCCTGTAAGCAATATACTGGAATGCAATTCTTAAAAATTAACACTTAAAAATTCTTATTAGTAATACACACAGACACGCAGTTACCATAGCCTTCCTTTGGAAGCATGTGAAAATGTACAGTATTGCTTCTACCACAAGCAGCAGAACTCTAGAAACCTTTTTTTTTTTTTTTCCTGAAGAATTTTATTAGAGGAGTAAGAGTAGTTTTGAGGTCTCAGTTTTGGTAATACCCACACAGAGTATGAGGGTAAAATGCTGATTCTCAAGATTTTACCAATTTAGTTTTAATTTTATGAAGGGATAATTCATAAATAACTTTGTGCACTGTTTTCATAGGTGGTTTATCAAAATGTATTTTTTTCAGTGATGCTTTCAAGTTTCTTTTGTCTGGAATGCCCAAGTATTCTCATTTTGCAGATGAGAAGACTCCTGCTTGAGTGACCTCAGAGTATCCACAGAGGCTCATCTCTGTTTCTTCATTGATACTGATCATTTCTCTTGAGATTGTCACAAAGCACCAAGTAGCACAGATCTTCATATAAATACAAGTGGCCATGCAATAATATTTGTCTGGGAAGGCTGTGTTAGAGTCCACTCCAGTCCCTCCAAAATAAACTTTTCTAATGTGTAGTAGAGACTTTTCATCCCAGAAGTAATTTCAGTCATGAAAGGGGGTACAGCTTCAGTTTAACAGTGGACCCCAACACAAGACCAATAAATCTCAACCTTGACTGTTCATCACATAAGTTAATATACATCAATACAGTAGTATAAAAAGATACCTGAAGTAGATAGCTGTTTCTGTGCTACAAGCAATGTAGATTCTTTAGCCTGGTACTTCACTTGGAAGCTTTACCAGTTAATTTGGAGAGAACTGAGGCACACCTATATAGTGTTGTGTGGTACAGCTCCAACCTGTCAACAGAAAAAGCCTCTCCTGGTAAGCCATAAAAAAGAGGAACAGCTCTGATTCCCCCAGAGTTTCTTGTGGAACTTCCTTCCTGGCCGTCGGGGATCACGTATTTGGCATAGAGCTGGGACAGAAAGAGTGAACAGCCTTATTATTTATTAAACCACAAAGGGAGCTTAGGAAACAAGAAATGTTTGGCCAGCTGTAAGTATGGCCAGGATATTCACATACCATCAAGCCACTATGGTAATATCCTGAACAATAGTTGGAAGAGACTGCGACTGTGATGCTCTGTCTCATGCAAAAGACAGCAGTTCTGTCATTTTCCAACTTTTCTACTGTTTCTCAGCAACTTGATGTTCTTCAAAGGTCTTCTTTTTCAGCTCCAACTCAGCCTTACTGAGCTTTAATTGTAAGGCCTGACAACAGTTCATCCATGGCCTGGGAATAATGCCGACTGCTCTTAGCATGATATGGAATCTTGTGTGAACACCAAGAGAAACACATGTTCTTATTCCTGGAAGGGAGACACCAGCAAAGCCTGAAACAACAAAAATGGAGCCTGAAAAAGACCACAGGATGTCATTTAGTTTATCACACTCTCCCAAGGAAAAATCAACTGTATTCACATAATTCAAAACAAATGGTAGTGCAACCTGTTCTGAAAAAAATTCAGTGATGATTTTCAGACATACAACTTGCCTTCCTACACGAAAGAAACTTTCTTTGAAATCTCTTACCATTGCAAATAAAGATTCAAACCTGGTGATTTTTGCAAGGTGGTAAATCAAGCACCAATAAGTTGCTGGTTCTCACATATTCCTTAAAAAACTTTTTCTATAAAGTCAGATCACTGTGCATTCAGACCACTGGGCTGAAAACTGCAATTTTCTTGGTAAGTATTTTTTATGTTTTACAATGATGAAAATCAGGTATTTTAACAGAAGCTGAAGAGGTTATTAAAAACTCTTTCAGTCCCTGGTTATTCTGATGCTCCTGTTTCACCCACTTCCCTCTCTTTAGAAACTTAACTGTTCTTTTGCAATCATACAGAGACACTTCCCATGTAAAAGTAACCATTCTTTGCTAGACTAATGGGAAGTGAAGGATTTATTCCAGTCCATTTGCTTAAGATGATGCCAGCTTTTTAATAGTCTGTAAGAAACTTTCCACTGAGAATGTAAGAAAATTTTAAACAAAGTTGATCTATGGTGTCAAACATTATTGACCATTAAAGGGATATGTCTCCTGCTTCTTCCTGGAAGAAGACCCTTGTTCTACTGAGTCTGTTGCTGAAGGTCTTGTTTTGCCACTGAGGTACAATTTTGCATAAGGAAGTTTTTGCATAAAGAGTGAAAAGCCATAACATAACAGTATCTGCTTTCTTGAAACAGCTTTTCAACCTGAGTGAAACTCTTGCTGGGTGATTCTCTGATATGGTTCAGCTCATTATAATTATCTAATAATAACAAATAAGAATTTAAAAGTTAGTTTGCTCAAGAAAGAGGTAAACATGTTCTAATTTAAATGTATTTATACACAATCCATGCTACCAGCAGCTATTTCAGAATTTCATCTTTTTGGTGTCCTTGGATTCAGAATCTAAAAAGCATTATCTTACCAGATTATTTCCTCCTTAATTAAACGGAAGAGTTTAAAAAAAAAAAAAAAAAAAAAAGGAAAGAATTCTTTCTTTTTTTCCTTCATTTGAATCTTTTTTTTCTCATGATCTTTTTTTTCTTTTCTCATAAATAGCTACACTACTATTAGCAAATAAGCTTTCTTAAAGACAACTTCATCTATTTCATTTGCATGCCAGTTAGAAGAAAAATAGCTATCTTTCCTCCCTTTCATATTTACTGTTAATTTCTCTATTAAAAAATCATCTTTTCTCCTTTTGTCTTTTTCTTCTGGAAATTTTATTTCAAATCAAGACTTGAAGTCTCCCAAAGAATAAAACATTCCAACCAAGAGAAAAGAAGAACTTTCTGTTATGATAAATGTCTTCCAAAGATACTTCATTTTATGAGAATATGAACACAGAATCTTTCACCAGCATATTAAAACTCAGATCCTCATATGTCTCTCAGCCTGTCATTATTGATAAAAGCAGTGAAGTCTTGCATATGTCATGACTATACACTCCTAATTTCATTTGTGATCATGAGCACCATAGGTACTGTAAGTACCAGCAGTGCTTAAACTATGAACTCTTTGAGAAAAGTGCTATTTTATTTGGTCCTTGACTGTACAGTGCCTACCGCAATCTTATGTGGATCAATGGCTTAGACTCAAAGACAATATACCAATACACATAATGAATAATAATGAGAAAACCACTCAGTTCACATGAGACTTGAGACTTTCACCCTACTCTGCACCAGATCTGAGCAGTTAATGTCACACTCACAGAGACAGAGGTCTTGGCCTAGCAGCTTCACCACATTTGGAGCTTAGCAAATAATGAAATAAAAAGTGTGGTTTGTCTTTTCATTCCAAGAAGGATTGTCTTCTAGTAATCAGCACTCAGTGCTTTACAAATGGATCAAATTGAGACATATTTCTAAGCAAGGAATGATCTTAGAAAATTATGGCACAGTGTCTCAAGTGGAGTGACTCAGACTGATAAATTTTACTAATGATTTATTTACTAAAAATGCATATGTTCAATAGTCGCAATTCTTCACTGATTTGGCTGATAGCTTAAACATGGAAAAAAATATTGGAAGTATAAAAATGCTGCAATTCAATGTTTTCAAACAAGATGTTTCCATTTTTGCCTTCAAAATCAGTTTAAAGTTGCCAACATGAAAAAAAAAAAGGGGGGATTAAAAATGAAGGGTAACACTTCTGTTCTGGTCAGCCAAAATATTTAGTAACTTCAAATGATTTATTTTACAATCTGTTACTGAAAAAAATAAAAATAAAATTGGATTTAGCCCACTGAAAATGTAAGGTAGCAGACACTCAGCTGGTCTGGCTTAAAACAGGCAATTAACAGTGAAGCTGGCATATGTTGTTGGTTGGACTATCTAGCTGGCTGGATATTTTTGGATTTTTTATAAGCTAATCTATTAAGAAACTGCCTCTACAGATTTCTAGAGCTTTATTGCCATGAATATAAGAGCAAATGTCAAGAACAAAATCAACTTTCTCAAATAAACAACAGTATGCCTCAAAATGTATAAGGAGCTGTGCTATTGTCCACATTTATAATTCACCTTTTTTTTTTATTATTTTTTTGGTATTCATCTATTTGATAGGATATGGTTAGAATCAAAAGTGAATTGGATTCTTATATAAAGTGAATTGGATTCTTATATAGTCTCTATAATGTCATGGTCCCTATAAAAGACAAGCTGGTAAAAATGTGATATCACAGGTTGTTTTAGTATTCCACTCTAGAGTATCAGTATTTCTCTTTCTGACTCTTTAATTATGTTTGCCAGTGCCTAGTGTATCAAGCTGTACTGCCATTCAGTCAGAATTGAAAGGCTTGGTACACTTCAACCAAATAACAGGCTCCTTCTATTGCCAAAACATGGCCCAATGCATTTTAACAGGCTTTTATTGATCTTAATGGCAGAAGACATTATGGAATGCAAGTCAGCAGAAATTACATAAATGTTACCTAAACGCCATGGCAGCATGGTCAGAGAGATGATTCTCCCAGTACATCTTTTTAGTGTCTTATTTCCTGGGCAAGCATGAAGGCTACATTGGCTGTGTCTTACAGTAATGTCCTCCTCTGTGCTCTGTCAATAGCGTAAGCAAAAACATCAAGGATACTCACACACATCATCCAGTTTCTGCCAGAGGTTGAGGTAATGTGCACATGCACCTTACAGAAGAGAAAGTGACTGAAATAAATTGTATTATTTTGTCTCTGTAAGTGAAAGAAAGCTTCAATTCATTCAGACAAGCATCACCAACATACCCTAACTTCTTCTGTCTTCTCTCTAACTGGGCATACGTGGCAGAATGAAAATGGAAAGTTGTTTCAAATACCACATGTTCACCTTGTGGCCTCAACAAAAACTGCCTCTCTGCCTTCTGTCCTCTATGACTGACACTGAGGTTTATGTTCATCCACCAGTGCAGAGCGTTCATTCTTCCAGGCTATAGTAAGCTGACATAGCAATTAATCATAGCTGACATATAGTAAGCTGGCAAAGCAATTGTTTTCTTATGAAGGAAGGAATAAAGCATCTTAGCAATTTTCTGTCATAGATGAGGTGAGCTACAAGCTTGAATTTATAGTGAACAATGTGTACGTTTTTCAGGGGAAGAAAGACCCAACACAAGCCATAGTTGAATTTACTTCCCTGTTTTCATGGGGATCCCAACTGAAGCTGCGGCAGAAGCTTGAAGAATGAAATCAGCAACTAGATTTGCCTGTACAAGAAGTATATGGTCTAAATTGCTAATCCATTAGACTCACTGAGTTATGAGCATGACTTACCAAAAAAAGATTTTGTATAGTCTGTCTTCCCACTGATTCTACATTAGTAATGATATTGTTCCAATCTCAAATCATATTTCAGTTGATACTGCTCTGAAACAGCTTAATACATATTCCTGCTATGAAAAAGAAAGAAATTAACTTTAAAAATACATTTCTTAATAAACAATAGAAGCTTATTTCTGTCTGGTAGTGTTGAAAAGGTAGTCAGGAGACTATCTTGGAAGGGAAAATGGGGACATTATTTAGAGGAGGTAGAGAGGGGAAAAATTCCACTAATGACACTATACAATACATCTACCCCCAAATTAAAACATTTATCATCATTTAGACTGCAAATAAGACTGAAAATATTGATTTCAGTTTATGAATGCAGTAAGACAGTAGGATAATAGGACATCCTGCTGGTAAAATAACACTTGTCAGGAAACTGAAGACACTGGAATTTTCTTTGGCTTCATGATCCAGGCACTGTCATGTCATTGTGCCAAGAATGGCCAGAGTTAATTATAAGTTGCAATGTGGCAATGTGCTTCATATATTGACTTTTTTGAAAATAGCATATTCTGTTCACTTGAATCTCTAACTTTTCTTTTATGTATCACTGTGAACAATTTCAAAGATTTTTTTTAATATAACTTGCTATTTAGTGTATTTTTATATATACTATTTTATATAGTATTTTATACTATAATAGTATGTTTTAATATAACTTGCTGTTTAGCTTTCTGCTGTATTACACTGCAGTACCCTGCTATTTAATATATGGGACAGCCTACCATACGATGTAAAATATTGCACACTCTGAAAGACAGTACACATGAGCTGGGTTGACAGCAACATGAATATTGCCTGTAGAACGTAAGCTTGATGTTCTCACTCCTGTAGCCAGTGTGGGATAGCCATGAATGAGTGGAAACCTCCTTTCCACCATTGCGAATGACCCGTGCAAAGCATTGGTTACTTGTTATCTTAGGACCAGCATTTTATTGTTTATCTTCCTCCATTTCAGCTGAGGTCAATGGGAAAAGCTGGAGGGGAGAATTTGTGAAAATCAGATTATTCAAGGCCTATATCCTGCATCTATTCAAACCAGTGTCAGTGTTCTCATGACTTTCAGTGGAAAAAGCACATTCCTTTAGATCTGAAGCAGAAAGAACTTCCTCAAAGACACTGTCTAAGAACAATGGATCTGTGCTGAGTTATATCAGTTGGAGACATGGCTCTAGGCACATTAAAACAAAAATATGGATTCTTGATTCTCTTCCCTTTTAGGTGATTGTTTACGACTGATCAAGCATAAAGTGCCTAAGTTGTCAATGTTCTACCAACTTATTTAAGAAAAAAGATGGAAACTCATGTTTGCCAGTGGAGTAGACAGAAAATACAGGAATGGAGAGAAATCAAGGGGCCTTCTTCTAATCTTATTTATGTTTATGAATGTCATGAGTCATTGAAACCAGAGAGATATACTGGCTATATCACAGGCAATGCCACTATAATCACTGATCTTACAAAAGTAGGAAAGGTCCTGACTTTATACCAGTTGTTATGTATCTACAACTGCTTTCCATGAAAGATAAGCCAGACCTTATGAACAGACAAAAATCACTAACGTATTGCTGTATTACCTTAATAACTGTTTCTGCTATCAAAGTCTAAAAAGTATAAACAGTTTCCCAAAAGAATTGATATCCACTGAGCAGCAAATATAAGTTGTTTTGAAATGCTCATCGTAATGCTGAGCAGAAAGCTAAGACTGTTAGATCTTATTTCTATAACATAAGTGTTTCATTTCAGGGGTCCATATTTTCCTTTTTCCTTTTTTTTTTTATTTTCATATCGCAACTGCAGAGCCACACAGAATTCTGCAACTTCAGCTCAAGGGAATGAAAATCCAGTGTGGCCTTTGATCCTTTTCAGAAAAACTTAACAGTGTCCCCACTAATGGGAAAAATACTTCAAGTTCTTCCTGAAAGAAGCTTGGGAAGAAGTTTTTGTCCCGCGGGGGACTTACCGGTTTTGCTTTTATCAATGGCCTATGCTAATTTGTTCTGCTGCATGTTAGGGAATTTTTTTCAGTCCTCTTGTACTGTTTCTAGGAGGGCAGTTAGCATACTGTAGGAAATATATTGAATTCAGGGGTTCAGAGATTTGGATGACACCAGCATGGTGTTTGTGGACATGTGTTGACATGTTTTATATTTATGGTTCAGACACTCTTTCTACTTCTTTTTGGAGTACAACAGACCACAGCAAGCAAGCTCTTCCTTTTGAGTAAAGCAAGCCGGAAGAGGGAGAAGCAGCTGGAAAAATAGATGAGGATGCAATTTAGGATCTTATTCTTGAATTCCTTTGATCATTTAAATTGCATGGGTGTCAGACAAAGTGGTACTGAGCGTCTAGTCAAGGAGGCTTTTCTCTGAGCGTTTAAGTTCTTGCACTATACTCAAATGTTTCTTGCAAAAACTGTGATTGAATAGTTTTCTGAAAAAGTACATTAAATGAACTGAAAACAATAGGAAGATATATATGCACATATACATAAAATTTGAAAGGAAATTACTATCTTTAATAAATCTTTCAGTATTTGCAATTCAAATGTTATATTCATGTGTGGGTGCTAGAGAGATCTCAAATAAAAATGACTGGATAGTAACTATTTTTACTGCAAACAGAAATGTACAAGGTAATCAAGCAGCATAAACAATGAAAAGTAAAGTAGATTTCTGAAACTATTCCTGTTTTTAGTCACTCCCTTGTGGCATTTGCAACACAAGCAAGGAAACTTGTTTATCTATAAGTAGCACACCAAATCCCTACATCTTCCCCAATCCCCTCATGCAGTCTAATACCACAGGTGACATTAAATTGATATCTTCCCAGCTAGCTTGTCAAAGGACATCATCACCCTTCAGCTGTACCCAGTGTATACAGTCAGCTAGAGGAGAGAGGAGAGTTGGTCATGGACATAACATTTTAATATATTGAGATAGGCAAGGGGCAAAATCAGTGACAGCCAGCTACATCTGAAAGAGCATCATCTCCAGGCTGCTCTGAAATCTCAAGTGGAAGCTGAAATGATGTAAATGAAGAGAGTAGGGATCTAGTCTACCTGACAAGTTAAGACAATTCTCACACTGTAAACAGAATACCTGATTACAAGTGAGAAATATTGTCAGAAAGCAGCACTTTTTACCTCAGTACATAAGCAAACTGATTACACCAGACAGATTGCCTGGGAGCCACTTTAACTAATGGGTAGCATTTCTCAGTATTCTTCAGCATTTTTATGTGTTTTTGACTTTGTAACATCGAGAAAACCTGGCAGTGACTCATGTAATCCAAGTTCCCCTCCTGCCTCTCCCAACATGTTCCTGAGTGATCCTGAACAAGTTACTTCATTAATTTTAGTTGGATGCTGTCATGAGAAAAGGCATGTCAGGCTGGGCTGCAAGTCTGTGGTCATTCAATCCTGGTTCATGCAAATGCCTATTAATTCTAGTGGGACTTTTCTCTTTGTCAGGACTGCAAGATTTACCACAGCTGCATGTGCTTAAAAGGCTGCAACAGTTGGATGTTGATTCTTGTCCCATGAAGATTTATTAGAATCTGCTACTAATACTTACCTTTTTGTCTGCCACTTGAACACCTTCAAAAAGGCCCTTCTTCAGTCCCTACTGGCTGATCCCAAGTCACAGCAGGCATTGTTAGCTGAATCTGTATTTCTTCTAGCAGCTCTTCCTAATCCACCCAGACTCTGGGCAAGTCTTGGCAATGAAGGAAAAAGCACAAAATAACGTGTGATTTTTTTTTCCTGCTGTTGTGCAGTGAAAGTGAACAGGTAGACGCTGTTTCCCAGAAAATCTTATGTTCTTGTCCGCATCTCAAACTGAGTGGTGAATAGCCCAAGAGAAGAATGCCAAGCTGGCTTCAATTCTCCTTCAGCAGAGACCAGAGACACCTTAGATAATTCCCACAAGATTCTTAAGAATATTGCTAATAAATGAAATGTGGAAATGTTACATTGAAATGTGAGACTACTAGATTTACATAACTTTGTAGAAAAAATATTGCTATTATAGCTAAAGCAGAAGCAGTTTATGATTAAACCATATCCTTTTAGGTACATACAAGAACACAATAAGAATATATGAAAATTCAGACAAATATTGGAATTGTGTAAAATAAAGAAAAAAAGATATTATTTTGTTCTGGACTCTGCAATTCCTCTAATACTCAGTTCTGGTCCTCAGTAGACTGGGACAAGCACTTGATATGTGGGAGGGATGAGGGGGATGTATTTGTGAATGTTTGCCTTCACAACTGAAAAACAGCTCTGAAAATATTTGTGACTTCTTTTTATTTACTTATGTGTACATTTTCCTTTGCAAGTGTATTTTGCCTCAAGAGGATGTCAGGAATTTCAGTGGGCATGACCAGTCATGCTGGTAGCATTGGCTACCTTGAAAAGGCTTTAGTGTGAGAGCCAACACAACAGGATTCAGAAACCCTGACATGTAAATATCACCATGCATTTGCACAAGAAACAACCATGGTCACTTTCACCATGGTCACTATTAAAGAATTCCAGCCCCCTAATTCTGCACATTTCATACAGGAGCCCTTCAGCCCCTGTAGCGAGCTGGTTTTAGTTTTAGCCCTTATAGTTCCTTATGTGTTTTCTTGAGTCGCTTCTCTTCTGTCTTCTTGGATTCTCTCTATTATTTCTACATTTCTTCCCTTTTTCATCAGCAACCCCTTATCCGCTTCTCTTTTGACATTCTGATACACCTTATCTTTCCAACCTCTGTTCTCCAGTAGCTTCTGTTCTTCAGAAGCCTGACATTTCTCTCTTTCCTCAAGCCTCTCCCCTACCACATACTGAGCCAAAGTCTAGATTGCTCTCCCTGTTCATGTACAGTGGGCAGCTCAGTGCAGTGGACGTTTCTTGGTGGGTTAGGCAACCTGAGTATGACTGAATGCAAACTAATACGCTTTCTGGTAACCTACAGAGTTTCTTCTATGAGAAGCAAAAACTATTTTAGCCAAGATAAAGCAAAATTTCCCCAATAAAGCAGCAGGCAAAACAGTCCTCTATTTATATGACAATAATGGAAGAATAATCATAATATTTTATGACATCAAGTGGCTAGTAGTTACTACTTCCAGACACTGATACTGTTTAATATATTTCATCCTGAAAATATTCCATGAGTCATTGCCTGCAGAACACCATAGCTATGCAGCCATCATTTAGAAAAGGACAGCAAAACTGCAACATCTTATTAAGGTTGTGTTGAACAGAAAAGGACCTTAGTTTTTTGAAGTCTCACTCAGAATCCCTTGATGCAAGAAGACACACAGAGCAGCATTTATCTAGCTCAGACAGATGTGGCTGAGTTTCAACCTATGATTCCAGAAAGAGCAAGAATTTCTAATATACTTGGGTCACCTCTGCTTGCTTTCTCCCTGGGTTTGACTCCCAGTCTATCAGTCAAAATGATTTCTTCTGTTTTCTGTTAATGATGTGTGGTGTCTTAGTCTTGGTGTCACACAGAAAAAAAAAATACCATTTTCCTCAAGATCAACACGGTGCCTCAAGAATGCATGGTTAAAGAATTGAAATACCAAGTAAACTATTTTGGTTTATTTTCACTAACAAAAAAGGTTGCAGATATGAATAAGCAAGAAGGGAAGGAGCAGCATGAAGCAAGCAAATTTGTACTGAAGTTGTATTTCAAAGTGAAGATACCATTTTCTAATAAATCTGTTACGCAGATCATCTAGGACGTAGTTTTACTGTGATGCCTAAATAATTTTAAGGATATGGGCAGAGGTGACTTAGAAGAACACCTAAAAGTCTGTCCTCTAAACTGCCTGTGGTCAATGTGTTCATTTTTGCAAAGAAGAAAATACTGAAGAGAGCATAGTACAGCAAATAACAGAAAAATTAAAGCACTGTACAAACTCTTGAGAATTTCCAGGAAATACCTGGGCACTGGTGAAAGTACTGGTGCAGTCTGGTTTACTGTCTCTTCACACGTATTTCTGTGAATGGTTGCAGTAGGTTAACTGTAGAAGAGAGGATTCAGCAGGATCTTGAGGGAGAAGCAAGCCATTACAGGGAAGGTAATTATCCCAGTTTCCATTTCAGGCAGGAGAGAAATTATTCTGTGGAGTTAAATGAACTTCTGAATCCTTTTCTAGTCCATCAGTAACAAATCCGAAACAGGAGGATGGAATACTTTTCTGGATGTAATCACTTACTAATCCACAGGGGATTTAGCTTACAAACCACTCCCGTTAACAGTAAAGACATATCTATTGTATGGAAATCCTAGACCAAGGCTGGCAATCTAAAACCTGTGAACATGGAACGTTGTGCAAGAGAACTCTATACACATGATGGTTTTATAATTTATTTTTGCTGAGTGTGTGCTCTGCACTGATAGATTCCATGGAAATTGAATATAAAAGTAAACATAAGCAACTTTGCAAAGTGTACTTCAGTCTCTGCATTTGGCTTACCCCTTAAAAGCCCCTTGAGCCAGCTTTTGCAGTTGATTACCTTACAGCAAAAAAATCCCTTTGTTGTCATTGCTTTATTTTATACTACATGTGTATCATTCAATTTTTTATTTTTTTTTCACGGAGAATACCAACTTCAGGGAATACCTCCAGTGATATGCTAGCACATGAACAATGTAAATCTTTATTATAGTAGAAAGAGCAGGGAGATTCAACATCTTGGCCTCTTCTGTTGAGCAGTATATTTTGACACTTTAATGTTTTAGGCTCTCTGTGTAATAACAGGGATTAATACGATGTGCCTACGAAGAGATTACGTGAATGAATTTCATTTTGCGCACCCATCAAAATAAAACCTTTTCTGACTCAAAGAAAAGCCGTCCTTTTCTCCTTCATTGGACCAGATTATTAAATATACTATAGCTGTAGCAGGACTGAAGGAGACTGGTGAACATGAAGCCAACCTGTACTCCCAGCAAAAATCCTAAGCAATCCACGCTGCAAAGGTTACATATGTCAGCTGAGAAATCAGGACATGCAGTCAGTGCCATGTGCCTGCAGCCCCTCTCACTGGCGCCACACATCTCCACCACCCTCCAAATCCCATAAAGTGAGCATGCAGGCCAGCGTTTAGCTGCAAGAGAGCTCCTGCGGGCTTATAGTAAGCAAATTACAACAAAGCCAATTCCTTCTCCTTTGGAGAATCTTAAAATACCTTATAAACAATGTGTCCCCTAACACATCTGGGAGACCACATATTTTTGTGTTATGTTAAGGATAGCTAGACTAAAATGTTGCCCAATTGTCAAGGGTAGCCACAGAATCAGGGGAAAAAAAATGATTCCCAAGATTGTGCTGTAACCACAAGAAAACCTATCCTATTTGCTATTCTCCCTGCTTTGGTTTAGTATTTCCCAGTAAAATTTAGTCATCACATATCTGCGTGGCTCTTCCATGTCAAGGATTTCAGACTCCTTTAAAAATTGTAAAAGATACTGCTCAGCAGTAACAATCCCACCCCTTAAGTGTAATCTTACTGGGAATGAAATGTAGCCACTGTTTAGCAATCCAGGTCTGTATGATCCCTGACAGGAAGTGAACAGTGACAAAATGAAACTTGTGGAAAAACTATTAGCTGATAGGCACTGAACAGTAATTTAAACTGTCAGTTGTGGAAAATATAAAATTCATCCCAGCATTTACTGACTTTTCTCTTCACACTTCCCCATTTGTTTTGCATAACTCTACTTACAAGTGTTCTCCATCACTTTTTTTTTTTTCTTATTAAGGATTCCACATCCAAGTCCTAATACTGCATCTAGCTGCATCTTTTTTTTTCAGAACTGGAATGTTTGGCTGGACCTTGTGGCCACAAATACCTACTGGGATTTTGTAGAGCCAAATCCTCTCTGTTTCTTTCCACGTCTTCCCTCCATTCTCCATCAGCACAAAGTTATGTGATCCCGTCCAGTTCTGACTCTTCTGGAACTGGTACCTTCTCTGCCACGTGCAGAATAATTCAGAAGGGTAGGTTATCTCTGGGAAAAAAAGAAAAAAGAAAAAAAAAAAGAAAAGAAAAAAAAAAGAAAAAAAAAAGTGTCCTTTCAGAAAACTAGAGAGACCCCTTTTTGCTTTGAATGTCAGACAGGAACACTGCTCCAGCTCTCCCCCTTCTGCTCTACAAGTCCATTGTAACACAATCAAAAAGCACAGATCTATTAACCTTTTGGGAACAATGGAAATTGTACATTTTCTCCTAGGCAATCAGTAGAAAGGGAAAGAGCCAAAAGTATCTAAGGAAAAGAAGAGAGATAGCTAGGCTAGGGATGGCCTCACATGGCTACTGCGGCATAACCAACCCATTGCATAATATTTCTATGACAAGTGCTAATAGGCTTTAAACATCAGGTGTTGTAGCATAACCCACTGTCCACACAAAGGAGTAGCCAATATTTTTTATTTGCTTCCACAAAAATAGTTACCCTCCTGTCCTTGCCTGCTGAACAGCAGCTGGCAGGGGTGCATGCGAGTGGGAGAGAGGTGCTGCAGTCTGACTTGCTTAGCAATCAAATGGAGGAGAGCGCATCCTGAATTCACAGTCGACTGCTCTGTGGGAGGAGCAAATGTCCTTCCCTCCTTGATAACAGGATTAATGCCAATCCCACGCACTGGTGTGTATTCTGAGGTGAATTCTGAGGTGAATCAGTACAAGTCCTTACCACAAGCTAGCACAGCAGGGCCATCAGCGCTCTGTAATGTTGCAAACCATTCTGCTTCCCTGGATAAGGGCTTGAAAGCACACATATATTTGTGTGAATGTGCACATGATGTGTTTGTGTGGTGTATGTGTGTGTGTGTGGTATAAATCACACAGCTGCATATGCTTGTGTTACTATTACTAAGTATTGTTTTACTTTTTTTTTTTTTTTTTTTTTTTCCCTCCTGGAAACCCAAGCAAATTAAAACAATAGCAAAATGTTTCTGCTTTAGCTAGGTCTTCCAAACTCTTGGCTCCAGTAAACCTACAGTATATGCCAGCATTTTTGATTCTCATCCACTTTTTAAGTATCAGTTTCTTCCTGCAAATAACACGTACATATATACATGTACATACACAGTTTGGACAGCTATAGCAAGGTGTCTCCCTGAGTCATTTCCTTGATGTTTGGTTTTGAAAAACATCCTTGGGAATCTTTCAGGACCATGTGGTAGCCAGAGCCACATCCAAACCACCTGAGTTTGGACTTCCCTGTTGGCAGTCAGCACTCTTACTATTAATTCTCTACAGATGTCAACACTTCTCATCTGGTAAGACCTAGTGCCATGGGTGTACCTGGTTAGCATGCAAGTGCCTCACAAAAAATTCCATGGAAATTCCCCCTAGATAAAGATGAGTTATGAAAGATGGCTGAAGCAATACTTGACAACTCTCTCTTTTCCAAATACTACGTGGAAACACTGTGTGTTCCATGCCCTGACAGTCCAATTAAAGCCATTTAAAGTACTAGGAAAAGTGAATCAGCCACTTCAAGAGTGAGTCTGATACTGACATGTGCTGTACTTCTGCACTTATAATGCATTACTAAGACTCCCTTGCGTGGCACAGGAAAAAAAGCTGTGTCTATGTTGCAGTTACACAGAGGACGAAAATGTGTGGAATTCCAAGGATGGAACAATACATCCTTGTTGGATTTGGCAAGGCGTGATCTTCAGTGATGAAAACCTGAGAAATCTGGGGTCAGTGCCACAAGAGCTTACACATATGCTTATCTTTATGCATAACTCATGCATGCAGATCGTTACATTTGGCCTCTGCCCTGTCTGCTTCAGTGCAAAGTTCTGTAATGTAAAAACTTGGGTGCAAGCTTGCCATTCCTGGAGTCAATGGCACCTTCCCTTAACTGGTCCATAAGTGGCTAAAACAGTAAAATAAGTGCTCAGATGTGGTGAGCTTTAACATAGTGTTTCCTCTAATTTATTATTTTTTGGGGGGGGGGGGGGAGGCTGGGGAGAAGGGAGGAGGAATATATGAATAGTGATGCTATGCTTTTTTGTGATTATACTATTTATGGTGACATCATCTCAAGGCCCAAATGAGGTTCCCATTCAAGGCTTCTTTATACCACAAATACGCAAGAAATTGCTGCCTGGATTGCAGCCATCTTTTGTATTTTCATACAGAACTTCATATTTGAAAACTTAAAGTAGTACAGGCTTAAACGGGAGCTCTGTCACCAGACTTAGGAGCACTGATCCTAATATCAGTTCCAGCACTGCTTTAGGCAGGGTCGATAGATAAATCACTCGCTTCTCCTCTTTTCTATTTACTGTCACTCTCCATACCAAGGCATGAACTTTAAGTCTACACAGCAGTAGAAGTAGTGATTTTAAACAGTAAAAGTTGTGATTTTAAACAGATTTTATTGTATGAGAGTGTTAGAGCAGGAAGACTTGTAGCTATGTAAGAAAAAAGCAGAAAGTCTCCTCTAGCTACCTAAAATGTAAGATTTGTTTTTATACTTACTGCAAGAGAGCCATACAGCATCAACCAGATGATGATGAGGCTATTGGGACACAAGCATTTGGTTGCTATATCTGGCATTAGCATGGGATGGCAGAACAACTGATCAGGATTTAATTTTCATTTCTTGTCCTAATTTGCATTTTCTACTACTGTTTGCTGCATTTCAGCCCTGTGGGTTTGGGATCTGACCAAAAAGCCAGCTGAAGGAAGGCTCATACCGGTAAAAGTCCAGTATTTCTTTCCTCAAAAAAGTCACACAAAAATACACACCTTGCCTCCTACTCTTTCCCCTCCTACTTGTACACACCCTACCATGTCTGCTCCTCAGGAAATAGGCTTGAACAATACAGAACCATTTGTGTCTTATTTAAAGAAGACTCCAGCTTTTCCTTTGGTCACTTACAACAATAAAATGCAAGAGAGAGTGCAAGAGCATCACTCTAATAGAAAGAGAAGCCCAGAAAAAAATAGGAGTGTCTGAAGCCCAAGTCCCTCTCAAGCATGGCTTCAAATTTCTGTGTCCATGTAGGGAGAGCTTCCTTCTCACTGTCTGCTTAAAAAAAAAAAAAAAAGTAAATTGAATGGCTTGTTGCTCTTGTCTTTTCAGGGTTGAGTTAAATTGAGGAATCAGCGATACTACAGAATATAGGGGGAAAAAAGAAAATAAATGGATTAACTGGTGGTCCACAATTCTTGTGCTCTGTAATTATTTTACGAAAAAATAACAGCAGCCCACCTAGTCGTAAGTTTTATTCGGTGTCTGTAAAAGAATTAGTCCCAATGGGACAGTATAGCCTCGTTTTATGTGGCTGTGTAATGAGAGATCCTACCATAAGAAACCGGCACAAGCTGACAGGGGACCTTGAGTTCTGTTTGAAATCATTCAACTCAGATTTTAAACAAGTGGCTAAATTTGGTAAAGTTATATTCTCTCCTGATTTCAGAAGTACATCCATGATTGCTCCTTTCCATGTGCACCTCCTGTGCAAAAAGTGTTGCTTGAATATTCAAAACATACCTCCATGCCAGACCATTGCTTAAGACATGTCGAGGAGCGAAATCCCAGTGATGGGAGGCAGGTTACAACATCCCCGTTGTGTTACCGAGTGGCCTATTTAAATGTAGCTGTGTTCCCAAACAGTAAATAACATACATGCGGTGGGCATGAGTCATCACTCCTGCGACAAGGTCTGCGGAGCTCCCTGCTTTGCACGGCTTACGCATTAACGTGTAAATGAAAAATAGTTTTTATTACAAATTCGCACGAGGGAGATCGTTTATGGGCGCCGGCTTAAAGCAGCCTGCTTCTCCGCGATCGCGGGCGCAAGAGCGCGGGGGTGGGGGGGGAGGAAGTTTTGCCATTTTTAGGCAATTGAGCCCCAAAATCGGCGCACGTCCTCCTTCCCTTCCTCGCTTGGAGCCGCGTTTGCCTAGGGAGCCCGGAGCGAAGGTCCGGCCGTTTAACCCCCAGGGCCGGCCGTTACCCAGGGCCCTGAGGGGAGCGGTCCTGCCCCGCAGCCCCCTCAGGGCTCCCGTGAGGCGCTGGCGACAGCCCCAGAGGAGAGGAGGAGAAGGAGGGAGGCGGGCGGGGAAGTTTCCGTGAGGGACAGCGGGGCGGGCTGACGCGGGGCAGCCGCTGCTGGGCTCCAGAGGGAGCCAGGAGGCACCTGAGAGCCGGCGGCAGGTGGAGGGGGAGCGGCTCGCCGGGGCGGGGAGAGCAGAGCGGGAGGGAGGGGACGCGGGCGGGGAGAGGAGGGGACGGGGCAGCCGCAGAGCAGGGAGATGGCGACGGAGGTGGTGGATCCTCAGGGCCGTCGCCTCGTCCCCCGCCTTGGGCACTGAGGCACCCGCCCGGCTCGACCCACAGTCCCGGGGGGCTGCTGGGGGAAGCGGCCGTGCCCGGCAGCGGCTTGGTGAGAGGTCAGCGGGCTGAGGTGGGCTTGGGGAGGGGAAGGGGCTGGGAGAGCCGTGCCGAGCCGTGCCAGCTCGCCTTTGGGAAACTTTGCGTGCCTCCTGCCAGCCCGGTAGCGCGGCACCGGGACGGCTGCCTTGCTCGTCCGGGCTGCTGGGGTGTGTGTTTGGGTTCTGAATCGATGGTTCGAATCGAAGCAGGGTTCTGGTATTAATCACTCGTGTCTTAGAAAGCTCGTTGGTGACTCGTTTCCATGACAACGAGACCCCTCCGAGCCTTCGGGGTTGTGTCTTTGCCCGTTTTTTATTATTTTTTTTTTCCATTTCGTGAAATGTGTTCGTGCTAATGCCGTGTTTTGTCACCGAGGAGAAAAGCGAGCAAATAAAACCTGACCGATCCTGCACTCCCGGTGCAGCGGTCCTCTGCCACCCGGCTAATTGCCTGCCTTCCTTAACGATGCGCGGATGGGACTCGTGTGGAGAGTTGTACGAGATTCCTCACCTTTTCCTTTACCGGCTTATCTCCTCTGGCCATAAAGCTGGGACCAAAATACGGTTTGAACTGTCACTTGCTCAAGCAAGTGCTCCTTAGCCATGTTAGTACTGCAAGTGTGATGCTTGTTATCTTTACTTATTGCTTCTGAGCACAGAACCCTCTTGGAGGCAGGGAGTCGCCTTCTCTGTAGTTGTGTGGTGGAGCACAGGGCTGGGAGTCAGGAGTGACTTACTGTTTAACTTTGTCACCTTCTTGTGGTGTGACCTTGACAGGTCTCATAACTTCTTTATATCCTACCGTGTCTCAAAAAGGAAACATTGCCCGCTCGTACCTGCGAAGTGTTCCAAGCTAATCAAGCAATTCTTCTGAGATGAAGTACTCTTAAATTTGAATGTGTTGTTTTCTGTTATGAATAGTAAATGTATATTTTATGTTCCTCTTCTGTAATGATCTAGGTGAAAATTCCCTTCTTTAGCTTCAGTCTTAATCAACCTAGCACAGTCCTGCTTGCTCTTCAGGTAATGTGTAGTGTTATCCATCTGAAATCGATAATTCTAATCCTATTTATGCTAACAACCAGTCACTACTTTCTCAGATTAACTCCATCAGATTCAGGTAAAAATGTGACTCTTCGGCAGTTTTAAATTTGTAGGAATGCCTACTATGACAAAGAGTATACATCTAGCAAGGTTATACAATAGTAAAGAAAAGACTGTAAAATTGAATGACAGTCTTGATCACTTGCCTTAGTATTGCAACCAGAGAAGGACTTAAAAAGCTTTTTTGAGAGGGAGGCAGGGAGGGAGAGAGACAAAGAGAGAGAATGAGCAAGCACACACTTTTAACTTAACTGTATGTCAAGTTAAACATCTGAAACTGTTCTACCAATTTTCATAGTTTTCCAAAAAACATTTTAATATGTATTGTTCTGTATAGAAGCATTGGAAGGGAGTGTGTAAGAAATGTTTTAGAATATGCGGTTCGAAACCCAAATACTGTCTAATTGATGTTCAATTATAAACACTTAAGATGAGTAGAAAGTTATACCAGTAGGGGAACTTTAGTAAGAAGCGTACATTTTTCTTCTTTGTTTAAACGCTCTTTTTAAGCGAACAAACCATATCTATTTTAAATTAAGTATCTCCTTCCTACTCTGAGGAAGAGTCTATCCCAAGCTGAGCTGAGCAAAGTGCTAAAACATATATGCCTCATTTCAAATGCATTAGTGTTCTCTAATATCAGTAGACAAATTGTGCTTCAAGCATTTATTTAAGCATTCTAAGGAATCAAAGCCTGTGACCTTACCTTTTGTATTCTGGTCTTTTTAGCAGCTCAGTAGTGAAACATCTGCCTGAAAATATTTCTTGGGAATTGAGGACCTTCTGACCGTTACCAGCCTTAGTGAAGCAAATGTATGACAACCCTATGCAAAGAAAGAAAAAGAAATGATACCTTAATATCTCATCTCCTTTGGATGTCATTGAATTATGTTCTTATACTGAATTACTAAATTTGTACTACTTAGTGCTGCACAGTCTATATAGGTAGACAGAAAGTGAACTGGGCTTTATTCTGTGCTTTATGTCCTCTGCAAAGTTCAATCTGTTACTTGTGGTAGTAAGGACAACAGATATTCCAATTCAATTCTCCGACGCTAGTTGCTGGGGGGGGAGGGGTCGGTCTTAATTTCATTTTTTAATATTGATAGCAGGGCTCTCTTATGAAAGGTATTTCATAAAAAGCCTGTATTTAGAGTTGTTTTTCAGAACATTATTTGCTTAGGTTTGTAAATAGATTCCTAAGTGTATGAGCTGCTACTGATAAAGGTGTTCTGTTTGAGGGAGTAGAGAAAAAAGCAAACATGAAGGCTAAATCCATAGGTATGAATGATATGGGTTTATGCTATATTTTACTTATTTTACCAACATAACTTTGATATAATGTACACTTTTTTTTCTAAAACAAAAATGCTTCTGGCAGTGTTTATATTCAAGAAGCTACGTGTTGCTCAAGCCACGTATTGCTTAAACTTCGGTGGCATGTAGAAGTAGACTTAAGTGTTGTTTGTTTCTCTGGTGTTGGAAGTCCCTCAGGTGGTTTGGTGAATAATGTGCAAGACCAGTATTTAGTGGAGATGGCTGAGCTCCTTTCTCTGTAACAGATCTACTTTGGACAAGTTGCTTTACCTCTGTATTTCATCATTCCCCCATTTGTCATCCTCCTATTTATCATTCAGTCTTGTTTATTTGGAGTGTAGGATCTTCAGTGTAAAATCTGTTGTGCCCAGAGAGATCTCTGCTGGAGCAGCAAAATGCTACTGTGGTACAATAACAAGAAATGATAGCCAGCATTTTTTCTGTATCAGTCACTGTGGTCTTAGCATGATCTCTAGCCACTGTCTGAGAGGCAGTAAGATTGTTATAGATCAGTGTGAAGAGGTAATGGAGGAATTGCTTCTAATGCTAGTACCTTAAAATTTATTTTGCTAAATATATTTAAAGAAGACTCTTAGAGAAAAAGTTCACATATCTATCCTTCAAGGGCTAGAAAATAAATTATGTCTCATTCCTGCTTTTCCTGAACACGTATGCTTGCTGTCAGGGTGAATGTACTAATATTCTGTATGTAAAAATAGAGTAATCATGAATTTAAAATGTGCTATTAGTGGGAAGGAGCTTGTCAGTGGCACAAACCAGCACTAAAGAAACAAAGTGGAATTTTTTTTTTTAACTACTTATTTGTTCTTTCTCCTTTTCTTGTGTTTGTAGGTAGGAGAAAGGCAGATGAGTTTCCAAGTACCCTTTTTGATCTTATAAAGCACGCAGCTACATTTGGCAGCAGTAAGTAATGACATTAGGAAGGTGTGAGAGCTGTTTCTGTATTGTTCCAGCTAGGAGCTTAATTATGCTTGTGATAAACTACTATAAAAATGTTTACACTTCAAAATATGATGTACTTGGTGGTAAGTCCAGCTATGGTTTTTTGTTTGGTCTTACTTTTCAAAATCACCCTATAAATGGATAGTGGTGATTTCTGATAAACGAGGCTTTTAGATCGAGGCAAGGTTCTTTCCTAGGAAAGGTTACAGATGAAAAACAGACTTTTATTAAACTGTCCACTTTTCTGCTTTATATGGTAGACTTGCATTCTGTGCTTTATCTTACTTTGACAGATAAATCCTGATTAAAAAAGTATTTTTGCATATTACTGGAAGGTGAAATAAAGCTCTTCTGTTTGAGGTATTTTATTCCTCTTACAGATGAGATCTCTTACGTGGGAAGATCCAGAAACCTCTTTTCCATCCTTTCATTTACTTGCCTTATTTTTAATCAACTGTGTACAATGATTTCAAAGTGACTTAGAATTTTAGGGCCTGAATTTGACACAACTCAAAGATTTATTTTTTTTTTAAATGTACCTGGAGGCGGAAAAGCCCAGGTCTCTAAAATGTCTGATGTTGCACACCTGCAAGTTGACATGCACAAATTCACTGGTGAGTTTGGAAATTTTGGACCTGGATCTGTTTCCTACTTACAAAATAGAGGGATGAAAGGAGACACCAGCTCAAATTTGTTACTTTCAAATCATCTTACTGCTCAGACTAATAGTGGAGTCAGTTGTAGGGCCCAGCCAGTGATCGATTTGTACATCTCTGCAATACAGACTATAGGAAGTCTGAAGAGCAAAGCAAATCTTTCTTCTCACAAAGTCCTGCTGAACATGGTATGGCCTCCTGCATGAAGGAAAAGAATGCGTGGAAGCTTATAAGGACTTAAAAATGCAAGAAAAAATATGGCACTCTGTGAAGACAGACATTTCAAAAGATTTATCTAGATATTGGCAACTTGGGTAGAAACAGTGGTGTTAATAGTCACCAGAAGCCCAGTAAAGGCAGAAGCCAAATCACAGAAGTTTGGATCAAATCTGAGAGGGAGCAGACCAGACTGCTTTACTGCTTCAGAAATACTGAACAAAAGGATTCCTTTCAAAGGCTCTGAAAACAAAGACAAAGCTATTTGCTGGCCTCTGTGGGTTCCCCAGTACGAAGTCTTCATTATCTCTGTGCCTTACGTAGCTTCAATTATAAAGAGTTCATCCTCTGGTGACTGGAAATGTCTGTGGTGTAATTTCAATTCAGAGGGACTGACTTCTCTAGAGAGAGGGGCAAAAGACAAGAAACAGACAAACTGTTTATCTGTGCCATATTGTGTCTTTGCTTTGTGGTCCAGGTAATATCCAACAGCCTTCAGAAGCCTCTGCCATCTTGAAGATCTAAAAGCAGCATAGTGCTACCTTTGGAGCAGTTAATTTTTTCTTCCAGTGCTTTAACTCTGTTTTTTTTTCTTTTTTTGATTATGGTGGGGAAAAATGTAGGCAGATTTCTCTATTAGCAGTTCCTGTGATAGAGGATTTCTGCTTTTATTGGTACCCTAGGCGCACATAACACTGCTCACCAAAACAGAAGTGAAGAAGATGAACTCCACACACCCCCAAGAAACTGATACACAGCAAGCAAAACAGAGAGTGTTCCCTATTTTACAGTTCAGTATCCCTTGCCTGTATATAAAGCCTACAGAGAGGAGCCATTGAGTACTTATATGAGTTCAGATGGTATCTCAACCTTTTGATGCTGATGCTACATCTGAACTGCCTTACCTTCATCTGGCTAGTATTACACTGTTTTATGGTAAGACTGATTTGCCTAGGCTTTTTCAGTAGCAAGAGATACACTCTGAGCACACTACTTGGTGGGTCTGCCAGGCTGTCTGCGCAGGGTGTAAGCTAAGGTACTGTTCTGTGATGTTCTCTGGGGATAAGGCAGGGAGGGACTTAGCCTCTGCATGTGCAGCAGCCCCAGCAACAATCTGCATGCTTCTCCCTTTGAGGCTCTTGATTTGTGGGCTGACCTTTTCACTCTAGTGAAGCTTAGCAGGCCCACACGATTTTGTCACTTAATGCTGGGATGTCTGATGTTGCAGACAGGGAGTCTGTTCCTGCTCTATTCGGAGTCAAGGGCAAAATTCTTGCAGATTGCCACAGGAGCAAATTGTGTTCCTAAACATACTTCAGTAGCTAGAAAGAAACTTCCTAATAAAGAACCGGACTGTAACACTACACCAAACATCCGGCATTGTTCTATGCCTCAAACCTCTCAACAGTAACATGCTTGCAGACAGAGGACTGCAAACAACAAACCTTAGGGCATTCCTGGAAGGACTGTGGAGGATTGCCAGCTCTGCCTGCTCTGAGAAGCAATTGAGGCTTGATCATGTCATTGATAAAATCCTACTTATTCTAATGGGCACTATTCAGTCCCTTAGAATTCCAATCCTACTACAGTCTGGAAGTAGTGAAGTGTGACTTAGTAACTATTACACAAAGGATTCACTGCCTCAAGCAGAAAAGGCAGAGGGATTTCAATTCACCTGGAGAAACAAAAGGCCCTTTCCCACACTGATGAGGATACAGTTGGAAGTTATCACAGAAAACTTCAGATTGCGTCCTGTTGCTGGGAATTGTGATACTTTAGAAAGACTGACTCCTAACTAGAACAATTTGATTTTTCTATATACCCTGGGTATATATTATATACCCTGGGTATTATTTTTAGTTTTGTACTTTTTTTCCCCTTGGTGATTACCATGTAGATGTTCCTGTGGTTCCCTTAAC
The DNA here is from genome assembly GCF_964211835.1 of Anser anser. Lineage (NCBI taxonomy): Eukaryota > Metazoa > Chordata > Aves > Anseriformes > Anatidae > Anser > Anser anser. Next base: position 74,683,428 of record NC_139720.1, read on the forward strand.
AGAGGAACTTTTTCAATTACAGGCTTTTTCTCTAAAAGAAGTTCAAGTGAAGTACCTAGATAGAGCCTGTTGGAAGTAGGCTGTTCCAGGAATGTATTTTGTAGATCTCTGCAGCTCTGCGCTTGCTTTCCAAAGTCCCTGTATTTCACTATTTTTGCCCATAGAGAGCTACTGTTACAAAGCTTTTGAGGTGCAAGGAGGGGGCAGGGAGGTAGTCGCTTGAGTCGTATACATTGTGCATTTGTCATCTGTGTAGCATTCCCAAATATGAGAGTGCCAGGGCTGATTTTTCCACATAATTTTCAGCCTATGGTAATTGGAACACCACTTCCTTTGGTAACCATGCTTCACCTGGTAATCTCCCATCTTGTACTGGTTTGCTTTATGTGATGAGAGTTTGGGAGATTGCATCCATTTTTCTTTTTTTTCCTGTGGAATCCTGACAGCATCCACCATCAACATACTCCTCTGCCCAACAATTCTTAAACATAAAAAAAAAAAAAAAGAAAAAAACTGTCTTAGAAAGTGTGTAGCTGACATTTTTTCCCATTATGTCACTTCCCAGGTGGTTCATCTTGCCATTCAAAAACATAGGAAAAATTCTACAGTGGTAAACTTTTCCAGGGAAATTCTGTTCTCTTCAGATGCTTTATCTTAAATAGCAAATATGAATCTTCAAAAAAAATTAATATCCAAAGTACTGACATTTTCTTACACAGCTGAGATTTGTTTTTTTTGTTCCTGTCTTGTCTTTTCAGTATAACCATGGCATGTAATGTGGACAGAAAGCTTCCAGAGTAGACCAAATGAGAAGTTACTCACATGAAATATCCCCAAATGCAGAAATTCAATACAAAGCTGTTTGATTTACTCTAAAGCCATAAAAGACAACGTAAAACTAAAGGCAGACGTGGTGTCAGTGGAAGCAATGAAGCTTCATGAAGAACTTAAGCTATTCAAAATGATGAAAAAGTCAAGCATGCGTGAATGGAAGCAGAACAATGACATCTTTACAGGACAGTCTTCATGCTGTTTTGTGAAAAATGTTAAGGCTCATTCTTCTAAATGCAGTGTGTTCAGTTGCACCTGAAATAAATTCTCTTTATACAAATGGAGGTAGAGAAGCTCTGACATGCATATGTGGCTTTTTGCTCACTGACAGATTGGGCTAGAATTGAAAAGTCATGAGAGGAATTAGTCCATGACTGTTCTCAATAGTGTAAACGTGTTTGTGAAGTAAGTTCGGTATAATCATGCTTGTTATCTTTTTTGATTGTGTACAGTTTAAGAGTAATTCATTGCAATCCTGTTGCAAAGTATGGTGACACAGCAGCATTTCCCTGATTAACATATTGCTGAATTTTCATATTTAGAAATACTATTGGCAGTGATTTAGGAAGCTGGATTCTAGCCAGAGAATAAACAATCACTGAATCCAACTATGCAAGGAGATTCTATACACACAAGTCAGAGACTTAATTATCGCTTTTTGTTGCAGGCTCTCATCTCTGTTTGGGTAAATCTGTGAATTCCCATGTGAAGCAACTCAGTAGCCATGTAAGCAGTGCAGGGGCATTTGCCAGTGCAATGGTTACTGGGTCACATCCTGCCCTGTCACCCTTCCAGGACTCATGGCAAATGGAAAGGTTCCTTTGGGCTTGGTGCTCTTCTGCTTCCAATCTGTGTTTTGTGACAGCTTTCAAGTTGTTCTATTGCTAGAAAAGTGGCAAGGTGTATAAATCGCTGTATGGTCAGCATATTTAAGGAAGAAACCAAATGAAGTTTAAAAGAGCAAGTGCAGAGTCCTGCACCTGGGAAGGAACAACCGCATGTATCAGTACAGGCTGGGGGATGACCTGCTGGAGAGGAGCTCTGCGGAGAAGGACCTGGGGGTCCTGGTGGACGACAGGTTGACCATGAGCCAACAGTGTGCCCTGGTGGCCAAGAAGGCCAATGGGATCCTGGTGTGCATTAAAAGGAGCGTGGCCAGCAGGTCAAGGGAGGTGATCCTCCCCCTCTACTCTGCCCTGGTCAGGCCTCACCTGGAGTACTGTGTCCAGTTCTGGGCTCCCCGGTACAAAAAAGACAGGGATCTTCTCGAAAGAGTCCAGCAGAAGGCAACAAAGATGATACGGGGCCTGGAGCATCTCCCCTATGAGGAACGGCTGAGAGACCTGGGTCTGTTCAGCCTTGAGAATGTAGGGGGGATCTTATTAATGTTCGAATGCTCAAACTTTTCTTTAATTTGAAGTAAATGTTTCAAGACATACATTATAATTTTATAAGTCCATGGACACATTCCTATTTATTTGAATGGAAGCAGGGTCAAGCCCTGTATCTGTGAGGGATGCAATTCTGAACACAAAGGAAACCCTTGTGAGTCCCCTATGCAGGAGTCAGGATGCACTCCTGGCCAGCAATCTAAATATAACAATGTAAAATTTATGAGGAAGGGAAGTGGCAGTAATAATACTTCCTTGCCTTTCTACTCTTTATCACTAGCCTCCCACGCTTTTGGGTCATTCTTGGCAGAGAGCTGTGCAGTTTAGTAATTGTCTTTGTTAGAGAGTCTCTATCTTCTTTCTCATAGTGACACATTCATAGCAGGGAAAGTTCTATCCGTCATTAGTCACTTTAAGCCCTAAGGCTGTAGTTCGAAGCCTCCTTCCTTTTTTTTTCCTAGAATCTGTTACACATAAGAGAAATTAATACATATCCACATGGACACATATAGGCATACATGCATAGCTTTCATTAAAATGAATTTGCATAACGTCTGTTCATTTTGTAATTTTGTAATTGCTCTAATCTCTCAGTGATAATATGAGAGGTACAACAAGGTTACTGCTTATGGCAAATTTTGATCCAGAGTTTGTAACCCTTATAATAACTATTTCTCAACTCCACCTACCCTCTCCCTACATCTTCTGACATTGGACTGCAGTGGAAGATTGGCAGTGTCATGAACATGAATCCAGATGTCTTAATGAAGACTCTTGGTGCTAGGTGCTTCTTAAGGAGAGGTAAGAGGAGCAATATTCTCAGTGAAGTCGGCACCTTTCTTAAGCAGGCTGTGTTTATATCGGTGTCTGTTTTGATAATTAGGCATTAAAAGCAAGAGTTGCTTTTGCAACTTTCTGCGTAATATATTTATCTACACCAAACAATTAAAAGCAGTGTGTAACATTTAAATAATGCAAATGAAACTGTTGTCACTTCTCACAATCAAAGCTAAACTTTCTCTTCCTTTTCTGTTCCTTCTGCCTTCTAAGTTATCTCACCTATCCCTCTTCAGGTGGGTTTAGGCAGCCACATGGTGGAGAGTAATGGGATTCTTGCCATTTGTTTTAATGTCCAAAGTCAGTCGTGACTGTGTTTTGCAGCAAACTGATGGCATGGGCTTGGCAAATAAAGTTATGGTGTCCAGCAGCTGCCTACAAGCTTCCAAAATTTGCTCAACTTCTGTCTCAAAAATCATTCATTGTGCCTTCTTTCTCTTTGTATCTAGCCCAGGTAATTGTATTAGGAAAAGTGGCGGTGATTTTGGTTTTATGCAATACTGATTAGAACAAGGAAAATCTTTTTCCTGTTTTGTGAGCCAAATTTCTATTTCCTTTGCTTTTCCTTTCTGTCTGGTATGAAGTAAATGTTCTGGTTGTTTTAGTTTAAAGCACCAAAACCAAACAACTGTTTATCCCATATCACCATGAATGTCTTCTCTATTTTTTTCCAACTTAGCTGCCAAAACAACAAAAACCAGTTGGTTGCATAGCCTTATACTGGAGAATTTATATGTGGCACAGAATGCCTTCCTTCCCCCCCCCCCCCCCCCCCCCCAAAAAAAAAAAAAAAATGTTTTCTTGTGAATTGAGATCCTGAGCACATGGTACAACCAGACTGGTTCCAGAGTTGTCATTACAGCAAGTCCTCTTTTCTGGAACAGAAGTCCTGTCTTCTTGCACAAGAGTATTTTCCATGACTGAGAAGCCAGAAAGACTCAGAGTTTGTGAAGACTGTAAGAAACCATGAACTGGGGGAGAGGTGAAGGGAGGGTGGAAAGAGCTCATTTTAAGACAGTAGATTACACATATCCTTTTCTTGAAAGCAAATCTAAGATGCGATCCATAAAGAACTTTGTAATTTGAATCTTATACCCATGTTGGCTATGCTTGCCGTAGAATCACAAACTTTTTTATCCAATTCCAAAAAAGTGCTGTTAGTATGAACTGTAAAAACATTTTTGATAGATAATAATTGGGTGCTATGGTGGCATTATCTCACATGTAGTTTATATATCCAATCTGAATGCAATCCATGAGTATGAAGGTTTTTTTCCTTTTGAGGGTTAGTGGGCCTGGAAGAGGATGTCACCTAAATTAAATTGCCTAGCTATTAGTAACAAAGCAGACCCAATAAAGTAAGCCATCTGTTGCACAGCTCATTACTGCTAACAAATGTAATGATACAACAAATGCAGAGCCTGGATTTTGAACCATTTATTGGTGATGGATGTAACTGAAATTCATTGGGATGGCAGAAACTCAGGCTGTCCTCCACCTCTGAAAGGAATCCAGACTTTCCAGCAAGACTGTCAGTGCATTAAAATACATCAGTAAATAAGCAGCTAAGCAATGCTGAAGTTTGTTCTATCACAAGAGTGAAGGATCTCTGAAAATGTAATGGTCTGAGTAATTAGCTGTGGATCTTTCCCATTAGAAGGCTGAAATAATGTCTGAAGAATATGCTTCTTTAAGCCAGAAGTGGTGAAGTCCCACTGTCATTAAATAAATAATGCATTAGAAAGTAGAACCCCCAAAACACACAGCTGATCAGTAAGGCATAAATATATATATATATAGATAGATATAGATATATGAGGTTTAGATTGGAAACAACAAAAGACCATGGAAAGATTCTCATTTCTGTCTCCTTACGATCACAAAAGGGATCAGCTGTTTTCTTAGAAGCAAGTTAAGGACTGCACAAGTCTGTTTGTTTGTTTGTTTGTTTTTCCTGCAGAGGCTAACAACTAAGCAATGTACAAGATGACCACTTCACAGGAGTCTGCTGAAGTTTTTGCCTGCTGTGTACCCTGTGTAGGGTATAGGGCAATTTTAAGTTGATTATCTAGATAGTAGTTGCCTATGCACACAGTAAGTTTCTAAAAAATCACTACTAAAAAATCTACTTTCTAGATGTAAAAGTCTGTTTGAAGAGTTCTCTTGCATGCTCTGACCCTGGGTTGCAACTTCGTTGGTACCAAGAGGTTTCAGAAAACCAGCATCTTTGGGACCATGTCAAAGATGACTTTGAACTCGTAATCTATTCTTTCAGAGTAATGCTTTTTTTGTTTGTTTGTTTTGTTTTGTTTTTTGTAGGCATTCTGTAAGGATGGCGAACAGGGTGAGGGGACTGGACTTTTATGTGGCTTTTTTGGATAGGGTAGATGACACAGAAAAGAAATGTAAGAATGGATATTTTGGGTCAGATTAAACATCCATCTAGCTTGTCATAGCTCTGATGCTGGCTGGAGTAGATATCACATGATGTAAAGCAGACATTTCCACAGATAGATACACTCTCCCAGCTTCTGGCCATCTGCATCACAGGTACCTTTTTGCATTAGAGATCATAGCTTAGAGTTTAATAGCTGTTGGTGGATGCTTTACCGAGGAAATTTGTTTAATAGTTTTTAGAATATAAGCTGTTGTCATCTACAAAATCCAGTTAAACTGCATGTTGTGTGGGGAAAAAAGCAAACACCTCTTTTTGTTTATTTTAGAACTGCTGTCTGACAATACTGTTTGGCTTACAGTTCTTGTATTATGAGAAGCGGTGCATGGCTATTGCCTATTCAGCTTGCCCATGGCAGTTGTAGGTTTTATAGACCTTTATGAGTTCCCTTCACAGCTGAATCTTCCTAGTCCATTTAATTACATGTGTACAGAAGATTTTTTACACCTTTTACTGTCCTCGTTCTCTCCTGTTCCCCTTCCAGCTCTACATATGTAGATAAACTATAAATTTATACCATGACATAATGAGCTTTTCTTTTTTTCTTTTCCCAGCAGCTTCTAAAATTGTCTGCTTTCTGACTGCTACTGAGAACAGAATCACTGTTTGTGTAGAATTATTTGACTTGCATAAGATTATTTATTTCAGACTTCATATTTCCTTTCTAAGATGCAGTAGCTATGCTGGAGGCCACCACTGTGTAAAGCTAGTGTTGGGAGGAGGTTTCAACCCTGCATTGCTTTGCATTTACTGTCATGAAATTCATTTGCTATTTTATCCCCCAGTGACTTGGTATCATGAGTGGTGGACTCTATGTGAATGATTTCTGGGTGAAGGCAAGGAAGTGTTCTGCCTAGCCATGGATACTTTGAAGAGGCAGTCAGCTCCGTATAAGGGAGTGTATGTCTCAGGGCTTGATGCCATTTTGTGGAGTTGGAACTCCTAAGTTCTATAAAATAAATCTGGTCAGGAAATTCTCATACTAAGCCTGCATATTTGTTGCCCTTCTGCCACAGTCTTTGGAGGAGTTAATGGGCAAGACTTGACAGCCAAATGAGGTTGTGAAGGAGGAGTGACAACAGGATTGTGCAAAGCCTGCCTTACTAATTTCGGGATCAAGGGCAACAGCTGGAGAACATGCAATTGCAAGAGATAGGTAGGTGGTTGAGAGGGAGAATAAAAAAGACCTGGAGTCACAAAGAAAGGGACTAAGGTTGGACTCTACCAGAAATCTGTTACATCAGAAAAACAGCATATCAACAGTCAGATGCTTGATTGGTTAGCAGCAGAAATATTCAAGCAGTCTTTGTGCTGTGGTCATGGTGGTTCTTCTTTTTTTTTTTTTTTTCTCTGATCTAGCAACAGAAAACATTCCCTCATGGGGGTACCAAGAAGGCATAAAGATTCTGTTTTTCTAAGAGCTTTAAGAAGATGGCAGGTTGGACTGCCTAAGGCATAGGAAATACTTGAAATCATTTGTCTCCCGAGATCTCTCTCCTCTTTCTCTTTTTATGTATTTGATTGGTTTTTCTTACCCAATGTCTAAGTTCTACCTTGTTTTCTACTGCAGGTGTATTTATTTAATATCTGTTAAACCAACAGCCAAACAACAAAAGACCTATTTTGAGATCTGTGTCTTAAGGCATGGGCTGCGGAGTGCTTGAACTTCCTGAGCACTCTCCTGTCCTTCCCTGTATCACATTAACAGTGGTTTTGGATCCTTCATTAGCAGTTTTAGATGCACAGAAATGGCCTGTCTAGTGAGCAGTGTGGTAAAGCTCAGTGATGGGTAATTCTTCCTCCACCATATTATTATCAATTGTACCTTTCTCAATTTATCCATGTAAGCATTTTATTCTATGTTTTCCCATAGAAAAGTACTCTTGAACCTCAACTTCCTTTCTTGAAGACTATTTGAAAGCTTTGATATCATGATTTGGCTAACCATGACAACTTTTACATATGTTTCAAATACAGCAGTAGTTAGTAGCCCATTTAATTTCAGGCTGATTGTCGTGTTTATCTTCTGCTAAAACCTTGTCTGTGACTCTTAGAATACTTTTGAATTAATTACATTACTGGTATGATTATCATTCACGTTATGCATGTTCTGGTGCTTTATATACTCTTGATAAGTGACAATCCCCTTGTAGTCACGGCATCCTTTCTTCATAAGGCAAGAAGATATATTGTTATCAGTTCATCACAGGCCCTTGGGCAGCTTTCTGTATCAGAATTCTTTTGCTTGTAGTAGCTTGGGTTCTTTGCAAATTGTATGTGGTTGTCCACCATGTGTTTAGCTTTGCTTCACTTGACAAATCCTCATTTATTTACAAATGGTCAAGCCTTCATCTTCCTGTGGTCTTTCTTGGTTTCCTGTTGTATATTGTAGTTACAGCCTGGTGTCTGTGCAGTATTCCTTACTTATCTGTTAGGATGTTCTATAGTTGGTCCCATCTGCTGGATTGAACTAAAAATACTTAGAAGGCAATCAACTACTTTCAGAAATGAGGTTTTCTAAACCTGTCATACACTTGTTGGTTCTTGGTGCTAGTAGGTAGGATGTGATTCGTTAAACTGGATGTATTCATGCACAGTGGAGTTCTCTCCATCTGACATCATTCAGTGGAGTCAACAGCATGTTCCATATCTTCCAAATAGAGATGTTGATATTGATTTGCATGCTGAAAATGCTTTCTTCTCCATTAATTGAATATAGATCTAGATCTGTGTTCTGCAGAACATTTTATAAAGATAGGTGAGATGCATCCCAGCACTTTAAATATCTGCCGAGGGATTTCTGCTTAGGAATCCCTAACTTACCTTTCTTCTACTAGAGGCATCAAATATACAGCAGAACAGATTTCTTGTCCTAATGTATTTTTTTTGTTGCATGTGTGTTTTTTGTTTTATTTTTGTTTTCCTTCTCAGAATACTATTATGTACTTGATTTCAGAATTGAAGCATGGAGCACAGCAGTTCTTCCCACAAGAGCACCAGAAATAACTGGGTCTAGAGATGGGGAGCAAGAGCAATGGTCACAGGTAGTCAGTCCATCATGATGAGATAGTAGACAGTCTCTACTTCACATAATGTAAGCTTACCCAGAGGACTTACTCCCAGTATCCCTCTCTTCTTAATATCTAATACTGGATAAATACTCAGTCCATCTTTTTGAAGAAGTTGATCTTGGACAAGCAAAGCAAGCTGAGACAATAGAGCTCTAGTGTGTAGAAAATCCAAGACCTTCACAGGTATGTGCAGCATTGTGTAGTTAGTTAATTAATAAGTAATACTTAAGTATTAAGTATAATACTCAAGTGAGTATTTGGTTTATTCCTTTTAAGTGTCTTACATTCTGTGTCTTGTTCTATTTGGTTGGTTATAGCTGTTAACAGTATTCTTTGCAGATGGGATATTGTGGAAATGAGAGATGAGTCAGTGAAAATCACACAGGTGCCTGTTGCATGGTACTGATTAAAAAGATGCATGCCAAAATGAAGCAGATGTTAGCAGAGTCATTTGGATCTGAAATACTGGATAACAAAACTCTGAAAGTGTTTCCAGTGCTATAGGAATTGTTCCGTTTAGATAGTCTGTAAAGTGACAATTTAAAACATAGCTAAATATTGAAGTATATTATGGTGATTACTATGGAAATACAAAATACTACTGTTGATATTTTAAGTCTTTCGGCTGCATTGATTTTTACAAGAATTGGAACAGGCTTCGAATTTTCATCCTGCACAACTGGTCCTGGTTTCAAAGTGTATTTAGGGCAGAAAATTCTTTGAACCATTACAGTGTTCAAAAACAGTTTCCCTGTACCTCATAGTTCACTTATCAATAGTAAATAAGTGCTAACACTTTTAACTAAGTACATTTTCCTAAACATCTAAAAGAAATGTGCTTTTATCACCTGAAGATAGATACTTGTTCAGTTGGAAACTAGTCTATGTGTTGTGTAAACTTGGTTTATATGTGCAGCATCATTTTCATTATGCATCATATTGCTAAGACTTCCTTACTCATTGGTCCATCTTCTCACTACTCATTTTTATTGATATCCTATCTCATATTACTGTTTTGTTTTCTGTTATGTAGTGCACTATATTTCAACATAGTTATTAGGTGATACTATTGAAAGATCGTAAAAAGGTTTTCGGAGTAAATTCTAAAATATTTTCAGTAGGTTTGAAAACTTGGCTTGTCATATCTAGCAGCTTGTGACAATGTACCATGATTTCTAGCTTAGTTCATGGAGATTCCAAGTGATCAAGCAGCTGGTAAGTGGACACATCTTCATAAACTCAGCAAAATTAAAAGTTTTTATTACACTGAATATATAATATGCATTACAGTAGTGTAATTCATTGCTTTGCTGATCAGTCAAGGTTCAGGACTGCCCAGTATTCTGACTGGCTCCTGTTTTCTGAGCCTGTCTGGTGCCTTTCTCAGACTTCAGAAAAAGTCTGGATAACAGGAAAAGTTACTCTGGTGGAACATGACAAATCTCATGAGAATCTGCCGAAAAACAAGGCCCCATTATATCAAATCATACAGGGTAGTGTGTCTCCTGCTTTGCAAATTACAGGGCAGAGCTGCAGTAGAGTGGGCACCTGCAAAGCCTTATTGGTACAGGTGTAGCGCTGCTCAGAGGGGGAGTATGGGTTCCCAGCATTATGGCTTGCTCCTAGCCATAATCATTTAAGAAAATTAGGTAACTGATTTTGAATCACTTTAGCACAAACAACTAAGGATAAATGTTAAAGCAGAAAAGCCTGAAATACAGTTTCCATTGTGCTGTGAAGTACATGTAACATTAAACTCCTAGAGGCAAGTTTTTTGTAATTTAATTAAAAAACAAGAATGTTGCCAAGTATTTGGCACCGATTTCTGCCCCTGCATGTTGCTTGCATTGAGTATTCTGACTTTCTCCAACACAGAATCCTTCTCCAGGACCAAAAGGTCTAGTGTAACAATAACTTTGCAAAATCCAGTGGGTGAAAATTGATCTACTACATGCGAATGGGGGCTTTCTTGTTAAGTCAGTATGAATATATACAGATTTTAAAAACCCTTCAGAAATACTTCGGTGGAAAAAAAATAAAAACAAAACAAAACATTAATATCCAAGAGCATTCCCTGTCACTTAGGATGAATTCTTGAAAATACATTGTCCCAAAATGCTACAGGAATTTTTCAAAAGGGGAACGAGGGGAAATCACTTTAACATAATGCACTCGTTCTTCAGATGCAAAATCTTCTAGCATTTGAATAGAAGTTACTCTGTTTGTAGTTAATAGAGGAACCATTTTTTATCTTTAAAAAGTTTATTTTTTAAAGGTGACACGTCAAAAAGGTCCAAGTCCATTGAGAAAAGTAGGATCTTTGATTTTTTTTTCGAATCTAGCTCTCACTTAGCAAAGCCTGAATAAATCAAACTGCATTGGTACTTGTATACTGCAGTATTGTGACAGAACTGTATTTACATAAGGGAAAGAAGGTGTGCTTAAGGTGTGCTTACACTGACCTGTTAACACTGCTGTAATTATCATGTATTTCTGTAGTACTTGATTGTCAAGCTTGAGACCTAAGTTATCAGTTGGTCATGGAGTGCTGAAGCAACTGGATAGGTTTTTAGCCTGTGTGTAGCTAAAAAAATAAAATAGAGAGTACCACTTGAGGTTGTTAAGCAGTCTGTAGTCAGCACCTAAATATTTGGAAATAATCTGGATGCACACTTTCAGATTGAATCAGGTTTGCAAGTGGAGAAAATATTAATGTATTTGTACCAGTAGACATTTTGTATGGCAACACTGCTGATTTTCCTGATGAAAAACAGCTTTCCTTAATTATCCAATTACCTTTTTCCAGTAAGAAAGTTCTGAAGCATTGACTATTCACTTTTTTAGTTATATTTTGGGTAGCTTTAGGTTGCATTAATTTCCTTATAGCATTGAGTCAATGGAAGAATAAACATGTTTATTTTCATATGAATGAACAGCATGAATTATGGATTTGCATGACAGAACAATATGAATTATACAGAATATACAAAGAGTTTTTGTTTTCAAGAATAAATTTTATTGAAGGCCAAAAAGCCTGCAGTTTGGCTTTTTGTGGTAAGAATGTGTGACATCAGTATGTTGTATAATATAAATACTAAAGGTTCATTATTTATTTTTTTTCTTTAGAGTACAACAAACCATTCCAGAATGTTTTTCATGCTCCAACTACAGAGGCAAATTGAAATACCATGGATGGTGGATAAAAAGTAGAAGGCTATTTTGGTGCACTGGTGTAGTGTTGACAGGTTGATACATCCATTTTAGTGGAAACGCTTTTGTTGTAATGCCCACTATGAAACTTCTTGTAATAAAACCAAGTGGCTTTTAGACTTCTCACACTGCATTTTATTTCTTAAATACAAAGACATGCACATACATTTTCCTTTGTCTACCTCTTTGCAAGAAACTTCCTCCCATGCTGAAAGACCAGCCTATGTAGCCAGGAGATATGCTGTAGGAGGCATACACGTCTCAGCTGGCTCCCCATTCTGTTTTTATCTCTTCTTTTTGGAAATACTGGTTTCTAGTGAGCTAATAGCTTATTTGTGCGATAAGAGGCCTGACTCTGGAGAAAACCTAGATAATTGGGATGCTATTCCCTTGTTTTGAGACAAAGATGGAAGTTTTCACTTATGTTCCTAGTGGTACTGATGTTTGTGATCTGTGAGTAGTTTCAGATACCCACTAACGTGCTGGTATGCTGTGTAAGGCTGAATTTAGTTGGCTGTTGCCTTCCTCCACCTGTTAGACAAATAACAGAACTCAAACACCTCAGGTTAACTGGCAACACCTTTGGTCTCTGTTTGGCTTTGAAAGCTTGCATACCTACTTCTGTGGCAGAGCTGCCTTTTTAATTGAAATACTGCCTTTCAAAAAAAAAAAAGTCCGTGGGGGTAGTCATACCATTCAACTATCAAGATTTTAAATGTATGACTTTAATTGCGAATGCTTTGTTAGCCATTCACATGGATATTCGTCTGAACTGATGGTGTTATATGGCTGCAATTGAGACAGCACTTTATTATCAGCTTGTTTCAAGTTCATTGAGCTGATATCCCCACAGGTCTCTTCTTAAGTGCATCAGTTTATTTTGTGTTGCAGGCATTTAGCAGTTGGTCAGAGATCTTTAGTTTAGAAATCTATGTATTGCCATCACATAAGCTGCTGTTTTGATTCTTCTCATAGCTTGTTGGGTTATAAACACTAACAGTCATATTTGTCTTCATTCCTATACAGTTTTGCTTTCCGCTTACTTAATAAACAGTGCTCCCTGGATTTCTTTATGACTTGCTTCATCCAATTGAAGATCACAAATATTTTTCTAGTAGATAAACAGATCCACTTACACTTTGATATGCATCAGTGATTCTTAGATGTGTGCTTTTTGCAACTTTTACCTTTATAAATTATCAAGTGACTGCCCTGCAAAGAAGGAAACTGTGATGTTTAAGTTCTAATTGCTGCCTCTTGGCTTCCCTGAAAAAATTACTACTTCTTCAGGTGAGCTTTGGTCTCATCTCTGTGCACAGTTGGCTATAGTTTTCATTTGAAGAGCTCCTTTGTGACAAGGTTTATGACATTAGAATACAGTTCCAGTGCAGATGATTAACTTGGTTATGTGAACCTTTCTGTGAAGGATTAAGTAGAGCTTGGTCTTGGTGCAATTTCAAGCTGCAAGCCTGATTAACTGGGAAATGTTTTCCAAACTGTGATTTTCTTAAGACAAATCCTTTCTTAATCAGTGCTATACCACAAGACGCGTTTTCTTTTTAGACTGAGAGAGATTTGTGATTCGTATAAGTTGGAATGGGCTTCCCAATTAGTTTTAATTACCTTATGAGGAAGATAATGAATTGCATGACTTGCTTTGGAAATTCATCTGTTTAAAATCACCTTCAGAAGCTGCTATTCCTAGAGATTAGAAGCAAGGTGAAATTGCATTTAAACCATGCTAGTTTGGTATTTTCAGTATACAACTGGTGTAAAGATAGGGGTGGGTTTTGGGATGGGGATACAGATCCAAAGTATCCAGAGAGAACAAATAGCTCCTAGCTAGGAATATATTAGGTTAAGAACAAGGCCTCCTTTTAACTGACTTTTTGATATTCCCTGGGTAGTATTTCTAATAGGTAGGGTTTCTGAACTGCTTATGATGCAACTTCTTGAAGAAAACACAGTTTTTAAGCTATGTAAACATCAATCTAATTTAAAACATTTCAAAATCATTTCCCTACTTCTTCAAATTAATTGATGTTTCAATACCCTTCCATTTTCTAAGCATGTTTCAATACCCTTCCATTTTCTAAGCATGTATTTGTAATAAGCATTATGATCCAAGTTTTATTAAAACAGTTCTAGTTTCATAATCAAGGACTCTTGAATTTCTCCCATATTCCTCACATGACATGTGACACTAAACTTGCTCCAGAAAGAATACTGAGAAGATTGAAACTCTTTATTGGGAAGTGGGATTCAAACGGACCTCCTCTAAAAAATTAGAGGTGATCAAGCGAAGAGAATGTTAAACTGGTCAAATAGCCTTTACTATTTATTTACAACAACTAATCAGTAGAAGTCATTGAGGTAAAAGGTATCTGTGCCAACAAGAGCTCCAGAGAAGAGTAGGCACTTAACAGACACAACGAAATAACTGTGTAGTAATTCACTGTTCCAGTAACTAAAGAGTTTTCAGTGTTTTGTTTTGTTCGTTTGTTTGTTTTAATTCCAGACATTCCAGAGCTTCTAATTATAGGGATATAGAAGAAATTTACCTCTAAGATAAATTTTTGCTAATGTCCATTTTCAAATATCTAGCAGTCTGTTCTGGAAAAGGAAAAATGAATTTGACCTGTGACTGGTATGACAGCCAAGTTTTTAATACGAATTTAGTTGTAGCTTCTTTCTAACCTACAGGAATACTACTAAAAATCTAGTGTTAAGAAACAAAACTTACAGTTTTTGTTCTTTTATTGAAAATCCTGTCATTGATTTCAATGTAATGAAGTTGTCATTAAATGTAGGTTTCTGGGTGGCCATATGGAAAAAATAAAGTATACTGTGTGGGGAACAGAGTGACATTAAATAGGGTTAAACAGAAATATTTTTGCTTTTTCAAGGAAGGAAGAAAAAACTGTCAAGTCAACCAAAGAATGTTTCACTTGACCCAAGACAACATATATTTCTCTTTCTCTATAAATTAAAGAGAAATAAAAAAAGCACTTAGGCATTTCTAGAGCAACATTTGGTGTTTTTTCCTGTTTTTATTCTTCAGTGTCTGCATTTAGAATGTGAAACATTTCACATTTTTAAAAAACAGCCCTTTTTAGCTGACTTTATGGATGCTTTGGTGCATGCAGTGTAGACAAAATGACCTATTCCGGTTTATGCTACAGTCAAGTAGGAAACTAGGAGATAGGCTCTTTTGCTCAAAGAAGACTTCTTAAGAACAAGAACTTGTATAAACTCTTACGAGTTAAATTACACAGGAAAGAAATATAGAGAACTGGATTGAAAAGATAGAGGTGAACTTAACTAACTAGAATATAGCTGTGTAATGGTGCTACCAGCCTGGCCAGTAAACAGAAAATTAGAATGTTTAAACTATAGTTATAGCAGTTGTAGCAAGGTATAATACTACCTGGAAGGAAGGAAGTGGGGGACAGGCTACAACAGTTTGAAGTTCCAGTGATTAGGCTAATCTTTCACTTCTGCTATGTTTAAATGTGTAACAAATACACATAATTTTCAGAAAATTTGTTTATATCACATTTTTGGATGAGGCAACAAGATGAACAGTGTCTCAATGCAATAGAGAAGCAGAAAAAAATCTCAGAATTCATGCACATGGAATAAGGTATTTATTATTCTGGCTTTTGAAAACTGTGTAAACTATTATTAGGGCAGCTGATTTCCTGTAATCAGTAAGATTTCAGTGAGTAGATTTTTTTTGTTGTTGTTATTGCAGACAGGACACTTTCAGCTTTTCCACTGGATAGGATAGGAACTTTTCCATTGGATAGGATAGGAACTTTCCCATAGGATGGATAAGATGCTAAATAAGAACTAAATCTTTGCGTGAAAGACCATGGATTCCCTAAGGCTTCTTGGGAAGGCTGGTGTTTTTCTGATACGTTTTGTTATAACCACAAAAATAGATAATTTTCTTAAGGCAAAACTTCCTGACAAAATATTTAAAAGCTTGTTTCACTTGTGTTTGTATTTAAGACCTACTGTAGATATGACGGCAGACACACTTACTATTCAAAAGCCTGTGGAAAAGGCTAGAGAGAGGGTTCTTCGCCTTTGCTGTGGTGCTTGTAGTGCATCATTGGAATAGGATGGTAATCCTGGATGGGTGATGACATGCAACAAAGTGCACCAGAACATATTGCAGTCTACGCTCACCCGTATAACTGATGTGAAGACCAGGTATTAAAACATAAAGAGTTCAAGAGTAAGGGGATTAACCAAAATAAGGATTTTTGTGGAGGAAGAGAGAACAGCACAACCAGGAGAGGACAAATTAATATATGAATGTAGTTCAAATTTCACAAATCAAAGCAATATGTTCAATAGTGTAGAAAATAGTTGATTACCACGGAAGCTGAAGAATGGACTGGTGGCTTTAATTTGTGGCTAGAAAAGATCATGTCAGTAAGTTTAGAGATGACGAGTAGGTAGAGCAGGATTTTGGAGGCAGCCAAAACCAAAATAAAATTCAAGGAAGTGTTCAGAAGTGTTCTTCAGAAGTCCTCTGGTTGTTTCTATTTCCATTATTTTGACTGTATGGACCAAACCATGATGCAGGTAGCTGAAGTGGGTAGAAGATGGGAAGGAAAAGGATAGGGTTAGACGGGGGGGGGGGGGGGGGGGGGGGCGGGGACACATGACAATCACCTCTGCATCTGGCTTCTGTTTTCTTACCTGGAAGACCCCACTTTTCATTAATTTCTATCTCATCTCCTCTTTTGCCTCTTAAACCTTAACTGTTTGTTTTTTTTCACAGAATTTTCCACAAATGTCTCTCTGAGTTGATATTCATTGGTAAAATGAGGAAGGAAGATTTCAGTTCTTTCTGAATACAAGACCTTTTCTTTTGTGGGAAGGCTGGAATTCAGTTTTAGAACTTCCAGCTGAAGTGAGTTAAGCCTAAATAAAAAGCTTCTCTGCACTTCACAGACCTCATTAGGTTCAGTGCAACTATACTTGAGTTCTAAGGATTTCATAATTCAGTGTATTTTGGATGTCATTTACTGTCCCAAGACACAACTGATTGTCTGGGGTATATGACTTCATCCATACTGACAAACGCATTACACGATGGGCATGAAAAGTCTTACGGTTAGTGAAAAGAAACTCACTGCAGAATGAGTGTTTGTGGTACCTGCCAAAAGATTATATTTTTATTATACAAGAGGGTCCAAAAAACTATGTGACAATAGATAGGACGTTTGCAAGCAGGCCTTGAAAGCCCATAGAGATATTAAGATTAGAGTAATATTCTGCTTATAAAATCTGCATGTATAGTGTGCTCCCTTAGAAGCTGTAGCACCAGCTTTTTTTTGGTCATATGCTAGGTTTTATGACCAGTTTTCTCTGTTGCTGATTCAAATAGAACAGCTAACACTATCGGTATTAAAGGATAATAAAATTATCACTTAATAAATTAACCAATTTCATTTTTCTGAAATACCCAAAAGAATGCATCATTGGGATTAGGTTGTGAGAAACAGTTCCCTGTGCCGATAATGGATTCTTCACTTAGACCGTGATGAAGTAATGCATATAATGTGGTGTTGCTGCAGATAGGAAATGTAGTTAATCAGCCATAATTTCCAGAAAAAAAAAATCTATTTTTTCAAATCATTCCAGTGATTTAAAACTCTACATTCTTATTTGGCTTCTTTAGCACATCTAAGTTGTGACCTGTTCCTCCCTGTCTCTGAATTTGAAGGTTGGTATGGCTGTTCTAAGATACATAACTGTGATTTAAAAAAAAAAAAAAATCTGCAAGGATGGTTTAAAGCATTATTGGTGTCCTTCATCACAATCTTTCCATACATTAAGGTGTGTATTTAATTATACACAGGTTAAGTAATTCTCCTTTGAGTTCCTTGGGTTAGAGATTTTGCAGGAGTATCTCAGAGACAATGGCAGGCATCTAGTTCCTGTCCTAAGTTGGACTTCTGACTCCGCTTTCCAGCTTTACTAAGACCAAAGGCATCACTGAGGCTTATAATGACTTCAAATTTGACTATTAATAAGTAGGGTAAGCAAAATTACCTAGCCAGGCAGTCTTTCGTGTGTAAACTGTATGAAAATTACTTAAACATCAAATGAGTTTATATTCTCATAGAGAATGAGCCTTTTTTTTTTCAGTTTCCCCTAACCTGGTCAGTTTTCACAGGAGCATGGCATTTTTAATCAGTGTTTCCTGTTTAAGTCATCAGATCTAGAAACTTGATGTGCAGTTCCCAAATTTGATATGTTCTTCGTTTATGACTGTAACTTCTCCGTGCATCATTTTCTCTCTGGAAAATAGAAATAGTACCCACTCTCCACTATTATTTTTTCATTTGTTTGGACTCTAAAGTATCTAGGAGAAGAAACAGACTGCATGACTGCAGTACTGCTTGCTAATAATCTTTGCTGTGTAACATACACGATAAATGTTATACTTTGTGTGTGTTATTTAGAGTTGGTATGTTCTGTCAATGATTTTCTGTATGCTGGTGTACAAGGTGAAGGGAGAGCAATTGTCACATTCAGAGGGACCATTTCAGAAAGTTCTGTCACGTGGAACTACATTGGCTACTGCAACCCAAAAACAAGTAATAGTTTGTTACTGCAGATGTGAGCAGCTGATCCTGTTGACTTCAAGACAAAACTCCCACTTACTTCAATAAAACCAGTATTTTACCCTAGAACTTAAATTATAAGTTACCTAAGGAGCTAATCAAAACACCGAGGAAAAGTTACTTTACACAATATGCAGAAATAAATGCCCTTTTCTGTGTTGAAGAAGCTTAAACAAATTGATCCAAATAAAAATGCATGGATGGGTCATGTTTATTTTATGAATGACTCAGACCACTTTCCATCTGCAGTGTGCTCCCTGTTATTGCATGCTGATGTAAGGTGGGTTTAGGAGGATGTTGAAACTAGAAATTAAATCCTGGTTTAAAGATGGGTGAATGGTTTTGTAGGAATGCTTTGTTTTCCACCATGGAGCCAGTTTTCAGCTTAGGGGCTGACACATACACAGGGTGGTAATTCCTGTCAGTTGCTTTGTAGTCATGAGCCTGTGTGCTTAGGGTCTTTTACTGTTGACTGGGTCATGGGGTGATTGCATTACAGTCTCCAGTATATGGTGTGAGCCCATTGACTTCCTCTCAGACATGCACATGTACCAGACAAAGGTGAAATTGTGTTTCAAGTGTGGTTGACAACAAAACTCAGTAGAGCCATAATTCTGCACCCAGCTAAATCCTATGACGGAAGCCAAGTATATTCATCAATCTTCGTAATGGCAATGAATGTTCTTTAAATGCAATTAAATTCTTTAGGCATTCAATTTTTGTATTTATGCTTCACCATTTTAAAAATGCAAAACTAATTCTTACCAGTTTTTCAACAAAGCAAACTATTCAAATAGCTATGCAGAGAGAAGTGTACATACGGATCACGTAAACAGTGGTTGCTTTTTGTAGGAATGACCCAGAATAGCATGTTAGAACCTGTTTTGGGCACGAGCTGAGCTGCAGGCCATTCCAGCCTATATATTAGGCTTTCAGAGTCTCTTTCTATAAAAATTGTCCTCTGTGTATTGCTGAAACTATTAGACATACAAATGGCAAGTGTTTGGGTAGAAGCCATTTCACAGGTACATGGCTGCATGGAGAAAAGCATGCTGTTGATGCCTGCACTTCATGACTAGATTTCACTGTATTACTGTACTTGAACACCAAGGAGTATACTCTGTATATGTAAGGTATGGATGCCCACTGGGAATATATAAATAAATGCTAAATAAAGAAAGTCCCTTCTGAATGAATTGTGGCCTGTCTGCAGTTAACACTTCTGACCGATTCCTGTTTTTTTGCTTAGCTCCAGTGGGTTCAGTGGGACGGGTGTTTCTCAGTGCTTGATCCACGTGCCATCAAGAAGCAGCATTTTTATGGAATTCTATACAAGTCTTTTCAAGTAGCTTCTCTCACACAGACCTCTGAACAGCAGAAAATCTGTAGAAACCCCGAGCTATGCATGAAAGAAGCGCTTCATGCATTCAGTAAAACAAAAGAGGCGAAGCAAATGTTGCAGCCTGTGATGCCACCATCAGCTAGCTACACAGCTTTGTTTTACCCGGTATTTCAGTTTCAAAAGTGCGTGCACACAAAAAAATGTTAAATCGATAAAAAAAATCACTTTTCTGTTGCTCTGTATCCCTTTTACCCTTCTGCTTGGCAGCCTCCACACCTACTGACAATCATCCTTTCTTTTGTCCTGCAAGTATTTCTGCCTAAGAGGAGAGGAGAATGGATTCACTAGCATTTTTCATGGTTCTGGTGCCTTGGAACTTTCAAAACAAAATTCTTGTTAACAGTTCAGTAGTGTGAGGGTTCCAAAATTTTGAGGTTTGTTTGTTTGTTTGTTTAATTAGAGTGGCTATACGCTAGTGTGGTTGCAGTAACACCAGCACATAATGCTCTAAAGCTGTTTTTTTTTTGTTTTGCTTTGTTTGTTTTTTAAAGTATTCAAGGTATAGCTGTGAAGAGTGCATTTTCAGCTGCAGAACAAGGTTGGTGTGTTTAACAGGAATGAGGCAGAAGAAGAGGTGAAAAAAAGTTACTTTCACCTTCTGCCACACAGCTTTTCTCTCCAACATTTGCTGGTTCAAGGTTCCCACACGATTTCCTTTTTACTCAGCTGGTGCAGTGACAGCTCGTTATCCTGTTCCTGTCTGTTTTAAGAACTGCCTTCACTTGTGATGTCACTGAGAAGAACGTAGGAAACATTTGGACATACCATCACAGATGTCTCGAGGAGGGCCAGTTCTTCATTTTCTGACAGGTATTTTACATCATTTTCCCAAAACCAACAACACACAACAATAGATTGTGTAGAATGTTCCCAGTTTACCTCAGGTGACATGTCTAAATTGAAGGTTTTTCTGGGTCTACTTTAACTTTTGCTTAACTTACTGCTTGTATGTTTTCACTTTTGAGCAAAAGATTTTTTTTTAAACCATTTTACAAACCCAGAGTAACAAAAGGTTAGAAACAAATCTGCTTAGATACAGAAAATAATTGTCAATGTTCAAGAATATGAGAATGAAATATAATTCTCATGCCAACAGACTTTTACCAGAAAGGTTTATTTTTCATGAGAGGCAATTTTGAACTGAAAATGGGTCAAAAGTGATCCAGCAGAGACTATAAGTAGTTCCTAGTTTTGGTACATATACAGCTGACCCCATGTTGCTGAAACTAAAGTTTACTTACTTATTTTACACCAGATACATCATTTCTTGAGATACTACATTTTTCTCAGGTGGATAGCAAAAATATACTAGCCAGGGTCACTGCTATGTTGACTTGTACGTGTTTGAATGGCTTGGGTTGGAAGAGACCTTAAAGATCATCCACTTCCAACCCCCCTGCCATGGTCAGGGATGCCTCCCATCAGACCAGGTTGCCCAAATCCCTATCCAGCCTGGCCTTGAACACCTCCATGGTGGATGGGGCATACACAGCTTCTCTAGGCAGCCTGTGCCAGTGCCTTACCATCCTCTGAATGAAAAATTTCCTCCTAACCTCTGTCTAAGTCTCTCCTCTTTTAGTTTAAAACCATTCTCCCTTGTCCTCTCATTATCTGCCTGAGCAAAAAGTTGCCCTCCATCTTTTTTTAAGCCCTCTTTTAAGTACTGAAAAGCCACAAGGAGGTCTCCCCGGAACCTTCTCTTTTCAGGCTGACCATCCCCAGCTCTCTAAGCCTTTCTTCACAGGAGAGGTGCTCCAGCCCTCTGATCATCCTTGTGGCCCTCCTCTGGACCTGCTCCAACAGCCCCACATCCTTATGGTGCTGCGGGCCCCAGAGCTGGCTGTGTCACTCCAAGTGGGGCCTCACAAGGCAGAGCAGAGGGGGACAATCCCCTCCCTCAACCTGCTACTGGCCACCCCTCTACTGATGCAGCCCAGGATGCAGTTGGCCTTCTGGGCTGCAGGTGCGCACTGCTGACTCATGCCAAGCTTTTGGTCCACCAGAACCCCCAAGTCCTCTCCGCAGGGCTGCTCTCAATGAGTTTTTCTCCCAGTCTGTGCTCATGTGTGGGATTGCCCCGATGTAGGCGCAGCACCTTGCACTTGGCCTTGCTGAACCTCCTTAGGCTCACATGGGCCCACTTCTCAAGCTTGTCCAGGTCCCTTTGGATAGCATCCCTTCCTTCTCTTGTATCGATTGACTGCACCACTCAGCTGCAAACTTGCTGAGTGTGCAAGGCGTTCTCAGGTGCTAGTATTATTCTGTAATACATGGATAAGAAATACTTGTCTATTAGACCATGGAGATTCTCAAAATGGAGATAGCTCAAAATGCAAGCTTAAGTTTCCTTAGAGAAGAGCTGTGCATTTCTTAAAGTCTGAAATGATATCTTGATTAACAGTAGAGATTTGTAATGACTTGAAATGAAACCTGTCCTTTTCTCTAGCTCTTTTAAAAAATAATTGCAAAGCTGCGTGTTTCGTTGTCATTCCTCCCTCATGGGATATCAAGAAGATCGTTCATAATTTCAGAGTCAAAATTTTGTTTCATGTTGTTTGTTCTGTGAATAGACCAGACTTTACAGTTTCATCATGATGAGTTTTATATATTAATTAATTTAATATAGCAGCCAGATTGCCAGCTGCGTGAGCTGAAACTAGAACACGGTGGCACAAAATTGCTCATCTGCTTTGTTTAGCTCAGGTATGTGTCCAGGTGTGTATCTGATCTAAGGTGTGCCTTCAAAAGACTGAGCTTAGTTGATTAAAAATAAGAGTCCTGGATGGCGATAACAAGACTCTGTCAGCTGCCTCCATCTATGCTGAATACACACAAATAAGAACATAGGCTAAATCAACACAACTGTAGCTGTTACTTTTACACATCTGACTGTCTCACTGAAGTAACTTAGGTATTTTTTCCCCAAAATGAGATCTGATGTATACAGTGAAGGGCCTGTTGCAGAACAGAAAAATTTGCACCAAGAAATTGATCACTTAACATTTTTGTGGAATGCTGCAATACAGCTACATTATAGCAATACCTTTAATATCTTAACTTTTGCTGCAGAGATGGTGAGGAATTTGGCTGTCAATAAAGATTTCATGTTAGCATAGGAAAGTTTCTCATCAGTTAAATTTTTTGATGGAAAGGTCTGAATGTACCACTGATTCTCTCAAATTAATTATGCTTTTGTATTGAATCCTTTGACTTCTCTGTCACTCTGCAGCACAATGTACTACACAGTCAGGATAGGAACTGCTAAAATTCATTTTCAATTTGCATGCACATGATGTGTCTCTCAGGGTGTAGGAAAGGGCTAAATGTATTGGTGAAAAGGGAAGGGAATAAAGAGGAAGGAGATAAATGAGCAGCTTTGGTGTTGTAATAGACAGTTGTAGCATGTACGAGTTTCTTGGCCTTCTCTTACTAATAACAACTATAGACTGCTTAAATCTCGTAAGGTGGTCTCCAGGCTGTCCTTCATTAAGAGCTGTATTTTTCATGTATGTTGTCTCTTTATAGCTATTTAGCAGGGAGGAAATAATAAACGGGAGAAGGAGGAGGGGTAGGAGGGATAAAACGAACTAATTCGTATTTTCAGTTCAAATTTTAAAAAAAATAAGGGGAAAGAATTTTATAACCAAGTAAGTGTAATATAAGTTTGTTCATCTTTCACAGTACTTAAACCCTAACTGCATGCTTTATCTGCAGTTGTGTAGATACTTCAAGCATATGTATTAAGATGTTTTTAGGGAAGTAACAAGTCATATTAATGCTCCACTCTGATCCAAAAGGTTTTCTATCAGCAATTCTTTTGCATAGGTCTGTTTTAGTTATTTAAAGTAAGACAACTGTTAACTTAAAATTTAAGTATCTGCTTTTCATAATTTTTTGAGGTTATTGCAGTGTGGAACCACATTTTCTTAGTAATCAGGTTTTATTTCATACCAATTACATTGCTGCCTTTGTAGTAAGACTGTAATTTCATTGTAATAGCATGCATGAGCTCATTCAAGATGCATTTTTCACCCCATGTTAATGTGAGAAGCTAACAGAGCTGAGCTAGAAGTTAGGTTCAGACCACAGCCTTATTTTTCCATCTGATCATAAACAGTTTTCTCAACCACTGCGGTTGTGGCCTTGGCTCCATTATATTTAGTCCCCTTACCACTGCCACAATCCAGCCTGTGTTGTCTGTTGACTTGAAATGAGCAAATAGGTTGAGAGAGACCATTTCCCTGACAGGGACCCTTCTTGTCCCAGTAATGTATGAAGTGGAGGAAAGCCAGTATGTCTCTGAGGTTAGTGAGGGCATTTCTCAGGAGGAGACTGCGGAATAAGAGAAGATGGAAATTGGAGCCTTTTGAAGCTGTCATTTAATCAGAACTGTGGAAGATGACTTCTGTGTCCCAAGAGTACAGTGGACAAAGAGGAAGGAAGCCCATCACTGCAGCTGCCATTGTGACAGGATTTCCCAGGGCCAGTCGCTGGTACTCACTAAAATTGGAAGACCTGTTGGAGATTGGTGTGAAAAGGAGTAGGAGTCCTTAATTATGTCACATGCGGTGGCATGTTTTTATGTCTGTATGGCATATTGTTATGTCTGTATGTAGATGTTCCTATCTGATTATAACATACCTACATATCTTTTGACTAACTGTGAGATTTAGCAGAAGCCCTGTGGCTCTCCGCACATTTGCAATGTTGTAATTTTATCTAACTTGGCAAGCACAGGGGTATTTAATAGAACCTTCTGAGCACTAACAAAGTATGAATTAAACAACTGAAGCTGAAACAGTGCTGCAGGCACACCACAGAAGTGTGTGATATCCTTACCATAAACTGTAGCGCAAGATTTATGAAGAGGTGTAGAGAATGTGTTCTTAAAGGAAAGATTGCAAGAAGTAGAAGTTGTGAGCCTAAGAGAAGACTGAGTGGGGGTATGATGGCACTTTTTGTATGTATTAATTGAAAGCTGACACAGAGAAAGGTGTAACCAGTGTGTCTCTGAGCAAATTGTTCTCCAGGTCCATTGGACTCAAGAGGATGGGCTTGAACAAAAGCAAAGGAGCTGCAAGTTAGGTAGAGGAAAACTTTCTAGCAATGAGATTGGACAAACACTGGAAGGGTATCGCCCTCAGAGGCTGGAAAACCCCTCTGGTGGTGATGATTCTGTAAACTTCTGCTAAGAATGTACTTAGGTGTACTTAATCCTGTGACAGAAAGATGGGTTAGATGATCTCTTGGATTGCTACTAGCCTTATCTTCTGTTATTCTGTGCAGAGAGCTAACTTATGAGACTGTGCTGATGTATTTAATAATCCTCTTGCTAGCACCTTTTTTTCTTTCTAATAACAACAACAGCAAAAATGTACAATATCTTTCAAGCACCTCACCTAAATATAGCTTTACCCTTCCTTCAGAGTGAAGGGAAAAAATATTTCTGGATAAAATCTTGCCACGTGAAATGGTTATTTCTCTTGGCAGCTTTTCTTTCAAATGATTCACTGATTCCTTTCAAGAAAACACTGCTAGATAAAAACATATGGATAACCAAAGCAGTGTACATAGCAGCAAAGAATGAGCTAGAATGTCACAGTGTGTGACTAAAGAGTAAAGTCCGGTATAATGATCTGATACATATATCTAATCACTGCATCTAGTGATCACACGGTGAGGGGGGAGGTTAAACGCAAATGAGTTTGGTTTCTGTAGTGGTGGTGAGATTAGAAGGTGCAGTGCAACCACAGGCTCTGTCAGCTGGAACAAAAAGCAATGTTGTCTCATATTAATGTCTATTCTCCTTGATCATAACATCACAGCACCTTTCTTTTGAATTTTGTTCTCTTTGAATCATTCATTGTTGCATCTTCTGCAAGCAAAAGCAATATTCCTAACATAATCCTTGTTTTGTGAAAAGACAGCAAAGCGCTTAGGAAAAAAAAAAAAATGTAAGGACCATTACTTCTGTCTCATAGTAGAAATGTTGAAATGCTGGGGGAGGGGGGAGGGAGGGAGGGGAACCACCACCCTCTAAAACTGTGATTCCCAAGCTATTTCTTCAGCCTAATTTATGATGTAGCTGCAGAGACACTTGCAATTGCAGAAAAGAGGAGGTGGTGTAAGGCTAGGAATGGGTTGTCAAGGGACAGGGAAAAGAATGGGTGTTCCCCTTTCTACCACACTGACCACAAATAAGCTTGAAATGGTGCATTGAAAATTAAAATCGGTGCATTAGACCACACATCTAATCACCAATGTACAGAACAAGGAAGAAAACCTAATCTCTTAGCTTCCAGGCCCTTTTCCTTTTCCACTGGGTTTGTCACAAGCTGTTTGAATTTTATAAAAAGAAAACAACAACAAAAAATTGTCTTTCTTCAAATGTTGTTGTTTTTTAAAAAATAAAAATTAAAAAATTAAAACGGTGAACAGGCTGCCCAAAGGAGTTGAGGAAGCCCCATCCCTGGAGGTGTTCAAGGCCAGGCTGGATGGGGCTTTGGGCAACCTGGGCCGGTGGGAGATGTCCCTGCGCATGGCAGGGAGGTTGGAATTAGGTGGTCCTAAAGGTCCCTTTCAATTCAAACCATTCTGTGATTCTATATGTACATTTATATGTGTATGTATATATACATATATACATACATCCACTGGCTGGTGTCATGATACACCATATCACTGTATGTATACATATACACTGATTGGTGGATGATACACCAGATCTCTCTCTCTCTCTCTCTCTCTCTCTGTCTCTCTCTGTCTGTCTGTCTGTCTCTCCCTCTGTGTCATTTTCCTGGCCTCTTTTACATGTCTCTACCATTCAAGTCTCCTCACTCTGATCTTCTGAGCTGGCAAGCATCACAAAACTTGGATTAAAATGCCATAATCATTGTTGCCACTTTTTATTGGACATAATTGGGTAAATTTTCCCCTCCCTGAAACGCTTCTAAGTTTCTGTAGATTTCTTTCTTCTAGTAAAGTTGCACTCCATTGCCAGTAAGACTGTACTTTTTAAAAAATATGCATCTTATTTGTAGTCTGAGTTAGTCTTCCATAGCTGACACACTATATTGTTATTTTGCATCGTTTTCATTTCCTGATCAAATTACATACTACTTAATAAACTATTTTACAAAAATCTATGATGTTATTACTGTCTTTATTAGGCAGCCTTCATCGACATCAATACTGAAACATACAATTTACTTTCTACAAGCCCACTGTGATATGCATTAATTATATTACTCTCCTTAACTAGTTATTAATTGGGTTCTATATTAAGCATTCTATTAACTTTCTCCTTATCATTCTCACAAGCTTAAAATTACCTGGATTATCCAATTTACTGCTTAAAATGTCATTAGATTTCTTCATGTCCTTTGAAAGCCACCATAGTTTACCAACAGAAGTAACAAGAAAAGGATATATATGCTCCCCAGCCATCTCTTCTGAAATAACTGGACACAAATTACACAGAATTGCAGATTTAAAATTATGAACTTTGGTATTAACTCATTAATGTCATCCTAAATTATTCTTCGTATGGAATTATTTAATAGTCTCAGCTATACCAAACATCTGTGTCTCCCCAGATACACAACATAAGTGCTTATTGATCTCTTTTTAATTAACTGTTACTAAAGCCAAGATTTTCTTCTTGTAATGAATCACTATTGGAATTCCTGCTGCTTTGGTTTACACAGGAAAAAAATCTTATTCTCTTTATTCCTTACAATATGGGTAATAGCTTGTTCTTTTAATCAGTTTTGCTTGATTAAACTTCCACATTCTTAACCTTTGTCTTATACTCAGTGTTACTCTTTTTTTAATGAAATTCTACCTTTAAATCTGATTGATATTTTAATTGATGTGATATTCCTTCGGAAAAAGGTGACGGCTTTTTCAAACAGAGTTGGTGCTTAGAGAAATATTCTTAATATGCTCCTACTTAGCGTTCATAATTTTCTGTCCCATTTTTTCCCTTCATAGTGTTATGGCCTCTAATAGTTTTCCCGTTTGAGGAATTGATTTATTTTAAAGCTACAAGCATTATAGTGGTTTGGACTTTAGTCGCACTTGCAGATTACAGTGTAATCTATCATGATTTCTTGTACAGAAGTTAGCACTGATTTTTAGGTTTGTGATCTGTTCTCTTCATCTGCTAAGATGCCTTCTTACAGAATTTACTTGTGCTGAACATGTATTTTTTTATTACTGAGAAATCTGTTGTCCCTAAACACTTTGTAAATAGCACTGTGTCTCCCCTCCTCCTGTGCCAACAAATGTTACTCAGAATGCAGTTATTTATGATAATAATGCTAATATTTTCTCCCTTTTTTAAAATACGGGTGCAGTTGCCTCGGTATTTAATTTGGTGCTGTAGTCTATAGTAGGCATCAATTAGTAAACTATATTTTATTTATCTGTTATACGGTACTGATTTCGTAAGCATTTGGTATCATGTTTCTCTTGAGATGTCAGAAACAATTTAATTGTTGACATAAATTGCCATTTTCCTCTCATTTTTCCAAGCTGCTCCTTTATAAACACCTTATTTTTTTTTTTTTGGTGGGGGGAGGTACAAACACCCAAGTATTTGATGTGTCCCACCAACCTTCATCAGAATCACCTCATCTGTCTGGTTTATAGCCTGAGCTCCTAGTGTTATACAGATCAACAAATTACTTCTTCATTATTCTCCAATGTCCGTGTGCGTTCAGGATGCTGAAGACCAGTGTTAGTCTGCATTAGCAATGACAAGAGGATAGGGTACCAGATGTTCCTACTGGTGTTGATGATGATGTTTGCACTGGGATAGAACCTCCACCATAGCTACGTGATCTACAGCTGGTGATGTTGAATCAAGGTGGATGTAAGATGTGTGGATTCCACCAGTTGTGGAGCTGTTTTACAAAAAGACTAGGAGAGCCTTTTTATGAACACCTGCCAGCCAAACAAGAAATAAGAATAATCCCATGAAATGCTTTGATTTTAATGAAAAAACATTTTTTGAAATGTTTCCAACCATCTCACTTTCTGAACGACTGCACCCTCTAATGGGGTAAAACAGATTGACTTTCAAACCAGCCAATTTACTTTTATATTGTTTATATCCTTCTAGTTCTTATAGGCAAAATACAACAGCCCATTCATGAAACAATAAACTAAGCGCAATCGTGCTGAACTTAGATTACAGAGGAAGTGTGAACATCCAAAAAAGACTTAATTTAAATTAAATTTATCTTTACCCTGGGTTAATGAAAAGTATATAAATAGCTGTATACATTCAGGGTAAAATGAGAAAGGAATGAACAAGAATTTATTTCTCTTCTAAAACCCGGTCCAGAAAGACATATGATTTTTTTTTTCTTATTGTGTGAAACAATCTCAGTCAACCAAAGCTTTGTGGGGAAGCACATGTTTGAACAAATGAAAATGAGATGAAACAGACACTTAACCATATTGTTGCATCTTGTCAAACAGGTGATTCTGTAATGGACCAATGAAAGCCAACGATGACAAGTTGTGGTCAGCAGCCCTTGAATGTGCTGATGGTTCTGCTTTCATTGCTCTTGTCAGCAGGTAACTTTTGTACCTTGAATTTATCTTTCACTGATATATGTCACAGGGAAAAATTAATTTCAGTTTAATACTGAATTCCTACAAAACAAGATCAAATGGATTGTTAATTGAATAGCATAAAGCATCTTTGCATTTAATAACTAAAGCTGAAATTTGAAATGTAACTGAAAATTTAGTTCAAGATATCAAAGGTGGTGGGCACAGACATGGTAAAGCAGACTGAAAATTTAGAAGAAACAAAACTACTGTTTAGATATACTAGTTTTTCAGCTCATCTAAAAGAAAAAAAGCAACCTCTGCAACCATCCATCTGCAACCATCTTGCTAAACGACCATTTCTTAGAAAAAGAGTAAGTTGGGTTCCAGATTTTTATAAGTGTACACAAGACTATATGAGCATGTGAAGCATTGAATATGAAACGTAAGCTGTTTTTGAGATGAGTATAAGTTAGATATGATGTTATTTATTTTAAATACATAGATTCTTAAATAAAAGTGCATGACGTTGCAGTATGCGAGTATTGTGTTATTTTTCTGAATCTGAAGAATTGACTGTTCCAGGGAGTAGGCACATGTTTTTTTCTCTAGGTGCTTGTTAGATCTGCCCTAGATGTTTGCTACTAGCACACAGAGATGTTTTGTGCAGAAATCTGTCAGCTGTTAGACTGAGAATTAGTTGAGTGCTATGATTACTAGTTGCATTTGTTCTTCAGGAGTTATCTATAGCATTAAAGTTTTTTGTAGTGATGGATGATTTTAAAAAAGAGGAGAAGGGGGGAGAAGGATATTCACAGTCCAAATATGTTTGGTTCTACGTATTTCAAACTCTGAGTACATACAACCTCTTTTACCCTCCATTCTTGAACTGCTTTTTAATTCAAAAGGAGATTTTTGTCATCATTGCTTCATACTCCCTTGTAGTACGCATCCATAATCACCATACTTAAAACTTCACCGGGTATTATATATCTTAAAGTTATCTTTGTGCTCCAGTAAGAGTTGTTACGGTACTGTATCTATGTAATGCCTGTAATATCGAGTGTAATATCGAGTGTAATATCCTCATCAATTAGTTGAATCATGCATTTTCTTGCCTACAATCTCAATGCTTGTTTGCAAGTGTTCAAGCTGATTCTTACTAATGACAGTTTATTCTCTAGCTATAACTGACACACTCCTTTAAACTGAGCTGAAATCAAAATCTAAATGCAAAAGTCCTTTTGAGTTCCCTAGATTTACAGACTTCTGTCTCTAAGATCATTCTTTACTTCCAAGTCTGATATATTAAGTTGTGCAATCTTAATACTGAAGTTCTCAAGTCTATATGCATGGCTGAAAACTGCAGTTAAGAATTGGAAATGTAACTGTCAATGGAAGGAAAGTATAGGCACAAGTGACAGGAAGGCTCTCAGAGCAGCTGTTCTCAGGGCCCAGTCTTTGTTTTGTCAGAAAAGGAGAGAAGCAGTGGCAGTGGAACAAACTTAGGTTAGGTGTTAAGGTGGTGACTCAGAATGAGGATAAAGTTTGGCAGCTTTACCCATGTGGCTAGGAAGAAGATGCAGTTGCCCAGTGTGGGCAAAAAGCTCTCAGAGCAAGGAGAAATAATTCTGAAAAGAAAGGGTTTAGTTTGGAGTAGGTAGGCTGTGGCTCTGTGTAGGGAAGAAGGGAGTATAAAATCAGATTGGGAATACCGAGACTTCAGACTAACGTTATTTCAATGTTATCAAGATCACAATGCACACAATTTTAGGATTTGTGGACATTTATTAATTTTACTAACCTGATAGGGACTGCCTAATAAAGGGAGGACTGGCATGCAGTCATACCATAAGAATATTCTTTCAGGCTACTTAACTCCTACATTTATTTTGCAGGAATGTTGATGCTTAAACTCATGTAGGAGATTGAAACACATTTATAAAATCAGGGATGGCAGCAAAGCAAAAAGTGAGGGATTATTTGCACATTACAGTAATTATCCTTTCAAGGAAAAAATTAATGTCTGTTTATCAAAATTGTCAGAGGCTTTCAAATTATTGTCATTGTGCTAAATAAAATGTATATATATGAACATTTGTATAGATTCATACAGAAAGCTTATAAAGATCAACCATTCTCAAAACTTGGTACTTTACAAATTTGGTAGCTAAATTAAAAAATACACAGATTAACTGTTAACAGGTAGTGCAGTAGTAACTTGATGTACACTGGTTGTTTACTTTTTATGGTAGATGCATTTTAAGATGAGCTCAAAACAGTCATTTGAAGCATGACAGACCATTCTCCAGAAATTATTAGGAAGAGATAAGAGCATCTATATCACTAACCTGTTCAATAATACATTTCAAAACTAGGATGAGAATTTGCACAAGCAATTCCACTTCAGTAACAGCTGCAATCTTTGCAACAGACAGCTTAAAGCCTTGCAGTTGCCCCAGTTTTATCATAATGATATCAGCAGAGGTAAGGCTCTTTCATGCTCAGGATTTAAGTTATTTTCCAGAAGAATACTTTGTAAAATATTGTGCTTTGTTTTCTCAGGAAATCGGAGATCCAATAAAGACAGCAACTGAAATTACACAGATTGTAATAAATTGATAAAGGTTTTTCACTGTGTACTGGATTTGGCTGGCATGGGATTAATTTTCTTCACAACAGCCCCCGTGATACCCTGTTATAGACTGGTGACCAAACAGCATCAGTAACACACCAGTGTCATAGCTGTGGCTGAGCGCCATCAAGGCCTTCTCTGATTCTCATTGCTCCCGTCCCTCTCACCAGCAAGGAGGCTGCAGGGGCACATTGCTGATGCCCCTGAACCCAACTGACCAAAGTGATACTCCAGAGCAGATAATGTCGTGCCCAGCCATAAAACTGGAGCGAGAGTTTTTTTGAAAATTGCCATTGCCTGGGGACTGCTTAGGCATTGGTCTGCTAGTGGTGAGTGATTGCTTTCACATCACCTATTTTTTTCTTTCTTCTTCTTCACTTATTAAACTTCCTTTATCTTGACCCACACTTTTTTTGCTTTGCCCTTCGTATCCTCTCCCCCATCTCCCTTGGGGGGAGGAGTGAGTGAGCGGCTCTGTGGTGATCAGCTGCATACTGGGTTTAGCACAGTGACTATCAGATTCAGACCTGAATTAATACATCACTTTATGCTTTTTCTTGTCTATTTATTTTAATCACTGATACACATTTTACTATTTAGGGGTTTGTTTGGGAATACATTTTATTAGAGGCATAACTCATGATCTGACCTGATTGTTACTTTCTATTCTCCCTCCTTTCTGTAGTCACCCTTCCCCGAGTTTTGACCACCAAAGAAGTTTGGGTTTAATTTTCCTTTTAAAATGTACTGAGAACCTGTCTAGGGATCGGGGAATATTTCACATATGTGGATAAATAAACTACTTTTCAGTGAGGAGTAATCTAAACCTCTCAAAGTTCTATAGCCTTCTAATGCATTCTCACTATTCAGTTTCTGTCACAGCACTGAATAATTTCAGAAGCATGGAAGTATTCAATTGCTTGTGAAACGTAAAGAACAATTTTAAATTCTAACAACATGCACTAAATGCATGCACAAGTCAGGTATAGCCTCACAGGGCTGCTGTTCTCTTGTGGTAGTTTAACCTGGGTGTAATTCACCCAAGATAAGTTGTAGTAATAACATGAAAAATAGTATTTTTGCTATCCTTTTATTTTCAAAACCAGTTCTGGCATTTTTCCTTAAAATGTCCCAAACTTGAAACAACAATCTATACTAAACACTTCAAAAATTACTAATGTGTAATTAGTTGTAATATAACATTTTAAAAGGAAAAATAAGTTAATATATCTTAAGCCTTAAAAGGCATTATACCAAAAATAATTATGCCTGCATTTTTTATTGTATATATATTGCAATATAGATATCTATAAATAAAATATACAAGTGAAAAGCAGGTATAATGAGATAAGTGTATGTGTCTTACTACATTTTTTTTGCACAGCTTTTTCAATAAGGCACATGTATCTTCCTTTGAAGCATCTGAAGCTAGCCATTTATCAGAGAAGGATTAGATGGGTGCTCTCCTGCTCAATACTGAAAATAAAAATGCTGTGAATAAACATCACTACTGAAGTGCAGTGCTATGCTATGAAGGCTACCACTTCACTCAAATTTATTAGGCACAATAATAATATGACTTAGAAGATAGCTTCCTGATTTTGAAGAGACTTACAGTAAAACACTAGGCAAGCATTACCTTGACATGCTACTTTGTATGACTACTAGAAATGGGTCAACTTCCTTTCCTTTTTTTTTTTACTAGGAACAGTGACTAATGTTACTATACGCAATGTAGTGCATGTAATGCACCCTTGCAAGCTGGTACCAAACACTTAGGGCCCTTTACGAATGCTTAACCATGTGCATTTAATACCATTTGGCTTGCCCTAGATCATCCATGTGTGCACTGGACCTATGAGAGACCTCTACCTCCTCCACTGAAAGCTGGAGACAGGCTAGGGAAATCTTAGCTGGCACTGGAGTCCTGTATTTAAGGAACTGAATCAAGCTGCCATTCTTTCTAGGAAACAAATAATTAGCTAAAAGCTCTGTTTGGTTTATGAATTTATTTCCTGCCACATGTCTCAGATTTTCAAATAAATAAATAATGCATAGATAAAAACTAATATGATGATGGAACAGAGTGCACCCTCAGCAAGTCTGTTGATAATACAGATGTGGAAGGAGTGGCTGATAGGCCAGAGGGTCATGTTGCTGCCATCCAGAGGGACCTGGACAGGCTGGAGAAATGGGCTGACAGGAACCTCATGCAGTTTGATAAGGGAAAGTGTAAAGTCTTGTCCCTAAGGAGGAACAACCCCATGTACATGTACATGCTGGGGCTGCCCAGCTGGAGAGCATCTTGGCAGAAAAGGACCTGGGTGTCCTGGTAGATACCAAGCTGGATGTGAGCCAGCAGTGTGCATTTGCCACGAAGAAGGTAATGGTATCCAGTACTGCATTAGGTAAAGTATTGCCAGTGGGTCAAAGGAGGGGGTCCTTCCCCTCTCCTCAGCACTGGTGAGACCACACCTGGAGCGCTGTGTCCAGCTCTGGGCTCCCCAGTACAAGAGAATTGGACATGCTGGAAAGAATCCAACAAAAGGTCATTAAGATGAAATGACTGGAGCATCTCATATGAGGAAAGGATGAGAAAGCTGGGGTTATTTAGTACAGAGAACTGAAGGCTCAGGTGGGAATTTTAATGTATGTAAATACCTGAATGGGAAATGCAAAGAGGACAGAGCCAGGCTTTGTGCCCAGTGCCAGGAGAAGAGGCAGTGGGCACAAACTGGCAGACAGGAGGTTCCCTCCGAACATCAGGAACCCCTCTGTGCTGTGCAGGTGAGGGAGCACTGGCACAGGTTGCCCAGAGAGGTTGTGGAGTCTTCTCCTTGGAGATCTTTAGAAGCCACCAGGTCCTGGGCAACCTGTTCTGGGTGGCCCTGCTAGAGCAGGGATTGGACCAGGTGGTCTTTGTTCCAACCTCAGCCATGGTGATCTTTCTAAACTTAATCAATCCTGGAACACTTACATCATTGTTGTGTTAATTAAATGGGGAGGGGACAGGGAAGTTAGTATATGTTCAAACAAATACATGGTCATGCAATTACCTGCTTTGTGGATGTTGCGACAGAATTTGAACATGCATATTTGTTGTAAGAGTTACAGAGGCTCACCTAGGTCTAAGGAAAGAAAATTTATTTACAGGTTATAGTGTCATTGGATTTGGAACGCAGATTTTTCCCAAGCAGGGCAAGAGCAGATACACAATCAGTTTTCCTATTATCTGTGTTCCTTTTGAAATAATAGCATTCTTCTAGCACCTCAGTTTTTGACTGACATCATCTACAAAGGGATCTTCTCTGTTGTTAAAGTAATGATGACAGGCATGCATATGCATGTATATATATATATAACATGAACAATAGACGCATTATCGTACCAATCAGCTGAAATTACTTACTTCTGTGCTTATATATATACTGTGCTTTCCTAATATTAGGGCTTAGGTTCATCTCAACTAATTTTAGGAATGAAGCTGAGGTATGAGAAAGGAGGATAGCTGCCGTAGGGTCTACAAACCATAGAGATAGAGGCAAGTAGAGAGAGGAAGTTATAGAGGGTGATTCATATTTTATATAGGTTTGATCGTCCTCTGGAGGTACTCATCTATTTGTTTTTAAAGACAATTGTGATTACAAAAACTGAGTTTTCACCCTAAACATGTATGTCCTATTACCAAGGCAGACTGCATGTCAGGTAGCTAAGAAACTGAACTTGGCATGAGAAGATGGAAATGGATTCCTGCACTGCTGTAGACGTCATGAGATCCTCAAGCAATTTGTTTAGGCCTTACTTTAGCTATAATAAACAAAATACTTAAGTACTTTAAGCTGTAAAATGTTTAGAGTGGTTTTCCTTCACTCAGAGGGGAGTACAAGTTACCTTGTTTTCTCCTCATTGTAGC
Source organism: Anser anser (assembly GCF_964211835.1). Taxonomy (NCBI): domain Eukaryota; kingdom Metazoa; phylum Chordata; class Aves; order Anseriformes; family Anatidae; genus Anser; species Anser anser. The sequence goes on from NC_139720.1 coordinate 74,719,381, forward strand.
GCTCTGTTATTTGTTTTGTGCTCCCTCTATACACATAGAGAAATAATCTCCACTGCAATAATCCTTCAAATGTGACTAGGCCCACAGAAAAAAAGAGTGGGAGAAACTTGAAAATAATATATTTACTTTAGAAAATTGAGAAAATGCAATTTCAGATCAATGGGGACTGTGTGTGGAGAGATACAGCACAGTTAAGCTAAATCCGTACAAGTCATTATCTGTATCCACTTGTACTGGTAAACTGATAGAAAAATCATACACCAAGTTACAAGAGTTAATTCCGTCAGTCTAAAGTGAGTATCTTTAACTTGTGTAGCCTTACAAAGTGCAGCTGCCCACAGCATTGCTGTGCCTCTGTTCTCTAATGAGAGTGAAAACATTATACTGCTAGTTCTGTACTCAGACTCTTGACTTCAACATTTTGCTTTCCTTCAAGTGAGAGGCTCTGTATGGTACATGTAATCTTAAACAACGCCACAGGGCCTACTGCAACAAAAATTATAAATCAGTTAAAATGTTGGCAGTGTGTGGAGCCAAATATTGGCTATAGGCTTTTCCTTTGCAAGCCTTTTCAGATGTACCAGGAAGTCACATGCAGGTGGTTAAGGACCATGCTGGAAGGGATTCCTGTGCTGCTCCTCTGCATGCTTGATTAGCTCTGGCAAACTGAGATGCTTGCAAAGCTTCTAGTTCAGAGCTGTTTGTAACCATTAGGCTGCCTGCAGTCTTACCACATAGATGTAACCGTGGTGTGCCAGGCACCACACAGCAAGCAGCCTCGAGTCTGCATTCTAAGGATATATATGGAGAGCATTTCTATTTATTTGTTTATTTATTTTCAGGGAAAATGATGGTGAAATCATTGTGACATTCTTCAGAAAAAAAATGTTCTCAGAGATGTAATAAACACTTCACATGAAAATTTAATAAAGAAGACCTGTAAGAACTCCCAGGAGTAGCTACATTTCTATTAGTTCTATATCATTGCAAATTTGGAGTTGTTCAGATCTGTTATACTGTTTTGTACTTACTATTTATGGCAGAATAATCCTTATCAAAGAATTACCTTTACAGTGGAAGAGCAATTTTTTGTCAGTAACTGTGACTGTATATCAAGTGTCTTCAAACTTTTATTGCAGTTTTTACATAGTTTTTTTGTTTTTATGAAGTCATCACAGTAAAATCAAACATGAACATTGTTAGGTCTTTGTGGTTATCTGTATATTTAGTGTGTGCAGTATGAAAATGTTTCCCTGGATAATTTTGGGTTTCTTGCATGAAGAGCATTTCTTCTCATCCCTTAAAAGAAATAATAATCAGAACCGCAGCAATAATAACAGTCAAAAAACATGAAAACATGCTAAATGTTTTAGTATTAAATGATACAAAGTTGAAAGTTCTGAAATGTTAACATTTTTCAGAAATCAAAGAAAAATGTTTAAGCTTAACCAATGAAAAATTACAGTTTATTGCCTACATATAACACAAGTAACTTACAAAGCCAATATTTTTCTTTGTTTTATAGTGTTGTCTGCACATTTTCGGGTCTGCGAGCCATATACAGACTACAAAGGTCGCTACCACTTCGGTTTTCACTGCCCCCGTCTTTCTGACAATAAATCTTACATCTTTTGCTGTCACCATAACAACACAGTATTTAAATACTGCTGCAATGAGACAGAATTTCAGACTGTTATGCAGATGAACTTAACAGGGAATGCAGATGGATATATGCATAAGTAAGTACATGAGTTTTTAAAGTGCTCTTCACTAAACTGTTCCTGGTCTAGTAACATAGTGTGAGGTGTACTTAATGATGGAAGCAATTAGAATAATTGTGTACACACAGAAACATTGCTAAAAGGTTTTTGCTTACAGAACTCCTAAAAGAAAAGCATATTTAGCTTTGCTTTTGTTGCTTTGACACCTACTATAAACATCGCCAGGACAGTATGTATGTAAAAGTTGCATTTAAATGTAAGAAATAGAGAGTTACATATAAAAGTTACAAACTAAATGTCTCTCCCCAACCTCAGTCTTATCCAAACTATATTTAAATGAATATCAGTTAAAAAAAAAAAAAAAAAAACTAAATAATGAAAAGTATTTGCTTATATGCCAACACCGTGTCGTCTTCTTGCCTGTTACTTGAGATACTTTCATGTTGTTCTGAGACCTATCCTCCAAGTTAAATATCACTGATTTTTTTTCCTGAGGAACTAATATGTAGCAAGGAGATGTTTGTTACTGATTACCTATTTATAATGGCTAAATATTCACTTGTGATCTGTATCCTACTTCTTATTTGATATTCTGGCCACAGTAATCCACTGTTACTTCTTTTGGTTCAGAGGACAAATTCCAGCTGATGTAAACCTCCAGGGTCAAGTTCTGATCTATCTGCTTTCCCCTGTCAGTTTATTCTTGTATCCAGCCCCTCCAGGGCAAGAAGGGGGTTGATTAAAGACAACTGGAACTCCAGTCTATTGATTTTTTTGGTTACTACAGGGATTTCAGTGTTTTCTTCTCTGGAGCAAAACTTGGTCAGTGTGTTGTCATTCATTCGTATGAGACAAGGTGCAAGTCTGCTAGGAGACTATGGTGCTGGCATACTGATGTTGGCTCTTTAGCTCACTGTGTGCAGCTGCAGCCAGCAGCAGGCAACCCAATGTCAGCAAACTGTTGTCTTCCTTAACAACCACCTCTCATACAGCTCTGCCTAGCAAAGTTTGAATCTTGTATAAATGTAAAAATCGCATACCCTAACTTCACAGGTGTTAGTGGCAATCACGTAGTATAAAGAAGCCTGTATCATGTGTAGTATAAAAGAGTTATGATTGCAAAATATCCCCTGGCATGTAGCACCTTTCCCTGCCTCCTGCTTTTTCTGTTTGTGTGCCCACTCGTGTACATGTACACACATGCACCTGCACCCACAAAAGTAAACATGTAGAGCTGTTCATATTATAGGGCTGTGGTGTGTGAGCAGTTCATCAATGGGAAAGAAGGCTATTTGGTATTCTATGGGCTACAGTGTCTCATTTTAATTAAAATACTTAGAGCCTAATGTATGTGTTATTTTAGTTATAATCTAGCAATCATTTTTTTAAGTCGTCTCAAGCAAAAGAGAAAGCTACTTATGTATACGTGTTTATTGGCAAGAGTCATTGTTGAGAACCACCTTCAGATTTCTTTCCACATATGTCTTCAGACCAGAATTTCCTGTGGACATTAGCTACATGCTGATCTTTTGCGAATATAGGTGAAAACATGTTAAATACAATAAAAAGCTTTTGGAGATGTAGTTTAGAGAAGTGCCAGAGTGGAACCAGTATTCCCTTTGTGTAAGTTCCTGAAATATTACCTCTGATAGTTCCATCAGGGCCAGGAAAATGAGGGGAAGCTAACTTTCTATTTAAAACTCCTCCAGTGTAGTGAGAGGGAAATATCATCATCCTGAGCTCACTGAGGTTGGCAGGAGACTTCCTAATAATGTTAATATGCTGTGGAGGGGCAGAAAAATGAGAAGCCTAGATGCCTACATTAAGACCATTGTAATAAACATCTTAATACACTCTGACTTTATTTAACATGTGTGATAATTTAATTTCATCTGGATTCTAATACATCTAGGGTTCACTTTACTGTTAGAAAGTCAGCTATTTATTTAGATCTAATTTAACACACCACTGAAAAAAAGCTTCTAGTGAAACTGTGGCTGTGGTTGCACTGTGGCCGGGGAGAATAATTTAGGATATGGGAATAGCATTGAACTGAAAAAATATATATAGTTTTAAGGGAAGAGTGATTCAATATCATTATTTGATTTATTTTTCTCCATAGTCATTCTTGTGATCATCAAAACACACCTCTTGTTTTATCATACAGTTGATGGAAAAAATTAATGAAGTCACAGGTAACTTCTTTGTCACAGTGCAGATGAAACACATTCCTTTCTACAGTCATACAGTGTAACTGTAGCCAGATTTATTTACATTATTTCCATTACCATAACTAAAGATTCCTCTGTTTTGGTAACTGCAGAATACTGGGCTATTATATCTTTGCAATCATGCATACTAATCAGCTTATAATATTTTTGAATGTGAGCAATTCATTTAGTATTAAATATAGAAATGCTAATGATATCCAACAGACTAAAAAAGAGTTCTGCCATTGAAAGTATTTTTCCATAAAACTTTGTCTAATAAGTTACTTAATCAGTCTTAAAAATAGTATTTACTTGAATATTGTATTCATATTCTCTCTGTTTTTCTATTATGCAAGTTCTGATTGGTATCAGCAGATCTGATGGGTATCAGCAGGGATCCTTAATCTGATACTGGAAAAACATTATGGCAGTCTGTAATACATCCATGTTTTTCCTTATCTCTCATTCCTGTTTTCACAGAATCACAGAATCATTTAGGTTGGAAGAGACCTCCAAGATCACCTAGTCCAACGTCTGACCTAACACTAACAAGTCCTCCACTAAACCATATCACTAAGCTATCGCTAAGTTTTCCAGGGTTGAATGGCTTTTGCACATCACATTACAACATTGTACCAAAAGCAATGTAAGGACAGAATCTTTCTCCATATATAGCATGTCCTCTGCAGAGCCGATGTTTGCTTAACTATCTCCCAGAAAATCAGCTTTACAAGAAAGCAAAGCTAAATAAATAAATATTTTTTTCAATTCCACTACCAACTGTTCCAAAAAGATGTAATTTAGTTGGGAAGACTTGTTAGGTACTACAGTAGTGGATTCTACAGGAAAATGTAAGATGGGGCAAAGATCTTTAGGTATTTTCTATTTTAATAAAAATAAAATAGAGAAAAATTCTAATTAAAGTATACATGTAAAAAATATAAAGGTTTCCTCAGTGATAGAAGTACCAATGCATTTCCAAGGATGTAAGCTCATATTTGCTTGGGGCAACACTTAAAATGTATTACTACTGTAAGTAACAGCCCCATTTGAGGAGAGTAGGGAAAGAAGCAGTTTCCATGGCCATCTGCCCGCATTTAAACTGCAGCTGTAGAATTTTGCTCGCAATTGTTTTGATTTGTTGTTATTGTTTTTTTGTGTTTTTTTTTAAAAGCCTGAATTCCCAAATGAATTATTTTCTGTTCATATACAGCATATAAAAAACCAGCAAACTCTTCCAAAACAAAGCTTAGTCCTAACCAGCTTGTCATCTCTATCAAAAAGTCAATGAATTAGATGGAAGGAGTCACATGGGTAAAAATAATAATAAAATAATCTATCCGCTTTCATTTGTTTGTAGAGGTGTCAGAGAAATCTGATTAGGATTCTGTATATGGAATAGGATGAGATGGGTAGAACATGTATTTCTCCAAGAGCCCAATTCAAGGCTTCCTGAAGTCAGAGCAAATCTTGACATTTACACAAGTAGGCTCTGTGTCAAGTGTATACCATATATACACTATATTTTTGTAAAAGCTGAAGTATCTTGAAATAATGAGCCACTAAGCTTTTCTGACATACCTATGGATTATCCTCTCTCACACAGAAGCTAGAAGAAAATTATCTCGCAACTCTACTCCAGATCTTGCTTTTGTATTGCTGGTCCTGCAACAGCAGAGGACTGGGCAACATGGCTGTGGAAGTAGTTTTCAGTGTTACATTGCAAAGCATTGTGTTGAACCTAAAGAGAAGCTCCAAAGTGACTGACTGAGAGGGCAGGAGAATTGGGAGGCGAGGCCATGCTTTTCAGCTGGGGAAGGGGAGGAGGATACACAACCACACCAAAAAAATCGTAATATATTTGTCCCAGTGAAGGAGCAAACCCCAATAATTTGAATCTCGACAGATTTGGAATCCACTCACACTTTATTTTTAATTGAAATTAAACTTCTGCACAGAAGTACAGAAAAATTGGACTGTAAGATGAAACTTTTACTGTTAAATTATTCAGTTCAATGAAATGAGAGCATGTCCTAGGTGTTTTGATTCCCAGTTCTTTGCCATGTCTCTGGCCCTACTGTTACTCAGTGATACAGAAGTAAGGTTGTTTATTTTCTAATTACGGCATCTTCATAATTTGTAGGTAAGTTTTAATTTTTAATGTGATTAGTAAGCATCAGCAAAATTAGTATTTTCTACCATCTTAATAGTTTGAGAAACAAAATATATCAAAGTATGGCATTTCCCTCTGTGTACAAAGCATACTACGTATTAATTTTGCTTGCGATTTGTCACAAGGCCCCTTTGATAGAGCTATAGTCCCACTGTGTTATTTTAAATAAAGAAGTCTTTCAGTTTTGTACTTGTGAGAAACAGATGTTATTTAGAAGGAGCAGATGGAGAGCTCTCACATGGCATGATTAATAAATTGTTGCTTTAAATTGGAACTCTCAAAATAGCTCAAATTTTCACTAACTAAAGTTCATTGGGTAAAAGTAAATGCCTAAAATACAAAAGAATTCTTCTGAGGTAACTGAAAGAAATGTTTCTGCCTCTCAAATTGCTGCCAAAACAAAAATAACATGTTTTCTAACATTTCCATTCTTACTATGGATCAAATACAGCACACCTATTCCTAACATGCATTGGTACTAGTAATGAATAGGAACAGGATTTGTCACAGTGGATTTCTTCCTGACTTCTCCGGCCTTCACTTCCCTTTTATTTATATTGGCAGAAAATAGAGAATTTTACTCCAATAGGGATAAACCCACTGAAAATGAAGAGTACCACTGCTGAGAAGCCTAGCTTAACCAAATCCACTTACAGTTCCAAGTGCTTTGGACTGCAATGATTTCAATGCATTACAAAAGCCTACCCACTGTTTTTTGAATTTAGGCATACGGGTACAGGTCTTTAGCAGAGGCAAAGACTATTGAGTTAAGAGTTTTCAGAATCACTACATTTTGTCTATTTCTGATCCTCCTAGAAACTTACTGAAAAGTTTAAAAATCCTAGGCTAGAATGAATGATCATAAAGTTAGACAGAAAGGGCCCATTAACAGCTCTCATTACTCACAGTTGTTTGCTATGGAACCCCATTTAATCTAAGCATTTTATATCAGTGTAGTGGAAGAATCATTTACTGGAGAGGAAAATCAGTCTCAGTAATTGCTGACAGGCAGCAACACAAATTAAAATTCTGTTTTCTTATCTGATCTCTATCTTCAAATGCTGATTTTATTTATAAAATGGAAGATCTGTACAAAAGTTTAAATGGAAGTGAAAGTTCGAAGCAGAGACTTGAAAAGTTTTAGGTTTGAAAAGGTTTGGGACATATTTTTAAATTGTCAATATATCTTTCTGGCTTGTGTCTATAATGTGTGTTCTCAGGCTTTTTTCCTCTCAGAGCACTTTAGTTTTGATCAATGTTCTGATACAACAATTCCCTCAAAGTCTGTGAAAGAGAGCAGCGTTGAACATGTGTTCAGTTGTATTCACGTAAGTTCAGGTTCGAATAGATGGGGGCTGCCTGCTGATATGCTTAGATGTCATTTTCCCCCAAGATTGTCTTCCTAATGATACTTTTTACTAGTATCCTTTCTGCTTGCTCTTGTTTTTATAGTCTCTACTACACATTATTTCCACATAAGCTCTTAGGTCTAGATCGGCCTTCTTTCTCTGCGTACCTAACAATTTCATTCTTACTTGTTTCTTCCCATCTCTGTTCTGGTCTTGTCTTCCCCACTCACAGAGTTTCCAATTCAAACTACATTTATAACTGGTAATCTTTTTTTTTTTTTTCTTTTAAGAATATTGCATCGCCAGCAGAGCTTTAGCTTTTTTCCCCTGTTTGATCTCTGTACTGTTGATCCCTTATACCTTTTCTTCCTTTCTTTGCCCTCTAGTAACTTTACTCACCTGTCTTAGCTACAAAGCTCCATGCATCATGCCGGCAGCTGATAATTTTCACTGCCTTTACCCATATGTACCTTACAGCTACACCAACATGAACGTGCAAACATAGTACGTATTTTCTTTCTTATTGAATGCATTATATAATACAATCTTGTCCATATTCTTCCTTCCTAAATTGAGCATAAGCTAACTAATGGATCTTTAGCAGTTGCTCTTGAAAGCCTCTTCTGCAGCCAACAATTATTAGTCATAAAATTCAGAGCAAGTCCAAACACGTTAAACAGCTTTTAAGACAAGGGGTTTATAATGCTTGTCAGCAGTGAATGTTTCAATAGTAGAGGCACCCTTGGGTTCAATGATTACAGCATATTTTCATATTGTTAATCCTCACTCGTATAAATGCCCTGTTGCTTCCAGAAGGGTGGCTCTCTGAGAGAGAATTTGCAGAATAAGACAGAATAAGACCCATCAAACATTTGTATATCAATGGTATCACTTAAAGCATCAAAGTTAATCACATACTACGTTTATATACTGGTATATGTACACAGATGAGAGAGAAATAAAAATGTTTGCAGGACGGGGGCCTTAATTTTTAAAAGCCTCCCATGTCATGCATACAGCAGTATTTAGACAGATTAAAATAATAGATAATATTTTACGACATTCTTTCAAACAAAATTTTGGTATCATTCATCTATATATTATTTTTACATAATTAATGGAACAAAAAACCTTTACTACAATGACCACTACACATATTACATGACTTTTTTGTTTTGCCTTTTTTACTTTCACAGCAACTACAGTGCACTGTTAGGGGTGTGGATCTATGGCTTTTTTGTGGTGATCTTGCTGGTACTGGACCTTTTATATTACTCTTCAATGAACTATGATATTTGCAAATTTTACCTGGCACGGTGGGGAATCCAGGGAAAGTGGATGACACAAGGACAGAGCCGATGGATTAACCCTGCTCAGGATCCAAGCCAAGTACAGACAAAGCCTCAGCCAGAGACACAGCCTCAAACTCAGCCTCAGCCACAGCCTCAAACGTCACAGACAGTACATACTTTAAAAGGAGATGCTTTAAGCCCACCTCTGATGTCTTTTCAGAGTACATCTGCCTGGTAAGTATGTTAAGCCATTCTGTGATGTATTTTTTGACTCTCGTTTTGTAGTTTGAACAATCATCTGCATTTGGAAGTTTCTGCAAATTCAGGCTGAGTGACACCATTTGAGAACGTAGCACATAATTCTTTATATTGTGAATTGTCTTACATAATTACTGCTTAGGAGTGATTTCTTATTCTGGAGTATTTTAAATTATCTTTTAATATTATTCTCTCAGAGAAACAGATGCTGCCATTTTTCAGTGGTAAATAGTTTTACTACTCCTAGACAACATCCTTGTCTCTAAATTGAAGAGAAGTGATTTTAAAGGGTGGACAGTTCAGTGGATAAGGAATTGGCTGGATGGCCACACCCAGAGAGTGGTGGTCAACGTCTCTCTGTCCAGGTGGAGGCCAGTGACAAGTGGTGTCCCTCAGGAGTCCATCTTGGGACTGGTAGTGTTTGACGTCTTCATAAACGACATAGGCAGTGGGATCAAGCACACTCAGCTCATTCGCAGATGACACCCAGCTGAGTGGTGCAGTTGGCACTATATAGGTAAGGGATGCCATCTAGAAGGACCTGGATAGACTTGAGAAGTGAGCACACATGAACCTCATGAAGTTCAACAAGGCCAATTGGAAGGTGCTGCATCTGGGTTGGGACAATCCCTAACATAAGTACAGACTGCGGGATGAATTAATTGAGAGCAGCCCTATGGAGAGGGACCTGGGGGTACTGTTGGATGAAACACTGGACATGAGCTGGCAGTGTGCACTTGTAGTCCTGAAGGCCAACTGTATCCTGGACTGCAACATCAGAGGAATGGCCAGCAGGTGGAGGGAGGTGATTCTCCCCTTCTACTCTGCCCTCATGAGGTCCCATCTAGAAATACTGCATCCAGCTCTGTGGCCCCCAGCACAAGAAAGACATCGACCCATTAGAGTAGGTCCAGAGGAGGGCCACAAGGATAATCAGAGGACTGGATCACCACTCATATGAAGAAGGCTGAGAGAGTTGGGGATGTTCAGCCTGGAGAAGAGAAGGCTCCAGGGGGATCTCTTTGCCCCCTTAAAAGGGAGCTTATAAGACAGACTTTTTACAAGGGCATGTAGTGATAGGACAAGGGGTATTGGTTTTAAACTAAAAGAGGGGAGCTTTAGCATTGTGGTTTAACCAGGCTGGCAGCTAAGCACCGCACAGCCATTCGCTTACCCTCCCCACTCCCTCTCTGGGATGGGGGAGAGAATCAGGAAAATGAAGCCTGTGGGTTGAGATAGAGACAGTTTATTAGGACAGAAAAGAAAGGAAAATAATAATAATAGTGATAATAGTAATACTAATAATAACGCGTACAAACAAGTGATGCACAATGCAATTGCTCACCACCCACTGACCGATGCCCAGCCTATCTCCGAGCAGCCAGTCCCCCCACCCCAGCCAGCCATCCCTATATATTGTTCAGCGTGACACCATATGGTATGGAATACCCCTTTGGCCAGTTTGGGTCAGCTGTCCTGGGTCTGTCCCCTCCCAGCTCCTGCTGCACCCCCAGCCTGCTCGCTGGCAGGACAGAGCGAGAAGCTGAAAAGTCCTTGGCTTGGTGTACGAGCTGCTGTGCAACAATTAAAACATCAGTGTGTTATCAACACACTCATCCTAAATCCAAAACACAGTACCCTACCAGCTACCAGGAGGAAAAACAACTCTGTCCTAGCTGAAACCAGGACATTTAGTTTAAGTATAAGGAAGAAATTCTTCACTCAGAGGATGGCAAGGCACTAGCAGAGACTTCCCAGAGAATCTGTGGATGCCCCATTCCTGGAGGTGTTCAAGGCAGGGTTGGATGGGACTTTGGGCAACCTGGTCTGGTGGGAGATGTCCCTGCCCATGGCAGGGAGGTTGGAATTAGGTGGTCCTAAAGGTCCCTTTCAACTCAAACCATTCTGTGATTCTGCTCTGTGGTACAAATAAATTACAAATCTTTGTTTCTGCATCAACCATTATAAAGTTAATTTTCGTCTGGTACCAAAGACAATTTGCTGTGTGTATCTACATGTCTGTTGGTCTGGTTTTAAAAGACTGTATAAATAGCAACAGTGCAATAACTTCAATGTGAGATATCACCAATCCACACCATTTGTGGCATGAGATACAGAAGCAATGTGAAAACCAGGTTAGTTTTCTATATGCATAGCTGAAAAAGCATACCTTAATCTCATTTGACAGGATGACACAAGTAGGCTACTGTAAAGTTAAATGCAACCAAAACAAAACAAAAGAAAAAAAACATGCCCAATGGGAGACAGATTCAGGAGTAGCAAGAACAGAAAATACAAACAGAAGAAACTAAGGACTGATAACCACGGGACAACATGTCATTGAATGATTTTTGTTTTTACCAAAGAAAACAGAATTAAAGGAAGAGAGATGAATAAACCAATACTCTGAATGAGGTGTCAAAAGAGGCAGGTGATTTTTTTCATGGCAAGAGTTTTCTAGACTTGTCCTGAAAGGAAAGGGTGCAGAGCCACCAGTGCAATTTAGAAGTGTTCCAGAGGGCTAGACACCGAGTTTTGGCAAAATAAAGTGATCCAAGAATGAGCAGGGTGAAAAAGATGACGGCAGTTCCTGAAGCTGTAGAGCATATAAAGACACAGTGTTGGTCTTGATCTGAAACCTTTGGATAGCACTCTTTTGAAAAAAGGATGATATCAGCAGCAGTCCTTTTATTTCATAACTTGCTCTTTAGTTTTAAAAGAAAATCTAGAGCAAAAAGGGTTGAAGATTTCTGTGATAGAAAAGGTAACAATAGTATGACCAAGGAAAAGGATCAGTGAGAGAGGAGCTCATTTGGTGTAGCAGTCAGTACTGACTGAATATATTCAGTGCAGCTCAGACTTAAAGGACCATTATATTACAGCAGATGGTGTCTAAATGGAAGAGTCCCAATAATGCTCCATAAGAGAGATACTTCCTTGTACTTAGTTATAAGCATTCTCCTTTTCCTCTTCTTCCTCTTCCCTTCTTTTTTCCTTCTTCCAGTCCCTGCAGCTTTTTTGCACATGAAATTCCCAGTCTTTAGTTGGAATTGCCATACAGCTTAAAACCAACGTTTGTAATACAGTATTGGTGGTTTAGCTTCATACTTGTGTATGTATACAAAAATGCAATAACTATTTTATATCTGTATTTATATATTTAAAATATTAGGCCTGGCTATACTAGTTGGTTGTTCTGCCATACTTTTACAAATCAAAGGAAACTGTCCAGTAATTTTTGAAGGATTCTTAATCAATTTCCATTACTGACTTTTGTTGTTCTTTTTCTTTGCTTTTTTTGAAGCATTAAGCGGGGATTGTATGTTAGGATCAGGTGAGCATATCACACATGCTCCTTTTCCTGTGTTTGCAGGAGATGAGCCTTGATAAATCGCTGTTGTAACCCTCACCCCTTCCCCACTGCACTGTGTGCGTATGATCCCATCAGCTCCCATAACATTATTTTTTTTTCTAAATCCTTTCATTGCCCAATGAAAGAAATAAGTAGATGTTTCCTTAGCAAATCCATGTTTATCCCTTGTATTCCAGCACATAAAATACTACAGGAAATGCCATATTTTCAAGTTTATAACCTGCTACTTTTTTGAAACTTACAACCCTTCAACTAAGTGCATAGATGTTGTGGTGTTTTTACGCTGCTGGGCAGCTGAGCTCCACCACAAGCGCCCTCTCACTCCCCCTGCTCAGGAGAAGAAGGGGAGAGAAAAACATGCGGGACAGATTAAAAAAAATCATAATAAAAGGCTTATGGATTGAGGTAAGGGTAATTTAATTAAAGGGAAAAGAAAGAGGAAAAAAAAAGCCACACGGAAGCACAGAGAAAAAAAAAATTCTCTACTTCCCATCAACGAGCGACATTTGGCTATGTCCCAGGAAGCAGGGCCTCCATACATGTAGTGGTTGTTTGGGAGGAGAGACATCTTCATAACAAGAGCCTCCCCTCTCCTTCCCCTTCCCCAGCTTTTATTGCTGTGTGGCACCACATGGTATGGCATATCCCTTTGGTTGGTTTAGGTGAGCTGCCCTGGTGATGTCCCCTCCTCGCCCCTTGCCCATCCCCAGCCTGCTGGCTTTGGGGGCTGGAGGGACTCTTGGTGCTGTGGTGCACAGCACAGCAATAGACAAAACACTGGTGCAATATCAGGGCTGTTTGTGGTTTGATACCAGTGCTGTTCTAGCTACAGGTGCAGAGCACTGCATTCCTATATGGGCTGCTGTGGGGGAAATTAACTCCATCCTAGCCAGACCCAGCACAGGTGTCTCACAAACACGGTAGGCAGGGCATTAGCATATGGAAGAAGCTTTTGAGTAAAGAGGTCTTTCAGAAAAATAGACTTGTGTACTACAGCAAGTGGTAAGACAGTAGGGAGTAAGAGTAGTTTCCCTGGCTATTTATTTCTCCATTAGATAATCTGCAGGTTATACACATGGAAAATATGGTAATTTTGCAATATATATATAAATTAAGTTTAGCTTCCATTTAGAGTCTGTTTCTGCTGCAGTCTATATTTGATGAACAACCTTAGTACTGTCTTCTCAAAATTTAATCATGCTGTTAGTGAAGAAGTGCAATGGAGTTAAAGGATTTATCATTTCCACCACTGTCTTCAAGATTGCTCAATTATTCACATCTTTTTGTTTTCCATTTTATACTTGAATTTCCATTATTGCAGATGATGACACCAGCCCCTTGAACTGCTTTGGTAACAGCAAGATTCCAGTTATAAAATCAACTTCTCAGTTTGTGTTCACATTTTTGAAGTGTCTTAAACTTATCCCTGCTTTTCCAGTCACAGAGAAAATGAGTGTTTTTCTTCAGCACCTCACAAACACATTTACATATATATGGGTGGTGTCATGCCATAAGAGCAGCTCCAGTTTGCAGATGGGCTTTCTTTCAACTCAAAAAACAGGAAAATAGAAAAAAGATTTTTTAATCCTGTGAGATACGCATATATCCCAGGGCACAAAAACTTGAATACTGTTTAAAACATTTTGCAAAAAAGTTCACAAGTTTTCATGACAACAAAAGTTGTCAAAGTTATTAGCTTCCTGTACTACATTTATCATAATAGAGTTAGGAAAAAAACATTCTAGAAGACGGTACATTGTGATAATGGGGAAGTGATTCTTGTATATCAGGAATCAAAGCAGCACTCCCTATTGCAGTCTCCTATTGCAGAGGACTGAAAGTGTAAGAAAGCATCCCAAGAACAATGTCAGGATTAACCTATGATTTGTAAAGTAGTTTGGGAACTTCCTGGATTAAAAAGTTGATGTAAGTGCTAAATATTTCATCATTTTCTTGTTCTAGTTTAAATGCTGTGGCAGCTAGCAAATGTGACGCCCATCTACAAGAAGGGCCGGAAGGTAGAACCGGGAAACTATAGACCTGTTAGTTTGACCTAAGTGCCAGGGAAGCTCATGGAGCAGATTATCTTGAGTGTCATCACGCGGCACTTGCAGGGCAAGCAGGCGATCAGGCCCAGTCAGCATGGGTTTATGAAAGGCAGGTCCTGCTTGATGAATCTGGTCTCCTTCTATGACAAAGTGACATGCTTAGTGGATGAGGGAAAGGCTGTGGATGTGGTCTACCTTGACTTCAGTAAGGTTTTGGACAACGTTTCCCACAGCATTCTCCTCAAGAAACTGGCTCATGGCTTGGACTGGTGTACGCTTCATTGGGTTAAAAACTGGCTGGGTAGCTGAGGCCAAAGAGTTGTGGTTAATGGAGTTAAATCCAGTTGGAGGCCGGTCACCAGTGGAGTCCCCCAGGGCTCAGTACTAGGGCCAGTTCTCTTTAATATCTTTATCGATGATCTGGATGAGGGGATTGAGTGCACCCTCAGTAAGTTTGCAGATGACACCAAGTTAGGTGTGTGTGTCGATCTGCTCGAGCGTAGGAAGGCTCTGCAGGAGGATCTGCATAGGCTGGACCGATGGGCTGAGGCCAACTGTATGAAGTTCAATAAGGCCAAGTGCCAGGTCCTGCACCTGGGGCACAACAACCCCAAGCAGAGCTACAGGATAGGAGATGAGTGGCTGGAAAGCTGCCTGGCAGAGAAGGACCTGGGAGTATTGGTTGATAGGCAGCTGAATATGAGCCAGCAGTGTGCTCAGGTGGCCAAGAAGGCCAACAGCATCCTGGCTTGTATAAGAAACAGTGTGGCCAGCAGGGCTAGGGAAGTGATTGTCCCCCTGTACTCGGCTCTGGTGAGGCCGCACCTCGAGTACTGTGTTCAGTTTTGGGCCCTTCACTACAGGAAGGACATCGAGGTGCTCAAGCGAGTCCAGAGAAGGGCAACGAAGCTGGTGAGGGGTCTGGAGAACAAGTCTTATGAGGAGCAGCTGAGGGAGCTGGGATTGTTCAGCCTGGAGAAGAGGAGGCTCAGGGGCGACCTTATCGCTCTCTATAGGTACCTTAAAGGAGGCTGTAGCAAGGTGGGGGGTTTGTATTTTCTCCCACGTGCCTGGTGACAGGACGAGGGGGAATGGGCTAAAGTTGTGCCAGGGGAGGTTTAGGTTGGATATTAGGAAGAACTTCTTTACTGAAAGGGTTGTTAGGCATTGGAATGCCCAGGGAAGTGGTTGAGTCACCATCCCTGGAGGTCTTTAAAAGACATTTAGATGTAGAGCTTAGTGATATGGTTTAGTGGTTTAGTGGAGGACTTGTTAGTGTTAGGTCAGAGGTTGGACTAGGTGATCTTGGAGGTCTCTTCCAACCTAGATGATTCTGTGATTCTGTGAATTGGCTAGGAAACCAATGACTGAAACAGAGATGTCAGAGCAAACAATCAAGCAAGTCATAGTATATAGTGTTTAGAACCATCCCCAAGATGTTTAAACATCTTGTCTTAGCAGACCACTTTGTTATTTACTTGAGACAAAGAGGGCCATGAACAGTCATAATATTATTATTTCTAAAGAAGTCTGGAATGCATTATACATGCTGCTGGCTGAGCTGCAGAGGGCTTGCAGTGTTGTGTAAGGACAGAAAGGAAAACCATTAATCTCAGAAACATCGAGCCTGATTTAGAATAACGTTGCTTCATCATGTAGTGTATGGATTTTGTGGCCCAACTGATGTTGATTTCTTCTTTAGCATGGAAACCATCTGAGGGCTGTACAAAGGCCTGTGTGGTCTGAGTCCGGGTCCTGGTGGATGTACCTTCCGCAGTCCAAACACCATCACAGACTCAGAAAAGAGGCCTGCAAGTGACTGAGCTTAAACCGCTGTGGTTTGCCTCATGGTGCTCCGTCTGGGCCATCACTGAGGTGCATGAGCCAGGCCCTTCCACGCTTACTGGTCCATGTAAGAACCTGCAGTCCAATTAGCCTGGGCAGGCTTTAACAGCTGGACATCAAACAGCAACAAGCAGCAAGGAATTCCTGCTGCTCAACAAAGCATGAGCCGGGGAGCAGTAAAATGGAATATTCTAAGTTGAGGAATCAAAATCCAGACCACTGAAAAAAATTGTTCTCACTACCACAGGAATATTGTTAGTTAATAATGGCTAAAAAAATGTCAAGCTAGCAAGGAAGACTGCATTAAGAGGAAGTTTGAGGAGGGGGAGCCTGGCAGAGCTTTCCAGACATACCATGGCTGCACTGTGTTCTAGCTGTGGGAGCAGAACTGTTGATCATCTCTCTACCTTGTTCTGCTGATCCTAAACCTCACACCCATCACAGAGGCATATCAAAGGGCATACAGTCTTCAACGCTATCTTTTGCCTCTGTCATCCCTGCCTGTCTGCACAACACAACACAGAGGCAATGTCTGCACTGAGTATGTTAAGCTACAGGAGTCACAGTTTCAGAAATCTGCTGCTTGTCCAGGATCAGGAAAGCTACCAGCCCAGCAGGGTGAGCCTGTGCTTTTTTTCTTTATGCAGTTGGAATGGGCTAGACAAAGGCAAGTCTATTTTACTTCTCCTTATTAGATTTTGCAGTCTGCTTTTGCTGTGAATTCCTCTGAGTCTTTCAGACACCAAATAGAATCGTTTGTAGCACACCACTACTCCATGCCTCTTCAAGTGACTATCAAATCACTTAAAAAGAGGGGGATAAAAACAAACTCTGCCAGTATGTTTAAAGGCTAGCAAGTAGCTAAGCATGTCCACAGTAGCTGTACAAAAAAAAAATAAATAAATAATAATAATTTTAAAAAAACCCACAGATGTGGAATAAAGACTGTGCTGGTGGGTAAACGTCTATGTGAAATAATTCCGTTTGATAATATATCTTGAAACAGAATACGTGTTATCACTGGAGCTAAATACCCACATTTGATAGGTGCTGTGCTTCAGCAATTTCAAAGAGCTGCACAATCATGCCAGTGTCACCTAGCTTGGGACACTGGCTCTGAAGTGGGTCAGCTGTGCGGTGTGACCATGGCCACCATCCAGAAAAAGCACTCTGCAGCAGTGTGGCAGGGGGATTCTGTGAAGAGACTGCTCTTGATAGAAAATATTTACAGGAACAGAGTGAACAAAATCTGCCCCATTCAAGGCACTGTTTTTATTTACATCCCCTAGCTAGACTGTTGAACTACACTCAAGACTAAGTATGGCAAACCAAAGCACTATAGTTTGTTTTATGAGAGCTTTTATGAGAAAACTACTTAAGAGTTAACATCCTGGAGTATCTATCTAGTAAGAAACATTAAGGGTATCAGACAACATCTACAATTACACGTGCACTTACATTCCCTTCAAAAGACATTAATTTAGAATAACAGATATTGTTAAATAATTTTCTTCTCAATATTCTTGCCTGTTTGCTAGGACCCGCATAGCTGTAAAAACATAAGAAGCTTAAAAACTAAAACAAAACTAGGGAAATCACTTTCTGCTCCTGGAAGAGCCAGATCATGAAACTGGTTTTGCATTGCGTATCCCTTCTCTTGCCTGGACTCCTATGTGATGTCAGGGCAGGAGACCAGCAAAACGGGTGGGAGACTTGGAAGCAAGCACCTCAAATTCCTTAATGCTCCAATGCTTGTTTACTTGCCACCACGCTATAATTATGCAACTAAATGGAAAGGTTTTATTTTGAATTTCATAGTTTTTATTTAAACAATTCAAGATACATAAATGAGTGCTTTTTTGTTGTTTTTAGAAATTCACTACTGACATGAAGACAATATGCAAGGCTTCTGACCACTTCAGTCTGAATCCCAGCAATCCTTCTATATGTTGATAGACACTGCTTCTTCTGTTGATACATAAATAATACATACGGTTCATTTCATGCCTATTCTCTTTTTGCTTTTGTTCTGTAAGTTATAGACCCAATAATGCAACATTTATTTCTTCACGTTTGTGTAAACTGCAGATTCATTGGATATGAGATGATCGATATTCCCTATGTAGTTACTTCTCAGCCTATCCATCAATCTGGGACCGTCATATTCATCAACTTTATGAAAGTCTTCCCTTTAAATTGACTGTACAGTTAAAGGGATTTAACTATCTTAAATATGGTAATGAATTGTCAGAAAACAGCAATTAGTAGAAAAGTGAGTAGTTAAATGGATATCTGAAAGTTATTGATAAATGAACTCTGCATGCTGAGAAATGAAAGCTAGTCAAAATACTGGAAACCAATTCTGAACAACTTCCATATTTAAATTTTCTCGTATATTTTGAGTAGATTTTCTTGCAGCCAGATCCTTAGCTTATCTAGATAATAACAAATCAAGAGTGTAACTGCTGAAGTAGCAGATAGCAGCATGCAATTCATGTGAAATCAGAAGAAATCAATTAAGACTGCAATTTTACTGTATAATGTAACAACACTATAGTGTCATACACAGGAATGAGTGTGACATCACAAGTTTTATCAACAAAACCCATAATTTCTCTCACAGCAAACACCACTTAATTTTAAAGACAGTTAGAGCTATTTGGATAGTTCTTTCTCCTACCCCTTACCTTCACCTTGGAGTCAGATGCTCAACAGCACATACACTTTTCATACATTTTATATATGCACTGAGAAATAAAATGACTAGGTTGTTCTGAAGCTCCTCACATAGATTCTGAAGCATCACAGAGAAACTTTAAAGCATCCCCAAGCGCTTTTCAAATAAGCTGAGTGCAACTGCTGAGCTTCAAGGAAAAGTACTCACATATATATATTCATGCAGCAGTCTGTCCATTTCTCTTAATAGCACTTTAAAGGTGTCCAGGCTGGGTGATTTGAACTTCATATCTGCATTTAAAAATCCAAGTCAGCTGCTCACAGTCACCCTTGATTTAGATCTGTAAATACAAATGTAGCTGCAAATAAGCTTAGCTGCATCTGACATATTGTTAAGAGCAGCTGTATCTGGCAAACGCAAGAATGAGAGAGTTGCTCCCATACTTTGTATTGAATTATGCAGCCTCAGCCGAGTTAAACTTTAACTGGCAGGGACCAAAAATTATTACTACTAAAATGCAATTAATTGCTTTTAGTTTTCTAGAATCTAAATAAGGCAGATGGACAAGGAAGTGAGACGGATAATCAATAGCTTCAGCCAATGACTTTGCAGGTGGCAGAAGAGATGAAAGGGAAAGTGGCAAGGAGCTGGCGATACTGATCCAAACAGGCAAGCCCTCCTGCATTCATGGAAAGTTGCAGCAGGATTTCTGAGTAGGAAATTTAGCATAACTTACCAGATTCCAGAACTGAAAGAAAATATATCTTGAAAAATTAAAGAAGGGGGAAAAAAAGGAAATGATGGACAGAATATTGTCCATCTTAAATAGGCTACACCCCAGAAAACTACTAAAAACCTGCAAAATGACTATCTATGTACACTGTGTGTTTTTAACAGAAGTGAGAATGAAGAAGAAGAAAGCAAAAATCCAGTGGAAATAAGAGCCTATGAATTAAAATCCCATTGCTGTCAATGTCTGGGAAAGTCAACTCCAGCATGTATTTTGGTTATGAAGAAACAGATAACTTACCTCCTAACTCAAGGAGGAACAAGCAGGTAGTACAGCTGAAGGTCATGTACAGACCAGTTCATTATTCTCAGTTACTACTCAACAACAGCTGTATGTAATAATTCTGTTATAGGGTTGCAGAAGATCTGTTCAAGTATGCTAACACTTCTGCATGAAATAATGGCACACTGTAGAATTCCAAACAATAATCATAAAAAGCTGATGTGATGATGCTGAATCTGTGACCTTAAATGGTAACAGTGTCAGACAATTATTTGCAGTGACAGCAGAGGTCACGGATCTCCCACATCATTACTTTAATTGTTACTGTTCCCCGATTAGATCATGATGCAGCAAGCAATTAGGCATTTCATCAGAAAAGTGATAAAGCATGTTTGTATGACCTTGGTTTTATAATGATCTTTCACTGCACAGTTCAAGAAAAGGCCAGAAATTAGACACAGTCTAATTCATCATTAGGAAAGTATCAGATAAATGGTTGTTTAAGTCTCAAAAGCAAAATAGATCAAAAAGCATGGAAATTTGGGGAACATTAGAGTTGTTTTACTGTCCATTAGGTCAGGAGAGAACACATGCCAGTCAGGAAACCATTTTCAAGAACTGAAAATGTTTTGGAGAAGTTATGTGACCAACATTGTCGTAAATACATGTACACAGGTATCTATAACCATAATTGTAAAGAAAATCTATTCACTGAAAAAAAAAATGCCTCTGAAAAAACTTTGAAGTCCACTGTAAAATGTTTCTTGGAAATCACAAATGCTAGGGAGGTGAACCCAAGTTTAAGACATTAAACAGCAGGAAGATGACAAATGCAGCTCAAACAATTAAAAATGCCACTAATGGCAATGTCCAATGGCAGGTGATGACACGATCCCAAAACAGAACAAGTAGGCAAGCCTGAGAGATAGTACTTTAAACATCAGAGAAGACAGGATAGTCAGCACAATTACGTAGCCTACACAGAGCAGCATCACAGGAATAATTGGTGGAAAGTGGGCACACATCTTAAACTACAGGAACCTATGTAAAAAGTAGCTATGTGGAAAATAAATAGACCAGTTCACCTGACGTCCCGGTAGGGTAATCTGTTTCCTGTTGTTTGTGCGTACTGGTAACCTTTACTTAGGCTCCAAAGAGCCTGAAAGATGGAATAGTGGTGGAGACATGGCCATTTACAGCAAACATTAAAAGCAGCGATGGAAAGGTGTTTGCTCAGAGGTTCGTACAATCACTTTGCAGAACAGTGATTGATGGGCTTAAATCTAAAACGGTGTAAGGTCTGCCTGCAATTTTTCTGAAGGATGGGTGCTCTAGTACATAGCTGAGTAGTTTATGCACAAAGGAGTCTTCATAGTTAAGGGAACTTTGTCTGTGTTAATAGTGGCGAATCATACCACTGAGGTGGATTTGCATTAGAGCAATTCTTTGCAGTCATTAAAGTGATGCTGTTCTGAGAGCTGAAACACAGTGAACAGCCCGCCTCCTTCCTGTTGAAAATCATTACTATCAAGTAGCAGCATGTGGAAAAGTAGTTGCAGTGAGTTTCATCAAAAATTACAGTAAATTAATTAAAGTCATTAAGTATATTCTAGGTTGATTAGTGATACAGATTTTAATCAGTCATGCAGACAAGGGCGGCAAGTTATTTGCCATTGCATTCCCAACTTCTCAGCTCTTGGATGTGATACATCATTGGGAGCTGCTGAGCACAGTACCTTTTATCAGTCTTATGCTAGCAGCTCATCTCAGTCACAGTTCCACCTAAAATATTCTAAAGAAATTCTGATTGGAAAGCAGCCAGAATTCACCCTTTCTGATCACCAAAAAACTCTCAAACAGTGGCTGAAGTTAATAACTGATACCATCTAAAAAAATGCTTGCTTAATTTATTTTCTTTTAGACATTTTAAAGAAAATTATGTGAGGGGCTGGGGATTGATTTTTTCTTTTTTACTGGTCAGTGAAGCCTCTCAACGCTCAGAGTAAGAACGGCGTTCCAGCTAAAAAGAGCCCCACTGTTTGCTTGCACTACTAAAAGAAGATAAAAATGTGGATGATTTTTTGTAAATGTGTTAAAAATACAAACAAATTGTGATGCTATTGAAACCAAAAAAAAATTTGTTTCATCAGTTGCCAGCTGTCGCTCAGGTTGACTCTTCTATTTTCCTTGGAAATACATAAAGTAAAAGGAACTCAGAGTGAAAGTGCCTGAAGCAGTCCAACAATTATTCCAAATACTTAACTCGAGTTATATATATATAACTCCCCTGTACTCGGCTCTGGTGAGGCCGCACCTCGAGTACTGTGTTCAGTTTTGGGCCCCTCGCTACAGGAAGGACATGGACGTGCTCGAGCGAGTCCAGAGAAGGGCGACCAAGCTGGTGAGGGGTCTGGAGAACAAGTCTTACGAGGAGCGGCTGAGGGAGCTGGGCTTGTTCAGCCTGGAGAAGAGGAGGCTCAGGGGCGACCTCATCGCTCTCTACAGTTACCTGAAAGGAGGCTGTAGAGAGGTGGGGGTTGGTCTATTCTCCCACGTGCCTAGTGACAGGACGAGGGGGAATGGGCTAAAGTTGCGACAGGGGAGTTTTAGGTTGGATGTTAGGAAGTACTTCTTTACCGAAAGGGTTATTAAGCATTGGAACAGGCTGCCCAGGGAGGTGGTGGAGTCACCATCCCTGGAGGTCTTTAAAAGACGTTTAGATGTAGAGCTTAGGGATATGGTTTAGTGGAGTACTTAGTGTTAGGTCGGAGGTTGGACTCGATGATCTTGAGGTCTCTTCCAACCTAGAGAAATCTGTGAATCTGTGAATCTGTGAATATCCACAAGATGATGTTAGCTGAAATGGGGCAGGTTTTGGAGGGGTTACAGACAAGTAAAGTAACAGAAGAAGGGCTTGCTCAGCATTAGGGTAGTGACAAAAGTAATCCACATCTTCCCATTTAAGTCCCGATCTTCCAGTGTTTGTTGCATGGGAAATCTCTCATTTTCTTAGTTCCTATATTCCATTTAGATTAGTGCAAACGTGGTCTGGAAAGCTTTAGAAAACAAAAATAATGGAAAACTAAGGAACTGGCTAGCATTTATCCTATCTTTCTTAAAGTCAGTTCTCATGACCACTGGCTATAGCTAGAGTTACATTCTGCTCCTATATGTTAGAGAAGTAAATGAATACTTGATAGTCTGAGATGTATTTATCCTCACAGTGCTTATGTGCGTTCTGTTATTTCAGTTTGAGAGATGAGGCAGAAAAGCTTACCTGTTGCAGAGGGCCCTGCTGGAAGTATTTGACAAGAGCAAGAAACTGCTGGGCCAGCCCCCTCCCCACAGGCTGCAGTTTCCAGGGGATCAGACCTCCTTGAAAATTGGGAGGCAGTAAGCCTGGGATAGTGGAGGTGAACAGAAGGCTGTAGATTAGGGCTCCAACAGTCTGAGTGCAATGTGCTCTACACACAAACATAAGTGAACGCTGATTTTTCCATTTGGGTTTTGTTCCTCACCTGACATAATGTGAGGAAATGACATGGCAGCACACTGAGTAGGTTTGCTTGTGCAGTGCAGTACATGATCGAGTGCTTTGGCGAGGTTCTAAGAGACTGCCAGAGAGGAGACAAAGGGGTCATTAAAGGATTTACAAACTGCTACCACTCCATGCAGTTTCTACCTGTCACTCCCTTAGTTCCATAAAGACTTGCAAATGTGTTACAAAGATTAGCCATATGACAAACTATAACAAGGCTCTTAAAGACAGAGCATACTGCTCTCTGCTTTGGTATCTGAAATTTAGAACACCTTACCTGGGCAGCAGCGCTCCTGCCTCACAGCTCCGAGGTCACATATTTTGTATTACATAGTATAAACAGGGGAGATAAGGTCCACGGTAAAAGCACATCACCTGCCTGACTGTTCAGTTGTAGGCACTGCTGGTAGAGTGTCCTGGAACCATCTAAGATACCAGAATACATTAGGCAACTACACACCATGTATTTCCTACACTGTGTGATAGCTAAGCAAGCTAATTATATTATTGAGTATATAAAGATGGAGATGCTAGTTAGAAGAGATGCTAATTAGTGAGCTGTTATCTCACTAGCAGTGGTGATAATGCTGGAGGGAAACATCACCTTCACTAGTGCCTGTAGCAGAAAACACTGGCAGATGCAAAGGCATTCAGAAAAGAGCTGCAGAGCTTATTTGACTTCTGGAAAGTCTGATAAACTGTGAGAAGTTTAAGAAGCTCAAGGCTAGAAGAACATTAAAAAGCAATTTGATCCCAGTCTGTAAATTCTCTGTGAGGAGATTTTAGATAATGGAGGACTGTAGCAAACAAAGAAATAAAAAAAAATCCAAAACCTGGTACATCGATTTATACAAATCTAGACGGGCGATAAAGAGTAGGGTTAACCTCTGTCAATTTAGCCATCTGAAATTCAGGCATGTACTCCAAGCTAGTTATTTAGACATCCTCACTAACACACTGAGAGAAGCGTTTCCAGAGGGCTATTCAAACCACCTCTGTTAGGATGGATTGAATCCCTTGGATTCCTCGCTCTCTTGGTTTTGTTGTTGGTCAGTATGTTGAAGGTGACCTTATACACATCACTGACATTGAACCAGCTGAAGTTTGTGTGTGTGTGTGTGTTCATTGTACTGAAGTGTAAGTTTTTTTTCAAGGTTGGTCATAGTCCAAGGAAATGTCTTGAGATGCACCAGAATACTCTTTATGTGTCATTGTAGAACTAGGCACGATGGCTTGTGGAATATAAGCAAGAACCACAGGCTGGGAATGTAGGTCTGCAGAGGAGGCCAAGCAGAGGACCCTAAGCAGAACTGTTCTTTGAAATCTGGGTTAGCTGGGGAATATGTGAAGCTGGGTTCCCAAAAGACTCGCACCAACATCAGTTTTTCTATCATGGCATTGCATTCTCATCAGACTTAGAGAGTAGTCAGAAAACAGGGGGCCACAGCTGCACATCAGAATCACACTGCTTTTTCCAATGGTTGCCTCCACCATTTGGGAACACGGGGGACAAACGTGTCCTTCCTTCTCTCCACCTCTTCCAATAAATACTTGATTATGCAGCTGCTGCATAATAGCTGCTGATGCCAGTGGGACTACGTGGTGGTTGCATTATCAGACCAAAGAATGGAAATCTCTGGGCAAATTCTCATCTCAGCATCACCTGCGAAATCCTCATCTCTACTGTTCTGTGGGCACAGAAGGCCGATGATCATAGGAGGGCTGAGAAGGTGAGGATTATTTTTGTGTGTAGCTGGCTTACAATTTTTTATTTACAAGTGTTGTAAGATTGTAGTGGACACAAGAACATTGACACCGCATCAGGATTCTCTGTTGCAGTGCGTGCATGTGATACTTGTAGTTGAATTATTCATTGTGAATTATTACTTTCTTTCCACCTCTCATCTAATATTAAAGTGCACAACTGAAAACCACAGTTATCATCGGGCAACTGCAAAACGCATAAATATCTGTCATGAAAAAATGAGCATGCATTGGATCCGCAATACAAACATGCGCATCCACAAACGAATAAATAATGGAACTAACATAAAAAAAACATGGAACTAACAGAGAATAACCACCAGCTGGCCTTCATAATTGCTCAAAACAAAAATCTCCAAGATTCATAAATTATCATTCAAACCAAGCCATACCAAGTAGGATACCTCCTCCAGATGATGCCAAGGATGCACTGTTTTTCTTTCTCCGCACTCAAGAAATGCTCCTCAGCAGGGCTCACACACTGCCACCAATCCATGCACAAGGTGCCTGTTGCAGCTAAAGGAAGCTTTGCAGCCCAGCGTCTAGATGCAGCCCTGGGACAATACAAAAATAATAAACCAGTCACAGTTCTAGCACTGGAGCCAAAGCATGTTTCTTTGTGAAGCTGGCAATACATCTCAGGTGACCAGAAAAGAGTTGTTGTTTTCTTCCCTCCTTCACTCTGCTAAAATTAGCCAGGCTCCTTGGCTTCTTCTCTTTCCACACCTCCACTTCTCCCATGGCTTTTTATGTGGGAGGAGACATTCTGCACAAAATTCTCTTTCTAACGTTCCTTCCAGCATGTGGTACTGTTCTGGTGTGGGCCTTGCAGGTGTTACACCTCTGCTCCTAACTACAAATGAAGTTAAAAATTATTTATTGCTTGGGTCGTTATGTGTAGAGAAATATATACTAGAACTGCAACAGGAAGCCAAACACATAACCATGTTAACTGCAACAGCTTTGCTTTTATTTTTTTTTAATTGTTGCCACAATTGTTCCATTAATGTTAAAAAGCTGTTCTGTGTTCTTGTTTTGAAGTGTCTTCAGACATTTATTAAAAAAAATAGTTTTAGGTTTCATACTGCTGGAAAAGCCACACAAATGGCTGAAGAAAAGAAAAATCTTACAGAAAAAGAACAGTTACAGGCAACATGATGACACGATGTTTCATCCTACATGGAAATCCATCTCTCAACACAGAAATTACTACGTATTTTTTCTTGAGCTCTGAATCAGAAGGCTAGCCTTCTTAGTACTGAAAAGTAAAAGCAGAAAACAAGGCTTTTTGGTAAAAGAAATAACTATTTCAAGAAATACAGTTTTTTCCATACGCCATTAATAAGCCTTTTCTTTCCAGAAATGAAAGAATTTCCTGCATGATGCTGAGGGAATTAAAAAATCAGATTTAATTGAGAGTAGATATAAGACCCTGGGTTAAACCACAGGTTTGGGGATTGAAATTCAAGTGCTGAAATAGACTTTTCCCCCCTAAATTGACCGTTCTGCGGCTGGAGCAAGTTCAGCCTCTGGCAAGGCTACAGGAAGTAGCATAGGCACATTGTTTCAACTCTCCTGGAGGAAGAAGCAGCTATTCTAGAAGGCCTTTAATGCAGAGGAGAGAAAAAAAAAATGGAAAGAGAGAAAGGGGAGGAATTAATAAGGAGAAAAAAGTGCAGGGGCTGGGCAGGCTGAGCCTGGACCCTTCTGCAGCATCAGGAATGATGGTGGGTGACCCAGCTGAGATCCAGTTCAAGCCAGGCATTCATCTGATCTGCTTTGGAAACCAACTTTGGTGCCATCTTTCCAGTGGAATACAGAAAAAAAATCTCCTTCTTCTAAAGTAATTCCTCAGAATATTCAGTCTTTTCAGTCTTATTGACCTCTCTGGGACCTGAAAGAAGTCAGCACCTTGCAGCTCTGCAAATGGTACCAGCCCATTCAGATGTAATGTTTGGATAGCTGCCTTCACGCCTTCAGCAGACTTCAACTGTTCCATTTCCAGGAATGTATGTGGTGTTATCCTCTGTTGGTCTTCAGGACATGCTAGGCAGCAATTTTAAAAGGAGATATTTGGCTGATGCCAAGGTGGCAAAGAGCACTGAGGCAAAAAGAGCTGTAATATAAGGAGCAGGCTATTCACCTGACGAAGGTTAGCTCACTTTGGTTTAGCTCAGTCCATCTTTCTTGAATTTTACAAAGAAACTAAGCTACAATTTCTATCCTGTCTGTGTACAGTTATGTGTAGAATCTGGTGGAGTATATACAGAAACTGAGGGCCCAACAAATATGAATTATAAATAATAGGTAAAAATGTAACGTGATACACAGCTGTATATACAAATACATGCATGCACTTGCACCCCTATGCGCATACCTACACACTTCCACATGGCCACGTTTTTCCTTCACATGGTATGTTTTCTGCACAGCTCAATTAACTTCAAGTTGAAAACCATACACTTTGTCCTGTATTTTAAAGCCAGCATTTGGCCTCAGCTCTAAGTGGCAAAGACCAATTACAACACTTAGTATTGACCATCCACCTGAGTAAAGATACACTGAGTATAGCCTTGATAAATGTCTTTTTAAATTTTGTCCTTCACTTATAAATAAATTATTGGCCACTGTGTGGCCAAAGACTTACAGAGGAGAAGAAGAAAAAAAAGTTACTATACTTAATAAAATAACACACTCCATAACTGCTCATCTTTCTGAATCAAACACTAATGTCATAAGCAAGTTTGTTTTGTTTTTTTCTTCTGTGAGCTTTTTAAAGTATCCATCGTATTGTTCTGGGGTACGTTAAGAGGTTGTACAAACAGAGAATGGCTGTGTAGTAGCAAGCAACATCATATATCACACAGCAAGTTTTACTGTCTGCTTTTTCAACCTGGCTTTGCATTTACAGCAAGTAGTATCTTATAAAAAATGTGGATCTGTTAAATTCAAATTGTCAGCCAGCAAGGAAGGAGCCTTTTCCTCATATCATGTACTTCAGTTTTACATAGAAGGGCATGCTCTTGTAAAGACTCTTGTACTTTTCGGTGTGCTCTCTTGGATTTTATTGTACTTTTCAGTGTGCTCTCTTGGATTTTAGATGTGTGGTTGACACTGCTATGTAAGAGCTCAGCAAATGTGAAAAATACTTGAATATCTTAGGTATGTCAGAGTCCCTTTGTGGAAACAGATCTTGAAAGCCTGTAACATCAGCTTCTGGGAAACTGGGATGAGCTGAAATTGGAGACATTCAGATAATCAGTCCTTACCACTGATGTAGAAATATTCAAAGGTTCACAGATTTTTTATTTGTAAAGGTTTGACAGCAATATCAAGAGCATTGACTGCAAAACCACACACACACACACACACACACACACAAAAAAGCATGTTGAGCCCAGCTCCAAAGAGTGCCCATCTATTGCCCCATCCACAGGAGCAGGCAGGACTGCAGCATGACTGTCACCAGGCTGCTGCAGTCACAAGCCTCAGGGCTGCACCTGAACCACTAGAAGTTCAAGAGGGAGGGGGAAAAATGTTTGGGGCTGCACATGCACATCTGGTGTAAGAAGCTGCTTTTCTTTACCAGATGTAGCTATATGTGAGGAAATACCCACATGGCCTGGTTTTTCCATCAAAATCTTTTAGTATGTTGTAGGTCTTAAACACATGCATCAGAACTGCTCGTGAATAAACCTGAGGCAAAAACGTTTCTAACCAGAACATGGAGACTACAGAACAGCTTCCACTTAGTAATACTGGATTGTAAATAGCACAGTTGGGTATATTTACTTAGAAAATTCTATAATTGCCTGTAAGAGCAAGAGATTGAACATGATGGTAACAGAAATCCACCCTGGCATTATAAATTTTTATAATTCAGTTTTCAGCAGAGTGGGTCTTCTGATGCCCTAGGTTAGACATCCTACTTCTGGATACCTGCACCTGAACTAATCACCCAGCAACTTGTTGTAGAGCTGGTGGGGACAAAGGGAATCTCCACAGCACCACTTGCCCAACTTGATGCCCATCACAGGAGGAAAACCACTCTGCAGAGGCGCCTGTTGATTTCCAGTGACAATAAAGAGGCCCAAGGTGACTCCCTCAAAATGAAGGCATCTAGCCATTTTCTGAAGCAGCATGCCTGCCCCAGAGCTCAAAGAAGCAGGAAAAAAAATAATAAAAAAAAAAAGGACGAAGAAGCCTGAGTTCATCATATGATATCCCTACTGAGTTTATCATCAGAATTCCTAGAAGTCTCGAAAAAAATTTTAAAGTAGTTCAAACTATATATAATAAAACCAGTTTTTCTTGTAAACCATGCAGATTAATTGGCTTTCAAGTGTATCAGTAATTTAATGGCTGCCACACAATAGCCTGCAGGAAAATTTGGCAGCAATCAGCCAGATGAATTTCAACCTCAATTCATGCAGCTGATTCGGACACTGTGGGGAAGACTTGAGTGTTTCATGGATGTCTAGCAAATCAGGAAGTCCAGCCCACTTTCAGTTTTACTTATAGTTGGCTAGCCACTCTTTTAAGATGCTTTGGGAGTCCCAGGAGTTTTGACTATTTATTTTAAATAACCTTAACAGAAAGAATAAAACATTTCAAGTCATTAAAAAATCAGCCTGGTATGCTTCAGTGAGGGAAGATGCATACAGCTTTTGAGTGATCATGTTTCAATTTATGTCCTCAAACCTTCATCTGTTTCTCTGTTCAACACATAAATCAGAAGTTAGAATGTTCCGTATTTCCTTTAAAAATACTCAACATTTCTCTTAAGAGAACTGGATGGTTTCAGTCTCCAGAACTGTGTTCAGGAGTATCTACCATTTCAGGAGCTATCAAATGAAAAACATTGCTACTAATTGAAAAATACTTGCCTTTAGAAGCGTAGGATTACTTCAGAGCCATTACTCAGAATTAGTTATTTATGTTAGCCACCCTATTGATTTCAGTACACTGTGCTTTGTGAGAATTGTAAAATATGGCCTTCAGTAAAATATAGAGAAAATTGTATCCTGTGTGGTTTCATTCTTCTCCCATCCAACCCAGCTGATGGGACAAAAGATGTATTTAATTTGTACAATTACGGATATTGCAGAACCTCTGCAGGAAACTTGTCTCTTCTCCTTTAGTTTTGGTGTGTTAGCCAGGCACCATGTTAATAACAGAAGCAAAGCCAGCTGCTGTTCCAGCACCCGCCATGCTGGGGAAGGTGGCAGGGGAGGCAGGTCCCTGCCCCTGCAGCTCCAGCTGCGCCCCAAAAGCCTGGTCTCCGTCCCAAGCAGATCCTGAGCTCCACGTACTAAGGATACCAAGGAAGCAGCCATGTTGTCTGCAGCCCCGCTCCTCCCCTGACCCCGAGGCCTTTCCTCCGTGGGGCAGGAGCACAGCCAAGGCCTGGCCAGCAGGGATGGCCATCCACCAGCAGCTCCTTCTCCCATGCAAGGGCCCAAGCCCCGGGAGCACATCTTCCCTAAAGCGCCTTTAAAGGCAAGGAGCAGCTCTCAGCAGTGATGTGAAAAGCAGTTTATTTTGTAGCCCCCAGTCTTTAAAGGACTTGCACACTCTCAATCTAGACTAAAACAGGCACGATTCTTAACATGTGGAAAGAGCAATTTATAGTCCAGGTTTACCAACACTCATAACCTAAATTATTAAAATTTCTTTTTCTTTTTTTTTCATTTTTGCACTTTCATAACTCATGCACTTGAACTTTTTTGAGTAACCCTTTCTCAAGTATTGTAAATGGTCATTGCTACTCTTGAATGTATTGTTACAATGCTCCAATCTCTAAGACAGCTGACACAGCATTCACTTTTACAACATATTAAGCCTATACATGAGAATTACCTTACGTAATACAGACAGGCAATTCTGCCCTGAAAGCGCGTAGCTAACTTGTATGTAAAATAAGGATATTTAAAACCAACTAGCAAGTACATCCTAAACATTCCTCCTGCTTGATCAGTTTAATTTATGAAAATAACTGTTAAGTGATTATCTTATTTAATGTTTCCCATAGCTACAGATAATGAAAAACTCCAAGCTCTAACACTTTCCTGACTAGAAAATGAGAATTTTCTGTAGCTATATTTAAATATATATATATATATACATACATAAAGTACCATCAATTCAGCTCAATGTACTTTCTCTTCCCAGTAATCAGCAAAAAAGTCTTGAATTTTAAGCCACTGTCTCTTAGGAAATATTCTGCACAAATATAATAAAATTTAAAAAAATATAATTTTTCATGAGACCATCATCCCCAGGATATAAAAGCATACTGTTCTTAAATACTCTAAATAATCCACTACTAGTGAATTTATGTTATATACGAAAAGAAATCTTATTACCAGTCTCCTTGATTTGAGTTTTTACATACTGATATTCTACAGTTCCTTTGTACTAATCCTCCTTATTTTATCTGTGGAGTCTCTGAAAACATCATCATTATTTCTTAAAGCCTTCCTGTGACAACACTGTGGCACTTGAAAATCAGATTGACCCAATGGCTAGATCTGCTTTTAAAAGGTAGATACTCTACCACCACCACCTTCTCCCCACAGGAGAATATCACAGGCACATATATGCTTTCCACACAACATCAAATTCTGCTTCTTTATGTGTTGTCACTCACTTCTTTTGCACGTTAGAGGAGATTCAGTTCTGATTGCAGGTGCTGAGTACCTTTCAGTGTCTATCTGCTTTTCCAGCTGTTTCCTCTTGTCTGTACAGGGACTGGTGTGTACCCTCACATTCACACACAAGATTGTGCAAAACCAGCATTTCCCATGCCAGTTGTGGCTGAGTGGCGCCTAGTGCTCGGGGTAGTGCTTCAACAGATTTCAGCCGACACCTCATCAACTCGCTGCTCTAACATCTCAACCAAACTTCTTCCCTGCAATTCAATTTCAGAGCATAGGGTTGTGCTGGGTAAATTTCTGAAATCAGGTGGGACAAGGTCATAGGGAGTACCAGACTGGGAAAAAACTCCAGTGTCCAGGGTCAACAGAAGAATATGCACCTTGAGCAAAAGTGGTGGACAGCCTCAATGCTCAGTCCAGTGACTGGTTCAGAAGAGGGACTTGTGGGGGCAAAGGAACCTCAGAGCTGCTGCTGGTGAAGGATTCCTGCCATCTCTATTATCAGGTCATGAAACAGTTTAGCCAATTACTGATCTATCCATTTATTATCATGGAATATATTTTAGGGATGAATGGCTTCAACTGAGGGTGAAAATTTTGCCTTTTCCTTGACTATTTCCATGCTAGCTCCAGATCAAAGTCACCAAAATGGATTCCAGCACAGGGAAAAGATGGCTATCAGTGATTTGCTTAGGTGTGCATAGTTTGCACTTTCATATTACAGCATGAAGTTATCAAAATGTGTAAAATGAGAATTTGTGTGTGCATTTTAAGCTGATGCACAGCAGTGTTTTTCTTCACACCAGCACTTTCATTTAAATACTGTTCAGTGCTGATTATCATATTGCATTGTATTAATTGAAAAGTATTTCATAAAGATTGTTAGGTTAGCAGCTCAGTCTTTCAGAAATTGGCACAAAATGAAGGTTTGCTGCTGTATCTCAGGTCACCATCCCTTTTGCCTCTACACTTTGGTGATGGAAACACCCCATTCAGGAGAAACTCAAGGTACTTCCTCAGATTTAAAGTCAATTTCCTTTGCACCTTATTCCCAAACATATTATTTGCCCTCCCCACATGTAGATTTATTGCTAATTATTGGCAAATAAATGATTCCTTGACATGGATAGATATTTTTCTAGCTGAGGTTTGAAAGATTATTCCTTGCACTCTCAATTCTTTGTCACCAATATCTTCCAAAAAAAAAATGCACCTAAACTGTCACTTACTTCCATTCTTCTACTTTTTCCACTTACACAGACCATTATCTCTGCTGAATTTTTAAAATAAATTACATGTTGTGGTCTCAAAAAGTGTGATTTGCACTCAAAATGACCTGGGAGGTAAGTAAAGAGAGATGGTATGAAAGCAGTCATATAGGAAATAAAGTTGCAGCTTGTAGTAGTACTCTGACCCAAAACACAAGGAGAAGAAATCTTCCTTT
This sequence comes from Anser anser, assembly GCF_964211835.1. Classification (NCBI taxonomy): domain Eukaryota; kingdom Metazoa; phylum Chordata; class Aves; order Anseriformes; family Anatidae; genus Anser; species Anser anser. Next base: position 74,752,741 of record NC_139720.1, read on the forward strand.
CCTACCTCTGGATGAAAAAAAAAAAAAGTGTACTTTTAAATTGTCCTTGCCAAACAATTCCAGTTTGGACCTCTGTGAAGAGGATTCTGAAAAATAAGCTAAGCAACAGGAGAAGAATTGGGCATAACTGGCTGCAGGACATGTACAGGAGCAGTCGAGAGTAAAGTGCTACACAATACGGTGGCAGAGTCCCTCAAGTAGAAGAAGACACTGACCATAAATGAGCTCTCCGCAGGGACTCTTTTTACCATCTCCTGCATCAGACACTGGACAATTCAGGGCTGAGAAATAAGCCCAGCATCATGCCCCATGATGGAAGTAAGCACAGGCCTATTTTCCCACCTACCTGCTTTCCAGGTGGAAGGGAGGAGAAGAGATTGTCAGAGGTGACATGCAGCCCCATTTCCAGTAAGTGGTAGGTATGGCCTATTCCACCTGCACTCTTGAGTTAGTCCCATTCATGCCGTCTGTCTGACTTGTTCCTCATCAAGTACTCCACTGTATTGATGGTAGAGCACTGCAGCATGAGCAAATAAATACATTGCTGCAAGAACAATCCAAAGGAAACTGTTTTGTTTTGTTTTTTGTTTCTTTTCCACCAGCGAAGAAACATTATGAGCAGACAGCCTCTTTCATATGATCGTGATTCATGAGCTACTGTGATTTCCTGACCACTTTGATGCTACGCCTCAGAACCGTGGCACACAAGCTGGAGTTCACATTTCTCCATTGGTGCTTAATTCAGAGCATGTAATAACATTTCTAGTTGCCATTCACACATGCATTGAGTAACCAATGGGCCACCAGCTTAATACATTTGGTAGCTGCCCACAAATAGGACCACCCCCCCAAAATACTCCTGCAGAATATGAGCAAAATTCAGTATATCCATTAGTCCCATGCCTGCCCTGGGCATAAGACCCTTGGTGTTTCTTAACAACTGATACAAATGTCTCAGACATTTCTGACTACCTAGCAAAGGGGTCTCTCAGTTGGCCCCATTTATGTGTCCCCCCACCTGCCAAGAGCACACCTATCAGAGCAGAAGCTCCTGGGTTTGTTCTTCACATACCCTGATATTTCTGCCTCCTTTTCTTAGGTCTGCAGCTAAGGAATAAGATTAAATCTGATCAATCTGACATTCACTACACATTCATTCAGTTTGATCCCTAACACCTTCCTGAGGTATTTGCTTTCAAACACATTTAGACATTTCTCTCCACCTTTGCAGAATTGTCAGCTAAAGTGGAAATAACACACGAGTTGAAAATTCAGAGTCTGTTTCTCAGGTTGAAAAATTCCAGAGCCTGTTTTTTGTTTAAACTCTTAAGCACCAGATGTCTATCTTCCCTGAGCCAACGAATATATTAGAAACATTAGCAATGGCTACCAGTGACGATGGTAATTTTACATGAGGATTGCAACAAAACTGATTTGCCACCAGTTAAGGCACTCCTTTCATCTGACCTCCTGCATGTGTCATGACCCATTTCACTAGAACAGAGGGGAAATTGTGTGGCACCAGAGGAGAACGATCACTCAGCCTGGGGGCCATGCTGCTGCTTCTTTTTGGCAAGATAGCAACATCCCATGCGACTGCTTAGTGTTGAAATGTTCATAATCAATTCAAAAGAACAAGATTTGCAACCTCTTCAAGTTACTGAGCGAACCTGAAACAAATTTTAGTTGTGTCTGAAGTGTTTCCCCTGCATCATTCAGCTATTTTGATGTTCTCCCAATGAAAGAAAAGATTTCTCTAAGGAAAAAAATAAAATAAAATAAAATAAAATAAAATAAAATAAAATAAAATAAAATAAAATAAAATAAAATAAAATAAAATAAAATAAAATAAAAAGACAAACAAGGCCTATTTAAAGACTAAAACTTTCTGCTTTCTTTCACACAAACTAGATGTTCAAATTAAGATCACACAGGCAGTGTTCATTCGTGTATTTCATAGTTTTTAAGACTGAGTAACCTGAGCAGTCTTTCAGCATACATTTTAGATGCAATGTTATATGCTATGTATAATACAACCATTGCACTGTACAGATGCCAAGCTATGAAAATTATTTCCCTGCTCTTTGGCAGACTCTGCAGGCAGAGGGATTAGATTATGCTCTATTTCTTTCTGGTTTGCAATATATTTAGACAACTGAATGGCTTTTCATTTGGTACTTGTCCTGCAATTCATTTCTTGCATCCTTTCCTTTCAAACTCGTGAGGCTTTTTTTTTTTTTTTTTTTTTTAAATCTAGTGCATTGTGCATTGTCCTCCCTTGTCCTTCCGAGTATGGGAAAGGAGGACTTTCCTCTTGCCTATAATAATCAGTGTGTCCGCCAAGGGCTACTTGCAGCAGAAAGCTGTCTGTTAGCCTGGTAGCCGAGCTCTTCCTATGACAAGAGAGAGCAAAAGCCTTTCTTCCACTCCCAGTATGAACAGAGTTGAAGGCATTGCAGACCCTCAGCAGCCGTAGATTAGGGTTGGTCTGTTAGATCAGCGTAATGCAATTTTATACCAGAGAGAGGATCTGGACATTTGCAGAGACTGCTTACTGTGTTATCTCAGGTCTGAAGGGGCTGTGGTGATTGATAGCGCTTTTATGTGAACACTAACTTAGCAAGATTCCCTGGAACTGTGAGTGTGGCAACTGTTTACTTCATTTGTCAGAAAATGACAGAAGTTCCTGAAAAAATATCTTGTCTGCAGAGGCTCTGAATCATTCCTTTGTTATTAATGGATGTCTTTTTTTTTTTTTTTTCAGTGGAACTAAGCCGCCTAGCAAAGTCATTGATGTGAAAAAAGAGGCAATCTTTTAGTTAGCTACTTCCTCGTCGGGCAATGAAAATCGATACAGTCTGGGGTGCCACATTGGTGGTAACCCTTGCCAGTGAGTAGGAGCAAGCTGAGCCACCTCCAGAGCACACACTTCTACTCTCTTGATACATAAAAGTCCAGAAGAAGTGACCAGAAGTGACAAACATGGGGTTTCTGTTGCCAGGTGCACTCTGGCTGACCACATGTGGAAATCGGCATTTCTTTTTCTTAGGAAATGCAAGTATTTTCGATGATCCCACTGTTGCAGAGCAATTAATCTAAAGCAGAACCTCCCAGTTTTACTGATCCATCATCAGTCAATCTGTTGTTCACCATCCATGCTCACTCCTAACTATAAGAAGTGGATCACGCTGAGAGGAAGGAGAACACGTGCAGAAAGTGGTCTCTGTTGGGCCTTTTTGTTATTCAACAGCTTGTCACCCATTTAGTGAGCACTGCTTGGCAGCTTTTACCTGGCACCTACCTGTGCTGCCAAGGTTTGGTTTCAGTTCGAAGCAACTGATTTGGCACCAGCCTTAGCCAAGAGCTGAGAGAACAGAGGGTGAATACTTTGAAAAAGGAAAAAAGGAAAAAAGGAAAAGGGGGAGGGGAGGGGAGGGGAGGGGAGGGGAGGGGAGGGGAGGGGAGGGGAGGGACGGAGGGAAGGGGAGGGACGGAGGGAAGGGGAGGGACGAAGGGAGGGAGAGAGGGAGGGAGGGAGGAAGGAATTTAAACTATGCAGACTGCAGATCTGTAAAACACTTCATCTGAGCTAAAGCACGTGTAGCACTGTACAGAAGAGTGAAAAGAAACAACTGAAGGTGCTGCAAAGGACATGAGTGGCTCTAAGCCATGACGTGCTCTTACTCTTCTCGTTCCCCTCTCTCAAGGTTTTTTTTTGTTTGTTTTGTTTTTTTAATTACTTATAGCAAGGTCTCAGGAGGTTCTCTTCTAGATACAAACAAACTTGCATTAAACTTCTTCTGTCTGCAGACCTTACGAGAGGCACATGTGCATGTTTCTTTAGTGCCAATTTCTACCAAGGTCAAAAAAGGACAGCGAAAGAACAAAATCCAAAGTAATTTTGCTGTATTTCTAAGGCAAATAAGGCTGACTAGGATATTCAATTATTAGAAAGCAATTATCAGTAAAACCTTGATGTAGGTTTACTTTGAGTGAGTACTGGATAAAGGCTTAGATCCTCCGCGTGAGCTAGAGGGAGGACAGCGTATTTCTGTAGCAGTCCTCCCTGACCAGCAGCGCTGCGAGAAGGACCTGAACCTGGCCAAAGGCAGCATACTTCAGCTGCATCCGAGGCGGTCGCCCGGCAGACTTGCACATCCCTGCAAGCCCACCCCTGCCATTTCAGTGGCGTGACACTGAGGCAAAGGTTGGAGATCGAGCCTCATATACTCAGTGGGTTTGATGGGAAACACTAGATAACCTCAGACATGCTGATTCCCACAGATATCCTGGTGTCTGAACCAGGTGTTTCTTTATATTTTATACATTAGTGGAATGCAATATGTATAATGTAGTGCACAGACTTGCGAATACCCAACATGTAAAGAACACTGTTTGGAAAAGTTAATTAAGTGTCGCTGCTACTAGGATACCAAATTGTGCCTCCAGCAGCTTGTGTTTATACCGCTATGCTTTCCTACTCCAGGAAACAGATGGATCACTTTAATTTATTATTATGATTAATAAACCTGGTCTAACTCACGCTACCATAGCTCACATAAAAAAGGATCAACATAGCCAGGTACACACGCCCTCTCTGCACAAGGTGAAGATGGGCAGATTTAACACATTTGTTATGTTCCAGACGAGTTGCAATAAATAAATAAATAAATGAAACACTTCTGTGAGGAAAGCACATGAATATATTTACTCATTTACATACGTGGAAACAGAAATGCATTTTCTCATCATGGGAAAGGAATCGGGGTTAGAGTAAGCAGTCCGTGTTTGGTCTGATGCTCACCTTGGTAACCAGTGCAACAAGAAGACTCTGTGACATTTGATAAAGGCTTTACCATATGGTCACGGGAATACACTTTACTCAGGCAAACAGCCCTGGTGAGACTGTATAAGCAAATAAAATTTGCTTCAAAGTAAATTTATGGTTGCAGAAGGAAGTCCTCTGCACTTTGCACTTTCAAAATAGACTTCATGCAGTAGAAATGAAGAGTTTAGCAGTTGTTTGCATTTCCTCTTTCACCTTTTCAGGCAAATATTTGATCATTTTATCTCACAGGTAGTAGACAGCTCAGCAACATGGAACAGTATGCTGGTATACGCACAGAAAAAGGTATTTGGAATAAAATCTGATTTTTATCTCTGTCTCAGATTCCAGCCATATCTGTAGGTTTGATTGTTACCCACGTCTCCGTGGGCCGAGGGTGCTCAGTAGCCTACACCTGAGCCCTGCTCAGGTGAGCACATGCAACTTGCACACCTAATATGTGGTTGATGTCCAGGACCAGGACCGATTTGTAATGAATAAGGAGAAACAGGGTTAGCCTCCCACTCTGACTGTAAAAACAAAACAAAACAATAAACAAACAAAACAAAACAAAACAAAAAAAAAGAAGGGGAATGCAACCGTCCATAGCACATGAGCTCACACTAGGCTAAATAAAGCTAATGAAGGAAGGTAAAGGCCTCCCAACACCTTTCTTTCTCACCTGTTTTCTCCACAGATCAAATCCACATCTCAGAAAATGACACATATATCTTTACAGAAAATGCTTTGATGTTGAATGCTTATGAAACATTACAGGAACATGTGTGTTTTATGTCTTCCAGAAAAATATATTGATGTGCCTCAAGATGGGAGAGGTAAGATCAGACTCCACGGAGCAGCTTTCAAGAAAACCAATTAAATGACAAAGACTTAAAAATGGTTGATAAGCAGCAGAGAGAGAAAAACTACAGGATGGAGATTGATCAAGTCACCTGAAGAGAAACACCTTTCAGACAACTTCTGTAGGCAAATGATAAGAGTTTCCAGAAGAAACTAGTCTGTAAGCAATATTTTAATTTTTGACCGACAATATTATCTTTCAAAGGAATCATCATGCTTGAGAAAATGCTCAGTAGGAAGAAAATTAAGTTGCTCTGGCAAATCCACACGAAGGTGGAAAATGATCACAAGACAAACCTTTGGTAGATAACTTTTCTTTGCCTCCTCATCCGTCTATTGCCATTTGAGCCTAATCTAAGTGTCAGAATACTGAATGTGAGTTTTTCCAAAGTTCTCTGATGAATATTTTGTCACAATGGGGTAGATGCTGGCAATCCCCGTCACTGCTACCCATGTTGTCATGAACTACAAGATGAGTAAAGCCTTCCCACCCATCAAACTGCAGGGTAGCAACTGGTTCAGCCTTAGTACACATTTTAGGATCATTGGCAGTGATTCTGATAAAACATCAAACATCTGAGCACAGCTCAGCTTCAGCTTTGCATGCTTTCCTGAGGAGGGGAACTTTTATTAAAAAGCAAAACAGATACCCCATTCCTCCCCCATACTCCTTGAAGCTGAAAGAAAATCAGAAGAAAAGCAACAAACTTTATATTACAAAAGCAATAATACCATTGTCCCTCTGCTTTACAAGGCAATAATCCAATTCCCTCATCCACTGACTGGCATCAGAGTTTATCCCTCACAAATCTAAGAATTCATTTGTAAGCCAAAAGGGCAATGATGCTACCATGGAAGCACGTGGAGTACTTGGTCACTAAGTTGTGATAGCTTGACTTAACTTTCCACAGGACAGGTTTATTTTAAAATCATACAGTATCAATTATATGAGCAGACCCTGTGAAATTTAGTCATTGATTAAGAGAGAGAAAGAGAAATGGAGAACCTGGCAATGACAGCTAAACAGAGTAGTTCATCTAGAAGGTGTAGCACAGTGCCATGCTAATACCAAATTAATTCCTCATGCCTCATATTTTGAGGCATGCCGCAAATCAGTAATTTTATAATAATGTTATATTTTATTGTACAACCAGCGTGAGGAACACCTTGCCAATGAGTATTAAGAAACACCTTGTTAGTGAACAATCAAGTTGGGGTGGTTTTTTGTACCTCTTTGATATGAGTGCATTTTAGCCTTCCATTGAACTCAACAGGAATAGACTACTGAGTGTGATATGAGCTAATTTATAGTTATTGTAGTGTATGATGGTACATGACCAAACCCACCCAGGAATAAATACTGTTGGGGGAGCCAAGACTGGAGGGCATAGGAATGTCCAGTCTCCAAAGAAGACCCAATCTGAGTGGCTTATTAATATGCTCATGCCCCTTTTCTTTGCAATCCAAATAGTAAAATAAATAAATAAATAAAAGCAGAGTATCACTGTGTAAGGGCAGGCAACAGTTAACTAGCAAGAATTCAAATGCCACAGATAAGTGTGTCACCCTCCAGGCATTAGGCTCCAACCTGTTCTAGGTAAGCATACGCCTGGCCCACTCTTTATCTTCACAGAAGCTCCTGTGCATGCTCCTCTGAATGCAACCCTACTTGCAGAGCTGTCATAGTGCAACTGGGGTGTTTGACACTGAAAGAAATGCAGCATTTCAAATAAAAAGCAGGCAGTATTTTTTAAACCTTGTTTCACTATAAACATAAGAGACTTTAGTTTTCTAACAAGAACATTTAATTAGAGCATTGCAGAACCATTTAAAGCACTTCGGCTGGGCACAAAAAGGACCTCCAGCAAACAAGCACTGTAAGGAGCTTGCAGATAGTGGCAAACAGTCCTGGCTGCTCTCTCCTCGGAGATTAGCACTTCAGCAGGGAAAGGGTCGGATCTCCTGGTGCTGGGAGACCTATCCCAATGAGGATATAAAGTGGTGCCAACTTGCAAGAAAAGCAAAGGAACGCAAGTAGCTGGGAACAATGCCATCAATGCCTCTACAGGCATCATGTCTTCTCCCCACTCCCACTTTGGCTCCAAGATCCGTAACCCTTGCATACAGCCACCAAAGTATATAACTCCAGTAATCAGTCTTACGTTGGCGCTTTGCTCCTTTTACCTTCTATCAGCACCTACTTTCATTGTGAGGTGGTGACCACCACAGAGAGCTTTGTAAAAAGCTTATGTTCATGAAGGAATTTGTATTAGATACTGGTTTGTGTTACTTACTGTATTTTGTAAAGGTTTTTTTTTCCCTTTGGGAACTGTGCGTTATTAATGAGCAGTTTTATGCTTTACTTCTAGTACATGTATACCTTGTAATCGATGTGCTTTTTGTTTGTTTGTTTTCTTTTGATTTTCTATACAGAGCCAGCTATATAAGGTAGATACTCTCTGGCTGAAATTCTGATTTTGCATACCAGTTAACTTACGCATAATTCACATCGTAGCTGATGATGTTCATCAATTGTGTTGTTATAATCATCTGATAGCCTACCTAATTTAGCAGAATATAAGATCTTGAATAAGACTAATGCTTGCTGGGCCTCAAACTAAAGGGAAACATTGCACCACATGTACTTCCCTACCACCATTGCTATCAGCCCTTCTCCCTTATTGATGAGACATTGCAGAAGAGTGCTGGCTGAACATCCCAACCATCTGTATAGCAGTGCTCTGATATCCTTATGCATTCACCTGATCAAAAGTAATTATTGTGAACCAGATGAACAGCAATGAATCACTCAATTATTTCTGCAGAAAGAGCCTGGTTCAAATGCAATCTCTTTCTAAAAGAAAAGACTTGGACTAAAATAGATATATTTCTCTATGTCCATCCTGATATAGTTGGAAAAATAAGGGATATAAAATTAACATTAATGAAAGCGCATAATTTCATTGTGCATCCCATTCACCAATAGCAACTATTTCAGTGGCTATTAATGACATTTGTACTCCAGAAACCTCCTTCCCTGTCCAACTCATTTTCTCTCCCATGTTTTACTAAGAACTGAGTATCCAACTTCTTAATAATTGCTGTGTATAACATAGAACATAAGTTCTAAAAGTTATAAGTTCATAAGTTATAAAGCTTGTGCAGGACTTGGTGTTGTCATTAACCATCTGTTGTGCCTGGTTATAGATCTTACAAGAACACAAAGTGAAAACAACCTGGCCTCTTAATGTACACATCAGCGTATTGTAGCAGCTATTTTAGATAACTGTTTTTAATAGTTTTATTATGGCTGTAATTTCTATATGAGGACTGTCCACTTGCAGAAGCATTGAAGTAATACATCAAAGTGATTTTTAAACTCAGTTCTATTTAACTACCAGTGATGGTGTATGAAAATTAGGGCAACAAAAACAAAACCCTACCAACTTGCTGGGAAGAAACATCTTTTCTCACCCTTGAAAATCCTCTTGTAAAAGAGGCATTTCATCTAGTCCTCCTTTTACATAAGTAGTAAATAACTAAGAAGCTAAGATATGCAGTATGATAGTCTATTTTAATAGTCTGTAATCAAATTTTAGGCTAATTAAGCTAACTAGAAATTCTAGGGTTACAGTGATTACTCACTCTTTATTGATGCATTGACAATAATACTGTTTACATAACACTCGATGTTTAAAATCAATACGTGCCAGTGTCCAGTGATTTGCTAATCTAGTTTTTGATCTAATCCTGTCCTATTTTTTGCAGCATACTCTAACTTCATATTATGAGTCATGTTGTCTTTCTAAAGTGATTGCCAAGTAAACCAAAAATGTGTTTTACACTGCTATTGCACTGCTCTTGTCTTTATATACAGTAGTTTTTATAAAGATGTCCTTAGGTTTTAATAAATGAGTGTAACATAAACCAATATCTGTAATAAAACTTGCTTTAATGTTTCAAGACCTTCTGGAATAGCTTTATAGATCTGAGTTTCCAACTTCTTTCAGTAGCTTCAGACTTCTTGTCTTCCTTTTCCATCTGCAGGGAAATCCCTAGATACCAATACTCTATAGTTCATACAGGTGGAAAGAAAGAAAGTATATTCAGTGCAAAGAATGATGCTTGGACCTGAAGAACCAGAAAAAGAAAAGAAAAGGAAAAAAAAAAAAAGGCTAAGGTCATTGGATTGGTGTCACAGGTACTATTTGCCAACAAACACATGGTCCATTTAGTCTGCATCACATTTCCACCAGATGCTAATACCGGATACTTAAGAGGGAAATGTGGGATGCTGAACAAAGACTGCTAGAAATAAACATCACCTTTCCACTTCTCAATATTAGCTGAGAAGGCCAAATGTGCAACTAAGGAGAAAGAAAGAATGCAACATTTTGCTTTCCATACATGATGCAGTGTCACACATGTATGTGATGGCAGCTCCACCTACCCGGCTGAGGCAGGGGCAAATACAGTTCAGCTTGCTTTGTAAAAAGGTAGGATCAACAGCTCACAAAGGCAGGACTTATATTTTTCTTCTTCTGATGGGCTGAAGGCAACAGTGTTTTCCAGAAAGGCTTAGACCTACTAAACACACGGTGCTCTCAAGTCCCTTTGTAACAGACAATTTCAGAAGCATCACTGACAATATTCCAAAAAAATCTTCCACATGCCTAGCTGAAATTTCAGCTTTTGAACTAGTAAAATGGGACACTTGTGACACCTGGATTCCACAAACACACCAATAGAAATGCAACGGCTGTTTTGTGTTGGTAGCCTTGTAAAGTTTCTCCTTCATCCACCCAATCCTCAAGAAATTTCACTGGTATCTGCAGTAACATTCACAGTGAGCCTAGGTCCTAGCACAACACATGGACAGGAGGGAGAGTCATGGGGGCCTTCTTGCCTCTGGTTCCCTAGGCAGAAGCTGTTCTTGCTTTTCTCTGTCCTACAGCTCCCAAGTGTAGGTTTTCCTAAGCTGTTGTCCTCTGTCTAGCCTGGTTGGCCTTCTTGACTCATCCAGCATTATTCATGTCTCAGTGAAACACAAGAATTTATAAACACAAAATGTACCTTTTCAAATTAAAAATGTGATAAATTAGCGGGTGTTTGTTCATTGTCTTTAAAAGGAATTCAGAGAATCTGCTGAGAAGATAAGGTTTTGCAATTTACGACCTTGTTAAGGGGGAAGACTAAGCAAGTAGATAGTGGGGAGGGGGTGTTGGATAAACATCCTTGGTAAAACAAAGACTCTGTGAAATACTGTTTCCCGCTTCACTACCCTCCCCCTTGAACACGAGCACAACGCATGATCATTGAAAGAAAAACAACGACCCCCAACAACGAACTGCGCAGCTTCAGAAGGTTCAACAAGTCCTGACAAGCCGAAACTTGGATGCTTTAAAACGGCGACACTGAAAAGGGAAAGTTGCGTGCTGTGGTGGAGCGGAGACTCCCCAGCCGCCCAGCGCTGTTTTGCTTGTGCCTGCTTACTTAACTAATAAAATATTTCTGATAGACCAAGAAATTTGTATGGTCTCACTTATAACAAAAAATAATGTTTATAGTATCAGGTAGTAACTAGCCCCAGACTAGAGACTAGGTTGCAGGAATACAACTAAAAGATCAAAAAGGTAGAGGAATTTTAAAGCAAAATAAAGTATGTGTATATATGAGAAATCCTTTGTAATGCCAGTTACTGCATGCAACACAGATCATTCCTGCAGCTTCTGTAACTACACACGTCAGCTCAAAAATGGAGAAAGATCATTTTCATTAAAGCAACACTTCGATAATTCTTAGTTTACTTGCAACTGTAAGAGACTACCATTACATCCCACTGTGCTGAGAGTTATGGAGACATATTGCAGAATGAAAGAGAGGACAAAAGACAACTTTAAAAATAGCTACAAACAATCACAACCCACTTCCCTTCTCAAACTGTATTTACAATTATGAACATAAATACATTTACAATGTCAGACAAATGAGAAGAAAAAAATAAATTGATACATTGGGTGTGTTATGGCTCCCTTACCAAATTTCAACATTTTTTACAGCATGTTTCTGGTAATTGAGTAAGCATTATATTCAACACATTATGCTCAGCAGGAACAGCTTTTATATACCAAGCAAGCAAATTAAGTATCTCTGAAAATGCCACAGAAGATGTTAGGATGTTGATAGTGACTTAGAGACTGACATTACCAAGCCATTATCACTGACACACAAACAAACAGGAGCTTCAGTTCCTTTAAATTAAGAGATCAATCTTAGCAAAGATGGTGTTGAGCTGCTTGTCATTCACACATACCAAAGGACAAGGAGAGAAACCCTATCTCAATGTTGATATTTACTTCCAGGAACACACACTCCTGTCCATCTCACTCAAGATGTTCTCAACACTTACTATAATATGTGCATAAAAGGGAGATTGTGGGGGAGACACTAATATTTTAGGCATGTGTGGGCATTCATGTGTAAGCATATAATGTCTTGAATTTCTGAATCAGAATTCTGACCGTTCTTTGCTGGACTGTACAGAGCCTCAAGCTTTTCTAAATTTTCTGCTCATCATCCCATCCTTAAGTGCAATCCCATCACTGTTTTTTATTTGTGAGGATAATGAGAAATCAAAATGATTTTATGAAGAACTGAAAGGTCACCTAAAGAGAGGGAAACTCTTGTGGCTCTCTTCAATATATTTTCATCAGCTAGCCTTTGCACCTTTCTTTTTATGTACTTTTCCAACAAAAATATAAAGTGATTTGCTCTGCTACAGACAAAGCCTACCATTAGAGATACCTGTACTTCCCTTTTGCATCCCCACTTTGCAGGACAGCACTCTTAGGACTAAATCTTTCCTGAAGCACACACTCTCCCAGCTTTCCAGCAGGAATGCAGTTCACATCTCCCCAGTGAGTTGTGCTCATCACAAAAACTAAAACAACACACTTTAATGTGAGGTGTGTGCCTGCATACTTGCCTCTACTATCGTGCAAGCCATTTTTTTTCTATTTATTTATTAAGCTAGGGATATGAACGTAATACTTCTCTACCATCTCTCTGCTTCTTTATCTAAGCAACTAAAAAGCTATGTTTCATTTGACACCTGCTGGAGACCAAAGAAAAAAAGAGGATATACTAGCTTCTTTCTCCAGTATTTGCTGGCCTAGAAATTAGTTATATTATGTCATTGATAATTAATACTACACAATATCAAACTGTGCACTGTGAACTCAGCTTCCTCTAGCATTATAAATGAAGATACAACTCAATCTGAATTTAGTAATATTTATAAAAGGCAAGTAAACAGCGCTGGGTACGCGGGGAAACTACGCTCTACCAACACGCACACACAACCGTTGAACTTTCTAAATATATAGAACATTGCTTTTACATATTCATAAGAAACCCGAGTACACTTACACATATGTACAATCAGAAAAGGTATCAATTGAAACATAAACATGGCAAAGTTTTCTGAATTCTGGCAAGTGTTTAACAAACAATCCTTTAAGTCTATTAAGTATTAATGTCCATGACTAGGGAGCATAGTTGGAGTTGGTAATCCTGGTTGAAGTGCTCCCATATCTTCCATGACTTCATTAATTTTTCTCAGATCATATAACAGTCTCCATTTTCCATTCCTTTTCTTGATTGCAAACACCGGAGAATTCCAGGGCTAGTCATGGGTACAATATGTCTCGCTTTAAGTTGTTAAGCAACTCAGCCTTCGGGCCTTATGTATCCTATTCCTCCCGGATCTAAGGGAAACAGATCTGGCTCCTTTTCAGGGCCTATAGGGCTTGGATCAAAAGGAACGCCCAGGTCACCAGGGGGCATAACAGCAAAGGCCTGCGATGCCAGTAGCGGCCGGGGGGGCCGATGGTGTAGCAGGTGGATCAGTGGATGAGCCCACAGCTCCCTCACTATCTGGCAAACCACACGTTTCTGATTGTGGTCGCACATGGCTCTTTAAGGCCTCAGAGATTGCTCGCCAGGGGCCAAGCAATCCCACCGCAACCCCGTCGTCTCTAGTAGCAGAGTCCCACACCTTGACCTTGGTCCCATGTTTCAGGATCATAAACTGTCTGAATAAGCTGTAAGGTTACCAGGACAGTCTTTGTTTCTAAGGACATATGATTCCCCATAATGCGCAACTGCTTACCTTCAGCCAGCGAGGGGCAGTTGTGTGCACGGGTCCGCTTCTCTCAGCTGGAGCTTCCTTCCAGCTCCGGTGCGCCTATTTCCAGCAACCTTCTATACGAGCTTCTTTGAGTGGTTTGCTGAGTTTGGCCGAACGTATCTTCATGAGGCGATCAATGTCCCTGTTCCTGTCCTGGTCCCTGTTCTTCTAGCCATTCCCTATTCATTCCTTTTTTCTACTTCTTCATTGATGACATAACTTCATTATATCATGTTGCATTTTCATCTTGAGGACAGGCTTCCCTTTTTATACCATTCGCCCCACAGCAGTCCTTTTCCGCTAACTCTTCATTGGTCAAACAACTTTGCCCGGCAACCAGCAAACCCCCAGCAACTTCCATGCCTTAACGGCTGGAGAACAAGCAACCTGTGACGGCATGGCGTCTCCTGAATCACCCTTCTTTGTTCCCTCTAAACTCTTTACATTCCTGATGGCCTCATCGTTAAGAGTCTGATGTTATCACCAACCATGGGGCCTGTCGACCCCCATGGCCACACTCCTACATCTCCCCCTTCTTTATTAACATCAACCATCTTCTTGACACGAATTATTACTCCATATATTACATTTAGCATTACCAATTTTGTTAGGAAATTCTATGCTGCAGAGTGCTGCTTGGGTAGGTGGCAACCTGGCAGGAAGTACCACCCCTGGTGAGTATGTGATAGCTACGACTTGCTATACAAGTTCCCACATCACTGTAACCACATAGTACACCTCCTCTTCCCTGAATGAACCCCACCAGAAAAAGTCAATTGGGAATTTATCTGGCAAAGAGACACAGCATCCCTGTGCTATATCTGCTATTATTATGCTGATATAGGAGCTCCAGGACGTTTCACATCCTTTCCCTTTTCTGTGTTTGCTAACCACGTGGACGGTTCTAAAAGCACCTTATCTCTAGCTAATTAAAAAAATAAAAAAGAAAAGAAAAGAAAAAATTAAAAAGAGTAACTAAAAAGCCCCAAGCCCTAGGAGAAGGAAACATGCAACACGGGCAGTCTTACAGACTTTATATTTTGTAACACTACTTGTACAAATGCCAGATGAATAAAAAGCACCACATAGGCCGACAGTCAAGTTTTTATTGAGTCCCCAGGCTGCAGCCAAGCTGCACGGTAGGTGACTCTGGTTGTTCATGCTGTGTAGTCATTATTCCTCTATTCCACATCTTTTTCCAGCACTGCCTGTATACAATGAGCTCCTGCTCTAACTGTAGCAGTAAGTGCTTCTTTTGGGGAGGGGGGTGAAAACCCACCTGCAGATGCTGCCAACCTCCCCACCCTCCACAAGGCAGAGCCATGCCTCCTAGTGCTGAACAACTACACACATAGCTGCAAGAACCAACCACCTTGTCTGCTAAAACATTTTCCCTCCTCAGCTGCATGTGAACCCTTTCCAGCCAGGACATCAACTGCTGTTGGACTTGTTTGCAGTCCTGTTCCTTTTCCCAAAGAACTTCAACCTCACAGCGAGGGAACAGGTACCACAGACACTCAGAAGTGCCTGAAAATGGAACTGATTCAGGGCTGAAATAAAATAGGAATACTTGGACTACTTGAACACTGCAACTTCCTCTTAACTCCTCCTCCCATTTCCCAGTGCTTAGACAACAGGAAATCAGGTCATGGTATTGCAGGGCAGAATAACCAGTATTAAGAAATGTTCTTTTCTTATCACCTCTTCTTCTTTCTAGCCCCACAAATGAAGTATGCATTAAATCTTCCATCATCATTATGCACAGACACACATTCCTTTTCAGCAGGAATGGACAAATTGGGCAAATTAATTTTCTACTTCATTTCTCCTCCCTGACAGTTAAATGAAGGATACATTGGCTAGATCATGGTCTGCACTCACCATCTCTCTCCAGCTGGTGCTAAAAGCCTGCTCTCCCCTACAGTCCTTGCAAGCCCACATCTGCAGTCACTGGATGCAAAGACCTCCTGCATGAGCCTGCAGCACAGGACCAGTGCTGCAGGTCTAGCATGCTTCTGGACCAAGCATTTCCCAAAAGAGACTCTGCCAGAGCTGTGATGAGCTCTTGCAGCTGTATGCTTGGGCTGTATTTCTACACTGCTTGTTGTGGTTTGGTCCAGGGTCCCCTAGTGCTGTCGTCTCCCCAAAGGCCCTACTCCTGAAACACTACAGTTGCCTTGGCCAGGTCCCCCCCTTGTTGCAGGTTGTTTTTTCCAGCCCTCAGCCCTCACTCACCCCACCACGGCTTGTGGACCTTGCTGTATCAGCAGGCAGCAATGCAATTCCCTTGTTTATTCTTTAGGACAGAAACATGTGCATATACAAAGGAAGCAAGCAGTTGTTCATACAGAAAACACTTTCAAGTTCATGTCTTGCATTTGCAGCTTAAAACCAGGCTCTACCACCCAAATGCTACCCCATTTATACCAAAGTTGTGGGTTTGTTACTGCCCAGGCTCTGCAGAGATGAATCGAGGAGACAAATCTCAGTGAGCTGGCAACTGGCAAATAAACTTTGGAGAAGAGCAGAGTAAAAATAGTGGAGTCTGAAGGAAGGCCAAACTGCATGTCTACTCACTATGAACTGAGACCCTTTAAGCTAGAGGGAACCCAAACTCCTCTTGTTAGCATGGTTATTTACATGTATGTAAGTAACAGCGGTATACCTCAGCCACGCTCCTTTTCCCACTGCAAAGTCAAATATTCAGAGGCTGCCTCGGATCAAAAGGTATACCCACTCACTTGGTATGTGTCAGCACATACCAGGGATGCATCTGAAAGCATTAAGAGTGATCTGACGCAAGTCTGTAGAGGACGAAGAGTTTCAGTCTGCTTGGCTTGGGTCTGCAAGGCTTGGACTCACCTCCTCTGTGCCAGCTCTCAGTGTGAGCCACCCGCTCTGCCCTGCTGTTCCAACCTGCATATCAGAAATACCTCCTGAATTGCTAAATATCAGAAGTCACAGGAAAACATAGATGACATTGGTGGGGCTTCTGCAAAAACAAGAGGCTTTTGCCAAAGCAGCTGCAAGGTTTGCCATTTCAGGGAAGTAGCCAGGTTTCTCAGCCAAAAAAACATACCCTGGTTTACCCCAAACCATTGGCTTTAGCAGAAGTACACATGGGTTTCTACGTGCTGTCTGGTCCCCAAAAGCCAAAGCAGGGTGTGACAATAATGCAGACAGCTTGGGTGTACCACATTGGTGTCAACCAGACACAACAGGTCAGCATGGTGCTGCAGTTCATGGGACTTTCACAGAAGAGAGTAAAAAGAAAAAGGTTAAGCTACTTCTTGCCATCAGCCGTATCAGAGGGAGGAAACAGAGAAAATGCCTGCTCTGCAAAATATTGCACTGTCTTCTTCTCAGGTCATCCTAGAAGGGCCTTACTGAATGTAAATATAAGGGTTTTCTTCTAACACCTTGATGCATAAAATTTGTAGGTCAACTCATGTGCACAACAAAATGGACAATTCAAGTCAGAACTCTATGAAAACCATTGTAGTTTATGTACCCTCAGTGTCTACTGCTTAAATGCTCCCTTGTTGAAAAAGGAAGGAACTTAATAAAAGGGTGGTAATTAATTCTACAACAATAGACAATAAGGAAGAGCTTCATTTTAATAAACAAAATAGAACTACTGATTTAGTGCAAACATATTCAGAAGATTGGGACACCTCACAAAAATGCATATGATAAGCAAAAACAAAACAATAATAACCACCTTCTATAGAAAGTATTGCTTGCTTTCTGGTCATTAATAAACCCCAGGAAAGAATAAAATAGATTGTCTGAGATTTTTCTCCATTTTTTCCCCCAAATTGAAATGCACAAAGGAGATAAATGCCTACCGTGAAACCAAAGCCAAAATTTCATTATGAGCTTACATTATTATAGAAGCGTACTAAGGTCCCCCTCCCCATGGAGCTTGAGTTATCCCTTATAATGTTGATAAATGAACAAGAGGGAAGGCTTCTTTCTTTGCCAGAAATTCAGTACGGAGTTTGCAGCACCTGTGCCTCCAGCCCCAGGCACTGACGCAGCCAGCTGAGGTGCCTGGTGTACTCTGCCTGGAAGGCAGCAGCCATGGCAATGGGAGGATGCTGCAGGGATACCCACGGTGCTGCTGCCATCAGTCTTTCTCATAATTTTTCAGCCCTAGAATAACAAAGAGTGCTCCAATTGTCAGAAACAGAGGAACTTTTCCTCCCCTATGAGCTGCAGTGGCTACAGCTCTGTTAGAAAGCAGGGAGCTCAAGCACATGCATCCTCAGCCAGCAACAGTGGTAAACCCCTACCAAAATGACGCTAAAGAATCAGATAAAATGTAATTGCAATATTTTCTCATCAAAACCCTTAGCTTAACAGGAAATTTGATGTCATACGGGCACTGAAAATTTTAGAGGTTTGGATTATCCTGTTTTTGTTTGTTTGTTTGTTTGTTTTGTTTTTTCCCCAAATGAAAAGTAGAAAAAAAATTGCAGGTTAATAAACGATTTGTCAAAAGTCACCACTGGATGTTTGCCTCAGAATACTCCTTAATACCACTTTCATCTAAATTACCGTCTCCAAATCCACCCTGCAATATTTTCTCAGGATTCAATCTGCCATCATGAATGATGCAGGCAGGTGTTATGGCTCTGATGTCTGCATGCAGTGGGAGGTCAGGTCAGGTTTTGGCTGTTAGTGGCTGTCTGCAAGCCCTTGGGCTCCCTGGTTCACCTCTCCTACCATTTCAGGGCCCCCATATCATACAGTTGCTAAAGGAGCAATTACACTGTCTCTGTAGGTGGCGTGCCCTTTTTGAGTGTCTGCTCCCCTTCCACTTGCAAAGTGTCCCCAAGCCGAACTGCGACATTCATGTTTCAGTGCTGCATCCGTCAGTCATGGCAAAAACATAGTCCATACATCATTGTAACTGTACTCGGCGCACTTTGCCTGCACAGCAGCAGTTAGAGTCCAGTGTCATTAGCTGACACTTGAAACCTGCCCTTTCCAGACAAACTGAATTGCTCCTTTGCGATGAGCTTTTTTTTTTTTTTCTGAAAGCCAACCCAAATTTTTTTTTTTTTTGAAAGCCAACTCAAATGCAGAAGCCACTTCCGTGTAAAGGGGAGGTAGAAAAATTCAGGATCAAAGTGGCAACATGGCAGTGACTGCAACGTGGCAGTCTCTGCAAGGTTGCATGTTCATGGATATCACTGCAGCAATTCTTCACCTGTCCCACCACAGTTAGCACTGGGCACAGTGTGAGCTTCGATACCAGACAGCTGGTGATATGAAAGGGCCAAAGGAAGCATTGCTGTGCCCCCAGCTTGCAGGAGGAGAACTGAGCACAGAAGGAGGGATCGTCTGCCCATAAGCACAGTGCAAACTTTAGTGCAAACAAGAGCTTGTACTTGCCAAAACCAACCAAACAACCAGAAAGGTAGCTTGGGGTTGAGTGAATCTGGGTTTGGTTTCTGGTCCAATTCACCAATATAAAGTCAACATGAAAGCAAGATCATCTCCTGCCTGGTGGAGGCAGGGTATTGGGCAGACGCCGCATGGCAGAGGAATCAGACCCTTCTCTTCTCTCCTCAAGTGCTTGGGTGGGATAGTACATCTGCACATGCATATCATGACACCTGGAGAGCAAAAGGTTTTGTTCAAATATTAAAGTTTTGTTGTTGTTGTTTTTTAATCCCTCACACTATTCTTCTTATCTATTTTCAGTTTCTGCCTCCAAGATGAAATTCTGGCATCTTACTTCTGACTCTTAGGTGGTGGTAGATGGTTAGTAGTTGAAGCTCGTACCCCAGAGAGGACTCTGGCTGCCCTCCAGGCAAAAACACTGACAGATGCACTTTTTAGGAAACTAGATTACTAATACAGTAGTGTGACACAAGCACCAAGCTATGCGTATGCTTGGTGATACTAGATTTTAGTCTTACAGCTAATGGATTCACAACAAGTTTACCATAAACAGATAAAAATCCTTAAGAAATTGTAGCTAGCACTGATAGTGTGGAAGAGGGATTGGGAAGATTCTGGGAAAGTATTTCAACAGCTCAAGGGAAATAAATGTATATAGTAAGTCAGTCTTGGGACACTTCTAAAGGGAAGTCTGAAGAAAGGAAAAGAGAGAATTTTGTAATACTATTAGTGAGACCCCAAAATAAAGAGGTTTATGGATATTCCTTTGAAATAAAAAAACAATCATTCATTCCAGCTGTGTTCACATCCTTTCTGCCTTCCAGGGTTAATCTGCTAACAAGCTTCTAGCTAAGTTTAATGTATATCCAGCTGTCTCTGGACTTTTCTTTTTTATCCAAAAATTAAAACACACTGAGCAAACAACTAGTGGCAAAAACATATTAACAGAAAAGCACCATTTCAATCCTGACACAATTCCCATGGCATTGCCTTTCATTTGAGAAGAATAAAGTGAATCGAATTTGTTTGCCAAAGGAAAATGAGATGAGATGAGAGAAAAAAAAAGAAAAAAAAAAGGAACTCTGCTAACTTGTAACATTGCTTAAAATACAAAGAGGTTAAAAGGCTTAATGTCTGGAAGCTTAAGGTTGCTGATAGCCTGTGTGGTATTGGCAGCGATAGCATCAGTGTTGTAGGTGATGTTACCAATAGCAGTGAAGGTTTCACCTCGTACCAGCAGCCCTCTCGGACCCTGCCATAGACACCTGCACACTTCGCTTCAGTCTGTTGAATCACTGGGCCTGCATTTCTATCTGTGAGTGCTGAGGCAGGGCAATGATCTCCTTATGGCCCTGGTGGGAGGCGATGTGGAGCTGCAGAGTGGATCTTGCTGCCCATGCCTGCCTTCCTCACCCCCAGGGGTTACGCATGTTGGTACCCAGGTGACACCCAGCACCTCTGTGCCAGGCTTCCTCCCCTCCAGCAGAAAATGGGAAGGGACACAGCATGGTACCCCCTCCATGTCTGGGAAGCATCTTGCTCTGATGACAAGGTTTCAGGCAGGGGCTTGGCTTGCAGGAGCTTCTGGGCAGCCAGGGGGATCCAGACTTGCTTCCCACCACTGAAACAAGCCGACCACCTTGCCACCTTCATTTGGGGTCCTGGCCATTTTGAAATGATTGCCACTGTGAAAGCAGATGTTTGTTTATTGATCTGGGGACCAGAGAATCAAAGTAACCCCCCTAAATCCCACAGCAACTTTGTAAAAAAATGACTTTTTCCCCAGTGCATGCTTCAGCGAGGCCATCTGCTCAGCATATAAAATAGTAACAACAGAATTCTTTACATCCCAATAAAAGGCCAAGATGAAAAATGATATTCAGGTGGCACTTTCCTCTCTATGGGTACTAGAAGCAAGGAGCGCTGCTATGAGCTCCAGCAAACACGACACAGATATTTGCTATCCCTTGAGCTGAACTGGAGGAACCTTGTAGAAGGTTAATGCAAGAAAATATATCTAGGAAATATATATATATATATATATTCTCCAAAAGAAAAGAAAAGAAAAAAAGAACAACAAATAAACATGCAAATATCCAAGCTGAAAAGTTAAGGAAGAACATCCTTAGCCAGAACAAAGAGCATAAAAAACATCAAGATGGCACCAAAAATATACTTTGATCTGGCCTCGACATGCCAGTTTTTAAGGTGTCTTTCTAAGCCTTCCTGGATTCCTTGATGCACTGTCAAACATAATTTAAGTGTATTTAACTTAATATTTTTTTACTTATAACCTTTCATTTATAACTTAAATAAACTTAATTATAACTTTTTTTTATAACCTTTTATTTATGTACTCGTTATATAGATTTTTTTTTTTCAGTGCAAACGAATTTCATAATACATAGCTAGGCAATGGTAACTATAAGTATCACTCTTCTTCATGAAAAAGAAATATACTTTTAATAGCAGAGTTACGGTCCTTCCATGTTTGATTAACCAACAACAACAACTTTTTCATTGGCAGTAGTCACAACATCCACAAAGGCCCCATGATAAAAGGTATTTCACATTTTGAGATTACAGTGAACCTGCTTCCATCTTTATGGAAAACATACAGAGGCAAGGCTAGTTGTCCAGAGGAACACCAGGAACAACAGAGAAGGTTTGTGCATGGTTCAAGGAAGGCCATGAAGGAATGCTGCCCTGCCTGAGGACAAGGCTGAGTCCACCAAGTAAGGAGCACCTCTTCCACAACTCCCAGGAGGTCCACAGGTAGGGGCACACACAGGAAGTGGCCAGAAACATGATGGTTTCTTTACTAACAGCTTTTCAGTGGGAAATGCCACTTCAATTCTACCAAAACTGGAAGAAAGTATAGAGAAATAACCTCATGAAAATGAAGCTGGACCCTATTCTGACACAAATGTTTCAGAAAAAAATATTCCAACATGAATTTAAATAAACCATACAGTTTCAGTTTCAAGCTGTATGTACTATATTACATTTTCTTCTAAAGTCTAAAATGGAAATAAAATGCATTGTCACATGTCAGTCATTGTCACTTGCACAGTCTCTGGAAATGCTTAATTTGTAGTGAGGAGGGGGAGCTCCCTCAAAATTTCAATGCTTTTTTCAGGATCAAATGATCTGTTCTCTGATCAGAGCTACTAGCACAGATACACCCTTAGCTGCTCAGGTCCTTCTCTGCCCTGATCCATAGAAAACAAACATCTGTCAGAGGTAAAGGGAAGCTTAACTCCAGCTGAAGAAGTTCATACTCTCAGGTTGGGAGTTCCCTCTGTTAGTAACTAGAACATGAACCAAGATGGAGTGCCATTTTCCATTTCCTTGCTTTTGTGGAGTTGTGAAAAGATGAGCCTTCAACGTTATAGCATACGACGCTTTTGTTTATTAATTCATTTTTCTTTAAAATAATGAGGGAAAGATTTTCCAACATCAGCTTACTAGGAAAATTGTTCAGGAGGATCAAAAACTTCTGAAGAGGTTGAAGTGCTGACAAGGAATGGGAAATTCAAACTTCACAGAAGTTATGGAACGAATTCCCCTAACATCTGGAAAAGCAATTATCAGAGAAACCTTAAAACATGAATTTGTTTGCTGGACTTTGGGCCTGATCAAGTTTCCCTGTAGGATAACTATGAAAGCACAAGCCCAACCACATCCAAACCAGCCTCTCGTAAGGAACTATTCAAAAAGCTGTGCAAAGAGGTAAACACATTCCCAGATGTGCCAGAGCACTGCAGTATCCAAGCACCTCATTGGCAAATAGACTGCTAACCGCAGTCTATCTTACGAAATCTGTTTTAGAAAGTAACAAAAAAAAAATTCCGCCCCCCCCCCCCCGAAAAAAAAAGCAATTACACAGAGTGCAAGACCTTAAAATGGGAATGTCTTGGACAAAATAAGATGTCAGCAAAGCTAAAACTAGGAATGACATGATATGAGGGGGTTGAAAATAGGCTCAGCTATTAGTGCTGTTCCTGGATCCCTGCTACCATACCAACTTTACCTCCTCCCTGTCTGCTCATTAATAGTCCCTGTTGCATCCCTCAGGGAAAGCAGTAATT
Source organism: Anser anser (assembly GCF_964211835.1). Lineage (NCBI taxonomy): Eukaryota > Metazoa > Chordata > Aves > Anseriformes > Anatidae > Anser > Anser anser. The sequence goes on from NC_139720.1 coordinate 74,776,118, forward strand.
CAGCCACATAGCCATAAAACTGGCAGGTTTAATATGAACTAAATCATTTGCTGTCTTCTCAATAACACTGAAGTCTGGCTTGTGTCAGTAGACCACTGAGCAAAGGACGATTACCGCTCTTCTTGACTTCTCTTGAGAAACTGTTCCCAAGTCTGTGGAGGCATTTCTACTGTCTCCTCTGAACTACCATAACATTCATCCTCGGGAAGTATCACAGGCTGATGCTGTCCTCATCCCTTTTTACTTCCAGAGAGTTGAGGCTGCCCCAAAGCAGAAGAGTTTCCATTTCAGCATTCCCCCTGCAACTGGCCTACTCTCAACATCTTCTACCAATTTCATCTTGGCAAGTTTTCTGCTCCATAAGGAGCAGCTTCCTTCTCTTCAAATAAGAGTTAAAAAAATAATAGTTGGGGTCTCCTGAGTTCAAACTATATAATGCCTCAACTATTTTTCGTTGCATGTAAAACTGAAGAGACAGCTCCTCTAAAAAGTCAGAGCATGCACTCTGCCAACGTTGAGGTATCACTGAAAAATTCAGGCACTGCATTTTCAAAGCGTGGGGTCCACAGCCCTCCCCAGCATGGCAGCAGCAAGCACATGACTGGGGCTTCAGTAACCCTACCTCAAGCAGGTCAAAATTACCAAAATAAAACCCAACAAATACAATGTATGCTGCATGAGACATTTTCTTTTACTCAGAGGCAGCTCTATTTAGTAGGCTTTCCTTCTGCTTTATTTTTATTGACAGCATCTGTTTATTTTGTAGGGCTATTTTCCAGCAACATAGAGAACCTTCTGCGGCGTTTGCCTCAGAGGCTGGTGTGGTGCTCACTTGCACAGCAAAAGCCTCATATCATGAAAATAAGATGCTGCCAAACAAGCAAGCTGTTGAGAAGCTTGTGGCACTCAGAAACGCCTGAGTGGTGGCCTGGCCACCACCACGTTTGTTGCCTTCAGTGGTGCACAAGTTTGGCCAGCAGCCCAGCTGCAGCAGCAGCAGTGGAAGCTGTCCTCCTCAGTTCACAGAATCATTGAATCATCTAAGTTGGAAAAGACCTTCAAGATCACCAAGCCCAACCACCAACCTGACCTACTGATTCCCATCTCTAAACCATGGTCTTTAGTGCCACATCCACATCTCTTGAATACCTCCAGGGATAGGGACTCCACCACTCCCCTGGGCTGCCTGTTCCAAAGCTGAACCACCTTCTCCATGAAGAAATTATTCCTAATGTCCAATCTAAACCTGCCCGGCACAACTTGAGACCGTTTCCTCACGGCCTGTCAGTTGTCACCTGAGAAAAGAGACTGAAGAGAATTCACCCATGTCCTCTTAGGGGTTGCCAGTGGCACCCACATCACTTGGGGTGGAAGCAATACCCCAGCTCCTGAGGGTTTTTCAGACCTGGGAGGGGTACAAAGGTGCCCACAGGTGTGGGTTTCCATTTGCCAGGGAGATGTGGCCATCTCCTCTGACTTTCCATACCAGGTTGCTGACAGAGTTAGGAAATAAGTCATCTCCTTCGCTTTCCTATCTACTTGATTTCAACTTTACTCATTTTTTCATTTTTTTCCCCTTTATTACCTTCTTTCCTCAATTACATAGCTGTATCAAAGCTTTTAAAGGATTATATTACATTTTAAAGGAAAAATAAGGCATCAGGCTAAAGACACATAAATTACTATTGCCCCAGAATAACAATAAAAAACACAATACAGATCAGCTGCAGCTTCTAAACTGCTTACACAAAAGGAATAGATTTGTCCCCTCTCAGCATTAAAAGAGTTACATGCACCCTGTTTTGTTCTGTTTGCTTTGTTCTGCTTCCACTGTAACACAATTAGGTTCCAGCAGGCTTACATGCAGGCAGATCTGCAAAGAAACCCTATTTGTCTTTCTGTCTCGTCGACTGTAGATGCCCAGATTACCCAGAACATTAATAAACTATCAAATCACAAGAAGCAGTGCTAGCAGAAACCCCAGTGGTTGCCTCATCCGTTTCCAGGGCACAAAGCAGGACCAAGAAGCTGCTGAGCTGCCCTAACCTGTGCTTACAGACTTCCAGTTGTGGAGCAGCCTCGGTCTCCCAGGTTTGCTATTGTCATGCTCACCCACCCCAGCAAAAATAGCCCAAGGACTTTCTTTTGCACCTATGAGATTGTTCAGAAAGTTCCCTGATTCCAAATAGATATATATTGCAATTGAACTTTTCTATTTGCATATTTATTTTTTGTTGTTTAGCAACCTGCAGAGCTCTACCTGGGACTAGAGACAGCAGCTCCTTTTTGTAATCATCACTAATCAGAAAACCTCACAGCCTTCACAGGAATGCTACAGCCCCACTGCTTACCACTTTACCACTGTGCAAAGGGGCATGCTTTTGCTTAGGACAACAACAGAAGCTTTATAAAAACAGAAGAGTGATGGTCTTCACACATTAACTTTGGCTCTTTTAAGTATTTGCATTTAAGTCTGCTGAGCAGCCATCAGCCAGGGCTCTCTTTTCAAAAAGCAAAACCCTACCAAGTGTGAGCTTCACGAGCCACTCACTCTTTAATCCCGCTGGCCAGGCAAGGCGAGCAGAGCTGTCTGCTGGTGTTCATCAGCCTGTCTCCAAACACAAATGAGAAGTCCAGCATGCTCAAAAGGCTTCCCCAAACAGACACTGAGTGGTAACACTTGTGAAGGCTCAGCTAAATCAATCAAACAGCTGGCAAATGTAGTCCAGGGCTGTTTTTTTGTTGTTGTTGTTTTGTTTTTGTTTTCAGAAGTATAAATTCACAGTAGAGAGGAGGCTCATTTCAAATGCCGTGCAATTTTCATTCAAACCCATTTCTGTCTGCAGATGACTAGCACTGTTCATGCTAACCTGTGAGGCCCCAACCTCTGCTTTTCTTACCCACCCCGCGTCAGTCATATCCATATTGCTCTGCAGAGACCTGGCGTGCTCCATATTAATAATCATCATGGGGCAAAGGACAACTCTTGCAAATTGTTATCCCAGCAAAGAGACAGCTGTGAAGCTAAAACACCTATAAGAAAGGGCAGGTTTATGTGTCACCTTTCTTAAAAATATCAAATCTGGAATAAGTTTCTGAGCAGCAAAGCCCAACATATATTTTGAAGACCAAAAATGTCGCCAAGTACCAAATGCCAGTGAGAAAATCTTATCTAAGACTTCCCACAAGGGTCCTGGGACAACCATGATGGGCAGTGAACAACTTTGGAGAAACCCAGGGAACCAGGCTGGTCTGACACCGCTGTTGGCCAGTGCCTCCCGCAGCTGCAAAGGCCATCAGTAAAATGTTTTTCCAACACTTGGCTGCAACCAACATGTCCTGGTTCCAGTTAGGACAGAGGTAATTTTCCTCCTAGTAGCTGGTAGGGTGCTATGTTTTGGATTAGGATGAGAAGAGCGCTGATAACATGCTGATGTTTTAATTGTTGCAGAGCAGTGCTTACACCAAGCCAAGGACTTTTCAGCTTCTCGCTCTGTCCTGCCAGCGAGCAGGCTGGGGGTGCAGCAGGAGCTGGGAGGGGACAGACCCAGGACAGCTGACCCAAACTGGCCAAAGGGGTATTCCATACCATATGACGTCATGTTAAACAATATATAGGGGTGGCTGGCCGGGGGGGGGGGGCGGCTGCTCAGGGATAGGCTGGGCATCGGTCAGCGGGTGGTGAGCAATTGCATTGTGCATCACTTGTTTCTTACACATTATTATTAGTAATACTATTATCATTATCGCTATTATTATTATTGTTATTATTATATTCCTGTCTTAATAAACTGTCTTTATCTCAGCTCACAGGCTTCACTTTCCTGTTTCTCTCCCCCATCCCAGAGAGGGAGGGGGGAGAGTGAGCGAACAGCTGTGTGGTGTTTAGCTGCCAGCCGGGTTAAACCACAACACAACATTACAAGAGATTTCCACCACTGCCAGGGGAGTACTGCACAGCTGTGAAGAAGACAAGTGCAGGATGGAGATGCTCACATCAGACACTCCAAAGGATGACTACTGCATTTGAATGAGCCAGGCAAAAGAGTCCCTTTTGGTACAGTGCAAATTCACAGTTACCGCCAACAGATAGTGACACTCCACAAGCAGGAGAGAAAATAAGTCTGTTTAAAGATATTAAGCCACTGCCTGTTAAAAACAAACAAACAAACAAAACTACTTTTTAAAGACGAAGCAGAAAAGTTCACGCTTCCCTCTGTCAAACCTTCCTTTCAGCCCCTGCCACACTTTTCCATTACTCATTCCTGAAGGTTTGGGCCCTATGGTGACTCACAGCCTCACACAGAGGAAGTCACCATGCATTAGCCATCTGCTATGCTGCCAGAGGCACAAAATGCTGCCTGCATGCAGCACCCAGTTCAAGCTGCATGGCGTGCAGCTCAGACAGGGAACAAGATAAAGGATGTTGATTCCATAGGTCTTAGCTAGCACAACTGTATGTTAACGACCCCAAAGATAAGGGAGTAAAAGTCTGTATGCATAGATAATGGAACCAGAAAGAACTGGCTTGACTGCTGAAGTCTGTCAAAGAAAGGAAGGGTCAGGAATTTAGAAGACTCCTGGCCTTCAGCAAAAGACCACCAGAGTACACCAGACGACCACCCAAGGACTACATTATGCGTGCAAATAGGTGCGGGAAACTATGTTAATGATTCTTCGGAGATTTGATGAATATGCAAGAGACTTATGGGAAATGAAATGAATATGTATCTGTCCCACTAATATAAGCACACTGCCAGTAACCCTTGGTGTGTGTGTTAGGCGGAGTGTTCCCCCACACACCCGGCACCATAATAAAGAATACCTGCTTAATAACTTCGGTTATTGAGTTTTCACTGCGTCACAGCAGCCAAGCAAGGTCCCTCAAAAACCTGGGCCAGATGGGGTCAAACACTATCTGATGGGAAGTAAAGAAATCCACTCCAGCCAGGATTTTTGGTGGTTTTGGGGTTAAAAAAAAAAAAAAAAAAAAAAAAACAAGACTGCAAAAATGGTGTCCATGTATCATCAAGTCTCATCATCACACTGGCTTGAAAGAGTAAAAGAAATCAGCAGGGCACTTCAGTCACCACAGACTGGAGGCCAGACCTGAACCAGAATTGTAAAGACAGAAGGCACAGCAGCCTGTTATGGACACTCCAGGCACTGCGAACCCCATGCAATATACACGTATCTCAGCCCTCCTGTCTACGCTGAGCAACTCTTAACACATGAAGGGGAAAATGCAACAACTGCAGATTACTAGTAGCATAACGTGGAACACATCTTGTTATCTTGCATAAACAAGGGCAAAATGAATTGAAAACTAGGTTAGCATTAGACTGATTAGGCTTAAAAACGACAGCAGTCAAAATTGCTTGTATTAGGAAAAGTTTCTCAATGGAGACAGGTATTGACAGCCTGTGGCACTCTGAAACCTAAAAAAGCTAAATCCAGCTAGTCAGAAGATTACTTTTGAAAGTAATTACTTGTGAGCAAACAATGTTCAGTTCCTCTTAAGCTTTTATCTTCCTGGATCCTTTAGGAGACGTTTCTCAAACGTCCACCTATGATTATGAGAGTTGAAGAATTCTTTTTAATAAATGAAAGCTGAAGTTCTCAAGCAGTCACTTGGCTGATGGGACTTCAAAAAGCAGGTGAAGGAGAAAAAACTACTGTTGAACCGATTGAGTTATATGATAAAAGTTTCAGTAGTTCATGGTACATTTATGCCCAAATAGATTTGCAAATATATGTCATTGCTTCATACAATATGTTACCAACATACATCTGGAAATTCCTCTGAATGTAAATCAATACACCTAAGCACTGCAGTGGCTCTGAAATGCACAGAAATGCATCTGTTCCTTCCCAGTCTGTGACCTGAATGGGGAGAAGGGAGCACAAAAAGAGATGAGAGATTTAAAAATTAAAGAAAATGAAAAAAAAAAAAAAAGAAAAAGAAAAAAGCACCAGCAAGTCTAGGCAGGAATGGCCCTTTAACCTCTTTAAAGTCAGACAAGTCAAATGCCATCCTGTGTTTAGGGTTTTTGTGTTTCAGATGGTTGCTGAGCCACAGGCTTTTGGGACTGTGCTCTACACATGTGGTCCCCTGCCACAGGACCAGAGGACAGGACAGGCATTACCAGTGTGCTGGCCTGGTGTTGTGGTTTAACCCGGCTGGCAGCTAAACACCACACAGCCGTTCGCTCACCCTCCCCCCTCCCTCTCTGGGATGGGGGAGAGAAACAGGAAAGTGAAGCCGGTGAGTTGAGATAAAGACAGTTTATTAAGACAGGAATATAATAATAACAATAATAATAATAGTGATAATGATAATAGTATTAACAATAATAATGTGTAAGAAAACAAGTGATGCACAATGGAATTGCTCACCACCCGCTGACCGATGCCCAGCCTATTCCCGAGCAGCCGGCCCCCCCACCCCGGCCAGCCACCCCTATATATTGTTTAGCATGACGTCAGATGGTATGGAATACCCCTTTGGCCAGTTTGGGTCAGCTGTCCTGGGTATGTCCCCTCCCAGCTCCTGCTGCACCCCCAGCCTGCTCGCTGGCAGGACAGAGCGAGAAGCCGAAAAGTCCTTGGCCTGGTGTAAGCACTGCTCTGCAACAATTAAAACATCAGCATGTTATCAGCGCTCTTCTCATCCTAATCCAAAACATAGCACCCTACCAGCTACTAGGAGGAAAATTACCTCTGTCCTAACTGAAACCAGGACACCTGGAGAAATGGGATAGGGTTCACCCTGAAAGGATATGCTTCCAGACACCCTGTGGCCAGTGAAGGGAGAGCTTGGAAAAGCTTCTGAAAGATGTCCATCAGGAACATCACTGAGCCAAGCAAGGTTGATGGGCCTCCCAGCTCTTTTCATCCGCTCCGTGCAGCTGCAAGCTCTTCCCTCTCCTCAAGAGGCCAAGTTGGTTTATTTGCAGAATCAGTGCGGAGGAAGAAGAGCCTTCATAGTCTTACTCTTTCTGACTTCCGGGTTTCACAGAGAAACATTTAACTTTTTTTCTCTAATCTCTAAGTTAGAAGAATCTATACCTTCAGACTTCCAGAGACCCTGAGGGGGAAAAAAAAAAAAAGTCACCAAATTCCCCAGTCCCCCAGTCTTCCCTGGGATTAGCTCCTGAGAGCTCAGGTTTTGTGTATGTGTGTGCCTGATGTGCACTGCAGCACACCAGACCAAACCAAGCCAAGTGCACCAGGAATGCTCCACAGATGATGCCAAACTTTTCATTTTGCCGTCCAGCACAGCTGCTAAGCTTTTGCATCCCAGTAAAACTTCCAAGGCGTCCAACACAAGTAATTTACTAGCTAGAGAGATGTGCCTTTCAGCGCCAGCTCAGATCTAAAGTATACATATTCTCCTCACGTAGCACAACTGGCAGAAGTAACAGAGCAAGATCAAAAGGAAACTAGATGAGAAAAGATAAAGTATGAAATAATACTGGTAACAGACAGGCTGCAATTCATGATCAAAGGAATGAATCTGGACACAACTTAAAAATACATTTAAGTACCTTCTCCCATTTCTGAAAGGAAAAATTTGCTGTTTGCTCTTATGTCACGCAAGCCTTTCAAGTGCAGTTATACTTAGATAGCAGAAAGGAGGAAGGAAAGTGACAGAGTACCTCAAATTTTATTTATTTGCTTCAAGCATCAAAAAAGTGGGTTCTCTTGAGGTCTAACTGCTTTCCCACCCATGTTGCATATAGTCCACAGAACTAAAATAACCAAACCCCAGGGCATCTTCCATTCCAGCTAAGCTAGAAGGTTGCCAAAACCAGGTTTCATGATCACTGCCAGCTCAAAGCAAAGGTCCTCAGCAGCCAGAGCAGCACCAGCTGTTCAGAAAGGGCTGGACAACCAAGCAATGATAGCTCATGAAAAGAAGTGGTTTTCCACACACACAAACAGTCCTCAAAGCCTGAAGGGGGAGAAATATCCCAAGCCTCTCACTCACTGACACCAGTAACCATGTGATGAGATGGCTGCCAGCAGGTCTGGTACTGATGCTCAGGTCAGCAAAGGAGATCTCCCCACTGGTATTACCACTGCTCCCACAGCATCCATCATGCTGGGGAAGATCCACCCTAGGAAATGGACATTAGGACCTCAGGAGAAAAAAAATAATAATTGCATTTTACAATTTTAAAATATGTATTTTACAATTCAAACAAAAGCAAATCAAAACAAAAATACCTAGAAATTTCAAGAGGCGTTCTATGGTGAAATGCTCTCCTTGGCCTTAAAAAGTCACCAACATCATTCACCTTGCACCTTGTTTCTTCAGGGTGATGTGGCACAGCCCCTCTGACCACAGGACAGTAGGGAAGCTGGAGGCACCAGGCGAAATCTAGGCTGGGAGATGCTCAGTGGGAGCCCCAGCTCATCAAGGGCCAGAACGCACCAGCATTTCTGTGACATATCCCTGATCCGGGTGAGTTGTTCACCCACCATCCCACACCAGAACGGGGATCCAGACACATCTCCCCACTTCAGGGGCAGTTAGTGTCAGCAGCAACACTGGCTCTGCCTTCCTCACCATGCACATTTCTTGTGTTCTGACTTTTTATATCAGAGTCAGAAAACCAAGACAGGGTTTTCTACCGAAATGGTTGGTCTCATAGCATGCCTGCACACAGTGTTTTTGACTTAAAAGTGTATCTGCCTGATATCAGCAATAACAAATGGGCACTCAGCAAAGCTAAGGATTAAAAAGGCTTTTGTTCCCATGTGAAGGGCTAAGTTTTGAAGAACCTGGGCTCATACTTCTGTGATTTACCAACAACCTGATGAGAAAAAAGTGTGGCTCACCCAAGGGAGAAAGCTGCAGATTTTAGATTCTACTTCGTTTTCTAGTGTTATCTTTGAAATACACAAAATGTCCTTGTAAAACACAAACTTCCAAGTAATTTGATGTTTGCATGCCAAACTTTTTCAGTACAATCATTCCTGAACAGGTGAGCATAGCAAACACACAGGTGTCACTGGATTTAATTCCTCTGCTCCTGCTGACAAAGGCTGGCATAACCCCATGAAAATCTGAACCTCACAAAACTGCATGTTCTGAGAGAAAGCAGTTCCTTTGATAGTCTCTGCTGTGACACCAGGTCAAACAGCCCATTTTATCTCTTTCCCTTCCCTCTTCTCTAATTTATTTAAATTAACCATGGAGGCATCCTTCTTGCCTCATTACAGTCCTGGGTTGCACTTGACTTTGGGGAGCTCTCACTGCAGTTGAAGTCCCTTGGCAACTATTGTAACAAAGATCATTTGGGCATAGATTTGTACTGGACACATTTACAAAAACATCTCGTTTATGTATACTAGTCACCTAATAAACAATTGACAGACAATGAATGTCTCCTGGCTCTGTGAATGGGCATGATGCTGTTAGGAGTAATGAAAGCATTATTCATCAGCACACGCCATTTCACTGAAGAACAATAGCTGTGTGGCAGCATGATACAAAAAGTGATAACAGCCAAAAGCATGGAAGCTGGGCAGCAGCTGCAGAAACTGGGAGGGTTTTTTTGCTCTGGATGTAAACTGGGGCCTATCTCAGCTTTGACATTTTCAGCAGACTTGGCTGCAAAGTATTTCAAGGGTATCTGGTTAAAGCAGCAATGTGGGGCTGCTTCCCTAGGCTGCTGCACTGTCTGTGCAACCCAGAGCCGTGTTGTCATCCCATAATTTGCCAGTCTGGGTTTAATTCACTTCTGAGATGCAGAGACACATCAGCTCTGCAGCGAGGGGAAGGGGAGAGCCTTTCTGTGCAAAGACGAGCTGCATGTCACTGGCTCTAAAATCTCCATGCCATTCGACTTGCCTTGAATTACAGCGTGTCCTCCAGGCATGCAGACTGAGTCAATGTCTCCTCTACGGCTTCATCCCTCTTCCTTCCCCTCTACCCTCCTCACCACTCTTCCCAGTACCTTAGGTGCTGAAGCATGCGGTCATGGAAGTCTGTTGGAGTCATCCCTGATAGGGATAGGAAAGCAGAGGGCACCGGACAACAAAGACCACAACTTTTACCCAAACAGCTTCGTAAAATGTTATTTATCAGCTCCTGCCTCCTGAAGTTCCACACTGTGCTGAAAGGTCCAGGGGCTGCCCCCAACATGAGGCAGATCCAAAGAGACCACACAGACACACAAAAGTTCAAACAATTCTTGGGCCCAGCAGAAACACCACTCCTTCCCTGAACAGTCCTACCGTGTATCTGCAGGACAAGAAAGATACGTAAAAGTTTTTTTTGTTTGTTTGTTTTTTTATGTATACTCTCTGTTGTCCGACAGTTTTTCTTTAAAACATGGAAGCACCACAAATAAGTTTCTAGGGGAAAAAGCCCTTCAGAGCTTGATTACTGCTGGCCTTCGGTTACAATAACATTTGCACACTTCAATAATTCCCTTCCATCTAAATGCGTAAAACAGCAACGCTACACATTATTTTTAAAAATTATCCTGGAGACAGCATTATTTTTCATTCTATTCAACACTAGCTTAATATGCCTTCTCTATGAAGCAACAAAAGGGAATCATTTGTATTCATGCTCTCGTTTCTATACCCACTTCCATTAAAAGCCCATGAGAGCTTCAATATTAAAGTATCAACTGGTTTTAAGACAATAAATAAATGGGGAAAAAAAAACACACAGAAAACACCTACAGCCAACCCTGACAAAAACTGAGCCTCTTTCTGTTGCTGACAAAACCCAGGGCAAAGGCGCAGCCCTGACCAGGGCTTCAACCTGTGCACCAGGCCCTCAGGGACCCAAGGTACATGTCCTGCTGAACAGACACCTTTTCCTTTAGCTCAGAGTTTGGCAGCATAAGTAAAAAATATTTATAATTAATCATTTTTATGTATACTTGCTTGCACTAAGAGCTTGGAGATACAAGATTAAAACCCTTGTTGCAAAACTGAACTCATCAGAACTTCCTGCCACAAAAAAGCCCAGCCTCAATTAATAATTCATCCACCCAAGGAAAGAACAATATTTGCTTGACAGTGCAAGTTTGGGGGCTGACTTTTATGGCCTGGAATGTCCAAAGGAGTATTCATAAAATAATGAAATGTAAGGCATACTCTGGCAGCCTATTTTTAGAAAACTAAATTATCAAGCTCAAACATTAAAGCTCAAGCCGGAGCACTGCAGGACTGAGCGGAAAGAAACATAATAATGTCACCAATTTTGATTTTATTAAATATTTGTTCTTTTAAGTAAAATTGCACTTTTGTAATCTCTCCATTTAGAGAAGAGTTTGGGGAAATCTTTGTGTGCATGATCTGAGAGCTGGATCACTGCCATTTGCTGTGCATCCCATTTGTTTTTTCTGTATTATTCACTACCACAGAGACACGGTGATTTAACATTAATTTAATTGCCATATATTAAATGTGCTCAGAGTATTTGCACAGCTTGACTAGAACTGTGGGACTTGTTTTCCAAATTCAGCTAACTTTGTGGCAAAGCCCACATGACGCAGTTATTTTGCTAAGCAGGCTGTGGAACGCAGTCACCTCTTAGCTCCCCAAATTTAACTATTCATGAAGAGTTAATTACTTCTGTTCAGGATATCTGCAAAAGCTTGACAAGCCTTATGCATTGGCATCTTTATCCCTTCTCAGACCCTTGATATGCATCTGTGTCTGCCTCAAAGCTTTTCAAACAGCCTCTGTGTTCATCAATGCAGTTTTCCTTTTGTAAATCATAAGATGTGCCGAGTTAAAAAAAAGACTGTTGTCATTTTGAGTGCAGAGGGAATCTGGACCTTGTTGTACAGTGGGGCTTCTTCAGCACGAACCACCTCCTCCTCTGATGATATCCCAAAGTATTTGCCTTCTGGCCAGTCCATAATCACCTCCAAGATTCCTGGGCGACTGGGGTTTCCTATTCGAGCCCGCTGAGTAATCAGTGCAACCCACTTGCTCCATGTAGCATCAGTTGCATGATGTGTAGAGGGGACCCTTCCTTTGAACATCCAGCCTAGTACCGGCAGTCGGGGTGCCAGGAGGAGCTGCGCTTCAGTACCGACCACTTCCGAAGCAGATCGAACTCCTTCATATGCTGCCAATATCTCCTTTTCAGTTGGAGTATAGCGGGCTTCAGATCCTCTGTATCCCCGACTCCAAAACCCCAGGGGTCGACCTCGAGTTTCCCCAGGTTCTTTCTGCCAGAGGCTCCAGGTGGGACCATTCTCCCCGGCTGCGGTGTAGAGCACATTCTTTACATCTGGTCCTGTTCGGACTGGCCCGAGGGCTACTGCATGAACTATTTCCTGCTTAATTTGTTCAAAGGCTTGTCGTTGCTCAGGGCCCCATTCAAAAGCATTCTTCTTACGGGTTACTTGGTAGAGCGGGTTTACAATCAGACTGTAATTTGGAATATGCATTCTCCAAAACCCCACGACACCTAGGAAAGTTTGTGTTTCTTTTTTGCTAGTTGGTGGAGACATAGCTGTTATTTTGTTGATCACATCCATTGGGATTTGACGACGTCCATCTTGCCATTTTATTCCTAAAAACTGGATCTCTCGTGCAGGTCCTTTAACTTTATTCTGTTTTATGGCAAAACCGGCCTTCAGAAGGATTTGGACTATTTTCTTCCCTTTCTCGAAAATTCCTCTGACGTGTCACCCCACACAATGATGTCATCGATGTACTGCAGGTGTTCAGGAGCTTCCCCCTGCTCCAGCGCAGACTGGATCAGTCCATGGCAAATGGTAGGGCTGTGTTTCCACCCCTGGGGCAGCCGATTCCAAGTATATTGGACTCCCCTCCAAGTGAAAGCAAACTGTGGCCTGCACTGTGCTGCTAGAGGGATGGAGAAAAATGCATTAGCGATATCAATTGTGGCATACCACTTGGCTGCCTTTGATTCCAGTTCATACTGGAGTTTTAGCATGTCCGGCACTGCAGCACTCAGTGGTGGCGTGACTTCGTTCAGGCCACGATAGTCCACTGTTAGTCTCCACTCACCATTAGACTTTCGCACTGGCCATATGGGACTATTAAAAGGTGAATGAGTCTTGCTGATCACTCCTTGGCTCTCCAGTTGACGAATTAGCTTATGGATGGGACTCAGGGAGTCTCGGTTGGTGCGATATTGCCGCCGGTGCACAGTTGTGGTAGCGATCGGCACTTGCTGTTCTTCAACCCTCAGCAACCCCACAACAGAAGGGTCCTCTGAGAGACCAGGCAAGGTAGACAACTGTTTAATGTCCTCTGTCTCCAAGGCAGCTATGCCAAAAGCCCAGCGGAACCCTTTTGGGTCCTTGAAATATCCTCTTCTAAGATAGTCTATGCCAAGGATGCACGGAGCATCTGGGCCAGTCACAATACGGTGCTTTTGCCACTCATTGCCGGTTAGACTCACTTCAGCCTCCAATACAGTTAACTGCTGGGATCCCCCCGTCACACCATAAATACAGATGGGCTCTGGCCCTTTATAGCTTGATGGCATTAAAGTACATTGTGCACCGGTGTCTACCAAAGCCTTATACTTCTGTGCGTCTGACGTGCCAGGCCATCGAATCCATACAGTCCAATAAACTCGATTGTCCCTTTCCTCCCCCTGGCTGGAGGCAGGGCCCCTCTAGTCCTGGTCAGAATCTTCGTTTCTATGTCTAAAGGACTGCCTGCTGGAAGTTGGAGCAGCAAACTTTTCAGAGAATTCCTTTTTCCGAATTGTTTTCCTTTGCAATTCACGTACCCGTGCCTCTAGGGTCGCAGTAGATTTTCCATCCCATTTTCTCATGTCCTCTCCATGGTCACGTAGGTAAAACCACAGGGTGGCGCGGTGTGTGTGCCCACCATATTGTCTTCCTTGCATAGATGAACGTTTACCCCTAATAGCTGAGACACTGGTTTGTACAGGTGGGGAGGAAAATAATCTCTCTTCAAGTTGGTGGATCTTTTCAGAAAGTTTCTCCAAAGTATTCTCTTTTAGCTGGTGGACACTGTTTCGTTCAGGTGGAGGGGAAGATAATCTTTCTTCAAGTTGGTGGATCTTTTCAGAAAGTTTCTCCAAAGCATTCTCTTTTAGCTGGTGGACACTGGTTCGTTCAGGTGGAGGGGAAGATAAATTCTCTTTAAGTTGGTGGACCTCTTCAGAGAGTTTCTCCACAGCCGAGACACAGGCCTGTAGGGAAGAGGAGAGATTTCCTTCGTACTGCCGGAGTAATTTAGCCACTTCATTCACTGGGGGATTCTCCTCCGCTTTCCAGGCTAGTATTGCCAATGAGCTGGCATATGATGATGGTGCACTCCGTACAAACTTCCGCCACATGGGTGGTGTACACCAGACTGCATCTGGATCTGCGGATGTTTGTGCATCGTCTAGGTCCTTATAAATTACTTCCCGTATGGCCAATTCCCTCAGGTACTGAATTCCCTTCTCCATGGTGGTCCATTTGCCTGGTAGACATACAAGTTCTTCCTTGAAGGGATACCTTTCCTGCACAGCTGACAGGAGACGCCTCCAGAGACTGCGAGATCGTGCTCCATCTCCAATTGCTTTGTCAATGCATGCGTCCCTAGCAAGGGATCCCAGCCGCCTGGCTTCCTTGCCCTCTAATTCCACATAATTGGCTCCAGTGTCCCAGCACCGGAGCAGCCAGGTGACAAGCTGCTCGCCTATACAGCGACCAAAATCTTTTCGCACATCTCGTAGCTCACGCTGGTATAGAGTCCGGGTAGTCACTGTTGATTTTTCGACATCCCCATCCTCATCTTCAGTCTCCTGCACCTTTGATGGCCCAGTCTCGTCTTCACTATGCCCAGACTTAGCAGAAGACTGTTTGCGTTCTAAACGACCTGAGCCTCTATACCATTTCTTCACCTTGTCTACAGGGGCAACTTGCACTGCTACAGCTCGTTTCTCTGACCCAGACACAGGGTCTGCCACAGGGGTTGGAATACCCTCTGCGGGGTCAACTTGCACTGCTACAGCTCGTTTCTCTGACCCAGACACAGGGTCTGCCACAGGGGTTGGAATGCCCTCTGCGGGGTCAACTTGCACTGCTACAGCTCGTTTCTCTGACCCAGACACAGGGTCTGCCACAGGGGTTGGAATACCCTCTGCGGGGTCAACTTGCACTGCTACAGCTCGTTTCTCTGACCCAGACACAGGGTCTGCCACAGGGGTTGGAATACCCTCTGCGGGGTCAACTTGCACTGCTACAGCTCGTTTCTCTGACCCAGACACAGGAGCTGGAGCTGCTGCAGGGGCTGGAGCAGCTGCAGGAGCTGGAACTGGAGCGGCTGCAGGAGCTGGAGCTGGAGCGGCTGCAGGAGCTGGAACTGGAGCGGCTGCAGGAGCTGGAGCTAGGTTGCTAGTAGCATCAATTGCAGCTCGATAGGCACAAGCCAGACCCCAGCACGCTACAGTGATTTGTGTCACTTTGGAACTGCCAGAGTCATGACACCTTTTTTTCAAGCATTCTGCCAGCTTTTTAGGATTTTGCAGTTGTTCAGGGGTGAATGTCCAAAACACTGGAGGTGACCACTGCTCTAGAAACCTGCCCATATCCTCCCACACTCCCTGCCACTCGCAACTATCCCGCCTCAAGACAGATCTCCGGATGAGATTCCTAAGTAGTTGTTTAACCCTCAACAAAACCTGAAGCGCATTCAGGAGACATAACAACAAGAGCAGGCTGGTCTGAGTATCCCAAGGATATTCAACATCTCGGAGAACCACCGTAACTAGCTCGGGGGATAAGAGGGTGGTGGTGAAGGAGAAAGGGAGAGTGAACAGGTAGGGAAACATGTCTTCCCCTGTCCCCTTCACAGATTGGCTCCCTGACGAAAACAGGCAATAGGTGTAATTGCTAATAGTTTCCGAGATATGCGTTCCAAAGTATAGAGTCGACGTCAGTGCTGAGTACAAATACCAGGTTAAAGTCGTGACCAGATATTTCATCATTTCATAAGCCATTGTTACACCGCACAGTACCATAACAATCTTAAACCAGGGCCCGGAAAGGATAAACAGTGCAACAGGGAGCACATACAGAAAGTAACGCACCATAAAACTTAATTTGGAATACAGGTACAGCAGACTGGAGATTAAGGCAATCAACATCGTGACTAGCAACTATTAAGCAGGTCCAATACTTATACCAATTTTAGTTTAACACACTCTGGTCAGATTTGTCGATATCTCAACCCTTCGTGCCCCACGCTGGGCGCCAAAAGGACTGTTGTGGTTTAACCCGGCTGGCAGCTAAACACCACACAGCCGTTCGCTCACCCTCCCCCCTCCCTCTCTGGGATGGGGGAGAGAAACGGGAAAGTGAAGCCTGTGAGTTGAGATAAAGACAGTTTATTAAGACAGGAATATAATAATAACAATAATAATAATAGTGATAATGATAATAGTATTAACAATAATAATGTGTAAGAAAACAAGTGATGCACAATGGAATTGCTCACCACCCGCTGACCGATGCCCAGCCTATTCCCGAGCAGCCGGCCCCCCCACCCCGGCCAGCCACCCCTATATATTGTTTAGCATGACGTCAGATGGTATGGAATACCCCTTTGGCCAGTTTGGGTCAGCTGTCCTGGGTCTGTCCCCTCCCAGCTCCTGCTGCACCCCCAGCCTGCTCGCTGGCAGGACAGAGCGAGAAGCCGAAAAGTCCTTGGCCTGGTGTAAACACTGCTCTGCAACAATTAAAACATCAGCATGTTATCAGCGCTCTTCTCATCCTAATCCAAAACATAGCACCCTACCAGCTACTATGAGCTACTTAACTCTGTCCTAACTGGAACCAGGACAACCTTCACAGTTATCCTGTTGTTCCTTGCATCATTCTAAGTCTTGGTCTGCAGTGCTATTGCAGATCATGGGTTAAATCATCCTCATTTGGCCATTATTTGGGAGGATTTTTATTAGACTCAGAAATCCATCTACAGCTGCATGCATTCCACAACCAATACAACAACAACAACAAAAAAGCAGTCACTGTGCTAGCTAATGTAAATGCTGGGAATATAATTTGTTGCTTTTAAACCTAGAAGAAAAATTAAGGATGGCCTAAGCCTTCACACTCAGATCAAACCTTGAATTCTCAATAGGTCTGTGGACCAAGAGTTTATCACAGACATGACAGAGAAGGAGCATCTATATGACTGGGTCATAGCTGCACTGGTATCCCAGGTTTGGGGCTCAGCCCTTTTCCAACAGGATTTTGTTTCAGTCATAGAGAAAAACCTATATCTGAGATCAGCCGATGAGATCAGCAGGAGCCCAGCAGACACACTGCAACAGACACGGCAAAGCACAGCTCAGGGGCCCGTACACAAGCTTGGCTGTCAAAAGGCTGCACATAACAATATTACTGGTACAAAATCACAAAAGCCAAAGAGATGAAGGCATCCAAGAATCTGTGTGTTTCAACTGCCCCAGAGACACACAGAGTTTACATACTGCCAAATCTCAGCTTCAGCCTTCTCTGTTGCCTTAAGACAAAGGCCCTATAAATGTTGTGTGCAGCATCCTAGAAAGCCACAGGTGCTTACAAAATCCATTGTAAATTATCAGACCGTGAATCAACAGAATCATCATCCCCATTTTGAAGTTTAATCAGCTTATGTTTGAAGCATGGCATTTCTTCCCTCAAGTGAATAGCAAGAGGCTTTAAGTGCAATTTGAAACAAAACATTAAGGTGGCTCCAGAGTCAACAGCTCCTATAATAGCACAGTACAGTAATACTAATAGTATTCCTATTAGCATCATGAAAATCCTCCTATACAAAGTCTCTCTGTTCTCCCACATACAAAACCCAGTGCAGGTCATGCATAAAGGTCTCATGAAGGGAAATCCAAAGATAGTTGTATGACTGAAAAAGAATAGTAAAGAGTGATGTAGGCTCAGCTATGGGAGCACAGAGAGCCGAGAAAAACAGCATGAGAGCATCCGAACACTTGGCTGGAATAAACAGCAGTGCCTGGCAATAAATAAGCTTAAGGCTTGTAGCAAAGGATTGAAAGCACCCATTTACTGTGCGCAGATATGAGAGAGATTAGGCAATCTCAATAATGTTACCAATATCCTAAGTCTCTGTAATAGTAGGAAAAGAACAACACAGAACAAGCAAGATGAACCACACTCCATTTTAGAAATGAAAGCCAAAAAGCGATCTGTGTAGTCTTTGACAGACTCACCTGAGAAAACTAGCCTTTCAGTTTCTGAAGGCAGTGATGTATTTCACTCTGACTCACTGAGCAAGATGTAAAACCACCACCATCTCCTGCATTTAGTTATAGCCAAATAAGAAAAATTCCTTTTTAGTTTTGGCAAGCAGCCATTTGAAGCCCTGAGGCACAAGATTAGTATCATAACAACATGATGCAACCAGCAACCCAGTCTCCTTCTAAAGACCCTTAGAAATACCTATATGTGAACCACAAGCTCTATTTTCTGCTTGCATGAATTCTGCTGTTGTCTTACAAAATCCATTCTGTAAGGTTGTGAAGCTTTAGCTTGGGTCATTGTTCTCAGAGATTTACAGTGTGGGTTTTTTTGCCCACAAGTCCATCTCTTAGAGTGCTGGAAACTATCTTTCTTACTGATGCAGACAATAAAGAAAATCGGAGCAAGGAGCAGAATCCCCAGTAGGCTGCTGCAGCCATTCCCTAAAGCAGAGCACACCCGAAACAGCTCAGTCAGGAGGATCCAGACAAAGTGGTCCAAGTGCAACAAAGAGCAAACACAATTGTTCACTTGTGAATGACCTGTTGATTGATGGCTGAAAATAACAGAAATTTCAGTAGGAACCCAAACAGTCCAAAATTGTTAATAGCCAGCTACAAATATTTCTAAAAGTGATGAAATTCACATAACATGCTAGAGAACACTTGGCATGTAACACTGCTGAACACGTGTGCTGTCTCCGACATAAGCTCTGTGCACATTAGACAAGTTTAAGCTGAAGAAGCACAAGTCAGAGCCTCTGAGGCTGAAAGTGATCTTCTTGCCCATCCACTCATGTCCTTTTCCCAGAGGGGAAAATCTAGGAAATCTTGCTAAATCTGCTGCAGTCAGGCTCTAGTCTCAAGTAACTGGTCCAACCACCTCATTGTCTATAGCCTCTGACCAAAATTGTACTCAATAAAACCATTAATTTAAAATTTACCTTAACTTTTCAAGTTTGCTGCTTGTCTGTAACAACTTAGAGCTCTTCATCACTTTTGATGCTCACAGTGTATTTGAATGTCTTAGTACTACGCATCACAACCCTTTGCAGCATTTCTTTGCCCAAGCTAAATGCACAACAGCTTTTGTCAGCCTAGGACCTTGCTCCGTATTAATTTTTTCTTCACGCTTGTCTCAGTTCAAGTGCATCTTTCTGGAACATGAGGAACCAGGACTAAACACGATATTTCAAATGAGTCTTCAATGGCCTTGAAGGAGAATACTGGTATTTCTGTGTTCTTTGGATCGTTTTTAGCACAGTCAGCTACAACAACCTCTGGTTAACCAATACATCCAGATCCACTTCTCACCTCCCATTAACTTGTTGTCCCCTGCTTTTAGCAAAAAAAAAAAAAGTTATTAATTCCTATGTGTTTTTCATCTTACCTCTCTTACTTCATTAAAAACATAATTCATCTCACCTGAAAAATTAAGGTTTATCCATATTTGCTAAGAAATATTTTGAACTGGACCTAATATCTCTCTATCAAAATAATCATCTTTTAAAATGAGACAAGAAATTTACTAAGCAAGCAAGAAACCATCCTCTTCTGTGCTATATGAGCATCAGAGGTACTTAAGGTTTTATAATCATCCTCTTTTGGCTAGCTTAGGAAGCAAATGTTTTTAAGAGGTGACCATCTCTCCTACAGAAGAAGGTATACACATAGGGCTATATGCACAGCATTGCTGTGCACTGTTCCTACCCCTGCAGAGAAGCTGTACAAGGGGAGACAAGCAGATGAGTTCAGCTCTTCTAGCTCCTTTTAGGATGGGGATATGCATGCCAAGATATGAAGGATGGCATATATTAAAAGAAAATTATGAGTGTAAAAAAGCCAGGAAAGTTAGTAGACAAACCATGGATAGGATTTGCTAATTAACCATCAGCAGCAATGAAGGTAAGTGGAGAGGAAGTGCGCTGCCTATACTGCAGTGGTGAGCTGTCACTGTTGCCTCATCAGGACTCACTTCCTGTGGAAAGGACAGGAGGAAAAGGTGTTTTGGGAAGGCAGAGTCCTTGGGGACACAAGCTGAGCAGGAGCAGCGAAGCATGAAGCCCAGCAGCCAGGCAAGCTTGGCACCGAAGCACTGACAGCTTGGAGCAAATGTATCCATGTGAGCTTTCAATGCTTTTGCATTCCAGCTTGGAGATGAGCAAGATTTGTCCTAGCTCCACCAGCACCATCCTTCAGTTGAGACAGACTGAAACCTGGTGGAGCTTTACATTCACTGAGGCTTTGCCATGCAGACTTTGTCTTCTTTTGTGTGAACTCAAGGTGGATGTGCAGGAGAAAGCACAAAAAAAAAAAGAAGTCTTCTGTTTATTAAACTGTATATAAAGTTATTATGTCACATGGGTGCCATCTGTGTTAGCAGCAGTGGGTATTAAAAGCAAAAGGTGGAAGAATGAAATTCATATTGTTCCATAATGACAGTTTGTGCTAAATAAGTCTCCCTGGTAAAGGTGTTACTTGAAAAGGGATTTGAAAATCTGGTGCTGAGGCTGTTGGCAAAGTTTTATTTAACTACCAATTAAAAATTGGGAAATGAAATTCTGATTTAATACTTAAAATAATTTTTCATCTGTATTTCCCTCTTAGCCTGTACCTGGGATGAAGAGCAGTCCTGTAAATTGAAATTACTATCTAAAAGCAATGCTCTGAAAGAGTTTTCTATAAACATCTTTTCAGGTTTGAGATAATGTGCTTTTTTACTTCTTTTAAAAAAAAAAAAAATAGAATTAATTTCCCATTCTCTGAGCCTAATTTCTGCTTGATTTGCAGTCCAGATTTTGCAGTGCTGTGCTAATTCTTGAGAATTAGAGAGATAAACCAGAGAGAAACAAAAGGAAAAGAATTCCATTTCATTGTGTAAGGAGAAGGTAATACAAGACATAAAAAGTGAAGGGCAAGAGAAGGGGACAAAAACAAATCTTTCCCCAAGGTTTTAATTGGCTGGGAACAGCCCCTTCCTTCTATGCAAAACCACTGCTTCACTGAGAAGAGCCCT
Organism: Anser anser; assembly: GCF_964211835.1. Lineage (NCBI taxonomy): Eukaryota > Metazoa > Chordata > Aves > Anseriformes > Anatidae > Anser > Anser anser. Next base: position 74,797,366 of record NC_139720.1, read on the forward strand.
GTACCCAGAGTCCCACAGGATCTGAACCATGTAACCACAGAACTTTAGCACACATGAAGTCACTGCCTCCATCTCCATCTGCATTGATCCAAACAGTGTCCATGTCCCTGGCCTGCCCCAGGCTGTGGGACTGCACCTATTCATTGCAGACCCCCAGATCTGAGCTCAGGGCTTCCTGGCACCCGTTCTTCACCTTGCCCTGTCACTTGAGTGGGTGGATTCATAACAGAGCTCTCTGCCTTGCCACTCAGTCCCTTTCAGAAACAGAGCCTTAGCACAATAAATTTGATAACCACCACAACTTTTACTCCTGAAAGCAGCAGAGCACTGTGGGTTGTGTTTGTTTAAATAAAATAATTTATTGATTCAATTTTGAGGAGAGGAGGGGAGAGGAGGGGAGATTATGCAAAAGAGCACATCACTGTGATTGCCTAAGCTGCCTTTTCCAACTGGTAACAGAAAATCAGGCAGAAGCAGTGCATTTGGGGCAGAACTGGAGAAATCTGTGCTTCTCCCTCGCATTCCTTCCTCTTTACAAGGAGAAACGCAGAGGTTCTGCAGCTACCTCCTTCCCAGCCACTGCACTGGGAACAACCACCCCATGGCAGGCTGCACAGGGGCAACTGCCCGTTGCGCCCCCAAGCGCATCAGATCCCCACTGCAGAAAGATGGTTTAAATCAACAGGAAGTCTGAAATACCATAGAACAGTCACCAGATAGTATGAATAATCCTGAAATTCAGAGGGTTTCAGCAATCAAAATGGAATTCAATTTGGCACTGACAGATCCAAAATCTGTTGCAGGAGTAACTGAAGAATGCAGAAGTGAGGAAAATGAGTTTTGGAATTTATTATTCTTTACTTGGACATGTTTTAAATTTAAAATGGAAGGGGCATATTATTATAACAAGAATGGGTAATATACATTGTTTTCTATAAGAGTAGGCAGAAATTACATCAGCATTAACACAGCATTCATAAGTTGAAAGCCCAGAAATTCAATAAATCTTACATGAAGCAACCTGGTCAGAGCATCTTTTTTCAGAATTTCCTCTTGGACCTTTTACCTTACGCCAAATAATCAGTTTTACAAACAACAAACACTTTCACTGCCTCTTTGAAGTAAGCATTTTTCAAATTCAGTCTTGGGTGGGTGGCAGCAGAGGAGGACAGTCCATCTATGTTTTTTTTTTTTTAATTAAAGTTAGCATTTCTTTTGGTGTTTTAGTCTTAGTGGCAGAACTGGAGCACAACTGTCCACGGGGAGCCCCAGTAACAGCTGAAATTAAACCCGAATTGTTAATCTTCAGGAAGTGGCTCATGACAGTCACAGTGCTTTCTTGCGCCATCTTTCCAGACAGCCAACCCTCAGTATAACACCACTGCCTGCTCTGCCAGAAAAAACATGCCTGTGTTATGCACCAGAAGGCTGGGCAGAAAATACACACACTCAGATGACCAAGCTAAGGTATCACCTGACCTTTGTTCAGCTGTATCCTTCCTCGCACGCCTAGCCCAGAAAAGCGAGTAGAGATCTCTGCTTTCACAAAATATGCTGGCTTAGAAGATGAACAAACTCCTGTTTGGCAGAGCTTGGGTTAGAAACATGGTCTTTAAAAAGGCAGCTTTAGGTATTCACTCACACAATCTGCCCAACTTCATGTGCCAAATCTCTGGTATTCATTGGGGAAAAAAAAATATCAAAAAATCTAGATTGGTACTACCAAACAGGAGCACACATCATCATGGGTGCCTGGTGTCATCAAAATGTTGGAGCAGGGTTTGGAAAACTCAGACCTACAGGAGCAGGATTTCAAGACTTAACAGAAAACATCTGCAACTAAGATAAAATAACGGTATTCTTTAACATTGGATGTTCAGAGAGAGATCGCTTAAGCCACAGTAAAAGAGCAGAAAGGAAGGAAGGGGTAGGAGCATATCTTTAAAGCAAAAAAAAAAATAGTGTTAACTGTGGAAGAAATTCCAGAAGAAAACTGTCACCTTGTCAGTAAAACAGTCTAAATTACACAAAGGTTCCTGCTGCCTTCTTAAAAAGAGATCCATTCCTTACTGCCAAAGTCACTGGGAGAGAGGAATTTGAGAGGCTGCGCTGCTGTGGCAGACCACAGAAAGCTACATTGCAGTCTACAACTGAAGGTACTGAGGAGATGCCTACAGGTAGCTGTAATGAAGCTTGTGCAGAAGGAGAACTTGTATTTTACTTTAATCACTGTTACACTATCTTTCCCCAAGGGAGAAAGAAAAAAATTAGCAAACATTTGCACCCCGACTTGATAGCAATCCATTCAGCCCATACACCCTCCCTGAAGGCCAGCAGGCTGTGAAAATTCATTTTCAGTTGTACAGACATGTCAGATTGCAGCTAGTCTAATCAAACAAGTGTTCAAACACACCCAAGCAGAGAATTCAAGAGTGCTTGCTTCTGCCAGCATTGTGGTGGCATTTAGGAATTCACATATAGGGAGAGGAGGACTTGGGAAACATCTGAATTCATCTCTCTGTAGAAAGGGCATGGAGCATCCCTCTGGAAAAAGGAGTCAGGGGAACGGCTGTCACACACCTCCTGTAAGACATCAGGGAATTTACACTATATTTGTGCAAGTCTCTGTGAAGCTGGGCATCCCAGGATCCCCTGAAATTAAATCTGAGAAGCCAATCAGATTTAAAAGATATCCCTGTGCTCAGCACTGGAGACAACCTACATTTCCTCCTGTGCTTTCCCAGGGTGCTTGAATTCCCTAAGGAAGCTAACTGTCCAAGTGCTACACCAAGGTACCAGTATTCCACGCATTGCTAATTCCCTCTTTTTGCCCATAAAAAGTGGAATTCAGTTACCAAACCATCTTGCATCATTTTAGATGCCATGGGGTGTCCCGCCCAATCTCCAGCTGCTCTCATTTCAGAGAGACGCATGCATTCCTTAAATCCCATCATCTTTGTAATGTTTTCCATTGGAGTCCAAACACCTCAGACTACTGAAAATATCTCTGGTGGCCCCAGGACCCTAGGTCTGGGCAATCAAATCCCACCTTACATAACATACCCAAGTTATCACATGCGTAGTTTGTGGCAGGACTAATACTTTGACCACAACATTTTTCCTCCACTTTTTCCTAATTGTCTTGCTATCATTCATGGTTCACTGGGCCTATGGATGCACTTTAGTTGTTTTTGTTCTGGTTTCGTTTGGTTTTTTGAACAGAAGCAAGAACTGAACCACTTCCATGCTCAGGAAGAATAAAGGTCAGCAAGACACTGCTCTTCCCCACATATATTTATATAAATATTCGGTGTATAAATTCTGAAATTTAGAGGGTATTCTCTCACAAATGAGGAGTTATTGCCATGAATGCAAATAGACAAAGCAACACAAGCGGTTTTAACTGGAGGCAGTTAGGAAAACTCTCAACAAGCGTTCCAGGCCAAACCTTTCAAAGCAGAAGATGCATATTATAGATCAGTTATTGCTATTCAGCATGCTCTGCCTGGCTTCTGGCCTTGCAGTGATCATAACCAGATTGAATTTCCCCAGGTACGTTCTTGATACCAATACTTGCAGTAAAATTTGGATGTCTTATTCTTGCTAGGTGTTGAGCATCCTCTTCTTCCACAGACTAAAAGAAATCTGAGGTTTCATAGTCTTGATGGATCAACATCAAGAAATTTCCTTCAAATCTTTCAGGCCTCAGATAAAATTTCAAAATAATTCTGATTGTTCAGAATTGGTCACGTCAGGCCATGGAAAAAAGGTGGTATGTAATGCATGCCGACACTTTAAAACTCACCTGGAAAAACAGCAGCTTAAGGTTTTTCACAGCATGGGAGAGAAATAAGAGATCCTTTCAAAGGGCTTTACAATCTCAGAAGTTAGACAGGATGTTCCCTGTCCTATCCTGGGATCTATTCCTTAAAAGGCTTTTGCAGAGTTTGTCTACTTTCAAACACAACTGCAATCACAAAACTTAAATACTAGAGACATGTAAGATCCAAAGACCCTTACAGGAAAAACAAACAAATAAACAAATAAAATCACTATTAGGTAGTTTCACCTAACTAATTTAGTTAATTAAAACAAACAAACAAAAAAAACCAAACCAAAACAAAAAACTACCAGAGAACTAAATGTTTATCTCATTTTATTTTCAGAAGGGTTAGATAAAGTTGATGAATTAATTTTATTGACATGATATCAGATGACTAAGTGTTAATAGCTGTATAAAATACAAGGAAAGAGTGATGTAGGAGCATTTTGTTGTCATGGAAGTAAAACATTACTTCAATAGTCTCTCCTAATTTATAATTCCTACAATTGTATTATCTCATAAGGATAATAACCTCCAGGATATCTTGGTCAATGACAGTTCTGTTCAACTGCAGTATTCTCAGACCAGTTTTATAAGATAACATATTTTCCAGGAATATTTTGTCCTAGTCTACCCAATCTTCAGACAGAAAAGGTCACCAATGTACCAGCTCAGTGCAGCTCTAGCTACAGCAGTTAGATCGGGGACTTTATGCACAAACATGTTGTACCTTGTTCAGTGTAAAATTAATCTGTTGGAGGTTTGAGCACTAACACTCAGGAAATTATTACACAGCTAAGAACCACTTGACAAGCTCTTTTGTTCCCTGTAACACCACTCAACATCATCAACCCCAACATGAGAGGCTGAGGCCAAGCAGCTAAACACTGAAACATCTTTCCCTGCAGAACACTTGGTGGAAGGACCGTCAGGAGCAAAGCACAGCAACACCTTTTCCAGAACAGGCAAGAGACTGGAGACAGTAGCTTTACAACTTCAAAATTACAACAACCTGCATGTATTGTCTGGTGGGCAGGAAACACTAAATGGCAGATGGGGGTCTGAGAGTTATGTTCCTGAGCTTGCTTTCTTAAGCCTTCAGAAACTGCCATGCCTTGTGAACAGCAGCAAAACATTTTGTCTTGTTTTCAGAATTAGAGCTTCCCTATGGCAGGGTCTGGATTTTATCACAGCACCCCACATTGCCATCCTGGAAGTGGCCAGCTCTTCAGATTTCCCACCTGGACTGAGCACTTCACTCCTGTCTAGCCAGGGTGGCCCTCTCAGTGCTCCTCTGTGCTAAAGAGCAGCATTTTTTAGCATCTATCTGGTGAAGCTGGAGAAAATCATTTCCTTTCTAGATCACAAAATAATTCTGTGAAGAGAAGCAGCACTAGGGCTGTCCCCCAGCCCCAGACAAATGGATGGAAAACAGTCTCTCCTGAGGGCCATGGACCACAGATAAACTTAATCTAGCTTGTCACACCCTTACCCTTCACAACTGCTTAGCTTTGCAATAGCCTTTTATGCAATAGCCTTATGCTTTATTCTTTACATAAAGACATGGAGTGCCAACCCTCAGCAAAACATGCAAGATTAGTCTCTAACTCCAGCAGTCTGTGAGAAACCAGATGCTGAAATCAGGTGGGTGCCTGTAGAAATGATGAAAAACAGCTTATATTTGACAGATCTATTTAAAGGCTTCAGAAACAGTCACTATTTCTAAATCCTGGTCTCAGACTAGTGATCATTAAACAAAAACAAAAGTCCTTCTAGTGCAGGCATTGGTGATAGGGGTATTGTTCTTGAGATAGAAAAATCAAGATCCTGTGGTGGTGGTTAAAAATCCTTTGCAACCTTTCTAAAATGGGGCTGTCCAGCTTTCTGCTTTGCCTCCAGTTTCACTAGTTCCTCTCTCCACTGCCCACCTGGAATCACTTCATGGGATTGCAGTCTGAAAAGATATCTTTGCTTCCTGTCCTTAATTTAATGTGGCGCTGCAGTGAATCGGCATAGATCACATCAGTTCAATGCAAGGTGTTCAAGTGCAACACACACTTGCTTTATGATCTTCAGGGCCATTGGAAGAAATGTACTGAAAATCATCATTATATAAGCAAGTTAAACAGCAGATCCAGGCTCATTTCAGCAACAACACAAAAGGACCTGTTTGTTGTATTGCTTTGATATTGAAGAACACATTCTTCAAAGAGCATCTGAATTTATGCCTGATAATTATAAGCACGATTATTTTGTACCAATGGGATAGTTCAACAGCCAGCTAAATGGCTGGCACACAGAGTTGCTTAGGGATGCAGAGTTCACATAGGGAAAATGTATTCACAGCACTGATATCTCTTTGAAAATGTCACAGTACTGCCCTAAAGCTCTAGAGAAAAAGGCTGAGCCAGTGTACTGTCTCAGCTCCAAAAAGGAGACTGTGAGGACTTTTTTTGTTTTCACAACTTAGTATCCACATCAAATATATTCAATTTAAAACCACAAGTCACAAAATAAAGACAAGGTTTTAAAATGCAATGTTTTCAGTTCAAAACATCCTAATAATAAACAGGCAAAGAGGTCACCCTTCCCACTCATGCCCTTTAAAAAAAAAAATCAGTACAAAATCTTCAAAAGCTTGAAAAATTGTGGTATCCCTTGCTCTGTTCTTCCTCTATATAGAGCATAATTTTCTGTATTCTTATTCATTCTGCTCCTGAATTGTTCAGGCAGTTTCTTCTATCAGAATTGATAATATTTGTCTTTCATTGTCTCAAATGTCTGTCAATTTATAAAGCAGAAAACTTAGCCATTCATAAGGGCAGAATTAGAAAAAGAATTATTAGAAATCCTTTTAAGTCCAAATCCTAGTGAGCCATATTTGTACAACAAAATACTATAAGAAGGCAATTCTCTTTCTTTGCCATCTCATAAATTTCCATGTCATCCTATAAAATAACTCAACAACAGAATCATTGTGGTGAGCAAGCCAACAATTATAACGACAGAAATTAGATGAAATTCAGTCAGCCACAAAACCCTGAAATTACTTAGTGTATGAAAATGTGGCTAATCAGAACAGCATGGTTAGATGCAGTTACTCCAGCTAGAAGGAGCTTGAAATGCCATAAAACATCAAGGATCTTGAGTGCCACTAATAAGCCAGAAGTCAAGAATGGCTCCCTCACATAGCTAGGATCTACACTCGTAATTATTCACCAAGTAAAGTGTGACCAGTCAGCTGTACGTACTTCAGCCCAAACCACAACGTGTGCAGCCACTGTAATCCAGTGTCTGAGGCAGCTCCAGTTGTCTCACACATGAGAATTGCCAGCGGCAATATAGAAGGGTGTATACTGCTAGAACCAAGGGCTTCAGCAGTTACCTAAGTATGGGAGCTATGAAGTGTTAGTTATACAGAAACAACATACTGAAAGATATATATATATATATAGTGTTAATAGTTGTGTAAAGGGAGTGCCAATTAAAAAACATACCCAGTGGAAGATTTATTGGAGGAATAATCACTGTTGAGTGATTGGTAGGAGAAAAAGAATCTTAAAATGGATTCTAGAAATGTAAATGCTATTTGATTAAAACAAAGTTTGGGGAGTGTTCTGTGCTCCATTTAGAATTAGCTGTGCAGGCTTCTTCCTACCAAATAATTAGGTTAACTGGAGTGAGTCTGTGCATAAGTCCAGTCTCTGAAGAACAATTTTATACCAGGAGCAACAAAAGTCTTTTTATTTTTCTTTCATTTTGAAGAATAAGCCAGCTAACAGGTGTATTGAAGACCATTTTGAATGTGAACAACACAAAACTCTAACTGTCCCATCTAATGACCTGCTGCCCCTCCACAAGAGGCATCTTTGCTCCAGGATCTCCCTCTGATCCACGTTTCAGATACTGCTGTCTATCCCGACCTCACTAAAAGGTCATCCATGGGCTCTAAGGATGCAGATTAAAACTTAACTGAGCTCTGAAAATAACTTTTCATCTTTCATGATGTGTTATAATCTCCCTGCAAAATACTAATAATTTATAAGCCTTGTTGAAGTAATTGTGTTTACCCAAATCCAGAAGTCTGAAGTATTGAAGTGCTGCATTTTAGAGGCTGGTAACAAAGACCCTATTCAAGAACATTCATTTTCATTTAACTTACTGATTTTTCTCTCTCCACACATCTTCCTGAGTCTTTTAGAGCCAGGGAAAGAAGGAAAATAGAAGCTACTTCTCCCAGCCTTCCACCCTCTTCTAGCTTTATTCCCCTCTTTTTTCTTTCAAAAAGGTCTCCTATGAAAGACTGCATCAGCTCAGTGTGGCAGAAAGCAGTAGCTGCAGTCCAATTCAAATAGTAGGAAGACTTATGATAGTGTCAGCACATTTAAAGGGTCATACTGTTACTGAGAACCACCACAGTGATTACAAATGTCTTTACAAACTGATAATTAAGACATTGAGGATATATGTTTTTCATGAAAATGGTTGCAACTCCTGGCAACTGTAATGGTGATGAGCACCTCAGAAGAAATTAATGCAACAGAGCTAAAAGAAAAAGGTCCCAGAGAAGTGCTGTGCAATGGGGTGGGCCTACACCCCTATGTTGCTCTCTCAGTAACATTGCATGCTTTCTCTAATGCCACCTCTTAGATATTCATTATTTCAAGGGAATCTTGACACTCATTTGAGAGGGAAAAAAAAAATTTTCCCAAGAAGAAAACTTTGGATAACCCAAATGCTCAAAAGCTCAGAGGGAAAATTGAGAGTCCCTAGTATTTATTTTTAATCTCCCATTTTTTAAACATCCACCATTTTCTACATGCTTAAAGCTGAAAATTGAATTTATTCCACCCTTTTCTGCTTCACATTTAGATAAGCAGCAGTTATCTAGAAACACACTGACCAGAACAGTTATTTTTTATGTAAAGCAATAGATTATGGAAGGTTACAGAGAGCGTGGAAACAGTGTATCAGGGTCACATCACCAAGAACTGAAATACTGTGGCATGTACAAGCAGAAATGAGCAACCAGGACCTTTGCTACTATTTGTATAGTGTTGTGCCATCACAGATAAGATTAGAAAATTATGGTGACAATGGGAAGAGGGAGGGGAGACAGCTTTGAGTTAAACTCTTCTGTAAAATGGCACCCAGGTTAAAGCAGGAATTCAATAATTTCCTTTTTCATATCCAGGGAGACAAGGGACAGGCAGAGGACCCCCACGTTGGTGAGCAAGGAGGTAAGGTGGGATTCTTGTCTACCATCACCATCCATTCCTCCTTTTACATTTAACACAAAGAAATCAGTGTTTGCAGGCTGGGGTACACTGGTGGCTCTTTAGATGCTCACTGAGACAGGGGTACATTCACAGTAAAAGTCCCCTTTCTCTCCCCAGTTGTAAGGGGAGTCTTAGCAGTTCAGACAGATATGAGGGGCACCAACATAACTGAGATTCCACAGCCTGTGGATTTTTCCAGGGTCTGGAGACTAGTCAGCCAGTACCTGGAAGGTATTTCCCAAATTATGTATTTGCAAGAAAGGGAAGCCAAACACATATGAAAAACTAGGATCCTCAACACATGAGCTATTCCATCAACACATCATCCCCTTCACAGAAAATAGGCAATATGTGACCTAAATTATCTCTGATAAGATTTTTTCTCCAAGCATCCTATAAGAGGTATTGATATGCTTCAGGATCAGTAGTCACCATCAAGATTTCCTTTGTCCATGATTTTTATGAGCTCTGGGAAGCTGCAAAGTAAAGAAGCTTAGATTTGGGGGATATTTGGGAATATGATTACCAACCCCGACCTTAATTGACAGAGATCACTGCACTTCACTGGAAAGGGTTTGTCCACTCCACATCTTCAATCACTTGCTCTTTAAATAAGATCTGCAATATTTTTCTAAAATTTTCCAGCAGGGTATATCAATTTAGGACCGGGGAAATAAAATAAAAACAAATAAATAAATAAATAATAATAATAATAATAAACACCTGTGGCTCAAAATAAGGCAGATGTTCCTTGCAGGATTTTCCACCCCTTTTTCTTAAGTTACTGCATAAAATCTAATCACACTGTGTAGTATCTGCAGTATGCACAACATTTATCACCGAAGTTTTCATTAGTTATAATTCATTCTCATTAGTAAAAACACAGATGGCTCCTAAAAAGCAGTTTTTTCTATACCAAATGGTCTTATCCATCTTTGTCATATGCTTTGCAGGCATTTAACAGAATTCTTAAAAAACCTGTTCCTTTGTGGTGAAACATTTTAGAGCATATGCTGACATTTGATTAACTGTAGGACTACTGTACATTTGATTCAATGAGTGGTGTCAATGTTTGTTGTCTTTTTTTTAAGATCTTTGACATTAGAGTGACATATCTAAAAGCTGTTAGTAATTTCTGTAAATCAACTCACCAACTTAAACTCTATCTGTCAGTGTGTAATGAAGAGTGTTTAGCTGACTTAGGCTGCTTCCAAATGGGAAATACTATGAAATCTCATGAAATGCCTTCTAAATTTTTAGTCATGGTGGACTGAGTTTGTCAGCTTGCACAATTCTGCATGCTGCCACCACTGCTTCCTCTGCAAGCTGCATTTGACAGGATTCTGGTGGGAGAGAGTTTTTCTCACCTGCCTGAGCAGAAGGACTGCTCTGCTCTCAGGGGCTGGTGCAGAGGGCTGTGAATGAGGCAGAAATGCACAGGCTCCGTGATTTCCCCATCGTGGTCCCTACATGCTCCTGCTTTTCTGCAGACACCTGGCAATGCACTCAGAACACCAGCAGCTGGGTGACTGGTTGTAGAGTGACAGACTACTAATGAAACACTTGAAACACCCATTATTCTTACAGAACTAATGAGAATTAGAGTGGAAAACTGAGACCAAATCATTCACACATGATGTAGCAACATATTCATACAAATGAGGCACACTACTGCAGATCTACCTATCCAGTCTGCTTCTAGCAGCTGCTTTGTTAAAGGGCGCTTGGGAACCAGGCTGAAAGACTATCTTAGAGTGAGAAGTTATGCACAGAATAATTAATCCCTTTTTTGTTACTTGCTTACAAAACATGTTCATGTAAACAACCACTCTCTTTTCCTTATATGCATCCACACTCCCATTCTTCTTTCCCATCTAAAATATTAATTTCCTCAGGAAATTCTGCTATAAAACATTAGACTACCATCCATAAAAGTTATCAAAATAGCTACTGATCAGCCAAAATTATTCAGGCTAGCATCCAAATTAGCATCAGACTGATAAATACATGTCAGTCTGAAACTGCTGACCCTACAAAGCAGAAATGGCTAGAAGGTCTTAATTTGACATCACCCAGATTGCCATCATACCTTGAGGTACATCAATAACAGTAAGGATGACTTCCACTGCCCATGACTGGATGTTTAATAGGATCAAGGGAGCAAAAGACTGGTCCTAAGAAGTAGCCTTCCTTTTCCATCAAAAAAGATATATTCGTCATTTTTGTGGCTTATAGGAAAGAAGAAGAAGAAGGAAAAAAAAAAAAGAAAACAGTGCTCTTTCCAATATTTAATTTAGGGCAAAAAGTATCTCAGCAAAATTTCCACATTGCAAAGAAAGGGATAAAGGAGAATTTAGTTAATGAACTTGTTACTGAAAATGTGATAGCATTTCCCCCACCTTCTCTTGTATTTATCTATTAAGCATAATGAAAAAGCTTGCGGACCAGGTACTCTAATGCAAATGGCAGTTTATGAATATAATATAGGCTACTGAACACACTGCAAACAGCAAACTTCTAAAAAAAAATTATCCCTTTGTCTCCATGACAAATTATTTCTACCATTTGCACTAATAGGCTAAACGTGAGGCGGATAAGCACAGTATGTGGCATACAGGGCATTGCAACTTAATCTTTGGGTCTGGTTTAAAATGATGTATCCTCATGGATTTCAAAGGAATTATTTCCAGCTTGTCTTTCAACTTATACCCTTGCATCAAAATTAAATAGCAAACTGGTTCTAAAAAATAAGGTCATTCAAGACTAAATCTGTGTTAAGCAAGACAAAGGCACAGTTATTGGCCTACTGAGATTATCAGAAGCACTAGGAAATCCCACAGCAGCACATAAGCCTTTAAAAGTTTGGCCAAAATTGCACTGGGACATCTGAATGGGAATGGCACTGGCAGCTCCCAAATTCTCAGTTCTGTGAAGGTGCCCAAGAACAAGTCCCACTGACTCCTATAAAACTACTGGTGCTCTGCAAGTCCAGTGTGTGCTAGGCCATAACAGCATGTTGTCCTGCTATCATTGAGAATGCCAGCATGAGAGTAAATACCTACTGAAATAATTAATGAACTGATTCAGCCCTTCCTCTTCTTCATGCTCTGTCCTAGAAATGGCCACCAAACTTTTAGAAATATCTTACTATGCAAAGGAACAGGAGGTCGGATGTTTCTATATGCTGGATATCACCACTGTTACGGCGTAACACATTCTGTATCAGTTATTTGCAATTCATTCTGTATGGCTGATTACTGAAGTCACTGAGAAATATTTCTCCCTTCCCCAAGAGACTTCCAAATGGCTGATTAGCATGTACAGAAGAAATATTTGGTGAAAACACTCTTTTGCCTGGGTACATGCTGATAAATATATTTATTTACTTTCAGAAACAAGTGTTTTCTACAAATGCTAGATGTTAAAAGAATGAAAAAGGTAAGGAAATGGTTTGAAAGCTAGCAGGTCAGAATGTCATCTTCATTTGACTTCAAGTAATAATGATAACAATAACAACAGCATGAACAAAAATGTAAGAATCAGAAATTAATATAGTACTTGTGGGACAATGTGAGTCAAAAATAGAGAGAGAGGGTGCACCACAAAAATTACTGCTCTAAGAAAATTTTGTTTAATAAATTATTTTACACCTATTAAAAAAAAAAAATCCTCTCTATTCTGCCTTGCTTTTCTTTTCCCCTGTGAGTCCAAAAAATTACCTCCTTAGTTTGAACACTGATTTCATCCAAAGGGATGCTGTGTGTTAACCAAAGATGATAAAAAGGATTAAGGCACAATGGGCTTTATGAAGTCAGAGAGGAGACTCATTAAATTCTGCTAGCAATCTATCCTGTTGCCTTACAGGCAATTTTGAGTTGAGGTATTAGACTTCGGGACTATGTCTTTCTACCCAATTCACACAGCATCATCTGTAGCTCCTGTTTATCCAAGGTCCCTTCTGCCTCTAATGGCAGGAAGATGACTGTCTCAGGTACCAGCGTACAACCACTGAGACCCATCTTCCTTGTTGAGGCTCTAACCAGTGCGTGACCTCCAACACCTCTACCAGATTACAAATGGAACTGGGTGCCTTGACACTTTATGAAACAATTCCCAGTTGCATGGCGGATGAAATTGCATTAAAGGCCACAGCTTCAGATGTCTCGGTGCTTCAGCTATCTCACTGCAAAGTGGAACTGACTGCATGCTGTTCAAGACAATATCTAAACAGATTAAAAAAAGCAAGCAGAAAAATGATAATATCAGAAACCCAGCCGAAAAAACAGGATGTGTAATTTGCCTCAGTTCAGAAGGAATGAATAGCAGAGCTGGGAATTGAAAGCAGAAAGCAGATCTTCTGGCCTTAACTTTGAAAATATCCGTTGACAGCACTACCTTTCCCAAGTGAGATTTGGTAGAAAAGAAGCTGTTTGATTTCTTCTTCCTCCAAAGGAAAATTTCACTGTAAACAAGATGATATAGTGAGGCAGGATCTAATCAGGACTGGGACAGCATCTGGCAGGGTTATCAGTCTTGGTGTTCTAAGAGCTCTTAAAGGACTCAAGGGAAGGTGTTTGCTCCCCAGTTCATGAGTCTGTCTCAAAGGCTAGCTTTACCCTATAGTTGCAGTAATTGGATTAAATAAATTCATAAGGTGGCTGGGAAGGGGTGTTTGAGTGTGCATGTTAGGCAACAATTTAGCTTTAGTAATGACGGATGTACCAGGGCTTCAAAAGCCATGCTAATCTTCACAGAACAGATGAAAAAAGCTTTGATGAAAAAGCAACTAAGTTAGAAAAAAAACAACAAACAAAGACAATATAAAGAAAAAAAGTGGAGAATGTCCACAACCAGTTTAAGGCAATTCGACTTTTTATGAGATAACAGTCATCCTATTGTTTATAAGAGCAAAGAGGCTAGCCTCATGACGACAAAGTTCTTAACTCCTTTTATGTTTCAGAACAATTACAAAATCAGTAATGTTACAATCTTATTCTAACAAAACTGCATCTGCCAGTTTTTATACAACTATTTAAGAGTGGAATAAATTGAGGTATAGTCTGGAACAATTAAACTGAAAACATTTCATAACACAGAGACTCTCTCATACACAACTACCTACTACAGCTCTAACAAGCAGCATGTACAGCCACATTGCTTCAGCATCCAGACTAGTTTTTAAATGCTTCTGATCTTTCCACAGGAGCCTGTTTTTTTCCCAGAAGGATCTCACAATCAGAGCCTATTTTCAAGACATTCTGTATTTTTCAATTACTTGACTTTTTCCCTTATGTATTTAGAATCATTTGCAAATGTGACTATAGCTGTTTTTTCTTTCCGATGTCACTATCTTTTGTGATATTTGTTGGACATGTGTGTCTCCTTTTCAGAAATCTAATGAAATTTACAGGCTATTGGTAAGCTGCAGCTTTAGATCTAAAAGAGCTGAATTCTCTTACTGTGCTCCAAATTAACCACAGTACTACAGAAACACTTCACTATGGAGAGGCAGGCAACAAAGAGGGCAAAGATTGCACTGGCAACAAGATATTACGATGTATTACAAAAACAGACAGAGATACTTAGGGATGATAGATACAGCACCCAGCCTTCACAAACAGACAATTTCTTCTTTTCTAAAAATTTCAGACCTACAACAAAACACAATCCACTGCCTATGGCATTAAACTCCTTCCCTGTGTTATGGGTTTTATTACAAATAAGAAAAAGAGGAAAAATATAATAAGTGCTAGATATCCACTGAGAGAACCTTTTCTAGATATTGCCTGAGGAGGGGCAGTGCAAACCGTTGTAAAAGGGCAGCATGGCTCTTTTCAGAAGCACAGCTGGCACTGTCAGGTTTGAACCTGAGGACAGGCCAAGAAGCAGCAGGCCCTTCCTATCTTTCTTTTGCAATTTTCTTTTGCAACAAGCAGCTCTTAAACACAGAGAGGTCTTTTTTTGGGAAGGACATTGAAGCTCAAGACACATTTTGAAGAATAAGGCAAGTGATGGAAAACACTCAATAAAAGACACAAAAACAAAAGCATTCAAAAAGATACAGCACAGTGTTGTGTCTGCCATTTAGTTCTCCACTGCTAAATGGTGATGAATGTGGATGGAGGTAGACCACGGCCAACTTGGAGGAACAAAGTGCAAAAAGTAATCTGCAGCAAGGAAAAAAAGAAAAAAAAAATCACCTTAGAGCTGAATAACATGCCAGATCACCCAGAGGAGGCGGATGGGAGCATTCCTAGAAAAGCAGAGATGAAAATGTTACAGTTAAAAATGAAGCAAGGAGCAGAATGAAGATTGCACTGCCCCCATTGAGAGATAATGAGATGTCATTTCCAGTAAATAAGATAAAAGAGGTCAACTGTTGGAGTCAGTAGAAACTCAGGGAATGTAGAAGGAAGATTATGATAGCAGAGGCAGTGTTAACAGAGTATGTAAATTAATTGCTTACCTTCCTGATCACATGGGGAGATACGAACTGGTGTCAAGGAAACTGAATTTTATTTTTCAGGAGGAGATGGTAGGAACTAGGACAAACCAAGCTGGTAACAACAAATTAAGAAAAATATTGGGTCCCCTCAAGCTTCACCATAGATTTAGAGACTGCTAAAAGGGTAAAATCTGATCACTAGCTGCAGAGAGAATATCAATTAGAGCAGCCAGACCCAAATACCCGAATAATTAGTCTGAAGAAAATTTATCTTCTACGTGGACTTATGAAAGAAGAAACACCAGAACTAAATGTGGTAATGCTTAAGAGGCAAGAAAACAAAGTATTAATGAAGGGCACTGAAGCACTTGACTTGGTATTCTGGGCTAGCAGTCAGGAAACAGCTTGGTCTGAGACCTTGAGGGATCACACACACACCAAATCTCTGCCCTTTGTTTTGTTGCTTACACAGTAAACTCTTGGGTCCAGAGCCGCTCCTCATACTCCAGACAGTCCACCTCCATTAAGGATCCATCCATAGCATAATGCACTGAGTTGTGTTACATAAAAGCAATCAAATAGGACCATAGGAATAAAGCAAAGATTAGAGGAAAAGCCTACAAATACCTTTTATTGAAGAGCAAGAACAAAAATCAGCATTCCAGAAGGAGAAACATGGGAGAAAGTAACAAAAGCTGTAGATGTTATCACAGCACACACTGTCTCAACAGTGAGCTATAGTAAATGACCGGAACAACGCAGAAAACTGAAGAGAGAAATCAAATTCAGAAGATTGTGGGAAGTTGAGGAACATTGGCAGATATAGGCTGTGTAATGTACAGCCTAATGCACATGAATATTCACAGGTCCTTGCTGGGGACAATGCCAGACATGCTTTAGGCTATCTATTTGCTTTCATTTACTTTCAGTGGAAAGTCTCCAAATCTTTTTTGTCCTGGATAAGCATAAGCATTGCACGCACACATCTCATGTGGTTGTACCGGTGGATGCAAAGGTTTCATACAGTGTTTCTCTTCTGCAGACAGATAAGTATAGCTGGTAACCAGGTTTCCTCTACCAGGAGGTACTTAGGTACTTTCCTTTTTTTTTTTTTTTTTTTTTTTTTTACATTATGCAATCCTTCAGTTATTTTTCTCATAGGAATCTCCTTAGAAGAGAAAATGAACAGGGCATGAGAAAAAAAAAAGGGCAAAAGAGACACACTTTAAAATATGCAAGTATTACTAAAAAAATATTCAGATAGTTAGGGAAAAATGGAAGATAGATGACATATCTTATATGTTTGTCCTCTGAGCTGCAGCACTTTATAGAGAGATCCAAGCTTGGTTTAAAGGAGTGGTTTAAAGGAGTTCTCTTACGTAGTGTAAGCCCTCTGTCAGCCTGGTGCACAGCATGTGCTCATCACCCCTGCTGGCAGTAGCAGTGGAACTAGACTGCTCCGAGAGCCCAGTCATCTTGTTCAGACTGTGAGGAGAGAAACTGGGCTGAGCTGACACCATGTTTGACCCAGCAGTCACCAGATATTTTTTTTTTAGTGTGAACAGTTATAGGTAAGTAGTTGAGCGAGTGATGAGACCTCTCAGTTAGTGGAAGCAAGAGTTTGGTAACTTCCACTTGTGTTAGGAGGAATTTCTTTGCTTTTTAGGAGCAGTGGGAAAGGTTTTCTCCTATCTCAGCATCAGCTAGAATGGGTCCTCCGACCCTGCTGTCAATGAAATCTTGCTGTCTCTGGGTTATAAAGTATGGGACGCGACAGACATGCCTCATTGCAAAAAATCATACATATCTTCAAAAGCAATTCTAGATGAGGTAGCTTGCAATATTTCTCCAGCATTACTGTTAATTAAAATAGAGCCATTACTCTAAACCTGAACTTTTCTTCCCAGGTCTGTGACACGACCTCATGCTCCCTCTCTTCTCCAGAGGGCTGGGTGCTCATCAGGGCTCACCCTTTCGCGGCCCAGATGACACAGACTGAAACAAGCACTCAGCCCATGAGGGAGAATGCATAGCTCAAACGTCCTCTACAATACCTTTACAAATTTTCCACTTCTGATTGAACTACTGCAGTTTTATTTTCCTCACAGAAAATTCATGAAAGTGTTTTCTTCTCCCAGTACCTTTAAAAGCTCTGTATTCCTTAGCAGGGCTGAAGGCATATTCAGTCATCTCTGGCATACTTTAACCGGTATATCCACATTAAAATAATGCCCTATTTAAAATTAAAAAAATAATAAAAAATGGACATAGCCCAAAAATACGGCTCAGAAAAGCAAGCAAGGAAGGAAGGAAGGAAGATAGTGCTAAAACCATTGCTACAGGATAACATGTTGACTAATACTACAAAACAGTGTTGGCACATTTTTAAGTGTTTGCTTATCCCCAACAGTATTAAGAGTGAGAAATTAAGAAGTCAGAGGAAAACTAGTGAAAGCTTCTGATTTAGAAAGCTTAACCATACAGAACCAGAGAGAAAGCCTTGACTGCTCTAGTCCTGTATCATCTGCTTATGACAGAGCAAAATGGGATCTTGTAGCGACATGCAGAGTGCTTGAAAACACTAAAGGAGCACCTGCATACAAGAAATTGTGTCCTGACTAGAGGCAAAATACAGAAAAGGACAGGTTTAAAGGAGCATAAGTAAAATACCATTTTGCAGACATCAGTTAATCTCTTCTTTGAGTAAATTTTGAAAGACACTGTTAGGTAATTTTGGTGAATAAGGATGAAGTAGATACTCCAAAGGTCTTAACTTGATTAGTGTTTGCATCTTTTCTACCTTCTCTAGTTCATGTTTCTAGTTCAAAGAAACTAAGGAATTACATTTCTGTCTCTCCCTCATTTTCTACTGAGTTGCAACCACTTTTAATGCCATGGCTAGATGCTAAGTCCTTCAGGGGGAGGTTCCACAAGCCAGTCTAATACTATCATGAACAAACACAGAAGCAATCTGAGGAGCCACACGTAGGAGGCTTGACAGACTGCAGTTTGGGTTATTAACTCTACCTGATCGTTCAACAAGATGTCTTTATTAAAAAAAAAATAGCACACAGCCTTCTACGGCTTGCACATTTCAGAATCCTTTTGTCAAAAATGGTTTCCTTTCCACACTGGCCATGTCAGAATTCCCCCTCATTGCTCCCATAGAGCTCTGAAGTTATGACAATATTGTAGTACAACTGCATGTAGAAATCACAGCTTCAACTAGCGCCTCATTGCAACAAGCCCTGCTTATTCACAAGATTAAAAATATTCCCTGTTATAGCCTAAATATAGAAATGAAGAAAAAAAGCAGAAATAAATCATCTCATTTTGTAGCTAAGAAACCAAAGCTCCAGGACATGCAGAAACAGCACCCTGGAGCTGGTTAACATTTCTAACAGTCTTCATCCAACATTCAGCCTTGTGTGACAAAATATCCAAAGACTGCAGCACAGTTTTTAGATGTTTCTGACACACCTAAACCAAAGCCACTTAGAGTCACTGAGCCAAGCACCACAATATATACTTTTTCCCTCCCCCAACTCTACTCAGTACATTATCTTCCCAGTGACTTCTCAATATTTGACATAAAATTAATTCACCTTCACAGAATGAAAAATAAATTCCACATGGCCTCCAGCTCTGCCATGAGAAACTACAGAAGTACAGAAAAAAAAAGTCTCTACCTTAAATAGTTTTCCATCTTTTTTTCCTTTCTCATTTTCAAGTAGCAGCTTAACTTTTTTCCTTATTAATGATAGATAGATGACTAGTAAATGAATACACGCTATTCATCATCTTTTTATTGATATTGGAGGTGGCAATACCTGACTCTCTTATTAAAAAACTCTTCCCTGATGTACATATTCATTGAACTTAAAGCACTGAAGAGGAAGCTCCAAGGCTGCTTTTTGAAAGCAACAAGAAAAATGTTGCTTCTTAGCATAAAGCTGGGGGAAAATGTTGCTATTAATTTTTTTTTAAAAGTGTTTTATTGATAAATCATTGAGATGATATCCCCCACAATTTGAAGGGTTATATGACAAATTTGCAGAGTATTTGCAGAGTATATAAATGTACAGTATTTGTCTGTGCCTTTGCCACTCTAGCAAAATATCAAAAACTATTGGCTAATAACACATCTGTGAATACAATAATTTAGACATGCTATAGGTATATATAGAGAGAGTTTGGAAACTACATTCCCCAAGTGTATTATCTGCTCTTGGCTTACTCTTTATAGGCCTGCAGAGGCAAATCCAGCTTCCCCACCTGTGTCCCTCAAGCACAAGGTGTTGTGTGGTCAGAGGGGAGCTGAGCTGGTGTGGCTAGAAAAGCAGGCACGTTGAGCTAGAAGGGACTCCTGCATCAAGGTTGTTGCCATCAGGCAGATATATAAATACTTTTATAGCTGACCAACCTCCACCTCAAGAATAGTTTTTCCTCCACTACTCCTGCAGGAAGGTTACTGAAAAACCTTATTGTCCTGGCAGCTGAATACCTTCTAATTGTCAGCCAAAATACATGCATACCCAGCAAGCTCCTGTTACTTAGTTCATTACTCTTCCATTACAAGCAGCTTTTTTTCCATCCAGCTGCCTGCTACTCCTCCGTCCTCAGACAGATAAATATATGCTCCCAGCTTTGTGTCAGCAGCAAATTCCATTAATGTACTCTTACTTTTTCTGCCTGTGTCATTAAATAAAGTACTAAATGAAAATAATCACAAAAGCAAGTGATGAAGTCCAAATGGCGCATTTTCTTACAAAACACCCTGTTAACTGCCCACCTCTATTCTCTCCAGGACAACAACACAAGAATATACCAGACTGCCTTCCCCCTCACATCTGTGCACCAGTCTTTAATACTCATTTGCATCCTGAGTTTTCCTCCCCAGCAGTGAAATTATACAACATCGCTCAGTGTTGTGCAAGTATTTTGAGCAACCAGACTCCCTCACATGTTTTTACTGATAAACTGTAATGGTTTTGGAAAGGAATGTATCTTTTGCATTGCAAAATGTCTTTTCTCAAGTCCAGAGCACTCCTTAGCAATGAATAGTTGTGTGTGCCTGCATGCATTCCTTCCACAGACTAAGAAGACAGAGACCCGTGCAAGTATCGCTGATTACATATCCATCTGTTGGTCAGAGATTTATTCATCATATCATGCTGCAGTTTCAGGATTGTTGTCAACTAGCTACCTAGCAACCATGAAAATCACAAGGTCAGATAATTTGTACTGATCAGACACCCAATCAGTTGATTAGCTCCAATTAATTTGGAGTTTGATTTCTTAATTTTTCAGCCACCTGTTCCCAGGGAGATTTCAACCTTTCTCAGTGTTCGTCAATGAACAATAGCTCAGATAGTATCACTGAATTTTGAAAAAATATCTTCCTCACCAGGCTCCTCACCAGGCTTCTGTCATTATGCTTAAAGAAATGAAGATGTTTCAGGCATGTATACAGATGCCATAGGCCAATTCTAGGCACCATTGCTCATTCTTGGGGTGAGGGGGGACGGGGTACACAAACCACCGTGTACAGTCCTTTTAAAGATCCAGCAAGTTTTTAACACTCTTTCATAGAGAAAGCAGCAACAATTCATAGGTTGTTATAGAGAAATGCTCCTACCGCATCCTGCATTCAGTTGGGCCATGTGTCGTATGGGTTATGCACAAACAGTCCTCTGCAACCAATATTGTTCTAAATAACACGTAAACCCTATAATCACTTTGAATAACATTCTAATGTGATATTCTTGATTTTTAAAATATGTTAATGCTTTTTATCTCCAAGTTCTGACTTCTGCCAATATATAATGAATGCACACAAAGAAGTCCACATTTATGACAGCTCTAGGACAAAAGTGCACCAGACCTTGAAACAGCTGTGATATTTGCACAGGAAGTAACATAAGGAAATACAGTTTTAAAAGAGCCTGTCATGTGACCCAGAAAGAAATCATGCACTTTGAGAGAAACACACACTAAGAGCTTCCAACTCTAAGAGCTCCTGTATGGAAAAATAATGAGGCACCAATTCTTTCTTCAAATACCCAGTCAAGCTGTAGGACTGCTCAGTGGCAGGGGCTGCTCTTGTACCATAGATACAGGCAGCTGCTGTGTGCAAATGGGAGGCCAAGCCGAGATGCGAGAGAATCATACTATCATAGAATCATTAAGGTTGGAAAAAAACCTCCAAGATCATCTGGTCCAACCATCCCGCTACTACCAATGTCACCCACTAAACCATGTCCCTAAGCACCAGGTCCAACCTTTCCTTGAACACCCCCAGGCACAATGATGCCACCACCTCCCTGGGCAACCCATTCCAGTGCCTGACTACTCTTTCTGAGAAGGAATGTCTCCTAATTTCCAACCTGAACTTCCCCTGGCACAACTTGAGGCCATTCCCTCTTGTCACATGCATCAGTCTCCCTGATTACTAAAACACATGGCTTTTCTTTCAGTTAGGTATCTAAAATTAGGTTTTAAGTGTCTGTAAGTGAGGTATTCATTCACCCTCCAAATTTTCAGACTTGAAGGAATACCCTCTCTTTCTTTCCTTTCCCCCCTCTAACAGCACATAGACCCTCCAGACATGAAGCGAAGCTTGCGTGGGGCAGGAGCCCTCCTGGAACCCCTCACCTTCAGCTGTCCAAAGATGCAGACCAACGCTGTGGAACAGGCAGTCTGGGACAGCATAAAATTAAGCATTACTGCTTTTGAAGTGCTGTTAGGGAGTACTGGGCTGCAGCTTAACAAAGGACAAGCACGGCCAATTCAGACAGAGCTGAGCTCACTTTGTCCTTAGTAAAACATGTATCTTCTCACCTTGTCTTGCAATGTGATGTACAAACTGCTTTCCCTCCATATTAACATCTCCACTGTTGGAGAGCTGCAGCACGAATTGTTTCTTGCTTTCCCACAGCAAGCTGCACTGAAGATGCAAATCCTGGCAGGCTCACCAGCTCCATTCAGCACAGGAAGGTACCACAGAAGATCGCAGGATGGCTTAGGCTGGAAGGGATGCCTGGCAGTCACCAAGCCAAGCCTGTTCCTCCAAGCTGTGCCAGCTCCCAAAATAAGGTGCCTGAGGGTATGCTCTGGCCAGCATTCGACTCTCTCTAAAATGTAGGCACCACCACCCCTCTGGGCAACTTCCTGCCTATTTGTGCTTTCGTTGGAAAGGAAGTTCAGAAAGGAATATATCAATGTAAATATTTTCTGACTTCCTGCCAGTTAAGTGCATGAGGACATTTCAGATCAATTTTTGGAAGAGAATTCTTGCAATATGATGGAGGACTTGAAGCAAGATGACTGCTACCCTTGATTTCATTTCAGGAAAACATATGTTTGATTGTAGAAATTAATTTTTCCAGCAAATATTTTGACATTTCTACAATATGACCAAATTAAAATGATAATAACTGTGTTTGGCTTGTTCATCTTACACAATGGCTGAATGTACACTGGGGAGGAGCATGTTAATTAGTGCTAATTTGCATGAGATTAAAGCATTGGTTGTACAGAAGCCATGAGATACAGCTTAGATTCTTTTTACCAGGCTGATTTTTAATTCATTCAGATTAACTGAATAGTTGTATGTGTTACTAAGGCTCTGGCCGAAAATACAACTCCAGCTACCTCCAGAGTTACATGAACTCACTTTGCTGGAGATGCACACAAACGTGCATCTGATAAGGAAACACACTCTGACAGTACCTACAGCTCTTTATAGGGAGCTAATCCTAAAAGGGAGGTTCTACTCCAAAAATGTCATCCTTTCACTCACTTGTGCAGCAGCATCCACATCATTTCACAAAGGCAAGTATAGTTTCTACTAATTACCAGCTTTGCACATTCAGACCCGGGTATGAAAATCAGACAGTATGCCCTCCTTTTCAGGTTTATTTATACAGTAGCCTATGTGGTAAATTAGAGACTTGTAAATGCATGCATA
Source organism: Anser anser (assembly GCF_964211835.1). Classification (NCBI taxonomy): domain Eukaryota; kingdom Metazoa; phylum Chordata; class Aves; order Anseriformes; family Anatidae; genus Anser; species Anser anser. The sequence continues at coordinate 74,820,882 of NC_139720.1, forward strand.
CAACCTCCAGTCTAAATCTCCAGGCTGTGACCCAAGTGTGGCAGCGCAACTGCTACAGGCCAGTGCACTGGCTGGTAACAACGTTGGTGTTTCCGATAGGATTGCTCAACTTGTTTTGGCTATTTTTCCCTCCTTGATTTACTGATTCAGAAGGTATCCTCTCTGCTATGAATATACTCTGTCATCTTCAGTCATGCAAATAATGCACAATTCCAGGGGTTTAATAAAAATAAGATCACAGATTAGAAGAGAAAAATCTTAACATGTCAAAGTAACTGCCAACACTACCTCCATAAGCACTGATCCTGTTCCTTTTGAAGCCAGCAGAAATGCTGGCATGTATACTCAAAGTTAATTCAGACATTAGAAAGAAATTATACCTCAGTTACATACCTTAGCTCCCAGTGATATGCTTGGCTTCTCCAGAAGGTTGCTGAAGTGGCCTGATTCCAGTTTTAGAACCTACTAATCTGACTGGCATTAAGAGCTATCAGTTGTCTGCCACTCAGAAGTCTATACATGAAGGAAGAGATTATCACCTTTCTTAGGAAACTGATCTGTTTAAATCCAAGTTCCCTTTGGATTTTTATTTCTTGGACACATTTCAAAATTTAATAAAAAAAACCAACACACACATAAATGAGCTCCACCCCAACAATTTCTGTCTTCCAAAACAACCACCCTACTCCTGACCATCACAGTCTGTTTTCTATCTAGTCTCACCCAATAACCAAGATTAGCACTAGTGAAGAAAGGTTATAATCTGTCGCCCACTCAGTTTGCTTTTAAAGATTATACCACTTATAATACTAATTCTACTTTATATCCACTATCAATTAGGTGAAGATTAAAACTCTTCATATAACATACTTTTCTCAAATGATTTGGTTCCACAAGGCCCAAAGCAGAATAAGCAGAATTAACAAAAATGAGTTTTCATCATCAATACTAGCAGACACACTTCCAACATCAGACGAGTTGACTAAGGGAATGTCATATCCCAGCATTCTGTCTGCAGACATTTTAAATGGCATGCAAAGGCCAGACTAAAACAAAAGAAGGAGTAGAAAATAAATTGTGTAAGTATTGAATTATGCCTTGACTGCCAGCCAGCTGTCACTTATTTTCAGATTAACAGGGAAGTATGGCAATGCTCAGGCATTCAACCTCATGCCAAAAACAAAGAAACAAATTTTGTTGAGCAGGTGACTGCAGGAATTGTGCATGTTGTGAGTTTTAATTCAGTTTTCTGTAAGTGACTTAAAGATATTGTACTTTTCACTCATGAATATACCTCTATACCAAAAAGATGACACATTTTCATCATCTAAACACCCTTTCATACTGGAAGAGCAGCTGCAGCATGTTATAAACACTCTTTAAGTTAAACATACACAGAGAAACATAGGATAGTTCAGATCATCACAGCACATTGCAAATAAGATTTTAAACTGGCAACTAGCAATTAACAATTCATATAACACATTTTAATATACAATCTGCTCGACCTAAATGATCCATGAGGACCTGGAAGCATGCTAATTGCAATGTTTTATCTCATGTGATTTTAAATACACCCTGTTTTTCTAATTTAGGAAAGCCTTCTATTAACCCTTTTTTAAAATTACTAAATACCACATCAGGGCATGAACACTGGCACATCCATGTCACAGTTTAGTCTTAAAATTTCTGGCAACAGGATTTGTTGTGGTGAATGGCAAACATTTCTTTCTTTAGCAGATCATTTAGCAACATCTAGCACAGAACTATATTCACCCAAGACAGTAAAAAAAATATCATTTTTTGCATCCCATAAAATTAAGAGAAAGTATTAAATTCAGGCCACTCCTTTTAAAAAAAGTGCTTTAAGCACACTGTCACCTCAGACACAGTGTCTCATGTACATTCTCCTGCTTGTACAAAGGTTAAGTCCATTTTCATTTAAAATTGTTTTAAATATTGTTCATATTTCCCCAAACTAACATTTTGCTGTCTTGATAACAGTCTTATGTGTATATTTTTTCTCTTCAGATGGACCATGAGCAGCAGCTAACTGATATTTGTTTTATAACTAGTAGCATAAGAAAGCAGATTCTGCTACCCTCAAGTCAGTTAAGTAGTCCTTATGCCTTCATAGTCCCAGTGAAATTAATTATTCCTTTCAGAGAGCAAAATGCTTCCTTACATAGAAAACTCAGAGTCAAAACCTCAATAATTTTCAGACATTATATGTGTACACACAACATCTATCCTTGAATTAAAAGGAAGGGGAAGGGGAAGGGGAAGGGGAAGGGGAAGGGGAAGAATTAACAATTAAATTAAAGAGAAAGACTGTTCCTTTAGCATGGACAATGTATTCAGAGGAGAGGGAAGAAGGCAAGTGCTGCCACTTCCTAGCTGCATCACATGGTAAAAAATGCCTGGCAGCTAACAGTCTGTTATGACAGTCAAAGCAATAATTTTCTTTATCTATCCCCCAAGAAAAAAATCTATTTGACCTAAGGAATGCAGCAAACATGGAAAATGATGATATGATGATGATAAGGTGAGAATTACTGAGAAGACAGAACAACCTGCAGACAGAGCTAATGCTTTGCCTCTAACTGAAAAGCTCAGGAACACCAGGTAGTCACAAATCCCTGCAATTTAAATAAAGTTGTATATTGTGAATGTTATCTGATACAAATTGTTGACAAAAGGGCAGCAGAGGTTCCTAGAAGCAAAAACTTTCTCCATATTAGATGCATTTCAGCACAGAGAATTAGATGAGTCAATACCTAATTTGGTATTTAATATACCATTTGAACACTATAAATGTAAGCAAATGTTGGCATTCAGGGATGATAGTGCAAATGAAAGCAAAAATTACTTGTAGCAGAATGCTGCTAATTTGCACATCATTAATCTTCATGTCCCATAATTCAAACGCATAATAACAGTAGTCTCTCTTTGTCTCAGCAACAGCTGAATAACGGTGCTGTACTGTAATCTCAAATTATGCATTCAACAGTTGGAGGTGGGGCTGATAATACCATCTATTATTGATATTGCCTAGCATCACCCACACAGAGCCACACTTGCAGTTGCTTATATAGCCATGCTTTCCTTAAGCCATCCAGATGGATGTGGGATGTCTTCCTTAAGGAGATTTTTTTTTTTAAAAGTTTGAAACAAGATAATTTAATTGCTCCTGAAAACGTGGGCTTGTGAATGGGAAATGTCTTTTTCTCTGGTGATCCTTTTGGCAAACTGATGCCTTCTGCTTTTGGTCAGCAGCTTGGCTGGGGCAGTAGGTACCTCTTCATCATCCCATGTTGTCCTGGCAACCAGTACAACAGCTAAGATGTAAGAGCTAACAAATGACCAAACACTCTCTGCCTCACTGGGTCTTGCAAGGTTTCTAGGGCTGAGCATCCCACACACACACGATCAGCTTGGTGCCACCAAGCATTTACGTTTGTTGACAGAGGACAGATAGTCTGTCTCCAACACAGCCTCCTGTCACCACAGCCAGGCGGGAGGGAAGGCAGCCTACATTTGCTGAGCAAAGAAACCCACATGGGAAGTTTGGGATCTGAAGCCTGGCGTGGGCTAGGGAAGAACAAGATCATGCTAAGTAGTCAGCAGGAAGGCAGAGAGAAGTGAAAAATGGAACAAGAGGGTGGGAAGAGCAGAGGAGAGTTGAGCAGTGGGAAAGCCAAAGCTCTTGTGCATGTTAGACCATTTCCCTCCAGTGTAAAGCATGGAAGTGTAAATCCCAGGCTCTGCTGGTGAGCGTTATCTCATCCCTTGCTGGTCTTGCTTCACATAGAGTGTAACCACCCACCACTGCTACTGGCTCACCTTTAGCCCTCTGGCTGCTGGTGGTGGACCTTCAGTCCTGCTGATGACCCATGTCAGCATCGCACCAACGTTTCCAATACATTTTCCACAGTTGCAGAAAGTACACACAAAAAGTTTTAAAAATATATTCTGAGTCAAAGGAGCCGGCAGTCAAAAGTTGGAGTGTATGAAATTGGAGGCAGAGAGGGGAATCTGAATTTGTCTCCCTCGTGCATGCACAGGAAGCACAATCTTTAAATATCTGATCCCGGGAAGTTTTTCCACAAATCACCTTCGAAGGTCTGTGTACACAGGCTGTCCTGCATGGGCAGCCATCCTGCTTCTCTACTGCCTCCAAGCTCTATGCACCACCCACTGTTCACAGCTTGGGCTGAAACTGCTGCAATTAGTTCTTATAAGGTTTCTCTGCGACATTGCCGCCAGTGGTACTGTATCCATTTTTAAATAAATAGCCTCCACTCCGTGAATGAATATAAAAATTAATATACACACAGAGTAGCTTGACTCCAGCTGTGCTCAGCATATCTGCAATTCCAGATACCAAGGTCCCAAATAAGGAGACAGTGACCATCCCTGAAAATTTGGCATGTTTGAGGAGGAGGAGGAGGAGGAGGAGCAGTAGTAGTAGTATATTTTAGTGGACAGAGCTAGGAGTTATACATATAAAATCAATGTTACTTGGTATATCTGAAAAGATATACCAGATGCAAACATTTTTAACATGAAAAAAAATAATTTTCAGTCAACCTACACAGTATCTTTCAGGTAGAAACGATCTGTTTAATTTTCTTTCAGAACTATGTTGAAGACCTTTTAATGTCATTTAGTATATGCCAGTTTTCAACAAAAATGTCATTTCGTACTAAGAAGCTACTAAGTTTCATCCCAAAATTGCAGAAACCAAGCTCTTTCAGTGTTTTGCTGTGGGAAAGGACAGAATCCACAGCTCCAGGACAGAAACAAACTGTCACAATTAGATAATCATCTGCTTCACCAACTATCCAACAAATGCACAAGGGTCACATGCATGATAATTTATTTTGCTGACATTCTACAGCAGGGGAAAATATGTTTATGTGATTATGTTAGGCTTTCTGTAGCTTGTACACATAAAACAGCATGATAATTGAACAAGCTTTCTAAACGATGGCATTCTCTGACCTTGGAACTTTAAGAGGTTTTGTTCTGAAACCCAGTGTTGTGTTTATGTTTCTACAATAAGTTGCAGCTTTTTTATAAATCCTGATAATTCTCCAAAGGAATCTTGACAAGTCCTATTTTGAAGCAATTTTTGATTTTATGGGTAAAACTTAAATGTGAAACTCTCAGGATGGAAGGAAAACAAAAGATAATCACAGATCCCAACAAAACCACCGCACAAGAAGGCTGCATATCTTCATGTCTCCATCAAAGGATGCTCTACATCCTTCAGCACAGGTTTCTGATACTCAGACCCTCCTCTAGGCCTTTCCTGACCACAGAGTCACTGTGAAGGCAGATGGGGAAAAGAACAATCAGATGAAGCTGCAAGAACTTAAGATCAAAGTTACTTACATTCCAACCAATCTGATTGTCACTGCCTCTCTTCGAACCTCTGTAATCTAATTCACTGTGCCCATTCCAAAACTCCAATATTTCACAGAAGAAAAAAATCACAGAAAAAAAAAGAGATTTTATATATAAAATATTTATTTTACATATATACATATAAAGTATATATGTGTGCATAAATATATGTATATGCATGTATATATTTGGCTACATACAAATTGCAAAAAGAGCATGTCATGAGTGAAGCATCATATTCACCCCCTAACCTCCAGATTAGGAATGTGGTCACAGAAATGACTGTCAGGATTCACCAAACAGACTGTCACATTGACCACTAGTGCCTAAGATTTCTACTTCTCATTGCAGTGGTGAGAAAAGACTAAGAATTCACGTGAACAAAACATCCTGAAGCCATCGTCTGATGCCTTGAGGCTCCCAGTTTAGAGTTTCTGTTATTGTAATGGTATCTGTCAGTATCCAAAAATTTCATTTCTCCTTCCAAGCCATTTCTACACAAAACTGAGAGAGCTAAGTCAAGATACTATTTCTGCAGCATGCTTATAAATACTTAATTCCATAAGACAGCAGATTCAGAAAGCACACCAAAGGATTGTCCTCACTGAGACAGAAGGCATCATCATGGAAATACACTTTTTGCTATTGAAGTGATTTCCCTGGATTACAACAAGTTGAAAGGGTTCCCATAGCATGGGAGTAAAGCATTTGAGGTATGCAAAGTCATGTTTTAGCACGTTCCTATTTAAATATATTCGAAAGGGAGTCCTAGAGATGGAGAGAGATCGTTATTGATAGTACTGCAGTGTTAGTAAGTCATCATTATTTGTTGAATACCAGCAATACTTTTCACTCTTATCCAAGTTATAGGAAACTTAGAAACCTACAATCAGACAAATGTGAACTGAATGTAAATAGTTTCTGGTGTTACCCAAAAAATCTCAAAAAAGATTAGAAGTAGCAACTCAAACTACTAGCACCATTCTGAAGGCCTATTAGTTTACCCATTTTACAAGATATGCAAACTGTAGTACCTAGGTGTTTTTTCCGTAATTTACTGCAAATTAGAAAAAGAAACTGGACAGAACTCAGTCTGTAAGCCCTTGAAAGTGAACAGGCTTTGAGGAAGGTCTTTCATTATATCTTTCAAACTACAGAAGCTGAGCACCAGAGAAAGAAGAACCAGACAGATGGAATCCTCAGATAACCGGCTTTGATTATGTTTGGATCCTTTCTACTTTCACCTCTGCTAATACAGTACTGAATGAGCGCAGAAGTATGTTTTAAACTGATACTAGAGAAAATACCTATTTGCATGAGAAATTTCATGAAGTAACACGATTAGCTCAGTTACAGGAAGTGACTGTGATTCCAGGTGCATTTCCGCCTCACTCCCAGGGTGATTTTTCTCTATGGAACAGATTTATTCTCCTGTTGCATTAAAAAAAACAACAACAAAAAAATGTCTATAAATGAGTAAAGGGCTAAGCCACTGCAAGGCCTTAAGGTATCTTGTACAATCCACCTCAAAATCCCATTTCCAGCTAAATCATCTGTAATTTCATAATTAAATGCTCAATCTCAAAATTTCATCCTTCATGAAAACACTCCCCTAAAACATTTTTCCCCTTTCATTTTAAAACTCCCAGTTATTTCCCTGTCATGTATGGGTTCTTTTCAATGGGTTGGCAGGTGACAGTAGCACATGCAGAATTTTAATTTCTCTCCTGCTGTGCAAAATCTCTACCACGCTCATTTGCAGATTCTACTCACCCAAACACCTTGTGTACCATGAGGGGCTATTTGTCTCCCATTACACAACCCAACACCCTCTCATGGGTATCAGTGGGTGTAACACATGAATATTCAACACGATACTTGCAGATCCCTTGGATCTGTACAGCAACAAGCAACAGATGACCATTCTATCAGGTGTTCAGAGCAACTCTTGCCCAATTATGTAATTTAATATGTCCAATTACCTTCCATTATTCTTTCCAATTACCTTTCATTATTCTTTATTATACGTATTTTGTATCTCGTCCCCTCTTAGAGTCTCATTTGAAGTATAAAGTCTCCCGTGAAGCAGGAATGAAATTACAGTGACCAAGTTTTGGAGCAATTGAGAAGACTGAACTTGTTTCTTAAGAAAAAAAAAGCTAGCTAAATGTGTTAGGCCCAGGAAAAACTAAATAGCATGTAAAGTAACACTGAAGACAGGCAGTGAAAAACTGCAAAGAGTAGTGTGTGTGTAAATTTATTATATTGTGAAGTCCTCTATGCAGGCCACTTTCTGCAGAGAAAAGCCCTGTAATAAGTTCAGTGAGTAGAAGGTAGGTGTTTGGGGCATCTCTAGTTAAAAAAAAAGAAAAAAAAGAAAAAGATAGGTAGAGTACAAAATCAGCATAACTTGGGCGTAGGTACAACAATATTCTGTCTTCAACAGGTTGCTAATAAATAACATGGGAATAATATTCATGGACTACGTTATGAAAAAACTGTGCAGACCAGTTAACTGACATTAATGAAGCACTTTATGGCCTCAGAAAAGTGGAATTTGTTATGTAAAGTGTGTGTGGGAATTATTTAACAAACATAAATGATGAAACAGAGCTTGGCAGTGGTTAGCCACTCTAGGGAGTCCTGCACACTTGCCATTTGGATACTGAGAACAAGGACAGGAAATGGGTTTCGTGAACACACTTGTAACAGAAGAGGAAAACGCATATGGCAATGAGCCATCAAAACCTCTGCAGAGCCAATGGGAGCAGTGATGCTCACCTCAGTGACTGCCACGGTATGGCAGGGACTCACTGAAAAAATTGACCTCGTACTATGCCAGGAGAAACCTATTCTCCATAGCTGCCACAGGCCCCAGGGAAAGGAGAGCATCACTGAGGTCATTCTCATTCCACATGGAGGACTTGAACTAGTGGGGGGAGTTCTTTGAGGCCCCAGAAGTCTTCTGGCAGCAAAATACACCAAACGAACCAATTCTGTAATCCCTTGCTGGAGGTAACTCATTCTCAATTTTGTTTCACCCTCTATCCAGCAAGTTAATAAGCCATATTCCATGTTTTCTCCACATGGCCTTGGGAACCTGACTCTGAAATAGGCATTAATAGTGAAATTTCTTTTTCTGCTGCTCTTTAATAAGGTAAGTCAAGCAAACATCATAAAGGCTAATGCAAATAAACTGAGCAGTCAGAAGTCAGACTGCATCTTCCTTAGGCTTCCTTATCAGCATGTTCACTTGATGGGGTCACTCCTCACCATCAGCTGTCCCTGTCTAGCTGTGGTGCACTGCTTTGTTTTGACTCACATGAGCATTTTGTCCTCACTGACCACCCTACTCCAGTGGGGATGCATTACAGACCATTCTGATAATTCACTTGTTGATAAAAAACACATTCAGTCATTAAAGTGCTGCCCCTGAAGTGCGGCTTTAGCAAGCAGACAGGAGCTGTGAGCAGAAATCGTTTCCTAACTACAATCACTTGCTTCCCAGCACAGCAGTCCTTGGGCCAACAGCACACCACTAACCAGGTAATAGATGCTCATCTCCTGCATGTCTAACATTTGTTTCCACTCTGTGCTACATAAGTATATCTGCATTAAGCTTACCTGTGTTCATGAAGAGTGGCACTCGTGCAGCTGACATGGCTCAAGTTCACTGTGTGGCATTATCAGCTCTTACACCTCAGTCCTACATGGTAATAAGGAAATAAGGCATAAAAGGCACACAGCATTACTCATCACTGCTTTCTAAAGGAGCTCAGGGAGAGGTTTTTAGGCTTTGGCCAGCCTGGAAAAAAGAAAACTTGAAGGCACATCTGAGGAGGGCTGCTAGATCAATGTCTGCTATGCTGCTTTTATTGTGGTTGAAGTTCATCTGTTTCTTTCCTTTGCAGAGACCCTGGCACTTTCCTGTCATGAAACATGAAGCCCGTGCTGACCTGCCTATTGCAGTATTTTTATTCTTCAGCGCAATGGCACAACCCAAGCACCTCCCAGAAAGAAATCAATGGCAATCAGCAAGGCCCCCGGTGGGTTCTGTGGAGTGTCAGGTGCTGCCCTCATATCGGTGCAGGGCCAGGACTGGAGTGAAGGAAATCACTTTAACATGCATTTCCTTCTCAAAAGTGCAGCATCATTTTAAGAGGATTCTGTCTATATTAGCTGATTACAGTTTTGCAGAGGAAAGCCATATCAATGCTGATGCCATTTGGACCTCATGGCAAAAAGGCCAGGAAGCACAGTCAGCCAGTTCCTATACAGTTAATGTAGCGGAAACATTCTTGCAGGATGTGAACCACACCAGATAAACACGCTTTGGCAACCCCTGGCTGACATGGTTAAATTCTTTTTTAATGAGATAGCTGGTTACTGTCAAGAACTACTAAAAGCATAGTCCACCTCAAGGCAGTGAGTACCACTGGGAGTCTTTAAGTAACACAATCTCCATTAAACTACAAGTGCCTACACTTGTACTACTACAAGGAGAGAGCTTCCTGGGTAATAAAGTGCAAAACATTCTCCAGCAGAACTGTCTCTCTCCTTCAAATCTAGAGAAGAAAAGTCAGCAGAGCATCTTCCAGCAGTCTGAAAAATATATATTTGGGGAAAATAATAACAGCACACACACCACCCAAAAACTAGGGATAATTCTTAAAAATAACCAATTCTATTCAAACCACCTGCCACTGATCCAAGGCACAAATTGACAGGTAGCAGAATATTAGGTCTAGGTACCAAGACACAATCTGCCTGTACAGAACAGCAGTGCCATATACGTAATGAATGTACTCGTGAATACACTCAGCTTAAACTGTAGGATGTCTTATGCCTCACTTCATGTACACAGCACCACAACCCAGGATGAATTTCATTTGGTGGCCTTGCACAGAGCTGTGTATGCACAGCTCCAGGGCTAAGCTCAAGCACCTAAGACTGGATCCTATGCCTCATACAGGTATGAGCAAAAAATTTAGGTACCCCTAAATCCTTCCATCATAGCATTTTATGTCTCTACCTGAGGACTGTCATTTAAAAATGGACGCAGAAATTCTCAGGTGGTCTTCACAGCATCTCATCAAGTTCTAGCACCTATAGCACACAGTGGATTTCAGTACTGGGAAGCCTGAATTATCATACTGAGATTAAATCTAGCATCCTTAGCTTGCACTAAGCATATCAAGCTGGGTCATTGGTCTACAAAAAACTAAGCATTCACCAATGCTATCCTTGATTTATGGAGTATTTCCCTGTTAATTCACTCCCCCATGTGAGTGCTAAAAAAACATGGAGTTTTGTTTCTGTGTTTTAAATCTTAGCTGTACAATACCAACAAGAAACAACCTTTCATCTGTCAACCTTTCATCTGTAAATACTTTCTTACAAAAGCTGCAAGCTACCATTGTCTGCCTTAACCATTCTCTTGTACGATTAACTGTCTTCAGGTATTTATAAAGCTGTTTCATTTACCAAGCCCATTTTCCCCAAGCAAATAAATGTAAAGAGAGCCAGGATGATAGCAGAGGAATAGAAACTCTTGTTCTAGTGGTGTCACAGCACCTGGGGTTGAAACACCTCTGAAGGAGGAAGGATTCTCTATCTCAACACTGGCAGAGGCACAAAGGAGGCAAGGTGCCTCTTTCCAGCCCCCCATCAGCTCTGTGAGAGCTCAGGACTACAGCACCACTGTCAGATACCCCTCTTTTCACATCCCCACTTGTCTTTTTTCCCCTGCCTCCAGTCTGCAGACAGACTGGAGAGGGAAGAACAGGTCAAAGCCAGGTAAAATAAATAAATAAGTCTGTAGCCAGATTCTTCATCCTAGTGTATTTATTGACATGATGTAAAATTAGATGCAAAAATTGAAGTGGAGGGGGAAAAAAAGTGGGGAAAAAAATCCCATAAAAATAACTTCATAATGTCATTAGAATTTATTTATTTATTTATTTTAAGATAGCAAGCCAGTGAAATACCCTTTGAAAAGCAGATAAGCTCAGAAATTTCAATAGGAATTACTGGGAACAAGTTGCTAATACTATTATTTTTTCTAGACCCATTATCTGAGATATGCTCTCGCATACCTCCCACCTACTTCAGGCAGTGACTGAAGGTTTAAAAAAATAAATAAAAATCAATCACTACTTCAAAGGCTTTAAAACAAAAACAAAAAAAAGAAAAAGAAAAAAAAGAGAATACAAAAGTAACACCATCACAATGGCTCTCTCCATGGTAATTATCAAGAATATACCTCAAGACACTGGGTGAAGAAAGAAGAAACAGAAGAAAGGCATGAAGTGTGACCGCTGCGCCTTAAAAATAATTTTCATATAGTAACTGTCTCAATTGGCTTTCTTAGACCTCACAGTATTTCCAGACTTACGAATTTCCCAGGCTGGAAAATATTTATCTCAGCAGGTTGCAGAGCTTTCTGCTTCTGTCTTTATTATATGTAGTTGGGCCATCTTCATTTCTCATGTGCAGGGGGTTGTTTTCATATGCAACCAATGTTTGCTTTGAAAGATGATGAATGATATTGAATGATGAATGAGAAGAATGATATTTCATGCACCAGTGCACAAGCCACTCTCTCATCATCGATGGGTAGAAGGAGATTTTACCCAAATATAGCTGTCCTCTAATGTCTAACACAGAGCCACTATAAAGCAACTCTGTTAAAGACATCATTTTACATTAGTACTTCTTTCTTCTTTTCAAGGAAAAAGGGCATATTTGCCTTGACTTGCAATTATGGAGGTATGGAGGTACATGGATTTGCAAGTTAATATAATAGTTACAGAGAACTTGCTATTTTTCCCCCACCCTCAGGAAATATTCTTTAATTTTGCATGCGTTTGGATTCTCACCTCACACAGCTGAAAATGATTACTGAAATTTCTTTTTTACTGCATTATTCAGAATTTAGGCACGTTATTCACAGTTAGGCACTTTGAAATGGGATTTCAGAGAGAATTTAGCATGAAGAAAGCACGCTAAAGCATTATCACACATACACATAGTCATACACAATGTCACATACTACAGATACCTGAGGAAAGAACATTTTAAAATTAACAAAACCTAAAATAAGATTAAAAGTTATCTGACCTGTTTTTGTGTGTACCAATTGAGACTCCAAAGCTGGTAGATATTTTCCCATACAGAGTCCTAGGCAAACTCCCATCCCCCCCAGACAAACCCCACCCGGCCTACTCCCCAGAAGTGCAGTCTGTGTGGGCACACTGCACTTCGCCACACTTCGGCCATCACTTGCTGCAAAGCAAAACAAAGCTCGTTTACAAGTCTGAATTAAAAATAAGCAAAACAAAAAGGTAGAAAACAAGAAGCAATAACTCTAAGAGCAGTTTCAGGAGAGCAGGAGGAGGGAGCTGCAGGGGTTTCATTCCAGGTCTCCAAGGTGGTGCAGCTGTTCCTCTGGCGTAGGCAGGTGTTGCAGTGTGGTTGGCTGAGTGAGGCGCTTTTCCTGCAAGCAGACCCAACAACATTAATCACATGCCTTCGTGAGCAGACGCTCCCAGTTAGAAACAAGTCTGCTAGTGTGAGGAAGGTGGCAACAGGTCTGCCTCCCCCATCATGGGTTTCAAGGCTTTGGGCATCACAGAGCCAAAGGGACGTGCTCCCCACATGCCAAAAAGCACACCTTCTTCCATGCGCTCATCTGCTAGAGACGCATCAAACCAGCTCAGCAGAGAGAAAAATCCCTTTTAATGGGTTTTCCCCACCACCACCAGCCTGGCAAGGGGCCAGGTGAGCTGCACCCAGCCTAGAGGAGGCTGTCTGAGGGCTGCTCACCACCTTCATGCCTCGTGCTCACCACCTTCAGAGACCTCGCCACCACCCCTGGAGTTGGGCAGGGGGACCACCTCATCCGGAGACATCAGGTGTCTTCTCCAGTATGTCACTCACTACAAAACAATCCAGCTTGCAAAGCACCTTCCTTAAAAAAAATAAAATTCCTCATTAGAGGGCAGCAACCACTAAAAGCATCCATTAAAATCCATCCTCACAGACAGACAGGTATGAAATTAGACTAGCAGCAATTGGCTTACTAGAGCTGTCAAATCACAGAAAGAAAACTTTTGGAGAGGAACATACCTCCAGCTATTAGTTAATTTTCCAGTACACTAAGAAAGGCTATTTGCTGCAGGATTTTGCCATGTATGATTACCAATCAGTTAAAAACCCACCCCGCTTCCTTTGGAAGTGCTGGTTGTCTACAGCCATTTCTCCAAAGATAATGCAAACAGGATTTCTATAAACTGTTTGCTTCAGCTGCCTGATAGACAATTAATTCTTAAACCACTAATACTGGATTTGCTTCTGCACTCAGATGAGAGGAAATCTGAGATATCAGAAAGTAAGGAAATACCCTTGTTCATGCCCAAATACCCTTTGTTACATGCAAATGTAGCTAAGTATGTGAATAGGCTGCAGCAGAAAAGTCAGCACAAATGTCTGCAGTTAATCAAAACTAGCTTATGAGTAAAATTGAAGTGAACATTTCATGCTGCTACTAGTATTGCAAATGAGTGTTTCTTGATTTGACTGGCTCCAAGCCAGCAACAAATGGATTTTCTAGAGCCGCAAATTTTATAACATATTTTGTTCCAGAGGAAAGTTGCAAGTAGGAGGTGGAATCACCTTCAGCACCCATGCTAGTAGCTCCCCCCATAGCAGGTAAGCACCCAGGTTCCCCCACTCATCCTACGTTTGCTTCCATTTGTGTCTAACAGATGGTGTCTGTCACTCTCACAAGCACTCAGTGACAGTCCTGCTTGGCCTGGGAGCTGCTCTGGAAGCCATCCAGACAACATCCCTATGAATGGCAGACTGTATATTTCGAAAAGGATTTTCCAAAGTCTTCTAAATTTGGCTCTACTCCCACTGAACTTACAATTAAGTCAATGGTGGGTGTCTTGGAAAAAAGCATCCACAGGACCCAGAAAGTACAAGTTTTGGACAACGTCAATTCTTCCCCAGGGTAGAAGGAGGAGAACAGAAGGCATAGCATGCGCCAGTGTATACTCCATCTCTTCTTGCACATGGTCTCATCTGAGAGACTTTTTTCTCTTCTGCCTTGAATATTGCAAGGTCACTTATTCCTGTGCAAATCCTGTGAATTACTGCTCTTATGTGCTGGCACCATTTCATACCCAGTTTCTATAGGAATAAACTCACATGGAGCAAGATTGTGAGAAGTCAGAGAATAGAGAATTTCCTAGCACACTAAATAAATTCATTTGCTGACGGATTTTGCCATATGTGATTATAAATCAGGTAAAAACTTTCTTTGGAAGTACTGGTTGTCCGCAATCATTTCCCTAAACGACTTGGTCTCAACCACATTATGTAAAGTCAGCTTATATAAGGTAGGACCATGGCAAAGATTCAGACCTGAGACACCTTTCTCAGGCTCTGGCCAGCAGAAGCAGTACAAGATGAGGCCCTTAGTAGGAGGTGTAAGTTGACATTAAAGCAGACTCTGTTTGGCCTGCCGTTACTGTGACCTGGTCTTTGGGAATGTTCAATATATTAGCTCAGCTCCAGGACAAGCACGTAACTTGACAGCAGCTACATATTGTCACCCATCTGACAAAGCTAAAAGAAGATTACAAGAGCCAGAACAACTGAGCGTGCTTGCTGGATATATCAGACCAGTCCAGGTGACAGCCAGCTCAACTAAGTACTTTTGTTTGGATTACATTATGGTGTTTTCAAGAAACTCTTTCAGAGAAGAGAAAAACATGCAATGACACACACAGAAGGACCCGAAGAAACTAGTTTGTCCTAAGATCCCTTAGAAATGTGATCATTCATGCTCAGTATGATGAAGCTGTACACAAAGATTTCTTTAATATTGGTTTAAGATTCATGTGTGCTTAGCTCTTAACATGGTTTACTGAATGTTTCTGATCATACCTGGTACTAAATCTAATATACCATCCTGCACGGACATGAGGAGTTTGTAGAAACTGTATTTTTTGCAATAAATTCTGAGGTGTTTAATGTTGCTCCCATTCCAAAATAGAAGGGAGGAATTATTTCAAAAAGTATAAAAAAAGGTAACGAAAATACAATTTTGTACCAACTGGAAAGAGACTGAGGCTTTGGAACATGAATCATTTTCATGGATTTTGGATTGTTTTTTCTACTCACACACTCAAGACTCCTTCCCCTACCTCCATTCAAGAGCACAACTTCTAACATTTTTATTATTTAAGAAACTTTGAGTATAGCAGATGACATAAACTGTGTTAGCTGCCTACTTTTGCAGAGATGCAAAATGAACTTCAGTAACATACTATGAGCTGAATTAAACTGTCTGCCAAAAGCAAGCAAACTTTTTTAGACAATCTGTTATTTGACACACTGCAACCTGTAGAGCCTATTGTACCATCTGCTCTGTATAAAGTGCATGGTACATGTTTTACAGGGTTTCTAAACTTAGCAATGAGCCAGAGACAACACTTCCACAGTGGGGATCCCCTGTAAGAAATTTTATCAACAATTCTTGCCCTTTTGGCTTCATGTCCAAGATCCTAGAAAATCCCTTTCCATGTAGACTTTGTTGCCCTTCCTTACAGACTCTATACCCTCAGGGGGACCAAAATACGTTTCAAAGCATATCTCCGCTGGTGATCTCATGAGTAACTCTAAGGGTTAAGAAAGCACTAAGATTAAACTTGTGGCTCTTCAAACTCTGTAAGGACACAAGCTTTACACGTGGTTGGGTATAGAAATTACATGCTTAGCTTTCTCTTACCTAAGACACTCTAACTGGGAGGAGTCTTAGTGTGAGAGCTGTATTCCCCTTGTCTGTGCTGTAGTTGTCCCAGTAACAACCTGAAAGCTTTGCCTTGGAGATACCCATTCTGATATCACTGTTTGATAAAGTTCCTTGTCATTAAAAGATTTCTTGCACAGTAAATATGCAAAAAATCTGCAGAATGTACAGTAAACAAGAGATGTCAGCTCTTGAGGTACATTCTATGCATACCTAACTCTACTTGCACACTGCAAACCTGACACTTACAGAAGTTACACTACTACACGTAACAATACAGCAGAAGGTACATTCCCATCAGCGGCAGACTAGCTGACTTGCAGAAAACAGACTCCACAACCTGTAAAGTTGTAAATAGGTATGTTTATTTGGCACACGCGCTGGGCGCAAGGGGGATAGCTCCACCTAACTTGCGCACCAACGGGTACGGGCAGTGTGCTTATATTAGTGGGACAAATGCATATTCATTTAATTTCCCATAAGTCTTTTATATTCATCAGGTCTCCGAAGAATCATTAACATAGGTTCCGTCTCTATTTGTATGCATACTGGCGTCCTTGGGTGGTCGGTCGTCTGGCATACTCTGGTGGTCTTTTGTTGAAGGCCAGAAGTCTTCCTCGCTGCTTATCTTCTGGCCTTTCCTGTCTTTGACAGACTTAGCAGTCAAGCCAATTCTTGCTGGTTCCATTACCTACTCATACAGTCTTTTGTTCCCTTATCTTTGGGTCGTTAACATATAATTGTGCTAGCTAAGACCTAGGAATCACCATCCTTTATCTTGTTCCCTGTGTCACAGCATCCATATATCCTACACACAAAAAGTCCTGGTGTACAACTGCATAAGAGGAGTCCAATCTGCTGGGGTTCTCAAACATTCAGAATTTTTCAAAACCTCCTTATTCAACATCTTCCTGCCACAAAGAGAGCACATCCAGGGAAAGTACACACATGCTCGCTGCCTTGAATCAGAAGGTAAAATGGGGATGGAAAATTAGATCATTAGTGTGATCTGGATATGTGATCTGGATCCCTAACATACTGGTTCAGTCAAAATGCTATGACATCCTTTTTTTTTTTTTTTTTTTTTTCCGGATGTTGGAAGAAGGACAAAGGAATTATTCTTTCATACCACTGAGAAACATTTTAAATTCTTATACACAACAGGTAGCTGGTGTTCCCAGAAATTTTCCACAGCTTTTTTGCATTGCAAATGTGACTTCTCTACCTTCTCAGTGACACGTCGAAAGCAATGAACATGGAGAGGCGAAGGAGTAAGCACTGCAAAAAGGCAGCTGCTTGACCACCCAGGCAAGCAGCACAAGGGGGCCACAAGATGGAAGAAAATTTGGGGGGCAAGGAGTCAGAATGCCCAAGTATTGAAATATGAAGGAGAAAGAACACACAGAGAAGTCAGATGCTAGAAGGAGGCTGTGATTTGAGGTTTATTCATTTTTTGCATGACTTTAGTTGGTGTGTCTGCAGAATAACCTGACAAAATATATAGACCTAGTTTCACTAAGACTTCTTGATATTCCTATAACTGCATCATAACTTAACGTGGTCCAAATTATCTAAACTCTTTTCTATGACATAACAGAGGTGAAATTGCACTAGAAATACATTTCTTTAGATTTCTTTAGATTACTTTAGATTTTATTTAAGGTCATATAATATATTTGCAACACTATTTCTAGTAAAAACATCCATGCTAAGAACTTGTGGTCTTTTGACTCTACACATTTTATTTTTCCTGGCTTTTCTCTCTAAAAGCCAGGCTAGTGCTGTGCATACACTGGCTTGATAGCTGGGCCCAAAGAGTCATGGTGAATGGAGTCAAATCCAGTTGGAGGCCGGTCACTAGTGGAGTCCCCCAGGGCTCAGTACTAGGGCCAGTCCTCTTCAATATCTTTATCGATGATCTGGATGAGGGGATCGAGTGCACCCTCAATAAGTTTGCAGACGACACCAAGTTAAGTGCATGTGTCGATCTGCTCAAGGGTAGGAAGGCTCTGCAGGAGGATCTGGATAGGCTGGACCGATGGGCTGAGGCCCACTGTATGAAGTTCAACAAGGCCAAGTGCCAGGTCCTGCACCTGGGGCGTAACAACCCAAGCAGAGCTACAGGCTGGGAGATGAGTGGTTAGAAAGCTGCCTGGCAGAGAAGGACCTGGGAGTATTGGTTGATAGTCAGCTGAATATGAGCCAGCAGTGTGTTCAGGTGGCCAAGAAGGCCAAGAGCATCCTGGCTTGTGTAATAAACAGCGTGGCCAGCAGAGCTAGGGAAGTGATTGTCCCCCTCTACTCGGCTACAAGAAGGACATGGAGGTGCTCGAGAGAGTCCAGAGAAGGGCAACGAAGCTGGTGAGGGGTCTGGAGAACAAGTCGTATGAGGAGCAGCTGAGGGAGCTGGGCTTGTTCAGCCTGGAGAAGAGGAGGCTCAGGGGCGACCTTATCGCTCTCTATAGGTACCTTAAAAGAGGCTGTAGCGAGGTGGGGATTGGTCTGTTCTCCCACGTGCCTGGTGACAGGACGAGGGGGAATGGGCTAAAGTTGTGCCAGGGGATGTTTAGGTTGGATATTAGGAAGAACTTCTTTACTGAAAGGGTTGTTAGGCATTGGAATAGGCTGCCCAGGGAAGTGGTTGAGTCACCATCCCTGGAGGTCTTTAAGAGATGTTTAGATGTTGAGCTTAATGATCTGGTTTAGTGGAGGACTTGTTAGTATTAGGTAAGAGGTTGGACTGGGTGATCTTGGAGGTCTCTTCCAACCTAGACGATTCTGTGATTCTGTGATTCTGATACAGATTCTAAAATATTTATCATGTTCTCTAGCCTGGAGCTAGCAATTGGCTATGCAACAAGTCTTTCAGAAAGGTAACCACGCTCAGGGACAACCTTGCACCCATCAACGCCCTGGACTGTCCTGGAAGGAAAGGGACGATTGAATGTGATGGTTGATATTCATCATTAAAATAAAATACTTCCCCTATGGGAAAAATGGTGCTTGCATGGTTTGAAAGCCTAATTGCTGAGGAGACTTTTGGAAGCAACTGTGGGGATGTCTTCCTGAAAGAAACAACACAGTAGAAATCATAGGAATAGAACAAGAGAAGGAAAAAAAGAATAAGGAAAGGACAGACACAAAGAACAGGCATCCCCTCCGAGGAGTACAGGTGCTTCTCCTTCTTGCCAAAAGCATTTAGGATCTGCCAGAGCTTGCCCTCCAAAATTCAGCTGGTCAGATCCCAGCGAGGCACGCCAGAGAGGTCCCCATGGGAGAGCTCTAGCCAGCTCAGTGAATTAAGAAATGGCCATGTCACCCTGCAGGAGGCAGCTCCCAAGGAGGAGGACAGGTCCTGATCTCAGACCTGTGGGAGCATTGCCATCCCTAAACTTACCCTGGTGTTCATGTGGTTATTTCACCACAAATGGTGCCTGAACAGGGACTCCCTAAATGAACAGAGACCAAAAAAAAAAATGAACGAACAGGGACAAAACCAAAAATGAACTAACAGGGACAGGCTAACGGAACAGGGACACTGATCACCTCACGAAGATAGGTTCGGTCGAACCCAGCAAGCTGAAAGGAATCGTACCCAACTGAAAGGAAGCTCAAGCTGAAAGAAGCGACTTCTGGTTGCCGCTGAGAGAAGCGGACTCCACGCTGAAAAGAAGCGCACTCAAGCTGAAAGAAGCATTGTTGAAAGAAGCATGCTGAGAGAAGCATACCCACACGCACAACTGCCTCTCACAGGCTGAAGATAAGCAGTTGCACACCATGGGGAATATGGCCTTACTAACAAAGAATGTCCTGGGAACTTTCCAGCTTATTCTCAAAAAAAAACAGGGAAAAACTGTGCCCTCTGCAGCCTTGCAGCAAATGCTTGTATGGGCTACCATGAATGACCCCTTTATTACGAATCACACAGTTTACAATCCTGAAACATGGGACCAAATTGAGGTCAAGGTGTGGGACTCTGCTACTAAAAACAACAAGGTTGTGGCTGGATTGCTCGGCACCTGGCAAATAATCTCTGAGGCCTTAAAGAGCCATGTGTGACCACAATCAGAAACGTGTGGTTTGCCAGATAGTGAGGGAGCTGTGGGCTCATCCACTGATCCACCTGGCATTGCAGGCCTTTGCTGTTATGCCCCCTGGTGACCTGGGCGTTCCTTTTGATCCAAGCCCTATAGGCCCTGTAAAGGAGCCAGATCTTTCCCTTTGATCCAGGGGGAATAGCATACATAGGGCCCGAAGGCCGAGTTGTTTAACAACTTAAAGCGAGACATATTGTATCCACAACTAGCCCCTGAAACTTGCCGGTGTTTGTAATCAAGAAAAGGAACGGAAAATGGAGACTGTTACATGATTTGAGAAAAATTAATGAAGTAATGGAAGATATGGGAGCACTTCAACCAGGATTGCCATCTCCAACTATGCTCCCCCAGTCATGGACATGAATAGTGATAAACTTAAAGGATTGTTTTTTCAACATTACACATTTGCCAGAATTTGGAAAACTTCGCTATGTTTATGTTTCAATTGATACCTTTTCTGCCTGCATTTTTGCACCTGTCCATGCAGAAGAAAGGGCAAAGGACGTGTGTAAACATCTTCTGTCAGCTTTTGCGGCATTAGGAATCCCAAAAACAATTAAAACAGATAATGGGCCAGGATATTTGGCCCACGAAACCCACTTTTTTTCAAGAGTGGGGCATTCAACATCTGACGGGTATACCCCATTCTCCCACGGGTCAAGCAAAAAAAAAAAAAAAATGGGTCCACAGTACCCTAAAAGCTATTGTCCTGGTTTCAGCTAGGACAGAGTTAATTTTCCTCCTAGTAGCTGGTAGGGTGCTATGTTTTGGATTTAGGATGAGAATAATGTTGATGTTGATAACACACTGATGTTTTAATTGTTGCAGAGCAGTGCTTACACTAAGCCAAGGACTTTTCAGCTTCTCACTCTGTCCTGCCAGCGAGCAGGCTAGGGGTGCAGCAGGAGCTGGGAGGGGATAGACCCAGGACAGCTGACCCAAACTGGCCAAAGGGGTATTCCATACCATCTGACATCATGCTGAACAATATATAGGGGTGGCTAGCCGGGGTGGGGGGACCGGCTCAGGGATAGGCTGGGCATCGGTCAATGGGTGGTGAGCAATTGCATTGTGCATCACTTGTTTGTACACATTATTAGTAGTAGTACTATTATCATTATTATTTTTCCTTTCTTATCTGTCCTAATAAACTGTCTCTATCTCAGCCCACAGGCTTCATTTTCCTGATTCTCTCCCCCATCCCAGAGAGGGAGGGGGAGCGAATGACTGTGTGGTGCTTAGCTGCCAGCCAGGTTAAACCACAACAGCTATGCTTCAAAAACGAAAAAAGGGGTAGTATGGGTATGATCCCCCAGGAAAGGATAGCTAAAGCATTCTATGTTCTTAATTTTTTTAATCGATGGACAGAGGAAGGTCCTCCGATTCACAGACATTTTAATCATAATACCTTAAACTCAGTTAAAGAAAGGGCACAAGTCATGGTAAAAAATTTAAGCACCAGTCAATGGGAAGGGCCCTACTCTCTAATAACTTGGGGCCAAGGTTATGCTTCTGTTTCAACAGGAGCCAGTCCAAGATGGGTGTCGTCAGTCTCACCTGCCTTAACATGATCACAGCACTCTCCTCAGCGATTTGGACTCCAGCTCAGCCAAAAAACAACATATGGGAAGGTCCCGCTGGCACATGCGGGACTCGCAAACAGGGGCTCCAGGAGCTGAAGGGGCAGCCAGAGCCCCTCAGCTGGGCAGCACTCAGTGCCTGCCTCTCCCAGGGGTGTGGTTACAAAGCTTGTTAAAGATAGGATTAGTATGCCTGATAGTTTTTCTCTGTGTCTTAATTTGTGTTAATCGTGCTTTCTTTGTTAATAATGAAGGGGGAGATGTGGGAGTGTTGCCATGGGGGTTGACAAGCTCTGTGGTTGGTGATAACATCGGACTGGTGACAATGAGGCCAGGAGGAATGTAAATAAGTTAGAAGGAACAAAGAAGGGTGTTTCAGGAGACACCTTGCTGTCTCAAACTCCATGTTCTCCGGCCGTTAAATCATAGAATATCTTGAGTTGGAAGGGACCCACAAGGATCACTGAATCCAAAACCTGGTTCCACACAGGACCACCCTAAAATAAAACCATGTCTGAATGCATTGTCCAAACACTTCTTGAACTCCACCAGGCTTGGTGCTGTGACCACTTCCCTGGGGAGCCTGTTCCAGTGCCTGACAACCAATTGGTGAAGAACCTTCTCCTAATATCCACCCTGAACCTAATCTGTCACAGATTCATGCCATTTGCTTGGTCCCGGAATGGAGCCCTGTGGAACCCCACTAGTGACCGTCCACCAGCCTGATGTAACCCCATTTACTCTAACTCTTTGAGACTGACCCGTCAGCCAGTTGTTCACCACTCATACTATGTATTTACCTAGCTGTATGCTAGACATTTTGCCCGGAAGGATACTGTGAGAAGCTTTACTGAAATCCAAAAACATCAACTGCCTTCCATTGGTCAACTAGGTGGGTGACCTTGTCATAAAAGGAAATTAAGTTCATTAAGCAGAACCTTCCCCTCATGAACCCATGTTTTCTGTGACCAACAACTGTATTGTCTTTCAGGTGTTTTTCAGCAACTCCCAGAAAAATCTTTGCTATAATTTTACCAGGCACTGAAATGAGACTGTTATAAATGAAGATACAATTCAATCTGAATTTAGTAATATTTATAAAAGGCAAGTAAACAGCGCTGGGTGTGCAGGGAGTCTACGCTCTACCAACACGCACACACAACCGTTGAACTTTCTAAATATATAGAACATTACTTTTACATATTCATAAGAAACCCGAGTACGCTTATACATATGTACAATCAGAAAAGGTATCAATTGAAACATAAACATGGCAAAGTTTTCCAAATTCTGGCAAGTGTTTAACAAACAATCCTTTAAGTCTATTACTATTAATGTCCATGACTAGGGAGCATAGTTGGAGTTGGTAATCCTGGTTGAAGTGCTCCCATATCTTCCATGACTTCATTAATTTTTCTCAGATCATATAACAGTCTCCATTTTCCATTCCTTTTCTTGATTGCAAACACCGGAGAATTCCAGGGCTAGTCATGGGTACAATATGTCTCGCTTTAAGTTGTTAAGCAACTCAGCCTTCGGGCCTTATGTATCCTATTCCTCCCGGATCTAAGGGAAACAGATCTGGCTCCTTTTCAGGGCCTATAGGGCTTGGATCAAAAGGAACGCCCAGGTCACCAGGGGGCATAACAGCAAAGGCCTGCGATGCCAGTAGCGGCGGGGGGGGGCCGATGGTGTAGCAGGTGGATCAGTGGATGAGCCCACAGCTCCCTCACTATCTGGCAAACCACACGTTTCTGATTGTGGTCGCACATGGCTCTTTAAGGCCTCAGAGATTGCTCGCCAGGGGCCAAGAAATCCCACTGCAACCCCGTCGTCTCTAGTAGCAGAGTCCCACACCTTGACCTCAATTTGGTCCCATGTTTCAGGATCATAAACTGTCTGATTGTTAATAAAGGGAATAAGCCGTAAGGTTACCAGGACAGTCTTTGTTTCTAAGGACGTATGATTCCCCATAATGCGCAACTGCTTACCTTCAGCCAGCGAGGGGCAGTTGTGTGCACGGGTCCGCTTCTCTCAGCTGGAGCTTCCTTCCAGCTCCAGTACGCCTATTTCTAGCAACTTTCTATACGAGCTTCTTTGAGCGGTTTGCTGAGTTTGGCCGAACCTATCTTCATTAGGCGATCAACGTCCCTGTTCCTGTCCTGGTCCCTGTTCCTGTCTTGGTCCCTGTTCTGTTAGCCTGTCCCTGTTCCTGTTGTTCATGTCCCTGTTTGTTTTTTTCATGTCCCTGTTTGTTTTCTTCAGGTCCCTGTTCAGGTGCCATTTGTGGCATAATGACCACGCGGACACCAGGGTTCTTTTAGGATCAGTACCTTCTACTACTTTATTGATGACAGAACTTCATCATATCGTGTTGCATCCCATATTGAGGACAGGCTCCCTTCTTATACTATTCGCCTCACAGTAGTCCTTTTCCACTAACTCTTCATTGGTCAAACAACTTTGCCCGGCAACCAGCAAACCCCCAGCAACTTCCATGCCTTAACGGCTGGAGAACAAGCAACCCGAGACGGCATGGCGTCTCCTGAATCACCCTTCTTTGTTCCCTCTAAACTCTTTACATTTCTGATGGCCTCATCGTTAAGAGTCCGATGTTATGACCAACCATGGGGCTTGTGGACCCCCCATGGCCACAATCCCACATCTCCCCTTTCTTTATTAACATCAACCATCTTCTTGACACAAATTATTACTCCATATATCACAAGACTGACAGGTCTGTAGTTACCAGGGTCTTCTTTCTATTCCAATTTTCAAAAAAGGCAAATGTCAGCTTCCAGTCAAGTGGGACCTCTCCAGTTTGCTTTGCCAAACAAGACCTGTAATTATTACATCAGTCATTTATGGATAACTTTACTATTCTCTTCTTAGGAAAAGACCCTTCCTAAGAATACAGCTGTGGGGGTTTTGTTTGTTTGTTTTTGTGTTCCTGCAATTTATTGCAGTGTTCCTGAACATTTGAAGTCAAAACCCTAAAAATAATAGGCCTTAAATATCTACTTAAAGACTACGTACATTTATTTAGGTTCATGTATTCTGGTATTCTTACCTTAACCAATGGAGACTAATAAAGAAAACAGATTGTCTAATCAACTGGGGCTGAGAGGAATGAACTTGCACTAATGTTAGGCTGTTTCTGTGAGGCACCCATATAAACACACAAAACAAGATTCTTAGCAGAAAGAAGTTGTGCTACTACAACTTTACAGAAAAGCAGTGTTGTTTCCTGTGGCTTCAATTCTGTCAAAATTTAAAGTCTAATGTCTATGCAAGAAAATTTATTGGCATAAGGTCATAAAAAAAAAAAGGTTCTAGAATTGGTATACAAACCTCAATCTTAGATTTCTTCTTTCTGCTGACTTTAATATTTCACAGCAGGTTGACCCAAGAGATTAGTGGATCCCTTCTCACTCTATTGCCTCTTTTCACCCTGCTCAACTAAAAATAAACACCTTCTCTCTTCTACATTAGCTGCCTGCATCCTCACATTTAACTTCAAGTGTTTTTTGCTATTCAAACGCCACAGACGTAATCCCCTTCCAAAATCTCATCCCCAAACTTAACAGACACATTGTTCCTATTACGCTTACGTTGTTCCTATTATGCTTACGCTTGAGCCGTTCCTTGCCGCTGGCCGCCTTCGCATTGGCACGGCCACGGCACCGCAGCGCTCAGCAAAGCCACCGTGGGGAGGCGGCCCAGGGAATGGCTGCGAGGCCACCCCTGCTGTGGCCCCTCCGGTTTCGCTCCCGGTGGCGCTGCCTCGGCGTGGCCACGCCCCGCCAACCCCAATCCCTCACCCGCCACTAGCCAAGCCCCGGCCCCCGGCGCTCTCCATCGCCGGCCCCGCCGTTGCCATGGGCCCCGCCAGACATGGAAGTTGCTAAATGTTCGCTGTTGCTGGGCAAAGTTGTTAACCAATGAATAGTTAGTGGGAAAGTACCGCTTGTAGAGCTAATGGTATAAGAAGGGAGCCCGTCCTCAATAAAGTTGTAGTTGAAGTTATTGATCCTTAAACTTACTCTGGTGTACATGTGGTTATTATGCCACACAAGCCCAGTTTGCAGTCTCCAGTTTGCTTTCCCAGGTCTGCCACCAGTACCTGACTGTTATAAATGACTGAGTCCCAAATAGGATTACAATCAAAGTTCACAATTTATTAAATGAATAGAGGCAAGCAAACAGCGCTGGGTGCGCCGGGAGTCTCTGCTCCACCAGGACGCACACCTGTTACGTAAGGCGGCTGGTTTTTATGCTACTAGGCTAATACATATTCATTACTACTTCTATAAGAGGCAGGGTTATTATAATTGGTTTCCCGAATCTGAAACCCTCCCAGGGACGCCTGCGTATCGGTCTCTGGTGGTCTCTTGGGGTTGCTCGGGCTGAAGGCTGGTGGTTTTCCTCCCTCGCTTTTGTCCTTCAGTTGTCCTTCAGCTCCCCCTTCCTCTTATTTGGTAGCCTTTGGGCCGGATTTCAGAAACTCTCGCAACATCCCCTGCAGTAGTCTGCAGTTTTCTCTAAAACCCCCTTTGTTTTCTTATCACCTAGACTCAGGCCTCAATGTTAACCCTTCAAATCCCTTAGTAACACAAATTGCTAGACCATTCCTTACACTGACCCTGTAATTAAAGCTGTTGTGCATCTTCCACCTCCCTTAAAGTCATCATGGTAACTCTGCCCCCTGCACCTGCTTTTCTTTCTACAGACCTTTGCCACCTCACCTCTGCAAAGACACCTTCATATTTAAAAGGCAGAGTGTTTTGGAAATACAGGACAACAGAAAAATGAAATTAAGCAGGAGTCAGAAACACTTCAGATCTCTTCTAAGTCATGGCCTTGCTACCCGGCCACAAGTCACTTCCATTTGAGAAAAGGACAACAACAGAAGCTGCTGTGGGGCTTTTCTCTGGCTCCAAAATTCCTGGACAACATACTGGCCATTTAAGAGAGAAACAGACTGTATTTTCTTTCTCAGAAAAACTTTGATACAGTAAGTCAATGACCCCACTGGAAAAATGAACAGCCACTGCAGGTAAACTTGCTTACCTAGCTACAGACACAATAAATGAAAACCTCAACACCTTAATAGTCCACCATGCTTTTCCATCAGAAATGATTTACTGTCTGGCATTTAAACATGAATATTGCAAACTTAATTATATGTTAATGAAAAACTTGCTCAAAGCTTAGTTTATTCAAAATATAGTTAATTTGCAAGCTTAAACAGTAAGCAGCTTTGCTTTTCATTAACTTACACTTCAAACAGGAAAGGGAAACACGGTATCTTGATGTAAGGCAAAAGTAACATCTGAGAACAATAATATGTATTTCCATTTTCCCCAGTTTCATACTGTTGGAATATTCTTCTTAGCTCTGTTAGTTTATATTTACTATTCAAACCATGCCAAATCTGTGACTGTATCTCAAATGTAATGTGCTTGTATATTCTGCACTGGTTTATGGAGTGGGTGCCTATACAATGGATTAGTAAAATTCTGTAGCATGATTTAGGAATCAAACACAGGCTCTTTATCAAAGTGTTCAGAGACATCAAGCATGTTATAAATTGGCTCACAGAATAGAAAAACAGATTAAAACATTCTTATTTGGTCTTGCTGTATTTTTTATTCAAGCACATTAGCTGTTTTCTAAAGAATGACTTGTTTATAACAGGGTTAGACAAAATGATGTTGGGAAGGGAATACAACCCTTTCTTTTATTAAATATCAAGAACCAGATTTGGTTCCCCTGACAAGAATCTGCAGAAGTGCAAACACCAGATTTACTTACACCAGAGGAGTGGGCCACAAAACTCAGAGCACACAGAGAAAAATCAACGTTTCCTTGATGTGATAACCTCCCAACCAGGCAGCACCAGCTAATCCTCCCCCCATGCCACCTTTACCCAAGGCATAGTCCAGAGGCTATAAAAAAAGCCACACACTGGAAATGACTTCTGGTCACAAGCAACAGGGATGAAATTCAGGTTAACAGACTTGGTGGAAAAGGCTGCACTGCTACCATATCTCTGCCAATTGCTCTCCTGCTCCCTCACCCCTACCCTCCACCAGAGACAGCCCAATTTTACCTGCTCAATAATGACATATTGCACAACCTGCTTACGATATTAGAGCAATGGCAGCGGGGATCTGTGAAGCCAGAACAAACTTTAAAAGTCTCCCGGTAAACTGTTTGAGCCCATTAAGGAATAAAGCAAGATACGTATGGAGACTTGCACATGAAAGAACAAGTATTTCTGATTTAAGTCTTTCAAAATGTAACATACAACTAACTTGTGTTAGGGAAGCAATTTGATCTTGCAGTTCATTTGCATCACACATTTGGATTTTCTCTGCAAAAATATAACAAGGTAGTTATCGGTGCAAAAGGGATTATGCTCACAGCAGTCTGCAGAATGCTTTCCTTTAGCAGCTGTGCATTATTACCATTTTCAAAGGCAGGACTTGAGGACTTATCATCATTGCTATCTAAGGATCTTTCTTTGGCTGGGTGATCAAGAACTAGACAACAAATTCTCATCTGTTAATGTCATCACTTGCACTCAGCGTGCCTTGGTGTCCTGTTAATACACAGATAGAGGATCAGATCAGAGATCAAGTGTCAGAGCCACTGACTGCAGGAAATTAAATCAGTTTAGATGGAAGCCAAAATAATATCAAAACTTTTGTTTTTTAATCACATCCCAAGCTTTACGTAACACAAACATGACATAATTTTAAGGTCAAGTGAGCAGATGAAGGTTTTGAAGGAGCTCAGATTTAAAACCTCAGAGAAAGAGCAAGGGTGACAATTGACATGAATTGTGTTTAGCTAGCTGCATCCAGGGGGGCCTGCTGGGTTGCGTCAGGATGTTTGCTGGACAAATGCAGCTAAGAAAGTCCCACAAGAGTTTGAGAGCCCCCGCATCACGACTATGCTGTCAGAAGTGGCAGAAACTGAGCTTTGTTACTTCCATCAATGCTTCCCTCTTCTACCAGCCGCAGAGTAAGCCAAGCCAGGGTCTGTCCACCTCTGTCTGGAGGGAAATGCAGTCATGTCAGTCTCTCCTGTAACATGCTTGACATCCACATTTTCGCTATCTGCATGTTACACTAGGGCTGCAGCAGCCTGAAGCTGGCCAGTTTGGCCTTAGCTTAGCAAGAAAATCAGGGCATCTTTCCATAGCTGTGCAGGTGACCCTTCTGTTACTACAGTCTCACATCGGCATGTGATCCTAGGTCCCTTTTCCAGATTCGAGTGAGCAAGTGATGGAACTTTTATCAAAGACTTCAATTATGTCATTAAAGGTAAGTTCCGATTTCATTTTGGCTACCTATTCATCTGGTGTCCAATCCGCAGTCTCCTGTCTGAGAACAGCTGGCCACCTGTGTAAATAAGTTTTTGAACCTGAACTTTCATAGTATCTGTAATCTTCCTGGAGATGCCATGGTTGGTTTTCCCCTTCTTGTGTTTCCAGAGCAAACCAGAAGCAGAAACACAAGGGGGGGGGGGGGGGGGGGGGTGTAATAACATCTTCCATATTCATTTCCAGAAGCAAAGAATCCAGAATCTTTTATAAGCATGTGTTACACTTTGCGGCATTATGGAGTCTTGAACGAACAAGAGAGAGAGATAAAGAGCTACAGACACAGAACTACACAATTCACTGGCCCTGAACATGCACTAACTTCCAGTTATTCAGGGTGTGTGAAACCTTGCAGAAACACATATTTGAATATACAATATTAATACAGCAAGTGTCAAACACAAGTGCATGCACAGCGGCAAACAGAGCATCCAAGTTCTTGGTCTTGCTCTTCATGTTTCTTTAGTCTTGTATTTGGAATACAAGCAATACAGAATCCTCATTGTAGACTTCATATCTCCTTTCACAATATCTGTGGATGCACAAGAAACAAACAAACAAAAAAAAAAACAGATGGGAAGTGTTAGCAATCCCTGGAAGAGGAGGAGGCTGCAACTGCCCAAGAATCTTCCACATTTGCCTAGTTATAACACGAACGTAGACGGTCTAATTGCAACATAAAGCAAAACAGGAACCACAGAGTTAGCAATTTATTTATGTATTACATGAACATAAGGAAAAGGGACCTTTTGCTGCACTATCTTGCTGGAAGACAGGATAAATAATGCATAGTGAGAAATAATTCTTACCTAGCTCAGAACAAGAGGACAGAGTAGATAATTTAATAGGACTTTACATCTTTTTTTTTTATGATTCTTCTGTGGCATGACTCATGTTGGGAATTACCTTACACTATTTTTTGCTTGTAATGTTTCTATCATGTTTTGCTGCTGTAGGTTTTTTTTTTTTTTTAGTTTTCAGCTTCCATGTTCTTGCTAGGCAACCTGCTCTTATGTTTAATAATTACAAAGGAAGACGATAACTGCTTTAGAGAGCTTACTGTTCTTCTTATATTGTTGTAAATCACCAGAAGAAACACTAACAATGAAACACCAGCAGATGAGATCCTTTAACAGTAAATAATGTAGCTGTAATAAGTACCTCTAAATCATATTAAATTCAGTCACTAGCTGAGGATTTTCCCCATGACCTACCAGCTATTCTAGCTTTAGGTAGAGCAGTCATTCTTTCTGATTCTCAGGACATCTTTTGAAATGTGTCTTCCCATATGAAACAAGTTTGTTTTTAAATCACTAAAACTTTTTTTGAGATAGGAAAATGGCTTTCCCTCCAGCTCAGCTGCTGCACTTTCACTAAGAACTGTCACTGTTCTAAATCTGTAAAAAATACTGACTTATTAAATGGTTTAAGTTTAGTGTAAAGTTACTAAAGTTATAACAATGCAACATTTTTAGCATAGGAATAAAAATTGTTCAAAAACAATTTTCAGCTTTATTATTATTCATTCTGAATGAGGAGCTATTGGGCAGTCATATAATAAAATGCATGAGTGCCACACTGCAGAACCTACTTTCTTCAATTACTCTAACTTTTGCAAGCCAGGATGTTAGCAACTCTATTCCAGACAAGTCTGTGTGTCATGACTCACCTTCAGAGTTCACAGAAAAATTTAGAAGACCTCCATCTGTCAGCAAATCCAATGCAAGGTTAACGTTGTGAAGCTGTGGATGAGAAAGGGAGAGATCAATATAACAGAAAGTACTTTCCATCTAGCAACACAGTGCCCAGGATGTTTTCAAAAGCATTTCTCTAATAGCTGGAGTAAGATACTGATTCATAAATGCGTACTCACTTCTTTAGTTTTGATGGAGGTGCTCTTCAGGGTTTCTATCAATTATCACACAAAATCAGATGTAAAATCCATCTCCAACAAAATGTATCCCATGAGGTGGGAAGAACAATCCATTTATTTAAAAATAGACCTTGCATGTGAAAGCCTTGTGCTAATTGATGTTTCCATGGGGAAAAGAGGCTAGGTTCATAACTGGATCTAATAGATGCATGGAATTTATTTCTACTTATTTTTAAAAATTAAAATAATACAAAAAATGTCCATATGCTTACTGCATTTGGAACTATATATATATTTATATATAAATGAAGTAAAAAGATGTCTATATTTCATTAAGAATTACAAAGGTTAGAAATCTTCTGATCAGCTACATTTATGAGGTAGAAGTTTCTGCTTTAATGTATGAAGATGTATATGCATGATAACAGTAGTGATGATATCCTTAATATTACTCAAGAGAAATCAAGCATACCTCTATGAATAAAGGTTGGGGTTCTTTTCCTGATTATTTTTTTCTCTCTTGTTTTTCTTTCACGTCCCCACATAAGAGTAGCACCAAAGGCGTATACAGTAATTATGAATGATATTTTAAAATGATATAATATCCCATTTATATAATATCCCATTTACTAGCTTCTTACTAGCTTAAGGGCAGCTGTTTATTTGGATGATAATTAGCAGGCTCCCTTGCTCTAATGAAGTACGCGTAAGAACTTCAAATTGTTTCTTCATACATTCCTTAAGCTACCAAGCAATTTATCCTTCAGGAGGTACATCATAAAATGCTGCCATGCTGTTCCCTATTACCTTCTGACAACAAGCACTGGGGTCCCACGTGCATAAGCCAAGAAAAACTGTATGCTTTGAAGTGAAGTAATAGATTTCTGTTTTACCAGGTTCTGTGATATACAAGTAACTGAGACTGACAGTTTGAACTCAAGCTTGTTTTCTTCCTTTCATAGTCAGCACACAGGAGAGCTTAGGCTCATACACATCTAAACAATTTTCTGATCAGAATGAATAAATAAAATGTTTTCTTATTTAATCGGCACAGGTGAAAGGGTCACATTTTTCCCCTTGTAAGCATATGAGATTTACAAGGAAAGATAACATGCAGATTTCAAAATAAACCTTCAGACAGAAATACTGATAACTACCTAAGAAAGGCAACCTAGAAAAATAAGCTGTTCCATCCAGCTGCATTTCCAGACTCAAAAGAGCTGGCAAATTCTCTAGGATTTACAATCTGACAGAGATTGGGACGTTCAGGGTACTTCAACTCCAGGACTCTTTAGACAAAATAAACCAAGTCCGCAGTTTTAATAAACATAGGGGCCCTCCCAGGTTTCATCTCCTTACCAATGTTCACCCCTGGTTCCAGCCTGACATATTTCATGATTATTTCCTTTGTCTCAGGACATATGCTTTTCTATCAACAAGAGAATACAGGTCTAGACATTATTTGCAATTTCTTATAATTCTCATTGTTTGTAACAAACACCCAGAAAACTTGCACCAAATCTACCCACTCACAACATGGACTTCTTGCACCTGCAGGCCAGTCACCTCCAGGATTTTGGCTCCTTCTTTCCTCAGCTCTCCAGTCCCTCTAATGTCCTCCTTGCCCTTTCCATTTTTTGTTTTTGTTTTCCTCTTCAGTACCATTGCTTTAATCCCAGTTCCCTCTCCTTGTGATTCACGAGGTGTACGTATCAGCTTCGAGCTTCAAGCTTCCAGCTTGAGTGAAAGTTGATGCACCACACTGATCTCAATGGCGTGCGTGGTTGTCACCATTTTTATAACACAAATAACATATTTTAAATCTTAGCAAAGGTTATATTTTCACATTTTACTGTACCAATTAACATCAAAAATGATAGGGAGGAAGATGCCACATGGGAATTGAAAGACATTTTATGTACAAATGACAGTTGAACCACGGTAGTACAATATTTTTAGCTATATTGTAATCCTGCCTTTTTTTGGTTTTGAACAAACGGGAGAAATAAATGGTAAATATCACTTCGGCAAAATGTTCAACTGCAAGTCCAATACTTTAAAGTAACATTGCTAGAATGTGTAGTATTGTATTGAACCAGTACACAATTCCATTGTATCCCCTTCTCTGGGGCCAGTGAACAGCACATGCAACAATGTAAGAACTAGAAGGTCTGAGCTCTGGTTTGTACCTAACAGTTCAGGACATCTCATTTCTTGAAAGAGATCTGTACGGCCTGAATAGGGCTAATCCAAAAAGAAAAAGATTATTGTTTTTTCATTTAATATTTTGTAGGTAATCAACTTCCTCTGAATGAAGTTACTAGAAACGTTAAAAGTTTACTTCTAATTCAATGAACCAGAGCACACAATTTTGAAAACAGGGCAGAGAAAGAGAAAGGGAAGGAAAACAAATGCAGGCAAGTGCTTTGATTTTATTTGACTCAACCCTTTGAAATATGTTTTCCTGTTCCAAATCATCTTAGATATAAAATCTAAATTTTCCTAATACCTTTAACAGTCATCAGCTTACAACAATGACTTTTTGACAAAATCTGAACCTAGGTCTCAGACAGTTGTGCTTTTAAATGTTTTAATAAAAAGCTCCACAGAAGTATTTATTATTTAGTAAGGGACCCCTGAGAATTTTCATCACAGATAAATAGTGCCCAGGGTGATTAATTGTGGTTAGACTGGGAATCAAGAGAAAGATTCATTTGTGTGGGAAACCCCAAATGCAAATCACATCAGAGGAGAGATTCCCATCTCAGCCAGCTCTCAAACAGAAAGGATTTGACACATTTCACCTTCAGAGATCTAAATTCACACAATCCAGAAAAGCCAGCCAGGGTCTGATATTTTTCTGAGCTATCCAGTGACTCATGGGAAAAAAGTTCCGCAGTTTTCACTGATTTTATGGTGTGCAGGCATACAAAACCATCAACTAATGGTCATCATTGGTCAGCTTCCTAGAAGTGCCAGTGATCCAACATGGTCAGCAACTGAGTTTTTGTCTCCTCTGTGATCCTAGCCACACAACAGACAACTTGAAAAGATCTCAAATATCCCAAAATATTTCAATATCATGGATCTGTGGATGAGGCTTTCACAGCAGCATCCCAGCATCCACTACCTTCTGGTTGATCCCCTTTTTTCTTTGGAAGCACTGATAAAATATGTCTGTTGGAGGCTGAGAATGGAGCCAGGCAAAGCTGGCTGGGTAGATTATAGCTCCCAGCCTTGGGGGAGGAAAAGATTCTCAAGAGCTTCTGAAGCACAGAGGGGACTTTCAAAATGTCATGTCTCAATTAAGGTATATTTTTAGGATGGCGTAAGGAAAGCTATATGGATCCAGTTCTGTTTTGCACAATATGTCATCTGGTTAAAGATGTCAATTGTAGGACAGACTTGTAGGAGGATAGCACATCAGTTCCCTGCCACAGAGAGACTCTGGTTTTCACTGGAAGGCTTCAGAAGCATGTATCTACCTAAATAAATGCAAGTAACAATAGTTTGCCTCACATGAGACAATAATTAGTTTTTGAAGGAGAAAACAACCTGTCCCAAAGTACTTCAACAGCACCTAGTGCCTGCTTTTGGATTGTCCCAAAGAACTACCAGCAAATACCATGCACGCATATGACTTTATATGCAGCAGGAGTAACAGTAAGACATAGGGCCCTTCACTGGCATATGGAAGCAATAAATACACAAGATGTTTGAAGCTTCAAGCTCTAAGTGATTAAATAACAACTTACCATCTCTGTGGTGCTGGCTGGAGTCAGGAAGAAATCCCTTAAATTCAGAAAGTAACCCTCCAGTTGTCCAATTAACAGAAGTAAGATAACTCCATCTGCAAACTAGAAGAGGAACAATCTGAATATTATTTATTATGTGGGCTTTTAGTAAATTCCTCAGATAAATGCCATTCTAGTGATAAAGGAATTGCAATGGTACTCTGGCAACCAGACAGTCCAATGACTCAGCTTCCTTGACCTCTTAGACGGTGAGCTTCATATGTACTTACGTAATGCTGCTAAGCTCATATTAGTAAAAATACGACCTTGCAAAAGGACAGCTATTAAAACAAATTGTTCCAGATGTGAAAAGACTTCAGACGACCACAAGCAGCAAACACATGACTACACTTATGCCTAGGGGCTGAGATTTATGACAAAACCCTCTCAGAACTTCCTTCCTCACAGCTGCCCACCAGAAAAACCCAGAAGAGCAATGGAGCATGGCTCCACTCCTCATCTATGCAGTGTAAATCACAGGGACTGACACTGCATCCAGGGGCTGAGTGACTGGAGCAAAGCAGGACATGATGGCTGATTTCTTCTGCCATTACAGTGCATGTGTCTGCAGAAGCAGAGAAAGAAAATGCCACCGGGGATGTCCCCGAGTTCACGTTTGCTCGCTCCCCAATGACAGCATAGGTATGTTTATGGGACTTGGGAAGGTGATCCTCAGGTGCCCAACGAGCACTTCTGCAACTTCATGGACTCTAAAGAAGCTTGATGTTCAGAGGATGGGGTTTTGAAATTTAATGAAAATCAGGCCTTCCTACCCTAAAGCAAATCCAGCATTAAGGATCACTAAACACCAGCAACCAACCTGGCTTTCAGTGTAATTGTCAGAACAAGCCTCATTTCCATCCTGACAGAAAGAGTATTCAGGAGTTCTCTGAAAAATGTACTCTGAAAAGCAGGACTCTGAAAATTACTCCCTGTAGCATTACAAGGACCATGCAGTATTCAATACAACATTATATTTTACCACTACTTATTAGCTTCAGAAACTTCAGAGACTGAAGCCTGACATGCTAACCCAAAGCTAGATATAATTGTGATGTCGCCAAGTTTAAAATTGCTACAACGAAAAGGAGGAAACATAATGGTAACAGGAAACACTCGAATGACAAAACATGTTGACATAAAGCTCAGAGCAGGCTACCTGAGATTCCATGTCTTTCACATTTAATCCTAATTTTCCAACATGCTGGTTGACGAATTGCAAAAATACCTAAAGAAAAAAATAAGGGGAGGAGAGAGGGGAAAGAAGGAGAATTTTATTCAGTGAAGTTATGAATTATGTTTTACCCTACAGATTTTAATGTCTATTAAAGAATAAATAAATTACCTTTTTTACATCATCCAGTCTATCTGGAGCACGGCTAAATATTTCATCAAAGGCATCATCCGCTGTATCAAAACAACATTAATTGGTATTATTTGGAACAACTGTCAGACCAGAGGTTTAAGAAGGCTTGACGAAAAAGGTGATCATGCCTTATAAGCCAGGGAAGAAAAAAAAATTGTAGGGAGAAGGGGAAAAAATCCTGCTTTTGGATTTAACACAGGACAGTAGTAGAGGCTTCATTTTAGCCTGATTACATCAGTAAAAAACAATTTGCTTCATTCAGCTCTCCCATTTTCACCTGCAGAGATTCTCAAGATCTGTGCTGCACCAGTTCTAGCGGCAAAACTAATTGGGGAATGGGTTTCTACAGTGCAGGAAAGCAAGCACAGCTTTGCTTAAGGAAGATTCCTCCTAAAAGCCAGAAACAGAGAAGCCCCTGCTGTGAAGGAGCTTCACTGGGTTTGCCCTCCCTCCCTGTTAGGGTGTTGCTGCAGGAGCGCTGTTAAGAAGCAGGTGGATCCATTGCAGCTCTGAGCCACAGTCTGCAGCTTGCAACAGTCTCACCAACTAGAGAGCCCTCTTCTGGAGCCATGCTCTGGGACTTTGCTCTTTGTTAAGCAAGCTGCTTTAAAAATAGAGACAGCATTCTGAAGAGTGAATTTCAGATTTCTCTTTCCAGCAGAATCAGCCTACTGGAAGAAATACCTAATTATGCTTTTTTTCACTATTTCAGCCCACACTAGAGGCCACTTAGCAGAATAAGTGATAAATACATATTAAATGATACATTTTGCACCTCTGAAAAGGATTAAAATGTTAACATAAAGGGCACAGCAGAGAATTAAATGGTTGCACTGATTCATTGGGGATGAAATGTGCTCCTTTCCAGAAAGGAGGAGCAGCTCATGGAATACAAACCAAAAGCCTCACACCGAAGCTTAAGCAGTGCCCATACCTCCTACATGCTGTGGACATTTTTCACCTCAGGTGTTTCACGCCCCTCAAAAGCCCTAAGGGTAAAATCTCTGTGGAGGCTGCTTGTTCTACTGAGCTGCCTCCCACCAGCAAATTCCAGAATCTCATCTGCAAGCTGGAGAAAGGAAATGACATTGGAACTATTTACAGGCAATGAGAAGCACAATCCTCATGGCACTCTGCTCATAAGTAGTTCCAACAGAGACAATGTGATCAGTGCACACTGATTATTTCTTTTAATTCAAGGCATAATTTGTCCCTTACTCGGGGCTTCTCTGCTGGATCATCAACCCACTGTATCATTCCCTGTCTCACAACCCATGCATATTTTGCCTGCAACCCATGGGCAAAGCAACCACCCCATTTCCAAACTGTTGTGCTGATCTCAACAGACCTTAACAGGAGACAATTGGAAAAAAGTGCTAGGAGAAATCCATGAATCTTCACTAAATGTAGTGGGAACACACTGATTTTTTCATGAGGTAAAAATGGATCAGAATCTCAGACATAATAAGCATAATAGAGCAACACTGAATTTGGCAATGCCAATACTTACTTGACTGCTCTTCTAAATTCTCTCTAGACGTGCAATAAAAAAAGAATTAGAAAAAGCATTCAGCAGAATTAATCTTATTCATAAAGAAAGCTTATCTGGACTATCAGGCGTCTTGTAAAACAGGAGATACAGTACAAAGTGCCATTAACTTTATGTTAGAGTAGCTTTCCAACAGACATTTTCAAACACACTATATATCTGTGTAGGCACCTGGAAGTGTATGAGTTTTTAACTGGCCTAATAAACATTTATTTTATAAGCACAATCTGTAATAACCTCTTTCAATAAGCTGCTCATGATGTTAGAATTTGAAGATGTTCTAACATATAAAAGATGATAGTAGAAAAATCTGTTTCTAGTTCTTGGAATGATCTCCATATTTTCTCAGTGTATAAACGGTATCCTACTACTCAACTCCTTTAATAATCACAGCACCTCACAAACTCAGCAAGTTCAAACCTTATTTCTTCAACAGTAAAATAAGGAAAAAACTGACTCATTTATCTTGAATTATGGACACAATAGCAATGAATTAATAGTAGATTTAAACTACTGTGGCTTTATAAAATTTCCTGTTTATTTGGGGACATAAAAATTTACAGTACTAGATGTGTATTACTATATGTTACTATAGTCCATGGCAATAACAACCTCAGAAATACTTATATACATTCTCTTACAGAAGTTTAAATAAAGAGTAGAAGAGGAGGGTATTATAACCTAATACCCAATCTGAAGAGAAAAAAAAAAAAAAAAGAAAAAAAAAGAAAGAAACCAGAAAGTTCACATACATATATGCATATCTGGTTTCATGATTTTTGTCATCATCGTGATCCCAGCTATTTTTTCTAAGGGGGAAAATACCCACAGTATTTCCTTTCCGATTGACAGTGTACAAACCAGATATATTCCTTCTTACTTGCTTCCTGTGATATATTCCACTGCACTTGTCATCTTTAATCCTTTGGAGGTGTTCTGTTAAACAAAAAATAAGTATTTTTGGTTTAGTTACACAAAAAAAATCTGAAAGCATTAAACACACTTCCACAAACTGTTTGCTGTCTTAAATGATTACCAGAGAGCATTTATTTAAAAAGTCCAGTACAATTAGTATAGGCACTTTCAGAGGTTGCTGCTCCCTTCTGCTCTCTTCACTCTTCAACCAGAAATGACCTGTTTCCCCAGCAGAGGAAGCCAAAGGAAAAGCATGAGGCCCCTCAGCTGGTGAAGTTG
The DNA here is from genome assembly GCF_964211835.1 of Anser anser. NCBI lineage: Eukaryota > Metazoa > Chordata > Aves > Anseriformes > Anatidae > Anser > Anser anser. Next base: position 74,859,950 of record NC_139720.1, read on the forward strand.
AGACTGACGTGTTCACTTGGAGCCTTGACGAATGTAATAAGCTGTTCAGGGCAGGCACTGATTTATTTTGCGAGCCTCCCTGCATTAAGTGTTCAGTTTTACAGCACCAGAGATGCTCACCTCTGTCTTGTGACGACCTTGCTCCATATCCTGCCACCCATCAACAAATCCTCTTGCAGAGGACTTAGGTTAGGTGGGTTGCTTAGATTTAAGATGGTGATTCTCACTATTTCTGGAGGTACTTTGGGCCTTTGTTTACAGAATCACAGAATCATAGTAGCATTCAGGTTGGAAAAGACCTCCAAGATCGTCTAGTGCAACCCTTAACCTAGTACTAAAGTCCACCACTAAACTATGCTACTAAGTTCTACATCTAAGCATTTCTTGTAGACCTCCAGGGATGGTGGCTCAACCACTTCCCTATTCCAGTGCCACACAACCCTTTCAGTAAAGAAATTTCTCCTAATATCCAACTTAAACCACCCATGGTGCAACTTGAGACCATTTCCCCTCATCTTATCACTTGGTGCTTGAAAGAAGAGCCCAATCTCCCCCTTGCTACAACCTCCTTTAAGGTAATTGTAAAGTAGAATAAGGTCTCCCTGAGCCTTCTTTTCTCCAAACTAAACAACCCCAGCTCCCTCAGCCACTCCTCATAAGACTTGTTTTCTAGATCCTTCACCAGCTTCATTGCCTTTCTTTGGGCACAATGTGTTTATGACCTCGTACCTTTTTCCCTCTGTATATATCACCTTCAACAATTTTTCCTTCCTGCCCTAAGACACTCTCAATCCCCTCTTCCAAACCTATGCTTCATGAGCTTTCCTCACTTTTCACCTAACAATTACTGTTCCATTGGGTGCATTAATTTCTCCTATGAAGAACCAGCTCATAACCATAACCCCATCATTTCCGTAGCTACTCTTCTCTCTCTCTATCTCTCAGGTCTAATATCCATTGCCGACGCCGTGGTTTCATAGATAATCCCTCCTGATTTCTGCACAGCTGAGGCACTTGCAGCCACACAAGGCACTAGAGGGAGGGCTCCTTTACAAAGAGTCTGACTTTTCACTGATGGGATGGATCCACATAACAGGAGCATCTGACTGTGGCACAGCAGCAAGCAATTAGACTCCAATTAGAAATTAGAGGGTCTATTTGTGCCTAAGTGGTAGGCTGGGATGGGGTCCCAGAAGAGGCTGTCCTTGCTGGACACTTTGAAACCTCCTGAAGTGAAATACACAGCTTAAGTGCATACATGGTCCCAGTTCCAGTTATGATCCTCTGAAGAGGCAAAGTGTTAGGTAATGCCATACAGTGTGCAGGGCTTCCAACATGACTGAATTGCAACTGTACTGTTAAAACTGTGACACAGCTGTGCTAATTTTTGCAATTGTATCCCAAATTGTGGTCTATCTGATGTTCTCTTGAAGTCCCAGAGCTGCCTTTAAGAAACACAATAGAGGAAGAAAGCATGTAGATCTCAGCTTGTAGAGAAAAACATCAAAATATGACCCTAATGGACAGTAAAGACTCCCTTCCACTACAGAAATAAATCCTCGGCATTAAACCAATGTCATGATCAAAGAGTGCAGGCTTCTATTTTAAAACACTTAGAGATAAAACCAGCAAAATTTCCTCCTCTTTTTTTATTTTTTCTTTACAGAGATCAACAGCTGTTTTCAATTTGAACTGTCCATTTTTGGATCAAGGAGAAAAAATGGCATAGTGTTTCCATCCTTTTAAAGTTACAGCATCTGAACTGAGCACAAAATGATGGTCTTGTCATTAAATTAAAAGGCATAGTTCACAGAAAATAAAAGTCTCTCTTTTACAGCTGCACACACATATCTCCCTAATTCTAAGCAAACTAAGTCTTGTGAATGGTCTCTAGGATCTTCAGTGACAAGTATTAAAACCATAATTACCTCAATGATGATTGTTTCCACTTGAACATTTGGAGGAATAGCCAGACTGGGTTGGAAGTGCTTTGCTATTGTGACCAGAAGATGCAGGGTGCTCAGTAAGTCCTTTGTTAAGATAGCTATTCCATGTAAAGAAAGGAAACAACAGTTAGTGTGCAAAACAATTAAACCTCATCATAATACCCTAAGTAATATCCCCGTGCAGAGCATCCCAGAGTCATCAAGGGCTATAGCACAGGCAGGACATCAAGTTGGGGTTTATATCATATGATGATTCAGCAATAACACAAATTAAAAGTCCTTTCTGTGAGACATACACAAGTATGTTGAGGGCTGTTAAGCCACAATCTCAGAGGATGGAGTTGCACCCAGTCAGCATCAGATATTCCTGTCTCACTTGTGATTCAAATAGTAATTGCAAACAGATCATTTAATTACCGCTCTGGCACCCCTTTGCCTCATAGCAGTTGTATAGCCAGGGAAGCCCTGGGATGAATAATTTTGTCCCATTTCACTTCGGAACCTACATTCCACACTCCATTTCAGCTGACTTTCATCCAGTTGCAAACACTTATCCATAGCTTCCAGAATCACAGAGAGTTTCTGCCGCTGTTTTTTTTCTGTTAATGCGATCTTGTCAACATCCAGCTTGAGAGATCCTAGTTTTTCTTTGACAGAGAGCCCATATGAATAAGGAAGCATTTAACACCACCACAGAGAAAAAAAAAAAAACAAATATATATATATATAAAGTCATAATAAAGCACACAAAGTCTTTTTTTAAATCCCAATACCATTTAATAGCTTCCATGTCACAGACCCATGACCCACAGGCATATGCCTTGTTAAACTCCTGAACTCTCTGAAAGCCTCAGTAAAATCAGTGAAGCTCTACTCATGGGGAAGCACTCAGCCCATTCCTTACAGCAGCATCCCCCATCCACACATCACACTCCACATTGCTCCTTTTCCTAGTGGAAGCTACAGGAATCTGACAAGTGAATCTTTCCTTGGGATACTGCACAAAGGCCATACCAACTCACATATATTGAAGAAATCCCAGCTCAGGCAAGAAAACTATGAAAATAAGCCAATCCAATTCACACTGCTCTCTTCAGCCTTGGGAAAAAGGAGATATGACTTGAAAGGCATCCCCAAAGAGAGTGAAAGTAGAAAGAAAAATAAAGCAGAAACAGGAGAGATGGAGAAACAGAAATGGTTCAAAAGGCCGTTCCAAGAGGGCACATATAAAAAGCACATATAAAAGCACATTGTAGTATACAGACAGAGCCTCTTAGATTTTCACCAGTTCCAGCTCAGTGTATTAAACCTGGAACCTTTTCCTTCCTTCCTTCTTTTTTTTTTCCTTTTCTTTTTTTTTTCCAAGCTGGAAAACATATAAATTGTAGTGCTGATCCCATGATCCCATCCAATGTTTCTGGTAGCATCACAAGTCACCTTTGTACTCTCGGCTTATGAACTCCTCCCTCTCTTCAGAAGGACTGTAATTTCACACTTCCAAGTTAACTTTTTTATTATGTTAACTAGCAGCCAAAAAGACTTTCTGAGAAGAAAAATAATTGTATAAAACAATAGTGGATCATCAGGCATTTGTTCAGAATTACCGTTATCACAACTTATTCATAGCTTTTTCCATTCAAGAGGATGTTTATTCTTTCTTCAAAAAGTTCCTCCAAGATTGATTTGGAAGCTCAAGTCAAAGAGGAAGCTTACCCAAGAGATGATGAAGTACCAGCCCATCGTACAGATCTTCTTCCAGACTTTTAACTACTATGTGCTCCTGTTTCAGAGTTGTGTTAATCCAGTCAATCAATAACTGTGGAGGAAAACAAAGCAGCTGAGAATTAGGCTCTTGTTGTTTGGACAAGTCCTCAGTGCTATGCTGTGTTTCACCTCTTTCTTTCATCCCTTATCTCACATCTCATTTTGCCTTCAACCTCTACTTCCTTTGTGCTTCTTGGTTCTTTTATAAAGAAAAGGAAAGTTAAGTGGCAGTTAGTTCTCCCTAATAACACCAGGCTCGCTGGCCAATTTGAGGCAAATTTTTAAGCGCGGTATACACCTCAAGTTATATTCCTACGAATTTTGTAGAAATAGATACACAGATAGAGAAGCAGACCCTATTCCCAATTCTATTAGGGAAAAGGCTTCAGAGTAGACTTTCCACCCTCTGCCTATATTAGACATGAGAGAATTCACATACAGAAAAAAGTTTGTAGGAAAAGAGGCTTCACTCATTCTGTGAGTTGTTTCCTGCAAGCAGGAGACCAAAAGAGCTTCTCAGTATTTCTCCAAGTACCTTCTTTACCCACACATGCTAATATAAAGGGAAGAGGATTTGCGGAAGCAGAACTGAAAAGCAGCAGCACCAGGCGGCTGTTAATAAGAACCTCTTTCAAAGGGACGGATATTGCTCCTATTGATATTGTTATCACTGCAAATGAATATTTGGAGTTTGTTGTACTGACAACACCCTCCTTACTTGCTGTAAGCAGAAGACAATTCATAGCAAATCCCTGTAAGTTAGCCAACAGTAACAAAAATATAAGAAATGGTTTGTAAAAATAAAATATAAATCTCTGAGATGCTTGAAACTGCTTGAGAAAAAAAAAAAAAAAAGGCCTAGCTCAAGCACTTCCCTGAACCGAGGAGCTGACAAAGTATGTGAGCATGTGTAGCATACTTCCTCAACTAAGAAGTATACACCGTCTTCTAAAGCAGAAAGCTGTGCTCCTCAGCTTGCAGGTTAAGATCTGGTGATGCTGTAGATGTGCAAGGGATAAACCTGTACCCCAAGTGTCACAGTACAGGCAGGTGGAAGTCAGAAAAGCAGAAAGTACTGCTAGACATGGATGTCTGAGATTCCTTGTTGGCTATCTCAGCTCTTCACAGCCATGGCCACAGCCTACAGCTCAGACAATTCTTTCAAGCCCAGTTATTGGGGCTCTACTCAGCTGTAGAGCAGAGTTGTGTCTAAAAATGAGTAAATCAGAAAAGGAATATTTAAAGACATTTTCTACTGGCTTCTAAATGTAACCATATTCTCTTTTACATGCTGGTCAATATTTATAGTCACCACAGCGAGCCATTTCACATTTCCTAGTTCCCAAAAGCCCTTCAAAATAAAAATGCAATGCAAAATAGTTATTTTCCCAAGTGAGTTCCTTTGCTTCCCTTTTTCTTCCCTTGAAGGTAACTCCATGTCCCCCCCACTCCAACCTCTTCTCTGAAGGAGCCACAAACTCTTCAGATCAAGAAGGCTAGCAGTGGCACTGGTGGGCACCCAGAGGATTCCCTCCTTTGGGTCCCAATTTCTACCTCCCCATCTTTCACAGAGAGGAAGTTAGACAAGGAAAAACACTCTTTCAGGAGTCTCTGAGAGGAAATGGATTAAGCACTGAAGCTCACAGAAATCTTCATATAGTGAGGAAATATCTTCATTTTTGGCAATCTGAAAAGAACAAATTCAGTGTCTCTGTAGACAACATAATTGCATTTTGCAGCACTACCTTTCAGATTTTCTCTTTCATATAAAAACATTGTGAAAGCCTGACACAAAAATTAAATCTTTTTGATCAAATATGCATGAAGGTTTAAGAAAACATAATATAGAAGCATACATATTTATGGATTTATGAATGCCATATAACACACACATCAGCACAAAGCTTAAGCTTGTTTTTGCAATATTCATAACATTTTCAGTATCTCCATAAAGCAAGAAGTGTCGGTCTCAAAAGAGACGTGCCACTTTTCTTCCAGGAAATTTCAGTATGCTAGCCTTCCCCTGGGCTATAGCATTAGAAAAACACAGTGATTGAATGCACAGGGGGAATTTTCAAAATTGCTTGGAAATAAAGCACTTTCCTGTGAAACAGGATTCATCCTTCACAGCTACCTCAAGCAGACAATGAACTGCACAACTGCTTGAAGGCTTTACTCCTGAATTCCAGTGGTGATTTGCATACCCTCATCCCTTCTTTCTCTGCTCTGTCTTATCCCCTTCAGGCTGCACCACAGCTTGCCCCAAGCTGGCAGTCACTGGCAGCCAGCAGACAGGAGGCAGAGGACAAGAGAAAAGACTGCTGCCAAGCAGCACAGCAATCCCACAGCCTGTTATCATGGGATCAGGAGAGCCAACCTGCATGTATTCAAACATCTCCCATTAGTCACAGCAGGTGTTGACGTGGATTTGCTTTCAATCACAGCCAGCTGTCCCAGTTGGATTCCTGTTGCTATTACGCTACTGATACAGCGAAGTCGCAACCAGGTACTTCTGGTGCAACGCATCCATATGTCCCAGGTTACAAGAGAGATTATGCAAGGAACTCAGATTTTAAACCTACCCTCCATTTCACACACAGCAGTGACCACTCTGGTGCGATATCAGCACTCAAAATCTTGGCGTTGCACTTGGCAAAAGCCCTGGCTCCCTCGTGCACAGATCAAGTGCCAGCACCAGGACATGTCCACGTCCTCAGAGAGGGTGGGACCAGGGCCAAGGAGCCAGGTAATTTACATGGCTGACCAGCCATGCAGCAGATGATAGCAACCCAAAGTGAGGATTAAATGCTAGAGCAAAAGAAACGGTACCAGTTTTAACTCCTCCAATTTGGGATTGTTGCTTGCAGTGGGTTTTATAAGTTTCTTCTTCTCTCCTATGAAAGGAAGCAAACAAGACAATTACATTACAATTATCAGACATGACTCAAGTTTTCTATAAAATCTGCTATTGGTTTTACATTATCCAGTATCACTAACTGACATATGTAGAAACTGTCATTTTTTATTTTAACTGATTCTCTGTGAGGAAGAAAATGGCTTACCGGACTATTACGACTGCTGTCAGAAATTAAGTTTCAATATAATTCAAATCAATAAAATCTACAGGGACAATTCTGGAAACAAAGAAAAAAACACTTGTGCATGTATAAAATTTAAATCTCAGTTAAAGGATCAGCTAGAAGTTGTGTCACTTCTTGATCTGCCTTGAGAGAGTCAGATGCTAAATTAACCACACACACAGAGTTTACTTGTTGCTGATAAAGCCATGGGAATGCTGCTGAAAAATAAACAATTCATTTGTACTGCAAGTTTTCTGCTTAGCAATTCAGGTCATTCCTTGGACCTTTTTCTGTCCTGGCTCACAAAATATGTACCTGGAGTGATGACATTCTCAACAAGGAACTGATTAAGGGCAGCAGGCTGTGTAAACACATTTAAGATGTCTGGATCCATTGTATTTTTCACTCCTGGTAAACTGTTAAAAGATAAAGGGGAAAGGAAACACGAGTAAAGAATACATGAAAAGATCAAAGTGAGTGCTAGGAAGAAAACAAACTGAAGGGTTGTTTTTTTTAATTACTATTTTTATGACCTATGGATTACTTCTAAAAACAATCTGAAAATACCTTCATTTTTTCTGCTAATAATCAGACTACAGGGGGAAAAAAGACCTTTAGTACTAAAACTTGCCTTAATTCCAACAGTTTCATTTGAATTAGATTAGTAAAATCCTATTTAAACCGAAAAGAAAAAGCTATCAGTTTTCTTGGTGTCAATACACATATGCTATAAAAATGAACAATACTTAAGAATTATTAAATCAAGAATGTGGTAGTTAAATTAGAGACAAGCTTATAAATATAAACAGTTTCCCCTACTAGACCATCTGGCATATTTGTGGAAAAAGAATGGCATACTTCTGGGTATACAACCCCAACTTCATGTTAGAAGCACAAGCTGTTGCATAGTGTCTCCAGGATTTGTACTTCATACATAGCCAACAAACCCCAAACTGTGGGTGAGGTTTTCCAAGATGGCTAGGAGTCGTTCAGAAGGACAGCAGAAGCCAGAGAATGGGGCTGTGGGAGCAGGGCAGAGGCCATATAACCCTCCAAAGAAGTCCCATCAAACAGAAGTTCACAAATAAGAGGTTGGCAAGATTATCTCCTACTTTTCTCAAAGCCTCAAATCCAACCACAGTGCAAGCAATGACAAGTCTGAATTTTTAACCACATGTATAAATTTTCATGCATAAGGCTGTGCCATGCTGCCTACACAGCACAAAAGTTAAAGCCAGGCTCTACAGGCATCTTACAGTGTAAGAAATGTTCACTTTTAAGTGCTTGCTTTTGTAGTCTTCATGTTCATGTAAAGGTTATTTGTTCAAGCCTACAGGACTAAGAAAACTAGGATGCTTCAGCTTGGCAAAGTGTAAAAGTTAGGGACAGTAGTACCTGAGTGGTCTCTTTTAAAAACAGATGCAAAAACATAGGATGACTCCTCATTAAACCAAAGGTAAGTTAACTTCAGTGCAGAAGAAAGCATAGTTATATACTGCAACTGTATGTATAAATGATGGCCTGCAGAGGTGAGAGGACTACAGACGGATTGTGTCTCTGAATCCTGGACTATCACGGCAGCATCTGCACTAGCACGGGCCAGAGGTCTCATCCCTCCTGATAGTCCTAATCTCCATGAAAACCAGAGCAGAGCAGACAGCAATATGAGCACCAGGAAAGCTTTTTACACTCCTCTGAACAATGCGTTCCCAGCTGCTGGTGGAAGTGGGGCTCCAAGGAAGATAGACTAACCAATAGTGCCACTAATCAATAGTGCCACCTCCTTGTGGAAGGGAAACACTCTCTGCTTGCTGAGGTTCAGTGCTGCAGGGCCACTGAAGGAGAGAGGAGGCAGGTTTAGTTCCTTTTTAAAAGAAAGCAAGGTGCCTCACGTGGCAGGGTCACACAGGAGAGGACTCCTACTGTCTACCTGAGACACCTAAATTAGGAGTTATGTCTCTCAAGGCTCCCTATGTAGTCAGTAGCTACGGACAGGCACCTTTAAAGAGCAATCCAGAGCATTTAAATGAGGGTCTTGCCCCAGCTTGCATTTTTCAGCTACTCCTTCATGCTGTTACCAAAGACAGTCTGAGCTGCTAAGGCAGGTGCTTGCAGTTAGATACAAGGACTACCCAGCCCTATAAGCACAGTGGAGCAAGAGAGTTTCTGCAATTGCTATTCACACTGCCCAGAGATGATCCCCAAAGTGGCATTTCTCTGACAGCTTTATACTCCAAAAAGCACAGTGCCACTCTGCAGGCTCAGTATTCATTAAAAGCTCCAGCCAAAGTGCATTATGAACATATTTTATCACAGATTTTGCCAAGTCGAAACTATTGGTAGAAAATGGCAATTAAATGCTTTTGCATATCAGTCTTGGAAAACAAACCGATATAAAACAAATACCCAGCAAACCATTAGGGAAGAAGGGTCACAAGAATCTTTCACTATAGTGGCTGCAAAACTGAATGCTGTGTCCAGAAACATGGTTGGTAATGTAAGATACTTAGGAGAAATTGAGTCATTTAGTGCCTGAGGAGCAACTGAACAATCTGAGACAAGACTGTCCAGATGGAATAAACTGGGAGGGAAAAAGTAATTAATACAGAGAAACTTAAGTCCAACTTACTTTTAAATTAGGTTTCTGACATCTGTTATGCCTTGGGAAGTCACACTGATAAGCCTTATGTAATAGTCCATGTAAACCGCAGCTTATACCAACTCAGCTTTGCTGCAATACTTAGCTTGTGTCTCTCTTACACTTTCTTTGAATATTTACACATCAAAATAATGCATACTGCCTGCCACATCCTTGGTCTCTTTTGGCCAAGGAACCCAAACATCAGAAAGCTACTCTTTTAACATTTGGAAGCCTGTAAGAAAGGGTCTGAAATTGAGAATTTGCAACAACAAAAGCTAACGTACTCCATGGCCTCAGTCCTGTGTACCCTACTTGGTCAGAATGTTAAAATGGCCATACTGAGTGAGACAAAATATCTTACACCCAGACCCTTACAGCATCCAAAGTCAGATGCTTAGGGGAAAAACAAGAACAAAACACAAACAAAAAACAGAGCATACACAAGATACTTCCCTAAAACACTCTCATGAGCTTCAACAGCCTGCAGCTCGGCCTTCCTAAAGCAGCAGTGGGGTCCTAGTAGATGCTGCCAATAAAATTACTCCCCACGAACTTCCCAGCCAGCCCTTGAAGGTGTTTATCTCTCACCATTCAGCTGCAAGGAGTTGAAGAGTGTGGCTTCACCTGGCACGGGGAACCACCCGCTTCTGCTCGCTCTGAACCTGGGCTAGCTCCCCCTGAAGCTCCCCACTACACATGGTGAAAAGGAGACCCATTGATTCACCTTCTTCGCATCACTGTTACTGTACTACTACCCTACGCCCTCAACAGTCATCTCTTTCTAAAGCTGAGGAAGAAACACAGCCTAAGTCTTAGTCATCCTTTGCAGGGAAACCAGTCTGACCCATCGGTCATCCCAGGTGCCCTTTTTTGAACCCTCTCCAGTGCTACCACATGCTTTTTTTACTGCTGGGAAGGAGAACCATGCAGATTTAGGAAGGTGCCCTGTAATGTTCACTGTGCTATTCTGCACTCCTTTCCTCCTAATTCCTTATGTCATTTGCTGTTTTGATCACTGCTGAGCTGACACTTTAATGGAAGGCTCCATTATATCCCCAAGATCTTATTCCTAAATAGCAACACTCCGCTCTGAGCCCATCGTTTACCCGTGTAGAGCTTGTATTGTTACTTTCCCCCTCCTCACATTTATCCACACTGATTTCCAACAGCCATTTCAGGGCCTGAGAACTGCAGCTCCTTAGCATTTAATAGACTCATTACTTATTACTAATAATTAGTGTTCTCAAGCAGTCCCTCATGTGGCAAGGCTCATTGCTGTGAGGCTTGATCCAAGGCAGTAGCCTTTCAAAAGAAAACCTTCTCCAGAAAGAGCATGAAATGGAACATGACAGGGTTTGGACTCCTCCCTGAATTTAGCTGATTAATGAGAAATAGGAAGGGATGGGAGATTTGATTCTTAACCACAAGCCTCCATGTTTGCTGCAACTAACCTTTGCAGATCATCACTTAAATTTGCTGTCCATGCCTGTTACTGATGTGCTATTTTCTCCAGCCTCCTGCATGAATTATTTACCACTACTTGGAGAAGTGATCATTGTAGGAGACAACTGCTTGAATATAGATTGTAGTGGCATTTCACAATGGAATTTTAAAATAAAATTCAGCTTTAATTATTCAAATGAAAGTATTATTTAATTATTTAATTATTTAATTGTTCAAATGAAATGGCTTAATTTGGTCCTTCATTGTCTTTTACTGAGACATCACAGGTACATATACTTGTCCATTTTAAAGTCAGCGGGTGTTGTCTTTCTCCTGTGCCACTTGCTGAGGTACAAACACGTGAATTTTAGTTCAGCCAAGAACTAGGCTATCGCATAATGTTGCAATGCAACAATGACAGATAAAACAATTAATTCTCTAGGTGGGCCAGATCAATTCACTTCTCCTTGAGCCTTCACACAGTCCGGTTCCCAGATATCCCTTACATATGATATAAAGCATTAACAAGTGAACAGCAGTCTCTGACATCCAAACTGACCATAGAATATATGCAAGGCACTTACTGACGTTACCAAGTTGTTTCAACTGTTGAATTCCCTGTTTGAAAAACACAAAAGCCCTACTCCGCATTAGCACAAACACATTTCCTAGGAACAGTTTTCTAAGTAGATCAGACAAAGCAGGGAATAAAAAACAATTCTGAATGCCAATGATAATATTTCTGCCTTCAGAAAACCTGAATTAAAAAATAAGAGAAAAAAAGGAGAACATGCGTTGTCCACCCAGTTTAAAACTTACTTTTACTTCCTCATTCAGTACCAGACTTTTCAAGAGCTATTTTTGCTCACTAGCATCAGAAGAGACACTGTCTCAGCAAAAACAATCCGCATGAATGCAGGAAGTCTTACAGATGAAAAAAATAATCAAAACTGCACCCATAAGAGTCCCTTTCCCAAACTTACTATTCTCTCCTTCAGTAATTTTCCGGCAGCTCTTGGCAGATCTCACGGCAAGTGGGATGCAATTTACCAGGAGCTGAGGCTGCCCCCAAGGCTCGGCTCTGTGCTGAAGCTGCAGCTCCCGTGCAGGGCAGCACGAAGCACACACACTGTGCGCGAGGGAAGTTGCACCACGCAGTACTGACTGCGCTCAAAAATGAAACCAGAGATGCATCCGGAACTTCATTGTCTGTGTGCTTGGTCCCTGCTGGAGACTGGAATAAACAGAAATACAAATGCAGGAAACATGCACCCCTGCAACTCCTGAGATGCCAAAAAATAATAGCAAGATACTGTCATTCTTCCACAGTACTGCACTGTTTACTAGTCCGCTTCTTGGGGGTGACTCACAGAGCAAGTTTTCTTCGCATTTAATAATAGAACAACCAACAGCAGATAAAATCATCATGCTACATTACAACTTTAACTCATGGTCCTTGGAGCACTTTCTAAGGCAGATCGTCATTTTTCTTTCTACCTGGCAGAGGGAACCAAGGCAGAAGGAAATGAACTCATTTGTCCTTGGACAGCTAGTTAGCCACACCAGGGTCCAAAATGCTCATCTGTTACAAGAGTTACCTCCGCTAGGCAGTGCTGATGCTCTGCGCTCCCTGTTTTATCACAGATTAAAGAGGGAAAGCTCCCCACAGCTATCACTTTCCCTGGACATCTTCAGGTATCACTTACAGTTGTTAACTCTTTCGGAAAGAAAACAGTGATTCTGCAGTCCTCCATGAAATCCCAGAATGAGACAGTAGACAGCCAAACTAATTAAGCTAGTCTGGTTTAATGCTATTAAGGGACTGATTCCTGTGTTTAGCTCCACACCATAGATGAGAACTGATAGTTCTGCATGAGCTAAATGGGATAAAGGAAAGTGGGCTGAAAACAGATTTCCAGCTGCCATGAATTCCTAGTGACTGAGAATTTAATCCCAAATCTTTCATCTAAAGGTCAAAGTGAAAACTTAACTGTATTTTCTAAGCAGATAAGCACAACATTACAGCAAATCAGAAAAGACCTAGAGTACCTTCTTATTTATGCAGGACTGCCTGCCACAGCCTAGAAATGTAGAGAGCAAAACCAAAAAGAAGGTACAGTTGGAGATGCTGTTGCAACCTTTAGACAAATCCAGTTTCATACCAGCAGGCAGAGGAAATACGAAGAATTAAAAATTGGGAAATTGATCTCTAATTACTAGGTCTCTCAGTGCTTCAATTAGCAATTCATCTTGTTTCTTTCCTCATTCACAATACAATGTGACAACACTAAAAGAACAGCAGTCTCAAGCACACATGGTAGACAGGCACTTTTTTCCTCCGAAATGTTGTCAGAAGTCCATGAAGTAGCCAGTCTTCTGTAGTACAACACTAGTAAATTCTGTACCAGAGCTGCATTTGGTTTCATGCCCATCTCCCCCCACAAAACTCTGTACGTTCCCAAAGCACACCTCGTATGCACACACCCCCATACACCTGGCCCTCATATAGAAATAACAACTGAAGAACAATTCAAGGAATCAGCAGTACTCCCACTAATAACAAGTTCTGATAATGCATTTTCCTGTTCTCCCACATGGCCTTGCTTTATAAGGGAGCCACTGTTCCCATCGTACCAGAGCAAGAATACAGGCATTTCCTATGTCATGCCACTCTTGGTTGTGCTTCTGGTTTCGCAAGTGCTCTGCAGACACATACAGGACTTCAGCCTCTTTCCTGCGTGGCTGCAGAACTTGGCCCTGAGCCTTCTAAAGGTATTAGAGGGTGTAATTCATTTTTCTCCTGTGGAAGGGAGAAGGTGAACAACTTGATCATGTTCAGTGGCAGGGAAATACCAAAAAAAAACAGTTGATGAAACCTACATATGAGTCGGACACATTTGGTTTGCCTGCGCATCACCTGTACCAAAGCCAGAAACCTGAGAGCGCTGCTTTGCTAGGTCTACATGGATCACCATGTATCTAGGCCCCCCCTTGATGAAGAAGACAGCTGCAGCCCATCTTTCAAAAGTTCTTCCCGCTGACTTGTCCATTCAGACAAAAAAAAAAGATGTAGAAAATCAAGTGATCATCATTTATTTATTTGAATAAATAGTACAATTGTCATAAACCATGCACAACACTCCTACTGTGATCTCTAGCAAACATAGCATTGCATTGTAACTTGCTTACAGTACACAACTCTTGTCACAAAGCTGGATGTGTCCAACATACGACAAGTCCAGAATTTTATCTGAAAGGCTAGTTTTTAGTATGAAATCCAGAGTAAACACTGTTAAAAACAGTAAAAAAGATTCTTAAAAAATACTTTAATACTGAAAGCACAAGGGTTGGGGGAAGAGGTTTTAAACCTCTTTAAGGTTTAAACTGATCAAAGAAAATCTGCCATTGCTGCTTTTTCAGCCTGAGAAACAGGATGCAGCTGAATAATATCTGGGCTTCTTCTGTGGTAATACAGCTTACTGGAACTGAGTATGTCAAGCAGATACACCTAACAGGCAAAGCTGTATGGGTTTGAAAAGACAAACATTCATTAAGTACTCAGAAACATGGAAGCTTTAACACTGCAAAGCATTCAGCATTCCTGATGAACTCAACCAGATTCAGATCTACCCACTGGTACCTCGCGGAACATATCTAAAATTTCAGTAATGCAGAGTTCATGAATAACATTTTTACCATTCAGTTACCTTTTGAGAGTAAGTATCACGGCTATGTAACAAAGTCGTGCCAAAAACAGGTGTTCAGAGATGGCTTTACCTTTATTGCTTTTCCTGTAAACTGGACTGCCTGGGATGAAGCTCCAGTTCAGTTAAATCCATTCCCCTCCCAGCCCAGTTAGCAATAAAGACAGCATCTAAGAGTGACCTGGTTTGACAGCAAGGAGCTAGGGAATGAACAATGCATTTTCCACGTGCAACATTTACCAATAGACTTAAAAACATAACACATCCCACAAGATGACACCTGCCCCCAGCCTGTCCAATGCATCAAGCCTGCAGTCTCAACTGACTGGAATATTAATGTAAGGAATGCTAGCAGGGACCCATGCCTCAGGTTGCAGAGGAGGGATTTGGGTTTCTGCATAATGACCAGAAACACCTAATTGAACAAAATACAGACTCTTAAAATGCGTTATGTTCACATCTGCTCACAGGCAATTAAATATCAGCTATAAATTTCCATCTCAGAAATAGCCATTCCTTCTCCCAAACCCAAACTGCTCTAATCAATCTCCTCTTGTTACTTTCTGTTTGCTTTTGATATTAATACTGCCAGTAATTTTAAAAGTAGACTCTCTGGAGGTCTTTGCCAACATCTCAGAGAATATAAATAGCACTGGCACTTCCACATCAGCTGAAGGGAGGTAGGTGGAATAAGAGCTCTTTAACAGACTTGTTTCCCACAAGTACATTGCATTAAACAAAAAAGTTTGAGAGACCCTTTGGTTCAATCATTTCCCAGCCTCATGATACACCTATTTCACAGCACAAAAGTTAGACCAATCTCATTAACTAGCCAGCAGAGCTGACCCACCTGGCCTTAGTGCCTCTGCAAGTCTCCTCTGTAATAAATGCAAGCACCGTGGTAGAGTCTAAGGGCCTCATCTGAAATTCAAGTCCTGTTGTACTAGGCACTGTATAAACAGCAAGAGGTCAGCTTCCTCCTAAAGTACAAACAAGCAATGATTCCCACAGAGCCTCAGAGGAGCGATGGGCCTGAATTTTTTCAGGGAAAAAAAAAAAAAGGGAAACTTCCTTTCACCTTTGGGTTGGTTCCTTTCACCTTTGCTTTGGCCTTCAGGCTGCTCAGGGAACTAGTCAGCAAGGTCCCCTGAGAAACTGCTTTTGAAGGCACTGGTGTCCATCAGTGCTGGTCAACCTTTAAGCACTGCCTCCTAAAAGCACAAGATCAGGCAATCCCAAAACATCGGAAGTCAGGCAGGCGGGGCAGAAGGCCGGCCTGGCTGACCAGTGACCTTCTACTGGAGCTTAGGCGAAAAAAGAAAGTGTACGGCTGCTGGAAGGAGGGTCAGGCGACGAGGAGGGAATACAAGGATGCTGTTGGTGTTTATAGGGAGAAAATTCATGTGGCCAAAGCCCAACTAGAGTTGAAGCTGGCCATGTCTCCATGTCTGTGGGAGACAATAAAAAAGGTTTTTTTAGATATGTGAACAGAAAAAGGAGAACCAAAGAAAACATAGGTCCGCTACTCGATGGGGAAGGTCTCCTCACAGACAAAGACATAGGCAAAGCAGAGACATTTAACGCCTTCTTCGCCTCTGTCTTCAACCCTGATGATGGGCTTTGGGACCCAGGGTGCCCTGAGCTGGAGGACCATGACGGTGGGAATGACAAACGCCCAACCGACCCTGAACATGTGCAGGATTTGCTGCTCCACCTGGATCCCTACAAGTCCATGGGTCCGGATGGGATTCATTCCAGGGTGCTTAAAGAGCTGGCTGGCGTCATCACGGGACCTCTCTCAATTATTTTTCAATGATCTTGGGAAACTGGAGAGGTCCCAGTAGACTGGAAGCTGGCAAATGTTGTGCCAATTTTCAAGAAGGGTAAGAAAGAAGACCCTAGCAATTACAGGCCTGTCAGTCTCACGTCAGTGCCTGGTAAAATTATGGAGAAGATTATCCTTGAAGTTATTGAAGTGCACCTGGGGGAAAATGCAGTCATTGGTCCCAGCCAACATGGGTTCATGAGGGGTAGGTCCTGCCTAACAAATTTGATTTCCTTTTATGATAAGATCACCCATCTAATCAATCAAGGGAAACCAGCTGATGTGATCTTTTTGGACTTCAGCAAAGCTTTTGACACAGTTTCCCATACGATCCTACTGGACAAAATGTCCAGCATACAGCTAAATAAAAACATCATCCTATGGGTGAGCAATTGGCTGGCGGGCAGGGCTCAAAGGGTTGTGGTAAATGGGGCCACATCTGGCTGGCGGATGGTCACTAGTGGGGTCCCTCAAGGCTCCATTTTAGGGCCAGTCCTCTTCAATGTTTTTATAAATGATTTGGATGTAGGGCTAGAAGGAGTTTTGAGCAAATTTGCCAACAACACCAAAATTGTGCTGAGGAGTTGTGGACTCGGATGAGGGTGGAAAGGCCTTGCAGAGAGATCTGGACAGACTGGAGAGCTGGGCGATCACCAACCGCATGAAGTTTAACAAGAGCAAGTGCCAGGTCCTGCACCTGGGACAGGGCAACCCTGGCTATATGTACAGTCTGGGCGACCAGATGCTGGAGAGCAGCCCCGCAGAGAGGGATCTGGGGGTTGTGGTTGACAGCAAGTTGAATATGAGCCAGCAGTGTGCCCTGGCAGCCAGGAGGGCCAACCGCATCCTGGGGTGCATCAAGCACGGCATTGCTAGTCGGTCGAGGGAAGGGATTGTCCTGCTCTACTCTGCGCTGGTGCGGCCTCACCTCGAGTACTGTGTGCAGTTCTGGGCACCACAGTACAAAAAGTACATAAAAAAAGGAAGAGTGTCCAGAGGAGGGCAACAAAGATGGTGAAGGGCCTAGAGGGGAAGACATATGAGGAGCAGCTGAGATCACTGGGCCTGTTCAGCCTGGAGAAGAGGAGGCTGAGGGGGGACCTCATCGCAGTCTACAACTTCCTCGCAAGGGGGAGTGGAGAGGCAGGTGACCTATTCTCCGTTATCACCAGTGATAGGACTCGCGGGAACGGTGTTAAGCTGAGGCAGGGGAAGTTTAGGCAGGACATCAGGAAGAGGTTCTTCACCGAGAGACTGGTTGCACACTGGAACAGGCTCCCCAGGGAAGTAGTCACTGCACCAAGCCTGTCTGAATTTAAGAAGCGTTTGGACTGTGCACTTAGTGACATGGTCTAAACTTTTGGGTAGACCTGTGTGGTGCCAGGAGTTGGACTTGATGATCCTTATGGGTCCCTTCCAACTGGGGATATTCTATGATTCTATGATTCTATGATCTGCTTCCTCTTTGGGGCACTCTGCCTCATGTTTCACACAAAATCATGGCTGCCCATAAAAGAAAAGTTGCTGCTGTGATTCTAATCATAGAATCTATGATTCTATGATGCATAAAGGCAGGAGTCAAATCCTTCCCCTAGACACTCAAAGGAAAGGAATGCTATTATATACATATTCCACAAATAATTTACTCTGGAAATTACAATTCCATTTCCTTGGCACAGCTCTTCTCCAAAATCTACTCAGACAGCTCATGTGCCAGCACAGCCTCCTTGCACACACAGCTGTAACGAGTACACCACCAGCCAGGAACAGCTCTGCAGATGAAACCTGTTAAGTACTATGAGGTAACTTGAGTCTACCAGATAAAACTAGCAATCCTTTTGTTTTTAAAAGGCATTCCCACTAAATCTGTAACAGCTTAGAGACTAGAGTGCTAGGCCAGAGTGCAGCAGTGTTTCTTGGGATGACACAGGGCAACTTAATGAAATTAGTTTAAAGCACAACTGAACATCACCAAAGAGCTTCAAATTTGAAGCACTAACCAGTGGCTTGCACTGTGTATACCTCATCTAGCATAACCCAGTGCAATCCTCAAGTAAAGGCAATCTCTTATTTATACAGGAATTGGTTTTCACTCTTTAGGAAAGAAAATACATAAAAACTGTTTATAAATTCCTGATCACAAAAATTGTACAGCTGCCAGTAACTTCAAGAGGAATCTGACCCGTCATCTTAGCTATACAAAATGAAGAGCCAGTCTTTAAACTGCCAAGCTCATTATTCTCCATGTACATTTCAGAAAGGGCTGGGGGCAAAATGCATTAATCCAACCTGGGCATATCTGACAAGCTCCTGACTGACTGACCTGACAGAAGCTGCATGCTTAAAGGATGGCAGTGGTTCTATCAACCAAATTTCTCCTAGAATGGAGAAGAAATAAAAATAGACATGAAAAGATTAGATGGTTATCCCATTGCAAGACTTATTCTGTGTAAACACTGAATGGAAATAACACTGGTTATTATGAGGTGAACACAAAAACTGAAGCTTTTGCCATGTAGCTTCAGATAGTGCCTGTAATTCCCCTTGACCCCACCCACCCAACAGAACATACAAAACCTTATTTAAAAGAAAAGGCTCAGCTTCTAAATAAATTTCAATGCTGATTTTCTATCGCTAATGCTTAAGCCTGGAAAATCTCCAAATGGTAATGGTAACCAAGAAGTTTGCTAAAGAAAGGTTATTATAAAATCAGAGTCTACAGACAGACATCAGTAAGTTCTCATGTTGTCCCTGCTTATTTAAGTAGTTAGTGGTATATTTCTTTTATCAAAAAAACATTTGTTGATCATAACAAATCAGACCCAACAGTATCTTCTGGTAAAAGTGTGAAATATCTACACATTTTCAAGTGACCTAGAGAGTACATGTGCATTATTTTTAGTGGGATTGCCATACAAACAGCTATAGAGAGACCACATCAACTGTAGAAAGAATGCATGAAGTATAGCATAAGGCACAAAGGGAGTGTGCAGAGGGTACTTTTATTGTATTTTTTGCCTAAGGAGGCTGGTATGATGAAGACCTCAGCAGATTCCAGGATCATTCCACATTCTTGTATTTTGTGAACAGATTGTATAGAACTCTGAGGGTAGACTTCAGATCCAAATTGACAACATCTGTGGAAGAAAAGGAGAAATTCTTAATTTGCTTTTTGTTCTCCACCATTTACCCTCAAAGGAACAAAAGTCCTCACATCTCTGAGCCTGTAGGAACAGCTACAAAAATGTTTTGATCTCCCTAAGCCAAGCTTTTTACATGTTATGCATGATGCACTTCAAAACACCCTCGTGATATTACAGTCACAGCTAACTTCTCTGGGAAATGAAAAAGAAAGATAATTCCCTTCCTCATCTAATACTGGTTACAGAGAAGGCCTGCTTCTGCCTGAAACCTGGGATAAAGCCTCTGGGAAATGCTACCTTCTGGCAACATCATTGGTAGAGTATCTTCTGAGTTTTCGCCAATGACTTTGCTGGCCAGAGAAGAAGCAAAGTAGCCACACACATCATAGTAGATCCTGAATCTCATACACCCACAACTCTGCAGGGATACACTACACAAACAAAGCTTAAATTCTCTCTACAGACCAGAAGCTTTCTGTTATCTAATGTCTTTTCTTACCATGCTAGGCCAGAGAACAATTCTGGAACAGTTCTCAAGTAAAGTTTTTCTGCTAGCACCACCTATCCTATTACTCTAAAAAATGCCAGGAAATGCCACAAACATGTAATCCAGGGACATCGGCGTAGGGGTGGGCATAGCACAAAGAAGGCTGAAGAGGTGAAAAGAAAGTTGGGTGAAATACATAAAAAAAGGAAGCAGAAGAAGAAGAGAAGATACACAGGAAAAAATATCTATGGAACAGTCACACATGGAACGAGGAAGACAGCAAACAGTAAAGTTTAAACTGTTGGAGAGTGTCCAGAGGAGGGCAACAAAGATGGTGAAGGGCCTAGAGGGGAAGACATATGAGGAGCAGCTGAGATCACTGGGCCTGTTCAGCCTGGAGAAGAGGAGGCTGAGGAGGGACCTCATCGCAGTCTACAACTTCCTCGCAGGGGGAGTGGAGAGGCAGGTGACCTATTCTCCGTTATCACCAGTGATAGGACTCGCGGGAACGGTGTTAAGCTGAGGCAGGGGAAGTTTAGGCAGGACATCAGGAAGAGGTTCTTCACCGAGAGACTGGTTGCACACTGGAACAGGCTCCCCAGGGAAGTAGTCACTGCACCAAGCCTGTCTGAATTTAAGAAGCGATTGGACTGTGCACTTAGTCACATGGTCTAAACTTTTGGGCAGACCTGTGCGGTGCCAGGAGTTGGACTTGATGATCCTTATGGGTCCCTTCCAACTCGGGATATTCTATGATTCTATGATTCTAAAGACTAAGTGCAATTAATGCGAGGCCCAGGGGAAACACCTACTGCCTGTTTTGAAGAATCAGTGCCGGGACCTCCCCACCCTTCCCCCCCACTCCATACTGGATAACAGTCTATAACCTCCACACTTCCATCTGGTATTTTCAGTAACCTCTCAAACTTTTTCCACGTATTGTTTCACCTAACTTATTTATGATTTTGTATTTTGCATTTGCAAAAGAATCTTCTGCTGTCCTAAAGAAATGTAAGATCCTAACTGCTGTGAAGTAATACATCCTGAAAAAAAGAGAGATCTTACCTGGATATATGACATATGTTTCTAAGTTTTCCAGGTGTCACAGAAAGCTGCTTACTACCATAGCATTCCCAGTGAGACATGAGCCAGAATCAATCATTGCTTCCTCTGCATCAAAACCCAGTTCCCTCTGAATGGATTTAAAATGTATACATAAATTTAACCATTCCCAAATGAAAAACAACATCTTGCAACAGCCATGCACTTATAAAGCTGGCAAATCAAGGCAAGTATCTGCAGTCACTGCCCCTGGGATTGTTTAAGGAAAGGCTGGATGTGGTACTTAGGGACATGGTTTATTGGGTGATAGTGGTGGTAGGGGAACAGCTCAGCCAGATGATCTTGGATGCCTTTTCCAACCTTAATGGTTCTATGATTCTAAGGGACATCTATCAGCAGATTTGACCAGGGATGCTGGCAGCCTCTTTTGTTTGCAAAACAATTAAATGAAACATTCCTGGCACTACAAAAAATGCAAAAAAAAAAAAAAAAAACAAACCAAAAACAAATAAGGCCCCAATAGTCAGGCTTAAGTGAGAATGTAGTGGTCAGAGATTTTTAGGGAATCTGCCCCCCTCCTTCTAATTGTTTTTCTTCTCCCCATGCCACACATCTTCAGTCTTCCACTGAAAGGGTGGGTCTTTTCCCTCAGCCACTGTTAACCCCCATCTCACCTGCCATGGCATGAAGAGGTGTGATCAAGCCTGGTGGGGTTCAGTTCTTGCCTCTGGCTGACATCCAGCTTCAGAGGCAGGAACTGCCTATGATATAAACCAAGATTAAGGTGCTAATGGTGAGAAATAGAAATCTAGAGGGTAGAACAGAAACATAGCTAGAAGCACAGAAACCAGGGCACATGCTAAGATGTGCTGGGATTAAGTGGCAGCAAAGAGCTGCTGCAAAGGCTAAGGGTTCGGCTGGGGCACAAGCAGGAGCTGGAAGGGGGCCCAGACCAGTGACACTGTGCTGGGCAGACACTGTCCGTCCACCCTCACAATGCTGCAGGAGGCATATACAGCTGACTCCTACTAATCTCCAGCAGTCATGTACTACATGACTGTACTATCAAGATCCTGATCCTACAGAGGATTTGATAAAAGTACAGTGACAAGCAGAGCCCAATACGTTATTGTCTCACCCAGTGGAGGAGCTCTTCAAGAACAGTCAGTTTTACAGGAAATTCCGGCCACACACACAAGCATACTCACTAACAGCTGTGAACCACTGCTAATCAGAAGGGGTACACAGACAGATGAGAAAGGAATACACACAAATCCTGCAGCAGCAAAAAAGGAATGTTCATTGACCTAATTTGGCTCTGACTTCTATTAGTAATTAAATTTTCAGTCAGAAAAACACTTAAACATATTCTGCTGCCTACTGAATCTACACACCTTGTCTGGAGCAAACAAGAAGTCTGCTATGGTACAATACCAGTCATGATAGGGTAAGGATATAAGACAGACTTACAAGAAGGTAATTTCCTCTGTAGAACAACTGATGAAAATATAATCCAAAAAAAAAGGGGGGGGGGGGGGGGAGGGCTAGCTTTCAATTAGACAAGTTATCTTCTAGGTTTTTAACAAAATCTTTCTCCGGAGACAGGCTTATCTAGCTTACCTGGTTTCATTTTGTCATCTTTTTAACCCTTCCACTCAAAAACCTTACTTTCCCAATCCTGCATTCATATTTTTCCACTTTCCCTGTCTTTCTCACACAGCTATTGACTCAACTCCAAGTTAGTGTCTTGCTTCACTGAATTCTTTTTCAGGAGCACTTTTCATCCCCAAATTTAAAAGAACAGCACTCTGACAGGATACGTATTCACTTAATATTGTTTCTTGTCTTTTTTTAACCACTACAACCAGCTCCACTATTTGTTCATCTATTTGCTATCACCAATTTGTCTTATTTTAAGTCAGACTGAACATTTCTTGGGGTCTCCTCATTTTTCACTTTGTTCTATAGAAGCCTCTAATTCATATAATAGTTTGTAACTCTAGGAATAAAAATTATCAGTCAGAAAGTTTTAGTTCCTCTTTTTATCCCTAGCATAAGCAACAGTTTGAGAATCAGAGCAACAATTATGACAATTAGACCATGCAAAACTCCCTGCTTGGACTGTGATCGAGAATAGCAGGTAAATGTATAATATAGCACTGAACAGTTTCTGAATCTTCACTAAAACTAGATGTGCACACCTCAGTAAACCTATTCCAGACAAGAAACAGAGGTAAATATATACCCCAGACGCAGACAATGAATCCTTTGGAAAACTGTCAAGGTGCACATTTACAGCTCCACCTTTTAATACTGCCCTGTTATCTTGAATGAAGTTGCACTTGAAATGCACCTGCTATTATGTATTTATATATGGTTTAAAGCCACGTGTCACAACCATACCTTCAGGACGAGCTTTTGGTTTTTTGAGTCCTCCATCTTGCATCAGCTCAAAAGCAAAGGAAACATTGTGGACCTGAAAAAGGAAAACTGTTTAGAACCCTGATGTTATACAGGCATTATAAAACCTTTTATGAAATTTAAAAAAATGCTTTGTTCTCTCTACACTGGAATATGAAATGACAATTCCATTTAAATCAATAAAAGACATCTACATGTTTGTGCATGACTGAAAGTACTTTTGAGGGACTAAGAAATTAAAGCTTGTATCATTATAGGGCAAATATTGATTTTTTGATACACAGGAAGTAATTTCAAATTTCCAAGTGTAAAATAATACCAAAAAAAAAAGCCCAGTAAGCCTTGATCTCAGTCTCTACAGCACAGGCCTGAGAGCTCCCAGTAACAACTGGAACAGAGCTGCATTTCGCAGAGATCTTTCTGCTTATACCCAAAGCTCAGCATTTCCAACTACAAAGCAATAGATCTGTTGCAGTCCTGGCAACAAGCAATGTTAACAGAAGTGACACAACTGAACAGAGGTGATAAAATACACATGGGTGTGTCAGAAATAAGGACATTAAACTAAGTATTTTCAATTAATATTACTCTTTTCTGCATTATCAGCTGTATACTAAGCAACGTAAACATCACATCATCAGGGAGCGAGGCATCTTAGTACTTTAGCTTCCTCTGCTTGAAAAGAGATAAAATTCAAATCAGATTTCTCAAATGAAGGTAAGTGAAATGGTTCGTGGTAACAGTTGCTAGGCAGACTGTGCAGTGAACTTGCAAAGCAATCTAGGCACAACTGTGCAGAAAAGGAGACAGCTCCCTGAGCAAGCCTCCAAGGACCACACATGAACATAAAGTCAAAGAAAAGAAAACAGACAAAAAGGAAAAATGAAAAAAAGAGGTGAGACTAAAAGAAAATATTAATGAGGAGGAAACTGTATAGCTTAGAGAGATCTGCACAGAAGCTTTCTGAGTCATGCTTAATGAAATTTAAGCAAGGTAATTTGGATTATGAATTCTGTGCAGTTTTGTCTCTGCAAATGACAGTTCTGGAAATACATAGCAAGAGGAAGAGGTTTAATTAAAGCTACTCATCTTGGAAATCAGGGACTTTAGCATACAAAGCTCCCTGCAACAAGGAAGGAAGGCCCCCTTCACTGGCACTTATTGCTCAGGACTTTATTAATCTCTTTTTACCTGCTTCAGTTTCCCCTCATTCACTGGGACAAAAACAATCATTCTCCAGATGAAGATATTTTTTCCCTTCCCAAAACACAGTGCCTAAACTCTTACTTTGATTTACAAATTCCCTTTCCTCAAGGCAAAGTCTCCACACAAAACCACATTACTTCAGGAATACTGGATAATTATTACGAATCTAAACTATTAACAACAAAATCTTGACTGAACCAGTACTGGCTATGACTCAGCATCCTGCATTTCTAAAAGGCAGAAAACTCAAGCTATTGGGATAAAAAAGCAAGAGAAAGCTATAAAGGCGAGCTTGTTTAGAAGATAATAGACAAACATGTTCCCACTGCTCTGTCAAGTTCATGTACAGTATACAACATTCTAAATGAACTAATCCCCATCCTGTCCACAATCTTAACACCTAATGAAGCTCTCTTGCCAGAGTCTGCCTTCAGGGAACCTCTTTAAGCTCCCAAATAGCAACTAGTCACCTACCGAGGAAGTCAACAAATGCTATATAACCCATAGAATCAGCAGGCTCAACGCATTAGGCTAGGTTTGTAACAGCTCTCATTTGGCACACCTCAATTTCCTCCTGCAACGCTGAGATGATCCACATAGGCAAAGCTGGGTTATTGTACCAATAGTAAATCCTGTCCCTCAGGGAGCATTACTGGCACTGAGGGGCACACTGAAGTTGTACAAAATACCCACCATTGTAAGCAGCCCTTACCATACAAAGCCTTTTCAATCTTCTCACTTTTTGCAATGCTTCCACTCCTGACCTAACCACCTCCTGGCTCCAGTTCAGCCAACACTAGACTTATATCATCCTCACTACAGAACCTAGCCGAATAAAAAGCAGGGGGCCAAAGCGTTGCTCCAGCACAACCAGGCTCAGACTATTCCAATATCAGGTACTGAATATACCCAGATATGTGTGCATGTCCAGGAACAACTGCAGAAAGAGGCAAACTTTTGCATATGATAATAAAGCACACATGCTGTGTTAAGACTCTCATCACTAATGCTAGGAATGACACAGGACAGTGCAATGAGTGCATGGCTAAAAGCAAGACACTTATTTTGTCCCCTTCCATTTCTAATACCCTGATTAAGACTAAGACCATCTAAGACTTCAAATAACCCATTCTTTTTCCACAAAGCTCATTATGTCTAAGGTACTGTTAGACAGAAAGTCATTCACTCCTGACCAAAGAGAAGTAAACAACAACAACAAAAAGACAAGCTAGTACATTCTGTCAAAAATTTAAGTCAGCAATGTTGGCAATGACCCTGCCAGGAACTGGACACAAAAACATGTCTGTGTTCACAGACTGACTTCAGACAGGCAACGTTTTGCATGCTCCCTCCCTGGCAGGATTAGGGCCTCCTTCTTGGCTTTACATCAGCTACAAAACACATGGGCACTTGACATACAATTTCTAATCCCAGTTCAACCAAAGATCATGGCCCATGTACCACTTCTTCTACTACCACATATCAAGCCTATCAAGTACATATCAACCAATGATATTCAGTTTCTAGGAACATTAAATAAACTATAGAAAAAGAACCATTGAGTGTTAGGCAACTGATACTAATGAGATCAGGGGTTAGTTTTTAGGGCTGGCACTTTGTGACCTTAGGAAGAAGCTCTATCTTTACATCAATCCCAGTGAACAAAATGCAGATGAAGTGGAGCTTCACAACTCTCATCTTTTGTCTTTCTTCCCTATTTATGTGGTAAACACTAGGCAATGCCAGGCATCATCTCTGCTGTCTAGCACAATAAAGCATCCCTGAGCACAGAAAGACTTCAGGCAGTACTGCAATTTAATAAATCACTTTGATTATGAAAAGTACTATACAGTAAAAAGCACTTATTACTGATTTATTCCTTTTGGATGTTCATGAGTCTTGTGTGGCATATGATGTTTTCTTGCCTAACTATGGGGAATTTACCCATTTATTTCACAAGCAACTTTTTGTGGTATTAACTATCAAGTGTCACAGCCAGTGCACCTTTGCTACAGCTCCTGAAGAGAAGAGTGTATCTACTGGGCACAAAGAGAAAGCACACAATGATTGGAAAATATCATGTGGTAATAAAGCAAAAGGAATACAACCTGGAATTTCTACCCACCTTTTGATCAAAACTTTCAGGCGTTAAGTAGAAGTTGTGAAGTGGAACAAAATAGTCTTCAAGAAGACCCATGAGCAAAACCAAATAAACGCCATCTGCAAACTAAATAGAAATACTAGTGACATTTCTAGGTGGAAGCATCTGTTTTCAAATAAGCATTCATAAACATGCAGAACAATGAATACTTGGACCAAATTATGCACATTGATTTCTAGCACTGTTGTTTGCTAGCACAGAGGCGTAGGACAGTTCAGAAGTCACTGACTGCTCCTTTCAGGCATAGCAAGAAACTGACAGCAAGTGTAACAAGCATTTAGGGCTTTGTTTTGTCTGCTTCCTGGATTCACCAATACCCTTGCAATCATCAGTGCAGCTGAGGAAGCTGAATCAGACTTGTTTTAGGAGCCTGTTGCTATAGCTGCTTTCTTATCAGTTCTTAAACAACAATAACAAAACAGGATACAAGGCTTTCTCCCTACATATGGTAGCATTATTTCCTCTACCCTCAGTTCCTGAATAAAACAAGCCCACTAGCTATAACACTAACCCATTCAAGAGCATGTGCCAACAAATATTTTAATTACTTATACATAGCAAATAACTCCAGGCAGTAGAAATTAGAAGCAATTCACCTGGGAGTTATTTACAATTTGCACTTCGTAGGGGTGTTGAGTATTCAATCTGAAGAGGCATAGACCAAAACAAAAATGTTCTGTATCTCCAGCCAGTTCTCCATTTATTAGGTTACTGAATACTCTGGGGTGAGGTAAAAGTACATATACCTGTTCTTGCTTTTGCTCACTTTTTTAAAAAGTTCATTTTAAAAATGAGCTTTTGCTCATTTTATTTTTTTGAGGAATCTTGCCAACTTCACTGCAGTATTTAACAAAGTTTTTTTCAATAAAAAAAAAAAGACTTCCGGGGAAACCCTGTCCCATATTATATATTTCCAGTCCTACTACTACAGTACATGACAGTTTCAATCACAATCTCTCTTCTCAAATTGTGAGTGTTGAGGATTCTATACACTGCCCTTAATCTGAACTTGAAATTAAATCTCCCCTGTCACAGGTAAAAAGCTTAACTTCACAAAATAAATTGTTTCAAGTCAAAATAGAATGTTCACAGTTTCTGTAAATACTAAATACCATACTAAATACTCTCAGCAATACTGTTCAGTATCCCTACCAGACAGGAAGACTATTTACTGGCTGGAGAAGGGGACTGATGCTATGTATTCAAACAGAATTCTCACTTGTGATCCTGATATGGTGTATGTGACATTCTCTAACCTTTTCAAAAGTAAATTGCTGGGTACTTCCAAGGCATTAAGCAATAATTTCTTGTGACAAATCAGATCCAGTCACCCATTTATTTCAGCAAAGCTATAAAATAGCAGTGGATGACTGGTACTAAACCAAGTCAGACTCAAAATCAATTACCAATACTCCAGGAATAATTCTCTAGATGCTACTTTTTTTTTTCTTTTTTTTTTTTCCAGGACAATAAGGTAACCTTCTCTCCACAGCTCACTGAACTCTGGAAGGAATATTTGTTTCTGTTTGTAAAACTCAGCCAAAGAATCAGTCTGAAAATTGCATAATTTGACCTGCAAAGTGAGAACTAAGCCCACTGACACTTCACTGAAGAACTAAACCCGCTTCACACTTGCTTAAGGTTTCTAAGCATATTCCATGCCTGGTTATGTGCTAGAGGGAGGGAACTCCTACAGAGCTGACTGTGGTGGTACACATTTACCTCAGCTAGCTTTAAATAAACTAACTTGGATACCAATGGCAGTCAAGCCACGGCAGTACATGAGCTCAGTTGCTAATCCACAGTGCTGAGAAGCAAGCAGAGTTCACATGCTCACAAGACAGCAGGATAAAGAGGAGGACACGAAGGCCTTTGCTGCAACATCAAAATTGCTTCCAGTCCCTCTTTGATGCACTCAAGGCTAGCACTGGTATTTCTATGATGAACTGCACAATCCAGTGCTGACTCCTCCTGAGAGCCCCAGGCAGCCAGCTATTTAAGAGCTCACACTGGTTCATTATGAACCCCCACTGCTAGAAAGACAAACCCACCATCCACCCATAACTACAGCAACTGCTTTACAGCACACCACTTTGATCCAGGAGACAAGCTGCCCAGAGACCCAGCCATATTCTACGGTCATTAATACAGACATAATGAATATCCAAGAATTTTACCTTACAATGCAAATTAACAACAGTATGAAGCATATGTAAACATGAGTAAGGGAAGCAAACAATCAGTCAATGTCATTACTACTTAAAAGACAGAGCCCTGATCCTATAAATTAACATGCCTAAAGATAAATAATTCTATAACACAGTTTTATGGGGAGAGGACCTACATTTGTAATTTACACAGTTATATCACAAACAAAAAGACCAAGTCTCCTACCTGGGTTTCTAACTCAGTTACTTCCAAATTCAGTTTATTCAAGTGTTTGTTCACAAAGGTGATCAGAGACTACAAAAAGAGAACACCAGAAACAGCGATGTTAGAAATTACAGACGATGCTTATGTGAAAGGGTTAACATACTCTTATAAGGCATTTTTAAGCTTAATAAATATGACTGTGTGCTATTTGCTTTGGCATAAATAAGTACTTAAAACTGAAAACAGCATAGTAGTAATTTTTCTTGCAACATAAGCCAGAAGCCACCAGGTGGTGCTACTACATACTTATAACTTTTTATTTTTATAGCACAGAAAGCATACTTCTGTCTTGTGGGGAAAAAAACTTGATGACATTGGTTCTTTTGCAAGTTCTTTGTGAAGATGCAGCCAGCAGTAGGTGCAGTTACTGTCCACACTGCTCTCTTCAGGTTGTTGTTGAAGATCCACTGCCTGGAAGCAAGGCATCAGCAGCACTGAGCTAAGACTCCCAACAGAAGATACCAACAGCGCACAGTTCTGCACTCACCTCTCTTCTTGGAGTGATGTGCGCTTATAAATTTCCAAATGGCAGTCGCAATATAACCCAAATCTGTACTACATATTTCTATTCCTGCAGGAAACAGACATGCAAGATCCTGCTTAGCCAGACAGGTGATAACATATCAAAGCAAAGATCTGCCAGCCTGCTTAAAACACTTCCAAGGGGACAGACACACAGTTGAAAGTTAACATTTCTATCACACGGATACAGTTAACTTAATTCTCTAACAGCTTTGGCAACACTATTCTAGAAGACTTTCTGACACCACCAGATATTTGTCACCCTGCAGCCCAGCTCCTCCTTGCTGGAGGACAGCACCTGGGATATAAAAGTCTGTAAAACTGTCCAGCCAGAATGATCTGGATAACTGTAAATACTGTGCAGAGTAGCTTTTCTAACCTGTACCATTTTGACTGAATCTGATAAAGGAGCAGTTGCTGAGGCAGTTATACAGTTACATGAAGCACTGATCTCTGGCAGGAGGGGGATAAAAGGACAAGCAGCTGGCTGGGGACAATAACGTTTTCATCCTGCTTAGGGGCAGCCAAAATAAGGTGTGGCTGCAACCTAAGAGTCAATGTATCTATCGGCACTGCACAGAAGAGCCTGTACCAATAAACAAGAGCAATCAAACAAGAGCCTGACTGAAGCCAATGAATCCAAGTATCACCCGGCTCTGAAACAGTGACCCTTTTTATTACTTTACAATCATTTTCTGCCATTTCCAGATCTTTCTGGATATCCTACTAAAAGAAAAAAAAATGTAGAAATCTTACTTTATTTTTCTTACCTTTTTGACTACGCTGAGTTTGTCTGGTGCATGATCAAAGAGTGTATCAAAGGCATCACGCTCTGGTTTTACAAAATTAAAAAAAAAAAAAAGAAAAAAAATCAATACACCTCTAATAGCCAAGTATGAGAAGCAGGTTACATGTCACAAGCTTAAGGGCCAGTTTCAGAAAGCCAGAGACTCAAGCTAAAAGTTGTCACCCCATTTTGGTGTCTAACTAAACACCAAAGCAAACTGCACTGGGAATTTTAGGAGTAATTGCAAATAAACATATAGTTCATTGACTGCCCTTTCCTGTTATTCATAATAGTTACACAAAATAATGTAGATGGAAGAAAACTTAAAATGAAACAAATTTTGACTCAATCATAACCTAATCACTGAGCCACTGAAACATCATCTGGTTTTGTTGCACTACAGAAACAATCATGGCTACATTTGTGCCCACTGGTCAGCATCAAAATCAGATGCTGCTATGATTAATTTTAAGCCTACCTTTAGTACCACTGACTTCATCAAAGCTTAAAACTTACCACATAAGTAAAACCTGATTCAGCACTCTCTGAAGAGCAAAGCTTACATACAGTATAAAGATTTAAATTACTGTAGAACAGTTAAGCCTTACCATTGCACAACATCTAATCCAATCATAAATCTACTAAAGTGAAAAGATTTCTGCAACGTGTCACATAGTGGCAATTCAAGGCTGACTGAAATTTTCCAAATACTGAGTTGTTTGGATGATATTTAAAATTGAACTGTTATCATCAGGTGAAACAAGAAAAAAGCTAAAAATATAACCAATTATAGCCAATTACATTTATGTTTAAAAAATGTATCAAAAACACTGTTGAAGTGTGCTGGTTTTAAGCTCTTATATTTTTCAACATAGCTTTAACAGTTTTTCTGCACTTAAATTATTTTTATTTACAGAACAGAACACATTTTACAGAATCATCTAGGTTGGAAGAGACCTCCAAGATCACCTAGTCCAACCTCTGACCTAACACTAACAAGTCCTCCACTAAACCAGATCACTAAGCTCTACCTCTAAATGTCTTTTAAAGACCTCCAGGGATGGTGACTCAACCACTTCCCTGGGCAGCCCATTCCAATGCCAAACAACCCTTTCAGTAAAGAAGTTCTTCCTATTACCCAACCTAAACATCCCCTGGCACAACTTTAGCCCATTCCCCCTCGTCCTGTCACCAGGCACGTGGGAGAATAGACCAACCCCCACCTCGCTACAGCCTCCTTTAATGTATCTACAGAGTGCGATAAGGTCGCCCCTGAGCCTCCTCCAGACTGAACAATCCCAGCTCCCTCAGCCGCTCCTCATAAGACTTGTTCTCCAGACCCCTCACCAGCTTCGTTGCCCTTCTCTGGACTCGCTCAAGCATCTCAATGTCGTTCTTGTAGTCATGGGCCCAAAACTGAACACAGTACTCGAGGTGCGGCCTCACCAGAGCCGAGTACAGGAGGACAATCACTTCCCTAGTCCTCCTGGCCACACTGTTTCTTATACAAACCAGGATGCTGTTGGCCTTCTTGGCCACCTGAACACACTGCTGGCTCATATTCAGCCGACTATCAACCAATACTCCCAGGTCCTTCTCTGCCAGGCAGCTTTCTAACCACTCATCTCCCAGCCTGTAGCTCTGCTTGGGTTGTTACGCCCCAGGTGCAGGACCTGGCACTTGGCCTTACTGAACTTCATACAGTTGGCCTCAGCCCATCGGTCCAGCCTATCCAGATCCTCCTGCAGAGCCTTCCTACCCTCGAGCAGATCAACACATGCACCTAACTTGGTGTCGTCGGCAAACTTATTGAGGGTGCACTCGATCCCCTCATCCAGATCATCGATAAAGATATTAAAGAGAACTGGCCCTAGTACTGAGCCCTGAGGGACTCCACTAATGACCGGCCTCCAACTGGATTTAACTCCATTCACCACGACTCTTTGGGCCTGGCTATCCAGCCAGTTTTTAACCCAACAAAGCATACACCAGTCCAAGCAGCCAGTTTCTTGAGGAGAATGTTGTGGGAAACGTTGTCCAAAGCCTTACTGAAGTCAAGGTAGACCACATCCACAGCCTTTCCCTCATCCACTAAGCGCGTCACTTTGTCATAGAAGGAGATCAGGTTCATCAAGCAGGACCTGCCTTTCATAAACCCATGCTGACTGGGCCTGATCGCCTGCTTGCCCTGCAAGTGCCGCGTGATGACGCTCAAGATAATCTGCTCCATGAGCTTCCCTGGAACTGAGGTCAAACTAACAGGCCTATAGTTTCCTGGGTCTACCTTCCGGCCCTTCTTGTAGATGGGTGTCACGTTTGCTAGCTGCCAGTCGACTGGGACCTCCCCTGATAGCCACGACTGCTGATAAATGATGGAAAGTGGCTTGGCCAGCTCTACCAGCAGTTCTCTCAGTACCCTCGGGTGGATCCCATCCGGCCCCATCAACTTGTGTACATCTATGAGTTGTAGCAGGTCACCAACCATTTCCTCGTGGATTGTGAGGGCCACATTCTGCTCCCCATCCCCTTCCACCAGCTCAGGGTACTGGGTATCTAGAGAACAACTGGTCTTGCCACTAAAGACTGAGGCAAAGAAGGCATTAAGCACCTCAGCCTTTTCCTCATCTCTCGTCACAAAGTTTCCCCCCGCATCCAGGAAAGGATGGAGATTCTCCTTAGTCCTCCTTTTTGTGTTGATGTATTTATAAAAACATTTTCTGTTGTCTTTAACGGCAGTAGCCAGATTGAGCTCCAGATGAGCTTTGGCCTTTCTAATTTTGTTCCTGCATATCCTTACAACATTCTTATAATTCTTCTGAGTGGCCTGCCCTCTTTTCCAAAGATCATAAACCCTCTTTTTTTTCCTAAGCTCTAGCCACAACTCTGTTCAGCCAGGCCGGTCTTCTTCCACGCCAGCTCATCTTTGGGCACATGGGGACAGACCGCTCCTGAGCCATTAAGATTTCCTTCTTGAGGAGTTCCCAGCCTTCCTGGACTCCTCTGCCCTTCAGGACTGCCTCCCAAGGGACTCTGCCAACCAGTGTCCTGAACAGCTCAAAGTCTGCCCTCTGGAAGGCCAAGACAGCAATTTCACTCATCCCCTTCCTGACTTCGCCAAGAATAGAGGACTCTACCATTTCGTGGTCACTCTGCCCAAGACAGCTCCCGACCACCACATCTCCCACCAGTCCCTCTGTGTTTGTGAACAGAAGGTCTACTGGGGCAGCTCCCCTGGTAGGCTCACTAACCAGCTGCATCAGGAAACTATCTTCCATGCTCTCCAGAAACCTCCTAGACTGCTTCCTCTGAGCTGTATTGCATTTCCAGGGAAGTTGAAGTCCTCCCCCGAGGACAAGAGGTGATGATTTCACAACTGTTGCCAGCTGTCTGTAGAATTCCTCGTCCGTCTCCTCATCCTAGTTTGGCGGTCTATAACAGACCCCCACCAGGATGCTTGCCTTGTTGGCCTTCCTGCCGATCCTAACCCATAGGGACTCAACCTTATCATTCCCAGACTCAGTCTCGAGTTCCACAACATCAAGACACTCTCTAATATAGAGAGCCACACCACCACCCCTTCTGTGCTGCCTGTCCTTTCTGAAGAGCCTATAGCCAGTCATTGCAGCACTCCAGTCATGAGAGTGGTCCCACCACGTTTCAGTGATGGTAACCAAGTCATAGCTAGCCTGCTGCACGATGGCTTCCACCTCCTCCTGTTTGTTGCCCATGCTGCGTGCATTAGTGTAGATTTTAATAGTTCTCTGCTGCTAAATAAACATATTTATTATCCAAGTTCCTTTGGTATCTAAAAATATGTTTTTTAGCCCCCTCACATTGCTTATTTTCCAGGTACCTAATTACATATTAATGTAGATATTCTACAAGGCAGGAAAATGGTAGTGTTCACAGATTTTGTCTGGGAAACTGAGAAAATAAAGACCTGTTCATCATCACATGCAGTCCCTCAGAGAAGCCCAGATTTCTCCAGTGAATAGTAAGTGATTTACTGCTGCTAAAAAAAAACTAAATGGAAAAAGAAAGAGAAGTCTCTCAGAAGCACTGCTAAACACTTAATTTTTGTTTAGAAGACCAGATCTATGGCGGGTAAAGTCTCTAAAATCTGGTGAACATGGAGGAGAGAAGACAGTACTCCTTGCAAAGCGATTAGGACTGGTCGCTGAAAGTAGACAGACAGATAAAAAGTGCTTTCTTAGACCTCATAGCATGTACCTTTGCTTAATTTTCACATGTTCACTTATATATAAATTAAATGGTCACATTCTGAAGCAGGTGTAACTTACTGCTGGGGATTGCAAAGATTTTTGCTTGAAAGCCAATAACAATGGTACTAGGAAATATTGCCCTGTGTAGCATTTTTGCTATTTGTTACATATGAATGAAAACAGACCAACAGAGATGAGTCTAAAGAGCAAAAGCAGCACACTGGATGATCTGGTTCTGCCCATTATGCTCCACGTTTGTGCCCCCCTGCCCCCACAATACATTCCAACCCTGTGCAATTGCTTAATCCATTGTCTTGATCTGCTGAAGGAAAGCAGACAAGATTTCTGTGCCCGACATAAATTTTAAAAAAAAAAAATCAGTCAACTTTGTTACTTACCAAATCTTCCCATCATCATCCTGCAAGTCAGAGCATTCAAAGACATTGGGTTATTTCATGAATAATCACTTTCAAAAGACAAGACCATGGGCTTAATGGGCCTTTTCCTGCAAGATGCCGAGGGCTAACCACTCCTCCCATGTCAGGAGGCTGAGCATGTTGCAGACCAGACCCAACAGTGCTGCAGGAATGTCCTCAGCAGACCACCAGCGATGTCAGGGAGATGCATTTGAAATGAATGGAAATGCATACTTATGTTTATACAGAATTGTGATTTTTTTATGTTTAACTATTTTTATGATGAAGAGTGAATGAATACATATGTTTCTGTGGACAGTTTCCACATATAGGGTCAGCAGAAACCACACAGCTCAGAAAGAGCAAGGCTACCTATCTCATTTTAATCTGTTTTATCTGAAGAAATAAAACATCTATTATATATGAATATAATGTAAACAACACCGCCACATATGAATTATATACACAGTCCAGTGACATCACCAGGCATATGCAGATGTTTACCAGCTAGGAATCAGGCCCCAATTTGCACAGAGGAATTTTAAAAGTATTCAATGAATGTTGCTTTCTGATTACTGAATTTTCTGTACCTATGCGGGTATGTAACACATTAAACAGTAACCTACGTTTCTATAATATTAAGTAACACATTCATAATAAAACACATGCATAAACACACAGGAGTATCTGTAAACATCTTTCTTCCTAAGAAATGTCCAAGCCCCACTCCACAGATCACATCTCACAAACCACATCAGAAAGAGAGGATGAGCTAACTATACTGTTCAAGAGCACAGGAGAGAAGGGAAGAATTTTGGTCCACAATACAGAGGCAGAACGTAGATCCTACAAAAAACACTATGGAACTTTAATGTCCACACACAGATATTATGATCTCATTTTTTAATGTTTCCATCTGAAAGATCTTCCCCACTGAGCAAGCCACATGGTACTTTATTAATCTTCAGAGAAAGCTGAGCCAACTCCACAGGGAGCCAATACACTGATACACTGAAGGAGGGCTCATGTAAGCCCCTGTGAGCTAAGTTGCCTTCAGGCCACGTGAAGGAGAATCTCAGCTTTTATTTGCAGCCGAAGTGTATGTCTTGCCTCTTCCTTATAAAAAGAATTGTAAACATATAAAGCAAAGTAAACCCATTACAAAATCTGGAGAGTGAAGAGTTTTGTTTATTTATTTTTGTTGAACTCTAGTCCTCAGGTACTACATGAAAATAGCAATCTTGTCTCTCCTTATAACTTTATTAGAGTATCATTTCAGTTTTGAGAGTTACTGCCTTCTGTCAAACTAATCTGTCCTCAAATTATCTACAACAGCCCTTTATTTAAGAGAGGCAACAGCACCAGGCGGAAATGAGTTAAAAATGGTGACCTGCAGAAGGCAGGAAAAAAGGCCCACAAGGATCACTGTCAATGAAACATCCAGTTAAAAGCTTTTGTGACACAAGAACGTCAAGAAGATACTTCTGTCCTTTGGAACGTATTTCCAGAGACAAAGTTATTTTTATATAGTGAAAAAGCAACACATTAAGGGATTTTGTTAATTTAGTAGGAGCAGGGGGAGGTGATGCAGATTATGCCTCCATTTTGTTCTTGTGAGGAAATTCACAACACGCACCACAGAAACACGCTTTGAAACTAAAGCATTTTGTACTTACTCTGTCGTAGTCGTCAGCTCCTCTGTAACATGAGTTGTCTGAAGAAGGCCTTCGCGTTTCTGGAAATGATGATGGAGTTAGAAACAGAGACTGCATTAATACAGGAGAAGATGAACAGGGGCTCTGCAGCATTCATCATCTTTCAGAATCCTGGGGGAGAAAACTGAGTAAAATATGTTTGCTAAGATGAAGTTTTGTATGGACAGAGGTGAAACAGCTGACATGGGAGGGTTCACTCCTACAACAGTGGCATTTATCAGGCTGACAGCCAAATGAATATTTGGAAAATGTGTATATATTTGCAGCCAATAAACTCATTAGCAATTTTCCTCCTGAGACCAGAGGCAACATCATGCCTGGAACACAAATTAGAGAGAGTATGTCAGCCCCATCTTAAAGTCCCCGAGGATACTTGTTTGTGTCAATGTCAACCAACAAT
Organism: Anser anser; assembly: GCF_964211835.1. Taxonomy (NCBI): domain Eukaryota; kingdom Metazoa; phylum Chordata; class Aves; order Anseriformes; family Anatidae; genus Anser; species Anser anser. The sequence goes on from NC_139720.1 coordinate 74,897,329, forward strand.
TTGACACAACCAGCAGCCTGGCTCTCAGGAGAGGTCTGGGGCTGAAGTAACACAGTCTGCTGCCCCCGTGCCAGGGCCTTGATGTGCTGGCAAAGCTCTCAATGCACAAAGGGGGCTCTCCTAGAGCAGGCATGCTACTGAGGCCACTAGTCACACTCCTGTCAGGAGCCATCATGGAAACACAAGGAACATAAAAAGACTGACCTGACCAGTGATTTCACGATAGATAGCATCCCCCTGTTACTGGATTTTGTTTCCTTGGTATAGATTTCTGCATGAGCAAGAACTCTACAACCCAACAGAGTTAGCATGTGCTGAGACCCCGTTTCAAAGAAGCTTCCTCCATGGTAAGACACAGCCCCCTGATACGAGGGGACTCAAATGGTTTTGAGTCCCCCAGAGTTTTGGACACATGGCACACACCTCTTGGAGGCTGGAAGTGTTTTTACCTAACTCAAAAAACCTTCTCAGCACCTCTTTCCACTGAGTCTGTAGGACCCTTTTAAAATTATGGGACACAGCCTTATGCCTGAAAGGGGGAATTTCTTCCCTGCCTTCTTTACGCTGAAAAAGCTGACAACAAGAGCTCAAATCTCAGCAGGCATCTAAGAACTGGGTCCTGTCAGAATAACTGACAAAACAGTTAATAAAGAAAGCTGCTAGCTCTGGTAAGCAGGGAAACGACCACCCTCAGGCACAAGCTCTTTACACATATGCCATCTCAATCATTTTCACCAGCTGAACCCCAAACAAGAACTTATTACAGAGAACAGCTTTGAAGAGAAGCACATCCTTCCCCACAAGCAATCTAAGAAATACAAATTGAAATCAAAAAAACAGTAACAAGAATTCCTTCCCTTCCACTCCCTATTCAACAGAAGAAGGCAGCGCTGCTTTCTCAAGCCACCCAGGGAGCCTGGCTGAAAGCAGGGTGGGAGGCACTGTCTCCCACTGCTGTGCTGTGGCAGCTTCCCACTTGAGCCAGGCCCTGTGCTGAATCCAGCCCGCGGCTGTGTCTTCTCAATGCCTTATTTCCATATCACAAATACATCTAACTCTGCTCCCCTGAGGGAGCCAGGGGAACAGCACCAGAAAGTTTGGTAAAACAAGCCAGGATGACAGCATGGATGGGAAAATGAGGAAGTGTCTGACAAGGCAATGTTTTCTTGCAAATGGAACAATGTTGTCTTTATTGCATCCCACCGAGTCTCTGCTGTACTTGCACCAGTTTCTGGACCTTCCAGTCACCCTGTACCTCAGGGAGAAGATGCTATGCCCTGTGAATAAAATCTCAGTGAGTGGTGACCAGTGAGTAAATGCCTCCAAGCAGCTGACAAGAAAGAGAAACGGATGCCCACTCTGATTCCCCAGTGGGTGGAAATGGCAGTACTTCTATGCACCTCTCTCAGAGGCAGCTGAGCTTGCTGCTCGCATGAGCCTAGGTCCCCTGGCCTTGCAATCCAAAAACAAATGTCATCCTTCGATAAAAGTTGGATTCTTTGCATAAGCGCCACCAGACACATTTATTCTTCATGCTGCCTTGCCTCTGACCTTTCAGTCTGTAACTCAGACTACAAGGGAATTACTGCAAAAATACCTCAGATCTCCCAGCAGCACCAAGGTGGGAAATGCTGCAATTTTTAAAATGGGGAAGAGGAAAGCTAAGTGCACAAGAAAGCAATTACTGAGCCTTGCAAAAATAACCAACAAGCAGAGAGCCTTACAAACAATTTTTACACTTATTCCTGAGAACATTTTTGCTTTCCTGAATTACAGTATTCCTTCATCATACAAGTTCATGTTTCAGTTAGCAGAAGGTAAAGTCAGCTGGAAGAAAAATCACAGGATTTTCAGTTCTCACCGGAGCCACACACAGAAATCACAAAGTTTCAACCCTTCCTGCCCTCACTGAGGAGAGCTAGAAAAGGAAAATGCTCACTGATACTAGTATTAAAACATGTACCATCTTAGATTCATAACTAAGCACTTGAAGTAGCTGTCAACAGGATCTTAAGTAAAAGACCCACCTAAACCCTTGCTCTGCTAGGACACTTCAGATATAACTCGGACTTCTATTGCCATTCTCACATTTTCTATTTCACTCAAAAAACAACAACAGCCAACACCAAACAAAATAAAAATAAATAAAAATAAAAAATAAAAATAAAACACAAATCTGGGGGTTGATTTCAAAACAGGTTTGAAAGTAACTCGGTTTCAGGAGCTTCACTCTTGACAGGGGCTACCTCATGGTGCCCATTATAAAACAATGTAGTATTTTTCTGCTGGGTTAGTCTTGTTACTGTTCTGGGTAATACAGTAGGTAGACAGATACATAGGTAAAGGTTCTTCCTGCCAGGGAAAGTAAAACGGAAAGTCCTCTCCAAAACAATTGTGGATTTTCTAAGCAAACTACACAGCGCAGGACCAAAAGAAGACAGTGTATTATTTGACGGATAAAGATCCATCTACGTATCTTTCTCAGAACAGCAACTGAGGAAAGTCTCTGTCACCTCAAGACTCGAAAGGGTAGAATTCAAGGGAAGGCAGAATCACTACCAGTCTGTGGAGATCTTGATAAATACTTCTCATGTAGCACGGTGCTGTCATAATACTATTTCATTTTGTGGACCGGGTCACTAAAAATTAGAGAAGAGAAAGCCCACACTTCCACAAGCTAAAAAGGTGTTTGGCATTGCTCTTGGATGGGCTATGAAAATGTACACAGCTTCATTAAGCAGTAACTTGCTAAGCCAGTATGACAGTTATTTTCACAGTGTAAACACAGCCTTTCTGGGCAAGAAGCACTTCACAGATCTGTACAGTGTGCGAACAGCTCGACTAAACTGATAATGTTAATTCTAAGTGCCAAGGACACCCATGAAAGTGAGACTTATCTAGTTTTGAAAACTTCAGTATAAGTGCATTCTTGCACAATACTCCCATATCTTTCAAGGTTTTCTTGCTCCAGGGCCAATTCTGCAAAGAAAACAAAAAAGTCTCTCTACAAGCTATTGATTGATCCCCTTAAATGCATATGCAGGCAAGAAGAGGCATTTACCCAAAACCTCTCTGAACAGCTATCTTATATTAATTGTGATCTAGTTTGACAGAATCCTAATAATGATTGGGATCTGTAATAAGAGATCATTTAACAATTAAATTGATAATTACAATAATAACCTCCTTAATAATAGTTTTCTTACTTGGATTGGGAATACTGCTAACCTCATTATCATTTTTCTATTTGTCATTGTAAAAAAGGCTAAATAAAATCCATTTAAAGAGATTTGTGTTACTAAACCAGCATGCATTTTTAGACTAGATTATGGATGCTGAACTACAAAAATTCAATTTACCAAACTCTATGGCCAAAATAATTGCCTTCTGCAGGAACACTGCAGAAGAAACATGTTTCAGTTTATGCTGTGTTTTGCTTTCCACTTAAACAAATAAACTGAAGCCTAGCAATGAAACAAGTCTCCTCTTACACAGGCCCAGCTAAGGTAAGCTCAGAACCAGAAGTTCCCATAACTGTCTCCAGGACTCAAGGCTCTAGGTCCAAGGGCGAGAGTTTACAGCTCTCAAGCTTAAATTGACCCTCCTTGTAAGCAACATGAGAGTTTCCTTCCTGCCTGCCTTCCTGCCTGCCTTCCTGCCTGCCTTCCTCCCTCCCTCCCTCCCTCTCTTTCCCTAGCTCCTGTCAGCATTCATTTCATTCCATCTTCATCTCAGCCCTGTCTAATCTTGAGACTCAGAGGCCCCGGGGAACAAGATCATCTCTGTAGGTGTCCTCTCTATATACCATATATATACATAACATATATACATAACATATACATATATAACATATATATACATATATCCCATATATATACATAACATTATATATAAAAGGAAAGGATGTGAAAATACGTTCTCCACAGACTTGCCTACACTACAGAGATGGAGGGTCCTGAAGCTGTGAAATAAGGATGAGGAAAACGAAGCTTTCCTTCTTTACCTAAGTGTTTTTTTTCCTCACACATCACAGCTACAGAAGACACTTTACTGTACTGGGAAGAAGGAAATTTCAGGCATCAGGGTGACAGAAGACTGTAGACCACCTTACATTTGTATATCCTTACCTTTCTAAGGTAGTCAAGAGAAAAATAAAAATAAATTAGTCTTCTATTTACATTCATGTTACTTTATACCTAATTTACCTTTCCTAAAATGAGAGAACTACAGGAGCTTGAAAGCAGCTCAAAATCCTCTCTTAAAGAGAATGCATAACATTTACTGTGAGCTAGGGAATATCTGTCAATTACCCACTTACATCATACCCTGTACCTCTAGAGCATTCAGGCATGCAGCCTGGAAAACGCCATTATTTAAACTTAAAGCAAAATGGGGCTTGCCTAACCAACCACAATGCAATTGCATCTTGTAAGGGGATCTACATTTGCAAAATTGAGTCCAATATCACTTCATCTTCTTGATTTTTTAAAGGAATCCTACTACAGCTTGACAGCTCTAACAGCAACTGGCACGTACAGAAGGCATTTCCACAGCCTTCTGCCAGAAGCTGAGCCTGCCTCGCGACAACAGTGCTGAGCACCACAGCAAACAGTCATGGCATGATCAGAAAGAGTAGCCAGCTGCAACAGATCTGTCTGGTATTCCAACAGCTGTTCAGAAAAGCTGGGTTCACATGCTGCAGATGGTACCACCCAGCTTCAGCTGGGATAGAAGGCAAGATAAAAAGCAATAGTAAGTATACTCTGAAAGCAGAGTCTTTGTACACTGAAAGGAAATGGTCAACACCATGCAGGGAAAGGAAGAACTATAGCAATATCTAGAGCAGGAGGGAAGAAGTCAAGGTTCCTTAGGTCAGATCTATTCTCCATATTTAAGGAAAGCTAACAAAAACACAAGGCTGTGCAAAAAATGATGAAACTCCGTTAGTACGCCAAAGAAAACAACATGTCTAAGTCTGAATAATAAGTCACTGGGGAAAAACAACACCAGTAACAGGCTTCCCAGACTGAGGAGATTCTACGTGCTAAAAATCCTGTGTTATTTGAGTCAATGGTTTCTCTAAAAAACAAAAAAAAAAAAAACAAAAAAAAAAACATGGCAAAAACCATTTTCAAGTGCCAAAAGTTACAGACACAACTATTTTATACAAAATCCCATCACATGATTTTGGCTTCATATTGCATTAGAAAATCACATAATCATTTAGGTTGGAAAAGACCTTCAAAATCAAGTCCAACCATCACCTAACACTACCAAGTCCATCTCTAAACCATTTCGCTAAGCACCACAATCACATGTCTTTTAAATACCTCCAGGGATGGGGACTCCACCACTTCCCTGGGCAGCCTGTTCCAATGCCCTTTCCATGAAGAAATTCTTCCTGATATCCAGTCTAAACCTGCCCTGGCATAACCTGAGGCCATTTCTTCACGTCCTAAAAAGGCGGTCCTAAGCATAAGAGAGATATGATGTTCTTGGAATCTCACTTAAGTACACAAAATGCATCCTCAGGACTGGGACTCACAGAACAACTAGGACAATCATTTCCTAAATAAGTCAGGAGCAGATAGGAGCAGTCTGGTAGCGTAAAATTAGAGTGATTGTTTTGATCAAATTTTCATATGACTTTATACTCACCCGTACAACCACCACTTGTACAGACACATGTTCAGGCAGTCGAGTGGGAGCCCGGAAATGCATTGCCAAAGCTACCAGAAGGTGAAGAATGGAAATCAGATTCTTGCCATGGATTGCTGCAGGGAACAAGGAAAAGGAAGCAAATAAAAGAATACTGATGCCTTATTTTAAATGAACACCTCTGGGAAAAAGGTAAACTAAAAAAACTAAAGAACTAAAAAAATGTTTTTGGTGAAGACAATCTTCTTTTTTCTTTCTTCCTTTTCCTAAATTAGTGAAGTTTACAAAATAATTTTACAGGTAGCGGAGCCTAGATTTAATTCCCTTCAAACTACATAACAAATTTAGGATTTCAGACACTTCAGCTCCCTCCCTAGTCAGTGAAATAAAAACAAGTGGACTCAATCACTTTCCTTCCATTGTACTGGAGAATACTGGAGAATTCTGTTTTTAGAAGATGTTCAAAGTGTTAACAAAAGATTACCTGGCTGTAAGAGACAAACACCACCCACAACCTAGGTGAATCAACTTCCCAAACTTCATTCTCACTTTTGGATCATAACAGGCCAAGCTGTAACACAGGGCACTTTCTGCTTAGCCTGTCAGAAACAATATCCTTACACAGGATGCAGCATCTTTTTGACTCTCACTGTGGTGGCCTGAAGGCTTAAATCACCCTCTTGTAATTGAATGACTAAAAAAATTCTCATGTCTGTAGGATTCAAATTCAGGAAGCAAACAAAAAAATTTCTAATGAAAGCATATGCCTGAAGGAACAGCACTTCAATTATCCCACAGCCATGTATGTCTGTCCTTAAACAAAGATCACAGAAGAAGGTACAAGTTATAATCCACACATGGATTTGGTAACACCCTTTATGCAAATAAATAAAAAAAACCATAGTAAATCACAAAGAGTATGATCAAGTTATTGATTATCACACCCTCCTCTGCCTGTGAAGCTGAGACAGAAAGCGTAGCTACGTCCTTACAGTCAACGTTCCACTTGATTGTCCAGCCGTGGGGTCGAAGTAAATCATGGACAGCTTCCAGAACAGTCTGCAACTTTTGTTTCTGACCAATTTCAGATTGCGTCACTTCTGCTACATTCAGTTTCCGGTCAGCCAATTTTTCTGTATTTGAAGAAAGGAACAAAAAAAGAAACAGGCAATATCAGATTAAACAAGGAGCTGGGTGGGAATAACAACCACAGAGCGGTGGGGATCAGAGCTGTGCTCTGATAGAATTTTTTCAGCAGAGTAATTTTCCACTGAAAGCAAAACTTTCATCAAAGTGTGTCAATTCCAATAAACCCCGTGATAGAAAACTGGTAAGGTCTGGCAGAACATGCTCACCAATCAGGTGTCAAAATATATAAAAACTTTCAGATTGGCAACAAGTTCGTAATAATACTTACTGTGCCTCCTCTTTTTTTTCCGTGCTGAAAAACATGTGGCACTACATAGCCTTCTCTACGCAAGGAATTTCCACTAGTTCAATGGACTTTTCTAATAATTGAAGTTAATTTAAGACAAAAAAAAAAAAAAGAAAAAGGAAATGTTTGGGTGGACATTTACTTCAGCTTAGTGAGATCTAATTCAGGTTAGCTGAAGGTCTAAAGGAATCTAAAGGAAAGTGTGCCTCCTCAACCCATCAAGTCACAGATTTATAGTGACTTACTGGAACCAATTTAGAGAAATACGTTGGTACAATATGGTCATGTTGTCATGACATTGTCACATCATAGTTGATTAACTGCACAAGTGAACTAAAGAAGCAAATTTTGTAAAACACCATTACTAAAATTTGAACTTTGTTTCTGTAATGTAATTATTTGTTGCCAAAATCATAGACAAGCCAATTCTTCTCTTCCTCTCCACTGTGGCCCTCATGCCAAAGACATAGGAGCTGAATGTCCCTCCCACAAAAAAGAAAGCTGAGGAAGGTGCGGAGAGTTCTTCAGCTGCCAGAGCAATGGAAACCACTCGTCTCTTTTCTCCTTCCACTCTAGAGAGTCAAACTCACTGTGCTGATGGGACTAGGAAATCAGGACTGGATCAATAAATTCCAACTATGTATTCCAGTATTTAAAACAAAAAAGAAAATAACATACTTAATCAAAGCAGTTTTCACAAAATGGGATGGGCTTCAGAAACATTCCTAAGTTGTCAAAACGTATTATTCCAATAACGAAAATATTTCTGGTCTCAAGTTCAAGAGTGTGTGTCTTCTGAACATTTTTCATAGCTGTGTATATTTTAAAATGACAGAAAAACAGAAGCATTTTAATAACCCAAACAGAAGAGATTTGTAAGTTATCAATTCATGAGTACTTTCAACATTTTGACTGTTTCTATCAATCTACATTAAGAAATTTTTATCATTATCTAAATAATCTTAATGGGAAAAAAAGTTCTTTAGCCAAGGTATCTCTGAGCCTTCTTTTTTTTTTTTTTTTTTTAAATAATCCATCCTAGAAGATCCATTTGTGGTCATGTGTTATTGTTCCTATCTATTCTCAGCCCAGGTGAACTTCCAGTCAGCAGGGAGAAATTTATTTCTCTCTACCCTGACACCATGTACACCAAGCCACTCCAGCCTCTCTCAGTAGCACAACTTGTACCTTGACAAAATTAACTAAGCAAGGAGCCCCACCTGAATCGATCGAACAGCCACTTGCAAATCTCTTACTCCAAATAGCTTCAGAGTAAGCCCACTAACAAGCTGTTGTCTTTCATCTGCCCATCAAGACAGATCTTCTTGAAACATCTCTCACATACAAGAAGTAGTAAATATTACTTGAGGTTTAATGATCTTAGCTTGTCAGCCCTTCCTGTAGGTAAAAGGACTTGTTACAAAACAGTGGGGTGACTTAGTTGTGAGGCCTCAAGCACCAGCAGCACCATGCTTTGACATGCTTTGCTGCCTCTTGCATCACTGAGAGAACATGAAGGTAGATAAATTCAGGAGGTCTTGCTGAAGATATCAAGGTACCACTGAAAAAATCATGTTGAGACAACACAAGACTGGGGCTGAGTTGTGATGGCTTCAGGCTGGGGGAGAATTATTTGGTCTCCTGTCAGATGCCCAACAGTAAGAAAGTAAGGAAAAGTCAGTCCAATCAAAAGTCTCAATCCTGCAAGATGTACATGATCACCTCTCCTCCTGTAAGATAAGCTAAGCCCAACTGTATGGCCATGTATGTATGGACAACTAAGCTCTTTCTACACATATGCAAGCCAGAGGGTGGAAACCAAGGCCTCCACAGACATGTTCCCAACAGCAAATGACTATTATGAAATAAATTACCACCTGCCCAAACACCGGCATGTAAGCATAGGAAGTACAATTCTGCCATCTTCTTATCCTCTAATGTTAGACTGATGTCACACGCCAGTGACTATCTTCAGCCCTGAGACCAATTTGCAAATCCATTTGCAATACTTCCCCCTGCATCCCAGAAAGGACTCAGAGCAATGCCAGCTCACCTCAAGTATTTCAAAGAGCTTACAGAGAAGCAGCAGTAAGAAGGCGCACACCTGTGGTGATTTTACTCCTGTGGGCGGCCGAGCTTCACCACAGCTGTTCTCTCACTTCCCCTCCTCAAAGGGAAAGGGGGAGAAAATACGGTGCAAAGGGCTCAAGGGTTGAGATAAGGACAGGGAAATCACTCAACAATTATCGTCATGGGCAAAACAGACTCAGCATAGGGAGATTAATAAAATTTATTGCCTATTACTAACAATCTAGAGAAGTGAGAAACAAAGAAAACAAACTAGAACACCTTCCCCCCAGTCACCCTCTTCTACCTCTGCCCCCCAAAGTGGCGCAGGGGAATGGGGGCTGCAGTCAGTCCCCAATGCTTCATCTCTGCCGCTCCTTCACGGTCACTCTCTGCCCCTGCTCCATGTGGGGTCCCTCCCACAGGATGCTGTCCTTCCCGAACTGGTCCTGCGTGGGCTGCCCACAAGCAGCAGCTCTTCAAGAACTGCTCCCACATAGGTCTGTACCACTGGGTCTATCCATCAGGAGCATACTGCTCCAACCTGGGTCCCCCACGGGCGGCAGCTCCCCCCAGACACCCTGCTCCTTCGTGGGTTCCTCTCCACGGGCTGCAGCTCCGGCGCGGGGCCTGCTCCTGCGGGGGCTTTCCATGGGCCACAGCCTCCTTCACTGCAGGTCCACCTTCTCCACAGGGGGCTCCTCCACGGGCTGCAGCATGGAGATCTGCTCCACCATGGGACCCATGGGCTGCAGGGGGACAGCCTGCTCCACCAGGGGCCTCTCCACAGGTGGCAGGGGAACAGCTGCTGCGTGCCTGGAGCACCTCCTGCACTCACCTTGGGGGCTGCAGGGCTGGTTCTCACTCCCTGCTCTCCCAGTTGCTGTTGTGTAGCAGTTTTGTGTTTTTCTTTTTTCCCTTCTTTCTTAAATCTGCTCTCACAGAGGCACAAACAACATCACGTATTGGCTTGGCTCTGGGCAGCAGTGGGTCCTTTTGGAGCTGGTTGAAACTGGCACTTATCTAACATGGGGCAGCTGCTGGATTCTCTTCACAGAAGCCATCCCTGCAGTCCCCCCACTACCAAAACCTTGTCACGTAAACCCACAACACCTTGGTGTTAAGACTGGCAAGGTAATTCACTGAGAGATTTAAGTAACAGTGTAAGACTTCAGCTCCTTTTTCTGAATGCCTTTATGTAAGAGTACCAGAGCAATGTTCAACTGGAAATTCTCTGTAAGAGACACAAACCACCAGATGCTATCCCAGACCTGGAATTAATTTGCATTCACACAAATACTCCTCAGCTAAACTAACAATACCCCATCTCACCACACTGTGGCTGGAAGGTCCCAGTTACAGTCTAACCAAAAAGTATTAGAAGTACTGTCATTTTATTCCTCAAGCTACTTTTAATTGCATACAAATTGTTGTTAACCAATTGTAAAAGCTTATGTTCACCAAAACACCGCAAAACTTATTTAAGGAGCATATGCAGAAAATTCAGTAAGAAGTATCAGTTAGTGCCAATGGAATTAGCAACACTAAGTCCTCTTGCCCCACTCTGACACATATATCCATAACCCAGCCCACTCTTGAAAACATGCCATAGGCAGACAGCTCTCAGCTTACTTAGCTGTTTCCAAGAAATTGTGTGGATCTACATTGGCACTTCAAGCTTCAAGTCTCTTTGTTTGCTAAAAATACCCCTATAAATCAATGCAACTTCATTAAAGTTCTTCTCCATTGTGCTTCTTGCATAAGCACGCATACCGACTGCAGAGATGTAAGAGGGTTGCAAAATCACAGTTGCTTAACTGAGTATACCCCCTCATGTATTATTTGCATAGAAGAGCACATTGTAAGTATGTGTCTAGTGTCATGCGTTCTCTTTTATCCTTTTTTGTTGTTGTTGTTTTTTCTCCCTTAAAAGTAATTCAGTTATGGCCTCAAGAATAGCTTTCAGTCCAAAAAGCCTTCAGGATCAAACTGTGCAGAAAAAATTTTGGACCACATGTCTCCTGCTTGGTCTCCCACTGTAAACACAAATTTCTTCACCTTTTTTTCTGCCACATTTCAGCTCTCTAGATTATTTTTACTCCACAAATTTGCTACCTGAGGATCATCCCGATTTCCACCCCTTTCAGCAGACTGCCTGAGAAGAACAGATGGAGAAGCTGACACTGTAGCTATCACTGAAACAAACTGTATCCCTGGTGAGATGCTAAGTTACTGCTGTCTGCAGCTTTGGAAGGGATCAGTTTTGGACTCCTTCCAGTCTTTGGGGCCACCTTCTCTTGTGTGAACTCACCTAACAGCTTCTGCAGCACCTGCCCATCATAAAGGTCCTCTTCAAGCTGTTTGACAATGATTCTCTCCTCCACCAGCACATCATTAATCCAGTCAATTAGAACCTGGAAGTATAGAAAGAGGAGGCAAATGTGTAAAAAAATACTGAAATACGTTCCTTTGAGCAGTGGTCAGGAATAGAAATATATTCCATGCAATAATCAGGAATAGTAAACAGAAAGAGTAACCGTATATATGTATTTCCGAATTACAGAGAAAAATCAAAGAGATATTTTTGCTTTTTCTGTTTTTAATTCAGGTCTGGCAACATGGTAACTGTAGTGCCCTCTATTTTTCCTCTTTAAAACCTCTCCTCATTCCACCAATGCTAAAGCAAATAGCAACTAGCAGCTCTACAGCAATCACCTTTGCTAGTATCTAACAAACCTGCTTTCCAGGTCCAAAAACTCCTGTTATCTGTTTTACACAATCAGCACACCTGCCAGTAGAGAACAAGAGTCCCATGAACCTGAAGGCTCCCAGCACTCCCACTGTCATCTCTATCCTGAACAGACATGAGTAGTAGACCAGGAAGAAGAGCTTCAGAGAGGAAAGAGTGAATGCTCCCACTAATAGGAGCTAAACAGATCCACTAGATAGATCCTTGCCATTAGGCAAAAGGACTACACATTTTATCTTCAGCTATTACAGAAGACTGTAATTAAAACTTTGGTCAACTGGGTCTGATAACCGTTCAACAATATATGTAAGTAATAGTCCCTTATGCTGACCACCATAACTATAAAAGTCATTGTCACCTGCAAAACAGGAATGAATGTAAAGAACCTTTAAAAAGAAAAGGAACTGAGTTCAGTTTTCCAGGTGCCAAAGATAATAATTTCCAAACAGTTACAGGAAAAACCACATTGACTGTTTTAAGTTGGCAGGAGTGTTTTCCTCCAATTTATTATTTGGAAAATTAAATGACTTGCAAAATAATATAGTTCTGTGGGAAGAGATGTAAAGTTACTGCTAAATCCTTGATTCATAAGAGGAGAAGAGTATTGCCAACCACAAATGTGCAAAATACATTAAGGGGAGCTACCTAAAATAATGAACATCAATTAAAAAGTCTACAGTTTTTAATTTGCTTCACATACAACTTGTGGATGCTTTAAACTCACTTTCTGATTAGGCCCCATAATTCTGCCTCCTTTTGGCAGTCATGATAGCTAAGAACTTTTTGTTTTGTTTTGTTTAATATTCAAGACATTATGAAAAAAAAGGTAAATAAAACATAGATAGGATTGCACTGAAACACATGCGTTGGCAATCCTACAAAACACAAATATTTGAGTATATTGGTCACATGGATATTTAAGTAATTCAGCTTACTTACTGAGGTTCATTGAGTCTGCCAACTTTAGGGAAGCTTTGTTAGGCTTAATGTTCAAAAGTAAGTTTACAATCCAAATACAAAATGCTTATGCTTCATCTCTAACCTGTATCTTCAGTACTTACAAAGTATGCTGAAAATGTGCAGGGTTGAAACTCATCTCTAAATAGCATAAGCAGCAAATTTTACCTGGGTAATACGGCAACGAGTCAATTCACAGAAAGCAAGGATCATCACCAATGCACACAGACGTAAATCAAATCCTTTTTGCCCCCTAAACTGCACAGGAGGAGGAAAACTTTCAATAATAAAAATAAAGTATCAAAAGTGGTTCTCTCTAGTGCAGGTAAAGGAAAGACAAAGCGACATCAAAAAATAGATGTGGATATAAAAGGATAAGCTTCACACCAGTTTAATTGCTCTACTGCTGCCCTGCAATGTTACAGGAGCCTTATCTATTACTTGGGTCATTCCCTCCATCAGATGGCATCCTCTGTGTGGTTATAACTACCAAAATTGTTTTGACGCATGCATCCAAGACCCATGCTCCCACACCCACATAATGCTATTTGTTGGGCAGGGGGATCATCCAATTTATACACAATCACAGAATCATCTAGGTTGGAAGAGACCTCCAAGATCACCTAGTCCAACCTCTGACCTAACACTAACAAGTCCTCCACTAAACCAGATCACTAAGCTCTACCTCTAAATGTCTTTTAAAGACCTCCAGGGATGGTGACTCAACCACTTCCCTGGGCAGCCCATTCCAATGCCAAACAACCCTTTCAGTAAAGAAGTTCTTCCTATTACCCAACCTAAACATCCCCTGGCACAACTTTAGCCCATTCCCCCTCGTCCTGTCACCAGGCACGTGGGAGAATAGACCAATCGCCACCTCACTACAGCCTCCTTTAAGGTATCTACAGAGTGCGATAAGGTCGCCCCTGAGCCTCCTCTTCTCCAGACTGAATAATCCCAGCTCCCTCAGCCGCTCCTCATAAGACTTGTTCTCCAGACCCCTCACCAGCTTCGTTGCCCTTCTCTGGACTCGCTCGAGCACCTCGATGTCCTTCCTGTAGTGAAGAGCCCAAAACTGAACACAGTACTCGAGGTGCGGCCTCACCAGAGCCGAGTACAGGGGGGCAATCACTTCCCTAGTCCTCCTGGCCACACTGTTTCTTATACAAACCAGGATGCTGTTGGCCTTCTTGGCCACCTGGGCACACTGCTGGCTCATATTCAGCCGACTATCAACCAATACTCCCAGGTCCTTCTCTGCCAGGCAGCTTTCCAACCACTCATCTCCCATCCTGTAGCTCTGCTTGGGGTTGTTGTGCCCCAGGTGCAGGACCTGGCACTTGGCCTTACTGAACTTCATACAGTTGGCCTCAGCCCATCGGTCCAGCCTATCCAGATCCTCCTGCAGAGCCTTCCTACCCTAGAGCAGATCAACGCATGCACCTAACTTGGTGTTGTCTGCAAACTTATTGAGGGTGCACTCGATCCCCTCATCCAGATCATCGATAAAGATATTAAAGAGAACTGGCCCTAGTACTGAGCCCTGAGGGACTCCACTAATGACCAGCCTCCAACTGGATTTAACTCCATTCACCATGACTCTTTGGGCCTGGCTATCCAGCCAGTTTTTAACCCAACAAAGCATACACCAGTCCAAGCAGCCAGTTTCTTGAGGAGAATGTTGTGGGAAACGTTGTCCAAAGCCTTACTGAAGTCAAGGTAGACCACATCCACAGCCTTTCCCTCATCCACTAAGCGCATCACTTTGTCATAGAAGGAGATCAAGCAGGACCTGCCTTTCATAAACCCATGCTGACTGGGCCTGATCGCCTGCTTGCCCTGCAAGTGCCACGTGATGACGCTCAAGATAATCTGCTCCATGAGCTTCCCTGGCACTGAGGTCAAACTAACAGGCCTATAGTTCCCCGGGTCTACCCTCCGGCCCTTCTTGTAGATGGGTGTCACGTTTGCTAGCTGCCAGTCGACTGGGACCTCCCCTGATAGCCACGACTGCTGATAAATGATGGAAAGTGGCTTGGCCAGCTCTACCGGCAGTTCTCTCAGTACCCTCGGGTGGATCCCATCCGGCCCCATCAACTTGCGTACATCCAAGTGCTGTAGCAGGTCACCAACCATTTCCTCGTTGATTGTGAGGGCCACATTCTGCTCCCCATCCCCTTCCACCAGCTCAGAGTATTGGGTATCTTTTCTCTCTCTCCTTCTCCTGCCTCATGCTTCCCTGCTGCAGTACCTTTGTGGCTTCAGTGAATTGACAATGCACTTCTGCTTGAGCAGCCTGTGTCAGACACAGCCTGCTGGCACACCTGCTCCCCCGGCACCTGGAGTCCTGGGTTGAGCAGGGAACTGCAGCACTGTGCCATGGTAGCTACAGCCAAGCTCCCACTTTGACTACGGTCACAGGGGAAAGGCTGAGAAGCCCATCTCCCCAGCAGATGCTCCAACGTGTCCTGGAAACCATCTTGTTCTAGTGTCACATAGCCTGATATACACACACACACACATATGTATTGCATACAGACAGAGAGAAAAATGTCAAGACAATTGCTCTTCCGGCATTTCATTCTCTACCATTCTCAGGATGCCTCTTCAGCAGTCTCTGGCTCAGGTAAACTCTCCCTGCTCAGTCCTTCTCTTCTAGGTTCAAAGGTAGGATTTTTGAAGAATCATGACATGTCATCTGCCACCAGGAACAGGGCATGAAACCTTTGTATTTCCTTTGAAAACCCCAAACAAAATTAGTTCATTGGAGATTATAGCCAGCAAAAGTTAAATGCAAGAAGATGCAGTCTAAATAAAGCAGCAGAGCTCTGCTCTGCAGGTGGGAAAACACGACTACATTTGGAGAGAAAACTCCAATTAGCTATTCTTGTCTCTTTCAATCTTTTTCAGAAGACAGCAGGACATTTATGGTAAATGGTTGGAGAGGGACATGAGACAAGTTAGTAAAGGACTGCCTTATCTGAAAGACAATGAGAAGAGGAATAGCCTTGAAAACTATTCACCAGTGATACAGAAAAGCAACTCCTAAGTAATTAGGTATTTTCTTGTCACAGATCATCTCAGAAGAGATTTTTGAAGTCTTTCAATAGTGACCACCCAATTCCAAAATGATGAAAGTTTGACATACATAGACACCAAAAGAAAACCACCTGAAGTCATAGAAGATTTGGGTCAATCCATGGGACTACAGAGATTTACAGAGCAGGCTTTCAAAAAATCACCTGAAATTAAGCTGAAACTATCATATGACAATCAAATCCCCTTACAGTCCTAATATGAAGATGCCTGATTTCCCTAAGCCCTCAAAAGCATTGTTAAATACGACTCAGGATGCTAAACTATTTGAAACCTGTACTTAACACGTTATTTTTTCCTGTGCTGAACAGTTTTGAAGTCAAAATCCAGAAAATGCCAAGGAATTAAAAACAAAAGTCTGAAAGTACCTTCTAATATAGGAGCCAACATCTTATTTCCAAAAGTTTAGGCACAGAAGAATTATGAAGCAGCTTTGGAAATATTCTCATATGGGTGTAGATTGTTAAAAAAGGGAAATACTTACACTATGTAGTACTTAAATGTTTCAGAGAAATCTAGCACTGAAAAAATTTTGGGAAAGAAGTACATAAAAGAATACAAATGATACGAGGTCTAGCCATAGTTATTTTTTTTAATAGAGTAGCACCTGAATGAAAGAAAAATACCCTAAAGAATGTTCTAACTTCTTTAGTATTCAGACTACAACTCCAATTGGTGGGAAAACAAATTTGCAATTTATATTAAAAAAAAAAAAGTTTTTATACAGTCCTTGAAGAGTGACAAATGTTGCAATTTAAAACAAACAAACTCCACACATCCTCAATTTTCCTGTTGTAACTCTTAATTTCTTGAGTGTGTCTTAATTAGGAGCCTGGAAAATCTTTTTGCACTGATTTTTTTTTTTACTTTTTAATTTTTGCAAGGGATGTAAAGCACCATTTTGCTTATTGAAATGACTAACACACAGAAATACATTGTGACTCTTTTTTCATGGAGAGTCAATGCTCCAGCTCTTTAGAATTGCTCCTTCGTGCAAAGACAGAAGCAGAAAATATTCAATAACTTGAATTTCTAAAAATTTAAACCGTTTGATACAGGCACAGAGTGCCTTGTGGGAAGCAGACATAAGGTGAAGCCAGAGTTCTTCCTGTGTGTGAAAATACTCTTAACTTGGATCTCTCTGGCCTCAGACTCCTCTACCCATTCCTTCATGTCTGTGTGTCTGTACTTTATGTATCTTCACTTCAATGTTAATTTCTAAGGTAGGGCTACATTTGCTGCCTTTAAAATATGTGTAAGAGATGCATTGCAGAAGTGAGG
Source organism: Anser anser (assembly GCF_964211835.1). Classification (NCBI taxonomy): domain Eukaryota; kingdom Metazoa; phylum Chordata; class Aves; order Anseriformes; family Anatidae; genus Anser; species Anser anser. Next base: position 74,914,572 of record NC_139720.1, read on the forward strand.
AATTGCTTGACTGCAAAGCCTGTTGTCCCAGTGTCAGCCGTAACACCATGCTTCTCCTTACATGCAATGGCTGGTGAAACCACCAGCAGATCCCACATACAGCTAATGATCTTGAATTCACCTCAACCTCACCTTGTTCAGTACTTGCAGGCTCACAAAGTAGCATGCTGGTACATGGAAATATTTGTTATGTCTCTTAACTAGAGCACACTTTTATGAAAAGCTGCTTTTCTATGAATTTTTCATAGAATGATAGAATGGCCTGTGTTGAAAAGGACCTTAAAAGATCATCTAGTTTCAACTCCCCTGCTCTGGGCAGGGTTGCCAACCACTAGAGCAGGCAGTATAGTATTTGGGATTAGAAGTGATTTTAAAACTTTTATATAATATCCCTGTGTCCTCAAAACCACGCCTGTCCTTTCACACATATTCACACTCATAGAAAACATCTCTGAATTGCGTTAAATGCTCAGACACATGTTTGTAGTTGTAAAATTTCCAGTGGTGCTGTAAATTCTGACACATCCACTTACTACATCATTTTTTGGCCAAATGTATATGGGTGATTTAATGAGCCATGCTGCATTACTAAACACTGGGTTGAAAACTGAAATTTGCCATGAGGCAGAGAGCTGAGAGAAAAGAGTGGTAGACATCCAGAAGGAAAAATAAGCCATCTGCCTGGCCTATTTAGTTTTTAATTTTCACGAAGTGGGTTTTTATATCAAACTTCACCAGCTTCGTGAAGTATTTTTGTCCTGCAGGTTTACTACTCCCATAGTGGCGAGGCACATTCAGAGTTAATCTGCAGAGTTCAAGGGTATAAGGGCCCCACGGCCACTCTACAGAATAATGAACAAAATGAAAAACAAGACAAACTCCGTGAATGCATCTGGCACAATGAGAAAATGGGAAACCCAGTCACAAAAACAGCAAAGAAAGGAAGCCCTGATTTTAATGACCCTTTTCACCCCTGACTACTGGGAGAATTAGGAAGCACAGATCAAAGGTATGAAGGTTTAACTGACTTCAGGGTTGAACATAGAAATTAATATTAGAAATTCTTACTCAGGTCTGGAAACTATTGACTAAGTACAAAGCACTGGCCAGCTGCAAACAGAGAGAAGGCTTCTTGTTTTTAAAAGCAGGCCTTTGAAAGAGCATACAGGAAACAAGGTTTCATTTGGTCACACATGAAACCTTATCAAAAGGAAACAGCTTCATTTTGGTTTTCTCTTCACCACAGTGAATTTTAAAAAGCCATAAGTGTTGACATTGAAAAGGTGGTAATTTATTGGAAAGTAAATTATTTACTACAAATTCAGAATCCTTACTCACCTCAGGTAGTACCTAGAGCAGCAGTGTTTGATCCATGCAAAGTTTAGACATTAAAGTTTAGCTTTAAGGGCCAAAGGTTGTTGCAGCGTCAGTTGATCTTATCAATTCTCTGATCTTACCAAGTCACCTTGCAACTCTTAACTTGCTGTCTTTGGTCAAGGCAAGGAATTTACTAACAGAACCCAATTTTTGCAGGCTCCTGTTGTATACTTTTGGATTCAAATGGTAGAAGCATATTTTATCTATCAAAATACATGAGAAAAGCCTAGGAAATCTGCCACTTATGTTGGTGGCATAAGTGTCAGATCAGAAATGTGTGACTATATTTCTAAGATTCTGATTCAATTCCTACAGCCTATTAAGTACAACGATGTTTCGGATCTTCTACCTCAGTCGCATCTGAACCAGAAGGGGGTAAAAAAAGATTCCTTCCACCTTTGCATCCCATACACAAAGAAAAATCCATGAACAACAAGGAAAGCGCACATAGATCAGCCTCCTAAGTTTTGAACACATTTAAAAAGAGAGCTAGAAGAGCCCACCAACACTCTTTAGAATTAGCAACATGGATCAGCTAAGGGGATTATAGGTATTAATGGAAACTGAACTGTAAACAGATTTGCAATAGCATAATAGCAAACTAGACTTGATTCTAAGTATCACAGACATTGTTTCTTCTTGTTTGCTCCAGATACATCACAGGATACACTTCAGGGTCCAGTCACAAAACAGCCCAAATGCAAAACTCAAACTCTTTAATTTAGTTGTTCTCTTGCCACTTGGCAAATATTGGATAATATGTAAAAGAAGCTCACATATTTCAGACACTAGAAACAGAGTATTTTGTGAGTAAATTATTTATACTATACATATAAATAACAACACATCTTTTCCTGATCTGAATTTTCAGCTTTGTGTCTGTCTAGCCATGTCCCAAACTGCATTTACACACAGGGCAAACAAGGCCATGCAGGGAACTTATCTGAACACATATGAACATATCACTTCATAGTGACAAATTGTGGCAAACTATTTTTAGAATATTGTCAATGCTGATAACAAACAACACTTTAAGGTGTAATTTTAGTTCCTAGTGATTTTAATATAAGCAATAGGATTTAAAGCGTGTATTTTTGCATCCCCAACTAAGCAGCCTTCAGTGAGGGGATTTACTCTATATTTGCTTTAATAAGAATGAGTTTGGTTTTTTTTTCCTTTTGGATTCTTCATCACCACAGTGTTACACAGTTTGAATCCCAGCAGCTCTGTCAAAATTGTTTCCAAATGCTCACAAAAGCTTGCACCAAACAATTCGCTATGCTTATAATTCCTATGGCACCAGGCTAGTACAAATTAAAACAACATTTTGCGGAGACAAAGAGGTATTAAATCAGTGTCAGCAACAGATATCTCTGCTTCCTTTCTGCACTGAGTTCTATCTACCCCAACTGCATGTGACTGACAGGGGAACAGAAACACTCAAAATCAGTGATGGCAAACCATCGGCATGTCTTACTCTGGTGTTGAAAGAGATTTGGGCTGGCACCAATGAAACTAAGTTATACTGCCAAATTTGAAGAGGCATCAGGCTCTGTTGCTGCTATTGACACATTCCTCTTTGAGGGAAAAAGAGAGAGAACTACTTTGAACTATAACAACCTCAATCTATTCAACTCCTTGCAAGATCATGGAGATCTTTGATTTCAAGCTCTGCAGGGCAGACAGTCTCTTCTCCTGGCTGCTGCTATATAGCATTATTAACATGGCTAATTCTTGTCCAGCACTGGGGCTGCCAGAAAACTTCATTAACCACTGAGGAACACAAAATGAGGAATAAATTGCTCATTTGATTGTATTACCCTCATTCTGTGGCATAAAACAGGTTTTGCCAACATGATTCAAACCTCTCCTTGCCTTATAGATTCATAACAACATAGTGTTCAATGTTTTTCTAACTACATCCTTGTAAAAACTCAACTGCAGAGAGGTATGCAAATGTTCAGCAATTACCTAAATTACATAATTTTTCAAGTAGGCACTCTGCAGGACACATCTCTCTCCTTGGAGGATTATCCCAAGGAAACAATGTGAAGTTACATGCTGTTCCCTGCACCAGCTGCTGCAGTTTAATTGGTAATAAGTTACCCTCACTTCATGCAAGTGCAAACTGGTGTACTGAACCACAGCCTAGTTCTGCAATGCACTTCAGGCACTCCTACACAATCTCTAGTCCTGCTCTAAGTCTGATTTTCATTCCTCCTGAAGGTTTTCAGCCTTTCAAAAAGAAAAATATAACCTTGCTAGACTGTGACATCCAGGAAAGACTCACCACCTTATATTAAATTCAAAAGCAAAATTTCCAATTTAATAACAATTATGATTTCACTATCAAGTCTTCTGCATCACAGAGCACATTTGGTTTCTTCACTGCAGCAACTCTGGTTCAACTGAATTATTCATGGTAACATTACTGCTCCACTAGCAAAGAAACCACAGTGTACTTTGAAAGAGTGGTGCAAGACCACTGTACATTTTGAAAGAATTAATGGATCTGGGTATTAACAAAGAAAGAATGTGCAAATTCACCTAATTTAAAAACACACTGTATTCCAGGTTGTCCTGGTTCCAGTTAGGACAGAGTTAAGTAGCTCATAGTAGCTGGTAGGGTGCTATGTTTTGGATTAGGATGAGAAGAGCGCTGATAACATGCTGATGTTTTAATTGTTGCAGAGCAGTGTTTACACCAGGCCAAGGACTTTTCGGCTTCTCGCTCTGTCCTGCCAGCGAGCAGGCTGGGGGTGCAGCAGGAGCTGGGAGGGGACAGACCCAGGACAGCTGACCCAAACTGGCCAAAGGGGTATTCCATACCATCTGACGTCATGCTAAACAATATATAGGGGTGGCTGGCCGGGGTGGGGGGGCCGGCTGCTCGGGAATAGGCTGGGCATCGGTCAGCGGGTGGTGAGCAATTCCATTGTGCATCACTTGTTTCTTACACATTATTATTGTTAATACTATTACCATTATCACTATTATTATTATTATTGTTATTATTATTTTCCTGTCTTAATAAACTGTCTTTATCTCAACTCACAGGCTTCACTTTCCCGTTTCTCTCCCCCATCCCAGAGAGGGAGGGGGGAGGGTGAGCGAACGGCTGTGTGGTGTTTAGCTGCCAGCCGGGTTAAACCACAACAGTCCTTTTGGCGCCCAACGTGGGGCCCGAAGGGTTGAGATATCGACAAATCTGACCAGAGTGTGTTAAACTAAAATTGGTATAAGTATTGGACCTGCTTAATAGTTGCTAGTCACGATGTTGATTGCCTTAATCTCCAGTCTGCTGTACCTGTATTCCAAATTGAGTTTTATGGTGCGTTACTTTCTGTATGTGCTCCCTGTTGCACTGTTTATCCTTTCCGGGCCCTGGTTTAAGATTGTTATGGTACTGTGCGGTGTAGCAATGGCTTATGAAATGATGAAATATCTGGTCACGACTTTAACCTGGTATTTGTACTCAGCACTGACGTCGACTCTATACTTTGGAACCCATATCTCGGAAACTATTAGCAATTACACCTATTGCCTGTTTTCGTTAGGGAGCCAATCTGTGAAGGGGACAGGGGAAGACATGTTTCCCTACCTGTTCACTCTCCCTTTCTCCTTCACCACCACCCTCTTATCCCCCGAGTTAGTTACGGTGGTTCTCCGAGATGTTGAATATCCTTGGGATACTCAGACCAGCCTGCTCTTGTTGTTATGTCTCCTGAATGCGCTTCAGGTTTTGTGGAGGGTTAAACAACTACTTAGGAATCTCATCCGGAGATCTGTCTTGAGGCGGGATAGTTGCGAGTGGCAGGGAGTGTGGGAGGATATGGGCAGGTTTCTAGAGCAGTGGTCACCTCCAGTGTTTTGGACATTCACCCCTGAACAACTGCAAAATCCTAAAAAGCTGGCAGAATGCTTGAAAAAAAGGTGTCATGACTCTGGCAGTTCCAAAGTGACACAAATCACTGTAGCGTGCTGGGGTCTGGCTTGTGCCTATCGAGCTGCAATTGATGCTACTAGCAACCTAGCTCCAGCTCCTGCAGCCGTTCCAGCTCCAGCTCCTGCAGCCACTCCAGTTCCAGCTCCTGCAGCCGCTCCAGTTCCAGCTCCTGCAGCCGCTCCAGCTCCAGCTCCTGCAGCCGTTCCAGTTCCAGCTCCTGCAGCCGCTCCAGCTCCTGCAGCCGCTCCAGTTCCAGCTCCTGCAGCCGCTCCAGCTCCTGCAGCCGTTCCGGCTCCTGCAGCCGTTCCGGCTCCAGCTCCTGCAGCCGCTCCAGCTCCTGCAGCCGTTCCGGCTCCTGCAGCCGCTCCAGCTCCAGCTCCTGCAGCCGCTCCAGCTCCAGCCCCTGCAGCCGCTCCAGCTCCTGCAGCTGCCCCAGCTCGTGCAGCTGCTCCCACTCCTGTGTCTGGGTCAGAGAAACGAGCTGTAGCAGTGCAAGTTGACCCCGCAGAGGGTATTCCAACCCCTGTGGCAGACCCTGTGTCTGGGTCAGAGAAACGAGCTGTAGCAGTGCAAGTTGCCCCTGTAGACAAGGTGAAAAAATGGTATAGAGGCTCAGGTCATTTAGAACGCAGACAGTCTTCTGCTAAGTCTGGGCGTAGTGAAGACGAGGCTGGGCCATCAAAGGTGCAGGAGACTGAAGATGAGGATGAGGATGGCGAAAAATCAACAGTAACTACCCGGACTCCATACCAGCCATCAAAGGTGCAGGAGACTGAAGATGAGGATGAGGATGTCGGAAAATCAACAGTAACTACCCGGACTCTACACCGGCCATCAAAGGTGCAGAAGACTGAAGATGAGGATGAGGATGTCGAAAAATCAACAGTAATTACCCGGACTCTATACCAGCGTGAGCTACGAGATGTGCGAAAAGATTTTGGTCGCTGTATAGGTGAGCAGCTTGTCACCTGGCTGCTCCGGTGCTGGGACACGGGAGCCAATTATGTGGAATTGGAGGGCAAGGAAGCCAGGCGGCTGGGATCCCTTGCTAGGGACGCATGCATTGACAAAGCAATTGGAGATGGAGCACAATCTCGCAGCCTCTGGAGGCGTCTCCTGTCAGCTGTGAAGGAAAGGTATCCCTTCAAGGAAGAACTCGTATGTTTACCAAGCAAATGGACCACCATGGAGAAGGGAATTCAGTACCTGAGGGAATTGGCCGTACGGGAAGTAATTTATAAGGACCTAGACGACGCACAAACATCCGCAGATCCAGATGCAGTCCGGTGTACACTACCCATGTGGCGGAAGTTTGTACAGAGTGCCCCATCATCATATGCCAACTCATTGGCAATACTAGCCTGGAAAACGGAGGAGAATCCCACAGTGAATGAAGTGACTAAAATACTCCGGCAGTACGAAGGAAATCTCTCCTCTTCCCTAAAGGCCTGTGTCTCAGCTGTGGAGAAACTCTCTGAAGAGGTCCACCAACTTAAAGAGAATTTATCTTCCCCTCCACCTGAACGAACCAGTGTCCACCAGCTAAAAGAGAATGCTTTAGAGAAACTTTCTGAAAAGATCCACCAACTTGAAGAAAGATTATCTTCCCCTTCACCTGAACGAACCAGTGTCCACCAGCTAAAAGAGAATGCTTTGGAGAAACTTTCTGAAAAGATCCACCAACTTGAAGAAAGATTATCTTCCCCTCCACCTGAACGAACCAGTGTCCACCAGCTAAAAGAGAATACCTTGGAGAAACTTTCTGAAAAGATCCACCAACTTGAAGAGAGATTATTTTCCTCCCCACCTGTACAAACCAGTGTCTCAGCTATTAGGGGTAAACGTTCATCTATGCAAGGAAGACAATATGGTGGGCACACACACCGCGCCACCCTGTGGTTTTACCTACGTGACCATGGAGAGGACATGAGAAAATGGGATGGAAAATCTACTGCGACCCTAGAGGCACGGGTACGTGAATTGCAAAGGAAAACAATTCGGAAAAAGGAGTTCTCTGAAAGGTTTGCTGCTCCAACTTCCAGCAGGCAGTCCTTTAAACACAGAAATGAAGATTCTGACCAGGACTAGAGGGGCCCTGCCTCCAGCCAGGGGGAGGAAAGGGACAATCGAGTTTATTGGACTGTGTGGATTCGATGGCCTGGCACGTCAGACGCACAGAAGTATAAGGCTTTGGTAGACACCGGTGCACAATGTACTCTAATGCCATCAAGCTATAAAGGGCTAGAGCCCATCTGTATTTATGGTGTGACGGGGGGATCCCAGCAGTTAACTGTATTGGAGGCTGAAGTAAGTCTAACCGGTAATGAGTGGCAAAAGCACCGTATTGTGACTGGCCCAGATGCTCCGTGCATCCTTGGCATAGACTATCTTAGAAGAGGATATTTCAAGGACCCAAAAGGGTTCCGCTGGGCTTTTGGCATAGCTGCTTTGGAGACAGAGGACATTAAACAGTTGTCTACCTTGCCTGGTCTCTCAGAGGACCCTTCTGTTGTGGGGTTGCTGAGGGTTGAAGAACAGCAAGTGCCGATCGCTACCACAACTGTGCACCGGCGGCAATATCGCACCAACCGAGACTCCCTGAGTCCCATCCATAAGCTAATTCGTCAACTGGAGAGCCAAGGAGTGATCAGCAAGACTCATTCACCTTTTAATAGTCCCATATCGCCAGTGCGAAAGTCTAATGGTGAGTGGAGACTAACAGTGGACTATCATGGCCTGAACGAAGTCACGCCACCACTGAGTGCTGCAGTGCCGGACATGCTAGAACTCCAGTATGAACTGGAATCAAAGGCAGCCAAGTGGTATGCCACAATTGATATCGCTAATGCATTTTTCTCCATCCCTCTAGCAGCACAGTGCAGGCCACAGTTTGCTTTCACTTGGAGGGGAGTCCAATATACTTGGAATCGGCTGCCCCAGGGGTGGAAACACAGCCCTACCATTTGCCATGGACTGATCCAGTCTGCGCTGGAGCAGGGGGAAGCTCCTGAACACCTGCAGTACATCGATGACATCATTGTGTGGGGTGACACTGCAGAAGAAGTTTTCGAGAAAGGGAAGAAAATAGTCCAAATCCTTCTGAAGGCCGGTTTTGCCATAAAACAGAATAAAGTTAAAGGACCTGCACGAGAGATCCAGTTTTTAGGAATTAAATGGCAAGATGGACGTCGTCAAATCCCAATGGATGTGATCAACAAGATAACAGCTATGTCTCCACCAACTAGCAAAAAAGAAACACAAACTTTCCTAGGTGTCGTGGGGTTTTGGAGAATGCATATTCCAAATTACAGTCTGATTGTAAACCCGCTCTACCAAGTAACCCGTAAGAAGAATGCTTTTGAATGGGGCCCTGAGCAACGACAAGCCTTTGAACAAATTAAGCAGGAAATAGTTCATGCAGTAGCCCTCGGGCCAGTCCGAACAGGACCAGATGTAAAGAATGTGCTCTACACCGCAGCTGGAGAGAATGGTCCCACCTGGAGCCTCTGGCAGAAAGAACCTGGGGAAACTCGAGGTCGACCCCTGGGGTTTTGGAGTTGGGGATACAGAGGATCTGAAGCCCGCTATACTCCAACTGAAAAGGAGATATTGGCAGCATATGAAGGAGTTCGATCTGCTTCGGAAGTGGTCGGTACTGAAGCGCAGCTCCTCCTGGCACCCCGACTGCCGGTACTAGGCTGGATGTTCAAAGGAAGGGTCCCCTCTACGCATCATGCAACTGATGCTACATGGAGCAAGTGGGTTGCACTGATTACTCAGCGGGCTCGAATAGGAAACCCCAGTCGCCCAGGAATCTTGGAGGTGATTATGGACTGGCCAGAAGGCAAATACTTTGGGATATCACCAGAGGAGGAGGTGGTTCGTGCTGAAGAAGCCCCCCTGTACAACAAGCTACCGGAAAATGAGAAGAAATATGCCTTGTTCACTGACGGGTCCTGTCGTATTGTGGGAAAGCATCGGAGATGGAAAGCTGCTGTATGGAGTCCTACACGACGAGTTGCAGAAGCTGCTGAGGGAGAAGGTGAATCGAGTCAGTTTGCAGAAGTAAAAGCCATTCAGCTGGCTTTAGATATTGCTGAACGAGAAAAGTGGCCAGTTCTCTATCTCTATACTGATTCATGGATGGTAGCAAATGCCCTGTGGGGGTGGTTACAGCAATGGAAGCAGAACAACTGGCAGCGCAGGGGCAAGCCCATCTGGGCTGCGGCATTGTGGCAAGATATTGCTGCCCGGGTAGAGAACCTGGTTGTAAAGGTACGCCATGTAGATGCTCATGTGCCCAAGAATCGGGCTACTGAAGAACACCAAAACAACCAGCAGGTGGATCAGGCTGCTAAGATTGAAGTGGCTCAGGTGGATCTGGACTGGCAACATAAAGGTGAATTATTTATAGCCCGATGGGCCCATGACACCTCAGGCCATCAAGGTAGAGATGCAACCTACAGATGGGCTCGTGATCTAGGGGTGGACCTGACCATGGACACTATAGCACAGGTTATTCATGACTGTGAAACATGTGCTGCAATCAAGCAAGCCAAACGGTCAAAACCTCTTTGGTATGGAGGACGATGGCTGAAATATAAATATGGAGAGGCCTGGCAGATTGATTACATCACACTCCCTCAAACCCGCAACGGCAAGCGCCACGTACTTACAATGGTGGAAGCAACCACCGGATGGCTGGAAACATATCCTGTGCCCCATGCCACCGCCCGGAACACTATCCTGGGCCTTGAAAAGCAAGTCTTATGGCGACATGGCACCCCAGAGAGAATTGAGTCAGACAACGGGACTCATTTCCGAAACAACCTTATAGACACTTGGGCCAAAGAACATGGTATTGAGTGGGTGTATCACATCCCCTATCATGCACCAGCCTCTGGAAAAGTTGAACGATACAATGGACTGTTGAAGACTACACTGAAAGCAATGGGTGCTGGGACATTCAAAAATTGGGATACACATTTGGCAAAGGCCACCTGGTTAGTCAATACCAGGGGATCTGCCAACCGAGCTGGACCTGCCCAATCAAACCTGTTACGCACTGTAGAAGGGGATAAAGTTCCTGTAGTGCACGTAAGAAACATGCTGGGTAAAACAGTCTGGGCTACTCCTGCCTCAGGAAAAGGCAAACCCATTCGTGGAATTGCTTTTGCTCAGGGACCTGGATGCACTTGGTGGGTAATGCAAAAGAATGGGGAGGTCCGGTGTGTACCTCAAGGGGATTTGATACTGGGTGAGAATAGCCCATGAGTTGAATTGTAGTATGTTAATTATTATATAATAATGTATGTCATCACTACCATGATTGCTATATATCATAGATGAAAATGGTGATTAATTAGAATGTATTGGACAGAGTGTAACCTGAGCATGACATAAATGGTATGGAATAAGGGGTGGATATCTGTCCTGGTTCCAGTTAGGACAGAGTTAAGTAGCTCATAGTAGCTGGTAGGGTGCTATGTTTTGGATTAGGATGAGAAGAGCGCTGATAACATGCTGATGTTTTAATTGTTGCAGAGCAGTGTTTACACCAGGCCAAGGACTTTTCGGCTTCTTGCTCTGTCCTGCCAGCGAGCAGGCTGGGGGTGCAGCAGGAGCTGGGAGGGGACAGACCCAGGACAGCTGACCCAAACTGGCCAAAGGGGTATTCCATACCATCTGACGTCATGCTAAACAATATATAGGGGTGGCTGGCCGGGGTGGGGGGGCCGGCTGCTCGGGAATAGGCTGGGCATCGGTCAGCGGGTGGTGAGCAATTGCATTGTGCATCACTTGTTTTCTTACACATTATTATTGTTAATACTATTACCATTATCACTATTATTATTATTATTGTTATTATTATTTTCCTGTCTTAATAAACTGTCTTTATCTCAACTCACAGGCTTCACTTTCCCGTTTCTCTCCCCCATCCCAGAGAGGGAGGGGGGAGGGTGAGCGAACGGCTGTGTGGTGTTTAGCTGCCAGCCGGGTTAAACCACAACACAGGTGAATTAGAATAACAAAGAAATTTGAACACAGCTCCTTGCTAAACCCTATTTGATGTGGTTTTGTAATCCTAAACATGCTATTGCACTGTTAATAACAGATCATTGGGCTTGTTTTAAAGATGTACCAGGTGAACAGTTTGCTGAGGCATTCTGCGCAGCATATGCTTGCAGACAGAGGACATGACAGTATCCTGAAAGGAATGTGCCACAGCTCACTCCACTATCTGGCTGGAGTGGGTAAACACTAGCCAAAGTTTTCAGAACCACCTAGCCACAGCTGAACTACTGTTTCTAAAACATACATACATATATAATTTTAATTATTTAAAAAATAAATAAAGAGGAAGTGTACTGGGAATTATGACATAAGCACAAACACTTTTGGGGAAGAAATCATATCTGTTCAGAATTGCCAGCACTTCTGTTTCTGCTCAAGCTTTCACTATGCTAATTTCAACAACCTACCAGATAGAAACGGTTCTCCGAAATAGCAGTCCTTCAAGATCAAACCCTCCATCATAGCTGGCAGAAACTACAAGCACTGCCAGGAGGGACGAAGCCGAACCTCATGTCAGCACAGCTGGGGACACATCACCAGCACCTTGGGCAAGTGTCTCCAGCAACAATACAGACTCAGGATGCTCTGGCCCTTGCCCAATCCTACAAGTAAACCAGGGGCTTTCTACCTCCCTGCCACATAAAACAGATACAGTGATAACCAAGGAAAAAGAATCATGAGAGGCAGAACCACACAAAACAAAACAAAGTCACTTTGCAGTGCTGTTGCTCAGAATGTAAAGTAGATACATAGTAGATAATTCTCTGCTCCAAGAAGCCACTGAAGAAAACATAACTGAAGTTCTAGAAGAGAGTAGGCTCTTTTTCACAAATGTTTAACACATTGTTAAAGTAAGAACAGTAGGAATTGCACAAAAGATAATTAGAACAAATTCATGTTTAATAATTTTTGAGAAACTGAATTATCAAATTGTGAGTTAGCAAGTTGTCATGAAATTGAAAATCATTGTTTCACTGAATGCCTTATTCTTCACATACACGATGGGCAGAAAGTAGACATTATTAGCTAAGGTGTCCATCAGTTCACTCACCTGTTGGTCTCCATCCATGCTCTGGAGATCAGTACGCTATTCAGTATGAAAGCTGAAAAATTCTAACGGCTTTAACTAATAATATATGGGAGCATCCTTCTTTACCCTTTTTCTACCTTTTTTTAAAAAAAAAAATAAATACAAAAACAACAACAACAACAGAGTATAAGGGAAGAAGAATCTCATTTCCAACCTTCCTATAACACCATAGGTCTCCTTGGTGTACCCTACCATGCGCTTGCTCACTTTGGTCCTACTCTTTCCTTCCCAGAAATCTCTCTACAGCTTTCCAAGACTCCTTTCATGTCTTTGTAGAGAGAAAGAACCTATGTTTATGTGCAATGACTGCAGTAGATCAAAGCTAAGCATTGATCCTCCCTTTAATAATCACAAGGATGTAAATGGATAGCGGAGCTTTCTTCCATGGGCGCTCTGACATTCAGGCTTTCTTGTTTCTCTCATTGTTGCTTTTAGCCTTACCAACAGCATCCTTGTTTGTCTCCTCAGTTTTCACAGATATACTTCAGTAATGAGTTGTTCCTCCTCAACTGTATCCATGGTAACCAGCTTGTAAATGACTCTAGCTCAGTAGTTAAAGATCTGAAAAAAGATCAACTACTGACATCCTACCTTGATCAGTTCTTTGAACTTGGGGTCTTCTTTGGAGTTAGGATCAATCATAGTGCGCTCCTCATTCTCCTCTGTCCGAGTGAAATGGGAAACGAGTTAGATCAAATATACATTGCTGAAATATTGCAACAATTACTATTCATGAAGTGACCTGTCAGCTGATTAAGAAATGACAGTGCCCAGTCATCACCCTGGCAAGCAAATATCTGATGATCAAAGTGTGAGGGATTTTTTTTAATAGTCATACAAAGATAATACAACTTCCTAAAATAAATTGTTTCCACTGACCTTCTCCAAACCAGATCCTGCCCTGTGTATGCAGAATACATCAGAAAAATCACCATCCTCTATACTGTCAGGCATACTAATACTAACAAACCAAAAAGGGCAGCCAATTACTTTCCTCTCTCTCCTCAATTTGTATGTCATTTGTATTTGAAAATATCCTTCCCAAACTACACTAACTTGAAAAGTAAAGCAAGCTTATGGTACTACACTTACTGCAGCTGCTGAGACCCAGGCTGACAGTTTGTGCTTCCCTAAAACTTGACACGTAGCAATGGCCATACACATGTGGCCCTGGGTGCAGGAACTGCTTAATCTCTGGTTAACCCAGAAAATGAAAATTACCCCAATTTACATCAGTTCTGCTTATGTGTGCCGGAAGGACATAAAATACATCTCTCAGGTATATAGTCTTCTATTTCTTCTGTTACTGTGGGATGGCAAGACGTGGGAAATGCTCTCCAATGGCCAACCATCCAACCATAAGAGGTAGGAATGTAAAGATTAACTTTTAGAATGGATGATTTTATACTAAAATATGGGTAGAAAAATCAGCTTTAAATCTGTAAAGCTAACAACCAAACAGCCTTTGGCAGAATTATTTTCCCAATAGCATGTGTGAATATATGCATCACATTTGTGTTTATATGCTCCTGTAGATATGTATATCAGTATTTAAAAACAGTTGGAGCAAGTCTTGTATTTTAAATTCTGTTGCTTGCTTTCAAGTAGTAGACCTCTCTCCCTGCACCCTTCATTTTAGCTCCTTTAGTAGTCAAGTGACAGCTGTGATCAAGGTTAGATTTATTCAAGTGGAGAGCAAACCTTGGCTACTACACAACAGAACACAAGAACAGGTGGCAGTGTCACAACCGAATGAGGAGATCCACATGCCTTCAGCTAAAGTAATAATTTATAGACCCGGTAGATTTATCTTTAGCTGAGTCTAGAGAGGCAATATGAAATCCTGTATTCCATTTGATTTCCCAATTCCTTCCAACATGACAAGGGAGGGTCTTGGGTATGACCACAGATTGGGCCATTGCTACTTTGCATAGAGGAATTCTAAAATCTGACAATGACCAATCTACCATGACTTGCTAATACAGTGCTAGACCTCACTGCTCTCAAATGGGAAACATGACCCTCACAAATCAGCTACAAGGCAAACTATACTATCCTACTGGGTTACCTTAGGCTTTTCCCAGACGTTTGGGTTTGGTATTTTGCAGTGCCCTTAATATTAATAAAAAACAAGACCCTTTTATCTGAACACTCTTGACAAATTTCCACAAATCTAGGAAGAAACATGATTTCTTCAGCTGTTCTTTTTTTTTTTTTTTTTTCCTGCCCTGTTCCTTTACTTCCTCATTACCCCCTGGGATGAGTCAGGCACTCTAGCTGTAAGGAAGTGACACCCAGTGCACATCCAAAAAGCTGCAAACTGAAATCCTGAACAAGACCCATAAGGGTACACAATTCATCATGAAGTTTTGCTTAAGGATCATCAGTGGTCATGGAATTAATGATTAATTAATTAATTAATTCAATTAATTCTGTAGATTAAGAAAGTTATGTCCAGGAAAGAAAAAAAATACATTTTTTCCAACAAGTTTTAAACACTTACTGCTTTTACATTATGTTGCTGCTCTTTGAGGGACTTGGCAGGGAGGGGAACTGGAAATTGAATACTTGCCTTCCTTCTATAAAGCATTCCTCGTTTTACATATTCCCATACTAATCATATTGTTTTCAACAACATAAATGTTGATCTGTTTATTATCAGGTCCCATTTTGCTGCAACATCACTTGCAAAGTGCCAGCAATAACCAAAGTCAGAACCTGGCATCCAGCTGTTAACGAAACTGTAGCACATACATTGAGTTGAGGCAGTTTAATGGTTCCATAGGAACCACAACACACACTTCCGCTACAGACTTTCTGAGTTGATCCTTCAGTTTTGCATCTATATGTGGAAAGATACTACTTCCTTACCAAAGAAGGATGTCCATGAGGACAAATAAAGACTGAGATGCAACTAGACAATGGATTAATGACATTGAAACAACTCTTAAGCAGACAAACTCAGCAGTATTTTCCATCTAATTCTTTGCAAATCCCAATTTTCTACGTTTTCAGAATGGCCACAGAAAAACTCAAAGTCCTCTGCCAATTCCTTGAGCAAGACAATTTTCTTCTACTCTTACTTTAAGTGTAGCTGCCTAGCTGGCATTGCTCTTTAAATTCCATTTTAGCATCTCTATTTTCTAGTCTATGGCTGACATACAATAGTTCTCAATTCTCTCAGTTTCAACTTAGCCATCTATATTCAACAGAAAAGCAATGGATATGGAGTCACAGTGGCAGCCTTCATTAATAATAGCATAGTTGAGTTCTGTAGCATGAATACTATACCTAAGAAAGTATCTTCTGGATGCATGTCCACAGTGCTTGGGTTCATTGGAGCATTTATAGCATTTTTACCTTCTTCTTGCAGGTCACTCACTGAGGAGAAGGAAAAAACAGAAAGAAAGATTGTAATAAATGCAAAGTTTCTGGATATGTAGGGGTAGAAGAGACAGTAAGAACAAACATCTGGTAGATCCATTTCAAAATGTGCCCATTGTTTATGGAATGAACTGCAGCTAGAGTAGAAAATAAAATTAACAGAACATCCTTCTATAGCTAATTAAACTGAGCCATCAGACTACCAGCTGAAAATATTTTGCAAGAAACTCAACTCTGTAGTAAAAACAACGTCAGAGCGCTTGTTTCTCCAGAAGGGAGGCACATAAGCTTTGTCTGCAGAATGGCCCAGATCTACAGCAGACAGCAAACTGTAAAACCAAACTCACTTTCTGATAGCACCACCATCACCCATTACCACCTTTTACAACTGCAGAACACCAAGAACTATTTGCCACTGGCCTCATTAAAAGCCTCAGAGAATCCCAGGGAGACCTACCAAATGATGAAAATGTATTTAATTTTAGCATTGCCACTGGCTAAAGATAGATATTGCATGGTCTGGTGAACACAAATTTGGAATCTTTCAAGTTCCCAAACATACAACTCAGTAACAGTTGGGCAAGTCAGTAGAGTAGGCTGCATCAATGAAATGGATATTAAAATACTTCCCTACATGTTGCTACATGGGAGGAACTGAATTTGAGTAAAAAATTAAATAAATAATAATTGTTTAGTATTATAGAGCTCAACAGTAAGAAAATCAGTAACTGTACTAGAACACTTCTACACTCTCCATGGTCTATCTCCCCCTACATTCAGATAACAACTACTTATTATAAGGCAACCTATTAAAATACATGCATCTGAAGCAGGAGATAAAAGGAGACTGCAATAACCCCATCTATTCGGTCACAGGTCTGTGTTAGCATGGACTAAAATCACACGCGGCAGCATTGTTTTATTTCAGTCTCCTTTGGGAGAGGGGTCCAAGTCCCATATTCTTTCATGGGTAAAGCAAGGATTTCCAGACATATAATTGTAAGATCTGCAAGGGAAGCTTCGGGGGTGGGGGGGGGGTGGGGGAAGCAAAGGAGGACAATTAGCTAATACTCACAGTGTACTAATAAGCGCTTTTGTCAAGAATAGTCAGTATTCCCCTTTCCTGTTGGAAAATCAAATCACAGACTAATCATACGCATGCATTCTGCAAAGGTTACAAAATCCTGCATAAGTACTCACTTTTTTCCAGCTCAATAGAAGTGGAAAAGATAGCAATCCTACTGTCCCAGAAAAGCACAGGAACAACAGCACACTGCAATCCCCACTCCTCCTCTCACAGATAATTGAAATGAAGGCGCTTAAGACGACTTACCACATCTCTTAACTGCAGTTCGAAGATATTAGCTAGCTCTGTTTCACAGCATGATATTGAGCATGACTAAAATCCTCAATTACAAAAAGCTGTTCCTATGCTCTGCAAGCTGCAAACACCAGTCTTGCATTTTGAGACCTTACAGCTTGCGAACTGTGCTGGAGAGGCCAGTCAGAGCTGAGGTGGCACAAAGCATGGGGGCAAGGGGCCTGCCAGCCACCAGCACGGCTTCTTTCTGTATTGTACACCTTTTGCAAAGGGAAGGGAGCAGAACAGCATCTGCAGGCTGAGATTTAGCCTCCTGAATAAACGTCATTATTAGCAAAGCTTTAATTGTCCCTTTTCTGCATTCGTTCGTATTTTTGGAAAGCTCTCCAACCAAAGGTCAGGGAGCTAAGAGACCTCACACATCAGACCAAACAGCTTTCACAGCATGCCTCACCCTGCCCTGCTTGCACATTGCCCAGCTAGAGCTTCTTCCCTCAAGCAGCTCCTGCACTGTGATGCCAATGGGAATACAGCCACAAGGAGGCATAAGGAAAGATGTGTGGGAAATAGACATTACAGGAGAAGATTTTTAAAGTCCTCTTAGGACTATAAATGCCCAAGTTCCACTTAAATTAAACTTCCTTATAGATGTAACTTCCTTTTCATTATTAAAGCACTTCTGTCATTCTGGGAATGCCAAGTGTTTGGTAAGGTCAGAGCATTAGTGTACCTAATGTTTTGCAAATGCAGAAGAGAGCTGCTGAGCTCCTCAGGGCAGTGAATGCATGGTATTGTCTTCAGTGTATGCTATATAAATAAAATACTGCATACATTTCAAGCCAGACTAATTTTAAATGCAGCTAAACTGTTTTTATTCCCAAATGTTCAATTAAGGTGATACATTTGCTTTTTTTTTTTTAATATTGAAATGATCTCCACACTCTTCCTAACACAAATACCTTGTTTCTGAGCAATTCACTAAACCAAAAGAAAACATCAATGTGGATGTGTGCCCTAAGCCCCCTCCCTCTAGTCCCTCATGACATGAAGAGCCATGTAAAACCCTTATACTTGCCTTCAGATCCAGCAAGACTTGGCCAGAACAAGAGCAGAGCATCCTGCCCTACTGCTAACAGCAAAGCAAAGTTGCTTCGGTAGAAAGCCTCCCAAGGCCTGCTGCCCAGAAAGCCCTAGCCACAGAGAGCCCATATGCCACGTCCTAAGCTTAGGAAGAGGTTCTTGCTGGAAACATGATCTGTCATACCTCCTTTTTTGCGCTGTTTACACAGGAGCCCTGCCATTTCAGCCCCCCAGCACCCGGAGGTCCATCACACACATCCACACATGAATTGCGTGGGCAGTCTTCATGCTGAAGGGAGCAACTGGATGAGGGGCTGATACCTCGATGCTGCCAGCCCCAGGTTAATTCGGGCAGCGTGACACTGACACGGGAGGTGGTGCTCAGATGGCCTCCGAGCTGTCAGGCTGGGGCAGGAGCAGCGGAGAACGGAGTGAGCAGAGCACTGCTGCCAGCCAGGATCCTCCCTATCCCCGTCACTTCTGCAGATGGTCATGTGCCTGGCTTGGCCTGCTGCTGCCTGCCTCAGGGCAAGGACTCTGAATGATTAGACTGATGCCAATATGCCTAGTTTGGCAAACACCAGCTTCTCCAACTTTGTAACAGCCACAGTGGTTTAGCTGTAAGGCTTACACTGGACTCTTACAGGGAAGGAGCCATCCATGCAAAAGGGCATGTTACTGCGAGATCAGAGCTCAGCTTGCATACCAGGTTGCAGCCACGTTAAGTCCCACATGACGCATTGCTGCTCCTTGCCTGCTCTCCACCTGCCTGTTTGCAGGAATTCTTCTTTTCCTCTGCCCTTTCCTGCAAGAAACATTTTCCTCTGTTGTTCTGGAGCAATTCTTTGTATGCTCTCTAAATGAGATCTGAGTAAAATATCTTTCCGTAACGCCCAATAATTCCATTTCATAGGTCAGTCAGGAAACCTGCAGCAGGGGAAGACAGCAGAGGTACGCTGAGCACAGCGTACCTCGTGACAGCGAGTACGATCGTGACAGCGATCACTTAGTCCAGATTAGTCCAGACCGATTCCAGCAGATGCAGATCTGTTGCTCCGGGCTGGTTTGATCATACCACCAGCAGACGTCTCAGTGCCAGCACATCTCCTGCAAGCAGCCCCAGCACCCAGGGAGAGCTCTCCTGCCCACAGATGGACCTCACCCCACCATGACCCACCACAAGGCTCTGCTGAATGGTCACAGCCTTAACGTAACACTTGCAGACAGTCTAACGACTGCCATGACCCTGCACAGGGCGGGCCAGGTGTAACCACAGGCACAAGAAGACAATGCCTTGGAAAGATCTCTGGCAGAAATAACTGCGATTTCTCCCAGACGTCTGTTACAGCCTGCTTCGCTTCTGGCTTGGGATCCCCTCTCTGAGCTGATCCTCAATTAGCAGGCAGTGCCAGTCCTCTGAACCACCTCAGGACCACTACAGCCAGCACTAGCAACATTCAAGTGCAAGGAGGGATGGGCGAGCGGCCAAGGTATTCAGCAACAGCCTCGATCATCTCCCTAAACCAGAATTTAAATTCACACCTAAAAGGTCACTTCTTGACCAGTCAGTCCCCTGGAAAGCAGCAAGGGTTCCTGGAAGCTCTCCAATGTTTTAACAGGCTCCTGGCAGTATCGGCAATCAACATGGTTTAATCACAGTGGAAGCTATTGTGGCCTTTCCAAAAAATTAATATAATGAGCAGATCGTAAACACACGTGCTACACAGCATGACATCTTTAAGCCAGGTAGGCCACCTCAGTGCATGGAGTACAGGCAAACTGCACAGAACAGGAGCAATTAGCTGCAGAAAGCTGGAAGCACCACCAAGGCTGTCAAGTATTTCTCACAAGTAGGGAAATAAATGACCTTTAAAGTCAGCAGGAGCACTGTAACAAGAAGTCCCTGCTTTCTCCTTTTTATAAGAAAGAGCAAGCCATTGTCAACTTATTTGATCCTTTCTACCTTCACTCTTAATAATATTAGTATGATTTAAAAAAAAAATCAAGTACATAGCGCAGCTCACCTCTTAAATCTTTACTATTCACTGCTTTGTTATTAAAAAGTTGACCACAAGCTTCTGCCTCTTACAAAAGCAAATGCTACTTAATTTTAGCTCTAGTTATTTCTGACTGCAGGGCTGAATCTCACCCCACAGAAAGCAGCAGCTGCCATAGTGCTCATCATGGGACTGTGGATACGGTGCTTTCCTTCAAACTCAAGCAGTGTTGAGCTGGCTCCTCAGCACTGCCTGAACCACAGCTTTTACATTACGTACTTTCATCTCATGATTAAACCCTAACTTTGGAAGCTATTAGACTGGTTTACTGTTGGCTCTGCTACTGATGACTTGTTCAAGTAACTTTGTCATCCTCTTTGGTACAAGCAACACACAATAAAGAAATGTACAACCAGAACTGCACAGGAAGCTCTTTTCCTGCTCCCAAAGTCTTACTGCTCTTCACAGAGACAAAACCACGGCCAGCTGCACTTTCTCAACCAGCAGCTCAAATCCTGTGAGTTCAGATAATCACATGCATACTGGGAAGTCAATGTCAAACTCCGTTTCTACCCGACTCAGGTCAGTGGCATGACCCCCATCTGTTTGCACCTCAGGTGAGAGGCAGACACTGGCCGATTCCTCCTGAGGAAGCTGACCAGCCTCACACAAAAGATCAAACATCTCCTGGAGCTGCCACTTCCCATGGGAGGTCTGAGACTATTGTGCCCTGGGGAGCGAGGGCCTGCAGCGCCTGCCTGCTCCTCCCCTTGCTCATTGCACACCATCACATGCAGCCACGCGCACAAAATTCTACCTGACACCTGAATGCCCTTCTTAAAAAGAAGTATTCAAAACTGTAAGCTTTCTAGGAATGCTTCAAAAAAAAAAAAGTTTCACAAAAACTTTTCCATTTGCAAAAACATTTTCCAAGAAAAACTGTTGTACTGGCACCTGTCAAACCAGCCCCAAACATAGTGTGTGCTGACACACTTTAGACCATCTCTTTTCTAGGAGCAAACTGCACACACAATTCACCAGTCTGCTACTGCATTACTAATTGCTTAACATTTACAAAAGGCTCTGAGATCTTTTGGTGGAGAATGCAGGAGAAGGACAAAGCCTCCATTAATTACAACAGAGAATTAATAATCCCTGTGCAGATCAAATGCAAAGATTTGATCTCATTCACGTAAAGACACTGTATCAAGGGACTGCACTCAAAACAGAACAGTAATAAAGGAAATTATTTATATGCCTCAGCAAGCAAAGAAGGCACTCACAATGGCCAGGATCTATCACTTAAAGAAATTTACAGCTAAAGACAGCTTTCAGAAAAGAGCTGTAGTAATCTTTTTGTTTTAGTTGCAAAGAGCAAGCCACACTTGCTTATATGGACATGTTAAACTTACAAAGATGAGAGGCCTATTTTGTGACTGACAGAACAAAGATCACCCTTGTATTTTTGTCAGTGGGAAAATATGTATCTACGGTGGCAGCAGCACATGTAACATTTGATCTAGCCAGAAACTTTTATGAAAAACTGGGCCTTTGTGTTGCTTTGGAGGATGAAATATTGTTTTCAGTTTTTTACCGTCAAAATCCTTACCTACTGAATGGTGCTGTTTTTAATTGTGGTGAAAAAAAGAAAACTTGCATTTTTGATTGGTGACAGCTATGCTGAGTCAAATAATATTAACACTGCTGCAGCTGTCCTGGGCAAGCCCTTCATATGTATGAGCTCTCCTCAAAAGAGGAAGGGTGTGCTAAAGCAGAAGGGGGAAACGGGGAGAGAAGAAATAGCCTGGGAGAAAAGAGACCAAAGCAGACCGCAGCAACCACGAGCAGCTTTCAACCTCACCAGTGCTGGCAACTAAACACCAAACCAAACAAAATGAGAATTTTTTATTACTAAGTAGAAAGATTTTTAGCCATAATTGCACAGCACACTTCAACACAGCAGGAAAGCGGAATCCTACAAAAAGCGAGCTGCTGCCTTCTGAACCAACTCTCTGCTTCAGCTCGCTGCCCTGCCTGGCTGAGTGGAAGCTCCTGCCCTTCTCCAGCCAGCACCTGTGCTGGTAACCTCCTCTTTGCCCATCCGCTGTGGGCAACAACAGAAAAAGCAGAACTGGCCACCACTGCTACTGCTGCTGAGGTATCTGAGAAGAGCCCCCCGCCCCACTCTTAATCTGGCTCTGATAACAACTTACAAAGCTGGAGCCAGACCACAGCTGCATCGGCACAAATCAGCAGGACTATGAGCCAAGGTGAGCCCACAGCATCAGTACAGTTCTTGGGTCTTCAAAGCAGTCAAACCGATCCTCCCAAGCTTCACAGCTGCCACAGGACAAGGCCAGAGCTCATCTCATCTGTTTCAGTCCCCTTCTGCTCAGCTCATGCAACAGGTCTAACACCCACACAGTAAGCACTTAACCAGGAATCCTCAGAAATCAGTTCTGCAAGGCAGAAAAGCAAGACGCAGACTTTGACAGAAGCATATAGAAAGCTGTGGAGCTAAACCTAAAAGTCTAAGTCAGGACTCTCCATTTTGTGGTAAGCCCCTGCTTCCTGTTTCCTGAATTACTGCCCTGAGCCATAGCTATGCAACTGTTCTATTTGGTAGGCATCCACGCTATCAGCCAAGGGGCACTCCAGACTTCCCCTCCATCCCTAGCTGCCACTCACCCCTTCCTCTTTGTCTGCGGAAGCCATGCCATGACCAAGTGTGGGAGCACAGCATGGCTGAAAACCAACCAGCTAAGACAGAAAAAAATAGTAATTTAATTTTCACTGTGCAGACGCACAAACACTAGTGCTGGCTGAGAAAAAAAAAATATTGCAGAAGACTGTAGAAAGGAATGGTGTTTTAAAGTGTTTATAGAGTTACAGCTCCAGAGGTAGGGTTTTCAAGAATGGAAAAAGCCACCCAGTAGCACACTGAACAGATATGCCAACCTGGTCAGCTCTGCTTCACTCTTCCTGCATTGGCCGTACAGCAGCAATCCCAGAGCTTTGAAAATAGCACAAGACTTTAATACCTTTCTTTTTGCCAGATAGTAGTATATTTTCAAAGATAGTAGTGTATTTTCAAGTATATCTTCAAGCAGGTCATAGCAAACAGTTCTGACATTTTGTCTTTCCTGCCCAAAATGAAACAATGCTCCCCTTCACACAGTTGAGCAAGGAAAGGACAACAAACTGAATTTTTATCTGTAATATCTTTCAGTATTCTCAGGATGCATGTTGACTGCTACAATTCAATATTGTGATCACATGTGCACTTCTGAAGTCTGGAACTAACGTTTGGCTAGGAGCAGATCCCCTTAAGTTAAACATCATCTATCCACTCATTACATGAGATTTCCTTCCCTTTTCCTGCCTCTTGCACTAGTTTTTGCACAGTCTTGCTAACAAATGGAAATATCTTTCCAGTAAAGAGAGGGTCTCAAGCCCTCAAGTGTGTATTTTATTTCTAAAGCACTTGCCTGGCTCACTTAAGCACTAATATAACATAAACCAAAACTAGACAGCTTCTACACTCCAGGACATAAACTGGATGTACCTTTGGCATTTGTGTTGTGCTGAGATTGTAAAAAAATTGCTTTGATGACCAGAGTTCTTCGACATGGAAAAGACAAGTTGCATCCTCAAATATCACAGGTAGTAACTGCACCCTAAAAGTGGCTAGGGAAAGCTACACTCCCTTTGCACACAAATTCTACTTGAAAATGTAGAAAATGCACTTCCTCAGTCCCCCTAGTTAAAATTCCATCACAATGTACAGAAGGTCATTTCTTCCCAAGAAGCAATGGTGGAGGATTTTGTTCTCCCACACACACTGCACGAGCACCTGGACAACTTCCACCTGAAAGAAAGATGCAGAATCAAATCTGGCAGATGAGAATACAAGTAACGAAAAAGTCTGACGAGAAGAGGAAAGAACCAAAGGGGACTTCTGGCTTCAATATGCCCCCACTAGAAAACCTGCAAGGCATTTTAAATTTCGTGCTATCAATTCTCCATGAAATAGTGTATTCCACTATTCAGCACTTAGTACTTCAAGGCTTCCGTGTACTCCTATAACCAAAGATAACAGGCACAAGCGGGCAGGAAAACACACATTCTGTGTAGAACTTGGTCTGAGATCCCTACCTAAGCAGACTGATTTCAATGAGCACCAAGCATCAAAAAGACTTCCTTAACCAAAAGCAACTCGAAAAAAAACAGAATCAACTCATTACTTAAGGTATCCAAGTCTGATGCGTCCAGCCAAAGCCAATCAACAAGAGAGAGGCAGCAGCAGAGCTGAAAGCATTACTCTGGCATAGAGATGCCTAGTCCACTCATTCAGTTCTTGTTTTCTCTATCATGACAAGATCAGAGAGAAAACAGCAGTGAAGTCTACCACCACCCACAGTCTTTTCTCTGATCCCCCATACATATTCAAACAGTCCAAACTTTATGAAGCAGAACACTTGGTATCAAAAAAGTCACTACTACTGCACATGGTAATATGTTTTACACCTGAGCTCATTTCCATCCCTCCACTGCCTTCTTTCCACCTTCTCCTCACAACTTGAGGCTTCATTTGCAGGTACCTGAATGAAACCAATTCAGTCAACTAACATGCGTCAGCTTACTGCTTTCCCCGCATCCTTCACCCTACTTTCCAAAGGCACCAAAAGATTGACAACCACCAAAAGCAGTCCACTGTACAAACACAACATTTGCTGTCGCCTTTTCTTCCGAACATGTCAAGAGCAGTAAAAAGGCAGTAAAAAGCAGACTCACTACTGAAGGCAGTGATGGCAGGTGAACACAAGAAGAAACAGAAAGGCAGTCTTCTCCAGCTGATGGTACAGAGCTCAACAAGCAGGCTTCTCACAAATGGAAAGGAGGCTACACCTATGACTTGCAATTCAAAAAAAAAGGCATTTTTTTTGCTTGTGCAACATGATTCTACAGGAAGAGTAAGCTGAGATAAATGCAAACCACAAAAAGCGCATGTGCCTAATTGCTGGAGTTGCCCAAATGTCACCCAGAAAGATAAGGAAACCCCTGAAAAAAACTCATATATTTGCAACACAAATATTTAGGATTTTCTAGTGAATATTAGGTTTCAGTTCAAGAGAACACACAGGACCGACGGAGGGATATGCAGTACTTGAGACTTGAAACTTTATCCTAAACTACCAATACAAACTTTTCAGAGTATTGTATACTAAGGTTACTCTTGCCCATGTCTACCTTTTGTTTCCTGTCTAAATCCAGGGCACCAAAGATGTGTACTGAAAAGGAACTGAAATATCTCACTAAACAAGCAGACTCTGCAAAATACAAGAAGTTTTCTCAGTGGTTTCCAGACCAGTCATATGTGGAAAATTATTTTACACATATGCTTACAGCACCAGTGGAGCCTGCCAAGACAAGCACTTCAGTGATAAGAGCTACAAACCTCAAAGTAAAAGAAA
This sequence comes from Anser anser, assembly GCF_964211835.1. NCBI lineage: Eukaryota > Metazoa > Chordata > Aves > Anseriformes > Anatidae > Anser > Anser anser. Next base: position 74,940,316 of record NC_139720.1, read on the forward strand.
GTTTGCATCTCAGAGCCCAGTCAGATAAAAGCTAGTCCATGAGGGAAAAGTATAGTGGAAATAATGTCTCCCATGGAAGTATTCAGATGCTTAACTCTGCCTGGGTTAAGTAAGAAATAGACACTACCATGTTCTAACCAAGTTGCTGAAGACCACACAGAAAGAGGAGCCCAGGCCACTGACTGCTATTCCAGTCCAGTCTCCCAAACACAGCTCATAAGGAATAACAAAACGAAATTGTGAAAAAACAGCCAGCCCAAGAATCACATCAAAACAAGTCCAAGGCATAAGATAATGTCACATTTTGCCAAGTATCAAAGGACCTGTAGCTATATTATCTGTTTATTTAAACAGCACACAAACATTTCACATGGTCTGCAGTTCTAGCTTTCTGTGGTCTCATTTAAAGACTTTGCACAGCCAGTACCAGGTCCTATGAGCTAGAAAACATGGTCTGCCAGTGGGGCCAAACATCTTAGAGACCTTCAAGTTCAGCTACTTGTCAGTCCTAAAAGAGCTTTATAACTACACAGCCTCTCTAACTCACCTTCACATAAAGAAGCAGCCAGAGCAGCAGTCCAGTAGAACCCATGCTTTCCTTCCCACTAAAAGGGTAGGCAGTGAAAAAGAAAAAAAAAAATGTAGTCTTACTAGTATGCTAGTGCAAAAAGTCAACGGTCTCTGATGAGAAAACAGGTCCTTGCACACCCTTGTATTCACCCGCTCAGAAATCACTGTGCCGCAGACTTTGCACTGTCATGCTGTTCAAGAAATGTACTTACTCCAGCCTTAGAAGGATCTAATTTCCCAGAGAGCCACATAAGTTCAAAGGGAAAAGTCAGGGTGGAAGGGACCTCAGGAGGTCTCAGTCGGACCCTACTCCTCAAAGCAGTCAGCTCTGAGATCAAACTCAGCTGCTCAGAGCTTTATTCTGTCACATCTTAAAACCTCCAAGAACAGAGACTGAACAAACTCTCTGAGCATCCTGTCCCATTGCTTCATAGCCCCCATCATGACAAAGTTTCTCCCTTTATCCAGTCTGAACCTCACTTGCTGTAGTTTATTCCTGTTGGCTCTTTCCTCCACTATGAACAACTGTGAAGCACCTGGCTTCATCTTCTCAGTGATCTCCTCAGAGGTACTAGCAGACTGCTTACAGAAGATCTCCCTAAACCCCTTCCTTTCCCAGGCTGAACAAGCCCAGCTCCCTCAGCCTCTCCTCACAGGAGGAGTGCTCCAGCTGCCATCCATCCTGGTGGCTCACTGATGAATGTGCTCCAGTTTAGTCGTGTCTTCCTGGCATTGAGGAGCCCAAAATTGGACACAGTACATCAACTTTGGCAGACGACACCAAGTTGGGGGGTAGTGTTGATCTGCCAGAGGGTAGGAAGGCCCTGCAGAGGGACCTGGACAGGTTGGATTGATGGGCAGAGGCCAATGGGATGAGGTTCAACATGGCTAAGTGCCGGGTCCTGCACTTTGGTCACAACAACCCCATGCAGCGCTACAGGCTTGGGGCAGAGCGACTCGAAAGCTGTACAAAGGAAAAGGATCTGCGGGTGTTGGTCGATGCTCGCCTGAACATGAGCCGGCAGTGTGCCCAGGTGGCCAAGAAGGCCAACAGCATCCTGGCTTGTATCAGGAATCATGTAGCCAGCAGGACCAGGGAGGTGATTGTCCCCCTGTGCTGTGCTCTGGTGAGGCTGCACCTCGAGTACTATGTTCAGCTTTGGGTCCCTCACTACAAGAAAGACATCGAGGCCCTGGAGTGTGTCCAGAGAAGGTCTACAAAGCTGGTGAAGGGCCTGGAACACAAGTCCTGTGAGAAGCAGCTGAGGGAACTGGGTTTGTTTAGTCTGGAGAAGAGGAGGCTCAGGGGAGACCTTATTGCGCTCTACAGCTGCCTGAAAGGAAGGTGTGGGGTGCTGGGGGTCAGCCTCTTCTCACAGGTAACTAGTGGAATTATTAGTGAACTAGAGGGAATGGCCTCAAGTTGTGCCAGGGGAGGTTTAGGTTGGAAATTAGGAGACATTACTTTTCAGAAAGAGTAGTCAGGCATTGGAACGGGTTGCCTAGGGAGGTGGTGGCATCACCATCCCTGGGGTTGTTTAAGGAAAGCTTGGACCTGGTGCTTAGGGACATGGTTTAGTGGGTGACATTGGTAGTAGGGGGATGGTTGGACCAGATGATCTTGGAGGTCTTTTCCAACCTTAATGATTCTGTGATTCTGTGAACTGGAATCTAATGAGTGCTGCGTAGAGGGAGGTGACCACCCTGCTCAACCTACTGGTTGTGCTTCTGTTAATACAGCCTAGGAATCTTTGTTGCAATGGCACGCTGCTGGCCCGTGGTCATCTTGCTGCCCACCAAGACCCCCAAGGCCTGTCAGCAGAGCTGCTCCCCAGGCAGGCACCTTTATGTCCATTCTCTTGCACAGCAATTGGTTGTTCTGCTTTTACTCTTCCAATATAACAGATATGAAATCTTTCACACTCCCAGTACCACTCCGTTTCGCTAGCTATGCTGTGACACAGCAAATTGGTCAGCCTCCCTGGGACAGCGATGCTCATCTCCTGTGCATTCAGCATAAAATTGGAATTCCTCAGCTCAGACAGTTTCACAGGAGTTGCGCTTTCATTCTCAGACAATCCTCTTACCAACCACTGGATCAACATCACCTTTGTTGAGCAAATAATGGAGACAAGCGAGGATGCTTCTGCCAGGATTCTGGCATGTGACACCATTAATGGGAAGAAAAGTCTCTCACTAAAAATTACAGTTACAGAAAAGAAACACATGCTCATTCCCCCTTGGTTAAAGAGCAGATGGATTAAGGTTCTTTGCCAGGTCCTGAAATGGATCAGCAAATGTTGGTGCCTGTGAGCTGTCTGGTAATGTGTAAATGACAGAAATTAAGGAAACAGAAATATACAGTTGGAAAGAGAGTATAAAACAAACACCTTATATGTCAGAGTCATGGCTTGGTCAAACATCATTCCCTAACCTTCTTACCGCTCATAATACTAATGTCAGCAGAGAACAGCCGCCACAGGTAAATTTTTTATATTAAACAATACTAAGCTAAATGATACCTAGGATCCAAGGTGATGATTTAAACTTTGGCCCCTCACTATGTTAATACAACTACAGCTGCAGTACTGCAGTAAAAGTGGGCATTTTCAAGAGAGTGAAAATGCACAATTTTTTAAATGGTCAAGAGGGAAACTATTAATCTGAATCTGTGTGAGCAGTAACACATTTTTCTATTTAACGACAGTGAAAAAGACACCACGCTCCATGTAGCCATCAGAATCACTCTCCTCATCCAGCTCTCACTGACTGTGTATGCAACCACCTCAGCTAAAAGGAAAAAAAAAAAAGTAGCAAGGCTACATGGCAGCTATAATAGAAAATATACTATTTCTTTGTTCAGTTTATTTCATTATGGTTAGTGTATATATATATAGCATAATCATATATTCTATGATTGTGGTTCAACTACTCAAGAGAAAGAAGGACTAAAGAAGGAACTGGAATTCCAGGAGCCAGAACAGTTTGCTTATTTTACAATCAAAATGCAAGCTATATCTGATCACCAGACAGGTCTCAGGGATTATAAAGAAGCCTTTTAACTTGGAGAAACAATCACTGAGAGGCAAACCTGAATTCCCAAAGATCCTGTTGATTGCCACTGGCAAAGCCACAAGCAGAATGACATTCTGCGGCCTCCCCTCTGAGCCTAAAGGCTCTGGAGAGAAATCCACAGCTGGTGTATAGAAACAAATTGCATGTCCAGCATTTATAATTAGAAGCTTCGTTGTGTGGATCTACGTTCCCCCACAAGGAAGTGACAGTGATTTAAGAGCCCAGAGCTCCAGGCCAGCACACTCTGCCAGGTGCGCATGTTCTCTCCACATCTGGTTTTCAGAGCAAGACTTAGATGGATTCAAACTACAAAACCCTAAAACCACATATATTAGCCACAATACTTCTCCAGTTAAACTATATCTATATACACATATATATACACGCACCTACAACAGAAATTACAAATTTTGGCTTGCAGCTTTCTACTCAGCCAACGAAAGAGTCCAAATCAAGAAGCTGACACCTGAGTAGGCTGAATACACTTCACCCCAGAGCAATCACTTGGCCACTGACCTACAAGTTCTGCAATACAGAGGTTCCTGTTCCCACTTCCCCTCCACTCTCAGCCTGCTCCCAAAGACAAACCGGGGTCACCATCACCCACAAGAGACATGCTGGTTTAGCTCCCCAGCCCACAGCCCTGCCTGCAATGGTGCAGTCAGTGTGCACTGTCACCAGGTGGCCTGTCCTGCAGCAGAGCTCCCAGGAAGCCAGCGCTCCTCCTGAGAGCGGCCCAGAAGGGCCCCTGGCAAGCAGACGCACTACAGCACACACCGCACTTCCCTCCACCTCCCATCCCTCAGCCGAGGCTGAGAAGTGCTAACATCACCTCTGGTCACTGCCTGAGGCAGGTACACCGCAGCCACAAGAGCAGCACGTAAAGCAAGGGCCATTCCACATATGTGCCATACACTGAGGGGAACACCTGCCACCGAGATGCACACTTTACAAGATACATTCAACAGCTCTGATGACTGCATCAGTTGATTTTGCAGTGCCCTGAGGGTCAAACTAAGCTTCATCAGTGACAATGTGCATGTACAGCACATTTCACAGAGCAGACAGAGAATGTACAAGAGAGAGGATGAGCAACTACTGAAGCCACCACACCAAAGAGCTCACGTGGAGGGCAGTGCAGAGTAAGGCGTCTTTCAGTGGACACCATCACAGATGACCAGTACCATCAGCCACATCCAGGCACTGGCATGGGTTGACAGCAGGTCAGATCTTTCTCTGGAGCCATGTGGTTGACTTTTAAGTCACTGCCTTCTGCAGTAAAATACCAATTTGTTCAAGGAACATGCACATTTGCTATAATGAACAGAGGTCAGCATAACAAAAAGCCTTTGGGGAGACAAGCCTCCCCTTCCTTCCTTCTTGCTGGCCTTCAGGTCTCCAGAAATAACTGAATAGAGTTTGAGGGCTGGCCCTTGGCGTGCTGCTGCAGTGAAGACTTTGGCTCACTGGCATAAGAGCACAGAAAGGCTGAAAATGCTGGAAATGGAGCAAGACTACAAGAGTTATAAGAAAAGCACAGAGCCTTCTGCATTACCAGCAGCAGCAAGGGCAACGACAAAACATATTATGCTACACGAAAGGTGGAAAATTCACCCTCCTTATATGTTGGTGTCTTATGTCTGTATGTCAGTACTCTCTTACGTCCCCATTGAGACATCATGTCCCAGGAACCCTGACAGAAACCACACCTCAGAGGTACCTGTTGGCAGGCCAGGACTTCTAGTGGTGCCCAAGAGATCTGAACACAATTTCCTTTGAAAACTAAGCCACTTCGTGAGCAGCTTTGAAGTACCAGCAACAACTGGTGCTTTTGCAGCTACAAACTTGAGTCTCCTCAGCTCTGTTGGTGACACCTGTACCCATAAGGAACACACAAAAATTTCTCATCTCAGTTGAACAGCAAAGCTGTAACTGTTGAAACACCAATTCCTGTAAACAGAAGACTCTGCCTTACGCTGGCCTTACTGCAGACCACATAACCTTGGATCCCTTAGCAACAAGTTGTTCTGACATGCTTCTGCAATTGAAAGAGCTTGCCAGATAATCTCCCAAATCTTCTAACATCAAGGTGTGATCCAAAGCCCATGCACTGCACTGAAAAACTCCACCAGCTTCATCTGGTTTTTGGATTTGCTGACCTGTAGCAATCTTAAAGTACACAAAAAGACATTTAGCACTGTTATGCCTAAGAATAGTAAGTCTTCTGGACTATTGCCAGCATGTAAATCAGTAGGATGCATTTGTATTTATACAGAGCTCTAAAGTATCACAACTATTAAAACCAAGCACTTAAGACAGTATGATGCCATGCACTGCAGCACACAGCCTAATCTCCCCACACAGATTCACCAGTGAGACCAGGAATGCCCCATTCCAATTGTCCAGCAAAGAGCATCTGCACGAACTTTGCATGAGGTCACAACTTTGCAGCTGCCTCGCTTCCTATCAGGTCTGCATGCAGCCCTCCACACATCAAAGTCTCACAAGACTCACACACATGCTCCTTGAAACAGAAACAGCTAGATGTCTGTGTCTAGAAGCCTCTCCCAAGATATTAGCATTAACAAATCCTTTAGAAGAAATGAAAAGAAATAGATATCACTGGAACATTGCCTTTAAGTGTAGATTAGCTTTTAAGGAAAAGAGAACTACCTTTCCAGTTCCTTGAATTAGTACTTTTAAGAAATTCTGGAATCTGGCTTTGTAAAACTAGAAGTCTTTATAAGCACCTTGCTAAGGTTTTATGATAAAACATACCAATGTTCTTACAATTATGCTCATTTTAATGATTTCAACTTGGAAAATTAACAATTTTAGAATGTTTGGTTTTATTAAATAAAAGCAAGTCACTTTTTTCAATTGAGGCTGAAGAGCTACAGAGCTATTTTGCATACTCTTGCTGCATTCTGTCTGGAAGGAAAACTTTCAACTGTAATTAAAAACTCTATCGTCTCACTGAGAGACTATGCCTAGAGCTGTGTTGGGCAAATCAACCCAGCCTTGATGCAGTTTCAGGAGCAAAATGTGTTTTTATGACACTGTAAAAAAGATTATTCTTGTGCACATTAAGCTTATTTTGGTGGAGACATTGACATAAACTATCTACAGTAAAACTTTTGCCAGAACAGAACTCAGTATCAGAGCACAATCTTGCACTGCTCCAGCAAGACAAGACTGAAGACAGACCTAGTCAGAGGAACAAATGAGCCCTTCAGGAAAAACTCAGCAATTGGGCTGCACAGGTTCTGACTGGAAATTTAAGTCTCTGTTTAAATTAATAGTAGAAAGGATAATAAGTTCAACTTGAATTTGCATATGTCTGCACACAGTCTTTCCATGGATATATCTAGAAAGGTATATAATATAATTTAATTAATATATATATTTATATATTAATATATACTTATTTAATATAATTATATGCTAATTCCTCCCTTAAAAAGCAGGTAGTTTTGCTTAGCCAGCATTCATCTCACCTTCTGCTCAAGTGCTTCAGCAGCAAGTGCATTATGATGCACAAATACACTCCCCCTGCCAAGTAACCTCTCTGGCAGCAGCCAAAGTACCTGTGTGAACCAGAACCACAGAACCAGACACCACATACTCTGTCTCTCCAGCCAACTTGGGATTCACTGCCCCATACTATGGACATTGAGAGTAACTTCAGATGGGGGCGAGCTCTAACACCAGTCTATTGAAGGGAACAGCCTGAACATACATTGAGTATCAGGTCAGGAGATAGTAGGAAGCAGTAGAAGCTTTTATTCATTGTACCCCAAGGATCTGCAAGAGGCTGATTTGCTCCCGAAGCTTCCTGGTAGGTGAGAAGCACCACAAGACTAGCCAACATCCTGCAAGTTACTTGGCACTTCACTGCTATTTAGAAATGTGGACATGCTTCATGACAAAAGCACAGGCACCACATCAGTAGCACACTCCCTCCTGAGCTTTCTGGGCACCAGATGAATGACAAAGTCCAATCAGAGTTTGGAGCAATTACTCCACCAGCACCCATTCATAAAGAAGGACACCTGGGCACAGCCAGCAAAAAATGCCATCTGCAATGGCGAACAATACTTGTGACCAGGACAAATACCGGGCATAAATAATACAACCAACATGAGCACTGCCTGCAAGGTGAAAGAAGATAGTGTAAAGAGTGCCTTACAGCTTTGTATCTCTCTAAAATCTATTGTAAAGGCCTTTTTTGGAATCGCCTTCCCAGGTGCCCTTACACAACAGGTTTGAGGCCCTGGAGCTTGAGAGACCGGTGGGTGAGGATGAGGTGAAAAGTCTATCCAGAAGGATGCCTAGGGCGAGGAAGTCGACTCCACGCCTCAGGATTGCCTCCACTAAGAAAGAAAGAAGGGTAATTGTTGTAGGCGACTCCCTTCTCAGGGGAACAGAGGGACCTATTTGTCGACCTGACCCTACCCGTAGGGAAGTCTGCTACCTCCCTGGGGACAGGGTCAGGGATATTGCCAGAAAGCTTCCTAACCTGGTTTGCCCCTCTGACTACTACCCTCTTTTGACAGTCCAGGCTGGCAGAGATAATATTGAAGAGAGAAGCCTGAAGGCTATCAAACAGGACTTTAGGGGACTGGGATGATTAGTAGATGGAGCGGGAGTACAGGTCACGCTTTCCTCCATCCCTACAGTGGCAGGGAGGGGTATGGAGAGGACATGGAAAGCCCACCTGATAAACAGGTGGCTCAGAAGCTGGTGCCAACACAGAAATTTTGTTCTTTTTGACCACAGGGTGGTTTACTCGGCACCCAGCCTGCTAACTGCAGATGGGTCTCACCTGTCTCTAAGGGGAAAACGGATCCTAGCACAGGAGCTGGCAGGGCTCATTGAGAGGGCTTTAAACTAGGTAGGAAGGGGGACTGGGATGGGGATGGAATAAGGCTCATTAGAGGTGTGCCACGGGGAACAATGTCAGGGTCTGAGGAGCTGGCAATGGCCCAGCTGAAGTGCATTCACAAGCTCCCCCATGAAGGGGGACTTCAACTTCCCAGACATATCCTGGAAATGCAGTACAGCTCAGAGGAAGCAGTCTAGGAGGTTTCAGGAGAGCATGGAAGATAGTTTCCTGATGCAGCTGGTTAGTGAGCCTACCAGGGGAGCTGCCCCAGTAGACCTTCTGTTCACAAACAGAGAAGGACTGGTGGGAGATGTGGTGGTCGGCAGAGTGACCACAAAATGGTAGAGTTCTCTATTCTTGGTGAAGTCAGGAGGGGGACCAGTAAAACTGCTGTCTTGGACTTCCGGAGGGTAGACTTTGAGCTGTTCAGGACACTGGTTGGCAGAGCCCCTTGGGAGGCAGTCCTGAAGGGCAGAGGAGTCCAGGAAGGCTGGGAACTCCTCAAGAAGGAAATCTTAATGGCTCAGGAGCGGTCTGTCCCCATGTGCCCAAAGATGAGCTGGCGTGGAAGAAGACCGGCCTGGCTGAACAGAGAGTTGTGGCTAGAGCTTAGGAAAAAAAAGAGGGTTTATGATCTTTGGAAAAGAGGGCAGGCCACTCAGAAGAATTATAAGGATGTTGTAAGGATATGCAGGGACAAAATTAGAAAGGCCAAAGCTCATCTGGAGCTCAATCTGGCTACTGCTGTTAAAGACAACAGAAAATGTTTTTATAAATACATCAACACAAAAAGGAGGACTAAGGAGAATCTCCATCCTTTCCTGGATGCGGGGGGAAACTTTGTGACGAGAGACGAGGAAAAGGCTGAGGTGCTTAATGCCTTCTTTGCCTCAGTCTTTAGTGGCAAGACCAGTTGTTCTCTAGATACCCAGTACCCTGAGCTGGTGGAAGGGGATGGGGAGCAGAATGTGGCCCTCACAATCCACGAGGAAATGGTTGGTGACCTACTACAACACATAGATGTACACAAGTTGATGGGGCTGGATGGGATCCACCCGAGGGTACTGAGAGAACTGCCGGTAGAGCTGGCCAAGCCACTTTCCATCATTTATCAGCAGTCGTGGCTATCAGGGGAGGTCCCAGTCAACTGGCAGCTAGCAAACGTGACACCCATCTACAAGAAGGGCCGGAGGGTAGACCCACGAAACTATAGGCCTGTTAGTTTGACCTCAGTGCCAGGGAAGCTCATGAAGCAGATTATCTTGAGCGTCATCACGCGGCACTTGCAGGGCAAGCAGGCGATCAGGCCCAGTCAGCATGGGTTTAAGAAAGGCAGGTCCTGCTTGATGAACCTGATCTCCTTCTATGACAAAGTGACGCGCTTAGTGGATGAGAGAAAGGCTGTGGATGTGGTCTACCTTGACTTCAGTAAGGCTTTAGACAACGTTTCCCACAACATTCTCCTCAAGAAACTGGCTGCTTGGACTGGTGTATGCTTTGTTGGGTTAAAAACTGGCTGGATAGCCAGGCCCAAAGAGTCGTGGTGAATGGAGTTAAATCCAGTTGGAGGCCGGTCATTAGTGGAGTCCCTCAGGGCTCAGTACTAGGGCCAGTTCTCTTTAATATCTTTATCGATGATCTGGATGAGGGGATCGAGTGCACCCTCAATAAGTTTGCAGATGACACCAAGTTAGGTGCGTGCGTTGATCTGCTCGAGGGTAGGAAGGCTCTGCAGGAGGATCTGGATAGGCTGGACCGATGGGCTGAGGCCAACTGTATGAAGTTCAGTAAGGCCAAGTGCCAGGTCCTGCACCTGGGGCACAACAACCCAAAGCAGTGCTACAGGATGGGAGATGAGTGGTTAGAAAGCTGCCTGGCAGAGAAGGACTTGGGTGTACTGGTTGATAGTCAGCTGAATATGAGCCAGCAGTGTGCTCAGGTGGCCAAGAAGGCCAACAGCATCCTGGCTTGTATAAGAAACAGTGTGGCCAGCAGGGCTAGGGAAGTGATTGTCCCCCTCTACTCGGCTCTGGTGAGGCCGCACCTCGAGTACCGTGTTCAGTTTTGGGCCCTTCACTACAGGAAGGACATGGAGGTGCTCGAGCGAGTCCAGAGAAGGGCAACGAAGCTGGTGAGGGGTCTGGAGAACAAGTCTTATGAGGAGCGGTTGAGGGAGCTGGGATTGTTCAGTCTGGAGGAGGCTCAGGGGCGACCTTATCGCACTCTGTAGATACATTAAAGGAGGCTGTAGCGAGGTGGGGGTTGGTCTATTCTCCCACGTGCCTGGTGACAGGACGAGGGGGAATGGGCTAAAGTTGTGCCAGGGGATGTTTAGGTTGGGTAATAGGAAGAACTTCTTTACTGAAAGGGTTGTTTGGCATTGGAATGGGCTGCCCAGGGAAGTGGTTGAGTCACCATCCCTGGAGGTCTTTAAAAGACATTTAGAGGTAGAGCTTAGTGATCTGGTTTAGTGGAGGACTTGTTAGTGTTAGGTCAGAGGTTGGACTAGGTGATCTTGGAGGTCTCTTCCAACCTAGATGATTCTGTGATTCTGTGATTTTCGAGCAAAGTATTTCTGTGAGAAGTCTCAAGAAGACACTAATCAGTGGCTAAAGCGCAGCCGCAGCATGTTGAAACAGAGAAGTTTAATTTTTTGCAGGGCGTTCACACTGATGTACCTCTAGAGACTACACAACAGATAGCATTAAAAAGAGAGCTTTTAATGGTTTTCAGTATACCCTCTTCAAATGAAAGATGAGATCCGTTTTCCAAGCTCAGTCCAATTCTCCTATTCTGTTGTGTTCAAGGGGATGCCTTTGAGTTGTGATGCGCTTATCACATACAAAGGCAATGAAGTAGATCTGAGGAACCTGTTTCTGAACCTCTTTTCCGTTCAGAGAACAATTACGTGCAGAAGCAGCCCCATCAATTTTAAAGGAATGATAAAAAAAAACACAAAAACAAAAAACAACATTTGCTCCAATTTAATTCTGTTGTTGAGCCTATTTCCTCATCTTCTTCCCTCAAGAAAGCCAAAATGAAGTGGGCAACAGTTCCATCTGAACAATTTGAAGATGGGCTTTATCTTGTGTAGAGCTGTGGGAAGCACAGATGCAGATGATGCAGCACCTCTACCTAAGTACCACTGCACCAGAGAGGACTCATAAAGTTTCTTTCCCCAGCTTTGTCACTGGCTCAACAGGTGACTATGAGCATATCAATTACTCACCCTCCAGCTTTTCTTGCTGCAAGGCAGAGGGAAGGACTGCTGCCTTTCTGTGGGAGAAAGGAACTTGCCCTCTAGTGAAACACCCACCAACCTATGTACCAAGCTGGCATGCCTGTAGGCAAACACAGGAGGAAACTTTGCAGGACCACACCATCTGGCTGTTATACTGAGGCACAGACCCTAACTACAGTGCTTTAACCTACTTTGGTATGCATAAAATCTGTATATCCTGCAGCTGCTGCCTTCTGTAGCGGTCAGTTTGGGCTCCTTTCCCTCCTTTCCCCCACCACCACTGATTTCATCAGGCAGCACAACAAATTGCTCTCTTCTGGAGCACTCTGAAAATCTCTGTGCTCATCCTCCATCTTGCCACTGGGAAACAACTGAGCAATTGAGTCTGTTGTATTTCTCTGGATGACTCCTCCATACAGACTATATATAAATATACACAGACACACATGAACAGATAATAATAGAAGGTTTATTTAGCCAAACACCTGCTACCCAAATCTTTCCGATGGTGTGTTATAAGAGAAAAAAAAAAAGAAAAAAAAAAACACAGAGCACTGCAAGTAACCCAGAAGTGACATTTGCAGCAAAACACCTCCTTTATTTCAGTTCAAGGCCATCACTCTTTGACTGACAGGAAAGGGGAAGTTTTTTAAAGTTCCTTTTATAGGTCAAGATAAAATAGAGCATTATCCAAAACAGCATCTTGTACAGGGTCTGAAAAGAAGCTTAAAAACTGTACCTTGCTATGAGCCCTGCCAGCACCCCAATAGTTTCCTAAGGTATTTAAAGCAGATTTTGGAGCATCTGAACAGCTGTGCTGAAGTTTTATTAATCACAACGCAGATCTGGCATGTCTTAAAAGCCCAAAATATACCAAGACAGAACCATTTCACAGTAACACCAGGCAAACTTAAGACTTCATGTGTATTTCCATTTAACTTAATATGGGGGGGGGGGAAATAAACCACATGGTCACATGAGCACTGGAACTAATGCATCCCGCTTTCCTCAGGATGTATGCCATGACTGATTGTAACATACAGAAATGCTCACTGTCGCAGTCTCCCCATAGACTGTTCATTTTTCTGATCACTTCGCTCCCCCATGGACTCTCATATCTTACACAGGTCAAGTTCATTTGCAGTTTTTCCTGCAATGGTGATCCACTAAGGTCTTCCTGTTCTAACCGGGTTGCTCATTTTGACAAAACCTGTAGTCATTTAATAATCCTGGTGGTAGTTTTCTCTCAGGGCCATTTTTAGCCAAATGATGGGTGAAAAACATTCCTGGGAAGGAAGAGGAAGGGAGGAGTCAAACAGACAGTGAGATCACACATACTATGGCCATAGGAAAGACTAAAAATGTTTTTTCCCAACAAACATCTGTGGTTGTTTCTTTTGAGTCAGGGTTGAACAATAAGTCAGTTCAGCCATAAAAATTCAGAAACAGGAATATAACGTTCAACAGCATGAAGCAAAGGTTCAAGGTACAAATTCAAAGACTTCCTCGGACAGGTAAACGACGTATAGACTGACACTTAAAATGCTTTAGAATTTGAAATCTTAACCATACTTGATCTCCAGGCACCTGCTTACAAAACACCATACCATGCTATACTGCTAAAGCAGGAGTAACAGCAAAGTTGCTTACACGTCACAGTAAATACTTCAAATACCACCATAGTTACTATCACCACAATACCTAGGAATTGTATTTATTGTCCCATCATAAAGCAAGGTTATGAGCTTACAGTGGCAGTTTTGATAAGCCTAATGAACACTCCTCTCTGAATACCTCTCTAAAAATGGATCACAGCATGTAAGCTTGCCAAAAAATATTTACACTTAGTTGCTTATAGGTCTGCAGCCACATATTATGGTTATTTATGACATGGCTGCCACCTATGATTAAAAAAAAAAAAAAAAGATGCTCATAGAAGTAAAAAAAAAAACAGTATTATTCTACGGATCTCTGAGCTATGTAGCTCACAGATGAGTTGTGCACAAGGACTAAAAGGATTAATTTAAGTGCATTGCAACTGCTGCATGGACCAAGTTAAAGGTCTTGTATATATACACAGCCGAGATGGTGATAACAGGCTCGTATTTACACTACGATAAAAAAGACAGGCCAGCAAAAGCAAGAATTATTTATTAAGAGCTCTCTGGCTTGCTTACTTCTCATGCTATTAGGGGAAGAGGAAGCAAGGATAGTTTGGTTGTGGCAAGTCAGCAAACAACATTTCAATTATTGTGGAGAGTAGCTGGTGTAAAAGGCAGTCTACAGTCTTGGAAGATCACTCTGACCTCTGCTGGTCCACTCAGAGAAGCTGAGCAGAAACTGCCTGAAGGGTGGCAGAAAAGTCCTCAAGGGTAAAGTGGTTCCCGAGCACATGACCATACTGTTCTTATGTGGTCTATCAATTCATTCAGTGTCACTTAGCTGAGCTTCCAATTTGCTTCTGTTTCACAGTCTCATACCAAGATTTAGCTTCTAGCCCTGCAGTTTGTTCTGGTGGCCGGCCAAGTCCTAGCACAAGGCTTGAAGAGCCTCTCTCCCTCAACACTGATCCCCACCCCAGCACCTCTTCGCAGCTTAGCCCTGGGTCCCCTCCAGTTTCAGGGCTGCGGTCTTAATGACCTGCATGAGAGCCACCCCAGCACAATGCACAAGACAGCTCAAAGCACGCCTTCCATGGGCCTTAAATCTTCCTAATGAGGAAAAAGCAGAAGGGTCGTAAGCCATTTTCCTCTAAAATGAAGTGCTTCAATGGCCTGCAGCACCATAGTACTGTGCATAAACACATCATGACCAAGAGGCAGCTCCAGGGGTGGGAACCGTGTTTTCTCTGTTCCCCTTGTCAAACTGGAAGGAATACTCAGATTAAAAGCTGAGTCACACATTTCCATTTCCTTCACATCATACTGGCAAAAGCATGGCCATGCTTTCTATATTACCACAGCATCAGTTCCCCAGCGAACACCAAAGCAGCAACTACAACAGGCCATCCTACAGCAAGGGGAGCTGTGGCCACAGGATCTGGCAAAAAATAACACAAACTCAGCAAAATGGCCCCAGCTGAGTGACTGCGGCACTCTGACCGAGTGACTGGTCTCCTTAAAAACACGGTCTCACAACACTGACACTTCTTGTTGAAGAAGAGGCACCTCCAACCTGTTTAGGTTTAAAAGTCACCTTTGAACGAACTAATCTTTCCAAGCGTGCAGTTGCCATCCCCTGCTGGAAATGGGTTTTCTCCGCCATCTTCCTTCAGAAGTAAATGACATCACGCTAAAGGCACGACTGCTTCTGCTGCTCCTCAGCAGAACCACAACAGAGAAACTTGATTTAAAATAGATAATGGAGGAAATACCAGTAAGCCACACCAGAACAGCCAGGAGAAGGAAAGGGAAGCATTTCCTTGAGATGGGTTTTGAGGCCAAATATTTTAAGTATTAAAATCTGCCTTCTAAATATCACAGGCAATTAATAGACTCAACATGGGCAAAGCACGCTCACTCAACAGCTAGTCAAAAGGAGACTGAAACTAGAATTGCTTCCTACCCTACACCCCTCTGGCACCACAACAGAGCCAAGGCCAATTTTAACCAGCCAGAAAGCCAAAGCTGCATCTCAACATAAGGAAACCATACTCAGATTTCCTGCGAGCAGAAGGCACCACTTTGTGCACAGTGGGATGAGTTTCTCCACAAAAAGCAGGTGTTTGGTCAGTCAGGGAATCGGAGGGCAACAGTATACACTGTCCTCAAGGAGGCGATGCTCAGGGGAAAGTTATAGTTTGTTCATACAGTGCTAGACCATCTTTATCAAGCCTGTTGGCTGGAAGACAACTTTTTTGTGTAGATAGGGAGACGTGTTGCTTCAGTGCAAGCAGTACTATCCCCGCACAGCCTTTGGTGTAAACAGACAGCTACGAAAACACCTTGTGGGAGTATCTAGATGAGAAGACCAGCTGTGGGCAGCTAGCAGCATGCACCCCATGAAGCTGCATGTCCCTAAGATGGGTGCAGCATCAGCTGGTGCTGTGGCTGACAGAGCTTCTTCCAGGTGCCCCATGCCAAAGGGGGAGGCCAACACCTTCATGCTCTCCTATGAGGGTGCCCATGCTAAATTCTGTCGTGTCGGGGGGGTGACACCTTTTTGCTTAAGTTAGTCAGTAACCGAAATCCCCTGGGCAAAATATCTGTGCCAATATAAAAGGCATGGATAAACCAGGCACAAAACACAGATGGATTTAATCATTCCCTCGCAGCTTTTACAATTCTCACGCTTCGACTAGATTAAAAAAAAAGGAAAAAAAAGACTCCCACGTTGTCACCAGCAGTTTATTTTACAGAAGCGGGTTCCCCTCCCAACAGCGACTGGCCGAGTCGGGCAGCGGCCGAGGGCGCCCCTCTGACTGCCTGACCGGCGTTCGGCGACCAACCGCCCCCACCAACCGACCGCGGCGGTTGGGGCCGCTCCTCCTCCGCGCCTCGCCGCCGACCCCGGCTCCAGCCCCGGTCCGGCCGAGGCTCCAAGCCCCGCCGGGGCAGGGCCCGCTCGCAGGCCTGAGGGCAGGCGGGCGGGCAGGCAGGCTGGCACGCCGCCGACCCAGCTGCTCCTTCGCCCTCTCCTCCACTGCCCCGGGCGGCGCTGCCCGGCTGGAGAACAAAGGGGGTTTCTGCCCTGCTCGGGGGCTGCTGCGGGGGGCGCCGGTGGGACGCACTTTTTGCCCCCCCACCCCCCCCGGTCGAACTCACCCTCCTTGGCTTTCTTTTTCCTCGCCAGGGTGCCGCCGAGCTTGCCCAGGAACGACTCGTCTTTTTTCATCCTGTGGGGCCGCAGCGTCGGCGAGCGGATGGGAGCAGAGGACATGGGTTTCGCCTTGGGGAGGGGGGTACCGGGGCAGCCGGCCCGAGCCCTGCCGTGCCCTGTGCGGGGGTCTGGAGCGTCCCGCGGAGCCGAACAAAGCCCTGCGAGAGGCGAGGAGGGGGAAAGCTCCCGGCCGGCCGCGGTGGGGAGCAGGGGGCGTGCAAGCCTCGGAGGCGCGGAGGGCAGGGGGCGGGCTGGGAGCCGCTGCCGCCGGCCACAGCGCCCTGCCACGGCGGGGAAGGCCGCGGGCGGCGGGGGCGGGACGACATGGCCACCCGACGCGGGTGGCGGCCGCCCCGGGGGGATGCACCGGGCACCCGGGGAGCTTCGGGGATACAAAATATATAAATAAAAGCATTTGAGATTTCAAATGTTCAAATTTGAGGAGGAGAGCTGTGCTGATAGGGGTTAGAAAAGGGGGTGAATGGACTGCAGCTGTGACTTCCCCTCCCGGCGCGGGGTGTGAGGGACTCCATGGGCACCTCGGAGAGGGAGCACCACCACCGTAAGCAAAGCGTTTAGTCAGAGAAACAGCCGAAACCAGTTAGTTGCGATCCCAAATAAGTTTTCATTATGGCACCAGGGAGCGTGATGAGGGCTCTGTGGAATACACGTTAGAAACATCCTGAAAGAGTTCCTAGTGTTAGGCTCTGATCCTGCAAAGTCTGATGCGCATACTTAACTTTAAGCTCCTGAAGGGATCCCATTGACTTTAATGAGACTACTGGGTACCTAAAGTTATGCACATGCCCTTGGCCATGATCCTGCCACAGCTCCCCATCAGCAGCCCTTACCCCAGCAGAGAACTTGTCAAGTCAAGGCGACTTGACAAAGGGTCCATGCACCCAACCTAGGGCAGCTTAGAGGACAGATTTTCCTGCCTGACCTGCCACAGGAGCAGCACTACACAACGCATCTTTGGCTTTGCCTTGTGTTTTCAAGAAAAGAGACAAAGTGTTTTGCATTTCTGTTGTAACTACTGTTACTTGGAGCAGTTGTCTAAACACAGAGACACCATTAATTACCTATGTTGCATCTGTATAAAAATATTTGTTGTTGTTTTTGTTTTTGTTTTGTGTGTGGAAAGTATTATTTAACATGGTAGCTAATGATATTGAAGAACACAATGCTTTCTCACGTCATTGTGTCTCTAATTGGTTTTCTATCTGCATTTGAACCATGGGTTCGCCTTAGGGTCTCCACTCCTGCTGTTGCATTTTGCAAATCAATGGGAGAGTGAAAAACAAAGACTGGCAAAACACAGAATCAAGGGGTAGTCACAGGTTTGGAGCAGGACCTGCAGCTGCTTTGAATATTAGCCTTTAATGGATTAGGTTTCCAGGCTATAATGTCCCTCTGCTCAAGCCACCCACTGCTCCAGCACATGAGGGACAAAGTCACCCACAGCACTGCTGCGCATTGCTGGCAAAAGCAACCGAGAGCTGGGAGCGCTGGCCGCGTGTCGCCGATGTCCTGTGTTGCAGAGAGCTTGGGCTAGGGCTTCTCATATTAATAAGGTTCTCTGAGCAATACTGCCACATCTCTAATTTTCCCACACTACCATTACGTTCTGTGTTTCCACACACTTTAAATATCTCACAAAATAATATGCTTTGCAGATTTTAACAGCAGTAGCTGTTCCTGCAAGCCATGCTTCTTGCATTCAGCTCCTCTGGCCAGGCTGCTGAGCTTCTCCATGCACGAGCCCTGGGAACTCTGAGCTTAAAAATGGGTTGGTGACAAAAAAAATTCTCAGGAAATCCTGAACAAAGTCTCTCTGAAGAAAGTATAACTTCTCCAAAAACAAATGAGGCAAAACGAAGCTGTTAACACCTAATGCTTGAGACCTTCAGGGAGCACAGCAAGTCCCAGTGTACGTTAGGGCAACCCCTCACCTCTGGCCCAAACATGAGTACAGATCACAGACTCCATATCAAAAACAGTCATAAAACTTAACTGTTTTTGTTTGGGTAAAGAGAAGTGACAGTTGTTAGAAAGAGCACAGAAATGAGGCCTACTTGGCCTGTTGCGTTCAGCAGCCCTGCTCCCTCCCAGGCCCTCAGGCAGCATTGTGGGGTGTCCCCTGATGCACTGGTGCACCACCAGTATGCGCTGCACAATTTCCAGCTTCCAGCAGGTCTAGCCCCCAGGGCAGACCGGTGGTGCCCACCTCCTCTTCCCCAGGCTCTGCACACAGCAAAGGCCCAAGGCACCCAAGGAACTGACCATCACTGGCACAACTCACTCAGACTGTAGCCTGTGAGCTGCCTTGGAAAGGTACGAAGTGGTTTAACAGTTGTGAGGAGCCATGTGCAGCCCTGGGATATGAGTTGCACTGCCTGGATCAAAAAAAAAAAAAAAAAAAAAACAACTTTGCCAAATTGAAGAGCTGCACAAGCTGGGAACAGCAACCAGAAGGTGATTCTAGTGACATGATAAATTGGTGTCCAAATAGAATGCAAACACAGGGCATGTTTAAATTGTTTCTTTAAGCACTGGTCAGTCCTGAAGCTTACACAGAATTTGTTTTCTTATTCCTGTCCAAAGTTTTTTTTTTTTTTTCCTCCTGATTTCAGAAATTAATTTCAATAAGCGGAAATCCTGCTTAAGACATTGGTTATAACCTCAGCTTCTCTTCCTGTTTCCTTGGCATGTCCCAGACCTGCCAGCAGCTTTCAATTCTGATTTTTTTTACTGCAAGATATGAGGAAGCATCCTGTGATCAATGTTGCATGGAGCATACAAAAGGGATTTTATAAGGATCTGCCCGCAGTCAATGTTTAATGAGTAGCTGATACAAATTTCAGTGACCACACAATCATGTCCACATCATCCTGGCTCCATGTACCTGTCTACCAAGCACTGCAATACTCCTCTCCCCTAACCTGCTCAGATATTCTTTAAAGGTTACTGCTTCACCAGGACACTCCTGTCATGCTTTGTTACAGAAGCGTTTGTCTTAATTCATAGGTAACCCTGCTGTTATAAATGAAGATACAACTCAATCTGAATTTAGTAATATTTATAAAAGGCAAGTAAACAGCGCTGGGTGCACGGGGAGTCTGTGCTCTACCAACACGCACACACAACCGTCGAACTTTCTAAATATATAGAACATTACTTTTACATATTCATAAGAAACCCAAGTACACTTATACATATGTACAATCAGAAAAGGTATCAATTGAAACATAAACATGGCAAAGTTTTCTGAATTCTGGCAAGTGTTTAACAAACAATCCTTTAAGTCTATTACTATTGATGTCCATGACTGGGGGAGCATTGTTGGAGTTGGTAATCCTGGTTGAAGTGCTCCCATATCTTCCATGACTTCATTAATTTTTCTCAGATCATATAACAGCCTCCATTTTCCATTCCTTTTCTTGATTGCAAACACCGGAGAATTCCAGGGCTAGTCATGGGTACAATATGTCTCGCTTTAAGCTGTTAAGCAACTCAGCCTTCGGGCCTTATGTATCCTATTCCTCCCAGATCTAAGGGAAACAGATCTGGCTCCTTTTCAGGGCCTATAGGGCTTGGATCAAAAGGAACGCCCAGGTCATCAGGGGGCATAACAGCAAAGGCCTGCGATGCCAGTAGCGGCGGGGGGGGCCGATGGTGTAGCAGGTGGATCAGTGGACGAGCCCACAGCTCCCTCACTATCTGGCAAACCACACGTTTCTGATTGTGGTCGCACATGGCTCTTTAAGGCCTCAGAGATTGCTCGCCAGGGGCCAAGCAATCCCACCACAACCCCGTCGTCTCTAGTAGCAGAGTCCCACACCTTGACCTCAATTTGGTCCCATGTTTCAGGATCATAAACTGTCTGATTGTTAATAAAGGGAATAAGCTGTAAGGTTACCAGGACAGTCTTTGTTTCTAAGGACGTATGATTCCCCATAATGCGCAACTGCTTACCTTCAGCCAGCGAGGGGCAGTTGTGTGCGCGGGTCCGCTTCTCTCAGCTGGAGCTTCTTCCAGCTCCGGTGCGCCTATTTCCAGCAACCTTCTATACGAGCTTATTTGAGAGGTTTGCTGAGTTTGGCCGAACCTATCTTCATTAGGCGATCAACGTCCCTGTTCCTGTCCTGGTCCCTGTTCTGTTAGCCTGTCCCTGTTCCTGTTGTTCATGTCCCTGTTTGTTTTCTTCAGGTCCCTGTTCGGGTGCCATTTGTGGCATAATGACCACGCGGACACCAGGGTTCTTTTAGGATCAGTGACTGCTACTACTTTATTGATGACAGAACTTCATCATATCGTGTTGCATCCCACATTGAGGACAGGCTCCCTTCTTATACTATTCGCCTCACAGCAGTCCTTTTCCGCTAACTCTTCATTGGTCAAACAACTTTGCCCGGCAACCAGCAAACCCCCAGCAACTTCCATGCCTTAACGGCTGGAGAACAAGCAACCCGAGACGGCATGGCGTCTCCTGAATCACCCTTCTTTGTTCCCTCTAAACTCTTTACATTCCTGATGGCCTCATCTTTAAGAGTCTGATGGGGCTTGTGGACCTCCATGGCCACACTCCCACATCTCCCCCTTCTTTATTAACATCAACCATCTTCTTGACAGGAATTATTACTCCATATATCACATTGCCTTTAAAAATCTGTGAACTTTATGCTATGCTACTCTGATTTTGTAACGTATGGTAAATCTAAACTAAAAACTGAGGAAGTTTTTCTTGGTTAGACAGCCCATTGCCCCAGCCTTAATCAAACACCCTCCTTCCAGCAAATGCTTGATCTTTATACCTCACAGCAAGAAAAACCTGTCTTGTGTTTGCCTGTGAAGGATCTTTTGATGAATACTGTTTATTGATATGGCTTCTTGGGAAGGACAAATAAGTTTGGTTTTCTGAAACAACAGTGTATTGCCCATAGCAGAGGATTTTTACTCTGTTCATTTGAGGAAAAAAAGGATTAACATACCAAAAACTTCAGGTATTCTACTGTGTAGAATACTACAACTAATTCAACTAATACACATTTTTCCAGTGAATATTTCAACACTTAGAGTCATTAACGAGATGCATTTTTGCCAGTCGGACTCAGATACACTATGAATAGATGCATCTTTCACACAGTTCTGAGTGTACTTATCCAAAACCGCAGCTCCCTAAATCCCTCAGTACCAAGTTGGCCAGTCAAGTGTGTTTTTGCATCATTTAGCAGTGGTAGTGCCAGTACTGTGGGTGTTGAAGAGTTACATAATTTATTAAATAAGTCAGTTCAAACACAGCTCCTCCAGCTGTTTGGGGGAACGCTCTCAAAATCTTCACAGAATGAAAGATCTGTGATCTATAAGACTTGTGTTACAATACAAGCACTGGTGGTAAAATTAACTCCTGTGTAGTAGATGGCTCAGGACAAAGACCAGGCATACACTGCATCCACAGAAAACAGTCCCTGCAGCTCTTTCCACTTCGTAAGTTAATGTTAAAATAAGTATTTTGAGTAAACAGAAGGGAAAACAAAACAAACAAAAAAAGACAGTGGTGGTAGGGAAATGGAGTGGTAGCCTTACTTATGCCGAAGAGGTACACAAAGTTATTCATTGATTAGGTTGCCCATTTCATTTAAGGTTATTCTATATTTTTGCAAAATTATATAATTAGCAAGGAATTTACCTGCATTCAACAGGCACAGGCCAAGTGAGATAGCTTACAAATGCAATTTTCAGTGCATACAAAATAACCTGAATCCATAAAAAAAATACTAGTATCACTGCAGCACATACAAATGTTAAATTAACAGCAGGACTACCACAGTGGTTGTTTCATTTCATAAAATTAACACTGAAGTCTTAGATTACACTTAGCTTTAAGGCATTGTGGAAAAAACTTTTTATCCAACCTTTAGAGAAAAAAAAAATCAGTCAGTTCACATACCAGAATGTTTTTATGAAATTGTAATCTAAAAATCTGTAAGTACAAACTCCAACCAAGAAAGCACACAAATTGGTTCACAAGCTATACACACAATCCAAACAGCATACAAATCTTAACCAACCTAAGTACAGCACTTGAAATTAAAAGACTTATGTGCAAATATCTTTCAATAATTTAAAAAAACACACAAATACATCCATTCGCCTCACACTTTGATACCCTACATGTTTATAACAGAAATGTTTAAATTTACAGCCTAAGTAGGAAAAGTATGTCAACCTATTGTAAAATAAAAGGAAACTGGACTGTTTGAAACAAGAAGAGAGTGTCTATGGCAAAAGAAAACAACATTACACTTCAAAAAAAAAGAAAACAAAACAAAGTTCAAACAAACAGTGCTCTTCCAAATACGAAATGAAGAGCTTATGTGAGGACTTTCATCAAGTGTTTGTTAGTCTTTAATAATTTAACTGGCTGATAGCCATTCAAAGTGACGCAGCTGCTGCCGCATGAGTTGAATGGCCTTCCATTTGAAGTGTGTGTTCTGTGTAAAGAGGAGTACCAAGGCAGCCAGTTACATTATTCATTGAAACCTTCCACACTGAATGAGATACCAGCAGTTTATGACCCAGAAAATTCTCTCTGGTACCCTCTTTTGTCAGGAGATTCCTGTGAGAGTATATTCATTAAGAAAACACGTCTTTCAAAAAAATTACACTGGAAAGACCAAATCTAGTTCAAAATCTATTTTAATTTCAGCCCAGAATTGTTAGGTTTAACGTTTTGCTGAACACTTAAAAGTCTGGATTGACATTTGCTCATTTTAACATTGAAAATCTTTTTTATAGGCTTTTGTTGTTGTTGTTGCTTCCTCTACTTCAGCATTTGATACTCCATTCAAAACGAGATTACTGTAATTAGGTGTGTCACATGTGAGAAACACTCTGTAGCCAACAACTTAGGCTCAGGCGAGGATCTCAGTGGAGTAGTAATTTATTCGCGATTGCAATGGCGGGCGCCCCACAAGCAGGAGAACACACCTACTAGTTCCATAACACAGTTTATATACTTTTTTTTTTTTCTCGAGGACCGGGACCCTCCCCTGTTTCCCCATTGACTGGGTAATCCAGATTCACAACCTATCCGGTGCTTTGCAGACAATACATGGCTTTCAGTTGTCGGCCTGTTATTAAGTCAAATTTCTTTTGACTTTTATACTCTTTGAGGTGGTAATGTTTCTTACACAGTGATTTCCGCCTAATTGCTCTAAAGATTCTGGTTGTCTGCATTTTACAAGGTTGTCTGTTAAGCTTTCTTATCACTGCAAGCCTATCACAATACCACATTCCTTACCTTTAAACAATGTAACTCTGCAAAAACAACATTTTTATTCCCACACACAAAGTAATGGTGACCTGGGATATGTGGGGCAATGACCTCTCATAGTTCTTCACATACTGAAGTAAAGCAGAACCACATGGCTTTTCAAAATAGAAAATCATTCCATACAGTCTTCCTCTATTATAATAATATGCATACTGATTTTTCTCAGATGATAGATAATTTAGACACGAGATGCTATTATTTTTTCTCTCTGGTCTACCAAATGATTTAAAATGCTTTTTTTTGTTGTTGTTATTTTGGTTTTATTTTTAAATAATGGTACTTGTTCACTACTGAGGTAGAAATGTGCCTCTTAACTGATGCTGCTGATTTGCTTCAGAATAATTTATATTATGTATTCTAGTTGAAAATTTTTTTACAAAGACCATTTATTCCATGCAGACATTAGCTCTACAGCTGCAGACCAGTTTGTATTTTCTAACAATGGAAGGAAGCTGAGTGCTCTGACTTGCACAGACCACATTCTGCATAAAGTCTTGTCCCAATTAAGTTAGTATCACCAAGAGCACTGCAGTTGCTAACAGCAATTTAGCACTGATGACATAAATCATACAGTAAATTCCACAATTTCAAAAACCTTTCCATGGCAGAGTAATTGTGTAAAAATCCTCCTCAAATCTATCGCTAGCACTGGGGCTGCCAGGTGCTACGCCTTTTAAAGAGATGAGAATGGCAGAAAAATACTGCAATCCTGTGCATTGAAATTCTGTAATTTTAGATTATTTTCTTATGTTATCCCATACAAAATTCAAGATAATATGCCAGGCATATGACCAACTTCACTATTCCCATTAAGGCTTTTTTCCCCCTGCAACATCAGTACAAATTAGTATTTTCTCATTCAAGTAACTGCTCATGCACACCAGAGAAGGGAGACCCAGTCTGACCCATACTTGCTTTTCTGTCTGTATATTTTATTGTACATGGGAAAGTACGATTCTGCACATTCCCCTCCAAGGACATGACAGGAACAGCACTTTCTACAAAATTCAACAGGTATTTTGGCAAGGCACTGAGTATCAGACATTAGTTGCTACATCTCTGCTGAGATCTTCATTAACAACAGGTACAGACCTGTATTAAGAAAGGCACAGGGCAACAGCAAACATACTTTTGTTGAAGCACATTTCCATATTATAAGTTGGCATCCTGTTTTATTTTTAGAGCTTGTATTTTTGAAATCAAATGCAGTTTTGATCTCAATATCACAACAAACCTGCCACCTACACTCGAACGACCTCCCTGTTTCCTCATCCACCTTCCCCCAAAGTCTGCCTAACAGCTTACTTATTAGCATTGCCTCATGCCACCAGCTCTCCCAAACATAAAGAAAGTTCGCAACTTTGTTTTATGCAGGTGGAACAGCTCCAAGAAATCACTGCCTTAGAACTGGTGATAGAAACATTAGCCCTGTTATCGACACATTTCTCTGCTCTCACTGGCTCAGAGGTGCCCTCAATACAGCAGTAAGACTGCACAGTCCTTGTCCCCAAAAGCTCCTGCTACTTCTTGACTATAAGGAAGGTGCTCTTTTCCCCTCTCCAGGTCTTTTTTAGCCCGTAGAAAGAACTGTAGGCACTGAAGAAACACCACAGCCAAAGAAACTCTCCTTCAGATGGCATCTGCCATCTCAGTGCTGTTAACATAAAGCTAAAGGCTCCTCAGGCATGTGGTCCAGCTTCAGGTGCAGCACAGTAGGCTATAAAAGCAAGGGCATCTCAATTACTCAGTAAGTAAACCAATATCCAAGACTCCATTTAAGCAAATACCATCCTTTGGAATCACAGTTATTACTGCAGACCTTCCTTGTGCCTTTTATCCTTTTCCAGACTCTATGTCCAGAAATGCAATCAGCTAAGAAGAAAATTACTTCAGATTCATTCTGCCACTGATTTTGCTCAGTGCTAGAGCGGATTCTACTGGGATTCTACTTTATATCTTATCCATCCTAATTATAAGCATCTGCAACAAATTTCAAGTGGGAATATATTATTCATTTCAATATATTCTATACAAGTAACAGAGTGATTCAGACATTGCTTCCAGAGTCTGGAATGCATTCCCTTCCTTTTTGTGCACTTGTTATATGCTGTAAGAAAACATTATCTTTTAATGTACTGCAATACAGGTAGGGAAACAGTGACCCAGACAAAGACTCAGGATTTTCCTCCCTTTATTATTACTGGCAATTCTATGGTATTCAGTAAAGCATAGTCTGTCAGCAGATGTTCTTGAAAGGTTTGTTTGTTCAGCCCTCAACAAAATTTCCCCATTCATCCCTTATTTTATTGTATAGATCACAATTTTCTCAAAACTTAATTGTAGGGTAGATTCTTAGTGCACAGCTTAAGACTATTTCTACTCAGGAAGGATACCTTGCCCTCTAGAATGGGCATCTGATACTAGTTTAGGACTCCCACGCAATATTAAAAGACTAAATGTGAGAAGATTTTAATAACAATGTGCACAAAACAGAGTTCCTAGGGTATCAGAATGCATCTAATTTTATCAACATGACCAAAATAAACTTGGAACTCCTGGGAGAAAATCCTAACAGTATTTTAGTATCTAAACATTCCCATTCTTCCCACCAAAAATATTTATGTATGTCAAAATGTAGATGGTGCTGGAGAAAAAACAGTTACACTTGTTGGCATTCTTAACATAGCGTCATATTTTATCTTGTAACAACAAAAAATCATCAGAAATGCTTTGTTAAATATATATTTGCTACATGAGCTGTTGTGGGAATAAAAATGTTTTTGCAGAGTAACATTGTTTAAAGGTAAGGAATGCAGTATTGAGATATGCTTGCAGTGATAAGAAAATTTAGCAGGCGACCTTGTAAAATGCAGACAACCAGACTCCTTAGAACAATTAGGTGAAAACCACGGTGTCAAGTCAGATAAATGAAGAAACATTGCCACTTCAAACAGTAAAAAAGTCAAAAGAAATTTGAAATTTAACAGGCCAGCAACTGAAGGCCATGTATTGTCTCTGAAGCATCGGATAGGTTGTGAACCTGGATTACCTAGTCAATGGGGAAACAAGGGAGGGTCCTGGCCATCGAGAAATAAATTATATAAACCATACTGTATGACTAGTAGGCACACTCCTGCTTGTGGGACGCCCGCCATTGCAATTGCGAATAAATTACTACTCCACTGAGATCCTCGCCTGAGCCTAAGTTGTTGGCTACAGAGTGTTTCTCACACTGTTAGATAAACGCACAAAAAAATCTTTATATTAAATGTTGGTATTTGAAGTAGATCTGATTTCTGTAATTCACACTTTCTGTTTTGAACATCTGTGATCCTGTTGATAAACTTTATAAAAAGGGGAAGGATGTTCAGTCAAGTGAAGCTCTGCAAAGCTACACAGACCAGTTTCTAGGCTTTGTATTTTATAAAGTGAGTTACCAACATGAACAGATTTAGTCACTGTATTAGTATAATAGCAATATATACCACTGCTAAAGCAATGCATAAAACTGTAGCCTCTTTAAAGAACGGAGTGCCTGCCAGCACTAACTTGACTGGGAACAAGATTTCATGAGTCCTGACATCATTCAGCAAAGTCACACAGCTTCTCAGTATGTGCGAACCCATGCCTTTAGTTGGATAGAAGAAAGTGGGAGTATAATAGTTTGTATGCTTCTGCTCAAGAACCAGTGCTAGACAATTACATGAGGAGATTTAGAGTCAAGGACAGACCAGACAAAGCTGGGAAATTCTACTCTCCCAGAATATTATTTGTATTGTAATTTTATCTTTTCCAACGCCTAAAACAACAACAACAAAAAAGTAAATTTAGATGCAGCAAAAGTAGATTACAGATTCACTCTCTTATAACTAAAGACTGATGTAGGTCTATCTATCTATCTAAACAATCTTCAAAGCTGAGTCATTAGGACTGAACTAGTGAATTACTCCAGTCTCAGAGGCCACTTTTGTGATTAGCATCTAAAAAAGGTAGTAGTGAAGCATGCCTCTGACACAAAAGCAAACAAGGTAGCATCATGTGATCACTTCCAGATGTCTGTTTTTGCAACTGCTACAGAAGATCTAACCAGCAAGACCCAAAATCAGTGGCTTGGCTATGATTATTAAAGACTCAAAACTGTCTCAGAGTTGAAAATCTTTCAAAGTTATTCTTGAATTTTAGCATTCGCTATGCTAGGCAGCTGGATTTGAGCATTTATAGTATGCAATTCAGATTACAGGACACATTTACATATGGATGATTTTACAGTAGTGAAACATACTTGAATCGGAACATTCTGCTTCACTTAATACCATTATTTTTTGTATCATTTTTGATGCATTTTGAAGATGGCGAAAAACTGTTACCCCTTAATTTCCACTCTGACCATACACGCACTTGGTCATCCCAGCACTTGTGAGACTTACAGTTGGAAGACTGAAGGCTATGCAGGCCAATGACAATTACAGTCATGTTGAATGTATTCAAGAACCAATTTCCAACACAACTGTCTAACTTTTTAAGAAACTGCTACTAAGTAAAAACTATAAATTAAAATAGCTAGAATCTTACGAACATTCTCCCATCTTTGATAAGAATCAGAGGTACAATGAACCTTCAGAGCATAATTCTTTTAATATAGTTTCTTGTGGAGTATGAGGTAAATCACTCAAATGTGTATCAGTATTTAAAGAAAAAAATAGACCATATCGAGCTATATTATAGTCTTAATTTCAATTACAGAGCTCAACTTCATATTACTGATGTAAATCATTTCCATATTATAGGAATCTGATTCCTGCTCCAAACTGAACACCATCACATATCCTGAAAAGACACAAATAATAAACAACATAAGTGATTTATAGCGTACTGATGAAATTAAAATTAATTCTCCTTACCCACAGATTTCCAAGGCTTTCAGTCCCTGGAAAGTTACAGTTCAAACTTCAGCTGACAAAGGCTCTTTTAAATAAATGCTTTGCCAATCTGTCATCCATATGGAGCACTTACATTTGTAAAATAAAGCCCATAATTTTCAAATTGCTGTTATTTGTTCACATTTCACATGAATGACAAGTAGAAACATAATCTGATTCCTGTACAAAACAGAGTTTCTCCTACAGTATTCATGGTACTTCACAGGCAAGAGCAGCCCCAATTAAGCTTTTCTATTACATAGCTTAATATTTGCTTGGTGTAGGATAATTGGTTGCTAACAAATTAATTTGTTCTCCCTTTCTCTTTATCTATACAGTTACACTTGCGTTCATTTTTCAAGCAAAGACGTTGACCTTGCTATTTATCTAATCATTTGTTTTTGGAAGGCTTAGGAAAATCCCATGAGCTGTTTGAGTGATCATTTCCCCTAAAGAAATTAAACCTGCTACATAGCTATTCATACTTTTCAACACCTACTCTCAAGTTAAATGAACTCTAAAACCTGATATAAACAGGTTTAAGCTAAGAAGTATTGTCAAACCAACATAAATATAACCAGCTGAAAGAAAAGAGCATCAAGTACTGAAAACAATCTCTAAACTGTCACTGAATAAACAAAAGACAGCAGTTCTCTCTGCCAAAACCATACAGAAGTGCAGTCACTTTTAAAACTAGTTACCATTAAAGAAATTGGTGTAAAAAACAAACCTGTCACCAGACTGTACTCCCATGGGGAAACAGTAATTAAGTTCCAATCTAGCAATGTTTCCAAGTCGGAGCACTATTCCAGCACCATAAGACCATCGGATATACTCTGCCAGCTTCTGCAGATGAGCTCTGGGACCATCACCTGAAAGCAAAAGACCAGCAGAACAAGAATCAAAGTAGATTGCCAAGATGTTCAAAGACAAGCTGGAATGCCAGAGCTAGAAAACAGACTACATGGGAGCACCTCCTGCAGATTACAAATGTATTAGCCATGAATCTTGTAAATGCCAAGTAGTTTGGACTCAAACTACCCACTTCTAAGATTCTGTTTGAGCTTCCTTTCCCACCACAGGGCACTTACTTGCATGAATCCAGAAATGAGTACTAAAACTGAACTAAAAGTCTTTAGCATATCTCTGCTAGTTCTAAAGCTGATTCATTTTTTTCACTGCATAAAGTACAATCCTCCCACATGGATGCCATCTCTCTTCATCAAGCAAAGGAAACTATATCAAATATCACAATATCCCTGTACTGGGATAGAGTTAATTTTCTTCATAGCAGCCCATACAGGTATTATGGTGCTATGTTTTGGATTTGTAACCACTACAGCGTTGATAACACATTGATGTTTCAGCTATTACTGAACATTACTTACGCAGTACCAAGGCCTTCTCCATATCTCACTCTGTCATTCCCCCCCTAGCAAATAGGTGGGCAATGGATGAGAAGCAGAGGGAAAGCACCTGGGACAGCTGACCAAAACCGACTGAAGGGATATTCCGTACCATGTAACATCACTCTCAGTAATAAAACTAGGCTGAAGTTTGCCCAGTGTTACTGTTGTTTGGGGGCCTAGCTGGGCATCAAAGAAAAATCCCTTTAACTACCATACCTCGTTCTATCCTCTAATGCAACCACTTTTTATTTAGTCCACCCCCAAAAACATGAGAGTATCACTGTAACATCACTTTCCAGTCTCCTTTTAGAATGTTATAAAATAGCAGGCATGAATCAACTACCCCACACTAGTTTATGAACACCACCAATTCACAGATTCTGCTGTTGCCATCCTAGCTCTCTTTCATATTAAGTTGTGCTATGATTTATGCAAGGAGTAAAAAAAACAAAAACAAAAACACTGGCAATCTGTCAAACATACAAGTTAACAGCAACAGCTTTTTGACAGCCTCCAAAATATGGGTAGTAAACAAATTGCTTTTGAATAAATACTCATAACAGTTCTCTTCTACTTTACAAGTCTACTGAGTTTTACCATAGTTAAGATTGCAGAGGTTTCCAGCATTGAGGAAGAAATGTGTTCGGAAAAGGTCTCCAAAACCTCCCCGACCAGGCCGGAAAGGTAGAGGAGTGTACAGATGCAAGCCTCCAGCCCAGTAGGCATCTCCTCCCAAGTAATCACCTATTTATGGAAATGCAGAAATCAAAGCATTTACTGTGGAATACACGAAAAGACCCAGCTCTTAAAGGTACATCCCCGAGTTGTTCTTAAAGGAAGGTACATCCCCGAGTTGTTCTTAAAGGAAGGTACATCCCCGAGTTGTTCTTAAAGGAAGGTACATCCCCGAGTTGTTCTTAAAGGAAGGTACATCCCCGAGTTGTTCTTAAAGGAAGGTACATCCCCGAGTTGTTCTTAAAGGAAGGTACATCCCCGAGTTGTTCTTAAAGGAAGGTACATCCCCGAGTTGTTCTTAAAGGAAGGGGGAGGAAGGAAGGGGGAAGAGCGAGCTCTGGCACCTACTTGATTTATTTTAGGAAAAAAATATGCTCTGGTGAAATTCCCTTTAAGAAACATTAGAAAATGGTGTGTATTTTTTATACACAAAAAGTCAGTACAAAGAGAACAAATGTAACAGTAACCTATGCAAGTACAAACACAGGCTTGGTTTATAGAAGTAACTATGTCTTAACTAAGAGCTACTGGGCTTTTTTCCATTGAAAACTAATATATAATGACAGATCAAAGACCTAACAAGTCCTGAAAGGGAGCAATTATTCTAAAGCTATGAAAAGCTAAAGGATAGAATTTATGTCTTTGTTACATGGTAATATTTTCAGTATTGTTAGAAGAGTGGGATATAAATGTTTCAGACCTTCATTCTGGGGTCCAATGCTGTACATACTGAAGCCTCGCACACTTGTTGGTCCACCAAGGTAAAACCTAGTGAATACAGTCAGATTTAGTTTAATGCTTTACTTGTAAGGGTGTATTTGAAACTATCTACTCATACTTTTAACATTGCTTTTCAGAGTTACAGGTGACCTTATAAAAAGCATTGTAAAGTGCATTTAAAGAA
This sequence comes from Anser anser, assembly GCF_964211835.1. NCBI lineage: Eukaryota > Metazoa > Chordata > Aves > Anseriformes > Anatidae > Anser > Anser anser. The sequence goes on from NC_139720.1 coordinate 74,972,208, forward strand.
ATAAAAGAAATTATATAAAAATCAAAATACTGATACATTTAGCAAAAATTTCAAACTAAATCAAGTATTAGACATCAAAACTAGTTTTCCATCATTCACAAAGACGAAAATGGAAGGTACCCCAGTACTGAAGAATCGGAACCCTGAATCTCAGTCTGTTGTAAGAATTTTGATAGAAATACTCTAGTTAAGATCCATTACATGCAAAGTTAACACAACTGACGTTTAGCACTTCTTGTAAATAAATTTAAGTCTAAATGCTTTCTGCTAGTGGAGATGTTGGAGGTGTTGGAGGGCAAAATTAGAAGTAAAGCTATAATGTAACTTGACTTTTTAGGTAAAGATACCTACAGTGTTAACTATGCCCAATATGAAATTTTGGAAATGGTAAATACTCGTTTGCAATTGCAAACATTGGCAGACAGAGCTACTACTTAGCAAATTATAAATTTATCCCTCCCCAATATGAATATGAAAAACAGAAGACTTGTTTTGATTATTAACATGCAACTAAAGCAAATTTTAAGTTTATTTTATTATCCTCAAAATCAGAGCTACTTCTGCTTCTCTCTTCTGCTTTACCCTTTTTCATACATTACCTGGGTTGATTGCAAGAAATTAAGAAACATTTAGAATGAACAAACAAACAAACTTGCCTATCAGCTATACTGGATGGCTTGTCTCCAATAGGTACTAGCACTCCACCCCAAAGTGATGCCGAAAAAACCTTTGGAAGAAAAAAAAAAGAATTATTTATTTTTTAACACATACATTTTAGTTTCCCTAAAAACGGTATTAGTAAATTTCCATTGCTTAGTGAAGGCAGAGCTCCCATTAGTCTTACAGAAAGTTACAAATGATCATAGTGCGTGCATGGATATCACACCTTCAATAACTGTATTTTCAGGAAACTCTTGATCGTTGCTGCCCTCTTTCTACGCTATACAGTGCTACATCTTGAAGTAGGACTTTTAAAACCAAGTGCTACTTTCACAATAGCTAAGGGAACGCTCATGCAGCTCCTACTTACTTACAAATTTTCATGCCTTGAAATAAGACAACACCTGTTGACATAAATTACTCCTGGCAATGTTAAACCTGTAGAAGCAAATAGCTACCAGTAAAGTACAATTATTACCTGCCTGTAAATTAGCCTTGTAAGTAAATGAAACTATCTTCCATAACTCACTATGTTGACATACATTCCATATACATAATTACTGCTTATTTATCTAGTTCTTGGGAGCCAGACACTCTGACAAACACATTTAATCGTTTGCCTCTTGTCTGTGTACAAAGTAGAAGTACTACTACCAAATGGTGAGATCTATTGGTAATACCAAGGCTACAGGTATTGGATAATTCCCCTGGTCTACACACCACTCCTGCTATGTTCTGCCCTGAGAGTCCCAGACACCTCCCCTGTCATAAGCACATGTGAACTCATCATGAGGTACAAACACATCTCGTTACACAGCACATGCAAAGGCCAGTTGTACCCAAGTCCACACTCATGGACAATGGATTACAGAAAATTATGTACACCTTATGACGAGATTTGCTTCACTTTCATTCACAGTGTAGCCATATTAGTAGCCATGGGAAAGAACAAAATCCTTTTTATGTAGCCAAGAAGTCATTGAATTACTTCATAGTAGGATATCCTGTCTTGATCAGCTGAAGGTCAGCAAATATATATAAAATGATTAGAAGTACACATCAGGCAATGCCCTTTCTTCCATCACATGAAAGGTGCGCATATAATGATGTGATAAGAAAAGGGTATAGCAAATTGCCCTAAAATGCCCTTTCATGTTGGTCTCACTGATAATTCATAAAACTGCATTGCACAGAGTCTACTCCGAATAAAAGCATGGAAGAGCAGACCAACAGTTCCTTACAGCACTGGTTGATAAATATGCACACTACAGAAGTAGCTTTGAGTTTTTCAGTTTTAGTGTTGGCATGACGTTAACATCTTACCAGGCTCCTAAAATTTCTTCATTATTCAAATATTTCTTAAAATGCTATTAAGAGGCAAAGATTGTCTCAACATTTTTTTTTTTTTTTATCATCCTGGGGTAGAAATTATTGTTAGTTCTGCTTTTAAATATTCACAAAGGAAATTGCTCTGTTAATTCCACACCCAGTTATCAGGAACATACTGCATAATCTCCATGTGATAAAGAACATCTTTTTATATACAGACGGAAATATATCTAGGACATAGTGAAATTCTTATTTCAGTAAATAGAAAAACACCCATTTCAGCCTAATATTATGTCTATACTGTTAAAGCTGCCCGGGACTTAAGACCTCTACGTTCTCACAAGAAACTAGAATACAAAAAGCGTGAACTTGATGTAGAATCCAGTGTAGTTTCCTCTCAAGAGAACCTGGTTGGTGTCCACAAGAACTGCTCTGCCAATCTAATCAAGACATCGCAAGGGGGGATGATACAGGAATTTGCTTCAGAACTGCACAATGACTCCAAACCGAAGAACTAATATAGATACCAGACCATAAAATGTGCTCTGCCTACAGGGTGGCAGACTGGAGTCTAACACAGACTTCTTACACTTCCATGTATTTTTCTTATTGAAACTTCAATCGTTCATTGTACATAAATACAAAGAAGTTCAAAACGTTGTGGTTCATGCTTAGTGTTGTAGTGAAATCAGTTTTCCCACTATTTCCCAATAATTTTACATAGAAGAAACAATTACCATATAATATACACTATGTTTCCAGAATTAGTAGGCATATATTCATAATTTATGATGACAAAAGGCAACTAAATCAAGATTAGCCAGACTACATATAAGCAGGTAAAAAAGACAGAACAAAGGCTGTAGTTCAGTTTTTCAAAGATCACTCTAACGAATGATTACAGAAAACAGACATGCCCAGCATTCCCTCTGAAAGGAATATAGTTTCTACTGTTAGCTGTCAGACAAGCCCTTTACAAACTGTCCACTTCTCACGACTGTACATGGTTATAACAGGTTAAAAATAAAAGTATTTCATTTCCAAAAATACAAATCAAAGTATCAACACCATCAATCTTTAACTTTCATCATATTTTTCTAATCCATGGTGAAAAATCATCATAAGACACTGATTCAATAACCTCATTTGTTAATTCAATTAATAAGATATCTTTTTAAAAAATTACCGAATCCCAGAGAAGTTGCTTATTCAACTGAAATTCAAAATCTTCTTTCAGAAATCTCACATCTCCACCTGTATAGCCAGCCAGCTCCTGCAAAGACAGAAATTTAAAGTTGTAAAGGGTATTATGTGTTTCTTCCAACACAAATGCATCATGCCTGCATCATCATAAGCAGTGTTTTCTGAATAAGAAACACAGACATTGGATATTGAGACACCTGAGTTTTGGAGCAATGAAAAAACATGCATAACCCTCAGAACTTTTTCTTTCCCGCAAATACTGTACAAGGCTATTGCTTTCTAAACCATTTCCATAAATGAGGACACAAGAGAATAGAGCTTGAAAATTCAGCACCTGAAATCAAACCTCATTTTATTTACCTAGGACCTGAGATTTCATATGCACTAAAACAGGACTGAAAAACCAAAGACAAATGACTGACCAACGCTAGCTGAATAGAATAAGTGACTGAAGCAGCGTTACAGGCAGCACGCAACAATATGCTAACTAAATCCTGAATTATAACCACCTTTCTTACTCAATCAGAATAGTTCACTGCTGCTTACAGAACAGCAGCACTTCTAGTTCCAATGGCATTTCAAAGCAGGCTGCTTCTGAAACACTCCAGAAGTTAATGCTTCTAGAAGCATTAACCCATACAGCAGAAAAGGCAGCTTTCCTAAAAGCTCTAAACATAACAAGAGTAAAAACCATTTTGTGTGTTAAAATGATACATGTGTATATGCCTTTGAGAGTTATTTTTACCCTATCTGTCAATTTTAATTCTAAGATTTGCAAACTTTGTAAGTAGCAATATGACCACAGTCTGGTAGTTTTGCAATGCAGTGACAGGAAACAGGAGACTAATATCTGCCATTGAGTGTAGAAACCGTCAGTGATAATGCATCTCAGCTAATAAATAATTTAGTGCTAATGGCAAGAAATGAGCTGCATTGTTTTACCAATGGTATACAAATGAAAATTTGCTTCCATTAAAAAAAAAAATATGATTTTTTAAGAAGTAACTACTAGCCTTCACTGTATCCTAGTCAATTTACAATTAATTTAACTCTACTAGCCTTCACTGTATCCTAGTCAATTTACAATTAATTTAACTTTAGGCATTTTTTAATACGAACGGTAGTTAGATAAAATAGGAGTTACTCAAACACACATAAAATATCCAATTATGTATAAATGATTTAATACTACCTGATTAATTTTCAGCAAAGCACCTCGTTTTGGCAAGATTGTAGAGTTCCGGGAATCGATTACCATGGCATGCTGAAAAGAATCAACTGATTATTTTTCATTTCTCTTATCTATTGAATACCACAGAGTGACGCTATTATTTTCAAACAAAACCTGTGCACATAGTGGAAGACAACCACAGCTCCAGCTAAGGCTTGTGTAGCTCCATGGATTTGGAAACAATATTCCTACAGAATAACTTCGTTTTGACTTTAGAGGCCACATCATATGTATTTATAACTTTTGGTCATGGTAAACATCAGAAATATGGCAACAACGCTTCAGTGTGTATCACAAACTATTTGCAGTTACCGTCACAAAATTCATCTCCTACAATGTGACCTACAGATCAAAGATGACAAGCAAACAAAAATTGCTTGTATTTAGAAACAGCAGAACAATATTCAGAAACAGCAGTACAACCATAGGATGAAGAACATTACTGATCCTGTCTTCTGCAAAGTAAGATAATACTGCAAAAATAGATGACAGATGACAAGGAGGTTCTCTTGTACAGCCTCGAAGAAAGAATGGGCCAGCCTATGTAACAGTTAAAATGCAACAGTCATTTTTTCAAAGTGTTTTCTCTTTGGACCTCCTGGATGACTCTGTGTGAATGACCAAGCATGGCAGAAGACATCTGAAATAAAACATACTACCTACTAGGAAATAAGACAAAAAGCTCCTTTGCAATCATTCAAAAATATGAGATTATTCACAATAACACATGCCACGTTTAAAATGGGTAAAAGCCTTACAGAGAGGGAAGATTTAAGAGAATGTCCACTTTCTTCTCGAACGGAGAAGGATGCTGTTCTACCAAGGCAGCCAAGCTCTCTCCACACACCCTCCCACTTCAGTGTGTGACTGGTCTTCCAGATTGGAAACTACAAAAAAAAAAAAGGCAATTTTGCTATAAAATTAAAATAAACATCTCTCTCTCTCAAGTCTTATTTATACATGAGTCTATGCTTTTTCTTTCCAAACTTCTCGTATCAGAGAGAAATAATTTTTCACGTGGGAATAATTCTGCTCCAACCAAGAGAGTTTGAAAAAAAATATCTTGAACTGGATTGAGTGAGACAACCACTTGCCTTTCTAAAATGCTGCTTTAAACATTAAAAATGTGAAGAAAAACACATTGGGCATTTTTATATGGCGAAAAAAAAATTACATTCTAAGAAAGACTTACAATGTATTACCTCTGCCATTTTAAAATTATTGACATCTTTTAAATAATGACAAATTTGCCCTGTGCACAAGTGTTTCAGTCACTTTTCACAAAGTAAAGCAAATATTTGCAACATATTTGCAAATATTTGCGAGCTGAATTAAATGTAAATGAAGCATGTATTCCACAAATGCCTCTGCTACACTTACATTAAGTTCTGTTGATATTCCTCTATCAGTTTCACGAAGAGAGCTCCAAGGGAACTGTCCAGTTACTTTATACAGGTTAACTGAAAAACTGAAACAACATTACTGGTAGATTTGAAACTACTTAAGTAGATGGAGTTTCACATCATCACAAAAAAAATTAAGAAACCAGATCTACTACATTACTTAAAGACTAACAGACCCTCAGCAAAGGAATAATTTTAGTTATTACTCAATGAAATATCTTGATAATTGTTTTATATTTCTTCATTAAAAAAGAAATACTTAGAAATGCATTCCCTACTTTCTTTCAAAGTTTCCAGGCTGTGGTTTGAAGAATGACAGGCCATATGAAGTTTCCTTTGTTCCATATGAGAACTGGAAGGTTACCTTTTCTGCACGCCCAAAGAGATTGGGGAACTTGAGCCCAAGTACCTACATAAATTAAAAAAAAAAAAAAAAAAAAAAAAACATTACATAGTTAACAGTTCGCTAAGTTGTGTCTTAATCATATGCTGAAGGTATGCACATCTACCCTAAGAATGAGAAATAAAGGCATTAAAAAATACTTGTAACTGAATGTGTTCTCGTAAATTAGGTTTCTCTTTGCACTGGCAGCAGCCATCGCAGTAGCACAAGTTAATTTAGTATCATCATCCAATTTTTAGTGCTGTCCAATACCTGCTGACATAATCTGCATTCTCACTGTATCATCAGTACTGCTATTATTTCAAGCAAAATTTCCCAGCCAGTCTGGAAGCACGGGATAACAAATATTTGGCAACTGCAGAGTTTCCAGCTGATCATCAGGAAAACTACCTGTCAGGTAGGATTCACTGGTACCACATCAGTAAGCCGATGGAAAATCATCAATACAGAGCCACTCCCTGGTATTTTTGTTTTGAGAAACAAAATATTTTTGCAATCAGTCCTGACAGCAGCACAATGTACCATCACAATTTTCCACAAACTATAGTTAAATATTTTCTTGTTCAGACAAAAATTCCCTGTATCCTATTCACAGTACTTGGCCCTTTGGCAGAAATGATGGAACAAGTTTCCCCCAATCGCAGATACATCCGGGATTGTTCTGTTGTGTGTGCTATTTTAAAATAACTATAAAAAGACAAAGTCGATCAGGTTTTTAAAGCTAACAGCTATTGAAAGCATCTGAACTTTGTGATGGTGGCTACTATGCAATTATCCAACCAGAAACCACTAATCCAAAGGGCTATTAGTGCAAAATATTATATCAACAGACTTCAGATGAATTTAAGGGATTAGAATAGATGTCAAATCAATTTAACTCTTAAAGAAACTATCTCTGCTGCCACAACTAGTGTATACATGAACATGCTTTTATATTATTCAAGTGTTTTACTTCTCTGTAACAAATAAAAATTAAATTGATAGGGAAGCTAAGTGAAAAAAGAGAAACCAAGGTAGTTTTCAGACTGTTTTCAAATTGCACTAGAACCGAGCATTGGGTTTATGTGGCAAGGTTGTCATAGCAAGGGGGCTGCAGGGGTGGTCTCACCAAGAGAAGACCAGGAGCTGCCCCAAGTCAGGTAAGAGCCAGTTCCAGTAGAATTCTGTACCAATTTCGTTCAGACCATGGTATCCTGGGCATTGATCTCAGTGGCAGAACTGCATAACCGTTTCTCAGTTCACTTGGTTACTATTTGCCCTGCACTCACAAAACACCATTACCTGACTTGTGCAGTATCTTATCCAGGTTAAAAATACCCCTAAGAAGAAAAGGATGAGTCCCCTGATCTGGCTTATCTAGCAGGCCCAAGAAGAGCTGCACTGTGCACATGAGAAGGCACAACAGGTGCAGGAATGAGCACATGAAAGCAGGATCTACTTAAACTAGCGCCACTGTTAAAGCCATGTTAACAGAACAACAGAATGTCTGTTACTTTTTGTGTCAGTTGGTAAATATTTCTCACACCGTATTTTAATCTGATGCATTCTTAAGTGAATAAAATGGAAATAAGTTCCACGGTTTATAATGGTCGTGGAAAAGCCTAGCATTCTGCAACCCAGAATAACTGCTACTGAGCTAAAATAAGTGAAAAATTAGAACAATTTTTAAGTCAAACCTAAAGCACTCTGATTGAGAAGAAAAAACATTTAAATAATTCTCATAGAAGCTAGATGCCAAACTGCTTAATGGTTTCTTTAGTAGATAAAGCATCTTAAATACTATCAATAAATAACCGAAGTAATTTTAAGAATTAAAAGAAATAACATACTGAGGTGGAATAACTAATTTGTGTTTATACGAAGTTCTTTCCTCATGTGAAACAGGCTTTTGCTGAGTGAAAGCCTGACTAATACAAAGGCTCTTTACAGACAAAAGTCTGACAAAGCCTTAGTAAAGCTGGATCAAGAAAATAATTTGGCTTGGATCAAGTCCTCGCTTATTTAATCATCAAATTCCTTGCTAGGTTTGAAGCTTGAAAGTAAGAGGAATATCAAAAGGAATCAATAAATACTTGAAATGATCCATACCATACTGCCTTCGTTGTTGCCAACCATAGTGTTATAGCTTCCAGTTAGTCTTCTTAATTCTGTTACCTCAAAGGTTACATCTAAACCATTCGGAAGGGCATCATCTCCTAAATAAATAAAAAGCATCATCTCTAGAGGGCTACTTAAAAAAACCAACCAACTAAAAAACCAAACCCACAGACATAAGATTACTTGATTTTTTTTTTTTTTGAAAACTGGTTGAATTGAACAATAATAAAACCCCTACATTACAAAGATAAACAGCTCGAGGAAAAGATGGTGAAGGGTCTATAAGGCAAGATGTATGAGGAAGAGAAGCAGTCACAGTACCAAGCCTGCCAGAGTTCAAGAGGCGTTTGGACAACGCTCTCAGACATGGGGTCTGATTTGATTTTTGGGTGGTCCTGCGTGGAGCCAGGAGTTGGACTCAGTGATCCTTGTGGGTCCCTTCCAACTGAGGATATTCTATGATTCTGAGATGTTGTTTGGATGTGCATTCAGAATTTCATTCATTCAAAGCGTGTCTGGCTCTAATCATCCACATGCTAATTTAATAATGAATTAGCAAGATTTATTACCTAGCCACTAAAAACAAAGCCATACACAAATTCTTATGTTACAAGAAATAGAAATTAAAGTGGTCCAGACATGTCAAGAATAATGCTGTCAACTAGAGCAGAGCTCCCAGCACTTTGTGGCTAAGTGCTGGACAACAGAAGCTATCCAGTTCCCTCAGGACTCTGGCTGAGGCAGCTGTTCAAAAAACACAGCTGTCAGGGGTACCTAATTCTGCTTGAAGCAACTGGGACAGCAGCCCATCACTAACCGCCTGTGCAACTGCACTGCATTTCCTTCTCAATAATGCCACTTTGTTCTGCTGAAAAGAACACTGAGGTTGCAAAGCAATTACAAGACTGGACATGCCAAATGAGCCTTATTGAGCAACCTGCACACACTCAGCTGCCCCATATGTGTAAGACCATTTTTAATTACAAGCATTGATACAATTACTAGTATGTCCATTAAGTACAACAAATGTGTTGATATAATATCACTTAAGTGAGATTAATACATGGAAGTACAGGAGGTACTTTCAAGCTTTTCCTCAAGCATTTATCCTTCCTCTGAAAATTTGCATTAAGGGACGTGTACTGTAATTATTTCAGTGCTTGAAATTCACTCATTTTTGCATATATACAAGTAATAATCATACGCATATATGCAGCCACAGGCAAATGCATCTTTTTCATGCAGATATCGGATGTAGGCACATACATCCTCATACATAGCACACCTACACGTATACCTAAAATATACAAAGCTCTCTCATATACCTTTGTAAGTTATATACACAAAAAATGCCTGACCTATAGCACAGGGAAATGTACATTATAAGTATGTGTGTGTCTATGTGTGTATGAAAAAAAGGTGAGAATTAATGAGGCAATACATACCTTGACAGGTATCAATCAGAACCTCTACCTGTCTAAAAATTCCTAGACGAAGCAACTTTTCACGAGCTTCATGTGATTTTCTCATTACCTACAGGATGAGATAAGTAGCTCAGTCTTTCAGCTTACTAAAATAACTAGTATAAAACAAGATGCTGCTAAGTCACGCAATATTCACAGATTTTGTATACACAGATATATACATATATGTATGTGCCTTCAAAATAATCACAACCCACTTTAACATTCAAATCTATCAAGCAATTAAACCCAGAGCATCTGGCTTAATTTCCTACCTAGCTTGCGATTGTTAGAATGCTTAAACCTATTATTCAAATTGGTTTCAGTACTTAAATCTTACACATCTATTTACTGGACCCATGCTTTTCACAAAAAAAAAAAACAAAACAAACATATACTAATCTATTAAAATCTAGACCAGCTTACACGTAAAGACTTGATGACTCCTCTGCACTTCTTATAGTACTAAAAGGAAACATGTCTAAATTAAAAGTTGGCATGCACACTTCATCCATAATTTCACACACATACTCTTTTTCTGCCCCAACTGGAGATAAATCCCAGTGAATCTCATGATGAATTCAGCTGCATAATCAAGCACTACACGGGGACATATACTCAGAAAATACACACAAAACAAGAATTTTGTCTTCATGGTGTACTTGACCTGCACAGCCAGAGCAAGATAATTTACTGCCAGCTGCACTCCAGAAGGAATCACCACCTAGAAGTGCAAGGACACACAGCCTAACTTACGCTTTCATCCATTGTGGAGACTGCCACTGGTCGTTTTTACTGAGCTCCAGTAACTTTTCTTAAGCAAATTAATTGAAAATGTCCTGTACACAGTTAGCAATTCTCAAACAGGAATGGTAAAGCTGAAAATATGCGATCACTGTTTGCCATCTCTCAATGCCTTTGAGCTCAACACATCAGAAAATACAGTATCTGCCAGTATTGCACATACTGGACTGCACATTCCAGACGAACTGGAAGTTCGTCTTCCGTATGACAAGTTTAGAATCATCACAAAACTTGGCAAAGTTGCATCACATCTGAGGAGAGTAGCCCAATGCAGGAAGACAGAAAACCATAACCTGAATTTTTAAATACGAGGTGTTATTCACTATAGTACTTACATCAATGAGATTTTTAGCCTTAAAAACGTCAGAGATTTCATACATGATAATGTCATCTTTGGTCCTTCCAAGTCCATCGAAGTGTACATGCTGAACAACCACCTAAACGTAACAGATGTTGAAATACAAATACTGAGCTTGCATCTAACAATGAGCATCAAAAACAGCTATACATAAAAAACTGTTTTTTTTGTTTTAAGTGAAAATAAATCCAGAAGATTCCTAGGTTAATTACTGCTAGCCTACATCATGAGAAATCAGTGCTATCTACGTTACTGGAAAACCATTCCTTTGACAAGAAAAGTAAAGAGAAAAAACTCGAATACCAAATCTAATACTGTTTAGAGCAGAAGAGACAGTAGTGGAGTATTGCTGCTGGGGTTTCTTAACTGTTAGATGGTGAAATAAGTCACCACAGAAATCATATTAACATATTTAGACACTTAAGGCAAAGCATGTTGTTAGCTGTAGTTAGCCATTTCTTGTATCAGCTACACATAAGGAAAAAAAATGAAACAAAACCCACCTCAAATCATATATATTTAAACTATTAAAATTCTTACTACCACTGGAGCTTTGTAGTTTAAAGTGCATATTAATATCACAGCATTATCTCTTTTCTTAAAAATATTCATCTTTCTGTTTCATCATCTGAGACCACTTTATGTTAAAAATCACAACAGATTCCAGGTTAGCTGATGCAATAACTGTAGTGCATTTGTATTTCCCTTATTTTTCCAATCTTTTCAGTGTATTATAATTTTAGGGATAACTACCAAAAAACTCTGCAAATGCTTCATGTATTTGTAATGAATAAGATAGCAGAATAAGAACAACCTACCATTACTGCAAATGTATAATAATTAAATTAATAACAATATTAATTAAATAAATTATAAAATTATTAATTAGTGATTATAAATATTAATTAAATTATTATAATAATTTAATTAAAACTTAATATTAATTGAAAACCTATCAGAATAAATATGTAATAAACAAAACAAAATAATAATTAAAAAAAATTATTACCAAGCCTCTAGGGGGAATAACTCAGAACTGAATAAGGAAAAGAAAAATTATATAGAAACTACGATGATGCATGACATCTCTTCCCACTAGTATGGTTAAAACTATTATGGGCCAAAGCAGACATGCTCTTACATATGAAATAAAAAGCAAAACAGAACAGAAAAACATCTTTTGCTGAAGTTAGTATTTACCATCGTGACATAATTCACACAGTGGCAGTTTACCCAAACATGGCTAAACATAAAATGATTAAGGTTGGAAAAGACCTCCAAGATCATCTGGTCCCAACCACCCCCCTACCACCAATATCCCCCACTAAACTATGCCCCTAATACTGCACTCAAGCAGATTAAGGACTGTTACATAGTTTGCTGCTAAACAGTTTTGCAGGGCAGAAATCTCTTACGAAAGAAGGGAGAAATCAGCATCTGGAAACAGGTCTATTAGCTCAAAGCTTAATAATAATCCCTGTGGCAAGTTAAAAAAGGACAGAAACTAGAGAACAACAGATTAAATTTACAGTACTAAATTTAATTCTTTCACGTCTCACATCACAGTTTAGAAAATTCCCTCAGGAAAAACATGCAAGTGCACTAAGACATTTCTGTTAAGAAAAAAACATCAGGATGTTGACGTGGTACTTACATTTTTGTTTTCAAGAATTTCCTGCTTGGTTTCAGGTTCAACTTCAACCAGCTCAGCTTCCTCTCCCAAGGCACCAAAGTCTGGCCCACTCATTGGAAGGGGCTCCAAACTCTGAAAGCATACAAGACAGCTCCATTTAATATAGTCCATGATTTGCAAGTTGTCTTCTGAAAAGAAAAATGATGGTTCCTGACCCTGTGTTCATCAGGTCACCGGGGGGGGGGGGGGGGGGGGGGGGGGGGGGGGCGCAAAAAAGCTAAACAGAACAACTAAAGTGAGGGGAATTACCAGCACGCTTGTTAACTACATGCTTGTTGACAATTTTAGTGAAAGCTAAATAGCTTCCATGATTTATCAAAATAATACTGCCCTCTTCCAAGAATAACCTTATCTTTAGAGCATGCATCCTGTGTTAAATATGAACTCTACCATTTTTTTGTTGTTGTTTTGTTATTATTTTAAAATAAGCAAGCCAACACTTAGCTTGGGTTTTTGGGAGCGAGAGGTGTGTTCAGTGCGCTACTTTGCTTCACGTACATTTCTACATACTTTTGTATTTTAATGTCTTTTAAAAGCATCCTTCTGAGTAGTGTTTGAGAACCTCTGGCCCCATCCATCAGAGCTCTTCAGGTGAGTGTTGTAATCAAAATGTTTTGCAATACAATATGGCTTTATTTACTATACTTGAAAGAGTCCTAAAGTAATAAGACTCTTAACAGAAGACAATGGAATCGAGCAAGAGTGAATATAGGTTTACCTGCAAAAGCAGAAGTCAGGATTGGGTAACTTTGTAAATACACTTTTAGTCTTAAGTCACTAATACAGTACTTACTGCGTTATTTAAGGATTGCTGGAATAGCAAATTCCTGTTACACACCAGAAACAAGTTAAATAAACAGAGTCCTTTCTTGCTCCCGATAGCTCTAAGGCAAACATGGAATGCTCTGCATCGACATGATACTGAATAACAATTGACAGGTGAATGTGAAACCAAAAATATGAGAAAAGTATCAAAATATAACTTAAGTCATGGTAATGAGGTTCAGCAGGGCCAAGTGCAAGGTGCTGCACCTAGGTCGGGGCAATCCCACACATGAGCACAGACTGAGAGAACAACTCATTGACTCATTGAGAGCAGCCCTGTGGAGAGGACTTGGGGGTTCTGGTGGGCCAAAAGCTCGGCATGAGCCAGCAGTGCATGCTTGCAGCCCAGAAGGCCAACTGCATCCTGGTCTGTAGCAACAGAGGGGTGGCCAGATACAGGTCGAGGAAGGGGATTGTCGCCCTCTGCTCTGCCTTGTGAGGCCCCACTTGGAGTGCCGCAGCCAGCTCTGGGGCCCCCAGCAACAGAAGCATGTAGACCTCTTAGAGCGGGTCCAGAGGAGAGCCACAAAGACGCGCAAAGGGCTGAAGCACCTCTGATTTGGGACTACAACCGCAGTTACCCACGTCGCGGCTGCAGGCGCCTCCAGGTCGGCTCCCTGGGGCCGCGTTAGGGGAAAGACAGCTGGGCCGCTCCGCGGGGCCGCTGACTGCCCCAAGGTCAGCGCCGGCAGCCCCCGGCCGGGACAGGCCTCCCCCATGTCCCCATGCCCCCGGAGCGAACCCGACCGCCCCCGGCACTCAGCCCGCGGGTGCCGCCGCTCGGACCCGCCCGAAAGTCGCCGAAGGGAGAAGTTGGTGGCGGCGGCGAGGCCGCCCTCCCGCGGTCCTTGCCCTCCCGCGGTCCTTGCCCTCCCGGTGCCCGCGGCACGGCCCCTACCCGGGCGTATACGGTGCCCATGGCGGCGGCAGCGGCGGCAGGATTCGCGGCGGTGACCTTTGGTACTCAACGGCGCGGCGCGTGGGCGGCCATAACAGGCGGCACCGCCCCGGCCCTCATTGGGTGGTGGGGGGGAAGCGGCGGGGTGGAGCCGGCAGCGCACGGATGTCGGGAAATGGCGGCGCTCGGCGCTTACGGGAAACGAGCGGGGTCGGGGTCGTGGGGCCTGATGGGCGGGGGGGGGGAAGGGGCTACGGGAGGTGTCGGGGCTGTCTCTGTCGTGTTTGGAAAGTCGTGGCAGTCAGGTGGAGTCGCCGATGACTGGAAAAAGGGAAACATCGCTCCCGTTTTTAATAAAGGGTATAAAGGAGGACCCGGGGAACTGCAGACGGGGAGCCTCCCCTTTGTGCCTGAGAAGTTCATGGAACAGATCCTCCTAGAGGCAACGTTAAGGTACATGCAAGACAAAGCTTCACCAAGGGCAGATCCTGCGTGACCAATCTAGTGGCCTTCAGTGGTGGAGTGACAGTATCACTCCAAGCATCACTCCAAGGACAAGGTAAGACCGACTTGTGCCACCTACGTGGACTTCTGCAAGGCCTTAGACACAATCCCGTATGACAACCTGATCTCTCAAACTGGATGGGAAGGGAGGACCATTCAGTGGGCAAGGAATCAGCCATAAGGCGGCACCCAGAGAGTGGTAGACAATGGCTCTATGTCCAGGTGGAGGCTGATGATGAGTGGTGTCCTTCAGGGGTCTGTCCTGGGACAAGTACTGTTGAATATCTTTATCCACGACATAGGCAGTGGGATCAGGTGCACTGTCAGCAAGTTCACAGGTGACACCAAGCTGAGTGGTGCAGTCAATACAAGAGAAGGAAGGGATGCTATCAAAGGGACAGGCTTGAGAAGTGGGCCCACGTGAACCTAATGAGGTTCAGCAAGGCCAAGTGCAAGGTGCTGCACCTGGGTCAGGGCAATCCCAGACATGAGCACAGACTGGGAGAACAACTCATTAAGAACAGCCCTGTGGAGAGGACTTGGGGGTTCTGGTGGGCCAAAAGCTTGGCATGAGCCAGCAGTGCATGCTTGCAGCCCAGAATGCCAACTGCATTGTGGGCTGCAGCAACAGAGGGGTGGCCAGAAGCAGGTTGAGGGAGGGGATCATCCCCCTTACCCTTGTGAGGCCCCACTTGGAGTATTGTGTCCAGCTTTTGGGTCCCCAGCACCAGAAGGATGTGGGGGTGTTAGAGTGAGTCCAGAGGAGGCCCACAAAGATGCTCAAAGGACTGGAGACCTCTCCCGTGAAGAAAGGGTGAGAGGGATGGGGCTGTTCAGCGTGAAAGAGAAGGCTCCGAGCTAATCTCATTGAAGCTTTTCAATACTTAAAGGGGGCGTGTAGGTAGCATAGTTTTGCTCAGGCAAATAACGGACAGGACAACAGTGATTGGTTTTAAACTAAAATAGGGTGTGTTAAGATTAGATTTTGGGAGAAAATTGTTCACTCAGAGGGTGGTGAGGCACTGGAGCAGGCTGCCCAGAGAAACTGTGGATGCCCTATCCCTGGAGATGTTCAAGACCAGGTCGGATGAAGCCCTGGGCAACCTGATTTAGTGGGTGGCATCCCTGCCCCTGGCAGGGGCATTGAAAGTGGATGGTCTTTAAGGTCCTTTGCAACCCAAGCCATTCCATGATTCTATGAAATTAATGCATTCTGAGTTAAGTTGTAGTCGGTCAGTTATACCCCAGAAAGCTTGGTAACAAGAAGATGTGGTCAGAAAAGAGATTTTTTATTTTAGAAAGATCAGAGAAAATTGGAGCTATGCAGAACGGAAGAAGGGGGTAATATTGATTTAAATGTATTTAGTAGAACTACCTCAGTACACAGAAAGCAGAACTTGGCAATCATGCTTAAATTCTAAAAGATACTGGTAAAACTAATTGTATAATGTTCTGTTAAATGTTACAAAAAGCTTGAGACAGTAAAACTCAGAACTTCTATCTTTTAGTTGTGGTTACAATAACACTTCAAAATTTTCTTGCAAATTTAAAAATACATACAATAAATGAATAAAGCAGTTGAAGTAAAATAGCACTAATCTTCTGTAACATAAAATTGATAGCTTGACAGTTTCTCCCCTGTCCCCCGCCATTCTAAAATCATTTTAATGTTGTAAAATTTAGCACTTTGAGCCTAGGGAAATCTGAGAAACTGAGAAACCATTTAAAGGCTGGTCCAATTCAGAAATGCTAGATTTTGCTATCTGAAAGATTTCTACGTAGCGTAGTTGACGCTACAGCAACAGACGTTCCCTTTTCTTCTCTCCTGAGCATCACATTCCTAAAGCCTGCTACTCCTTTTACAGGATGCT
Organism: Anser anser; assembly: GCF_964211835.1. Lineage (NCBI taxonomy): Eukaryota > Metazoa > Chordata > Aves > Anseriformes > Anatidae > Anser > Anser anser. The sequence goes on from NC_139720.1 coordinate 74,988,950, forward strand.
TTCAGTAAGCATGCATAGTCTCTTCCCTGGACTGCACCTGGGTTGCCCAGAACTCATATTCTTGAAAGAGAAGCCTTCAAGCATCACAGACCTGCCCCATCCCACATGCGCAACCTGACCTCTGAAGACACAGTTGTTTCCTTCTACTGTAAAAACAACTATGTAGAAGACATGATACCAAAACATCAAAAGGGTAGTTAAATCTCAGCAGTTACTTATTTTTCCTGAAGTATTCATACACTGATATGTTGTCTTTATTAAAATTATGTATAATGTTTGTAGTGGGGTATTTAAAATCCTCATCACTCAACACAGGTAAGAGTTGGCTGATTTTCAAATCATTATTTGAGGCCTTTGCACATGGCCCTGGGTATTGTTACTTCAATAAGTTTTTTTTTTGCTTCTTCCAACAATTGTTCTTGGAAAGCTTCCTTTGGGCTATCATACCTCACTGAGATAGAAAAGACCTTTTTTTCTTCACCCCTCTAGCAAGAGGGAAGTGAAAGGAGAGAAAAAAATATCTCAAGCAAGGCGGGGGGGAATTATCAAGAATGATTGGGTAGCAATTAGAAGACCAAAACAACATCCACCACTTTCTATACATTGATGTACGTTAACATTTGCCATAAAGTTAAACACCTCAAATTACTTTGTGCTACTAATCACAGCCACTATTTTACCTACTTTTCAATACTTAGTCAAGTATTAAGCTCTTTTTAAGTACACAAAAGTCCTATGAAGTCACTGAAACTGTACCTGTTTACACTTCATGTGAAAGTGTCCCAGTTCTTACAACTTTTTCCATTGAAGTATTTAAAACAAGGAAGAGTCATAGAGGAACTTGAGCAGTAATATGAACTGTGCAGTACGTAAAATAACCTAGAATAATACTGTTCCTACAGTATCTCATGCAGACAACTTTTCCATAAATAGACCAGTATGTTCAAACATAAGGCAAACAGGCTTAGGAAGCCACTAAAAAGCTCAGATGTGTAATTCCCTTTATGTAGTACACGTCCAATTTCATTTAAGTGCTATAAAAGTAATCCTAAAACATATCATGAGGAATTGTATTTAAAAAAAAAACTTTTGTTTTCAGTGTGTGTTTGTCTAACAAGCTGCTTACAGAATTGATTTTTTTATTCTGAAAGTAGATTTTTTAAAATCTAATTTCCAGAGAGACACTGTTTACTGCAAGCGTTACTATAGTTCACTGAGCTGGTGCTTTGACAGACATGCAGTCTGTTACTTAGTAATAGCAACCACATTTTTTTTTTTATAATCCATAAAATATAAGAATTCTAAAGGCAGATTTTTTAGGAAACTGTAAACAATATTCCAAGACTTATTGGCAATAAAGAAAGTGACCTTTAGTCTTTTAGGATTTAAATTTCTCTGCCAAATTGGAGTTTTGGAAACTTGGAATCTATTTCCACATTAATTTTCTGGAATTAATTCTGGACAAGTTTGGAAACTTGTCTCTGAGGAAGAGTCAAAATCTATTTCCAGTCCAGACTCATCAGAATTTGGGAGAAAATTAGGATAGGAGTCTGACTGCTCCTTTGGATTAGCAGAAACATGTTTCATAACTGAGTCCATGTATTGTGAAGACTCCCAGAGCCAGGTTTCAATGTCCACAGAAGAGTGAGGCATTTTAAGGTGACAGTATGAGGAATGAAATTCCACAGTAGATGGGGCAGTTCGACATTTCCTTAATGATGCATAATTGTCTTTCCTGTTTAAGAAGAAAAAAAAAGATTACTAATGTTTCAATGACAATTCTATTACTGTTCAGATACTTTACAGGGAATCTCCATGAGGAAGAACACTACAGGAAAATGGTTAATACTAAATGCATTTAATGAGTCAGGACGTAGGACAACAGGAAAATAATCTTAAAGCAATCTTACCTAGAATAAGGGCAATCTACCATTATGTATTGTCCATAGAAGTAGGTATAAAATTGTTACGTTAAAAATCACCATACTGTTCTGATAAGCTTAGACAGAGAGACGCAGCTCGTACCTCGTACATTACCACTTGACGAGTTCTGATCTCCCCCAGCTATCCACCTGAGTATTTGGTCACTTACCAATCACAGTGGTTAGCAGACATTAATTAGCATGGTCTCAACATTCACAAGCAAAGATAGTTGTTCAACTTCATGAACACCATCTCTGCAATACACCTCACAACCAGCTAAGTATCACCAACTTAAATAGCTGGAACAGAACTTTAAGCTTTACAACAGCACCTGAACCACCAGGTTAGTCCTTTGTAATTTGAGAAGCAGGAAACTGAAGTTGTCACCAAGAATACACATCTTTTTTTCTAAAAAGTCTGTCTCCTCTTTTAGTGTCTTTGCAAATAGACAACAACAAAAAAAAAAAAACTATAAAAACATATCAAACCACCACTCCCCCCCTCCAAACAAACTCCCTCCCTATCACACATTTCAACTTCAGTTTCCATACTTGAATTTCACGTGCACTAGGAGACACCATCCAAAAGGTTAGGTTTCCTAAGAGGATGTCCGAACTGTAAACAGCTCAAATTTTCACAAGATTTAGGTCTGACTGCAAAAGAGAATCTAGATCTGATGACATGACAAGGAGAGAGGAAAAAAACAGTGGGGGTATTTCTGCAAAAGTAGCAATAAGTTCTTGATGGATGCTGAAACACAGTACATACCCACAGTGGTCTATAGAATACAGTGCAGGATTCTACTTACAGAGCCTTGGGACCTAGCTACCTGAAGATGAAATCCACTTAAAGAAAGGCGTCAGAAAACTTTGAGAGTTTTTGACAATATAAACAGTCCTGTGGGAGGTGATCACTATTGTGGTTTAATCCCAGTAGACAGCCAAGTACCATGGAACTGCTTGCTCACTCTCCCCACGTGGGTTGGGGTGAGAAGTCAGAGGCCACAAGAACTTGTGGATTGAGATTAAGACACTTTACTAGGTGAAGCAAAAGCTGCGCAAAAGCAAAACAAGGAAATTATTCACTGTTTCCGATCGGCAAGCAGAAGTTCAGCCATTTGTTAGAAAACAGGTCCATTACACAAGTTTCTTGGGAAGATAAATGGCATCACTCCAAATGTCCGCCCCCTCTCGCCCCCTTTCTTCCCCCCAGCTTTTATTGCTGAGCACATTACATGGTACAGAATGTCCCTTTGGTCATCCTGGGTCAGCTGTCCTGGCTGCATCCCCTCCCAACCTCTGGTGCAACCCCAGCCTCATCACTGGCACAGCAGTGAGAGAAACAGAAAAGCTCTTGGCTCACTGTGAGGACTGCTCTGCAACAACTGAAACACAGGTGTTATCAACATTCTCATCCTAAATCCAAAACACAACACTGTACCAGATACTAGGAAGAAAATTAATTAACTCTATCCCAGCCAAAACCAGGACAATCAATCAATCACCTTTAAGATACCATAAAAGAACGGAGGAAAAGCCATGTGACCACCATGCCCTGTTTTATGACCAAGAGCTTGCTCTTTCCACATAAAGTCTTTCTCCCAACATTTTCCAGTTCCAAACTCCCACATCTGATTTAGAATTTCTTGAGCAACCTTCTCTTCTTTTCTTACTGATTGTTCCAGCTGCTATGGAGCAGAGCAGAAACAAGGTCTTTGTTTTCAGTCCAATGCTTGCTCTGTAGCACCCCCAAAAGCATAAGCCTACCAACAGGCACCACCTCTACATCTCAGGTACGTAGCAGTCATTGATCAGTTATAAACAAGAAACTCCACACAATATTCTTAAAAAACAAAGATAAGGGTTAGAAGCAGTGAGAACCATTTTGTGCTACCCTGCAGAAAATTATTAAATCCTGTTTAAAGGGGGAAACTTAGTAGTTCTTGAAACTCTGATAAGAGAGAATTCCAAAAAATACATCATTTACATGCAGCAGCACACCAGTTTACCTGGATGTACAGAAAAGCCTCCTTTTGGCCTGGGAATAAACTGTACCAACAATCTGACAAAACTGTTCTTGCATCCATCGAACATCAGCCGGCATGTCAGGAAACCAGTTCACTAACCTACAATCAAAATCAAAATACACAAGGTACTTCGTAAGCAGTAAAGCTAATGTATATTATATTTCCACACACCGAGTCCCACATCCAACAAAATAACTCAGCGAGAATGAAAGCTGTGTTAACTCCCCTATCAATATCTCCAGGTCTTCTCAACCTCTCTGAATTTTCATCTATCTCACTCATCTCTTTTCTACAAGCTAAGAAAAGAAGTGCAGCACACAGCACTATGTCTCTGATCTATGCTTAGTGTCTGACCAGTATGTGTATTCTATACAATGTTACCAACTTTTAGGAAGACTGAAGGAAACTTCTGGTCTCTGAGACCTTTCTGCATAGTAGGAACTTGGTTGTCAGTTTAATGTTACATGGGAAAGGAAGAACAAGAGTAAGGCGGAAATAGAACAAAGTCACAAATACATTCTTTTTCCTTATAATGCTCTTAACCTCAGTCAGTTACACTGGGGGGAGAGGGGAACACCACGTAATTCTGTTGACTGCTTCTCATCTGTCAAACATGATGCAGAAGGGCCATGTTAAGTGGCAGAGAAAAATATTTTACTGCACAATATAGCAGTAGTAGTAAAGAATCTGCCCCTGGCAAACACAATTAAGGGGACTTCTTTTGAGCAATTAAAAGACAGCTTTTAGTAGTTTGTTGGTGTTTTTAGAAGTCTTCTTAATATGTTTATCTAGCCTTAGACTATACAGATTTTAGGAGGATATATTACGTAGGTAGAAATTATGGACTTTAGACAGTTAACACTTGAATTATAGAGTACCAGAGTGCCTACAAAAAATGAATCAGCATTCATTTATACTCAAGTATAATAAATATGAAATTGTTCATGAAGAAGTTTTACCGTAAAGCAGCAGAATAAGCAGACTCCACAGGCAGTGTATATGGTAGCATCAGATAAGATATCACTCGTATTGGGAAGAGTTTAGAGAACTGAGCATAGAATCCATTTGGTTCTTTACAGGCTTCCTGCAGTGCTTAAGAATAATTGTTTTTGAAAAAAAAAAAAAGATTATTTGAAAACTGTTTAAATAATTTGCTCAAGGTTTGGTAATCTTCAGTCAATATTGTGAAGTCTTACTGAGCAATGCTCAGACAGAAACTAAAAAAGGTAATCTCAAGGCACTCTTATCATAAACCTTCTCTATGCTACTTTAAAATATGCGAAGCACTGACTAATACCACAGGGACAAAAAGGCATTACCCTGAAATTTTAAGCAATAAATATAAGCATTAATTTATGATGAGAGGATGTAAGGTTCCCCTCTCCAAAAAATACTTATATATTTTATACAGCATCCTTGTCTTATCTGAGACTGTGTAACTTTAAGGAGTTTAAGTTCTAGAGTTCCACACATTCTAGTTATTATATATATGGTTTCAGAATTTTCACACTTCAGATTTTGTTCTCCTAGGTCACTGGAACTAGGAATTTCTGATCTTGAAAATACTGTTCAGCATCTACAAAAAACCTTGGTAAAAATTATAGATTAAGAAATATTAGAAGTGTTCCTGGTCTATTAACATCTTATTAAAAAGTCAAGAAATACAGACAATTAGAAATCTACTGAAGTATGGTTTAAAAATAAGATGGTGGTAACTGGTATTTGGATTTGAGGTTCAACTTTGTTGTGAAATATACACTTATAAAGATACTGTGGATGAGCAAAATATATCCAAAACCAAATAAGAGTCCTGTTCATGACGCCACAGTGTTAAAAGTAGCTCCTTCTAAGCTCAATCTTATTTTTGTAGCTAAATCAAAATGTACACGTTCACATTTTGTGAGCATTTAAGCAACATTTTTGGCCTGAGCTAGTCTCTAATTTCATAGGGAATTATAAGATTAAATAAAAAACACCATGCAAATTATAAGATAAGAGTAAGGCAGGGGGGCAAGTTGGGAAATCGAAGTTTGTCATTTAAAGTTACAGAACAGTCTGGAGAACATACCTTTACGAAGCCTAGGAGGTAGACTCTCAAATATGCTCTTCTCCAAAGGCCATGAATTTTGCTTTATCTGGTTACTGAGTACTTCCACTTCTGAAGTTTCCACTCTGTTGTTTTCAGAAATATTTTTTTTCTTCATATAGTCAACGTGTTGCACAGCCTCATGAGGATTTCTTTTTGTGAAGGACAAGCTGACATAAATTGAGTCATTCAGAATACCTGAAAGAGTCAAGAGCTTCCACTTAGGCTCACTCCACAGGTCTTCAGAGTACCTGTACTCTGTATCTTTACAGAAGTCCTTATCCTGAGGGAACATTACCCACCCAATGTCCAATACACTTGCTCTTATAAGTCTACAAACATTTAGTCATATTGATGAATACTCTTTTGCAGGTTTAGGTCTTACTTTAAAACGAGTTCTAAAGAAAACGAAAAAGTGAATAATTAACTGAAACTGCGTTGTAAACACACAGTCATTTGCCAAAGTTGTTTTCCAGCAACAAAGGAAATAGTTAAAAAAGAAGAAAACTGATTTTGTTTTTACTTGAAAAAAACATCCTCAATACATCAGATCAATTTAGGAAATTCGACATGGCAGTTTTCACAAAAGTACTCTGAGCTACTGTCACAATAAAGCAAAAAAGGAAAGCAAGTAGGGTGCAATATTGTTTAAAGATATATTCAAAATATAGATCTAAATCAGTATCGGTTGCCTTGCAAAAGCGGTGGATTCCGATTAACAAATAGCACTTCTAATTGCCTTAGAATTGAGGATTAGAAAATAAGCACAAAGCGAACTATAACAAAAAGAGTATTTACATTCAGTCTCCAGAAAAACAACATGAAGTTACTATATATAAAGACTACCAAATTTAACTAGGACCCACACCTACATGCAATAGAATCTATATCCTACTTACAAGTACTCCTAAAAGATAAATGTCAAAAGAATATACAATGAATATAGCAGAAAGTTATTTAAGTCAACGTGTTCTTGTTCTTTGGGGGGGGGGGGGGGGGCGGGGGGGAATAGCTCCTACAGTTGAAATAGCTCAATGAGAAAGGATATGAATAATGAATGAGTTTGGAGAGGCTACAATTATCACTGATTCACAAACCTGTGACAGAGTAAAAACAAAGATATCAGTAGTATGAGAAGGAGGACAATAGTGCAATACAGAGAAGATGTGTGGGAAAGACACCATGAAGACCTGCAAGCAATCTCAGACAGTGTCAGATGGAAATGTGCACACAGGAAACTTGTGAAACAGTACAGCAACACAGCCCATCTTAGCACAAGCAACCTCAAATTATAGGCCGGGTTCTTTTTGTAAAAGTTGTGCTTTTAATCACTTCATAAAGGATCTAAAGTGGGACTCTCTCAGTAAATATATAATATTACTAGAAATGAAACTCTTAACCTGAACTGTGATGTTCTTTAACAGTGATGAAATGGTTTCAAGGAAACTTGAATATTTAATACATAGTTATAGCAGAGAATGAGTAATGAGCACATTAAGCTATGACTACATTACAGCACTGCAGATGGCACTAGCTTTAATAGTACAAGTATCACAATTCAATTTCCATTCCTCTAATCTGACCAAGTACTATCTCCAATTTGCTTCTGCTTCCAACAAATACAGGGAGTAGGCATACCTCACATATGGTTAATTTCATGCTAATATTAAGTTATTGTCTTTAACCTGTCTGTCCCCACGTTGATCAGGGAATAGCATTTGTCAATATAAACTATGTTACTGGAATTGAAGAGCAAAATGAAACAGGTTTTAATTCTTATTCACAAACTTATCCAGATCCCAGTAACTGCTACAGTACAAGTCCTCTTCTTTTAAAGTCTTTCATAATACAAAGTATTTGTCCATTACTGATTTTATATTGTTAGCCAGCTCCCAGTTCTGGACTGTAAGAGTTCACCTACATATTTATTTGGATGATACAGAAGAGGAAGCGGTAAGATGCAGGTAACACAGGAGTGGGTAACAATAGCCCATTCCTATCCTTTAAGGATAACACAGAAGAAACTAGTAATACATTTTTCCTGGAATTAGAATTCCCTGGTAATTTCACTTAACAATACTGTAACATTCACTTCATACAAGTTTGACGAAACCCCAGAAGTGCAATTTCTACATGACAGCACAACTGCCTCAGATGACTAGTGACTACTATGATTTCTATCAACTGAAATTCAGAATGAAAATATAACTTACCATGATGATAACTTACCTTCAAAAAGCCTCTATGACTTAGCCCCTCTTAGCTACTTACAACCGCTTCACCCGTTTTTTTTTTTAATTTTTAAACCCAGGTTAAGACCATATCATCAGTAATTATCCACAAGTGTAACATACCATTCTCTTTCAAGAATTTAAAAGCATCTGAATATCCTTGCTCACAAATCTCTCCTAGTACCTGCAAGCAGAGGGTAAATGAGTCAGCCAAATAAAAGGAGATTTAAGATCAAGAGTTCACAGAATGCAAAACCATTTACATCTACCTTTCATCCTTATAATTCTGGAAGTTTCTTACAATTGCTCTAATTCAACAGATTCACGTCAATAAACCTACTGTGTGACACACATGTGATCATGCATATGTAAGCTTATTTTTCAACTATCACAGATGTACTGAATTACTTAGCTTAAAGGACAACATTCTAACTGTTCGCAAGAGTTTCCTCCTTTGGCTAGTCTATGTCAGGAGCAATGTAACAAGGTGGCTTAGTAGAATATGCAATTCCCCCGTTCCCTCCCTGTGCTTCCCAATTCCCAAAACAGTGAGAAGTCAGCTATGCAATTCGCATGTTCAAGCTCAAACTTAGCCTTCCACATGAAAACATCTTTCACCAGATGCAACACCAGCTCACCTACTAATGTACACAGTAGTCCTAGACAAAAGAAAAAAAATTAACACATACATAAGTAAAATTTAACTTTTTTTTTTCCAAGTGGTCAAAACCCTCCCAATTAAAAAAAAAAAAAACTATAGTAGTCAGAAACATTTCTCCTCTGTAGTATATCCCAAGCCAGTTGGCAAAGTCTGTTTTCATTTTTTCAGCTTCAGCAACTGCAATTCAAGCTATTTCCCTCATCAGATCTGCAATTACAAGTGCTTGGCAAAATTTAAAGGCAAGCTGCCTGCATCAAGTATTAAGTTTACAAAGACCTGTTGCTTTAGAACTGCAAAGTTCTGAAGAACCTGGTTAGCAGGTAAACATGAAAGGACTCTAAACTGCCTGTTATTAATTTACCAGTGTTGATTTTATGATAGAATCCTGTGTTAATTCCTAAATAAACAGAGAAAGCCAATACCATTTTTAGTCAGAGAGACTAAAAATAAGGAGAATGAATCATAGAATGGCTTGGGTTGGAAGTGACCTCAAAGATCATCTAGTTCTAACTTCATTCTTCTAGGATGAAGACAGGCTATGAATAAAATAGAAACAAGAGAAGTTGTCAACAGAAAACTATATGACTAGATGAAGTGCTAAGATTACTGTAGCTTTCTGCAAAAACAAAGCCTATATATTGGAAAAATGTTTTAGTAACTACATGAAGTTACCTTAGGTTCTGGTGGAAAGAGTGCTTGTGTTAAACGATAAAGGTTCCCCAAACTGAGCTGAATGCTGGTGTTGGTCAAGTTCATTTCATGAAAATTGGCTGAATTCCCCTTTGGGCAGATATCACACTCCCCAGCAAAAGGCGAAACTGTGATTGTATTCTTAGATTCATACTGAGGCAAGTTGTCACTGATTCCTCCATCCACATAGCGCTACAAATATTAAAGGAAGTAAAAAGAACATTGAAATTTTCTAAATAGCAGATTTCCCATTAGAGAACTAAATATCACTTAAGAATAATAGTACAGTCTCTGTCTATGCTCCCAGACTAAACATTTTGAGTAGTATGTTTTGTCCTCTTATGTCACTTAAACATTTGTACCTACAGCTCCATAGATAGTCTAAGAGCATTCTATTAGTGACTTTTCTGGATGTTTAAGAAAGAAAAAGTCCATTTTAGGGATGATAATCCCACACAATGTGCACTAAAAATATTAGTGCAACTGTCTCCTCTTCCTCAAAGGACAGCACAAAACTAAGAGCTACCAGGGTGCCTCTGTAGAAAGAACACAAGTAAAAGAATAGCTGTACACTTTGAATCTCAAGTTCCTCAATATTAATCCATATAGTTAGAATACGAGTTACTTAAAATTGCTCTTAGTAATTAGAATTTAATATAAAAGCATCATAAATATTTGTACATGAAGAAACAGCAAGTAAAAAAAGCTTCAGGATTCCTGACATCAGTTGTGGGTATCCGTTCCGCTTTGCATGCAAGTTCAGAAGCTGTTCCAGGTTATCCTTTAGTCTTTGTGTTTAACTGCCCATGCCTGTAGTTTTAGTGCATCATCATCATCTCAGACATTTTAAGACTCAAGAACTGAGGAGTTCTATATTGGGGTAATAAATCTATAGTGCTGCAGCTGCTATGGCCAAAGACAACTTATTGGGTCACTCACAACAGCCTTCTTTCCAGCAGGATGAATTTTAGTCAGTTTGTTCTGACAATGTCGAAAGCCCATTCCTCATTACCAACTTTGCTGTTCTACTGGCTCCATTTTCCTCCTTCCTAACTAGGCGTTAGAGAGAACTGAAGGTCTTTTATAAAATGTAAAAGTAAGGTAATGTTATGAGCAGGAGCGACCTGTATTATCAATTTAATCTGTCTTGATACTCGCTCCCTAAGCATTCTGAGAAACACATTAGGAATGAGGAAGAGGGCAGCTTCAGAGCAATTTATCCAACATACTCTTTTAGAGCAGCTTGTTCCTACCTACCAGCTTTCTCAAACACTTTTTAGACTCAGCAGTACGCAGCTGCTGACAAATTTCCTCCAGGTGTATAATGCAATCACTAAGGTACTCAGGCAATCACCAAGTCCTTTGTGGAATTATCAAGCACCATACAAGCTGTTTGGTCAAGAAGCAAAGGTGGAACCATAGCATGCAGTCTTCTCATTAAATTATTCAAGGATGGAAGCACACACCTGATTTACTGTTCTACATAAATACTCGTTGGTTGTGGTTTTGTTATTTTTTGCCTTTTTCCTTCTTCAGTTTCTGTCCATTTATTCCCTCACAAAATGTTTAATCTCAAACACTGTGTTTGAAAGGTGTAAAACAAACACATCACCCAAACACTTCACAAAAAAGGAAAAAAAGTTCATCTTGGAGAAGCACCTCAAATCCAACAGAAACTAGCCTTTGGCATTTCTACTGCTTACAGAATAGCTAGCCCAGAACTGAAGTTGTATTATATAATAAACTTCAGTAAATCTGTTTCTTTTTCTGACGCTTACCATGCTATTGAATGCAAAGTGGTCTGCAAAGTAATGCTCTATAAACACTCTGAGCTTCAGTTGTTTCAGTAGATGCACACAGAAGAGCTGTTGCATATTATTAGTATTGTACATCTATTGGAAGTTATCCTCAAGTCTTTGGAAGACGGGGTATATAGGCACAAAGTATCAAGCTAATAAACAGCAAGATGCTACAAAGTTTAAGTTCTAGACATTCCACTGTGTTTACACCCTACAGGACTCATACCAAGCATACGCAAGTGTAGTACTATTACCATGTTACAACATGACTTCTATGCATTAAAATCATATCAAAATAATCGTAAAGAACAAAAAGATAAGATTCCTTCTTTCCCCTTGCCTCAAAACAGAACCAAATCAAACATCTCTTGTATGTTTTTGTACTCTGAACTAAGCCTTTTAAAATAACGTTGTCTGGTGACAAGGACTGAGTAGCCAGATTATCCTGGATCCACCTAAACCTTGGCTTCAGTCCAACGTCCTGTTTTCATAACACCTTTAATCTGGAGGATTTTAAGACATGCAAGGTTTAGAAATACAGATAAAGATAAATCCCTATACAGTTCTAATCACTTTTGCTTTAATTTCAGCAGCAGAAGAAAATACATTCCATGGCTATCCTTGACCTTTTAGCACTTCCAGATAGCCTTCAGAACAGTCTGTAATCAAACACTGTTAAGGAAGTTTTGAGTTTTCTTTCAACATACTTCCCCTCTCCTTATGTAAGGAACATCAAATTTGGAAGGAAAGAAAACGCAAGTTAGTGCAACACCATAAAAAAAAGCCATTAATATGATGAAGTGCATGCCCGCTTTCAGACCTGTTAATCAAAACATCTGCAAACTATACTGATTTTTTTTGCAGTTGTTGCCCCTTTAATGTGGGATTTTAGAAAACCCAGTACAGCCATGAAGTATTAAGAGGTTTTGTAACCAAGAGTTCCTGTGAAGTAATGGGAACAGACTGACGAGCAATCTCTTTCACACTTAACACCAATGACAAGACATTAAAAATCTTTGGCTATATCTAATTGAATTGAACTTCAATTCAGTTTTAAGGCAGATTTATCTATACCAAGAACATGCAGATACACAATATAATCTCTCAGATTTTTTTTCCCCCAAAATAAACAAGTGACCCTTCCTATCAATTTATGCAGGTGAGTGAGCATCACTGTCTTCATTAAATATTTATCCTTAAATGTTCACTTTTGCTAGCTTAGAATACTCTATTTTAATTACTACATCAGCAAATGAGACATTTGAGGGGGGGATTTTTTTATCCAGGATGGAGAAGACATACATATCTTCTACTTCCAACACATCTACTGTTCCCTTGCTCTTTTGAAAAGTAGTAACATACATACAGCTACAGTACTAAAAGCTCTGATGAGAGCTTATTTATTTTATTGTAGAATAACAACAACAAAAAAGTATATACATTGTCTTTTATTATTTTCTGAATAGATACAAGTGTTTTTAAAAATCGAAAACTAGGACTTACCACACCTCTAAATGATGGTGGAATTAGGCCGCAATAAATGGGGACAAATGAACTACAGATCAAAGCCTGTAGAAAAATGAGATTATATAAATTAAATGGTAACTGTTCTATTATTAAATTTATCATTTATCTTTATCTCTTTAGCTGTTGGCAAGAACAACTGAATCAAAAAACAACCAACAGCAAGTATTCTTAAATAAAAAGAAAAAAAATATTATTAACAAGCATTATTTTACATAGACAATTGAGGGTGTTCAAACTTCTTTCTGGAATGCAACCCCAATCCATTAAAAAAAAGATAAGACTCACTAAAAGACCACTTGTAGAAATGCTAATTAGTAAGAAAAAGTTTATGATCATTCCCTCAAGCTACACATTTTCACAGAACCACAGAATCATTTAGGTTGGAAGAGACCTCCAAGATCACCTAGTCCAACCTCTGACCTAACACTAACAAGTACTCCACTAAACCATATCACTAAGCTCTACATCTAAACGTCTTTTAAATACCTCCAGGGATGGTGACTCAACTGCTTCCCTGGGCAGGGAAGCAGTACTTTTCTGAGTAACCAAAGTAACTAACTGGGGACACTAGCATGATCCCAGAGTAATAATATAGAACTAGCTTATTCATGGATATTAAGAAATAAAAAAAAAAAAAAAAGGTATTTTTGACTGTTTCCTGATGACTGCTTTTATAAGAACAACCTTAAAAAACTTTCTTCATGAAAGACACTGTCATTAGATACACAGCACTTTGTCCTTTTGTCCAATCTTAAAATGGCCTTTGTCCATTTTAAGATTGATCTCACATACCTACTCCCTCAGTTCACAGATACATTAACTGGGGAAACAGAACATATTTGGCATAATGAAGGTTGAATTAATTTTTAAAATACTTTCCAAGTAACAATGTCTTTAAATTTTTAAAATGGAAACCCAATGGAAGATGTGAAATGGACTTGAGATTACAAAAACATCAAAAAGTTGCCAAAATAAACATACCTGGACAACTTCTTCTTTAGAGTTAAAATTAGATATCAATGTATTTTTACCATCTGATACTCTGGTTAGTGAAATACACAGTCTGCCTGATGACAACTGGTGAGTGTTTTCTGGAAGATTTCTCATCAGTCCATCTCGTATTATCTTTATCACGTTGAAGGAAGGATGAAGAGGTCCAAGATTTCGCTTTCTAGCTTCTTTCGCTAATGCCAGAACATCTGCACAAGCTTCAGCTGCAAACAAAATGCATTTCATTTAATAGAAAATTTGCCAATAGAAAAAAAAGATACCCCTCCATACCAAACTTTTATAACTAAATCATCTCTAGAGCTCCAACTTTTCTTTCTGATTGCCAATACGAAAATTCAAGAGCTTTTTAATACATGAAATAACCGTCCACTAGCATTTAACTGCAAGTTGAAAAGTCTTCTGAGAAGGAAAAAAGTAGTCACCTAAGACTTTCAAATAGTTAGAACTTGTTCTCATGAAGACCCAGCCACTAAGTTATTTATACCTGTTATTTCTGAGTATAGGTATAAAATATCCATATAATATGCTTCTGCTTGGAATTATTAATTCTAGAAACATGTCCTTTAAGAAGAAAGAAAGATGAGTAACCTTCCATAAGCATGTATGCATAGAAGTATTCCACATGCAACATCCATAAAAAAAAAAATCCATAAAAACTACACGATGCACGGATTTTAGTTCCACAGTATCTCTGCTGAAGAAGTTCATCACAGCCTGGGTTCGTCACCACTAGTAATACCTGCTGGACTTTAACCCAACTTAAAATTTCAGGGCATCATTTATCTTCCTTTATACATAAACACAATAAAGGAACCATTACATGGGAACTTCCAGTACGGAGCTTCAAGAGGGGAATTTTTAGCTTTAAAAATTTACCCACTGCTTAGTGGATAAGGAATGTGGGGGAGATCTGCAACACCTCTCACACAGGTCTCCATTTCAATAGGTGTTTTTACCAATATGTAACAGACATATAATTAAATTTTCTTCAATTAAATCAGCATTTAGGAACTAGATGAAACCACTACAGAGGACATGATTGTTCCTGAAGAACAGCTAAACTATTCTATCAGCCAGAAACCTAGTCATGCTTAATGAGAATAACAGCTCATCCTCCTGTTAAGGTTTTGTTTAAATATTTAGTATTATGCTTCTCCAGGGCATACTTTGTGGATATTGCCCAATAAGCAAGTCAACTTGGAAGAAGAGGGGGAGGAAGGTCAAAGTAACAGGTTTAACCTGAGTGATACACTACAAGGTAATTCAAAAATCTGTTCAGAACTTGCATATTTTAACTTACATAGCTTCTTTCTGGAATAGACAGGATTCAACTTATCAAGCTAACCACGAACACTGCACTGAAAAGAACTTTGCTTTTGAGTTCAGATTTATTTTTGAAAATACTGTATTTCTACAAAGCTTTTTTTTTCCCTCTCGAGTAGGAACACCTCAGCCTTTCTTAGCACACTAAACCAAAAACCTATGCTTAAAAGAGTACACCCAAAAAAACCTGAGCCAATAGATTCAGAACGGATTACCACCTCACCACAAAAATACTGGATGTCCAAAGACATCTATGGAGAAGATCTAAGATGAGTGCACCTCAACAGTTCCAATTTGGATCAGCCCAAAATGCGTATCATCCTCAAAAGAACAGCCGCCTCTGAGCTCCTACCTTCATCTTCCCGCAAATTCAATGAAGGAAGCTTCTCCCTCAGTCTAGAACAGTACAATTCTGTTTTCTCTATTTAATGTCTGTTCACAGTAAGTCAAACTTGAAAACCTACAGACTCTAAGTTGGTCTTTCCAACAGGTAACAAAAAGAAATCCCTTTAGTCAAAACATCTGGCTACAAACCTCCAAGAGGTAAAAAATGTGAGTCAAGTTTAGTCAAAAACCCTGTTCAGAACTACACATACACACTTGTGGTTTTATGTGTGAGGACAAGCATAGTAATTCAGGCCTGGGTCCAGTAAAGTGTTGAACACCTCCAAGGATAGAGATACCACAATTTCTCTGTGCACCTATTCCAGTATTTTGTCACCATTGTGGCATTTTTCTTTTCCTCTGATTTAATCAGAATTTCCCATTTTCCCACTGTGTCTGCTGCCTCTCATTCTTCCACCAGGCATCTCCAAGAAGAGCCTGGCTCTGTCTTCCCACAGGGAAACGCAACTGTGAAAACAGGTGGGACTTGGAACCATAAGTGCAGAAATAAATACTGCATGTTATTATCAATTAACATAAAATTAACAACTAAAAAGATGCGGAGTTAACATCTGAATTCTTGCTAATAACTCAAAGATTTTAGAATATGGCTGTTTTTGAATCGTCTTGTAGTATTCCCAAGTGACTTAAAAAAACGTTTCCAGAAGAAATACACTTGTCCATAAAATATAATACCTTGGGCAGTGGTGACAAACACACTAGTTAATCTAGTGTTTATAGAAAAGTGAAAATTCCACTTGGCATATAAGAAAGACGTTGGAATAATTTTAAGTTTACAACTCTTAATTATTAAAATACTAAAAATGTTTAAAGCTGTTAATATCACATATTGCCAGGTAAATAATATTTGTCTGCTTTAGAACACTTCTTATATTTATAGCAGCTTCCAAGTCTTCCTGAATCATTTACAGTATCTTAAAACTTAGCACTGGATATGTACTAAAACTAAACAGCTACTGTGGATAAACATGGCTTGTTTTAGAAGCCGGTACGAGGCTCATAACAATTTATGTGTGCTGTGCTAGTACCTTCAAGTAAATTTAAATTAAAATGTTTAAGTAATACAAGTTTATTGCTAAAGCTTTGAAGAAGTTTAGCGTAAGTGACAGATAAGTGGCTGAGCAGCAGGGACAAGCATTTCACAGCACAAGTCCCTCACAGGTAGAGAGAACTTCTTCACATTTTAGTGATGAGCTCAGAAGTTTAAAAACACCAACAAACTCTCTCCAAATTCAACATAAGTGGTTTTCCTCCTCTACCTCTGAGCAAGATGAAATGTGAACTTCAAAAGCCTCCTAGTTCTAAACCTCTTATGGCTCCTGTGAACAAAAACTATCAATTTTGCATCCCAAGCCTTTATTCCGTGGATCTCTGATTTAAAAGGAAAATAATTTTCAGATGTTTCATGCACATTTTAAAATGCACTTTAGTCACTACCAAACAAGCTTGATATTTTTCACGCATCAGGCTGCTTTAACGTCTAGCACATCTAATTTACTAGATAAACATATATTTGGGTTCTCGTTAGCCCCAAATAAGTTGAAGTAAGGTATACGGTTTTTCTTCCCGCCAGATAACGAGCGCTTATTTCCCGAGAGAGACTACAGCTGCCCAGAAACACGCCCCCCCCCCCCGCCCCGCCGCCCCGCACCCAGCGAGCCGCCTCCGACCAGCACGGCGCCGGCCAGCGCTCCGGCCGAGGCGCCGTAGATGTGCCGTGCGTCGCGAATGATGTGCGGGGCGTGCTCCTGCAGGCAGGTGGCCGCGCCGATGTGGTAGACGCCCAGGAAACCACAGCCAGCGAACGACACGCTCCAGCCGCGCTCGCGGTCCAGCATGGCCACCAGCAGCTGGCCGTTGCGGCCGTTACAGCCGCTCGCGCTGCTGCTGCTCCAACCACCGCGGCGGCCGTCGCCCCACGCGCTACGCGAGTGCGGCGCTAACCCGCGGCTCCCCGCCGCGGCCCCGCCCAGCTCCGCCGGACAGCCAATGGTGTGCTGCCGCTCGCCGTCTCGCCATGGCACAGCGGCGGCCCAGCCAACCCCGGGGCGGATGCAAATGAAGCCCCGCCCCCCGGTGTCCCCTTCCCCCCCCTCCCCCGGCTGTGAGGCGGGGCCCGGATGACGGGCTAAATAATAAAGGGAGGATGGGCGTACAGCTTGCGTTCGGCACCGAGTGCCTCAGGTGGCACGCCCCAACGGCGTTTTAGGGACAGAAGCACGGGCAGAGGAGGTAAATACCACTCCCAGCCCAAACAACCAGCATCGTCTGATGGAGCTTGTGAAGTCCCCGGCGGGCTGAGCGACCGACCGCAGGAGCCAGGCACAGAGGGTTCTCCGGAGGTTTCACATTGGCATCTTCAGGTGCCTGAGTGCTGCCAGAAAGCCTGGAACGTGCTGACAGCTTGCCGGGCCATCAGTGATTAACAGAGAACCATAGCACCATCTAGGCTGGATACATCCAACCATCCACACGTCCAACCACGTCCCATCGCTAACCCACCTCCCTCGCCATAGGGTCACCTGCGACTGTGTGTACAGAATTGCTTAATGCCCCACCACGTCACCACATCTAGCCCAGCAGCAAACAGGCCTGTTGACCAACACATGCTATGGAAGAGCTGTCTCACAGCCACATAATACCCCTATGAAGAGGTGTCGGCCAGCCCTGGCTCTGGTCTGCACCAGTGTAGCAATGCCACTGTGTCAGCTCTGTAGACCACCTTCCCTGCTAGCCCAGATACTTCTGTGGAGTAGGCCATTGCAGGCCAGAGGGGTGCACAGAAACATTTAGAAAACAAGTGCTCTGGAAGTCTCAAATGCACCTGACTGCTTCCAGGCAGGATTTATCTCCCTGGAGAAAGGCGCTGGTTTCCTCTAATAGTTTAAGAGGAACTGGTAGTTGTATGTGACAACTCTCCACAAATCCCAGAGTTCCCCAGGGCTGGACTATGAGAAAAACAGAACAACATATCTGAAGTCTTTCAGGATTTAATTGCTTTGGTCAGGGCTAATGAAACCCTCTTTAGCTATCCGCATACACCATCATATCCTAACAACAGAATTCAAAAACATCTTGAAAGAGAGACAGAGGAGCTCACACCTCCAAAATACACCTAGGAGAGAGGTTGTGTTGTGCAATTTTTTTATTTGCAGGGCACACCGCCAGAGAGAGAGCAGGGAATCGAGCTCTTTTTCAGTCTGAGTGGGCCTGAAGCCAATGCTGAAAAATTACTAGGTAGTTCTACCAGCAAGATCTTGAATAATCCTTGGACAAAACACACACTATCAGGAGAAACTCTGGATTTTGTCTGAATGAACACCACAAGCAGTGGGTCACACCTTCAGTTTTCCTGTCTCTAACTTAGCTCTCCAGCCACGTACATCTATTTGTGGCATGTATCTTCATCCATTCGTCATCTCACCATTTCAATAGGCAGAGCAGAGTGTCCTAATCCCAAACATGTCTGTCACTGAGGCATTTCTCTTCATTTAGGGAAGAAGGTGTGAGACTGAACACATTTAAGCTCACAGGGAAGGAGAGAGCTGTAAATAAAGAGGGAGCCACATCCCACAGTTCCTGAGTGCTATTTCAATTAAAATAGTGACCATCTTTTTTTTTTTTTTCTTCCTTTCAGTTTCTTCTAAAAGGCCAGCTCCTCTGTATTTTGTATTCTATCCATGTGTGTGTATTTACTCAGAGCTTATGTACAGGAGAGTACCGTTTCTTAATCCATACTTTTGGAAAAGAGGCACAGAGGTGCTCAGAGAGGAACAGTTCTGTCCAACTGCAGAAATGCATAGAATCACAGAATGGCTCAGGTTGGAAGGGACCTTAAAGATCATCTAGTTCCAAACCCCCTGCCATGGGCTGGAATACCAACCACTAGATAAGGTTGCCCAGGGCCTCGTTCAACCTGGTCTTGAACACTTCCAGGAATGGGGCATCCACAACCTCTCTGGGCAACCTGATTCATTAATTAGATATGGAGAGCCAGTTAAACGGTAGGGGATTTTCAAAGGATTATCACATCAGTTTTTTCATGACTAATCTGTTTTGTAGGCTGAGATCAACTCCATTTAAAAAATAATTTTAGTCCTAACCTGTCACTAGAAAGCTGTTTCTGAACCTCATTTCTTTAATAGGTGGGAGGAGTCTTTGCATTTCTACCATAAAATGATACACAGCCAGTTCATAACCATCTACTTTTTCACTGTCCTTTGACTTTAGTAACTCCTTTCTTTCACTGGCAATGCTTGGAGCAATGAACCTTATTGTCAGCCAGCCCTCACGCGTGACACTCGGGTAGCTGGGCTCCTCCATCCCTCTGTCACCAGAAAGGCACTACAAATGTGCCCTGACCAGTCCAATAACCAGTCCTTCAGATGGGGCATCACTAGAGCCTTACAGCCTAGGGAAGCTGAATCACTAATTCTGATTAGTTATAGTCATATTATGATCAGCTGATAAATTCAGGTCCTTCCTCATCTCTGCTTATTTTTTTTAAATTCAATTCCCCTGTACACAACACCAAGTTTTCTCTCTACACTGTACTCCCCTTCCTGCATATGCTTATTCTTTTTCAGTCCCAGTTTTTATCTCCTCTGGTTGCTCCATAACAGATCTTACAATTTCTCCACTACATCATCTCCATCTTAGTGCATAGTTTTTCATGCAAAATATCACCAGAGGTACACAGACAAGATGGCTGCTAGTTCCCTCGCCTGGAAAACCAACTGTTTCATCAAAAGCATAGATTAGTTTGACATACTGAACCTTTGGCTAATCACTTGTCTATTTCACCTCCCTTTTATCTCCAGGCCTATAAAGATAATTGTCCTTCCTCTCAAAACCTATTCTAATTCTTTTTTGTTGTTGTTGTTTTTCACATTTTTAGTTTACTCATTTAATTCCAAGTACAAGTTTATCCATCCTGCACCACACAGCTGTTTAGGATAAAAATCCTCAAGCTAGCTCTAAAAACTGGGCCATCCGAGAAAGATGATGCAACCGATCACAGGCACTACCAGCTAACCCTACTGTGGTTGTACAATACATGGTTTCAAAATTGTCTCATTTATCTCACATATCACTACATACACTGTGCTGCAATCAGTGTTGCAGACATCCTAAATCCTTTACTGAATCTACTGCATAATAATTTCCCAGTAAATACAGGGAAATGAAGTAAAGCCTCAAGCAAGTTAACAGAAATTTAGTGAAGTCCGATGGGGATACAATCTACCAGGAAACCTGCATGCAGCTTAAACATCTGTAAACAGATGTCAACCCAGCCCAGTCAAGGGGCTGAGCATATAAATTCAACAGGTGTGCCATCCGTCCATCATTTAGCTGCTGAAAGCTTCTCCCTTAATCCTTTCCATGTAGCTACAATACTAATTACGATTTAGGTGTGTCATCTTCCTAAGATACTGATTAAATATATTGGAAAAGAAGAGAGAAAAGCAATAGTGCATTTGTAAAGTGCTTTTAACTCCTTAGAAGAAAGATACCATTTAAGTATTAAGTTTAATGAAGGCATATAATTTATAGGTAAAGGAACCACATAGGACTGAGCACAAATAGGAGGCAACAAAGGAGCATTACTGGACAGGTGACAAGTGATAAGGTCTGAGATCTTGGGGGAGAAAGAGTATGAGCCCTGGTGTCTTTGTTATTCAGATGACTACTTTTTATGCATCCTTGAATATGCTAATTCCAGAGGAATAATTTAAATCTTTTACAGATGAATTTTACTTCTTTCTTATAGTCATCCTGTGTTATTTGGGCACACCCTAAGGGAATACCTACTACATCGGTGGCCAGAGGACTGAAACCTTGACTGTTAAAAATGCATGAGGAAGCACAGGGTAAGGACAGAGAGTGTTGAATTACAGAGGGAGGTGAGCTGAGGACAAATACTAATCATAACCTGGACAAGGAATCCCATTTCATTCCTCATGCCAAGGCTCCACATGCACACTGTGCTGCTCTCTTCCCTGACTTCTGCCACAGGGCTGCATTTCTGAGGAGCAAGGACAGAGAACATTATTTAAACTTTCCTGAGTATAGCTTTTTACACTTTATCATCTGTTTGCAGCACCACCTGAAATATCCTCTACTCTATATTAGCCTTTGCAGAGAATTTGCTCTTGGCAAAAATATCATTCTTGGTCCATAACTGGCTTCCAGGTCTTTCTAAAACAGTGGTATCAACGAGCAAAGACACAGGCAGTTTGTGTGGTTATTTTTTTCTGTTCACATGTCATAGCATGGCTCATTAAGCTTGCAGACATCTCAGGTTAACTACTCTCAGGTTTCATTGGCAAGAGATGGAAAGTAGGTCATTTTAGTGAAAGATACTGACCTGCTTTTCCCTTGGGCCTGATCCTGCTATCCTTTGGGAAAGATTTTGGGATTGGGTTAATGTTTTGGTAATTATGTTCCTAAGCTATTATGGCAGGGAGTAGTAATACTGTACAAATTATGGAGTATGTTCTCAAAAACTGTGCTGTATGCAGCTAACACAGATGCTGATAGTTTGAGCAATTTCAGTGCAGCTTCTAAACTTCACAGGAAAATCCTAATGCATGCTTTGAACTAAAGCTAAGAGGCCTGTTCTGATTTTCAGTTGATAGTGGACCGAGCCTCAAAACAGACAGGAGATTCTTAGATCTGGGTGCATCCCATGTTCTAAAAATGCTTTCTGCTGAAATGCTGAATTCTACTGCCAACCTTCACTTAAAGCAATGTGGGAAGGGGAAATGAAGCAAACCAAATTCTGAACAGATAATACACAGTATGTGCTAAGTAACAAAACATTCAGCGCATTTGGCTTTGACCATCTTGTTTGATAACAGGTCTCTGTGAAGAACAGAACAGGTTTTAAGTGGGGTGCAAGGGACATGCACTCCATCATGCACGCTGCATCACTGTGCTGCTAGCAGGAGTCTTGTTAATCCACAGCACATGCAACCCACTCACTGATAATCAAGAGGTGGCTATAATCAAAGGTAGAACTATCCACCGCATGCTAAAGAAATTTAAAAAGTGACTGAACTATGTGACTATAGAGTCTTAAAGTGACTGAACTATGTGACTATAGAGTCTTGCTTTGTCAATTTATTTCCAAAAGTCAATAGAAATTCTCCTGCACATAGCATATTTTCATATTTTGAGGGTGTCTGGAAACCAGTGTAACTGGTTCTGGTAGAAGAAAATGAAATTTCCTATCTTGAATTCCTTGGTGCAACCTGTGGTTTTCATTCTCAAAGTTAAATCTTGAGGGTAACAATTTGCTTCTCAGGTCTGATACCACAGCTGTTGCCTTTACTCTTCATAACTATTGCACAGAACAAATAGCTTAAACTATTTCACATTAACAAGGTCAAATTTTAACTCAGCTATATTTTCACAGCATTTTTGTTTCACAACTTTGTGGCCTGATTTGTATGTGGCAATAGTTTATTGCCAAAGACCCCTTGGTGCTTTATATATCCTACAAATGAGATACAGCAATGACCATGCCCATTGCTAATTTGCAACCTTAGCTGTTCTGATTAGTTATTTTTAAAGTACTTGGAACTGTTTAAAGACAGGATGCTAGGAAAAAAAAAAAAAAGAGAATGGCTAACAAACTCTGAGGAAAATTCAGACAGCCACCAGAGTTAGATTTTTCAAATTTTGTCTTGTAGAGAAGGAGTTCCTTTTTCTGTTTGTGGTGGGGCTATTAGAATGTATTGTTTCCTCTTCGGCTGTTTCTACATTAGCTATATTTATTATTTAATGGCAATTCTGGATATAACTATATACGGTAACTGCTTTGTGGTAAATAATGTACCTTAAGGACCTAACATCTTATCATTAAAAGGCCTAATAATCAGCACCTTACAACAACTGAGAGATACTCAAAGCCTCCCTCTGTGGTCTTGACCTAAGAGAAGACTTCAAACTTGCTATTGCTCTGAAGACTAGATATTTGTCTTCCCAACTCCAAGACCAGTAATATTCAGAGAATTGTTCTAGAGATAGATATGTAGATAAGAACTGTTTCTCTACCAGAAAACTTCCCCAGAGTTATGATACATTTTGAATCTTTACTGATGGTTGGTTTGTTGTGCTGCAAGACAAGATTGAAGATTATTTTATATTCACCTACTTACAGAGGTTTCCATTCTATATAGAAACAGGTCACAGAAACAGTTGGTCCTTCATTCAGCACCCCTGAGAGGTGGAAAGAGAAAACTGTGGAATTAACATTTGTAATAAAAGGAAAATATTGCTTACGTAAATAGTAACTAGTAAGCTGCTTAGCATGCATTAGCCCTATTCTTTACATTTGAATATATGGTAAGAAATTATGGTGAAAGGATTAAGGAGATGAACACAGGTGAAGATGCTATCAGCAGAGTATGTCAGTGGGATTCAAACATATACAATGTGCATGAATATAGGTCTTTGTTATAGTAGTAGTCATGGCTCCCTTGATTCTTTAAATACCAGAGATTTGAAAAATTCTGTATTTCTTGCAGTTAGAGAAAGGAAGAAGCTGATACCAAACAGTTGTACCTTGCAGATGGCTAAACCAAACCACAGACTGGATGAGAGCTATGTAATACCAGCACAGCAGGAGCAGGGACTTCAGGTGCCACAGAAGGTTGCCCAAAGGAGTTCAGATGGTCTTAGTTATTCAAAGCAAAGACTCCTAGTGAGCTTTTGGGTAGTAATACTAACCTGATCAGTCACTGCCCTTTGCTGTGCTCATATGAGCATCTACGCACAGTGGAGTGGCTGGAAGAATTAATCTTCCAAGAAGTAACTCTTTCCTCTGGGGTGTTTCTCAACCTAAACAATTCTGCTTCTCAACAACTAAACCCATGGCCTTGCTGTGGACAAGCTTCCGTCCTGTTTTTGTAAAATGGGTGACCTGGAGAAAAGGGGCCATGCCAAGAACCCCAGAAGGAAGGTGCATTCACCACACAACGGGGGAAGGAAGTTGAGGCTGGGGGTAGCCTACGTGGGTATGATGTATGCTATGCTGCACAGTGTTTAGGGACCCTTCTGTTCAAAACAACAACGTTGTAGGCTTGGGGTCTTAACTTATCTTTGTGTTATGGAGAAGTCGGACAACTACTCTGTGTGCATCGTGACTACTCACACTAATTTAGTACTGCAACTTGTAGGCTTCCAGTTCTCCTACAAATGGGGATGAAAAAGCAAAGAGAACTCAGTGGGTCTGCCTTTTCCCAAAAGGTCTCGGAGGATTCTTGAAGGGAATGAGGACACGGACTCCAAGATAGTCAAGAAATAGAGATCCTGGAAATATAATACAGCCCCGAGGAAGCAGTCTAGGAGGTTCCTGGAGTGTGTGGAAGACAGCTTCCCGACTCAGCTGGTTACTGAACCTACTGGGGGAATGCCCCACTAGACCTCCTGTTCATGTTTATTGTTCCAATGCCAGATATTATATAGCTTTCTGGGCCAGCTACACGCGCTGCATGCGGCTAGCGAGCGTAGTTACAGACTTCTGATTGGTGCATTCCTTTTGATCACGCGTAGCCCTCTATAGGCCCGTCCGAGCCTAGCAACTTCTTCTTATTGGTTCCCACTTCCTCTTATTCTGGCCTGGTTACCACTCTATGCCCCTGAGTAACGTTCTTCTTAACCCTTAGCGCACCGCCGTATCAATCAGCTCCAGTTTATCACCGAACGGGTCACCCACAGTCTCTGTTACTGACATAAGCTGCAGAGCTGGAAGTTTGGACCAAATAGTGGAGAATACTGCTAGAGGAAACTGGCTGAAGCCATCACAGTTGGCTACAGCTTCATCTG
Organism: Anser anser; assembly: GCF_964211835.1. NCBI lineage: Eukaryota > Metazoa > Chordata > Aves > Anseriformes > Anatidae > Anser > Anser anser. The sequence continues at coordinate 75,014,463 of NC_139720.1, forward strand.
TGGGTCAACAAGCAGTTACAGGAGTGATCTTCAGTGACCTTCCTCTGCCTGGACCTCTGTTTTAATCTCTGAATTAGTGTGAGGAGGATGATGGGGAAGGCTCATCTCCCTGCAGCTATGCTTTAACAGGAATAGAGACCTTTTTGTTTACAGAGGAAAGATGTTATTTAAGTTCATCAAGGAAGGCATCTAAGCTATGCATGTCTCATTGGCTTAAAGTAAACATCCGCCCTCATCATTCTCCTGTCAGATAATTCAGGCAGTTAACTGTGCAGGGGTCTTGCTATTATAAATCCCATTTTGAAGAATTCACAATTCCTCAAAATTCTTGCTGCATAGGAAATTTAGGCTTAGCTTTAACTCGGTGCTGTAAATTTTAGCCCCAGGCATCAAGCATTTCAAGTTAGCAGTTGAAACAGCAAATAGAACACCCATCTCCCTTTGCAGGTCTAATTATTTCATTTTCATCTAGCTGGCACTAGATAATAGCTAATTGTTTAACTGTTCAACAGGCAAATGATATGCACAGCAGAAAGTGGGAACCTATTATGCTCCCAGCTTCCCTGGAATCCTATGGAAGTTCACTACCAGCAAAAAATTTTACTCTAGACTTCCAACGTCACTGGTTGTTTGAGTGCCATTCTAAAACAATAACTCCTTATCTGTTTGTATTGCCAGGTCCAGATCTTCCATTGCTGCAAACCAACACACTCACACTTCAGATCTACTGGTAAACTTGCATTTAGTTTTAGAAATTGGCCAACTGCTCTGCTAGAGTAACACCTTTACTTTCAGTGCTTCCCCCTCACTTCAGTGATGATTTTCACTGAGAAAAAATAGTGTAAAATTTGTGCCAGAAAGACAAAATGTTCTATACCCATAAAATAGGATGGCAGTGATTAACTGAAAAGAGACTTACCACCTACATGGTATGTCTGCTAGAACTTCAGCTGAGGATCAGGAGTAACTAGAAAAAAAAAGGCTGCATGTAGTTGTCCTATAGTTTGAGGTGAGGAGGGAGCTGTGATGCTGAGCAAACATGCTGTCCTGGGTGGTGAATGACAGCATGGGGACTACTGCCGTTCAAATATGTCCAGTGAAAAGGACCCTAGGTCCACTTTCCCTCAAAGAAAACAGCAAAAAGAAACAAAGGGGAGAGACAAAAAACATATGTAGTCACATCAGTTCTCTCCTACATGTACAAGACTGAAGAGCTGCCCAATGTCCCTAGTCCATGATTAGTGTGCTTGACCTATGTAGCCCCTTATCAATTTTGAAATATGAGAAGGAATTTCTAATGGTACTCAAGCTCACTCTAATCCTATAATGAATCAAGTCAGTGAAAGTCTTTCCTTTAACTAGAGATCCTGGAACACATCCATTAAGTAGAGGCATAGGGCTTTGGAGGATTAAAGCCTGGCTTTCGCATGACAAAAATGTAGGATGTGATGGTGAAGAAGCAGTTAAACAACTAATCTCTAGACAAAGCGAGCATTTGTCAGGACTTGCGACTTCTCCCACTGTTGTGCAACAGTCTTGTAAGTAACACAACTGAACAATTTAATGAAGGATTTCAGAGCATGTAAGATGACAACTGAAAGATGGACTTTTTCTAGCCGTTAGTGTTTATAATCAAAATGTAAGTAGGGTTACATTTTTGGCTAAAGACAATTTGCATAAGCAATGGTAAGAGGCTGTATCATTAGGGAAACTTCTATTGGCCTCCACAGGAACAGACTGAAGGCCTCATTTAACACACCAGGGAGGCCAAAGCTATCTAGATTAGAGCCCATCCCAAGATACTTCAGCTAAAATACAAACATCTCATTTAACTGCTAACTGAATCATTTTGAAACTAATTCCTGTAACTGATCCAGGAGCTTGAGTTTGTATATTCAGAGAGTTCAGTTTAGAGAATTTTTTTTAAACGGTCAGTACTGCCTGCTACAGATATTATTGTTGCTGTTGCTCAGGAAAAAATTGCGTGCACATTCCCATTGTACATTTGCTATTTTTGTACTTCTAATGCAGTTATTTCAGTCCTAAATTCATACTGCACAGTTCATTGACTAGTGTTAAGTGAATCTCCCACAGTAATACACCTTTTATAGTACAGATTTTACTTTGGTAAGCATATATGTTCAGAATTTGTCACTAGAGAAATAGATTCATACATCAAAGTTTTGGCTAAATTCTTGAAAACTAATACAGAAGATTTCCTAAGCAAGCAGTGTCAATTCATACACTGATGCTCTATTTTTTTATAGCTGATGTTCTAAATTTATTTAAATGAAGATCAGATGCTACACTGAAGTATTTGCTGCAGTTCAATATAAAACTTTCCCTGGCATGTTTTTCCTCTTGACTTGATACTCATATCTGATAAAACCTATTCTTGTATCACCAAAAGAAAAGCTGAAAAATAACAACAGAATCAATGCATACCATCATGGCTGTTTCACACTCCTTTTTAATGATTTTACAGCTTCCTTTTTTTCTGAGAAAGTCTAGTATTGTTAACTGTGTTTGCATTCTCATTCAGAATTTAAACCCAGATTATTTTTTTATTTACAATGCAGAAAAAATGGCTATTTGGAAATACTTCAGTGTGAAAATGCAAGTGTTTCCTTTGAATAAGCAGATTTTGGTAATGTTAAGCTGCATGAAGAGTAATATGCAACTAAAACCAAATAGTTTAAATGAAATATTTTACCCTACTGGAAATGAATTGGATGTTGAAGTTAAATGTAAGTGTAGAAGCAATTCTTTTGTTCTTTTCCCACTGAATACTGCTGAAATTGTCACATTCCTGTGATTTACTATTATTTCCATGAAGCTGGGTTTCTGAAAGATGCTATGTTGTGTGTTATTTAGTTGAAACTGATATAAATTGATAATGTTTAACTACTCATACTTTTGCTTTTGATCTTCACTTGTGCTGGTAGACAAGAACAGTGGCAATTAGCTCAGAGCCACATTCAGCAAGTCATCGCCTTTACTCAACTTCAGCTGTTTTTTTGTCACTAAAAGGGGCCATTGGCATCTTTGGACAACAACAGTTTTCATAATAGAAATATGTGAATGTATTCCAGAACATATGGGTGGTTGTTTATCATCACTTCACTGACACTTTTATAATGGTTCATTGTCCATTTTCTCAGATTTGCACAAGCACCTCATGTAGAAGGACATCCCATGCTCATGGACTTTCCTCACCTTTTCATCCTCGTAAGATTTCTTATTCTGAAACAAGTAATTATGTAGCTTATGGCAGGTGTTCCTTTGGACCAGGAGTACTGACATCTTTCCCAGCTCTGCTCTACTGCAAGACCAAGGACTCTCAGCTTCCTGGCGCTTCCATATTTTGTCCCTTTGCCCCTCATCCTTCCAATTTGTGTTCCTTCCTCTTCTGCTTACATGTTCACATGCTCCCCAGTCTCCTTTCCTCCTCCTGTCACTGCTCTGACACTTCTCTGATCCTATGCTTACCCAGTTCAGCCATGTAAGCTCAGAACAACGGGAGTGAATAGCTTGCTGGTTTAAAAAGATGAATTGACTTAGCAAGAACTAGACAAACAGGGACAGTCTTTTCCCCTTCTTGTCAGGAGCCAGCTGGTTGATTGGCTTGGTCTAACACAACTTCACCTTAAGATTGGGGCCAGTGCAGTGAGGCTAGGGATGCTTATGCACTTACAGTGATCTCATCTTGTGAGCTATGGACAGCCCCTCCTTCCCTCCCTCGGGTGTGAGGGGCAAAAGGCACAGCACAGTGCCAGCCAAAGCTGGTCAGTGGGTCAGTCAGCCGCGTCTGGTATGAGAAGTGACTGACATTTACCTCCTCTGCCCTCTTTCACTCCCAAAAAACATGCCATTGAAAACAGACTGCTGTTGTATCTGACTTCAATTCTTTCAGAAGCCTTTTGTTGTTGTTGTTTGTTTCTATTTCTGCCATGACAAAAGAGTTGTGAAAAAATAATATTTGTGGATTTTTTTGTTTGTTTTGGTCTATCCCTCTCTTGCACCCCCAAATCCGTTGTTTAACCCAGGCACATGCACGTGCAGCCCTGTGCACTTCTGATGGCTGTAATACTGCAGTGGACCACCCTGTGTAAAATTTGAGTCTCAAGTTATACACAACACAGTAATTTTCGTCGTCTTCTCAGTATGTGGAAAAGAATCTAAGGCATGAGAATGCACAGTATCTCTTCCCTCCCATAATCCATTCCTGTTTACTAATCTAGGTCACTGTTTCTCCCCCACCCCTCCCCAGATTCCCATCTGCCAAATGTTGACTTACTAAAGGGAATTTGACTGTGGAGTGATAGATGTGTCAGTTAGGTTGTGAAACAGCCAGAATTGATCTCAGTTCTTAGCTGGTAGATTCAGAGAAACTCCTATCTTTAACTTTACTCCATTAATAGGACTGGTCCTGACTTGTCACATGGAATGGATTATACTACTCCAGAAACAGAAGTAAAGACAACAACCTCTCTCTAACCAAATAATACTACAGCATTGATTTGGTCAACACGAGAACAAGGTGTTTGGTTCAGTCAATTTCAAAAGCAAAGAATGCAGCTTAATCTCACCAAAGTGAAGCTCTGAATAAGAAAATTCCCTGTTTCTATCCACACTTTGAGGCAGGGCTGTATCTGTCTGCTACCCGTTGACTTCCCACTCAGCCCTCCAGATGTGCACACAGCTAGGCACAGTGCAGTCCCCAACCCCTAAAACCTAGAGGTGAACTGTGCTTCTCTTTTCAACCAAAGATAAACCCAGAGTAATACAGTCCTGCTAGATTAACCCCTTCTTTGCCACCTCTAAAAGGGGCAACATATCTCATTGCACACTAAATGAAGATAATACTGATTATTCCCAAGAAAAACCACAAGGTCACAGGAAGCTTGTAAACACAACAACACACGCCAGGAAGAGGATTCAATCTCCTACAGCAAATCCTTACATTTCCACCCCCCACCCCCAGCACTGCAGCATTTTTTTTCCTGCCACAGCAAAAACACTTCAACATTTCTGGATGTTCCATGGAAAGGGGGACCCAATTCTAGACTAGGGTAGAAGAAACACCACTACTTTTCCTTCCCCTAGACACGCAGCAATACAAGTGAAGATTAACTGGGAGACTGGGGGAAGAAAGAATACAGGTGGTTGGGATAAGCAATCTTATCTTTAGATGACCTCTTCTGATCTCATTTGTTGCCAAGATCAACATAAGTACAAGTTCTGCATATTCAGAAAACAAAAACACTCTTGGTAGCTTTTATCTTTATATTGCCTTAAATTTGCCAAGCAGAACTAGAAGCTTTGCATGATTTCATGGGTTCATTTCAAAGTTCAGTTAGATAATCATGATTATGTGCATAAAGTTTCAGTCTAATATCAGGGTAAGCTGTTTCTCTTTACTCAGAGAAGAATTCCATATGGCTTTCTACCTCCATTGTGCCATAGAAATGCACACTTGTACAGAACTAGCAGCGTAAGTACTGAAGTACAACTTAAGGTCTTCCCTGCCTCAGTTTTATAAGCTGAGGTGTTACCCAATCACAAATTAATTCCTTCTGGGCATTCAAATACCTGTGTAAACTTTGTGTGACAAGCTGTATGATCTGAGATTATTAGCATAAATGCTTTAACTACGTATGTGCCTGTGTACTTATAGACAAATGCTTCAACCTTGATGTCTGCTTACATTTTTTTCATCCTTTTCTGAGTACTGAGAATGCTGCTCTGTGTTCCAAGCATAGAACCTGGTCCCAAACAGCAAGATGCAGCATCCAAAAACACCAAGATTCAGTTGGGATTAGCTGCCACAGAGATTAATACAATTCATCTCACTCCACGCCTGTTGGCTGTTACTGGGCAGCTAATTCAGTTTTGGCAAATCTCCCTGACCACAGCCATACAGGCAGACAGGAGACCACACTGCACCCTACAGCAAGTGTTTTCATATCCAGAGCTGTATAAACATCTATCTAATGGTTGCATTTCCCATCAAGTAGTTACTGAGGTTGAGGTATGTTTGGTAACATAATTAACATTCTAAGAAGCAATAACTGAAGTTGAGGTTCCAGTTTCTAGTTGCTATCCCAACGTGAGAGGTTATTTCTTGAAGAGGCACTTGACACCTGTGCGCTCTGAAGTCAGAAAGTTAAGGCACACTGGTGCGTGTAAGAAGTAAGAAGGCTAGTTTAGGAGCATATTTATCTAGGCAAAGCTACACAAGGGACAGGATGAAGGTCAGAGAGCAAATCAGAGAAGGTGAGACTGGAAACAAATATGGGTCTTGGGTGCCCTCTGTTTTGTAGACACTTGGCTCTGCCTTCTAGGCTCATGAAGCCTGCTATAGCCAACCAGGCTGACTCCTCATGACTTCGGATAGCTGAAAAAACTGCAGCACCTGCTCAAGGCTCATCAGCTGCTCTTCTGGTGACTCATTACAGTGACTGCTGGCAGAGGTGACACCAGCTGGGCTTTTGTTACCAGGTCTGCATTCTTGCAGGCATTAGGACTGCTAATTCTTGTACTTCTGCCTGTCCTTGAACACCCCTTTTTCCTTGCCTCTGTAGGGAGCAGACTCCTTGCTCTGTTGCCGTAACACGAGGCAGCCCTCCAGCCTTCCTCTAGCACACACTACAGTTCTGTCCTTGTTAATCTGGCCAAAAGGCTTTTCAAAGAGAAAATGTTGATAAAGATAGGACTTTCTCCTGTTGTCAGGTGCAAGCAATCTGTTCTCTTTATATAAAATGTCTATTAGCAATGTGTGAACTGTGAAAGCTACCCCCTAACATCAATACTCCAGGAACTGTCCAACACATGGAAAACAAAATCCAGAAAAAAATGTACATGGACTTTTTTTTTTTTTTTTAAGCCTTAAGAGGTTTACTCAGTCTCCAGCTAAATATATTTTCATGGAGGTCACCAGTGATGGGTCAACTCAGATTAGTTATAATTCTGTAATTCTTTCAAGGAGCTTGTGGAGACAAGCCACATTTCCTTTTCCATTTCTAAAACACGTGCACATACATGTGCATTTAAATCAGGATGATGGGGGATGCAAGTAGTTTGAAAAAGTCTTTAGACAAGTCTAAAGTTGCCATCTACTTCATAAAACACAATTTTCATGTAATCTACATTCCAAATGCAATGTCCAACAGAAAGAGTACATGGAATGTTTTTTTCCCTACAGTTTGATGTGAAGGCCTTAGTGGAAGCTCTTGGTTGTCCAGCTGTTAATCACTCACTGATGAATCTTAAAAGTATAAGAGGTCCAATGTCAGATGAAGGAAACCTATTGCACACATCTTGCCTAGTATATATCCCAAGCTGCCCAAGCAGTTCATTGATTCTCAGTTGTAGAGAACTCAGCCAGCTCTCAGCCGAGGATCTCAAAACCTTTCAAAATCCAATCAACACCAATATATAGATATATTCCTACAGGTCCTAATCTTGTGAGCTGGCTGTGATGTGTCCCCTAAGGGATGCATCCATTCCTTTCCTTGTTATCTATTTTTAGCTTTAGTAATCCCAGAACTTTAAGTTCCAGTCTCCTGCTTGATGCCAACTCCATTATACTTTTTTCTATCCTGAGGAATCAAATCAAAGCTGTCTGTCCTCAGATTATAGCAAATCTCCTGACTGAAGCAAGTACTTCAAAGCTAGAAACATATTACTTCCTAGTTCTGAAGAAAGTGTGCACACTTCAGGTTCAGCACCTACGAAAACATCTATGAAAAAGGTGAAAGGAAGTGAAAACTAGATCGCACTGTGATTTCAAGTTGCAGCTAAACGACTAATTCCTCAGATCCCATCACCTTTAAAAATGCCAAGAAACAACTGAATGACTACTTAGCTGTTTTCAAAATAAACCCAGGGAAATTTGTTCAGTATTGCCATCATAGTCACCAGGTAGTGCCAAGTAAAAGTTAGACTACAAAATCTTTATTTTCCGGAACAGAATTAATGTGAGATTGTTTACATTTATGCCAAGATTTCATGCCAGTTTCATGTACTGGGGACTGTCAGTAGCACACAGGCTCTAGGTTAAAGGAGCAGAGCCCTGCAGCAGCTATAGGAACCACTTTTATGTTGCATTGTTCCTAATACATATATTTGTTTTTCTTGTAAATGAATATCTCTTATACCATATAATTAACTTATATACTGCTATTCTGACATCAAGCCTGATTTCCTAATTGAAAATAATTTTCATTGAAGCACTTACTATCAACATCTTTGAGCCTTTTATTTTTTCCTCCCAATAAACTGTCAATTTACAGAAGACTGCAGCTTATCCTCCCCATTTTCTGTTTTGTAAGGCAAAAGAGCAGCCACAGAAGCAATCAAAATAACCAAGAAGCTGGCACAGAAGCAAATAAGCAAGAATGAACAGCTGAGGTTGGGTAAAGGAAAGAGATGGGGAAGTAGCTGCTCAAGAGAAAGTATGGTGGAATGGCAGTCTGAAACGGCTTCAGAACAAAAATGGTTAAGTGTAATGCACACAAAACAGCTGCTTCAAGTTTAAGAAACCATCCTAACTCTATTTGAAAATTTTATCTTTTGTTTAAAAAATCCCAATGTCAACTTTAATTAATTTGCAGTTTCCTGAAATGGCAAAATGAGTTAGATTCTCAGGACACTACACATCTTGGCAATGCAACTGCATCTGTCAAATGTCCATTTCATAATTAGAAGAGTACAGGATAAAGAAGGACCAAAGCAGAGTGACTTTTATATCTTCAAACAACTCTTAAAAATAACAGGAAACAGATGATAGAGCAGAGGAGAACACTGCACTGAGAACACTGCATTGCAGTAGTCATTTTCATAAGTTGAGGCATACATCTGAAGCATATATGAATTTGCAAGTACAATCTACAGAATAACAGAAAAAAACTTGCTGCAGATCATAAGAACCAGTTACATCTCTGAATGTTTTGTAAGACATGTAGCCCATTTTCTGAAATTTCAGCAGTTTGATTTCTAGGTTTCTAAATGCAGATTCAAAGAGCCACAGAATGTTTCCTCTGCATTTGTTATTAATACATGCATGGAAAAGTTCTAACCCTTTTACCTTCCTTTACAGAGAATGAACAAAAAAGCACATCTAATACCTAAACAGTCAACCACTTCTTGCAAGGTACAAGGAATCACACAAACAGACCTTTTTTGCTTTAGGCTTTACTTGAATCAAAGATTTAATATGATCTGATGGGCAATGTATCACTACACTTTTACAGGGCGGAAAACATAGTGCTCAAGTATTTAGAGGAGCTAAATTGGCATAGAACATACAAGTGTTACAGTATTTACAGGTAAATGTGTGACAGGTATTCCAGTAACCACCATTGTTTAATTCTGTAGCTTTTCCTTTGTAAGGATAACAGTAATCTAGAAAGTAGTTATAACATTAACACAGTCTTGCTCTGAAAGCAGAGTTTACAGACTCAGTAGCTAAAAGGCCCATACATGGGCTGTAGGTCTTCTGGTTTCTCAGTTCCAGAAACAGATCTATCAAGACAAATTTTTACTTCCTTTTTTTTTTTTTTTCTGGCTTCATTTACATGTAACAGTATGGAAAGTAATGCTGGTTTAAGCATGTGAGAAAAAAACAGGTGCAAGAGGACTAAGAAATGGATTTAGCTTGTTGTGAAAGAAAAAACACTCCCATTTAGGTTAGATTTTCAAAATCCATTAGGCTGAATTTCTTGCTAAATGATTGCATGACGATGTTCTGACAGCCCCATTTGACACGTGACTGGCTTTTGGAAGTGCAACAATATAATTAAAGGATAGTTTGAACAAGAGTTACAAGGGTTAGGTCACACAGTACCTAGAACTAGTGAGGAAAACAGACTCCCTATTACAGCTAAAGCTCCATTCTTTCATTTGCTTTCTCCTTGCACATATTGCTTACTTTACGAGTCTTTCTTTTTTTAAGGAAAAAAAAATGTAAACCATATTTAAATCCAAGACTTCTTCATCCCTGTGACAGGAGAGGTAAAAAGCAATGCAGTTTATGCTCAATATGCATCCCTAGTGTTAAGGCATATGATAGTCACATCTGTACCCTTCAACAGGAAACCACCCCACTGAAAAAGAAAGCAGCATCTAAAGTTGCATCAGGCACTACAATTTCAATCTGTGAAAGCAGATTGAATTGTCTGAAATTGCAACACATTTTTTAAATTGCATGGAGTTATACTAGTATTAAGTGAATTCTCTAGCATTGGAAATGATTACCAGATTAAATAAGAGTAGTGGGTACATCCTGATTATTTTTGCAATCAAAAAAGTACTCATTTTGAAACATTTAGGACTGACTCTGGTAATGACTTCCAGTGCAAACCAAAAAATGAAGAACAAGGACCTGATACTTAATTTATAAAATAGCCTGGCCACAAGTTCATATGATAAATCTACAGAGCAGTTCTCTCTGTCATCCTCTTCTGAAGGCCAATGCTCCCACAGCAAAGTTGTTGAGAGGAGTGGAAGCATACCTTTTTTGCTTCAGTGCAAAGTCACTCGTTTTAATTTATTTGCTACACAGGCACAAGAGTGACTGAACTAGCCTGGATGACCTAGTAGTAAAATAGATCAGAGGAGAGTTCACACAGTGAACATACATTGCTACGGTGGAAACCTCTTGCTGAGGGGAACAGGAACACTCATCCAAAACATGGCAACTTCCCATCATTTGAAAGACGGCTCTTTCTTCAGGTGGTGGTCACATCAGGAATGAATAAAGAATGACTGGTCAAAGGTACAGTTCCATTTGAAAAAAATAATTTTGACAAGAATAATGCAGGCTACTTGTTCAGCACAGCCTGTAATGAATGTACAGTGGTGCTCCAGAAATTCTGTACAGGCTATCTACAGTTTTCACTGTTTCATGCTGTAAATACTAAAAAGTTTAAGAAACATGAATGATTTTTGAATGTATAGCCCTCCATTATGAATAAGAAGTTGAAGCTCAATAACAAATTTGGGTCTATGTGTGAAAGGCAGAGCAGACCTACCCAAAGAGCATCTCCTGCCCAATGATGTACCACCACAGGTGAAGCCCTTACCCTTGTTTCAAAGGAAGGCCTTATGTTCAGCTGCAGTCCAGGACATTAACCTCAGCTTGAGCTTCTGGGGAGGGGAGAGCTGTACTTTGAAAAACTATGGCTGAGCAAGGAAACAGTAAGGACTTGAGCAAATTCACTGTTGTTAAAGCTTCCCTTTTCCTAATGACTGCTACCAAAAAAAAAAAAAAGCAAAAAAGCAAACAAGAGCTGCTGTAAAGCATAAAATGATGTGCATGTCAATGCCAATTGCACCTCACTACCTCATAGTAATATGAATTTCACAGCTGCAATATGAAAAATTAAGCCACTTTGCCTAGGTATTTAGAGACTTACAGAACAAATTTCTCCATAGCATGCTAGCTTGAATAACCAGGGTTAAGAAGCTCATGTCATTCTATTTCCGACTCTGAAAGATTCAGAAGAGAAGACCCTTGGATTTCGTTTTGCAATTAGGGAAAAACCTCTCTCTAAATCACCCATCACAGCCTCCTTGGTTAAGGAACTCCTCCTGCCACTGCCTGTCAGAATGCTTGTTACTGATTTAGTATTACTGGCTTGGAGCTATGTTGTCCAGGAGATTTATCTGTACTAACAGCAATTGAAAGCCCTTTGTATTCATCTGCACATAGTTCCTTCAAGGCTGTCTTACTTCATGTTGATTTTTCATGCATATCCAAAGAAATCTCTTTTACTACCTATCTCAAAGCAGTGAGAAAGATTCAGTGACAGCTTGATTTCAATCTGCTATTTAATACTTTGAGTAGAGCATCTTCAATTACATATAGAATGTCTGCAGCTGTGACCTGAGCTGTATTTGTTAGGACTCTCTTTAGTGTAATTCAAGACATTCAGTTTGAGGAACTCTATCATGATTTTTAATAAAACTAAAAAAAAAATAATTAAAATTATAAAAAGCATTACCTGTAGAGCCCTAGAGCTGTGTATTAAGTCCCGACCTGCTCAGAATCAGTCACTAAAACACACAAGAATCCCCAGCATTCTGTTTGCCCAGTACCAGGGGAAAGAAGACAGATTCGTGGGATACACTTCTGAAGTTTTTCTTGCTCCTAGCCCAAATAATTTTCTAGTTCACAGCATCCACAGGAAGCATGGGAGCCCATTCTTACCTAGTGTATAATCTGATGACTAGGCCACAATCCAAGGAGGTGGATGATGGGGATTTGAACATCTCACAAATGTGTTTTGCATTTTGTTTACCAAGACCCTCATTCAGATTTCTTCAGCATAAGCACAAGAAAGGCTCATCTGCAAGAAAATCAGATGCTTCTTAGGCTTAATGTAGTAGCTTTAGATGGCATCAGAACACAGGCAGACTCACACACCTTGCCTTCTACTCCTCAAACAGCTTCCTGCACAAACCACATGAGGTACTGGACATAACTAGAATAGCTTGAAGTATGAGGTCAGACTCCCAAACCTGTTAATACAGAACTTCTTGGGCAACAGCTTCTTTACCAGCCTCTTTCCCTAGCAATTGTCCTCTGTGGCAGTCTTTGATACGAACAAGTTTAAATTCCATTTTGCCCTGCCACATAGCTGAAGGTTGAACAACCATGAAACATTGTGAGTTAGTTTGTGCTGGAAAGAACTTTGCACTGAACATATTCTGGTAAACATACTCTTACATTTAGCTCTGAAGAGGCTGCTGTAAGTGAGGAGGCTTTGGCAAATCCATCATAAAGACTCCTGAGACAAATGCATTCAGTGTATTTCATAAGTAGGGAAAGAAGAGGTTGAAGAACTTGAGTTGAAAAGTCAAGTAAATTAGAGCAAAACTGGGGTTAGAAATTAAGAGTTCCTTTTACCAGCCATGTGCTTAAAATTCAGGAAAATACTATGTCTCCTGGAATATAACTGATTTGTATTGTTTCTCTTTCTAGAAATTAAGTCTACATCCCTAATTCATATGATAGAGTTCCACAGAAACTAGTGAGAAAAAAGTTTAAGCATTTAAATTGAAGGTTTTTTGTTTGTTTGTTTTTTAAACCCAGCACCTGTGCTTTCTTAGTCCTCAGCACCTAAACAACGATAATAAAGGTAGTTAGGAAGAATATCAGGTTGCTATATTCCAAAGGCTCTAAATTATACCTAACAGCTAGGCTTGCTACTGACAGTAATGCACAGTGTTCAGAAAAACATAGATCTACTTGTCAGTAAAATTAAGAAGTCCTGTTGAGTCATATTACGCCTGAACAGATGACATTCTTGAAACACTGTGACCTCTGCCTTCACTAAAGGTCCACCCAGCAGAGATGACTGTAGCCATTTGCGGAAGACATTACATCTGAACTATTTACAGGTGATTTCATGACACAGCTGATGATACATCCAGTGTTATCATGATACCACCAACATGCCAGCAGATACTGTGCTGTAGTCCTTGTGACTCTTTGGTCTGAAGAACCATATTGCTAGCTGTAAGTATTAGGATGAGCCGAAGATGGTTTGCAACCAAAATCTCTGAGCTTTCCAATAGTCAACATGTGGATTTAGAAGCTGAAAGATGAGCTATTTCATTTCCAAATGCTGCCTGTGATCTAAACAGTGCCATTGAAAAAAAAAAAATCAGCCTGCTCATCCATTCATATATCACTTCAGAATTTGTGGGGCAGAGTGGCTTTGAAGCCTGGCATATAGCCATGTACAGTCGTAACAGTTTGTTAGTCTCCATTACATACACCTGGCCACAATCAGGCCACCATGAATTAATGCTGCTAGTGTTAGAGAACCAGTCATGGCATCTCTTACACACGGAAGGTTGCCAGGTTTGTGTAGTTATTCATAGGAACCTGTGGGTTCTTCCCCCTGTGCCTTACACAATCCATGCAGGCATTGCTCACAGCTTGTCCTGCTCCCTGAGGAACAGATTCTTTGTGGTAGGAAGAAAGGAAGAGCCTAGCTTCTGCTTCCTGCTCCACAAAGGCCTTCAGGGAGTGCACTTTGCATGAGATGCAACAGAGGATCAGAAAGGAGATGTCAGATGTCATGAAATGGCTACTGCCACTCACACAAGCTGCCTTAGCAAAGCACGGGGAAGCCCAGCATATGGTTTCTCATGTGCTAGCAGCTGTTCTGTCTGTTGTTATTTACATAATTGTAATTCAAACAACTGTATGAGAAAATGTTTTCCTCCTTTCAGCAGCATATGCTTGCTGCTGCACCAATGCCTAGAACAAATGTGAGGAAGATTTGCTTTGCCCTGTGTTCACCATGCAGCAAGGTAACAGTCCACACCTGCAACTTGTACTCTCTAGTGTGAACTCTAGTATGAACATTTTTGAGTAACTATCTTTCCTCAAGGCACCTGTCACATTTCCTTCTGCCTTTTCAAGTTCTTTCCAAATGCCATTTCCCTGCTGTTGAGCTTCCTGCTAGAATCTACCAGCCCCCTTTCCTCAAATTAGCTGCAGAAGCAGCAATTTGGTAGGTCTCCAGGATATTTAGCCCTGTAGAGGTTGTCATCCCAGACTGCCTAGAATTAGAGAAGAGGAAATAAAAATAGTCCCTTACAATTTGTCTTTCTCTGCTATGCACCCATGAACCAAATGAGTGACTAGAAAACAGCTCAGGAGACAAAATTTGGCTTCAGGCAACAAAAAGCAATGCTGCCTCTGAGGATGGGAAAGTAGTACTCTAGGTGTATGATTAAGTCATATATGGTACTACCTGTTTTTTTTTCCTTGAGAATGTGAGATGTTCAGCTGAGAACAGTGCTGCATGGAGGCACTGTTGTATCTAAAGTTTGCAGGTAATACGCATCAGGCCTCACCTGCCCCAAAGATGCTGATCAAAGAGAAGGAAGGAGGATTTTTCATCAATTCTAGTCTGTAAGAGCTACGTTCTGTTTTCTACTACACCACAAACAGGCTGTCTACATGATAGATGTGTTTTGTTGCTATTTAGCGTCCCACATATGAAATGAAACTACCCCAGGATTGAATCCTTACCCCAGCAGTTAATAAGCAAGAATATTTGAGAGAACCATGTGAACCAGTTGCTCAGTGTCCCAGAGAAAGGTTCTCATCACACTCCCTGAGGTGTATGTTTTGCAGCTCAGGTGGTTTAAGTTACAATACCAGACTCTCTGGGAAAGCCTTTGAGAATGAATCTAGCCTTGACAACCATCATAGGTACGCGCTCATGCACAGAATATAAAGTAGAGCAACAAGACAGTGACTTGACAGAGGGACTGTCAGGACTGAGACCAACAGCAACTATTTTCTTGGTCATTAGTTAACTTGACAAATCCATTCTGAAGTAGTAGATGACTAGTTAAGTGTGTATGTATGTGATACATGTATGTATGAAAATACAGAATACTATGTCAGTTGTGTCAGGACATTACTGTTATCAATTTCTACTCAAGTTTGCACATTTTAATGCCTTTATTAACTCACCAATGCAATAAAGTAACGGTGCACATGGTCATTTTAAATGTATAAATAGCCACATTGATGATGATGCGGATTATGTAATTCAAGTCACATGTGCTTCACTGTATGCATCTACAGTCCTAGTCAACATCAGACTAGTTCAATTTGAGACCACATTACTATATCATTTCATTTTTACCTTCTTTCAGGCTCTATGTGTGGTCTCCCACTTCCCACCACCCTCAGTTTGTCTTACATTTGAGACCTTTAATGCTCCTGACTATAGCAGGGTGTCACACCATGCCATCACTGACTTGCAAGCAACTTTGCACATTCATTTCAATTCTTCCAGATTCTTCCATCCCAGATTCTTCCATCCCTATCTCGTAAGTCACTTCTGTTCTTCCTACACTGACTACTTTCATATTGCCTTTCTCTGGTCAAACCCTCTCATTCTGACTGTATTGAACAGGATTACATCAGGGAAATGTATGCTTTGCATCAATCTCGTCTCCCAGAAAGACCTTGAATCTTGCACTTGGATAATAATAAGAGATTCCTTCAGATAGATAGCACTTGAGTACTTGCACTGTTTTAGAGGTGGGAATTTAAGCACAGGGAGACTTTGTTAACGTTATGCAGAAAAGAGATACAATTCCTTAGGGTCCTGGCAGAGGCCAGAGTGTTCACTCTTCACGGGGTACCAGAGACAAAACCCAAGACAGTGAGTGATGATCAATGGCTTATTCCTCAGCCCCATTCACTAAAATAACTAGGATGCTGGACTAGGACTGTGTGCTTGAAGGTCACATTGCTCTCACTCATATATGGGCTGAGACTGTAAGAAACATTCCTGAAAGTTCATGTGTATTCCCTGAACAAACAAGCACCTCTCAGAAAGCAAGATTTTATAAACATCACATACTTGTGATAGGATTTATAGGTTTCAGGTCTAAAACTGAACAGTAGTTGGCACCTCAACATGTGGGAGCGGTCTATCTTCCTCTGAATCCTTTCCTTCTGAATAAGCTCGTCTCTCCAACCCTGATGCGGGTTGCTGTTACAATGGTTTAATAAAAAGGTAAGGCAGAACATTGCCAAGTTTATCTTTTCATCAGATAGATTTTTGAAAGAACTATTTCTGTCTGCAACAGTATACACACACATCTCGAGACAGGAATGTTCTTTACAATAGTTTCATCTGATAAGTAGGCAAATCTGATAGCAAAGACAAGGACATCTAACTCTTCGGGAGCACAAAGGTTATAGAAGTGCTTTTTGTAGTGACAGAACACAAGAATACAGACATACCTAAACAGCATAGGAACAGTTAATCTGTTTCCAGGCTTGAATCCTGCTTCCACTGATCTTAAAATGAAAACTTTTCCCTAAAGTCAGCATTTCATTTTTCTTCTAGCATCTCCTTTTCCAAGTCTTATCCAAGTTTTATACAGAGGGTGGTCCAGTGACAGTCTTTCAAACATCCTGTAGTCCAGTAGTCTGAATTCCCAGCAAGTCTGGTGCACATCTCATACATCAGACCTTGGTAAGCGCTGGGCAGGTGATCTGTATACCTGCAGCAAATCCAGTATGTTGAATATTCACATGCATACATCGCCTGTGCAATTGGTGCACTATAGGTCCAATGTGCCTATATTAGGATTCACCGTACCCAATCTTTCCAAGGGCAGTTAATCCATGACAGCCAATTTCTCATCCCCATTGGGCTCTTTCATTCAAAACAGAAGGTAAGTGAAAGCATTCACTGCTAGAAGGATGCTCCAATTATTGCTGTATCCCTTGTGGTAATGTCTGCTGGGCTTTTTGCTCTACATAAAGGAATACCACCCCAAGACACATTTGGACAACTCCTATTAACTTAAAGGGAAAACAGAAAGTTTTTCTATTGTCAGGATGGCTCCCTCCACGTGATATATGCAGCAAGGTCTGTGTGAACACCTGAGGGCTAAGTTAGGAATTCTAGAAGCAAAATTAAATCAATAAATAGCAGCAGAGACTAGAATTCAAGTCTTTGTCTATTTTGTTGGGGTTTGAAGTTATCACTTATACAATTTAATGATTAAGAGATTTATTTTCTTAAAAAGAAAATTTTAAAGAGAAAAGAAAATCTTTTCTTTAAAAAGAAAATCTTATTTTCTTAAAAAGAAAAGAGACCACTTGAACACCATTGGGAAGAAAATAAGAAGCACCAGCCCCAGAATACCAGTTATTTCTAAGTTTACAATATTATCTTGAAATATAGAATGCCAACCACCCAGCTCCTTGGATTCTCCAATCTTGTTAACCCACCTTTCACAAATATGTATTTCTTTATTTAAGCTGGAAAAGTTCTTTTAGATTTCTAGAGAGAATTTTGACTTTGGTTTCTTGAAGGAACAGTTTCAAAACTAACCTTGGCATCACAGGGACTTAAACATGTTTTATCAACTTCTAGAGCAGTTCTTACTAGTCAAAACACTCCAGGGTGAATTACTCTAAGTATATATATATATACACATATACACACACACACATATATATATATTAAACTGACCCACTTCTACAAATTATTTTCATTCAAGGGAAAGATTTTTTTTTTTTTTGGATAATAGCTTTTGGTGAACTCTTCCTACCTGCTCCACCTATAGTTTTAATGCCTGTAGTTTAGTAGTAGTTAAAAAAAAGTAAACTACAGTAAAGATATTGATTTCTACTCAATAACAGATGGAACTATCAGGCTCAAAGTAGTTACTGCTCTGAGCTGTTTGTATTGTTGTTTTCCCTGAGTTTGCTGAGGTTGTAGTAGGGACAGTTCGACAACTTCCATCTGGTTGCTGTTCACAATTTAGTACGTTAACTTGAAGTTAGTTATATTTTACTCCCTCAGAAATGTATTTGTTATGCAATTGCACCCTCCTCCCCTAATTTCCTGTTTCTTTATGATTTTTTTGGAAGTTTATACTTATTGCAGACACTTTGTATCTGAAGCTTTCAAAGAATGTTATACTTTAACGTAATTTTAGAAGCATACACACAGCCAAACAGCCATTTAAAAAAAGCAAATAAAAATTCTTTACTAACCTTTCTGGAACTAACAGAGGCCTAAGTCTATTGAACTGCTGGCTTTTCATCCATACCAGACAAAACAGCTAAAATTCTCCTGACTTCTTTAATATAAGGAGTTTAATCGGGGGGTAGACCTTTTATACTTTCCTGTCAGGTGCCAGCAGGCCTTAAATACCCTGAACAGCAGCACCTGGGTGCTAACCCACAGGCTCAAGTAGGGAAACGCTATTTAAGCTCTGGCCCAAGCATCAGCTGAGGTGTTAGGAACTGTGTGGATAGCGCTGCCCCTCAGGGCAGGGGTGAAGTGGGAGTTGACAATGGCTGTATCTTTATCAGGCTGTACCAGCAGTGCCGGTAGTAAGCTGCGCTATAGGGAGCGAGTCAGAAAGGGCTTTGCTGGGGGTAGCTGTGCCCGCTGGGGCAGGATCAGGCTAGAGCCAGTGTGCAGCACCCCCCTGGGCTGCTGCCCTACAGAGCTGGCACCTAAGGAGTGGGAAAAGGGATGCAGGATGAAGGCTGTGCTGTGTAAGAAACGATTCTGGGCCTCAGCCTGGGTAGTACGAGGAATGCAAACGGAGAGCCACTTATCTGAGGTCTGCCTTGCCGAAAACGGGGACGGTCTGCACCCTGTCAGCGGCACAGGGCTGAGGTGACCCCCCCCATCCCCCTGTGCTCCCCCCCGGCCGGCGCTTGGCGGCCGTTGGCGGCGCCGCGCATGACATCACCGCGCGCGCTGCCGCTCCTCCTTTCGCCGTGCGTGCGCGGGGGCGTGTCGGGGGCGGGGGCTGCTCCTTGCTTCGCCTGCTGCCGCCAGGCGCTGCGGCACTTCCCTCACGCCCGGTCGCTTCTATCTCCGCCAGCCAGGGCGAGGATGGCTGAGAGCGAGGCTGAGACCCCCAGCACGCCGGGGGAGTTCGAGAGCAAGTACTTCGAGTACAATGGCGTGCGGCTGCCGCCCTTCTGCCGGGGAAAGATGGAGGAGATCGCCAACTTCCCGGTGAGGGACAGCGACGTTTGGATCGTCACCTATCCTAAGTCAGGTAGGCGGGCGCCAGCCCCCCGGGGACGTGTGCCCGGGCACTCTGCGCTGCCGCCGGTACGGCCCCACGCCGCTGGGGCGTCTGCTGCCAGCTCCGGGATTCCCGTGCAGAAACGCCTAAAAGTGGTGCGGGGGGATGCGGTGCTGCCCTCACGGAGGCGGCAATATGGTAGCTCGGCGAGGCGGCCGGGCAAACCAGAAGCAAACACAACGGGTTCTTGCTGAAGCCCTTTCTTGAGTGAGGTTTTTTCCTGGTAACAGGATGATCGCTTTCTAGAAAATTCAAAGGCCACTGGAGATAGCAGATGTTAGCTCTGTAAATGCCCTTGTGAAATGTTTCAGTATCACAGCTTACTGACTAGCTCTTATTATTTTGCTTTACAAAGGGTTCGTTGCTGTTTCTCCTCAGTCTGCTGCCTCACAAATATGTTTTCAAAAAAGCAACATCTGTTACGATGCCATTTCTCAAGGAGTTTTAAATGTCTTCACTTTTTTTTTTAACATTTAGTTAAAAATTATGCTATTAAAGACAAGCTAGAGCTTGACAGATGCATGCATTAGAGAGGATAGGGCTAGTTTGTAGGCTGGCAAATGGCCCCCAGAATGCTAGGATTAGGACAAGGCAACAGCATCCTTATTGTTCTTGTAAAGACTTATATAGCGTACAGGAAGCACACAATTTAATTCTTTCAGTTTTAAGATTTTATTTTTGTGAATCTGTTTACCTTTGTTAGTACAGCACCCCAACATTGCACTAACAGATTGCTAAATATCCTCACCTAACCTCAGTTTCTAGCAGCCAGGCACAAAATAGCTGTAATACATCACCTGGAAATAATTTAGCTTTGATGGCTATACAGTTGGCCATGGAAAGCCAACTTGCATAATCATATGTAATTTGCTATTATTTTGTGAATATAGTAGGTCCCTCAGGACCCCAGCTGAGGTCAGTAACAAACAACTGCTCACTTACAAAGCTAGAGGCAGTGCTTTACTATAGGAGGGTTTACTAACAGTGTGAAAGCTGAGGAAAAGGAAGGTGGAGGAACTGGAGGGGCAGCCTCACCTTGCGAAAAAATAGGTGCCATAGTATTTTACTTGCTAGGACAGAGTATATTTAGGATGGGTCTTGAGTCTGTTCTTGTCATGGGAATAGGCTTTAAAACACAATCATAATGTCTGCAAGCTCCAGGAGACAACAGTCCACCTTCAGGTGGCCTGAGGTCTTCTGAAACCCTTGGAACTTGTTTTGTCCACTGGTCCTACATGACTTATGGCTTGGTGCCTTATTTAGGGTTTCTGAATCAACTGTGAAAGGGTTTGCTGACTAGGGACAGGCCTGTCAGTAGAAATTAGACAACCCAAATATGGTTTCCATTGATTTACCCAAGGCCCTAGAGGAAGTCTACATCAAAGCCAGAAACTGAATCCAGAACCACATGCTCTTCTCTGTTACCTTAACTACAGCTTCATCCTCCTGTCTCTCAGCAGCATTGACAGATTTTTCTGTTAACTGGAGCTGATCAGAATTCTCATAATGGAAAAAAGTAGTTTTACAAAACATGTTTCATGCACAAAATATAGTTAATAGGGATGAAATACCTTGGCATTCTTGGGGAATCTTCAAATGTAAAACATGCTTGGGACCCACTTACCTAGTTTCTGTTAATAAATTACATTTGAACAAAATTTCAAGAGTATTTTTGACAACAGAAGTTTAGGAAGAGAAAAATACACTAATTTCAGATAGGTTTAATGGAAAACTTTTATGAAAGTAAATCATGTTCATTGTTTCACCACCTTTCCATCTGTTCAAATTGTGGAAGAAATACACAAACAAGCCCTTCTGCTAGATGTGAGAGAGGCAAGAGTTTCTAGCTCCTACTGAGCCCTGTACCATAACTTAATATCAAAAGGCTCTACCAGTAGCTTTTGACTGTGTGTTGGCTTATCTGGCAAAGAAAATATACAAGTGGCTTATGGTCTGTTTCTGGGGGGTGGGGTGGGGGTGTCAGGACTGCTTCAGTATTCCTAGTGACTGATGTAGAAGTATGTATGCCGTTTTGAAGACATGCTCTGCACAACTAGGTGATGCTGCTGCTCTAAACGTGAGATGGAGACATTACTTGGAAATAGTTATGGATATTGACAAATTGGGTGTGATCCAGGAAAAAGCTGGTCCAATAATGGTAGAAAACTGAATGTACCAGTGGCCTTACTGGGAGTAATGTAATAAGCCTAATGGAAGATGACTGCTTTAATGTGATTTCCACTGATGGGTGCTTAAATAATGATATTGCTTACATCTTTAATTAATCCTAACACCTGCATCCAATCAATGTTAACAACTTCTGGTAGCTGCTGGACTAGGATGAGCTTGTGCCTAAAACCCAGAGACCCATTTAAACAGACATATGTAAATATGTCAGTGTGCATGTATGCTTTTACATACGCATATATTAGGACTGTAATTACAGAAACCCTTTTTGTCATGGTACATAATTTAAAATCAGGTGGGCTTCTGCTCTGTTGAAAAGATCAAGTCACAAGTTTCATCTTTCGTGCAAGTTTGTAGTGTAGAATGGGCAGGCTGAGCAGGGTGCAACGAGATTTATGGTTACTACAAGTGCATAGTAATACTATTCTATATAGCATTAAATAATTGGAGCCCACACAACAGGTTGCTTCACAAATAAGATGCAGTGTTAGCGAGGAAGCACATTGTACCTCTGTAATAACTTTCCTGGAACCCTCTCATACTGTGGGGGTTTTGTACCCTACTTGAAAATTAGAATTCTTCTCCATGGATGTAATAAACTACAGAATTAATGAACAAGCAAATTCTTTCATGGAATTTCCTCAGTCACCATGCCAAGAGTTAGACTGTCTGCTAAGGTCAACGATTTCAGTGGAATTAAATCAGGACCTAAAGTATAGTACTGACTCCAGGTTCACTTAGGTATTTTGCTGTGGCTTATGATGCTAACCCTTGACTGTAGATCTTTGTTTGCTTTAATCATAACTGATGTGCAGTGGCAAGCTTTCTTAATACCCTCTTGTATCTGTTCTGCATCAGCGTGCATTTTATGTTCCTGGGTCAAAGCCCACAAATTAATGCCTTGTTGCAAAACTGGTAATTTGTTAACGTGAGCTATTTACATTAATAGCAGAGCTGTCTCTCCAGTTTTGATTATTTTGCCAAATAATGTTCTGGAGTTCTGTGTGGGAAAATGTCAGTTGCTGGGCAAGTATCAGCTTTAAGTCCAGTCAGTTCATGAGAACTCTTGCTCTTCTGTCGTCCACTGTGAAATGTGAGTGCTGGATATGGACTTCAGCTGTCTGTAGGTCTGTCTTTTTGTAGACAACATTTTGAATTTTTGTTGCAGCATTGAATTTCAGTAACTACCCAATAGTTTGTAGGGAATATGATGGCTGACTTTAGGCCTTAGGCTTAATGAAGTACCAACAGTAAATTTGCACATCAGTTCAAGGACAGCTTTCCTGTGTGTACATTCATTGAGTTCTCATCTTTCAAATTCTTTCTTAACACTTACCTTCAGTCATGTATGAAATGAACTGGAGAAGGTTTGTTTGAGTTTGCCATTATTTTATTTGCACAAAAGATTCTGTATGTACAGAAGAAAGTCTTGCTTCTCATTGTACCTGCTGATAAAGTGCATTATACGCATCATGGGTTTTGTGCCTCCTCCTGTTGTGTATACCTCTCCCACTGCAGGCCCGCCAGTCTCTTATCCTCTTCTATTTCCAGTGCTCCTGAATCTAACACCTCTTGCTGGGACAGTGATATCCCTCCCATCCTCCCTTCCCTGGCAGGGAGGAGCTCTGTTTATTGTTCTGTCCATCCCCTTTCCCTGCCATGTGCTGGGGCTCTGTCTACATTCTTACATTTCCCTTATACTGCAATCTGTTGTTCTTTCCATGTGCCTCATGTTTTTTCTTTTGTTGTAGGGAAAACAGTTCTTTGATCCTTTGACGGTTAGAGCAGTGGAAGAAGCTTCTGGGCTGTGAACCAGACATAGAAGTTTCAGTGTAACCCCCACTTTCCTTGCTTGTCTGATTTTCCTCTTAAAATCAACAGACTTCTGTTCATCAACATCTAGAATATTATTTGTATCAGACCCAGCACTCACACTATTATACTTCAGGCAAAGGGAGGCTTGAACCATTGGGGATGGAGATTCATGTGCTTTTCTTTGGCTGTGAAATTCATTCAGGGACTTATTATTTCTAGGCAGTTGTTTCTTCCCCTTCACCTTCTGATCAGTTTCAATTGTCTGTGGGACTATATTATAAAATACAGTGGAAAAATGTCTTTAATAAATATACTGTAAAAATTATACCAAATGACTGTGTCTCCTGTGGAAATTGTGCTTTGTCTTCTCCAATCCCATCCTTCTTGTTGTCCTCAGATTATGTGATTTCTTGGCAGGGATGTTACATTTAACTAGCAAGGCTGGTTTCTGGTTCAGGTTTTTGAACGTTACTGTACTGCATAATAATACCCTTCAATATAAAGAGCATTATCACTTGGCTAGGTTTACATGGCTGCACATGAGCTGTGCTTGTAGGGGTGTCCTGCACTCTGCGGACATCTAGCTCACTAGCTAAAGTATCTGCAGTGACCTGACATAGCAATCAGTGAGTAGGTGGCAGGTCTGCACAGAGCTGCAGTGATTGTATTATGTCAGGGAATCAGAGTGTTTGTGTCCTCTTACCTACCCATTAGCATACCCCAGCTGTGGCTTGGTAAGTTGTACTTTTTTGAGGTACCCGCGTTGCTGCCTCGCTGGCTAACGCATTCCAGTTGCCCCTGCATAATATGTCAGACTGATAACCCTGAGCACAAGGAATCGGATTCTTCACACTGACCCAGACGTACACAGGGCCAACACTGCTGACAGTCCTGATTTTGTGCAGACATAAACGAGAGGAGAATCAGGCTGAAAGGTTGCCCAAGGATGTGCCCAGTCTGTGGGAGTTTCTGGGCTGGGAGCTGTCAGACAGCGAAGAGTCAGCTGTAGTGGGTGGCAGAGGTTTACCCTGGTTAATAGCAGGTTTAAGAAAGCCTTATGCTGTTGGAGTAAGGCTCCTCAGGGAACAAGGGTGTCCACATGGATGTTTTGTGTGTTAAGCTGGTTGATTTGCCTTAATTTCCAGTGTTCTCATAAGGAACTCTTCCCAAGAGTTTTGTTGTTATATTTTTTGACAACAGTTTCTTATCTTGCAGAATAGCCATATTCTGCTATTCTGGATTTATAGTCCTATTCTTTATGTAGGATTTTGGTCACTTGAGTTTAATCAGTTTATATTTTTAATTGGTTTATGTTGTAAGAGGGAATTCGAGTGTTACTGGCCCAGAGACATGTCGTGAGAAATCATGAGGTTGGCTTAAAAATTGAGAGATTTTTACACAAAATAAATCTGGGATTTTTTTCCTTTGTCCTCTGTTTTGTGAGGCAACATTATGCATGCTTACAAGCTCTTCCCTGTGACTTACAATGATACCATGCCTCTGTTAGTTTCATGAACAAGTTAATATTTTGGAAGTCAGAATGGTGGTACTTACTATTTCTCTTTTCCAATCCCGTCATATTTTTTCAGTTTCTCCTTATCTTAAGTAATTTGTAAAGCTCAGATATCCAACATCTTTAATGCAGTATGAATGTGCTTCAGTTCTATTCCAGCTAGTCAGAAAGAATGGACTTCTTGCGCAAACAAAAAGGAGTCAGCAAACTGCATTGGGTGATGGAGAAGTGTTCTGTGAGCTGTCATTATAGGGACTGATATATAGGGTACATTTGAATTTGATTTCATGCTCTTGGTTTTTGGTGACTGAAGCCTTATTCTTTCCAACAATTAAACGAGTAAGTACACTGTTTCTTAAGCTCACTCCACTGAGGACCACCCAGGTGCAGGAAAGCAAGACCAATACACAATTATTGGTAGGGGTCAGGGCCATTGGGTTCCTGTGCTTTGAAAACCCTTTTGAAATGGGATTCTTTTGTTTTATTTATGTATAGCTCATAATATCATCTGATATTGACTCAGTCCTAACTATTACTAGGCAAAGAAATGATAAATAAAAATGTCAAATAATAAGGAATTGAAGACAATGAGATGCCACTGATGCATTTGACTTGATTTCAGTGGGAGTAGAATTGAATAGGTCCTTACACGCATAAAGCAGGAACTAAAAGTGGTGAGGAAAGATCTGTCATTAGGAAAACTTGTTTTTTTTAATCTAGCTAGCAGTGTTTTTCTCATGTTTCTCTCATGAATCATTTATCAAGACAGTGAAGAGATCTTACTAGAGAAAGAACAAATGGTTCAGAAGAGGAAGAATTCTCTAGTTACCTAATAGGTATTGCTGGGTCTCTAGCATAATTGCTTCCCTACTGTGAAGTAGTGTAAAACTCAAGTGACTTTCTTTGTGAAAGAAGACTCAGGGAAGAGGAAAAAACTTGCATGCATCCAGCTGGAACAGCAGATCCTGCACAAGCTGGGGGCTCACTGGGAGTTTATCACTGCTGCAATTGTGGTCCTACCATCATTGGTACCGGAGACAGAAGTAAAGAAGGTATTACATGTCTCTGCTTTGTCTATGTCCCTGTTTGTGAGGTGACCATTCTCATCAAGTAACAGACCAATGTTATCTCCGGTCCTCCTTTTACTGTTAACATATTTTAAAAAGCTCTTTTTATTGTCTCCCGTGATACTGGCCAACTTCAACTCTGAACTTTGGCTGCGTGAATTTTGTGTCTACAATGCAAGCAGCATCCCTGTAGTCCTTCCATGTCACCTGACCTTGCTTCCAGTGGCCATGCACTTTCTTTTTCTGCCTAAGCTCTAGAAAAAGATCCCTGCTAGGCCAAGCCAGTCTTCTGCCCCACCTGCTTGACTTCTGATATTTTGGAATTGTCTGTTCCTGTGCTCTTAAGGGGTTGTACTTAGAAAGTGACCAGCACTGGTGGATCTCAATACTTTCAAAAGCAGTTGCCTGTGGGATGTTACTAACTAGTTCCATGCAGAGCCTGAAGTCTGCTCTTCCCATATCCAGGGTTCAAGTTTTCATGGCAGTTTTCTTCCTATCACCAAAGATTTTAAACTCAACTACTTCATAGTCACTACGGCCAAGACAGCCGCTAATTGCCTCTTCACCCATGAGACCCTCTCTATTTACAAGCAACAAATCAAGGAGGACACCTTTCCTGGTTGGCTCCCTTAGTACCTGTGCCAATAAGTTATCATCAAGGAGTTTTAGGAATCTCCTGGACATGTTTGTATCAGCTGTGTGGTATTCCCAGCTAATATCTGCCAAGTTAAAGTCACTCATAAGGACAAGGGTGGCAGATCTAGAGGTGTCCTTAAAGAATAACTCATCAGTGTTATCATCTTGGCAGGGTGGTCTGTAGTAGACTTCCACAGTGACATCTGCTTTACTTTTTTGTCCCTTAATTCTTACCCTGAGGCTCTCAACTATGTTGTCATCACCAGTGGCAAGCTCTGTACAGCCCAGCCCTCCATTACATACAGTGCCAGCCCCCCGTCTCGTCTGCCCTGCTTGTCCTGTCTGAAGAGCCTGTAACTGTTGTAACACACCAGTCACATGATTTCCCACCAGGTTTTGCTTTGGGTCAGAGCCAAGGCTTCTAGCTCCTCTTGCTTGTTCCTCAGGCTGCATGCATTTGTGTAGAATTATTTCAAATGTGCTTCACTGTACCCCACACTTTGTTTTGGCATGCTGTCCTGTAGCTTATCACCAGCAAGCCTGGTTTTGTCCATTTCCCCCTTCAAAACTAGTTTAAAACTCAGCTTTAACTAAACTAAACTTTTACTAACTCCTGAGTAAACATCCTTTTCACCCTCTGAGAAGGGTGTGTCCTGTCAGGCACCAGCAGGCCTGGTGTTGTGCAGACCATCCCATGATCAAAAACTCCCAAATTCTGATGGTGACACCAGCCTTGGAGCTACGTATTAGGTCTGCCTAATCGTTTTAATGTTGCTCTCTGGTACTGGAGGGATAGAAGAAAACACTAGCTGTGTGCCTGATTCTTTAATTGCCTCAAGGCCCTGAAGTCCCTTTTGGTTGTCCTTGGACTTCTTTTTGCTACATGAAAAAACTTCTCGTTGCTGACATGAAAAAACTATAATGGATAGTAATCAGAGGGCCATACCGAGCTAGCGTTTTCTAGTAACGTCTCTTACCCAGGCCCTGGGGAGGCAGCAGACTTACCTATGGGTCGGGTCCAGCTGGCATATGGGGCCCTCTGTTCCCCTCATAAGGGAGTCATCTATGACAACCTTTCTTTTTCTTGTGACAGAGATGGTCATGATACTGGGGGTAGGCTGACTTGCCCCAGGTGATCCCTCTAACCTGGATTGACCTTCATCCACATCATCATTTGCTTGTCCATCAAGTTCCAGAGCCTAATACCTTGTAGAATAAAAGCACCTGGGAAGGTGAGGTAGCGGAGAGGGGTTCACCAGCCACCCTGAACAGAAACCTGCTTCCATTTCCCCATCTCTTAAGTCCCCTTCTACTGCCTGGTGGTGAGAGAGTAGGAGATTCTTCATTTCTTGTGTTGTGGTTAGCTGATGCTTCTGTCTCAGGGATGGTAAGAGTATGATCCCACCAGCTGACCTCCTTCTCCGAATCCCTAATGCTCCTCAGCCTGCTCACCTCCTCCCCATATGTGAAATCAGTATTGACTGGGTTAAATAGATGAAAATGACCTCAAAGACTAAAGAATTAGGAAAATTATGTAAATCAGCTCAACCCAACTCATTCTCATTTCATGTTAATGTTCATCTTTCATAGTGAAGATGTTAATGAAGGAAAGCAAAAGTCTTGAACATTAGACTGAATTAGGTTAAGCACATGTGATTCTTCATTCTTATTATGCAGTCTTTTATTAAACGACTTCTTTCTTCTTTAAATTACTACTCAACTGAACACCCTATATTGGAGAGAAGAAACTTCTGCCTGCATTGTCCCATCAGTGCTGCTTCAGAAGTGATGCAAGTTTTTGTATGCTGGACATTTGGTATGATTTCTTTGCTGCAGATTCTCTGACCTTGCATAAGTTATTTAAGCATTTTGTCTGCATTTTCCATTGGAGGCATATGGATGTATTTCATCTCTGACAGAATTTGTTACATGTATAATGACTAGAAATTCTCTTAGAGAAAAGGTATCATCTACCATCTATATTTTTGTAAATAAACTAGCAAATTATAGCTCTAAATTTGAATCAAACATCTAGGTATTAGAGCTGAGCACATAATAATACCACTGTATGGGAATGTTTTTATTTTTTAGCTTGGTGGAAGGGAGCAACAAACAAAGGATGCACATGCAAACATGAAGCACCCAGCATCTAATCACTTTCAGCCTGTTCAAAATTTCAGTAACACTTTGGAGAATCTGGAGAGATGGGGCTTAAGAGCTGAAATAATTAGGGTTCTGTATACCAAAGTCCTTTACAGATTGATACAGACCAAATAAACCATTTATGTTATATATTAATCCTGTAAAACATTGCAGATTCAGTAGCAAGAAGAATGTTTTGCTCAATATATGCACAGACACACATGGCATGGCAGAGAGAACACTTGGAAACATTCATTTTTAATATTTTGGTCAAATGAGACTACAGGCTTATGAGACCCACTGCGAGGAAAATGCATGGTACTGAGAAATGGCAGAAAGGAAGCATATCAGAGGTAGAAAGTGTGTAAGAAATGTTTAGCTAGCTAAGTCTGAGGCAGTGGCTGAGATAGTAGAGGATATAAAGTGAAAGGAGGAGCAGTGGAGAACCGACTACCAAGAGGTTTTTGTTACTAAATGCCACAGTACATCTATAATTTAAAAAATGCAAGCTAATTTCATGTGCTTTTACCCACCCACCATTTATGGTGCAGGATGTGAAGGCTGTCATCCTATATAAGGCTGCAAGTTCTGGATGATGTATAATGATATCAGATCACCATATGGGATACAGACAAGGGTGCAGAATTAGCCCTTCACTGTGTCCAAGTATGTGAGTAATAAATTCATCCAAGCCAACAAAATGAGACAAATGTGAAGCAGATGAGATGAGACACATGTTCAGAAGATACATACTGACTACCCACACAGCAGTTCAGATTTGTCAGTACAGTGGCGGCTTTGCAATGCAATCATAAACCCAGGTTAACTATCCAGTTAAAAGCCTGTTTACTGCTGATCAGGGTTGCCAGAGTAGCACAGAACTGCTGCAGGCATTTCTAAAATTGGATTGCTCTATGCATATGTAGTTGAAGTGCACATTAATAATGATCAATGTGAGTGCTTCTGTTGGATCAGCAGCGCTTTCTATCAGAAATAATGTGCTCTCTTCAAAGATTTTGCAGCAATACTGAGAAAACCCATGGTGATACAGATTGGCAGATCCCCTTTTGTACTCCTGATTAGATCTATATCCATTTCTAATTTGAAGAGCAATAGCAGAATAGAAATGACTGTAGCTTGCCTAAAACTTCAGTTCAGCAGATAGAGGGAATGAGTGTGTTAAATATGAGTGGGGGCATGGGTACCTTGCAAAGAATGATTTTGCTCAGGGCAGCTTTTACGATGGGCAGCTTTCATTTGAGGGTGATTCTGTTTGAGACAAAGTGGTTTACTCCCTGATCTTATACAAGTAATAGCTGACTAAAGAGACTACATAGTCTCATGCATGGAAGGTTAAAAATGTTCCTAGAAATTCTGAAACAACAATATGCCTCTTTTCCATTTTTTTGCACATACAGCTCGTATTTTCAGTGCTTTCACATGACACTGTCTGTATGCTGCCTTCTTCTGATTTAACCACCTAATATATGCAAATATACATTAATGTGTAGGCAAGCTTTGTCCAACAATTTTCCTGGAAGGGATTGAAACGGAGGCATACAATTGCATTTCTGTTCACTACACAAGTCTGAATGCCAACCAAAGCACTTCAAGAGGTGACAGTCACCACAAATGCTATGAGAACAACCTCAACACAAGTTTCTGATATGGAAGCCCTGTTGTCTCCTGCCTTCGCTGCGTTTAGCTGCAGTCTGTATTACAACATTGTAGTACAAGACAAAGTGATATAGTTATCCTAGAAATCAGTGGTGCTAAGGGTAATTAAGGACTTCTCTTTAATATGATTAAGTCCTTCAGGGTGATTTAAAAAACAATGACTTGTTGTTACAGCAGTGTTCTTTTCTGCCTTATCCTTGGTACAGCGTTGTGTCACCTGTGTGAAAATGGAGGTGAATTTGATGCCATGGGGGGACTTATTGCTGGAGATTAAGTTGAGCTCTTGCTGGGGTAACGAGTGGTGCAGTTTGGTCATCTTTTTCATGTAGGCTTTAAAAGACTGGGGGAATGGGACTGCAGAGAAAGCAGGGGTTGGGATACAGCAGAGGTAAGATTGAGGTAACTGCATGTATCTTATGTATGCTCCAGGGAGAAAGTGGGATTTGAAAGTCTAGTAATACACCATTGGCACATCATTGTGAAGAATTACCATTGCTAGTTTATGTGGCCAGAGTTTGCCAGATAATTTCCAGATGTTTGAGACAGAATGTGCCCAGTAGCATAAAATAAAAGCAATAAAAGCAGTCTTTCCTCCATGAATTACTCTCCTGGTGGCCTGTCCTTTGGCATGACTGCATGATCCGGTGCTCGCACTGCTGTTACGAAAGGGCTTGTTTCTCTGAATTGCGTCATGAGGATGTCCAAAGTAGGATGTTCAGAGAGAAGCCCAGGGAAAGAAGGTGACAACTGAATGGACTAGGTTGACTTTAGACCTGGTCAACCTCGAATAAGTGTGGAAAGGGTAAGGAGGGATGTAATTCTGTCTGTCAGATAGTAAGGCAGCAAGCAAGACTGCAGCTTTAATTGATCTAGATGTTATTTCCATGTTCCCAACACGTAACATTCCTTCCAGAGATGTTATACCATACATTTTTTCTTTTTGTTTTAACAAGGTAGGTGTTGTGCTATCTTGTACCATGGCAGCACGTTTTGTTTGGTGAGTGGAAACAGAAAGCGAGGATTAATTTAAGGATATGGGTAGATGACCTCTTTTAAAAGCATCTGCAGTAGTGCAGGATTTTAGTGTCCTTAGCCTGCTGTTTGTCTTAAAGAACTACCTGCAGAGCATTTTGTGTGAATGCATTCTCATTTGTCTCAAGGAGAATTAGGTAGGTGAGTTTATGCCAAAAAGATAAACTCCTTAAGCTAATTTGGCTGATGTGGTTTCACATGAATTGGGACATCTTCACACAAGCTGCTCCACTGGTGATGACATCTGGTACTGACATGAGGAGCATCCGTGGACAGGGACATATTTTACGAAACCAGCTAAGGCCTAAAGAGAATGGCCATGAGTAAAGTCCTTCTCCCCTCTCAGCTACCAACCAGTATCAGCTGTCAGTGAAGAACCTGTAACAAATTCTGGGACACCTAGGTATGATAAAATCATGGATATGGGGACAAGCTTGAGAGCATAAATCCTGACTCATCATTCAAAAGGCAAAGAGATGAACAGTGTCGTCTTGTTACTCAAAATCTAGGGATAAAAAAACAATCTGTGGACCTGTCTCTTGGTTTGTAGTGGTGGTAGTATGCACCTACTCCTTGCTGCAGTTCCAGAGGCTGTGAGAATGTTGTGGCTTGTTTGAGAGGGAAAGAAATATTTTTTTGTCCCAACTGTCCCCAGCAAGAGGCTTTTGCCATGTGGTCCACTGCCTGTTGGAGTGGATTGGCATAACCATGGTTTGGATAGAGATTTTAGGGAGTTTGTGACCCAAGCTGTTTTTCTTCTGGTTTTATGACGCCTAAAGTAGGGAACACAGACAATCCAGTTTTCTGCTCTCCATGTCTACACTGGTAAACCTAAGACAGAGGCAGGCTGTCATCAACATAGCTTTGTTGCTAGCCCGTTCCCTGGCGCAGTTTGCCCTTTCCCAGACAGCAGGCTCCCCAGCATGGGGTGGGAAGTAGCTGAAGCCAGGGATGGGTCCCAGGAAGCTACAGATGGGGCTGTCTTGTTTTGGGAAATTCACCTCTATGGATGCGGGTTTGGCTGCCCAGCATGTCCTCCCAGAGAACAGGCCCTGGCATGTTTCACTTACTAGTGTAAGGAGGCCTTTTTCTGAGCTGCTCCTGTTGCTGTTGCTAGGAGTGGAAAACACCGCATCGTCTGCCTTGCTTTTGGCAATGGTGAAGCCTTTGCGGTCGGTGCCTGGTCTGGGGTGCACCATGGTTCATTTTGCGCTTCTCATCCCACACTCACTTGAGTAGTTAGTGCCCTAATGTAAGGGAGAATTAGGACTTGGGCCATCTTTTAAAAATAGTACTAATGCATGAACTGAAAATAACACTGTTTTGTAACCGTTTATTGTTGTTTTAGGATACGGTCTTATACATGGTAGTAATGCTTCTAAGGATAATATGTGTGTAAACAGTGCACCAATAGCTTTTTTTTAACCAAATAAAAGTACCTCTTAGCTCCAAATAGAATACACTTTTTATAGAATAGTGTTTACAGCCTCTGGTGCTGTACATTAAAAACATAGCTCAGACCTAATGGACCCAGTTCTGTATTTTCTGATATAAGTCTAGCGAAAGACAAGCAGAATTTAGCCTATTAGTTTTGTTTTTAAAAGCCATTAGCTTAAATGAAAACTAAACTGATTAATAAGTCTAAAAAGCTAAGACCCTACTTACTGAATGTTATTGGAAATCATACAGTTAACATTTGTTTTAAATCCAAATATGTTTAAGCTGTTGCTATCAGTTTCAGGATCTGGATTCAGTTTCCTCATGTTCCACAGATTCCTTTCACAGGTGAATATTGAATTTAGAGGCATTTAGGCCAAGTAAATGGGGCATTAATCTCAGCATGAGTATTCAGTTCCTTCTGAAAATCAGCACCTTAAAGAGGCAGTCAAAAATATTGGCAATATAACATTATAATTTCAGCCTTCATTCTGAATCATGAGTCTCTTCTAGGAACAGAAGAATTGGAATATATGGTATCAAGGTCTACATATAACTTTTATTATTAAAACCCTAAGTGATAAAAATAAAAATCCATATTCTTAGGACAGTTGGAATTCCAAGGTGTAGGAGAACAAGGACATATGGACCTGAAGAAGAGAGATTTTTATGGTTTGTTTTTATTTATTTTCCTCTAATGGAAAAATCTAATTTTCCCTCCACTACTGTAGGAAAAAGATGAATTTGCCATACTTACCTGCAGATGTACACTGAAATTGGTGAAAAGGGAATGAGCTTGCAGGCAATTAGAATTGTGTGGGGAATTGTTTTACAGCACTTGCTAGACCAATCTGTAACAGCTTTTGCAGCCCTCATTTTTAATGAGCACTCTACGTTTACCAATGCTATAAAAAAAACAAACACCTATGAGTCATAATGGGTCTGTTGCATTGTATTAGTTGAAACTTGATCAAGCACTGGTAGATCAATGGTAGATCAAATGAGGTGCAACTAATTGGGAGTGCTACAAAATTGTTAATATTAACATTAGTATTTGTTTTTCAGTATGACTTTCTTTACAGGAAAGACCTTCACATCTTTGAGTTGAAGGCTTGTCCCATGTTAGCTGATGTGGAGGGGAGAAACCTGAAATAAACTACAGTAGAAACAATGGAGGGAAGGAAAACTTCACAGGAGGCATCCATCTTTGTATCTGCCACTTCACTTTGAACGAATCTGTGAGGTGCAATAGCTGCAAGTGAGTGTGCCAGTGGCCAGAAAGTACTGAGAGGAGCCAGAGAACATCTGCCCTAAAAAATAATGCTCTTTTACAGAGGCTGTATTTGATGTTGAAAATAACATATAGAAACAGAAAGGAATAGCTGCGAGGTGTTTCAAAGTTCTGGTTATCTTGCTATGCTGTCTGGTTGCTGCTGGAGCAGTTAGGCTTACTGATAAGCAGAGACATTATGGCCATGAACTAACCTTGCTAGTGTTGCTGAGGCACTGGCCTTGCAAGAGGGTTCCCGTTCATTGTAGGGGTGATTGTGGGGTGGAAGGATTCTAAGTGAGTCCTGATTCTGTATGTCGTTAGGCTGCAAAGGACAGCACAGCCCAACTAGCACAGTTTCAAACTGTTGTGATGGGGCTTCTTTTGGACATGCCCTTATGCAGAGTAGAAATGTAGGTTCATAAGTAATTTAAAAGGATCTCTTAAAAACCTGCAGGTTCTGGCAGTAGCTTATTACTGCTGTTTTCCCATCCCATCTCTTTCCAGATATTATACGATAAATTGGAACAGTACTTCTCCTGGGGCATTGTATAGACATAACAGAAAAGCTTGTCAGGGAAGAGTGTTTCTTGGGTACAGCGCTCTGAAGTTCCTCTGCTGACTAGGTTCATTTTAGTTAAAATTGGATAGGCTTTAATGAATTCCACATCTGTTTTGGCAATATGACCTTGGAGTTAGCAGGGACAGTAGTCTTCTTCCAGGATGAAATGTGGATCTGCAGCAGCTGGAAGAAGGCAGGATAGAATCACTGGGTACTTATGAATGTTGTGTCTGGTGCCTCATGCCCAAAGGCTGACAGATTAATCCTGTTTGTCTGTGACTGTTCACTCTTTCTGTACCATGCCAGGTGAGGCATGCACGTACAAGTGCATGCATTCAGAAACACAAGGAGAAGGTGATGGAAAATACTAGAGAATTCACAAGATCCACTGATTGGCTCCAAGAAAAAACTTTAGCTTTGTATACATAAATGATAGCTTTTCCACTTAGTGACCTGGTCCTTTAATTTCACTTAAAAAGTGAGAAGCCCTCAAGTGACAATGCATCATGGTTGGCAGCCAGGCCAGAAATCTGGGGAGTATAAAGGTAAACTTCTTTTTTTCTTTAGCTTCCTTTATTTTCTTTTCTTTAATTTTCTTTAGCTTTCTTCTCTCCAACAAGTGTCATTATTGCCCCTTTTACTAAGAAATTTTCTGTAGCATTTAGATCTGCCCAAGTTTGGTGATACATGGGGTTTATCAGAGGGATTAAATCCACTCTAATACCCAATTCACATAATTTCTTTTGAAAATCTCATTTTCAGCAATTTACTCTAGGTCCAACCCCATAAAATGGCGGTTCTCACACTTCACAGACATCAGCTTATGTCAGTTGATTTAAACAGACAATTTCTATATGCTTTATACCCAGATGGGAAGTCAGAGGCAACAACAGAAGACTCGCATTCACCTTCCACAGTGGCAAATTTAATAAACTTTGCTGGCCCCAGTCTAGGCTTGGGCATCTAGAAAATGGAGTAGAAAATCCTGCCCTAGGATCTAGGTCTGGAATTTGGGCTGCCATTTGTCTCTTGCTAGGCTAAGCCAACATTTCTAAACCAAAAGAATGTTCAGCTCTGTTGATATCTGTAATTTCAATTTGAGTTGTTCTTAATCCTAATAGAGATGTGAAGAGGTTATATATATATAATTTTATATAAGTGGTTTTAGCTATTTTTTCTTTGTAAACAAGTTTTTTGTTTTTTGTTTTTTTTACAAAAAGTGAAAACTAGCACAGAGTTCACGGGTGGGACAATTCAGGATCAGAGATCCTAATGTATCTGTAGGGAGGAGAAACTAACCTGCTGGCTGGCCAGAAGCCAAATATCTGTGCTATCAGTTTCCAATCCTCCCTGTTGTAGAAGAGTTTGCAGAAATATTTATCACTCTATGAATTAGAATAGGATGCTAGAGTATGTGCAGCGTTCTATAGAATCATGCAGTAGTTTATGTATATACAGTAGTATACTGTATGTATATACTATATACATACATATACAGTATGTATATACAGTAGTTTATGTATATGTGCATGTGGATGCTTATTATTAGCACTGAGGTTCATAGATTCAAAGTACTGTTTTAAAGAACCTGTACTTGATCAAGATTTTTATTTTTGTCTGCCATGTGCCCAGCATTACTCTTAATGAATAATTATTTTTGATGGAAGCACATTTAGATGAAAACAGTGAAGACTTTTGAGCTTCCAGAGGCTCATTTTCCTCCAAATCAGAAACCTTCTTTCCCATGCCTCCTACAAACTATGTGGATTATAAGACATTTAGTAGGTCTTTTCCTATCTCTCCAGTGCTCTGTGGATCTTGCTGGTAACCAAGGCAAGTCTAGTACATGGCCGCAGGTCTGAGCAGAGCTAGGTAAGGCTATGGGGAATGTTCTTCTCAGCCTTTAGCTCCTAGTTACCTGGTTGACTTGGTGAAGAGCTGGGAGGGAACATGCTGCTCTCCTGAATTTTTCAGCATAGTCTTGCCTCAACCCAGCATCCATCCTGTATTCAGGGGCACAGTGGAAATGGTGTCTTTTTGTCTAGAGAGCAGTTAAGAGGAGAAAGATTGAGACTTAGAAAGTCCTGGTGTTGGTGTTTATCCCTACACAATTATTCCTTTTCCTTTCATGGAACAAGGTTGCTGTAATAGCATTTTTTTTTTTTTGCAAGCAGAATTGGAAATACAGAAATAAATTATAGAGAACCAGGATGTCTTCTGTCAGAATAAATATTTAATGAGAACAAGGGTTGTGCTTATTCAGAGTCACAAGGACTGATACTGAAGTACCCTATGTATGTTAATTTTAATACATAAAATATATGCTTGGACTTAAAAAATGTAGAGTGAACAGCCTCAAGGGCAAGTGTGTATTAAGTCTGTGACAGCTGTCTCTGGGTAATGATAATGTAAAAGTTTATTTTTTTCAAGCAATTTTAATTTACTCACCAGTGAGGAAACAGAAGTCTTAAGTACTTATTTTCCAAAGCAATTTTTAGAGAGGTGTGTTCTTTCATATTTCATCCGAACTGTGTTCACTCTAACCAGTCTCTACAGTATGTGAGTCTTTGTTTTTTTCCTTACTCCTAGTGTAGATTTAAAAAAATAATCTGAATAATACAGCAATTTTCTTCTTGTTGGAAGAACATACAGGAATTTGTGCAAAATGTATTTTTGTTCATGTGTACAATCATAATAGCTAACATGAATTACTTAATGAATTTACAAATTACTTGCAACTTGCAAATTATTTTCAACATAAATGGGACCAAAAGGCATGATTTCTAAATTTGCAGCTAGTCTTTCCAAGGTCATGAAGCAGATAGGTTTGGGTTATTTGGTCCTTTAGGTAACACGGGAGAATAAATCCTGGTCTCATTTTCTTTACTACTCACAATTCTTAAAGAATTGGTAAGTCTGTCACAGTATCCAGGATTTCCCATGTCCACATGACTTGTCTTTTAAACCATGGGGTCCCTTGCCTGTTAGATCAACTTGATCGCATCTCATTCTGTTTTTCCATCTCACCAAAAGCCCATACCTTTCTCTTTTTAAGGCCCTGGCGAGTATCTCTGAATTTTGTTAGTCTGTTTAGAGTGTTTCCTGCTTTCCAGTCCTACCTGCCTGAAGGTGAAATCAGTTGAAATATTTTCCCTGTTCAAACTTACGTTTGAAATACCTTTTAACTTTCCAATGTGCAGTCATTAAGGCTATATTATTTATTGGTTGCTTTGTAAGTGTCTTCAGACCAGAGAGAGGTACATAATTAGGGCTTCTAAAGCTTATGACTAACTCACTACGCATTGATGTGGTCAGTGGTTTATCCAATCTATAAAATGGAAGTATAAATAGACTCAAGTAATTATGTAACAGTAGCACTGCCTACAGTTTAGAATAGAGGACAGTGTGGCTGTTTCCCAGTATGGCCACTATAATGCATTTTATGAACTTGGATGACCTCTATCAGATTCATTTTTTTTAATTTCTAAAAATGAGATGATAGTATTTGCCTAACCAACATTCATAGGGTAAGACTCAGTATATGTAAAATGCTTTCCAATTCAGGAAAAATACTTTTCCAAGTCAGGTAAAAGGACTGGGAAACAAAAACATAGTTATATTTAAGTTACTACCAAAGATAAACCTCAGATATTCTATGTGAAAGGAGATCTTCATGTGTTTAAAAAAAAAAAAACACAAAGGGAGCAGACATACTACATTAAAACAGTAGCTATAGACTGAGTTCAGAGCAGACTCCTAAGGACAAAAGTTATCGTTATTTCTATGTCTAGGTCTCCCTTCATATGCTTCTGTTTAGATAAGAACTGTAATACAATCTGTTCTCTTTCATTGTTTGGTTTATGCAGGCACAGGCTTGCTACAGGAAGTGGTTTATCTAGTGAGTCAGGGAGCTGATCCAGATGAGATTGGACTAATGAATATAGATGAACAACTTCCAGTCCTAGAGTACCCTCAGCCTGGTCTGGACATCATCAAGGTACAATGTATTGCAAAGAAAGTCTTTCAGCATTTGGATATCTTTTTTGTAGGCTCCATATTTATCACTTCATCTCATCCTGTGTCCTTGTCCTTTTCATCACTGGACTTGCTCAGTTTGTTGAAATGATTCAGAGTATTATTGGGTTATTTTGAAGCTGCTTTTATTAAGCTTGTTTATGTATTGTCTTAAAACATGTTTCTCAACATCCTAAATATCTTGAGAATGGATTTCTTGAATAAGAGAGTTCTAAGCCTCCTTTCCTTGGAAGCTCCCCAAATAAGACTGATTTGCTTTGATCCCTTTCTTGAATTTGCAAAAGAACTACACATACAGAGATCTGTGGATCTATAGACCCTGTACTCTGGATTTGCACATCTAGATCCTTAGAGACCCAGGGTCTGTGAATCTGTAGACTCTGTAGTGTGGTTAGAGGAGTTTGGAATATTCTGCTTGAAATGATTTCCATGTTATTAAGAATCACTCAGACTAGTGGCATGGCATGTGTGATTTTATTATTGCTGTAACTACTTTAAATACAGTCATATATTGGAATGATTAGCCAAAATACTAGGCTCCATTCTAGAACTTCTACAGTACTTAATGAATTGTGCTAGCTAAGGCTGGCATGGATAGATCTAAGCTAGTTCTGGTCACTGACAACTGCAGCATCAGCCTGCTTTTAAGCTGAGAGCATTTAGGGGTCAGAGGTTGCTTTTCTTTTTCACTGTGTGACCCTATTCCAGTGAAACCTCGTTGTTACTTCACGGCAAATATGTGGTGGCAGTAGTGAGAGGTTTAGTTTGAGGTTACACATTATGAATACTGTGTGCTAGCAACTTGATCTAATACCAGTTTATGCAGCTTTTAACTCCTGAGAGATTGTGTCATAAGACATTTTTTTCTGAAATTATGATAGAAAAGTGCTTTCTGTTTGAAAAGTGTTAATATTCTCAAGATAAACCTCTCGACTGTCTAGGCCTATTTTTGAAGATAAAATAAACTGCAGGGTTATAATTTTGAAGTTAAGAAGTTAAGGGTTTTCTGAAGCTCCTTATTTAGAGCTTCTTTTCTTCACAGAATTTTAGTGGAAGTATCAGAGGAAACAAAGTTAGTGTTACACCAATAATGCTACAGTTACACTCTTCTTGAGAAGGTCCTACAAATGGAAGTAGTTTCAAAACAAAAACCCCACACAACAATTTCTACAATTTCTGCACATATGCATTATCCGTCCTTTTGATTTAAGAAAAAGATGCAATTCCCTGACCTAATACCTAGACCCCTATTAATTTAATAAGTGACTTAGTGAATGTGACTCAGGACGGTTAAGGATGTCAAGTATGATGGCTCAGGGCAGCTCAGGATGTGCCAAGAACTAATACACAATAAGAAATGTTTCTTTGCTTTATCTTAGGAACTAACATCTCCTCGCCTGATAAAAAGCCACCTACCGTATCGTTTTTTGCCTTCAGACCTCCATAATGGCAATTCAAAGGTAAAAATTAATGTTTATTTAGCTGAACCAGCAGCAGTTGTTTATGTGCTTTGGGAAATGGGGGGGGGGGGGGGGAACTTTTAAGATGACTTTCTCTCGCTGTTGTAGGTAATATACATGGCTCGCAACCCCAAAGACCTGGTGGTGTCCTATTACCAGTTTCACCGCTCCCTAAGAACCATGAGCTACAGAGGAACATTTCAGGAGTTCTGCAGAAGGTTTATGAATGACAAGTGTAAGGAGCATGTGCACATGCTGTTACACATGTATTTTCATCTCTGCATTCCCTCTACAAGTACAGAAATGAAGTGGATAAAGGTGCAGTTGTTTTGTTTATAGAGTAGGGAGGTTGCTACAGATATAGTGCTGCATAAACTTAGTCCATGTGGACTGTGGCCATGCCTTCTTAATAACTGCCTTACAATTACTCACCCCATGGGCTTGATACCATTCTACTTCACTCAGGCAAATTCTGGTCTATTCTATTTTTTAAAATTCCGTTTGCAAGGCAGCAGGTACCCTGTGAAAAGTGGTGAATGTGCCTGGCACCTGTTGCTTTCAGTTTTCTATGCTTACCTACTTCAGTAGTCTTTCTGCTCCTCAAGAAACATTTGCTATGGTAATTCCTTTAATATTTTTATTTAATTCTGGAACTTGAAATTTGTCGCTAGCAAGATATCAATTAATGCACAAAAATTTCTAGTTTTGCATGAGACTGAGCTCATGGAGTACATCAGTAGAAATATATCAATAAGTCGAAGTGAGTAAGAAAGCAGCTGTAGGCTGCTACTGTCTGAAAATATACCGCTGAAATGAGAATACAGTAACCTGCATTACAGCAGCTCAGTAGATGGATACCCAGTAACTCCTTTGAGCAAGGGCTGTATTGTGACATGCCCACCAACTGTTCCCATTCCAACTGCACTACCATAAGTAGCTCTGTTGCACCAACTCAGTAAACTTAGGGGGAGGGCAAGCCCTATGTTCTCACATAACTGGCTATCATTGGGCTTTTTGGCAGCGGATTGTTACATGTAGCTAGTGAGAGTAAAAAAAAAAATAGCAATTTTTTTACTGCATTCTTTTTCTACAAAATCTTCTCTATGATACCCTAATGTGATGCTAAGAAGTCACGCGACACCTTGTGATCTGGTCTGAGACCAGGATCTCTTCTAGATCCAAATTTCCTTAAAGTTGGAATATGGAGGACTTGATGCTAAAGAAGCAATAGAATACTAAAGGGAATTAAAAAGTAAAAGCCTGCCAGTGGAGGTTAGTTAACAGGCTTTATAACCTTTGTCAATTTCTTTTGTGCAGGGAGGGTGAATGATCTCCTCCTGTTCTAGTGCACCTTCAGTTTTTTCTTCTACATTCCCCAGGAATGGGAATCTTGTCTGTAGCCTGTGAGCAGGAACTTCTAGACTGGAGACACATGAAAGATATATTAAAAGGCCTAATATAGAAGGGAAGTTCTGTATTCTTTCTCATATGAAACTGACTTCTGTGCATTGAAAACTTTTCATATACCGAAATGAAATTGTACTTTTTCAAAGGGAAAAGGTGGCTTCAAAATACAAAGCTAAAAAGTTAAATGTTTTCTAGTGCTGTTTGCTGTAGAGATAAACATGACTAAAAATACTGAGAAAATGTGTAAAACTGCTCACCGTATTTGCTTAGCTCCTGCCTTGATTATCTGACATACTTTTGGGGAATTTATCACTGGTAAGAAAGTAATATCCAGAATGCATTTCTCCTCCAGTTTTCATTTTGGTAATATTAGCAGCAAAAGATACTCTCTGGGTAATAAATGCTAGTGTCTGTACCTCTGCTATACACATGCAGATGGACTGAAATCAGCACAAATATGGACTTTATCAGAGAATTGGAAAATAAAGGAAGAAAATTTGGGGTAGTGTGTGTGTTAGAATTTCTAGTAACCACTGCCGGAGCAGAACTGGGAACGTAGGCCTTCCCAGCGTAGCACCTTGGCTACAGTATACCTGAGACCATGTTCTGGCATAACTGTGTCAGTTGCATGGAAGTACTAAGAAAGTTAAAACAGAAGAGAATAGGTCTTAAATTTTAGAGGGGACAAAAGATGTAATGATAAATAGAGTATTCTGTCAGTACATCTTCAGTTTTCTGAGAATGACAGTGAAGAAAACTTATAAGTCTGTTTCCTCAATACTTATCTAATGAAGAAAAGATAATGGTTGTTAGCAGGTTTTTTGTCCATCATAAAAGATGCTCTATGGAACTTTCCACTAATGAGTATCTAGCTTCTAGATGATGGAAGGTGCAGTGTGATAATGCTAATTGCAGGAATTCACACAGGTTAGAGCCACTGAAAATTTGCCTTCTGCAAAACTATCTATATAATGTTTATGTTGACTCCCCTTCTGTGCAGTAGTCAAGCATTACTAATACTGAGCTCTAGAGAGGTTCATAGTGAAATATAGTTACATTTTCAGTTGAACATTTTTTCTTTATGACAGGTTAGCGCTTTTGAATATTCCAAACTGATAGAAACACTCTTTTTCAATTAAATTCATTGATGTGCATGGCAATGGGTCAAAACTAGGTGGTTCTTTTGGGGCTATGAACCTCTCCAATTATTTTTTTTTTCATTTTTTGAAGAGGAATTAATAACAGTATTTTTTTGTATATGCCTATCATAATATCTCCTGTACCTGTAGTAGGATATGGCTCTTGGTTTGAACATGTCCAAGAGTTTTGGGAACATCACATGGATGCCAACATGCTTTTCCTCAAGTATGAAGATATGCACAAGGTAGGTTACATGTAGCAAAGAGGTATTTTAATTGCTTTTAGCATTGTAGCATTTAAAACATATGAAGGGAAAAAAATGGTTCGTGTTTCCATAGTTGGGCTTCCTAATGTCTGATACCATTTTTAAAGTACTGGCATTCAATTCGTTCCATGGACTGTCAGCACTTTTGTAGAAGCAGTAATTTGCTCAGGAATCCACTTGCATGTGTAGGTGCTCCGTTGCTCGCACAGAAGGCAGAGAGGTGTAACTGCTCAATGCTTGGTGCCCTCAACATTGGGCGTTCACTTAAAATAAACGTCTTAGTGTGTGTTGTATCAATGAGAACAGAGGTATCACTCTCTCCTATATATTTGGCATTTATTCTGATTATTTGATCTTACTATCATATGGGAATCAATCTTAATTGGGGATGATCATGTAGCATAAGGTGAACATAATTCTAACGTCCTTACAGTGCACTGGCTAACAAATCCACTGTGTTTTAAATCAGAAATATAATGGAAATAGTACATAGAACATCAATTTCCATTTCCTATTGTAATAATATATTTTTGAGAATTAGCAAGAATATTTCAAAATGCACATTTATATAATTTCAGCTTGTATTTTTTCTTAAACCTTCTCATGGAGTTGGATGCTAGAAGCTGTAATATAATCAGAATAATGTTAATAATTCAGTAACAATGATTTCAAACCCATTATTTTGAATAACAGTATATTCCTAACCCCTCAGTGAGGGATGCTGCTGAAAGCTGGTAGCATCACAGCATCACTCCGCTTCCTATCTGTTCTCCCCGACTTACTTGGAATATGTGGGTTTACTTTCAGCAAATAGGAAGGTGGGAAAATTTTTACGGTGATGTTTCTGCAACTTTTTCATTGATATTTTTCCCACTCATCAGGATGTAATTCACTTTGAAGTATTTAAACTCATACAAAAAAAATCATTTAAAATACTGTAAAATAAACTCATCTTTAAATGCTCTCTTACAGGACCTAGCAACAATGGTTGAGCAACTGGTGAGGTTCTTGGGAG
The DNA here is from genome assembly GCF_964211835.1 of Anser anser. Lineage (NCBI taxonomy): Eukaryota > Metazoa > Chordata > Aves > Anseriformes > Anatidae > Anser > Anser anser. The sequence goes on from NC_139720.1 coordinate 75,058,737, forward strand.
TTTCTTATGACAAAGCACAGTTGGAATCCATGGTGGAACACTGCCATCAACTCATCGATCAGTGCTGTAATGCAGAAGCGCTTCCTGTTGGCAGGGGTATGTTTAAAACCCACAGTAAAACTTAAGAGTGGAAGTTGCAAGAAGCGTCTGACAGCTTAGTAACATCCAAGATACTCTAAGATGTTTGAGAAATATTGCTCTATAAATGATGTGAGGAAACTGGTACAATTTTGAGGTTTGTTTCAGAATAAAGTCAGGTGGAAGTGATTAAAAGAATGGAAACATTCAAGATCAACAGTGCATATTGAGCATCATCCAAACTGCTCTGTTGGAGAAAACAAGTTGTCTTTGGCTTACTTCAACTGATTGAGCTGTTGATGCTGGGAAGATTGCTTGGCTCCTTCTGACATTTGGCATGCCAAAGCCCATACAATTTCATTTGTCCTGGCCTAAACCCTTGTGTTCTGTTATATCAGATTTTCTAGAATAGCAAATCATTCTAGTTTCAAGGCATCAAATGAGAAGAACTTCTAGTTTTACTTATGTCCGTTTTTCATTGTCTATCTCAGCTGTTTAAAATGTTTGTAGCTTATAGATGTTTATTCTTGTGAGGTCTTTCTCTAGGAACCTGAAGTGTCCTTTGATCTGCTGATATATCTGTATTTCAACAATGCCAAGAAATCAAGTCCTTTCTCAGTCTTCTTTCTGATAAGCATAGGAAAGTGGACTCAAGAAGTCTCCCTCTACTTATTTTCTGTGGGCTGCATTACAACACTTAACAGCTCTTTTTAAAAACAAGAGCATAAAGAATGAGATGGAGATTTCCTATGTCATTCTCACAAGTGCCTTGTTCAGGATAAAAATCACTTTATCCACTGATTGAATTCAGTTTTAACTTTAAGTTTGTTTCCCTCTCCCTTGTTTGTCCATCTGTGGCCACATTAGCACTTTTTGCTACAGCATCAAACATGAAGCTCATGCTTATCGTGACCACACAGTCTTTTCAGAGGAACTGATTGAAATGTTATTGTCCCTTATTCGGGAAGCATGACCTGAATGCTTTGTTCTTAAGCTTCTGTGTAGGAGCCCCTTCCATATTACTTCTCTCAGCCAATCTTCTTGTTATGTGCAAATTTTATTAGCTGTAATTTTTATAATTCTCAAATCTCTAAGAATATGAAATATCATTAGTCCATCTTGACTGCTAATTTTGAGTAAGTCAATTGTTTATTCATTTATCATGCATTTTATTGACTGGGGGGGAGGCAGTGTTAACCTTGGCTGGCTGCCAGATGCCTTCCAAGCTGTTTTCTCACTCCCCTTTCTCAGCGATACAGGAGGAGAAAAAAGAATGAAAAAACTTGTGGGTCAAGATAAAGTTGGGGAGTTTGCTCACCAAAATGTGATGGTAACATCACAGGCAAAACAGACTTGACCTGGAGAAGATTAATTTATTGCAAGTTAAAAATAGAGTAGGATGGTGAGAAACAAAGACAAAACTAAACCTACCTTTTGTTGCTTCTTCCTAGGCTTGATTTCACTGCTGACTCTTCTACCTCCTCCCCACCCTGAGTGGTGCAGGGGGAACAGAGGTTGTGGTCTGTTCATAACAGTTCCTCTCTGCTGCTGCTTTCTCCTTTCACTTTGCTGCTGCTCTGGTGTGGGGTCTGTCCCACAGGATACAGTCCTTCACAAATCAGTCCAACACGGGTCCTTCCAGTGGGTTGCAGTTCTTCAAGAACTGCTCAAGCATGGGTCCTATCCATTGGGTACAGTCCTTTAGGAAGAGACTGGGTACCCATGGGCTGCAGCGTGGCAGTGTTCTGACATGGTCCTCCCTTGGCTGTGGGGGAACAACCTGTTTCACCACAGTATTCTACATGGACTGCAGGGGGATCTCTGCTCTGGCATGTGAAGCACCTCCACTCCCTTCTTTTTCACTGACTTTGTGTGCAGGGTTGGTTCTCTTGCATTTTTCTAACTTTTTTCACAGCTGCTTCAGAGCAGTTTTCTATCCCTTTTTTAATAATGTTATCACAGAGGTACCACCAGCTAATGGTGCTCAGCTTTGGCCAACAGTGTTTTGGAGACAGCTGGAACTGACTCTGTCCAACATGGCGGGCAGCTCCTTCTCTCTTCTCACAGAAGCCAGCCCTGCAGTCCCCCGTCACCCTCACCAAACCTTTCCACGTAAATCCAATACAACGTTATGTCATTGCATTAAAAAAACACGTCACATGCCTTACAGAAGTCCATTGTATCTTTGCATTCACCTTTACTCAGTCAGACTGTAATCTTATGAACATTCAGTCAGTTTTGTTTGAGAGGATCTGTTTCCCATGGAAGCAGATAACTGCTATTCTTTATGACCTTTGTCTTTCTTGGCAGAGCCTTATGCCAGTTTTCATTCCCCTGCACAGACTGTGGTCAGGGTAACTGCCCCTCAGTAACTTGTGCTGTTTGTATGTTGGCACAAACATTTCAGAATGTCACACTTTACAAAAGCTATTGCTCAGACCTCCTTGCTTTTATCTGTGACTTTGTAAAAACAGTATGGAAAGGCTTTTTGTATGTTATATAGGAGCTGTACATTCCAGTTACTACTGTAGGACCTGGAACCTGGTTTCCTGTGGGCGGTTCTGCCATAACTGTGATATGGCACCTTTTTTTTGTCCCAGTTCAGTTATGATAAATAATTAGTTCTTGAAATAACTGTCTGAAGTTTGCTGGCTTGAGGTAAAATTTTGGTGAAGACAAAGAAGTTTGTAGTTTCACTGGAAAACATCATCTGTGTAGTCTTTGGTAGTCTCCACTGCATAGTGTGTTTTTCTGCTCGTAGATATCTTACTTTCAACTCTCATCCTGCCCTCCTCTTGCTTTTTCAAACTGAAAAATTCAACATGTAATACAGGTCGTATCTTGTATAAAAAACAGAAACCATCTCATTTGCCATAGAATTTTACAGCAGATTACCAAACTCATATTATCACCTCACTTCTCTGCTGTGAAGGCAAGATCAAAAAATGAGTCTGGTAAGGCATCTTGAATGCCTCAGATAAAGTGTTTGATATAAGTTTTAAGATCTTACAAACAACAGAGCCACATTTTCTTCAGTTCAATTGTATGAAGTAACACAAAAACCTAGATTTGTATCTAACCTCTGCTACCTGGAGGAGGTCTGTGGAGCAGCAGTGCAGCTACATACTGTGCACAGCCAAAATCCCTCCTTTTTGCCTAGTGAAAGCCAGCAAGGCAGTTGTGAAAGAAAGGTGAGGCTGCAATATCAGAGAAATGAGAAAGAAGGGAACACAGCTGCTGTTGAGTCCTTCAACACGCAGAAAGGTCAACCACTGCCACTGCTGCCCAGGTCATCTCCATCCAGATAAACAGGGTGATGCCCACTTTTGCACGTACCATTCTGTGCATGGTGTTAGTGTTCATTGTTCTGTAGTGGAGCCTGCAAGCCCTAGTCAAGGGTCAGAGCCCCTTACTGCTCTCTTCTAACAAACCTTTCAAAAAGATACTCCCATTTTGTAATAAAGAAGGAAGGGAGCTACAACAGCTGATTTAATATTTTGTCACTTGTTCACTGTGTGCTTTTTAAAAAATAAATCCTTATTTTGAATTTCTTTTGTTCACTTGTCTCTGGCTTTTACAATACTTTGTTACTTCAGAATGTAGCTTCATTAACAGTGCTTTGTTCTTCTGTTCATTTCTGTGACAATTGTGGCGGTTACATGACAGTTTATTGTAATTTGTTTCAAATATTTTTAGTTTGTCATTAGTTACGTTTATTTTGCTTTATTTTAGTTCTTCATTTTTTTCTTTTAGCACATTGATCTGTACTCTGAAGATAACCATGAGCTGCTGTGAAAGCAGAGCAATGATTAGATATATTATTTACATTTGACTCATATCACATCCTAAGTTACACAGTTGCATGATTCAAATCATAAACCAGGTGGGTGACTTTTTTTGACAACCTATAAATTCATGTGGTTAAAAAAAAAAATTACAAATCCACTGCATTTGTGTTTTGTAAAACCTGTGATTTGTTCATATGTGCTGTTAGGGAGATTCAGAAATAAAAACATCTATCTTTCCCAAGTAGAGGAAGAAAATACTTCTTAACATTATTGAAAGATAAATACAGGCTTTTATGTTTTCTGCTGTACTTTATGCAATTAGAGTTACAAGAATAAAACTATCAGATGTTTCTGATTGCAAGACATTTCTTAATGGTCTGTTTGATACAGGACAAACTTGTCAAAAACAAAATGATGCATTTTTAGTCAGTTTCAGGTTCTCTTGACCCTTTTGATCCTGAAACAAACCGTAACACTGTCATACCTTCAGGAGTTATAGGAAAATCCTGATTTCATTAGATGGCCCTTGTCACACATACTATATCATCATGTTAATGTCTAATTTATAGAAGTTTCAGACAGTTTTGTCTTTGGATTCAATGATAGAGTTGCCGCATAAAAGCAATGTTAATTAAATAGCTGTTCTTCTTATGCATCAGATGCTTAATTAAGTTCCCTGCATGTAGTTTTGTTCTTGCTGTTATGATTAAACCGTGGTAGCATAGTCTCAGTTTTCCGTTAATTTATTCCAGCTGAACAAGCCTGGATTTTGTCTTTATTTATACCCAGTATAAATGAGAAGAGAATTGTTTATCTCAGTCTGGTTACTCCATGGGGCTTATTCATCAATAAGTAACCCAACAAGAATACAAGTTAAAATTTGTTGCAGAGTAACAGTTGCTAAGGGGACTGTAGCCTTTGACTGGTGACTTCAGCAGTGTCATCAGGTTGTATTACTAGTTGGATTCAGTAAAGTAGAAGAATACTACATACAAGGTAAAAGTGTTCAGTGTCCATACTGTATCCACCAAAAGATTCCTCTTCCTCATGTACAAAATTAAAACTTAAATGTCATAAACTGGTTACATGGCACATGTTCTTGTCAATATCTTGTAAATAGATACAATCTGTGCATTCACTCGTATTTTACAAATCATTTCTTTCCATTCTAAGAAACTTAAATTCAGCTGTTGAACTTACCTTTAAACATGAAATTTTAGCATAGCTGATTTCTAGTATTTTATCTCAGTGATCAAAATTCAATAATCAGCTTAATGTTCTGTATTTCATGCACCTTTTGAATTGTTTTCCAATGAGTATATGGTGAAGGCACGGTCACTTTGAAATGTGTTGTTGTTAGCTGATGGCATTATTAAGCATCCATACTTAGAACTGACACCAGAAATCAACTTATAAGTTAATATCCAAAACAAAATCTGTATTTATAGTTAGTTAAGGCTGGAGCAGTATCTCAAATCTGAATTTTTCTTTTCTCTTCCAGTGCAGATGACAAGGCATAGGGCACTTTTTTTTTTTTAAAGTCTTCACAAAGGTTATGGCAGGGGTGATTGGGGAAGATAATGAATAGTATCAGCTCTCATTGGGGTTTCAGTGAAAGTTAAGACTGAACAGCTTCTCACAAAGTATTCTTGGTGCCCTGCACAATTAGACTGTAAAAATTTGGTGTTCTCTCCACTGTCTGACTGTTACCTCTATGTGTTTCAGGTCGAGTTGGGCTATGGAAAGACATCTTCACTGTTTCTATGAATGAGAAATTTGATTTAGTTTATAAACAGAAGATGGGAAAATGTGACCTCACATTTGATTTTTATTTATAAAATGCATGCATATGATCCAAATGTAGCTAGAAGTGCTTTATGCGTTCATTTATTACCTACTGGACAAACTACTGTAGCTGTTATGTGTAACAAGATTTAAAGAAAGAAAAACAATTGAAGTAAACAATCTAAGAAAACCTTAAACAATTTAAGTGTAAACCAGATATTATCTTTGATCCTAAAGAGCTGTTCACTTTCTGGTATTTTAATTACTTGTCCACATGCACGAACTTCCTAGACAACACTAGAACATTCAGCTGTTAAGGAATTGTAGTATATATGTATAAGGTATGTATCATGTGCAACTAGAATGTACACCTTTTCAGGCCCATCTTGCATATTTAATGTTTTATAAAGCTTTTCACGAGGACCTAAATAAATGTCCATAAACCAAATAAATTATTTCAGAGGGGAACAAGTAACAGGCCAAAACTGTATTCTAGAATGATCTCAGGGGTTAATCATGACATTTATTTTTATAGCTGGTAAATCAAGTATAAAAAAATCCCATTCCAAAATAAATGATCAAAGTCGGATTCACATTAACTTCTGCACACTCTTATCTCTATAATCTATAATCTGTGTACTGGCACACTCTGCAAGACAGGCCTAGTTATGAAATATAGCTGTGATTGTCACTAATCCCCAAGCTCATGCATGCTTTCATGGATGACTGCACACAGCAGTCTTCTTGATGGAAGAAGTTCAGCTCCATGCAGAAGGTCAGCAAACAGAAGCTTTCAGCCTGCAGCTCTAGCTTAGTCCCTCAAAATGGGGACCAAGGCATCTGGTGCAGTGGTCTTTTTTCAGGAATCAGCCTCTAACTCATGTTGGTTTACTGTGCAGATCTGAATTTCACCTATTAGATACAGTCAGAGAAGATAAGGTACTGGATCTCCTCCTGTTCCACCAAAAGTTAAGGGCATTCAGCACTGTTCTCTGTGGTACTGGACTCCCTCAGACCTAAGATAAAGTGGGTACTTGTGACAATGTAAGCAGGCAGAGGAAATGGCAGCAATGAGGGAAGAGAGTTTAAAAATACACCACCAGGTGGGAGTATTGTACAAATATTCATGCAGAATAGTTTCAGTAATTGTTAGCTATGGCTCGTTGGTCTGGATTATGATCAGGAGGAAAGCTGATTTCTTTTTTTATTTTCGATGACAGGTACACAAACAGCCTGAAGCAGGCTCCTATTGCTGTAAAAATTACTGTAAAACTTTCCAGAATTATTTTATTCTGTTACATAATGACATCACTGCCTTTTAGGTTCTCAGCGGCCGAAGGCCCATTTTTGCTAGTCAAATATTCAGTCTCACCAAAAGTCATGAGGAAAGGCTAGCAGATTTTTGGTGTTTCAGTTCTGTTGGGAAACAAACTGTCAGTTTAACTGGCAAGTGGTGTAGCATGATGTGGCTTGACAGCACTTTTCCTTGTATATTTGTGAGTGAAAATGCTTTCAGTGAAATTTTATTTCTATTTTTATATTTTCAGTACTGTATGAATATTAAGCACTACACATTATACTTCTGTGCTTGCTTGATTACTGAATAAAAGATGTGTTCCATGCATTATGGTTTGCTCATTTTGGAGACCTCCAATTCAAGCCTTGTAGTCTTCAGACACAGCTCTTATTCACTACCCATACCTCCTAATTTAAGATAAAACTGCAGATAGATGGCATGAAATCAAACCACTGTCTGACCTAGTGAGCTGTTTCTGACAGCAGCCTATAACAAATCACAGAATCACACAGAATCACAGAATTGTAGGGGTTGGAAGGGGCCTTGAGAGATCATCGGATCCAATCCCCCCTGCCAAAGCAGGTTCCTTAGAGCAGGCTGCCCAGGTAGGCATCCAGATGGGCCTTGAATATCTCCAGAGAAGGAGACTCCACAACCTCCCTGGGACAGCCTGTTCCAGTGCTCAGTCACCCTCCCCATGAAGTTCTTTCGTATGTTGGTGCGGAACTTCCTGTGCTCCATTTTGTGGCCATTACCCTTTGTACTGTCCCCACAAACCACTGAAAAGAGGTTGGCCAAATCCCTCTGTCTCCCACACTTGAGATATTTGTAAACATTAATAAGATCCCCTCTCAGTCTTCTTTTCTCCAGGCTGAACAGACCCAAGTCTCTCAGCCTTTACTTGTAGGGAAGACGCTCCAGGTCCTGTATCATCTTAGTGGCTCTCTGCTGGACTCTTTCCAGAAGATCCCTGTCTTTTTTGTACTGGGGAGCCCAGAACTGGACGCGGTACTCCAGGTGAGGCCTGACCAGGGCAGAGTAGAGGGGGAATAGTAGAAATGCTTGTGCAAGAATATAACTGAGAGCACAGGACTATGTGAGTATCTTTGTGTTTAATAGTACTTAATTTTTTTTCTTCCCCTGTGCTGGTATTGACACCATCCTATGGCCATAAGTTCTTCATCTAAATACCCGCTGTGTGAAAAAGGACTCCTTTTGTCTTAGAGGCTGCCAACAGATAGTGCAGTGTGATGTTCCTTTGTTCTTGCATTGCAACGGATGATACAGTCACTCTTCCATCCACTGTTCACTTGGGATTTTGTAGACTTCTATTTTACAGCTCTCAGCAGCTCCATGCTGAGGAGTCCTAGTCTGTGTCATACAGAAAACCACAACCTACAAAATGTGCTAAGCCACAAGAAGACACGACTAGAGAGAGTAGACATCTGCAGTGGAAGTTCTGCAGAGGAAGACAGAATTTTCCCACCGTTCCTGTGAATGTGAGTCAGAAAACTTCATTGGCATCAAAAATCCACTGAAGTTGTTTAATCCTGAGGGCATAAGAGCAATACATCCTTACCACCTGCCCAAAAGGCTTCTGAAGTTTCAAAAGACAGCAGTGAATCCTACTCCCATTCCTAGGCACAGTCTGTCTCCTTTGCTGCATGAGAAAACCACTGCCAGCCCCTAAAGGCAAAGCTCTTGGGTTCTAAGGCCATGTTTTTAACACCCAAGTGTATGTACATACCAATGCCGAATGTAGCTGAATGATAGCCACCAGCTACCAATCTGGAGGAGGAACATATGCAGCTGATTTAATTGAGTGCTGCTTGCTGCCATGAAACAGTGCCCTGTTTTGCATAGACTGAGGTCCTGAGGTAAATGTGATTCCTTGACAGGAAGAGCGTAAGTTAAAGTCTTCTGCATTTGTCACTCTGGCCATGACTGGGTTTAAAACAGAATCATCAGAATATAGGACATGAAAGGAAGCAGTGTGGATGGCAGCAGCAGTGATAGGAAAACAGAGATATATACGTACATTACATGCATATATTTATATTCTTGACACAAGACCTAACTCACTGCTGTTTTGACTGTATCCAGTACAACTGCAGAGGTTTTGTACTCCTTTCATCTCGTTGCTAGTAGTCAGCAAGATCTATCTCGTACACTACCACTTACAAATATGCAGTTTAGTCTACAACTCCAGTGTCCTTCAGTAACTTCTTTACAAAATAACAGAGAATTTTTTCAGTAAAAGTCTTTTTAGCCATCATCTTGAAGTATATGCATAAAAGCATTCTCAAAGTCTTAAAAAGCAAACAAAACCCAATAACCTTTTAGTTAAAGCCTGCTACTCTATTAAACAGTTCAGTTACTTAGATGTTTATACTCTTATGCTTTTGCATGTCAAAAATCCATGTACCAGACACCAGTTCATTAGACAAATTACTCTGTCTTATGAAAAGCTATTATGATTTTCCACACCAGGAAATCTGAGGCAAACTGTACTGTAAGTATAAACAGAAAAGCTAACCAGGAAGCTAACAATCAGAGAGAGTACAGCATGGCACATTCAACAGTTCCATAAGCTTGGCTCACTGGTGACCTGCTAGACAACGTTAAGTAGTCTGCATCTGCTCTGTGCAACCACACAGCTCAAAGACAATTTGCAATTGTAAGCTCTGTTATGTGAGCTCCTGTCAGAAGTTCTGAGAACTGACAATGTTCCAAAGCACCAAGTTTTGAGAGCTGTTGCTCTGTGGCACATTCAGACATGAGGAATCTGTCTTTGCCTGTTTCAGACATATTTTACATGCTACTGTGTCCAGTTCTGGCATCTACTGTGGCTAGTTACGGGCCCCACTGTACAAGACAGAAAACGGCAGAGTGAAAAGAGTCCAACACAGAGCCACAAAGGTGACTGAGGAACTGAAGCATCTCTCCTATGAAGAAATGCTTATAAGAGCGAGGCCTGTACAGCCTAGAAGGGAGAAGACTCAGGGAAATCTCAACGTGTACAAATACCTGAAAGAAGGTTGCAAAGAGGACAGAGCGAGACTCTTTTCAGTGGTGCCCAGTGCCAGGAGAAGAGGCAGTGGGCACAAACTGGCAGAGAGGAGGTTCCCTGTGAACATCAGCAACCCCTCTGTACTGTGCAGATGGGGGAGCACTGGCACAGCTTACCCAGAGCGGTTGTGGAGTCTTCTCCTTGGAGATCTTCAGAAGCCACCAGGACATGGTCCTGGGCAGCCCTTTCTGGGTGGCCCTGCTGGAGCAGGGGGTTGGGCCAGGTGATCTCCAGAGGTCCCTTCCACCCTCAGGTGTTCTGTGGTTCACCTGTTTAACAGTCATTAAACCATATGTACAATCAAGTACAGTCTGTCCCATGCAGCAGACCACAGGGTGATTCTGCTTGCATAGTTAGCCCAGTTTGACACTTCAAAGGAAGTGATTTAGAAATCTGAGGCCATGTTTTCCTTTTGGCACATAAAATTAGAAGTTAGAAGTGTCCTTTCTTCCCAAAATGGATGACAGAGTATAATATATTTGTTTCTCATTCTGTCATGCACCAGTTAATAAATTGCACCTTGCTTCTCCCATTCAGTTAACACAGTGTAGAAGGAAAATATTAGCAATGGGAATGCTGTGACTTCTGGAGTCTCTGGAAAACTCAGCATGCTATGTACATTGTTCCTTACTTTGTACATCGGTGAATTCTCTGTAGAAATAAAAAAAAACAGAGCAGCCATTACAAGGCAAAGTGGAAATACACTTGGATTTCCTCCTGTCCTGCTAAGTCCTCTAGCAAAAATGTTAGAGAAGCTAAAAGAGCTAAAGAGCATTTCAGTGTGTCACAGGGGCCTTGCGCTGGGCAAAATTGTAGTTCTAACCCAGGAGGGGTTTCAAAGACTGATACTGGGGGAGTTATCGTCCGGGGCACCTTGGGGGTCGGAGTCCCAAATTATGTCTCCTGAAATGTGCACTGGGGCATCTGGGATCCGAAATACTGTCCCGAAGGATGTCCTCCGTGGCACCTGGTTGTGTTCCAAAGTCTGTCACCGGGGGTTATCGTCCCGGGCACTTTGGGGATCGGGGTCCCATATTATGTCGCCTGAAATGTGCACTGGGGCATCTGGGATCGCAAATACTGTACCGAAGGATGTCCTCCGGGGCACCTGGGGGGGGGTTCCAAGATCTGTCACCGGGAGTCGCTCTCCGGGGCACCCAGGAGGGGTTTCAAAGACTGATACTGGGGGAGTTATCGTCCGGGGCACCTTGGGGGGTCGGAGTCCCAAATTGTGTCTCCTAAAATGTGCACTGGGGCATCTGGGATCCCAAATACTGTACCGAAGGATGTCCACCGGGGCACCTGGTGGTGTTCCAGTCTGTCAGCGAAGGATGTCCTCCGGGGCACCTAGGAGCGGGTTCCAAAGTGTGACACCGGGGTTTATCGTCCGGGGCACCTTGGGGTACCAAATTATGTCTCCTGAAATGTGCACTGGGGTACCTTGGAATCGCAAATACTGTCACCGAAGGATGCCCTCCTGGGCACCTGGCGAGTCCCAACGTTTGTCACGGGAGTTACCCTCCGGGGCACCTAGAGGAGGGGTTCCAAAGTCTGACACCGGGGGTTATCGTCCCGGGCACCAGGGGGTCGGGGTCCCAAACTATGTCTCCTGAAATGTGCATTGGGGCATCTGGGATCCCAAATACTGTACCGAAGGTTGTCCTCCGGGGCACCTGGTGGTGTTCCAGTCTGTCAGCGAAGGATGTCCTCCGGGGCACCTAGGAGGGGGTTCCAAAGTGTGACACAGGGGTTTATCGTCCGGGGCACCTTGGGGAGTCGGAGTCCCAAATTATGTCTCCTAAAATGTGCAATGGGGCATCTGGGATCGCAAATACTGTACCGAAGGATGTCCTCCGGGGCACCTGGTGGTGTTCCAGTCTGTCAGCGAAGGATGTCCTCCGGGGCACCTAGGAGGGGGTTCCAAAGTGTGACACCGGGGTTTATCGTCCGGGGCACCTTGGGGGGGTCGGGGTACCAAATTATGTCTCCTGAAATGTGCATTGGGGCATCTGGGATCGCAAATACTGTACCGAAGGATGTCCTCCGGGGCACCTGGTTGTGTTCCAGTCTTACACCGGGGGTTATCGTCCGGGGCACCAGGGGGGTCGGGGACCCAAATTATGTCTCCTGAAATGTGCACTGGGGTACCTTGGAATCGCAAATACTGTCACCGAAGGATGCCCTCCTGGGCACCTGGCGAGTCTCAAAGTTTGTCATGGGAGTTAACCTCCGGGGCACCTAGGATTGGTCCCAAAGTCTCTCACGGGGGGTTACCCTCCGGGGCACCTAGGAGGGGTTCCAAAGTCTGACACCGGGGGTTATCGTCCTGGGCACCTTGGGGGTCGGGGTCCCAAACTATGTCTCCTGAAATGTGCACTGGGGCATCTGGGATCGCAAATACTGTACTGAAGGATGTCCTCCGGGGCACCTGGTGGTGTTCCAGTCTGTCATCGGGGGTTGTCCTCCGGGACACCTAGGAGGGGTTCCAAAGACTCTCATGGGGGTTATCGTCCGGGGCACCTAGGAGGGGTTCCAAAGTCTGTCACCGGGCGTTGTCGTCCGGGGCACCTAGGGGTCTCCCGAATTGTGTCACCCGGTCTGTGCTCTGAGTCATCTGGGATCCCAAATATTTTCACCGGGATTGTCCTCCAGGGCCCCTAGGAGGGGATCCAAAGTCTGACACCGGGGGTTATCGTCCGGGGCACCTTGGGGGTCGGGGACCCAAATTATGTCTCCTGAAATGTGCACTGGGGCATCTGGGATCCGAAATACTGTCCCGAAGGATGTCCTCCGTGGCACCTGGTTGTGTTCCAAAGTCTGTCACCGGGGGTTATCGTCCCGGGCACTTTGGGGATCGGGGTCCCATATTATGTCGCCTGAAATGTGCACTGGGGCATCTGGGATCGCAAATACTGTACCGAAGGATGTCCTCCGGGGCACCTGGGGGGGGGTTCCAAGATCTGTCACCGGGAGTCGCTCTCCGGGGCACCCAGGAGGGGTTTCAAAGACTGATACTGGGGGAGTTATCGTCCGGGGCACCTTGGGGGGTCGGAGTCCCAAATTGTGTCTCCTAAAATGTGCACTGGGGCATCTGGGATCCCAAATACTGTACCGAAGGATGTCCACCGGGGCACCTGGTGGTGTTCCAGTCTGTCAGCGAAGGATGTCCTCCGGGGCACCTAGGAGCGGGTTCCAAAGTGTGACACCGGGGTTTATCGTCCGGGGCACCTTGGGGTACCAAATTATGTCTCCTGAAATGTGCACTGGGGTACCTTGGAATCGCAAATACTGTCACCGAAGGATGCCCTCCTGGGCACCTGGCGAGTCCCAACGTTTGTCACGGGAGTTACCCTCCGGGGCACCTAGGAGGGGTTCCAAAGTCTGACACCGGGGGTTATCGTCCCGGGCACCAGGGGGTCGGGGTCCCAAACTATGTCTCCTGAAATGTGCATTGGGGCATCTGGGATCCCAAATACTGTACCGAAGGTTGTCCTCCGGGGCACCTGGTGGTGTTCCAGTCTGTCAGCGAAGGATGTCCTCCGGGGCACCTAGGAGGGGGTTCCAAAGTGTGACACAGGGGTTTATCGTCCGGGGCACCTTGGGGAGTCGGAGTCCCAAATTATGTCTCCTAAAATGTGCAATGGGGCATCTGGGATCGCAAATACTGTACCGAAGGATGTCCTCCGGGGCACCTGGTGGTGTTCCAGTCTGTCAGCGAAGGATGTCCTCCGGGGCACCTAGGAGCGGGTTCCAAAGTGTGACACCGGGGTTTATCGTCCGGGGCACCTTGGGGTACCAAATTATGTCTCCTGAAATGTGCACTGGGGTACCTTGGAATCGCAAATACTGTCACCGAAGGATGCCCTCCTGGGCACCTGGCGAGTCCCAAAGTTTGTCACGGGAGTTACCCTCCGGGGCACCTAGAGGAGGGGTTCCAAAGTCTGACACCGGGGGTTATCGTCCCGGGCACCAGGGGGTCGGGGTCCCAAACTATGTCTCCTGAAATGTGCATTGGGGCATCTGGGATCCCAAATACTGTACCGAAGGTTGTCCTCCGGGGCACCTGGTGGTGTTCCAGTCTGTCAGCGAAGGATGTCCTCCGGGGCACCTAGGAGGGGGTTCCAAAGTGTGACACAGGGGTTTATCGTCCGGGGCACCTTGGGGAGTCGGAGTCCCAAATTATGTCTCCTAAAATGTGCAATGGGGCATCTGGGATCCCAAATACTGTACCGAAGGATGTCCTCCGGGGCACCTGGTGGTGTTCCAGTCTGTCAGCGAAGGATGTCCTCCGGGGCACCTAGGAGGGGGTTCCAAAGTCTGACACCGGGGGTTATCGTCCAGGGCACCTTGGGGGGGTCGGGGTACCAAATTATGTCTCCTGAAATGTGCATTGGGGCATCTGGGATCGCAAATACTGTACCGAAGGATGTCCTCCGGGGCACCTGGTGGTGTTCCAGTCTGTCAGCGAAGGATGTCCTCCGGGGCACCTAGGAGGGGGTTCCAAAGTGTGATACCGGGGTTTATCGTCCGGGGCACCTTGGGGGGGTCGGGGTCCCAAACTATGTCTCCTGAAATGTGCACTGGGGCATCTGGGATCCCAAATACTGTACCGAAGGTTGGCCTTCTGGGGCACCTGGTGGTGTTCCAGTCTGTCAGCGAAGGATGTCCTCCGGGGCACCTAGGAGGGGGTTCCAAAGTGTGACACCGGGGGTTATCTTCCGGGGCAATTTGGAGGGTCGGGGTACCAAATTATGTCTCCTGAAATGTGCATTGGGGCATCTGGGATCCCAAATACTGTACCGAAGGATGTCCTCCGGGGCACCTGGTGGTGTTCCAGTCTGACACCGGGGGTTATCGTCCGGGGCACCTTGGCGGGGTCGGGGACCCAAATTATGTCTCCTGAAATGTGCACTGGGGTACCTTGGAATCACAAATACTGTCACCGAAGGATGCCCTCCTGGGCACCTGGCGAGTCCCAAAGTTTGTCACGGGAGTTACCCTCCGGGGCACCTAGGAGGGGTTCCAAAGTCTCTCACGGGAGTTACCCTCCGGGGAACCTAGGAGGGGTTCCAAAGTCTGACACCGGGGGTTATCGTCCCGGGCACCTTGGGGGTCGGGGTCCCAAACTATGTCTCCTGAAATGTGCATTGGAGCATCTGGGATCGCAAATAATGTACCGAAGGATGTCCTCCGGGGCACCTGGTGGTGTTCCAGTCTCACACCGGGGGTTACCGTCCGGGGCACCAGGGGGTTCGGGGACCCAAATTATGTCTCCTAAAATGTGCACTGGGGCACCTGGGATTCCAAATACTGTACCGAAGGATGTCCTCCGGGGCACCTGGAGGTGTTCCAGTCTGTCAGCGAAGGATGTCCTCCGGGGCACCTAGGAGGGGGTTCCAAAAGTGTGACACCGGGGGTTATCGTCTGGGGCACCAGGGGGGTCGGGGACCCAAATTATGTCTCCTGAAATGTGCACTGAGGTACCTTGGAATCGCAAATACTGTCACCGAAGGATGCCCTCCTGGGCACCTGGCGAGTCCCAAAGTTTGTCACGGGAGTTAACCTCCGGGGCACCTAGGAGTGGTTCCAAAGTCTCTCACGGGGGGTTACCCTCCGGAGCACCTAGGAGGGGTTCCAAAGTCTGACACCGGGGGTTATCGTCCCGGGCACCTTGGGGGTCGGGGTCCCAAACTATGTCTCCTGAAATGTGCACTGGGGCATCTGGAATCGCAAATACTGTACTGAAGGATGTCCTCCGGGGCACCTGGTGGTGTTCCAGTCTGTCATCGGGGGTTGTCCTCCGGGACACCTAGGAGGGGTTCCAAAGACTCTCATGGGGGTTATCGTCCGGGGCACCTAGGAGGGGTTCCAAAGTCTGTCACCGGGCGTTGTCGTCCGGGGCACCTAGGGGTCTCCCGAATTGTGTCACCCGGTCTGTGCTCTAAGTCATCTGGGATCCCAAATATTGTCACCGGGATTGTCCTCCAGGGCCCCTAGGAGGGGATCCAAAGTCTTACACCGGGGGTTATCGTCCAGGGCACCTTGGGGGGTCGGGGACCCAAAGTCTGACACCGGGGGTTATCGTCCGGGGCACCTTGGGGGTCGGGGACCCAAATTATGTCTCCTGAAATGTGCACTGGGGCATCTGGGATCCGAAATACTGTCCCGAAGGATGTCCTCCGTGGCACCTGGTTGTGTTCCAAAGTCTGTCACCGGCGGTTATCGTCCTGGGCACTTTGGGGATCGGGGTCCCATATTATGTCGCCTGAAATGTGCACTGGGGCATCTGGGATCCCAAATACTGTACCGAAGGATGTCCTCCGGGGCACCTAGGGGGGGTTCCAAGATCTGTCACCGGGAGTCGCTCTCCGGGGCACCCAGGAGGGGTTTCAAAGACTGATACTGGGGGAGTTATCGTCCGGGGCACCTTGGGGGGTCGGAGTCCCAAATTGTGTCTCCTAAAATGTGCACTGGGGCATCTGGGATCCCAAATACTGTACCGAAGGATGTCCTCCGGGGCACCTGGTGGTGTTCCAGTCTGTCAGCGAAGGATGTCCTCCGGGGCACCTAGGAGCGGGTTCCAAAGTGTGACACCGGGGTTTATCGTCCGGGGCACCTTGGGGGGGTCGGGGTACCAAATTATGTCTCCTGAAATGTGCATTGGGGCATCTGGGATCCCAAATACTGTACCGAAGGATGTCCTCCGGTGCACCTGGTGGTGTTCCAGTCTGACACCGGGGGTTATCGTCCGGGGCACCAGGGGGGTCGGGGACCCAAATTATGTCTCCTGAAATGTGCACTGGGGTACCTTGGAATCACAAATACTGTCACCGAAGGATGCCCTCCTGGGCACCTGGCGAGTCCCAAAGTTTGTCACGGGAGTTAACCTCCGGGGCACCTAGGATTGGTTCCAAAGTCTCTCACGGGGGGTTACCCTCCGGGGCACCTAGGAGGGGTTCCAAAGTCTGACACCGGGGGTTATCGTCCTGGGCACCTTGGGGGTCGGGGTCCCAAACTATGTCTCCTGAAATGTGCACTGGGGCATCTGGGATCGCAAATACTGTACCGAAGGATGTCCTCCGGGGCACCTGGTGGTGTTCCAGTCTGTCATCGGGGGTTGTCCTCCGGGACACCTAGGAGGGGTTCCAAAGACTCTCATGGGGGTTATCGTCCAGGGCACCTAGGAGGGGTTCCAAAGTCTGTCACCGGGCGTTGTCGTCCGGGGCACCTAGGGGTCTCCCGAATTGTGTCACCCGGTCTGTGCTCTAAGTCATCTGGGATCCCAAATATTGTCACCGGGATTGTCCTCCAGGGCCCCTAGGAGGGGATCCAAAGTCTGATACCGGGGGTTATCGTCCGGGGCACCTTGGGGGTCGGGGACCCAAATTATGTCTCCTGAAATGTGCACTGGGGCATCTGGGATCCGAAATACTGTCCCGAAGGATGTCCTCCGTGGCACCTGGTTGTGTTCCAAAGTCTGTCACCGGGGGTTATCGTCCCGGGCACTTTGGGGATCAGGGTCCCATATTATGTCGCCTGAAATGTGCACTGGGGCATCTGGGATCGCAAATACTGTACCGAAGGATGTCCTCCGGGGCACCTGGGGGGGGGTTCCAAGATCTGTCACCGGGAGTCGCTCTCCGGGGCACCCAGGAGGGGTTTCAAAGACTGATACTGGGGGAGTTATCGTCCGGGGCACCTTGGGGGGTCGGAGTCCCAAATTGTGTCTCCTAAAATGTGCACTGGGGCATCTGGGATCCCAAATACTGTACCGAAGGATGTCCTCCGGGGCACCTGGTGGTCTTCCAGTCTGTCAGCGAAGGATGTCCTCCGGGGCACCTAGGAGGGGGTTCCAAAGTGTGACACCGGGGTTTATCGTCCGGGGCACCTTGGGGGGGTCGGGGTACCAAATTATGTCTCCTGAAATGTGCACTGGGGTACCTTGGAATCGCAAATACTGTCACCGAAGGATGCCCTCCTGGGCACCTGGCGAGTCCCAAAGTTTGTCACGGGAGTTACCCTCCGGGGCACCCAGGAGGGGTTTCAAAGTCTGACACCGGGGGTTATCGTCCCGGGCACCTTGGGGGTCGGGGTCCCAAACTATGTCTCCTGAAATGTGCATTGGGGCATCTGGGATCCCAAATACTGTACCGAAGGATCTCCTCCGGGGCACCTGGTGGTGTTCCAGTCTGTCAGCGAAGGATGTCCTCCGGGGCACCTAGGAGGGGGTTCCAAAGTGTGACACCGGGGGTTATCGTCCGGGGCACCTTGGGGGGGTCGGGGTACCAAATTATGTCTCCTAAAATGTGCATTGGGGCATCTGGGATCGCAAATACTGTACCGAAGGATGTCCTCCTGGGCACCTGGTGATGTTCCAGTCTGTCAGCGAAGGATGTCCTCCGGGGCACCTAGGAGGGGGTTCCAAAGTGTGATACCGGGGTTTATCGTCCGGGGCACCTTGGGGGGGGGTCGGGGTTCCAAACTATGTCTCCTGAAATGTGCATTGGGGCATCTGGGATCCCAAATACTGTACCGAAGGTTGTCCTCCGGGGCACCTGGTGGTGTTCCAGTCTGTCAGCGAAGGATGTCCTCCGGGGCACCTAGGAGGGGGTTCCAAAGTGTGACACCGGGGTTTATCGTCCGGGGCACCTTGGGGGGGGGGTTGGGGTACCAAATGATGTCTCCTGAAATGTGCATTGGGGCATCTGGGATCGCAAATACTGTACCGAAGGATGTCCTCTGGGGCACCTGGTGGTGTTCCAGTCTGTCAGCGAAGGATGTCCTCCGGGGCACCTAGGAGGGGGTTCCAAAGTGTGACACCGGGGGTTATTTTCCGGGGCACCTTGGGGGGTCGGGGTACCAAATTATGTCTCCTGAAATGTGCATTGGGGCATCTGGGATCCCAAATACTGTACCGAAGGATGTCCTCCGGGGCACCTGGTGGTGTTCCAGTCTGACACCGGGGGTTATCGTCCGGGGCACCAGGGGGGTCGGGGATCCAAATTATGTCTCCTGAAATGTGCACTGGGGTACCTTGGAATCGCAAATACTGTCACCGAAGGATGCCCTCCTGGGCACCTGGCGAGTCCCAAAGTTTGTCACGGGAGTTAACCTCCGGGGCACCTAGGAGGGGTTCCAAAGTCTGACACCGGGGGTTATCGTCCCGGGCACCAGGGGGTCGGGGTCCCAAACTATGTCTCCTGAAATGTGCATTGGGGCATCTGGGATCCCAAATACTGTACCGAAGGTTGTCCTCCGGGGCACCTGGTGGTGTTCCAGTCTGTCAGCGAAGGATGTCCTCCGGGGCACCTAGGAGGGGTTCCAAAGTCTCTCACGGGGGGTTACCCTCCGGGGCACCTAGGAGGGGTTCCAAAGTCTGACACCGGGGGTTATCGTTCTGGGCACCTTGGGGGTCGGGGTCCCAAACTATGTCTCCTGAAATGTGCACTGGGGCATCTGGGATCGCAAATACTGTACCGAAGGATGTCCTCCGGGGCACCTGGTGGTGTTCCAGTCTGTCAGCGAAGGATGTCCTCCGGGGCACCTAGGAGGGGTTCCAAAGTCTGACACAGGGGTTTATCGTCCGGGGCACCTTGGGGGGTCGGAGTCCCAAATTATGTCTCCTAAAATGTGCACTGGGGCATCTGGGATCCCAAATACTGTACCGAAGGATGTCCTCCGGGGCACCTGGTGGTGTTCCAGTCTGTCAGCGAAGGATGTCCTCCGGGGCACCTAGGAGGGGGTTCCAAAGTGTGACACCGGGGGTTATCGTCCGGGGCACCTTGGGGGGGTCGGGGTACCAAATTATGTCTCCTAAAATGTGCACTGGGGCATCTGGGATCGCAAATACTGTACCGAAGGATGTCCTCCAGGGCACCTGGTGGTGTTCCAGTCTGTCACCGGGGGTTGTCCTCCGGGGCACCTAGGAGGGTTTCCAAAGTCTGTCACCGGGCGTTGTCGTCCGGGGCACCTAGGGGTCTCCCGAATTGTGTCACCCGGTCTGTGCTCTAAGTCTTCTGGGATCCCAAATATTGTCACCGGGATTGTCCTCCGGGGCCCCTAGGAGGGGTTCCAAAGTCTGGCACCGGGGGTTGTCCTCCGGGCCACCTGGTGGTTCCAAATTTGTGTCATTCTCTTCGTTCACTGCGTCTCCTTTTATATTCTCTGGCCTTCTGCGGTCTTTCATTTTCTTTGGCCTTCCCTTGTCCTCCTCTTTACCGTTTTTTCCTCTCTTTTTTTAACCTTCTCAGGCACTCCTTGCCTTCTTTCGGCCTTTTGTCTTTGTCGTCTCTGCTTTCTGCTTCTTTACATTCTCTTATTCTTTCGACTTCTGGTGTCTGGTACATGGATTTTTGACATGCAAAAGCATAAGAGTATAAACATCTAAGTAACTGAACTGTTTAACAGAGTAGCAGGCTTTAACTAAAAGGTTATTGGGTTTTGTTTGCTTTTTAAGACTTTGAGAATGCTTTTATGCATATACTTCAAGATGATGGCTAAAAAGACTTTTACTGAAAAAATTCTCTGTTATTTTGTAAAGAAGTTACTGAAGGACACTGGAGTTGTAGACTAAACTGCATATTTGTATGTGGTAGTGTACGAGATAGATCTTGCTGTCTACTAGCAACGAGATGAAAGGAGTACAAAACCTCTGCAGTTGTACTGGATACAGTCAAAACAGCAGTGAGTTAGGTCTTGTGTCAAGAATATAAATATATGCATGTAATGTACGTATATATCTCTGTTTTCCTATCACTGCTGCTGCCATCCACACTGCTTCCTTTCATGTCCTATATTCTGATGATTCTGTTTCATTCTGATTATTCTGTTTTAAACCCAGTCATGGCCAGAGTGACAAATGCAGAAGACTTTAACTTACGCTCTTCCTGTCAAGGAATCACATTTACCTCAGGACCTCAGTCTATGCAAAACAGGGCACTGTTGCATGGCAGCAAGCAGCACTCAATTAAATCAGCTGCAGGTTTGTACTGAAATCTAAATTTTCATAATGCTGGGACTCTGAGCAATAGAAGGATTTTGATTTAGAGGACAAGATCTGTGTACTCATATGTAGCCTTGGCCACTCAGTACTTTCTGCCACATTTGCATCAGAGTCAGTGGTGCATTTTAGTGTAGCAAGCTGCAATAGCCAAGGAACACTTGTGCCATTGGGCATTTGGGACACACTTCCTTCAGCACTTTGAGAGAAGTCATCCCAGACAAATATACCATATTTGCTGGCTCCTGTAGATATTAGATCGAGATTGCTTTTTGTTGTACTGGTGGAAAGAGGGTGGAAGAGGAAGCCATGTCTCTTCTCACCCCGCGCTTGTTCCACGTGTTTGTAGGGAAGTAGGGTCTTAATTTTATTCCCTTCTCTGAAGGCCATTGGTTCTGTGTACTATTGTCTCCTTTATATTCTTAAATCACTGCAAGTTCATTTTTGCCACTTAAATCATATTACCAAACTTGATACATGTCTTGCTGTTTGGGAAGTCATTTTTAATGATGTACACTTACCATAGAAAATTCATTTTCTGGAGTACTGATATTTATAGTTTGTGCCAATCAAGTATGAATTTGCTGTTAATCGCAAAGTGGACATTCCTCTTGCAAGTAATTTTTAATTATTATCATTTAACGCTTCCTCCATCAATGCTCATGTCACTTTTCTTCCTCTCCTTGCCATGTAGCTAAAGATTTAGGGTTACTCATAGCAGAGGTAAGCTGTGACAGCTCTATTGAATTCACCAAAGCTTCATCCAGCTGTGCATTTGAATACCTTATTTTGTCAAAAAGGCTTGGAGTCAAAATGAAATGTACGAGACATCCATGATTGTATCCTTTCTGTGCAAGAAAGGGATGAGCACTAAAAAAAAAAAAAAAAGTCTCCCATAAAACTGCAGCAAAACTAAATAACAAGAAACTGTATTTTGCCATCTTGCTTCTTGTAAACAAGTCTTCTTTTGAAGGCAGTTACGTTTTGTTTAACAGCAGATCCTAGATTAAACGTTGGAAAAAAAATAAATGCATATGAACTGGCCTCTAGGTTCAGATTTGTGCACAGAATCTCCATTGATTCAAGTGGTAGGTAATTAAATGCTCATAGCTGTGGCTGAACTTCACTCGTGAATCCAAAAGAAACACGCAAAACCTTCTGGGCCTTATGTAGTTCTCACTCAGGCCCACCAAGAGTGGGAAGTGTAACACAAGGTATCTCTGTAAGCTGCGCTGCACTGTCAGGTACATCTACTCTTCCTGTTGCTCAGCCTGTTTTTTGAAGGAACGAAGCTGATGTGCACTAATATACATGTCGACTGTATGCTCCACATATGAAAAACAAATGCTAAACCCAATAGTATATGATACCTGTACCGAAATCTCAGTAAGCAAGTGAAATACAGGGCAAAGATATCCTGTCTGAGGTGGCAGGACAGACATATGTGGTGTACTTTATTAAATTTGAAAACTAAGTTTCAAACGCTTACTATTTTGGTTGTAGTTGCAGAAAGACAGACCTTGGAATCTGATGATTTTCTTTAGAATATGATGATTTTATAATAGTAATGTCCAGAAACATTTTTTATTCTGTTGGAAAACAAACAAAAAAAAACAAAAACAGAAGACAGTACATACTACTTTCAGGGATGAAAGATCTCTTATTAAGCCATTACAGTTGTGTTTGTTTATTTACTGCCTTCAAATAAGTGGACAAGCAGCAGCTGATTTGCTTATGTGTCTGCAAATAAACTGATAGTGTTGAATTCTCAGAAAAAGATGTGACTTTGCCAGGCTTAGCAGAATATGGTGACTACCTAATATATTTTACAGCTATGTCTGTGACTCCTGTCCCAAATCCTACATAATTCTCCTGGGACTTTGGTCAGATCTTACTTCAAAGGACAACTGAAAAAGAAGATGAACTGAAAAAAAGCATTTTAAATGCTTGATGTTGCTCAGGCCCTGACAGTCACAAAGCATGAATTTAGGAGTGAGATTGAAATCTTTCTTTTCTGTCTAACAGGAGCTCACTTTGATGCTGCGCTGGCAGAGGTATGCTAAGTCATTGCTGTTTATAATAATTTAGAGACAATTCCTATTTCTTAGGTGCAAAATTTCCCCATATTTCAATGGGAGCAGATTCAAGACAAATATTATTTAAAAGATGTTAAATATGTTTGAAATCTTATATGAGTAGTTGAAGTGAAAGTAATAGAGAACTTGCAAAAGTAATGTGAACTAAATTCTAAAATTTTGTTCTAAGAGGACTTTTGTCTGTGGCTTGTTACTCTAGTTGAAAGAGTTGCCACTTACTACCAGATTTTGCAATTAAAAACAAGGACATTACTCAAAGCTTAGTCATAAACATGCAGAGTTATGAGTGTGCATAGATTAGGCTGTGAACACTGAGACGTACCAGCTGCTTTTTGTCTTGATGGTGGGGCGGGAGGATGGTCTCAGCACAATTCTCATATTTGTGAATTTATAAACCATAGTGAGAGAGAGGACTTGAAGGAGTGTTGGGCATTTATATGGTAATGTAACTGACACATTGAAAAACAGGGAGGACTCTCATGCACCATCTGCACCAGTGTTATTGTACACCTAAATTTTTGTCCTGAAAATGTAGGAAACTTTTCTCTTCCCCGCCCCCAGTCTATCTGCTTTGGTTTTTGTAGCTTAAAATGCAAACCTAATAGCTCAGCTCACCCACATTAAGCAAATCAGTCTGTAAAAGGCTAAGCACGTTTCAGCTAAGCTTGATGTTAAATTCTTTGATTATATAGTTCCTAAATAGTCATTAGGGGGACATATGCACCTGAAACACTTTAAATATTATTTTGAATCAAGAGAAGGTGCTGATAAGAATGAAATGCTCTCATATATGCACATGAAAGATAAGAGCTAGAGGGGTTTGTGGGGGTTACCAAGTTCTGCTTAATTGTAGACAACTTGCTGAGAAGCAGTCATGCAAAATACACAGAACAAAAGCACAATTAAAAGGTACTTATTTTCTTAAGGAAAAGAATAAATTAGTAATGCAAATGAAGTATTTAAAAATATCTGATATCACTATAGAACTTACTCTTGCATTTACGCATGTATTGATCTATGTATTTTGAAATACAGACTCGAAGTATTGGCAAAGTTACTGTGCCCTATCTTGACTTCCTGGTCACTAAAGTTGCAGAAAGTAGCAGCGTGCTAAAAAGGTAGGTGTTACATATTATGCAGTGAAATTGCTCCTGACTTCTAATCACAAATCACTTGTGAGTTTTCAAGCTCTCAAAGCAGGGTCTAGCTGCTGATGTGAGCATCTAGTAAGGTAGACATATACAATAAGTTCTTTTCTAGAAATGTTTTTCCCGTATGTGTAATTGGCATAGTTGCCAAAGGAATGTTGACTAATTGGCAAAGGGAAAGGAATGGTCTGCTAAGCCACTGCTCTGCTACTGGAAAAAATATGAATCTTTAACACTAATCAGCCTGTTAACTAAATTAACATTGTAAATTATTGTGTATGAAAGAAATCATAGCCAGTGCACTTTGATGAGAATTCAAAAACATGCCGCTCAACTTGAAATGCCTTTAAGTGAGACACAGAAGCCAAGATAAGAGACCCAGTAATGGGAAAGTCAGGATGTTTTAGAGTTCAGACCTTCAGGAGTAAATAACTTGATTTTGTCAGCATTTCCAGTGCAAGTAATTTTTCTACAATAAAACAAGGAAGATGCCATCTATGTGTGAACAGGGATTAAGTTTGGATTCTACTTTTTTAATGAAGGCTAATACATAGGAAGTAAAACGAAATGTAGATCCACATTCTACATAAAAATAATAAAAATAATTGAAAAAAGTGTTCTCACAGCACCTTTCTTAGTCGAGCCCTAATATTTTTTCACCACCACCCCTTGCTACTCCCCTCACTGAAATATAAAGAATGTAATTTTGAAAAGGGATCTGCAAGAAAATTGTTCTTCCTCCAAAAAAAGTTTTGTAAATTCCAGTCCAACTTCATTCCCAGCAAGTGCAAAGCTAAGAAAACTCTCAGACAAAGAAGGAATGAAGGAGTGTAATACCAGAGATACAAAAATAGGATTAAGACTTTGAAAGGAAGCAGGAGGAAGAAGAGGAGCAGCAAAAGAAAAGCAGGAAAAAAGGAGGGACTTTTCCTAGAGAGACAGAGGAGCTTAAAAATTCTAATTAATTAGTGAAAACTAATTAAATAACATATGGGGGATCTTTTCTGGAATAAAAGGTTAATCTTGTCTTTATTACATGGGACATAATAAAATGGTGAATCTTTTTACATGCTAAGGGTTGGATTTTCCTCCAACATTCAGGGAGAATAAGATGTTGCTCTTGATTTCCTTTTAAACTCACTAAAATGTAGAACGGATCATTGTTTAAGGTTTGTTTTTTGGCCAGCTAGAGATCTTTTGTTAGAGATCTTTTTTGAAACTGTGTGCAGTGTACAGAAGTAAACGTAACCGTAGGATTGTGAAAGCTATCAGAAACAGATATCTGTACTTCCACCACCGGAGGGCAGTACAGGTGCTGTTTTCCAGAAGTTTTGCTAGGAGGAATTATGAGATACTGTCTCTTCCTGTTTAAAATTCGAGCAATTCCACTGAATTCAGAGGCCGAAAATATGGCAAAAGTTGGCTTTGAGGACTCCATACCACAAAACCAGATATGAATTACATTGTGCAAAGCTTTTCAGAACCAGTTACTTAAGGCTGAAAGCAGAGACAAATATGCAGAGACTGGACAGTCTCACACAGGTAGAGCAAGCTGTAGAAAGTAGACTTGGCTGGTATTTAAGTCTGAAAATGACCTGGCCTGTTGCAAGTCAATGGAATGAGGAAATGGAAGTAAAGCAAGGTAATACATCTTTTTATTTTTAATAAGATTTTTCAGTTATTCAAATTTACTGGTCACAAATAGGTAAAAATCGATTTCAATTGTGCTCGGGGAGAAGGGGAGGAGGCATGTTTATAGTTCTGAGTAACACTTGATGAGAGGGAAAAGAAGGGAGAACTAGCACTATAACTTTCTTGACCTTGGGACTCCTGTATCATCCCAAGGGCCAAATACAGCAGCATATACACACAGATATATCCTTGAACAAAAAATATTCTACACTAAGTCATTACACTGGTGGAAAAGGGACAGCTGCCACATCTCTGTTCTGCTCAGGGATCCAAATTAGTGATTTTTTTTATGAGCAGTGCAAAGCTGTGTGGCACAGCTAGAATGAAGGTAGGATTGATCCACTTTCTTGCATTTGTAGTTCTTTGCATGCCAAGCAAAAGCTCTCCCATTCATGTCCCTACAGCGGTCTTCAACAGTACTGTTATGCACTTGTGGTTTATGTTATTTTTGTGTTTTCAGACCAAACAGCCAAGGTTGCCTGACAATGACATTAAGGCAGCTGGAGAGCTCAAGGACAAAGTATGTTTAACAGCAGAAACCACATGCTGGTATAGTAATTCACTTCAGATAATAAGTAGATGGTGCTCTTGGTTTATTGCTATCAGTTTAGTAATGTGCATAAATGGATGTTGCCCTGTTGTTGCATTATGAAGATCTTGTAATTTAGGTGTTGGGTTGTTTATTATTATTATATTTTATATTATATATTTTATATTATATATTTATATTATATATTATATATTATTATTTATTATTATTATGCTAAAGTAAAAAGTGTTTTGTCTCCTCTCTCTAATCTCTACTATGAATCCCTTTTTAGCATCAAAAATCTAAGTACTCTTCTCTTTCCAGCAGTCTCGTAACAAATCTCTGGCATAGGACTGGCATAGTCCTACTGAGATTTTTATTTCTTTGTTACTAGATGCTTGTGGCTTGAGTAACAATGCTTGTTTTATAAAAGAAACTAGATTCTCCATACCAGTACAATTTCTGAAATCATTTAGCTCTTTGCAAGACTGGTATAAAACATTCAGTCACATCACAAGAATAGTATTTTAACCATTTTGTACTCTTAAAATTATTCATCCACCTGAGAGCTCAGGCTACTTAAATCTCAGACAGTGTTGAACAGCATCAAAATACTTCTTTACATTGGGGAAGATGTGATGGTGTAAATATGGGAAACCTAGACTTATTTATTTCACAAACTGAGCCACAAAAACCTGTCCATCAGTGTCACGATCTTATTATATTTGGACATTTTCAAGTTAACCTGTAACCTGATGTCACATATCACGTCTGACTCAGAAAGGAGTTAGGAGAATCTTAACAAGTAGAGATAGAGCGCTGACAGTATTAAACTAGTGGATGCTACTTAGTGTCTTTGCTAACTGTTGTACATTGTGCAAATTAATTAAAGGAAGAAGCCCTGGGCCGCTTATCAAGGTTAGTCTCTTGATAAGAGTGGGAGCCTCTCTCAAGAAACTGGCAGAAACTGGTCCTGCGGATGGACAAGAGCCAAGGAGCAACTGAGTCTTTGCAAGGACAGGAGGTCAACTAGCAGTGACGAGGAAGAGTCACCAACCTTCATCCCCACAACCCCCGGCGAGCACCACCAGGAGACACTGCGCAAGCGCAGATGGGAGGAGCTTATGGAAATGCCTTCTTGAACTTATTTTAATATGAAGCGGGGACAGGTTATGCATATATATAGGTGCATTGTCAAACTTCATGCATATGCAACTCTTTACTGCATATAACCATGGCAAGTTGCCACGTCACGTGCGCATGACTTTGGTGGGACTACCTCTCGTGCTGCCCAACACTAAATAAACATACCTACTTTACAATCTTACTGATTGTGGAGTCCGTTTTCTGCTAGTCATAATAATAGTTACTATTTGCAAGCACACAGAAAATATTCCACGCCTTCTAGAATATTGTGTGACAGTCTATTACCGCTACTATAAGACCCCTTCATAGAGGGAGAAATACATTAACCATAACCTGATGTAAAATCCAAGAAAAATTCAACCTCCTGCTGTGCTTGGCATGGGCTTGGCCTGTAATGTGAGAGAGAGAAATAAAATCTTTCTGATTTCAGAGATGTTATTACACCTCAGGGCAGTAGTAGTATTTGCAACCCATTTGCTTCCCTTCCACTGAGTAGGCCATCTGAATATATCGTCACTCTAGTCTGAATAAAATATTAACATATCGCAAGGCTGTTAGAACAGATTGTATCCAAGATGATCTTTTCTCACTGTAGAAAGGCCTATCAATCATAACTAGGTATAGTTGTTATTAATATAGCTTTTATTCATTTGGCTATATGCAGCTAACTGAAGAGTAACATTTAAGTTTTCATGTTAAGTATTTCCTATCGCAAAAGAAAGAGATGAAATATCTTATTACAGAATTTATGTGTTGAAAATATCCTCTGATGTCCTAATAAGAGGTCTGCTGCCTTAAATTTACAGGGTTCTATTATATTTTAATAGCTTTGTGAAATATAATATTATATATATATTTTGAGTACAATAACAAAAAACATCATTAACTTAAGACAAGGTTACTGTTACATATGTATTTCAGGAACCATTGAGTTACCTAAGTGCTGGAAGATATTTAAGTACATGTTATACACAGATAATTATTCAGATACACCAAGAGTTCATACGATCTTTTAAATATTCATCTGTAACATTACACAGGTAATTCCCAAGCTAAACCCTATTCTGCTTCTGTTTAGATGCCCATCATCAGTCAAGGAAGGATACATTTATGTTGGTGACTGGGTTCTAAATTTGTATATACATGAAGGAACTTAAAAAAAAAAAAGCAATGTTCTCAGTTAAAAAAAGAATAGTAATTTTTTCCCCTTTATAGGCAGTGTTATAAGTGAGACCATACAAATTTCTTGGTCTATCAGAAATATTTTATTAGTTAAGTAAGCAGGCACAAGCAAAACAGCGCCGGGCGGCTGGGGAGTCTCCGCTCCACCACAGCACGCAACTTTCCCTTTTCAGTGTCGCCGTTTTATAGCATCCAAGTTTCAGCTTGTCAGGACTTGTTGGACCTTCTGAAGCTGCGCAGTTCGTTGTTGGGGGTCGTTGTTTTTCTTTCAATGATCATGCGTTGTGCTCGTGTTCAAGGGGGAGGGTAGTGAAGCGGGAAACAGTATTTCACAGAGTCTTTGTTTTACCAAGGATGTTTATCCAACACCCCCTCCCCACTATCTACTTGCTTAGTCTTCCCCCTTAACAAGGTCGTAAATTGCAAAACCTTATCTTCTCAGCAGATTCTCTGAATTCCTTTTAAAGACAATGAACAAACACCCGCTAATTTATCACAATCCCTCCTTTTTCTTTTTCTAACATATTTTGTTCATTGATGAATTTTTGAAGCACTTGTTTGCTCAATATTAAAGTTTCTGCGTCATCCTCCTCCTGTTCAAGAGATTCATATTTCGCACGCACAAGCATAAGGTGAGCTGCCTCTAATCGTTTTTTTTCTGATATAGATTGCTTGATACGGGCCAAATCCTCATCTACAGCAATGCGTAGAGAGGTAAATTCTTGGCTTTCTTTTACCAGAGAGGTAATTACAGTTCTGGCTCCTGCAGCCCCCAGAATCATCAGAGTGGCTAAAGTAACAGCCGTAATAGGCTCTCTCTTCCTTAAGTGTTTTTTTTGCAGTGTTCCTCACTTCCTTAACTGTTTTTTTTGCCATAGCATGTTGGATGTACATATACTCCTCAGAATGGTAAAGAATCCTAGGTATAATTACTACCTGTACACAAAAATCATGAGACGAGTTGAACAATTTCAAAGCTAAGCATGGAGTTACCCCCAGAGACGAACATACCCATCTGGTGTTATCTGCTGGTATTAACCATTTTTCTTTGTCTAATTGTGTAACATTTTCTGTAATATTGCATAGATGGAACTTCTCACCAGGGACCGTGCCTACGCACCTGCCATTCCCAGTTACTTCCGTTAACGTTATTCCTACATCCCTTCCCCAATTGCATTGTGGGGGATCGGTTTCGTTTGAACGGGTGGTTTCTCCCAGATCCCCCAATGGCGTCGTAATATGAGGGCCTTATATCAAGACATAACCAGCAAGGTCTAGGCACGTCTGTATTTGGTTGATTCAACAACTGATAACTAGCATTCATGATTCTCCATATGTTATTCCCGGTAACCCCTTCATTTCTAATCCCGTACTCCGGGTTTACTGATTTATTAGCAACCTCCAGTGGTTTAGGGCTATTAGGAGTTAGCATTCTAAAAGCTTGTAGGCTGAATCCTCAAAACACTCCCCGACAGTTTCTGATTTGGTCCCACCCGTTGGGGACTCTTAGTCTCTTCCTTCTTTATATTGATGATGCCTCCCCTATCAGTCCCCCAGCAGTAGTTATCTGCTGAACAACATGGTGATCTTCCCATCTAATCAGGCTCCATTTAAAAGGTTTGTGAGGGTGCGCAGACCCAGGAACAGTGTAAACAATCGTACCCATTACTATGTATCGCAAAAAAAATGGCTAGGGCCCATTTTCCAGAGTTCTTTACCTGGCCACGTAAGTCCCCACCGTTTCACTCTCTGCCTCGCTTGTCAGTTTGGTTGCAGCAAACTACAAGGTGCAGGTTCTTCTCGGCAGCAGCAGTGTTCTTCAGGGGAGTTTCTCAGGTAACCGCGACCTTTTTCTGATCAAACAGGGTCCCCTCTCCTCCTTTTTTTTTTTTTTTACGATACATAGACAGTTAGACCATACTTATTGAGTTCGTTTCAACGTGAGCTTTAAGTCATCAGGGCCTGCGACCGCTTCCCATTTGCTTTTCTGGATCGGTCCTTTCACGCGACTGGCATGCGTTCACCCCTTCTCAGCCATCCGGATAGCCGTCTCTGTGATAAGTAAAACAACATAGGGGCCTCCCCACCGTAGTGTTAAAGACGCTTCTTTCCATGTCTTAATTAGAACCCTATCTCCAGGTTGTATCCTATGGATTGCTATATCTAGCCACCAAGCCTTTCGCTTGCAACTCCCTCCGTCGGTTCATAAGCTGTATTAAATAAGGTTTTAATTGGATATCCTGTACCTGGGGGTGATCAGATGGCATCTCTAAATCATAAGGCATACCATACACCCTTTCAAAAGGTGAGATTCCGACATCGGCTCGGGGCTATGTCCGGATATTCAATAGTGCAAGCGGTAAACATTTCACCCAGGAGGATTTAGTCTCTATCATAAGCTTTGTTAGTTGCTTTTTAATTTCACCATTCATTCGTTCTACCTTTCCCGAACTCTGAGGATGCCAGGGAATGTGATATTCCCATTTAATTCCCAGAGCCTTCATCGTGTCTTGGGATACCTTTGACACAAAGTGTGGGCCTCGATCAGAGTCAATTGCTTCTATTACCCTGTATCTGGGTATGATGCTTTCTAATAATATCTTTACCACGGTTTGAGCTGTGGCCCTTGCCATAGGGAATGCTTCAACAAAGTTTGTGAGGTGGTCTACAATAACTAATAAGTATCTATATCGCCCCGTTTTTGGAAGTTCAGTAAAATCTAATTGAATCTTTGCAAAAGGTCGATGTGCCAATTCTCGTCCTCCTCCCGGGACCCTTTTTCTCATGTGTTGAGCATTTACCTTCCGACAAGTTATGCAATCATTTACGATCCTCTTTGCTATATTATAAATCCCTATACACATATAATATGTGGCAAATTGATCCACCAATGCCTGAGTACCCCAGTGCGTCTGTTCATGAAATCTCCGTAGCACCCTCATAGCTACTGATTTTGGTAACACTTCCGTCCATCAGGCAGTACCCATTTCCCTTTATCTTTTTTTTTTTTTTTTTTGAACCCCCATTTGTGTCATCTTGTCTTCTTCTGTAATAGTAAGAGTAAGGGGAGGGGAATGGGTCCATTCGACCACAGGGAGTTATTCGGCCCGCACTTGTAGCAGTTTTTTATAAGGCGGGCTTTCTTCCTCAGAACAATTGCATTCAATCCCATCAACTCCCCATTCACTCCAGCAATCATAACATGGAAATTCCTTTAAGTCTTTCCCACAGTATTAAGTATTATATTAAGCATTATTATATATTATTATATTATTAATTATTATATTAATTACTATATATTAAGTATAAGTATTAAGTATTTCCCACAGTCTGGGCAATCTTCCCTCGTTCTTATAATTCTTATACTCATTAATGCTGCCCTTTTTGCATCCTGATCTCCTAGATTATTACCCCTAACCTGAGGAGTGAGGCCTTTTTGATGCTCTTTTATATGTACTACGGCAATTTCTTTGGGCTCTCTGATAGCTTGTAAAACCTGGGTAATCAATTCCTGATGTATTAAACCCTTT
Source organism: Anser anser (assembly GCF_964211835.1). Lineage (NCBI taxonomy): Eukaryota > Metazoa > Chordata > Aves > Anseriformes > Anatidae > Anser > Anser anser. The sequence goes on from NC_139720.1 coordinate 75,091,077, forward strand.
CCTTGTGAATTGATGAGCCCCCTTTCTTCCCATATTTTACCAAATGTATGTACTACCCCATAAGCATATTTTGAATCTGTATATATTGTACCGCTTTTATTTTTCAACAATTTTAGGGCCCGCAATATGGCATATAGCTCGCAAGCTTGGGCAGACCAGCTAGGACTCAAAGGTCCAGATTCCACTATCTCAAATGTTTTCCCGTTTACTAACGCGTATCCTGATTTTTGCTTTCCCTCGAATACTCTCGAGGAACCATCCACATATATCTGTTCACCTATGGGTAATTCCACTTCCTCTAGATCAGGTCTCAATTTCGTTTGCTCTTCTATATTTCGGAGGCAATCATGTCCTAAGGACTCATTTGGTTCCCCATAAAGAAATTGAGCAGGGTTCTGTAGGGAGGTTGTTCCTAATGTTAATTTTGGAGAGGAAATCAAAATTCCTTCATATTTTAATAATCTGGCGTCAGTGATCCATTTCTCTGCCTCCTGTTGCAGTACCCCGCATATATTGTGTAGAGATATTACTTTGATTTCCCCCGCAAAAGTGATCTTCTGTGCTTCTTCCACTAACAAGGCAGCAGCTACCACTACCTGCAAACAGTTTGGCCAACCCCGGCTAACCGGATCCAATAATTTAGACAAATAGGCCACAGGTTTTTTTTTTACTCCCTGCCCGTTCTTGGGCCAGCACTCCGTATGCCGTGCCTTCTGCGCTGTTCACAAAAAAAAAAAAAAAACAGCCTCCTTAAATCTGGTAAGCTTAACACTGGGGGGGGGCGTACTAGTTCCTCCTTTAACTTGTTCAGTCGTTCCTCATCTTCTTTTGTCCATTTGAGTAATCCATCCTTATTCAGCTTGTTATATAAAAATTTAACCTTTCCACTATAATCTTCTATCCATTGTCTACAGTATCCGGTCAACCCTAACAGTTGCCGTACCTGCCTTTTAGTTCGTGGGGACACTAAAGCCAATATTCCACTGATTCTGCCTGGGTCTAACTTCTTAGTCCCCTTACTTAACTGGTGACCCAGGTACTTTATCTCTTGCTCCACAATTTGTAATTTTGCCCCTCCTTTTTCTTTTAAAGGGTACAGAGGGTACAGATTAACTCGATTCTCTGAGCCAATCCAAAGGCTTGCATATTAGCTCTCCTCTAAACAAAAAGGTTCCTTTGCATTTACATAAATGTTTAAGGCTTGGCAAACCCAGTCTTCAAACGACCCAAATATGGGCCAATAATTTGCCTACCTCCCCAAACTTCAACACAATAATGAATCATTTTTACTTTATCCTTTCCCCGCCTAAAAGGGGAATCACTCCAATTCTTAATCATTAACCCCAGTGGACTATCTGGGGGAATAGGGGGCAACCTAGCACTAGGCATTACCCCACCCATGGGACCAGAAGGCTTACTCTTCTTCTGTCCCATCTTCCGGAGTGCCTTCACACACACACAGAGCCGCTTCCCCCTGGTCGTGGCCCAGTCCCTCGCAGGATGTGGGAACCGCACTACTGAGGGGTCCGCACTCACTTCGTCCGCAATTGGACGCCTCACAGAGACGCACTCCGGGATCACCAACCCCAACCGAACGGATCACCGGCCTATACTTACCCACCCCGTGGGTCTTCGTTCGGTCTTCGTGCACAAAGATTGCTTGGGGTTACCGGTTTTATTTGCTTGTGCCTAATTTTGAGTTCGTCGGTGAAGGGCTCGAGCGGGATTTCCCGTTCCCGGGGCCGCCGAAATCGGCGGGGCGCCTCCCCTAGAGGGATTCCCAGTCAATCCGCCTTATCCGAGTCACGGCACCAAATTTGTTATAAGTGAGACCATACAAATTTCTTGGTCTATCAGAAATATTTTATTAATTAAGTAAGCAGGCACAAGCAAAACAGCGCCGGGCGGCTGGGGAGTCTCCGCTCCACCACAGCACGCAACTTTCCCTTTTCAGTGTCGCCGTTTTATAGCATCCAAGTTTCGGTTTGTCAGGACTTGTTGAACCTTCTGAAGCTGCGCAGTTCGTTGTTGGGGGTCGTTGTTTTTCTTTCAATGATCATGCGTTGTGCTCGTGTTCAAGGGGGAGGGTAGTGAAGCGGGAAACAGTATTTCACAGAGTCTTTGTTTTACCAAGGATGTTTATCCAACACCCCCTCCCCACTATCTACTTGCTTAGTCTTCCCCCTTAACAAGGTCGTAAATTGCAAAACCTTATCTTCTCAGCAGATTCTCTGAATTCCTTTTAAAGACAATGAACAAACACCCGCTAATTTATCACAATCCCTCCTTTTTCTTTTGTTCAGACCCCTCTTTAAAGATGACTGAAGTACTGGGATTGATTCATGTCTACAACATGTCTGCTCATGTAAAGTGCAACGTAAAGAGGACTGGAAATTGATTTATTTTGTATACTTGTAGCACAAATTTCAAGGTATCTAAAAACTGCTAATGGGTTATAAAGAGCTATCAATATGAGCAAGCATCAGGCCGATATGTATTCCTCACGCCCCCCTACTCTCATCTCCCCTCCCCCATTAATTTTTGATTTTATGTTTATGAGGGTCTGAAAGTAGTCTAATTCTTTTCTATCTGGTTTGGGTCTATCTTTACCAGCTGGTAAATAGGAAATGTTCACTGTAGGAAGCCAACACTCTGCAGAGTGTAAACAGATGGAATCAATATAAAGTGACAAGTTAGACTGTGCTACTGAGAATACAAAGCCAAAACCAAGAGCATAACAGTCACGATACTTATTTTGTTCCAATTCATTTGGTACTGAATAGCACTTCATATATGCACAGCTGTGTCCTTCCATTTTTTACTTTCTTTCTTCTGGTTTGATGATGACAATTTCAAAGAAAAACTTTAATTAAAGATTTTACACAAAATGACCCAAAGTAGAATACAGGGAAAATGAGCACTGATGTGTTTATAACAAGAGAAGAATATTTCTCAGGCATTTTTTCTTTATTTTTTAACAAAACAAACAAAATGTGATGTGTGTATCTCTGTGTGTAATATGCAAGATTGATAGATCTTTGCAGACTGAAATCTTCCATTTGGCAATAAAGCACATAACCATAACTCTAAAGGCTTCACTGTCATCCCTTTTTTTATCCTGGTGCCTGTTACTGCAGGATGCCAGGAAGGGCAAGAAATCTATGTTTACACTTCTGCATGGGCTTAAGGGAAGGGGACAGACTGCTACCACCGTCAGGTTGTCCTGAGGTAGACTGGAAGCAGAATGACTGAGGGTCTCCCCTTTCCTGCCTTGTCCAGTTTGTCCAACATAGAAGAGTGCACCTCCTCCACTCTCAAGGACATTTTGGCTACTGGATCTGATGCAGTCCCTTTAGGAATGGTTAGAAGGGTGGTAAGCTTCCAGGCAGTTCTATATTGCCTTAAAAGCACATCTGAGCACTAGTCCTTTTGCCAGAGAGAATGCCAGGCCTTATAGTGTGGGTTTTACTTTACTAATTTATGCATTTTTGATGCATTTTCACAAAAATGGAAGGAAGCAGCATGTTTTACCACTCTGTCCCCTACTTACTCCTTATAACGTATTTCTGTAGAATATACTATCTCCGCCTTTAAATTTCTGCTATTTTTGCTTTCTTGGAAAATAATAACACTAGATTTCCCATATGTTATTATTTAGGGTGACTGTGCAGCTCTAGTGAGGGGTAGCAACCACAAGTTTGAACACAGATTTTTGATTCTGACTGCAATGTCAAGGGCAAGCAGCTTTTGTCCCTGCAGAAGAAATGCTAGATCTGTCACAGCCTCCTCCATGCATATCATAGAATCATCACTGAATCACAGAATCATCTAGGTTGGAAGAGACCTCCAAGATCACCTAGTCCAACCTCTGACCTAACACTAACAAGTCCTCCACTAAACCATATCACTAAGGGCCACATCTAAACCTCTTTTAAAGACCTCCAGGGATGGTGACTCAACCACTTCCCTGGGCAGCCCATTCCAATGCCTAACAACCCTTTCAGTAAAGTTCTTCCTAACATCCAACCTAAACCTCCCCTGGCGCAACTTTAGCCCATTCCCCCTCGTCCTGTCACCAGGCACGTGGGAGAATAGACCAACCCCCACCTCGCTACAGCCTCCTTTAAGATACCTGTAGTAGGGAGCAATGAGCCTCCTCTACTCCAGGCTAAACAACCCCAGCTCCCTCAGCTGCTCCTCGTAAGACTTGTTCTCCAGACCCCTCACCAGCTTCGTTGCCCTCCTCTGGACTCTCTCGAGCACTTCCATGTCCTTCTTGTAGCAAGGGGCCCAAAACTGAGCACAGTACTTGAGGTACATCCTCACCCGAGCAGAATACAAGGGGATGATCACCTCCCTGGTCCTGCACAAGTGGTGCAGGTGGTACATTACAAGACGTGGTTGTTGAGGAAAATGCCTCAATATACAGTGTTTGGCAACACATGAATTGCAAGCAAAATGAACTTCAGTGATTAGAGGCAGAAAATCTTCTGCATAAGGATATGCTTGGAACTTATTTCTGTTGCAGTGCCTCTAGAGGTGTTTTCAATGGATATCCTTTCTACTCCTAAAGTATAAGAAAATATTTCCTGAATATTTTCCTGAAGTACAAGAGGAAATTTTAAATATCCATTGTCTTCTTTCTTCCCGAGGGATCCCCAAAAGCTTCACATGCATAAATGCCACTGAAATGCAGTCACTGCTGGGGTGGGGAGCAGCAGCCAGCTGGCATGTGACAGTGACAACAGAGAACATCATGCCAAGGACACTATGGCAAGGCTCTGTGGTTGCTAAAAATGCTGTGCTATCACTAATACTCTGGAGAACAAACAGGAACGTTTCCTCTAATGTCTCTGCTGAAAGATTTTGGATAGCATAAATCGGTTGGTACTTAGCTTATTTAACCTGTAAGGACAAGTGTTCGTATCAAACTGGCAGGAAAATGTGCCACCAATGCCAGAAATCACAATATCCAAACCTTTGTTTCATCCAGTAAATAATATATTTCAGTTAAGTCTGTTTACAGGGAGGCATGACTCAAGATTGCTGCATATTTCTCCATGAAAAGCTTAGAGTTGTGGTAATGTTTTGCTAATTGTGGCAAGACAGAAATTTTACGCTACTCCAGTGAAGTCTAAGCCTTTTTTATTTGAATTTGCTTTGTTGTGTTCTACCTATCACGATAAGGAAAGACATTTTATGAATAAAAGCTTTTTTTCCATCTTCATGTCTTTAGCCAGACAAAAAACTTTATACTCTTTTATACTCTTTAATTTTTTTTATTTTTTTTCCCCACCTTTGGGCAACCTGTGCTTGTATCACAGGGTAATCATTGCCACAAACAGGCCTGTTCACTCTGCTTAGATTCTCAGTAGTGGGAGTACTGGACTTGGAATCTCAGCTGTTTTGATTAAAATAAGACGCAGAATCTTGACTCCACTGAAATTCTGACTTTACTGTGATCAGGATTTCCTCCGAAGACTTTCCTCTTCCTTACTCCTGGTAGCACTGCAGAGCATATGTGACTGAGCTGGATTTAATTCTGTCTCAGCCAGCCACATTTGAAAGAGCAATTAAGGCGCAGTGGCAGAATCTCGATCATTTGTGCTGTTATGTGAGCCAGAAGGAACACAGCCTGACTTTCCATTTGCTGGCTGGATTTGCAGAAATATCAGTTAAAGAGCGATATTTTTAAACAAGGCTTTATACTTGTAGGCTGAGCAAATTCAGCAAAGAACAGAGTAAGCATGGAACCCTTCAGTATTGTCTTTATTGTCAGTTTTCCGTTTGTACGTTTACTCTGAGGTCTTGTAGTGGGTTTACATGGCAAGGTTTTGGTAGCAGGGGGCCATAGGGGTGGCTTCTGTAAGAAGAATCTAGAAGCTGCCCCATGTTTGGTAAGGGCCCCGCTGCTGACCAGAGCTGAGCCAATAAGTGATGTTGTTTTGCGCCTCTGTGAGAGCATATTTAAGACAGGGGAAAAAAAAACGCTGCGCCACACAGCAGCTGGGAGAGTGAGAGGAGTGAGAAACAGCCTTGCAGGCGCCAAGGTCAGTGAGAAAGGAGGGGGAGAGGTGCTCCAGGTGCCGGAGCAGAAGTCCCCTGCAGTATATGGTGAGGACCATGGTGAAGCAGGCTGTCCCCCTGCAGCCCATGGAGTGCCACGGTGGAGCAGGGTTCCACGCTGCAGCCCGTGGAGGAGACCACGGTGGAGCAGGTGGACCTGCATCGACGGAGGCTGCGGCCTGTGGAGGACCCCCGCCAGAGCAGATTCCAGGCTGGACCTGTAGCCCGTGGAGAGGAGCCCACGCAGGAGCAGGTGACCTGGCAGGAGCTGCTGCCCGTGGGGGACCCAGGTTGGAGCAGGGGATGGACCCATGGACCCCTCCTGAGGGATGGACCCCGTGGTACGGACCCATATCTGGAGCAGTTCTTGAAGAGCTGCTGCCTGTGGGAAGCCCACGCCGGATCAGTTCATCAAGGACTGCATCCCGTGGGAGGGACCCCACAGCACAGTGTGAGAAACACTCCGTAGCCAATAACTTAGGCTCAGGCGAGGATCTCAGTGAAGTAGTAATTTATTCGCGATTGCAATGGCGGGCGCCCCACAAGCAGGAGAGCGCGCCTACTAGTTCCAAAAACACAGTTTATATACTTTTTGATGACAGGACCCTCCCCTGTTTCCCCACTGGAGTGGGTAATCCAGGTTCACAATCTATCTGATGCTTCACAGACAATGCCTGGCCTTCAGTTGCTGGCCTGTTAAATTTCAAATTTCTTTTGACTTTTTTACTGTTTGAAGTGGTAATGTTTCATCACTTATCTGATTTGACTTGACACCGTGATTTTCACCTAATTGCTCTAAGGAGTCCGGCTGTCTGCATTTTACAAGGTTTTCTGTTAAGCTTTCTTATCACTGTAAGCATATTTCAATACCACATTCCTTCCTTCTATACAATGTAACACTGCAAAAACAACATTTCCATTCCCACAATTCCCCCCTTTTCTCTTTTTATAATTTGTTGATTTTTGCAAAAATTTTCTCTAAGGTGTAATTTGGTGGATGTCTTCCTCTTCTTCACTTTCTTTGCTTTCCATTTTCTCTAATATCATCATCTTATCTGAGTAGGGTGGTGGATCCATGGTCATTTGTTTCAAAAGTGCAGTTTCAATTAACTGCTGGACAAGTCCCCTTACACAGGGGATAATGCAACAACCAATGGCTGTCAAAACTCCTGCTACTACAATCAAGGATGTAAATATGGACACTACCATTCCTTTCCATTTACCAAACCAAGATTCCAACCATCCTGTGATGGAAGTGTCTGTTCCTCAGTTTTCTGCCAATTCATTGGCAAGAGTGGTAAGCCCTTGCAATGCTCTAGTTACTGTGCCATCCGGGGCAGTATTGTTAGGGATAAAAGTACAACAACGGTTGCCCAGCATCACGCACACACCACCTTTCTCCGCAAGAATCATATCTAATGCTATTCTGTTTTCCCAAGCCATTTTGCTGGTGGCATCTAGTTGTTCAGCGATTCCTCTTATCGCATCTCTTGTATAGTTTATGAATCTCTGCTGATTATAATAGATATAATTAATCCAATCCACATTTTTATTAATTGTTACCCACCAGAACAGTGACTCAAACCCTGCAGCAATTTGATTCCTGGCTTTATGTTCATCGGGAACTCCTCTAGGCACCCCAATAGAATCTATGTACGCTCTATCATCAAATGATACTCCTAAGCTTCTTTTACTTCTTCTGGGTATTTGTGATGTTTCTCTTTCAAATGCCAGGGTGAAGGGTATAGCTAATTGAACAAGTGCACAAGTGCCTCCCCAGTTAGATGGCAGGATGGACCGTAAGATCTTCCCTCCACAGTACCACCAGAGATCTGCCCTGGGGATCTCAAGTCTGGAGCAGTTTCCCATCAAGTCCTCAGTAGCATTCAAGGTCCTCGTGCACAAGGCAAATTCTCCCAGATGCCAGGTAGCACTCACACCCTGCCGTGAGAGGCAAGCTGTATGGTTACCTATAGCTGTGGAGAATACAGGGGGAGCCCTGATATTGCTATCATGCAAGGAAGGGAATAGTAAAGAGAGAGACTTACAGGCCTCATTTCCCCAGGCAGTCTTTTCTTGGTACAATGCAATCATACATCGCATCCCTCGGGAGTCCTCGGTCCACCCCAATGGGCAGGGCACTATCTGGGCAATCAGTCATCCCGAGGCACAAGCATAGCAATGGCTATGGTTGAGACTCTGGACAGTATATTTGACCCATTCTATCCAGGCATTCACATCCCCATACCCTGTTTCAATCTCAAATGTTTGAACTGCCGCATTTCAAAGAGGGCCTCCTGTTTTCTCTCCTGTTTTCTCCTTGAGTTTCTCCCTTTCTCTGATGGCAATAGAGGATCGTTTCCATACAGCTATTCTCAATCTGGCTGTTGGGTCTCTACCAGTTATTTGTTCCCTCTGCTCAATTGTCGTTGGGCATTTAAGTCTCCACAAGCTAACACCTCACAAGCATCAAACATGACAGATTGCGGTACATAACCCTCTGTCACATTCACCCATATTTTTATGGGGTATCCCATCTTACTATTATCTGGTCATGCCTTTTCCAAGTTGCCAATTGACCAAGACTTTCTCTGAGGCCTACAATCACTAAAAACAAAATTAATAATTGATTTTTCCCTGTATTTATTTTTAAACCTTAGGTTTCCAAATAATTATCAATACAAAGAATAAGATATACACTACTCCCATAACAAACCCCCCTTGGGAACACTTCAGTTCACTATAGGCCAGTCCTTTCTCTCAAGCACAAGTCACACTCATTAGTTACCTGTGAAAATAAAAGGTTAGTTTACAATTGCAAGCTCTTATCCTGCTCAGAGTCCACTATGAGATTTTTCTCTTCGATTTCAGCTTCCAACAAGTCTTCTGTAGGAACAGCTTCCCAGGTACTAGGGTCGATGGATGCCTTCACTCGAGTATAGTGAGTCCAACCTTTTTCTGCAGTTCCTATGGCTGTTTCAGTGGTTAGTAGTACTTGGAAGTGTCCTTCCCATTCGGGCCGGAGTTGATCCTTTCCAGGTCTGAATCAGGACCCAATTTCCCACGGGTCCTGAGAAATGACAAAGAAGAGGACAACCCCAGAATACAGTTCTTAAGAAAACTCTCTTGTTTCGAATTGTGGTATCTCATCCCTTCTGCCCAGATAGGGTAATCCGAACAGCATCTCATACGGTGAAATTCCTATATCGTTTCTTGGTGCTGTTTGAACCTGTAGGAGTGCTAAAAGTAAACATTTTACCCAAGGAAGTTGGGTTTTTAACACTAATTTAGTTAATTGCTTCTTTAATGTCTGGTTCATTCGCTTTGCCTTCCCAGAAGAGGAGGGGTGCCAGGGGGTGTGAAAAGCCCACTCAATCTCTAAGGCCTGCATTAACCCTTGCAGTACTTGTGAAGTGAAATTATTTCCTTGATCTGAATCAATGTTTTCAGCTATCCCATATCTAGGGACTATTTGCTCCGGTGATACCTTAGCCACCGTGTTTGCAGTGGCAGATACAGAGGGGAAAGCTTACACCCATCCAGTCACGTGGTCAATTAGGACAAACAAGTACTTAAATCTCCCTCCTTTACGTAACTCAGTAAAGTCTACCTGTATACTTTGTAAAGGTCGAATCCCTGGCTCCTGTCCCCCTCTAGGTCAGTTACAAATGACCTTTTTATTTGCCTTTTGACATATGGTACATCCTCTGCATATTTGCTTCACTAAAGTGTATATTCCTACACAGACATACTTTCTTAGCACAACATCACACATTGCTTGCATCTCCCAATGACTCTCTTGATGTAAAACATCATATTTGCCTCCTTGGTGCTTTATTCAGCATTTCTCTCCCATCAGGAAGTATCCATTTTCCCTCAGGCTTCGTGGCTCCTGATTCCTTAAAGAAATCTCTCTTAAAAACTTTTTAGTTCTTTCTTAGTTTTCAACAATTCCCTGAATCCTCTCTGGATTTATTCTCAGTTTTCCCTCAGACATTAGATGCCTTAAATACCTGACTTCTCTTTCTACGTATTGTAATTTATTTTTCAATACTCCCAAGCCCTGCTTTCCCAGAAAGTTGAATAGCTTGTTAGTAGCTTCCTTCACAACTGTTTTCTCCTGTCCTGACAATAAACGATCATACACATTTTGTAACAGAAATTCCTCCTTGGGAGGTTGGAATTGCTCCAAAATCTGTTCTAGAACTTTGCCCAAATTAATCGGTGGCCCTGTAAACCCCTGAGGTAAAACTGTCCATATGTATTGTTGCTACCGCCCCCACTTCAGAGTCTTTCCAGTCAGAGGTGAATATATCTTTGCTCTCAGGGCCTGAGAGCACTCCATTAATACCACTGTTATTCCAAAATTTACTATTTGAATGCCCAATTTCATCATCAAATCCCTTCCCAACAAGTTAGTCCCTGCCTTGGGTACATACAATAATTGCCCAGAGATCATTTTATCCCCTAGTCTCAGCTTGGTACCCCCCAAAGTGGCACTGTTATCCCAGCCCCTTCTACCCCCATCACTTGTTAGGGTTTCATTAGTTAATTTAATCCCTGGTACTTTACAGGCCAGTAATGACCTAGCTGCCCCTGTGTATTGTGTTTGATGGCAAGGTTCGGGAGGGGGCTGCAGTGGCAGCCCCCACGAGGAGAATCCATAAGCCTCCCTGTGGCAGATAAGGGACAATTTCATCCGGCCCCAGAGGGGCCCACCGCTGCCCAGAGCCAAGCCATGAGCAACACAATCCGTGCCTCTGTGAGAGCACATCCACGAAAACAAACAAACAAACAAACAAAAACCTGCTGCTCAACAGCAGCTGGGAGAGCGAGGAGTGAGAAACCTCCCCGCAGACACCAAAGTCAGCACAGAAGGAGGGGGTGGAGGTGCTCCAGGCGCCGGAGCCGAAGCCCCCTGCGGCCTGTGGAGAGGCCCCTGGTGGAGCAGGCTGCCCCCCCCCCCCCCCCCCCCCCGCCCCGCTCGATACTTGGGAAACTGACCAAACACCACAGCAAATATACCAAAACTTCTAGACTGTTACTTAGATAGTGCCTACATCCTCTTTCCCTGCTCATTCAACTTTCCCAACTCATTCAAAAAACAGCTCTGTCAAACATTACATACCACACCTTTAACACCTTCAATAACCCTTTTTAACACTTCTTCTTATCTTTCTCCAGCCTGTACTTTCACCAAAGTCTCAGTCATTAGCCAACTTAATTCTATACCTTTCTCCCTCATCCCATTTTCCTTCTCTCCTCCTTCTTCCACTCCGGATATTCCTACCTGAAGTGGCCAGCCTGCCCACGCTTAAAACATCCCATCAAAGCCTGTCCCTGCTAAGATTCAGGCCACAACACGGGTAGCTTTCCTTGCCTGCCATTCCTTCATCTCTCTTCCTCTCTTTTCCATCCTGGCCCTGACTCCCCCGGAAGATTTTCTTCCTCTTTCTCCAACCCTCTGCCTGACTACCTGCTACACTGTCAATACCATTAGTTTTGCTCTCTGCTTTTCCTTCTCATCTCCCCTCTTGACACACACGTTCAGGGCCTCCCACAGGAGGGCCCCCCAGTGACTGTTCACTACAACCCCCCACCTTCTGGAGCATTTTCTGTGCATCTTGCCAGGCTTCAATCACAAAATGAACTTTCAAGAGCCCTTGGGATACTGGGTCCTCAGGATTCATCCCCAAGTACTTTCTCATTCTGACCCCAAGTCTCTCATATGATTTCTGTGTTGCACGCTATTATTCTTCCAGCCAGGATCGGCAAGTGGTTATTTCTGCCCTGCCGGTATTACCCCTGGTCCTGGAGGATGAGTTCTTTCCCATTTTTGTATAGCAGCTCTCCTCCTGATCATTCCCATTTCTTTCCCTGTAAACAACATATTTATATACATAATTCCCCCTCCCCAAGAGTATAAGTTTGGTCCTAGGAAACTCCTAACCTCTCTGCTGGTAAGGAGGAGGAGAAGTTCACTTAAGAGGATACACAGTTAGTTTTAGTACTGTTAGTATCAGGGAAGGCAAAATTCTCAGTACCTCTTCTACCTTGTTCTAATTCTTGCCAGAGCCTAGAGTACGCTCTTCTCTAGGGACAGTGTTAATTGCAGTCCCTGTCTCCTTTCCTGGAGCGACTGCTGCTGCCACCGGTGCAATATTAGCATTATAGGGAGCATAACTTGGCTCCTTCTCCAAAAAAAAAAGGAATCTTATTGTTTACACATACATTTCAAGCCTGAATTTTCATCAGGCCCGTATTTTGGCCAAAATACTGCTGTTTCCTTAATTGGTTCTTTTGTCCAGACTAATACACAATATTTAACCATATTTTTTTTTTTTTTTTTACCATCTCTTCCAATTTTGAGATTATTTTTCCAATTTCTTATAATTCTTCAGGAAGAACTTTCGGTAGGCACTTCCCCCGGGATATCTCCCTGTCCCCTGGAACTCATATTTCCCATTTTTCCTATTCTGGAAAATGGGGATGTACTGCCAAGCACTTCCCCGTGCAAGGGCTACCGCACACCTATGAGTTTACCAGATTCCCTGGTGTACTTCTGAGCACTACCCCGTGCAAGGATTACCGCACACCAAATTTCTCTGGTGTACCGCCAAGCACTTCCCCGTGCAAGGCTTACCGCACACCAAATTTCCCTGGTGTATTGCCAAGCACTTCCCTGTGCAAGGGCTTACCATACACCAAATTTCCCTGGTGTACTTCCGAGCACTACCCCGTGCAAGGCTTACCGCACACCAAATTTCCCTGGTGTACTGCCAAGCACTTCCCCGTGCAAGGCTTACCGCACACCAAATTTCCCTGGTGTACTGCCAAGCACTTCCCCGTGCAAGGCTTACCGCACACCAAATTTCCCTGGTGTACTGCCAAGCACTTCCCCGTGCAAGGCTTACCGCACACCAAATTTCCCTGGTGTATTGCCAAGCACTTCCCTGTGCAAGGGCTTACCATACACCAAATTTCCCTGGTGTACTTCCGAGCACTACCCCGTGCAAGGATTACCGCACACCAAATTTCCCTGGTGTACTTCCGAGCACTACCCCGTGCAAGGATTACCGCACACCAAATTTCCCTGGTGTACTGCCAAGCACTTCCCCGTGCAAGGCTTACCGCACACCAAATTTCCCTGGTGTATTGCCAAGCACTTCCCTGTGCAAGGGCTTACCATACACCAAATTTCCCTGGTGTACTTCCGAGCACTACCCCGTGCAAGGATTACCGTACACCAAATTTCCCGAGACTCTTCCTTTCTCTCCCTTATCTCACGCTTCGTCCGTCTCCGGCCGCGCCCCTCGCGGAGTTACGGAACCGCGGATCAGGACTCCACACTCGCTTCGTACAAAAGTACGTCTCAATCACACATCACACATCACACAGAGTCTCACCCGACCCCCAAGGCAATACTTAATATTTCTTACCTTGGTCTGTGCACAGAGTTACCGGATCAATTCTTAAAACCCAGAGTGCCTACCTTCTTCCTTTCCCCACTACTTCACGGATCCTGCCTCTTTAATCAGTCTCGGGCCCTCTGTCAGCTCTCCGCAGAACCGCCACCGTCGATGCACAGGACCGCTGAAATCAGCGGGGCATGCCTTCCTGCTGCTGCGGCGGTGAGGCTCCCCGGTAGGTGACTGGATCCTGGACGAGCCCCCAAATTGTGAGAAACACTCCGTAGCCAATAACTTAGGCTCAGGCGAGGATCTCAGTGAAGTAGTAATTTATTCGCGATTGCAATGGCGGAGAGCGCGCCTACTAGTTCCAAAAACACAGTTTATATACTTTTTGATGACAGGACCCTCCCCTGTTTCCCCACTGGAGTGGGTAATCCAGGTTCACAATCTATCTGATGCTTCACAGACAATGCCTGGCCTTCAGTTGCTGGCCTGTTAAATTTCAAATTTCTTTTGACTTTTTTACTGTTTGAAGTGGTAATGTTTCATCACTTATCTGATTTGACTTGACACCGTGATTTTCACCTAATTGCTCTAAGGAGTCCGGCTGTCTGCATTTTACAAGGTTTTCTGTTAAGCTTTCTTATCACTGTAAGCATATTTCAATACCACATTCCTTCCTTCTATACAATGTAACACTGCAAAAACAACATTTCCATTCCCACAACAGGGGACGAGAGTGACCAAGAAGGAGCGGCGGCGAAGAAGCACTGTAGAGTGATCATAACCCCGATTCCCACGTTCCCCTGCGCTACTTGGGGGAAGGAGGGGGAAGAGGGAAGAGGGTGGATGGGGGGAAGATGCTTTTGGTTTCTTTCCTTTGTTTCTCGCTTCTCTAGGTTGCTAGCAATAGGCAATAAATCTTACTATCTCCCTACGCTGAGTCTGTTTTGCCTGTCACAATAATTACTGCATGATCTCCCCGTCCTTATCTCAACCCTTGAGCCAGCTTCATTGTATTTTCTACCCGTTCGTCTTTGGGGGGGGGGGGGGGGGGGGGGTGAAAGAGCGGTTGTGATGGAGCTTGGCTGCCCACCCGAGTAAAATCACCACAGGTCTAGATTACTGAGATTTTTAACAGACTTGGAGAAGAGAGTTGCAACTGATAAAATGTTTAGCTATTAGTCTGTTTTCTGTATACTTTTTCTTTCCACCCCTAAATCTTCTTGATTCGTCGTAATTTTTGAAGTGAAAAGAAAAAAGTTTGTGTACATAAGAACAAACTATTCACTGATATTCCGAAATGCCTTGATACTCATGAAATGTACACCTGCCTTGATACGTATGAAATGTATACCTGCCTTGATCTTTGATATTTGTTTTTTAGTAAATCTCTAGTTTTCAGTCACTGAAGGAAGGTCATGCTCTGCCTTGTGCTTAAAATGTTGTATCTGAAATTCATTGCTTTGCCTAAAGGAATGTCGAAGTTTACTAGTGCCATTTGAAGAGGAAATTGCCTTAGATGTTCACTAAATGCAAAATATTCATTTCTCATAGAGTGTTATTTTAACATTTCTTACTGTGTCAGGAAATATGGTCCTGTATTATCAAAACAGGTATAAAATGGCATTTATTATATGTTAGAAAAGCTTTCCAGTGCTTACGTTTGTGTCAATTATGTCAGTGTTAGTTTCTTGTTTATTGAAAATATCTGTAATTTGTAGATTGCAAAGAATGTGAAAAACATTATCAGGTGCTGCAGATTTTTTTGACTACAACAGTGCAGGATGGATAGAGAGGCATGCACTGTGGCAAATTCTTGAGATCATCTGTTTTAAGATGAAGGACCCAGAATTTGAAATGTAAGTAAAGAAACTTTATTTTTTTTCCTGTGAGAATAATAACAACAATAAATGATGGGGCTTTTGTGATCTTCTCAATAGCAGTAGCTGGGGGCTGCTTGCAGCAGGCTAACTTGCCAGTTTATCTTCTGTATGCGAGTTGTTGCCTTCGGTCTTTCTCTGACTAAATGAATGTAATAGTATATGAGGATAAATATGTCAGTAAGTCATTTCAAAGGGGTGAGTCCTGCATCAGAATTCATCCCAAATTAAATCAGCTTAATTTTCAAGATGGAAGTTAAGATGGTGGAGAAACAATATGGGATTCCCCTTGCCTGCAGTCAGGGTTGAGGAGTCTGGCGATGCTGGTGCCTATTTGTTCCATTATGAAAGCTGAGCAGAAGAGAGAGTGAGAACCCCCGAGGCTCTTTTCAGAGGATGAAGTGGTGAACAGAGGAGAGGTTTTCCTTCGTCTGCTTGTAAGAGGTATTAGGGCAGTCTGTTGTTTGACCCCTTCGGTTTCTTTGGCTGACGTTAGGATATACATAAGACTTTTTTTGAAATACTGTTCAGCAGAACCAATTTACCAGGTGAAGAGGATGAAATGTGTGTACAAGACTTGAATACAGGAGCCAGGCCCCTTCCCTTTTACAGCTGATTTGAAATTGTTGGCTTCTGAACAAGAAGGTGGTGTCTTGCTCCTGTTGAGATCAGTGAATGGTAAAAGCTGAGAGACGCTGCCTCTCTCTCTGGAAAAAGATCCTGATGACCAGCTGACTAGTGAATTCTTGAATTTGAGAAAGGCAATAGCTCTCATCCATTGTTTCATGCTTTTGCTGAATTCTAGCAGATAATGGGAATGTGACGGTTTTTAACCACAGGGTAGAAGAATGCGGTTGTTTGAAATAAAATGGTACTGTGACAGGTCTTCACACCTTGTGCAACTTGAGGCAGTAAACAGGGAAATCTTGTATCGTGGATACTATATTTGGCTTTCTCTCCCGCTTAGCATGGCTTTTATGTAAAATGATATAATGAAATGGAAATTTAGAGTCTGCCTCCAGGATGAAGCTAGAAAGCCAGGAGAGACTTGATTCAGTGACACGGTACTCTACGCCTGGCACCTGATTCACCAGGAACCTCAGGGGGGAAAAAAAAAAAAAAAGAGAGAGAGAGAAAAAAACAACACAAACTTTTAGGGCTGTAGTTTGCACAGATACATAAGGGAATAATACTTGCTTACCCTTGAAGTTCATTGTGAACCATAATTAATGTTTGCAGAGCATTTGGAAATGGGATTGCTCTACCATCTTCAGTCGTGTGGACTCCCAGGATGAGTCCCAAGAGCTGGTCTCCCAAGAAGATCTTAAGATCTTCAATGTCAGAGCAATGGCTCAGTATTAATCTTGGGAGTCCATATGATACTTCAGATTTGTCAGATTTAGGGCCTCTACTAGTCTGTACTGACAGAAGCTGTAGCAGAGCCTGATCTCCCTGAGCAGAGGTGTGTGAATCAGACATAACTGGAGCTTTGTGTGTAGTAGCGCTTGCAGGAAGAAAGATGACTCAAGCATGATGGGGAAGGAGAGTGCACATCCAAAGAGCATGTGGAGTATTTCCTTCATATCTTTGCTGTTGGCTTTGTGACATTGTGCTTATAAGCCACTCTGATGGAAATGTTGAAGGAGATCAAGTGATGACAACATCTGTGAATTGTTGCTGGTGACATGCAGGGAGATCAGCTACAAGCTGCCTTAAACCAACATGAATCTGATTCTCCATACTCCGTTTCCGAAGAATGTATAGTGTTTTATAATTTTGAATTACTTTCTGTGGACTTTGGAGTCTATGAAATCTATCAGGAAATACTGTTGGTGATTGTATTTACTAGAAAGGGACTTAAAAGAAATTAGGATGATACTTTCTTGCTTGAGGATTTTTATTTGGATATTCTTTTCATTGTGAGCAATTCCAGAATGACTTTTGTCAGTTCATATTGCCTGGCTACGCTATTATATTTTGTGTATATTTTCTGGTTCAGATACTTTCCAGAATTAGATATGAACAAAACCAATTAAATAATTTGGTACAGGCAATTGTAGAACAGATGCAATACTCTTCTAAAACAGTCTATCAAAAAAAATGAAAAAATGCTTTATTTGGTTATAAACCTTGTGTTTGGCATCACAATCTGAAAGGCAATAAATCTATAAAAATGTTACTGCGTCTTGTAAGTACTGAATAATAAAAAAAGATCACAAAATGTTATTCGGGGGGTTTTAAAGCTCTAAAATGATGAAATTTTATCAGGAGAACTATTGAAGCTTAACAAATGTAAATAATGGTATAGAATCACCTCTGTATGAAACAACAGAAAATCTGAAATAACACAGATATAAATATTACATTTATTTGATTTTTCACTGAAAGAACATCACACAAACTACTGAAATATTCTTTTGAAAAAGCCAATTGAAACTGAGGGTGTATAAATATACCCAAACTATATCTGTTCTTTGTTTTGTTTTGTTTTGTTTTTTATTATTATTATGGATGAGCCTTAAAGCAATGAAAGTGTGTTTTTGTTGTTTTCCAAAGTACAAGTTCAAAATCATTAACGTAAATAATATGCTTAAGGAAGGAATAAAATTCTTTTTCTTTGAAAATGTGGTTAAAATCATGGGTCAAATTCACTTCTGTGTTGGTAATTTTGCACCAATCGAGTTAAATTTCAAGGAAAACATAAAACAGATGAGAGTACTAGTGAATCTGCTCATCTGCCTGCACGCTTATTGATGTACAAAAGCTAATTTTCTGTAATCTTCATGGCTTAAAAGAACTTTGTCCAAGTGAGCAACTTAGGTCAGGTTGACTGAGTTTATTTTGTCTGCATCCTACTTGGTTGGGGAGGCATGGCAGCCGAAGAAATTTGAATCTAAATATACTCAACTATCTTTCAAGTATATCCTTGTCTCCCTCTGAATTCCTGATCAACTGGGCAAGCATAACACTTTCTCTCATGTTGGGAACTTGACCACTCCAAAAATCTACATGGCTGACAGTGGTGAAAATGGCTGAGAAATAACAGAAATCCAAAGCAAGTAGTGAAATAGTAATAAGTAAAACATTGCAGATTTCTCTGTCTCCCATGGAATATGCTCCAAATCATCATCCAGGAAATTCTTTATAACAAAAATACTTGAGATTTTCAGTTTCCCCCACCTTCCTCTGCACTCCCTCTCTCTCTTTTTTTTTTTTAATTACATCAGGGCCATATATGCAGGAAGGTGAAATAAATGCTCAGTCTCAGTCTTTCTAGGCTGTTTTGATGTATCTGTTCCCTCTTCTTCCTACTTCACTCATTTTCTCAGTCAAAGAATTGGAGTGTCGTATTCCAAAGGCAGCAGCCTAAAAACTCAGTTTAATCAGAAATAAATTTTATATTTTTGAGGTTCCCAGTGACGTTTCTGTAAATTTAGAGAGCCTTTGCTTCAAAGCGGTGGTTCCAGGGATGATCTAGGGTACTAGATGCTTAACTAGCTGCTAGCCCATGTTTCTTTCATATCTTTATCCGTCAATTTCTCTGGACAATATAGCTTTCATAGCATAGCCCTCTGAATGTGTTTTTTAGAGAAAATGCATCTCATATGATAGGGCCTCGGCCATGGCTGTCCTTCAGGCTTCTTGTGTTGAATGAAATTATAATATGATCTGCTTAAAATGGTTCTTTCTAGAAGAAAACGAAAACACTATTGTCCCTTGGACCAAGTTTTGCTGCCACATTTCTTTCTGCTGAATCTTCACAATGTGGTCTGCTGAACTGATTTCTGCTTTTAGACTGCAGCTGTTTCTGATTCAAGCTACAGCCCGCTGAATACTTGCCTTGAATTGATTAACAGTTATTTTTTCCCATAATCCTGCTATGGTTGTTCTGGGATGTAGTGTCGAGTCTCTCAATTAACTTTAATGGACTTTGGATCAGTCCTGTAATTATTGAGGGCTTTTTCTGTCAAGATCCTGACAAAAGTCACTGCCCATGATTATCTTCTGGGCTAGGAAAGCTTACTGTATAGTCTGGGGAAAATACTCATTTTCAGAGAACTGCTTTGGATCCACAAACTCTGCCAAAGAGCCCTGTTTGTGCTCCTAGCATTTCTTTCCGATGGGCCAGCCCAAATCTAGGGAGACAGAGCAATTGTTACTTCACCAAAAGTTTTTCTGGAGGAAAAAAAAAAAAAGTCTAACAGTTTCTTTTAGGAAGACATAATCCCTTTTTGGGTTGACCTCCCATCTAAAGGTTTGCTTGATTATGTGAAAAATATAACTGTCCTTAAGACCAGATCCTAGGTCTTGAGCTTTTAGGTTTTCAAAGTTATACAGTCATGATCAGCTAGTCCTAGAGGTCTGGAAAGTTATTCAGGTTTCATACCAGTGCTACATTCTCCAGTTTTGTGGGAAACAACACCCATGAAATATATATATGCCTGTTTCCTGAACATCCCAACGGTATCCTGAATTCATTGCAGCCAAGCAATGCAGGCCTTCATTTTTAGATGAATAACTGAAAACATCGGAAAAAAACCCACCTGACTTTTTCCTATATGTGATAACTGGAGTTAATTTAAAAATCAGGGAAAGAAAAGGGATATAGCAGCAATTTTTAAATATTGCATTTAAAAGCTTTTTCTTAAAAGTCACATGTTCAAGACAAAACTGTCCCTAAGCACCTTTAATGTACTCGTGGCAGTTATGCAGCAAATAACTCAAGGTTATTTTCTTTGGCAGCAACTTCAGAGCAAATCTTTGTGTAAAGAATGATTTCTTTTCCTTGAACAATGGGCTGGATTCATAAAAAGTATAATGGGTACATTTGTTTGTTTTTTGATTTTAACAATTAAGGGGTACGTGTGTAAAAATAGCACGTAGGAAAATAATGAATAGCTGTCTTTATAATTAGCATATTTTTATACTTAGGAAACCAGAACCCATTTCTGCAGTTATTAAATGTGCATTGTCAGCTTCAATTTTTTTGAAAATTACCAACTTAAAAAAATTCAGTTGGATTGTTGCTTAAGAGATATATACTGAAATGAAAAGCTAACTCAAACTTTAAAGTGTATAGAACAATATATAGCTTTCTTCTGCCTGATTGTGTCAGCACTGAGATATGTGCTAGCCTGCTAGTTTTTAAGCAAAAATTGTTCAAAAATCTCCCATTATGGATATGTGTAGTCCAGCTGTATCATGGCATTCATTCAAGAATATTATGGCTGCACCGGATTGGATGCTTCAGCTTATCAGTGCCAAAACTAGCATTAAAGTTAAATGCAGCTGGCATTCATGTGCTCTGAAAGACTGTATTTGCAAGAACAGGGCTTTAAAGAGGGTCTGATCCAACGTCCCTTGAATGTGATGGAAGTATTTGCATTGTGACTTGTTTCAATCCAGTCCTTCCACCTTGGTTGTACAGCAGAAACAGTGAATAAACAGGTATTGGACGTATGGAATTATTGGATTTTTTTTTCAGATGATAACTTACGAATTGATTTAGATTTTATAAATATGGGAATAAATAAGGAAAACATAGAAATAAATAGGATAGTAATTTAATGACAGGAAGTGCAAAGAAAAAGGTTAACTTAAAGTACTGGAAGTTTGTCACCCTTTTTAATGAGCTGAAAGATATCCTCATCAAAGGAAACATAGGAAGATCATAACCTAGGATTTCTGAGTCACCCTGTGTTTTTTTTCTTCCCTCTATGGAGAAGGATGGAAGAGACTGTTGTCAGTGTTTAAAGGTAGTCTTTGGCAATGCCTTCTTTGGCCAATAAATTTATAAAGTAAAGTAATCATTGTGATGGTAAGGACAGATAATTGGTCTTTTAAGGCATATCAACATATCTCAATCAAGAATGATGCATAATTTGTGTTCTCTTTATATGCCCATACAATGGTGATAGAAAGTCTCTATTGATTTTTATCACAAAGACAGGCTCGGCCCAATTTCAGTGGCTGCACAGACCAACTCAATCTCCATGCACTGTGTGTGCACTGTCATATCCTACCCCTTCTGTAATGTTGTGGTTTACAGTATGGTCACCACTGCATGATGGTGAGATCCTTGCCTGTTCTTGGGGATTTGTGTTCCTGTATAAGAGACTGGAATATAAAGAAGAGCTGGCAAAAGTGCAATTTTGAACCAATAATTAGTTCTGTGTTTCTATTCATTTATTAAACAGGATTGAGTTTCCATCCTTGATATATGCAGATCCATAATAAGCCATTTTGTTCAAAACAGCAGAAATTGCACGAGAGTAGTAATAGGAAGTTCCTAGGGGAAGGAACGCCACTGTTTTCATGTGATAGAACACATAGTACCCCATGGGTTGCTGCAAACTGTCACTAATGTAGGATAATGGCTGAAGAGTGTTCCTGTTCTGTAGTAAGACCATGGTAATTTGTATATGTATCTGCTTTTTGTTGTAGATTAGGGTTTTCTGGTAGTTCAAAAAACTGAGCTGTAAACAAGGGAGAATTTCAGACAGTCTGAAAATGTTCCAAAGTATCATTCTTGATGCTGAGGTATACTATTAACTTGATCTTTCTCCTGGCCTTTTCATAAAATAGAATCATAGAATCGTAGAATGGCCTGGGTTGAAAATGACCTTAAAGTTCATCTAGTTTCAACCCCCTTCTCTGGGCAGGGTTGCCAACCACTAGAGCAGGCTGCCCAGAGCCGCATCCAGCCTGGCCTTGAATGCCTCCAGGGATAGGGCATCTACAACCTCTCCGGGCAACCTGTTCCAGTGCCTCACCACCCTCTGAGTGAAAAACTTTCTCCTAATTTGTAACCTAAATCTCCTCTGTCTTAGTTTAAAACCATTCCCCATTGTCCTATCAGTATTGTCTTATCACTATTAACACATACAAACAGGCATTCCCCCTCCTGTTTATATGCTCCCTTCAAGTAATGGAAGGCCGCAATGAGGTCTCCTCGAAACCTCCTCTTCTCCAAGCTAAACAAGCACAGTTCCCTCAACCTTTCTGCATAGGAGAGGTGCTCCAGCCCTCTGATCATTTTAGTTGCCCTCCTCTGGACCCCTTCCAAGAGCTCCACATCCTTCTTGTGCTGGGGGCCCCAGGCCTACACACAGTATTCCAGGTTGGGTCTCACAAGAGCAGAGTAGAGGGGGACCATCATCTCCCTCTCCCTGCTGGCCACCCCTTTTTTAATGCAGCCCAGGACATAGTTGGCCTTCCGGGCTGCAAGCGCACACTGCTGGCTCATGTCCAGCTTCTTGTCCATCAGGACCTCCAAGTCCTTCTCCACAGGGCTGCTCTCAAGTTCTTCTTCTCCCAGTCTATATAAATACCTGGGATTGCCCCAGCCCAAGTGCAACACCTTGCACTTGGCCTTGTTGAACCTCATTAGGTTCTCATGGGCCCACTTCTCCAGCCTGTCCAGGTCCCTCTGGATGGCATCCCTTCCCTCTATTGCATCAACTGCACCGCTCAGCTTGGTGTCATCAGCAAACTTACTGGGGTTGCACTTGATTCCCTTGTCTATGTCATTGATAAAGATGTTGAAAAGCACTGGACCCAAGACCAGTCCCTGAGGGACACCACTTCTGACCAGCCTCCACCCAGACATAGAACTGTTGACCACAACCCTTTGGCTGCAACCAGCCAAAAAATTCTTTACCCACCTAACAGTCCATCCTTCAAATACCTCTCCAATTTAGAGAGAAGAATGTGGTGAGGGACCTTATCAAAGGCTTTGCTCAAGTCCAGGTAGATGATATCCATCGCCCTTCCTTTGTCCACCAATGCCGTCACTCCATCATAGAAGGCCACCAGATTGGTTAGACAAGATCTGCCTTTGGTGTAGCTCTGCTAGCTGTCTCAGATCACCTCTTTATCTCATGCATGCCTTAACATGTCTTCCAGGAGGATCTGCTCCATGATCTTCTCAGGCACAGAGGTAAGGCTCACTGGCCTGTAGTTCCCCGGGTCTTCCTTTCTCCCTTTCTTAAAAATGTGAGTAATGTTTCCCTTTTCCCAGTCACCGGGGACTTCACCCGACAGCCATGATTTTTCAAATATGATAGAGAGTGGCAACCACATCAGCCATCTCCCTCAGCACCCTGGGATGTATACCATCTGGCCCCATGGGTTTATATATATCCAATTTCCTTAGGCAGTCCCAGACTTGTTCCACTGTCACAGGGGGGATGGAATCTGCTCCTCTCATCCACTCCTTGAGGTTCAGGGTCATGACAGACATAGGAAACCTGACCACCAGTGAAGACTGAGGCAAAGCACTTATTGAGTACCTCAGCTTTTTCCATGTCTAAGGAAGTCAGTTCTCCCATCTCATTTATCAGGGGGGAACACTCTCCTTGGCCTGTCTCCTCCTGCATATGTATCTGTACAACCCCTTCTTGTTATTCTTCACATCCCTTCCCAAGTTCAGCTCCATCTGTGCTTTGGCTTTCCTGTTCCCATATCTGCAAATCTGGACGACACCCCTGTATTCCTCCCAGGCTACACAACCCTGCTTCTACTTCCTGTACTTTTCCCTCTTTTCCCTCAGTTTAAGCTGCAGGTCCTTGCTCAGCCATGCCTGTCACCCACCTCCTCTGCTCCATTTCTTCTGCTGGGGCATGGAGAGCTCTTGCGCTCTCAGAAGGGTGTTCTTAAAGAGCTGCCAGCTCTGTTTCTCTCCTATGCCCTTAAGGACAGTTTCCCAGGGGATCCCAGTCAGTAATTCCTTGAGCAGCCGGAATTTTGCTCTCCTGAAGTTCAGGGTCCTGACTCTGCTTTTTGCCAGACCCTTATTCCTCAAGATCACAAACTCCATCCCAGCACGCTCGCTACAGCCCAGGCAGCCTCCAATTTTAACCTCTCTAATGCTCTCTTTCACATTGGTGAGCACCAGGTCTAGTAAGGCTTCACCTCGGGTTGGTCCGTCTATTACCTGGAGCAGGAAGTTATCCTCAACAGACTCCAGGAATCTCCTGGATTGCCTGGAACCCACTGTGCCGCTACCCCAGCAGATAGCTGGGTGGTTGAAATCCCTCATCAGGACAAGAGCTTGTGAGCGTGACAGTTCTTGCAGCTGAAGAAGGATCACCTTGCCAATAGACTCCCCCTGATCAGGTCGCCTGTAGCAGACCCCAACCACTAGATGTCCTTTACTGGACCAATCCTTGATTTTTACCCACAAGCTCTCAACCTGGTCATGGCTGTTTCTCAGGCACAGGTCTTCACAATCTATCCAATTCCTAACATAGACAGCAACTCCTCCTCTCCTCCTTCCTCACCTATCCCTTCTGAACAGTTGGTAGCCATCAATAGCCACACTCCAATCATGGGAATCATCCCACCAGGTTTCTGTGATGGCAACTACATCATAGTTTCCTACTAGCACGGTGGCCTCCAGCTCCTCCTGTTTGTTACCCATACTGCGTGCATTAGTGTAAATGCACCTCAGCTGGGCCACCTTTTGGGAGGGAGAAGCCCGAATACCCTCTTGACAATACTCAGATGTTTCCATTGTTACCAGCCTCTCACCAGCCCTTGTGTTCTTCCTGCAAAATGTTATGTCATCCTCATCCTTCACCAAGACACAAGACTGCAAGGTCTTGCTAGCACATTCCTCACCCACAAGAACTGGCATGTTACACTCAGGCTCCTTTCTAGCATCCCCAGTTTCACCCCACCCCCCCTTCATACCTAGTTTAAAGCTCTATCAATGAACCCTGCCAACTCCCATCCTAAAACCCTTTTCTGCTGGTGGAAAAAGCTATCCCTGTCTGTCGTCAGCAAGCTTGGCCTCATGTAAATCAACCGAAGGTCAAAAAAACCAAAACCATGCCGGTGACACCAGGCTTGGAGCCAATTATTAATCAACTGGCTCATCATGTCCAGCCTGTCATTATTTCTTAAAACTGAAGGGATAGAGAACATGATTTGTGCTCCCGAACCCTGGACCAGTCTCCCCAAGGCTCTGCAGTTCTTCTTCATAGTCCTTAGAGGAGTTCTTCCTATTTCATCACTGCCTACCTGAAACAACAAAAGAGGATAATAATCCAAGGGCTGTACTAGCAAAGGAAGTTTCTTCCTTACATCTTTAACCCAGGACCCCGGGAGGCAGCAAACCTCCCTGTGTAGCGGGTCTGGTCTGCATATCGGGCCTTCCACTTCCTTCAGCTGTGAGTCACCAATGACAATGACCCATCTTTTATTCTTTACTGAGGAGGTTTTAATGCAGTGGGTAGTCTGATTAGACTTTGGTGACACCTCCAAGTAGGAAGAATCATCACCCTTTCCATTGTCCAGTTGTCCTCGCAGAGCAATGTACCTGTTCTGCAGGGGCAGCTGGGGAGGCAGGGGAATCACTGGGCAGGTGCACCCGATACGCTCGTAATGCCGAGCAGGGACCTTTTGCCACTGCTTCCTGTCCCCCAGTTCATCACTATCGTTGCTAGGGGGAGGAGGGGAGAAGGGGTTCACTGTACCAGGAACTCTGTCTGCCTGCTGGTCCCCTCCTATTACCTGCTTGCAAGGCAGTAGGGGGTGATGTACTTCTGGTGGAGCCTCTGCTGGCTGCCTAAGCTTCAGGGCTGGTATTTGGGGTGTCACACCCCAGTGCCTTTCTTTCAGGCCTGACAGGGAGTTTCTCCACCAGTCTATCTCCTGCTCACACTCCCTGATAGCCCTTAACCTCTCCACCTCTTTCTTGAGCTCTGCCACCAGGCTGACCAGGTCATCCACCTGCTCACACCTCACACACACGGTGTCTCTGCCACCCTCAGATGGCAGCAACAGGCTCAGGCACTCCCTGGATCCAGAGACCTGAATGGCTGCGTTTTTGAGCTCCCTAGGGGATGCCGTCGAACGTCAGGGAGGGGGCACTGCTGGCTCCTCCCGTGCCTCGTCAGACTCCCTTACGAGGGCTGCCGGGTCCTGGAGGCTCCCTTGGCTGCTTGAGTGGCCTCAATGCTGGAAAAAAAGCCCTGCCAGCCTCGATCCACCACTCCACTGCAGAACACGTCTCCCCCAGAGATGATCGCCTCAGCGAGTCAATCTTTAAAAAATAGAAAAAAAACTTTTTTAAAAAAAATCTTTTTTTTTAAATCTTAAAAAAATTAGAACTATCAGTCTTTAAATAATCCAAATCACACAAGTATTTTTGAAGTATTCCTTTTATTTTGAATGTATGCATGTAAAGTTTGTTCAAATTGGAAGTGAATCTGTCCATTCTGAGTTATGTGTTTACTGCACTTCACAGATGTCAAAGTACTGTCTATATATCCATTCCGTATTTCCATATGTACAACTCATAGCTAAAAATCCCTTTAAAATTTCCTTGAAAATAAATTCAGAAAGAATTCTCACCCTCACACAGAGAAAAACTCAAGGGGAAACAGGATGTGAAAGAATTGCTGGAAAAAAGAAATGAAGTCCTCCATGAATACATAACCATAAATTACATGCATTAAAACAGAGGTCTGTGGCTTATTGTGATAACCAGCATAGCCTCATGACTTGGGCAGCATTATTATCCTATTTTTATGTATGGGAAGCTGAGGTGAGAGACAAGCCAATGACTTCCTAACTGTTCAAGTAAATCTAATATTGGGACTTCCTGTCTTTCAGTACCCCCCAAAAAGTGATTGGATTATGATGAGTTTAGCAGCTAATTATTCCTTTCCAGTTTGCCATATGACCCAAGGAACAGAGACGAAAACAGGGAATATGAAAATAAGAATTTCAGATTAGTTGTTCTCATTCCCAGGATGTTGAAAAACTGGGGGGCGGGGTGGGGAGCCACAATCATGATTCAAGTGATGGTGTGAATGCTTTAGAGCTTAATGTTAGCAGACAATCTGTTTAGCCTTTGAAAAAGGAGTTTAAGGAGTGACTACATCATCTGGTGTCATATCTTCACTAGATATACAAATTCAAATGAAAAAATAAGGCAATCAATTCTTACTTGTTTTTAGAACAAATTGATCAGGACTAACTGGATGCAATTCTGTCAGACAAGCTTTAATCAAACAAGTTTAATTTTATTTAAACACTAATTATGGGGCTAAACACAAAGGAAGTCGAGAGAAACTTAGTTGCTTGTGATACACAAGATGTTCTAATGGTACCATTTAGATTTAGGCTTTATGGTTTCTCTTTATGCAACAGAGCTTTAATTTTAAAAACTGTATCTTCCTAGGTTTCATGATTAGGAAGATAAAAAATAAGTGTAAATCACAACAGAGTTGTCTGATGGAGATTGGAGATAAATCCCACAGTCATTTGTGATAAACTGTCTGAGAAACACTCTGTAGCCAATAACATAGGCTCAGGCGAGGATCTCAGTGAAGTAGGAATTTATTCGCGATTGCAATGGCGGGCATCCCATAAGCAGGAGCGCGCCTACTAGTCACATAGTACAGTTCATATACTTTCTTTCTCGACAACCGGGACCCTCCCCTGTTTCCCCATTGACTGGGTAATCCAGGTTCGCAACTTATCCCATGCTTCACAGACAATACATGGCCTTCAATTGACGGCCTGTTAAATTTCAAATTTCTTTTGACTTTTACTGTTTGAAGTGGTAATGTTTCTTCACTTATCTGACTTGACACCATGATTTCTGCCTAATTGCTCTAAGGAGTCTGGTTGTCTGCATTTTACAAGGTCGCCTGCTAAGCTTTCTTATCACTGCAATCATATCTCAATACCACATTCCTTACCTTTAAACAATGTAACTCTGTGCAAAAACAAGATTTTTATTCCCACAATTCCCCCCTTTTCTTCTTTATAAATTTTTGCAAAAATCAACACTTTAAGGTGTAATTTGGTAGATATCTTCCTCTTCTTCATTTTCTTTGCTTTCCATTTCCTCTAATATCATCACCTTACCTGAGTAAGGTGGTGGCTCCATGGTCATTTGTTTCAATAGTGCAGTTTCAATTAACCACTGTTCTAGTCCTCTTACACAAGGGGTAATGCAACAACCAATGGCTGTCAGAACTTCTGCTACTATGATCAAGGATGTAAATATGGACACTACCATCCCTTTTCATTTACCAAACCAAGATTCCAACCATCCAGTGATGGAAGTGTCTGTTCCTCAGTTTTCTGCCAATTCACTGGCAAGGGTGGTAAGCCCTTGCAATGCTCTAGTTACTGTGCCATCCGGGACAGTATTGTTTGGTATAAAAGTGCAACAATGGTTGCTCAGTATCACGCACACACCTCCTTTCTCTGCGAGCCTCATATCTAATGCTATTCTGTTTTCCCAAGCCATTTTGCTGGTGGCATCTAGTTGTTCAGTGATTCCTCTTATCGCATCCCTTGTATAATTTATGAATCGCTGCTGATTATAATAAATATAATTAATCCAATCCACATTCTTATTGATTGTTACCCACCAGAACAGTGACTCAAACCCTGCAGCAATTTGATTCCTGGCTTTATGTTCATCGGGAACTCCTCTAGGCACCCCAATAGAATCTATGTACGCTCTATCATCAAATGATACTCCTAAGCTTCTCTTACTTCTTCTGGGTATTTGTGATGTTTCTCTTTCAAATGCCAGGGTGAAGGGTATAGCTAATTGAACAAGTGCACAAGTGCCTCCCCAGTTAGATGGTAGGGTGGACCGTAAGATCTTCCCTCCACAGTACCACCAGAGATCTGCCCTGGGGATCTCAAGTCTGGAGCAGTTTCCCATCAAGTCCTCAGTAGCATTCAAGGTCCTCGTGCACAAGGCAAATTCTCCCAGATGCCAGGTAGCACTCACACCCTGCCGTGAGAGGCAAGCTGTATGGTTACCTATAGCTGTAGAGAATGCAGGGGGAGCCCTGATATTGCTATCATGCAAGGAAGGGAATAGCAAAGAGAGAGGCTTACAGGCCTCATTTCCCCAGGCAGTCTTTTCTTGATACAATGCAATCATACATCGCGTTCCCTGGGAATCCTTGGTCCACCCCAATGGGAAGGGCACTATCTGGGCAATTGGTTGCCCCGAGGCACAAGCATAGCAATTGCTATGGTTGAGATTCTGGACAGTATATTTGACCCATTCTATCCAGGCATTCACATCTCCATACCCTGTTTCAATCTCAAATGTTTGCCTAAGATCTTTTATTTCTTTAACTCTGACAACTGCCGCATTTCGAAGAGGGCCTCCCGTTTTCTCCTCAAGTTTCTCCCTATCTTTGGTGGCAATAGAGAATCACTTTCATTTAGCTATTCTCCATCTGTCTGTTGGGTTATTTGTTCTTTCTGCTCAAGTGTCATTGGGCATTTAAGTCTCCACAAGCTAATACCTCACAAGCATCAAACATGATGGATTGTGGTACATAACCCTCTGTCACATTCACCCATATTTTGACGGGGTATTCTGTCTTTGCTATTATCTGGTCATGCCTTTTCCAAGTTGCCAATTGACCAAGGCCTTCTCTGAGGCCTACAATCACTAGAAACAAAATTAATAGTTGATTTTTCCCTGTCATTATTTTTAAACCTTAGGTTTCCAAATAATTATCAATACAAAGAATAAGATGTACACTACTACTAGAACAAAATCCCCTTGGGAGCACTTCGATTCACTATAGGGCAGTCCTTTCTCTCAATTGCAAGTCACACTCATTAGTTACCTGTGAAAATAAAAGTTTAGTTTACAATTGTAAGCTTTTATCCTGCTCAGAGTCTATTATGAGATTTTTTTTTTATTTTTATTTTTTTAACTTCCAACAAGTCTTCTGTAGGAACAGCTTCCCAGGTACTAGGGTTGACGGATGCTTTCACTCCGGTATAGTGAGTCTAACCTTTTTCCGCAGTTCTTATGGCTGTTTCAGTGCTTAGTAGTACTTGGAATGGTCCTTCCCACTCAGGCTGGAGTTTCGATTCTTTCCAGTTCCAAATCAGGACCCAATTTCCTGGTTGATGGTGGTGAATGGGGAATTCCAAAGGTGGGGTTTGATCCAACAACCTATGGGTCCTGAGAGATGACAAAGAAGAGGACAACCCCAGAATACAGTTCTTAAGAAAACTCTGTCATTTCAAATTGTGGTATCTCATCCCTTCTGCCCAGATAGGGTAATCCGAACAGCATCTCATATGGTGAAATTCCTATATCCTTTCTTGGTGCTGTTTGAACCCGTAGGAGTGGTAAAGGTAAGCATTTTACCCAAGGAAGTTGGGTTTCTAACACTAATCTAGTTAATTGCTTCTTTAATGTCTGGTTCATTCGCTTCACCTTCCCAGAAGAGGAGGGGTGTCAGGGGGTGTGAAAATCCCGCTCAGTCTCTAAGGTCTGCATTAACCCTTGCAGTATGTGTGAAGTGAAATGACTTCCTTGATCTGAATCAATGTTTTCAACTATCCCATATCTAGGGACTATTTGCTCCAGTGATACCTTAGCCACCGTGTTTGCAGTGGCAGATATAGAGGGGAAAGCTTACACCCATCCAGTCATGTGGTCAGTTAGGACAAACAAGTACTTAAGTCTCCCTGCTTAAGGAAACTCTGTAAAGTCTACCTGTATACTTTGTAAAGGTCGAATCCCTGGCTCCTGTCCCCCTCTAGGTGGGTTACAGATGACCTTTTTATTTACCTTTTGACATATGGTACATCCTCTGCATATTTGCTTCACTAAAGTGTATATTCCTACACAGACATACTTTCTTAGCACAACATCACACCTTGCTTGCACCTCCCAATGACTCTCTCGATGTAAAACATCATATTTGCCTCATTGGTGCTTTATTCAGCATTTCTCTCCCATCAGGGAGTATCCATTTTCCTTCAGACTTCATGGCTCCTGATTCCTTAAAAAAATCTTTCTCTTAAAACTTTTTAGTTCTTTCTTAGTTTTCAACAATTCCCTGAATCCTCTCTGGATTTATTCTTCGTTTTCCCTCAGACATTAGATGCCTTATATACTTGACTTCTCTTTCTACGTATTGTAATTTATTTTTCAATACTCCCAAGCCCTGCTTTCCCAGAAAGTTGAATAGCTTGTTAGTAGCTTCCTTCACAACTGTTTTCTCCTGTCCTGACAATAAAAGGTCATCCACATATTTGTAATAGTAATACCTCCTTGGGAGGTTGGAATTGCTCCAAAATCTGTTCTAGAACTTGCCCAAATAAATCGGTGGCCCTGTAAACTCCTGAGGTAAAACTGTCCATCTGTATTGCTGCTTCTACCCCCATTTCAGGGTCTTTCCAGTCAGAGGTGAATATATCTTTGCTCTCAGGGCCTGAGAGCGCTCCATTAATAACACTGTTTCTCCAGTCTAAAAATTTACTATTTGAATGCCCAATTTCATCATCAAATCCCTTCCCAACAAGTTAGTCCCTGCCTTGGGTACATACAATAATTGCCCAGTAATCATTTTATCCCCTAGTCTCAGCTTGATATTCCCCCAAAGTGGCACCGTTATCCCAGCCCCTTCTACCCCCATCACTTTTAGGGTTTCATTAGTTAATTTTATCCCTGGTACTTTACAGGCCAGTAGTGACCTAGCTGCCCCAGTGTACTGGGTTCACATGGCAAGATTCTGGGGGGACTACAGTGGCAGCCGCCGTGAGGAGAATCCATAAGCCTCCCTGTGGCAGATAAGGGACAATTTCAGCCGGCCCCAAAGCGGCCCACCGCTGCCCAGAGCCAAGCCATGAGCAGCACAGTCTGTGCCTCTGTGAGAGCATATCCAAGAAAGCGCAAACAAACAAACAAACAAAAAACAAACAAAACCTGCTGCTCAACAGCAGCTGGGATAGAGAGGAGCGAGAAACCTCCCCGCAGACACCAAGGTCAGCGCAGAAGGAGGGGGAGGAGGAGCTTCAGGCACTGGAGCTGAAGCCCTCCTGCAGCAGCCTGTGGAGAGGCCCCTGGTGGAGCAGGCTGTCGTCGTCCCCCCCCCCCCCCCCCCAGTACTTGGGAAATTGACCAAACGCCACAGCAAATATACCAAAACTTCTAGACTGTTACTTAGGTAATGCCTACATCCTCTTTCCCTGCTCATTCAACTTCAAACAACTCTGTCAAACTCTACATACCACACCTTTAACACCTTCAATAACTCCTCTAACACTTCTTTTTATCTTTCTCCAGCCTGTACTTTCACCAAAGGCTCCATCAGGGGCCAACTTAATTCTATACTTTTTTTCCCTCCAGGATGCTGAAACAACATATCAGTGTACCATATTTCATCCTATTTTCCTTCTCTCCTCCTTCTTCCACTCCGGATATTCCTACCTGAAGTGGCCAGCCTGCCCACACTTAAAACATCCCATCAAAGCCTGTCCCTGCTAAGATTCAGGCCACAACACGGGTAGCTTTCCTTGCCTGCCATTCCTTCATCTCTCTTCCTCTCTTTTCCATCCTGGCCCTGACTCCCCCGGAAGATTTTCTTCCTCTTTCTCCAACCCTCTGCCTGACTACCTGCTACACTGTCAATACCATTAGTTTTGCTCTCTGCTTTTCCTTCTCATCTCCCCTCCAGACATACACCTTCAGGGCCTCCCGCAGGAGGCCCCCCCAGTGACTGTTCACTACAACCCCCCACCTTCTGGAGCTTTTTCTATGTATCTTGCCAGGCTTTAATCGCAAAATGAACTTTCAAGAGCCCTTGGGATACCAGGTCCTCAGGATTCATCCACGAGTATTTTCTCATTCTGACCCCAAGTCTCTCATATGATTTCTGTGTTGCGCATTATTATTATTCCAGCCAGGATCACCAAGTGGATATTTCTGCTCTGCCCGTATTACCCCTGGTCCTGGAGGATGAGCTCTTTCCTATTCTTGTATAGCAGCTCTCCTCCAGATCATTGCCCTTTCTTCCCCTGTAAACAACATACTTAGTACAGACATCATTTCCCCCCAAGAGTATAAGTTAGGCCCTAGGAACTGGTCTAATTGTTCAGCTAGCCTGATGGGGTCATCAATTAAAGACTTCATCTCCTTCTTAAAAACTCTAACACCCCTCTGCCGGTAAGGAGAGGGGGGGGAGTTCACCCAAGAGGATACACAGTTAATGTTAGTACTGTTCGTATCAGCGAAGGCAGAATTCTCAATATCTCTTCTACCTTGTTCTAATTCTTACCAGAGCCTAGAGTACGCTCCTTCTCTAGGGACGGTGTTAATTGCAGTCTCTGTCTCCCTTCCTGGAGCGACTGCTGCTGCCACCGGTGAAATATTAGGATTTTAGGGAGCATAACTTGGCTCCTTCTCCAGAAAAGGAGTCTTATTGTTTACATACAAATTTAAAGCCTGAATTTTCATCAGACCCATATTTTGGCCAAAACACTGCTGTTTCCTTAATTGGTTCTTTTGTCCAGACTAATACACAATATTTAACCATTTTCTTCTTTTATCATCTCTAATTTTAGGATTATTTTTCCAATTTCTTATCATTCTTCAGGAAGAACTGTCGGTAGGAACTCCCCCAGGGATATCTCCCTGTCCCCTGGAACCCATATTTTCCCATTTCTCCTAGCCCTTGTCAGTGTGCTGCTACAGAAATTTACCTCCTGCAGGGTACCACACACTAACATTCCAATTCTGGAAAATGGGGGTGTACTGCCAAACACTTCACTGTGCAAGGGGTACCGCACACCTGTGAGTTTACCAGATTCCCTGGTGTACTGCCAAGCACTTCACCGTGCAAGGGGTACCACACACCAAATTTCCCAAAACTCTTCCTTTCTCTTTCATCTCACGCTTTGTCCATCTCCAGCTGTGCCCCTCACAGAGCTACGGAACCGCGGATCAGGAGTCCACACTCGCTCCGTACAAAAGTACGTCTCAATCACATGTCACACAGAGTCTCACCCGACCCCCAAGGCAATACTTAATATTTCTTACCTTGGTCTGTGCACAGAGTTACCGGATCAATTCTTAAACCCGGAGTGTCTACCTTCTTCCCTTCCCCAGTACTTCATGAATCCTGTCTCCTTAATCAGTCTTGGGTCCTCTGTCAGCTCTCCGCAGAGCCGCCACCGTCGATGCACAGGACCGCTGAAATCAGCAGGGCATGCCTTCCTGCTGTTGCGGCAGTGGGGCTCCCCGGTAGGTGACTGGATCCCGGACGAGCCCCCAAATTGTGAGAAACACTCTGTAGCCAATAACATAGGCTCAGGCGAGGATCTCAGTGAAGTAGGAATTTATTCGCGATTGCAATGGCGGGCATCCCATAAGCAGGAGCGCGCCTACTAGTCACATAGTACAGTTCATATACTTTCTTTCTCGACAACCGGGACCCTCCCCTGTTTCCCCATTGACTGGGTAATCCAGGTTCACCCTGCTTCACAGGGTGCTTCACAGGGTATCCCATGCTTCACAGACAATACATGGCCTTCAATTGACGGCCTGTTAAATTTCAAATTTCTTTTGACTTTTACTGTTTGAAGTGGTAATGTTTCTTCACTTATCTGACTTGACACCTTGATTTCTGCCTAATTGCTCTAAGGAGTCTGGTTGTCTGCATTTTACAAGGTCGCCTGCTAAGCTTTCTTATCACTGCAATCATATCTCAATACCACATTCCTTACCTTTAAAAAAATGTAACTCTGTGCATAAACAACATTTTTATTCCCGCAATTGGTTCTGAATTCTCTAGCAAACAGTCATTCTGAAAGGTGAAAACTGCTCATTCTTTCCAAGCAATTGGATACAATCTGAGGATGGCAAGTGTAAACTGTATTAACAATTTCACTGCTGATCAAGGGAAATATCTTGAAAATAACTATTTGCAATCAAAGGTTAATTTCAAAGCTGTGGAAATTAATACCATGTGGAAATGAGTTCTAATTGCTAAATGCCATTCCCATTTAATTCAAGTGAAGCTGCTGCAAAATTTCCAGCCTTCTGTAACATCCAGGCAACTTGCTACAGAGTTTAGGTATGATTTAATGTAAGTGTGGGAATAAAAATGTTGTTTTTGCACATAGTTACATTGTTTAGAGGGTAGGAATGTGGTATTGAGATATGCTTGCAGTGATAAGAAAGCTTAACAGATGACCTTGTAAAATGCAGACAACCAGACTCCTTAGAGCAGTTAGGCGGAAATCACTGTGTAAGAAACATTACCACCTCAAAGAGTATAAAAGTCAAAAGAAATTTGATTTATAACAGGCCGGCAACTGAAAGCCATGTATTGTCTGTGAAGCACCGGAGAGATTGTGAACCTGGATTACCCAGTCAATGGGGAAACAGGGGAGGGTCCCCGTCGTAGAGAAAAAAATATATAAACTGTGTTATGGAACTAGTAGGTGTGCTCCTACTTGTGGGACTCCTGCCATTGCAATCGTGAATAAAATTGCTACCTCACTGAGATCCTCGCTTGAGCCTATGTTATTGGCTAGAGTGTTTTTCACAGTAAGTTATGATGGAATTTGTTTAAGAGTATCAAAATATTCTTATATTATTAGAAGAGGAATGTCTATATGCAGATATATTAAAATTCATGTTCATGTAGCTGGCCAACCAAATGGCACTGTATGTAGGATTTGAATGATATTATGCAGACAGTTCATATGCTTTAGATATAATCTTGGGCAGAGGAAAGAGGGCAGAAAAGAGTTTAGTGAGAAGGTAGAAAAAGGTGTCCCTCTTGTGTTCTCAAGGCTGAGAAAGCATGGTTACAGGTCTGCATAACTGAGTTTGTAGTAAACCATACAGTCTTGATGCACAGCCTCAGCTTCTCTTTTCTCAGAAAGCCAGGATTATCATGACATAAAGGCACAAGAATGAGTGTTGGAAAACTTTGTTTCTTTTCAACTTCCCATAAAGCAGGTAGAACACAGTAAAGCAGTTACATTCCTCCATCATCCTCCCCAACCTTCTTCAGTTAAAATTATATTTATGATCACAAGAGGTCATTGGCCATGTTTATTCCAGCTTCAATCTCAGTTCTAAGCTTGCCTCCACGTTAAAAAAAAAAAAAAATCTGCAGTAGCACCTATCCACTATGAGTTTATTTAATGCAAGTAAGAAAATAATTGTCAGACAATGATAACTAGTCATTATTCAGAGGAAGTCATTACTTTGATCTGACAGAGTGATCTAGCAATTTACATTATGAAATACCTTAGTCATCAAGCTTTGATGAGCTCTCATTTTGGTTTAGCCTAAGGAATATGGAGTTCTAATATATGTTTTTAATGTTGTGTATCTAATAAGCTAAACAGGAACATGCAGAATAAAACAGAACTTCTGTTTTTCAAACTTGAACAGTAGGTAAAAATGATGGCAACTAATCTGTGCATTTGTTGTAGTAGCTTTTCATTACATATTTCTTTAAAAACATTGACTCATATCACTTAAAATCTTAACACACAACTTTAGTTTTATTATAGCATATCAGAAAATACTTCTAGAAACTAACGCACTCTTTGTCAATATGTTTCCAGAATGATCTACTACTAAAAATATAATTTCAGTAAACGGAGGACAGTTTTCTTATGCCTATGGTAATAAGCATCCTCACTGACTTGGAAAGGCTCTTTTCTTTTCCATTTCCTCCAAATACTTCCAACTCCCTGTAACTTCTCAGCTGCTACAGTCTTTGAAGTTGAATGAGCAGGGAAAGAGGATGTAGGCATTACCTAAGTAACAGTCTAGAAGTTTTGGTATATTTGCTGTGGCGTTTGGTCAATTTCCCAAGTACTGGG
This sequence comes from Anser anser, assembly GCF_964211835.1. Classification (NCBI taxonomy): domain Eukaryota; kingdom Metazoa; phylum Chordata; class Aves; order Anseriformes; family Anatidae; genus Anser; species Anser anser. Next base: position 75,128,080 of record NC_139720.1, read on the forward strand.
GGGGGGGGGGGCGGGCAGCCTACTCCACCAGGGGCCTCTCCACAGGCTGCTGCAGGAGGGCTTCAGCTCCAGTGCCTGAAGCTCCTCCTCCCCCTCCTTCTGCGCTGACCTTGGTGTCTGCGGGGAGGTTTCTCACTCCTCTCTATCCCAGCTGCTGTTGAGCAGCAGGTTTTGTTTGTTTTTTTGTTTGTTTGTTTGTTTGCGCTTTCTTGGATATGCTCTCACAGAGGCACAGACTGTGCTGCTCATGGCTTGGCTCTGGGCAGCGGTGGGCCGCTTTGGGGCCGGCTGAAATTGTCCCTTATCTGCCACAGGGAGGCTTATGGATTCTTCTCACGGCGGCTGCCACTGTAGTCCCCCCAGAATCTTGCCATGTGAACCCAGTACACTGGGGCAGCTAGGTCACTACTGGCCTGTAAAGTATCAGGGATAAAATTAACTAATGAAACCCTAAAAGTGATGGGGGTAGAAGGGGCTGGGATAACGGTGCCACTTCGGGGGAATACCAAGCTGAGACTAGGGGATAAAATGATTACTGGGCAATTATTGTATGTACCCAAGGCAGGGACTAACTTGTTGGGAAGGGCCTTTGTCAATTGGCAACTTGGAAAAGGCATGACCAGATAATAGTAAGACGGGATACCCCTTCAAAATATGGGTGAATGTGACAGAGGGTTATGTATCACAATCTGTCATGTTTGATGCTTGTGAGGTGTTAGCTTGTGGAGACTTAAATGCCCAATGACAACTGAGCAGAGAGAACAAACAACTGGGAGAGAACCAACAGCCAGGTTGGGAATAGCTGTATGGAAACTATCCGCTATTGCCTACAGAGAAAGGGAGAAACTCAAGATCCTCGCCTGAGCCTATGTTATTGGCCACAGAGTGTTTCTCACAGAACCATATTATTTTCTTAGGGGAAGCTTTTTAGCACTGCTGCTTTATAACTTTATTATTGCTTTTTGTGACTACCATCATTAATTCATCTTCCTTGTGCCTGCTTTGCAGTGTGTATAGCACAGTATGTAAAAGCTGATATAACTGCGTATAAAGCCAAGGTTTTTGCAGTAAGGTATAGAGGTTTAATGGAGTAGAAGCTTTAAGTTGGCGCTTGCTTTCTTCTATTTGCTCACAAATTTGTATTTAATTTCCTAAAGGGAGCATTACTGTCTTGCATCCAAGTGACTAGTGTGTGTGAATTTGCTGAAAGAACAGCTTCATGACTATTAGTACCATAATTGCACAGCGATAGTATGACTCTACAAGCCTCTCCTTTTAAAATATGCTAGTGTGGCAAGAAAAAGAAAGGGAGAACTAAAACTAAAGGCAATGAATAAACTAATGCTGAAAGCTTTCACTCTGCCCTGTTCATTGTCAGTCACTGAAAAAGTTAACTGAAGGGACCTTTCTGCGGTGCACAGTAAACAATTTCAAACCTGAAATTTTGAATGTAAACTAAATTGAGGCAAAAGTCTTTTGAACTTAGGTGTTGACATTGTAAATATTTTTTATGAAAATGCTGTGAGGGTTGAGAAATAATTTTAACTACTGAATTCAAGTCAATGTGTTATTTCACTGTAACCAGATATTTTTGCATTATTATTACCCAAACTCAAATAACTTGTAGGTTTTATAGTGTACAGAAGGTAAATGAATAGAAAACGTTTTCCTGCCTTGCTTCCAGAATCTCAGCAAACCTGAGTTTAGGCCACAGGATATTTTCCAAAATTTGATTTCCTGGACATGATTTAAGTTCGGCTTATGAAGACTAGTTTCCTAAACTCGTTTTTCCTTTATAAAGTCAAAATATCATAGGAATAGATGTTTTTGTGGCTTTTGGTTAAATCTAGACCAGGATATCCCATGATTAATCTTTTATACTCAGAAGGTAAAAACTGTGAGAAGGATACTGCCAGAATATACTTTGTACTCTTTGGCAATGTTGCCAAGGGCACATGGCCAGTCAAGGAGAAAGGAAGAACAGCTTCACTCTTACACAGTATTTTTACTTCAAAATATTGCTTGAGCTTACAGCAACAGGACAAGGCACCCAGATCATACAGTGTGAGGAGTTCAGTAACTAGATCATTTGTCTCTGTTTAATGATACCTTAATTTATAGTTTATACATTTAAATTGTTTGAAGAATTGAATCATCCATGTAAATAAACAGTTGAATTATTTTTTTCTTTGTGTGCAGTAGATAGCTGAAAAGACCTCAGTGCATATACATGATTTACAGCAGCAGGTGCTGTAGGAGAATATCATCTGCAGTAACCATATTGCTTTGTGCATTCAGCAGATAAATCGGATTTGCTTCTAGTCATTCACAGTGTGATATAACAATGATCAATTATTACTTTGTCAAAAAATTGCTATTGTAGTTTTTTCAATTAATGTCACTTGCCAGTTTATATCTTGAAGTAATCTTGCTATTAAGAGCAGTTGCATAATGGAAAGATTTCTGCATGTACTCTTCCACTGGAGCTTTCTCTAGCATTTGAAAAATATGGTGACATTTTAATGATGCTGTAAACAGAAATGTTCAAGTCTATGTATGCCGTATCTCTCAGGTGATATTTCTCAGATAATGCAATTCAAAAGATCCACCAGGTGAATGGAACAACAGCAGAAGTTCTTTGTAGTAATCTAATTCAAATAATAAAGTAATTTCATTGTAGCTGATAATAAATATAATAGTAATTGATGGGCAAGGGACATGATTTCAAGGTTTTTAAGATTATATTTAAATAACATGACATGACGTGTGGTAGTGAGCAGTTTATAAGAAATAATACTTGATAGCATTTTACGGATGTTGGAGGTATTTACATCTCATGGGCTTTTGATGTAAAATTCAGGGCCCATTGAAGTTGATGTAGTTTTACCTTAGACTTCAGCTAGGATTTCATCCTTGACTGGTTTAGGACCAGATTACCTACACACTTATTTCTCTGTATATGTCCCCGCTGCAGCGTGATCAAATACATCAGAGGCAAACTGTTGAGGTGTACTTCACTCAAAGGACATCACTCATCCAAGTCCCAAATTCCCTGAATTCCATCATTTCTAGTGTTGAAAATTCTTTCAGTCAGAAACGAAAAATTGTGAACTTGAGATTATACACAGAGTGATATAGAAGGAATGAATTTCACAGTATTTTAGTATCACCACATGAGCTTTGCTGTGCATTACCTCCCTTTACAGTTTGAGGAGTATGAATGAAGGGTATTCTTGTTGACTCTAGGGAGCAAATCATACATAACCAGTGTGAAGTATGTCCAAATGACAGGCCTAGCCTTCTAAGCATTTTTTTTCTTGAGTCTACCCAGATTCCTTATTGGTGAACTTCATTTGTGATATAAGATAAATCATGGTCATCAGCTGGTCAGGATTTTGGTGAACATTACATCAGTTAAAAACATGAGGACGGTTTTCAGCAGCAGAGAGTTTAAAACTTTTTGTGTTACCCTCATGTTTCATTTCTCTGATTTAAGATTTGCCAGATGTTAAGGCATTGATGGTTGAAAATTTTTCAATGGGTAATATTTTGTAAAGGATCACTATGAGATGATTTATCACATTACTTTACTGGATAACCATGTTGTTACAGCTCTAATTTGTCAGTTCTTTTGGAAGTATACTCCTTTTCATTTGGACATAACCCTAAGTATACTTCCGAAAAGCAATGCAGTGTTCTGTTTAATTGCTTTAATAAGTTAGCTGGCATACTATAGTAGTAGATAAAATGCTGGCTTACCACTCTCAAAATGTGTGCAGTTTTTCTGGCCCTACAGTGGAATGATCTTTCTGTGCCTCACTTATTACACCTGTGGCAGCTAAATTATGTACATATTGCCTTTCTAACACAGCTTGAAATCTGAGGGCCAGTATTATGTCTATAAAGAGGGATTGTTTTGAAGTCATTAAAATATGCCAAAGTCCTTCCTCAGTTTTATTCCCACTGATTTTAATGAGAGCTTTGCCTAAATAGGGCTTGCTTTAATTTGATCCTCAAAACTTACTGCGGGGAATTTCTTCCTTGCTCCTGTGAGGGCCTGATTCATCCCTTTCCATGACAGAACTTGCAAGAGAAAAGGGATGTGTTGGCCAGCCATAGGGAGATGGGCGAAACTGAAAGAGCTCTGTGACCTGTTAACCACCTGCAGAGTGCAGGAAAACCACTGCACCTTTGTAGCTGTGTTGCAGCTTTGGCTGGTTGCTCATTTTGAGTGCAGAATTGCTCTCTACAGCGTGATTCAAGTGATTTAATAGACCACAGACATTTGAGTGGGAAGGGATCTCAGTTGTGGACTCAAAATAACAGTTGTTATCTTGGCCTTAATTTTAAAGATCACCTGTTATTTCATACTGTTTGTTTCATATTCATTTATCCAAGACAATAATCAGATGTAAAATATTTCTTCTTCCCACAGCTTTTTTAATACCTCATCCCTCAGTGGTATTCTTGGCAAAGCCCCTCCCTGCAGGGCATGAGATGGCTCTCCTGGTGAAACTCAAATCACTATCTTTGCATTCATCTGCCTTGATACTTCAGTGCTTGGCCCTTCCCAGCCCTTGTTCTGGGCTCTGGTGCAATTGTGCTGCTTGTGTAGTCTGAGATGCTCATCCCTTGAGACAATGAACCATGGTGTGTGTGTGCTGTTTGTAGGCAGGACCATAGTAAGTAGTCCAGTTTTATCCCCTTCCCTTAAATATGACATGCTGTCCAGTTTCAGACAGACAGAGTGAATGCAGTGATTCTTGTAACTTCTGCATTTTGCTTTGTTGGCTGAGCTTGGGAAACTGCCATGTAGTCCAAAAATTTGAGTGTTTTTTTTTTGTTTTGATTTTGTAAAAGATCCAGGAAGGCTTGCATACCTCTGATTGCGTTTAGTTATTTTTTTGCTTTGTCCTAGGCATCCTGGATTAGCAAATGCTCTAAGCGTCACCTGCCACCATTCTAAGGAGCATTAGGAGTTTTAAAAGCTTTTCTGAGATGACTAGAGTAGCGAATCAGAATATTTCTGATATTATATGAGGGATGTAATTACCTACAAAGCTCCTCCTGAAGTAGGAGTGCATTCAACCATGCTCACTTGGGCCTTTCTGCAGTACCATTGAAACTGAATAGGAAATATGTCAATGATTTGGGGGGGGTCATGGGATCAAGTCCTTATTAATTTTAGAGTAATTGTTCTTCAAATATGATACTAGTTAAGTTCCTGTGATTTTTATCACAGTGTAACACTTCCAATACTTTTGGAGTTTTTGCATATGGATGTGATCAGCACCAAAAGATTAAAGAAAAAACAAACATACTATTCCCCTTAGTTAGGTTCTCTACTGTTATGTGTAAATAATGAGAAGGGATGCATTAAATACTATCTCATTCTAGACATCTGTAATGTGAGCTTCTACATCTGAACTGCTCCTCCTAGACTGCATTTCATAGTCACTGGAGGGAAACAATGGGCAGGAGTCATCTAACCGGTTTTAGATGTCTACTTTAGGATGAGATGAATCCTGTCCTGAAAGTGCCTGTTTCTTCCCAATGACTATGAAGGGAACTTGGAGTAACTCACTCAGGTGCAGACATGTACATTTGGTTAGATGAATTCTCACTTGGGGTCTAGTTCTTCCACAGCTAGACATTTGGAATTGAGAAAATAATTTGGCTCAGTTTACATTTTTAGTAACAAAGAAAAGCTATGGAAGTTTAATTATGAATGTTGTACACACTGATATCTTAATGATGATGTAATGTTTCTAATTTAAAATTCCTCTTGGAATGCAGAGTGTTTTTATACAAAAACCTTTTAAAACTGTTTTCTTTTGTTCTTTTTTTAATCAAGTTTGGACTGAAAGCCACAGGTAAAATTGCTTGGCAACAATTTTTAGAAAAAAAATGAGGATCCTGGGGGCGCCTTTGAAAATAAGCAGACAATTCCTATGAGAAAAAATAAGTAAGTAAGAAGTTCCTTTTTTATGTGAGTTCTGAGTAACTCATGTTAAAAATGTTTATTGAAAATGAAGAAACTGTATCCAACCAGTGATCACCCTTGATTAAATTCAATTAAATAATCTTTTGGCAATGCTTTCTCTAAGTGCACACTCTTATTTTGAATCCTGTCGTACCCTGAGTCTTAATGAGGTGATTTATTCTTCCTACTCTAGAAAGAACATATTGAGCAGAAGAGGATGAGACATGAAAGCATTGCAAAGACTGTCTTTTTTCGTGTTGCAGAGTCAATCCAACTAGAGGAGATGAAGCTTTATCCAGTGACACTGTGCTTCAGAAGCTGTGCAGATATACCCAGGATGCTTATCCGTCTTTAAAGCAGGCATTCCTTATGCTTGATGAAGTAAGAACAATTATTGTTAGGTGTTGCCTTGCTTAACTACTCTTACAGCTAACCATTTGTGTCGTATACCAGCTTCAAAGTAATTTAGTGGCTGCCAGTTTTATTTTGCATTACTTGCAGAGACTGTTCCCAGTTTCTTTAACATAGATATGTGCAACCTGGGACTAAATAATCTGTAATAACATTTCTGATAAAGAAAAATTATTGAACTAGAATTTCACTGGAAGTCTTGTTGGCTAGTTCTTTAATCATCCCTGTGGCTCCCTTTCAACCCATGCTATTTTTTCTGGGTATTTCATGAAATGTTATGACAGAAATGAGAATTGGTGCTTTCATAGCAGTTGTATTCTGTTCCAGAAAAATAAACAATGTAACTTTCCAGATACTGCACAGTGTTCCCCTGTTTCTACATCCAAGGATTTCTTGAGTCCCTTAGGCCTAACATCATACTGGCAATTTATTTATGCTTTGATTATATGTTATATATATATGTTATATGTTACCTGCAAATCTTTCAGAGTTACTGCTCCTTATAATTAAGATTCCTCTTCTATTCTAGGATATTTTCTCAATTTCTCAATGTAGGACTTTGTTAGAAAGCTTATTCTTTGATCTTCTGAGTCACGCTGTATCAGTGGTTTGTTTTCTTTGTCAGTTTATCGTTCCATTTGTCTTTGTTATCTATGGTTGTTTTTATTTGTAGAGGTTATTTGTACAAATGTGTATGGAGCAAGAGAGAGCACAGGTGCTGTGTTTACTGTTTATACGCACTCACACACACAGAGACATATGTATGTACATATGTACGCATAAGAAGGATGTATATTACAGGGCTACAAATCAGCCCCTACAAGACCGCATTGGAAAGAGAGACACTAGAGGATGGTTATTATCTATAATTCCATGTGAAGGTGTCTGTTCTCTGATTTATCTATTGCATTTGTTTGATATCTGCCATTTGATTCTGTACTGTTCTCATTTCTAAATCAAAATGCATGTCACTGTGTGTAAGCAAGGTATACGTCTCCCAAGGCAGCAGACTGCCCCAGGAAAGCAGGTCCAAGAGGGACACAGTGCCTGCTTTGCCTCTGTCAAATCCTGGACAACCTTGTTGGCAGCTACCACCAAGGAATGAATATATATAATGAATATATAAAGGTGTTAATTTGCAACTGTTGCCATCTCACCTTGACTGGGTACAATTAGTTATCTAGTGTTATGTTCTGATTATGCAGGGTTCATCTCCAAGCCTGGTTCTGCATTCCGTCCCTCCCTGGTCTTCCTCGTGCTTGGGGCTGTCTCTGGGCCCAAGCAGATTGCGCCTCTTGTTGCCTACTGCAGTCTCTTCTCAAGTGTGGTAGTTTCTTTAAATGTTGATTTCGTTATTGGTAAAATGAAATGTGATAACACTGGATTAGATACTTAGTACAGAAAGAAGGCTATGAAAAATATTCAGTCTCAAGAAAAATCTTTTTGAATGTCATGGTTTTCTCTTCATAACAGGGTCTGCATATTAACACAACGAATACTATTATTCTGCTCAGCTGCTGTATGCGATACTCTAACAGAGCATTTGTCTCACCATTGTACTCATTATTTAATGTCTAAACATGTGTGAATCTGTTGCATTTCTAAATATTTATGGAGCTGTATGAGTGGGTTTTCAGCTATTATGAAAAACTCATGAAAACCAAGTAATTTCCTCATATCTTAGAGTTAACAAAAGTAAGTTTCCTGCAGTTTTTATTTCAGAAGGTAAATAGATTTGAAGTTGAATTTTTTATCTGTTGCAGGACTTAAAATAAATTCATATTCTTATCTAAAAGGTTTTAATAAGTTCATGCAGCATGCTTCTAATTCATGTCACTGCCTAGCCTTCATGCCTGTTGCCTTTTTTTTGCAACTAATTTTTTCCTGAGCTGTTCTTGATGTGTTGAAGTCTAAAATGCTGTTGTTCCATTACTGTCAATCCATATTCTGAAACTAAATCCTAACCTAATACCAGTGCTTTCTAATGTGCAATCTAGAAATAAAATATTTCCTGTAACTGTAGCTACAAATTTGACTTTAAAATTGTGGTGGTTTTACCTTGCTAGGCAGCTGAACTCCACCACAACCACTCTCTCATTCCCCCTCCTCAGAAGAGGAGGGGAAAAAGAAAAGAAACAACTCGTGGGTTGAGATAAGGATAATTTAGTTAAAGGAAAAAATAATTATTAAGGAAAAATTATTATTAATTAAGCAATTTAACTAAAGGGAAAAAAGTGAAAGGGGAAAAGGGAAAAACAAACAAACAAACAAAAAACCAAGCAAAGGCTGTGTGGAAGTGCAGAGGAAAGAAATTACTCTCTACTTCCCACAAATGAGAGATGCTTGACCACGTCCTTGAAGCAGGGCCTCAATGCACATAGCCATTGTTTGGGAGGACAGACGTTTTCACAAGAGCCCACCCCCCTCCTCTTCTTCCTTTTTCCACCTTTTATTGCTGAGTGTGACATCATATGGTATAGAATATCCCTTTGGTTGGTTTAGGTTAGCTGCCCTGGTGATGTTCCTTTCTCACTTTTTGCCCACCCCTAGCCTGCTGACTCTGGAGGGATTAGAGAATCCTTATGCTGTGCCAGCAATGCTCAGCAGCAGACACAACACTGGTCTGATATCAGTGCTGTTCTAGCTACAAGTGCAGAGCACAACACTCTATGGGCTGCTGCAGGGAAAGTTAACATCCCGGCCAGACCCAGTACAAAAATGTTGAATCAGATTGATGTTTTATAAAAGTGAATGAAGTTCCCTTTGATATTCTGTTGTATGTCTTGGAATATTTTGTAATTCACTCTAAAACTCAGATCTTAGAAAAAAGTAGTTTTGCAAGTGTTTCAACACCAAGGAATTAAGAGTAAACCAAATTGTCTAGCCTCTAGAATATCTTGAAAATGATTTCCATATATTCTAAAACATGGAAAGAAAAAGACATGAAAAATAATTTGAATGGGCAATATTCAGTATACATTAGTTGAGCTTATTTTATTGTTGGTTTGTGTTTTTTTAGTTATTATTACTGTATATTCTTATTTTTATACCCTCCTGCATTGTTTGATAGTTCTTGTTCTTGATCACGTGTTATCCCAGTCACCTACGGCATTGACATTTGTGTCATCTGAAAATGTGACACCACAGTTCTTTCAGGGTCATATTGTTGCATTTCCTTTGTGTGAAGAAATTTAGAATTGTGGGATCAAGTTGTCATTGCTCATATGCACTATTTCATTATTTATATTTTAGTTATGTTTTAAAAAGAGATTGTTTATCTCAGAGCAAGGAATTCAAGTGGTACAGGAAAGTCTCCTAACTCAAATTCTTAGATGCATCAGATTCATAAGAAAAACTAAACTGTTTTCTGTCTTGTGCTGATACCTGGTATCAAGTAAATTTCACTGTTTCCAGAATTGTAGAAGTTTTACAGGTACGCAGTTACGAGTTCTAGTATTGTATCTTAATAACTACGGGACATGTATACCTATTTAGCATTACATGCTGAAAAAGGTTGTGATTGAAATTTAAGTTAAAGATAGGCATAAATACATGCAGACTACAACTTAATTTGAGATGCAGCATTTTTTAGAAGAAGGGATATGTCATGTATATTATTAAAATACACATCATAGCACTGAATATATCTCCATGGTCCTGGTGCACACAGGCAAAGGAAAATCTGTTTTGATGAAGGGATAAAATCAATATGATAGGTAAAGTTAATTGGAATTAGAACTATGCAGTAATTATTACAAGCTCATATGATATAAATAGGAAGTGCTATCATGTCTCTAATATATTTGTGTGCAATTTGCCATCTGATATGTGTATTGTAATGTATGTGTAACACTGACATGGTATTGAGCCTACTGTTGCATAGTTCACTCCATTTTCAAAAATAACTTCATCTGACTTTCTGTAGAGTTTGGATTGCCTTTTCATGTCTAGTTCTGGAATATGAACTTTTGATAAAGAACTGTCTATCTTCAGTTCTGTGGCCTTCACGATGTACAGAACTATGCTAAAATGAGTTTCTGTCAGGTTTGATGGAATGTATGTGGATATGTATGTCCCATACACTGCATTGTGTGATCGTCCCTTAAGTGGACATCTGGATTTTCTTATTACTTCTGGATTTTTTTTTATTACTTTTTTATTACTTTGATTTCTTACATATTGCACTTCTTAAATTGTAGACTCTATTTCTAAATTCAATGAGCAAATAATAGACTGAAAAATTAAAGCTTTCAGTCTGGTTGACACAAGGAAAACGAGAACTGGGCATATCTTCAGAAGGACTATTAGCATTTTTTATTACATGGTTTTATATAGATGATATATCACAATTCTTTTCCAATATAATTATATTTTAAAAACAAACAAACAAAAAAATTCTTTTTAGCCCTGCACGATATGATCTGTGTATGTATGTATATGACCACAAAAAGAACTAATTCACCTAGCAATTTATAAGAAAAGAAACCGGTTTCATACATTTCAGTAGATAATAATAAAAACTACAGCATTCAGGCTATGATTCAATAAGGCTCTTTACTACATGATTTTAAGTAATTTACTGGGCTGGGGCATTACTGAATGAAATTTTGAACAAAGGTAGAGGTATTTGAGATTGTAGAAAGGAAAGACAGGCAGAAGAAACAACCACTTAATCAGCAATATCTGGAGGCTGCCACACTGAAAGACAGACCTGTAAGAAATGTTTATATTTATACATAAGACCTGTAACAAATGTTTATATTTATACATAACACCATGGTTACTACTTTTTTTTTTTGTTGTTGTTGGAATGAAACAGCACTTCCCCATTGACACTGTTGATGCTGGAACTGAATTAAATAATAATCTTGAGCAATAAGGTTATTTTAAATCAAGTTAAATATGCTAGATAGCCAAATAAGCAAATATAAGCTACTTCATAAATACTGATGCAGTATACTTTAACTTTCCCATATTATCTAAGGTTTAAACAAAACATTTTTATTGTAGCAGATCTTCATGGGTGAAACATATTCATTCTGTACAATTGTTTCTTGTGAAGTACAAGCTATCTTTCTAGCTTCAGTACCAGATTCCCTAACTTATTTACTGGGAGAGGTAGGTATATTAACAAGTTTTGTTTCCATATGATTTAATGCAGTGACAACAGTCTCTAAAGAAAATGCAAATAGCAGATAGTAGTTTCAGAAGACCATTATCTTTTGATTGCAAAACTTTAAAGTATTTCCCAGACCAACTGATGAAGTAAATAATTGCTCATCTTCTATACAATTACTGCCACCCTGGATCTCTGTGGGGGACTAAAGGGAAACAGAATTTTCTTAGGGTGAATTTTATGAACAGAAAGATATTTTTCTAGTGCTTAGCCAGGAGCTGAACCACTGAAGGAATTGTTTACTCCTAATTTTTCTGTTATTGTTCCAAAGCCTTTATTCCGCTCTTTTTTCTTCTTTCCTCCTATTATACTTCCTTAGGTTTCTTTAGAGAAAATAAATAAATTATCTATTAAAAAAAGGTTTGGAACAAATTTGAAATTATAAAATGCAGTAGACCATCACAGAAAAGAGTTGGTACAAATCCATATTTAAAACTTTCCTACATAAATTAAGAATATTACTTGCCATAGGAACTGAGGGAAGCTATGCCTTAAATGTCGCATAATAATGATAATAATAATAATAATAATATCCTGATTCCCTTGCATAAGCACATACATTGCCTGTTACCTTACAGTCCAAATGCATATCCATTGGCATGACAATGTGACAGGGGATCAGGCGCTGGTTAAAGATTCACCCTGAAAGCTGATTCACCCTCGGTAGCCAGGTCAAGAATGCCAACAGACCCAACATGGCAGCAGAATTGACTTAAAGGTTACATATGAAGATGCGAAGGCAGCGTGAGGAAAGAAAGGCAGAATCCACAGACAGTAGGTGTCAAACGTTTTGGATTAACAAACTACTGTCAACAGTCAGAATTTCTCAAGGCTCCGCATGTACAGATAAGGAACGAAATGCAGCTGATAAGCTGACCTGAATTGTCAAATTGTACAAATCGAGGTTATGAGGCACAGTTTATCAGCACACTAAATAATCTATGCAAAGGTAATGGAAAGGTCATTATAGTTTCAATCCATAGTTCTAGGCTTCCGTCCAGGAAATATTCCAGTTGTATGTTCACCAGGAACTAGAATAAAACTACTAGGTTCAATATACAAATGCTATTGAAAAATCTGTAGAGCTCTTAGTTGTTGTAGGTCGGGATGATCTAGACATGTAGAATAGCATGTTAGAATTAGCACTAGTTTAGTAAACTTTTGCCCTTTTTTATGCATGTTTTTTATGCTTTCTTTTTTCTTAGAAAAAAAAAGAGGGAAAGATCACAAGAAATGACCTTCATCACATTTTCCGTTACTTTGTTTTTCAAGTGAAAGATAAAGACTTCCAGAAGCTAATACAGATAATTGATCCACAACAGAGTGGATACCTTGACTATCATGAATTTTTAGACTTGTCTGAAGAGAAAGAATCCATGGTAAATGCTATTTCTTTAATCATAACCTCCCCTATAACAGCTGCAGCAAAATGCTGCATTGTATTTTAGTAAACTGTTACACTCTGCATACAGTTATTGTCTGTGTTAGTATGTTCACATGCTTTCCAGCAATGTAATCCTTCTTAATCAGTGCTTCTGGACTCTTTCTTTTGGTGCATCAAATGGAAGGGAATCTCATGGTTACGTGATGTTTTTGAAAATTATGCAGAATCACTAGCTCACATATGCGTGTACAGCAGATGAGGGACAGTAGTACTTCTTTGCTTTCAGGTGTCAGATGTGTTTTGCTGAGATTTTGCTGTTTCTTATTTTATCTTTTATTCTCTATAATATACATCTGTTCAAATTGTATGCTATACGCTACACAGAGGTTGTATATTTTCCTGGATACAGCTTTGATACCTTCTGAATTTGCAGCCTGCTTGTAATGTTTTCCTTTAGAACCATTCACCATACATAGAGAGTATATGTTCAGAGTGTATATTCAGTATGTATGTACATAGATAAATGCATACTGAATCCCGCGGTCAAAATTTCAATTCACTATGCCAGTATTCACTATTTATCTCCTTTGACAGAGATTAAGCAGTACTTCTTTGTCTAGCAGATTATTCTAAGACATAAGCTGCAGTTTGCAGATCTTCCTAATATTAAGAATCTGTTGATAATTTTCAGTATAAAATCTCTTTAGGTTTGCATTAGTACGTCAACTGATTTAACTCCATGTTTAGCTTTGTTTTGGGTAGTCTGAATAGTGTTTTTGACAGATATCAAAAGAGCAGAGTAGTGTCAAGAGATACTAGATGCACAAAAAGAAGGTCCCTTTGAACAGCACTGAATGGAATGCATTGCTTTGAAAGGCTTTGATTTTAGGAGTTAAACCAGGCTGAGTCCCACCCTGGTGGCTCCAACAATAGCAACGTTTGATGCAGCAGCTCAACTCCATTCCAGCTGGTTTTGAGTAGAATAATGGTCTGGCTGAAATTTTAGGGCAAACTTTAGTAGTTGTAAAATTAGCATGTTGGGGAAAGCACAAATGCTGACATTGCCTACGTATGCAGCCGATACGCACACTGAGTTGGATTTACAAATTATGCCAGTTAGGCTTGTAGTAGAGAGGTACAGAAAGTGGCCATTTTTTGTCATTTAAAATAAGCATCCCAAATGAAATAAATGTTAGCATGGGGGAAGGCAGATAAAGGAAATGTTACGCATCACAGGTCGTTGTCACGCTGGGATGAAATACCACCTGGGATGACATGGTAGCCACCCATGACCCTGGCCACTGTGATTTCACACTTGGAGAGAGATTCTGCTCTGAGGAGTAGATCTGCTCTGGACTTTATAGCTGGTTTGTACCCAGCTATTGATGAAAAGCAGGTGCAAGTAAGCTTGAGTTTATGGGAGTCTTTACTTTTTGTCTCCTCAGTGGTGATGCCAGCTTCATCAATGTGGCTTTCCTGTAGAAAAGGCAATTAAAGATTGTACAAATAAAAGAGGATGGCTTTTTCAAGAAATCACTTCATTTTTATCATTACTTTAGGAAGTAACTCAATCAGAGTAATCTTAATAACAGCAATGGGCAGAACCTGAACCTGGAAACCACCTAGGCCTCCAGACAGCCAAGAGAATCTGAAGGGCATCTCGGCCTCCTTTCTTTCACCTGAAATTTTGCACAGTACAGTATTTGGCCAGATCTGCAGTTACATGGAGATTTGCTGTCAAACTGCGATCCTATGTTCATTTCTTTTCAGAACCATCTCGTTTTAATGCCTTTTCACTTATAGATCGAGTACATTTTTATTCTAACTGCTACTGCTATAGACAGATCCTAAAACAGGTGAAATAAGCCAGTTTTTGTCGTTATTTTCCCCTGTGCAAGCCTGTTGTCTTCAAATTATGCCCTGAGTAAGCTGAGTGCCACTTGGAACTCATTCAGTCCTAGTGGGTTTTGTTTTACCAGACTAAGGGGAGAGACAGACAGTAAAAACCCTGCATTGTTAGTCAGTACATATGTCTCTTCAGTCACTTAAAGGAGCAGGTCTATGAAGTGAGGTATACGCTTTCCTGCACAGTCACTTTTTAATCATTTTTCAGAATTATGTTTGTCATTTTAGTACAGTTTTTCATGTGGTAACACTATCACGGTTTAATATCAGGAACACTTTTTGCTCTTTCCTGCACTACTAATTCATTCAGTTGTCAGGTGGAGGAGATCCTTTCTGATAAAATCACAGAAAATTGGAAAGATTTTCATAAGGCTTTGCAGTCCTGTGACCCTAAATGTACTGGCACTATTAAGAGAAGTCATCTAAGAAAAGTCTTACAGCTGTGTTGTCCCTCTTTGTCAGATCAACCATTTATGAAGTAAGTTGATGATGTGTGAATTGTAATAGATTTAATGTAATTTCTTTTCTTACCCTATCTTTCTTCCTGTCTTTTAAAATGACAGCTATAGTTGGAGGCATTAAGGATTTTGGTGTGTCTTAAGCATATAGAAAGTAAAAGATTGGTGGAGGAAATGCCCCATTCCTCACATGAGCAGCAAGTAAATCTCTTATTTCCATGACAATTACAAGTTGGGAACTTGTCAGTTTGACATAATTTCACTATTTCAAAGGTGACATGAGCCTTTTCTATAAAGGAACAATTACTGTGCTGGAGATCCAAGTCATTATCAAGCATAATTTAGTATTTCCAAACACAATGTAATACAAAATGAGTTGAATTAATGTTATGTCTTTCCCCAGTAGGCTATTGTTGTAAAGAACAGAGAAATGAAATTTAATATTGTTAACATGAAGTCTCATTTTCAATATGAGCAGACTCCCCAAACTGGGGAGTGAAAATAGGGACAAGCATGGGGAGCATGAGGTCAAGATATCTATGTCCAAAGGAAAGGGAATTGTATTTAGGCATTTTTTGCACTAACAGGTCAGTCGGGTCATAATCGGGTCTAATCTACCCTCACAGGAGCTCTAGCTTTCTCTTCTTACAGCCAGTGACTTTCAGAAAAATGTGAAATTCTTTCCTACCTTTAAAAACATAATAGGAAAATCAAAGAAATCAGTTCCAGTCTGACACTTTACAACCCAGTGTCCTGCTGATCATTGTCAGTGAGCAGCAAACACAACAGCATCAATAGGAAATGGCTTTTGGAAAATAATCTTTGATCCTGAAATATGAATGAGCATGAATGTGATCAGTAAAACCAATTCTACTGTATGTATTTTCCTTTCTATAAATGTCTTAGAGAAAATTTCGGGTGCTATGCATTGGGTTCACAAAAGTCATGTTTCCAGCACAGTGTGCTGTTATAATAATAAATATATATGTATATATAATAAACATGTTTTCATTATCTGTCAGTTTTATAGCTCTGCACTATGTAGCATACTATCAGTGGTCATTGATCATGAACAAGTAATTATCCTTGGAATTACCTGGGACTCAGCAATTATACAATTTTCTAAATAATTTTTCTACCATTATTTGTGTCAATGAGAGAGCTGTACTGTAGGAAAAGTCAGGAATTACAGTCACTTTGAATCACAAAGTGGTCTTTACTTGAAATTCTAAACATTCCCTGTAAGAAAACAACATAGAGTAAAGCAGTGAAAGGCAGACTGGTACGGTTTAATTCACTGATGATTTTAGTGAATATGTATTTTACCTTTGTTTTAAAAGGATGCAAGATAAACACTGTGAGATCAGTCTAGCAAAATGCTGAACACTGAAGTTGTTTTCTAGCAAACCCCAGGAAAAAAAATTAATACTTTTAGGATTTCTGATATGGTGAGCATAGAGCGTATTTGCATTATCAAACTGCAGCATTGTTAAACAGTTCAGCTATCTGTGTTTAGCAAAGCAAGATATGTGTCACCATAGATGGGATGAGTTTGGAATCTTTTCATAGGAATGCATTCTGAAATATTCATCTAAAAGACAAGGTTTGAATTCCATTGTCAAAGACATTCAGGGACATGTAGTCTTGTATTGACCATGTTTAGTCCATGAACGCAGTCTCATTCATGCTGTATTGTTTATTCTTCTCTAGCAGAAGAATAAGAGCACCTGTTCTTAGCAGTATCATTCGTCAGGGTTATGTTCTAGAGAGCTGATGACCACACTGAAGAAGAAATGTAATTCTTATAATAAGACGAAGAGAGAATTTATGTTCAGCAATGCAATAGATGACCTAATCAATTGGAGAAATGTTTGGTTTTAGGATAAATGAGTATAAATTAGCTAATTAAGTTAGAATGGTTCATCCACATTTGAGGAGATATTTTTGAAAAATCTACTTTGTATATTACTCTTAGAGTTGTCATTCTGTGATTTAGCCTGACACTTTAAAAATGTTTTGACTTGCATCTTTTTACCAATCTATATTTCTTTGTTTCAAATGTGGCTTGTTGTTGTTAAATCTTAAAACTATTCTAGAAAATCATTGTGGATTATGCAGAGGAACAGTGGATGGCACTGTTCATTCGCTGCTCTACAGCAGTAAGAGATGCTAGGTTTAAAAATGATGTATTTTAAAATAATAACCAAAAAAAGAATTATAGTTGACTCCTCTAAATGCATACATACTGGCTTAAGACTATCACATCTGTGCTGGGAATGTCATAACCAGATTGCGGATTTAGCACGGGTGCTTTAAGGGATGCAGGGTTTTTGAGCAAAAGGTGATGAAGTGACTGAATTACATTCTGAATTCCAGTGGTTCAGCCATATCAGTCTTATTTATTTGAAATGATATTCTGCTTTGGGGTCTTCTACTATAATTGGACTTTTGCATTGATGTGACTCATCCTGAGGCACTTGAGGACAATACTGCTATTGCTGCAGCCGAGTAGCTGGCATGCTTGTCCCAGATGGCTACCTGTGAGATGACATTCAGACTGGGGAAAAGAAGGACCAATTTTTAAGGGCATTTGGAAGACTTTTAAGGATTACACTCACAAAGCAGATGCTGCTCTGTAGTGTTCACAGACATTTTCTGTGTGAAATCTTCACTTCTTTTTTTGTTTGTTTGTTTCTGTTTTGTTTTGTTGTTGTTGTTTGTTTGTTTGTTTGTTTTCCTCCACACTGAGCAGAGCTTAACAAATACTAGAAAATGGAGATTCTTTTCCCTCTTTCCATTCTGATACTTTCTCCCCTGATGTGGATTAGATTTCGCAAAATAAATGAAAGCTTGCATTTCATTTTTTTCAGAAGAAAGGCACTGGAACACATGACATGTCAAGTTACCAGTGTTTTTTTTACCACAGATGTGTTTTTAGTGTCAATCTACAGGACTTTGGTGTAAGTGGAGTGCAGAGAATGCCATATTTCCCCAGTACAGTACAAGGACAGGAGCATTCTGCTTTAATCCAGGAATTCCCCAGAGCTCTGTGAACATGAATGAAATCCTGGAAGGCTAAACAGCTCAGTGAAGCAGCAACAAGGGCTTGATGACAAGGGCATTGATTCATGAGCTCTGCTAATTTATATGGGAATGAATCAAGAGGGCGATTTAACAGGCCCAGAGAGTTACCCACCTGACCTCTTGGCTGGATGTTACCTTCAGCATAACAAAAGGGGCTGAACAGAGCATCTACCCTGGACTGCTAGCGTTCACAGCCAGGAGTATTAAATAAAGCCATTAGTGATTTCATTTTACATTCCTATGCCAGGTGGCAAGTTACAGTAGGCAGGGGGTTCATTCATGATTTCTGTCAGGTCTAGTGGTGCAGTGGCCATGATCTTAGCTAGTTCTTCCACCAGTGCTGCTGAGTTTGACAGGATAGTGGAGGGTGAGCCAAATTTCTTCCAAGCATCCATTATATAATTCAAGCATTAATTATACATGGTATTCACAAAGGGTAACTACAGGCAGGAGATACTTTTCTTCTTAGGCTCCTTCTAGAGACAATAGAGCTCTTCCAGGTAATGATATCGTGTTTATGTTAGGTTCCCGCTTTCTTTTTAGCTTCAGAAGGAGCCTGGGAAGGCTAGTTTCCAATACTTAAGGATAACCTTCTGAATAATGCCCTTAACTATATATGGAAAGGAAATGTGTTACTTTGATCATCTTTGCCTTAAGACATATGTATTATGTATTGTTCTCAACCTCTGAAATTGTTTTCAAATTCTTATTTTATCCAGGTTATGCTCTAAATATGAGGATAATAATTCTGGTGGGATCTTTTACAAGATGCTTTTGGATAATTTAAAAGTTGCTGTTCTTCCTGGTGACTTAAATGGTATCAGTTCACATATATCAAAGGGAAGCCAACAAAGGGAAGAAAAAAGGCAAACAGAGCTTTCAGAAAGGTACTGTTATTAATACAGACAACATTATATTTAATGTGAAGAAAAAAAAAAAAAAGACTCAGACTGAGGGTACATGCTTCTTTTCTAATAGTAAGTACTGTCCTCAGCTGATCTCTCATTTCACAGAGATATATTCAGTTGTACAATGCTCAGAGCATTGCATCAGGAGAACAAACACGTATGTATCATTCATCAAAGACTGTAGAATTCAGGTAAAAATGGTTGAGCTTCCTTTACAGGGTCCACAAGGATTGTATCTCACTGCATCATTCAACAACTGCGGTTTTACCCTTTAGATAACATCTGATGAGTAAGCTTGTGATTCTCTGTGATTCTCTGTAGAATCAGCGTGGCTCATTACTCAGGAACAATAGTACACCTGATGGCTGTGACTACTGCAGGCCTCCATGTATGGCCTCCATCTGTCTGAACCAGCATCACTAATATTGGCACCCATGTTACAAAGATGTATGGTTTACTCACTTCTTATTTTGAATATATGGAAATGTCTGCATAATCAAGCAGAAAACAAAATATAACCCAAACCAAACAACCAACCAACAAAAACAAAAGAAACTGAAAAAAAATCATGTATTCTAATGTAATGAGCTTTGTTTTCCTTAAAATTGTATTGTACACATGTATTTCCTTTCACTTGAACCCAGTGAAAGAAATATTTACCTTAATATATCCATGAAGGTATTCACCTATCTTCCCTCATTTTTAAGGGTGCTATTTAGTAAAACAGAGGCTACCCACCTGTGCAAAGATCACATTTTCATCAGCAGCTCTGAAGACAGGAGTATCTGAAATCAACAATTCTGTTAGTGATGCATCTTGTCACAGATCATCCTGAACCTTCTTTTTTTCCTTTTCAACTATCTGACTTTTGTGCTTCACTAGCTATTGGGAGGAGGTCATTTGTTTGAAAGTGTCACCTGACTACCCACCATTCATGTTGGTTGATTGCATTATTCTTATTTCCTTAGGAAACTGAGGTGAAAGTGGTGCTGATTGGAGGGTAGTATAATTTAAAATAGAAGCTTGCCTGAAACCAGGGTAGATCATAAGGATCCCTAGTGGCTCTTGTGTCTCTTAACAGGCTTTGAACTCTTTGTGACTCTGTAATTACTGCCTAGATTTCTTAGAAATAGGTCTTAACTCTCCAGTTCTTTTCCTTTCCTCTTTTTAAAGTTAGGTGGTGTGTGTGCTTTTCTGCATAAATTTGGGGCACCATTTTAGCCAGTTCTTTACATACCAGTTTGAATACATAGCAAAATTTATAATGTGTTCTTGCCTTATTTCTTACTAGTGTTCATTTTTCAAGCTACCTGTTTACATTTGACTTTTTGTTGAAGACTGATACAGAAACAGTCTTTAAGAGCTTCATTCCCCTTAATATAATCTGTTGGTAGTTTTTTTTTCCCTACTGAATAAAAAGCCCAAATTTTTCTCAATTGCTCTTATATTATTTAAGTATTATAGAATGAGTTCTTATTACTCTTGATGTTTTTGATACTGAATCTCATATTGTGTTACGGCCTTTCAGATTTTGGTCATATACAGTCATGCTTCTCTTTTATACTACGATGGCATGTTACACTGATGTACTGGCAGCTCTACTTAAGTCATTTTCCCTTTAAACACATTTCCTATGAGACCTTACATTCTTGAGTATGTAGAAATATGCTTTTTTTCACTATTCTCCTGCCTTTCTTTTACAAGAATCATAAGCTTTGTTGTTCCATCAACCCTCCTGCCTAAGCTGTATTTTCCCTTTTCAAGCCATTTCTCTTGGTTAGTTAGAATAAAATTTAGAAAGATTTTCACTTCACTAGATTTTGCAGCATCAACAGGATACCACTGACACATTCTGATAATTGACTGGACAACCTGTGTTCTGCTGTAATCTTTACCCAACCAATTAAAATCTTCTTTTTTTTTTTTTTTTTTTTTTTTTACCCTGGGTGATTTTGCTTCCTTTTTTGCTTAGAAAAAAATCTTCAGATCTCCAAAAGCTTTAAATCTAAATCCTGTTTTCCCTCTTGAGGATGTATAGTAGGCATCCTGTAATTTTAGCACTCAGATTCTCTTAGGCTTTTATCAGTAGAACTCCAAATAAGGTTTAATTTACCAAATGGTAAAATTCCAAGGTCTTCCAGGAACCATAAGGACTTCCATGCCCCCTTGTTTATACCACTTTTCTTGTACTCATGCACTGACAATCAGCATGCTTGATCTTTTCTGTCTGGCTTTGTCTCTTGTGTAACTGTGTTATGTGTGACCCTATTCCAGGTAGTTATAGACCCTCAGCTAGGTGGCTGTGGTTAATGCTTTCCCATGAGCACAGCTCCCTTTTTCAATCCTAATTGAAGGCTTCTCTATTAGAATCATACAATATCCCAAGTTGGAAGGAACCCACAAGGATCATCTAGTCTAACTCCCAGGTCCAATCAGGACCACACAAAAAAACAGACCATATATCTGAGAGCATTGTCCAAATGTTGTCCATAGCTTTGGGACTACACAAACGCTTCTTGAACTCTGGCAGGCTCAGGGCCATTACCACTGCCCTGAGGGAACCTGTTCCAGTGCCTGACCACACTCTTGGTGAAGAACTTTTTCCTAACAACCCCATCTGACCCTCCCCTGTCCCAGTTCCGTGCCATTCTCTCGGGTCCTATCGCTGGTCACCAGAGAGCAGAACTCAGTGCCTGACCCTCCACTCCTTTTCATGAGGAAGTTGTAGACCACAATGAGGTCTCCCCTCAGTCTTCTCTTCTCCAGGCTGAACAAACCAAGTGACTTCAGCCACTCCTCGTACATCTTGCACTTCAGACCCTTCTTCATCTTTGTAGCTCTCCTTTGGACACCCTCTAACAGTTTTATACTTTCTTATACTGTGGCGCCCAAAACTGCACACAGTACTTAAGGTTATTATGAAGTTATCAAGCTTTCCAAGAATAAGCCACTGACAAGGAAGATAGTCTTCCAGATGACATGCTGCAAGTAATCATTCATTTATTTCCAGGATACACCCAGCCTTTGCCTCAGTCTTGAACTTCAGTAAAGTGGAACAATATAAAGAACATTTGAATTTACCTTCTTCACCTGTCCTGTGTTTACTTTTTCATTTTCTTGGGGTCATTCATGCCAAGGCCTGTGTGTATCCAGGAGAGCATATTAATCAATGGGATGTGGCAGGTAAAGTTGGTAACGTTTTGGTGATCTCTTGTATTCAGACAAGATAGCAGACCTCTCAGAAGACCAGGTCACTTCAGCAGATGAGTCCACCTGACTTACTCAGAAGCGATCCACCAGTAACTGTCATCTTTTGATTCCTCTTGGGATGCTTAGAGTTAATCTTCTATGTGCTACTCAGATCAAAGAATAACTCTTTTCATTAGCATATTTTTAGAAAGAGAGTTAAAATTTTAAGATTATCTTCAAGTTTAGGAAATACTATAAAATATACCTAATAAATCTATAAAAATAGGAGCGCTGAATAATTCTGCATTTTGCTTATATGGAAATACATGCTCTCAGATTAAACAAAAGTAATTGTTCTATATTTCCTTTTCATGGGGTAAATCCATAACAAAGGCAAAATAGGTACAAGTGGGACACATTACATACCCTTTAATTTAATTTCTTTTCTGTGTTTTAAAGTTATTAAATATTTAATTGTTATTTACAGTAATGGCTTATTGATGAAGGCTGTGGTATTGCAGCAGAAAGAGTATACAGTTCATATCTATGAGCTTAGAGGGCCTGAAAAAGAAAGGTATGCTGTGCATTCCTCACAAAGGAAAAAAAATGGAAGTGACCTACTTGGGATCCAAGAAGAGGAAATTTCACCTTCACAGGAAAAAAGGATATGTCCTAAGTGACATTTTTTCCTTTTAAAAATCGATGTAATCGATGTAAAGACTTTAATTAACTTCTTTCATGTTGGCTTAGTCCTCTCGTGTTAACTCAGTATGTATTAAAGGATAGAGGTTGGTCCTTAGCTGATGTAGAAACCCAGGCTCATTATAAAGTAAGCCTGTGATTTGGAGGTCTAGCATCTCCATTTGCAAAATAAATACTGCAGAGCAATGTCAGTCTGTTTGTATTTTTAAAAGCAACCTCTTCTTAAGAACCAGCTATACTTAAGAAAGGTTTGCACAATATAGGCCTTGGAATCAATGTGCGCTATTACTTGATCAACCTGTCTTCTTTTTTTGTATCAAAAAAAACTTCTTCTGTGTCCATGTCTTGTTTGTAGTTAGTCTTGTTCATTATTGCTGAATCAAATATTTGAAACTACAAAAAATAAGCAATTTGTCTTCATGCACAATCTTTCAATTTTAGAAAGAAGCAGATTGAAGATCAAGCTAACAAATATGCCAAGAATAGAACTGTTGATGAAGTAATTAAAAGGCTGACAGACAGAGTAATACAACAGGCAGCAACTATTAGAGAAAGCTTTTTTTACCTACAACAAGCAATCACATGGTAAAATTAGTAAAGCTGGCTTGCGGAAGATAGGAAAAATATTTTTCTCTCTCCTGTGCTTTTTCCAGAAGGATGCTTATTGTCTTCTCATTGTGCCTGCTCACACAGCTAGGGTTAAATCCTTCAGGATTGTTTCAGTCACTAATGAGCTAAACAAGCCTCATGCAGGTTATTGTATGAGAAAGGTTCTCAGCTTGTATTAAAAGACATAAAATTGTTATCCTGTAGCAGCATCTCACCTTAAAACCTTCAACTGCTTGCAGTGTCAAAAAGAACATGTATGAATTGGGATTTGCGAGACACAGTTGGAACTTGGAGGTCTAATGTCAGCTCTTAATACACCTCTTACGCAAAGTGAGTGGGCATATCTTAAAGAATTGCTTAGCCTTAACTCAGAGTCTTTTAAACTGTCTTTGTAACTCCACAGTAGTAATTGCTAGGAACTGGATATTGTTACATGAAGAATAAGTTTCTTAACAGATATAGAATGACACTTTAGTGAGAATTATGTAAACTAGTTTTATGTCATCTTTCAGATTTCTGAGCTTCATCCTCCTCTGAACCTCTCATGGACTGCAGTGTGGCTTGTAATC
Source organism: Anser anser (assembly GCF_964211835.1). Classification (NCBI taxonomy): domain Eukaryota; kingdom Metazoa; phylum Chordata; class Aves; order Anseriformes; family Anatidae; genus Anser; species Anser anser. The sequence goes on from NC_139720.1 coordinate 75,152,458, forward strand.
ATGCTGAGGTTGGGGGCGCTCCCTGGGGTCCCTGGCTGGCTGTCTTCCTTGGTCACTCTTGCTCTGCTTTCAGAGGAGTTGTGTAAGGGATATCTCCTAAAGCCATCTAGTAGCATTTCAGAGTGTTGACTGTTCTCCAACAGGAAAGGAGAACCTTCCTCTAACTGTTATTTGAGTTCAGTTGATTCGAGCATGTTGTAGTTTTCCACTGTAATATGTTGGGGAAAAAAAATCCACAACAATATGATTGTGTTGAAATTGTATAGTTTTTACTTGCCAAGGATTCCAACTGGATTTTGTATGTCTTTTTGAGGTATGTTTTTATGTGGTGTTCCCAGGGCCCATCGCAGCCTTGACTGCTTATCGAACTCTGCGTGTTGTCCTTTAGACAGTCTCATAAGGTCATGGATTTGGGATTGTAGCTGTGATGCTGATGGCACCCAGCTGTACATTTCTTTCTTTCCACATTTCAAAGCAAAATGCTTTGCTGAAAGTTGGCATGGGGCAGAAAAAGAGAGATGATGGCAGTAATGCTCCCCTTGTCTACCTAGGTTTAAGCAAGAGCTGCTGCTAAATAGTGTTATGACAGTAATTCATACTCTGCACTTTGTCCAGATACTGAGGTAAGATAAGAGTCAGAAGGTCAAAAAAGAATTGTACCTTTGAAAATGGCCTGCATAGTCCCTTGGGAAAATTTGTCCCAATCTATTTTTACTGTGGTTCAGCAATAAACATCATTTTCCCATCCATGTTCCATGGGTTGCACGTGTTTTTGCCAAGCTACTGTTGCATAGGCAAATGTACTGGCTGTAAGGGGATGACAGATCTGTTGCCTTCTTTTCCCCCCTTCTTAACATGAATGCATGATGCATATGATAAGACGAACGCTCAGTTACTATAGCGTCTTCCCCCATGAACACTATAGTTACATCTAGCCACGTCTTCATACCCTTGCATAGATATCTTTCTGCAATTGTGTGCAGAAAGTGAAATTGCTTTGCAATGAAGGGAAGGGAAAGAGGGAGGACAAAACACACAAAACATTTATATTTTCTCTTAAAATTTTCTTGTTAAAAATACACCTATTAAGAATGTGTTAAAGTGCAACTCATCCCTGCCATATAGATCTGATATCTGTGGCACATACCTTCGGGACATACAGGCTTTGGTTGCTGCAATTACACTACAATGTGATACCTAAGAGGCTTATTTGTTGCCTGCAGCTAATGCAGTAACATGCATTTTGTCACTCTTAGGGAGAATAAACTCATTCTGCCTGCAGCTTTATCTTCTCCATTTGCTGTCTGCATACAAGTCACATTTAAGATATTTGTCTAATAACAGAAGCCATTGAAAGTTAATCTTTGTGATTTCATTGGTTTTTTATTACACTAGTCATGATGCATTTCTGAAGTTTTGGCAATAAGCAAAGGGTAAAAAATCATAATCTATGTGCAGCTGCATATATGCAATACTGGCCTGTGGTGTTCTTGAATCCTGCAAGCTCAGCAGAGTCCAGCTAGGTGGAATATTGTCCAGGAGCTCTGCTCTGCTGTTGCTGCTGCTTTTCATCATTCAAAAAAAAAGGCCTGTTTCCCTGCAATAGTCTTGGTCTGCCCTGCCTGTTACGCTGAGTGAAATAAGCCTCCTCTGGACTGAATGAGGATGAGAGCTCTGTGAATAAGGGTGATTAAAAGGGATTTCTTGTTAGAACTGAAGCGGCTGACTACCTTATGTCTCTGGGAGCTGTCTGGGCATGTGTATTACCAGGTGAAATGCAAGCTGAAACCGAGTCACCATCACTCGTGATCTTCAAAAATCTCTGAACAGAACAAAGGGGTTTTAACCACTTCGTCCAAGTGGAATTTCAGCTGGGAGTTTTTGCATTGCTCCTGCTTTAACTTCCCTGACATTTCTACCAAGATGTTCATCAACCCCTGCCCTGAATTGTTTAGGAGCACAGCTGCTTTTCATCCCAGAGTTTGTGGAGTTTCAGTGGTAGATAAAGAATCATAGAATATCCCTAGTTGGAAGGGACCCACAAGATCATCAAGTCCAACTCCTGGGTCCAATCAGGACCACACAAAAACCAAACCCTATGTCTAAGAGCATTGTCCAAGCGTTTCTTGAATTCTGGCAGGCTCAGGGCCTTCACCACTTCCCTGGGGAGCCAATTGTGGGAATAGAAATGTTGTTTTTGCAGTGCTACATTGTTTAGAAGGAAGGAATGTGGTATTGAGATATGCTTACAGTGATAAGAAAGCTCAGCAGGTGACCTCCTAAAATACAGACAACCAGACTCCTTAGAGCAATCAGGTGAAAATCACTGTGTTAAGTCAAGCCAGATAAGGGGAGAAAACATTACCATCTCAAAAACAGGCCGGCAACTGAAGGCTAGGCATTGTCTGTGAAGCATCAGATAGATTGTGAACCTGGATTACACACTCAGTGGGGAAACAGGGGAGGGTCCTGTCATCAAAAAGTATATAAACTGTGTTTTGGAACTAGTAGGGGCGCTCTCCTGCTTGTGGGGCGCCCACCATTGCAATCGCAAATAAATTACTACTTCACTGAGATCCTCGCCTGAGCCTAAGTTATTGGCTACGGAGTATTTCTCACACTATCCCAGTGCTCGACCACCCTCTGGGTGAAGAACCTTTCCCTAACACCCAGCCTGACCCTCCCCAGTCCCAGTTCCATGCCATTCCCTTGGGTCCTGTCGCTGTCCCCAGACAGCACAGCTCAGCGCCTGCCCCTCTGCTCCCCTCATGGGGGAGCTGCAGGCCACCGTGAGTCTCCCTTCAGTCTGCTCTGTTCTGGTCCAAACAAACCAAGGGACCTCAGCCGCTACTCTCACGTCTTGTCCTCTAGACCCTTTATCATCTTTGTGGCCATTGTTTGGACACTCTGCAATAATTTTATGTCTTTCTTATACTATGGTGCCCCAAACTGCATGCAGTACTCGAGGCGAGGCTGCACCAGAGCAGAGCAGACTGATACTTCCCTCGACTGGCTAGCAATGCCATACCTGATGAACCCCAGGGTACAGTTGGCCCTTTTGACTTCCAGGGCACGCTGCTGGCTCATGCTCAACTTGCCATCAACCAAAACCCCCTGATCTTGTTAGTGTTGGGGAGAATCGAATGGATGTTTTATTAATGTCTCTTAGGTGATGGGTCATACAGTATAATTAAGCATTGCCAAATGTACTTACATTATCAATTAATTTATGTATACTGGGAAGTTTAGGGAGTATATTATCAAATAATCTATGTATACTGGGAAACTTAGGGAGTATACTGAACAGTCAAATGAATCTTTGAAGGGGAACCCTGGGAGGGAACAGATACAACCTGACCTTGGATAAGGGCCTGGAAGTGCTGAAATGAGTTGAAGCAGAACCAAGGAGCGGAGGGAGCATGCGTCGAGTGAGAAAGGTGAAAAGTTTAGCAGAGAGGAAGACTCCTTACTTCATCTGGACGACCACCTGGACGACCACCAGAGAGCACCACGCATGTGCAAAGGGGAGGAGAGCTAATTAGAATGGAATGCGAGGCTGATGTTGCAACCTGTAATGAATATGTATACCTTACGTAATGTTGGATGTATAAATAATGGCTGGAAAGTAACGGGACTTGAAGCCAGATTTGGGCACCTGCCCCGGCTTCCAGCGCTGAATAAAGCACCTTCATATAATCACTTGGTGGTTATGTGGTTGCTACGCTAACAATCTCTCTAGAAGAATATCTAGAAATAGGTGTCTACCACCACTGTAAGCATTGTGGGGAATCTACCCTGGCCTTCAATTTCTGCTTCAGAAGAATGTGGGACTCCCCGTATCACAACTGCAAACCACGTGTAAATGTTTTTGATACATCATGTTATCATAGATGGCACTGGGCACCAATATTCAGGCAATGTAACCTGTCCTAATTGCATATGGTTGGGTATTTTGTGACGCATTTTTGGGTAACACTGAAGTTAAGTGATCTACATTGTCTACTGTTCTTTGACTGGATCCTGAATCTGTAGCTGGGGAGGTGTGCCAACCTCACTGCCTACATTTATGTCAAGTTTGAAAAGTGCTACTCTGACCTACAGACTCACCTAGAGCAGCCAGGTAGCCAATGTACAGCTGGACAGTGTTGCTTGTCCTCCAGGGTGGAACAAGTTACTCGAACAGTAAATAGTATAGTGGTAAACATAAAAGGATGTTTGCATTTGGATTTGTTATTCCAGGCCAAACCATAGAAATGGGCAAAAGATGTCTGCCTAATTTGGAAGTGGATAAGCTCTGTTTATTTGGATAACATGATGTAAGAGTAGCACTAAGGGAGGAATAGGGACAGAAGGGACACTAAGGGACAGAATACACACATTCCTCTGAAGGATAACTGATCGTTGTATGTCTAAATAAAAACTACAGACATAAAATCACCAGTTAGCCTTTGTAGGGTTATACCAACCCTGCCAGTTGTCTGTGTTTTTCTTTACAACTTACAGCATAAGGACACCTTTTAGCTGCTTGCCTATGCAGTACCAAAGGTATGATGAGGGTTAGTGAAGGGGGATGCAGAACTTTCCTTTACCAAAATTTCTGACCCTCCCCAGTCCCAGCTCCATGCCATTCCCTTGGGTCCTGTTGCTGTTCCCAGAAATTTCGTGCAGAAAAAAAAAACATGCAGAAATTTCCTTTACCAAAGGGTAATGTAGCACCTCTGGCTTCACTGGCCTGACTCTCCTAGTAGCAGGGCAAGAAGGCATACATCTTGCCTTTGCACCTTGGGACTTGGATTATTATTAATGTAGTTGGAAATCAGGAAGATGGCAACTGAAGTTTTGTCAGGTGTCCTGGAGTAACGTCCACAATTTGTATTATATATGTGGGTTCACTTTTGTGAAGGATTACAGTATCTCTTCACTGTGAGGTTGTCATCAATCATCTTCCTTTAAATAAGACTTAGAAACTACGTATTTTGTGAGCTATTCAGCACAAGACTATGACCTAGTCTTAGAATTTAATATGGCTTAATCTTGCATGCAGTTTTGGAAGAATTTTATCACTTTTTTTTTTTTTTTCCTCTGGATGAAAGTGCTAATAGTTGAGGCTGTAGTCACCAACATTGCTATTGTGACTGATTCTCTTCAGCTTTGATTGGATTTGTATGGCCAGATTTTCTTATCGCTACTATTTATGTATTTGATCTAATGGTAAATTCTTATTCAACTGAACATAAAATGTACTTGCTTATCCAGAAGCTTTACATCCATAGAAAGGAATGGTAATTTGCTAATTATTCTTATTTTTAACACTCTTTATGAGTTCAGCCATTTAATTATTTTTTTCTTTTAATCTGTGCAATTAACTAAAATATAATAACAGGAGTAATCACTGTAGGAACACTTGGAGAACCAGGACAGAGCTGTGCAGGATAATTATAAAGGAAAACACCTAAATCTGGAGTTACAAAGCAGCTGAAAATAATGAAAGGTTTTACAGGAAGCCCTCAGCAGCAGCAAGGGCTGCAACTACAACTTCTCAGGGAAACAGGAGGTGGGAAAAGGGGAAGAAAAACAGGGACCCCTCTACAGTCACCTACCAGGTAACATTACAATGAGAGACTGCTGCCATATTGGAGTACTCCGGCTCTTAGATGGAGACAGAGAGGCAGAGGGTCTGGAGGGAAAAAAAAAGAGAGAGAGAGAGAGAGAGAGAGAGAAGGGGACATAGGAGGAACACAGAAAGATCAGAAAGATTTTGCCAGATTAGATTACCTAAAATGGATCCCCAAATCTTCTTTGAAGAGCAGCAACCGAGAAGGGATCTTAACCTTCCACCTGGCTGCAGCTATGTATGGTTCAGGGATTTGAAGCATTTCTGCATTCTGCAGCATTTCTTGTCCAGGAAGTACTTTTGGCAGGTGTGTGGAGAAAAGTGGTAGTAGCAAACTCTACAATTGACAGATTTCTTCCAGTCTGCTAAATGAGTGAACTTTATTTCTTCTCACTTTTTACTTTCCAGGTGAAATTTAATCTTAGTCTGTCACTTGGTGCTTTTGCTTAAAATGCCAGTCTCAAAAATAGTCTAATTTTGCTCTGTCTCTTTCTGTGTAGAATTGAAGTTGTGCAGAGTAGATCTATATTTAAATGGCTTACTGCAAATATAAGGAAGAGAGAACAATTTTCAGAGTAATTTCAAGTTGAGCCATAGGATAAAACATCCAGACTTTTACTATTTTTACTAGTGGCATATTAAGTAACAAAATGGGCCATTTTATAGCTTATTTTATTTCTCTTGTAACAAGTGTTGAAGATCATGGCATGCCAGTGGATGACGGTCAATTCAATCTACTAACAGAAAAGCTAGGGGTAGCAGATGGAGGGTTGAGTTATCTGGATTTTGTCACGACATTGGAAGGTAAAGTAACTTTAGCACCAATACAGCATGAAAAAATCCTTTCATGGAAGATACAGAACTTTTCTTTTTCAAGAAAATACTATTGTGAAATTAGGAAGAGATCAGTGGTATGATTTTTAGCACACGGATGACCTTTCTGTCTGTAGTTCTTTCACTTCTGATCCAGTTAAACTGCTGAGTAGCTGACCCAGGGCTGGAGGGAAACTGGAATATATGGGATGTGGGCTAAACGTCCACAGAGAGGTGTGATGGAGATTGCAGAGTGACTAACAGATTGCAGAGTGACTGACTGATCTCTCTGCCTTGAGTGTGTTGTCGTCCCCGTCATTTCTTACTCTTATTCACAGTCTGGGGATTGTGTTATATCCTAAATTACAACAAATGATTTTGTCGTAGTGGTGTCCAGAAACATTTTTTGTTCTGTGTTTTTTTTTTTAAAAAAAAAGACAGTAACTATTCGTTTCAGGAATGAAAGATCTGTTAGTAAGCCATTAGTGATAAGTTTTTTAGTGGTGCTATATACAACTGGAACTCTGTGGTGTGATCTGGTTGCTTATTGGTTTGTGGCTTTAATTTAAAGTAGTGCTTTTGAATGTTAAAGCTGTTAAGGGACTTTTCTACTAGAGAATGCTGAAATGTGGTTATCTATGAGTTAATTGATAGTTTTATTGGAGTAGCAAGAATCCCAGTGAGAGAGATCTAGGTTTACTATTTTTATAGACATAGATGAATTGTTCACCCATATTATGAAGATGTGGTGTCCATTATTGATTTACTGTTGCTGAGGAATGCAGGCCAGAGGAATATATTCATAATTTTTTCACCTCAGCTATTTGCTTTACTCCATCAGTAATTTCACTGATTTCAAGGCACTGTGAGTAAATGTTTTGATTTCTGACTCTTAAAAATGAATATGATGGAATCTGAATTCATTTTCTTAGGATGGAACCCTGGGTGAAGTGTAAAGCTAGTATTTTTTATTTTTTTTATATCTTTTTCTATATATCTTCTTGTATATCGTGTCCAAAGAAAGGCAACAAAGCTGGTGAAGGGTCTAGAAAAAAAGTCATATGAGAAGTGGCTGAGGGAGCTGGGGTTGTTTAGCTTGGACAAAAGAAGGCTCAGGGGAAACCTTACTGTACTTTACAATTACCTTAAAGGAGGTTGAGCAAAGTGGGAATTGGGCTCTTCTCCCAAGCACCAAGCAATAAGATGAGGGGAAATGGCCTCAAGTTGCACCAAGGGAGGTTTAGGTTGGATATTAGGAGAAATTTCTTTACTGAAAGGGTTGTGGGGCATTGGAATACGGAAGTGGTTGAGTCACTATCCCTGGAGGCCTTCAAGAAACATGTAGATGTAGAACTTAATAGCATAGTTTAGCAGTGGACTTTAGAACTAGGTTCAGGGTTGGACTAGATGATCTTAGAGATCTCTTCCAACCTGAATGATTCTATGATTGTTCTTTTATGCCTAGACTTCCTGCATAAAATTTGGATGCCACCAAAATCAATGGAAGTTTTGCAGCTTCAAGGCCTGTATTAACTTCTGTATTATGCTTCTGTTATTTTTGTCAGAGGTGTGGTTTTACTATTTTCCACACTGCTACTATTATTTTCTGATGTCATTATTTCTTTTTTAGATCTAAGACAAGGGGGAGAGCTGACTTGTGGCTGGCTGACATAATATTCAGACTTTTCTTCATTCAGACCTTGAAGTTTAGAAGTTTGTGATTACAGCTGACTAAACATCTGTCCATCAATATAACGTGCTTTCATCCAGTAGCCTAATAAATGACATTTGAAGCAGATTGGTCTGGGTGAAAATGAGTGTGCCAGCTTTTTGATTTAAGTCAAGAATCAACAGTATTTTTCCTGTTGTTAAAGCTTTTGCTTTTTATCAATTTTGAGAATCACAGATTTTCTTTCAGGATGTTACTTTATCTCATAGTTGTAAGAGGAAGTGTTTGATATAAAGTAAGTCTCAAATGTCAGAAAGGAAAGAAAAAGAAGCCCTAACTTCTATTTTTCTATAATTTATTAAGGTAGGGAGAAGTCTGACCCTTTTGTCTATAGTTATATTACTGGTAAAGAGTCCTAGTTTTCTTCTGGTAAGCTTTAGCAGGAAGATAACAGTCTGTATTGAATTTTAGTCAAAATTTCTACTCATGTTGTTATAAATTACTCTTTTAGCCAGAATTAGTTTATTGAATAAGCGATCAGCAAGCAAAACAGCACTGGGCGGCCGGGGAGTCCATGCTCCTCCAAACGGCGCGCAACCCCCCCCCCCCCCTTCACAGTCCCCTTTTATCATCGGGTTCTTCCGGGGTTACGTAGCCCCCCTTCCTGGTACTGCGGCTGCGTCGACTGTTGCTAGGGGGTGGTCTCCGGTCCCTCTGGTGGTCGCACGGATGAAGGCAGTAGTCTTCCTCTGCTTGGTATGTGGTGTTTTTCCCTCCTTAACTGGTCATGTGGTTTGTCTTAAGATAGGACAATGGGTTATCGGTTTTGCAGTTACAGTATTTACACAAAGTTCTCTCAACTTTCCGTCCGAGACAGCAACAGGCAGGGAGCCTCAAGGTCCTTACAGCCACCTGGCGACTCCCTTTGTTCCTTCTTAATATAGCCATGGGAAATAATGAACAAACATGCTTCATACATCACACAGACTGGAACTGAAAAAAGGGAGGGATGTGTGTGTCTGTATGGGTGAGTACAGTTTGCAGAATCAAATCGGGAGAAATGAAAAAATGATGCAGTTGTTAGTGTTGGGGAGAATCGAATGGATGTTTTATTAATGTCTCTTAGGTGATGGGTCATACAGTATAATTAAGCATTGCCAAATGTACTTACATTATCAATTAATTTATGTATACTGGGAAGTTTAGGGAGTATATTATCAATTAATCTATGTATACTGGAAACTTAGGGAGTACATTGAACAATCAAAAGAATCGTTGAAGGGGAACCCCAGGAGGGAACAGGTACAACGTGACCTTGGATAAGGGCCTGGAAATGATGAAATGAGTTGAAGCAGAACCAAGGAGCGGAGGGAGCATGTGTCGAGTGAGAAAGGTGAAAAGTTTAGCAGAGAGGAAGACTCCTTACTTCATCTGGACGACCACCAGAGAGCACCACGCATGTGCAAATGGGAGGAGAGCTAATTAGAATGGAATGCGAGGCTGATGTTGCAACCTGTAATGAATATGTATGCCTTACGCGATGTTGTATGTATAAATAATGGCTGGGAAGTAACGGGACTTGAAGCCAGATTTGGGCACCTGCCCCGGCTTCCAGCGCTGAATAAAGCACCTTCATATAATCACTTGGTGGTTATGTGGTTGCTACGCTAACAATAACATTCCCTCAATTCTCAGTAAGATGTGTCCTTGCATAGCGTGTGGATTTAGTCACCTTTCTGTGCAGTGTGACAGCTGTGCCGGATGCTGATCTGAGGCACCCATGTTTCCCTACCTGCCAAGACTGCATCAGGTCCCAGAAGTTAGGTACTTGTAGTAGTGATTGAATTTGTTTGCAAGTGTGGGTCTTACTCCCTAAATTTACTAGTCATGCCTTGGTGGTTCACAAAGACAATTTTGTTCTAAGTTATTGATGTAAATCAAGGGTAATCTTCCTGGAGTCACTCCAGGATTTAATTGTTTCAGAGATAATTAACATTTCCTTCTATGCGTACAAATGATCCACGCGGGCTCTTGAGTTTGAGGGAGAATTGAACAACATTGATTTGAAAATAAATAGGGAATTACAAAATTTAAAACATCTTCACTAACCTGCAGCTAGAGAAATAAGGCAATATTTAAAGAATTAAGTTTGCACAGATCTGAAGTAACAGTTCTTAATGGGTATCTTAGAAACTATGAAACAAAACCACAACTACCATGAAGAACAACAAAAGTAAAGGAAACTTGTAGAGATTAAAGATTCCACTAATGTAAAACATAGTTGTTATTTTATTTTTTTATTTTCTGAGAAAAAAAAACAAAAACAAACAACAAAAAACAGATGATAACAGATGCAGAGCTAGTTTGTGATCAGGCTCATTACTACCTTGTTATCAAAGCAAGAACCAGATGGCATGACCTAGCAAGGGTAAGAAGAATGTTTTCTTTAAATAAATAAGCAGCACTAATAGATTTCAGAACATTATGCAATGTTGATCTTCAGAGTCTATAAATATGCAAAAAGACCCGTGCAAAACAGCTCATTAATGATAAAAACTTACTGAGTTTAAAAAAAAAACAATTTGAATAATGCTCAATTTTTGTAATGCTAATTATATAGTAGATGTTATTACAGTTATTTCTGAAACTAACTTCATGTTTTACTATTGTTGGTTTTAATGTTTCTAAGAGTAGTTATGGGATTCATCCGAGGCCTATTCGATTACGTGCTGTACACAAACACATACCTATTGCTTTGCTGACTCCCAGCGTTGCCCTGCACACAGAAGCATTGATTTGGGGCGTTTACACCATCCAAAGAGACTGTCACAAAACTGTCTTATAATTTTTTTTCAGCATTTTTTTTAATTTGTTGAGGAGTTGCAATATTTCGACAACAGAATAGCTCAAGGAAAAATAATATTTTTTTTTTTCATGAAATGTTTGTATAAATTGGACAATAGTACTGGTAGTCTCAGACTGTAAAATGAATGATTAAAAAAAAGGTAAAATCTCATTCATATTAGGTATAGAAGAAGTTGGCAAGGAAATCTGCATGTCTACCATTTTCCAGTGCCTTCATCTTCCACTGGCATACCTCAGCAATGGGTGTACCCACAGCTGCAAGCATAATTCTTATGCTCATGTCCCTGTATCTGCCATCAGTAAGAAACTTATAGATTACATCACCTTGATTAAATCTGCTTGACCTATGATGTCAATCCTGATTCAAGCTTGTGAGAGTTGCACATCCATCAAGTAGGAAATAGTAAAAAAACAATTTGGTGGGGGCAGACATTAAAAAAAAAAAAAAGAAAAAAGAAAATCGGACGTGTTGTTGCATTATTTTATATTTCTTTCCCAATTCCCATTACTCATTAAGCTTATACAGAGATCAAACATATAGTCGAAATTGTTGGTTCTTGTTAGTGATGATTTCTTTTATGTTCCAGAATTTTCAGGAATTTGACAGTGAGGGAAATGTCATTATACAGCCAGGGGACTTGAAAAAAGTCTTGTTCAGATTTGGCATTCCAGTCACCCCAGAAGACTTTAGGAAGCTTTGGGCAAGGTATGACAACTCTAAATGATTAGCACTTGCAATAATGTATCTTTTATAGGATTACAAAACCTTTGGTAGTGCAGCGAATGACAATAGATTACTCTGCACACGAAATATTTTATTTTGTTATGATCGTGACCTTAGATCATGACACCATGTTACAGGAGGCTACATCTTATAACACTGAGCTCAAGAATACAGTTAGGTACATTAGTTTCCCATGAGTTCAAGGACAGGATTTTCTCTTGATTTCAGTATTACTGATCCCTTTAACATACATTTGCTCTTTGAATGGCACTTTAGGTCACCAGCTAAATTAACTTCCTTTTCATCAATTTCGTTTTATACACACAAAATGCTTGCCTTAGTTTGTGGTTGATGAAAGTCAGTTCTAAGTGTCTCAGGTCAGCTTGGAAATACACAGAAAGTTTCCATCAAGGAGGTCCATAGAGTCCGTATTACGTACCTGTCTGAAGTCAGTGCTACCAGCCTCTCATTTTCAGAGCACTAAATTTGCTTACAATATTTTCTACCTAAAGAAAAGTGATTCTGTCAAAAGAAAAATGCCACATACCAAATACATAACAAAAGAGAGTAAGGTAATTTCGTGCTGTGTAAAAATGGCAAATAATATCATGAAATGTTTTTATAGACAACTAATTTGTTGTGAAGTGGGTAAAAATACTTGTCTGCCTTCAACAAAGAGGAGCTGTGCTATAGACTGTGTTTGAAATGGCGTAGATATCAGCTGTATCTGACATTATATAAAAACCTGCCTTCATTACAGATCTATTTTAAAAAAAAAATAATCACTCTCTCTTAATGTATAGAACCTGGGTGTATTGCTTCTTGGTTTCAAACTGCATTACATATATGTTTTTTTCTTAGTACTGATTCATCTCTGAATTATTTTCTACTCCATTAGATTTTACTTTCCATTCTTATTCCTTATGGATGCCATGGCACATTGAAGAGTATCCTTTTCATGTAGTTATCTGCTGCACAACTCCACTCCCATCAGCCACTCCTTTTACAGAATAGCTAAAATCTCTTATGTGCCTGATATGTCAGTAACTTGAATAAAGGAATTAGAGTAAAGCTGAGGCTAAATTAGGCATTACCATGCACTGGAGCACTAGCAGGGGGAGAAACTGCAGGGGAAAAAACTATGGAAAGGTTTATGCCTAAGACAATATGAAGAGTGTTTATGAGGCTAAATCCATATTTCTGAAGGATGATTACAGTTCTGAACATCTCAGATATGCATGACCTGTTTGAGATATTTGGGGCTGAATTTTTAGGAGCCCAGTTCTCTGTCTCAAGTCAGACACTGAAATGCAGCACTTCTGAGAGCTGGAAAATACTCCTGACAATTTGGTGCTCAGGGTAGTGTTTTCTGTGATTACAAACCAAAGTCCTATCTTTCGAATCTCATATAAAGTCACTCTCAGTGTGGTATGGCACCTCTGCAAGGAAGGGAAGTCAGTGAGATTTGAGCTACAAAGTCACTTAAGATCATCTATAATGCATTTTTATGAGGAACACTTGATTATTTAAGAAGAGGATTTCTTTTTCTAGGTATGATACAGATGCAAAAGGATATCTTACTCATCAAAAATTTTTACAGAAACTGGGGATAGAGTTTGTGTTTAGTTTGTTAAGATGATACTGATACTGTATGTAATACAAATGTAATTTTCCAAACAGTCTCTGAAAAGGAGTTTCTGAAGGTACTGGACCAGGCTTATACATAGTGCTATTCCCTAGATTTGCTAAAGAGAAGCCTACCCTAGAGTGCATCATGAAACTTTTTTTAACATATTCTCCATGGATGTATATTACTTATTTTACAGACTTCATGGCAGGAGCTATACTGACAAATCAGAGTATCCAGGAACATTCTCAGACACAATCATCTTTGCTGATAACCTGCCAAAACAATCCTTGTCATGCTTTGGCCTGTGTCAAGTACGATTCTCCCTGATCTCTCCCAGCACAGTTTGGGAGCAAGAATGCCCCAAGGACTATTTCTAATAGTCAGTTTGCAGGCAACTGGTCTCTTTTCATGTCTGAGAAGGTTCACTAAGCAGAGACGTGCCAGCTGGCCTCTGTGTCCAGAGCACTCCCTGGCCTGTTTATTGGTATAGTTTCAGCTTGTAGTTACAGTCTGAACACTGCTGTTAGATCAGGTTGAAGGGAAAGAGCAAGTGCAGATTTGTCACCCTACAGGTCTCTTCTCAGACTGCTCTAGGCAACATGGACTTAGACCTACCGGATCACAATCAACAGGTGCTTTTCATTTAGCTGGAATGATTGTGTGTGTAGGACATTCTGGTACCTTATCTACCCTGTCCCTTGGATGAGAGCCAAGTAGCAAGCACAGTTGGTTTCACAGCCCTCTAGCAGCTAGTTAAATTATCAGTAAACTGCATAGAAGCTGCATAGAAGCAACAAAAGACAACCATGACAAGGATAGACCCTGGCTCCATACAAGAGAAATAAACATCTTATCTCTAAGCAAGAGGAGTCTCTGCCTCACACAAAATCAACACTCAGAGTTAATAGGTCATTGCTCCTGAGAAGAGCATTTGACAAACAAATGACAAAATGATATCCTACTCACAGTGGAGTCTAATGATCCATGCTTGCCCTAGTGAGTCAGCAGTGATCAGCCTGCTGCTGCTATAGGATTCCCACACCCACCAGCAAAATGAGGCAACAGGATGATCCTCTGTCCCACTACAATGATGTTAAAACTTTATTTTTCCAGGCTGTAGACAGACACCATCTGGATTCTTATTGTGTTTTCTGCTCATGCTTTTACTCTCCTCCTGAACTATTTTTTATTTAGGACTATAAACCCTCAGGAGCAAAACACATGTAAAAACATACCTCCAAGAGTACAGATTGATTTGTGGAAAGGGTCTACATGTTGTGGGAGCTAATAAATTATTGTTGATAATAATGATAATTCCTCATAACATTTTTGGTAAAGGTGATACACTCAAAAACAAAGAAGAGAAGTCTTGTCTTGCAGATAAAGAGGCAGCTTGGGAAATCATTAAACAACAACAACAAAAAAAGACACCACAGAGATGCCTGTAAGGTAAGGCTTTTGGCTTTTTACCCTGCTTTTTTAATACTGTTTTTTCAGTGTTCCAGATAGGCTGAAGGAATCAAGGACAAAGCTCTCCTTCCTTTTCAGCATCACAGCTCTCCTACCTGCACTGCAGTTCCCAATGTCATAAACTGTATTCATGACACACACAGGTTATCAATGAGCATTTCACCTGTAAAATATTCACATAATATACAGCAGAGATGGTTAGGCAGCTGCTGTGTTATAGGCATTGCTTATTATTGTATTTGTAACTGTCTGATGTGAAACTTAGGCCCAAACTATGTCATATTGGGCTCTTCTGCTCCACTTGTTGTACCAGCTGGTTGTCTGTAGTCTTAAACTTGGATGAAGAGCTCTTTTGGTCAGCAACTTTCAACTTCTAACCTGTTTAGTGCAATGCCAAGTGCAAGGCCTCCCTACCTGTAGAGCTATAAATAAAGAGCAATTCTGCAAGTAGAGAAGATGCTGTAATACAAACAGAAATTGTGCAGTGAGATTCAAAGATGCACATCCTCACCCTGAAGCAGCTGGAGAGTAATTAATTCAACTGGGAAGACATGCAGGGTAAAAATAAAATAGTGATGTGAAATTGTGGCAGGTTCACATCTTTTACAATTGTTTAGTTTTGAGAACCTAAGGTAAAACAACTATGTATATACCTATATATATGGCAACTATACACACAAATGCATACATAAAAGTGCATAGCGACTTTTTATTGTAATTTCAAAGAGAACAGAAATTTTCAGACTGGGCCAAGGATAACTGGATTCAGTTACCTGGTAGTAACCAGAGCCAGGTGTTTTTAGTTGAGGTGGAACAGCCTACTAGTCGATGGATGTGGAATATTCTGCCCCTGCACTAGGGCTGTCTAATCCCAGGCTATGACAGAATTTGGGTTAAGCCTGCAGACAGGACTTCCATATCCTTTTCAAAAATTGCATTATAATTATTCGTTAGATTCTGGCTTTTCTTGATTCAGATACATAAAACATCCAGTTCTGTTCTTAATCTTTTCAAATTTCTGGCACCTGTGGCTTCCTCTGGGAATGGATTCACATCTTAACCACTTGTGGTCTGCAAAACTAAGTCTTGTTATCTATTCTTGTCACCTTTTGGTTCTGCTGAATGTTCTCTTGTTTGCCATACTTTCCCACCCACTTCCTGGCCAGAGGGAGCAGTCCTGTCATAGTGGTTCCTGTCTGGTTTTTCCTCTCGGAAAACTAGAAGAACAAGAGAAGTCGAATCCAGGCCTTTGAACTCCTCAGATTTTACATGAGGCCTCAGAAAGCCATAAGTGACTCTTACGCCTGAGCCATTGTCTGACAAATGAAATGCAACCATGTAGTGGCTTTGAAACCACTGTGAAGCAATCCAGCCAAGGGTCATTCAGCCTTCCAGTCCAGGACCAAATAGAGCAGCGGAGATATGGCAAGTGAAGGTGAGCATTGTGCCCTCCTACTAAAAAGTCAGTGTAAGAAGATCTCTCCTTGGTCAGAAAAATGGATGCAGTGGCTGCAAAATCTAAACTTGGTGATCCACGTGGTCCTCAGCCTCCATTTTATTTTGAAAGAATTGGAAAAATGATTCATTTCACTGATTCCTGTCAAATTCTGATTGGAAGGAGACAGTTGCATGAGGTGTGAAGTTGCTGTGAAAGAACCCACTTTAGTACCTCTGGGAACAGCACCCATTGCCCCTTCTGTGATCTTGCTTAAGCTCTCAGTACTATTTGCACAGTGGCTGCATCCAGCCCATGTCCTTTCTTCAGGCTCTCTGCAAGGGCTGTAAACCTCAACCTAACAGCTTTGGAGCAGTTTCAGTGCCCTGTGAGTACACACTGTGAAGCAGACAAAAGCTCTGGATGTCTTACAATTCAAAACACTGTGCACTTTTTTTCCTTTTTCTTTTGTTGTAACTCACAGGAACAAATCGCCCAAATTAGAAACAGACATTGAACAGTGGCTCTCCATCTTTTCAAGAAAAATGCAAAACATTCGCAAGAATATTTTTTTTGGCAATGTAGTTTGATCTATGGTTTTAATCCTCATTTTCTCCATGCACATATTTACTGCTGTGAGTGGAATAATTACTGCTTAGAAATCTTTAATGAGTGCAAAAATGTTGAATACCTCAGTTTTCCAAAAATATGAGTTTTAAAAACTGTTTTGACTTTTACCTCAGCTTTTGCTTTCATTGGGAATATTTAAGTGGGAGATGATAGTGGTGACAAAGAGCTATCATTTAACAGCATGGCACTGAAAATAACATACAATTGTAAAGGAGCCCAGAATCTTTTTTGCAATGAGGGTAAAATGTGGACCATATCACATCCTAAAAGCACACCCTTGCGAGATGGGAGGTGCAGTGCTAAACAATCTTCCAGTGGAGGAGCAAACCGATATCTCAGTGAAATCACAAAGTGCCCATATGGTAGTCAGGATTTTTTTTTTTTTGGTTTTCATGTTACTGTATGCTGCTTCTTAGGTGTGACTCTCTTGGTCTCTTGGGGTGCTGAGGCGCAGCACCCATCTCCTCCACTATTCTCCCTTTCCCATCTCTGTAAAGCCATAGTTCTTAAGCTGTGGCACATTACAGTTACTCAAAAAAAAAAAAAAAAAGCAAATCCTGTCAGCAGATCTTGAATTTTCGATTTGTGTCTCTGTTGGAAAATCTGTAGGCTTTTGAACATAATAAGTTAAAACCCATAGATCCAATTAGCAGATATTGGATCTTTAGGGTCTCGTATTTAAGAGGAGGTTGAAGGAGTCTAAACTAGTTAGTTAATAATTAGATACAAGACAGTAAAGCTATCTTGAGTGCAATGGCACCACTCTGATATGTATCTTTCATAGCATCCTTCTATGTTCTTTCCAATAAAAGTTTTGCCTTGAATCTTGTGTGGTAACAGGAGCAGAATGTGAAATAGAGGAGGGTATTAACTAGAAAAAAAGAGATTTGAAAGTGAGAGAAAAGGTGATAGCTCTTTAGGGGCTTTTAGAGACTCTAAAACACACTGGCAATATTGCAGTTTCCTTGAAAAGATTCACATCATGCTTTGAAACCTATATACAATGGCTAAATTCATCATAAGGAAGCTCACTACTATTTTCTGGAATATTACAGAAGTAGAAGCTATCAGCGTTTTTTAATGGCAGGGTGAAAGGGCAATCCATGCGGCTACTGAAAGTAAGTTCAATATTGCACTCCCAAGGAAGCGTGAACTTTTGAAAGACACAGGTTTCATATGAGAATGCAGAGGGAGGAATCCTTTGAAGAATTTTTGTCTGATTTTAAAATAATGAATCAGTCAAGTAGTTATGACATTTTGAGAGACTCCATTTCGAGGGATCAGATGCTGATTGGAATCCAAGATCCAAAGCTACTGAAAAGACGTCAGGAAGGTAGGGTGTTTTTTTTCTTTTCTTTTTTTTCTTCTTTTCTTCTTTTCTTCTTTATTTTTAAAAAAAAGAAAAATCTGTTTAGTCAAGCTAGGACAGTTGTAAGGGATAGTAGAAAACATCAGAAAGGGGAGAGGACATGCCACATGTCGTGAAATGAAATAACACAGTTTTGAAGAGACCCTTCAGAGCTATCAGTAAGAAGTAACAAAAGTGAAAAATATGAAAATTTGCAGGTTCAAATTATGTCCAGGAATTTGGAAATACTGCAGCAGCTATAAGAAATAACGTTGTAATACCTTGCAACTGGGTAAGCAAAAACAACACAGAGTACCCCACACACTCCCAGATCTGTATGAGGGTGCACAAACCAACCATGCAAGAAAGCAGAGATTCTTTGCACAAGCTGCAGAAGAGATCTGCAGGCTGAGAGAAAACACCTCCAAAATTCAAAACTGGTGCTCAATGTTACCTTCAAAATTTGGCTTACAAATCTCCACTTACAAAGACAGACTACTGAAAATGAGGGTGTCTACCAAGAATCTAATTCCTACTAAAGGATTATATGAAATTAAATTGGAAATTGAAGATAAACACAGTAGTTTAAGTTTATGCTCAGAAAGAGATAATATTAGGTCTAAAATATGTCTTGCTCTGGGCTTGATTAAAGAAATGAATCTGATGAAGGAACTGCAAGAGATCGTGCCCAGAAATCTTTAATGTCTGAAATAAAGTAGACACAGAATATAAAATTGTATTTTCACAACAATTTGTGCTTTTAGCAACATTCCTCTGTTTATGAGAGAGAAGCTCATAAAGCAGCTGGATCACATAGGAATAATGTGAAATTTACAAATGGAAGAGCCAATTAACAACAGGAACATCAAAAGGCAGGCTGCTGATATTGTCCTTATATAAATGGGGCTATGTGTATCTTTCAGGACAGATACTGTCCTATATTTACTGTCCTACAAAGGATATTTTCAGGAAAATGGCTGCACACATTTTTATGAATATAAATAAACATTTTATGTAAATTCAGATTCTTCTGCTGGATCCAAGTAAATTTCCGTGGATGTCAAGGGTTTAACACTATGCATCTTTAAATCACTGTACAGAACATTCCGCTTGTGAAGACTTCCTTCAGGCTTAAATCCTTTTCTTGTCTTCAAAGGAAAGCGTTAGAAAAGTTATTTACTTGAAGCAGCTATGGATGCTTAAATAGGTACTGAAGATGTTGAGTAGGGAGAAAAACTGTGGGGAATCTGAAGAAGTAGAATTAGATAAATACAAATGTAAGGACAGTGAGATGGCAAAAAAGATTAACTGGAAACATGATAGAAGAGATTTGTTACAAATATGCCATCCACAAAGATGAGGGTGTCCAAAAGCCTCTTAGCACAGTGAATATTACATGAAAGTTCATATCACGCTGACAATCTGTGCAAGTAGCTTTTGAGTTACCACACAAAATACTGGGCTGTAAAATTGGGAAAAGTATTCCTGAGTCATGGAATGACTTGGGTTGGAAGGGACCTTAAAGATCTAGTTCAAACCCTCAAAATGTACGGCATTTAAAAAGACAACTACTTGCCTTACATGTATTGACGCTAAAAGATAGATAAAATCTTCAAAAAATGGCTTATGGACAGTATTATTCAAAAAATAATTAGTGGAAATGCATGTCATATGCTTCTAGGGCACTTGTGAACACCATAATTCTAGGTAGAGACTAAGAGAGCAGAGCTCTGGCTCTGCTACGTGATTGTAAGAAATGTCACATATTTGTTTATTGGTCTGTTATGGTCAGAGCTGACACAAATCACTTTGTAAACATGAGAAAAAAAAAAAAAGGACCAACTTGTGGAATACAAAATTTGTGTGACTTTTTATATTCTTCTTTAACCAAAACCATTCAATTTTACAATAAAATTTAAGTTGGAGAAATAATTACTGATCAAAAACATACTTTCTAGAGCATTCAATGAGCTTACTCTTGACAATAACACAGAGAATGACATAATACCTGGAAATATGATTGGGAAAAAAAAAAAAATAGCCCCACTTCAGAAGAAGGTGGGCTGGGTTTGGAGAAGCTATACAGAAGATGACAGTGCGGAAAGTCGTGAAGGTCACGACCTGCTGGGTAGCAAGGGCATTGCACACCAAGTCCGTATGACAAACTCAGATCAAAATTTTCTGCGTTCAGTGGCATACACTTTAGAGGTAACAGCATAGTGTTGTCAATGTATTATGACCTGATATGCCTCATAGAGTACAGGAGGCTCACGAGACCTTTGAAAAATGTGAAAGAAAACACCATATGTCAGTACATCTGAACCTGTTGTAAGTAATTGACTTCGGCATTAACCTGAATCTGCGCTTGGATTGAATTTAACATCAGAACATGTTATGGCATATACTAATGCTGAATTTGTTTGCATATGAAATCCCAGAATTTCTGTCTAACAGTGATGCGCTGTTCAGCATCTTGGACCTGGAAAGATTTGTAGGGAATGAAGGATTTTAACATGCTACTTCCAATTCAAGTATCCTAAATTCAATGGTGAGCTGAGTTCAGACTTTTAAAAGACATTTAAAGGAAGCTGTGAAATTGAGAAGTGATCCATACTTTCACCAAACTTGAGGAATGTTTTTCAAAAATGGTTTATTCCTGTTGAAACTTTGTTAGGCAGAGAGTCCCAGTACTCCTAATTTAGTCCATATAATATTGGAAGATACAATGGGTCTGAAGCATATAAAAAATTGGCAACAACCCACCAAAGTCATATTATAATTCAGATTTTTTAAGGTAGGTGATGCTGTTTGCATACACAATGGTATTTCCTGTACCCTGAAGGCTGTGGGGAAATTATTCTTTGTTCATAAGAAGTGTAAACTCCAAAAGGATGGATTCTTAGGAAAAACAATTGGCAAGGAAAATGTATTGTTCTTGTAAAGGCTGTACTGAACTTACAGCTTCTTGAAAACAAATGGAAAATCAAGGATTCTGCAATGCTGTGAGAGGAAAGACAGCACCAGTAACTGAAGCTGAGATCAGATGCTGCTGAGCAGATCCATGAGAGCACTGAAAAGACTTACTGAGTGCTGATAAAAAGCATATGATATTTAGCATGCTCCCTGTTAGCCTTATTCATACGAAGGAGAAGATGTAAGGATCGGGTGCTGCCTGATTGGTGGTGGCTTAACAAGAAGCAGAGTGAACTGGTCTGAGTTGTTAGATCCGTAGCCCAGCTTGTTGAGGGACTGAGGCAATCATGCTTGATCATGTGGGTTACACGGCTGAACAGTGTTATCGCTGTAATAAGCCTTTTATGCTACAAATCCCGATTCTCTGAAGAACCCAGACTCTGTGCTCTGTACCCTAGGGCTGTCAGAAAGAGCAATCCCAAAGCAAATGGAGCGCAGCTGTAGTTATTAACCCAGACTAAAACCTGTTGTTTTTGCCATAAGGGTATCCTCTTGTAAGTGCTGAATATATGTAGCTAATTTATGTATACTTGGTAATCCACATCAAGGCACAGTTCACAACTAGTTTGACCTTTCATTAATCTTAAGCGATTTTGTTGGTTGAAAACATGCAGAAAGGAAAGATATTTGTACCTGGCTTATCCTCCTGAGCCCAAACGTGGAGAGGTTTTTGTTGAATGAGGAGGAGAGGGATATTGCTGGGGTTTCCAAACTTTGATCAAAAGGTCCCCGATGTCAGTGAAATATGAGAGACGAAATAAAGTGGAAATCAGGATTTTGAGGCCTGAATTTGATCATGTGTCAATAGCCAATTGATAGTCAATATCTCAGAAAAAAATTTAAATGCTGATCCGAAGTCCACATGAGTCAGCAGAAGCTCTGCATTTCTTCCCTTGGGCATGGGTCAGGCCCTGTGCTATTCCCAGTTTTGCTCAGGTTTAACTTCTTGTAAAAGAGTTCTTCTGACTATATCAAAGTTCCAGGAGCTTCGAACTGCAGGAAGTATGCTGCCAAACCCTCACCATTTCACCAGCTGACACCAAACATCTTGTAACTCTGATCAAACAGGCTTTAAAAGAGAGGACTGTATTTTCTATCTGCAGTTGTGAATGGGGAGAGTAACCACTTAATCACCCAAGTAACATTTGTTTACAGTGGGAGGTTTTGGCTATGCAATTCCACATGCAAATAAAAAGGGGGGAGGGGGGAATGAGGTTTATTTGTGAACAATTTGGCAGTCTTTGAATAAATCATATGGATTTACCACACACAAATAAGCTCAAAATCTTTCTCTGCCCTTCCACCCCTATTTTGTGTATTTGTTTGTATCCTTTTCATGTGATGTAACAAATGAGCTAAAATAAACATCTGTTCTCTTTCTGGGATAAATTTAAGGATTACTTCCAAGATTTCAAGAAGGCCTTTCATAAAATGGATAAAAATAGAGATGGCTGTGTAACAGTATTTGACCTGCACAGGATACTACAAGAATTCAACTGTTACCTTGATCATGATCAGTTAAGCAGTCTTCTAAACAGGTTTGTATGATTATCTTCTAGTCATCTCTTTGGTCACACCCAGCAAAACCTATAATCTTGTATTTAGCGCTAAGCATATCGGAAGCCTTGTTAAAACTAACAGAGATAGCTACATGCTTAAAACTGCATATGACTGAGAAATCTTTTTAGGCCAGGTATAGGTTCTGCAGGTAATGAGAATGAAAAGTCTGCTTACATAATGATGGTTTGCTTTGAATCTGTGTATTTGTTTGCTAATTTTATTTATTTGTTTCAGTGTAATACAGCAAAGGGGTGAAAGAGACCCTGTTCCAAACAAAAGCAGAATAAAATCAGGTTATAAAATAGCAATAGCTTTCAAGTCATCCAATGCTGCTGCTATGCAAAACTATGCTTTTAATTCAGTGTGTTAATATGAGCAAGAGGAAAATTCTCTTTGTAGAGGCTGAGGAACACAAAGGACCTGCTCCAACTTTAGGTAGTTGAGATTTTCTGCCCTAAACAGCCTCTCAGAGGTCATATGCCTGGCAGCACTGGGTTTTGTTCTCCAGAGCCTGCCAGATCAGGCTCTTTTTGAAATAAAATTAACAAAGACTTTTCACAGTTCACCTTTAATTGGGTGATAAACTTTTTATGAATTGAAACCTTAATAGGAATCTGCTGCTTGTTTCTTTCTCAAAGACCTCTTGATGATAAACACCTCCATTCATTGTAATTTTGTGCAGATTATTCATTTCTTGATCCAAAATAGCCTTTTCTAAATAATACTGAGTAGATTAGCATATGCATTTAGTTTTATTACTAAAATTTTAATGCCCACTTGGCAATTTATTTCTCCGCTGAAATGGTGTTGATTATTTCCTTTTCCACACACTGTCTCCAATATTGGAGCCAGATTGACATGGGTAGTATGTGGGAGTGCTGTGCAGCTGCAAGATGCAAAATCAGGGCTCTTGAATTTTTTTTTTCTTAGTAGCAGATATGGGGTCTATAGTTAATTTCTTTTCCAGCCTGTTTCATAAAGTTTCCTCTTCGTTTTACTAGCTCTCCTCATTAATTAGACATTCTTGTAACTGGATATTCTGGTGATTGGTAGCTGAGGCGTTGGTCTCCAGTGATTTATTGTGGAAACAGATGATGAAAGTACATTACAGTAATTCATTTTTACACAGGAAAATCAGGTTGCATGGTGAGGCCATCTTCTGTGTGAAGGCTTGGCTCTCTAGGTGTTGTCTTGACCATAATTCTGACCAAAAAAAAAAAAAAAGAAATAAAGAAAAAAAAAAAAGCTTAATGCAAGAGTAAAAAATCCCAGCCTTTTCCCTGCAGCTTAGGAGCTGCTTACTTATTACATGTGTGCAAATTATCTACAGTTCTGATGATTGTCTATAAAATTATTAAAGTTTATTAAAATCCTCTCCATGGCTGGTAACTCTAAAGGTCAACCTGGAACAATTCCATGGGAGCCAATAAACCTGTATGAAAAATCCCCAAAGCATACTGTACTCCGGAGACTCTGTTTGTCTTTGCATGGTAGGAAATTCCAATAACTGACTACACTGGATTTACACTGGGTAAGAGTAGAGCAAGCCGATGCTATTGTACTCCCTTGTGGTAAAGAATTTTACAGGTTCATTAGGCAGGCTTGAAGTCCTTGCTTAAAATACACTGTGTCTTTTCATTAAGAAGTCACAAGTCATATGAAAGTGGAGGAAAGTAGCTTTTCATGTTATGGTTAATGCTATTCATTTCATCTTAATCTTTCATGCTAAATAACCCTTATTCTCGCATATTTTCTGCATATGTGAAACTTGCCTTAATTCCAGTCTTTTTATGGTAAACTATCCATCTTTGAATAAAAGTTAATTTAGTTTGGTAACTCAAGTTCTCTGGAAAAAAAATAAATAAATCATATGTGAGAGCTCATCTTTCCCCATGCTGATATTTGATGCAAAAATATATACAGTGTTGTTACCGGAGCTATCTGTAGTCAGCTATGTAACCCACTGAGTTTCCAATGTGACAGAACATGAAAATCCCCAGTGTCCCCGATCCAGCAGATGTTTTAGCAGACATAAATCCAGCAAGTTGTGTGTGCAGCCTGCAGAGCCCTTGGGCAGACCTCCCAGGTACAGTCTGACCAAGACTGATCTGATCAGGATCCCTTACTGGCCACGGGGCTTTGCAAGTCAGCAGCAGCAGCTGTTGGGCCACATGTACTAGCCCTCTGTGCAGCTCAGGGGGTGTACCAAAGGAAGGGAGGGCCAGTGCCTGAAATGCAGTGGGGCTGAGTCCTGCCCTCAGTTAGGCATTTCATTGCCCACACTTCATGTTAAAACCTTTGTGCTGTGGCCACTGACACCAGGGCCAAGAAGCTGTAGAAAAGTTCTCTAGTGGCCTGCCAAACCACAAAAAGTGAAGCATAGGTTGAGAGTGAAGTTAAGCCTTTCCATCTCAAACATTAGGAGAAGTTTTGTGTGGAAACTGATTTTGTTTCCTACTATGTGGCAGACAAATCCTGAGCATGTATTCAGCTGTGCTGGTACACCCACGTAGTGTGTCACAGCACTGTACTGGATATGTGAGCTTGTGTTTGGTACCAGCGTACCAGACTGTGTGTGATACTGCTTCTTTCTTTAGGAGTAGTGATAACCATGACATACTGAGAAGCTTAAGCAGCACATCAGGATCTGTGGGTCAAAGGTATTTTTGTAAAGCAAAGTCAAGGGAAAGCTCCTCAACTACCTAAATTTGGAGCAGCTCAGCAATAGAGTCTGTTAGATTGTGACATGAAAAGGAGATAAAAGGACAAGGTTGATAGCCTATGTGTCCTCTGGCCACATTGGTGTTGATAAGCTCAGCAGCAGGTTGTGATCAAAATATTCTGCTGTGCTTAAAAAGCACCAAATTAATGCTGATGGACTGGAAGGTTGTACACTTGAGCCCAGGCTAAAGCAGTTCTCCTGTTGAGCATCTGGAGACTAGTCTGAATTTGCATCTGAGAGTGTGGTTGCATTTAATTGATGGGATTGGTGGCTTAGACCTGAGAAAGAGCTTGGGCTGGAGTTAACAGGATTTGTACACTGACAGCACAAACGTATCTTGAAGTGCTGCTGCTGTACAAATAATAAATCATAATAATTAATCACTGCAGACAACAGTAAGATAATTATTTAAAATCATAGATATCTCATTCTTTTTTCCCTTAGCTTAGGAATGAGCATTCATGACAGCAAGCTCTCTTATTTTGATTTCCTGAGAGCAACTGATGATGGCAGGGCATTTAAATACCAACAGAGATAAAAGCAGGCTGCACCACCTGCAAGCTTTTCAGTGCTCAGCTTAGAACAGACCTTAATTAAGATAAAAGAAATAGTTGCAACATCTTATGATTTGTTGTACAAGGTAAGTTTCATGTGGTCATGGAATATTTTTTTATTCTCTTTTTTCTGCCTGGCTGGGGACTAGCCCAAAGACTTCAAAACTTTTCTACTATTAATTGAGTGTTACCAAAAACCTTGGCCTATGTATGAATAGTATGTTCTGACAACTGCAGACTTTTTAATTGATTATATTCTGGTAACTTCACAGAACAAGCATATCAAATCAAGCCTAGAGGTTTTTTGAAGATTGAAGGATTGGAAAAGAAAAATAAAATATCAAATCATCTGAACTCTCCTCTCTTCCCCAAAGCCCTTTTCCTTCTCCGGTTGTCTGCAAACTGCATGGCAGGCATGTAAATAATCACGTCTTTTGAATATCTCCGTTGAGTTTCCTAAACTGAGACTTCCTATAGGTAGATATAACGTGCTACTGCAGACAGGCATTATGGTTTTATCAGTGTGAGATGAAAAGAACATGTAGCAACTGAGGATACAGACATATGATCAGATGTGGACATATTTTAGTGGCTGCAGAAGTTAGCACCTGTCAGCTGGGCTTCTGCAACTATCTGCAGTTATGATCTTGGCCACTCCTCTGACACAGACAGATAAGGCACATTAGCTGACAAGCAGCAAGTTTCCTGGTTTTCCCATCTGTAAAATGAGGATGATAAAAATAACCCCTTTTCTCTAGAATTTTGAAAGCCCTGAATGAAAAAAAATGGCATATGTTAAGTAGTCTTAGGGTGTTGTGTCAGAGCATACTGAAATGCAGCAGCCTCTAGAGTAAATAATTTTTGATGCCACAGTAAGATTGTTTTCAAGCATGGGAAAGAATAGTCAAAAAGACCTTGAAGGAAACATTCCTGTCACAAAGGAACGTAAAGCCATGTCATCTGCACCTGCAGTTTCAGGTCCAGTGTAAGCTCATGGCCTTAGAGGCAGGCTTCTGCCTTCAAAGATGGAGAGTTGCTGCCAGCACAAGGGAAGAAAAGGGAACAGTGGCTGGAAACATGATGGGGGTAGAAATTCCCTTTTATCAATAGCTGCATTTCTGAATTCTCAATCTATGGGCTTTGTCCTGCAGTTAAAAATAACACAGGCTTGCAACAAAGACATCACTAATGATGTCACTGGTACAACTGAAAAAGAACAAAATACTGTGGGAGATGCTGTTTCTTTACAGAAATCTCTTTCCATGGTGTTTGGAGACTCCGGTGATGTTTGTAAACTTACTGGGGCCATCATGACATTTTTGGCCAGATAGACTATTAAACAGCATAATGAACTATTCATGTAATCACTTTGCATTTTTCACTGTAAAGGAAAAACCCCTTACTGTGCTCTGCATCATTAAAATTGGATGTAGATAAATACAATAGTCCAGGTTAGTGTCTGGTAAATCTTAACGAGGCACTCCTGGTGTCCTAAAAGGCAGTATCTGTCCTCTCATCCCTTGGTGCCTTGGAAATGAGGAAGGTCACAAGGTCACATTGAAAATGACTTCTGACATGAACAAATTATCCATTTGATCTTTTAGGATACCATTTGGTGGTTAATATAACTTCAGACATTTTCTCCATGGGCAGCCAGACTTTTTTTGTGAAAAAGCAGAACCTTTTCTCATTTCCTTTATATGAGAAAATAAGAAAGTTCTCCCCTGTTTTCTGAGTCATTTTTTGTGTAAGAGTTGCTGCCTCCCCTGTGACTGGGGAGTCTAACAACATGAGTTTATAACAAAGTGTTTGTTTTGTTAGAGGCAGATCTGAAAGCACAATTCTTAAAGTCTAGCTAGTTGGAAAAAATAACATCCCATCCACGACACTTCTACAAATGAATACAAACCTTAGAAGTTTTATAACAAATAGTTTAAGATTTGTTAGTGTTCAAAGGATTCCTTTCCAATGTCCTTTGCATATGGTAGTGTTTATTTTACCACTAGACAAGGTTCATGTACATTAAAATATACATTTTTAAACCTGTTATTTAGAACAGTTCTAAAGCTAAAACAAAAACAGCTGTATTACACCAACATAACACAGTTAGCAGACTAGTATGACCTTAATTTGAAGTTTTGAAAGCTGTAATATTCATTTACATTTTCTTGAATGAATGATATATATATGTAGTATCATAAATGAAGGGCAGAAAAAAAGAAAGGCACATGGTAAGTTGGTAGCAGCCAGGCAGAACAGGAGTGGTATGATCCACAACTTTTCCAGACCACCCTAATTCTGCCACTAATCTGTATTACTCTCTTGCATGTGTCCTGCTGCAGCTGTGCTAAACCTAGTATGCTTGCCCTGGGAAGCTTTTGGAAATCTTCCACAAAGAATAGGCAGGGCACTTTGTATGAGGGAGAATGAGAACACAGTAAGCAAGCCTTCAGAAAGAGGTGAAGCTAATGAGAAGGAAGGACTGTTGAGTTCTTTATGGACTAGGCAGAAGAAAATAAACTCGCCTTGCTAGGGACAATTATTCTCTTTTTAGGAACAAAAGGCAAATTAAATATACTCAGGTGAGTTTAATTAATGGTATTTTTAATTCAAAATATTTAAGGCAGACCTCATGTTTTTGGTTGTTTCCCCTCTTGTCTTCAGCCCTGCCTGTTCAGGAACATTTGGATGCATGATACGATTCCTTATTGCTTTTACTGTAGGTTGCTTTTTATTTGCATATTTATATGTAGCATAGAAATATAGGCTATTTTTGGTTTATTTCAACAATTGCCTTTCATTTTCGAAAGAACTGAAAACTTCAAACTAAGAAAGGTTCTGGAAAATGTTTTTTGTTTCTCTATGTATAAACAAAAATGTACGTAAAAAACATGCAGGCCTCATTTCCATAGGAACTGCTAAATGGCTGCTAAAAAAGACTTCTCTTTTGTGGACTGTCTAGGTTTGCTTAGGTAGTTTGAAATCTTGCTTCTCAGGCATTTTCTCTATCTGATAAAGAAGGCACTGGAGTAATTAAAGCACTAGAACTTCGGCAAGTACTTGACCACTTCTGCTTTAAATTATGAGACAAGCAGTTCAGGCACCTTCTCAAGAACCTTAACCTTTGCAAGGAGTTGACAGTATACTGGAAAGCTTTTCTGAGAAACATAAACCTCCTCTCAGAAGTAAGAATAGTTACTGAGCAGTATTTTTCTTTAGTTGATAAAATCTAATGTGCTAGAAGCATCTAAATTTCACATATTTTTCTTTTGATCTCTGTCAAGCTCCACAAAGCCCTTATTGTCTTATAAACTGCTCTCAGAAGTTAAGTCTGGCACTCATGCAGATGTAAGTCTCTCAATGTGGCAAGCTGAAATCATGACCATGGATGCTACCCAACTGGATGACATAAGATGTGGGATACCCAAATATGCCTGATGAATTCTGACCTGTCTAGGTGGACTGACAGGAGGTGGGCAGAAACGTGAGTGGAGTGTGGAGCTCACCACATTCTTAGCACCAAACGATAACAGGAGTGTAGATGTAGTAGGAAGGTCAAACATGGAGCTTAGTCAAGTACAGAGAAAATCTTGACTGTGTCCATAGACACAGTTCTGATGCTCTGAACATATTTGTTGCAACAACTCAAATTAGAGTTACTGTTTCTCTGTGGAAGATGTTTTTGTCTGCAGTGTCTCACCCAGATTAATTCACTTGAGGCAGGCTTCAGGAGCAGATCCCACAGCTCATACTCACAGCATCCTTTTGTCAGGCAGAAATTCTTACTGAGCTTGAAAACAACAGGAGCATATCAAAAGGTGTAAGTAAAAGAAGTCTTTGTCCTATTTTAATTTCACAGTCTTTCCCTTTTCTCTAGTTTCTCCCATCTTAGTCTGTCTTGACCAGTGGGATTAGGGTGTAAGGAGATGTGAGCATATAGGAGTCCAAATGACATTACCTTACCGTTCATTTCTGAATTTGGCTAAGGATGTGAAAGCCTGTTACTGACTAGATACATAGCAGTTCTAAAAAAAAAAAAAAAAAGAAAAAAAAAAGTATTAACTTGCATCTTATGTTCTAGGAAGTAACTATGTTTCATTTTCAAAAATATATGCTCGAAGCACAAATAAAATGAGAAAAATAATAATCATCACGCAGTGGAAAAACATATAAAAAGCCTACCACTTTATTGCCATGGCGATAACAGAATGTTGTGCTAAACAAATCCGTATAGAGTTACGGTGATTAAATTCTGTGTCATGATGCAGAAGCTAGAAAACCAGTGAGATCTTTGTTTCAGCCTCTTCGTGTCCTGAGTCAGAAAGTCTGTCAGGGCTGGAGTGACTGACAAGAGCAGAAGGAGAGACCATACTTTTTGGATGAAGGAGAACTCAAAAACAGCTCCAAAAGTTTGTAACATGTTATAGGGTTTTTTTAGTGTGTTAGTGACTTTACCAATGAGTGTCAGTTACCAATAGGCATAGATTTACCACAATACTTATTATAAGTGTAGCTTTATTCAAAA
Source organism: Anser anser (assembly GCF_964211835.1). Lineage (NCBI taxonomy): Eukaryota > Metazoa > Chordata > Aves > Anseriformes > Anatidae > Anser > Anser anser. The sequence goes on from NC_139720.1 coordinate 75,182,990, forward strand.
TTTTATACGGTTGCTTAAGTGCTTTTATTCTCTGTAAATTTAGCATTAATATTTATAGTAGTGTAACTGTTACTTTGTCTTTAGTGGCAGTATTACATTTAGTTATAGTTATTTTAAAATAGTTGGGAATTTAAAAATATTTATATTTTCAGCTTATTAAAATTAAAATGCAGTCTTAATAGATATAATAGATTACATGGTTCTCAAGTGTAAAACATTGGAATACTTTTTATAGGTCAGAAAATCCTGCATTTCCCCTTCATTCTGCTATTATGCTGATATAATTTCAGTAAGTTTCAACTGAATCATACCAGCCCAAAGACGAATTGAGTGAAATACATCCATATAATTATTTTAAGAATGTTTTTGAATGCTGCAATATTGACCTACCAACAAGCTTTCATAACGACTTTAGAACAGGTGTCTACTTTTGCTAGGGAAGGTTTAGCTGTGATGTCTTCTCATCCTCCAAGGAGGTGCTAAGCTTCCATAACAACTTGACAAGCTGCACACTCCTGGGTTCAAGTTCTGCAAGTGTACATTTAACATGAAATATCTTTAGCAGTACTCAAAGATCCTGAGTACTTTCCACCTCAACTTAACAAAAAATAAGCTACCTCCCCAAGTACCTCTTTCAGGAGGTACTTGGTCCATGACAGGGTTAGAGCCTGTACTGCTTTTTTCTATATTGAGTATTCTCCTTGAACTCTTTTCTGTGCTGTGTTGGGGTAGAAGGGATAAATCCATCATTAAAATCAAGTTAATCCACAAGGGGATATTTTTGAAAAGACAAAACAAATATGAACCAGGTTCACAGTACTGGTTCAGCTTCCAGATGCTCTCAAAGGTCATGTTTTCCATTTGGGTTCAACCCAAAATCTCCCATGCCTTTGCAATTTCATCCCACCCTGGGTTCATACGTGTTCCTGGGGTTCTGTGCAGGTTCTGGGAGAAGGCTGGTAGTTAAATTATTCACTTCATCCAAACATGCTACAGTTTTGGCTTGTAAAGTATATATGTAAATTAATGAGATATGCAACTCATTCAGGCACATTAGGAAAACTGATCATTATGCTATACAATTTGATCACTGAAGTATATTAAAAAGTAATGAGTAAAGTATGCAGCTTGATCATTAAAGTATGGAAAATTTACTGAACTAGTAAAGTACGAGCCTGGGATAATTTTTGTCTCACATGGCACCTCATAAATATAACCCACAACCACAAAAGCAAATATTCACAAACCCAAAAGCCATACAGGTTTAGATTTTTTTTTTTTTTGCTTAGAAAATAGCTGAATAAGGGAAGTTGAAAAAATCTTGTGGAAATGATTTCTAAACGTTTTATTCATCACATGGATCTTTTGATGGCTTTGACATATGCTAATGAGCTTTACATTCTGATTAACTCTTTAGAATACTCACTATGGCATCTGTACATCTGATCTGATTTATATGAGCAGGATTCCCACTGAATTACAGCTCCATAGAGGTGTAGGGATATGCTATATGAAAATAGAACTAAAGAAACATGAAATACTTTAAGCAATGTGATTGCAGCTTAATATTCAGGTAAGGAAGAACTGCGGTTATGTCACTTAGCTCTGATGTTGCTAACTAACTGCAGAAGAGCTGAGAAAGGAGGAAGAAGGCAGAGAGGACATTGTCTTGGGGATGCTGTTAAGCACCAGTGGACTCTCTGAGGACATTTGTAAAAATCCAGATTCTGGAGCTGGGAATAAGCATCATGAACTTTTCTTGGCTGACCTGCCAGACTTATGATTAGTAAGGTCTGAGTGGAGCTCTTCTGTATTAAAATAAGTGGCTAACGCAGTCTGGCCTAATGAAAGCTACACGGGAGAATCAGACACCTCCCACCCCAAAAGAAAGTGTACTCACAGATCCTTCTCCACTGTGAGCAATTTCAGTAGTGGAAGGGGAAAAAAGTAAAGAATGTGTTAAAAGCAATAGTAGAGGGAGTGCTGGTCAGATCTAGGACAACAAGGTTTTACACAGAATCAGCACACCTACACTGTAGTGGGTAACACAAGAGGAAAGGAGGGATTGCAATCAATTGTTTTGTGTTGTTTGGCCTTCCTGCTGCTGAGGCTGATGAGTGATTTGCGGCAAGCTTAATAAACCTTTATCTGTCAAGACCAGCAGTGAGAAGGAGGAGAGCAAGTTAGGTTGAGGAGATGACGGAGAGAAGGGATAGATCATTGCTTGCGCCCATTCAAGGGCAGGAATTGAGCTAATGAGGGATTTGCTGGCATGTGTGTCTTTCAGCTGACAAAGGGAGTAAGTAGAAACATATTCGGCAAAACTGTTTGTTTTTTTTTAAAGGTGATTTAATGTTAAATGATGAAATTTGGAAATTGGGCTGATTTCCAGAACTTCTTTCCAGGAAAAATCATGAAACATTTGAAAATCAAAGTAGGCATTTGATTTAGCTTTGTCCTGAACTTTCTGTTTGCACACCAAGTTCTCTATTTGTTTGTGTTTAGCTTCCTGTTGAGTTTCTCTGCAGTCGGTCTCATGCCGCAGAGTGCTTTCTTCTCTAGCTGAGTACATTTTGTTTCCAGCTAGTTACATCATACCTACTTGCCTGCAAAACTGCAGGCTCACTTATTCATGCTTGTTGCTCTTCCTGCCAGAGAGGATCCTGTTTCTCTTTGGACCAGTACCCACGAGAGGGTTATAACCAGGAGAGTATAGCAAATGCGCATCTCTTCTTGAAGCCTGGCACTGTGATAAGTGTGCCTCCAGGTCCCAGGACTAGTATCCACTATTTACTAATGAAAAGCATTGAGTCTGTTGTTGCTGTCTCCATCTGTGTTGGGCAAGTTGCTGCTGGAGAGTCTACAGAGCTAAGCCACTTGCTCTCACATCACATAGCTCTCAGCAGTAGCGATGCTGCAACCCCTACCTGGAAAATGCAAATGAAGCAGCTTCCTCATGCTCTTGGAAACTATTCCTAAACCAAAAGAGGGGACAGCATTGATGCAGCTTACCAGCTCCACAAACAGAGGGTGACTGTGCTGTGACTCTCCAAAACTCTGATTTGCACCAAGTGCAACTCTACAGTGTATCTGTTGTAACTATATAGTTCCGGAGCTACTATAACTATATTGTTCCAAAAACAAACAAACAAACAAACCAAAAAAGACCATGCAACAGAGGAGTGGCATCCTCTCCTCAGTCTTTCCATACTCGTGCTTCCTAAATTCATCAGTGTTATTAAGCCAACCCTTGTGCACTGTGTTCAGGCATGGGAAGATGAATTTCAATTGCAGCTATGATCTTCCTGTGCAATTGCACCAGGAATATGTGAAGACCTGCTGTACGGATGTGGTGCTTTTCCCTGTTTTGGGGGTGGGAGTTTTACAGGTTTGTTCATTAGTCTTCATCTACTGAACCTCTGGCCCTCGTGCTCTGGGCCAGTTACTTGGGCAGACAGCTGACTCAGCAGTCGTGACCTGCTGCACCAGAGATGACCAGGCCTGCTGATCACATGCCTACCCTCAGTCAGAAGCTCCACAAACTTTGTCCTCACATAGAACAGCCGTTCTCCAGGGAAATACCCCTTCTGGGATATGTGCATGTTAGTATCTTTTCCAGTATTACATGTGCTTCAGGCTGACAAATATCAAATCTTTCCTTGTGCCTTGATACAACCCCAAGTTACTAATAATACATAGTGAAACTGGATCAGAAATTTCCCTTCGTTGCTTCTGCTCTTCTTTGCACTGCCCGCCCCTTGACTACGATGTGCCATCCCTCATTGTGCTGGGATTACTTGTTTGAGATCTCTTCCTATTGACAATGCTCACCAACGCTGTACCTCCCTTTCCTTCTCTGGAGTAATGAACAAAAAGGTCTAACAAAAATACCTACAGGATACAACCAAAACTGCTCAGAAAGTTTATTTCTTGAAGCAAAAGCCCAGATAATCTACTCTGCCCCTCTCAGAACAGCATCTTTTGGAATTTAGATTCCGTTCCTGCTACCCAGCTTGCCCCTAGTTGTGCTTCTGCCCCTATTTAAGGCTAGAAAGCAAAATTTTTAAATGGCAAAATTTTCCTTGGGATGAAAGCCTCTCCTTCGCTTTATATTTACTTGAAGAGGAGGAAAAGGAGAAAGGAGTGATAATGGTTTTGAGAACATAGTATTAGACCATCAGATGTAGTACAGATGGGCTAGACACTGCTGAGAAGAAAGAAGAGCAGGGAGTCCTCCCTATGGCTCCTGCTTCTCAATCCAGTTCTACCTAGGCTTAATGTTTCATATTTATTTAATACAGCTGTTATTTTAATTACATGTAGAGGGCTGTGGCATTTTTGTAGACAAGACGAAGTTTGAAAAAGAGTACTCTTTGACTCATTGTGTTAAATCATTTTGTCAAATCATCATATGCCATTACAAATGCCAAACACTACAGAGTGTTTTATCCTGCAAATGTGACCTCAAAACTTGAGTATGTGGGTTGCAAACAGTTGGTCAAAACGAAAATGTTACCTTACAAAATGACCCTTACTGGAGTATTCATCTTTTATTTGTAATTACACTTATTATTGCAAGCTCTTGTTGCCCACCACCTATGAAATCCTCAGCAGGCGTAAATCAGCACTCAGGTTAATGGAGCTAAACTGATCATTGCCAGATGAGGATATAGCTCCACTTACAAACCAGTGGTAAAACACAGGCCTCTCTGTAATACTGGAACTTTTTAATCAGAATCTAAGAGCTAGAACTGGCTGGCTAGTGGCAATATATTACTGGTTGTTTGAACATAAGAACAAAATGCATTTCCATCCCAAACCACACTCAGGCAACTAACTCTGCTGCTTCCACATGTCTTTAGGGAAGAGCAATTTATGGAAAACTACCTGAAGATACTTGTTGTTAGGGTAAAGGATGGTCCCACGGGTAAGCACAGAAACTTCTACAACTATGTAAACTGTCAAAAGGATGATTACTCCTGGCAAAGGTCATTCTCACATACAAAGAGGAAAATGTATCCTTTTTCAGGGAAAGATACAAGAGGCTTCTTGTGCAAGCAGTTTCCCAAGACCTTTGCTGTCTGAACCTCCCCAGAAAGGGAGAGAGGTCAGACTTGTGACAAGGCCAGAGAAACTGTAATTTATCTGGATGTTCTGATCTACTTTATAATTAAAAAAAAAAAAAAAAAATAGAAAATTCTTCCAGAAACAGGAAGGAGCTGCAGGAATGGAGCTTCGCTGAGCAGGTGTGGGTGGTGGAGCCTTCTTTTATTACTAATCAGCATAGTTGTGCCATTTATAGAAAAGGACATGAGACTGTGCAGAGAACTTTCTAAAGAAGAAAAATGCAGCCCTACTTTGAACAGCAAGTGATCTACATAGAGCAGCCCATGAGCAAAGCCTTGCAATAATGCCTCATCTCTCTTGGCGAAAGCAGGAGGTGAAAGTGGATTTACATGATCCTTTGAAGGCTCTTACAAACAGTATTAGGAGAGACAGGAAAGTCTGTGAAGAGCTGAGAGATGCTAGAGAGGTCTCACGCCTGCTCAGAGCCTTCCTGGTACGTGGATGCTGAGCAGGACGGTCAGGTAGTCTGGAGGTCAGAGCCTACAGCAGCAGCTGGCATGGTGTGGGGCAGGTAACTCTCCAAGACCTACAGCGATTTGAGAAGCTACAGAGCAGGAGCAAGGTACAGAGCCCTCTCCCCTGAATTCTGAAATGAGATAAATAAAGAGCTTGATGGGATGAGTGGAGTACATTGCAGTGAATAGCAGAAAATCAGCTAAAAGAAAACTATCCCTTTTTCTAGCCCAAAAAAATTCTTCTATAAATTGTCTGTAAGCACCACTAGGACATAAACTGCATAGCTCTGAATCAAATTCATTCTGTTACTTCCTTTCAGTCATGAGGTTAAATTGAGACAGAACAAAGCTAAGAAACATACCCACGCTGTGTGTATTTAAAAATCCAGATGCCCAGACCAGACTCCGAAATTTTAGGCCCCAGCTCGACTATTTCAGCTGAAGGTGATAATTTTAGCTGCAGATGATACAGTCGCAGGTATACAATGAAAGTACTAACTGAAGGTAGTAGATGAATGAAAGGCAATAACTGAATGTAAATGGTTTTCTAGTTTTCAATCTGTGCTTTACAAGAAGAACAAGTTATTTTTTTATTAGCTTTCTAACCATTTTAAGATCAAAGATTGTTAGGTCTTATGAAATAAGCAAAAAGCTCTTGAAATTAAATAAATTAGGAAAGCTTGCACTTTCCAACTATGCTTCTTTAAAAGGTTGCAGGGCAGTAATGCTTTCTTTAAGTCTTTGGCTTCATAAGAATAATTAAAAGCAGAGATGACGTGGTTTCTAGTCTTAGACTGGCAGGCAGGCAGAAGGTATGCCTGGTACTGGACCATGCCTGGCAATCTTCATTTCCTGACAACAGCAAGGACCTGGCTCCATGTCTACATGAATAATTCCACTTCTTGTGTTTCTTCTCTTGGTAATGCAGCTGTAATACCTATCCTGCAGAAATGTTTTATGTAAAGCATGGTTAATACTGAAAAGTGTTATTTGCATCTGAAAATAGGGGAGTCAGAGGACTCAGAGGCAGGCTTCTTGCAGTTCTGTAAGAAACATATTTTCTTTTCCATTCAGTTATAATGATCATGTGAGATGTGACAAGGAAACAGGAGCTCAGGACAAAAAGCCATCTGTTTCTTTTTTGATATTTCATATTGCATGGAGCAGGAAGATGGCAAAGCTTATATGCTTAAACATGGAGGTATAAAATATAGTAGTAACATTTAACATGCTGTAAAGAAACATCTTTGAATCAAAACCAGATTATTTTCTTGTTGTTTCTATCTCTTACCATAGCTATAGTAAAGATGGCTACTACTTCTGTTTGTGAAAACTTTACTTTCAAGATATTTTACATATTTAGTTTAGACGGTGCCAGTGGGTGGAAAGTTGGCTTCCGTTCCTGAAAATAAGTAGTTGCTTTTTCGAAGTTCTGGTACTGCTTTTTAATTACTATTATTGTGCCATTCCTGGGGCTAATTTTATAAGTAAAACTTGATTCCATTTTAAAAAACTGAGCTTGCTAGAGATAGAATGCAAATGCTATATAGGCTTCACTGATATTTAATTTTATGAAATGTATCTTTTTGCACGCACAGTGAATCCTTTGGTATTCTCAGGTATGACTGTACCAAAGCACAGCAGTTCTTTACTCTGCAGTTTATTCCAAAAAACTGTATTTTGTAGCTTTTATCTCTGCTTGCCACATGACCTCCTACTGCATTTACTCAAAGTGTGGATTTTAACCCTGCAGAATGCATAATGGGAGTTTAGTTAGGAGGAAGCTTTGGTGGTAGATTTTAACAGTAACACACTGGTGTTAAATTGAAAGCAATACACAGAAAAAAGGATTGGTGCACACCTCGTGCAAGCATTAACACACATGTTCCCAATCCCTTCTCTGCTCTACCTTTACACTTTCTCTACCTTTGCAATATTCAACGGCAATATTTAGCTGCTGTATTCCTACTGTGGATGACCAGATTTGAAAGTGCCACAGTGAATATACCTGGGACTTAGAAATGAAGGGAAATAATTGCCCTCTCTTTCATTTCAGGACTGAAGTGCCTTTTAAATCAAAGAGATTTCCACTGTGTGCTAAAGACTATTCAGATGAGAAGAATGTATTTGGGATATTTGGACTACTTAGCGTTTAATTCCCTTTTTCTGCATTAACAGAATAGCCCTCTTTGTAAGATCACCCAATTTTTTAGACCTTTGTAAATGTGTAGGTCAGTCTTGTAATTCTGTGCTTTTGTTGGCCTGTCACCAGTTGGATCACGTTTATAGAGAGTCTATTTTTCCCCTTAGCTATGTACATAGCCCCTTTTCTCTTTTGTGGTATAAGCCAGAATTCCTGGAAGCAGGTTTTACTGCCTGCGGGATCTCCAAGGCCACCTTCTCCGTGGACTTTTCCCTCTTCGGCTGGCTGAATGCCACACCATGATTTATAATTTATTCAGTGGATCCATTACTGATTCTGTGTGTATGTTTTGTCTAGACTGAGGAAGGGCAAAAAGTCATTCTGCCTAAATCTTCTTCGGAGCTGTCAAAGAGAGGCAAATTCTCACAGATACCAGAAGTAGCAACTGCTTGCTTAAACAGCATTACACAAGAGTTTAAAGATATTGACTCTTCAAAAGATAACATGATATCAAAACAGGAGTTCTAGGATATTTGTAACCGACATTTTCAGCATCTGACTGAAGAACAAGTAAGAAAATTCTTTATTTTTTATTGTTAGTTTAAGTGTACAACAGGTAAATTGACTATGGTTATAGGCACATGTTTGCATGTTGTTCTGAACAGGCAAGAACTTGTTTAACATGTTGGAATAAATGAAAATGTTTTAAGACTCTCACTCCATGAACATTTGTTGCTACATTTGTGGGATATCATTTTTTTCCGTATCTCTGAGTATAGTTGTGAACTATAATAACCACAGGCTTTCTAAAGCAAAGTCACGGAGATGCTATTGCTAATAACGTTGTGAATTTAAACTGCAGTAGCTCTCTTTCCTTAGCTCTTCATCTGTGTATTCACTATTTTAAAAGTTTCTTTTTCAATTTTGAGTTAATTCACTTCTAGGGTCAATGGGGGTGAGGGGCAGGGAGGCGCATTGTCAGCATGGAATAGAAAGTACTTTCATGGGGATCTAATGCAAATTCCATTTTCTCAGTAGCTATTTTGTCCTGCCCTCACTGGACAATGAAAGGGGCAAGCATTTGATGTTTCCCGGCCACCTCTCAGTTACTTTTCTGGATTAAAGATTCCCCCAGATTAGCGCTAGCAGAGTTTATGTAACCTTGAATTTAGCTTGAGTGATGAAAGTCATGACATGAATCTGTCTCTACGAAGCACCTGGTTAGACCCATGTTAATCTCAGTGGAATCTGAGGTTCCCATCTTTGCTAAGATTATGTTTCTGCTGAATTTAAAGTAAAAAGAGACAATTTTTTATCTTTGCTAATGATGTTTCACTGTGATTTTTCCCAGTCAAAAACTAGGTGAATAATCAAACCAGAGGTAACCTTGATTAGAAAGTTTCATATTTTACTTAACAGCACTCCAACCTTCATGCCTGTGACTGCATCAATATTATTTTGGAAACTGAAAGACAAGACACAGAACTCTTATGCTTGTCTAGATGCTAGAAAATTATTTTGGTACTTTGCTCATTGCACATATATCCTCTGATTTTTTGGCCCAGTATTTCCCACCAGCACTTTCGACTACTAATTGCAGACAGGAGTGGGGTCTGCTTGTAATTACAGTAGAGAGTCTGACATGTTATTGGGCACTGCTATGCATATGTATAATAGCAAATGAAAGCACTAAAAAAATCAAAGTATTTTCTGTTTCCCCCTTGAAAATTTCAGAACAAATGGCCTGTATGCTCTATTCCTGGTCATCATATTGCTGGTGAGGTACCAAGAGCAACTGCCAGGTGTTCTCAAACCTGGAGCGTCCACACCAGATGAAAGCAGAAGTGAAAATTCGGTGATGCTGTTTCCTTATCCCTGTGAACCCTGTGAATCCCTGTGAGTGGAATATCCAGGGTCTTTTCATGGCCAACATTTGGATGTAGGACTATCACAGTATCATAGATTTCTAGGTTGGAAGAGACCTCAAGATCATCGAGTCCAACCTCCAACCTAACACTAAGTACTCCACTAAACCATATCGCTAAGCTCTACATCTAAACGTCTTTTAAAGACCTCCAGGGATGGTGACTCCACCACCTCCCTGGGCAGCCTGTTCCAATGCTTAATAACCCTTTCGGTAAAGAAGTACTTCCTAACATCCAACCTAAAACTCCCCTGTCGCAACTTTCGCCCATTCCCCCCTCATCCTGTCACCAGGAACGTGGGAGAACAGACCAATCCCCACCTCTCTACAGCCTCCTTTAAGGTACCTATAGAGAGCGATGAGGTCTCCCCTGAGCCTCCTCTTCTCCAGGCTGAACAAGCCCAGCTCCCTCAGCCGCTCCTCGTAAGACTTGTTCTCCAGACCCCCTCACCAGCTTCGTTGCCCTTCTCTGGACTCGCTTGAGCACATCCATGTCCTTCCTGTAGCGAGGGGCCCAAAACTGAACACAGTACTCCAGGTGCGGCCTCACCAGAGCCGAGTACAGGGGCACAATCACTTCCCTAGACCTGCTGGCCACACTGCTTCTTATACAGGCCAGGATGCTGTTGGCTTTCTTGGCCACCTGAGCACACTGCTGGCTCACCTAGAAGGTGTTTTGAGCAAATTTGCTGATGACACTAAACTTGGAGGAGTTGTTGACTCTGTTACGGGTGGAAAGGCGTTGCAGAGAGATCTGGACCAATTGGAGAGCTGGGCGATCACCAACCACATGAAATTTAATGAGAGCAATTGCCAGGTCCTGCACCTGGGACAGGGCAACCCTCGCTATACATACAGACTGGGTGATGAGACGCTGGAGAGCAGCCCCTCAGAGAGGGATCTGGGGGTTGTGGTTGATAGCAAGCTGAATATGAGCCAGCAGTCTGCCCTGGCAGGCAGGAGGGCCAACCATATCCTGGGGTGCATCAAGCACAGCATTGCTAGTCGGTCGAGGGAAGTTATTGTCCCGCTCTACTCTGCACTGGTGCGGCCTCACCTCGAGTACTGTGTGCACTTCTGGGCACCACAGTACAAAAAGGACATGAAACTGTTGGAGAGTGTCCAGAGGAGGGCTACAAAGGTGGTGAAGGGCCTAGAGGGGAAGATATACGAGGAGCGACTGAGGTCACTTGGCCTGTTCAGCCTGGAAAAGAGGAGGCTGAGGGGAGACCTCATCACGGTCTACAGCTTCCTCACAAAGGGGGAGTAGAGGGGCAGGCGCCGATCTATTCTCTTTCGTGACCAGCGATGTGACCATTGTCTTTAGTGACCAGCGATAGGACCCGTGGGAATGGCGTCAAGCTGTGACAGAGGAAGTTCAGGCTGGACATCAGGAAGAGGTTCTTCACTGAGAGGGTTGTCGTGCACTGGAACAGGCTCCCCAGTCACTGGACCAAGCCTGTTGGAGTTTAAGAAGCTTTTGGAGTGTGCACTTAGTCACATGGTCTGAATTTTTGGGTAGACCTGTGTGCTGCCAGGAGTTAGACTCTATGATCCTTGTGGGTCCCTTCCAACTCAGGATATTCTATGATTCTATGATTCTAAGGCAGGAGGGCACACATACTCCTAACTGAGTTGTGAAAAATCTCTTGTTTTTTCCTTTTTAGAAGCAGGAAGACACGCATCTCCAGCTGAAAAGTTGTCCAGACTAGATTCTGTCTACTTTACACTCAAGAAGAACCAAAAGGACACAGGAGTTATTTTATACTTAAAAGAACCTCAGATAAGTAAAGAAAAAAAATCCTGATAGAAACAGTCATGCATAATAGTAACGAGAAGCAGGCCTGAGGAGCCTCATTTATGTAAGCAGCAGCCTCTGCGCGAGTGAGACTCAAGCCCTGTATCTCCAGATATTTTGATTTTGACAGGTCTCTCAAAGATATGCCTATGTATATCTATATGAAGATGCTCCAGGAGAGCCTTCCAATCTGGGTACAGGATTTGCCACTGCTAAACCAAACCCCTGCCGTTCAAGCTGTTGTCGCTGCTCAGAGTTGTTACAAAAGTGTTACTAATAGTCATAGTCTGGATGACTTCACAAAAAATGTTGTCCTTTATCCTTTTCTGAATGATGGCCACTTACTGTTTGCTATTAGCAAGACTTGTTTGGAATCCATATCAAGTAATGGATGAAGACTTTCTTCCTGAAATTTGGCTTCTTAGTCTTCTGAATTTCTGATAGTGTGGCCTTTCTCATAAAAGGTGTAAACAAATGGCAAACAAGCTGTTGATTAATATCTTCCTGAGTAACAGCCCCCTTTTTATTACAGGCACTTTCCTCCTCTGCTTGAACTACCTTGACTTGCTTGAACTATTTGCAGTCCTCAAAATGGCTACATTTTGTTGTCTGTTGAAAGTTTCTAACTATAGGTAACCCAGCTTATTGGGGTATTGTTCTATTTACTTGAAGTTTGTAATACACTTTGAGATCCTCACATGAAGTGTGAAGTGTAATCACAAGTGCAAAATAGAATTGTTTATAATTCATAATGTGGTAGCAGCCAGGCCAATGGGGGAAAGTTGAAAGGAAATTCAAAATGTATCCTTTGCCCTTTGAAGTTTGACTGTGACTTGGCACATGCATCAAAGACGTGACTAGTTTCCTTTAGGGTTTAAGTCTCTGCCGAAAAAGATCAAATCAAAAGCAATCTGAGGTTCCCAAATAGATTTATATTAAAAATCAAAAATGAAGCCCCCAGAAAAAGGATACTGATGACTCTTGAAACACTTTCAAAATGAGTGCAGCTCATTTAAGGGCAGACTGTTATAATCCCTGCTTTGATTAGCAGCTTTTATCATGAGTAGTCCCATTAAATTCAGCACAGCTACTTATGGAATAAAGAGCTGTTCAGTGGAAAACAGCCCAACCTCATCCTTACAGTGCCATACATCACGCAGAGAGCAGGATACCTGCCCTGCCTTGTGCCAAGCAGCCATCAGACCTCCACGGATCCCTTCAGGCAGCAGAAACAAGGGCATCAGCAGCTGCCCCCAGGACTTTCACAGGCTGTCAGTAGTGTAGAGGTATGGTTCCTGGCAGTATCTCATAACTTTATGTTAATCGAAAGGCTGTAAAGATTTTCTGCTGTGTTCTTTCATGCTGATTCATTTTTTGCCCTTGGGGTGAAATAATTTGGTGATGCAAGTACAATAACTGAGGAACATTAATGGCTTACTGAGGTGGCTGTGGAACTTAGGTGTACCCAATAGCATGAAAAATTCTCCTTAATGGTACTTAGCCAGGATACACGTGCACAGTGTATTTGATTTACATCTCATGATAAAATGTTATTCTTCTATACAGCACCTCAATCACTGTGTCTAATCACAGGGTTTAGTAGTATAATCAGCACACTAAGGGCTGAATTCAATTAAAAAATATCCAGCAGAAGTCCCTTTTTCATTGTTTTCCCAGTTTTGTGCAGGCTTCTGCAGAGAAGCTATGATTTTTTTTAATAAGATGAACCCTAGGATTCCTTCTATTCTAAGTCATCTTCTTCCTTTTTTTTCAATACATTTTGTCACATTGTTAGTACCTTAGGGGATGCTGTTGTAAAACTAGCATTTGCAAAAGTCATCTTTTGCTTCTTCAGTAGTTCGAAAATCTTTGGAACACAGTGGATGTTGATGCTGGTGGACGTCTGAAATATCAGGACTTTTTGAGAAAGTTCAGCTCAGAACTCGTAACGATGCCATCAAGCACTCCCAGCGTTACTAGTCTTGCAACTTCTACCAAGCTAGTTACCCGTGCCATGCAGGAACCACAAGTGTCTTCTCAGCCTGAGCGTCCCAACACATTATCTTCTCTAGTAGGGCAAAAGAGTGTAAGTGTGGTTATTTTATTAATTTTCTCTTTTTTTTTTCTCTGTGCATAGGCTAAAAATAATATCTGTGGGACTCAGTGAAGGTATTTCTATTGATTGCCCATGAAATCAGGCATGAAAATCTGTTAATAAGCAAATGAAGTTATTTGTAAAATATTTGCTTTACAATGACAAAAATTGAGCTAAATTGTAACTCCACTGAAGTCAACTCATATATATTGATTTATACCAGTAATATTCCCTGCTGTTACCTTAGGCACATCCATCAGAGCTGTATGGCAAATAAAATTTCTATTCTTAAGCACAATCACATTTCTGTGAACAAAGTCAACAAAGGCTCAATAGCTGAAAAAGCAACATAAAAAATGTAGATGGTCATCTGAGAAGGCTAGGCAGGATTGGAAGTTACAGTTTTCTACTTAGTATTTACATTCTGCCTGTCTTGTTCTGCTTTTTGGTGGATGCCAAATTACAGCAGTTACAGCTGTTAATGGCTGCTAGTCTTACTGGTAGACTTATCATAAGACCAGCAACTTAATCATAAGACCTCAAAGAGAGATAAGAGAAGTGGATTAGGAAGGCAGTAGTTTTGCTTTGGCATCCCTATCTATGCTTAATGTCAATAATGCACTTTGGTCCCCCTCAGCTGCCATTCTGGCCTCTTATGCTAGTGACAGGACTGACAGAAAGGTTGGAAATAAATACTGGTAGAAATATTCAATATCCCCCTTTGTGGATCTACACGCACCTATTCCATGTTCTTTGGTTATAATCAAGCCTACAGAAGAAAAATAAAATATTTAGAATTATTCAGTGCCTGGAACATGCTTGGATTTTCTAACTGGTTCTGCATGGAGAAGTTTAGCTACTGAAAAAGAAATAACAGATTGAGTAAATTAAAGATGCAAACAACTTGTCACGGCTGGCAAATCTAAACACTGGCCCATTGCTAGCTCAATTATTGCAATAACTGTAGGTTCTTTCTTGAAAAGCCCAGGCAATTAGCTGCATGAGTCCTTCATGCTTTGATCCAGTTCTCAGAGAAAGCACTGGAAAATTTCTCCTTGCTATCTGTGAATGCTAGATCGGATAGTATAAGAAAACAGGAAGGGAATGTAAGTCTCCCAGAACTCACGGTGGTTGGAAAGATCCCAGCCAGCCTGATGTTCATTCATCAGCATTCATCCCTGCAGCATTTGCTGCATGGAAATGTGCTTGAGTCCTCAGCAAGTCTGCACCAGTGAGACCCCTGAGGGAGCACTGGGAAGTCTCACTAAATATGAGATTATTTGTTGGACCTAGAAGCATAACTACGGCTTGTGCAACCATAATAGAGAGGTAGGCTGGGGCTTTACTTCCAGCTCACCCACAGTACTCCTGAGGCAGCAATCAAAAAGACACCAAGCACTTCGATCCTCTCACATTATTCTTTCTGTGGCTCTGCACATGAGCACTGCAGAACTGACTCTTCTAGTAACAAATCAAAGCACTGTTACTGCATTATTCAGTGACTTTGCATTGATTTGTTTATTCTAAGGTGGTATTACATGTCTTTTTTAAACACAGGATCTGTTCTTTAATAAGAAACAGTTTGGAGAAACTATTAAAGATTTACAAGTAAAGTAAATAATAATAATAAAAAAAAAAAAAGTGGTCAAGGCCCATTAAATGAATAGTGTCATTCTGACACTAAGAATTTTCTAACTTGCTGACACAATTCAAATCAGACTTAAAAATGGTTTGGATGATACATTAGTTTCAAGTCTGGAAAGACAGAAACTGGATTTGTCATCTGGTGTTTTGTCTACACAATCAGTAAAACTTGGAAGAAAATATCACCATTATCTCTTGCTTTTAGACACCAGCATCCAGCTATCCTCAGACAGCAACGGCATGTTCTACACCTGTCCTTAATTGTGAAACAATAGAAAATAAGATAAGAAAGGATATCCAACGTTCCTGGAGAAGCATAATGAAACTGCAAAGAGAAGGATGTCGGCAAGCTAGGAGAAATCCCAGTGTCAGACTTCCTCGGTTTGTTACCATCTGAAAAGTGCTCTATTCATTCTCAGATGTGTTCTGTTTTCCTTCTGATGTCCTGGCCATTGGCCACTTTAATCAGACAGCATCCACTGTGTGATTGCTCCAGGTACCACCCTGCTACTGCAGAGCAGAACAGCTTACTGTACACTCGGGTGCAATAAGTTCATGTTCCTCTTCAGAATTATCTACTGTTTAGAAAAAGAGGACCTGGCTATTCTTGTTGATACTTTTGGTTTGCATACAAGCTGTCTCATCACCTTCCCAGTACACTACCCTTAGCATGCCTAGTGATAACTGAACAGCTTCACCAATCTTTTACTGTGATCTTCTATGTGCTTCTGGCTGCTCTGGTCTTGATGGGTGAATGCCTGCTGATTTCAAAGGATCTTGGATTTTACTCTTGGACAAGATGAGCTATGCTGCTCTTCTGTTGTGTTCTCTTCTACACAGAATTCTCAGTGTTTTTCTTAGGACATTTGCATGTGTGATAAGACAATGTGCACCTGTGTAATTAGATATAAACTCCTCGGTATAAGAACATGTTAGCTTATCAGAACATTTATTACAGTTAGCACGAAGGCATACTTCTTGTGCATTTAAAACCAAAGTACCATGATATTAGTACCCTGAAGCCCTGTTAAATGTGAACTGCCACCTCTATAAGTTTAGGCATGTGTATATACCTGCATCTAGCAATAGCTGCATAATACATTTATGGAGCAGTCACTGCAACTGAGCTTGTCAACATTATTCCTGTTAAAACTGGTGTACAGTACAATGATTGTCTATTTTTATGAATGACAAAATGAATATTCTTTCTGCATTTCTGTATTATTTCAGATATAGCAGAGATGTTCCACTGGCGTTTAAGTAAAGAGGAAATTAACCAAATAACAACAAAATATGACTTCAAGAAGAATGGAAAATTTGCATACCGTGACTTCCTTCAGAGTTGTATCTTGTTAAAACCACAGAAAAGCTCACTGCTACAAAGGGTGATTATACAGAAGCCACAAAAACCAGTACAAACAAAGCATATAAAAATCAAAATTACATTTTTTTTTTCAATTTCTTCTGTAGTGACATAGTATTCTAGCATTCTCTTATGTAATCCTCTTATATTAATTGTTAGTATTCATTTGGTATCTCCTTCAGTTGGAAGATTTAACTCCTTGTGATCATGCTCCCTTGTACCCAAGTTGTATGGTAAATTGGTTAAATTTGCTAAAATGTGGATAATAATTACTAGTGGAAAACCTTTAAGAGCTTTTGCTGAACTAAATAAAAATCAAGTTAGAAATAAAATGCAGTGAATGTGTCTCAGGAGGGCCCAGTCTGGAGCTACTGACAGCAGGCTGTGCCCCTGCCCCATGCCCGACCCTGTAAGACAAGTCCAGAGGAAGCTCTCACTTGCACTGCTGTTAATGGCCACTAAGAACATCTTGTAGCCAGGGCTGATCAGCCACATTGTGCCCTTGCAGCTTTCCCTGTCACACATAGGTATTCCCCAAGCTGCAATGAAAGACAGTTACCCACAGGCTGTTCCCCTCTGCCAGTAGTACCACTCTAAGGCAGAAAAGATTGGAAGAAATGTGGAATACTGGCTGTAGTGGCCCAGAAAGGAAGTCATCAGTAATAGTGTCGCAATCAAGTTATGTAGTAGGAACAGTGCCAAATTCCAAATCTGCTCATTCAGCGAGCCTGCTACATTTTTAGGCTGTTTCTTACTGTGCCTAATTAGTTTAGATATGGTTAGTAGCAGCATTTCATAGAGAAATTACATTACTGAATAGTTTTCAGATGTGGGACAAACAGATTGCTACCAAGGTATGCTACCAAAGTATCATTAGGAATTATCAAGAATTCACTACCAGTAGGGAGAGTAAGGTAAAACTAGTAAGTTTTGCATCAAAGAACCTCATTATCTTACATAAGGTTTCCTTTATATACAAATCTGATGCAGTAAAATTCCATCCCAGTATTCTGGAGTGGATAAAGCAGTCATTTTTAAGTCCGTATGTAGTTGTCTTGAATCATTTTTATTTTATTTATTCTGTTCAAAAAACATAATGAAGGTCTCAGCCCATGTTCTGAGAATCATTATATAATGTAATATTTAAAATGAAATTTCCTCATAGATTTTTCACCCCATTCCACCTAATAGCTATACAGATAAATATCAAAAGGAATAATAATAATAAAACAAATAAAACCTTTTTTATTTTATTTTTGTTGCAGGCAAAATTATTTCTCAAAAGCCTGAGAGAATCAATGTCCTAGGGATTCACAGAAACATCCAGGCTCTGAGCTATGAAAATAACCCAAGCTGCATTCACTGTAAAGAGCTCTTTCCCTCCCTTCAACCCACAAGGGTGCACAGTATTTTGGGTTGGAAATTGCGTTATTCATGTATCCACACATTCCTCAGCTACATGTTCTGAAGGAGGAATACACCAAGAGCACAGAACAATGGTGCAGCTGACCACCAGGCCTCTTACAACAATAGGTACAGCATGGTGCCCGTGTCCACAAAGCAGTTGTAAAAAGTCCACTGTGCATTTCCTTCACAATGAGACATTTGTCAGAAGACTAGCTCATGTGCAACTGGCACAAATGTGGCATAATTGGCTTACCCTACTAAAATAATAATACCAACAGAGCATTGGGGAGAAGTTGAGCAGGACCTGTAGGAAAATAAAAGGGTAATAGATCACATCCAGATCCTGAAGGTGGCTTGAGGCTTGCTGACTTTTCTCAAAGTACCTTACTCATGGTAATGCTGGAGTATTAACGCTTTGTACAAATGGAATGAATTCACCATAATGAGTAATTCTGTAGTTCACATGTGTTCAGGGTACAACGACATAAGGAGCTTAGCCAGGCTAAAACAACAAAAGACACTATTTCCCAAGTAAAATTAACACTATCTTCCAGCTGTTGAACTATAGAGGTGTTAAAAAACTGATTGCAAGGTATTTTAGGTACTGAGGAAAATGTATATGGGGGGTTGTTTTTCTTAAATACCATACTGCTCCCATAGTTGGATTATGAATTCAGTCATTCTAAAGCCAAACCCCCCCCCCCAAAAAAAAAAAAACTGAAAAATGAACACTGCAGGCAATTAAAAATTACTGAAAAAGGGAGTTGAAACAAGGACAAGCACAATACATGTACAAACACTGAGATCTGAGAAGTAACACTGACTTCAGAGTCAGTTTCAAATAATAAAAAGTTAGGGCATTGACAGTGATTAAGTAAATATTCCATCTGCACTTTCCAAGAATATTAAAATGCTGTAGGTTAAAATTATCTTGTGTAAACAGTATCTTACAATAATATGTAAACAACTACGTGACAACCAGTTGCCGATTAAGTCAGTATTACTTTCCAGTACCTTTTCATTCTGCATTATAGTTGTTCCCAGTTGTGTCCATGATGTCAGTAAATGATTGTATTTCTCATCCAACTTTGTTAGATGAGTCCTGGACCACAAACCATGTCATTCCACAGTGCAATTCTGAGAATTCAGCCCCAGATATTGCACTGCTGGAGACCAATGAAGTGAACTTTTAAATCTTATGATGAAAGTCGTACTGGACTGTTAAATATTGCAGATTTCAGACAAGTAAGTTGCATTTAGTAGGTAATAGTCAAAAAATTACAGTAGTTTAATCTGAGCTTCCTGACTGAAATTTTTCTGAAGAACAGTCCTGAACTAGGATATATAAACTCATCCTAGCTTCTCCGTGACCTTAGCTCTGACCTTTGCTCATGATAATCATTCTCCACATGATTATACTTTCTGGAGGTCTGGGATCTTGTTGGGATCTTGTTGGGATCCTGCTATAACAGCATAGATAAAACAGAGAAAATCTTAGTCCCTATACAACCTTTAAATACATAGTTTCTACAAATGCACGGGAAGGGAATTGAAGTGTTGGCTGCATTGAATGAGTTCCCTATGGTAGGTCTCCCTGTAGTCACTGCTACAGCCGCAGGATCCTGTTGCCCTTCAACTGGTGTGTTCCCTTCTGAATGTGGAATGGGCCCAAGTACTCCCCATCTGAGAGTCCCTTGTACTGGTTTCTCTGTTTGCTTTTCTGTGTGCAGCATAATTTTGTACCAGGTGAGGGATCCATATCCTCTACAAATATTTTGGTACCTTGTATCCCCTCAAACAGCAAATATACACCTGTGTATTCTAGATATATTGAGTCTGGAGTCAGGAGTTGCTTCTTCATGTAGATCCACAGGGAGTTTAATTTTTGCTTAGCTTAATCTTTAAGCTTAATTTTTAATTAATTTAAAAATATTTGACATTGTTTTTACTAGGAATAATAATCACAATCTGTTCTAGAGGCATTCTGAATATTTGCTACTCAATTGCAAGAAAATAATACAGCGGGTCTCTAAACCCATTTAATGCTGCATGCTTTGGGACACCCCTTTCTATCACTACTGCTTTAAAGAACTGATAAACTGGTGGATGGGATGCTCAATCACAGTAGGCACATGCAAAAAGCAGTCATGGGGTGTGCTTCTGAAGCTCCCTTTTCCCTGGAGCTGCAGGAAGCCAGCTTGCTGCCTAGCATTGCTAAGAACCAGTCTAAAACCCTTTAGATTGTACCAGTAACAGAATGGCTCTTTTAAACCTTTACTTATCTAGTATTGTTGGGAACATGATATCTTCTGGCACTGCCACATAGCTGAAACCTAATCCCTGCTGCCCCTGCATGAAGGCTGGGGGACAAGAAGTATCAGTGTGGCTGTATCATCTTTGTGCCTGAGGCTCCCTGGCTGTCATTGCAGCTTTCTGCCTTGCCTAGGTACTGCCTCAGCAGACAAAACTTAGGGGAGAAGGAGTGAAGGTCAGGCCCGTTACATTTGATTTTAATTTGTCATACTCCTCTAGGACACGTGATGATTATCTTTCCTAGTTAAAGCTATGTCAACAGCTTTCAAATCAAGCTTCCCTAACATGACCTAAGCTAAGCAAAAATAAATAAGAAATTGAATAAAATCTAACGCCTCATGGATTTAGATCAAAAAGCCATCCCCAGTTCCAGAATACTACTGCAAAAGTGTTAATCGGCCATTTGACAAGATAGAAAGTGATCTGTGGAGGTATGGATCCCTTCATCTCCTAGGTAACTTAATTTACTGAAACGGGGAAATTAGCTCTCTGCTAACTTCAGTAATGCTGCTGTTTATGGCTGTACTATTTGCACAGAGCCATTAGTGATTTCAGATGCTGAGTTGTTAGGGGGGAAAGATGTAGAATAATCTGAGTTTTCCAGAAAACTAATGATAACTGGCATGGACCACAAAGATTAATGATGTTACTGGTCAATTGCAGGGCTCAAATTCCCAAGTGCATCTGAAACCAGAAGGGATCCTCAGAAATCAGTCAATTATTTTCTTTCATGTTGGGGCATTATGAACATATAAACTGCTGAAGTACTGAAAAAGGCACTTTGTGAAATTTTTAGCATTAGGTGAACCAGATGCATCCTGTTCAAATTGTTCAGAAGGTATGCCTATAGGCCAAGCATTTGTCCTGTGAAAATTAAAAGCACTGAGTACAGCATGAGAATTATTACGTACTTTGGGATTTGCACAGTTTGAGTGACTGCATTACTCCTTCTGTTTGTCTGGATGTAAAGACTACAGATCATCCAAGAAGGATAGAAAGGAAGATACTCCATTTCTTCATCCCATCTCCTGATAGTACTGAAAGCCTTCTAAACATGCACTTCTTGTAAATCAGTTTCTACACACATTGGTGCTACCCATTTCCCAAATCTCCCCCTAAGGCAAGTGCTATTTGGGATAGTAGACAAAACCCCATGTGTATGCAGTTTTTCAGAAACACATTCTAGGGAGTCATTAGTGACATGGGAAGAACAGGAGATAATAAAGAGGATTTGATTTTCTAATATTCTCAGAAACTTAAGATAAAGTGAAGCTAAATCATAAAGTTATTTTTTAAAGAAATTTTAACAAGATTAACTAATGTTTTTACTTCATCATCATCCAAAGTGCTGGAATAAATTTTAAAGTTTTTTCTGTCTTTTGTAGGTTCTTCATGAGTACAAAATCAACCTAAGTGAAGAGGAGTTATTTAGTATTTTGGAATATTATGATAAAGCTCTCTCTTCAAAAATATCTTATGAAGATTTTCTCCGGGCATTCTTACAGTAGGATTTGGTCAAGCACAAGAAACTGTAGATACAGATAGTGAAGGATTTATAATTTCAAATTTCAAACTAATAAATTAAGTATATTTGTTTGGGTTTTTTTTTGTTTGTTTGTTTTTGTACCTATTCATTAGAAAGCTCAAAATACTTTAAAATTCTGACAGAGTGATCCTGTGTTGTGGATTAAATCTACATAGTGAGGGAATTAATTCTGCATAATCCATTTATCAAAAAAAGAAAGAGGCAACAATTAACATTGTCAAAATAATACTTCCTAAAGACATCTCCAAAAGTGACTCATTTAAGAAAATTCTTTATTTTTAATTTTACACATTTTTATTAATGACATACTCTAATTTCAGTAAAAAGGTTTACAAGGCATCCTATTCAATTTCCTCAATTGTTATTTTCCAAACATATTACTTTTAATACATTAGCCTTCATTATTCAGAAAGTCATCCCATTTTTCAGTGCATCTTTTCCCTTTACTTACAGTGACGTATTTGTATTGTCAATATGGAATGGCTATGAAATCTGAGATGATGCCAGCGGTGTGACAACACCACACCTTTCTGTTTTAAAAACTGTTCTTCTACATCCTTCAGCAGTTTAGGAAGGAAGCTACTTTACCAATGAGCACTGGCTTCTTAACAGCAGACAGATTCCCAGTGTTAGCCATGAGGTTAATTTTTTTAAGGATTATATATATATAAAAATTAAATAGTAAACTGCAAGTAAGCCCTCTGGTTAGATTTCCCAGTTCTATAAAGTTCTGTTTGTGTATCTTGTCAGATACTTAGATCTTGGGAAGGAAATTGAAAGATAATTGTTTTGTCTGTGGAACTTCTGTGATAATTAAAGGATGTATGATCATCTGAGCTTGCTTACTGGGATTATATCAACAACTAAATGCTTACCTGCTCTGAAGAATTGTTAGATAAATATGTCACTGTGGGGTTCCTGAATTAGTTTTCACTGGTACACCGAAGAGTTCTGTCCTCATCACCTGTACGTATTTTGTATCTTTCCTAAGTAACATGTAAAAATAAGTTTAAAAAATAATAATAATAATACAAAAGAGAGCAAGTCGTGCGTGTGATACACACATGAATATATAGAAGGAAGTCTTTGGAATGAGAGTAGAGAGAGGAACATAATCCTGATTATCTTATTTCTAGTGAATATGTGAACCATTGCCACGAATCTTAAAGATTCCCAGTGTAGACCAATTTAATGCTTCTTTTTCTGTGGAAATGTTTCATCATATTTGGAGCTTTTCAGGAGATTTGAAGAAAATTTTGTTTAAAAAGCACTTGGGGATGTTTCAAATTGGACCTGGAGATGTGGAGTGTAGATGTTCTATATAGTTTCTCATATAGATTCTAGGATTTCTGTAATTTCTACTTTACTATAAAATAAATACATTTGGAATTGGATGTATTTGAAATAGTAACAAAAAGAACATTTGCTTTTTCAAAAATATTTTTCCATCAATTTTTCCAAAATTGATGGCTATCTGTAAATCTCTGAAATTGATGCGTGGATACTGGATTAGCAGAGGGGACTGTGACTAGTTATTTAAGGATGTTCTCCCAATACAAAAATTCCTACTTCCATTACTAGAAAACAGTGCATTTTAAGAATACAAACACCTGTGTCAGCAAGTGACTGAAAGGGGCTGGTCTTGGTGCAGTTGCTGGAACCAGTAGGCACCTGTAGCATGAGTTAGGTATTCGTACTGGGCATCTCTGGAAGGTCCTGTGTTGGCATCAGCCAGCTGTATAGGGAAGTCCCCAGTGTTCAAGGGCATCTCAGGCCGCAGCAGGTAATCATGTTTCAGCAACTGTGCTGAACCCAAAAGGGGTTCAGCTTAGCACCACTGAAGAACCAGTTAGTCTATTTTTTTTAAATTTTATTCTTGTACCTTCTGAGAATCTGCAAACTGCTCTCTTCCTTAATGGCAACTTCTTCCCCTGACCCTTATCAGGTGCAACATGCCTGATTTAATTTCTGTTATTATTTCATACAGTTTATGCACAGAATTAATTATTCATACTCATCAAAGAATTAATTGCTATTTGGAACACCTAAAATTGTAACACAAATACTACAATAATTATTTTTAAATAGTGGGTTTCACTGAACAGATCTAACCACTGTGAAAAAAATAAATAAATGATTATTGAGTGGTTGTGTTTGTGTGTGTGTGTGGTTTTTGGTGGTTTTTTTTTTTTTTTTTTTTTAAATACTCCCATGAAGCCAGGGATAGAAGAATGGGGGCTTGCTTAATCGCATTAATGATTTCTAAATAAAACAATCGTACTTATTAAAGCCAGGAATGGAAGAATGGGGGCTTGCTTAATCGCATTAAAATAGTTTTTGCTGAGTGTCTTTGCTTACTACTGTGCAAATTAACCGAAACAAGGAGTCTCGGGGCCCCTCACAGAGGATGTTTCCTGACAAAAATGGGGAACCTGTCTCAAAAACCAGCTGAGACCGACCTTGTGGTTTGGACAGGAGCCAAGGAGCAGCTGAGTCTGTACAAAGGCACGGGGTCAACTAGTGGTGATGAAGAAGAGTTATCAACCTTCATCCCCACAACCCCCCCGACGACCACCACCAGAAGGCACTGCGCAAGTGCAGACAGAAGGAGTTTATGGAAATGACTTCTTGGAGCTAATTTTAATACAAAGCGGGGATAGGTTATGCATATGTATAGGCATATTGGGAAACTTCATGCATATGTAACTCTTTACTGCATGTAACCAAAGCAAGTTGCCACGTTAGGGCGCACATGACTTTGGGAGCTATCCTGCATACGCCCGGCACCGAAAGAAACCACACACCTACTTTATAACTCATTTGCTTTGAGTTGTAGAGTTCTTCCACGAATCACCCACACCTCCTGTTTGATAATTGGGTCCAATTTTGTACCAAATATAATAAGGCATCCATCCCCACACTGCTTTCTGGTATGGAGCAGCATTGCAAAAGGATGCAGGCGTTGTGTCCCTTGCTCCACCATCTTCAAGATACCTGCCATCTTCAGGAGACATGCAGTGGCAAGGGCCATCCCTGGCTTTCTTGACTCATCGTGCCAGAGGATTTTTCATTAGTTCCACTGGCAGGAGTATCAAACCCAACAACTCCAAGGGGATTTAAGAACAATCTTTTCGCTGTACAAACAAATCAAATCATGCTGGTTTTTTTAGTGAGTTCCTAAAGGCAGGGATGGCACTTGCCAACTGTTTATCCAGCCTCAAAAAAGAAAAAGAAAAAAAAAAATCAACTGCCAGTGTTTCGAAATAACCAAGGTAATTTTTCTTATTAAAATCACGAACTGCTGGGTGGATCAACTTTGTAATGGAAGAGAGCTTTTTTTGCAGCCATTCCGCACAAAAATGGTCAGCCATCCAGCAGCGGCAGGCTGGCAGACATCCCATTTGTTTCCACTAAGAGGTAGATAATGTCAGTGGAATTGAGCATAATCCCTCAATAACGGTCTCCCGCTGCTACACATAATCACCAAGACGGTTATGAAAATAAAAACATCAATGCAAAGAGAGGAAATGTCATTGCTGAGCAGAGGACACCAATCCCTGCTTTCTGCCGCCCCAGGAGCAGCCACATGGGGTAGGGGATAGCAGGCAGGGGGACAGCAGCCTGACTGCCTTCCTCTCGCAAGGTGTGGAGCAGCATCTGATCCTTGGGAAGGGCTGAAGCACAGAATATGAGGATCCCCGGGGGTAGTTCGGCTGATCACCATAACCTGCTCGCCCCTACCAGCCTCTCTGCCCCACCTCAGAGCTTGCTGCTCTGTCCCCAAAATGGCACAGTGACTGCCTGGTTGTCTCCTCAGCGCTAGAGGCAAGGGGGTTGCTGAGAGATCAGGTCCTTTGGTAGTGTTTTAACAGCACTTCAAGTTTCGTTTTCTTCACTCCAGCACAAAAGGAACAAAGCAAAGGCGACTGAAGTCACTGCTGCATCTGCCACCACCGAGGAGCCTTGTGTCCCTGCCAGAGCTCCCATGACTGCTCAGACAACCCACTCACAGGCAAGAAACCACCACGGCGAGAGGTGCAGTGGTGGAGGCCTCCCATCAGCCTCACGGCTGGCACCACCCTGCCTGAGCCCATACAACAAGAGACCTCACACCAGCCAAACACTCTGGCATTTCCAGACAATTAAAATGCAAACAAAAAGTGAATTTTGTGTCTAATTAGACTATGAAAGGGGAGGCAGGTAGTATTGTTCACAGCATTTTTTTCCGCCCCCACCTTTCCTCTTGTATTTTTCTTGTTCCAAAGCCCTTGCAAACGCAGCTGCTCAGCAGCAATGCGTGCTGCTCATTAGCACGTTCCCAAGCCCCCCTGAGCTCAGTGGCCCCCTCAGCCCCCTGCCCCAAAGCCCACTGGCTGCCCCTGCTAAGCAGCCAGCCCGGCCTGCAGGCAGCAGCTGCTCAGGGTAGCCCTTTCTGAGCAGGGCAGGGCTGCGAGGCACAAGAGATGTCTAAGAAGCTCAAGCAAGTAGGAAAAGGTAACTGAGAGATGGAAAGCAGTTAGAGGAGGGAAGAGGTTCATAGGTTCTATAGCAGCTATTTCTGTGCTAGGGTTTGACATGGAGCCTGCAAGACCAGAAATAGAGCCTGTCCCTTCTCTAAGTAGGGAAGGGGAAAGGGAAGGCTGAGGCTAGTCAAAGGGACAGAAGACAAGAAAGGGAAGAATACGTGGCCCCTCTTCTACATCAGCAAATGGCATACAGCCTGCAAGGCTAGAAATAGAGCATGCCTTAGGTAAAATAAAATTAAAAAAAAAAATCATTTCATTTTTTTCATTTGTTTGATTAAGGCCTTACTGAGTGAAGTGCCTATATCTCTGTGCAATTACTGTTTTTGTCTGGATGATATACAGCAGGTCATGAGCAGTAAGGGATGCTCCAAACATGGCAAAATGAAAACCAGATTAAAAAAATCCATTTTCCAAAAAATAATTGTCTTCTGTTTTTGAATTTTTCTATACTAAAAGCTGTCATGCAATGGAAAGAGCATTATTACACTGCAAAAAGAGACATAAAAATAATTTTGTATTATATCAATACTTAAAATATGCAAATATGATATCGTCACAGCGCCCCAAAATTATGTTTGGCATGAATTCTTAGCAACAATACAAATATCACCATCTTCAAATAAGCAGGTATAATATGCTGCTCAAATAACTGTAAAAACAACCCCATCATCTGGGAGCATCCAGATTTCATCTTTGATGTAGGTAGGTTTTAAGTAGGGAAGGGAAGAACGTCATCTTAACCATCAGATTGTACTGGGATGAGCCTTAGTGGAGGAACATGGAGGAATATTTAAATGGACAGCAGACCTACCAGGATACATAAGTCAGAGTCATTATAAAAACACATTTCTGGGCCTGCCCATTAAAGGCTGACGGCTCATCTTGGGGGAGGTGACATCTAAGTGCACAGAGGTGCTCCTGGGCTGCTTGTTCTGGGGGGTTCAGGTGCAGCTCAGCCAAAGGAGAGTGGGCTCTGCAAGGCTCTGCAGGATCCCCACGTTTACAGGCACTGTGTGGGGCTGCAGGGATTCAGTACTGCACCGCAGCCACCTCTTTCCTCCTGCCCTGCTGAGCTGGGGAAGTTGAAAGTCGCAGAAGAGCTTAAACTGTATTTGTTATGTCATGCTCCAGATTTTTTTTTTTTTAAAGAAACATCTATAGGGCTTGGTGCTGCACAACCCTCCTGCATCATAGGGTAAACACGGTCTCCCACTGGTGTAGACACTGAGACATCACAGCAGTATAGGGAAACTGTTTCTCACTGGAAACTGTTTGCCATATTCACCTGGGCTTTGGTTTTGCAGCTGTCGTGCTCAAGCAGGGCATCTGTGAGTTCAGGCTCAGATCTGCATGTAAAGGGAATGAGGATCTTCTTGGGTGGTGGGAAATAGTGATTGCCATCTTAGAAACACCATATGTGAGAAGTTTTAAAAGCAAGAAACCAGCCTTTCTATTTCTTTTCACCACTAGAGGAGTGACTATCAACAGGATTTCCAGCAATAAATGGCAGCAGTGCTCCTTCTGACATACACCAAAACCAGGAGTCATTTCTTGCCACTGCACTTGCCAACCTCTGTCTTCAGATGACTCCTCCTGGTTAATGTTACACCTTAGTAATTTGAGTTGATATTTAAAAATTCTGTGATATGTGCCATCAGCTTGTTGCTAGCCCATAATTTTTGTTCTGCTTTGAACTAGTATTCCCAGTGTTGTCCCTGATGAGCCCCACAGCTTCTGGTGGCTCCTCCAGTCTTGTGTAGATGTTGCCCCATTGGCTCTGAGGTGACGTTCAGTCAGAAACTTCACAACCAGCCCCGTGGCCACAGGATTATACTCAGGCTGCAGTCCAGTGTGCTTGAGCCTTACTTTAGCTACTGTCTGTCCTTATCCCTGAATATAGATTTGCTGTGATTAAAAACGGGGGGGGTCACCCTTTTGGACCCGCTTTCAGTGTTAGTACATTTATGGGGCTTAATTCTCATCTCATTAAATCAAAAAAGCACTGTGACTACCCTGATTTCAGTGGATTTATTCCAGCATATTAGATCAGCATCAGACCTAGGTGCCTTCTTTTCTTTTCTTTCTGCAATGAGTTTTCACAAAAAGTAGCAGCTATTTCTGCTCACTCCAGAGCAAGACTGGAAGTCTGGTTTTGCCTGAGGAAGAATGCATCCTTCTCCACACACTATGCAGAATTCCTATCTCGTGCGTTAGAATAGATGTTGAAACACTTCTAATTAACATTTTTAATTTGCATTTTAATTGCCTGCCAGAGTGTGAAATGACATGTCTGGGTAAAGGAGCATTTTTCTTAGTGCCGCTGGTTTGCAGAGCCCCAGCAAGGCAGCAGGAGTGGAAGCACCCTGGCCAGTGGTCATTTTGCAGATTTCTCCGTAATTAATCCAGGGCCTGATCCAAAGCCCAATAAATTAAGCCAAAAGAGTCCAAATGGATGTTTGTTTGTTTGTTTTTAATGAATGGGAATTCCGTAATTAATTTTTGTTTGAAGATATACATCAGATCTTGATTTTAAAATTGCCAGTTGCAAAGAATCAGCACAATCATTTGAAGGTTGTTTTGGTGAATAATTACAATCTTCATAAAGAAAACACTACATACATACATATGAATATACACATATATGTATTTTAAAAATGAAGCAGTCACTGGGATGCCCAGGCCACACCTAAGTCCTTTTTGAGAGCTCTTCTCCCCACAGGAAGGCCACTATCGCCCATAATCCTTTGTTTAGAGATACAGCTTCCTATGTGGCGACAATGAAAGGTAGACTTCTTTGCTACACCTTACTTTCTAAAAAAAATCTAGATTGCAGTGTACCTGTGACCCATTCTGTTCAGTATTTCCTGTGGTCCAACACAGGGTTCTTCTGTAAACCATTTCAGTATCACCTTTGCTTTTGGGGGGGGAGAAAGATTTCTCAGTCACGATCTGGCAGTCAAATCATGTCAGGACAGGAACCACTGCCTGGCGGACCCTATGAAGCAGATAGCCTTCTAAAGATGATTCCTCATTTAATTACATTGGCTAGGTGGTTTTTAATTCATTTAACATGTGCCATGTCAAAAATATATTGTTCCAGTTTCCTACTCAAAATGCTAGGCAGTGGTGCCAAGTCATGTGCCTTACAGATGTCTATTACCTTAACACTATTTCATTTATTATCCGAAGTTGTAATCTCATAAAAAGATATCAAATTAGTTTGAGAAGATCCATCCTACTTAAACCCACCTTGATTAGCATTTAATTTTATTATCCCTTTTTAATACTTTATTACTCAAGCCTTTGCAATCAATCCCATCACTGTTTCTTTCTGATGATCAAAGTCAGGCTAATGCTGTCTCACTTTGGCTTTCCTCTTTCCCTTTTTAAAATATTGGCACAATT
Source organism: Anser anser (assembly GCF_964211835.1). NCBI lineage: Eukaryota > Metazoa > Chordata > Aves > Anseriformes > Anatidae > Anser > Anser anser. Next base: position 75,212,736 of record NC_139720.1, read on the forward strand.
TCAGCTTTCCCCAGGTTGCTGAGACTTCTCTCATGTCCCAACTTGTCTGAAAATTCATTATTAACAGCTTAAAAATCTCCTCAGATGGCTTCTCAGATAATCTCAGATACAGTGTTCCTGATTCAAAAAACTTGGTAAATGCTGTTTAACACATCATTTAAGGACTACTGGGCTGAAAAGTACTTGATCACCAGCACTGTGTAATGCCCCAGTACCACACAGCCATTCTGTCTGTACACAACAAAAATATTCATCTAAAAATCCCACCTTTTTAGTACAGCTGTCAGTGACTCTCCCACTGCCATTAGCTTTTGTATATTTGAGTCATTACCATCGCAAGCCATTGATACTTCCTGTGTACTTTTGCTTTCCTCACTGCTTTTTAGCACACATTTCTCCCTTCATCAGTTTATTATAATTTTTTCCCAGTCTATTTTTATTTACCTTCAAAACCAGGGTGTTTTTCTGGTTGGTTGATTGGTTTTGAAACCAATTTGTCTCTTTCTGGATTCCTGGGCTTCTCTTTGGCAAACTTTCTTAAGCAGTTTGCAAATACCATCTATGTTTTCCTGTTTAAATGTTTTTTCTCCCAACCAATGTGTTGGCTTTGCAATTACCGTTTTTGAAACACGAGGATTTTTATCTGATTTGTTCTCTCTCCTTATTTAAGGTTACAGCAGTGGATGTGGTAAAGGTCATGGTTGCCAATACTTCAAGCTGCTTCAGCATTCTCCAGTGAACCAGATCTCCTTGCCCATCAAGAGGAGACGTGATGTAGCAGTTGCTCCTGCTTGAAGTAGCCTCTTTGTCAGAAAATTGTCATCTAGGGATTTTAGAAAATCTGTCAGATCTGTCTCCCACTTACACTGTTTAGAATGAACTGCATCACAACGATGAGCACAGGGTATTTAAGTAGTGGTCATCCTCCAGCTGAAGTGGGCTGTAACGGTAGCCAGCACATATCACCTGGAGGGACACCACGAGTATTATTTCTTAGGTTCAGTGGATGAATAAATATTCCATTTGACTGACTTCGAAGTTGCCAGTTACCATTTTGTACTGTGAGCCAGCTTTATTCCTGTCTTGCAGAGTTGATCTTTTCTGAGGAGATTACAAACAACTTAATCAACATTCCTGTCATGTGTCATCCTATTAGACTTCATTAATATCAGCTAGTTCAAATGTGTGTTTCTAAACAAGTGATTTCTATTCCTTGCATTTATTACCTGGGTTTCTAATCTTGATGTATAATCAATTTATGAATTTCTGCACTGTATAGTCTTTGTATCTGTTTTGTGTTGACAACACAAAGATGTCGCATGGGCTGAGGATTTGTTGGTCACTTCTTTTCACAAATTTCTGTTCATTGAAATCTCTCCTTACAGCTCCAGACAGCCTGGTCTTCCACAGAAGAAGAAGCTGGAATTTTAGCTCAACACTGCACAATTATCGAACACAACAACTGCTAATAACACAAGTGCGGGGACAACCAGACAACAATGTTCTTTAAAAGACGCTATCCATTTTAGCTCAGAAATAGAAATGAAGCCAATAGGGAGCACAAAACATCACAGTGGCTTCTGAGAGCACCATTCAAGTCATTTGCTTTCACACATTTTGTTGTTTACCATCTCTGAGCTTTGATCTCTTTTTATTGTTTCTAGTAGATAATACCAGCTTCAAAGTTTGGAGGAACTTTTCTCCATCTGCTGCTGTTGTCTTTTTTTCTTTTGTTCTTTTAGCAAGTGTTGATTTCTTGCAAGTTGAAAGGCTCTGCTTTAACAAAGCAGGCAGAGGATGCAGGATCGCAGGGTGCTTAACACTTAGTTCTGGCAGGACCCTTCCTGTCCAGTGAGGCCAGCTTCACCCTTTGCCCCTCTGGTCTACTTGGCCTGGGGGGTTTGGCTGAGATGCTACGCTTTAGATTAAAATCTGTACCCTAAAAGTTATGATGTCTTTATTTTAAGGGACAGCAAGTACTCACTAGCAGATGATTGGAAGTAATTAACAAACACTCTACTTCTAGCTCAGAAGAGAGCACAGTATTTTCAAGTTTAGGGCAGTGTTAGTGAGCACTTCCTCGTTACAGCTGTAATGCAACAAGTTCAAACAGTGTTGTGTCATGCAACACACTGATGCAACTCTAAAGGCAGTTGATGAAGTGTCTTCATCATAGTTTGTTGAGTATGTTGTGTGTATTTTCATGATTTATTGCTTCCTTGACTTTCTTAGGTGTTGGGAGAAACATTGAATCAATTCAAGTGTTCTCAGAGCAGGGACTGCTAATTGTGTGAGCTCTGTTTACCGCTCGAGAGCTCCAGCTTTGACAAGTCTCTTGACCGTATGTTAATATATATGATTAATTATTGTTATGGTATCCATAGAAACAAACAGGATAGGTAACACTTCAGAGCTATTATTTATTTCTGAACAAGCAATAAACATAATTATGTACCCACTGCTTTACAAGGATAACAGGTGAGGAAAAAAGGTGCTGTTGGAGGTGCATGGGGAAAAAAGTGCTCCCCAACACAAAATCCCAAGGGCACTGGTGAAAAGGAGGGGCAGCAGAGGTGCTGCTCCTCCTGGCATCTGGATGAGCATGGACATCATGGTTGGAGCACCTTGGGCAAGCTGGAAGATCATCCAAGTGCTAGACGTTTGCTACATTTCACAAACAGACGGGATACATGAGATATCCATGTTCTTCATCTTGGCCAAGCTTGAGGAGACCTCCCGGTGTCATCCCCAGCAGGAGGACCTGTCTCCCTTGACCTATGCTGCTCTGGGCTTGTTGCAGGTCCTGCCTGGAGCTGGAGAAGATGACAAGGGTGGTGGAGTTTGTCTGTGGGCTCAAAGGCAAGACCAGATATCCATGTGATAAGACCAACATGTGCTCATCCTCACAGGCCTCACCACATGTGCCATAACCCTGTCAGATAGTTGCTAACTTTGAGAGCGAGCCCATGGCATAAAAGGTGGTGATTCGGCCACTGTCACAACACGTCGCAGGGGGTCCATGCCCTATCCTTCCATGAGCTGCTACCTCTCAGGGCAATGACATCAGCCTGCCCATTTCACAGAGGAGTTGCCTGCAGCAATGCAGCACAAAGCCATCCCATTCTTTCCATAAATGAAGCCTGATGTAAATCCTGACATTTCAAATGCACAAAATGAAGAAATACAATAGTATTTAAAAAATTATGCTCAATGCCTCTGCTGTCATTAAAATAAATATGTATTCCTTCAAGAAATCCAAACATGCATGGCCCTCAGCTTGCAGCCTACAGGAGCACGCAGGACCCTCCTCTTCCAGGCCACATCCCTGGGGTAAACCAGTCATCCCCCCAGCTGATTTCTGCTTCTTTGCATGTATGGATGCACACCGGCCCCTGAGCAGACCAAAAATGTATCTGAGGTGGAGGCACCCAGGTCAGGGGGCTGTTCGGGGAGCCCCGCTGTGAGCGGGACACAGCAGTGGGAACAGACAGAGTGGCTGTGGGACGCAGAAGAGTCGGTGACAAAAGGAAGGTGATTGGCAGCCACAGAAGGGGCATGGGTGAGGGACCAGCCACAAAACAGCACAAAGCAGGATGAGACATGGTCAGATGTTGCGCAGCTGTCAGTGCCGGGGTTAGGTGTCCCCTCCGGCACAGCCTGAGGAGATGAGGACTGCAGAGGGCACTGCCAAAGCCAGGGCAAGCAGGGGAAAGGCCACAAAGCGATTCCTACATAGACACAAAGGGAGGGATTCCCATGTGGGTACATGATTGGCTGGGCACCCTGGGAAGAAGGGCTGATGCTTGTAGAAACCAGGGGAGCCTGGATCGGTTGTCACCTCTTGAAGGAAAACCCCAGCTGAAGCCATAGGCAGCTCACCACAGTCCTCCAGTGGGGTTGCAAATATCTATTATTAACAAGAAACCCCAAACAAATGAAGAACAGCATTGGATCAGGAGAGAATGTAGCTAGAACTGTATCCCAAAGCTCTGGTACGCAGGGACAAGAGGTCCTCTGGAGTCACTGGCTCTTCTTAACTCCCTGAGGACACATCAGCAAGAGGGGAGGAGCCTTTCTGGGATGGGAAAGTAAAAGGCTTAGCAATGGAGTCTAGCTAGAATTTAAATTATTTTAATTTCTAGATGACGTGAGTAAAAAGCAACATAATGGCAGTAAACAGAATAACAAATGGCACAAAGAAAGTACATATAAGCACTCCTACTTACACTTTTCACATAAAAAGAGAACAAAGGGAAAGTCAATAAAGCTGAATGGCAGCACTCTTACAGGGATAAGCGAAATGCTGTTGTTCTACTGCATTGTGCATAATCACCTGGGGAACTCACTGTTCCAAAATATCTCTAAAAATCTCAGATGCAGAGAGAGTTTCCAGAAGGGAATGGGGATGTACCTGAAAGAACATTTGCAGTTATGTTTGCTATATGTGAGTTACATTAGCAGTGAGCAATAATACAGGTTTTTAAGAGAGAAACTCTCATACAAACAAGAATAAATGGAGGTGGGCAGAGATGCCCATGGGCAGATTATTCCAAAAATTGCCTTCTAAGGAATGGCTTGTTCCTCTTTCTTATGAAGCACCTAAGAGACTGGAGAAGACAAACTACCTCTCCCCATTCTCTCTAGCTCCCTGCTGCAGCAGTGCCAGAGACCCAGAGATGCCTCCTGCCCAGTTTGTGCCAATGCATTTCCCAGCTGAGCCAGGTGGGGCTTTTCACCTTCCCTCCTCACAGGTCACTTGCTGGCTCCCTGCAGCAACATCCTTGAAGGTTGGAGTAGTTTTCGGGGTCTCAGGCTTCAGGTGCTACCAAACTGCTTCATTTGACACCCTAAATCCAGCTTCCTAGGCTGGGGTGCATCTGCAGTGGGTGGGTGCTGCACAGGAAAAGGCAGCTGCTCAATGGGTGTTGAGTCCCAGTTTGCTCGTTCCTTGTAGCCAAGGAATGTTTCACATCCTCAGCCGTATGTGCCTGAGAGAGGTAAAAATAATCTCACCTTTTTTTCATTGGCATGCAGTGATAGCTCTCCTAGTCCATTCATCAGAATGAACTGAAATTAATCTTGGTAACAATTCTGCCTAGTAATGGGAAAGCACGTATTACTGATACGTATCAGCACACCTTTGGGAGTGATGCTACCTGGATAAATATCAGTGAAGGTCAACCATAGGGAGGTGGGGTGAGAAATGACTTGAAAGATCGTCCCTGAATTTAAATAGAGTCGACAACTGCAAAACTGCACTTGTGAAAACCTTCCATTTCATGGCCTCACTCACCTGAGTTAGATCAGATTGGAGGCAAAAAACCCAGGCCCTTGACAGTGCCCACAAAGCTAAAATAAAAATGTCACCTCATTTAACATCCCGTGAGGTTTGTGCTCGTACAGGTTCAACCCTGTGCACAATCTGTCTATCCCCCAGATAGAATCCTAGAATCATTAAGGTTGGAAAAGACCTCCAAGACCATCTGGTCCAACCATCCCCCTACCACCAATATCACCCACTAAACCTTGTCCCTAAGCACCACATCCAGCCTTTCCTTGAACACACCCAGGGATAGTGACTCCACCACTTCCCTAGGCAACCCATTCCAGTGCCTGACTACTCTTTCTGAGAAGAATGTCTCCTCATTTCTAACCTAAACCTCCCCTGGCGTAACTTGAAGCTATTCCCTCTAGTCCTATCGCTAGTTACCTGTGAGAAGAGGCTGACCCCCAGCACCCCACACCTTCCTTTCAGGCAGCTGTAGAGCGCAATAAGGTCTCCCCTGAGCCTCCTCTTCTCCAGACTAAACAACCCCAGTTCCCTCAGCTGCTTCTCACAGGACTTGTGTTCCAGGCCCTTCACCAGCTTCATAGTCCTTCTCTGGATAAGGACAGCATCCCAGCTCTCAATTGTTTCACGCAGCTCTGCTGCAGTACTCACTCAGAAGCTTTTCCCTGCATCACAAAAACATCTGGCCAAACTTTTGTAGTTATAGCAAACAGCTGCTGGTTCCCCCTCTCAGCAGTCCCCTCCATCCAGTTTGCTCTGCAGCTTTTGAGGGAGATGACAAAGCCCCAGGCTGGTGGATGGTGCAGGACAAGGACCCATCACTTGTCAGTCACTTCCGCAATAAGCATTGCCATGCCACCTGCGGGACACCCCATCCCCTGTGCCAGCTGCCCCCCCCCCACTAAACCACAGCCCTCGGTGATGACAGCTTTAATACCCCCACCTCAATACCCCAACTTTAATACCCCCAGGCTGGCTCCCACATCTGGAGAAGAGATTCTCCGTTACCGGGGCTGAATGTACGAGGTGGATATAAAGAGGCCTTATGTTGTTTCTTTTAAGACTTTATTTGTCTAACATGCTTGACCAAAAATTACAACAACAATCAAGTTATGCCAAAATGATTAAATAACCTTTAATCTTTCATACCTCGAGTACTTTAAATGATATTTTGAAGTAACAGCTGCTTTCATATCCTTTTCACATAAAAATACACTGTATTTTGAAGATACCTTAGGCAAAATTATTTTTAAGAGAATAGTTTATGGTCGACATAGAAATTTTGTCGAGGCTAATAAAAGGACCTCTTTTCCCCACTTTTAACATTTTAGTGTAAGTGCCATGAGTGAATGTAAACATTTCAGACTTTAACATACAGCCAATTTCCTGCCACATATGTTTCAAAACACTTGAGTTGTGACTAGCTAAGACACTTTTATTCTAACTGCATGCTATTCTTCATCTTCCCAATGATGCTGGGAGTTCACATTAAACTAAAAATTTCAGTCCTTGCTGATTTAGGAGCTGATCTTGCAATTTCTACACCAATGGATTATACAAAAAGTAGACCCGGCTGAATTCATGATAGACTGTTCTTGTGCTGCAAACTATGCACATCCAAAACAGTTGCAGGATACCACTGGTTGTTTTTGTTTGCTTTTGTTTCAGGAAAAAAAAAAAAAGCAAATTAGTCAAAAAGAAAATCCAAGTCACTCAACAGCTCCAAGAAGTGACAGATCTGTGGCTTGCCATGTTTTCTGGTGTCAGTGGGTCAGTACCTGGGTTCAAATTTCACAGCTTCCAGCATCAGTCAGAAGTGCAGCTGCACGTGGTAAGCCAGCAAAATGTGGTGTTTCTGCCTACTTTGCTTAGAGTTGAGGCTGCAAGCCTGGGGTTGCAGAACAGATATTTAAGACTGTGTATGTATATAATGTACATTCAGCTGCTACACAAAGGTCACATTTAATGACCATATATCAGGCAAAAAGTAACCCACACATCTAACCACCGTGTGTGCAGGTATGGGCTACCCACAGACCTGTGAACAACCCTGTATTGATGGTGCAATGATTTGCCTCATGTGTGGAAACAAAATCAATATACAGATGCAGTCAGCCCCAAATTCAGAATGCCCATATTCAGGTTACATCAGTTACATTATCTCCATCAAGGCAAAAAGGTTCCTCTTTGAGCATGGAGATGTTTGTTAGTTCAAGGCAGAAATGTGTTGTGGCACACATTTGAAGCACGTATTTTTGTGGGTTTTAGTTAATTCTTGAGCTTCTACCTCGGACTGGACTGAAATCCCAGCAGATTCAGCACCTCTGTTAACCTGCAGGAAAGCTGCAGGGGAACAACTAGTGTCAGCCATCCCCAGCAGCTCCCACATCTCCTGCTTTGCCTGGGTATGCCAACACCCAACACAATAGACGGATTTTAACTGGGTTAGTGGTTTTGTCTCGGGCCTCTCTCAGCAGCGTCTCTGAGCGGGCACATGGGAACGACAGGTTTTGTGAGGGGACTCTTGCTTTGTACCCATTGGCAAGTACTCGTCACTCATTGCACTTATGCTACTACATAAATGTCTGAAAATGAATGCCCAAACTCCACTTTGGGATGACACCCTCCTCTAAGTCCATACAGTTTCCCAAAGGACAAACTGATCACAATGACATTTAATCACAGCTGACGTGGGCCAAATTCAAACCAGCAATTGCATCATTGGCTGCATGTCCCAGTAACAATTTTAAACAGTCCCAGTGGGTTTTATTTAGAATATCACTACTGAACATCAGGTTGTTGTTTGGTTTTTGTTTTTTTGCTTTTGCTTTTTACATACAATCACATATTGCCTTAGCATATGAAAAACCACTTATATATATATATATTTTTTTCCACAGGCGAGGCCAGGTTACAAATTCCTGAGTTTATACTGCACTTAACACAGTCTCCCTTCTTGAATTTTGAGCTGTTTACAGCATGCCGGCAATATGCACCATTTCCCTTACTATCTGTAATGCCAGATGTAGTAAAACTTCATTTCAGTAAAGTGAATTGGGGCCTCTGCTGCACTGGTTTTGAATAGATGCAAAGAATCAAGACCTGGAGGACCTGAAATAATAGCTTTCCTCCTGTGACTGGTCATTCATGTACTATCTTTTGTACTTGCCATGTTAACTAAGGGAAAACATCTTTACCATCACATTCCAGCTATCAAGAGCTCACTGGGAAACATCTGAAATGAGGAAATCCTAGTCTAAACACTTACGTTTAAACTTCAAACTTTCTTGAGGAAACACTCCCTTGAAAGACATTGTTCTTTTAGTAAGTCCAATATAATGTAAGGTATATACATAAGTCCCTACTTGAGATATATATATGCGTATGTATATATATGTGGAATGCATTTCACTGTGCTGTGTTCACAAATATTTTAATGACGATATGTCTTTAATCTGTTTCTGGCACCAAAATGCCTGTGTTTGTCTTCCGTTTCTGCCACTTGAATTTATCTGTGAAGAGATAGCAGGAAAAAAAAGAAGGTTTTTGCTTTGTTGAATAGTTCCTTATTGGGATTCTCAGCCAGCAATATAAAGTTGCTAATGTATTGGGCACAACATTAAATCCTTTATTATAATCATGTGTTCCTTGGAGTAGGTAAGTCAATAACTATAGGTGGATTTAGTGGCTGGTAATTCACAGTGCACACAGATGCATTCACATAGGTAGTAGTTCCATCAGCCATGACACCATAACCTATGAAGAAAGAAAAGCTCTGGTTACTACTATTATTCACTCTTTATTAATTGTTTTTTATTATTTACCTTCATCATCACCTTATCGTACAACAACGAGCGCCACATATATTACTTGGAATGCATTTAAAATTCTTCTTATTGCAAAATCTAAAGGTCTCCAGGATGAATACCATCTTTTTCCCACAGTAAAATAGTCTGCCATCTTTTAAATCACATAAAACCAAAACTGACCCCCACTGGCTAGTGGCTACAATCTCCGGCAGCCTGCTCCCCAAACCTCCTTAGAAACACTAATACTCTTCTTTGCAAAACTTTTTTCTTAAAACCTTCTCAGTTTTGGAAGAGATGGGAACAGAGAGCTTAGAAAATTTCAACACTAAAAAAATGTCTGTACGTCATTTAGATTTGTGGTCATCAATGCACCAGCGTTTGAGCTATTTTCCTTTTTCCACCTTTTTTTCTCTGTGCTATGTTGTACATCTTTTAAGAAACCAATGAAGAAAAAAGATGACATGACTAAGGGGACGGTGTGTGCATGTGCACCAGGTTGGGATTTGAAGGAACCACTTCCCATGTGTTTGAACTTGATGACCAATTTCAACCAAACTTGACGGAAAGACTCTAAAATGCCTGCCCAGGCAGAGAAAAAAGACTTTAGTCACGCATTCTCTGACAGACAAGGTGAATTCACATCCTAAGATACTGTAACATTTCCATGGGAGAAAACACCTCCTGAATGTCTCACCAGTGGGGGAAGTCAGTAACTACACCTCATGTGTGGCTAGGCACCCAAGCCAAACAATTCCAGAGCTAAATCTGCAGGAAATCAAACTTCCAGTTCTAATGTTTGTAGAAATACAGTGAAATGATGTTTGAAAAAGTGAAGAAAAAGCCCTTTAACTACCATGGTGTTATGAAAAATTAGACACACTCTCCACTGTCAAAATCTTTTCATGAATGAGTAGGAAAAAAAACATGAACTTGATTACACTAAAACTAAAAGCTTAATGTTGGACACTCGAAATAAATGCAAGTATTATGCTCAATATGAAGAAATGCATTCACAATCTGAAATGCATACACGATTTTGGAGAAATCACCTGGTGGAAAGCTTTTGTACAACAATTCAATCTTATTAATAATGTAGTTAACAGAGAAACATATACATTGCTACGCTGAGTTAAAGCTATTCATATCCTAGGTACCTAGGATCCCAGGTTTTCCAAGTGTAATTTCATGTCTTACAGAAGCATTGTTACTTGCAGAATTTACAAACAAGAAACCAGTAGCCAAATAGCTTTATTTTTCATTCCTTAAAATACCCTGAATAATGCAGGGCCTCTTGGACTCCCCATGGAAAAACCACACTATAGTTAGGAAGTAGGGAGGGAAGAGAACTCTGTCAGGTTCCTGTCACATACATTTCTTTAAATCATGTGCTGTTTGCCACAGAACAATTGTTCTGTGTAAAACACAAACTGCACCAAGGACAGCCGGCTTTGCTGCTGGGACTTTCTGTCTCCTCAGCTACACATTTGCAGAGAACAAAATCAGCTTGCTAATGCATTCTTTTTGCTGAAAGATTCATCATGCTACAGTTTTCACTCTTCCCCTACTGCCAAGCACTGGCTGAAATTGGCAGAGCAGTATTTTAGCTGGAATCCCAGCCATGCTGCTCGTCACCACCAAGGTTGATCAGCAGAAAGGCCATGTGTAGAGGTATTTTTTGGCAGATACAGAAGTGCAGAGGGAGAATAGGGAAGAAACATCTCTTCTAAGCATCTCGTCCTCATGGATGTCCAGTAAATGACTGCTGCACATGTAGCTATGCTCAGTCAGGGGAGGAACTCATCTGTACAAATCATGCATTCTCTCTACAAAGAGAAGCTTCATTTGCACAGCCTGTCTGCAATGGGAATTCTCCTCTGCAGAGATTTAGCATCCCACCGCAAAATAGGCTATGCAGCTCCCCATTTGTTTTCTCTAAATTACGATAGTTTACAAGAAGAGTACCTTGTTCCTGTGTTCTGATACCTTCGGTGCCGACTGTATTAATTCACATGATTTACCATTCCATGGAGGTGCCATTCTTTTCCCTTGGGAGCCAAAGTTGGGCTTGGCAGATGTGATTTTGTTTACCTGCCTGAAGCTTCATGACTCACTAACTCTTTGCTTACATCCCCTGCAACTTACTTGGCCTATGATTTCTGATAAGACAATGAGTTTGAACTGTATTCACCAGCTCTCTTGTACAAATTCTCAAAGCCTGTTGTAACATGAAAATGTTAGGAAAAAGTACTGCCTATGCACTGTTTGTTTACTCTGTGCTTTTAACAGCACTTTGGACATTACCTGCACATTAATAAGTCACCACAGATGAGACACACAAAGAGGACTTCATCCTTATCCTCTAAAATAAAGATATTAATGTCTTCTCCATTGATTTTACAGCAGCACACCTCTAACCAATGTCACCCTTAACTTAGCAGTGTGAAAATGCCAAGCAGCAAGTCAGAGTGGGATTTTTTAGGAAGGGTAATGGTTCTTCATAGAAACAGAAGTATCTGAGTGCCAGCTACTCCATTTTTTCCATTTGTTCATTTCTACACTGCTGAGAACCCACAGATATCCTATATCAAAGTCTGGAGCAGTCCCAGAAGCAGAAAGCTGGCAGTTGTGGAGCACCTCTTCCTGCCAGTAAGTTAACATTGCCAAGAACTAAGCAGCTGATAATACATGCTTACGTGCTGATGGGTACATTTCTGCAGAGCCCAGTGTTTTCTCTTGGTGGGGGTGTGCTTGAAGTCTCGCTGCCATGGAATGCATACAGGAGAGACATCCCTGTAGCTGACTGTGTCTACCTTTCCCTTAACTTGGAGATGAACTCCTGCAGTCCCTGACTTCAGTGGATCACGTTTGTCACCATTTACTGAATTATGTGAAGGGGACTCATTTTTTCCAGTTAAAACTCAAATAGTCAAGAGAACCACCTTGTTTTGTCTGGCTACAAAATGTTTCCCCTGCCAAAGCAAATAAATACATGGATAAGCATCTTGCACTTCTACGCATGTCAGAAGTGACATCCCTCTTGGTTTTAAATAGGCACTGACAAGGAGAGACAACCTTATTGTCCAATCTTAAAGATTAAGCCCCAGAAGCACCCCACAAATCACTCTAACCCATTAAAAAAAAAAGAAAAAAAACACACAAAACAAACAAACAAACAACAACAACAACAAGAAACTGAGACACAAAGAGCTTTCAGGAATTATCCTAAATCACAGAGATTCAGCAGAGGAAAATACAATCCATCAATTCTAATATTTAGCCCCTTTCTGCAACTACTGGACTTGTGTTATTTTAAAATTCACAGTAATCCTCACTGTGAAGGAAGCATCACCCTAATTTATAGATGTAGAAACTGAAAGAGAAGCTGAAATACAAATATTGAAAGGCAAGTATCAGCCAATTTCATCTGTATATATGCAGCTAAATAAGTATCTGGATTCCTGAAGTACTTCAGTTCAAACATTCAATTTTAAAAATACTGGTTAAAGCAGACAGCTTCTGTGGTTGTGGTTTTTAAGTATATATACAGAAAGAAATGTTTTCTAACCTTCATGGATGTGTCCAAAAATATGAAGCCTTGGCTGTACCCGTCTCTGGACTGTGTTCAGCAGCTCAACACATCCTACCCGTTGCATTTTCTTAGGTACCCAGTCTAGAAAACCTTTGGAAAAGAAAGGAAAGCTTTAAAAGAAGACATGTTATCTGCAAAGCTGTAGTGCTGTAATATTCAAAAATATTTCTGAGATTTAATGTCGCATAACTTCTCATAAGCTGTCATAGAAGAACAGGCATGGAAAAAAATGGTGTTTGCCTTGGTAAGTAGAAGAGGAAACAAGGAAAAATAATTGAAGAAAAACTTAAAAGCCCATCTGAAGAAACAGAACTATGGTAACTCTTGCCAATAATTTTTCAAGTGAAAAAATCACTGCATTTTAAGCATTTTTGCACTACTGTTAGCAGGAAAAATCAATGCTTTATTCATTCTTCTTCCTTTAAGAGACGGAGGATTAAAGAGCAGTATGTCCAAAGCAAGTCTCTGAAGTTAAGCATCTAATTCAACACTTAGCTGTTTAAATCTAGCCCTGGGATGTAGTTATTAAAACCAAACACTTTAACTGATGTAATGGAATTGGTGTGGCTAATGACAAAACTGTATTTTTACCACATCGAATCTTACATTAGTGGAACTGAGCTGAGGAACCCAGAGCGTATCTAAAAACAGTATCCTCGAGTAGAACTGGCTTAAGGGCTTCAAACAGCCAGAGAAACTCAGCCCTTCTGCAGTAGATACGCTTTAAGTGCTATATTTACTAACATAGATCCCTAGAAAAATGCACTTTTTATGAATATAGACAGAAATGCACACCAACTTCCTTCCAAGTCCAAAAACATGCAGCAGGGGGATGCTTACTGCCAACTGAAGTGTGGCGTTTTCTTCACAGTAGTATAAGAAGGATGTTGTTGTATTAGATGCTTTGGATTAACCAATCTTGTTTCCTTTCTATTGTTCTGCCATTTTCATCAGGCTCAAATTTGGAAACGTAAAAGATAAAATTATTCTGTTTTTAAATTAGCTAGACCACTTATCCTCGGGGTACTCAGCCTCCTGACCTGGAAGTCTGGGATAAGGAGCAGAAGAAACCCCCTTGTTTGGGGGTGTCCCCCTGAACTTGTTTCCAGTTCATGTGGAAACAGCTAAGAGACCTGCTGCTCCACCTGGACTGTCACAAGTCCATGGGGCCAGATGGGAGCTGGTGGATGCGATTGCTGGGCTGCTTTCTATCATCTATCAGCGGTCTTGGTCATCCGGAGAGGTCCCGGATGACTAGAGACTTGCTAATGAGATGCCCATCTATAAGAAGGGTCATAAGGAGGAACCAGGGAACTACAGGCCTGTCAGCCTGACCTCGGTGCCAGGAAAAGTGATGGAACAGGTCATCTTGAATGCAATCACGCAATGTATGCGTGACTACTGGGGGATCAGACCCAGCCAGAAAGGGTTCTTGAAAAGCAAGTCCTGCCTGACCAACCTCGTCTCCTTCTATGACCAGGTGACCCACCTGGTGGATGAGGTAAAGGCTGTTCTTGTAGTCTACCTAGACTTCAGCAAGACCTTTGACACGGTCTCCCATAGTATTCTCCTGGAGAAGCTGGCAGCCCATGGCTTGGACAGGTACACTCTTTGCTGGGTTAAAAAATGGCTGGATGGCTTGGCCCAGAGGGTGGTGGTGAACAGAATGAAATCTAGCTGGCGACCGGCCACCAGTGGTGTTCCCCAGGGGTCGGTGTTGGGGCCCATCCTCTTTAATATCTTTACTGATGATTTGGATGAGGGAATTGAGTGCACCTGCAGTAAGTTTGAAGACAACACCAAGTTGGGGGAAAGTGTCAATCTGCCGGAGGGTAGGAAGACCCTGCAGAATGACCTGGACAGGTTGGATTGATGGGCAGAGGCAGACGGGATGAGGTTCAACATAGCTAAGTGCCAGGTCCTGCACTTTGGCCACAACAACCCCATGCAGCGCTACAGGCTTGGGGCAGTGTGGATTGAAAGCTGTGCAGAGGAAAAGGATCTGGGGGTGTTGGTCGATGCTCACCTGAACATGAGCCAGTAGTGTGCCCAGGTGGCCAAGAAGGCCAACAGCATCCTGGCTTGTATCAGGAATAGTGTAGCCAGCAGGACCAGGAAGGTGATCATCCCCCTGTACTCTGCTCTGGTGAGCTCGCACCTCAAGTACTGTGTTCAGTTTGGGGTCCCCCAGTACAAGAAGGACATCGAGGTCCTGGGGCGTGTTCAGAGAAGGGCTACGAAGCTGGTGAAGGGCCTGGAACACAAGTCCTGTGAGAAGCAGCTGAGGGAACTGGGGTTGTTTAGTCGGAGAAGAGGAGGCTCAGGGGAGACCTTATTGCGCTCTACAGCTACCTGAAAGGAAGGTGTGGGGTGCTGGGGGTCAGCCTCTTCTCACAGGTAACTAGCGATAGGACTAGAGGGAATAGCTTCAAGTTACACCAGGGGAGGTTTAGGTTAGAAATGAGGAGACATTTCTTCTCAGAAAGAGTAGTCAGGCACTGGAATGGGTTGCCTAGGGAAGTGGTGGAGTCACTATCCCTGGGTGTGTTCAAGGAAAGGCTGGATGTGGTGCTTAGGGATAAGGTTTAGTGGGTGACATTGGTGGTAGGGGGATGGTTGGACCAGATGGTCTTGGAGGTCTTTTCCAACCCTAATGATTCTAGGATTCTATGTGTTCTGGTACTCTCACTATGCCTATCATAGCTCTGTATCCCTGACTTAGATTGCTGCAATGATTGCTGCGAGAATATATTGTACATTTGAAAAAACTGTAGTCAGCCAGAGAGGTACAGAGTCTGGACCTAGTTTTCATATGTTTACTTTTCAGATTCACTCAAGCATGGCTAAGTAGCAGCTAACCAACTGGCTTAAAAGACCAAAAGAGTGGTATTCAAGCTCTTGGAAAAGCTCTCAGGTTTACTAGAGTTTCAAAGTAGGCTCACACATTGAGAAATAACTCTTTAGATGCCAGTGCCTGAAAACTGGGCTCATTATACTATGGGTTTTTATGAAAACGGTAGAAGCTTGCCCTACTATCATAGTTGTATCCTAGGTGTCAAAAAGAGGAAGTTCTGGTAATGGATGTAGACTCCTAATTCATTCAGATGCCTCTGAAGACACTGTTGGCTCCTGATGGGGTGACGCACAAAGAGAAAGCCATCTGAGTTACAGACAGAGCAGGTCAATGCTGAGTTCTGTTAATCAGTTCTACCTGTCATTCCTGGCATCCAGTGCACTTCAAAATTCAATGTAGGAAATAACAACTATTTAAGATGTCACAGTGAAGCCAGCAATTCCTCTGGAATCCAGTTCATGTTTTTTTTCAGAGCAAACTCTTTATAACTTTAGGTTTTGTTACATTAACAATTTGAAACAATTGTCAAAATGTCTGTGGTGAACATAAAGGCAAAAGTATTTCTACTTCAAAAACTTACAAACAGAAATCCATAAAATTAACTTCCCCATTAAATTAAACATTATTTATGTTGAACATGTTTTTGTTTACATGCATTATCACCCTTCTGAAGCTTTCCCATATGTTAGCAGCTTATTATGTACACCTGACTACACAAACTAAGAATAATTGATTACACCTAGCTAACAATTAGAGTTCATCTTAAGGTTTTTTTAATGTTTGGTTACTTGAAACAGGTTTATGCAGCTGTCAGGAAAGTATAAATCTTTGTCACAGACAATCAAGTAGACAGCTAGAAATGAAGACTTAAGGGTGAAATTAAATTAAAAACAAACAAAAGAAAAGTGAACTTTTTGAAGAGAAATAAAAGAATCATAAATGCAGATCTTCAAAAGTCAAGGAAAGGACTTTAAAAGTTACACTATACATAAAATTAACAAAAATATGCTGATTTAGAAATAAGCATTAGCACTGATCATGGGATCATGAATATTGTATTTTATAAGCTACGAAAATATGCTATGTATTTATTAATAACAAACAGGTTAAAATAAAATGGTCAATAAGAGCTGTTTAATCTTTGTTTCCTTATCCTGTCCGAAACTCTGTTTCCTTGCTGCAGTTTCATCCCTAAAGCACTCCTCTAAAACAGAAAAAAAATTAATTGTGGGTAAGATTTTCATTACACATTTAAGGGACTAAGAAGCACAAAGTCCATTAACTCTTAATGGTGCTTCTGCATCTAAATCACGCGGGCGATTTTAAAACTATCTAATAATGTAGTATTAATTAGTTTAGGGGGATGCACGCAGTCTGGAAGTGAGTGAATAAGAAAGGACCAAAGAAAATGGATGATGGACAGAATTTAGGCACCCATTCTAGAATGTAAGAGGAACACTGATTGCTTTTTATGATCATTAGGAACAGCTCTAGTGATGCTGTCCAAGATCAGAACAAAAAGAATCAGCTTTCTGGTGAAAATAATTGGCTCCCAGGGTCAAGGAGGATCCTGTCTCTCAAAATGTCTGTGGACAGATATACACAATAAAGAGGTTCTGTAAGTTAGGCAGAGTGCTAATTTCTTTTGAAGCGTAGTGTATTTGTTGCCATGGGTGTCAGGGATGCCAACAGCTGATGCCCTCAGGCAAAGTGTTCTGTGCTGAAGCCGTCTGTTAACGAATCAATAAGACAAAGAAATGGGATCTTCAAAAAACCAAAATCCTTGGAGGATGGCTCAAACTGAATAAATAATAATAATAAATAATAATAACAACAACAATACAGGTTTAACCAAGTGGCAAAATCAGCCCAGTGCCTGAAACTGGGTGCTGAGAAACTTGCTCTCTACCTTCAGTCCCTGGATTTTCAAGCCCTAGGTACAGGGATATTCTTCAAAGGAGCTGAAGGCTGGATTTCTTTACAGCTCACATACTATTTTTAAAAATGGATTTTCAAGTACTAACATTCCTGAAGGAGTTTTAAAAACATACAACTTATAAACAAAACTATATCAAAGATCCAGCATTACCACTCAGGCCTTGGATCCATATCAGGATTATCCTCATTACTAACCATTTTGAGAAGATATTTCAAGGCCTAAACAATTCATTTCTGCCATCCACTTTTATGATACAGGTCCACATTACAAGCAGTCTGTGGCAGGGCATGAGACGCCACTTTGGTGGAGTATCAACACATGTCCACTCTGAGAAAAGCAGCCCTTTCCCTGGGATTAGTGAGCAGTGGAATGCAAACATTACATGAAGTAATTCACCCATGCTGTCCAAAGAGCAAGCCAACTACTGCAGCATTTGGGTTTGTGGAGCAGGAGATTCATCAAGTCAGCATGAAAATACAACTTTGGGTTGGGGGGGACATTAGTGCAAGTGAGGGAGAAAGACTGTGCTACAAACTAATCCTGCATTTCTCTCCAAGCAGGCTCCCTGTTTCAAGTCTACTGATTTCACCACTGGCAGAGCGGGAGGATGCACAGGCAAACTGGACCTTGTTTATTTATAAAACTCATTAAGACTTTATTTATGAGGACTTCAGTTTTGTACCTGTTATTTAACTCCATACCACTGATCGTAGGTAATCATGAAACATAAAGCCAAGCCAAAGTCCTGGTGCTGCTGAAATCAGTAGGGTTGTTACTTCTGACTTTTAAAACTCAGGTTTCCACTCTTTGTCTAAGGACAGCCATCAGTTACTGTATAATCATCTGAAACACACAGCTAACAGCACTAATATTTTCTTACCGAGAGGTGGTCCATGTGTTATAAGAATATCTATCCCATCTGGAATCAGGTTCCATTTCTCTAATAGTGCTTGGCCTCGCGGAAGATTAAAGCCCCAGCCATAAAACCAAGGTTGCCTGCCAAGAGAGGAGGAGAATGTCTTCAGTGCTACTTCCATGTATTGGTTATCTAATTAAAATACTGAGATTGACTTTCTAGTAGCATGGAGTTTGAAGACACAAATAGCATTCATTTTCTTCTTTCTGTGCACAGTAAAACCCTCTTTCCATACAACCAGTGTTACTTAACTACTGTGGAAAATCAGTGCAGTCTCCCTATGAGTTTCAGTAGGCAGCACAGAACAAAATATTCATACAGTTCCTCTAACCAGGTGAATAGTAACTCTCACAAGACCTAGGTACCAAGACGTCCACATGGATTAGCATGCTGGATTCCTGTGGTATCTAGAACACCTGCCACAGATAGCCAGGTGTGGATATGTGTTCCACGTTGCCTCACATTGTGTTTGGCCCGTAGCCTACCGTCATTTGGGCAAGGGCAGACCCTGGCACAGCTACAGAGCCCACTCAAAAGATGGAGACATCACCTGTGCTGGTTTGTTTCTCCAGTTGGAAGCATCCCATCAGAAAAAAAGAACACTGCTTCTTTTCCTACATATCATTTTCTTCTGTTCTCTGGTGTGTTCAGTTGCTTTTAAATAAGACTTTACATATTCAGGATTTCTTATCATATAGGCATTTACATTTTTTAAAACATATTTATAGACCGGCTCATTGTGGAGCAGTGGGACTGTAACACTGCCATTCAGAACACAATTTATCCATATCTTGCTATCCCATTGATTAAAGAAATGTATTTCACAGCAATTATATCACAGTGGTAAATTATGTCTTGCTGACTATGCTCTAATTCTCAGCCATAAAACTGACAGGTTAGTTTTAGGTTGGAATTTTTTAATAATTTTTTGACTGACGTGTTCTGGGCATGTCCGTATTTGAGAAACAACAAATAGGTTGCTGTGATTTAATAAGGTTTATGATAATTGCAGCCTTAGTGTTTATAAATACATACACATCGACCAGACTTCCCTTTGAGATGTTACTTTGTTGAAGAAAGCTTTACACTCCCTCACTGCATCAAAAGACAGAAAGAAATCTTTTAAACAAATTCTCTGTACTACACTTTACATCATGTATGGCAAAGACAAAAGAAAATGCCCATAAAGCTATTATTCATCCTGTTCCATTACTGACGCTTGACTAACATTTCAAAAATTAGCACGTCTGCAATCTTCATGATGATATATTTTCTACTTTTCCTTTTGGAATGCTGCAAAGCACATCTACTGAAAACAGCTTAAAAATACAGAGCTTGCTAAAATATAAAGCGATTTGGCTTACCCAAGGTAAGAAAATTCTGGTGAAGGGAAAAACAGAAGGGGGCTTTGCAAATGTTTCCTTTTTCTACAGACGACAAAAGCCTCAACTTTTCTAGAGAGGTGTCTGAAGGCTTTCTGTGTTCATGGCTAGGAGACAGCTCATCTCCTAGCTCCTCATCACACAACTCCCTGCATACCCAGGTGTCCAGAAAAAAAAAGAAAAAAAAGCGAAGCTTTGCACATCTGCCACTGGGACCAGAAATATATCTCAGCCTCCAGAAGCTGTGACAAGTGAGGTGAAGCTGTGTGAAGATGAGATGCTAACAGCATGAAGCAGAAATGTTGTTTTGAGTCAGGTGGCTCAGACCAGGGCAGCTGGCTGAGAAAAAGACCTAGCCCTTCACCAGCTTCTGCCTTCATGTTTCACACCACACGTATCTGGTTAGCTGTTCATCATCCAGCAGGCTTTCCTCCCAGGAGGAACAGCAGCTGGCTTGCAGGTACATGACTTCCCTTCCTACTGCTGGGGCAATCACTCATGGTCTATTCACTGGCTTATTTTGCAGTCAGCTGCTCACAACTTTGGTTTGTAATGCTGTCATACAGACCAAACCCCAGTCTGATCAGAGATCTTTATGTTCCGCTCACCACTGACGGGAGTATTTTTCTCTCACAGACATGCTGTGAAAATAAAGCAAATGAAGTCTGAGGTGCTCAGATGTCACAGAAGTGGCAGGCTTTATAAAAAACATACAGAGGTTAGGCTTTTTCCAGATTCCCTACCCCTGCCTTGGGATCGCACTACAAACCTTGTGTGCCAAGCAGCTTCCTTCACCAACACGAAAACACTCAACTACTTGGCAAACAGTATTTAGGCCCAGAGCAAGTTTTCCAGGAGCAAAATCTCACTGACAGAAAATATTTGCAATGGCAAACAGGGGGCAAACAAAGAGTCAGTCAGCACAGTAAATCCTGCTTCAGCTGTTAAAAGCCTCTGAGAGACACAGGGAATGCAGCCCAGTGCTCCCACCCGCTGCCCAGGACAGGATGGTCCCCAGGACCTCAGTGGGATGCAAGGTCAGGATCTGTCCCACCGCCCGATGGCACACTAGGCACAGCAAAACCGGCTGCAGCCAGGCTGCTCCCCTGGAAGAAGCGAAGAGGAAAGAACAATATTTGCCAAAGAAGAAAAGGTCAAAAACCTACCAAGCCGTTATTTTAAGCACACAATGAAGCATTTATAAGGAGACATAATTGTGACCATCACAGGTCGCATCAGCAGTCAGTTTAATCCTGTTGAAACCCAAATGACCACGAATTGCACATGCAGACGTGAGAGCCTCTGCCTGCCTCTCCTAGGCCCAGCCTGAACGTCGCCGCTTGTTAAAAGCCTGTTTCCCCTTATGAATAGGCATGATCTGCTTATTAAGACCTACAGCACTTTCCCCCGTCCCTGCCTCCCTTTGTGCCTGTAGCTCGCGCCCACCCGAGCTGCGGGCTGGTAAGTTATGCACGCTGGAGCTGTTCTTTTGTGAAGGGGAAATGTTCGAACTCGCCTGATTTGCCATAATTCTGCCTTTTGTGACAATCCCAAGATCGAAAGAAATGGTTGGAGCATTTCTGACAAAAATATGAAGTCCCAGGAAGGATTCAGTGGGGGATGGTAGTGTGCTTTACATTTAAGAGGGAAGAAAAATCATGCACTTCAGTGCCCTCACCCCCAAAGCAAAACAATCTTCATATGCATGCAGGGATTTTATAAAACCCCAAGTCCCTTCTTCAGAAAATTTATTGCAAAACAGCCATCAAAGTTTCTGGGTAGGAAAAAAAATCTTCTCTAATACCCACTAACAAGTATGTGATCTGGATGTCATGCATAGACAACTTGGTCTAAAATTTTCATTTATGATGAAACCTGAAAGCAAAGTTGAAGTCTTGATATCAAGCACAGAATTTCTGGATCTTTCATTAGCGCTTGCTCAGGAAATGTGTAATGTTTATACAGATATAGATGTTTCAATAATAGTTTGCATTTTATGAAGAAAATGCTATAAAGTATGTTCTAAAAGAGAAAATCTGCTATTTAAAAAAAAAAGTATTTGGCAATTAGAGATGTACATCATGAATGTATTTCACCTCTGAAGTGAAGCACTCATGTAGAAATGTACTTTGATTTAGATCTTATATTCTTAAAGGGAACGGTTTGGATCTCTCCATTTACTCTGAAATGCAACGGTATTACTATTATAAGAATAATGATTGTCTACATATAAGACTCTAGGGGGAAAATATATTGGAAATGAATTTGTTTACAGCACAATTAACCTTATGTTAAAAACATATGAACAAGTTTTGCAGGTCAAATAATCCACCATACAAAAAGGGCTGAATTATCAGAATTTGTGCTAGCAATCGGATGTTGCTTTATGTACTGAATTTCTATCTTTCTGTTCTAAAGTAACCATTGGAATAATTTTCTTACAGAATGATAGTTGCTATGACAACCATAGCAAATTTTCCTTTTCTGAAACAGATGTCTCATTTAGTTGAAAATTAGAATGTGAAAAACCCATGGGAAAAATTAATTCAAACTTTAACAGAACACTGACTACAATGTAATCTCTTATAGGTTAACCCCTTAACATCTTTCTGCACTCTTATAGTAACCTTCTCATAAATTCTAATTAAACCAGTTCAACCTCCTATGAATGACCTTCTCAGCTATCATTAGCGCTTTAGTTGTCTTTGAAAGTAGCATTTCTGTTACAATAATAACAGAAAAAAGTCATACGAAAAAAAAGTGGTCAAATATATTACTGCCTTAATTATTTATTAGTTTTTCTTCTTCTATTCAGCTACTCCTGGAAAGAGCAACTGTCTAGTCCAAGAATTCTTTTGTCATTTAAATGGGGCATAACTTAGTTTTACATGTGATTTACTGCAAAGGGCAGTGATGCATTACACAGACTTGACCTGTAATTTATGTGAACATCGAAGGTTTTCAATTTTCATACCACTGGTATGCATCTCACTCTGGTCAGCAGACGTACAAGGGGACACAAAAAAGGATACTTGACTAGGGAAAACTATCAACGTGCATGTTTTTTTCTATTACACTCAACGAGAAGGTGAAGTCTAAATCATTACCTTGGCTTTATTTAAACGTTGTAACTTAAAGAATGGATTTCTTCCTCTCTGTACATTAATCTGCTCGACAGGAACCTCCATGGTACTCTGCCATCAGCTACAAATGAACCCTACAAATGAACAGGCAGCCACTGGGCAGTTACAAAAACGTTCCCACCACAGCACTGCCTTAGTGCTCGCGTGGTGCAAGCTAGCCAAAGAACTTCTGGACTGCCAGATTTACAGCAGCAGTTTCATCTGGGTTGTCCGGTTGTTTTAGACAAATCCTGCCACCAGTAGGCACACAATTACTCTTGTTGACTTCAAGGGATAACTCCCTTACAGAGTCCAATATCCACAGGGAGCTATGGGTGGTAACAGACTCAATAGTTATTAGCATATCAAAGGGATCAGTGGGTAACATCTTGTGTGCACCTGAAGAGCAAAAAATATACAACTAGAACACAATCATTATATCTCCTCATTTCTGTAAAGCTTCCTACATAAATCTTTTCTGCAGCTGAAAGGCAAATTCTCTCACTAGAATTCCTCTGCTTACAAAATAAATTTAAATGGTTCATGAACACATGCAACTTGTACCCGTCTTTCCTCCACAACAATTGTCATTTTTCTCTTGTAGGAAAATAAGCAGAGAGTGGCCTATGACTGTAAAGAAGCTCAGTGGGAAAAGAATGGAACAAATCCTCTCATTTCCGCTCCCCTTCCCTACAATTGTAGAGACACACATCAATCTAATTTTTCCTGCTCTTGATTTATTAGTTACAGTTCAATGAACAAGGCTATACAATAACGTATACCTTCCTTGTCTGCTTGGTGTTCACATCCTTCAGGTGATCATCAACCAATCTCTTTAAGTGCCTTTCTAGCCAAGTAGCTATCTCCAGTAGTTATCTAAGTAGCTATCTCCAGTTCACTGAGTATTTTTTACAGCTTTTTACTCAGTTTTCTCATTTTCTCTCCAAGTAAAGAATCATAAAAGTATGCCTTCTTTTTCTTTTTTTTTTTTGGTGTCATCAGTTGTTTCTACATCTAAAGTAGGTGTGAAATAACAATGTTCTGTCTTTTTTTCTTTGCCGCAAGAGGACAGCCCAAAACAGGCAGGGATCGAAGGAACAATTGGGCCATTAGTGCTAAAAAGGACTGGCAGGGCACTATTTGTTTGTAGGCTCTGAACAAGTGTTCATCACCTTGGCATCAAAGCATATTAACAGCATAACTGAGATGTAAAGAAGAATATGTTTTGGAAGTTGTGAGGAAGCATATTATGACCAGCTTCCATGTGAGAGAGACAAGGGTGGTACATTATTTAGAGAAGTGGTGTACAACAGTGTACAGAAAGGATTAAATTATGCAAAAAAAACTGAAATTCACCTATTCATAATATTGGAAGCCAGGCGTTTTAATGAAAGCCAAGGCCTCATACTTAAATCAATTAAATGCGCCTTCTAGTTAATCTCATAAATGATTATCCTCTGGAACACACAGCCACCAAGTACAGCTCAGCAGGTGAAAGTCGAAAGTGGCAGGGAGAGGAACTAAGCTAAGAACTTCAGCTAAGACAATAAAAGGCTTGCACAGCATTACCTAGGGAGTCTGTAGTGAACAGCAAATCGAATTTGGATCCTCCATCAGTCTACTGGCCACAAGAAGTACATTTCTTCCATGGGAAAGTTTGCTGTGTTTTTTTTTTTTTTTTTTTGCCTTACTTGCTTTGCATCTGAAGTTGTAATTCTCAAAACTCTGAATCATATTAAATTACTGTTTTCACAAAAGGAAAGGAGTGTAAAAATCAGAATGTGGCCCTTTGTCAGTAATTATTTCTTTTGCAATTTGAGTTACACATGAAATCATCCATCTTTTGTTTAGTAAAGGATTTCATACATCTCTGACTGGAAAGAAGAAAGAATGAGCTGTGACTAATAGGAACTGATCATTTCTAAACATTAATTTGTTATAAAACAATGAAAAATAAAATGAAATCTACTTTATCTTCATAACAAGAACAAAGAAGATAACAGGTAAGGAGAAAAAATAATTAAAGACTGAACATGCCAACACCAAATGCAAATAGTTTATTTCATTCTGCTGGGAACCAAATGATAACATCCCATCTGATATTTTTTTAAAGAATAAAATAAACTCCACAAACAACCTTTAAAGCTCATTTGGAATAATTAGATACGAGATTCAATGCTGAGGGTACAGATGTAGAACTGTATGGACATTCAGTATTATGGATTTAATGCACGGCTAACGGGTTTAGCTCCTGGTATCTCAGAGTCTGTTCCCTCAGTTTTCCCAACATGAAAAATATATGTACAGGTAGGTTACCCAGACTATATTTCAAATACTGGTAACTGTTAAGTCACAGTGAGAAGAAGGACTAAGAGGGAGTAAGGGGAGTGAACAGCCTCTATCCACAGTACAGTCACCATCTCCTTTTAAATGCAAAACTTGCCACGAATATAACAATCAGTATGGAAAAATAATTCAAGTCTCATCCGTGCATGGCATCTCTACAGTTTTTCACTACCAGATGACCTGACAGCTAAAGAAACATATTCTTCTTCCGCACATCTGGCTAGTTGGGGTTTACTGTAGTCCTTTAAGACTGTGCAGAAGTCAGCTGAAGAAATGGAATATCCCTCCAAAGGGAGATGCTATACTTGTGGTGTGGGTTTTTTTTTTTGTTGTTCGTTTTTTTACAATGAAGCTCCTGGAGGGACTCTCTTAGATGAAACATGAATAAAATACATAGGATGCACAGGTGCACTGAGAATTGATAAAAAAGGCCCTCACAGCAGCCACTTGTCAGTTTAGTAACTCACCAGGTTTACATTCTTTTCTCAAAATACCAGGACTAATTAGGCCATATGGACTAACTGCCTGCCAGTTCTTTCCCTGTTTTCCTTCTTTTTTTTCTTTTTTTTAAAGAAAAATCAAAGCCATTTTGAGTTAAGCAAGCATGAAAATGCTTCCAAACAATTAAATTAATACAGTGCATGCGTATATACACATAAACTGTATTATTGTTAACATTTTCAATTTAGCAACAGATGAACCTATTTCTTGTTTTAAACAGCACATACTGATATTTCATATGGCCTGTTTCTACCTGAAGTGAACAACATACAAGCAATCCTAAAATCCAAATTAATGTTTTCCTGCAGTCCTAAATTCACCCCACACTAGAGTGGTGGAAAGCAACTGCTGCAATGTAACTTTCTATGCCTACAGCTTAAATACATAGACGTTCATTCAGCTAGCCAGGAATTCTGAGATAGTCTTATAAAAATAATATACTTACCTGATGTAAATTATACAATTAGAAATATGAGACACACACAGGTGTAGCCCTCCATTTTAATATTGGTTCAAATTTGCTTTTTTACTAGGGACGAAAATCCTCATATTAATTCATATTAAATGATGTCGATTTATAAAATAAAATTATGAACGACAAATCGAAAGGAAGTGTTCTGATGTTAAACAGCTCCACAACAAGTGGTAGATTACTGCTTTTTTCCCCTTAAATTCTGGCCAGAAAAAAAGAGAAAAAAACTGGGATAACCATGTTACAATTAGACCCTGTGATGGTGGCTCTGTTTACAGTTCTGCACTTCCTCAGAGCAGGATGTAAAGTCACAATCTACTTCTCAATGTAGCAATGCACCTATTGTGTAAAAACCTATGGAAAACACATACATACAAGCGACTGTGAAGTAGAGAGGCTGATTATCACCGGTGTAAACAGCTTGAAAGCTGGTGGAGCTCTGCCAGTTTACTCCAGCTGAGAATCAGCTCCATGTAGATCCGCTCCAAACTAGATAGCTATTTGTGTTTCTCTTGGAACATAGCCAAAGGGCTCATCACAGTACCCAACTGTGTTTACATCTTTGAAACATCCTGAAATTGCTGCTGTCTGAGACTACAGCCCAGACTACAGATAGAGCGAGTAGTCCTTTTGTTCAAGTGGTGAAAAAAAAAAAAGAAAAAAAAAGCACGCGCACACACACACACAAAAAAAAACACTTTAAACTTTAAAATCTGCTCTGTCTCATAAAATTAAACTTTTAAGCAAATGTGAAAAATAAACAGAAAATTGCTGTGGGGGATTGCTATTTCACTCTCGTGGTTTATGAACTGCAGGAAAGTGTAGCCAATTCCCTGTAGTGAGATTACAGGTCTCCTCTTCTATAGGTCTTAAATTAAAAACCAGCTGAATACAAAGTGAGCTAGTTTACTGGATCAGAAAATTCAATTATTTCTGCTAAGTAACTGAATGTGAACTACTTCATTCCAATAATATACAACTAATAATTATCACCCAAGAAAGAACTTTTTTCTACCAAGTTAATTAAACTGAAGCAATATATTTTTCGACTGCTCTCAAATTTAACTAAAGCTAGAAACATTTGCAACAAAACAAGCAAATGCAAATCTCCAGTCATATGCAGAAATATAAAGCCACACCATTTATTCAGACATTACAAGAAAAAGCACTTACCCTGAAATGTGATGGGAAATAAACATAACTGCTGATCTATATTTAGCAGACATACACAGAAGTACGCATGCACACATAGCGTCATGTCCTCCTGCACTCCGGTACAGATGCAGTGGAGGAACACAACTGCAAAGTGGATGCAAAGGATCTTTGCATTCAGTAACTGAGTAAGCTCACTCTGTGAGAGGTCACTGTGAAACATCTTAGAGAACTGATCCATATCCAACATGTATGTGTAAGCAGTACACAACGGTGTTTGACTTACTGGTTTTTTCTCTCTTTGACTATTCAGAGATTGAATTGTTCCAAACTCCTCAGCCCTGGGCAATGTTTGGGAGAAATCTTTTTTGAGAGAAAACATTTTCTGGAACATTTGTTAACAGGAAAAGAAATAACGAATATTCTAAATTGCTGTCACTTAAAAAAAAAATCCCACGGGAAATGGAAAAGTAAAAGTTCTCAGGAGTACACAACAGCTAGAATTTATCACACTGGCCTGCCTTTGATTATATTTATGAGCTACGATAGATATAGTTAGATTTCCACTCCCATTCACTCAAATAACCTACTGCAGAGTTTAATTAGTTAACAACAAACATGCTACTTTAACATGCTACAGAAAATTCACTTGCAGTCTGAGAAATTTTGATTTTGCCTCATAAATATTTTTTTCAGCAATTTTTTATGATTCTGGCTAATTCTTTTCAGTCACTTAATCTGTAGTGCAGCATTCATTAAAAAGACCTCTCCTGAATTCAGTATGATTGCTAATATGAGCAATGACAGCTGTATACCTAGTGTCTACTGAATGAGACTCAGATTTCCTGTTTCCAAGTCATGTAAAGAGAACTACTTGTCAGGACATGTTTATCAGGTGAAATGCACTGATTTTAGCAAAATGCCACTAGTAAAAAATGAAACAAAAAAAAAGGGGGGAGGGGGGGAGAAAAATTATCCAGTGATCTGTTTCTGCTGTTAAACCAGCCAGAATGCACTCTTAAGTCTCACTTTCTGCCCCTGGAAAACCTTTTACTCTTCAAGAGTTCAATATCTTACAATTCTCCCCACCACCTCCCCTAAACAGCTGAATTTAATAGATCAAAATCATTTTGCAGGAAAAACCATTCTTACAATCTCCCATATGCTGCAAACTAAACTACACTGTATTGCGGTTTTAAGTGTTTTTAGAAGCAGCACTTTCCAAAATGGAAAACAGTTTCTGATAAGTACAGAAAAGGAAATAAAAATATCACTCGAGCATTCCATTAAAACACAATTAAACCTGCATCTATGCACTGCAGTCTGTAATTAATGTATTTTAACAGGATGATCAATTTTGCTTTCTCTCTTCTGAACATGTTGTTATTTCTTACACTTCTGTCACACCTTACCTACCTTTTACTGAATGCCTGAAATAAAAAGTCTTCAGCATTCTAACTGTAATAATACAGCCACATCGGGTAGGCTTAGAAGCCAACCTCTTCCCCAGAATTTCTGAAACTTGAGATGCCTCATTTCTAAATAATGAGTGACACCTATTCCTCCCACTCATGATATTCATTTTCTTCTAGAACCATGTCTGTGTACCTAAATTACTCATTTATATTGTCTAACTCAAAGTCACTAATAAAGACAGAGCTCCAAACAGCTCCTGACTTGCAAAATCAGGGAACATCCACCATTATTAAAACATATTTCTGAGCAACCAAACCCCAGCACTCAGTAGTATTTCCACATCCAGCATTCTGTAAACTCCATCACTGACAGAGCTAGACATGAAAACAAGCCACCTGCTCAAAAATTTACTTAATCTGCAATATGCAATGAATGCAAGAATTTTAGAGTGGTATTTTACTGTTTTATGTAACAGTACAAAAGCAACTGCACTTCAGTTATTTGTATTTTTATCTGTTGACTAAGTGAGAATGCAGAAAGGAGAGAACAAATGAGGGTCAGATATTTTACTTAGATACATTTCTAGTTTGGTTTTGTCCAGTAACACACATTTTTGAGTCTCTCTACGTCTTCTTCAGGTGCAAAGTATTGAATAGTGTTTTGCAGATTTGAAAGGGAACTTAAGAATCAAAGCAGTCATTCTGATGCATAAGAACAGTAATCATTTTCTGTGAATTTTACAGAGAATGAAATGTGCAACATAGTATTTTGCACTGTTGCTGCTTGCTCTAACATGGGTAAGCCATGCTCCCAACTTGGGAGGTACATTATGCTAAATGAAGTCAATATTTTATTTTAATACAGTTTCATTTTAATTGATGTTCACCTCAATGACTCTAAAGATTTGTACAAGGTCTGGCAAAGTAAACATGAGATGATTCATCAATAGCAAAATGTAAGCATGTCCCTATCATGAAGTGAATCTATAAATCTTTGTTACATTATTCTACTGATGGAAACTGAGTTCAGTGAGGAATGAAAGAGACTATTACAGCTGCTCTTGAAAAGATGGAGGAGAAAGGCACTGAAACAGAGACCTAAGGATTGGGTAGGCTAGACTCAGCGTGAAACAAAAATGAGTCTGCCTCATCTTGCCCTTTGCATGCTTTTTTAAACAACTGCAATTACACATGGAAGTCACCATTCAGCCTGTCCAAAGGACGCATGTTCACACATGCGCACATGCCAATAGAGTTTGAGAATAAGTATAATAAAGTCACCTACATTGTGACTAAAAAAACCAAATCAGGCAAGGAAAAAAAAATCAGATGAGAGTTACACACCTGTGGCACCACTGATGACACTGGACTGCAGAGCTTGAATAAAGACACTGGGCTGCATGTTGTGAACAGTACACATACCTGCACTGCGTCTACAGAAGGACCTAACACCAAAGGGGGGTGATGACATGCAGAATAAGGCCCTTGCTGAGGTTGCTTTGGGCTGAAGCTGGTATCCGACACTCACTAACAAAACCTGCAGATCGCTGTGTCTTGCACTGGGATGAAGCTCAGTCAGAACTCACTGAATGTCCCTGGCCCAGGATGCTAAGCTCAGTACACTCCCCCCACACATACCCCTAACCTTCTTCATTTGATTTCCATTATCTGAACAAAAATGTTGTATGAGAGATGTTGGTCTGTGTGTAAACAAACGATGGCTCTATCTAATCAACATCCCATTGGAGAAAAGCAACAACAACAACAGAAAACAAACAAAACAAAACAAAAAAAAAGGAGTCCAGCCTGAGCATCTGCCACTTCAGCAAAAACGGTCACAAATGACTTTCTAGGCTGATATTAATCTTTGCTCTCCCATTCTCCCTGACTGGGAAATAAAAGTTTCTGAAGTTCCAGATGGGCTATAACAAAATAATGAAGGAGGAAATGTGAATGCATAGACACTAGAAAAAAATGTAATTCTGCAAAAAGAAAAATGAGGTTCTGTTCCAGAGGAACAGATCCCTCCAGATAATCAAAGCAAAACAAAAATCTTCTCTCTGGATAATGAGTCTGGAGGCAATCTCATCCTAAAGGGCTTCTTTAAGCTATCCAGGACAATATGCCATTTAGAATAAGGAAATGGTCATGTTTGGCAAGAGGGGTTTGATTGTCCCTTCCTCTTTCACATTGCTGAAAATGAAAAAAAATCAAAAAGAAATAAAAGGTTCCCCTGCCACCTTGTATGCCTGTTTTAGGACAGGATGACAGAAGTTTCTCCTACAGCTCTGTACAGCTGCTTAGAAGCATTACAGAGATTCAGTGGGTGGGAAGAAGTTGCCTTCCTTTCTGTCACTTACATTTCTCTTGCTATGTCATGTAAAAGGTGTACTTTTCCCTTACCATTAATGCACAATAGCTCCCCTTGTAATAGAAAATGCCACCAGAATTCCTGCCCTTATCCACAAGGTCAGAGCATAAACACAAAATAACTGATCTTCTGCAGATGCACACCTTATCAATAAATTTAAGGCAGAGGTGCAATATTAGACATTACAGGGGCAGTAGTATAACCTTTGCCAGATACAAACAACTTCTGATTATTGACCTGTGATCATTCATCTTAAAGTCTTCTCATTAGTTATTGCAAGCAAGAGGAGAAGAACAGAGCTACGTTATTTACTCACTGAGTTGCATAAAATTTGACATAAAAAACATGTAGTACAGCAGAGTTTATTAAGCTCCAGCCATGTCTCAGCCTGTTATTGGAACCTTGTGCAGCAGAGCAGAGGTAGCAACACTCAGGATCGCATACATGTATGAACCTCAGCAAGGTGCTCTCATGTTGATGCAAAAGCACACATGCACCTTTACATTTATTTATTTTTACATGGTGTTTCTAAACAATGAGCATAAAAGGACTAATACATTGTTGCCTCATTCAGAAAGCACAGCAGATCTTGTGCACGGAATGCATCAGGGTTTTTTTTTTTTGTGTAAACAGCGTGTGATTGTGCAACTAAAACCTTTAGCAGTGCAAAGGCACAAGTGGATTGTATCTTAATTCTAGCTATAGCTAACACTAGAACTCTTACATTGTGGGGGTAATGAACTATAATTGAAGGCTTAAGATCTATAACCGAAATGCTCAAAAATCATTAATCAATATAGTTCCATGAATGATGTCCTCATGGATATAGTATCCAGTCTGATGACAGAAAAAAAAAGACGTTCTGCTACAATTCAGTTTCAGATTTCCACTTTTATTTTGGCTTTCTGACTTTCAAACCACCTGTCTGGACTGTCCACTGCTTGTCAGCAGTTTGATATCAACAGCAAAGCTCTCTATTGTAAGGACTTTTTTGATACCTGTTCATTTCAGGTATCAAACGCTTATACCTAGTTCTAGCTCCATAGTGGCATTTACAATTACGGAAACATTGCTCAAAAGGGACCTTTGGAGGTCTTCAGTCCAACCCATCACTTCAGGGAAGCCTATCACTCTCACTAGATCTCGTCTGCCATGACTGTCCTGCCAAGTCTTCAAAGCACCTCAGGCTGGATACTCTGCCACCTCTGTGTTGCTCCTGCATGCTGCAATTGTATCTATACATTATGATTTTACATGTTACTGAAAAACAAATTAACTCCCCCTGACAAACGGCTTCATGCTTTGGAAGGCCCAACAGTCACAAGAACATTTTATAGAAGCATTTTTTATAAAGTATTTGAGTTATTTTACCTATTGGCTTTTCTCATAGTAGTCCAGAATGAATTAGGGTGTTTAAAAGTACTTTCCAATCAGAAACTTTCCAATTTACAACAAATAATGTTGAAGAAGTAAAGTCTTTGTTTTATATTCATAGCAACTATGGCAATTCTTGATGCAAGACTGCTTCCAGGCCTGTGAATTGTGTTCTGGCCACGTCCTAGGTTTTGCTGGGATGAAACCAGACTGCAACTTTCTGTGACTACCTTTAAACAAACAAACACACAAACAAAAAATAATCATGGTGTTCAGGCTTTATATGGGAAAAGAAACCCGTGCAGTTCTGTGTCTGTGCTAAGCTAGAAGGCAACACATTGCATTCTTACTGATACTCTGCTTATCCAGACCTGAGAGTCAATACTGTGTGGTGCACTGTCAAGAGCACCAGCCTCCTTGGCCAAACATAGCCACAGAAAACCCTTAAAACTCAAGATTGCTCTGGAGGCATCTAAAATCTTAGTATTCCCAAGTTTCTCATGAAGTACCAAATATTTCTATCCTCCTCTCTCCTATCATTTATACTAATCATCCAAGATATCGGTGTGTTGCAAATACCAATTTTTAAACAGCAGCTTCTGCGCTTTGCAGCTTGAATATAAAAATGGCTGCTTCCTGCTTGATTATAATACTAGTATAATTAATGTTTAAGGCAGTTAATTTTTTGTTAGTGAGTAGAGGCTCAATCTGGCACTTGAAATCTTGCCCTTGAAGCCCAGGAGAGTTATAGCTTTGGTTTTTGAGACAAGACAGTGTCCCATTTCTTCTTGCAATTAAAAATAACCACTGAATTTTAGATAAGAATAGAGGTCAAAATACCCAAGAGCTATTGAAAATATTTAACCATACACAAATGGTATATAGTTAAAAGGCCTTAGAGACTGGCACCTTATGCAAACCAATCGAGCTTTCATGGTTTACTTTGCAACTAAAACATCTTAAGCAGAACTATAATCTAATTCTGAATAGGTCACACATAAAAACACAGATGGCTACAGATAAAAACACTAAATTAATGCTGGTTGGCATTCACTCAGACCTTACTCCTGGGTTCTCAAAGTACTTTGCAAATATTGATCAGCCTGTTTTATAATGGAGGGATATCTGTAGCTTGTGTTTATTTTTACAAAGGGTGAAGTAAGACAGAGGATCAGGGCTGTAATCAGAAACAGAAAGGTAGGAACTGGGGTCCCCATCTTTAATTTCTAGATAGCTCACCTTCTAGTTAGAATCATGCATGTACAACAAACAGAAACTCTAACTGGCAGTTCTCCAATCAAAAAAATCCATTAAAAAACAAACAAACAAAAAAACTATACGCCTATTTTCAAGGCTGGAAAATAAAGTATTTTAGGTTACTGAGCAAGCAACTACACGAAACTTACCTTTCTTGTTGAGCTCTGCACGGTTTAAGAACTCTAAACTTTGAAGTCTTGACTAGATTCATAAACATTTTCTAAAGGACTGGCTTCATGATACAAAGGCAAAAAAAAAAAAAAAGATTCTCCACAAGAAGTACACCAAAGTTCTGTACTTTTTAGTTTTTATCATTATTGTTATGATGTATAAAGAAACTGAGATTAATTTCCCACAGATATTATGAAAACACCTTTCTTTTCCAGGCAAATGAAGTATAGAAACAAAAAGAAATGCTAAAGAACAGTGGTGCTCATTAGGCACAGACTTGTACTACAGCCTTCAATTTATCAATCAGGCAGTTTAACCCCCACACAATAGCTTTTTCTCTTTCTACGTTTTCTGACCGTTGGCTTGGCTGATGTAACTTTTCCAATTCCGCATGTGGCCTTCTGACAGAACAATGAAGAGCAACTTCTTATTGCTGTTACTTTTGTTATTGCTGTTGTTTTCATTGGACATGACATTGCTTAGCAGGGAAACTTCATTCAGCATTGCATAGTAACAAACTAAAACAAACAACCAACCAACCAACCAAAGAGTTTGGCTGGAACAATATGATTATGATGCCAGGCCTAATCCAACAGAGCTGGTGCAGGAAGATTTAAAATTGCAAAACGACAAACCACCTTGCCAAGCAAGGAGAAGGGAAAAGAGAGGTGTTCAATCAGATGGAAAGCAGGCAATGTAGGGATACGCAGAGTCAAAGTTAAGCACCATCATGACTTTTGTCAACAGACTTTTGTCATAGACCCCTGGAATAATCAGCAGAGAGGAAGGGAATCAGTGGATTCCCACTACACTTCCCCTTCTCAGCATTAGGGCAGCGTCACCGATTTTTGTAATACTGTGGATGCTACAATGCCTCTTTCCAAGATACCCATTCTCAAGGCTGTAGGTACCAGGTCTTTCTGGTAAAAAAAAATAAAATAAAAAAGAAAAGCTTCGTTGGCCTAGGTTCCATCACCAAGACTTTATCTCATATGCAGTAGGTGAAGATCTTCAAAGGACTCTACAACACTTACCTTCTGGGACCACAAGGGGTGGGAGGTAAGTTAGTGGCACTGCAAAACACATACTGTGGAACTTAAGATATAACCTGAAGCACTACAGAATAGAAAAAATAAGGATGACAGTAAATCTAAATGAATATACATTGAAGATGAAAAGCAATCTTTTTTTCATGAATTGTCATGCCAGATATCCTAGACAACTTGTGCAAAATCACAGGATAAGTGCACAAAGGGAATGCAGCAAATCTAATTTTACAGGAACATTTATGGTTTAATGGGAGGAAAAAAAAGTTTTCTCAACAGATTTTTACAGACCTAATCAAACACAGAAAGTTCAAATGGTTTCTTTTAGCCTCCACTTAGTGCTACTTTATAGACAGTCTTTTGCTTTGATTTAATTTATCTAGACTTTAATGAGACTTTTGGTACATTACTGCCTGGAAAATTATTACTGACACTGGAAATATAGTGCCTGGTTATGAATACTGCAATGAAGATATGAAGTTGCCAGACATATTGTAAACAGAGCATAATTACAGTATTTACAGTTGAACATCAAAATGGGAAGAAATGCCAAGTGGCATTTCTCAGAAGTTAATATTGGGACTGATACCATCTAATATCTTCCCTAATAATTTGGAAAATTAAGTAAATTGTACATTGATTGAATACACAATATACACAAGAGGAGATGAACTACAACACAGCAGGTGGGTAGGTTGAAAAAAAAAAAAACACAAAGATCTGAAGATCTAAGAGGGGGAGAGAGAGAAGGGTGCAGTTAAGAGGGAAACTATTTGATGTAGAAAAATGTTGAATAATAAGCCTGGAGAAAATTAACACCCATCTCAAGTAACCAAATGGAAAAATGCCAATTTTCATTAAAAAAAAAAAATCTGAGAGATTTCACAGTTTATTCACACTGAAAATTCACATTGGGGTATATGCATCAGGTTTGACAACTTGTTTGCTATATTCCAGCCTGATGTGATTTTACAAGGACGAGTAACAGATTCCCTTAAAAGCCTGCCTTTTAAAATACATTTTAACTTATTTTAAATGTATACTGAATGCTCATGAAAGACCTGATTTATAACTGTGTTAGCAGAAATAGCATAGTAATGAAACATAAGCAACACAGAAGAATTACATATGAGGTCAAAGGTGGGGGTCAGGAAGCCAAAACCCATCTGTCTCTGATACTGTCAAGGAGCTTGAAGTGTTCGCTCTATGCAGTACAGCAAAATCCATGAAACACTAGGTTGCCACTGATTTGTTGACTTTAATTTAGAAGCTCAACTATACCTTGAGAAAAGCTATTACTGTAAAAAAGAAAGTAAGAATCTGATGTTAAGGGGAAAAAATGCCTGAACTGAAAAAACGCGTTCAGTATTTTATGAAACAAGCTTGCTGCATTAAATGACTACTGTATACACTGATGAACCGTAAATATCATCCGTAGGATGGAAACTGTCAAAAGAATGTATCTTTGCAATAAAATTAACCTGTAATTATATAAACTCACTAAGTGTTGAAAACGTATTTTATGACAGAAAAAAAAAAAGCCTACATGGACTCTATTAGAGAACTGCTCCAGGGTAAGAATCTAAGGAGCACACTATCTTTTCCCCATCATTTTTTGGTTAACAATACCTATTCTATGCAAGTGTCTAATTTCACCACAAGAGTGATTCATTATAAGGCAATATATAAAAGTTTATCAAACCAAGTATTATTTTTCTTCCTAACACAATAATCCAAATATGGCTGAATGCATACGAAATGGCTGATGTGACAGCAGTCAATGGTATTTTTTTATGTATGCTTAAAAACCTGCTTACCAAGGGGAGCCATATATTCTGAATCCCCTCACGGTCACTTCAGAGTCTTGAAGATAGATGCAGTTTGTTAGAAGAGACTGTACATTTTCATAGCTCTCTGGCTTCAGCTTAGAAACAGAGGGGAAATAGTAAAAGTCCTGCTTGATTAAGTCAGCCATGAATTCCTGGTCAAAGGTCAATTCATGATTTCCTGCTATCACAATCTTGTATTCATAGGGCAGGCTACCTAAAACAGTGAAAAACACAAAAATTACTTGTTTTATGGAAAATCCAATAAAAGAAAACAGGCAGACTCACAAACTATCATCAATTCTTATAATATGCTCCCATATTTGAAACAATTGAGCATATTCCTACTCAGTGTTACTACAATTACTCCTGGTGATTTCAGGTAAATGACATTACTGTCTTTTTCAGAGCACAGTATGATTTAGCTTGCTTAGCATTAATGTGTTGAAACTACTTTCAACTCACCAACCTTAAATAACGGTCTGCAGACTTCTGCTCTAGCATTTACTCCTATTTAATTGCCATTTGTGTTGCAAGTATCACTTACTGTGATGACAACTCAGTGACAGAAATTAGGATTCAAAGGAAACTGTCCACAACGCTTGAAAAAATAATCCCAGCTCTCTTCTCCCAGGCCTGCGGTCATTATCAGCTTGCACTGAGGAGGTCTCATTGACTCAAGGCTTGGGTCAGCCAGGGGGGGTTTGCTGCCCTCTTTGCCCTGATATGAGGACCAAGCCATCACGCAAGACAGGGCTTGGGCTTTGCTGTCAGAATTCCACATCCCCAAGACGAGTCTCACAGTTTGCCTCTGTCCCGTTTTTCTCTGCTCCATTTTCTCACTGACTTCCTTAGATCCATGGACTATAATTTAAAATGACTCATGTTTGAGAATATTTTACAACCCGTATTTAGTGAAAAACCTAACAACCTCCTGCTGAAGGCAAGAATATATATGCCCACACACGTGGGCTCTCCTGAGAGCAGCACTGCAACAGAAACTTTCCACCCAACTCCAAGTTTGGTTATCAAATGGACTCTGCACTTGGAAGCAGCAATCACCTTCCCAAAAAGATCAGCAGAAAACTTATACATATATCTGAGAGGAAGCAAAGATGGAAACTGTGTAAAGCTGCACTCACTACTTGGCTTCTGTGGTATTAATTTGCGTCAGGATGAAGACAGTCAGAACAGGAGAATGCGAGAAGTAGTAGGTATTTTACTGAAAAAGAAACCAACCTGGCACAGTAACAATCTTATCATTTCTAATTTTTAAAATGTATTATTTGTAACATTATATACACCTTTAGTGATGATCCCAAGCCTAACCCAGAATTAGGATGTTTAGAGAATATAAATTATTATAAATATAAATTACCAGACCATATACAGAGGCAGAAGCTGGCATAAGTAGGACTGAAGGATAAAATTCAACAGTGTGATTCAGAACTCCAGAAAGAGAGAGAGCGAACAGCACTAATCCAGAGGAGATACCATGTGGCTGAACACAGTGTCTGACAAATGAAAATATATGGGTAACTCCTAAATATAACTTCCAGGCACTTCTAACACCTGCATTAGGAAATTTGATCTTACAATCTTTCCTGTTGTCCCAATACATATGTGCCTTTAGAAAATGTATTACCAGAAACTCTGTTCAGATATTTATTATTACACATTGAGATTCCATTATTTAACTGGAAGACTACTTGAAATATAAATACTGCAATTTTTTGCTTCTGAAATGCTTCACATTCTGCAGATGTGTACGCCATTTCCACAAGTTTTCTAGGTGGTGCACACCTAAGTTAAAAATGTTATTTACATGCTGCAATATGTATGGGCATTTACAGGCCTTAGAGCATTTTTGGGGAAAAAAAAAGAATGAAAAAAAAAAAAGAAATCCTGTATCCCACAATATTGTTAACAATTCCATTTCTATTTTGTTGTGTAAATCTTTTTCAGCTCATCTGATCCATCGATCTAGCAGCCAAGAACCTGCATGAGCTGGTTATAGTTGTTGCTTCCACTAATGTATTTATGTCATGTTGCTGTCTGTGGGTGTTACTTAGGCAATTAGTAAATTACTCTAAATGTACAGTTACATTTATTACAGTGGCGGCCAGAAGCACTGCTGCAGTTACAGGTCTGTCAGCTTTTCAATTAACAACTCTGTTTTTGATGAGTTTGCAACTCCGTTTTTTTCCCTTTCTTTTCCTTTCATTCCATACCAGGTGGAAGCTTGCTAAACCTATTTCCCTCTCTTTGTCTCCACAAGCTCTCTTTACCCTTTAAATCTTATTTTTTTGTCTAACACAGAGGTATTTTTCCTGTTATTTTTTGCACATAAATTTAACAGTATTTTGCTTCAACTTTGTCCTTTGAAGACTTATGAATATGTTTCATCTTTTACACCAGGCACACTCAGAGTGCAAAGTTAACCTTAGAAGGAAATCTTTGAAACCTTATTTTTGGCTGGGCGCTGCTGTCATGAACTATATGTATAAGACCTCAATTAAGTGGGTACAGACAAAGATTCTCAGCTATCAGACCATGATATTATTGACATGTTTCCTACCTTCCCTGCTTCCAGCATGAGTACTTACCAATTCTTATGACTAGTCCACATGCAGAAGTCAGCACCGAATGCTATACATCTTGCTGCACTAAAGGCACAATCCTCATACCACTGACCTAAGAGGTACCAGTACCACCTTGCTTTAGCAGGAACACAATCCAACATGGTGTGTGAGCACAATCCTGAGAAACTGCTAATGTTACAACTGCTTTTTACAATTTAAAGATCCACCAAGCATTAGCAATATCCGATTGATATTTATCTGAAAACTACCTCAGAGCAGCAACTTTCTTTCCTACTTCTGACCTACAGCTTTTTACTTTTTCTCATCATATTTAAATTATTTTGTATTTTCTTATTCTAGTATGTCCTTCCAACACAAATATATGGTTTTCCAACTCTAGGCACAGACTATGGCACAATTTCTAGCCCTGGTTTGGTCCTTGGCTAGGACCAAGACCTCTCCAAGAGCACACAGCCCAACAGCTCTTCTACAGCCTGAGTTTCTACACGTGCCCGTAACTTGAGAACAACCACTTCTCCATCTATTATTTTTTGTGCAAGCAGCACTTGGTCAGAGATCATTCAAACACTTCTAGGTTGACCAGTTTATTCCCACACCTGCTCGTAGGTGCTAATGGCAAGATGGGTAGAAATGACATCAGGAACATTTCCTGCCCCTTTTTCAACAAACTGTGCTGAGAATGTTGAATTTCCACTCATGAAGGTTTTCCTGGCTTTGGCAAGAATGATTCCTACCAAAGGCTACAGTGCAGAGGGGTCCCTTTATCTTCCATTTGCAACCTCCA
Source organism: Anser anser (assembly GCF_964211835.1). Taxonomy (NCBI): domain Eukaryota; kingdom Metazoa; phylum Chordata; class Aves; order Anseriformes; family Anatidae; genus Anser; species Anser anser. The sequence goes on from NC_139720.1 coordinate 75,252,955, forward strand.
TGAAAACAAGCCTTACTAAAAGCACCGAGTAGCATTTTCATTTGCTAAGCTGTTTTCCTTTTTCTTTCCAAAATAGTCATACGCTAAATATAAAGTTTCCCTACCACTCAGCCATGTAGCCACCAATGAGACCATCATAATGACCCTGAATGCATCAAGGGTGACTAACAACCCTGGGGTGAAGGGGATAGAGCGCCAGTGGTACCTCAATCCTCCCAGTCAGGAGTTCAACAGCTCAGGTGGGAGGGTGTGCATCCCACAGTCAGTATCTGGTTGTGCAGCAGGTGCTGAAAGCAGGGCTCCCCCTTTTAAAACCACGGCACCCTTTCTGAAGAACAAAGGCTATTGTGCAGGGATGGGATTCCCTCGCAAACTTAGTCAAGAGTGTCCTTGCCAACGGGTTCAGTAGGAATGCAGTAGGAAGGGTTTTAAAGTAGGTGTGCTGGGGAAGGGTTGTCATACCATGAAGCGAAGGCATGGGGGCAGTGAGGAAGCAGCTGGGTGGTAAAAGGATGGTGAAGGGTCTCACAATGCCCTTGTGAAAGCAGCCTGACTGTGGTTCTTCTCAGGTACCTATATGCAGACACACAGCAGAGAACTACCAGGAGGAAGGAGAATTCCACACACAGTGGAGAGCTGTGACATCTCTGAGGCTATGGAGACATAGGGGGATAGCTTGCAGCTGGAGTGTTTCAATAGATGGACACAGGCTGTCTATCATCTTTGAAAAATCAGGGGTATCACAGAAGTTTCCAATGTCTAAAAAAAGGCAGATGTCCCACCCATCCTCAAGAAGGGCAAGAAGAGGAATCTGGGGAATTACCAGCCAGCAGGCCTCACATCAGGTCTGGGAAAATTATTGAACAAATCACGCACAATGTCATTTTCTAAGCACATTAAGGTTAGCGGGAATATCCATCATTGATTTAACACAGGCAAATCATGCCTGACTAACACAATTGCTTTCTCAGAGGACACGATCGGCTCCATCAGGGAGAGCACTGGATTTTTTTCACTGTGACTTCAGCAAAACCTTTGACACTCTCTCATAGCATCCTTATAGCTAAATTGGTGAGATATGGATGGATGATAAGGTGGGTTGAATACTGCCTGGATCACTGGGTTCAAAGGGCCAGAATCCATGGTACAAAGTCCAGCTGGCAGTCAGTCACTAAAGTTATCCTCAGCCAACTATTCTGGGACCAATGCTGTTCTCCATCTTTACTAATAGCCTGGATGATCAGATGGAGTGCGCTTTCAGCATGTTTGCAGACAACACAAAATTAGGGGCATGGATCTGCCAACAAAGCAAAAGGCAGGTCTTGCTATACTAAGGAATACCCAAAAGCTGGAAAAATGGGCTGACAGAAACATCAAACTTTATCAAAAGTGAATGCAAAGACCTGCACCTAGGATGGAGTAACCTCATTCAACAAAACTACTGAGTTGTTTTCCTTAAATACAGTTCCTTAACTCAATTTAAGGAAAAAAAAAATACTATGCGGATGGTCAAATAGTAGAACAGGTACCCAGAGCAGCTGTGAAATCTCCATCCTTGGAGATGTTCAAAATTAAACTGGACAAGGCTCTGAGCAGCCTACTGTAACTAGAGCTGTTTCGAACAGGAGGATGGACTTGAAGAGCTCCACAGGTCCCCTCTATCTTTTGTGTCTCCAAGTCCACACTGGAAAATGAAAAAGAATTTTAAAGAGCCTGTAATGCTGAAACGAATTAAATACTCATTTTGTGTTGTGATTCTAACGGAACAAATCTATGGTAGACAAGCTATTTAACACGACTAGAGAGTATGTTCCATTAACTTCAGTGTACGTTTCTTGTACTATCCATTTAGCAGATGAGTAGGACTAAATACCCGGCTGATAACCAATTAACATTTGATGCTAGCACATGGCTTTCCTGGTGGGCAGGTAGCAAACTCGGTTTTAATACAGAAGCTCTACGTATATAAAGATATTAAAGAAAATTTATCTGTCACAGGAATTCTGCGCACATATCCAGAACAAAATTAATTCCCCAGTAAAATTAAGGCAGCAAACATGTAAGAAATAGATCTGCCCTTCAGGAGTGCCAAGAAATACATTCAAGAACATATGCTATGGGAGTCAAAGATGTATTTTCAAACAAACAACACCAACAACAAAAGTTAGGTTTTGAATTTGGGGAATTTGGGAGAAAGCTACATTTTTATCCTGATTTCTTATTTTGATTAGCCAAATCACGACAATAATTTTTGCTGAAGACCAGGAACCTCCCTGTTCTTCACATCTGAGAAGCTTCTGCTAAAATAACCCTGTAACCTGGTGATGAACTACAACTAGACCTGGTTAGAAAATTTTACCTGAACAGCCTTCCATACTAAAATCATTAAAATACCACTTCGATGGAATGGGATATATTTGGAAATTCATGTAATGATTCTGGCATTACCAAGGAAACAAAATGAAACAAAATGTCATTTAAAAATATTTTAGGGTGAATAAAAATTTCACTTCTAAGGAAAAATTCATTTTTTTTCCTCTCCTGGAAAGCCTAACTTGAAAGAAATAAAAAAATATTTTCCTCCATAATCAACCTCTAGCCACTTCATCCTATTTGGAATTGGAATCAACAAAAATGTTTGCACATCAAAATTCTGTCAGAAACACACTGGCTCCAATTCAGTCCCGGGCTTCAGGGCTTTCTCTTTCAGGACACATCCAGCATTTGCCTTCCGCCAGTTTGGAATGGGGCTCCAAACAACAATTTATTCTTCCAGCCATTATCTTAACATGGGTTAAGAGGTTTTTTTTCCTTCCTTTTCCTTCTCTGCTACATAGTTCTTCGTATCTTTTGCCTCATTTTTCCCTCTCCTTTTGTTTTTGCAATCTTCAATTGTATGCAGAAAAATGCCAGAGACACATTCTCTTGCACTTAATTCAGCAGTTTTAGAAAAGGGTATCTTTTTCTTACCCTTTTACCAATACAAAACTTGTAATGGTATAGAAGCATGATGTCTTACACTTCTGTACCCTCGTCTTTCAATATCCTTCTGAAAATGCCCAACAGATTCAAAAGTCATTTACTACAATAGGCAAAGTAGTAGAGGCCCCAAAGATAATTATGTTCCTTTGAGTTTCCCAAAAGTAAGAGCCTAGTAAGACTAACGTCCAGTCTGAACAAGAGGCTTCAAAGGGATGACAACTCTTAGGATATACCTACGATCCCACAGAAGGTCTGCAAGACAAAATCTAAGGCAGCAGTGATTCTGCTTCCAGAACAGCTCATCACACATACAAAAATCTGCCCCAAACCTCCTAAATCGATGTAATTTTGTATTCTTTGAGATTATTTTACTATAGAAAAGCCTGGGGTATCAGACTTAACTTACATATATAGCCAAAAGATGTTATCACCTTAATAACTTCTTAACTATATATATAGGGCTTTTGTCAGTTGTGGCAAGCACTCCTCAGACAGATTCTTAGCCTTTGTTTGGTTAATATAAGAATCTGATAATAGCTCTGGTAATATAATGTATATGAGAATACATATATATATTTGTTTAGCTAGTAACATCTTTGTTTATTCCTCTCATTACTGTAGATTACCAATTAAGAAAATCAACTGAACATCTAATTTTTTGTGGTTTTATACACCAGTTAGAAAATTATTACAGCAATTCTTAACTTCTAAACTACAGCAGGTCCTTTTCATGGTGAACATAATTTTTACAACATAAGTTGAAATGCTGGGGGACTGTCACTTGAACTACAAACTGCATAATTCAAAGCACGGAGCGATGTGTCTTAGTTTGCTATTTCTCTGCATGAAAGTTCATTCAAAGTAGATTTCTGTGTGCTTAAAGGTTCATCCCATTCTATCAGCAAGCCTTCTCCTTCTTAAATTAGATAAAGACTGCAAATAATTCAAAAGCAAATGCATGATGTTTATACTCCAGACTCCTGTTGTACTAAGAAGTTAGGCATCTTTACCAAACAGTGACCTCTTTTGCAGCTTACAATTCTTATCAACTTACAGCTCACAGAGATAAATGCCAACTTGTACAAGCAGATGTGCTTTGCTTCTCTCCCAGTATTGTACTGAGCAGAATTTTTAGTATTCATTAAAAGCAGTGACAAACATGTAAGTGCCCACTTAATGCTTTCTCCCTCTCATTTCAACCTTTTAGAATACAGCAGTGAGTGATATAGTAAAAAGACTGCGTAACTGTCTCAGATTGTTTTTTTTTTTAGCATCTCTTTGACAGTTCTGTGTTTAAACACTGGGGCTGACGTCTGGAAATTCACATTAACATACTTATTGTATGGTGTGTAATCTGGAATAATATTGTAAATGAACACTCCTTCCTAAATCATCTACAACTTGCAAGATCAAGACACTCTTGCATTGTAAAAGCCAGTAATTGTATCAAACACTAAAACAACAAACACATATAATATTGCTCACATTTGCAAACCAGGATTTCTTTAACTAAGTAGATAAAGGTAAAAAAAAAATAAACAAACAAACAGCTAATAGTCCAACTTAAATTCTTTGATATACTGTGTTTTATATAAACACGCATAATAATTGGCCAAAATTACTTCTAAAGGGAATATGGCTTTCTTTTAGCCTAGTTTATTTAATAACCTAGCAATTACACAGAACCAACCCCATGAATACTGCAAATTACACCATGAGAGTAGCTGCAGTGAGTCTCATCACAAGATTATGTAGCTCTGTATCTTCCATCCACTAGTGGTCAGTAACAGATGTCGAAAAAATTGCACAACTGCAAGGTTTGCCTCAGCTGAACCTTCCTTTGATATGCCCCCTTGGATTATGGCAATTGATGGTTTGAGAATCCCCAACCACATAAACCATGGGGTTCATTTTCATAAATATTTTTTCTGCTATTTTCTGAAAAGTTATAGTATTAAATAATAAACCTTTCTGAGGAGATAAATTTCTACAACGGGTTTTTTTGCCCTTCTAGTTTTGGTTTACAACATGTACCTGGGAACAGCGAAAGCAAAGGAAATAGAGAACTATGTTAAAAAATAACAAAAATACTTTAGACTTCCTACATGGATCTCTCTACACCCTGATACAGATTCCTGTTCAGATCTTCAGATCCCACAGAGGTGCTTTCAGTATCTCCCAATTGTCACATTCTGCAAGGGAAGACTACAAAGAACTGTGTGTTGTGTCACTGTATGAGGTGCACAGCACTAATAATGATGTTTCATGTTTGCGGACAGTGCTTGGTAATAGGTGTTCAAAGTGCTGTGCTGAGAATCATTAATCCTCCAACACATTCATGTGGTAGGTGGATCAAGCATCGTTCTCACAATTTTACAAGGGGGAACGATGAGAGGCTGTCAAATCTGAAGAGGACTAAATAGAATTTGGTTGCCTGTCTTCCTCAGGCTCCTTCAAATATCTCAGCCAGAGGCAATCAGAGTTTGCAGAATTATACTCCAGACCTTTCACTTCCCTGGCTGTTCTGTGCACTTCTGGGTCTCACTGTCCTAAAGCTACACTTGACTGCTAGTCCAGAATAAGGCTGGATAAATTTACTCACTTGCTTAAACTGGAGAGTTCAGACATCTCAATATTTATGAAAACCACAAGCCATTTTTACATGAGCCATCCCAGAGGCTCAGAATCTTGCAGGCTGGCTACATTCTGCTTTATCAGTGGAAAGCAGCAACCTCAATGTAAGTACAAAGTGAAGAAAAAAAAAAAAGGCATAAATGTATTTGGAACAACGGAATGAAGGAAAAGTCCTTTAGCAACTACCACTCCCAGAGCTCCTACAGCTTCTCATCACTAGCATGGGAAGCGTATCTGGAAAGCAGTTGCTCTGGCTCGTCTTCCCAGTACAGGCATGCAGCTTAAATATTTCTTGAGACTCCTGGCAGCCAGTTTAATGCTCAGAAGTCTTCAAAATACGTGAAATCCCCAGAACTGGAGCAATAATGGAAGAGTGTGTTGCAGTGCACTTTTCTGCTTTTCTGTACCGTACTGTCTGAGCCTTAGATGTACAAACGGATCTGAGCCATCACACTTTTAAGAAATGCAATAAAAACCAACACTTTTTTTAGTGTGCCCAGTCTTTTAAAAATGACATCTGTTCTAAATCCCTACACAGCTCAATGTTTTTCACTGCATTTCCAAAGCCATTCTTTTGTAAATAGATAATTAGTGCTTAAATACTCCTTTCAAGGGGTTTCTGCATTAACATAAAAATAGTGTAATTACCGATGGTCAAAATGGCATGACTACAATTTATAAATTCTAATTTCTTTTGCTGCTCTGAAGCTGATATTTTTTCTTCTTCAACACAATTTTAATCTGTTTCAAATGTATTATTGAACCTAAAAATATAAAATACCTGTTAAGAGAGGAAGATAAATAACTACCACTATTTCACGAGATTTATCACAACAGCAAAAGTAAAACTAAGTCTAGTGTTTTGGACTTTTTTGAATATCTTTTACTCTTCATCAAGAACTTAAAAATAGGGATGCTGCTTATTGACTAAAATTAGCTGATTTTGTTCTCCTGTGTAATACTAGAAGCAGGTGATTCTACTAGTGCTAGTTACTAAAGCTGGGCAGGCATTTTCAATATAAAAACATTTTTTCAGTTTGAGAGAAAAATGTTATCTTTTGAGCTGAATCTGCCCAGGTCAATTCCTGAAGTGCATGTCAAAAAATTTAATCAAATTTGTGCATGTGTATGTATGATACTCAAGTAAGATTAATATTTTCAGGAAAATAGTCTGAAGAACTAATTACTGTTTTCCACTACAATGCAAAGCTACCTTTTTTTTTTCTTCAAGTTTAGCTTGAACTTGAATTTCAAATAAGAGTATATTTGACATTGAAAAATCTCAAGCAAACACACTGAAACAACAAATATTATAAAATGTGTTAGTTTAAGTAATCTTTTCAATCCATACACAGAAGATAATTCTCAGAGAGAATACAAAAGTATGTGTTGGAGCGTATATCACACACCAGCTATTTAGTTAAATTTCCAGGAAAGTTACCCACAATCTCAAAGTGACAGTGGGTCCTAGAGCATAAAAAATTTGGAATATTACAGTCTTGAGCAAACAGAATTACAAGAGCAACTGAGCCAAGCTGGCAATTTCCAGTGCCAACAGTATGGGACAAACAAAACAGAGACGGTTTTGGACTCATTGTTTGATGAGTACACTAGAGCAGGACGTTTGTCTTTGTACTTGTCCTACAGCACATTTGATTTATATGCAGGTTGAGAATAAGAAACAAAAACAAAAATAATGACAAATATGAGCACAAAGTTAGCTACAGTGCATAGCAAGCATGATATATCCTACCTTATCTAGCGTTGATTACGTACTAGTGTGTATTTAAAAACAATCCATTTGAATTATTTTCAGCTGTTTAAAGTGATGCTATTAAAATCTCCTGGACATACTGGAAAACTAGGATATGTTCAAAACTTCAAACAACCCATCCTTATAACATCACTAGAAAGTTTCGCTGCCCTCATGGCCTCCCATCCAGGCCTACCATAACACATGCTTTTTACTTCATTTTTTCTGATTCCCAATAACTGGATTTACAAATCTGGAAGGAAAGTACATTCAGAAAATAAGCTATATAGTGAAAGGAAAAGGAGAAATATAAAAACAGCAGAAAGGTCAATTCAGGAAAAAGAGGGGAAGGAAATGACCATGTTAGTACCATTGGTAAACTCTGTAAACTGACTATTCATACCCTTTCTCCTTCTTTTACTAAGCTACCCTGAATAAGAGTAGCAAAATGGAAACCCGACTTGCAAAAGTATATCATGGTACTTCATGACTGGACAATAAGAGAACAGATGAAGCTGAACATAAATTCCAGCAGAACAGTAAGTACTGGAGTAAGTAGCCCAATTGTAGATACACAGTGATTGATTATGAAATAGATACTGCCATTCAAAAATAAAAAGTTTACAGAGTTACAACAGGCAATTTTATGAAAAAGCCATCTCATTGTTCAGTCACTGTCAAAAATGAAAACAATAATCCACAACATTAGAAAGGAAAAGAGAACAAAACAGGAAATTTCATTATGACAGGGCATAAATCAGTACATGTGCAGCCCTAGTCTCTCCACCTTTTAAAACGATAAAGAACAAGAAGATGTACAAAGAAAGACACAGATGATCAAAGGCATTTAAGGACTTCTAAACAGCCTTCAGCCTGAAAAATATCTGAAGGGTAGATATGGGAAAAGCCTGTAAGTTCTGGAGCAGAATGAAGAATGGAATTGTTCACTTGCGTCTTCCAGTATTAGGAAATACCAAATGAAACTAGTGGATGACAAATTAAAAATATACAGACTTCTTCACACAATCCGCATTACATTGTCGAACTCTCTGCCACAAGATTATGTCTGCATTAAAAATTTGCCCAGATTCAAAAAGCAGTTAAAAAACTCAGAGAAGAAAAATCTGTAAATGTTTATTATAAACACAGTAACATTGTGGCTCAGGAAGTCTTTGGACCATCTATCTAAAGCTGAGAAAATATCCACATCCAGTTACCACCAGCCCTTTATCTCCTCCTTACAGTTGGGCATCAACCTAGCCCTGGTAAAACCTCAAATCCTTCCCTGGAAAGGTGGGGAGAAGGCTTCAGAAAAAGAAAAGGGGAAGAAAACAACTGATTACTGAGAAGAATGAACTGAAATGAAATGAAATGAAATGCAGTGGAGGGCTGTAGAAGTGAGAGAATAAAAGGTATAAAAGTAGGTGACTAAGGGGCAAACAAGGCAGCCAAAGACAATGCTGGGCTACAGAGAAATATCATCTGGCCTTCCTGAGTACCCACATACAGTTACCCTAAAAAACAGAGAACATATTTTAGGGTATGACTCAGCAAGCCAACGTGCCTCTATTAGCATAACACTTGAGCATGCGCTCGATATAACCATAAGGTTCACGGAAGTTAATGATGTTAATGTAAAATATACTTCGCATCAGACAGCAACAGACATTTTATGTAAAGCAGAAAGATAAAATCTGAACTTGCTGAAGGGCCTCCTGATAAGATGAAGTACGCTGATAGACCAGAGTGGCAGAGACCCAAGGGTATATGCTAGAACAGAAAGCCGAAAGGGAGGAATAAATGCTACACATAAAGATATAGTCTAATAGAAGAAGTAGGACATGCATCTAGTGCCTAAAAGGAAGCTGAGGGAAGGCATAGAAATATTCTCCTCTTTATTCCAAGGCATAAACAAAGCTATAGCTCACTGATGGCAGAAGACATATATGTGAAACAGAACAAAATAACTATGTGGGAAAGCTCGCCCTGCAGTATGGGATGAAGGAGAATACAAGTAAATTTGGTGGCAACAGATAAGAAGGAGGCTGAAAGTAAAAGTCCTGGCCAGTCTCTCAATTACTTTCTCAACAAACTAGTAAAATGCTCACGCAAGGAAGGAGGAGGAGGTTGGATAGGCTGTGGGAGTTATAATTAGAAAATCATGGCAAATACTGGAAACAGCTATCTAGAAAAATCCAAACTGTCAGGGACTAGCACCTTTCACAGCAAAATGGGTAACCTGCAAAAATTTTGAAAATTCTTCTTAAAGAGAACACTTTTAACCATTCTACCACTTACTACAGATTTTTGCAAACATTGAAAGTATTGGTGAATTCATAAATTGTTCATTTAATAGCTACAAGTTTTCATTTTAAAATGTTATTGAGCATAATTGAAAAAAAAGCTTACACTTTTGAACTGAAACAAAGCTTTAAATGCTAGCTGAATGAAGCCTGTTTAGTGACTCCGAACTATTCTTCCATTGCATTTTTCAGAATTCAAAAATTGAGTTAAATTTTCCATTTTTTTCAATTTTTGCTAACGAGCTAGAAAGATCTCTTGCTTCTTAAGCTCAGATATCTCAGAGATGTTCTTGCAAAAATATATCCCAAACCGCACAGATCACCTTTTCCCAAACTGCATGCTACCATGAAATTGGAAGGATGCCTTGAAAAGTCAAGAGAATTAGGCCTTCTTTTGGAATAAAAATGATGAAGAGACCATCACAGAAATGCCTTGGGAAATCTCTTGACCAAACTGAGAGGATCTCAGTTTAAGGACTTCTTCAGAACATTGTACAGCTGTGACCAGCAGGGTGGCAGACGGAGAACTAGGGAGACAAAAACTGTTCAGTGAGTAATGTGCGTAGCCCCATCTTCGCTTGCTAGCAATGTCCCAAAGCACTCTTCTTCCCACACTAGCAGATAAATAAAATTGATATTATTTAGAATGGATAACCATACAGTTTGTATTATCTTTCTATGCTATTTTCAGTATAATACATGGTAGAGACCTACAAAATAGGATTATTTGCTTTCTGTTGTACAGCAGACCTGCTCTATTTAGGGACAGAGTAGAGGGCACAATAGCAGAGTGTGCTACCCCCGCAGGCTGCCCCTAACTGAGTGCAACAGAACAATGCAATTGCTCCATGTTGGGCATATTATTGGGTTTCCAAGCTGAATTAAATATCAGTCTTAACTAATAATTATTTGCTGGTAAATATTTGCTTAAATTGTGAAGTACTGCCTTTTTTTATACCCCATTTCAGCCTACATGTGTCTGTCAGCTTTGTGCCTTTCTAGTGTGGAATGCTGTAACAGGAAGCAAAAAAAAAAAAAAAAAAAGGGAAAATGCAAAATGCATAAACTAAAGGAAAGAAAACCAATATAAAAATGGATTTTAATCCATTACCCTTAAACTCTGTCCTTACTCTTCCCAAGTCCTTCATTTCCTCTCATCCTGTTTTTGATAACAATACGGATCCGGGTTTTTGTCTGGATACAGTGTATGCTTTCCAGTTTTTACTGACATTTTTTTTTAGCATATATAAAACACTGCAGAAGCACATGTAAATCACCACTCTCTTGCCCAGTGGAACAGAATTTCAGTTACCAATGCCAACAGTTGCCTACAGAAGGCATCTACATCTGGTCTGCTACATCCAAGACAGCAACCACAGGCACACGTTTTGCTTTGTTTGGAATTCATTGCTGTGGTGCAGCTGAGCCCCAGATAAAAAAACTACGAGCCTCTGGGGTTAAACAGACAAATGTTTTCAGTCACAACAACATTTTTTCTCTTTTTTTTTTTTTTCAGGGAAGCAAAGCCATAACAATGTATGTAAGAGGTTTTATGCAAATCATTAAAGGCCTACTGACTTAAATTGTTGCTAACACCACAAAGTTGCTTAATGTACACTTGAGAGTGTGAAGGCAGAACAGATGAATAGTCTCACAAATCTTATTTGCTCAGTTGGAAAAATGCAAAAATACTTGTTAAAAAAAAAAAGAAATATGTGATTCCTTCTCATTGCCATTCAAATTTAAAAGACAAATTAATATTCATCATTCCTGACTGCACAATGTTTTTTACTGGGAGGCAGAAGGGGCACATACATTCAGTAAACAAATTTACTTTCAAATCCACACAGAATTCAATACCTACCTAGCCACTCGTTGAATTTTTTTACTTCACTAGGAAGTCCCAGCTCAGTAAAATCACCAGCATGTATTAACACATCTCCATATGGCATTTGGATGGGATCAGTTCTCGAGTGAGTATCAGAAATACAGACAAATCGAGTATATCCCGGAGGTTTGGGAGCATCATGGGGCACTGGATCAACCCTGCAGGAAATGCATCATAACAAGGTTATAAAGTACTTACAAACTTCCTAGTGTCTACTTTGCAATTCTAATACCAATTTTTACCTTTACAAAAGATTACAGTCTTCTCGATATGTCTGATGGAAGGGATTTATTAAAACAAACCTATCACTAATGGGAGGTGTAAAAATTCTTGATGTTCACATCACAACATTTTCAGTATTTGTTGGGTAGCTGTATTAATTTAAAGAGATTAAGGAAAAGAGATTGAACTATGGCAGCAACTCTGAAACAAATACAAATAAATCAAAGGCGTTACCAGTTTCAAAGGAACAGTGCTATCCTGTTTCATTGTTTAAATATGATTACATGGTACACAGGGAAAAGATTTATTTTAGATACGTAAATATATTTAAATGCATTTCTTTAATTATAACTTTTTTTCTGCAAGTTATATTATTCCAACAAATTTAATTAACACGTTTTGGAGATACGTTTCAGTGTGGTAATGCAAAGCAAGATAAGAACTCTCCTGACAACAACTGTAAATGTACGTTCAAGCCTGACTATTGTCAGGACAAATGTGGCAACTTTCTGGGTTTAATTATACTAAATGAAATCAGATGCTGTGAGGGGTGAGGCTCCATTGTTCAAAGCCCAATTTCGCTATTCTAAGCTGAGGAAAAGAAAAGATCTGACCCAATTATATGAGACTTACTTATGATTTAGGAAAGAAAAGCAGAGAACACCTCTCTGCAATATCAGTCATACTTATTTTCAACTCATTCAATTTTATACCCTCAATCTATATTTGGTTACAATATATAGAAGCAAATGTATCTACATGCAGCTAAACCATATCTGCTATTCCAATTAGGGAATTCTGGTGAAATAAAATCAAAAATCCAGACATGCTAGAGTCATATTTATGTCACTAGAAACCAGAGAGGTATACAGAAATGTTACGAATTATTTTACTTTTAAAACATCTATTTTGAAAGGAGAAACAAAATTAGTTTTGCTTTGTTTATTGTTGCAGTATATAATACATGCCTTGCTGCTTGTGCTTCAATTCAGGATCTTACTGTTATATAAATAAACTCTCAAAAAAAGTTAGGAGATCTTTTATTAATAATACTACTCCTGAGTCAGTAGGTCTACTGACTCAGGTAGTTTTCAATAGAAACTGTATTACTTGAAAGACGTAAGATAATCATCTTTAATCACATGGTCTTTTCATTAAGTCAAAGAATAATTCTAGTAAATTTATAGCCAGGTAAACTGAGGTGTTCCTGAAAACTTCACTAGACAAGTGAATAAAATCTAAAACATTCAAATCATGTTATGTATTTAAAAAAAAAAAAAAAGTTCTTAGCATTTTCTACAACGCAACTACAAAACTAGGGTATGAATAAATTATTTTGTACCCATCTTTCCTACACCTTTTAGGATGAAGGAGTGTTTTTTTTTTTGTTGTTTGTTTGTTTTAATTAAGCCATTATACTAAGCATCAGCTATTCATGAGGTGTTTTTTTTTCCTTTACAGGGACACTAGAGAAACCATTAGGAGTACCTTATAGCATTCTCTCTAAAGTGACATTTTCTGAGAAGAAAATACCCAAATGTGAGGTAACATGTAAAATTAGCTGTGATCAGATCATACCAAATGAACACAGTAGATTTGTTCATACCCACATGATCATACCCAAAGAACACTACGTATGTGCTGGTCGTACATGGAAGTATGCACACAGTGGAAACTGTGAAACTCAGCTGAAAAAGAGGGGAATGTTTGGACCCTGAGACACAGCAACTGCAAACACTATGTGCGTGGCTGAGGGAGTATGTATGCTGTGAGAGGGTCACAGTCACAAGGAGAAGGGAAGATGACAAAAGAATTAGATGGTAGAGTAGGTATGGCAGGTCCCAACCTCAAACAATGGAACTGCATGTTAAGAATGCCTCTGTTTTTGCAGGTATGAGAGATGGCACAGAGGGAGCTCCATGGTTGGTGAGCAGAGGTACCATGGATGGTACCAAAGGATGGAGAATGGTGGGTTTCAAACGAGTGAGTGAGGGTTGTCTTAAGGTACAAGCTATGTGAAGGGTGCTGCATTTAGTTCACAGAGTTCCTCATCAAAATGAATTGGGACAACTGGAGAAGAAAGAAGGGGAGCTGACCCTGGCTACAGTTACAGCCACTGAAGCTAAAAAGATTAAACATTGGTTCAGTAAACAAACTTCTGATTATTGCTGTCCCTGCCCAGCACTTGGCAAAGTGAGCTACAGGTCATACCACTAAGCCTGGCTCAAATTATGCATACTACCCTGGCACAAACCAGGGATACGGACTGATTTAAGAGACCACTTATTGACTTTTCACTGTAGGGCAATCTTTAAAGCAGTTGCTGCTTCTCCCTCTGAAATCTTTCAAAGTACAGCACAGCCACAAGTTGGGTGTCAGGGATGCATTTCCCTTGTTGCTTCTCTGGAGCTGAATGGAAAAACAAGCGACTTACCACGGCAACCCACACAGCACCTAGTACAGATGCTTTTTCTTATAGTTTGGATGGGGAGGGGGGGAGGTATGGACAGCATTTTCCTGTTGCTGAAGTATGCTTAACTTTCAGAGTCTGTGCAGTGGGCCAGAGAATATTCATGGGTAAGAGGTATTGATAAAAAAAACCATGAGATGCAGATTTTCATGTTGAAGTTATATGCACACACATATATAGGTAAAAACATACGTCAAGTTTCACAAATGCATCTAAGTTGCATTGGAAATCATTTCTGAAGGCTCGATCCCCACGTTCTTGGGTAACACATTGACACAGCAGCTGTCATACCAACACCCAATGCACTGCTTGCAGCATGAGCAGAAGGAAGATCTGATTACTTCTGTGCAAATGTTTTTGTTTTTCTTTAAAACAATAGGTAAACTTGCAGAGAAATTGAAAAACAAAGTTAAAACCTCAGAGAAAAAGCAGTAATTAAGGTTAGTTTTTACATTAGACTTTAGTAAAGTTTCCCAAAGAAACATGACAGGAACTTTCTAGGAACAACTGACGGACATGAAAACGATGTCAGTATTTACCACCCTTCTCATCACTGGCAACCCAGTCATCTCACAAGCATGGGAATGGTGGGCTACAACAGGACGAGGAAAGTGCTGTTAGTATGTTATGGATGCTAAAAAGTTAAACACAATATAGAACTGCACTGAGGACCAAGAAAGAGCTCTAGGATTGAATTCAGAAGAAGAGCACAAAAAATAACTGCAGTTCAAGTAGTTTACACAAGCTCAGATGTGAACAGGTCTGAAGTCTGTGATTGCCTGTAACATCACCAATGTAGTTATTTTGAGCTATCCACACACACAGAGCAAAGCCCTCACGTCTCTGAAGTTAATGACAAAACTTGCATCGACTAAAGCAGGGCTAAGATTTCACCCATAATTATGTGAATAAAAGGTGCTTTTGTTATACTTTTTGTATATACTTTTCCCTTCTTTGTCACTGTTCTATTCAGTCACAGGAGGCAAAAGCAATCTTTTGCCATTCAGAAACATTCTTTACAATTTCTGTACCAAGAAACAAGCAGGTCAGATTGTGGTAGATGTTTCAATTGATTTAGCCTGTTTTTCTATTTGCACAAGCTTTTTCAATGGTATTAATCATTTGTAAGAGATTACTAAATTCTTCTGAAGAACAATTTTCTAAGGATAGCTTATTTTCAACTACTTGCTTAGGTTCTGAACTTCCATCATGCAGTTGATTTTCTAAGCCCTCTGGTAATATGATTTGTTCCTGGTTAGAAATTTAAGCAGCATATTGTTGAGTACAAAGTAGATACTAGTAACTTATTTTCAGCCCAGTGAAAAACACTCAGCTTTTAGGACTGGTGAACAAATTCATGAGTGCCCAGGAACTGTCTGAATATGCACAAAGAATGGCTAAGCTTTGACAAATAAAGCAACCTGCATTTGTTTTTTTCATTTATCGAAGTATTTCTGAACCGACATTTGTTTGTTTGTACTTTTGCTACCATTTGCCAGCTCTATAAACAAAAGATGTTTCCCAGTGCTAACACACTACTCATTTTACTGTTTGCATTTCAATAGTACCTAAAAGCCCCAAACACAGACTATAAGCTAATATACTGCCCCCAAAAAATGATTGTTTGCTCACCATCCTGGTGTATGTTAGTCTCCAGATTTTTTTAACACAGTATCTAATTTATGCCAAAGAATGTACATAAGCATTCACTAAACAGTCACACACCATTCAACCACTCATAATTGCTGACTTTTTTCAAATGCAGAAATCATGTTCTATGTTTGGAAAGTATCAATTCATTTTAAATACCAAAAATGTGAATGGGGTGATTATTTATTCAGTGTTGGTAAAGAAAAAAAAAAACAAGTTTCCTTTAAAAAAAAATGAAAACCAGTCTTCTCATCTGAAGATAAGGCTGCTTTCCTCTTTAATAAACACAATAAAATGGTGCAGACATTTTTATTCCCTATAAAAATATTTTACTGTAGAATTTTATACTTAATTTATTTGTAATAGCTTTACTGTTTTGCTCTTCCTTCTGGCTTTAAACTTTATGGCAGGTTTCATTTTGTAATTATAATTCTTCACTTTACATTACAAGTAAATCATTTAGAGCAGTTAATTTTACTGATGCTGTCATTATATAAGAAGTCAGAAACAAACACATTATTTTAATTACTCTTTAAGCACTTGGCATCTTCAGCACGTTGGTATGAAAGTAAGTTGTCGGATGGGTGCCCACACCATTTTACTTATTGATGTCATTTTTTCTTTGTATGCAGCTGTAGTATAACTAACCAAACAATATCTGTTGTACAGATATGGGCTTGGTATTTCAACAGCTATTTACACCAATAAGCAAGTGCAAAATGCAAACAAATAACTATTTAGATTGCAGAAAGTATCAGCCTTGTACAATCTCTCATTTCATTACCACTGCTTGTTGTTTATTTCTTTTTTTAATACTATTATGCATTAAAGTTATGCTAGTGGAATGACCTTTCACCCACCCTTTAACAAAGTAGTGGCCACTTTCCAAATGGCCTGATTTTGTATCACTATACTAATTATTATTAGAAAGGCAGCAATGCAGTGTTCTTTGCATTCTTTTTGACTGGTCCATCAAATACCGCATCAACAAGGCAGTAACAATTCAGAAGGCTGTGCTGGAGCAGTAACAAAACTGTAATACTTACATTTGCACATGTGGGGGCTGGAAACGTCCCTGGTTAATGTTGTAGAACGTGAAAGCCTGTGTGGGGTTGGAGCTGTACTCATCCACTTCAATTATGAGTCTACTATGGTGATGCCTTCTAGCTGCCATAATGTGCGACTGGGCGAAAGCCATGCTTGCAGTGGGTAGGTCTGCTTTTTCAGTCAATCATATCTGCTATCTTCCTACATCGATGGAAGAAGACCATGACATCTCCTTACCTATGCAGCACTTGCCTTTGAAAAACCTAGAAGCAGATTGAAGAGATGGAGCATAACTGTTTGACAGTTAATTTGTTTGGGATTTGCTTTATTTAATAGGAGATGAAGATCAAAAGCGGGTTATGGAGGGAGGAAGACACACAGCTCAAAGAACTCATTACAAACCTTTCCAACCCAGCAATTTGATGAACATACTTTAGTTGGGGGTGGGAAGTGGGTGGAGGAAGTAAGCTTGCAAAACAATACAGGGAGCAACTTGCTCAAATATTTCAGACATTTAATACAGATCTCAAACACAAGGCAGTCACTCTTCAGAATGGTTTGTCAAATAATAATGTTTTGTCAACACAATCATTTAGTGTCTTTTTTCCTGATTGCATTGCTGAATGTTTATTCCCCATCTTCCTTCAAGAAAACCCCAAACTCAAAACTTAATACATGTCAGTGCATAACTAAAATGTGAGTTAGTTAAAAAGAATCAGTTTAATCAATTCTCCAGAAAATCTGCACCATTTAGTAAGGGTATGCATTGCAGGTGGTTGTTCATCACATCCCAAGGAACCGAGCAAACTGGGCCTTCCATGCACACGCTCCTGGTTTAGTTGTATCACTGAAGAATCTCCTGATACAGATATGAAGGGCTCCCCCCTTCAAACACATTCTCTTCTTAGACAGCACTAGCCCCAGAATCTGGATTCACTGGAAAAGAAAGTGATTCAAAGGCTAACACACAGTTAAATGTTATTAAATATAAAAAAGGTAAAATCCACACAGGTTTTACGTTTGGGAGTAAATTTTCCCTGAAAGTTATGCAAGTCTAGAACAACAGCACTGAAAATGGATATAGGAACAAAAAAGTAAAACCAACTGGAATGTAAAGAGTATCCCCTAGAAACAGCAGAAAGTAATTTAACTGTGAATTTTACTTTTATTTCACAGTTTTAATAAAAAATGGATTATCAGGAACACAGGCGGGTATTTTTACAGTATAATGTTGTGTCCTTTTTAAAAGTTGTCTGTCTTAAATATTTACTTTCATGCAAGCAAGGGCTTTTTCATCTAGCAAATGTAAGGAATCTGCTTCAGAAGATGTATTTCATGAAAAGCTGTGCTAGAATGCAGCAATTCACTTGATATGTGCATCTTCTGGAAAACAGGACTCCAAGTTTTTTATGTCACCTTGTTGATGTGCCTTACTTCCATTCTGATGGGACCACTGCCAAGAGTGATGGATGAGGAAGGTCTTCACATTCACTCAAATTTTTAAAGCTATTTATAGGTACTTAGGTCTAATTCAGTTCTAGTGGGAGTCGAGCACCTAAGCATCTTTAAAAATCTGGGCTTCAGTTCTTCACCAGTTCTTCAGTTCTACTACAGATGTTAAGTGCTCCAAGAAGTGATAGTGTATTTTTGTTTTGGGAAATCTTGTCCTTAGGAAGCTGGAATGAGAGATTCAGCTCATTTTTGTTACTTGGTGAATGGCTGTAAAATGCTGACAACTCGCTGTCAGTAACAACCCACAGGAAGACAGTCTGAGAATGAGAGCAGATTCCTTCATGCCCTCCCCTAGAAGTGAGTGGTAAGGAAATGGTAGAAAAACAGCAAAGAAAAATTTGAATTTTAAACACTCTCAGATGATGTGTTCAGGCTACAGAACAAGCAGCAGCACAACGAAACGTGCCAGAGCAGGGGGAGGGAAGGGAGGCACAATTCTTGTAAGAATAATCGAGTACAAATCGCTGCATTTAGGAAATAAGAAATTATGATGGCAGATGTGAAGAACCCTCCCTGAAGAGCTTCCTGTATTAAATTATGCATTTGTAAAGAAGCTTGAATGGGCAAGGTCAGAGATTTTATAGGGGATAAACTGTTCTAAGTGAAGCTACTTGTGTTTGAAACTATTAGAACTGGTGACTTCTATAAATATTCTCTACTATGATTAATAATTTAAGATTCCACGGCTCTATGTGAGGATTTCAAACTACCTGAAAAAACACCCTGTGTTTTATAATCCAAGGCTTATGCCCACTTTACACACAGCTGAACTGAAGCTGCAAAGGCATTAAGGCACTGCCTGGTGGGACCTAGAATCTCCCTTTTGCCTTAGGAAGATCCCAGTGCCTACAGCAGCTAAGACACAGCTTTTGTCAACCTCCTGGTTGGTCCTGTCTTTCATGACTACTCTCAAGTGATACATCAAATCCACTGCACAAGCAGCAGATGTATTCAGGCACCTCTGATGTCCACTCAAGCTCTGCTTCCTCTTTCTGGGTAAGGGGAAGATAGCATTTAACAATACAAACTAACTCAAAAGAACATTTTCTTCCAACTTTGTTTGCAAACAGAAACAAAGCACAGCAAGTACAGCATTCATACAGCATTTAGTGCTCAAGACTTCTTTTAAGCGGGGAATCTATCCTCACACATGGGAGATCATGTGACTCACACCATTAGGCCAGCCTTTGAGAATGCTAGCTACAGACATTCATCTAGAAGTTCACCATATAAAATGCAGGAAATAGAAAGATACATCTCACTTAAAAAAAATAAAATAATAAAAAAAAAGAAACACCACAGTACTGATGAGCCTTCTGCCAAATGACAGTCCCCCAGTGTCAACCCTGGACACATAAAAAGTATCCAAGACAGGAGGAGGGAAAAAAAAGGAGCCAGATACTGCACTGAAAATAAGATAACTAGCAATCACATTAATAGCTTGTGCTAAACAAAAATCAGATACTATAGCGCACATAATCAGTAAGCATAATTCAATAGCAAGCTTAATTCAAGCTCATTTCAGAAACATACACAGATGTCTTTGAACTTTACCTTTCAGTCTAGGGTTTCATTCCTGCATAAGTGGTTGGCTGACTATGAACATTATTGGTGTTCAACAGAACAAGCTGTCTCTTTCCAGCTTGACTGATAACTCATCACTCCTCTCTTTCTGTTTCAATTTCCAATAGTCTCCAAAACTGTAACTTTTTTTTTCTTCTAATATTCTGAAATGTCTTCCTTTCACAAACCAGAGTATAAAATGTAGCAGGGAAATAGTTATCTGCTTTTATAGCATGCAAGTTTTAACATTATATGCCCAGCATTACGAATACAGAACACTAAGACTCAAATCCCCACAGCAACAACATGCTAACCATCCTCTTCCCCCAGACTTATGGAGCTGCGGGATGTCTGCCAGAGAAACACAGGGAAATGTAAAAATGACTGCAAGAACATGAATACTAAAATAAATATCACAAACCTGGCTGTTAGAATCACAGACTGAGAAAAAGCTATTAAATCAGCTAAGCCATCTTCTTACTGGTGTCAGGAATGTTCTCCATACATTATTTTTTTGCTGCCTCTCCAGCATGTGCTCAAAGGTTCACAAGAGCCCTGATCCAAAGACCACTGTATGTAGTAATAAGTATGTAGTAAAAAAGGCACCTTCATGCAGCTATAAAACATCAAAGCCGTATTTTTTTCAGGGAAAGCCAGTGAGACAACAGGAGTAAAATACCTTAAAGAAGAGTGTGAGAGTTTGCAATAGACTGCATAGGCACACACCTGCTTCTTGTGCAAATCATAGATTGATAGAGTGGTTTGAGTTGGGAGGGACCTTAAAGATCTTCTAGTCCACAACCCCTGCCACGGGCAGGGACACCTTCCACTAAAAATCTTGGATACCGGTTAACAGAAACCCCTTCTAGAGCTTCATCGAGAGTTCAGGTTGTCCCCTATACTGAGGATAAACTGTTCTTCATAAGCTGTCAGGTCATCCTTTACACAGAGAAGTAGGCTCTTTATTTAAAAAAAAAACAACAAAAAAGTGCCACTGAGCAGCAGTGGTCCCAACTGTCATTCCCAACATTCTTATAACCATTAGTATTTGGCTTCATTATCACAAATTAATACTTTTCTGTTTTAACCCCCACCCAAACAAGTTGTTATAGACTGCCCAGCGCTAACTGAACATACTAGACCCTGTAAAGCAATTACTTATTATGAGAACTAGGCTGAAAAACAATTTTTTTTTTTGCATTGAAAATATCCATTTCACATACTCCAGACAGAAGCCAATCAATGGAATTAGGCTGCTAACTTAGCTCTGCCATCAGGAAATGAATACTGAAATAATCCTGAAAAGGCATTATTCTGTGGGAAAGGAAGAGCTAAGCAAATCACTCTGCAGCTAAAAGCTTTTCCAGAGTGATACACTCTCCCTTCTCTTCATTTTCTGAAACTGAATGCAAGTCCTAGCAAACCAGAACCACCAAGTCTTCCTTTAGCAGACCGGCCTGGATTCACGTAACAAATGCAGAAATCTGAACGCTCTCAAACATACTTGCAGACTTTGAAATGAAGGCAGCATAATCAAATGTTCATAGAGACACTTGTAGATTTTAAGGTCAATCACGCACACTGCTACTGATGGCTACATTAGGCTTTCTAAATTAATATGATTTGTTGTACCAATTGCATTTAAAAAGCCAACAAACAAAACTGCAATGTATTGAAGCAAAATATGCACCCATAAGGCTCCTTTCCACACAGCAAACACGTTACATACCTGCAATTAGTGACAACGGGAATTAAACAATATTTAAAAAACCACCAGACTCCTTGAGGATATCTGAATTATCATCTTATCATCTGTGGTGTCATTTTAAGGTATCTACCCCTCTTACAAACTTCCCAGAGTTCTACCTTACGAACACAGGGACCTAGAAAGTCTGCTTGGAAAGCTAACCCCACTTAAGCTGCAGAAGAAATATGGCATTTGAGAATGTTAGTTTTTCTAAATGTCAGTTTAGCTCTGGTGAAATGTGCCAGGGTGACAGCCTTCAAGCCTCAAGTCCTTGATCCACAGCACACACACAGGCCTGGCACATGCAGGGGCCTGGCACACGTCCCTGGGCTGCCTTTGTGCCTCAGACCTAATTGGGAGAGACCACTACTGAAGGGCAGCTCTCACTTCATAGCCACACATACTGAGAAATCTCTGCTTTTAAGCAGCAAATAAATGCGTAAGTTAGGGTGACTTTTGTAATACAGATTTACCGCCACATAAAAAGTGGAACGTGCTCACCAGTTCATTCTGTGAGTATCCTGAGATGACAAAATACATTGCACCATCTGCTTCTCAGGGCACAACATGTAGGTATATTGATGTGCATGCTTATCAAATATCAGAATAAAACCTTTAAAATGCCTCTCTAAAATGGCTCTTACCATGGATTTCACAATCTTCACCTGGTAACTAGAGCACATGCGCCGCTGTACTCTGGCCCTCATTTTCAAAAACCTTTGCTTATGGTGTATCTTTAATTGAAAGAGAATTTAAGCATCGTGCCTTCCAGTTTCAGCTCTCTTCAGAGGACTCTGGTAAAGAAGTTAAATCATCTTCACGACTTATTAAGGAGAGCCTTTGGATCATCTTTTTAAAACACATCTGAGATGGTTTTCTGCTAGTGAATCTAAATTTGCTAACTGTTATCAGTAACACTCAGTTCTGTGACCATATCTTTTCAACAGACATCAGAACTTTTCCCATCCAAATAACCAAAACCAGCAGGCATAGTTCTCGATTACCTGTATGTCTCAAAATCCTATAGACTTCAATGAAAAGAAACACAAGATCTATCCTCTGCTTCGAATCACCTGCTTCACCTGTCAAAGAACACTTCAGTGCCTCTTCATGTATATCACATATTTGTTAACTGCAGATCTACAGGGCACGGAGCTATGCTTTGTATGTGAAAAGATCCAGTGACTTAAATAAGACCTTCTATTTCTCTGTAATTATAATTACCTTAACCTGAACTAGAAAAAAAAAATAGAAAAAAATCCCCAAAGTTATTTCTCACCATGCTAAAATACATATCATTGTTCTTCTTTGCTCATTATAATGACCTGTCAAATACAGTATGGCAACATTCTTCACTGAAATTTACTTTTTTCTTCAAATTAGCTTTTTTCCATTGCTCTGAAACACAATACATGTTTCTCTCATTACGTTATAAGTAAAGAACACTAATGTACTTGTTAGTTTTAACTGTCATAAAAGGATTTTATAGACACAGCAAGTAAGAAACGTGATAAATAATTTGTCTTTTGGAACTGTGCCCTTATATTCACTTCTGTGGAGTTTCCTCAAAACATACATCGTACCTACTATATGCCAAAGTACTGACCTGGCACCCAGAAAAAGAGATGTATCAATGAGTTCAGAAAACACCAAAATTACACATTTGCCTATGAAATCTAATTCTATATTTAGTTAAAGCAGTTACCACTTTTAAGCCTTCTTAGCTAGTCTTAGTTTGAATGATGATTGTATGATTTTAAATTACCTGTTCAAATTTTCCTACCTGGGCTCACAAAACTAGAGTACTTGTGTATACTATTTATTAAGATTTAATTTTATTTTGAATTAGATTTAATTTTATTTTGAATTATCAGGAGCATGATTTTCTAAACTAATTCTCATCCATACAAATAACTGTTAATTTATTCAATTTAAAAAATAAACACAACCTAATAATATTGCTTTGTCTTCTTAAACATGCACTTGACAATGTACCAAATTTTAGATTTAAACACTGAAGTACTCTAAGATTTACAAATAGACTGAACATTTGCTAACGCTAAATGCATTAATGTAATCCTACATACGATTTTGACTGAATGTATAAAACATCACATTTGGATAAAATATTTAAATGGATACATTTTTCTTAAGGAAAACTAAGTCTCTTCCCTGAAAAACATAGCTTTTTGGTTTGATGCTGCCTGTATTTATGCCAAAATATCTGCCGAGGTAGCTAATCTATTTAAGTAATTACCTCTAAGGAAGTAAATTTTAAATAAATATCTAAAAGCCACAAAGCTCATTCCTCACTCTAAAAAAATTGCCTTCATCTCTGGCAATATTTCAGAATCTGCTGTTACTGAAGATCCTAAGGTCATACAAGAAAAATGACAAATCTCAAAATGACAATAGTAATTCCAATGCAAAAATAGCTAAAAATACAGGTTATCTGGAAAAATTACCAAAGACGGACATTCCAATAGGAGTAAATTAGGGTTGCAGTGATTTGATTCTGTTTCAGTCTGCAGTTTGGGCATGCCTTCTGATAAGGCTCTTGAATCTCTTAAAATATTTACTTAGAAAAAGGAATATGTAAGTACTGAAATATATATTTAAGAAAACAGAGTAGGTTTAAATTTGTAACTGAAGAACTTTGTTCTCTTTCTTCGCCTTTTTGTGACAACTTGCCTAACTCTCATTTTCTGGCATTCATCTGTACAAGCACCACTGGGTGAAATCCACTTGCCTGAGCCACAGAATTTATCCAAACCAATTTCACTGCAAATTGTGTAAAAATGCATAGAATTTAGCTGATTGGATCATTCACACATATGTGAGGGCAGAATACATCCCATATAATTTAGCCTCTTCACTCTGATACCAAAATTTTAACAGAATATGACAAAGCCTAATATTGAGTGGAGGACTATCCCAGCCATCAGTTTGGTTAGTTTCCAGGTAAGAACTCAAAAGTCAGTGTCTGCCACCAGCAGCGGTAGCCGATGATCAGCAGCGTACAGCACGCTGCTGGGGTAGCTGAGGGCAGATGCAAGCAGGCAGCACCCCTGGAGCAGACAGCAGGAAAGGCAGCAGCTCCCCTGTGCTAAGGTCGGCAGGGGCTGGTGCTGCTGCTTCACACGTGGGCAGCTTAATACCATAGGACAGCTCACAGGGTCTTCCCTTTTTGTGAAGCAGCATCTCTCAGCTTTGGATGAACTCCTATTGCCAATATTCTCCTCCAATTTCAGGAAGAAATCTAACACTAACCAGTCTTGAAGGGCTGCTGATCTTTATGTCAATACACAGGAATGGGAAAAGAGAAGTGGCCACTCTAATACCTGTAGCTGAAGATGAATGAAATGCCAAAGTACAAGCATGCCAACATACATAAGGCAGAATGTAGAACACAACTTACATGTACATACACCTACAGTGATATTACTTTTGAGATAATTATATAATTAAAAGGAATCAAGCAAAATGTTAACAGCTTTATACATCTTTCTCTTAGACACAAAACTTTGAAAATTGAGTATATTGTCCTATAATTTTTGTTTCTACTTTTCAATCATTTAGCTGCATTTATTCACTGAAATCCTTCGCGTCATCTCATTAACGTTCAGGGAAAGAGTCAGTGAGTTTGCCCTGTTTATTTTTACAGGTATCCTCCCCAGGACTGATAAAGGAAAAATATACAACAAAATACTTAAATGTGTTTGTTTGATGTTTAAATATTTAAATATGGTTGTTTGGACCACTCACTCCTTGTGCCTATGACGTCATGCCTAAAGAGCCCACCAGAAACTGAGACAAAGATAATGAAAGCCTTTCTTTCAAAGAATGAGGACAGAGAATACAGGGGTAGTCCCAGGTAAACAGTCCTGATGCAGAGTGTTTCAGGTCAGACACCTCTGCGTATTCACCAGATCTAAAATGTCCAGCTGCTGCTTTGCTAACCAGAAGAATCTGGTCTTACACTGCCTTTCTCGCACAGGGATGCTTCAAATCACTGCTCTCCCTGAAACTGAAGGGGCTACTCCTGAGAGTACATTTGTGAGAATGGCTGTACTGAGGCACACTCCAGCTCGGCTAGCTCAGGGGGAAGCTCTCGCCCTGCAAAACACTGATCAGCCTGCTCCAAATGCAGGATCATTGCTCACTGGGCTGGCTGTCACTGAACTGTGACTCCAAGCTGTATGCACACTACAACATCTGATTTGCTGGCTCTTTAAAAAACTGATTTCACAATTTTAATTGGACCAACTACAAATCTTCATTTGACCTGAAAGATGCTAAAACAAAGTCAAATATTTCAGTGGTGAAAAGTAAAGGGAGACCAAAATGAAAAAACATTTAGAAGGAAAGTATCAAAGTAGTGAAATGAAACCACTACACTTTTTTGGATTTGCTTTTCCTTTATGTTCCTTACTTGATCAACCTGGTGAAACCAGAAATTATTTTTTTTTGGTGCTGTCAGATCTGAATTTCCACTGAAACACACAGAAGTTGACATTTCTTTTTTTTATTATTACTTATATTTAATATTCAGTTTTTACTATTTTGTTAACTACTAGCAGCAGTTGAGTTTTAATCCATCCCACCCCCTTTCCAGTAGGCAAGGTATCTTCAACTTTTATCAAAATCTACTCACACTAGGGACTTTAGTACATGTGCTGAGGGACAAAACTGAGATACATCTCAGAATTGCAAGACTGTGAAGGTAAACTTTAAGTAATAAATTTTTGGTTTACCACAAAACCAGAAAGAAGGCTGTCACATAAAGAAGACATAGTCCCAGTATTATTATTTATTATTATATAAGTGTCTACAGACCAACTGAAATCCAAGAACAAACTATGCTAGGCATTGCACAAACAGCAGCAAAAAGCTTCTGTCCCGAAGAGCTTACAGTGTACAGAAACTCAACAAAGGAGTAGGGGCAAACAATAATACAGCAACATAGAAAAATGATCAATGCAATGACAGAACATTATGTTCCTTCCATCTTCTTTTGCAGAGAAGGAAAAAATAAACAAGATTAGCGTCACAAAAGACAAAAGCAGAGAAAAGATGGGTTATTACAGCACAGGTAAGAAGAGGAAAAAGCAAAGAAAGTGGCATGCAGGATGTTTGAGCTACAGAACACGTTAAGAAAAGTGAAGCGACTGCAAGAGCTGGCAAAGAGAGCTTGAGCAAAATAGCCAGTTAGGATAAGGCAGAGAAAAAACAGTCCAAAATATCAGCAACCATCAGTCTCCTTCATATGTTGCTTCTACAGCTGCTCTGTTGGCTTCAGTCTTTGGTTGAATGGCAAGACCCTCACCCGCCATAAGAGAAGCTGGTCTAGCTGTATGGCAGAGACACTGACCTTAAAAGGTCAGAAGGGCACGCTGCATAAGACATAGCATTGAAAAGAGTCATATCTGCTAGACACAGTAACCTTCTAATTAACAGAAATGTATAAATGAAAAAGATCTAATAAGTAAGGGCAAATACTTGCAGTTGAAATGTATTCAGAGGTATTACACCTCTGAAAACAGATAACCTAAGTAAAAAACATACATAAAAAATTCCTTGTTACACCAATATTAGTATGGCTCTGCGTGGTCATACATAGCATATTTAAATGACATTACAAAGCCAATTTTACTCCAATGGTAAATATTCACATTTTAAATAGTGATTAAATGGATAACGCTAAGCATTTTGTATTTAGGTTAGTGTTATGAATCCCAATTCAGTTACAACTGCATGTTACTACATATATAGCATGATGGTTATTTGTTAATCCTAATATAATTTCCACTGTCATATCAAATCGCAGCAAAACTGTCACCCTTGTTGACAGTTTCAACAAGGAGGTCAAGCAGTGAGCAGTCACAAAGAATGAACTGCTTTACTCTCTAGAAGTGGTCACTGCTGAAGCAGGTGAATAGTCATCATAACAGCTCTGCTCCTTTTTGCTACGTATCTTACACTAGACTGTCATTCTGCAACCTTAGTCAAGCATTACATTCACATGTATTTTATATATAATAACGTTAGCCTCAAAGGATGACCTTCTAAGAGAAAGTCACAGGTTAACAGCCCAGTGACCTTAAAAGACCCTCTTACATTACTAACCTTGATGGTATTTCAAAGCAAACCTGGAATATTCACAGTTGAAACAGAAACATGTATTTAAGTTAGAAATAAGAGACCAATTTGCTTTCAGACACTCTGACACAAACCCAATTTACCTACAATGTTCACAGAACCAGATGTACGTGCAAACTACAGTTACCAGCACTATACTTAGTCCTCTTAGGAGACTTCACAGTGCGCACTGTAAAAGTCTGATGTATGTTTGTGTAACAGTAACGTGTGAAAAGGCTCTTCCCTGAGATTACTTTACACATCCTCACTGAATGTGACTGCTTGCTGTTCTTCAAAACGAGGTCCAACAGGAATCAAATGTACTGCATGATTTATTTTTACTATGTTTATTTATCATTTGAGATGAAACCTGTTTTCATGCACAAAAATACTGAAATCCTCAAATATAAACTCATTTTTTTATTCACTATTTGATACCATTTCTACGCGTCAGGAAGAAGAAACCAGCTAGATAATCAACTAAGCAGATACCTGGTTCCAGGGCATTTGAGTCTGCTTCCTCCTGATTCAGTGGCAAAACTCTTGCTGACTTAAAAAACAGTAAGCTTTTCATACACATCTACATGTTCTACCAAAATACAGAAATGCCCAGTCATGTTTAACTCTTCAGGTGAAAGGGACTGCACCTGAAGCAGCAGATCTGATCTTATTCCCTTCCTAAAAGGACATATCCTGGACATTTTTTCCTAATTCCTTATAACAAATTCAATCAAATAAATATTATCACATACAACACCATGCTCTATGAACTGTTAATTCAAGATGCAGAAACATCGATGTCAGAATAGGCTATGTATGCCAAAACAGAACTCTGGTCCGCTTTACATTCCTGCTGACAGTTTCCGTAATGAGCACACAGCATTAAATAAAAACCATGACCTGTTTAAACAAAGATCAGAGCACCAGCTATATCTTTGCATTCTCGCATGTTTGTTGTTTGGCATCACAAACTAATACCAAAACAAGTGTCTCCAAAACAGCTTTTCACACAGGGCATGAGGGATTTGCTCTAGTCTACCAGGAAGAGTTGTTTATCTTTAAAATGGGCATTTTTCTTCATGTAAATACATACAGGCACTAGCAGAAGTTACCGTGCTTTAAATTAGACCAAAGGAGAGCAGAGAGAGGAAAGAGGGAATTATGTACAAGCAAGAAATCTGAAATTCTTCTGTTGCTGCCTGAGACAAAGAAGAAAAGCAGAAGAGCAAAGCTAAAACTGTTTAAACATACCATTAAAATTTCACAGCTAACAATTGATATCAATCAATTCATGTATGTATCATACATGGAATAGCCATTACCTATAGATAAAATAAAATTATAACCACCACCACCACCCATTTGTATAGTACACTGCCAGAAAATTTACAGTGCCTGGCATCATGGAACAGTTTAATATGCATGGGTCCAACACAGCTACCATCATATAATGACTACTTAACTTGTCTTCTCAAAAGATACTCTCATTTCGGTAGTCAAATCTTGGCCATACACATTTAAAATGTAGTCTTGTATTTTAAATATCTGTCTACTGATGCTCTCCTGAACAACTGAGAGTTCACTTGATCGGGAGCCAATCACAAAGTTTAATAATCTTGCCTAGCTATCAATTTATCCAGAATATACAAACCTCCTTAAGTCTAAGTTACTTACTAAATTTATTAAGCACTAACTGAAGTTGCAGTGGTTATCAATACCAGACATTATGAGCAAACCTCTTAATTATGATATTGTCAAGGTATAGATTATGTAAGCAGAAATCTTTCACTATTGATCATTTGCCAAAGAGAACGTAATGTTCAAAACCCATCCCGTTTCTGCACGTTCTCCAGATTTATCTCCTCCATTGTCCACATCCCAGCATATGTATTAATAAATGTATTCCACGTTACCTTTCTGAAAGTGCCAAACACAAACCGCAGGTATAAAGCAAGCAATATATTAAAAGCAATGAAATCCCTATCTAACCCTCCCTGATTTTGCCTTTTTTTTTCCTGCTTCGAACCAAGTAGCGGCGCGACCCACTCCACGCAGATCTGCACGGATCCTGAAAAACTTATGGCACAGGTCTCCTCCCGCGGCGGAAACTTTGGAGGTCACCGAGCCCTCGCCCACCACAACTAGGTGCTGTGCCACCTCGGGGGGCCTCCGCGCCAACTCCGCCGACAAACTAACTTCTGCCCGAGGGCGGCCGGGCTCCGTGGGGCGCCCCGGGGAGAGGCAGGGAGCGGGCAAGACGGCGGCCGCACCCCATCCCCGGGAGCAGGGTGCCAGCCCTTACCTCGGCGCACCCCCCTTCTCCGCTCCGGCACGGCAGCATCGAGGCAGGACATGAGGAGCTGCCGGCGGCTCTCCCTGCACCTCCCTGCTCCTCGGAGAAGCCCTTCCCCCCCGTCGCTCCCCCCCCCCCCCAAGCTTTGGGGCACACACACAGATCTATTTTTTAAGGAGCACGGAGAAGCAGCCGCGGGGAAGCTAGGCTGGGAGAAGCAAAACCCTGACGCGCCTGGGGTGGGTAGGGAAAAAAGGGGGGGGGGAGGGGAGGGTGTGCAGACCCTGGCACACGCAGCCGCAGCCCCAGCCCCAGCCCCCAGCCCCACCGTCCCGCCGCCCCTGGTGCTCCCGCAGCGGGGAGCTGGCCCCGGGCGCGACCCCCCCGCCCCGAGCTGGCGCTCAGACCCCACCCGGAGCGGCCACTCTGGTCCCTCCCCTGCCGCACAGGGGCAGGGGGCGCCGGGTTGGGGTGCGGGGCGGGGCCTCCCCCAAAATACTCACCCTGCCCGCCAGGGCTGCCTGGAAGCCGCCTGATTTTGTGCGAGCGGTCGTCTCCTTCTCCGGGAGACCAGCCTCCCCTCCCCCCCGCCTCCCCTCCCCCGCCTCCCCCACCTCCCCCACCTCCTTTGGGGGGCTAGGAATCCCCCAGTGTCGGCCTTCCCCTCCTCCCCGCCCGGCCGGGGCTCCATGGCCCCGGGCCCGAGGCCGGGGCCGGGACTGGGACGTGCCAGAGCTGCGGCGGGGGCTGGGGTGGGGGGCAGCAGGGGGCGGCGCGGGGCTGCCCCCGGCGGGCCGCGGGGGAGGCTGCGCCCCGGGGAGCCCCGGGGCAGGGTTGAAGCGGCAGCTGCCCGGGGAGGCCTCTGCCAGGCGGGAGGGCGGGCGACCCCCTTCTGGAGCCCTCCTCACGGACTTTCCCTCTCGGGCCCCGGAGCCTTGGGGCCGGGGGAGCCGCTGTGAGCCCTGCAGAGGAGAAGGGGGTGCCGGGCGGGTGTGGGTCTGTGAGGTACTTGTGGAGTGCTGGAAGTTGGGGTGGCATGGGGGCAGGCCGCGGCTCCGCCAGCGGCCGGCGTGCTCCTCAGAGGCACTGAGCATGCACGGCTCCTGCCAGCTCCTAAATCAGGCCATGATAGAATCATAAATACATAATACTCCTCCGATGTGATGAGTAGGGAGCAGGAGAGTTAAACGCATACATCAAGGAGAGGCAACTGACATGTAAAAGGCTTTGCTGTGCAGTTGTTGAGCGATTCTGAAATGAAATATTTTAAAACCCTTCCAAGAATAAATTTAATTCCTGCACGCTTGTTTCTGGATCGCCTACTAGGCAAGGAAGTGTGCTGGATAGCTAGCAACAATTAGTAGAGTTACATCTGCTTTTAGCACACATGGTGACTTTATCACTGATAAAGCAGTCATTGAAAAAAATCCATGCTAGAAAACGTCCATTCTATCAAGACTTAGGGTTTGGACATTTGTTCTATGTAAGCATGAAAGAGGTGGCATTAGGAAAAAAATCTGGAGGAAATAAAGCAATGCACCTCAGACTAGCCCAGCAGTCAGCACATCCCCTTGAACACAGGCCTCCACGTAGGGGGTGAATACCTCAGCTACCCACTGAGCAATTATCTACTCTCTGCACAGATGGAGACGAGGCCAGGCTGTGTATCAGAAACCGAAAACTGGACCTGAAAACCCTCCCTCACAGTTTCCGTTACTGGCAAAACGTGTATTTATCTTGAAAGTTTGCATTTTGACATGTCAGCATTTTTACAACAATATAAATGTGCTTGAAATTTTTTTGATCAGCCTAATGGTTAGGACCTATTAGAAGCTGCAGAACATATTCACAATCAATTCACTTACTCACATGCATGAATACAAGCTTAGAAAAGTAATTACAGGCACCTGTTTTTGGAAATCTTGAGGCTGTGTAGTTTCCCCATGGGAAATATGAGTAATAAATTCCTTTAAAAAAATAAAAAAATGTGCTAAGTATTACTCGTATTTATTTTTGTCTTTAATATTAAAATTGTTGATGAAATATTCCAGATATGGTAAGGTTGGCTTGACGTAAATCTTTCCTTTTAATTATTGTTTGATAGATGAGGCAGAAAAAAGAATATCTTGGTGACTTAGGTGTGGGGTTTTTCATTGTTACTGTTTGTTTTTACTTTTTAAATTTTTAGTTGTCTTGCCTAAGAGAAACTGTTTATACTTTTTTTTTTGTTAAACATGTAAACATAAATTTGCAGCCGTATTACCAAATATGGCTATTCTGATTGCTCTTCAGCTAAAGGATGACGTATCTGTACACATTGTATGATTCTATTTTAGCTTTTAAATCTTTATTCAGAACATTAATTGTTACAAAATAGTGAATTATAGCTCTATTGTTACAAAATAGTGAATTATACTTTACATTTTTAGTTGTTTACTTATGTTTTGTGTCAAGTTCTTTTTGTATGAAAACTGACATTCAGTTAAAATTTACATGACATCGTTTTAAATTGTTCATTAATTAAGACTACCTTAAATGTTCTTGATGCATTTCAAAAGCATGTTTGCCTTTTAAAATACTTCATGAAACAACTGAAATAATGACATGCAGAAAAGGAATTGGAAGCATCTAGTAGCCATCACCTTCATAGTCTTAGAGAAGACGGATCTTATCCTCTCTTACTTAGGTTTAGTTGTAGATTAACAGAGGAAAATAGGCGATCTTTATTGTAGTCTTACGTCGATTTTTCAGCTTTGAGTTAAATAGTTCTTAACTGAACTTCTTGCATGGCTTGAAACAAAGACACTTACTCTGCCTGTAGAAGACACTGCAGCTCTCAGAAATTGCTCTCCTGCATCATTTAAATCCTGTTCCATATGCTTAGCCAGTGGCTTTAGTCAATTCACTGGCATCACCTTCAAAACTTCAGCAGCAAACACCTCTTTTGATTGACTATCTGAACTCACTTCAGTACATGACAGCAAGATCTAAATTATCTCCAGTATCACATGTAATTGGAAGAGATGCAGATTATATATATGGGGGGGGGGGGGGGGGGGGAGGTTAAATAATGAATTCTGGGGGCAAATACGATGGAATAATGTTGTCCATTATGGACAGTATTTCTAATCGTATCTTGATCAAATTCAAGGGATAATAATGCAAAGAGCCCCTTTACGGTTCTATTTTCAACTTTAGGGTTCTATTCAACTATTTATAGTTGCCCTTGATTGTACAAAGAGAATGTTACTTTAAGGTGGGCAAATGAAGTTCAGGAGAACACTGGGGAAGGCAGAAATGGATAGTAAAGATAGTTCTGTATAACAGCACATCTCTTTATTTCTGCTAAATGTTTGTATTTCATTTGGGTTTTTGGTCATTGTTAATTATTTATGTGTAGTTTAATTTAAATCCATACTTCAAAACCACCCATTTTTTCAGTGGGTAAACAGATCGTACCTACTTCAGGATTTTTTTATGTTTCTCAAATAGTTTGATTTTTACATATATGGGGCCAGCAGACTTCTGTCAGCGCAGCGTCACTGCAGAGGAGGAACAGTAGACCACTGCTGAGTGACATTCTCTAGCTCTGAAATCTTCAGTTAATCATCTCTTGTGTTATCCGGTTCTATCCTCTCTGCTTGACATGTCAGACTTCCTGCATGTGTGCTGCAGAGCTAGTCTACACGTATGCACTATGCCGATACCTCCTAGACTAGTCTGATTTAGGATCCCACAATGTTCCCCTGACGGATCAGGTTTAACGCACATGTGCAAGTACAGCTGATCTAAGCATTGTGTGGTCCTAGCCTGGACTCTTGAATATTCTGCGTGCAAGTCAGTGTACATGCACTCTGGTGTTTTGCTCTGTGACCACAAAACCTGGACAAATAAAGAAGACCATCAAGTTGTGCCTGCACATGATTATCATGCGGAGGAAATGACATATGTAGGAAGCCTTATCTATAAAGTAGCCTTACTTCTTCATTCTCCAGCAATGGAGAGACCTGTTACTTGGGCAGTGGAACTTCATTGTTAACATACACACAAAAAAAAGTTTATGGTTTTTCGTCTCCCCCTTTCTCTTTCCCAGAGAAATTTAAAACTGGGTCTAATGCCTGACTAATATTCCATTGTCATTTCTTTAGTGGAGGGAGGTCATTAATATGCATTATGTTTTTCATCTAATAAATACATAGCTATTTCAAAATACTAAATGTATTAGTCAAATCATTCTCATTCATTCTCATTCTCATTCACAGTTTTCCAGTAAAGCTCAGTGATCTTTCAATTGTGGCGAGGTATTCTCTCCCACTCCTCCTAAAATATGGAACTGCCTGTGGGGAAAAACTGCCTGTGGCGAAAAAGCCTGAAGCCACATGGTGATGTATCTGTTCAACACTGTGAAAGAGAAATTCCCTATTCACAGTCCTGCACAGTCAACATTACCTGCTGGTAAATTTTAAGTTGCCTGAGTTGCCTGACATCATGATTAAAACCCCCTTTTTTTTTTTTTTTTTCTCGCATTATGTTGTTTGACAAAATGGAAGAGACAAAAGACTCGATTGTTTGCATACCAAGCAAACAATTGCACGTTGATCAATTCTACAGGCTTTTCATATTCTCAAAACTATAGTAATACTATAGATACCATAGGACCTTTTAATTTCTCCAAGTGAAATGAAAGGCTGAAGCCCAGAATCCCAAAGCTTAATTATATGAAGTATGAAATCAAGTAGGTACCTCCAGCAGCCACAGAAAAATGACAAGACATAATTTCAGACAAGCCAGCATTGTTTTATCCCAAAGATGCCAAAAATGGCTTCAGAATTATATTCAGCTTTTAATTAAGACAAATGAGAGATGTCACAAATCATCCATTATATGGGTCACATCAAAAGAACATCAGTACTGTAGAATTTCTCTTCTTTCTTGATGTAGTTCCCAGTTGCATTTTCCTGGACCCTTCCTTGAAGTTTAATACTGTGCTGGATGCTGGAGTGCTACAAATAACCCTAAAGCCTGAACAGAAGTTGCTTATATTATTAATAGTAAGATGAAATAAGTCTGCATTCTCCTGTATTTAAAAGAAGAGAAAATTAAGCAAAGTGAATAAAAAAGAAATCAAAAAGCATTTTATTTTGAAAGATTGGGAGTTATATATTTGGAACAGCTCTAAAGATTACTTTCTTTTCCATGCTGTAAATCAAAAAATGTAACTGAGGTGCCATCTTTAGTGATGGAAGGTATTTTGTTGTTGTTTTTTTACAAGTGATATGTACCCTTCAGCTCAGGGAAAAAAGTCCATTTCCAAATTACTTTTAACAACAATCCAGTGGTCATATTTGTACTTCTATTTTAGGAACACAGATCCCTTTTATAGACATTAAACACAGTTTACTAGTGGAATTTTTCATTTATTATAACTGTTTCGTGTAGTGTCTTTCATGTAAACATTATAAAAGGGATTTACTGTTGGATTTAGAAGTTGGGGGTTGGGTTTTTTGCCCTTTGTTCTTGTTTTGTATTTTATTTCTTTGGAGAATTCTTTTTTTCCCTCTTTCAGGAAATTTCACATAATCTTTTCCATTCGTCATCAGCCAGGTTGCTGATTACCAGAGTAACTGCCAAGCTTTCAACTCCTTGTCATCAATGGGCTGTGAATGACAGACAGCATTAATGTTGGCAAGCTCCCACTCTTCTTTTCGCCTTTCCCAAATGTAATTAAACTGCACTAATACAGCAAAAGAAAAGCTGCAGCTTTATTTTACTCACTCTAATAACATAACAATTAAATCACAGAGGCACACAATGGAGTCAAATAAACCCATCATGGCACGTAAATTCAGAGGTAAGGGAAGTGTGCATCTACCACTTAGAGAAAAAACATGAGAAAAGAGTCCTCCTTTCTGTTCCTAACAGTACAATGACTGCACTGTTTGAGCTTCAGCAAGACGATAGGTCCAACATCTGAGTAGCCAGCCACTCTCTGTTGCAGCCTGGTGAAAGGCATCAAGTGTTTCCTCTTCTGTTGCACCTTCAATTTAAGCATAAAGGGAATAATTAACCTGTCCTTGAAATGATCTGCTATCTCTCTGGTAGGGGACAGCTGGATAAAGGACAGAAAAGATGTAACATACAGTTTGAATGACACACAACTTACCCACCAGAACAAGATGGCATTATCCTGATCATGGAGGAAGTCCTGGGCTTTTGATTTAAAGACTGGGGGTGTCAGAGGATAGCCAAGAGTGAGGAAGAAGGAGAAAACAGAGTCCTCACTTCACCTGCAGAGGATGACGGAGACTTGTAGAATGCACACTTATCACTGAACATTTCTGGGATAGATAACTTACCAGCAAATTAATTTTTTTATGTTTCTCAGGACCGAGGTGAGTGAAATGAAGTTAAAGGCCTGCAGAAATGCAATGGAATTTGCCCATAAAGCTGTCCCCCCTTGCATCAGTGCTCTAGGATGGGAAGCAAGCACTCTTAAGGAGGCTGAGAACTGACTGCCATGAGCACTGTAAACACAGCTCTGTGGCCAGCATACATGCTGGAAAAGGGATGTAGTTTCATTTTTCAAGCTATCAAAAATAGTACAGTTGGCTTATAAGACAAAGTAAGTTTACAGTAATGCAAATAAATAGTTTGAATAAACACAGGCAAAAAAAAAAAAAAAAAGTAAAGATTGTTACAAAGCTAGCCAGAAACCAGAGACACCACCCTTAGGTAAAGCATGGAAGAGCTAGAACTCACTGCCAGCATATACTTGAGAAATAAGAATGGGAGCTTGGTTACTGACCAAAGTAGACATAGCTTCAAACATGACAATTATTAGGCCAGCTTGGCTGTGCAGACTCTAAATGAGTGTTTCCTTGTGCAGTTTTGGTGACTAAATTTTGGTCAACTGGTAGTTGACAGGTGGTACCCTATGAATCCAGCCTGTGCCAAATTCATTCAAGATCTGTTAGTGTGGAGCAAGTAATTTACCAATGTGAACAAACAGTTCTGTAACAGTAAATGCAGTTTAATATTATGGTAGTCTTCCAGAGACAGAAACCTTTGGTTGAAACTTTTAGATAAAGTTTGCAGGAGGATCTGATATGTTAGGTTTTCAGTAGTTCTGAAGCAGGAGAGAATTTTTATGTTTGATAATGTAGCTAATGTGTAGTGAACAGTAAACAGGAAAAAAAAAAAGTGAAACTGTGTAAAAATGTAAAACTACTGGTGTAAATGAATAGTGCACAGGAGGAACACTAAAGGGATGAAGTTGAAGGTTTGTTTCTGTTAGATTTGTTTTGATATAGTGATTCATGGAAGAACTCTACAACTCAAAGCAAATGAGTTATTTGTACAGCGAAAAGATTGTTCTTAAATCCCCTTGGAGTTGTTGGGTTTGATACTCCTGCCAGTGGAACTAATGAAAAATCCTCTGGCACGATGAGTCAAGAAAGCCAGGGATGGCCCTTGCCACTGCATGTCTCCTGAAGATGGCAGGTATCTTGAAGATGGTGGAGCAAGGGACACAACGCCTGCATCCTTTTGCAATGCTGCTCCATACCAGAAAGCAGTGTGGGGATGGATGCCTTATTATATTTGGTACAAAATTGGACCCAATTATCAAACAGGAGGTGTGGGTGATTCGTGGAAGAACTCTACAACTCAAAGCAAATGAGTTATAAAGTAGGTGTGTGGTTTCTTTCGGTGCCGGGCGTATGCAGGATAGCTCCCAAAGTCATGTGCGCCCTAACGTGGCAACTTGCTTTGGTTACATGCAGTAAAGAGTTACATATGCATGAAGTTTCCCAATATGCCTATACATATGCATAACCTATCCCCGCTTTGTATTAAAATTAGCTCCAAGAAGTCATTTCCATAAACTCCTTCTGTCTGCACTTGCGCAGTGCCTTCTGGTGGTGGTCGTCGGGGGGGTTGTGGGGATGAAGGTTGATAACTCTTCTTCATCACCACTAGTTGACCCCGTGCCTTTGTACAGACTCAGCTGCTCCTTGGCTCCTGTCCAAACCACAAGGTCGGTCTCAGCTGGTTTTTGAGACAGGTTCCCCATTTTTGTCAGGAAACATCCTCTGTGAGGGGCCCCGAGACTCCTTGTTTCGGTTAATTTGCACAGTAGTAAGCAAAGACACTCAGCAAAAACTATTTTAATGCGATTAAGCAAGCCCCCATTCTTCCATTCCTGGCTTTAATAAGTACGATTGTTTTATTTAGAAATCATTAATGCGATTAAGCAAGCCCCCATTCTTCTATCCCTGGCTTCAGTAGTATCTGGTTTGATATTGCCCCAAAGACCTTTTGGATAAACATCACGATTTTCTTTTTGATTCGGGAAAGACTGAGGCTGCAGTATTCCGAGGCTATCAAAGGGAGAACCAGCACCTCAAACACCCACATCATCTGTTTTTAACATCAAGCAAAGAAAGAAGAAGCCACAAAGGACATCGAAAAACATCAGAAGAGCATAAATAAGCCTTCAACTGTTCTTGTGCATCAACAATAGTTCTTGTAAGAGAAAAAATGACGGCAGATTTGGTTCCTGTGTAGAAACTACCTTGAACACTTTAAAAGGCTTCCTCTGAGTCACTATGAATAGTGATGATTCCCCAGACCCTGTAACAGTTTTATCTGATTTTTCAGACTGAATATTAAGCAAAGATTGGCAATAGAAAATGGCCCAGAAGATGAGAAAAATGCTATTATTGCAGACAAAGTTTGTGGCACTTCAACATGATGGCCTTTGATTTTCATAGTGGGCAGTTACACAAGAGAGACCACCAGAGAAGACTTTGGTCCAGAACTCCTCCCGGCCTGTTCTCTACACCTAGTTAATATACTGGGCTCATGCTAATATCTTTGAACAAAATTAGATAAGTTTACAAATATAGGCTGGGATCAGCCTAAGGGTGCTGGTCTGAAACTGTACCCAAAGCAATAGGAATTGTTTTAAAACAATGAGTTTAGCTCTGGTACACAGAACTGTGAGGAGGGAAATTCTACTCTTAAGATCTTTGAACACCAGCCAGCTCCCCAGAGACTCCCAGATGTGCAGTTTTGTGGGACTTTAATCCTACTAGAGGAAGTTTATTTGTGCGTTTCACAATATTACATGTCATTTGCATAAAAAGGTTAGGAAAATAATGTTATTTCAGTGGTGAGTGTGTGATTTTGTAAGCAAAGATGAAAAGGTTCTTCTGACTTTTTCTGTGTTAAACTGCCAGGGCTTCAAACCTCATTTTCAATTAGACAAAAATGCTAGTGTTTATGGACTAGGTATTGATACAGTAATGCAAATGACTTCAGAGGATGACAGTTTATTATAAGTCAATGGCTGAACTCTCCTGGGAAAAATTACTAGATGCTCTGCCAGTGATTAAAACTATGGAACATTTTCACAACTACTTGTATAGAAGGAAGCTTGTGATTGCAACAGACTGGGCATCCCAGAAGTGGCTCTTTGGATTTGAAACCAGATGGGCACTTCCCTCTAACCACACATTGGAATAAAACTGCAGTGCTACGGTTTTGTAGTAGTCCAAAAGCATGGGTTCAGGCTTAACATTGATTACTATTGATGTTTTGTCCAGATAGGTTCATTGTGGGATTGATTCCAAATGCCAGTCTAAACAAGCAAGGAGCAAAGAACTGATTGCTCAGGGGAATGAGCATGTTTGGGAAGAGATGATCGTTTCCTCCCTTCCTATATCTTGCAGAAGTTCAAATCCAGTGGAACAGTGGCTACAAGTATTCTCAAGAAACCAAGTCATTCCCATGGCAAGAACCTGATATCAGAGCACTGTGCAACTGGAAACAGCTACCTTGAAATATAGTCTCTCCCTTAGCTTACCTCAGTGAGAACTCTCTGTTCACGCTGGGATGGCTTGGGGTTTGAAATGAAATTTGGTAAAGAAAATGGGAAGAAAGCAGTAGGTGATAAGCTTTATTGGCTGGTTTTAGATCAATGGAAAAAGAAGGCTGTAGGGTAATGTCATCATTTGAAATTGGCTGGATATTTGAGGGGTTACAACATGGCACAATTTCTATTGCACAAGTTACACAATAGATGTAGAAAAAGTGTCCAGGAAACAAGAAACAAGGAAAATCTCTGTGAGGCAGTATTTTTGCCAAGCAGATCTTTCTGGTACACATGAATAAGGAGTAGTAATTTTTATTTGATTGGGGTTTTTAAACTGCTTCACAACATAATAACCATTGTTTGGGAAGGCATTATCAGGGCCCTGCATGCAGTAATAAATCTTAATAGCCCTGACTAGCCTCACCTGTGGCCTCCACCCCCCACCTCATGGAACCAGGAGCTCTATTTAAGCTAAGCCTTGGGCCTTCAGCCTCTGTATGAGCTATGTTAGAGCAGTAGTAGGTCACAGCTATGCTAGGGAGCTGCTTGCTCTGCACCTTAATCTATGTGCTGCCTTGATCTGGGGCTTGGTTTCTCTACAGGGGCCTGGCTAGTGATCACTGGGTGTGATTTTAGCCCTGACCTATAGGAACACTTTCTAGCTTGACTTTAGACCTGCCTCATCACCATAGTAGTGTCTTAAAATCTGGTTTCTTCGTGGGACCTGGCCACTGTCTCTGGGTTTGTACTGCTCAATCCTTTAGGTACTGTGGGTTGGGCTCTGGCTAATGAGGCCGCTGCGCTGGTGGCACTGGGATCCCCCTTGGCTTGTGGCTCACCTCCCTCTGGAGAACAGCCCTGCTCTGCTTCTCCCTGGCAGACATGAAGTGGAACAGACTGTAGCAGAGAGAATGAATTAGATTTGGGATTTGGGGGTGAAACATACATGGGGTCAGGGAAGAAATTATGAATCATATGTGTTTCTGTAGACTTGTAGAACTACAGCAAATTTATTATGTAACTACCATTTCAGTGAACAAATTTATGATGAGATAGCAGAGAAAATCAGAGTAGATGCTGGTAGTTCAGCTGGCTTTCCTACCCCTAAGAGGCAAGAATTAATGTTTCTTATTCCTTCTAAACTAGTAGGAATGCAGGCTCCTCATCCTTGGTTGGGGAGACTTCTGTAAATCTTCTGCCTGGTGTTCCTGTAGACTAACAATTCTTTAGGTCCCTTAGAAGCTTTGAATTGCAAAATGAGAAACCAAAGTGTCACATGCTTTCTGGGTTATATGTGAAGACAGCCTTGGATAACTGGGACTAAGTAATACTAATGCTTCTAGTATGTGAGCCAGGAGTAGTACTTCCCCAGACTGGGGGTTGTGCTGGGACAAGGCCTAGATTACACCTTCTTCTTCTTCGTAACCATTTTCATTCAGAGATTCAAAGGAAGCTTAGGCACATAGACTAGGATGGAGTTTCCCAACTGGAGAGATGGGGACTGCAGGGTGGGCCATAGGTCAGACTTTTTCAGTAGCAACAGTACTGCTGAAACAAAGATCATTTGTTAGACACCTCTCAAGTGCTGTTCAGTTTCACTGGATCTAAGGTAGTTCCTGAGTTTCTGGCAAAATTGTACACTGTTGTGTCCTCCCTGCAGAGCAAATCACAGATGGATCTACTTGGAACTGGGAGTTTGAGTCTCTCTCGCTGCTTTGTGAAGTCAATGCTTGTTTTAGCTGTGATAATCACTGAGCAGCTGAATGGTTTGGGGAACCAAACCATTCGGGGTTCAGAAGAATTCCTGAAAAATATTTATCTTAGATTTGATTTGGACTGAAATCAAATCCTGAAAGTTCATTTGAACTTCTACTGAAAGACAAATCTTGCATTTGGACCAGATCTGATTGGAAAACTTAAACTGGATAAACCTTAGGTAGGACTGTACGTAGAACTGATGTGAATACACGCAATGTCATTGAAGATAATTTGGGGGTCAGTCTTTGAAATAACCTATCTGTTGTGTCCAAATGAGCGTATTTCCAGGGTTAAGATTATCCCATTCCCTCTCTACCAATGGAAAATGGAGAGAATACCTGTCAGCCTCAAAATTGCAAAAGCTGCTTGTATCCAGTAGGATACAATGCATGGGGTGTGTCAGCTAGCAATTTCCACCCACACAACAGATGCTGTTCAGGGGCCCATTGTAAGAGATGCCTCCAAGGAGCCTGAAAAAAACTGCATAAGGAGTGGGAAGCTCCAAAAAGAGATGCAATGAGGTGTAATTGGTTTGGAGTAGCACATGGGAACATCGGAATAGAAAGACAGGATAGTCTCTTAATTATATAATTTATCATTCTTCTATGAAGAGTCTCTTATTTCCTTTTGGAGGTAACTTAAAGGTGTCAGACTATCCTAAACTGCAGTGATGAGTAAATAAGTTAGTGAGATGTGGTTATGTACTGCCTTGATTATTATCCTAATTACTGTCTTTTACTTCTGTAAGTTGTAAGAAGCCATAAAGCTTCCTCATGAAACTGCAGCAGGTGATGGAACTTCAAAATTCAATGTTCAGAACCAAAGGTACAAAAAGCTGCTCAGGAATTCACAATCTGCAGCCACAGTCTTCAGTGGGAATCTCTTTGAAGGGAGTGCTGTGTGTGTGTGAAAAACATAGAAGAGAAAGCTAAGTGTAAAATGAACAAGCACTGGGACTATGGTTCTTACAAAAAGCTAAAGGGGTGTTTTTCAGCTGAATACTGTGCCAGATGACTGAGTTGTGAGCTGAGACAGTCTCCTTCTATTTGAGCCCTTTTTTGTTCAAGCAAATGGGATGATATCAGGAAAACAGCTGACTCCACCAAACAGTTTCTGCTCCTAACTGGAACAACCTGCAATGCCCAAAGTTGTGACTCAGCAGGTAAGAGGGGTCATAACATGTGTTAATTGCCAGAATAGTTGTGATGTCTTAGAAAATAATTTTTATCCTCTGTTCATCACATGGATCCAGTCTTGTCATTTGTGAACTGAAATGGGGGCAAGATTACTGGCACAGTGAGTAGTGGATCCACACCATAAATTTAAGGGACTGGGACAAACAGAGGCAAGTCCACAGTAGGAAGAGTATTGTTCAGTGCCAAAAAAAGTGTGAAAGATGATACTATTATCTTAGAAAATAGAAATCTTATGCTAGTGATGTTAGAACCTCAGAAATAATGTGTCAAAGACATTGGAACATTTAGAATACAATCTCTTGCTGTTCCAATGTCATCAACATGTTGTTCTCACTATTTTCTATGACAAGAAAATTTATTGAGTCAATTTGTCTTCAACATGTTAAATGTACTATGTGTAGGCAGGTAAGCTAACCTTATTTATATAGTATAACAAGGGAGAATGCTAACTACACTCACTTTTGCACTTTTGAAAACTGTCTTCTAACAGAAAATACCACACATCCATTTTCAGAGCTGCACTTTTCTCACACCTGACCTAGTGTTTCTCAAGAGAATTGCTTCAACAAAGAGGGGGATAATTCTACCTGTGGTGTTGAAGTGAAAACTTTGGTTGGCTCATTGCTCTGCTTAAACTGCTCTCACACCAGATATTGCTTCATCTTTCCTACAAAAATTCCGTCTCACAGTAAGACCCTGAAATGTCTGTTCCCCTTCTGCTTCATGCATTACTTTAATATTTCCAGCTCTACCTTTTTAATTTCATTTTTTCCACTGCTTTTCTTGATTTACCAGGGTGATTTCTCTTCTTTCTCTGCTTTTGTTTTTGCCCTCTCCCCTGGTATAGATAGAACAAATGAACACTCAACCCTTTGCATTTCCCTCATCCTTAACCCTGGCCATTTTAAATCTGCTATGTGCTCCCAGGGGTCTCAGTTATCGAGCCAGCTCCT
Organism: Anser anser; assembly: GCF_964211835.1. Classification (NCBI taxonomy): domain Eukaryota; kingdom Metazoa; phylum Chordata; class Aves; order Anseriformes; family Anatidae; genus Anser; species Anser anser. The sequence continues at coordinate 75,296,938 of NC_139720.1, forward strand.
TCTGACTTGGTTGCCTTTTTTTTTTTTTTGTCACTGGTATAACCTGTGCTATACGACATCCCTCTCCATCACTGCACACAGACCACTTGTTACTGGCACTCAAGTCTAAGTGGAAATTGGGCTGGTTTGTGTCAATTCCTCATCTTATTGCAATCTCCTAAGACTCTGGCTCTCCAAGAGTTTTGTACCTGACTGAGGTGGTCTTCCTACTACTGTGAATGGCTCTTCCTTTCATGTCCTCTTTTCCACTTGGTGGCTCCCTGTCATTTCAGTGTATTCCCTATACCCTTTATACTTTTCCTAAATATCTGTTCCCTATACATACAACTGTGATTGTGACTGTGTATTCCTTTGCATACGTTCCCTGACAATCTCTTGCAATCAGAGATCAGCAATTGCCTATTTGAAATCTTGCCCTGAATATCTGACTTAAATACATGCTCTTTACCTTTTTCATCTTTTGACTTTTCATTTTTCTCAACACAATTTTCTCTCTTCTCAAAGCAGGTAATTCCTGTTTTCATCTTTTTCATTTGCTATGTTTTTAAATATCTTTGTCATTTCTACTCTTTAAATGGCTGTTGATCGATATTCAATACATACATTTTAGCAAAGTGATCATCCCATGCAACTAAAATTTTATAGCAGCACTTTCCCTGCTAGCAAAGGTGGGCTTGGTAGTATTTATAGGTGATTAATGAATCCTCAAGTTAAGTGCCTTCCTGTTTCTGAGAGGAAAGCCATATGCTCGACTTTCTCCCCTTCAAGGAGAAGTGATGTAGCTGCTTTTGCCAATCATATTAAAGATATCATATGCAGAGACAGGATCCAAACTAGTCCAAGGGGTTTACAACTTGAGAACCGTTGTCTGGTCCCTCTTCCTTTCTCTTCCCATGCTACCAAGTATTTTGTCAAATTTCCTTCTCTTGCTCAAATAGTGGTCCTTGCAATACTGTATCTCTTGTCATAGATATTACAATAGGTACTTCTTCAACAGCTATAAAGTCACCTCACTTATGCAAGTTAAGCCATACAAAGCCACAATTCTTGCATGCTAATGTCACAGTCCAGCATCTTTTTCCCTTCCAAATTTAAATCACTACATTAGCTTTTTACCTCATTCCACACGAAGCAGAAACTCATTGCTGTTAACTTTCAGTCACTTGGTACTTCTGTCTACTGATGTATGTCAGTTTGAACCCAGCAGACACGCTACTTTTACAAAATAGTAGGGACCATCCATATTCCCTGCTACCCTTCCTTTAAGCAAACCTATGTGCCTAGAACATCGTGCTGGATGTTGTGCCCTGCAGCCTCGCTTTTATTCTCATGTCCCTCCTCAGTTACGTTCCAGTATCCTCTCCTTTCTTCTGAACTTTGCCATTTGCGATACTAAATGTCCAAAAACATTGCTCCTTAAATATCAAAACTAAAGTGCTGTGGTGCTTTATGGAGATGTACATCTCATTATTCATTGCCTGGTGTCTAAGGAAGAGCAATCTTTGACAAAAACTTTTTTCACGGTTGAGATATTTGTATAGTCACTCTCTCACGTGGATACTCGATGTCTAAAAAGATCTTAATCTATATGACACTCTTCCTCAGCAGCGGCAATAGTAGGGTTTCTGGCCACTAGAATTCACTAGTATTATAAGAATTCAACTCTTCAGTTTGGAACCCTTGCTGTCTAGAAAACTTAGGTAAAACCTGCTAGTGACTTGTAGAGTATTTTCTGAGGGACATTTGTATATGCATACTGAGAACATGACTGCATAAGTAAAAGGCCTAGAAAGAATCTTCCACTGTTTGTAGGCACAGTATTAATCTCAAACTCATATAATAGCAGACCTTGTTGCTTGTTTTCTCTCACTGTTATCCTGTAATTACTGGTAATGTTGCCTCACCTGCTTCACTTTTTATTAGGCATTATACACTCTTCTATAGGCATTCCCTTGATTAAGTTTACATGGGTATAAGATTATAGGTGGCACCTGTTTTCTGTTGTTCAGACCATCACCTGTCAAAATGTTTTCTGCCAAGAAAATAGTGTATGTATCCTTTAAACATGCTAAATCATGTATGTAAACTACCCTCAAGAAGTTCTACTGGATGTGAGGATTTTGTAGCTTGGTATAAAGCATTTGTGAAAATAGTTCTTTGTCAGTGCGTATAGAGGGAGATGCTTGATACTTTTCTCAGTTTTCATGTTTTTGTTGAAATAAAATTATTTGTTATTGTATGTGATACTGTATGTGACTCTGCCAGAGTATGTGATTTGTTATTGTATGTGATATTGTATGTGACTCTGGCAGAGGCCACATCTTGGTCTGCATTTTGTACAGTGCCAAGCAAGCATTCAGTGCAATATCCTTGATACACAGGCAGACCAATACACAGGCAGACCAATTTGCAAATGGGGGTGCTTTAATAACATGTCTAAACATACAACTTGGGCACTTTATTAAGGTCCTCAGGGCACACAGTTTGAATCAATTTGGTAATAATGTTGGGTACTTTATAAAAGCAAGACTAAACAAACAAGAGATTCACTTGAGACGCAGAAGTTTGGGCATTATTCAAACCACAAAGCAAAACAGGTGCAGAGCAATACAACTGGTAGCTGCTGAACCAGGTCTGGTAGTTGGAAGAATCTCCTCCGTGTTTCACTGATGCAAATCTTTCAAAGGCAAGAACTCAATGCACTTCAACTTTCCAAAGCTGTAGCAGGTAAAGAGATTGTCCAACGGTCCTTCTAAATTGGATGAAATGACAGCTGTGTAAAACCATCTTTCCAATATCTAATTGTTTTAGGGCTTTGAACTATAACTGCACTAAGAAAGTATGACTAGTAATGGGGCACAGTGTAAAATATGAGATCTGTGCACATATTGTAACCTTCATGATGTTTGGGTTTTACTGTAATGAATTACAGAACTGTGTCTAAACAGAGTTGAGCATTTAAAATTTAGGATTAAAAGATGGAGCTACAGTGTCCATGTAAGCTCCATGGGGCGGGGTCTGATTCTTTCTCAGCATTTGCATTATGCCCCAATTAATTGAAGAGTCCTGGCCATGGACCTGGAGCAACAAGAATTACAAGATAAATGAATCTTCAAGAAGCCCAAATCATAGCGCAGTCATGTCTAAGAGAAAATGTCATTAAACATGCTGCATACATACTAAAATTAAATCCACTAAAGGGATGCTTAGTCAGAAGATTTTACAAAGTTGGGGGCTTTGTATACAAAACCCATAATACATTCTGCATGTATATTAGGCAATAATTTCCAGCTTCCTTAATTTGTTTACATTTTTCCAAATTACTGTCCTTAATTTTGTTTCATTACTTCCCACAATGTTAAACCATATAAAAACATCTACAATGTGCATAGTACTTATCACTATCCAACTGAAAGTATAACAAAGCCTAAATCTGCTAATTGTGTGGCTGTGCGGAGGCATCTGTACTGTAGCAAGGTCACAGCAGAGGGCCACAAGTGGGGACTCCTGGGCTCCAGTCTTGGATCTGCCAATAAGTGGTTCTGGCTGCCATCCAGCTTTCACTGACATTAATCTTAAAACTCACGCTGAGTTTAGTGACTTGTGAGTAGTGCAGTCTTTTTATGCCTTGATTTACTTCTACAAAAAAAAGGAATCGTATGAAGAAAACTGAGTGAACCTTTTTTCCCCCCGCAAAATCATTTTCTAAGAGGAAGAGGAAAAAGATGGGGAACTAACTACTAAAACAGGCAAAATTATGTCTAAATAGAAGAGAAATTCAGTACGTGCTTTGGGTTGGAACACAAAGGACTTCTACGCAATATTTGGATGTATCCCTACACTTTGTCTTGTACCTGAAGTACAGAGTTCACACCTCTGATGCCTGCCTCTTAGGAAGTTAATGCATTGTCTGCTTTCCGGGAAAAGCCCTGAGTAAAGAGAAGAGCCTTTTCTTAAATAAAAAGGGGAGTAGAAGATGGGCCTTATTTTTCTTTTCTCTCCAAAACTGTCGTAGCCACCAACCTAGACCAGGGCAAACAACAGCCTCCATGTCATTTGAACAACTTCCCTTATGCATCTGGCCACTTCTTTCCAAATTTTCATTTTTCAGAAATGCTCAGAAATAAAACATTTTAGGTCAAACAGAACATTTCTTTTAGCTTGAAAAGGAATGTTTTCACTTTCCCTAAAGGGATTGTGGGTCATACTGATACCAAAAAGTATATTAGATTCAACTACCAATATCATTTATTCTCACAGCTTCATGGCAGGGTGTTTTTCATGGCAAATTAACAACTGTATATGCTTTGGGACCTTCAGATGAAAGAGACTATAGAAATGGAAGGGATTCTTAGATATATTTGATTTGCCTTTAGTAACTGGATAAAGGAAATAATCAGTATATTAAATATACATGAAACATTTTTGGAATGTATAGTGTGTTGGAAAGGAATGAATGGTTTATGTTATTACTGGGAAGTGAGGTATATGTAATCCACTGTGTGTGGTTGTCATCAAAGTCCTACCAGGAATGAAAAACTAAATGTGCTATTTTTACCTTTTTTTCTTTTCTTTTTTTTTCTCCCTGCTTTGTTTGTGGCTTTGGCAGAGCAAAGAGAGACCTGGATAAAATGAGAAAGATTGTTCTGCATTTATCATGATTGTGTTTGAGGCACTGTCTTTAGTGTGAAGGCACAATAAGCTTTTCATTTATTATTTGCATTACAGAAGCCTAGGCTGGTATTAAAACTCCACAATCCCAGGCACTCTGTGTACTCATGGGGAAGAGCAGTCACTTAATCCAGAGTTTGTGATAAAACAGGACAAACGATGAGAAGGAACAAGGTCACAGAGGATTATTGCTGTTTAATTCTTACCTGGAACATAAAGTCAGTTTTTGGTTCTGGTCTGCTGCAGCCCCCATTCTTTACTATCTCAGAACGTTCTGCCTTCACCTGGCATTACTCTCCTACGAGCCCATAATTTCATCACAAATATTGTCTTTCTGTCCACAGATTTCAGTAGAGGTAGTGGATGAGTGTAATACATGATTCAGTAGATGATGCACACATGGATGCCTGTGCTCTTTTAACTTTGTTGTGACAGAATTTAAAAAATATACATATTCCTTTCATCTCCCAACCCTGACCTGGCAGGAATGTTCATTTAAAGAAGACAGTGATAATGCCAAACAAGATTAATCAGTCTTAAATCCTTACCATTTGTAAAAGAAAATGGGATGGTACAAGCCTAGTCTTATTTTATTTCAGTATTTTAACAACAGATGCAATGCTGCCTTTGTTATTATCCTTTATTTCTCAGACAGTGTTCCCCCTCCTAATTATTACTTGTCATCTTCAGTAAGATGGAGAAATGACATTCTTTGAGCTCAGGTAAATATCAAAGTAATCTTACTTGTAATGACATGACTGCGTTCACTGGGGAGTGAAGTATAATGAACTAAAAAAGGAATTTAGTATGCTTTCCAAATTAAATAATGTATTAATTTCTTCCAAACAGAGGTCTCCAGCCCCACTTGAAAACAGTGGTGCTTTTAAATACCTCAAAAGTTTGTGGGCACTTTAGGGAACAGCAGCCAAGAAGCAAAAGGCATTAGGGCCACCTCCTTCTGTACAGTGCTGTGTGGGGAATAGCTGGAGATGGTCCAAGCTGCCCATCACAACCCCACGGGGGCTTTGTCTGGCTGCCAGCCAGGGTACCCTGCACAGGGACTGTCTCTGTAGGTGGTGGAGATGTGCGCCAGCTTCTGACAGAGGTCACCAGCAACAAGGGGGAACACCAGCCCCCGACCATCCTCTCTTCCTTGTTTTTAATCTCTTCAGCCATGGGTACTGAGACACATTAATGCCACAGCTTTCTCTGCCATTCCCCATCATCTGAGCATCCCTTCACAAGGGCAGCCACCCCTTGCATTCCATTGCATTATGTAGCATTTTCTTTGCAACCTTAGTTCCTGGAATCATATATATATATGTATGTGTGTATATATATATATGTGTATATATATATGTGTATATATATATGTATATATGTATACATGTAACATATGTATATATATGTTAGCCCTTCAGAAAAGGCTAGTTTTCAGCTTTTGTGATTGCAGAGAATAGTTTGGATATATAAATTCTGAAAGGTTCAAAAATCAAAGGCAAGTCAAAAAGCAGGCTTGATTCTTCAGCGTCTCCCTTCAGGCAGCTCTCATTTTTTATTTATTTTTTGTTGTTGTTGTTGTTTTAGGTATATGCTTATTTAGAAGGCATAATGGAAGATAAACTCATTCAGTTTATTGGTTTTAACCTCTTGGATAATTCTTCAGGATTCTGCTGAAAAATTAATGTTTTGAATGATTTTTCTGCCAACAGTTTTCTCTTTGAAACACCATTTTTCATTTCAGGAAAGGTTCGGAGCAAAAATTCCAAGCAGTTTTATGCAGAATTTAGCAATTACTCTTTGCAGAGTGGCTTGAAGTCACTAAAAGTAGCATTTCTTGAAGCAAGTTGGAGCACAGGCATGCTTTGCTACGCTGCAATAGAAGTAGCAGAGTTAATGCAGCAGAGAGTTGAAGTGGGAGCCATCCATGACTTCTTTATGCACCAGCCTCAGCTGAACTCCTTGTGCTCTAAACTGCTCTGAACACATCTATACAAGCAGATGTGCAAACCTATAGACGGAAATGTATACAGTTAAAACAGAGAAAGCATAAGCCCGTACTTAACCACTCTTTTCAGAACAACCTTTTTCAAAATTGATGTGTTCTTATTCAGGTAGAGAGAAGGGGACTTTGGAAGAGTTAAGAAATAAAGGAACATTTGGTTTGGAACATTTGAAAAATTTGCACACTATCACATATATAGCAAAACCAATGGAACTGGCCATAATTTTGTCATTTAAGACCTACATCAAAAAAATCTCATATTGTTCATTTAAATTCAAGTCAATTTTATTTAAACCAATACTTAATGAATGATCTTTTTGACTTTGGGAAAAACTCAAGGGTCTGCTTCACAGGCTTATTTTATAAGCCTTTCCATTTTTCTATGCATTATTCTTGTGTTATTTCAAAACAAGTCAGTAGTATTCACAGAAATCTTCACAGGCTGATGTTGGAATGTCATTTTTTTTCATTAAAACATAAAAAACCTGTTTCAATCAGAATTCAGAAAGAGCTGGTCATTATTTTTTGAAGTAAAACATAATTTCATCTCCTGCACCATGGTGACAACTCAGGAAGTTTGTATTATGCATTCTTTTTAATACCCCACATTAAGGCAAAAGTAAGAAGAATCTGTAAATAATTTTTTTTTTTTTTTTTTTTTTTGGAAAATAGGCTCTCAGGATGTTTAGTTAGGCGAGGGGCATTGAAGCCGCATTTCCCGGGAGGCCCGGAAAATATTTATACGTTCTGTTCTGCCCCCCAAGGAAGGTTTGGGGGTTCGGAAGCTCTGTGACTGGGCGGCGTCCGCCTCGAGGAGGAGGCCCACAGAAAGTCGGGGCCCTGCCCGGTGCCGCAGCCTCCCCGCGGCCTCCCGGCCCCGGGCGGCCGCAGCCGCCATTTCCTCGACGCCCGAGGCGCTGGGCGGCCGGCGGGCACCTGCCGACCCTGGCGGCTGCCGCCGTGGAGGCGGCCGAGCTCGGCGATGCGCCTTCCCCCTCAGCTAGCACTTCCCCGTCAGCGCGGAGCTGGCCGCGGCCTCGCAGCGGGGCTTTGCGGTGGGAAACGCCGAGCACCGAGGCGACGGGGGCCGCCGGGTCGAAGCGAGCGGCGGCGGCAGGGCCGCGGGCGGCGGCGCCCCCTCGCGGCGAGCTGTGGGAGAGCTGAGAGCAGGGTTAGGGGCTTCTGCCCAGCTCCTCAGCCTCAGAAGACTCAGATCTACACTTGGGTATTTCTGCAGAAGACCACAGCACGTGCAGGGACGCTAGCTCATCGCCACCTCTCCGGGCGTTGGAAGTCCCAACCCTTATGCCTGTTATTTTTAATATTTGTGTGAAAACGCTAACCACAGTCTGGTCTGACAGCCACAGGCTGAAGAAACTCCTGCAGCTAGGTGATACTGAGGTGTGTGATACATAGGTAAACTAAATACACAGATAAATTGCTCACTTGGTCTATAGATCGGTCATTAGATGGCGTTTTCTTCTAGGTCATTCTTTAATCACTAATGCAGCCTCACCAGTGAAACATTTAAAAAGTTATATTTCTCCTCCTTGGTCTCTTTTTCATGCCAGTGAAGGTGGCACATTCTCACAGGGAGCTACTTTTTCCAAAATATCTAAAATTATGTTATGGATTTTTGTTTTTTAGCTTTTGAGACTGCATTTGTAAAGCTTTGGAAAACAAAAATGTGGCATTTGACTTATTAAAATAGCCATATTCTTTTATTTGGCAAAGGGGGCAGAATTCCTGCTTTTTAAAACTTTCTCATTCTTTTTCCTGATGCACAGGTGAAAAAGTACATAGCAATTGAAAGCATCAGAAACTATTTTTTCTTATAGCTTATTTCTCTCAGAAAAGGGATTTGCCTTCCTTGTTTTACTTGAAATGTGAGAGGAAGATTATGTTCCAACTCCATCTAGTTTTTTTTTGAAGGAGAATGAGTGAGAAGAAGCTAAAGGAGAGGGCTTTTTACTCTTTACTTACTTTGTTACTTTGTTTCTTCTTCCATGGGAGAAGAAAAATGGTGACAGAACATTTCTTCCTACACAGTCTATTTCAAGTTCTTTGCCATTTTCTTTGAGAAGAAGGGGTTTAGAGAGCACAGAACTGGAATAAATCCCCTCCAAAACTGCAATTTTTTCCCCAAATATTTCCCTTCTGTAAGAGAGATGTAAGATAGCAAACAACATTAAAAGTGTTTGCTTTTAAAAGTACTCATAGGAACGGTAGTAGTGTTTTTTCTTAGGTTTTCTAGTAACTTTATCCTCCCCTGAAGTGTCTGCTGTTTTGTGGAAGTTGTTTCACTTTTTTAGTAAAAATCTGCAAACTGAAATTTTCTTGCAACAGAAGCAAAAATAAAAGTGAGAAACTTGGCAGAAAGAAAAAAAATCCTGCCAACCATCTTCCATAGTTACATGAATTGAAAAATGGAGCCATTGCTGGGGCTGCTGTCTCTTGCTCAAGTGACATCTGGTCTGGATGAGTAAGTTCACATAATCAGCATGTAGAGTGTAAATCAGGTGTCCTACATGCTCTTTTTGTCACTGAGATCTAAACAAGGCTGTGAAGAAAGTCTTTGGTCACTGCGTAAAACCTCTGTTCCAGGACTGTCCAGGTCAGCTCTGGACGTGTAGTCATCCAAGACAGAAAAAGTAGCTCCCTGTAGGCATGTGCCACCTTCACAGGAATAAAGAAGAGATCAAGGAGAGGGAGTAGCAAAACGGGAATTTAATGTTTGCCCATCAGCACTGTCAGAGGTATGACAAAGAGTTAAGCAGAGACTGAGGCTCTTTGTGCCTCTGCTCCAGAAGGGCAATCTTATATTTTTAGAGTTGATAATTTTTCAGTCTGCTGCAACACTAATAAAACTATAGATTGTTAAATATTTGAAGGTGAAGCTTTTTCTGCAGGTGGATTGCTCTGATATCTCCTTAATCACTTTCCAAGCTGGGTGATGTCATGCTCTGTGTTTCTAATCTATAGACCAGAGCATGCCGTTATATGTTTAAAGTCATATGAGGAAGTTATGGCAGAAAACTTCTGCCACGTTGCTATTACGTAGCTCACAGTTCTCTAAGAAATCTTAATTTACAAAGAGTCCTGGTTTCACCATCCTAAAGGATCCAGTCTCTTCCTGAGCTTCTCAAACCCCAACCTTCTCCATTACAGTAGAGAACTGAGTCTCAGAATTTTCCTTTCCTGCTGGAACCTTTTCTATATTTCCTGTTATTACCTAGGATAAAGCATGTCTCCCACTCATCTGTGTCATCCATCAATGGAAGTATAAGCTTTCCTGGGTAATTGCTAGAGAACTTAGTTGACTTTTAAGTTCTAAATAACTTTCACTTTGCTGCTTTTCCTTCTGTGTAGCAGGGAAGGGTGCAGCTCAACACTCAGTTATGTTCATGGTTTCCTGATTCTGCCTGGTGAACTCGTTAAAGAGTTTCCAGACTGGGTGTTGTCATGCCCTGCATTATTGCTCCGTGGACCAGAGCATACACTCATATATATTTAAAGCCATATGAGGAAGATACAGCAGAAAATTTCTATGGGAAGGTATTGGTAGGAATACCTATTAATATTTCACTAACTGTTTGCAAAACATGCATTAGGGTCTTCTCCAGTTATAGTGGCTTCATTGAGATCTGTTGGAAGACTTGAGTGTGAGGCAGTGATCTCACAGTCCATTGCCGTCTCTGGCCTGGAGCTGGGCAACAGACTGTCCACTTGACAGCGAACAAATTGTATTGGTCTCCATTTGACCTGCACTCTGTGGGCTGATTGTGCTGCAGTTCATGGGAAGGCTTCACAGAAAAGCTAATCTAGTCAGTGGTATGCTGTCCTGGATACATTTCGTGAGTCAGCAGGCTGCTGCCCTGCTCCTTGCATATCAAGTTGCTATTAATCCCCTATAATTCCAGGCACATAAATCAAGAAGCTTTCCTGAACTTCCTTTATAATCAGTAGAGGAAGATCCCTCCTGAGGGTAATTCAATTCGTAAGTAAGGTGCAGTGCATCTTCAGAGTGCAGTTTGGCTCACTTAAGTGGTTCAGATGAGGTGGAATCTGATCATTGCATCTACTTTTTTCCCCAACAGAAATGCCAGTGAAGTCTTTGTTGCATCTGGGTCACACAGTGTCAGGAATGACAGTTGCTGAAGAAAATCAGGACATAGACATACAAGACAAGAAATGACAAAGATCTGATCAGTTCTTCCAGTACTAAAGAAGGACAGTCAGGGCAATGCTGACCTGCTGACATGACCTTATTCTGGCAAGCGCTGCTTGCTGAGTCAACAGTGGCTCATATCTCCTCTAGTGCTAGCCAGGAAGTGCAGCTGGTACCCTGTCTTCCCCTTCCTCGGCTGCGGTCACTCCAGGGCAATATCACACTTCACTCCCCACAAAAGAGTTCTGCTCCAGAAACCTCCATCTGTAGCAGACTTCTTTTTTCTTTTTTTTCTTTCTTTTTTTTTCTTTTTTTTTTTTTCTCCATAAAATGGGAGTTGTCTTCCACCCTCAACAAAGGGTCAGAGTTATTTGTCTACAAAGCCTTTCCTTGGGAGTGGCACAGAATAGAAAGGCACATTTCTGTGTCCCACAGGGATGAGGGAGACCCAAAAAGATAGGTTTTCATAGCAGTTTGAACCCAAGTCAGCACTGCCACCAGTATACTGTTTCCCTTGTACCCACACTAACCCTCTAGTGAGCAAGTTTGGGGCTAAACCTGTAGAAAGCTGAACATTTTTTCTTCTTAAGCTGAGTTTAAAAGTAGTGAGGATATGTAGGTTAGGGGGAGGGTGGGATGCCACAGCACTGCCATGGTCACTCAGACTGCAGCCGTAGCCCCAATGCAGCAACAGATACTGAGCTCATGGGTCGTGCAGCCACCTGTACCAGTCTGTACCCCCACAGCACTTCCTCTTGTGGGCTGACTAGCAAGTATTTTGACATCCTTCAGCCTTGATCTGTATTGCTGTAGTGCGATGTTTCTATTTGTTAACCAAACAGGTAATTAGAAATACTCTCGCAAATTGCCTTGATCTAAAAATGCACTTGATTCTGGTTTCAGAAATTCCAGATGAAGGCATCCCAGTCTCCACAGGGAGGCAGCAGAATACCTGTTAATTTGCTTCAAACTTTGGTGCTTTTTTTTCTTCCCCCCCTTTTTTCTACCCCCCCCCCCCCCCCCTTTTTCCCCTTTTTCTTTTAAAGAACTCTTTTACCCAGTGTATATATATTGTTTGGACAACAGATTTTATGAATTTTACGTTCAGCTGAAAATTCTTTTTTTTCTTGCCAAGACAAAGATTGCCAAGGTCAACATTCCCCTTATTTCCCACTGAGCTGCCACCAAAATGATTTACAAGTTACATAAGAGCCAATTTTGAAAGAAATATGCATTTAATTAGAAACTAAAAATCATGGTGTCTCACTGAGACAGTATAATTAAAGTTTTGTCAATATTTCCAATATCTGGGAGGATTTATCACCCCAGGAGAAGAAAGCATTCTAGTCTGCTGAAACTTGGAATTTTGTGTCTCGATACTATAAATATAAAATAGTTACTCTAAAATAAATAGGATTGCCTATAAAATAGGAAATAATAATGCTATAAAGCCCAGCATTTCCAAACCAGGTATTGAAAGATCATGGAACAAACACGTCTCCCTTTCAATTTACATGATTGTCTTAAATATCATGACACTTTAAAGAAAATAAATGTAAGGTTCTTTTTGTTTGTCGTCTGGCTTATAAGACTTTATAATTCATATTTTCAAGGTGTTTCTCTGCAACAACAAGGATAAAAACTTGCTTCTTTTTGCTTTCTTCTAAATGGAAGTTCAGACTTTTGCATACTCAAAGGATCCCAGAAGCTAGGTTTTGGAAAAAAAATGCAAATATAGAAAGACATTTAAAAACCCACATCTTCACCAAATACAAGTACATTTAACTTTTCTGGACTGCCTGCATTCTTAGAGCAGTTTGCTAGAAACCAGAAGAGAGATGCTTTAAATAAAATAAAAGCAGAATGTAAAAGCCAGGAAGATTTAGACTATGTATTTGCTTCAATCAGAAGCAGTTGAATTTAAATGTGTCCTTCAGAGAAATGACAAATTCTCTCTTTTTTTTTTTTTTTTTGAATGCAAGAAAATTCATCATGTATAACTATTAGCTTTATCTACAGAAGAGAAATCTTGTTGCTAGGAGCAGCATTTATTTCTTTAATACTGTTCCAAAATAGGTATCGGCCCACCTCTGACGTTCATTTCACAGAAGAAATTCCGAGTAAGATTTCTCAACTCTTTTGCAGCACCATGTATTTGCAAAACACTCTTCTCACTGAAGAATTCAATGAAGTGATCCAGTGCAACAAATTCTACATTTCTGGTAAGACTAATTTTTTTTTCTCACACATTCGCTGAGTCAAAATCTCATTTTTGGGAGATAGGAAAGGAAGATCTTGCTCTCTTCGTGGTCTCAGCTGAGATTCTCTGCTCACATCATTTTGATCCAACACAGCACTAGATTTTCTTTTTGCAACCCCCAGCTACTTGAGAAAGACAAGGAGGAATATTTTATATTTTTTGTCCCTCATAAAATTCCGTTGAAAGTAAAAGCCTTAAATATTGTAGTGCATTTTTATCACATGCAGAGATTTTCTTTATATCCTTTTCAACACCACAATGCAAAACTGATCTATGTGAAAAGCTTTCAGATTTTTGATAAAAACACACTTATTTAGGAAACATTAAACCAAAATGCTTGCCAGGGCCTTGAGAATGGTAATAGGCCTGGTCATGCCCAGGTGGCACATGGGCATTAATGGCCCCAGCTGGCCTCGCCTGGAGCCCCCCCCACACCCCAGCCTGAGCTACATGGCAGAAAATCTGAGGGTGAAAAGCTGCAGAACTGATTACCAAAGCTGTAAGCCATCTTGTCCCTCTGAAATACGGGTAGAGGTAAATGATAGCAATTCAAAGCCACTGAAGCTGTAAAGCTGTGGTGAGCGACTGCCTTTTTTCTCCAGCATGAGAGTAGCTTTTGCTGCTTTGGAGATGCTTCGTTCCCCATGCCAGCAGTTATGCAGAGCTATAGGGAAGGGTTGGATGCCTCAGGGTGAGATGGAGTGTGTGGTGTTAGGGGAGAACCACAGGAGAGCTACAGCTCCGTGGTCAGTCATAAACAGGACCTTAAAGCTTGGGCATAGCCTAGCAGCATTTGGGAAGATGTCCTGGAACGCACTTGATTCCTGCAGAAGTGCACCTACCAAAATGTACCCTGTCAGCCACATTCCATGACCCTGTGAGTGCTTAAGGTCTGAGCCATGGAGGCCCCAAATCCTGGTGAGGCTTGTCCAGGCTTTGCACTGTAGCATCCCCAGGGAGAGAGGGGCCAATCCACAGCCTCTGTCTGGAGGCTTTGATGAAGCTATGACACCATGGTCTAGCCTGAAGAACACCATGAAGGTGTAGAGGATGTGAGCCTTCCTGAGCCTTTAGTTCCTCCTATGGATAACTGATTATCTTTACAGGGCTACTGTGAGGAGGAATGCATTACTGACTCTGAAGCACCAGAACTACAGGGATGTCCTGTCAGTACTGTCACCAGGTAATTTATTATTTGTCTTTCCTTCTGGGCTGCCTTATCTCTTGTATTTGGAGTGGTATCATCATGCCAAGTCCTCCTGCTGTTTGCAATTATATTTAAAAAAGTGGTATTTTGATTAAAGAACAAATCCAAAGAGCTGTTGTGCAGGATCACTGTGTTCCAGCAGTAACAGGGAGCCAAAAAATGACAATAGGGCATCACTGAAGATTTTTGTGAGATCTTCTGTAAAATAAGTGGCTTCAAAGGCTTTGATTCTGGCTCAAGAAATGGCAATTCATCTGTCTTTAAAATGAACTGATCTATTTTTCACAAAATTGCTGCAGCGTTTACGTTCTCTGCTGTCCTTTTTCACTTCAGATGTAGCCACTTTTCAGTGGTATATGAAGTTATTCCTATATATAGCATGCAAAACATTTTGGGATCTTTCCAGTGAGTAAGTCCCAGATACATGTCAGATATTAGTCCAGCACTTCATAGTAGGCATCACAGTCAAGAGCACAGCTTTGGAGCATTTTTGGCTTCAAGCTCAAAGCTGAACCTACAGGTTGGCTAGGATGTTTGAATATTAGACGTGCTGAGAAGAAAAAGCAAGTTTGTCTGTATCTTTGTTATGGCAATGAGTTCCTCACCCTGGATTAATTGCAGTTTCCAATGAGGTTGACAGTTCTGCCTATTTCCATAGGGAAGGAAATATCAAAGAGTAGGCTCAAAGGAAGCCTTTCCAGGAAAGTAGGATTTGCCATACCTATCAGGTCAGATATCCTGTTCCTAGCAGCTGTCGGGACATGAGATGTTTCAAAGGAAGTTGGATAAGTTTACCTAGCCAAAGCCTGACTAACTAATGCTGAAGAGAACTGAGGTAAGCATCACTTTAGGTGGTACGGGACTCAGCTTTCTGCCTGGCACATAAAATCTGGTTATGTCTGGCTTTATAGGCTTTACAGCTGTAAAGTTATTGACAATCATATTAAGGCTTCTACAGTTCTGCCAGCTCTTTTCATTGTCCATTTCAATTACCTGTTCAGCATCTGCTATGCTTTCTCAAAGGTTTTGCAACCAAAGTAGGATAAAACTCAATGGGGAGGCACCATGTAATTTTTTTGTGATCGGTTACATGATTATTCTGCAATGGGTCCTGAATTTTTGGAACAGATGGTAAGTGGGCAGAGATCTGAAAGCCTTAGGACCACCTAACTTCAGCTGCTTTCCTGCCCACTAAATTACAAGATCAGGCCTTCCTTAACACTTTTAAAAAGTGCCATATACTAGAGACACCACCAGCTCTTTTGCCATCCATTGAAATGTCTGTTGACTTCAGAGGACAGACATCTTAAATTAACCTTTGCTGAGTGCAACACTGAAGCTATATAACACAAAATATTTTATTCTGTCTATTCTTTCAACATGTTTTGTCTTTTGAAAACTTCAGCTGATGGCAGAATTTGTCATCCAGAGCAAATGAACTTGAGATTTTCTAAATTCTCTAAAAATCGAGAATTTACTTCCTTCTCATCTGCCTTTCTCCCCTCCTTGGAAATCATAGGCATATGTTGTTGTGCACTAGTGTTACTTCCTTGCTTCTAGGAATGGACTGGCTAGAAACTCAGTTGGTAGTTTAGCCATACTTATCTCTAATTATCTTTAGAGGAAAAAGAGTCTTGGAAACAGCAGACAAGTGAAACAGAGAAACAGAAACTTATTTAATTCCTTCCTAAACTTTTATGTCGTTTTTTTTTCTGAAGTGTTAGGCACAGTAAAGGGAGAATGTTTATTTGAAATTTTGTTGGGAAAAGGTAAAAGACTAAACAGTCTTTATTCTTCTAAGTCATTTCATTTTTTAAATGGAATGCTCCTTCTCTAAATCTCTGGAGACATCATATCCTCTAAACATAGGAAATCAATAGAAACAAAGGTTCCAGCTCAACTTCCCCTGAATTTGATCAAGTACATTCAAATATTAAGTGATAAACGGGCTAATTTACACATCTGCAAAACTAGCATTCGCATTTTACTGACTCCCAACAGTGTCATGAGGTTTAATTAACAGTTGTAAAGCACTGCCATTTCTCTGAATGAAAGGTAGAACTTTTTACATTTAAAAATATGTAGATGTATCTTCTGCTGTATTTGTAACAGCTGTCTAGAAGACTAATAGCTTTGCAGATTTACTGCTGTACTCTGCTGCTTTCTGCTAGCCTGCATTTTTTATTTTTTATTTTTAATTTTTTTTAAGTTTGATACTGGTAACTTTCAGAGATTGAGACTAATCCTAAATTTGTATTCAGCGGAAAGACACCTCTTAATTAACTGTTCAAGGCATTTTCCTTGCATTTTAATACCTGTAACTCAAATTGTGTCAAATTAATTCAAAGTGTACCACATTATTCAGGAGACGGGTGGATTTCAAGTAGGTATGAAAACACATTATCTGAACTCCCTGCGGTATCATTGAGACAACACAGTGCAGAAGTAAAATCTCTTCTGACTGCAGCATCACCAGGATGATCAACCAGAGTCTAGCTGCAGGACCAATTCTGCATGCACTGACACCTCTACAAATAGTTCTAAGAACGAGCTGGTTGAAGTGACAAGTCAACAAAACATTTGTGCAGTTCTTATCTGGAGGCCATTTCTAATGCTAACTGAGTGTGTTTTTATATGTTACCTCCTGGAAAACTAAAAACTGCCCAGAATGTTTCAGTGAGATCACCAATCCTAATTAAAGATCACGATGAGAATATCTTACTGGGGCACAAAGGATTTTTTATTTTATTTTTTTTTTTAACTCCCAGCCCACTGTTCCACTCCGTCAATCTCTAACCTACTAATTTGGTATAAGACCATCCCTTTTTTGGGGGGGGGGGGTGGAAGGGAAAGGGATTGCAGTGAAAGCATGGCCTTAAGTTCAGCAGCAAAAATCTGAAGCCTGGTCAAGTACTTATGAATTTTGGGCTTTGCTGTTTGGAGTGTTCCAGATCACTTACTGTTGTTCACTTCCAAAAACAACATCAGAAGACATTTTCCTACCATTGGTTTAAAAACTAAAGAGAGAGAGATTAAAAAAATGTGATTGCCTTGGCCATCCTGGAAGTGTCAAATCCCCCCACTCACTTACCGCTATTGTATTTTTTCTGAAACCCAGGAAGTAGCCACAGCTCAGCAGCTGAGCCCTAAATAATCCACTGCAATGTACCGTGCCTTACTCCAAATGGACTCGATGGTCTGCTGAGGCTGACGCAGACAGAGCTGTCAAGTGCTGGCAGAATGAGAAACCACCAGGTAGGTTTTTGAGTTTTCTCATTCTGTAATTCTATCAGATATATCAGTATTATCTATGGATCAGACCAGGGTATCCTGGGCCTATGCAACTAACAAGTGAATTATTGCACTTGCAGTAGACTGTGAATTCTTGCAACATCATGTAGAGCAATTAATTCAAAGTTGCATTATACATTCTTTATTGCTCTATTGATCTCAAATATCTGAGACTGCCAGTTACAGCCATCTCTGCTTTAATTATTTTTATTTGCATTGGCAATATAAAGATCAAGAGTATAGGAGCTCATCTGTCTAAAGTGCTTGCTTTTTTCCTTGACCTTTCCTTATGATAGCAAATTTATGCTCAAATGTGTTTATAACCCAGTGTGTTATGTTTATAATTCTGCTTTAAAATTGTTTCATCTTCCTTTGAGAATTATGACAGAAAACTCTGCAGAAACCTTTTGTGAGCTATGTGTGACAGCAAAAACATTCTAAGTGAGATAAAAATCTCCTTGTTGGCGAATTTAATCATTGTATCCTGGAAGGCAGTGAATGATGCCTCTGTGGAATGCTTTATGTTATGAAATGGAATTACAAATAGTACCTGGGAGTATGCATGAAGGAAAAAGGACAAATAAAGCATAGCTTCACAGTTCTTCTATATGAAAGACTGTGGCTGAGGAGTTGGAATCCCTTTAGGGTAAAACAGTTTGAATCCTCCTGTACCTCAGGACCTGCTCAGCCCCTCTCATCGCTGTCATCCCTATAGTGGGGGACAATTGCTCCTGTAGGGTGGTCTTTTACTCTAATGGCTTCCTGTTGACAAAGCAGTAGTGTCACAGCTCTGTGCCAGCCTTCTTTCACAGACAGAAGCAATCCACAGAAGAGAAATTGTAAGACTTTGGTAAGGCACCCTGCAAACCCTCTGTTTTCTTTGAGTGGAAGCAGTTAGAAGCCAACGCAGTGGTGGGTAGCCTTCATTTGTTAAGGGTGCTTCCCAGGAGCCCTACAGCCCCTTGGTAGAGGACAAGTGCTGCAGCCATTCAGTGTCCTGCTTCACCTCCCCAGGAAAGGGCTGAGGTTCAGCCTCAGTGCTGCCATGGTGGCCTATGTTAGTCTTGTCCAGATAATCCATTCGTACAACTGAAATGGAGGGGAATGGAAGGGGGAAAAGAATTGTAGACATTTTAAGGCAGAGAATGAAAGATTGACTTAATAAACAGAGTTGTACTATAATGTTGTAATATATCCAAAGGGTCTCTATGCCTCCTTTGTGTTGCCACCCACGAAGTTTTAGGGACTGCTTTGTTTGTAGCTGTGTGGTGCAATCTGCAGACCAAATGAAGGTTGTGCCATTCCATTGAAATCTGTTGTTTCATGACTTGAAATTACATCTTCTGTTTGACATTAGACCACTTTTGTACTTCCTGATTATTTTTTTCTGTTGGCATTTCAAGAATTAGGTGGTGTTTCTGAGTAAAAGCAAATCCATCCATCTAGGCTGCTCTGTCAGGAGCACTTCACTTTTAGACAAATAAAATGATCTGTATCATTTCATGTCATCTTTGTCCTTCAGTCAATTATTCTTTAATCTTTATTCAATGTATTCCTTTTACCTGAAACACATATAGCCCTGATTTTGAACTCAGTATATTCCCTACTTTCATTGGTAATACTGATTTATGCTTCAATTTCACTTGTGAAGTAAGAGGCCAACTTATAAACAAATGGCTTAAGAAACTAATGTGAAATGACTGCATTAGAAAACAAAAACAAACCAAAAAAAAGGAAATATCAGGGTGTCATGTCATGGACAAGCTACAGCTGTGTTAACAAGATACTTGTCTCCATTGGCTTGAACAGGTGAGAGGAATATCCCGTTAGTCTTTGATGCTAAGCTCTTGACCTTTATTGGCTGTGGATCGTGACTCCATTCTAGTTGTTACTAAGATTTGTACAGGTAGTAGTTGGTGAACAAGACCTATTTTACTGCCTTTCAGTGTCCAGTCAGAGGATGCATTCCATCAGTGGGTTATACCCATTGGTCTAGGAAGACAAATAAGGTCATAAATATTAGTTTGACAGTTTAATATGGTGTTATGGTTCAGTCCTGCAGCCAGCCACTGCACAGGGAGCTGCAGAGTGCAAAGTGACATGTATCCATAGGCCATCTGCTTCTGTGGTAATGTGATTTATAATATAGCTAACAAGCTCCCATCCTGGACAGAGGTGTCACAGGATGTCAATAGTGGTCCATCTGAAAAATAATACCCTATGAATTGAAGTTCTTCGAGTGTGATTTTGGAATAGTGTAGAACACAGCAGGAGTCATCTGGTCCCTTTTTCTACAATGCATGAAGAACCCAGCCTGGAATGCTCTTAAGAGGTAGAGGTGTCCTGACCAGCATTTAAACTTTTCTACTCAATTCTCATGTTCAATTTATGTTAAAACATTTTATGTCTCTAGTTTGAGACAAAAAGTTTAGTCAGACACTGAATATCTCATTCAATAATATGTCACTGAGTGTTTTAATTGTACCAAGAGAACAATTTTATTGTACTGGCACCAAAATTTTCAGCAAATGTCAAGCAAGCTGCAAATGAGGCGATTCCAGGCTGGACTTTTATTGAATTAAATGGATTATTTCCATGGTGCCTTCAAAGTCTTCAAATATGTCTGGAATCTCTTACCCATTTCTCTAAGTCTGCCTAAACCAGATTATTAAATGGCCCATTTTCCATAATATTGGTCTAGATTTTTCTCATCAGTCCCCTGCTTATTATAAATTGCATGGTATGATATTTCAGAATATTAACATTCCATCTGCCCTGCACACTGCCAGGAGATCAAAATGATTGGCTGCTCCAGCTCAGATTTAATCTGCTTGATGGGCTTTTAACACCCTACATGTCCACGGTGGGCTTGTCTACATGGGTGGTTTATGCTGGTGGAAAGCTGACTGCAACAGTGTAAAGAGGCCTGTTGCATACATCATTGACAAAATGCTTTGGAGCTTTCAGTTCTGTTGAGATTGGTTGCACTGTCACAGTGGAATAAATACTGTTGAATATCAAGTGAATTTTGCCAGTGCTACCATGTTTTGTTAGCTTTCCAGTTACCCTTCCATATTTCTTTCTACTTAGTTCCAGGTGGCTGCCCTGAAGGTTCTCACTTACTTCTGGCCATCTGCCACTGCACAGTGCTAAATGAGGAAAAGCAGTTATTCTACATTGTAAGGGAACTAGCAGTAGCTCAAAGGTGTGTGGGATACTTACCTACAAGCCTGAGTATGTTAAAAGAGAAAATAAATTCTTTCCTCTCAGAATAAAACCAATAGCTGGTAGCCAACAGCTTGTTTGGATATGACTTCTGCATTTTGGTTGATGTGACGCGTTATAGCAATAAATCTGACTGTGATGCAAATCTCTTTGTGTATTATTAACATTCACATTTGGCTGTAATACACAGAATGGTCTTCTGTTTCCACCCTGGTTTCAGTATGAAGGCTAGTGGAATAACAGTAGCAATAATAAACTCCATGGTTATAACTCAGAAGAGTGAAATTCAGTCTTCCATTCTGCATTGGTGCTGGCCAAGCTGTGACCTGTAAATAGAGTTCTCCCCTGCCTAGACTAATGTCGTGTGATCGATAGCACAGTTCTGCCTGCATAGGAGCTATTGGCTAACCACAGTTCCTGACTGTGGGAGCAAAAGCAGCTTCCTGGTATTTACAGGAACCCTGTGTTGCCCATACAGGGAAAGAGGGGGCTCCAGGAAAGCCATGTCATCCTCTGTGTCAGAACTTCTATGGGGTTTCGTCTTGGCATACTCTGAAGTATGAGGCACACATCAGGAAGCTGCAAGCTGTCGAGTCAGGAGGTAGATGAGGAAACCTGTCCAACCCTTCAGTATAATGCTGTTCTCATTCATTTCTTTTTCTGCGTCTTATTGCAAAACCACTGTCTGTATAACCTTGTTCGCAAATTGTTTTGTGCCAGAGAATAAGGGGAATTGAGCTAGCAATGAATTATTATTATGTGGCAATTTACACTTTTAAATTACCTGTGACAAAGGTGGGCTTCACCCCATAGAGAAAGGTGATTCTGGTAGTTTTTTACACTCAGAACTGGTCTAGACTGTAGATAGTTGCACATAGTCATGACAAAACAGTGTTGTTCACTTAGACAAATGGCTTTTGATTCTTCTTCCTCTATATTTCTATAGTTGCAGCCTTTGCTGGCCAGCTCTGTTCCAATGTATTTCTGGTTACCAGTAATGCACTGAAGGTAAACAATTTGAGAAATGTACTTGTAAGTGCTTTCATGATGTTTAGTTGTACATCTGTACATTTCTCACTGAACAGTGTCAACATATTAAATCCACCTCTTGGTACAACCCCACTGAAATACTATAAATCAGGAATGAATTTGGTATATTGTATCAAAGTGGTTGCTAAATTCATGGTATGTAGGCTGTTTAATCCCATGTTTAACGTTGTCCTGAATCAAACTTAGGGCAATAATCCAATCTTTCCCCAGCTCAAGAAGTTCTAGTACCTCATAGGCATTCTTTAGAAGCCCTTTTCTTGCTCTTTTTCAGTCCCTGCTTATAACAACCAAATTTAAACTGGTAAAAGACACTGAAACCGTGTGTGAACAAAAACATATTACCTGTTATTTTTGTGTAGTTGAAGCTAGCAGGGCCAATCAAAACCAGTCATGCTGGGTTTCATACAAGCATGTGCAAAATAATCACTACCCTGAAGGTTTTGCTGTGAGGCAAGATAAACTCAGAATGCAAAACCGTGTCAAACCCAGCTTCTGAACCCAAGATGCTCCTCACCTGCCAGGTCAGAACATGCACAGAGAAGCTTGCATCTGTTTATCCAGACATATAATTTCAATACTCAAAGCAGTGAAGTAAAGATTATGCAATATTCAGATGTGACAAAATGTAGGAAAGATATCAGGGGGTTGTGTCAAATGCCTGCATAGCAGTTTTCGTGGTACCCCTGCTGTTTGATTCCATTCTCTTTGATTATTCAGTTTTATGCATTTTTTCTTTCTTATTAAGAAAAGAATCTATTGTCCTCCAGATATTTTTCCAAACAAAGGATTTTACAAAAGCACCTTAAACTGTGGTTGAAGTTGTGACTCTACACTTGACAGTAGTTGGACAGAGAGCAAAAGAAATGTAGGGGGAAAAGCAAACATACACTCAGCCTGGATTGAGAATGTCAGTATCCAGCAAATCACAGAATCACAGTAATGACTGAATACCATTAAAATCCCACTTTTTTTAGGCTTTACCTTAAAAAAAAAAATCAGGTTTAGGTTTTTCAGTTTAAAAATAGGAAAGGATCATAGCAAAACAATCATTCGCACAAGAATTATCATTTTGTTGAAAACCTCATTTTCCGTTGTGCGAAAAATCACATTTTTCATTCAGTGCCAGCTACCCAGAAGTATTCTATGCCACAGACAGAAAAAGAATGCAACAATATCTCCTTCACAGAGACATTCTTTCATCTTATGTCTGCACAGGGAAAGGCATACAGCTCTTTAATACTACTTCTATTTATTTAACTATCAGGATTGTTATTAATGGCTTAGACTTTGTTTCTCCACCTTTCCTAAAACTGCTGCATGGAGTCAGGCAGAACTGCTGTATGCATTGAAGTGCTGATGAATGCAGTTAAGAACGCTAACTATTTCTTGTGCTTGCTAAAGAATTTCCAGTTGAAGTAAAAATATAGACATTTTTTCCTTCTCTTTTGTTGCTTGTAGACAAAAGAATAGAGTATCAGCTGGTGAAAGCTGACCTTAGCAGAGCTGTATCAGGCTGTCAATGCAACTTTTACAATCTGATCCGCTATTTCTCTATACTGTTAGCTCATCCCACACAGACAGGGCAGAGACTTTTGACTTTGGGAGCTTAGGATTCATTCAGAGACTCAGGAATTATCATTCTATTTTGTGACCATGATTTAGAGCCTGAGACCTCCCAAACCATCACACAGATTTCTCTTGAGCACTACTAAAGCTTTGAGAACTCCAAACTGATGTTGAACTTCTAATTCAACTGGGATGGGAAAACACGGAGAGAAAGAACACTGGCTTTTACAGTAGAAATTTTATTTCTAAATCACCTGGCTGTATAAGCCTCGGAAAACAACTTAAGACCAGCTGCATAGTTCCCTTGCTCCAACCTTACAACTTCTGTAAGACTAAAGTTTTACTGTTGTTTTTTGAGAATTCCTTCTGCACTTTCTCTCTTTTAAGTCACCGTGTGTAGAAGGGCTTGACCACTCTGCAGCAGCGATCACTTCAGTGTATTCCTCATGTGTCTTCCATGTTCTTCACTGAGACACCACTCCTAGAGTCACTATGGCCCAGCTGTGGTCTCTTGCTCAGAAAATGTCCTGGTGAATAGTCATGGGCCAGAAGCAAAGATTCACAGAGCTGATGTTCCCAGTTCCCAGAACACATCTCTGAAGTTTTCACTGTGATGGTCCTTCAGTGAGCTAACTAACTTTACTCTGCTGAGCAACTCACTGAAATTGCACTACTATAGATTGTAGAACTTACCTTCCTTCGCTGTCCTACTTCATTGTTTTGTTTTGTTTTTTGACACTTTGAATTTGAAAGCTGCAGTGAAGTAATAACAATCTCTTCAAGCCACAAAGGTGCCAGACTGAACCAAGAGGATACCCAGTGTATGTTCAGGCCATTTGCATCTCTAGCCCGAGTACCAAGGATCAGTCTTTGGGGTAGATATTTTTAAAAGTAAAAGTCACTCTGAAAAAATGACCTGGATATTCCAGTTGAACGATGCTGGATGTTTTTAAGCCATAATGCTTTGTATTATCTTTCATACTGGTGCCAAGCATTGTTATCATGGTTTTGAAAGGTGGAACCCTATATTTGTTGAGTGTCTATCTGCAGTGACAGTTCAGAGTACAAACTGCCTGATTAATTTCAGAGAGGTATCATTTGTGCTCCAGAAATGATTTTTCTACCAGATCTTTGGAAAGCCAAGAATGGGACAGTTTTTGTGACCCTGAGAGAGCCCTGCTGAAAGGTGTTTTATCCAATGGAAACTAAGACAAAGTTTGTTCATAATGAGAACCACTCATTCCATTAGAGAAAAATCATACCAGCTGAGTGAAAATATCCAAAACAATTTTTACACCATTTCTTTCTAAAATGTTTGAAACAGCGTACTGTGAGGATCAGTACTTCACATAAGCAGATTTGTTATGCACTAGCTGTTAACATGACACAAATGGAGAGAAAGAACACATCCTGAAAAGTAATCAGTTTTCAGATTTGAATACACAGATGTAGCTTTCTGTACTTTTGCAGAATAGCATCTTTTATCGGAATAGTTCAAAGCATTCCTCAAATAATTTATTACAACGTACCATGTCCTCTCTGGGGCATTTAAATATTATTTTCCTCATCACGGAAGATGGAAAAATGGAGAAATTAGAAAATGAAGTGACTTTCCTAAGACCACACAGTGAGTCAAAATCAGAGTGAAGAAAAGAAGTCTGAAATGACAACTTCTACTCTGCTATTCCAAGTACTGGATAATACAGTTTGTCTGTGACATTCCCTCTGGTAAGAGGTGATAGTTTTCTAAAGATCTGCTGTAATTCAACCTGGAAGTTACCAGGACAGATATGTTAATTACTGGGCAAAATTCTGTGACCTAGCTATTCGAAAGGTCAGACTAGATGGTCAGAAAAGGTCTTGTCTAGTCTTAAAATATAAGAGTCATTACCACCATACAAACCTATTTGCCCTTTCTCTCCTTCCAACAAAAATCAGCAATTAGTGTTGTTTAAAAGCTTGCTATGAAACTGCATTTTTCAAATCTAAGGCATATTATACCAGAGGTTAGCAAAAATAGCTTCAGAAACCCTGAAAACTTGACAGGTTGAATCAATCAAATCAATTTTTAATTTTATTTTGACAAAAATTCACGCTGGGGCTGACAGCTCCTTGTAAAAACAACTTTGCTCACTGCAGTTTAAAACACACATGCTATAAAACCTTGAGAACAGGATTTATAATAGAAGCCTGGCAGTCTCTTAACTCAAGCAGTATTATCACCATGTGTGACAATAATATATTAGGATTATACTTCAGAGCTCCTTCATTAGATTCTGACATATGGAGGAGAAAGGAGAGCCTGAAAACTGGGGAGGACATACAGTGCAGCCTCAGCTGTGCATATTTATAATCTAAATCAAGTGAAGGCTATTTATTGACTTATTGATTCTAATTCAAAATGAGAACTTAATTAAAAGTTTAGTTCATTACTGCACAATTACATGGCCCTCAAAACATTTCCAGGCTAGCAAAGTGCATGCTTAATCATGTGGTATATTGGGAAGGCTGGATCTTCAATTGTTATAAATCAGACATTAGTGGTGCCATGCTAATTTACACCATCTGGGGACAGGGCCTATTAGTTTTCTATGCAGGAGGCAGTTGTTATTGTTTTAAATGAAGGAACTATAATGTAATGTTGTCCTTTGCTGAGCAATAGCATATGGTAACTTCCCACCATTAGGCAAAGTAGTGATGAGAAATTCAGTCTCAGTGCCATGTACGCTACATACATTTACCAGCCTCAGAACAGAAGTGCTCACAAACAGCATAAAAAACTATCTGCCAAAATGTTAATACCAGGCCCCGGAGAAACTGTTCTATTTTGGAGACATGTTGTGGTGACTGATAAGAGAGATTGTGGCAGGGAGCAAATTTTCCTGCCAACTGCTCTGAAGAATCACGGCACGCATGTATCAGGATGCAGGCAATATCTATGCAGATGTGCTGTGCAGGCTCTGATGTTCCTTCTGGCTCTCAAGCTCCCCAGGTTGCATCTCCATCTCATGGCTGGCTATGCTTTTTTCCCTCTGCACAGCTAGTGGAATAGTTTGCTTGTGTCATTTTGGCTTCTGAGGACAAGGTTCTTTGAACGCAGCCAGTTTAGGATTTGTTCCAGCACAGGACCAGAGTCCTGGCTACGTTAGCATCTAGATAGTGCAACATGCCAGGGCTCGAATTGTGAGGTTTTTTATGTATTTACATCTTTTTGAGCATTCTGAACATTTTAACATATTTGCAAATGGTCACAATTTATAGTCTGGGAATCAGATTGTGAAACATTTTCACATGCAGGCAGGAGGTGTATTAAAATATAGAGCATTTGAAGCCAAGTTAAGCTGTCCATGCAGGTGAACATTCCATGTCTCCTGAGCCTAAAGTTTGTGCCCTACAAAAGAAACTCGGCAAAACTACACAGAATGATACTGTCCTGTGTGATCCACAAGAAGAGTCTTTGAAGTCTTAGCCTTGCCTGGCATCTTTATTTGGCTAATGGTTCCCATCAGTGAGCCTCCTAAAAAGAATTAGGGGAGCCAATTTCTGCATATGCTTGAATTTTGGACTCCCAGCAGTTATATTGGGGGGTGTTAAAGTCAAGGAACACAAATTTTGCTGCACTTCTGACCTTAGGAACTCAAGTATTTTTCAGCTTTTATGTACAATACTTAGACTGACTTCAACACATAATTCAGGCTCCAGCAAGGCAGCTGGCACAGAAACAGTTTCCAGTCAATTCTCTGTTGGATAAGAGGCTGTTGGAGTTCAAAGGAAGCGTGCCTAGCAGGGCACCAGGAGCAGGGTGACTGTGAGAACAGCAAAACTATACCTGTTTGATATGAAGCAAGTAAGGGAAGCTGAATTCAGGCATCCTGCACCAAACAAACATGAAGCATGTTCTGCAGCAAACACAGTGATTGACCTAACACAGATAGACGCATGCTAGTGTGACTGGTGTGATAATAGTGACAGAGCCGGACAAGCGAAGCCTTAAGTGACAAAGCTTGTGAAAACTGGTATGTCTAGGCCAAGGAGTATCCGTGTAAGGGAATTGATTGGGGAACAGGCATTTTAATAGCTGCACACAAGGTGCACCTGCTACTGCTCAATGTTCAACCAAATAGTATTTTCCAGCTATTGATCGAGCACGTCCCAGAGCTGCTGAGAAGCTGTTTTTCTGCAATGCCAGATGACTGTGATGGCTGCTCTTCACCACTGTCTTGGAAGTTTCTGGAACATGAAGACATAGACTAAGATGGCCTCTTCTATGCTTGGTCTCAATATCTCCAGCTGGCAAGATCCCATGTTTTGCCCATTAATATTTGATAAATGGTTTGTACCTTTCTAGCACTCAGAGCCATCATACTGAGTTTGTGGTGATAGCTACATGAAACAGCTGAAGCATCCTGCTGTCTCAGATCCCATTTATTGTTGAACTAGTTGTTTTTTTCTCTTCCTGCTTGTGCTTCTTCCTCTGGTCCATTTTGGGAGATTGAGACCAAGCAGCCTTTTTGTGTATGGCCAGCGTACATTGCTGGAGTGGACAGAAGCATAAGCAAGGATAAAGGAGTTTGCCTTGCAGCCATGCTCTATGCCATACCTTGTAAAGTAGAGTCATTTTCATTTTGCTTCCTTGCTTCTTGCGTCTGTCTGTTTTTTTTGTTTTGTTGTTTGTTTGTTTGTTTGTTAATTATTATTCAAGAAAAAAAGCATGGTTTTGTCTAGTTCCCTTGCAGAACTTTTGGCATCTAAGAGAGAATTTCTCTGGGACCTTATGAATCCCACTGAAACCTGAAATAGAGCAATTCAGGGCGGCTAGCAGAGCTATTTATAAAACTGCCATCAGTAGGAATGTTAATAGCAAAGCAACCAAGCAGTTTATCATTGCTTTTCAGGCTTGCAGAAACTGGTCTGACAGGGAAGAGCTCATGCTAGATAAATTTTACATTGATTTCCAATAGCGTCCTAGTAGTGAGGGTAACAGAACGTTGCAACAATAGACCAAGGGGGCAGCATGATTGACATCACTTGGAGATTTTAAGAGGCAGTTTGGATATTTTTCTAAAAGATATTCTTTCGAACTGGCTTTGGCATGAATGGTCCTTCTGGCCAAGGAATCTGTCCAGAATGTATCATTCATTCAGCTCTTTCCTTCATATGTAACAGGCAGAATAAGTCCCCAGCATGATCATCATTTGCATAAAGATAATGGTTGTAATAAAAGCCTCTGCTTCAGGGATTTAGCTGGGGTCAAGAAAGATTTTTTTTCTCCCGCTATACAATTAGCCAGATGTACTCTGGTTTAGTGTTTGCTTAGTTCCTCTGAAGCACTGGAAACTGGCTATGCCTGGAGACTGATTCCTCCCTGGTGAACCTCACAGTGGCCCAGGGTTACACTGAGGCTCCTTTCTCCAGGCCACAGGGGAAGGGTTTTGCTCATTTGCCTAGACCTCAGAGCATCTTCTGTGACTTGAGAGCATGGCTAGGTGGGTGCACCTCACCATCAATCCCCCATCTCCAAACAACCTTCCAGCACCTGAGAGGCTTCAGAAAGGTAACAGCCTGTGATAAAGATTAGACTAACTCCTTTGTTTCTAAACTCTTCTGCTTGCAACACCGTTTCCGGAGTTGCAAGAACACCTGTGTGCTCACAGTGTCACTTGGGGAAGACAAGAGAAGTCATTCCAAGCTGGGGATATTTAGATGAGATAACCATTAGTTTCTTTTAGCCTTCAACTCTGCTGCTGCATTGATATAGCCTGTGTAGCTGTAGCCACCTTCCCCCCAGCTCACCTTCAGGCCCCACCTTCAGGCCCTCATATAGAAGGGCTGCATGTGGGGGAGCCCAGGAACAACAGGGAGATTTCACCAGAGCTTGAGGAACTGAGTGGCTCCAAGCACATCCTACCTCTCCATACCCAGCTGGAAATGCCCAGGCAGGCTGTCTGCAAGAGGCAGTAAAGCACCCTTGCTGGGTGGGACATGGAGCCTGCTGTGCCCTGGTTGGTCATCCCAGGGAGTTTTTTTTTGGTTTTTTTTTTTTTTGAGTAGAGAAGGCAGACTGCAAAATTGGAAGAGAGCAGAGGTGAAGGTAATCTGGCAGTCTTGTGCTTTTTTCCAGGGTTCCTGGGCCTTTTAGGCATCTAAACTGTGTGTTAATCCACGTGTTCAACTTGCTTGTGGCAGGTTAGTTCCTACTTTGTGATTGCTAAAGCCAATCTGTGTTACTCAGATTCTTAGAAAATAGTCTCCACGGTGAATCTTATCCATGTAAATAATAGGTCGGTGTAAAGAATAAATGCAGTAACAGATCCTTAGGAAATGTGAAATTGATTTGCTACTGCTTTTTTAGCCTCCAGTGATTTTAATGGGGCAAGAAGAAGCCTAACGGGATTTGCCAGGAGGCATTACTGAGATGTGGTGGCTGTGGCAGCTGAGTGCTCCATAAAGTGTGCAACTGTTCATATGCTGCAGAGTACTTGAGTTGAGTCACCCTTTCACTATGGCTCCTTTGGCAATAAAACTTCTATCTCTGCCACAAAGTGGTCACAGTGATTTAATACAAGTGTACTTTCTAATACAGGGCTCCTGTAACTCTGGAATGGGTCTTAATCCTGCAGCCATAATTGCATGTATTTTCATTATTGTAAACAATTGTTTTGATTTTAGTGGAGCTGCTCACAGGAGTGCATCTGCTGTTAATCATGCCCAGTGCTGGAAAGTTCGACTTTCAAATACTTTTTACTTGAAGTGTGACTTACTGTGGCTGCTCTACTGCACAGGTTTTGGGCTATTAATAGACTGTGGACAATAAGCTAATTTTTTCCCTTTGTATGCAGTAGTTTTCTCTGCTAGTTTTACTAGGGACTTCCATGAAGATGGGTCCTGATGCTATTTTTAGTTGTTGAAACCAAGGCTAGGGGAATATACCTAATGTACCTAAGTGCACACAACAGCTCCTTGGCACAGAACAAAATCTGATTTGCAGTTCTCCTTTCTTACTACTACGTGTTGGTAACAAGGTTGAAAAGGGGATTATTTTATGTTTAACCAAAAATCTGTCTTGTGTAGGGTGGGAAGGCATCGTGTTTCTTGGAACTGAGTGCCAAGAAATGCCTGCTCTCAGGAACTTCCTTTTGAGCCTTTCTTTTAGTATTTTTATGTTTTCTTCTGCTATGTACTTTAAGAACTGTCTTTTTGTTTGTTTTGTTTTGTTTTTTTCCACCAATACTCCAAAGCAGCACTGGATTTATTGCATTAGATTTTTACAATTTTTTTTTTCCCTGGGAAATCTGTTTTATTTTGGGCATTAATAGCAGAGCTTCCTGGGAATTTTCAAAATCTGAGTAAAGAGTTTTTCAGAAAAATACTGCTGAATATGGCTCATTTTCAACCCTCCTGCAGAGTGCTAGAAGTTGGTAGAACTTTTCACTAACAAAGTTCATGAAGGCTACTTGTACTTAAAGCTGGAGAAAACATCCAAAAAATCTTCTAGCCCTTACTGGACCTTTATTTATTTATGATGCTGTTTGATCTTTTTTTCTTTGCAAGGGAACAGGGCACTTGATTTACCCTTAAACATACTTTCTTTAGAACTTTGTCATTTCTCAGTAACTTAGGTGTGCAGCTTTTTTTCCTTCCTTTTGAAGTGACCAGACATTCCAGCTACAAGCCCATTTTATTTAACCACACTAATTCAAATACAGATTGATTCTTGGTCCTGTTTTGCCTAGTGAAACTGTTATATCCTCAGTGATGCTCTGGTGCATGAAACTAGGACAAACATCTGCTTTATCAGCAGCCAATATGTCAGTTTGGGGATCATTCACTGACTTCTGTATAAATTGTATATAAAAATGGGAATTTTAGTTCAGGATATACTGACTGTTATATATGAAGTGTTACCTTTTAAAATAAAAATCAGTTATTTAGCATTATGCTGGTTATAATACCTTTCTCTCATTTTTTTACGGTAGGGTACAATCAGTTCTTCAAAAGAATTCACACTTTTCCAAGCATTACCGTAATTTTCTTTGGTAAACTGTATTAGTTTTGAAAATTTTGATCAGAGTAGCAGCTACCACTTTCTAAACAATTTGAATTTGACAGTTTTCCCCACTATCTGAATGGTGTTTTAATCATCTGTATACACAGAGGATACTTAAGAGTAAGTAAAAGGAAAATATTTAAGCTTTGATCAGGGGAAAAGCAAGATGGGGAGGCTTTTGTTTTTGAACTTTTTCTTCATGACATTAGAGTTTATTAGCACCAGGTTAAACAAACTAATGGGTGCAAATTATTACAAAATAATTGCAGTGGTTTGTTGAGCCACTATGAAATAACTCCTTCCTCCCTCCACCCCTTTTTAACCTTTCGTCTTAGTCTCATTCTTATTTGTGGACTACCCCCTTGCCCTCCTCTTCCCCTTCGCCTGAAAAAATAAGCAGAAAATACAGTTTACATTATGGCTGTACACACTTCTAGTGTTTTGTTGTTGTGTTTTTTTTAGTACAGCCTCAGAGGAAAGAGTATGAATAAATACACATTTTTCAATAGTTGTGGAGCATTTGTTTAACACTGGCTAACTCCCCAACAACTAGTGGAAGATCATACAGGCAAATCTAATTTTCTAGCTAACTTAAGTCTCTCCTGGGAACTTTGGTGGCTGCATGCAAACATTTTCCTTGAATCAGCAGTATCAGCAAAGATTCATTATATTACTAAAAATATATAATGTAAAAAGTGAACTGAAAATGGAAGAAGATTTAGAAAGCAGGAGGAGATGGAAAAGGGAAGTACTATAAAGGGAAGGGCATCTATAAAGACAGAGGGGTCTAAGCCTTTTACAATAGAGGCAGTCTGAAATAACCATGGTTTCCTCTTTGAATCGTGAGAATAGCTATTTTCTTGTTTAAAAGCTTAAAGAGCTATTAAGTTGGGCAAATCACTGGTAAAACAGCTGGAAATGTAAATAGCAATTTAAACAGTCCATTGCCCCTCAATCCAAATGTGGAATGTGCAGATCTACTTCAAAAAATTTCCTCTGGTTTTATTATATTGTCAATGGTAAGAGGATTGAGTAGACACCCTTTATCAGTGGACTGAATGGAGACGGTGTGCTTTATTTAGAAAATCCACAACTTTTATTATTTTCCTCCTTTTTCTCATTTTTTTTCCTTTTTCCTCTTCTTTCTTTTTTTTTTTTTTTTTTTTTTTTTGCAAGTGAGCAGACGGGTCTCTAATTTTCACACCATTCTCCCTTAGAGACCTCCTTCAATTGCACCATTCTTTCATTATGTGGAACTAATGAAGTGCTCTGCAACCTTTAGGTCTCCAAAGAATCCATTGCTCTAGGAATATAGTCCTTAAATAAAACATGTTTCATTGGCTGACTTCAAAACACTATTCTTATGGGGGGAGGGAGGGGGATAAATAATTGGCCTGGAATCACTGTGAGAAAAGAAGAAATTACATCAGACAATTCTTTTAAATTATAGTTACAGTCAAAAGATACATTCAACAATGACAGTTCTGGTTCTTTTTTCCTAGCAAGCTGCCAAAAATCAGAATATTACTTTTAAAAGTCCCAAATAAGAAGCTTGGTTTGGTGGTGGTGTTTTGTTGTTGTTGGGTGTTTTTTTTACTGTCTTTTTGGTGCATGTGTTCTATTGAGTAGCTACTGGGTTTTGTGGTACAAAAAATAATGCAATGTCACATCAATAAGACTAATAATTCAGCAGCTGAGCTTGAAGGTTGGCTGCCTTGGGTGTCCTAAGAATAACACCTCACACTTTATACGTTGCTTTTCATCTTCAAAGTACTCAACAAACACTAACTCAGTGATGTGGCTTGTTTATTCAGCCTGTGAAAGCATAGATTCATATTATTTGTGATGTATCAGATGCCTTATTTTCCTGTGGATATTTGCTGTTACAAATGCAAGTTATTTTGTTTTCCATTATGGACCTTGTAGAACATAGCTATCTCAAATATGTCAAAGTCTCTTCTCTTCCTAAGCAATCTTTGCCCTCTGGCATTTTTAATTGATTTGCCTTTCTTCTTAAAGCTTTTAATTGGTACGAGCCCTGTTTTCCTTCCCCAGTCCTAAAACCAGTATATTTAAACTGAAATGTGCTCTTTTGAAATATCTTTGTCTGCAAAACCCTTTTTTTTTTTTTTTAATTAAAAAAAGAGAGGTGGGAGCAGCGGGAAATAAAGGTACAGTTAAACATAAAATTGCTTATATATGTCTAGCTTGTATCTGAAACCAGCAATGTAAACACTTTTTTATTATTATTACCATTCATTTCCTTTAGCATTGCTTATCTTTTGCTTAATTTTATTTGGTGCTTGATCTAATTTACAGTATATTGGGTTTTGGCTTTGGTAAAGTGGAATAATACTATCAGCATGATTATTGTTATAATACTGGCATGAGAGCTTTGCTGGCTTAATTTCAGTGAAAACTAGAACAAACTGTAATGTCTGCCTTTGTCTGTAAAATAATTTATATTTATAGAAACTGTTGTAATCATCTATTCTGAGTGAAAGGATTTCTTGGAGCATAACTATTCCACAAAACCCAGGACTTATCCCAAATTTCTAGTCCATAAATAACATTTAAGCTCCATTGAGCAAATTACAAAACAAAACAGTGCTTAATGAATGTGGAACTTCAGGTTTTTTGGGTGGCTAAGGATAAGTTACTGCTTTAATTATTTCCCCGTGTCTTGGTAGGACAGCATGCTGTGCTTTGCAGTACCAAACACTGTGTAGCAGGAGTCAAGAATATGGACTAAGTTTTGCCAAGGTCATGAGTAGCAATGGCTGCCAAAATGTGGACCCTCTCAAGTGATACCAAATGTGCACAGAGCTTGCAGTTACTGCACTAAGCCACTCTAAGTTGTGTAATAGAGACACCTGGGATCCCTTTGAAAGTCTTGACTGATTCTATTTCTGGGTTTCCGAACTTCCTATGCGAACCTGAGAAAGTCACTTAACCTATCTATATGTTCTTTTCCTTATCTTTGGGAGCGACCTAATTCATGAATGTTTACCAATGTCCTTGCAGAAGAGCTGTACATAGTGGCCTCATAAATAATTTTTAGAATTGCACATTGAGAGCCTGCTGGAGTTTCTATAGATTGCTATAGGAATTATTCTTTAGTTGTATTGTCAGCACCTTTGGTGGAGTAATATTTGCGTAACTTTGGTACCCAGAGGCAAAGTCCCTGTTGTGCTTTCTTCCCAAAACAGCAGATGCAGTTCCAGGCTGACGAGATGGCCAGCAAGAAATGAGAGCACAAAGTGATGGACAGATGATTGTGGCTGGCACAGCTGGCAGCACTCAGTCATTGCCCAGCCACCTGAGGTATCCTGCCACTACAGACACAGCTGGGGGCTCTGCTGGACACCCACTGTGTTTCAGTTTGAACTCAGATATGCAGTGTGACCTTTCCACAGGGCTGACATTACTGTTTGCACCCTGCGGAGTTGTTCATCTTGCCATTCAGAGCTGTGAGGGTTTTCACCCCTTTGGTGCAAACCTGAGTGCTCAGCTGGAGGCTGAATGAAGCTAATAGAAAGGTCTACATTATTCTGAGTTGTTGGGTTGGACAAGTAGAGGTAGAAAGAAGATGAGATTGAGACCATAATTGAACATTTTATCATATGCTATATGAAGACAAAACTTACAGGGAAAGCTGTAGAAGGTAGATACCATCATGTCTGTGCCTGTTCAATAAATGTTTGTATTAACTTGTCTAAGAATAAAGAGAGGAACTTGAGATAATGTGTTTAAAGCAGGTTCTGAACATCCTCTAAATCTTACACGTGCTTACTGATAGCACACAGCAAAAATAAAAGTTTGAATGTTAAGTATTTGCTCCCTGTTTGCTTCAAACTGTTTCAGCAGTGCACAACAGACCTACCACTGACTCACCTAGCCAGCTAAGAATACCTCGTGTACAAGGACTCCTCTGGAAATACAAAGACAGTATGAAACCCACACAACTTTTTTCCCCCATGGGTCACAGCCAGTAGGGCGTACTGCAGGACTGGTTGAAGTCTCTGTCTTGGTCTTGACCCATGTAGATCTCTACGTACACCTAATTTGATATCCCAGGATTCTTTACATTCACTTGGAAATTGGATGGAACAAGTATTGATTTTGCTTTTCTATAATTCTACTATAGGTATTTGATTGAAAGTCTTCCAAATATTTTAGATAAGTAATTAAACTGTGATCAGTTCAAGTATGATGAGAATTTATCAGGACTCTCAAGCAGTCAGTAACTTCTGCTGCTTGTATTTTCATTTAGTGGTAGTATGCAGTTTTTCCGATTTCTTGAGCTTTCTGAGCACACCTTTATGAACCAGTCTTACCATCCTATTTTCTTGACAGCTGCTTTCACTGTAATTTAATATACCTGTGTTAATCCAATCTGTCCCAAATAGCATAATACTAACAAACTGCAACATTATTAATAGGTCTATATTGTGCATTTCATATAATTTAAAAAGAGGAATAGTAAGCATATGAGACCAAATCCTGCTGTCTTTATTCATATAGCTATACCCATTCAGTTGAATGGGATAATATGCAGGATTAAGGTGAGTGGAATTTTACCCTTTCTATATCAAGGCCTCCTGAGAGTGCTGCATTTAATTCTATTTGATAATCTTTTTCATTTGCTATTTCACACCACCTGCATCTGCCTGTCAGGAATTGAGTTGGTCTGAGCTTCAGCTGTCACATCGGTAGCTTAGTATACTATAGCATTGGCTCCTCCAGAGAGCCCTCAGGGAGAAGAACTCATTTAGTAGAAAATGATGATAGGGTTTTTCAAATGGTTCTAGAGTTGTCCCTTTATATTTGGATAGGATGATGTATTTGAAAAGCCTCTGCAGAAATTTGTGTAACAGAGCAGGCTGTGATTTTAAGGATGAAGTGTGCTACTAGACTACCCCAACTCCTGGTTCCTTTGAAGATGGTTACTGGGAAAACACGTGAGATAAGCATTCTACCATAGGGGAGCAGCAAGCTCTTGGCATGAGGGATTTGCAGAGGGATGGTCAACTTTTATGCTGAGATAAGTGATAACTTCTAAGCCCTTCACAGAAGTATGGGGAAAAAGGGCTGGTGTCTATACGAGTGCAGCCCATGAGCATGGACTCCATGACAGCAATTTCAATTTTACCTGCAGTCAATTTCAGAATAGGCCACTGAAATACTATCCTGGAATGTGAGAAAAATGTAGTATGAGGAATGAAGATTTGGTGACCTTTTGTTTTGATTTAAGTCTATGCAAACTTAGGTTGGAAGAACTGCAAATATCAAAATATCAACACCAATGGGTGGATAGACTTTTTTTTTTTTTGAGAAGAGGGAGTCATTGCTTGATGCAGTAGAAATCCTAAGGCAAAGATTTGGGCTTGGGCTTGCATATTTTGTGATATCTTCTGTGTTGGAAGATTGGCATGATCATTGCTGTTTAAGACAAATTCATTCCATCAGATTAATCTGGTGTGTTGAGCACATCATGAATCTTCTCAAAACATGCCCTTTGTCTGTTGCTGTATAGTCCTATGACAACTGAGTTTTATTTGTATCTATCAAAACCCTGAGCACACAACTGTATTCTTAGGTATAACTTATTTTTATGTACTTTGCCTATTCTTTTGGACTATAATAGGGTCTTGAGCCTTTTCTAATGCTCACAGTAGTGCGCAGCATCATCATTTTAAGTGTATGAAAAATGTGGGGAATACAGCTTATCTTTCTGTAAAATAAGATAGTTTCTAAAAAGTTGAATAATACTCAAGTAGTTAAAGAAGCTTCAGCAAAGTATTTTAAAGATCCTTTTGTAAGATAAGACCATGTCTTTTCCTTCTCATTTAAAAGACAGTGAGGGAAAATCATTCTTTTCTTGATTTAATTTTCTGTTAAGAAGCACAATTCTGTTTACTGGGAAGTGACTGAAACATGTTGGCTATCACACTCTGTAGCTCATCTGAGCAAAGCTATAGGTA
Source organism: Anser anser (assembly GCF_964211835.1). NCBI lineage: Eukaryota > Metazoa > Chordata > Aves > Anseriformes > Anatidae > Anser > Anser anser. The sequence goes on from NC_139720.1 coordinate 75,334,412, forward strand.
GCAATGGAATTGCTTATGGCAGGACAATGGGAGACAGGACCTTGCTTGTTCTGATTCTAAACCTCCATCTATGCTTCTCTCTTGACCAATCTTACACACAGTGGTGAGGGACTGTCCTGTGGTGCTACTTTGCTAGTCACTTCTCATTAAGTGAACACAGTCCTCATGGCATAAGACCATAGGTTTGATTTCACTGCCATTTCCCTGGTATGCTCACTTGTCTTTACAGGAGACAGCTGGAGTGCTTTACATTCATCTGACACAGCTGAAGAGGCCTAGGCTACAGACAAACCAGAGGAGATGCAGGCTTTCTGATCAAAGCTGATTGCAGCTCAGCTGTGTTGGATGAATTAAATAACTGAGTTAAAATACATTTAATTACAGTACAAAGAATTACATGTGTTTTATATTTCTATGTAGGCACCTACTTCAGAATAAGACTATTTGATCAACACAGGTTTTGATTAGGATAAAATTATTATTGGTAATAGGCCAGACTTTACCCAATAAAGCAGGACTTAATCTAGAGCTCCTCTTTAGCACAAACAATGCAATTCTTTCTTCCTACTCAAGATCAAGTTTATATGTCGACAGGCTCTTACACCATGTGGATTACATGCAGTAAAGATTGCAGCTAAACAAGAGGATAAGTGCATACATACACTTGCACTAAAATAAGCATATTGTTTTTAAGAAGTTTGTATGCAATTTTCCACCAACTGAATAACCTTACCACTACATAGCTAGCTAGGACTTGGGTTGGTAAAGGGATTGATGTCCTGACCTGGTCCTTGGTCCTCCAGATGTTTTTGATGGAACTCTTTCGCCCTGCAATACATTGAATAGATGCTAAAATACAAAATTATCAGTTGGCCCCTTTTCATATTATAGCAAGTTAAAGGGAGGAACTTGAGGGTAGCTTTTGTATTGTGGATCTCCCTGTACAACACAGAATTTTTAGTGAGTACACAAATCTCACTCAACCCTCAATAGCAGAGTAGGTGGGTAGGGAAGGAGGAAAATTGCAGGAGCAGGCTGCATTACAGGTATTTTCCTTTCCCATCTGCATGAAAGTGACCTGAGAAACAGCCTTAAATTTTTTGTGGGATTGTGGAGTCAGGAAAAACTTTGACTAAAGAACCCTCAGAATTTTCCTGGAGTGTTGCTGCTACTTTTAATGTTTAAACTGAATCATTCTGGGTTCAGGAAAGGTCTGAAAAAAATGAAGCAGGGATCTGACAGTATCCTACCACAACTTGGCAAGCTGTCCTGTGAACTTACCCACCTCTGTGACTGCTCTGTCAGGTTGCAGTTGAAACATGCAGCTTCTGGAAGTCTTGAGACTTCTGGGAGTGTTTTTGGGGGTGGGCAAGGCTCTGGATTGGAACAAAATCAAATTTCACAATATTGAAGCCTCTGTGAAGTGAAATCAGCTTTTTCTCTGAACTGCTGTCATGGTGTGCCTTACAGAGAAGGGATAGCCCATGTGGCTTAGAGCCACGCTACTCCCCACATCTGGTTTTGAGCTAAGCTGAAGGATAAAGGGACTCTGAGTAGAGGTCATAGGCTCTTCTCTTTATCTTGCAATGTATGATTCTGATCTTGTTGAGACAGTCCTATCAGAAGTCTATATGCAAGAGTCATTCTGCTGATGCATATGCACATGCTTCAGTGTTCCTTACGTATTTGGGGTCTTGATTAGAACAGGAAAGCACACACATAGCTGACTGCAGATCTTGGACATCTGTCAGAAAAGGAACAACAAAGTATCTCTGACTGAGTGCCCTAATCAGGGCTTTGAAGAAGAAAGCAGAGTCCGGTGTAGCCATTTTTTTTTAAGATCACTTTAACAGGAGTAATCATAAAATAGTTTGAGGTCTTATGTCTCTTAAAACAGCCCAAAAACTTTCTCATCTGTTGGATTACTGTAACTCTTGTTGCTGTCCTGTGCAGTCAGAGCAATTAATGACTATCCAGGATTTACGATTAAAATTGACTGGTGCAGGTCTAAAGTACCCCTGAGAGTACTTTTCTTTGAGTTGCTTGACCTTTTTAGACTGTGCAAACCTTGGTGTTCAAGCAGGTAGCCTGTTAAAACAGCAGCAATACAATATATTTGTATTGCAATCATAATAATCAGTAACATCCACTTTGAGAATAACTGAGTTGACAATGAAAAGAATATGATAAGTAATCCATACCAGATCAGGAGTCAGAAGTTGTACTAGCAAAAATGTCACTGTTTTGAAGGCTTCTGTGGAGGAGTCATTGAATTAAAATCCTGATCTTACACTTGTCTAAAGTCAGGGGGTGGACAAAGAGCAATGGATACCTGCTTGCTTTATCCTCTTTGTAGTCAAGCACAGGATTCAACTCTGGCTTTTTAGCATCCTCTACATCTTTCTGTAAACTCTAGGTAAATAAGTTGTAGCTTCACTTCAGTCAGTTGGTGCAGCTCAAAAACAAGAGGGTGTTCTTACCATCCTTTCTCCCTGTAACTTTTATTGGCACAGAAATCTGAATGGTCAGTTGCTGTTTTGCTGTTTCCCTAGTCTTTCTGGTTGGTTGTTTTTGTCTGTTTTTGTTTGTTTGTTGTTGCTTTTTTATTGTTGTTTTTTAAATTGCCTTGATATTTCCCTTCTGGTTCCATTATGCTCTCACTTTCTAAAACGAAACCAATTCAGAATGCTTCTGCCCAATTCAGAATGCTGTAGAAAGACTACACAGGCTACAGGCCTCCCTATTTTCTTCAAGGTTTTCTTGTTTTTTCCCCAGCTTTGAGACTACAGTGTCCTTGTGAACAAAGACAGATCACCACCTCTGCTAGTATTTTGGCAACAGAGTTAACAAACAGGACTTAAGAAAAAGCATCTTTTTAACTGCATATTTCACACAAGTCCGTGTCTTCTTCCACTTGCTGTGGTGTAATCACTTAAGAGGTAGTACATACACCCTTGTCCTGTTCCATCCCTTTTGCACCTTTTATAGGTCTCCGTTATTCATTTTAAGGGAGGCTGCAGTAACCAGTCTCCCGTGTAATATAGGTCATGAAACAGTACCCAGCTTTTAATTCATCAAGTCTTCATTTACCTGTTTGAGTTACAATTTTCAACTTGGCAAAACATGTCTTCTACCAGGATGAAGTGAGTATAAATAGTGAAGGATCTAATCTACTCTTTATGGTGATGGAGGTATGTTCCAGTTCTTCGATGTCATTTTTCCATCTCAGTGGTTACAATCTAAGCAAGAAAGAACAACTCCATTACTCTTTAATTTTTTTTTCTCTCTAGCTGCTAATTCATTTTTCTAAATGGAGAACTGTTCATAAGACAGTTAAGGGAAAAACAGTTTATGACTTTGTAGGTCATCAATAAGGCATATTGTGATCTACCTTGTTGAAAGATTTACAGGTTTAAAAAAATGTTTTCGTACAAGTTTTAACTCTTCTGGCACCCTTGGCAATGAAAGGAGAAGGCTAGACGGGTGAAGAGGAGGCATGTTTTGGAGGAAGGTAATGTTACAGTAGAAACAGGAGAATAACAGTCCTCCAGCCATGCATGTATTGATGAACTATTATATAATTCCGCATCCCTGGGGGTGGGGGGGGAAAGGTACAGGAATCCTTCCCTTCTGACATTGAACTTTATCATGGATTCTGCTTCTTGTACAAAACTTTCCTTATGGATGTCTTGAACAGGTGGACCTTCCCCACCCCCTCAGTGCTGAGGGTCCAGCACTGTTGGTCCCAATATACAGGTGTTCTTAAATAGCGAATTGGGAAACTAAATAATTCTGCAGATGCTGTCCTCTCAAAGTATTTCCTGTTTTCTCAAAGTATTTTTTGGAATGGTGCGTGTCTGTGGTTTAAAGTGTTTTGGAGGTGAGGCTACTGCTCAGCAGACACTTCTATTAATGTTTTTAATGTTTAATTAAACATTAATTAATGTTAATGTTTAATGTTATTGAACTTTCTTGTACACAGGTGTTCAGGGACCTTCTACACAGTAAAGAGATGGGTCCTAATGAATTATTTTTTTTAACACATTGGAAGTCTGTGCAGTCCACAATCACAAAGTCTGTTGTTGCAGACTGCCCAAAAGTTTTCAGGTAGGACTCAAGGGCAATGGTAGGAGTTCCCAGGCTAGGAGCCCCCACTTAGATTCAAGGAGCTCTTGCTCACCACAGTTATACAGAGAAGGTTTACGGTCAAACAACTGACTCTGAAGCTCCCATGCTGGAAGCTTCTTGGTCATTAATTCCAATATTAAATTTTTCATAGAAACATCTGTGCAATTGACACAGGATGTTTATATGATTATAAACAAGAACAGAAACATAATTAAAGTGGAAAAGGTAAAAATCCAAAGGGATTCTCTTTCTAAGATGTCACCATTAGCAAGGAAAACTGCTGAAAAGACCCTTATGGAAATATTCAGCCTGGCACTGTAGATTGTATTCCTTATTGAGTGTGATGATCAGGTTCAGGCCCTCTTCCACTGTATTTCCACATAGGTTTGTTGTTGTTGTTTTGCTTTGTTTTTAAGGGAAAAAAAAAAAAAGGAAAAAGCTTTCTAGATAATGGACAGATGTTATGAAGTATCCTTGGATTTTAATTGCATGCCACCCTTAGAATATACAAGGAAACACATGAATACAGTGATAGATTTGGATCAAGGTGACTTCCTTTCCTGAGTGCTATGTGGGTGGTGGTATTGATGTACAGATAATAAATGCACAGAATTGGGGAAGACGGAAGACAATTGCAGTCACCTTTGTAAGAATAGCTTAACACATGCACTCAATGTGACACTTAATGCATGCTAGACAGCAAGTCACGAAGGCAATTGGAGTATTTTGTTGCTCTAGCAAATCTTTTTATTACATTGTGACCTCAAAAAAGTGGAGGTAGCTCATTTTTAGACAGTTCTAGTGAATTCCTTCATGAAAAATACACTTTTCAGGCGATTTACCTCAATTAAGTAGCATGATTTCATGGAATTGAATGGCAGGGCCAATTACAAAATTAAAGAGGAAAGAAAATAAGCAAGAACTCTAATAAGGAGGGTTGGCCTTATTTTTCACCCAGGCAAAACACATACTTACAAAGTCTTTGAAAATAAGAAGCCTTTCCAAGGAAGATTGCTGTTAGTGAGTTAAATATCACTATCAGACAACTAATGATTGGGGCGAACGATTCAGCTACAGCATGCCATAAAACTCACTAGGTGGAGCTCTAATGTACCTCTGGGGACCCACGTGGAAGAAACGCTCTGTGTATCTAGGGGAAGGCTTGGACATGGAATGTCACAACTGCACCTCAAGGTATTAATACAAAAATACGGGACCGAAATTAAAATACTGATGCCAGCGCCCCACTTCTAGGGGATTAGGGAGGCGATTGCCCAAAGGTGTAAACACTGAGAAAGCAAACAGCTTTTAGGCCGTGCAGTAATTATTGAGTTTTATGGAGGAAAAAGATCGTGGTGCATACTTCTCGAGAAGCTGGAGTGGGCAACTTTCTTACGTGTCCTTCCAATCTCTTCGGGCTTTGTGACACTTGGCGGTGCTGCGCAACACTTGCAATAGCACATGCCTGCATCGGGCACGAGTTGCCGAGAAGCGGCACGTCAGGCTGTCGCGGGGTTCACATGTTAGCTGGGTGACAAGTGGATGTAGCAGCCGGGTGGCAGGGAGATAGGAATTAAAAAAGAGGCGCAAAAGCAGCAAAACCGTTCGCTGGTGGAAGGGACAAAAGCTTGAAATGGGCAGGGGCGCAAAGCCCTAGCGGGGGCTGCGTGCCAGCTGCTGGAAATGCTGGGGCTGGAAGGCTGCGGCGTCGCTCCTTGCCCCTCTCGGAGGGGAAATTTTTGGGGTGGAAGGACCGAGCCGGGGCGAGGGGCGAAGCCGCGGCTGGTAGCTCCGTCAGTGACCCCGGGCGAGCGGTGACAGGGCCGAGGAGAAGCCGGGGGTGAGCAGGGCAGGGGGGCGGAGGGGCCGGGGAGGGGGCAGGCTGAGGGGCCGGCCCCGTCCCGCCCCCGGAGCGGCGGCGAATCGGCGGGGCGCTGCCAGGGCGTCAGCGCCGGCGGCCGGCCCCGAGCGCGTCCCGCACGGCGCAGGCAGGCACCGGGGGTCGGAGCTCGCAGCGGTAGCATGGGCGCTGCCGGCTTTCCGTGGCGCTGCTGTTTGCTTCTCGCCTTCGCCTGGGCCGGCAGGTTGACGGGAGGCAGCGGGGGTGCAGGTAAGAGGAGGGGGTCCTGGTCCCGGGGGGACTGTGCCCACCCGACGTCCCCGGCTGAAGGCGTTGGGGAGGTGGCTGCTCGTTGTTGGAGGCGCCGGGGGTGCCGCAGGTTGCGGTGGGGAGGCGTTTTATCGCGTCTGGCACTGCCAGAGCCCAGGGACTCACGGGGGAGAGGCTAGGGAGAAAAAGTTCCCTAAGTGCCTGCGAGATAAGTCTGTGCTGAGCCCCGGAGACTCCGCAGGCTGCTCTGTCGTCTCAGGTTTTCCCTGTTTGCGCATTAACCTGGTGTTTCTTAACAACCGCGCTCGGATCTGTCTAATAGTAGTAATGATATTAAGCTTTTGTTCAGATGTTTGAAAAAAAAAATCTGCCTAGGAATGTTGTAAGCCGGGAGTAATTTCTTAAAGATGTGTACGTAGTCTCTAAAGTTGTGCTAGGAGAAATCCTTCAAGGTAAAGCAGAGGGTAAGGGGTATAAGAAATCCACTTTTGCCCAGATGCTGACTTTAAATGCAACAAAATGAACGGAGTGAGCGTAGAAGTTCTTCAAGTTCCCGAAATGCAACGTGAGATGTGGAGCAGAGCAGGGGCTCATATTTGGTTTTGCTCTTTCATTTGACTTATTGGCATTCACGCCTGACTCTCAGGCATCCTCTGGTTGCTGTGAAATGTCCCCCATGGCTCAATGCAGTTCGGATTTTTGACGGCATTATAAAGAGTCCAGCTGTCACTTCTGCTGATCTTGATGGGAGATGGGTGCCGGTTTAATGAGTCAAAAGTATGAACCAAAGCGTTTGGAGGAAAAAGAGAAAAAACTTCTTTTCTTTTTGTACTTAACTGGATCTGTGTCTCATCTGGGCAACACCCTCGGACCCCCAAAGCGAATTCACGTAAATCATAGCTAGGTCCGAACCGGCTGAGTGGTTCAAAGAAACGAACGGGCAAGAAAGGAGGGAACAGAGTGCAGCAGCCCGGCGATTCTCGAGGAAACACAACGCTCTGCGTTTAGGAGGGGAAAATTGTTCTCCTTTAGAAAGTCCAGGCAGTCCTCTTGCGAGGAGCCCTGCGGTGTGCCACTGTGTGCCTCTGGGCGCAATGCTGTGCTGCATGCGCTCCCCCATCGCCCCCTTCTCTGCCGGGGACGTCGGAGGATCCGTGTTTCAGCGCTGGGGATGCCTGAGCAAGCACTTCGGAACCGATTAACGTTGGAATTTGAAGCTGACAAAAAACCCACTTTCACTTTGGTGCGCCTAGTCCGAGCCTTTTTTTTTTTTCCTCCCCTCTCCCTCCTTCTATGTTCACTTCATTAACATTCCCACGACTACCAAATCTCGACTTGCTCTCATCCTCTTCCCTCCCTCCAGCCTCTTTAAGGCCAGGGGAGAAAACGAATACCTGTCACTGAAATGTTTGTAAAGGCTTTCCTCCCCTGAAAGCAAGGACAGCGGGCAGGGTCCCCCCTTTCAGAGCCCGGCATCCCCGGGCAGTGCCGAGGGGGCGCCGGGCCCCTTTCCCCCGGGTTAGGGGTGGGCGGGGGGATGGGGTGGGCGGGAATGTTAACGCAGGTTGCTTTTCTCCGCTCTAACTTACCGAGCCTCACACGGTTTCCCATTTATTTACGTTTTGCCTCTTAATAAAAAGGATTCATGTGGTTTTGCTCTTCAAATAGTTCATTTCCCGCATTCCCCTGCCAGCATGGTCTATTTAAACTAGTATCTCTTTCTAAATTGAGCTCTCTTTGCTAGAACATGCAAATGGGATTTTCTTCTCCTCTTTTGGGTCATTTGAATACTCGCTTGTTTTATCTAACCGAGATGTGCATCTCCACCACCAGATCTATACAACAGCCACTAATTTCTGGTAAGTTTAATGATCGTTTAATGCAGAAACGTGGGACAGAGCCCCTCTAGGTTCGTGGACGGCAAAAGGCCGTGCTTAGACTTAGTGAGAATAACTCATCGGCTTGTTTATCATTTAGCCTTAGGTGTTCTCACTTCCAGGATGACACATGGAGGGCAAGCAAGCAAAGAGCTTCTGCAGGGAGGGTATCCATGGAGGTTTTCTGTGTCTCAGGTCTCCTGTCTTATCTGTCTTCCCTGGGGTTTATCCTGTGATTCCAGATGTTGACGAGTGCGCAGAAGCTACAGATGACTGTCACATAGATGCGATATGCCAAAACACACCAAAATCCTACAGATGCATCTGCAAGCCAGGCTATAAAGGCGAAGGGAAACAATGTGAAGGTAAGGACCGCTCGGCTTCTCTCCTATTTCTCCTCCCCTCCTACTACTTATTTGTTTGCTCTTTGAAAGCTTTTGTAAATAGCTGAATTCCTGAAACGATTATTGCAGATTTACAGCTGCTTAACCTCAAATCTCGGTGTTTATTGGCAAGCATCCCCCTGCTGCTTTCGCTAATTGTCCGCCGTCACAAGCATCGCGTCCTCCAGCCCGCTTTAAGGAGGGGAGAAGAAAAAAAAAAAAAGGCGGGGTGCGATTTTTTTCCCACTGAGTCGGCTCCGGAGTATCCCCGGGCAGCGGCCAGGGGAAGTCCGTGGAGCCACCGAGCGGGTTTGGGGCCGGGGGGACCCGTGGGGAGCAGCCGCCCCCCGGCTGTCCCGGTCTTGCCCATGGCGGTGGTGCCGCGGGTTCAGTCGCTGGTTGTCCCCGGGGCCCTCGGAGGCACGGGTAGGGTTGTGTGGCCACCCAGAGATTTGCCATCGCCCCTCGCTCCCCTCACCCGGGGGGAGCCCGGTGCCCTCTTGTGCTTCTTTTGCACAACTTAACCGGGCGCCAGAGCGTACCTGGCGTTGGCACTATACGTGTGTCACGCTCATGTATTTTTGAGTCTGTGCAACGCTTACTGTTTTAGAAAGGACTGTTTCATGATACTTAAACTTTGAAAAGTTGTTTTGCTTCTGTGTGTCTCTAAATCATCCATTTTACTGAGGGGGAAAAAAGCTATCCCTTTTTATAGGGCATTGTGTACAATCGTATTTCAGATTTTGTGAACTCATTTATTGAACCTCAGCAGAGAGATTATCCTCTGGTGAAAGGAAGCAATATTGTAACCACAGCAGAATGCCTTACAAATAAAAGAGGCAACGTTATTTTTTTCACTTGTAGATACTTAGCAGCTATATAAATTCTTCCAAGTCTCTCTACTGCAGACTAAATCTTTTTTCAAAATGTATATGGCCAGTACATTAAAAAGATTAAAGACCTAGAAATGACTGTGCTGAAGTCTACAAAAATTTGAAACCGCATATTATTCTCCATGGACTTCCAAAGTGTTTGTTCAAGTGCCCTCATAAAGCATTTTTGTGGTTGTCATATTTTTTCTGTCTTGGGTTTAAATTGACAAATTCCTACTGTCCATCTCTTGGTGCTCTAACGTCTCTGAGCTGCTGTTCATTTCGAAGCCAGAATTTCCTTCTTGCAAACAGACAGAATAATCGTTCAGCACCGTATTTTCCTCCCCTATTCATCCCTTCCAGGGAAAGAGCTCTGTGCAGTGAAAATGCACTCAAGGCCACAGCTGTAGAGGTTGCAGTGTTCTCAGAATTGGTACTTCTTGTATTGGTTTTCCACATCAGCAGTTTCCTTAAGCTTTAGCTACTTGTATTTCAGCTGTTGAGCTCTGTTTAACAGTAGACCTGGCTGGTATTCATACTTATTTAATAAATGAATTTCTCTTTGCCTGACTTACCTTGGCTCATTTTAAAAACAGAGAGAGTTGTGTAAGTAGTAAAATTCAGATTTCCCTGCAGAATGATATACAGAGGCATGGAATTTCCGTGGCTGATGTCAAACTCTTATGTCTGATGGTGTTTAGTGTCTGACAAGCTTGATGAGTAAAGTAAGCTGGGACAGTCTACAACATGTTCTGTGTGTATGTTAACTTGTTCAGTGTTTAGGTAAATAAATATAAGGTATCTAAACCAGGTATTACTGTGTGTTGTATATGACTTTTTTTATAATATAGTAATAGTTCTAAAGATTTTTCATCAGCTTTAAATCTGAATTTTCTGATTAATATCAGACATTGGGATAAACGGAAAGCATGAAATAAGCTTATTTTAGATTACTTAATATAGTCCCTTTTAATTTGATCCTGGAGTACTTTGAAAATTTGCTACTGAAGTAATATGCCTTCAGTGGCAGACAAATATCGTTAATGTCCTTCTTAAAACCATAGAGGTGAAGGAAGGATCACACAAGTCAGTGGCAGACCTAAGATCTGCCTCAGGCCTGCTGTTCACATAGCATGGGTTTATTTTGCATCTTAAGGTCAAGTACTCCAGACCTACAGAAATAAACAGACTGGCAGTATGGATTGGTATTCAGTATTCCATCACAAGACAACACCAATAATCAGCCTTTAAAAATTCACTTTTAAGATAAAAGTGACTGTGCTTGTAATAACATAGATGAAATATGTCAAACGGTTTTCATTGTACAAATACCAAAGCTGGGTTGTTAAATTATTCTGGGACTTCATAACAGAGCTTTTCTAAACAAGCTTTTTAATTAGTTATCTATGAGAAAAAAATGTCTTTTGTAAAGATAATGTGCATCTTTAATCAAGTTCTTGCTGACATTTGTAGCAAACTACCTGTATTGCTTCATGTCTAAAGAACATTCATTATGGCAAAACTAACTCCCTTATAGTGCCGGCTGTCCTATACAGTCAGCCTTTACTAGACAAGCAGAATAGCAATTTAAATGCTGCAGTGACCTCGAAGAAATGACACTGTTATCACATTTAATCTAAACTGGGGGCTTACCAAAATTTATTGGAATATACTGAGATACTACAATTAATTTAGAAAGGTGCGCATGTTAGTTTACTTTAACGATCAGTCTTAAATATTGCTTTCACTCACTCAAAATCCATTTTTGGAGAACAGGATGGAGTATGGGAACTAATATGATTTGGATGATTCTTAAGTTTTATAAAAACAATGTAGCATGTTTGAACAAATATGTTGAGAATGGGAATATGTCTTTTGTGTACTCTTGTGTATTTATATTTTTTCTTCAAATAAAAGGAATAATTTAAAAAGTGGGACTGTTGGGCTAATGCATGCCTTTCTTGTGACTGGAAATGTAGGGTCTAGCCACTTGTGCAAGGTTTTGTGCATATTTTGCCACTCTGACCTAAAGGTTAGGAAGAACTGCACAAGAAAGAAACATTCCTTTAAGGACTTGCAGAGAGCTTTAGCAGTAATTATACTGAAATGAAACAACTTCTTGACCGTCTATTAAATTCCTTTAACAGGGAATTTGTTTCAGGACTTTGCTTTTCTCCCAGAATGTCTTTGGACTGGGCTTCTCCAGAGTTTCTTTGGATTAGCGATGACTTCTAAGTTTGCAGGTCTACCTTATTTATTTATTTATTTATTTATTTATTTTTACTGTGTAGCCTTCTCTGCCTGAACCATCTGACGAATTTCTTTCCACAGAGCACAGTTGCTTCTCTAGACAGGACAGCTGCTCTTTCCTCATTGTGGTGGTTTTACTCAGGTGGGCAGCCGAGCTCCACCAGAACCGTGCTCTCACTCCCCCTCCTCAAAGAGGAATGGGGAGAAAATATGATGAAAAGGGCTCAAGGGTTGCGATAAGGACAGGGAGATTGTGCAGTAATTATTGTGACGGGCAAAACAGACTCAGCATAGGGAGACAGTAAGATTTATTGCTTATTACTAACAAGCTAGAGAAGCAAGAAACAAAGGAAAGAAACCAAAAGCACCTTCCCCCCCATCCACCCTCTTCCACCTCCTTCCCCCGAGCGGCGCAGGGGAATGGGGGAACAGGGGTTATGGTCAGTCTATAGTGCTTCTTCGCCGCCGCTCCTTCTCGGTCACTCTTGTCCCCTGTGCTGTGGGGTCCCTCCCACAGCATGCGGTCCTTAATGAACTGATCCAGCGTGGGCTTCCCACAGGCAGCAGCTCTTCAAGAACTGCTCCAGATATGGGTCCGTACCACGGGGTCCATCCCTCAGGAGCAAACTGCTCCAACCTGGGTCCCCCACAGGCAGCAGCTCCTGCCAGGTCACCTGCTCCTGCGTGGGCTCCTCTCCATGGGCTACAGGTCCAGCCTGGAATCTGCTCTGGCGGGGGTCCTCCACAGGCCGCAGCCTCTGTCGATGCAGGTCCACCTGCTCCACCGTGGTCTCCTCCACGGGCTGCAGCGTGGAACCCTGCTCCACCGTGGCACTCCATGGGCTGCAGGGGGACAGCCTGCTTCACCATGGTCCTCACCATATACTGCAGGGGACTTCTGCTCTGGCACCTGGAGCACCTCTCCCCCTCCTTTCTCATTGACCTTGGCGCCTGCAAGGCTGTTTCTCACTCCTCTCACTCTCCCAGCTGCTGTGTGGCGCAGCGTTTTTTTCCCCTGTCTTAAATATGCCCTCACAGAGGCGCAAAACACCATCACTTATTGGCTCAGCTCTGGTCAGCAGCGGGGCCCTTACCAAACATGGGGCAGCTTCTAGATTCTTCTTACAGAAGCCACCCTATGGCCCCCTGCTACCAAAACCTTGCCACGTAAACCCACTACACTCATGTGTCCTGTTTCTTGCTTCCCTCCATAGATTTCAGTTTACTTTTTTTTGCGAAACGCTATCTGCTATGCTTTTGTCAAGCCATGTGGTTACTATTGCCATGATAATACTTCCCTGTGTCATATATAACATCAATATCCATTGACCACAAATTCTCTTGCTGGGGTTTCCATGGGACAGAATAGTGTGTCCAGTCCAGGCAATCTTGGAAAAAAAAAATATTAGCTTTCAATTGCCCATTTCTATTCAACATATAAAGTCTATTCACTGAAATTGATTTTTGTTTCCATGATGGTGGTATACGTGCTATTACCTTGGACATTTTCTGTGTCATGACTTTAGTCAATATCTCAAATGCAGTGACCTTATCTTCTCTACTTTAACTTTTGGTCTCCACTTAGGTTGGTATCTCACTGAAGTTGTTACTGGAAAATTACAACAAAACAACAGAAAAATCCAGAGAGTTCAAACAGATTCCAAGTCTGGGAGTTCCTTAGGCCTTAAGAGGGCCTCCCATGTCCCTAATGCCAGTGTTACATGTTTGCTGTCAGAGTTAGCTCTATTGTTGATCAGTTTATGAAGGGATTTAGCTCTGAAAACTGGTTGTTTGCCCCTGCTACTCAGACAAGGCTATACCAAACCCTCATACCATTAGTGGTTAAAAAACTCTATGATTTGTGGTTGATGATTATCTGTGCCCCTTTTATATCCAGTTAGTCTCATGTTTATTCTCGATTTCAAACTTTTTTCCTCTCAGCATACTGTTTATCAGTGTGGTTGTGATGTCAATGGGTTGCTCTAGCTGTAGTTTCTTTTTCTTTTAGATGATACCTTATATGTTGGACCCTCTTTCTATATAGAGGACGTGACTGGGGGGATGTGATTTTATTTATTTATTTTTTCCTGAAGATACGTTTACTGGGATCTGTTGCTTCTGGGTTGCAAAACTCTGCTCTGACCTTTACCTTCCTGAGTAAGATTTCCCTCTTGTTACATTCTTTCTACTGTCTTTTGTAGCATTTGTGTAAGTACTCTTCAGTTCTTCTTATACTTGGTCTCACACAGTTGCCGTGCTTCTTGAACTCTGCACAGAAGAGAAATGCTCACTCACTGTATGGAATCTTTTAGCTGTAGCCTTTTTCCTTTGTGAAGTTTATTACATTATGAACGCATGAATTATGAAGTTTATTACATTATGAATGTAACAACATCAGCAACATTCTTTATGTTGCCCTCTCGCTGAGGTCAATGTACATGTACCATGACAAGCATCTTGGCAGAGTCTGCCTTTAGAGGCTGATTTTCAGCTTTTTGCTTGTGTTGGAAATTAGCGCTATCAGCAGCATACTGCATAGTTGCTAGTTGGGTAGGCCTGTGCAGTTTTACGTAAGTTTGCTGTGTGCTGACATACTTGTAGTCCCTTTCCTAATGTAACTAATCATTCCAGGTAAACAGGCAGATGGTCATGGTAATCTGCAAAGGGGGCTGTTACTTTTGATTATCCCAATGATAGGACCTTGCTGGATTTAAGCATGATACAGTCTCAAAATAAAAGAAACTATTCCTGCATCATTCACAGGTGTATGCCCCACAGCGCAATATATTCTGCATGCATCCATTTGGTAATTAATTGTCCGTTCTGAATTCCTGTGTCCATCTAAGGGCTGCTTTGCTGAAGGAGTCTTCTGGAAAATGTGGAGCTGAGCGATCTAGCAAGGCTCCTCCTCATGCAGGGCTGATACACTGTTCATTGCAATTACTTCCATAGTTCCTAACATTTGTCTGTGTACAATGAACGGAAATAGTGCAGTGTCTGGAAAAATACTTATATTTATATACCTAGGTTTTGTGTTATTTCCATTGATGTTCTGTGGTGTCTGGCTTTGTCTTTGATACAGTCTGTTGTTGCAGACAGAAGAGCAGGCAGTACTGTAAAGATTGTCTCTAAACTGTTAACTAAAGGCCCTTTTTGGATCTAGGAATCCTAATAAAGTAGAAACCACAGGGCAGTGATTTTCTTAATTCAGCGAATGTTTGAGATTCTTGGGAATGTCACACACAATTCTATCTTCATGCTGCAGGTGCAGTAATGTTCCTAACCCAAAATTTAAACTACTCGTGGTGTTTACAGCAATACAGTAAAGTTTAAAATGAACAGCTCATTGCATGTACAATGAATCAGAAATGGTATATATAAACCACTCTTCACCATCTTCAGTAATTTTGTGGGTCTAAGGCCAACTTTCTTCTGTATGTTTCTTTCTGTATGTTAGATCTGTTTTTTAAAAATTGTAAACAAATCTTAGCAATTGGAAATACGTACATAAAATTTATCTCCTTATTGCTCTTATTTGAACAATAATGACTGTTTCTCCAAGGTTGACTTAGTGTTATTCTTACTATTTTAATCTTGTTCACCAATTTCATCTTTCTTAAGAAGCTGGTCTCACTCATTGGATTGTAATGTTACTTTAGTCTTTCAAATATCTGTCATATTTTTCTCATGCTCTTCAAAGACGATTACAAATATTGCCACAGAGCCCCTCTGACTCTGGAAGTAGCACAAGACAATTCAAGGTTCTCATTTCCCAGCTCTTGGTCAAGTAATTTGGACTGAAGTTTCCTCCTATCTGCAGAGATAAGTATGTGCAGGGATTCTGGATGTTCTGTAAATGGAACGGTCATGCCCATTTCTTTTAAGTGACCCATGTTGTCCTATCAGTCCACTCTAAGCAAGTCTTTTTTTAAGTGGATCTTCCTTATCAGTGAAGTCATGTGCGAGTAAATAACCACTGTTTCTTGTCCTTGGATTTTTGAAACATAAGCATCTCAGTGATCACACTACTCAAGTGGGCTCAAGCTTGAGCTGTCTGTATCGCTCTGCTGAATAACAGTGTTGCCACTGAACAGGGCAGCTTAAGTGACTTCTTCCTGACTGATAATACTTTTAAATGCAGTGAAAGGTGAATTTATTTCCTCAGGGAAAGGTCATCTTCTAGGATCTTGGATATATTGATGCATTTCAGGTCGAATATTATTACTGCATCCATAGTCTTACTGTTCTTGCCTATAAGAAGGTGCTTTGCGAAGTTGGTTTGGTCAAATCCACCAATAATATCCATCAATAATATCCTGCTATGTACCTGTCAGAGGAACAAACAATTTTTTGAGCACATGTATCTACACCCTTTACCTATTCTGAAAAGCTGCAGGAAGATGAAATGTGCATGTTATTCCTAAATATTGTTTCATCATTGGTTCATATCCTTATTCTAATTTGTTGTTTTCTCTATAACCATTTCATGACCTGATCTGTTTAGTGATTGAGACTTTGACACAGATTTAATTACTTTTGAACTGGTTGTACAGTATTCTTGAGGTCTATAGTGAACATTAGGTACTGAATCTGCATTGCTCTCTAGTTTTCCAGCTACAATGCATTAAAAATAACATTAATGTCATTTGTGGAACTTCACATCGCCCTCCCATAATGGCTGTGTTGCCTGGGTGAGATCTCTTGCTACCAGCCTGCAATGCCTGTTTTGTTGCCTGTTGGCTTGCTGCAGCCCATCCAAGCCCGGAGGAAGAGAACCGCCACCTCCAAGTTTTGTGGTGATCTTTATTTCAGCATCAGATCTTCCCAGTTCTAATCACACAGATAATAAGTTTACTCTGGGTGAGCCATTGTGCTGACTTCATCGAAAGCAGCTTCTAGATTGAAGCACTACACGTTGTCAAAAAGTGGGGGAGGAAGAATATAAACCATCTTCTTTGATTCGAGCTAGTAACTCATTTTTTTTCTTCTCTGTAAATCATATTCATTTGACTGGCTAACTTGATGCATCAGTTTAGGCTGATAAAGGCATCTCCCACAACTCAGTTCTGAGGACTTCTCTATCTGTGCTTCTTCATCCCCTCCTCCCCTATCTTGTACTATTTAATGCTTAATTCTCAGCTTGCCAGTTTTCTGAACTACTCCATGGAGTGGAGTTGCTTAGGGGACGGAGAAGGAGTAGCAAGCAAGAAAATACTCTTGAGAACATTCTTTAATAAAACAGAATTTTATTACAGCCTAAGTGAATTAACAGCTAATGGTAACTTTTCCTTTCTCTTCCACTCTTTTCCTTTAATTAGGGGTCTTGTTTTGGCCAGGGTTGAGCCTTAGTTTTTTTTTTCTTTCAGATTGATTTGGTTTTCTGATTTAGTTCAGCAGTTTATCCAATAAAACCCTTAGTTGTGATGACACGACCTGTTTAACTGCTCAGTGTGCCATCAGTCCCCATGAGTCGCATGCTCTTATTTTCTCCTCTCACCTTTACGCCCTACCCTGTCCTACCTTTCAGAGCTACTTTCTGGGAGCCCATAATGCTACTTCGGTGAACAGCTCCCCTGGTGGTCCAGTTTGGAAATCTTCCATCTTCACTTTGGAAAAGAACGTTTACTTCTTTTTTCTTTTTTTTTCTTCCTCTCTCTCTCTCTTTTTTTTTTTTTTTTTAGAAATACTTCTTGGATACAAATTTCACTGCATTTTGCATAAACAAATACCATGCAGATAGAAATATGGTCTCATTCTTCAGAAGCATTACATGTAATTCTTGATTTGGAAAAAATGTTTTTTTCCAAGGACACTTCTCTAAATAGTTGATAAGCTCCCTGTCTGCTGGATGGTCTATGGGTTCTCTGGGAACTTATAAATATATATAAAATTTCATCAGTCTCAGCAGTTGCTGAGCTGCAGAACCCAGGGTGGCCTCCGATGGTGATGTAAACTTGGTATTTAACAGGAACTTCTCCTTTCCCCAAATATACAGTATAAGTTATCTGCCAGAAAAATTATAATAAAATGAAGGAGCATAAATAGATTGTACTAAGCTCAGTATGTAAGAGTCTGTGAGTCTGTCCTTCTTTTGTCTTCATTCTTTAAACGTCTGCCATACACTGCCCAGTTTTCTTCAATTTCTGTATTTCTCTTTACTTTGACTTGTTCTCCTACCTGCACCTTTATTTGTGATGTAGTCCTCTTCCCTTGCAGCCTTTGTCTCTGTTGTCCTGTTTATTCTGTTATTTAGCTGTCCCTTAACCTTGTCACTTCCCTGCAAATCTCATTTCTCTATCTTTTGTCCATCCCTAGTGCATTTTTGCCTTTTAAAAAACTATTGTTCTGTTTTCCCTGCCTCGTCCTTTATCTCAGTTGCTTATTCCAGTTAGAGCAGTATTATTCTGAGAGCCAGTGTCCTATTGCAAGACTCCTGGGAACGGAGAGCTGGTAGCTGCTGGCTGTGGACCCCTTATGAGTCCTCTCTCTTGAGTTCTATCTTCAGATCAAACTAGTTCCCATCAACTTGCAGTTTTCTTTACCTTTTTCTTCTTTTTTCTCCTTTTCTCTGTTTCTTTTCTGGGCTTCACTGCCATCTCAGAGTTCACCTGTCCTTCAGCCCTTTCCCTGTTGTTCACACCCCCGCAGATTCATGGCTCTTTCCTCAGACGGCTGACTGGAAAGACATCGGTGCAAATGGTTTGCCACCGTTTGTCAGCTTTCATTTGATTGGGGGGGGCTGTAAGCATGTGTGTCCAACACAGTATCAAAATGCATGCATACACTGATGCATCAGGTGGTTAGGGAGCCTTTGGTCAAATGACAGAAGAAGAATTGGGAAATGTGACCTTCTGCTTTTTCTCTAATCCTTGCCCAAATAAGCTCTGCTAGTGTGGCTTTTGTCTCCTCTGCATTTGAGCCAGGTAGTATCCTCTCTAATACTATTAGGACAGAGGCAGTAATTGTAATTACGGATGATGGATACAGCTTTTATACTAGTGGAACTAACCCAACCCTGTTCTAGACCAGGATTAATGGGAGCCATAACAAGAGGGAAAGTCTTGCCTAGCTTCAGCTAGCCCTGGGATGGAGGAAAATAGAGCAGATAGTTACATGTACAGTTGGTTGGGAAAAGGAATAATACTCTCAATCTTCTCAATGCACTGATTTAGGGAGTTCCTGTTTGCTTGATCATGCTTTTTCACACAGCATCAACTGATGCAAGGCTATACTGTGAAGAATATCACTGAAATACCACCACCACCACCACCCCCCCCCCCCCCAAAAAAAAGGAAGAAAAAACAAAGGATTACAGCATGGCCCCGTAAGCAGCTCTACACTGAAAAGGCAATAAACTGTGGTATAGTGACTGAAAGAAATGGCGGAAAAGGTGAGTAGGTTTCCTAATCTGGGTTGGTTCCTGGAGTCATTGTATTCTGACACTACAGCCTAAGGCTGCAAAAACACTGACAGAGAGAGACATTTTTGAAAGTTTCTATCTAAATTTCAGCAGGTAATTTAGCTTGTGAATTTATTTGATCATGATTATTATTAAATTATTTTTAAATTGTTATTTTTTGTTTGGTGAGTTTTTAGCTCTGTATCTTTGTCAGCTTTTTCTGTTCCCAGAAATCTAATGAATGCTCCCTGCTTTCTTTCAGGAGGTTGTTCAAAAATATGAGAGCACAAAATTTGTTCAAGTAATTGGGGGAGATTTTTTTTAAATGCACTAAAGCAGTGACTTTTCCATATAATCAATTTGGGGTTGAGGGGGGGAGCACCTCTGGGGGTTTGGTTTTGTTATTTTGGTATATAAATTTCAGTTGAAAGAAGACCTGGTTTGAAGCAAATAACTTTCATGAAAAATTGTAGCCCATATATAAATACTTGGCACATAAGAAACTGAAGATTTTGACAGCCTACCTTGAAATTTCAAGGCTTTCGTACACATTTAAGATGCTCAGCAGAAGGAATACATTTATGTTATGATTTGAAGAGTTATTTTGTTCACGTGCCTGAATTCATCAGAGTACTTTAGTGTGTGCTTTAATCATAACTAGATGTTACCCTTTAAACTAATTCCCTTTAAGTGCTTTACTAAATTGAAGATATCACCTTATTTTACTTACTGCAGTGCACTTTTTCTGGAGCTGTAGAATATCACAATTTTTCCTTCACTGTTGAAGGAAAAGAAAAAAGAAAGTCTTTGGATCATTTAATGAGCTGATATAAGGCTTTTGTTTAGCAGGTGCTTTAGACCTGAACCAAGTGCTTAAAACAAGAGCAGTTTGTTTGGTGTTGTCTGCCGCATAGATAACATCAAATTCAAGATCGTGATTTCACAGCTATTGATGATGTTTTAGAGTACAACCACTAATGACAGAACCTGATATATTAAATGGATTAAATGACCAGTTCTGATTCCTGTAATATTTTTTTAACAGATTAACAATTTTAAGTTGAGAGAGCTAAGCTCAGCGTACTGAGGTTCCCATGCTTTAGTCTGCATGAACTACTGTCAGTCCTCATGTTTCATAAGGCATCATGCTCAAAGAACATCAACGTTCTACTTGAAAAAAAATATGGATACTGATGATACTGATTTGGTGTTGTTCTGGAAAGGGGTCTACTGCAGAATGTGCTTTAAAGAACAGAGGATGGGAACCACTGCAGAAGTAAATATTTGTTGGACATATCATTGGACATATCATCTCTGAAAGTACTCCATGACATAACTGCTGTGCATTCAAGTTCTTGCTGTTGTCAGAAGAAAATTACTGGATTGCTTTTGTTCTGCTTTCATTATCTGGAAGCTGAAGCTACATAGAAAGCTTTTAAGCAAATAGTCTTCCTGTTACAGTGATAATATGCTTGAAGTAAGTGCATATCTATTTTGCTGGATGAAGAGTGTGAGTAGTGCATATTTTTTTTTTTTTTTAATCAGCACGTATGCGGGAGTTTGATATCTGACTTTATACTCTAGTGATGTTCTTGTCTTTTACTGAACATAGTTGTGCCTTTATTCTTTTTGCAGTTTTCCTCCATTTGCTAAACTTTCTTGGAAGATGATTACATAAAAAACACGATTTTGAGATGTGCCTCTAGCTATGAAGCACCAAATTCTGAGTTTATTCAGAAACGTATGTTTTTCTGATTCATTCCAACTTGTCTAAAGATAAAAATTATCAGAGTGCTTCTTTCCACGTCCTCCTTCCTCACACCAGTCTCTCTTAAACCATCCCAGTTGTTGCTTGTGCAGTGGTATGCTACACGCGATCCTTAATAATGGCCTCGGTATATTACGCACCAGAAAGGCATGTGCTCTGAACAGCTGACTGCTCCTACTTCTGACTGCTAAAGGATTTCTTCAAGGGTAATTGGGCACACTGGGCAAAGGCAGTCTTGCTTGGCCTGTGCTTCAGACTGGTCGGAAGTCATGAAACTGCTTCATTAGGGAGGCTAAATGAGAACTATTCAGCTACTGGAGGGCAGAGCCTGTTGTGCCATGCTTGGCTTTGTGCAAGTGGAGCCCTGTGGCCTTTGCTTAGCTTGAATTCCTTGCACAGTGAATTTACATCTGTTAAGACTGAAGTGTGTGGACATACTCGGAGTGCAAGCAATGACTGAGGGAGCAAGGGCTGCCAGAATTACTCTGACCTGTAACTGTTTTGACCTGTAAGAGCACGCCAGAGAATAAGGCAGGAATAGACAACCTCAGCCTATTTTCCTGAAATGAAAACCTGAAGACTAAAATGGTTTGTTTTGGTGTAGTCTGTTTCATTAGGTATAAACTGTTTCATTACGTGAAGATGGAAGCAGCTCATTCTGTATACAAACAGTTTAACGTCTAAGGAGATTATGGCTTCAGAATGGAAGAACTTCTCAGTTACAGTTCTCTCAGGGGCTTAATAAAAACAACCCCCTCAAATTTTTGTTTATAATATGATTAGCCATTCCAGTTGATGAGGAAAAACAACTTTTTTTTTTGTGGTATGGATAAAATCCAAAGTGTTGTCACTTAAGTTTTATGTTAATAGTCACTTCTAAACCTAAATAGAAATTGAGTTCTTTTTGCCTCTAGCACTTTGCATCCTTTCACTGTTTCTGTTTTGAAATATTTTTATAATTCTTCTTCTTGAATGATATGTGAGAACTGTATAAGGAAAATCAGTTGATCGTATCACATATGGTCTCATGAAGCAAAAGCTTTAGCATTTGTTCTGAATAGGGAGCACACAAAAATCTATTCAGGATAGCAACAGGAATTGCATCCATTTTCTAGAATAACTTACTGACATAATGTTCTTTGGAGGGTATGAAACATAAGGCTAAAAGTATTTTAAAAAGGTCAGGAAAAAGCAGTGCTAAGGCAGAAATAACACTTTGTAGTTTTTTCTCTCTTTATGTCAGATAATGTATTTAAGTATCCTGAGGAACTCCAGCTTGTAAATTTGTGTGTTAGTCTGTATCCAAGTAGAACAGATTTACTGGAAGACATTCCTGTACTGCATAAAAATGTAAAGTTTTTAGTCATTATCATTAATATTGATGTTATGATTAGACAATGGCAGTATGTTTTCAGAGTTTTCAAGGCAAGTGTCTTGTGACCTGTAAGGAAGGTGACAAGCAGTTGCTGTAGCCTGCTCTGCAATGGGAATACTACATCAATCCTTATCCTGTATAGGATTACCTGATAAAATGTCTGAGTTAGGATGAGTCTGAACATAAGGGTTGGAGGGATCCTTTCTGAAAGGACCAGCATGTTTCTCTTAGTCACCACTCATTGCAGAAAATCCTAGTGTTTGTAACTGTGAAGCCACCTAAATGATCCTGTTAATACCAACTATATTCTGTAGGTCTCATGCTTAATGGAAAGGATAGTCTAGTGTCTGGGCCATGCAATTTGACTTTTAAGACAGGGTCCATGTACCTGTGGGGAGTCTGGGAGACCCCAGGTAATGTATGAGAGGTTTGCTGTTTGGTCTTGCTGCATGAGGGGGCTGCCACAGCTGGTTGGGGAGATATGTGGGTGCCTGCCATGCATTCACAACTACAGGCCTCAAGCTTGCTCAGATGTTTTTGCTTAAACTTAATGGAATAAATTGATCTCAATGATGATTCTAAGCATGAAGAGTTTCAGTCTTTGAAGAACTTGTGAAAATGGGAAGTGGGAGGTGGGGAGGGAAAGCGTTAAAAGGCACTTACATAAGTACAAATCTTGGTATTCTTCTTTACCTGACAGAAGTACACACAACATATGTGCTCAAAACCCTTATGCCAGGTATGAAAATAATTATTAAAAGGGGGAGATATGCTACTGAGAAGCTTAGTACATATTTTTATTACTGAACTATACAAAATTAAGGGAGAAAAGCCATTGCAGGAGTAAATATTATACTATATGTGTCAGGTTGCAGAATTTGTGGTTTATATTTTGTTACATAGTATACAAACATAAAAAAATTAAGTTCCACTGAAAATCTAGTTTACCAATGGATTCTTAAGCAAACTTTATGATCAACAAGGAAATATAAAACCTAATGGAAATACATGTCTTCTGGTCTGAATTAGTCACTGACATGGTCTTTTCTATTGTAGTATTTGATGCTGGGGGGAGTGCTTTAAATGCTTCAACCCATTTAGCCTTAATTGCTCAGTTTTAATAGACATTTGCTAACTAAAGGAACCAAATTGTAGCTTGAATTAGACTTTACTAATCTTAATTAAAAGCTCTTTTTATAATTGGAAACAGCCTATGCTTAAAACAGTAAGCCATTCTTAAATGACTTATTTTTAAAAGCTGAGGCCCTTTTGATAATTGTTTAGACTGAGTATGGGTAACCATTATTGTCTTTGTATTGCATTTAATTAAAAAATATATCCTCCATGTGGTTTTGTTCCGTCTGTTGGCTGTAAAATTGTATGGATGGTGCGTGTGGGGATTACTTTTTCTGTAGTAATTTGAAAACATGTTGCTGCCTCTATTTATTTATTTTTAAAATTTTCTAGGGTCACAAATCACAAAATTAACATGTGAATTAATATAAATATTAGCTTCCTGCATTTCCTTATCCTCACTAAATGCTTGTCAGTCACAAATTAGATGGTGTACTAGGAATATAATTGCAGTCTCTAATAATACATTGTATAATTCACTTTAACATTTTTGTTCACATAGTTGATTATGGGCTTTACATTGAACTCCTTCATGAGGCCTAAATTGCAGTAAAAAAAAAATCTGTTATATTAATTTTAAAAATTATTGAAAAGTATTCTGTACTTAATTGTACTTTAAATTTAACTGTGACAGGTGATTTTTAAGCTGCGGTATTCTCATTCAATCATTATGAAATTCAGTCTCCCATTTACTTTATTTATTCTCTAATTTAAAATGCAATCCAACCTGTCCAGTACAGGTATAACCAACCCCTCCCCCACTCTCTCCCACCAAAAAAAAAAACAAAACACAGAAAACAAAAGCAAACAAAAAGCCACCACACTTCATTTTAGCAAAAAGCTGTTTTGTTTTGTTTTCAAATTGTGTTTTCTTAGAACGCATTTTTTTTCTTGCTGCATCCTACTCAGGAAGCGCTGCTAGACCATGTGATGATACCTTTTTAAAAAGTTTCATTGCTTTTAATTCCAGTAACTGTGAGTTGTCTGCTTGCATTAAACTAAATGCAAATTCAGCTGTTTACACTAAGCCTGCTAGACATTTATGTGCATTTAAGTATCTTCGAACAAAAGTCACTTTTGCCAGCTATGGAGATGGACAGACCTTCCTGAATGTCAGTTTCCTTTGCTTAGTTGTCAGATCTTCAGAATATCTTTTAAGCTTTCGTCATAATTTTTCCTTACTGTGTAGTTGTGTGTTCTGTGCTGACAGAGTATACAAAGATTGTTAATTTATATCCATTAGAAGAAAAAGTAAAATCAGGACTCTTTACAGTGGGTTCAAATAACTCCAGTTAATTACCCATGCTACATACCTACATGTATTTATGTTTCAATATCTTGAGTGTGTAAGATGGCCAAGCAGAGTTAGACTAAGGATCTGTCTGGGTTGATGTGAAGTCTCTGACAACAGTCAACAGCGGACACTTAGGGTAGACTATAAAAAATTGAACATGGAAGAATGATGTAACCATTATCTGCACCTAGTGATTTGGAGACTTCTAGAGCCAGAAATTTCATCCAAATCATTGTGTTTAATTTCATTTTCAGAATAGAAATGGAAAATGAGTATGTTTCCTTCAACAAGTGTTCTTCAAAACACAGTTAGTAGATAGGTGTTTAGCCATGCTCTGTGTGCTGGAAAAGAATTGCATAGGAACAGGTAGTCATATACACTTGCCTCTTGTGAGCCTCCTGCCTACAGTTATTTACTATAAGTGTCACACCACCTGTCTCTACACGATGATGGCCAAACCCTACAAAACAAGTTATTAATTTTTCAGCCTGGCAAATAATATCTTCAGAATGACTGGCCTTCCTGCTTTTCTGAAAATGAGACTTCATTAAGGAGAGTCTTAAGTCAGTTGTGGAAAACAAATAGGTCCTTTAAAAAGTTTGATCTGGATGTTTAATCTAACTTTAAATGGTTACATTGTTAAACCAGGAGCCATTGATAAACACCTAAAACCCCTTTAATTATGAGCCTTTTACTGGGGGTAAAGTCCTCTATTACTCATGGGTGAGTTAACTATTTAGGCCTGGTGCCCTGTTTTCAATGAATAACTAAGAATGTTATAATGTGTTCTCTCCTGGACTTTTGTTTATGTGTCTTAGAAATGCTATGAAAATACACTAGATATAGCTTTTAAAAAGGATTATCTAGAAAGATGGGAAGGAGAAAAGAGGAGCATGGAGAATTCATCAAGAACATTTCAAAAAGTGACTTCTCTAATCTCTAGTTTTATATAGGATGTGCTGTCCAATTTAAAAAAGAAAAGCAAACAAACAAAACAAACAAAAAAACCAGCTGTTTACTGGGTTGTTAATCAAGTGTTTAGTCAAGAGATTGCTAAATTTTGCTTATCTGTGCATAATAAAAGAGCATTGCTGTAAAAGGCTTTCCATGATAAATAATCTAAATGAGAGTATTTGGGATAAGTTTACAGGACACAACCAATATTTTTATAAACTTACCCACTTTTATACCTCTGCTGCTGGGGAAGAAGGCAGTACAATTAATTTGCTGTGACGTAGTCAGTCAAATGCATGGTACTGTTTGAATACTGTACAGAAGTTGTAGTCATTCTTTGGTTCTTTTACCTAACAACCTCCCAAAAGTAACAAACAAATATAATTATATAAAGCTACAAAAGGAAAATTTACAGGCTACAAATACAAACTGACTTCAATTTTCAGTAAATGTCCATGCTACTATTTCCTTATCTGTAGTTTCATTCTTTTTTAAACTGAATAGCCTTAACAGCACTGGAAGCCCTGGGTACTTTCTAGTACGGATATTTGAACAATGGAGCAAAAATATTTAATTTCTTGGCAGAGCTAGTTATTGCATCTGTTTGCTCTATCTTTCTTTCTTGTCCAAACATCAGATGCAAGCACAGTTTATAACTGAAAATATTTGATGATTCACAGGTCAACAATGGTGTTTTTCACAGTTGAACTTTAAATTTCGTCCTTACCACTTTTCCTGGATTTTCCTCACTGTGAAATATGTGTTTGTACAGCCTGCCCTGACCTTGCCTAACCTTCACCCCTGCGTCCCAGGCAAAGTGGAGTGTGTAGCTTCTTTAGTTCCTTTTCAGAGAGACCCTGCTCTCGCTTATTTCTCTACTGGCCAGTGAGTCTAGGGAATGTTTCGATGAGCCTGTAAAGGGTAATGATGGAAAGAGTTGATGGGTTCCATGCTGGTGGTCACTGTCTGCATATCTGGGTCTCTGCTGAACGATTGTTACACATCCACAGGTTAAAAAAATAAAGGTTGTTTACTGTAGGTTTTCAAATTTTCGCTATTATTATTTGCCTCTGGTTATAAATAGAGCTCTGGCTCATAAGATCTACTTCTGGCTTTTTAGGCATAAAGGACAGCCTACATAAGTGATGAACTCCCTTTGTTAATAACATTTTAGAACTGTCAGACATTACATTAATGTAATATTCTAATATTCTTTTGAAAATAAAATCCTTTTGCATTGACCATCATCATCATCCAGGGTTTCCTGTTGTTACTGGCCAGGGCCATGCTTCCCAAATAAAGAAAAAAAAAAAAAAAAAAAAAGGAAAGTGGTTGGTCTGTACCCAAGCAATGCTACATGGCAGGCACTTTGCATATTGTGACTATAGAATTGTTAGTACAAAGCTCAGGGGGTGCGCTAGTATTCTGAGCTGTGCAGAAAAATTTCCAAATGTTCTGGCATCCTGGAAATAATTCTTGATTGTACAGTCTCAAATCCACTGACTTCTGATTCCAATAGCTCCTACAGCTGTTTCAGACAGTGCTGTGTGCTCATATTTAGGGTATTATTTATATTATCATAAATTTAATAAGATTTAACTTGATGAAAGTTGAGATTATGAGGCGCAGTTCTGTGACAACTTGAACTGGTCATCACAGAAAGAAATAGTGACTTGATTGTATTCAACTCTTGGATAATAACAAAATCTGTAGCCTAGTAACATTATTACCTTCTATAAGTGCATAAAGTTGAAGGGTGCTAGATAAAAATGAGTTTGAGCGTTGTGTATCACAGATTTTTCAAAAAAATCTGTGATAAATCTTTTATTTAATTTCTGTTCAATTTAGTCCTCTAGGATCCTCTTGAAGCAAATACATAACCTCATAGAGAAGACAATTCTTATGGTTGTAGTGGCATCTCAGAAAATTTTACTCAATTTGTTTCCTTGCAGGACTCAGCATCTTTAAGGACTTGCCAAAAAAAAAAAAAAAAACCCTTCTGAAAGCATAAATTATATACAGATTTTGCATCTGTATCTAGGCTAGAGCATTGAAATAGTCTTTAAACAGGCTTGCACTCTGTGTGTACCATAGAAAATAGAAGGAAAATAGGAAATCCCCAGTACTATCTCCTTGTAAGGACAGTGGAATATAAAATGATTTGATTTGGAAGTTAGTCAACATGCAGGTATTAATATACTACTCTTGCTAAATTACTCTAGGGTCTTAAATTACCACAAGGTATGTGGGACTTCTGTTTCATTTAGTTTAATGAATGAGCCATGCTCTTGTTTTCAGCGTGTCCTATGTTACAGCTGTTTTACTATCGTGTGGACCTTCCTAGTCCAGATAAACAGTTCTGCGTTAGAAAAACTTTTTGTGGCAAAAATGATGACTGACACAAAGAAGGATCTGTGCTTTGATCATCTAAATTGTCCTCCAGTCAGCTACTTTTTAACAGGGAAAGAGTTACTGTCTTCACACTTGTGAAGGCCTTAGAGTAGCAGCCTGTACAGAGTGCTCTTTGCAAACTAAAATGCTGGGAGGCCTTCTGTCCATAAAGGATGCTGTTGAGGAAATGTTTGGATTTGTCTGCATTTGGGACAGGTGAGAAAATAATATGCAGAGTTAATCTGTTGGGCTTCATAACTATTAGGTCCAGCATTGTAAGAGGACACGAATGAGACCCCTGTGTATCACATTAGAAGTAGCCATCGGACTTCTACTAATGTTGAAATGAAGGGCAGCCCTGAACAGGTCATTTGAGTGTGTGCAGTGACTCTCTCACAGCAGCTTCATGGTGCGTGCAATAAGAGTTGCTCTGCTTATAGATAGATTAGTTGTATGGTATATACACATGGAAGTTCTCTTGTAAGCCTGGTAAATTTCATGTCTGATACACATCCCATATGAAATAGGGAGTTTGATCAAATAATACAGGATGACAGGAAGCCCTACACTCTAAAAATTCTACATGATGTAAAGTACATTGTATTTCTTGAGTGGTTAACCAGTGCGACAGAACAGATCTCAGCTAGGAGTCTGCACTAGCCCAAGAGCTACTGCTAAAGCATCTACGGAAAAAATCATTTGAAAAGGAAACCCTGCTGTCAGAAGACTTGACTTTGCTATACAGTGATTGGTATCTCTGCTGGAACATATAAAAAGCTCCTAAAGACTGTTGAAAACCGCTACAGTATAGCTCCTCAAACCTCTTTTGGCCTTAGCTGTCTCAATATGAAGCTGAAGTAGTGTTAATCTGCCAGCGAAGCATGAAGCTTGAGCTGTATGGTATTGAGAAGTCTTCCATTTTACACTATAATGTGATCTACTGCATACTATGAAATAAGCAAGGAGGAATAGCTACCTTCTGTTCTCCGACATGAAGGTTCTTGGGTAATAAGAGAATTTGTTTCAAAATTGAGGCTTGGGATTGTTTCCTTTTGACAATGGACAGGAGTTTAAGAATGAAATGCAAAGGAAGGTTGGAGGTAAACAATTGGCAAATGAGGAAGATGTGCAGAAGGGTTGGAAAAACGTGAGTGAGTGGTGTCAGTGTGAATCAGGGAGTTTAACACTTTTAAACGTCTTCCTCAAAGTTTTTAGTTGCATATTTCAATTTGAAGATCTAGGAATAAGCTCCTGCTGTGATTTACTGAAACCGTAATTGTTAGGATGTATGCACACCAGTTGTGGCAGTAAGGCACACAAAAATATTCTCCCATTAGATCTCTAAGAACTTGCAGGATTAGATGTGGAAGCAAACGTTTCCCATTATATTAAAAGAGGGAACTGTGGTGGAAATGGCTGTGATTTAGAAGTGGTGGGGAAAATGCTGTCAAATGTCATGTTTCACATTCATAACAGCTTGTGAACAGGAAATCTCTCTGCTTGAGCTTGTCGGGCATGGCAGTCACTGAATAAAGACAGACTCTAAAATGTTATGTGCTCTGCAGGTATCCATCTTTATTTGAGTATCTCACTTGCAGTTCAAAGAACTTGTAGCCAATCTGTTTAAATATCAGTTAGGAAAAACGTGAAACCACAATAAACTATAATCAAGAGTTCAAGATGCCTGGTGCAGGATAACTTTTTTTTTTTTTTAAATCTGGTAAAATGCTATATTAAGTATGAATGGAGCTTGAATGGTCCCAAATCAGTTCCCATTGTGCTGATTAGAATGGCAAATGTCAAGTAGAGATAATACTCAGGTATAAATTTACATAATGTACAAATGTATATAATAAGTTTTCTATTCATGTTCTGTTTAATAGAAAACTTTTTTCCATAAATGACTGTAGCTGTCCAAAGGCTTTAGACCCACAAAAGTAATTCATGGCAAAAAGTGCTATATAAACTACTAATGCAATAGGAAGACTTATCAATTAAACAGTCAAAAACTCTGCACGGTCCTAAATGAAGAATATTCCATGTTATTTATTCAATCTCCTCTTCGTTCCTGCTTCTGGATTGTTATATGTACCACCATAAAAGGTATTTATCTGGCCAGCAAATGACACCAAGTGCATGCAAAATCTCAGCATTAAGTTTGGTGTTGTGGGTTTTTTGTTTATTTGTTTTTGTTTTGTTTTTTAAGTAATTTTTAATCCTCTGTACTTCAGTGATAACTTTCCTTTGGTAAAGTATGTGTACACTGAAGCAGTAATACCTGCACCAAAGTGCAGATATGAATCAAAGGGGAGATTCTTTTCTCTGCTCTCATTTAGAAGAGTATATCAAATCTGATGCCCAGAGGCAAAGTTTCAGTATTAAAATGCCCAGCTATTAAAAACTTTCTTTTGACTCTGAACTAGGAGTGAGTCAATTTGGGAAAGGAGGGAAGTGCATAAGAAAGAGAAGAGATGGGAAAACTGAGAAAGGTGAATTTAAGAAAAATATAAGGAAGGGGAGTCTCCAGAGACTGTATTTCTTATTAATGAATAAAGAATGTGATGTTCATTCACTGTCAAAAATAAATGTAAAATATAACCATGCAGCTACTGCAGAAAGTTTGGATTTTCAGTCTGCTGCCTTGTTCCATTTAACAGTGTGAGCTGAGTCAGTGGAACTCTGTTTACAGCACTGGGTACACGACCGTGTCTAGCTACCAGAATCTTTGGATGTGACTCTTTAATTTTCCTGTTGTATGCTGGATGATATTTGAAGAACATTAACTAAAACTTACAAAACAGTAACTGCTAAACACACCTATATTTCTACAGCTGATAAATTCAGAAGTTCATATACTCCATTGCCTCCTTAGAAAAGGCTTGTGTATCTGTGAGCCTTTTTTTTTTTTTTTTCCCAGAGCAGTTAGTCCATCTCCTCCTCAAGAAGGGAATGTGACTCTCATAAGGTCATCCTCACTCTTTATGACTTTTAACAACTTTTAACAATAAGGAGATAATTATTGTTAGAGAAGAACATAATAATAAACAAACAGAAAATAAAAAAGTCCCACCCTACTGACAGTGATTAATGGCTTGATATCTTATCTATTCTTCAAGTGCATACTAAATGTTTTAGGCATTATAGTTATAAATTTGAGGCTGTTTGCACTTCAAAAATCTATGTACTTTTTAACCAGCTGGCCATACCCCTGCATAATTTGGCTTGGATTCATATTTTTCCCCCTCTTTTGGACAAGGACTTTAACAAGATGCAAAGTATGATGAATTTTATGCTCAGCATTCCCATAATAAGAGGAAGCAAATAAAACTGCAACAGAGTACTTGATGTTTTCTGGGAAACTGTATGAGATGTCTTCCAGAAAAACACCCCAACAATGCCACAGATTGCAAACCATCTCCATTAAGTTGGCATGGCATTTTCATTTTACTACTGTTTTAATAGTGGAAAA
Organism: Anser anser; assembly: GCF_964211835.1. NCBI lineage: Eukaryota > Metazoa > Chordata > Aves > Anseriformes > Anatidae > Anser > Anser anser. The sequence goes on from NC_139720.1 coordinate 75,365,816, forward strand.
TAGAGCTTTGTGACATTTTTGAAGAAAGTTGTAAAATTTAGAGGTTTTTTTTGTTTGTTTGTTTTTTCAGGGATGTGCTAACATGGAAAACACTGGAAGGACAGTGCCCTTAGTAGAAGGGCTGTTGAGGGATTTAAACTACAAGAAACCCTCATACTAAACAACCTATTGTACCTATTCTACTCTTTTCTTTCTCCACTGAGAAACCTTAGACTGTATTTTCTGGTTTTACCCCATTCCCATACTGCTCACCCTTCACCTTGGCTCTCGGAGTAGTCCTAATGGCTATCAAATTTTACAGTTTTCTTGGGCACAAGCGCCTTGAAAATATCATGACAACTTGAAAGCCATAAAAACTGCAGTGTGTTCTTCTTTGATTCATTAGATCATAATGTTTCCAAGGTCACAACATCTAAAGAATAAAGATGTTAGCATTTTTGAGTATTTAAAATATATGTATATATCAGAAGGAGCCAGATTTGTTTCCAGATGTGACAAATGATAAATTTGAATTTGTTTTCTCTTACAGAAAAAGTGACCTAGGAAGTTTTTCGTGGTGAGGGGTTTTTGGAAATGGACTTCATTGTGAAATGGAGGTCAAGGGTTTGTTTGGAGTAGAAAGAAAATAAATGAATCAGTTTCTTGTTATGTCAGTATTTTCTTCATAAAATTTGGACTTGGAATATGGTGCAAAATTCATCCATCACAAAAGTCACAGAGGGAAGCAGAGTATCAGCAGGTCATATTGAGAGGAATTGGTAACGTTTTACCAGTTGATTCTTCAATCATCTAGCTGGGTCAACTCTTGGAAATGTTAAAAGCAGAACACTGAAAGGCTTCAAGTATTTTTGAACATGTGGAAATTTGCTGATGCTGAACTCCTTGGAAATCTTATCATTTTAGTTGTCTTGTTCTGGTTGAATGCTTTCCAAAGAGAGCTGAACTTCTAGCAAATTTGGGCTGCGCTTAACCAAAACAGTCTTTAACTTGTGTGAGCCTTTTTTCTGGCAGGAAAGTGCAACTCAGTATGGGAAATACAAATACCTTAAGAAGTTCAGGTTATCCAGGGTGTGTGTTACTCCTGAAAGTATATTAAATGTAGAATCTGCCAAAGAAACAGAGTATATATAAATATTCCCATGTGGGAATAATGTGGCTTTATTCTTTTTAATGACTAGATTTGGGGACTGCAAAAGCCATGAAAATATATCAGATGTTGATCTGATTATGATCCAGGGCTTTGTTCGTATTCTTGTCAGTTGGCATGTTACTACATTTCTGCCTGATTCCTTAAAAGTAATGTAACAGTGTTGATGCTACACTGCTTCTTATTCTGAATTTGTAAGTGGGAACAAGAAATTTAATTGCTGATCCTGTCTCTGGCATCTCTTTACCATACATCCCAGAAAAAATGTTATCCTGGCTCCACAAAACCCATGCCGAAAATGCCTCTTGACTTTTGTAGGGTTGGGATTTCACCCCAGGGCATTTCACCTTTAGATATTACAAAGTCACTTCTTTCCCAATCGTATGAAAAAAGCTCTGTTCACACTGTAGCTTTATTCTTAATTGTATAAGAACTGGAAGCTAGTATGGGACTTTTTTTTTCTTTTTTTTTTTTTCATGAAGATGCTGCATTAGTTCTGGGAGGAACAGTGACCAAACTCAGTAATGAATCAGTAAAAATTCTTTAAGGCCTTTTAAGAGAGAAGCCATAAAAGTGCAAAATGTTACCACATGGAAATAAGTGTTCCAGCATTTTGCAATGTCCTTTGCTGCATACCAGTTCTGGAGAAACAGGCCAATATGCGCAAAACTACTGATAATACACAATTCTGCAAGTGGTATGCTCTGGCTTCTGTAGGTGAAACAAGGGCTAGCAGCAACCCCTCATGGAGCATGAAGGTAAAAACACGGTTCCTTTGGCAAGTCTTTAAAGACAATGTTATTTAACGTCTCCATAATGCCCCTTGGCAGTGTTTTGTTTAAAGCAGCTAGATTAACAGATAAAGATGAAAACAGAAATATCTTTTTCTTTAGATACTGAATAAATATGTAGATTTGTCCATTGCACACTTACAAAAGAATTTAATATTTATTTTTCTAGTTGTTTTATAGATCCAACTGCTTTAGGAAATACCCCACATCTGTGTAATATACCTGTATGCTTAGTTTTGTTCATGACTCTTTAGTTTAGAAGAAATTGATGAGGGCAGACAGCTTCCTTTGGCTATTTATTTTAAAATGTCCAAGCACATAAATTATTTCTTTCAAAGTCAATTATAATTTGTGTTTACTAAATTAACTCCAGATTTTCCCTTACGTTAGTAGTCTAGAAGTACTTTCAAATGAACCCATATTTTACCCAATCCTACTCCTATTTTGAAGTTCTGCTGTCCTTGATAGATGCCAAGACAAAGGTTGTTACAATGCACACTTCCCAATTTTCTGTAGAAATCTGTGAAATTCAACACTAAAAGCTGAATTTGGCTCATTGACTTTCAGGGCTCAGCTGTTCTTGCTCTTGCATGTTAATAGCCATAAGGCATCTTTGACAGTTCAGCTGTGACACTGATCCAAAATGTGTCAACTCCACACACAGGTTTCCTTTGATTTCAGTGGCTTTGCCCACAATGATCTGTAGCTGTGCTGACAAATACATTTTCTTGTATGTGCTGTAAGGATTTTTGGACATTTGAGGATGTGATGAGTGGCAACTGGTTTCATGAAGACTCGGAATGGATTTTGCTGGAGGTGGATTTTATACTTTCCTAAGATAATGTCTCTGCAGCCTTCTGCTTGGAAAGGATGGTTAGTGCACAGCAAATTTCATGATAGCACGCTGAAACTGTTTAGACAAAATGGGAACAAGCATTTCTTCAGTCTGTTTTATAGTTTGTTTTGTATTTTGGACATTAGTTATTACATAGTGATGTCTTATACTGTGCTGAAACCAGAAAGCTGGAAGCAGAAGAGATCAGTTCTTGTTTTATTTTGAACATTTCTTAGCCAAGTTGTATATGCTCCTGGCAGATCTGCTTCTCTGGAGGCTTATAAATCACAGTGACTTCATGAGACTTCTGAGGGTGCTATCCCTTTGCTGCAGAATACACAAATAAAACAAATTTCTGGGCTGCTGAGAGTCTCAGCAGTAATAATGAAAGAAGAGTCAGTCTGTATAAGATGGATACAGGTTCTGCCAGACTAAAAAGAATTAAGTCACGTAAAGAAGACAACTTCAGATTCTCTTCCTATGACTCAAATTCAGTGATTGCAAATTACAGCACTTCCTTATGTTATCAAATGCTAAGATTTTCTCAGATAACTGTCTAGAATTTTAAAAAGTTATTGGATGCTTATATAATAATTAGGCTTGTACTTTATGTACCCTTTAAGCAGCAAGTTGATGGAGGAGGACAATAGCATTGTATGACATTGCTGCATTCCTTAGGGCTGCTGAAAGAGAGTTCCAGGTTGTAACAAAAAGATTCACCTCTGCTTTCCAGAAGGACTTACACTGTAGTATACAAGCTTCTTTCATCTTGTGAGACAGATGAACCTATACAGTTAGTTGTACCCCCAGGTAAGCAAGTTTCTTTTTATCCTTTTTTTTTTTTTTTCTCCCAATAATGTTATCTTTTAAAACTTTTGAAACAAGTAGTGGATTTTCAAGATTTCCTAAACCAGTTCCAGAAAGGGACGATCAGAACTTAGCTCACTGGCAACTGAAAATGTGGTTGTACACATCCAGCTCTGGCCTTGGGAGTTGCTGTCTTATTTAAATGCAGTAAGCATAAATAGGTTCTTAGCAGACTGTATCATTATTATAAATGGCTCTATGCTGCCTTAACCGTTTTGTTGTATTTAGTTTTTTTTCCAGAGCTTCAATAATTGCTGCCAGCGTAATACCATATAAAATGAATTCGTTCTGGAGGGAAAACTACAATACTTTTTTAAGGGAACCTATTCTGGCATTTTCTTCACCAGCTACCCCATGAGTTGCCTGTCTGCACAGCTGGAATTACTTGGAGTAAAAACTTTTTTTTGCCTATATTTTGCCAATGTAGATACAAAAATCAATATTTGGCCAATACAGATACAACCGTAGGCTTCCCACTGAGAGCTGGATTGCAGTAAACCTTGCTAATTCAACATTGCATGTACCTGCTTGTTTTGGTTTTGTGTTATGGCAATTCCTTCACAGTGAATGACAATATTAAACCAAACACTAAAAAAAATTGTAAGGATAGTTGAAGGTACTAAATTAGTAGAAAAGTTAACTTTCTGAGTTAGAGCTGTTTGGAGCCAACAATCTGATTAACAACCAGTTCTATCAACTACAGGGAAAAAAAAATAATAGGATATGACCTAAACAGAAGGAAGCAAACATAGCTGGCCCGTGGGAATTTTGAGTTTTACAACAGATTAAGAGCAAGCCTGTAGTGTTTGTATTTTTGAATGCATTTCTATTCTTTTATTGCTGTATTAGGCTAACTGAGGAAGCCATATCCTGCCATGTCACATGTAATATTCTGCCTGTAAATTACAGTTGTCCAACACTTTCATTAATGCATTCTTTAAAGAATGTCCCTTTTCAAGGATATGAGAAGATAGAGTAGTGTTTGCATTGTTTGCAGGCACTATGTCTGCATTTCTCTTGGTGCAGTTGGAACTTGAAAGAAGTTTAACCTTTCAACTTTGAGGGTTTTTGGCTTTGGTTTGGTTTTGTGATAATATGTATATATATTTTTTGAAGTGTTGAAATCACCAGTCTTATCCTCTTGGTTTTTTACTAGAAGTACTGGAGATAGCAATTCCACTCAGCCAATAGATGATGTCTCTGAAATAAAATTGTGTTTTCAGAGGGGGAAGAAACAGCAGGGAAAAAAAAAGAAGTCGCACATCATGTCTCTTAAAAATAGGCAGAGTGTTTGGCTTCACTCCTAGTTTTGTACAGTTGTTGGGGTACAAAAAGTAATCCTCTAATCCTTTGGCAAAAATTAACATAACAGGAACTTCATGAGAGAAAAAGATGAAAAAAATGTTTTCCTTTCATTGTTTTTCTGGTTTATGTATCTGCTAGATTACCCTTTCTGGAACTTAAGTATTCGTGTTACATCAGCACCTTGTGCCTCTAATCACAGTACAGCTTTGTAGAAATCAGTATTATATAAAGGGTAAGCATTCAAAAGGCTTTGTTTCTTTGATTTTTGTCCCTTTGTAAGGCTCTTCTGTTGCTTGCTTAAACAGATAGTCTTACTTCATTGTTTGAAAAAAGGAAGTGGATTGATCAGTGCATTGCAGTCTGATGCTGAGTAACGTAACAACTGATCACACTGTCTTCTGAATTTCCTCTTCAGACAAAACTGGGTGCTGGATGAAAGTTAAGAACAAATCTTAAAATGAAGTTATCTTTTTTCCCGGGAGCGTACTAAAGTACACACCTGACACCAAAGTCCTGTTATGTGCTTTTCAGTTATTGACTTGGCCCATTTAAAGCATGACATTACTGTAGGTCTCTGATTTTATCCTTGTAGCCCTCGAATGATAGGAAGCTTTTAACAATATTCATGAGTGGTTAAGTAACCGTGCAAATATTTATTAAGTGGAGAGCTCATTAGAATTCTCTAGAAATGTGTACCCAGATTTACTGGGCTATAAAGACAGGAGAGCATCTGTGGGACTTTGCATTACTGTAGTGCAGCTGTGTTCGGAATGGCCCCAATAAGCAGTTACTGATTTACTGGTTAGTGTTGTCAGGAAAAATCACAAATGATGCTTTTTGTTGTCATACTGGGCTCTGGGAGGCAGAGCACACCCACAGACTGCGCTGACTAGGCATTGATAAAGCTAATGGATGAAAGTACTTAGTGAAATATGGGAATTTTTCAAAACAGATGAGTGGTTCAAAGACTAGGAAGTTTACTTTTCATCAGTAGGTATTATTTTTATTAAGATCCTTTCTCCACCTTCTTTTTTCCAGCATTTTTGTTGTGCTGAACTCTGAGTTACAAAAAAAGCTAACTGTTTTTGCAAATAGAGTTAAATTAGTCATTCCCATTTTGAACTGCTGAGGAGATTGCAGAAGGAGGGCTTCAAAGCTGTTGGATGGAAGTGGACAGGGACATAGGCTATTCTGAGGTTTGGGGAGGTTTCTGGGGCAGGCAGACCTGAGGGGGAGGACCTACAAAGAAGGTTGGAGGGGGCCTGCTCTGCCAAATCAAACATCTCAAAGGATTGTGCTAGGAGGTACACAACCTTAGATTTAGACCAAGGGCAGAAATGCTTGAAGTGCCAGTGAACGACTGAGTCTCTGCTCTCTTTTCAGAAGAATCTGTTTTTCCCAGACTACCATGCTGTTTTGGGATTGTTTCTGAGTATGATACCAGGTAGCTAAGCTTTTCTGGTGATAGTTTTGAAAGTTTAAAAAAAAAAAAAGAGAGAGAGTCTGTGTGATCCTAATATCAAAGTATGCCATCCACCACCTCTGCAATGGAAGGCACATTTGAAATGTACAGGCAGGATAGCTTTAATGTACCAACAGATTATTTTCTGAAGATGTCTTTATCAGTATATCATGCACTATGTAACTTAGGGACAGTAGGTGGGGACTTTGGTTTAGCACACCACAGATTTAGAGCTGACAGTTATCAAGTTATGAGACTGTAATTATTTGTGTATTTTTAGTTGGTTGATGTGCGCCACTGATTCACAGCAGCAATTATAATGCTGACATCCCATCTGTAAGTCAAGATACAATCTGTAAAAAGAAGAAAGTTTGCACTTTCTAGAATGAGTGAAGAAGTGATTTTTTTTTTTTTTTTTAATATGAGTCAGGGAAGATCATAATAGAATTGGTTGCAGTTGAAATAGAATTAATATCTCTTGTCATTCATGGTGGTTTTCCAGTTGCATGCCAGTGTACAAAACATAATTAACAGTAATTCTAACATAATTTCTAAGAATAACATACTTTCTAAGAATAAAACTTTAAATTTTGTTGTCACTGTCATATGTGAAATAATAGAGAAAATTATAACAGGGCTTCTCTTTTTGGGGAAAGGGAAAGAGACGGACAAAACTGTACTGTGTTATCAAGAGCAACTTCACAGAGCTCAGCAGACTGTGACAGCTATTTCAGAAATGGTATCTTTCAAGATTTATTGCACAGAAAAACAGCTTTATGTGTTGTCAGGAATATATCAAGTCATCCTTGTGCTGAGAAGACTTTCTGGTTAAAGAAGGCATACTTTTATCTATTACACTGTATTAATAGTATGGTTTAACTCATTGTCTGCTTGATTATTTTAAACAGAAAATGAAAAGTACATTTTAAATATAAAAATATACCAAAATCACTTGAAAATTTTCTGAAAACGTATCATTGTTTCCTGTGGTCATACTACAGTTAATTTGGGAAGGAGTGTTCTAGGCATAAGCTTGCTGAATTTCAGTCTCATATGATCCTCATATAATCTGCCCATAATTCCCTGAGCCATCTATTGGATGGAATATGCAATATAAGTGTATAGAATGATTAGGAGCATGCATATATTCAAAGATCATGCTTGGCTGGAGAATTTTCTTGTATTCATAGGGTTCTCTATTTCCAAAAACTTCTTTATCCTCCTTTTGTGTTTTAGATATTGATGAGTGTGAAAATGACTTCTACAATGGAGGCTGCGTCCATGAGTGCATCAACATTCCAGGCAACTACAGATGTACCTGCTACGATGGGTTCATGTTAGCCCATGATGGCCACAACTGTCTTGGTAAGTAGTGAATGCTGGCAAGGAAGTTTCATTTCATGACTGTGGTAAGAAAGCCTGATGTACTGGCAGCATTTTGTCAGCTCGTACATGTTTTCGATGATGACCTGATCCAGATCCCACTGAATAAGTTGAAGTGTTTCTATTGACTCCAGTGTGGTCTAGACCAGACCATTAAAGTTGGCACTCATCATCCTAACATACTCTAATCAGTTTGTCCATCTCTAACACTGGAGGTCAGGGTTGTTTTTTTTTTTTCATTTAAGCAAGGCTTGTTCTGGATGTTTGGACTTCTTTTTTAAGAAAAGTAATCTGCCCTACAACACATACATATTTTGCCTATATCTTCCAAGTTCTGTAATTCCAGTCATAAGTTTAAAGTTTTCCCTTCCCCTTTTCCCCCTTTTTAGGGTAAAAGGTTTCCAGAACATGCTGTATGAACAGATGCTGAATGTTAAAAGTGCAGCTGTGATGAAGGAATACTTGGACAATAGAACAGGGCAGAAGAATAGTTATCAGTAATAGATGTTTACAAAGGAAATGGGCACAGTCCACTAACTCTACAAAAACAGGTTCAGAGCAGGATCTTAGTTGTATCGGCAGTCTTAGGATTTGGGGATCTGTGATTTTGATTTATGTCCATTGCTCTGTTTTAAATAGGTGAGCTTTATCCTATATACTGAAAACAAAGTTTGTGTTTTATGTTTTAATTTCATCACACCAATTACCTGGAAACAAACTTTGACTGCTACATCCAGTTTCCCATACCTGCTGACAGTCATTCTAGTTATGTCACAGTGCATAGGACTTTCTCAATATTGTCTTTCTCAATACTCCCAATATAAATGCAACAACCGTTGTTAGATGCAGTACCAAATTCATTTCAAATTGATGTCCATTATACAGTGAAGAAAAGGGATATTTCATCTGTGTCACGCAACATCTTTACTATGGTAAAGCTGGGGTTCTTTGCAAGAAAAATCAAAAAATCAGGTACTGAACGAGAAATCATAATGTATAGTAACACCAGCCTGCACTCACTGAAGCTATAGAACAACTAGAATTTCTGAGCAGGGTTTTGGTTAGCTTTTCAGTAGATGTATTTCCTACTTGGTTCATTTTCAAACTGAGTATATTTGTTCAGATGGATTATACATCCTGACCATTGACAGGTTTTTGACTCAAACTTCCAAATTTCGTTTATCATAGAACAGACTAAAATATATTTATTTGCCTCAACCTGAGGTGGTCAAATGATTAACTGTGCAAGTGGTATTTCTTAAACAAAGAGCAGTCAGCTATTCATTTGAAAATGAAAGAAAAACTGTTTATGCTATTGTTCACGAATATCTCTTAATTGAACAGAACCCAATCAAATATTTCAGCTACCTGGGATTCTAATAAATGTGCAAGTATGTTGTTTCGAACAGCTTGCTATTACTAACTTTGTTTCCAAGTGATTCCTACAGAAATAGGGCAATGTATATTTGCAATTATGAACAGGAAAAGGGAGGTACCTGAGAAAAGATGAACCCTTCAGGAGATCTGTGGGATTATCTTGGACCCATGCTGTCTGTGTTGTTGCTCTCTGATCGTGAAATATACAGGTTTACAGAGATAGGTTTCTAATTTTCTTTTCATAGATTTCTATTCAGACAGTTTTGGCAGAAAAGGCCTAAAATAATATAAGCCACTGTGTTTAACAGGTGGCTCTGGTTCCAAGTATTGTTCCAAAGCTTGCCAAGAGATCTTACAGGTTTGTCAGAATCAGTGTCTGCCCGTATTCATGTTTCTCTGAGCTGCCATTTTGTATTACTTCCAAAATGTTAGGAACCATGTTGCCTCCAGAAGAGATGCAGTGAACAGACAGTGAGTGGGAATGATAGCAAAGGGCTCGCTGTCTCCCACTGTGTAACTTTAGGACACTAAAAGAGGTCACAATTGCCTTTTAATTTTGGGACCAGACTGGGGAAGTTTGTTCCTCAAATGCAAATTGAATATTCGCAACTAATGAATGGTCTTTGATATGGACTCGTGCAAAGCATTTGACATTGTCCCACATGACATCCTTGTCTCCAAATTGGAGAGACATGGATGGACCACTTGGTGGAAAAGGAATTGGCTGAATGGTTGTCCTGAAAGAGTTGCAGTCAACATCTCAATGTCCAAGTGGAGACCAGTGGCAAGTGGTGTTCCTCAGGGGTCTGGATAGAGACCAGTACTATTTAACGTGTCGGCAATATGGATGGTGTGATTGAGTGCATCCTTTGCAAGTTTGTGGATGACACCAAACTGAGAGGTGTGGTTGATACACTGGAGGGAAGGGATGACACCCAGAGGGACTGTGACAGGATTGGGAGGTGGCCTGTGCGAACAAGATGTGGTTCAACAAGGCCAAGTGCAGGGCACCTGCACCTAAGTCAAGGCAATCCCAAACATGAATACAGTCTGGGCAATGAGTGGATAGAGAGCAGCCCTACAGAGAAGGACTTGGGGATATTGGTGGATAAAAAGCTTGTCATGAGCCAGTAATGCGTGCTTGCAGCCTGGAAAGCCAACCATATCCTGGGGTGCATGAAAAGCAGCGTGGCCAGCAGGGTGAGGGAAGTGATTCTTCCCCTCTGCACTGCTCTCATGAGACCCCACCTGGAGCACTGCATTCAGCTTTGGGGCCCCCAGCACAAGAAAGACATGGACGTGTTGGAGTGAGTTCAGAGGAGGGCCACGAGGATAATCAGAGAGCTGGAGCACCTCTCCTGTGAAGAAAGGCTGAGGGAGCTGGGGTTGTTCAGCCTGGAGAAGAGAAGGCTATGGGGAAACCTTACAGCAGCTTTCCAGTACCTAAAGGGTACCTAGAGGAAACCTGGGGAGGGACTCTTTGTCAAGGGGTATAGTGATAGGACAAGAAGTAATAGCCTTAAATTGAAAGAGGGTATATTTAAATTAGATATTGGGAAGAAATTCTTTACTCTGAGGGTGGTGATGCACTGGCACAGGCTGCCCAGAGAAGCTGTGGATGCCCCATCCCTGAAGTATTCAAGGCCAGGCTGGATGGGGCTTTGAGAAAGCTGATCTGGGGGGAGATGTCCCTGTGCATGGCAGGGGTGTTGGAACCAGGTGGTCTTTAAGGTCCTTTCTACCCCAAACCATGCCCCCAAAACATTACACCCCTAAATGGCATGTAATGTTTGATCAGCATGCTGAAATTGAGTCTGTAAACAGATTAAGTAGATTAAGTGGGTACTTAACATTGGGTATTCTTGCATAGAATTGTCATTTCCATTTATACAAGAATTATATGTATTTCATAACATATGAATTTATATAAGAGCCTGTAAGATTCGCTTTAGGTTGATTTTGAAAACCCTGATTGAACCAACTTCTCATACAGCAACACAGATGTGTATACGCTTATATGGAAGTAGATTTTCTGGGACTGAACCAAGATCAGACTATACTGTACCTACTTCTCACCCATATTTTGATCTTGCAGACATTACTGTTGGGGTCTGCTCTGTCAGCACACAGGGAGCCAGACAACAAGAACTCTTAGGGGGCAATTTGGTTGCCTAAAAATAGGTATCTTGTGCCATTTAAAACACCCTGGAGCTGGCAGATGTGACATGGGATCTACAGCTGTAGATCTGGAGTGTGAGCTGGTGGCCAGATGGGATAATATAAGGAATCTAAAATGGTGTCAGACTCATATATTCAGACAGCTGAATTGCTCTTTCAGTGACCTGGGCTGCATTTCTCACACACAGATCACCAGAAATCTTTGTCTAGTGATTTAAGATAGAAGGCCTAGGGATGGGAGCTAATGATAGTTCAATGATAGTCCTGCAGGCCACCTAGGAACCTCTAGAAAACAGATTGTAATGGAGAAGACTTGTGTCAGGATTTTGACTTCAGTCTGTACAAAATCTTAAGCCATCTCTTCTTGATAGTGTTTACATTTCTTTTTAAACCTTCATTGGATGTCTTTCTAGTAACGTCAGTATAGCATGATAATTACAATCTTCTTTATAAATAGCAAACTTGAAATATTCACAACTAGTTATATCAACTGTGGCTGATAGGTTAAGTATTTTTTCCTGCGTTCTTGTTTCAACATTTCTGTCTTTCTTTCTAATGAACCAAAATTTCTTGTTTATTTATTTGTTGGGAGGGGGTGTTTGGTTAAGATTTCATGGCTAAAATTTGTACTGGAAAATGTCCAAAACCATCCTCAGGGGAACCTGACTCATTCTCTATTTGACATTTTTATTGAGGAATTTCTCAAATATAACATGAAATGACACCACAGGGAATTTGAACTATGATGAGATCCTTGTCTGGCTAGAAATAATTTATTTTATCACTATAATCACATGGAATAGCAGTAGTTCTTTCTGAAAATTGCTCTTAATTCTTCTCTGTGGATGCAAGACTAATATTTGGTCTCATGCAATGGGTTTTCTTTATCCTTCATTTGCAACTGCTCGTGAAATATGTTTTCCTCTCTCATATGAAATACCAGTCTGTTTTTTTAGCAAGCAATTATCTCACTGGTCCAGATGTTCTTTCCTGTTTGATCATTTTTTCTCCATGATCTTACTGATAAATCGATTTTTCCTTCTTTGTGTCTTTCACGTGTTGAGCCATTGAGGCAGGCTATCAATTTCTATTCTCTTTTGCCTTTAGAAGAGTTTATGGCTTAACTGATCATCGTTCCTATTCCTACTGAACACTTTACCCATCTTGGTTGTAGTAAATCAGTTTCTATTCTCAGTTAACTGGTAAAATCTGAATCTGTACTACAAAGAATTAATGGGTAACACTTATGCCTTTTAAACTAGTTATTCAATATAAATTTCCTCCTCTGATTCAGCATGACACTTACAGGTGTTCCTAATTTGCTTTTTTTTTTTTTTTTGAAGCTTCTTTGATATAATATTAAGAAAGAAGATTGGAGTTTTACATATGTCTAAGTATATTATTGAATTGAGGCCTCTGGCATCTGGGCGTTCTTGTACTGTGTCTTCATATCCTGTTGGAAGCTTTCAGTAAGACAGAGAGCAGAATTGCTCCTTGACAGCAGACGTGCTAGAAGATATAGACTGAGACTGGTTGTGCAACACGCAGCTTTCAACAAGTAGATATGCTATTGTTGGGGATGCCATAGGGAAGGCTAGCAAATGTGTCTTCCTTTTCATTGAGAATTTCAAGGGAGCTTTGTTTAGCTGCCAATACAGAGGCTTTAAGATGTACTTAGGAGGAGAAGAGAAAATTTACTGGGTGTGGTGGTTTTTTTTGTTTGTTTTTGTTTGCTTTTAAGCTATTGTGATAGGAATTGTCATATGGAAAAAACCTCTACTCCTTAAGCAGTGATTAGGCTTCAGCTGTTGGAGGACTGTTCAGTGTGAGGCATTGCATTTGGAAGATGCCAGAAGAGAGCAATGAGACTAATGAGTGTTGTAGATAAGATGGCTAATGCCAAAAGAATGAAATAAAAGGTTTAATTCTCTTGCATGGAAGAGAAGATGGAAAAGAAGTTAAAATAGTCATCAAGTCCAGAAAAGGTTGCTGCAAAGAATTGCAGTTTTACTGATTAGCCTTCATAGCCCTGCTGAATTGAATGAGGTAGAGCAGTAGTGTTTGGTTACTGCAGTTGCAGAATTCAAAAAGTTGCAGTAGTGTGCTCCACTTGGATATTCGGAAAAAGCATTGAATTATTTTGCCTTTCTCCTAAAGGACTCTTGTGTGGAGTACTATTGTCTTAGATTCATCTCTCCCCTACTGTATAAAAATATTAGCTTCCTGGGAGAGTATTATATTCTGTTTTGGTCTGAAGCATTGCTTAACACTAATAAACCTAGGGATTTATTCAGGAAAAGCTTGATAGAAACCTTAGTGAAAGCAGTTGTTACTGATATACCTGAGCAAGTCTTAAGAAGTTATTCAGCATCTGGAAATAGAAAGTAGAAGAGAGTGCCATATCTATGTGAGTGAGAAAGCGGTGAGCCTAACTTTGCAAAATTTCCTTGCCAAAGGGCTTACGTGTCAGCTAATACTCGACCGTTCGAGGCTTTCTGGAATTCAGCCATCTCTGATCAGACTGTCAAAAAATGGGGGGAAAAAAGTGTGAAAGAAAAATATGTAAAAACAAAAAGTGATTGCCATTGATATGAGACAACCATGTGATACTTCCTCCAAATTCTTCTCTTCTGTCTTTTTTACCTGGAGGCAGAGTTTTGTGTACATGTAGTTGGGGAATTCTTCCTAAAAAAAAAAAAAGAAAAAAGAAAAAAATTGTCACAACTCATTGTTTTCTGTTCGTTTGTCAAACCAAATCTGTGTGAAAAATGTTAAAGGATTAAAAGGTTAAAGGATTGAATTGCATGGAGTGATAATTTTCTTTGCATACCTAATCAGATATGAATATAAATAGATATGAAGTGCTGCTCAGCTCTCTGCTTTTTGGAGGTTTTTGTTTTTTATTTTCTCAGCTCTCCCTTCAGATTGTCTCTTTTTAACAGGGAGTTTGCATTGTTTTTTTTGAAAAAGCACATCTCTCTTCCAGGTTGCACTCATCTTAACTGGACAAAAATTTTATCATAATTTATTTAGAGATGTATTTCTTTTATTTATAGGTTTTTCCATGGTATTAATTTCTGTGACATGGGAACATATGTGAGCACCTTGCAAATACTAATAGATTTGTCTTCACAAAATCCTGTAAGAAAAAGAATTATAATTTTAATAGTTTTTTTTATAGATGAGGAACTAAGGCAAAGTGACTTCCTGATCTTCACTCAGGATGTCTGCAACATAGTCAGGAATAGAATCTCTACTTTTATGAAACCCTGCTTATATATTCCTATTTCAAATATTCTGTGTAACTTCGATTTCTCTTGTTTACAGGAAAATAACAGATTCGCTAAATTTGGACGCCAATAGTATGATATCTCAATTAATTGTCTTGTATGTCATACTTCTGGAAATAACTACAAGAATTGATTTTGGTGGTCCAATAAAGGCATATGGTTCTTCAGCAGCTGATCCTGTGTCTGTGATTCAGAAGAGTCCTAGGAAGCAGAGTGAAATTATGATATATGAAAATAAAGCCAGGAAAATTTATGAAAATGTTTATGAAAATTAAGCCAGGATTGCAAGTTCTAGTGTTCATCATAGATTCCACAGAGCCCTCTTCAAGAGTTGAATGTTCAATGTGGTATACAAGCACAGTGTCATCTTGACTTCAGTACCAAAAAGTCAATGGCAAAATCCTTGTTATGTCCCCAGTCTTGAAGGTGTGCATTGGGCAGCAGGTCTGATTTTTCAGCCTGGAAAAATGGACTTCAGTGTTTTGTTTGCCTGTTCTCAGATGTTTTTTTGCCTTTCTTGACAAAGTAACTGTCACATGGAGTTCCTTGCAGGAAAAGAGAGGTAGTGCTTTCCCTGGTGCTTTTCCCTGAACCTGCTCCGAGAGTGGTACCAGTCTACCAGCTTTGGCAGGTGGGGCAGAGCAACAACACAGCAAGGCATTTAGGAGCCTGCAGCTAAAGGAGAAACTTAAGAGACAAACCAGGAACAGACTGGATGTCCTCGAAGTAACATCTGCCTGTTATAAAATGGTTCTTGGGATCCCAAGTCAGTATGAAAACCAGGCTCGTGTTTAAAATGACATGATTTCTTTTCTTCTGAGGTGTGAAGTTAGGATCTAGACCCAAGTTCTTGTCTTGCTGTGCTCCTTTAAGATCTGTTGGCTTACATTAAGAGAGAAGGGATTTCAATTCTGACATGTAAGCTTAATTCCTGACTGGATAGTAGTAGCCTACAGTCTGACTCAGATTACAAAACGAACATTAGTATGTATGCATGTGTATGTATACCTCATTGTACCATTCATGAATGTACCTTTTCAATGAATGTTCCAGTTTTTCTTTCAAAAACAAGCAACAACAACAAACCAACAACACAACAGTTAGAACCTGAGATCTATGTATTTCTACCCCTGGGTTTGTCTGAATGTGTACACAGGTACAGGGGTTTATAACCTAATTTGCCTGTCAACATGAAGTGGGAGAAAAGTTGCACGTGTATGTGAAATCGCTTCTAAAACTCCCAGATGCAAAATGTCAAGTGGTGATACATAGCTGATTAAGGATTGCATAATCACTAGTATGATTAAAGGAACCAGTGCCTTCCTTTTAATACGGCTTTATTTTTCTTCATTTCCAGACAGCTGTGTGCAGTGTGTTGCTTGCTTGAACTCCAAATGAATGCTTTATTACTTATGTTTATTTTTCTTTGTTTCCCAACAGTTCAAATAGATTTTTTTTGTTTTAATATGAACATTTTTAATATAAAACTAAACAACTTTGGGAAGTTTTTGTTTCATTTTGTGTTTTAGTTTCATAAATACTTTAAAGAGAAACTGAGAAAAGTAGTCCATTTTCTTGGCTGTCTTCCAGTTTTCCTTGCCCTTCTTTCCTAATTCCAGGAGACTATGAGATGAGCCGTAGTATTGTCCTGCTCCAGCACATCAGCAGGGCCTCTGATAATATTATCAATCAGATAATATTATCAATCAGATAATATTATCACTTTCTTACAGATTTTCTGGGCTGCTAATCCTAAACACCTTGGCAGACAGAGGAGCGTTGAATAAACCCGATAGCCTTCTCTTCATAATTCTTCATTTTTATTAAATTACATGAGTTTTTCTATTGTTTTGTTTTGTTTTCTGAGAAAGTTATTAATCTAAATCTTGAAACTCATTTCCAGTGGTTCTAGTGAGAGATTTTCTTGAGCAGAACTTTAGGACTCAGCAGTTATTTTACGTCTTAAGAGAAGGAAGCCAGACTCCCGAATCAGGGCTCAGTGGTTGAGTAATGGAGAGATTTGTTCTAAATTTGAGGGGCCCAGGCACAAGATGGGAATGGCTCTCTGTATAATATATATTTACAGGCATAGTGAAAAGTGTTGAAATGCAAGTTTTAACAGTAGAAATGTGTGTGTGTTTTAAATCTTTATGTATTCTCTACTTCTGCAAATGATGACCGGTAGTGATTGTGTCTTTGTGATTGCTTTGTGATATGTCTCTTTGGGGAACTAGTTTTTATTGTATTACTGTTTTCAAATCTTCCATCAGTCTGTATGTTAGATGAATGATAACAGCTGTGATTCATCACGGCAATTTTAAGTATTTAGTATTTTTGGTACACGGGCATGCATCAGACTTTATAACATGTACTGCTGTTCTGCAGACTGAAGAGTAGATGCTGAGCAAATATGAATAGCTAGGATGAGAAGTAAATGTTCCATAGGCAACTCTGTATTAGATTTTTACATACAATTTCTGTACATGTATGTTTACTTCTATTATTTGGTTGCCTGCATGTTGTGAGAGTCTGGATAGTGTAAGTGGTAGCACAGTCCTAGAAATAAATTATATGTCTCCTTTGAAATGGGATTATAAGTAACATACTTGTTATAATGTTCTCCCCCCTGTAAATATCAGATTTAGTTTTATGGCACCTGGTAACTAGAAATTTTCAAACTGAGCAATTTCAGCCTCATCTCTTGATGATTCGGTGATAGATGGATGAGAATCATTGTCACTGTGTTTGCAATGCAAATTTGAAAAACATTTAACTACCATTACTTTAAATGTCCTGGGCTGAGGTTCAGTTAGTGGAGTGTAAACGTCTGCATATAAGACGTCTATCTGTACTCAGTTTGAAGTCACTAGAGAGAAATAGGCATTTTGGGTGTGTGATCCTCAGATCATAAGGTGTGTATTTTCTGTAGCTCAGATGAACTGCTCCCTTTTTTTTCCCCACAGATGTAGTTCCATAGAATTCAGTTAACTAACACCTTTGAAAATAGGATTTTTGCTCTAGGAAGTCTGAAAACTGGAGACTAATTTTGAAAATGCATCCAGGTTCACTCTGGAAATCCAATAAAAATAAGGAATTTTCATTGTGACCAATGGAAAGGCCTCCAATATCCAGCTTTCTCTGAAACTAGGATCTGAACACACTGCTTTCGTTATAAAACTCTGCTTTTTCTAATTCTGTATCTGAACATTTTCCCCTCAGAATTACTCTGATGTTTGATCACCTGACATTAATCTTTTGTGTTCAAATGACATATAACTTTCTTTACGTGTTAATTTGCTCTATGTTTGCTTTCTTAAGCCAATGCGATCTAAGAAGTACTGAAACAAGAGAGTATATAAATCACTGTAGGCCTGAAGTTTTTTGTTAGGTATAGGGAAATAATCAAAAGTGTAGAATTAATCTTGGTTGCTGTCAACTGCGAAGTAAGATTCTCAGACTGTCATAATAAATTAAGAAAGCAGGAGCTATGTGACAGCCGCATCAATCTCAGTCTCTTGTTTCTTCAAGTCTTCTTGTTATCTGAGTCTTTTTTTTTTTTTTTTTTGAATACTTACTCCCTGGAGGAGGTAATAAGTCACAGTAAAGATTTCTCTGCATGGAACACACAGAAAAGTAAAGAATAATCTGCTCAGAGTGTGTAGTTATTATGTATAAGTTAAATTGTGTATGGATGCTCTTCTTTGATCTAACACTGCTGTAGGTGGCTGTGTCTTAGTTCATCAAAGTCACAATTTTATTCTGGATTGTGCATCTTTACTGTTTTATGTTGTTTGTATTAGCTTCATATCTTTTGTTAATTCATCTCAACTTTCTAAAAATAAAAAATTTCTAAGCCAGTATGGCCTATGTTGATGTATACCTTGAGATAAATGCTATAAAATATACTAAAATTAACCAGAAGTTTGGAATCCATGTTGTGTGTAAATCTTTCTTAAAGCAAGAGAGACCATGTCTTCACCTGAAAGTGTAGGATTTCAGCCTATAATGTATGTGTCAGTCCCAGAAATTATGTATAACCAGTGAAAACGCTCATTGCATATGGATTACAGAAAAAACAAAACAAACAATCAAACAAACACAGACAAAGCAGAGAGCAGCAAAATTCTCTGGTCTCTGATTCCAAATATAGTCGCTGTCATTATACTGTGCTCTAGAATGCAATCAATTCTTGGCAGTGTTGATTTATGATAAGCAGCGTGATTTAAACAGTTGAGAAATTAGCCATTGAAAATAATAGCTGCTGCATAATTGCTTGCTGTATTAGAAAATTCAGACAAATTAGAACAATTTTTTAGACAAAATTGTTTTCCAGTAGACTTGAGCATGAGTTGAAAGGTTGGCAGTGAACTTCCTTGTTAGGCAGATTCCAGAGTCTCAGCTTTCTGTAGTGACTGCTTTTGCTGTCTGATAATTTCCATGAATTTCTGTGTTTTAACATTATCCTTTTGACTTTAGTGTACAGTGTACAAACTTGAAAGTTTGGATAAGACCACAAGACAGGATTGTTTTTTACTGCTTCCATTAGCTTCAGTCCAGATCCTTCCTGAGCATCTCAAAATACTCCATATGTACACGTTGCTTAGAGAAATTGTATCAGAGCACAATAAGTAGTTTTGGATAAAAGAGGGGCAAGAATGAACATGAACTAGCAACTTGTATTTTGTCTTTGTGAAGCCTGTAACTAACAAATAATAGTAATAGTGAGTAATTAAAGCATTAATTAAAATTGGACATACTTTAGAAGAATGATTGTGTAGAGAATTTGGAGGATTTAGCAAAATTTATTGTTAAGGGGCCTTATAGGTTATGGAAATAAATGTTTGGAAACAATTGGTATGTACTTTCTTAACTAAGACTGGAGCAGACATGAGTTATTGTGCCATAGGAACAGAAATGAGAGTCAGGGCAAAGCTTTTGTACTCTATCTTTACAAAAGAAAATATTAACTGAAGAGAAAGTTGCTACAGCAGTAAGTGTTGGACTATAGTATAACCTCCTCAGCAGAGTGATTATACCTTAGTTGAATCTTCACCCTCATGCAGCCCCACCTGGAGTACTGCATCCAGCTCTGGGGCTCCCAGCACTAGAAAAGACATGGACCTGATAGAGCAGGTCCAGAGGAGTCCACGAGAATGATCAAGGGGCTAGAGCACCTCTCCTGTGAAGAAAGGCTGAGGGAGTTGGGGTTGTTCAGCCTGGAGAAGAGAAGGCTTCGGGGAGACCTTTTAGCAGCCTTCCAGTACCTAAAGGGTTCCTAGAGGAAACCTGGGGAGGGACTCTCTGTCAAGGGGTATAGTGATAGGACAAGGGATAAAGGCTTTAAACTGAATGAGGGTAGATTTAGATTAGATATAAGGAAGAAATTCTTTGCTCTGAGGGTGGTGATGCACTGGCACAGGCTGCCCAGAGAAGCTGTGGATGCCCCATCTCTGGAGGTGTTCAAGGCCAGGCTGGATGGGGCTTTGAGCAACCTGGTCTGGTGGGAGGTGTTCCTGCCCATGGCAGGGGTGTTAGAACCAGATGGTCTTTAAGGTCCCTTCCAACCCAAACCGTTCTGTGATTCTATGATAAGAACTGAAGAGTTTAAAGGAATGGAAAGATGTATTTGCTGAATTTATTTAGAAGGCAGTGTTACAGACAATCCTTAGCAAGAGTTGGGCATCCAGAATTTTGGGAACCTTTTGGGTATACTTTGGTTCATATGTTAGTGGGCATGTTTTCATGTCTTTTTTTCTTCTTATAAGAAGAGCTATACAGAGAGGACAAGGTTCTGTTGTATGACCTTGAAAGCTGGCTTTCCCTTAAAAATGAAGAAAATTTAAAATTGTGTAGTTCTTTAAGGAAAAAAAATTGATTTTTTATTGTAGGATGTAATATAGAGTTTTCCATTCTAATTCTTTTCTTGCATTAGCTATTGTATCAGACAATGTACTAGAAAGAGAAAACTCGTAGGTGATTTTTTTTTAATTCTTTTAGTGAAATAAGCTTGAATGGGAAAGAAGTACGTTTTTATATAAGATTTTTCCTCTCGCACAGTTTCTCCAACATAATTTATGTATAAGTATACAGGCATCTTGAAAATGAGGTGTTCTGTTTCAGTGTATGTGAATCATCAAAAAATCCCTAAAGTGATTATTTGAAAGTATTCCTAGTGTATTTATATTGTGGCCAGTACAGGCTGAGAAGTTTTCCACTACTGATAACTCAGACTGTTATATTAAAGTACCAGAATTCTGTTTTTCAGGTATGTATTAGCAAATAAAGAGGAACAATATTTCAGCATTATCTTCTGAAAAATAGTTTTTGTACTTAAAATTGTGAGTATATGTATTGATATATTTAGACTTAAGTGTGGAGCTTGAATGATTTCCTTTGAAGAAGCTGAGGAACTTCATTTATTTAGTTGTTTCTTTTTTTTTTTTTTGCAGTCATAACTAAGAAACTGCTTCTGAAATCAGTCAGAGAAGCAATAAAAAATATATATATTAATATGACAGCAAAGAATGGGTTCTGTATCCCATTGGTGATTTATAGTAATAGGCTTAGAGTTGCATTTACAGGACAGGAAGCCAGACTGCCATGCGAATTTGAATTTGTTTAGGGTTTGATTATATAAGAATAAGCACCCTGGTCCCAGTGCATCAAAACTTTTTGGCACCAACTAGTATTTCCACCACATATAAAAAAGAAATGAATGTTTACCGTAAGATCTTGAATATCTTCCAGGTATTTCTGTCAAGAGAAATCAGACAAAATACTGTTTCTAAGTACTGCTTTTGTGTTACTCGTGTAGGAGAGTGGAAATGCTGAAACAGTTTCATAGGTGGTATAAACGAAAATTTGCCTAAATATTTTGTGCGAAATTATGCATTCATTCACTGAAAATGCAACTGCTGAAACTATTCAGAAATTCAGGTTGCATTTATGAAACTCTTTTCACAATGGAGATCCTTTCAGAAATATTTGATGTGATCTACAGGAGCAACTTCAGTGCTTTCAGAACATTTTCAGAATTTTCATGTTCCCCGAAAGCTTAACAAGTAGATAAGTGCCTGACTAAGCAAGTTTCTCAGCTCCTGATACAGTTTCCTCTTCAGTGTAATGAAGGTTGTGCTTCAGACTCTCCTGTTAATCATCTTCCACTTTTTGTGGACTTGAAACGTTATTTATAGAGATAGTGAGAATGACTTTGTAGCCTCCTGGATGCTGCAGTGCTTAGGGTAAAATCCTCATCTGATTCTGGAGAGTCCTGAGAGTTAGTGAGAGAGAACAAAGAAGTCACCTCGGGCTTTTGAAAGATTCATTAATGTAGCCATTTCCGCAGCTTTTATTACCAGCGCACAGGAAGAAAATGCTTCTTATGATATAGACCTTGAGGATGTTACCAACTTGAAATGAAAATAGTTTCATTTTCCATGTAAAGTTACACGCTTTGTTTGACCCAAAGGAAAATGTTTCATTTTTGTGTGTGTGAGAGAAAATAAGCAAAACAAACCAAAAAAAAAAAAAAGTACTTTTGAGTTAATCCAGACCAGATTTTTCTGGTCCTGGCAGTGTCTCTACATAGATGTAAAAGAAAGTAGGTATAAGCAGTAGTTAACCTGGAAGAAAGATTTAGAGTACTACTTCAGTTGAGTGTGTAGCAGTTAATGAGGCTCCAGAGAAAGCCCAGAGGCAAGACAAGCTAAGGGACAATATGATAGAATGGATAATTTACTTCAGTTGTACCAAGTTTTTCCTTCAATTCATCAGGACTGCTGTTTGTTTGTATATGTCATTAACTTCTCTCCTAGTTTATAGAGGATTGTTAATCCAGCATTGCAACTCTGAGTGGCCTACATTCAATTGAACATCAGTGAGAACTCCAAGCTTATTGCTAACAGAGCTGTGGCTCTCCAAGCCTCCCATTAATGTCAAACTGGAGGCTGCTGGCTTTCCCTAGACAGTGACACCGTAGATGCAAAAAAGCAGGATCAAATTCATACAAAATTATTTTAAAACCCTATGTCAAAAAATGGAAAACTTATTTAAAAATAATTGATAAGGAACTTTGTTGTGTTTAGGCACTGTTGTGAAGTGGCTGCCCTGTCTATGTGTCTGTCTAAAATTCAGGCATGAGTACCAAATGAAAAGATAGAAGCGCCAAGTAAGATGTCACATTAAGGAGCTTTTTTGTTTATTTATTTTGGAAATGCTAAAAGTTGTGAAAATGGCTTTGGTGTCTTAAAAGGACAGGCAGTGGTGCCCATTTGTTCAGGAATGGAACAAGCAAATGACATCAAGAGACTTGAACTCAGTGCAACATTGGCACAATGTCCATGGAGCTGTTTACTTCTGCTCAGCAAATGGGCAGGCATCACGCACAACAGAGATGAGGTCTTATATTAAATTAGTATTTCCTATGCTACAGATAGCAAAGAAGTCTATTTTACTGAGATGCGCGTAGAAAATCATGGGTCTTTATAATCTCATTGATTGTGAGGGTTCAAATTTAAGAGCAAAACGCCTTAAACCAAATACTGTTGCAGCAGATCGAGTGTATTGCAGGAAAACTGAACCACTGTTTCCACCTCAGATGCAGATTTGTCTGTGTTTATGGTTTTCTTAAGTGGTAGTTTCAATAGATTAAGTAGATTATTACAAAAACTGTTGGAGCAACATGAAAAAATTCTTTAGGTTCATTGCCCATAAGAGGCATTTGTTACAGCCATACTTAGAGCATGTGTGTAGTGCGAAGTTTAAGGAATACCACCATGTTTCACAAAGCAGCTGCAGGCAAAAGATTTTGAGCATTTCTTTTCAAGTTCTGTGTATCTGTTAACTGCACACAAATAAGAAACCTACTCCGTGGGTGTTCAGGTGATAGGTGATTGTAGCCCATTAAGGGGTGGGGTTCTCCAGGACAGGTCATGAGCATGTGTTTGGTGTTGTACCATTGCACGTAAGAAAATAGTGGTTCTAGGGAAACCTTGTGTTTTGCAATATTCATTGATCATTTTAGAATGGTTTGTGTATTCATCATCAAAAGTGTCCTTGTGATTACTTACTCAAGTTTCTCTTTTCTGTAAAATGTCCTTTATTTATCAGGGAAAGGCATTTTTTTCTTACCTTTTTTTTTTTTAATTTCAACTCTGGTAAACTTTTTTTGAAAAAAAAAAAAAGGATTTTATTTTTTTGGAAAAAACAGTGGACTTCTCAGCGAAAGCTTCCTTGAAGATTTCTGAAACCACAATAGTGAAGTACTGGATTCAAGGGCTTGGTATTCTTTTTTCCTTCGCCACATTTTTCCATTTCTTTCTGAAGGAAGGGAACAAAAAGCAGAATTCTAGCACTATGTGCAAATGGTAGAAAATTTGAGCCATGCTTTTAAATTCTTGTTGAAGTCTGATGTCAAATCTCCTGGAGACACAAATGTTGTGTATGTAGGTAGTGGTCTCTTTCTTCTAATATTTCCCTTTGTGTTCTCATATAAAGTTGGTGTAAGAAAGATGGTTTAGCAATTATTTCAATTAATGATCCCTGTTCTCATAGCCCCCTCAGCTGATGCCATGTATTAGCTTTCCTACCTTGACATGTCACTACTTGTGTGACCATTCCAGCAGGAATACCTGCCTGCAGCATCTCACCTGATACCACTTGCTCAGGTCCTGCATGGCAGATTTACTCTTTGGGCTTCCACAGCTATCTTGAAATCAGATCTTCCAAGACACCCACTCCAATAGAGAATCATGGTGCTTGAGGGGAATGGAATAGAGAAGTGAGAAGAACACTTGCCAAATGTTGCTGTCATTAACATTAATTTCTAGAAACGGGCACTTGTTTTAAACACGATGTACTGAAGTCATTTGAATGATCTCTGTAATAATATTTGTGTATAGCTGTGCTTTGTAGTTTGAAATAGACGAGGTAGACCATACAAGGCTGAGGGGGATCGGTAAGATCAAGAAACATATGAAAAAGGCAAGTAGGGAATGAATATTAACTGTATATTACAATAATGGCATTAGGGGATGTTTATTCAGACTATGAAACAACATGTTTGAAACAAAAATAAGTCTTTAACTCAATTAAATTGCACCATCATGTTGGGTTCAGAAGAGACTGGAAAAATAAGTACAGGAAAGGTCCACCAGTGGCAATGGCATGGCGAGTGGTTTGGGAAGGCTAATAGGTACATGATCACAGGAAGCAGGAGGGCATGTCAGTAATGATTCTGTTCCATCTGTATAGTCTTTCCTAAGTATCCACTACAAGGCAATGTGAAAGATAGGATGCTGGGCTAGATGTTCTTTTTGTATTAAAACAGCTATTACTATGGTGAATCCAGGAATGTGGTTTTTGAGATTTTCACCCTTTTTTTTGGTTAGAAATATTCAGAATGATTTTTTAAATTCCAAAATTGCGTATTTGTATTTTCTGAGCTTGACATTGCTGATAATTTCTTTTACATATACAGTATATCCTTAGTGGTGTTTAGTTGCTAACTTCTGAGAAAAGTCTGCAGTAATGCTGTCAGAGTTCATCTCTCTGTCACAGTGTTCCACAATGGGTAAAATAGGCTGCTTAGAAAAATCTTCAGTAAGTTTCAAAGAATAGTTTAGAGTAAAATGTACAGGATTGGTTCCCTGGATCATGAGTCAAAGTCCTGTTTTCAGAAGTCTCCAAAGAATGTTAATGCAATGGTAAGTGAATTGTTCTGTCACTCCTAAATGCTTTGGAGACTTCAAGGATGACTCAGATTCCTGAGGGGCTTGAGGGCTTACATGAATGCTCACGTGACAGAAAAATGCCAGAAGGAAGGAAGAGAAGATCATGGGAGGAATTGGACAGTGAACATACTGTTCTTGTCATTTGACTCTGTATACCATTTCCATTTTTGTGTCTTCCTACTTGTGGTTTTGGTTTCAGGTACCCTTAGCAAACCTTTCTCCCTCGTATCCAAACAGGACACATGGTCAGAACAGCTTCTTTAGGGCAGATACTGAAAGAAGTTATGAGCCAGATCAAGGTGAAATACCAGTGGAGCTTGTTTGAAAAGTTCATCAGATAAATTAAATGAGAAACTGAAATCATTTGTTTACGTAATAAATAAAACATCCATCTTTATCATCTGTAATGTCTCCTACTCTTTGATACTGTTCCACACTACCGCTCTCTTAGAGGATCTCATATTACCAAGATACAGAACACAAGTGTGATTATGTGAAGGCAGTGGGCCAAAAAGCTAGAGGTCTTATGCAAATTCAGGTATGCATTAATTTGCATCATGCTTCTAATATATAGATGTATCTCTCTATGTGTGTATGTATATGTATAGGTGCATCCATTATCTTTCCCTCTTATTTGAAAGATACTTATTTCCCAGCCCCTCCCTAAGCTGGATTTTCCCTTATTCCCTGATGATGGCTAGCCAATTTGAAGTTCAGGTCCCAATCTCCTTGGAAAAACAGGTTTCTCACACTGGTCTAACCCCTGTATAAGTGATTCTAGCCGTTGTGCTGATAGTCTTTTTATCTATTTAGGTATGTTAGTAAGGAGTAGTTAAGGGCTGTGGAAACTGAGCATCTATTTCTAGATACTTTCAATGATTATCAATGATTGCCTTTGGTGAACACAATCACAGGACAGTTCTTTGTGAGGAATGTTACACAGAATGGCTTAATATATTCACTAATTTTCTCCTCTATTTGAGGGTGGGTGTTGGGGCAGATGTGGGATAACAATCTGAGTTCAGCTCAGGTGAGAACCTTTTTCCATCTTTTTGTGAGTCTAGATTACACGTGTTTGAAGAAGCCTTGCTCCAGGTTCCCCTTTGGGATCAGCAGTAGGATTTTGAGGTTCAGCTATCCTATAAGCAGTGGAGATAGAATCAGCACACTGTCAGGTGGTGAGCCTAATCTGGATGGAAGAGCTTTTGTCAGATAAAGAGCCTAGGAAGTGGATTTGAGTTTCCGTATATCAGTTTTAGGGAAGAGAGAGACCTGCACCCATTGCCTTGGGGCTGCTGTCCTCAAGGAGGTAACCCTGGTCCTCAATAAGATGACCAGTGTTAGTGAATTTTGTGCAAAAGGTAGCCAAAGAAGACATACCTGCTCTTAAAAGCATACTTTTTATAAGGAGAAATAAAGAAAGTGAGCTTTGTATTTGTGCTCATTTTAAAAGACTTAAAAATGGGTTTTAGTGGGGCTTAAAGCAGATGTTAAAGAGAAAGGATTTTGCATCATCAGAAATGGCTTTTTTTCCTGTATTAGTGTTAGGCCTTGGGGTGCAGGTCTCCAGCAGGTGTAAATTGTCATACAAAGTGACAGTAAAAGCTGCTGAGGATCCACCCTCAGTTTTTCAAAACAGTCAACAGCCCGGTTTGACATGTAGAGCCTCCAAAACTGGAGCCGGAGGAGCTTTATTGAAAAACTGACTTGTTATTTTAGTGTTTATGTGGAACTTAATCTCTAGAAAATCTGGTCCAAAATGTAATCTCACATTTGCTGCATTACCAGTGTTTACATGTTCAACTGGGCAACTTGAGCTGCATTGAACTGGAGTTGCACAAACAATGAAAGAAAGAAAAAGCATCTTTGGCAGCTCTTTCATTTCTAAGTTTTGAAGAAATTCAAATCTTTTTTTTTTTTTAAGGATTTTTTCTGCCAAACCTACCAAAACTTGAGTGGATTGGAGTCAATGGAGTTGTCTTTCCTAACTTCAGAAGACTTTTTTACACCATTCTCTAAACGGGGTTAGTAATGAACTGACCACAAAGTGATACTATTGGAAAGAAAGTTTGCCGAGTAAATAATTCAATAGATATTTTGTAGGCAGCCATGGCCAATAGATTGCTTGGTATGGTGGATATTATGCAATACTGTCTTTTAAGACTGGAGTAATACAGAGTGCTCCAAAAACCCTAATCCTAACGTAGGATTGAAGCCTAAGAAGAGACAGTGCTAATCCTGCACCACCAGGTCAACATTTATTGGAAGGCATGTATTATGGAGATACACATATGGTAGTCCTAGATCCCAGCTGTCCCCTTTCTTCAACTGCTTCTCTTCATAAATGCACATTAAAATCGTTTCGAGGCAAGTAAGTGAAAACAATTGGAAGAAATTCCTCATAAAGCATTGTAACTTTTATTCCAATGTAAGGATTTGAGGGTTGGTGGTAAATTGAGCTGTCTCCTTACAGAAGTGGTAAATCACCAGCCTTTACTATCAAGAGCAGACAATAATGTTTATAAAATCATTGCATTTGTTTCAGGTTATTCATCAGAGCTGGAAGGCAATTGTTCAACTTGCTTTGCGATACTATAAACAGAATGCTTGGAAGGCTGCATGCTTTGTAGCAAAATTTTAGGGTTTGTACAATTACCAACTGAGACTTTTTCCTTCAGAAAGTGTTCAACTAATCTTCCAGAGAGGTGAGCCTAGATTGCAGTATGCTGTTTTAAAGGAACGAGTTTGAGTTGGCACTAATAGGGCAGCAAGGACTGCTGATTTACGGATGAAAGTTCTCACAGAGTTGTCCTATTTATCTTTCCTTTTCATACTGCAGTAGGCAAGGAAAGTCTTCATTTTTCCTTTTCTTAGGCTCTCCCAAACTGCTCTGATGGGGTTATGAAATAGGTTTGGATCTGGAAAAGGCTAAGAACTGTGGGCAGGGAGGATGTTGACACAGGAAATGTGAGGCAGTAGTGCTTAAATAAAATGAAACAAAATAAAATAAAGGAAAAGGACTGTCAATGTACTTGCATTGCAGTTCAAGACAGGAGTAGACAGCCTGGTTTCCGTGGGTATTGCTGTAATTACCCTAGAGCTTTCTTTCTCTGTGAAAAAGTGCTTGAGTTTCTGTCATCTACATGAAGTGTGAGCAGCACAAACAGCAATAGCAGGCTTAGTTGAGCAAGCTGCTAGGTTAAGTTCCTGCATTAGTTACCAGCTAAGTTTCTCCAGCTTTTCTGAGCTTCCTGGCCTTGCCTGGAAGAGTACTGGCAAAAGCAGCTTGGTTTTACTTTAGTGTATTGTGGACGGTCCTGCAGGAATTAGTTTCTGAAGGAGCTGTGCTAGCTCTTCTGAGGTTTTCAATGTTGTGAATCTGTTTTTTGTTTTTTGTTTGTTTGTATTTGTTGTTTGTTTGTTTGTTTTAGCTTTGGTGTTTTTTTTTCCCTTTCCAAAAATAAAATGAAAACAAAATATAACACCAAATTGTTTGCTGACATGTTGGCACATATGGTGGAATAACTAACTGGTGGCAGCGTGTCTATAAAAAAAAAAAAAGCAAAACATGGATTTCTCAGGTGGCAAGTTGCTTTTATCCAAACAGAAAACAGAAAATGGGTATGATACACCTTTTATGAGCAAACAGGAGGGTTGCAAGGTTGAATATGGGTCAGACATCTTTTAGAGGCAGTGTTTTCCCAATGCTGAAATGCATGTTTCTGTCAAATGCAACAGCGTAAAAACTTTTTATGCCAAAGGGAGGTGATTGGGGGGAGGTGGGGTAGGCAGCGACCCTCAAAACAGCCAGTAGCTAATGCTGCCTTTGTGGTTTTATATATTTGCCTATTAAAATGACAATAGAGACATGGAACATTTAGATTTAAGAAGCCTTCTTTTCATTAACCAACATTAAACAAACTGACAAAGTAGGGAGTTATGACTCCAGTAATTGAAACATGCTGTTCTGTTCAAGAGCAGAACTCTATAAAGACTCTTTTTACCTAGTAATGCCCTTTGTGTTTGCCTGCTACCCCTGCTAAAAATTCTGTAGGCCTGAAGCATGTCTTTCCAAGCAGAGTGGGAATGACAGAGTGCAACATTGCACTTGGCAGATGGGGTCGCAGCCTTTCTAGAACATTAACGTTTAGAACATTTATTGCAGACTGGAAATCAATTTGCAGCTCAAAATGCATGGAGACTTTGCTGGACTCCTCTGAGCTGTTTTTATTTATTTATTTATTGTTATTTTAACTATAAACCTGGGATGCAGGAAAAAGAATTAGATGGATTAATTTACATTAATTTACATTAACCGTGATGGAGTTTTGATTAGCTTAATTTGCAGTATGCCTTTTTATGGATTCCCTGCTCTTCCATATGTGTGTTCTGAATCTTTATATTACCTTGCATTTCTTTTTCCTTCTCTCCTAGATGTCGATGAGTGTCAGGATAACAATGGAGGGTGCCAGCAGATATGTGTAAATACTATGGGCAGCTACGAATGTCAGTGCAAAGAAGGCTTTTTTCTGAGTGATAACCAGCACACCTGTATTCATCGCTCCATTGGTAAGTGTCTAGAAATCAGTTCAAGCAGAAAGTGCTTTGAGAGGGTTACGAAAAATCATTTCACTGGTTGGTTGGAATTGGTCAATTCATCTGCTACCCAAACTTGTAGCACAGCCATAAATAAAGCAAAGGATAAGGCTTCCGTATGAAGTAGAAATTATACATGGGTCAAACAGCAGGCTCTTGGGACAGGCAGAGAAGAGATTTTCAAATGGCAACTTTCTGCTTCTGACTTTAAAGACTCAAAAACTTCTCACCTGTTTATTGCATAATAGTTCACCTGTCTTTTACCTTAGAGAGGGTGATACCTTAAATCAAAATGAACAGCTTAAAATGAATAGCTTGTTGCTTCTGGAAGTTGTTGTTGTGTTTTTTTTGTTTTGTTTTATTTTATTATTTTTTTATTTTTGCCAGTCATGTAACGTATTGCTTCATTGCAGACATGATGGCTGATACTATACTGACACATCATTTTTCTTTGGTACTGTGTCTGGGGTGGATTAGAAAACTGCTTCTCTGTTGCCTGTGCATTAGCAGCAGAAATAAAGAATCCCTGCAGAACTATGGTCCTTGTCTGCTGCTGATTTTGACTAGAATAAGCAGCTCTCCCTTGTCAGACATGGAAGACAAGTTTGAGTGGAAAGGGAGAAAAGAAAACAGCATAGCTATAAATCTTTGCAATTAAGTGGACTCTTTATGTGTTCGTTCAGACTTCTGGTGACCCTGGCAGCAAAGGGAATATATGCTAGCAAACTCATTTACCTTAGGCAATACAGAATGACAAAGTAGCAAGATGAGTCTGGTGATCAACAATATAAGTATGCTGTAAATTTCAGCAAGCCACACAAATGGTTCTGAGCTATTTTAAGTCACTAAAATTAACCAGAAAATCCTACCTGAACTTAGAGTATGAATTTAGTCACCCTGTTTACATAAAAGCAAATCTTTGTAGTCTAGCATTTCAAAAATGTAAATGTATTTCTGGCACTGTGTGCATGCTTACACAGAATTGTAACGACAAGTAGGAATTTTGATTTTTAGAAATGTGAAACTCCAGAATATATTCACAGGTCCACTTTTTAGCATGACTGTTAAGTTTTAAGCAATTGAAGTATTTTGATTATGACAAGGACATGCAATTAAGCTCCATCAGCCAGTGTATTTTAAAGGTTGTTGTCTAACAGGTTTTTATTTATCCTTTTCAACATAAATTGTTCACATTTCTGTCCAGCATAAAGTAACACTGACACAAAGATATCCAACAGGGCAAGGAATAGTAGCTGGAGGCTTAATGAAAACCACTTGCAGAGCGCTGTGCTACAATCACTATTTCAATTTGCACATTATAAAAGTTCCCTGTTGTAATAAAGGAGAATTTAGTTGTCTGAGGTGGAAACTAATGAAATAAATTTAAAAAATGAGACTCTAAAGGCAAAAGTTTTTTGTAAGGAATAGATTTATTGAGGAAAATAGGTGAATTTTTATGGCAAAGAAGATTTCTAGTTTGTAGGAAGGACTGGGGGAGTGGACTTGAATGTTGACTGCTGCATGCACTTAATAAATAAACATGGGAATAATATATTCGTTAACTTATTTACAAGGAAAATGTCAAGTAAAACATGGACATTTAATTTGAAGCAATATCTTCACATTATTTAGAGAATTGGAAAAAAGAACACCACCAAATAGACTGATAGTGATTGCAAAGTATTTTACAAATAGATGTTCTGTGAGCTTTGAAAAATAAAGTATCTATTTGCAGTAAAAACAAACATTAAATTGCAGTGTCATGATCCCCCACACAAATACATTGGGTGGGTATGCTGGAGGAAGGAAATGAGATGGAATGATCTATTTCAGTTGTCAGAGGTGACTGAACTGCAAATAGTAAACATTGTGTGGTGAGAAAGTAAATGGCTTTTTTTTTTTAATATCTGTGTTTACTTGCTTTCATCTGTCTCACTTGTAAATGCCTCTACAGAAACTGTGGGAATGCAAAAATACCAAAATACTTCCACCAATCCATTCAGCGAGAATTGTGCCTAGTGCTAGATTATGTCTATACCTATGTTGGTAAACAAGGCTGAAGTGGACAAAGGCATAACACACATCTAGCACTGCAATCCAAACACAGAGGTGCTGAATCACCAGAACACTCTGCAAGCTTGTTGACTTTGAGCATAAGATCCATTAATTGCAGTGGGATTACTTTTCTGTCTCTGAAAAATGCATATGCAGTCACACAAACCTCTTGTCTCTTCAAGGACTCAGCTGATCTAAATCAACCACAAGGTTCTTCATTCAGTTTGCTAGCTACCACTTTTTCTCTCCTGTTTTCAAATGCCCAGGGAGAAGTACTGCAGGGTGCTTAGAATGCGCTTGGTGTCAGGATGAGTTCAGAGAGGAAGGGGCTGTACCAAGCCTAAGCAATGCCCTCGCTGTGGGGAAGCTTGCCTTCCTCAGCCTTCAGCAAGGCTGGTGCTTTGAGCTCATCAGCACATTCAGGTGTTACGGTAGCTTCAGATTTGAGAAATGGCAGTGGATATTTTCTCAGGGGTTGAACAGAGGAAGAAACGTGTCCCTTTTTGCACTAACCAGCCAAGGGAGAAGTATCTTGTGATATGAGGCGTCCTCTTTATGACTGTTAGCTGCAGTGTGAGAAATGTGCTGTGCTTGTCTCAGTGGTTTGCTGGGTGTGTTATACCATCATGGTAGGGGTTTTTAATATCATCCTTGTGTCCCAAATGGCACATTGCTTGCAGTCTAGAAGCGTACTCATTATTTCCTGTGGACAAGAAGGATTAATGATCGACAGAGAAATATCAGTTTTGTACCAACCAGAGACCAGGCTGACATTAAAGCCAGGGCATACCCTGGTTTCCCAGTATTTGCTCTATTTCATCATCTTTGTTATAGGCCTGCTGATTTCTTATGTTTAATCTCTGCATCTTTTGGGAGGAGACTATGCCCCATACAACTTACCTCATTTATTTTTGCATAAAACTTAATTTCCCTTTGCCTAGTTTACTCACATTAATGATCACAACAACAGAGGGGGAGAGTGAGAATGGGAGGGAGTGTGGATTGTGAAAGATATGGGGAACTTGTTTATCTTAATTACAAAAGTCGGTGTGAAAGCTGTAAATTACACTCGAGACGTATTTGTGTTTCCTTGTGACTTGAAAAGAAACCAGAATAAAACAGCTGTTACTGTATCATCTCCAGCTCCAGAGGGAACGTGTTTAATAAATGTGGAGATTAGAATCATACACTGTGGTTGTGACTGAGTCAGGTGAGGGGATTACAGCATGTTTTTTGTTAATACGCTGATAAGCTAAAAGCCCCAGTTTAGCACATCCTTAAGCTCCTAGTAATATCAAAGTTAGTTAAAAATCTGAACCGGACCTAAAAGCACCAAAATAGACAGAGTTTAGCTACATGCCTATAATGCCCCTGAAGTTGAGACTGTGCAAGATGAAGGGTACAGTATGTCCCATTTGTATTCCAACTATTAAAGGTGTTGTGTTCAGGAGCCCTGGTGATAAAGTGCCTCTCCAGCCAGAAATCTCAGCCGAAGCTGTAAAGAAAGCTATTACTGTCCCACCTAGAGAGAGCAAGTCACCTAAAGCACAACAGGTGTTTGCTCACAAGCCAGATGCTTCATGAGTTCAGTGGCCAGGAAGACTTCTGCCGTTTAAAATTTCATGCCTTGAATGAACATAGTTATATTAATGGTCTTATATATGCTGATTGTTCACTGCCAGTATTTTTATACAGCTAGTGTGGTGGTTTTACTCAGGTGGGCAGACAAGTTCTACCACGGCCGCTCTCTCACTCCCCCTCCTCAAAGAGCAAGGGGGAGAAAGTACAGCACAAAGAGCTCAAGATTTGAGACAAGGATGATTTAATTAAAGGGAAAAGGGAGAGGGGAAAAAAAAAAGGAAAAAAAAAGAAAAAAGAAAAAAGAGAAAAAAAAAAGGAAAAGCCATATGGAAGCACAGAGAGAGAAAAGCAGTTACTCTCTAATTCCCATCAATGAGTGATGTTCGGCCATATCCTGGGAAGCAGGGCCTCAATACGAGTAGCCGTTATTTGGGAGGACAGATGTTTCCACAACAAGACCCCCCCCTCCTTCCCTTCCCCACCTTTTATTGCTGAGTGTGACACCATATGGCATGGGATATCCCTTTGGTCAGTTTAGGTCAGCTGCCCTGGTGATGTCCCATCCCCATGACTTGCCCACCCCCAGCCTGCCAGCTCTTGGGGGCTTGGAGGGAGTCCTGATGCGGTGCCAGTATTGTGCAGCAACAGACAAAACACTGGTGTGATACCGGTGCTGATCTAGCTACAAGTGCAGAGCACAGCACTGTATGGGCGGCTGTAGGGAAAGTTTACTCCATCCCAGCCAGACCTAGCACAGCTAAAAAGTCAGGTGCAATTAGGAGTGGTAATTTTAAGTGGAGACAAGAAGAGGTGGAGTAGTACCAGACTGTAGAAGTATGGAGATTGTGATGGTCTGGTCAAATGGCAGAAAAGGTTTTGTTTGTTTGTTTTAATGTGGTTGTCACAGTAATTTTTCAAGCCTGTTTAAAAAAATAAATAAATTAAAGAATTACTTATCCTATTAGACTTATATTCTTAGCAGAGTTAGGGATTTTGATGTATAAAGTCAAGCTACCACAATCCAGCAAATTACTGTGCTACAAACCAAGTCTCAGGAACAGCATCTCTTTTTGCACAAGTACAACAATCTAGTCTCAGAGGAAAGAAAAACATGCAAAGTCAAACTGTCTTACGTTTGTAATGGGCTAAGTATTCTTATGAAATGATTACCATGCTTGTGCTGATATATAGTACCTTGTAAACTTAATGTTTAAATGTTTAAAATGTTTAAAAAATGTTTAAACCCTTGAAAATTTTGCAGTAGCAGCATAGGAGTCCTGTAACCTGGCATCAAACTACCCAGTTCCTTCTTGTTCTGAGGACTAAAAAAAACCACCTTTGTTCGTTTTTTTTTCTTTCCTGCTTTCCATGACTTATTGTTATTCCTTACCTATTTTCGTAGTTCAGTGGGATTTCATAGCAGTAGAGTAATGTGTTAGGACTCCCTGGGAGGAAGCACAATCCCCAGCCAGTGCAGGAGAAGTCTACAGGCTGGGTTTCTGGACTTTATTCCCATCACTGGTGTTGATGCCTTGTGGGACTCAGGGCAAGAAGGTTATTGTGACTCAGAATTTCTGCAACACGCTTTAGAGGACAAAGGTGCTTTTTCTACGGAAGCACAATAATCTATTCATGTTTAGATTAATGTGGAAGGGTGACTTTAATTAATTAAGTATTGCCAGCAACCTTCTGGACTTCATGAAGCACGGGGTTTCTCATCTCAACTATGAAAGCCCTTTCATGGTGATGTAACCAGTTAAATTACTCCATTACTTCCAATATACTTGCCATAGCTACCCTGAGTACAGGCATCCCATTCACTGGAACATCATCCTATTTGTCTTTTTAAATTGGAATCCTAATATGATTGGAAAGTAGAGGAATATGTTAAATATATTTTAAGGAAACCAGTTCATGTGCTTTTAGATACCATAATAAGAAAACATTTCACACAGCAAAAGTTTTATCTGGACAAACATACAGAGATTCTGGATGCTTTTTCCTAAAACTGCACTCAGTATGACCGAAGCATAATAGAATCTAATTCATTTATACATTCATATGTTGCATTTTGATCAATCATCTTTCACAGAATGTAGGATAGAGAATGCGTCCAGGAAAAAAAGGCTTAACAAAGCATTTTAAATCTCATTGTTCCCTGTTAGAAATGTGTAAGCTTTTAAAAGTGTCTATAGTCCACAGAAATTGCTGTACTTTGGTTTCAGGAATTTTTATTTGCTCCAGCAGTCAGTGTGAAGGACACCTCACCTTTGCTTTCTCCATTGCTCTAGGATGGAAGGACTTTTCGTTTTCCCTCCAGCCAAGTTTCAACAGGTGACAACATCTGATATAAATTGAAAATAATCTCTCTTAGGCCTGATCTTACACCTATTATGCACCTGTGATTTGTCACGATTAATACTAGTAAAGTTACACTGGTATAAAACTGATTTAAGTGAAAACTGTCTTAAGTTCCGCTGTAAGGGTAAGCAATAATTATAAAATCATTAAAAACAATATTAGGTGAAAGCTTAGGATTAGATGTGAAAATGTAGTTTACCCAAATAAATGTGCAACAGCAGGTTTTTTTAGTAAAATATCAAAATTGTTAGAAGTTGTTTTTTTTTTTTTCTTTAGCTTTTCACATTTAAGGTCTTCAATAAATGTCATCTTAAATGGTGACTGCTTAGGATGTCATAGAACTGGAAGCAAAGGCATGCCACTCTTGCTTTATGAAAGTTTTAAATGTATCTGAAACCTGAGGCTGCAATCTTCCTTTTATAGGTAAGAAACATGAGGTGTAAGCAATACTGTATTGTCTGAAGTCCTTGTAACTGTGTCTGAACTGCAGGACAGATTCACTCCGCTAAAGCAGCTGTAGCCCTGTTCCTCAAAGCAGTCCAGATGGAAACAAATACATGAGGAAAAGGTATAGGATATGAAATTGTGGTAGTGTTTCAGTATATCCCAAGCTGCAGAGTCAAGTAGAGCCAAGTATGGTTTATTGCAGGCCCCTGTTGGGTTCCTAAGTACGAACTGAAACCCATTTCATACTTGTACTCTACAAAATGATGAAGTCTCTACATACCCTACCTTAGTTTTGTAGCTCACTTGCCTTCTAAAAGAAAAATACTGCACTTTATAATTTTCTGGGACTTTGGATTAGGTTTGATTCAGAAAGAAAACCAGATTTTGTTCAATAATCATTACCCTCTGCTGCTTTGCTTCAGCTGAGATTGAGTATGCTAGTAAACTAACTCATTAGCCATATACAATGGATTGAGTTTGTTAAAACTCAAAGGAAAACATCTCCCAACTCTCACGAGCAATAGCAGATTGCCAGATATTGTCAAAATCTGTGGCTGAATTCTTAGTGTTGTGCAGAAGCTATCCTGTAGTAGGTTCCAAATTTAAGTGTCCATGATCAAACAGACATATGTTTAAAAAAAAAAAAATCCCCAATGTTCTAGAAAATATTAACTGATACGTAACCAACAAGTCACATGTGTAAGTTGCACGTAGTGCTTGAACAGTAATAAAAACTGCACAGTTTATCATTTAGGCAGTCATGTTCAACTAGGACATGTAGATAACTTCTCAATGAACCAGAATCTGAAATAGTTTAATGGTGTGGTAGTTGCTTCTGCATGGCTTCATTGCCAATGCTTTTTCGTTTGGAGGGGATGAAACTGAAGGGAGAAAAGAATTGTGTAAGAAATAAGCTGGAGATGTAAAAAAGTGTGTATTGGAAAGAGCAGCTGTTAGAAACACCCTGCAGCAGCATGACAGGCAGCTAGCTTGCCAGGAGGAGCAGGGAATTTGTAAGTCCGATCAAAAATCTCTCCACACCTGTGTGACAGCAAGTATGGTAAACAGTCTGTAGCTCAGCTCCTGACTGACTGGCAGTGCTGACAAGACAGGAAAGCTGTATGCACAAATGGGAAAACACACTGGAAACAGTACATTAAAAAGAGAAAAAAATTAAAGAGAAAATATGCAAAGGGGGCTTTCACACTCAATCATTCAATAGCATTGGAAGAGAACCAATATTCTGTTCATATTGTCTGCTCAGGATATAGTAGGATTATACTAAATAAAAGAGCTGGCGTGTTTTTTAAAGGCCTCTAGCATCCAGTTGACTGAAACATCAGGTGAGAAAGATCTGGGAAGAATATTAAGCCAGAATGTACTGGAAAAAACTTGCATTCACAAATGTGCACAACAAGTGGACTCTGTTTTAAGTACGCCAATACTTTGAATTTCTCATGATACATCTCTCTCATGCCATTAGGGATACAATGATGAATTCCTGTCTCATTCTGAATGCTGTGTAGAGATGCTCAGCATCTTTCATACCTACTGTAGTGACTATGGACCTCTCAGTATCTCTCTTACTTCTTTTTCACTATGTGGAGAAGTCACCCACAGACCATAGTGTGGGCACTGTTTCTCTTTTTTGCTATTCATGATAAATCTCAGAGATGTAATCCAGCAGGAGCTCTCTAGAGGCTGACAGCACAATGTGTTTTTGGCTATAAACCAGTAGGAATTCAAGATATAAATGCTAAATAGCTGTTCATATATACCTCCTGTTCGTTTATACCCTACTGTATATAGTATGTATATTGTGGATTTAATGAGTTCAATTAATTATTCATTTCCATGTAATTGTGTTTGAGGTTGCTCTGAGCTATTCTGAAATAATTTAGGAGTTTATGGAAATGAGAAGGAAGATGCTTGCATTTAATAACATTGTATATTTTCAAGACTAATAGTTGCATGCTTTGCTAAGGTTTGCATCCTAGAAGCTTTTGGGTAGTGAATTGTTGTTACTGTTCTTGATGGTACTTTGATTTTTTATTTATTTATTTTGGTACTTGAGCACCAGTCAAGAAAGGGGCCAGATCATACTAGAGCTTGAACAAACTTGGAAAAATTACAGCCTAAGTAAACAAGGTAGACACAGGGCAGAGGACAGGACAAAAGACAGAGTCACACAGTGAATGCTTTCACAGCAGAAACGCTGCGGTAGCACCATGAGATAGTTTTAAGAAGAGCCACAAAAGAAGGGAGTGAGACAAGGATGTATCAGCTAAACAGCAGGAGAAGGAGGAAGACAGACAGATAGCCAAGTGGGAATGAAGTGGAGGAGACTAGATCAAAGAAGAAACGAAAGGTGTGGGAGAGTTAGCACAATACAAAACCTATACTTCTCTGTCTCCTGAACTCCCTGGCTCACTAAAGCAATTTCTTTTCAGTATCCTCTCTCTTTTAGTTTTCTTTTTATTTAGCTAAGTCCTGTCCTGTTTAAACTGTATTATAGTCAAACTACCCAAATCCCATCAATATATTGGAAGACTTGTGTTATTTTCAGTGGAAAGGGGCAAGTGTTGGGACTGCAAAGCAAACCTGCCAGTCATGCACAAGTGAACAGAATGATAACCCTGTAAGAGTTCAGCTCCTTGCATCTCCCAGGAGTCAAGAAATGCAGAAAAAAGGCATTGACTATAACAGGGAGCAAGGCATCATGTGCTGTTGGAGTTCAATATTCTCTGAACTATGTTCACCGCTGGTAAGAGCATTGAGCTTGTGCAATTAATCAGTTTACCTGCTTTTTATGCATAATGTGTAGGATGATTATGCATTTTCAAGAGGCTCTGTCTGACTTATGCTGAGAAGCTGCTAATATCTTTCTTCTTTTGTACCAAACATAAAACATTCACCTGAGAGTGAAACCTACATCACTTTTGTCCCTCTTTGGTGTGGAGCACCTCCTTTAAAAGTTCTTTTGTGTGTTCATAGCTGATTAAATCACAGAACATGCAATGTAAGCCAATAGTATCCCCTACTGTGAGCATTGTGTTATGCTGGTGATTTACCAGAGTTGGCAGGTTTTCTCCCTACAGGTAACATGGGCTAAAGAAAATATAATAGCTGCTCTCTTCAATCCATATCAAACTGCAAAGTACTAGACAAGCTAAATCTAAGAACCTCCTTACTCAAATGCTAATTTTTGACAGAAGTTCACATGATCAGTGTTGGCATTTCAGTATTTTGTGTAATGACAAATGGTTATTTAAATTGACATTTGTTTTGGAATGGTAGAAATACCAAGATGGGAAGCAGTGATGTGAACAGTTCTTATGATGTGCATTCCTCGTTCTGTCTGCTTTGGAAGTGAACTGCTAGTTATTTGCTCTTCTAATCACTGATTAATTAGAGGATGTTGAAGGAGTCTACAAAAACTACCTCAGGACTCTAAATCCCCTCTGAAATAGGAACTATTAGGCCATGTGCTGTAGATTATTGGTATAGGAGACAGAAAAGTTAAATAATTTACCTAGAAGAAAGACAGAAAGCCTACAGAAATCCCAAGAGCTTTTCAGAAAAGTTGTGAAGGAATCATTAGACAGAGCGTGCCTTTTTATTGATACTAAGTTGATTTCATCAACCCCCTTTTGTAAAACTGGGTATCTGTTTTTCTGTATGCTCCTACTAGGAAAATGTTGCAGATGTCTTAAGCCCCATTCTTTTGCTCTGTTATTTAATTCTCTTCTTTCATCCCTGGTGCACTTTAAAATCAGTGATTGATGAGTTACATGTACATGTTTGGCAATCGAAGTGTAGCACAGTGCCTTTGCAAATCCTATCCTCTCCCATCTTCCTCCCCCCCCCCCCCCAAACTTCTCTAACCTGTTTGTTTTCTGCTGGTTCAGCATTGTAAATTGAACCATTTCTGACGGTGCCAAGGAACTTCTTACTGAAAATCTGGATACCTGATGACTCTGCACTGTGCCCTTGTACTGGGAAGGCAGCCAAAGTTACACTGGGAATGTGTACGTTCTGAAAAGTGAGGTAGAATACAGCTACCTGAACAGGTCAACCAAATGTTTTCAACATTATTTTAGAAAGAGGTGTATTTTTCCACTAAACCAAATTCTGTCCTCTGAAGTAGCTGCTTTTTCTGGAATAATAATAATAATAAACCTCATAGAAAAATAAACAAACATCAAAACTCTGAAACATTTAGCCCTGAAGGGTGTTGTCCTTGGCACTGTACAGTGTGGTAGTTAGGCAGCCTTGTCTGCCTCCATATGCCAGGCAGTGCAGCTAGATTTCATCTGTTGTATTACATTATGAGTGTCCATGAAGCATCTTACCAAGAGGGTAGACTGAGCATTTATTGCAAGAAATAGCTCAAGCATGAAGCCTGGTTTGGCTGGTGAAAGAGCATATTCCCAGCAGCATTTCTGAATTGCCAGTTTCCTTTCACAGGTGAAATATATCCGGGTTAGGGGAGCTTTTGAGGAAAAGGTCACACACAAAAAAAATCTGGCCAGCTCTATCAAAGGGCAGCATTCGGGCTGTGCTTGTGGAGAGACTGGCTAACCCTGCCCTTATGGACAGTTGTGTGTTTCTCCCTGTATGCTCTTCTCTAAACTCTGTGTTCCTGCTCCACATCTCCCCAGACAAAATGCTTTTAGAACTCCTTCTAGGCTCCCCAGGAAAAGTTATAATTTGTCCTAAGTGCTTCCTTAATGAACATTTAATTACTCTGCTCTAATTGGGGTCTGGAAAAACATATCATTAAAAAAAAAGCTTGTAATAAGCTGCTTTAAACCAGGATTTGGTGTGCAATACTTTCCTAGCCTTATCTGTGTCTCTCTTTTGAATCCTGAGTAGTATGTTTACCTGGACATTTATTTTGAAAAGGCTTTCTATGGAGATCTCAGCATGACTATTTGGCATTTGGCTAAGTTACCATTTGTCTTCAGCTGGCATTAGTTGAAAATACCTTGTGCTGTTGAATCTTCTGAGAATTCACATGAAGAGGTAGTAGCTGTCATTCCTGAGCTATCCCTCTCAGAAGCTGACCACTTATCTGCCAAATGAACTCTGAATTACTCTGGAGAATTACCTGTCAGGAGCTCACTGAAATGCTCCACGGAACAGCCCTGCCGTAGAGTAAAAAAAATAATAAAATCAAAGAACACCGGTGGTAATTCTCAATAGTTAGATCCTTTAAAAATACAGCCTTGGTGAGAGCAGGAAAGTCCCACTGTATTTTGTGTGTTGCACTCAGTTTCATGCAAGAGGGACACAAAGTGGCTAAAGGAATTTTCCTGTTGTGCAGCTTGTGGATATGTTTTTAACCCACCTCTGAGGCTTTTTAGACCTAGCTATAAATGGTGCTGCTTCTGAGTGTCCATCAAATTAGCTTCTTATTAGCTATCAAGTGCTTAAACGCAGAACATAAAAATATTTCCAAGCACTCAAAGTTTATGTCACTTAGTTATATATTTTGTGGTTTGTTTTGTTTCTTTGTTTCCCTTAAAAAACACCTGTAATGGCCTCGTTTTCTTTTAGTGTTTCTTATGACTCACTTCATGGAGATAGTTCTGTGCTAAGCTCTACTACTTGTGCTATCTGGAAAGCAACATTGTGGTCGGAAGTGTGGCTGTGTTGAATGACATCATGTTTCCCGTTCTATGTTTATTCTCTCCTTGGACTTTCATGATCTATTTACAGGCAGAAATAAGATTCCTCTGCCTTCTAATCCGATGTGATATCAGAATAAAAATAGTCATTTTTTTCTGCTTACCTTGACAACCTGCAAATAGTGGCCAAACGAAAATCTGTTTTCAAAGTTTAGATGATACTATTTGTCAAAGTACAGAAGTCAAATAGAGCTGCTTATCAAGATTTCTCTTTTTGCATGTTCACCCTTGCAGAGCAATGCTTCCTGCACTCTATTTATTGTTACAAGGTCTTGTAGAATTCTGACAAATGCCTCATAGATTCCAAATGATTTTTCTTCACCTTTGTTTTCATAGTTGATTCAAACAAGGGATTGATACTAACTGGATATTCTTCTGGCAGATGTCATGTATATTTCCATGTGCAGCTTTGCTAATGTATCGTCATCTTCGTTCATCCTGTCCTTTCACCTTTTCATTCTTACTGAAGAGCAGAACACCAGTTAGGTGTATAAATGAAAAATTGGATGAAATAACACGGCTTTGATAGACCATGAAATC
This sequence comes from Anser anser, assembly GCF_964211835.1. Taxonomy (NCBI): domain Eukaryota; kingdom Metazoa; phylum Chordata; class Aves; order Anseriformes; family Anatidae; genus Anser; species Anser anser. The sequence continues at coordinate 75,408,451 of NC_139720.1, forward strand.
TGTGAAGGCTAAAGTAGTGTTCTCTCTGAAGTGGAGATGAGATGCAAGTCTGATTAAACTGGTTCAGAAGTCCACAAACTCTCAGCAATTTCAGTAGGACTTAAACTGGACTCAGGAGACAGTGAACATCTTCCAACAACAGATTGATGATGCAAATTATTTCCTTGGGTTACAGCATTGCATAGGTAAATAAAAATGTGAATAACTGTACCATCATTGTAAATTTTTCCCTTCCCGTGGAATACTTTAGCAAACCATTTCACCAATCTGGAGGACAGAAGTGTCTCTAGGACCAACACAGAACTTTGAGAAAGGGGATTAAAAAGTGCCAGGAAGAAACCAATACGTGGTAAGTAAACTGATGGCAGTTCAGTACTGAAGAATATGCTTTCAAGGATTTTACATAGTCCACTAATCCCAAACACTATTAATGATACTTATGGTAGTAAGAAGTAGGTAGGCACTGTAGCAGGGCAGTAAATAGGTGCTGAGGAGCTTTTTTTCATCTTAAAACCAGCAGGCTCTCTTCTGTGCTAAAGCGACTATTTGCAATGACAAATAAGCCTCAATGCACAGAAAGAGAACAATGGTATGAGAACAGTAGGGTGATTTATGTACACACCGGATGTTTCTCACCCTCCATGTGCCAGCAGAGCATATAGACTTCCGAGTGAAGCAGGTTCTTCCACGTTCATGCTACTATTGCCCTATAAACATTTCATTCATTTCTGAAGTACCGCTTGTAGATTAGGGTTCCATTCATTGTGTTGGTGATAGCATTTGGTCTTCAAGGGCTAATAACATAGTGCTGCTATTTCAGGTCCCTCCACATGAAACCTGATGCTGAGATCACCAGAAAAAAAATAAATAAACATTTGTGACAAGAATAGGATTAAATTTGATGGTTTGAGGAAAATATGTGTGTGTGGATGCCCCCTTTGTGTTTGTGCTTGGGGCTGCTTGTAGCATTTGAGTGGAGAAGCAAGAGGATTACTTTGGTGAAGATAAATAACAACAGTAGTAAAAGGAGAAATTATAACTGTGCTTTAAAATGGTCCTCTTGGGAATAAGCGTGCTTGGATAATAAACGATCTGGTTGTTTCAGCTCATTGGAAAGTTGTTTTTGAATGCCTTAATGGCACTGCCTGAGGAAATCTAGATAGCAGGTAACTTTTTTTAAAATGGCAATATATTTATCATCTCCATTCTACACCCATCATTCTCCAGCACCTCTCACTTTTGTCCTGACCTAGACTCTGAAATGTTGCTTTCCAGACTATGAGTCACTCATCTCTCTCCCTCATGCCCCCACCAAAAGTTATCGTCATGCTGGCTTGAGCCTGAAATTTGATTTGTGTGTGCTAGGATTACTGTATGTCAGACATTTTATTAACATTTCTTCTCTGAGAAAAATTCAGGGAGAAAAGAGGAACGTTCTGTTTCCACAGAATGGCAAACTGTTTTCCCATAAAAGAGTCAACAGTAAAAAGTTCTGAAGGGTTTTTCATAAGTAACTGGGTTTGTAATACCATCACTGGATATGTATTTAAAGTTTGTATATACAAATACATGTGCATTTAGTACATATATTTTCCTTGTTGTCCTTGAATGTGGTTGCTGTGACCCCACTCCCTGCCTGGTATACTCAAGGGAGGCAGCACTGGTTTTGTTCTCTGAGTTTTGTAGCTTTTTGCTTGTTTGTTTGTTTGTCTGTTTTTCCTGAAAGCAAGGGGAGAGGCTTATGCTTACAGTGCATTTTACTTTAATGTATGGTCAGGCTTTCAGGCCTTTGTCCTTGGGACTATTCACGAGCTTAAGTGTTTTGCTGGATTGGAGCTACAGAGCAGTTAATGAATTAGGGCACATACCAGGGTATAGCATTCTATTTCTTCTTTCCAGACAGTTTGTACTTCCAGTATTTGTATACGATATAGGGCAACCAGCAGCTTGTTTTCTGTATTTATGAAATTGTGTGCAAAAACGTCTTCTCACTAGTTATTATTTCTGCATTGCCTTCTGATAGATATTCTGAATTCTCATCCCCTTTTCTTCCCATGCAAGTTCAATTCCCTAAAGAAAAAGTCCATGTGGTGGCCATTGTTGCCATACTTTCTTTTCTTCTGCAAAAGTGGCAGTGTGTGAATGTATTTTCCTTACAGTATGTCCCAGTGTGAGAAACAGAATTTTGCTGCCAAATAATAAGAGTGTTAGTGACAACAGATACTCAAGGCAGGCTGACAGGAGTTTCTCTGAAAGCCTTTGCCTGTTCTGTGCCTCCAGCCTGCAGCAGGGGACAGTAGTTGTGCTTCTCTTTGGCAAATTTCTCCTTTGTAATGAAATTTCAATTGGTAAAACAAATATTTGTACATAGCACATATTAGAAAGCAGATGAGTTCTTATTTTGGTAAATTATTTGTTTTTCTATATTGATACTTTGCCATTAGTAAGAAATTGACCATGAGAACTGACTATCTCGACTCCTCCACTATCACTGCTTTGTGTGGCATGTGTTGTCAGTCACCACCCACTTTGTCACATCTGTGTTGGGTCCTGATTGCCACTTTTGGTTTCAGTTAATATTTGGTGTTTAAATTTGGTGGCTTTCTCAAAGCAAAGTCATGCCTGGATAGAGACAGCAGCACCAGAGTTCCACCTTGCATAAGGCGGTGCTGCTGAGTGCATCCCATCTTGCATGTCGACATTATTTCCTCACCTGCTAGGCTTTTTTCTATCCTGCATCATGGTGCTGTCTCCCATGTTTGCTAGCATTAACTTGGAATCCCTTTGTGGAGTAGTAGACCAGCAATGATTTTAAGGCAGTGGTATGTATCGTTTTCTCACAGTATTGCTTCTGAGATAGTTATCTATTCATTTAATATAGAAGCTTTCATCCTGAATTCTCTCAGGGTGCTTTACAGATGTCATTCTAGGTAGTGGCATTACCTCTGGATGAAGGTGCTTGAAAGCATGGACTGTATGGGACGTACACGCAGCATGCTCTGGGTTTTACTGGAAGCAAACAGTAATATACTCAGTAGTGATGAGCACTAGAATCAAGTGAACAGAAGGAGGAGCTAGGGGTTGTTTTCCCTTCACCATCTTCCTGAAAAACAACTGGAATTTGTCAAGTTAGAGGGGACAGAGACAGGTGAAAGCAAAAGCCTTAGGTATGATGTTGTATAAAGTGGATATAACATCAAGCAAACAGGATCAAAGAGAGAACAGCAGATGGACTCACTCCTTGAAGGGTGCAAGCTCCATCATAGAGAGAAATAAGGAAAGATGGCTTTATGGAGAAAGGGAAGCTGCAAGATGTAGCTACTGTACAGGTAAAGGGAAGAAAACTGGAGTGGTAACTTGAAAGAGATATTATGACTGAAGAAAGTGAAGCTGGCAGTGCAGTGGCTGTTGGCCAGCATTATGTTAAAGAAGTTAGCAAGAAAACCAACACACAGAGGAAGGATACCTCAGTAAGATGTAACTATACGAGGGTCAGAGTCTCAATACTATATGCACTTTATGTGTTACCAAGAGCATCCAATATGCATCAAATTACTGTGGTAAGCTCTCATAGCTTCACTTATATATAGAAGGGAGTTTTATCCTGGAAAGTTAGGAGAAATCTCTTGGGATATTTTCTGCCCCTGTTATCTTCATCAGCTTCTATATAGTAATACAACCTGACTTTCATTTGCTGAGAGGGGAAGGGGACCAGCAGATTCTGTTAAATTGCTGTAAGCAGCCTCAGGAAAAAGTAGGTAGTGGTAACCCAGCTGTATTGTATACAATACAGTGCTGTGCATTTGTTTATCCACTCAAAATCGAGTGGGATGTGCAAAAGAAAACATATCTGGGCACAGTAATGTACATCTATACTTGTATACAATCAGTGTATTGTTACATACTGGTTCATTAAAGTGTAAATCCCTTCATACAGCAATTTCATTCTTTGAATCATAGAATCTTCTGAAGATGTACTGAAATTAAGTGTGTAGAGAATAATTGCTGATGTCTTGAGGTAGAGAAGTGTTATCCTCTAACACATTGTAAACACAGGAAAATATAAGGTCATTAAACTCTCTGCATTGGATCAGTCCTTTGTTGAGCTAATTCTTACTCCTTACTATGTTAGCAATGGGCCCTAGTTGACATTGTCATTACAGACAACATGGATATCAGGCTAACACCACCATTGCCCTTTTGTTTCAAGTCCCTGATTACAAGTAGATGGATTCACTCTGAGGTGCTCTGAAGGAAAAGGAGTTATTCCTGCTTTGTCTGTATAGAAAGCATAAAATCATGCTGCTTTTAAGCGTTCCTGCTAAATGAATACAGTGACTGTGTGCAGCACCCTCCTGTGGTGCCTTGTGGCTTTTACTGACAGTTTCTTTTTCTTCTCTGCTCTCTCTGTACCAAAATTAGTATTGTCACACTGACTTGCAAGTTGTAGTCAAAACTGAGGACAGAAAGGTGTACAGTAAGGAGCAATTTATGTGATACCGTCAGCTTTCCAACGATATCATGGTTCTTTTTCTTATTGCTGGATACTACCCCACCTTTTCCCAAGTCTTCCTGCCATCAGAAGTTGAAAAACATTTTATTGCTTTGATCTTCTGTTTTCTGAATGTATTTAGTGTAAGGTTAAGATGGTATTTGAAGGAAGGAAAAATATTATGAAAGGGTAGGGGTAGTGTGAATAATTACCCTTGTGACACCTCTCAGAGTTACTCATTTTTCTTTGCTGGAAGCATGCCTTTTAATCCATTTCTCACTCCTTGTCTGAGCAAGAAATTATCAGTCATGATGAAATTTGTTTAAAGACTTCATATGGGAGTATTCATCTGAATGAATAATGTCTTTCTACAGTTTACTTCAAGAGCTGAATTTAAATTTCTAGAATATTACTCAAGCAGCATTAGTCTGTTGGGATGCTATTCCATTCTGTGTATGCTACTGCATCCTTACCATTTTAATATAAAAACATTGCAATATTAAGCCACATCAATGGTGGTTATTTCTGTCACATATTGTTTCTTTGTATTCTCAAATTCTCCACAAGAAATGTGTACAGGATCTAGTAATTCATTTACCCTTATTCCGTTCACCTCTAGGAATGATGCAAGTTCGTTGTAGACAGAATTTACCTTTCTCAAGGAGAATTTCATCTCAGTGAAGAACTTTTTAGCTGGGAGATCCTATTCAGAGTAGGGATTTTTGAATTCCTTTGAAGGTGATGAGAAGCTGAGTGTAGAAGTCATTAAAGTCCTTTAGGCAAGGAACAAGGATTTGATTTCACTCCGGTGGCAAGCCAGCATCAGCAATGAAGGGGATGTCTGATATGCCTACTCCAGCTGATGCACTGCAATTTTTCGTAGTGTAGCACCGGCATTTCCCAAAGGAAAACCCTAAAGGTTTTATGAACTTGCTGTGGTCCCAGTGAAAGAGGATAAAATCAGAAGTACTGAAGCCAGGTTTATTAGCTAATCAGCTTTTTAGACAGAAAATATAGCAGGTGCTAATTGTGAACTCAGCTGTGTTAAGGTTTACTTGGCAAGGAATGCAAAAGTATTCTTTAACTAGGGATAAAAGCAACCAATTAGCATTCAACCAAAAGAGACTGCAGAGTGTCTGCAAGCCTGCTGAAAACACTGTCCTGTGTCCAACTGCATCATTTGCTGAGGTTCAGCTTCAGTCAGACTTTTTTATCCAAGAACTGATTTCTGCCAGCTGCTGGTAGTGTTATGGTCAAGTGTAGGATAAACAGTAAGCAGGCAAGACACTGAGTTACTACATATTACATGCTCTTGTTTCTGTATAGTTCAATTAGTTTACTTGGTGCTACAGGCACACAGGAAAAAAGAGGTAGAAAAAGAATCGATCCATTTTGCAGCTTCACAAGTGTGGGATCTGCTGGTGATACTGTAATTTCTTCCAATTACTTAAAGCATAGATCACTCTGTAAGGAATCAAACTATTATACTGCATTAGCTATGCCCCTCACCAGCTGAGACAATATTGCCCAGTGCACAATCCTAGAGGATAAAAATCAATTCATTCAAGTCATTTTTTGTATTCATCTATGACCAAGTGAAATCCAGATTGAGCTAGGCCACTAGTAACTGACTTTGTTGAAAACATTTGTATTTAGCATTTGGTAGATTTTTCTGTGAATTTATGTAGAGTGGTTGTTTGGTCAAGGTGGTAGCAGTTGTTAGTGATAATATTTCACAGGTCAGAAGGGTCTGGACTGTGATTCAGAGATCCTGGTATCCTGCCTCAAAAATCAGACCTTTGAGGTTTTCACTCTTCATCTTTTGAATGTTGAATGAAGAACAACATAATGATACTTTTAGATTGACAGCTGAAATCCAACAGTAATAAAATGGGCTGGTTCTATTACAAGGAACTATTCATGGCTGCATTCTAAAACAAGGGATTAAATTCAGATTATGCTTTGTAACACTGTGTTGAAGCCTTTGTTTCCTTTAGGTACAAAATTACTTTTTTTGAGTAAATGAATGAAAGTCTGCTATCTCCATAATAAAAGGAGGCACTGTATTCCATATGGGTTTGAAAAACAGCCATACAAAAATTAGTTTGAACTGATATGTCTCATATTCTTGCTACTGTTAAAGTATGTTGCTCCTTCTGTATAACATTAAATTGTTGTTACATGTCACTGGAGAAACAAGAATACATAGGTGAGTGATGAGAGAAAAATTGACAGAAAAGCACTAATTAACTCCTGTTTTGCAAATCCTCATTGAAATTCATAGCTTGGTAGCTTTGGGGTCTTGAAAATAGAAGAGATGGAAAGATTTCAATTAAAAAGGTATTTGTACGGCTCTGTGAAGCCAATCATTGCCGTTTTTATATTGAGTGAAATATGTAAGTATCTGTCTCATGCACTTTACAGACATCAAACATCATTCCTTGAAACAGTGTTTTAATAGGTCTGAGAGCAAGATATTTCAAAATGAGTAAAATAAAAATCCCATAGACCTAAAGTTTTATTCAGATCAAAGCTGTGGCTCTTTTTTTTTTTTTTTCCCTCACAGGTGTAATCTTGACTAATTTCTACATTGATAGATTGATTAGAAAATTTGGAAGGGAAAATATATTTTCAAAAGAAATAAAATTGCCTAATAGCTATTTTTTCTGTATTTAGCTATGGTAGTAGTTGCCATTAACTTTTTTTTTTCTTACAAAGGCTGTAGTTTGTTTTTATTTTAATTCCAGTGGCTTCTGTAGTATGACACCTCATTGAATTGATGCCTGAGCAACCTCAGTCAACAAATAACAGGAATATATCAATATATGGCTAGAAAGGCCCATCATGGCCATCAACTGAAGTCAGTTGCAGGGAAGTATGCAAGAGATACATAAAGGTTCAGAGAACATCTGTTCTAGATGCAACTAAATACCACCGGCCACAAAATGCTTGCCAGTAAAACAAACTCAAAACTTGTAGTAGAACCCCGAAAGCCACAAATGTAATTTATCACACTAAGAAAAGAAAAATCCAGGCCATTGCCTGTTCCTTAGATCCTTGAAATCATGGGGAACTAAAATGAAATTCCCAGATGACCCTAGTGTTCTCTGCCCTATTATAAAAGACAGCATGAACAGAACAATATCTGTTGAAATGACCTACTGTAAGAACTGTTTGTCTCTAAATCTCAAAATATGATGAGGATTTATGAATAAACAAATGCTTGCAGGTCCGTGGAATAGTTGTTGTAACAAACATAAAACCTACATAGTCTAAGTAGTATTTTTCATCTTGCCAAATCACTAGCTGTGTCTCACTCCTACAAGTTCAAGGAAAGCCAGGAGTTTTATAACATGCCTTGGAGGATACCTAGAACCAAACCAATCTCACATAGTGGGATTCAAGGCAAAACTGCCTCAGCAGAGTGGAGCTAAGGCAATTTTACAGAGAGTTGCAGAGTCATTTGGATCTCATTAGCTCTCATACAACACTTGAAACTGCTTGAAGCCTCAGGGTTTCAGCTCTAGAGCACTGGCCTGCCATGAACAGGATTTCTTCAGAGGAACACAAATGGCAGTGTATCACATCAGTCATGAATTTATTATTTTTGCCTTTATCTTGGTTTCTGCAGGGCATCTATAATGATACTTGAACCCTTAACTACTGCACCACTGGAAGCAGCAGAGTGGCTAACAGGCTTTGCAGGAAAGACAAATACCAAAAGCCTAGTCAGTCAAGCCTTGTCAGTCAAGATCAATTCTGCCTTCTTTATGGATATAGAATTTCCAAGGAAGATGTAATAGAATGCTTTATTTGAAATTAATCATTTATCTAACACCTGTCCTCACCAAATTTTGCTCCCCAGTCCTTTCCCCAATCCTTTTTTTTTTTTTTTTCTCCAGAAGTTGCCTTCATGTTTTGCATGATCCAGGAGCTTATATAGTGAAGTGCTCTATTGATTTTATGTTTGAAGTTTTCTTCTGTAGAACTGCTCAGGTTGCATCCATGAAGAAGTTTCATTGTATTTTTGTAGTTTAGGACCTGTTGTCTCATGGTCAATGAAACCAGTGAAGCCCATTTTCTGGCTAGTGTGGCTCATGCTTTCTCCCTAACTGTGGTTACACCCTGGCACAATAACGCCTTTCTCTTTCCACCTCTGGCCCCAGCCATTCCCCTTCTGGGGCCCCAGTCTCCTTTGAAACTAGAAGCCATGTATGCTCTGGCTGTGGTTCTCAGCTATGCTTTAGCCAATTATTCCTATTTGTACCTGTGTGCTGACTGACTTGATGGTATGCTAGGGAAAGTGGGTAGCTCGTGTGCTGATGTCGCAACTTTTCCTGGCTGGCCACACTAGTCTGGTTCTCTCTTCTCTGTTTGGTTGCCAATTTGCACAAAGTTTGTGTGAATGCAGTTATCTTTGATACCTCTAGCTAAATGAGTTGGGATTGCCCAGTGTGTTCAAAAGTAACTAGGTTGGGGGACTGATGGATAGACAGCATGGTCAGACAAGCATTGTTAAATGACAAATATCCATTGCATAATAATAATGCAAATTGTACCAATGGTAACAAGTAATAAAAATAAATATAAATTTTGTTATTTTAATAACTGTATCAGCATTTTATTTTAAGGTAATTGCTACTTACACAGTTCAGATTCAGGGTATAGGCTTGTGTTTTTCAGTTTTGAGATTTTCTTAATTTCTTTCTAAAATGTCACTATGTAAATTGAATAAAAATATACAATCTTTAAATTTATCATAACTTTTGGCTATCCAAGCTTAATAATTATGGCTGCTCTATACACCTTTAAATGTAGTAAGAACATAGCCTTCTGGTGGCAAAGGCCATGCATATTTAACACTTTGAAAAGACACAACTATCACTTAGGTGATGAATATATCAGCAGAGGAATTGGCATTGAACAAGATGATGCTATTTTCTTTTTATACCACTCAGATTCTTAAAAGACACACTTCACTCTGGTAATTGCAGTACAAGTGAGGAAAAATCTCTGTTGTATTATTGCATTTGGGTTTGGATGGCACTGTGGCCAAAAATATATATTTAGTTAGCATTATTGAAGTCCTTTGGAAAACAAGTATTAATTTGTATTACAGTAGCTTTTAAGTCAGGGTCTATTGTGTTAACTGCTCTACACTCTATACAGAGAGAGAGACTGTGAAGTTGAGACTCTCCCTTACTATTCAAACAGACAAAAGATGTGTATCCCTACTCTACAGGCAGGGAAGCACAGCATTCAGCTGGCCTCACTAGGGAGAGAACATTGACTTCTGATTTCTGGTTGCCTGCATCTTTCATCTTCACTGCCAGCATCGGGCAAGGTTTCACAGACAAACCGTTTGTTCATTAGTTGAAAAATCATGTTTATATAATCCAGAATGATGAGCAAACTCACAGAGAAAACATATAGACAAAGAAAAATAAATGAACAGTTTTTTGAAATGAAATACACATTCATTTAATTTAGATTTTAGGGAAAAAAAGAGAACAGTACCTGAAATAATTGCAGTTTAAAAAACTATTTTCATTTAACTTTGAATACAGCTGTTTGTGCTTAATTTTGCCAACAAAACTGCAAAAAAAAAAATCAGCTACACCTAAATGAAACAAATCAGACTGGTTTCAGATGATGCACAAAACCATCCTCCTTATGAGTTCAAGGGAAAGAGGTTCTTCAAAGCTTTAGCTTTCAAGCTGAATTCAGCAATAGGAATGACTATGAGATCTAAGTGATTGAGAGCGCCGGAGTTTAAGAGCTGAGGCACTCTGTGGATGTCAGAAAGGATCTTCAGCACACCACCAAGAATACTGATATCAGATGCCTAAAGTTAATAGTGTGAATAAATCCTTTTGCCTTTAATTTTGGTATCAGTTCAGTCCTGTAATGTAACTTATAGACCTGTGAAGATCAGGTATGTGAAAAAGAAACCCATTACATGCTAATATAGGTCTACTAAGGCAGTAAGGAGCCAGGTTTATCCCACCAGTATTAAGGGTGTAAGCAGAATACACAGATGCATAGAATTCATAGCAAAAATGCAACATTTATCTCACTGGTAATTAAACTCACACTAAGTTCTTTTACAAAAACTTGAAAATTCTGAAATAAAACCCATTTTTAATAAATAAAGTATTAATATTAATAAATACTATAAAATTGAACTCCAAAATTTATAGGGTAAAAACTTGTTTAAAATTAGTAAAAACACTTGCAACTTAGAAAGCCTTCTTAAAAAAATGTTTGCCAATATTTACCAATATAAGTACCTAGCTTTGATTTCTGTATTATGACTCTACCACACTTGATGATCTAGAACAGTAGTCTTGTTTTCAGTCAGAAAGCTGTTAGGTAAAAGTAAAGGGGAGTCAAATACGCATATGTGTGAGCTGGTACTTCCAGTTTATTTCAGTGGCATTAGGAGAAGTAAGGCTAAAAAGTTTGCTTAAGAAATGGCTCATCTACCTTATGAGTAAAATACTGTCTTCATTATTCAAGAATAACGTGGAATGGAAAAATCTGTTGATATTTGAATACAAAAAAAGGTCATGTTGGCCCTAAGGAACGTGCTAGGGCCTAAGAAGAGGTGTATTGGTTCAGAATAAAGGTCCATCTTGCCCAGCATCCTGTCTCCATTAATGGCCATAGGTATCTAGGGAAGAGAAAAATCTGGGCAGGCACATGGGTTACTTCCTGGCACCTGACTGTTGGTCAGGGGATTTCCTTTGCCTCTTGTGATTTGTGTGCTTTGTAATCATTAGTGGATCTCTCCTATGTATACTTCTCTTGTTTACCCTTGAATCCATACAGGCTTTTTGCCTTCTTTGGCAGGGAGCCCCATGAGCCTACTGCATCTTGGCTGATCTGCCATCTCCTCTTTGCCTCATCCCGGCTCCTGCTCCCTCCGTTTGGTGGCCTCCTGCTCCCAGGCTGCAAGAGAAAGAGAACTGCCAGTTTATATGCACTCTGGCCCATTCGTTTATCATATTGCAGACCTGTGCAATACCCCCTCACTCCAGTGCCGTGACATATATCTGGTGTGGCCTTGGCATGGGCACCCCTAGGATGGAACAGATAAACCAACCTGGAGCCCGTGCAGAGGTGCACCCCTCTTGGACAGTTGTACTGAGGGCCAAGGAAGTTACTTCATCGCTCCTCCAGGCTCAGATGAGCTTCTTGGGCTGCCCTGGGCATTCATACCATATGGTGCACAAGCCAATAAACCCTTCCAGGATAATCACAAGTTAAGTACAAAGACTTGGGAGTGTCTCTCCAGGAGCTGGATCAGGTACAGTCAATATTATTAACAACCCAGCATGCAACAACGAGCAGATTGCTTCTGATGGAAGAGGACCTGGTGTGCATATAATACTATGTGATTTTGCCATTAGCCAGTCAGATCTGAAATGATTAACGTCTTAGCTAATCTTCAGTGTGGAAATATAGTCATGAATGAAATTGAGCTGGTTATTTCATTTGCATGTGACATCATTTGCCACCCATATCAAACCAGTAATTTATTGTTTATCAGAGTGCAGTAAGGTTTTGCTACAAGCTACATGCTATGTGTTTGGAGCAGGTGAGGCCCATTGTGTACCTTTTTTGGTTGACATTTTGTTTCAGTAGTTGAATTTATTGTTTTCCTCATATAGTATGTATAATCCAGTCCAGCTTTATTATGATGAGTAAAAGTGGATACATCTTTTCTAATTTTGATTCCACCTTTGTTACGGGTCAATCCAAAGCAGCGTATATTCATGCTGGTATCTGTGAGAGAGCCATGACTGGCAGTTTGCCTGCTTGAAGATTATGTGGTATTCATCTGTGCTTGAAAAAGTAGTAAGGGAACCACACACAAAATACAAAGCTTTAGAGGCGTTTTTGTATAGTTAAAAGCCAGGACTTGTTTAGCCAAAACATCAAATATGTCTCAAAGTAAGTACAAAACAAAAGTTGAGTACAACTGAAAAATCAGTAACTGTATTTCATTCCCTTCAAATAGACAAATTAACATGAAGTTCTGTTTCTTGTGGGTGGCTTACTATTAAGAACAATTATTTTTGTTGTACTTAATAGTAAAGCAATAAAAAATAAAATCCCACAACTTTTTTTTTTTTATCCCATTCCTTCTTTAAAAGATACAGTGATGGTTTTTGCCTAAATAAAGTGAGCAAGGCAGATATACTGCTTTGGTTCTTTGCACTGCCTTTCTTGGTAGTAATTCTTCCTTGAAATTATTTCATACTATACTACCTAACCATTACATATCTGATATTAAATTCTTTCTTTCAATATAAGTGCGCCATTTTCTGCAATGCTGTACTCTCCAGTTCTGTTGCTTTCCTGAGACATTAAGTGGATACAGGTGTGGGGTGAGGCAAGAGGAGGTAATCAAAATATGTATCAGAGCCCCAGCTCTGTACTGATATGAGGTGGAAAGTACAAGTAGCAGAACTTGTTAACTGTGTCAGAATGTCTGAATAAGAGGGAAAAGGAATGCAAAAAGGTTATTAAAGTTGCCACCTCGGGATGTTGTTCTCTTAAGTATGAATTATTCTTTTCTAAAGTTATTGTTTTAGATGCAATTTTGCAAACTCTTAGAAGCATAATTTTTTAATAAAAATAATTCTCTTGAAATTAAGTCAATATGATTCTTTGGTCAAATTTAGCACAGTTGTCTTTCTATGAAATAAAATCGTAGGGAAAATGGGTGGAGTCATGTTCTGACTGGTAGCTTGTATACTAGGGTAGTCTTAAGGGCTCTGTCATGCACCTAATCAGCTCTGAAGAAAGGAACTACAGTGATCTAAAAGAAGAATATGTATTCCTATTTTTTCATTTTCTTTTTTATTTTTTTAAGAATCCCACCTGACCTGTTTATTTCTGAGCAAATAAATAGAGCTGAAGAGATTAATCTAACACTACTGATATCAGTGCATCTTTATGTTGAATTTAGCAGGATTAAATACATAATCACAGAGGACTTTGCTTTGTTTCCCAGATAGCTTTTCAATTCATGCTATTAAACTAGAGGATTTTATTACCTTCCTTGCTTTACAAATTGCAATCATATAATTTAGTTAAATGTAGCAGGTTATGATAAGCATGCTTCCAAAAGCAGTATAAGTTGATCATATGGATCATATAGATAAACCATTTTTTGTAAGTAGTTCCTTTTTTCTACTGCCACTGATTCTTTCCCTTTTTGGTTATATCATAAAGCCAGTCTGTGCTTCACAAATGTCAGCAGTGACATTAACTTCTGAGTACAGGAGGAATGAGTCTCCTAAAACAGAACTATGATCTGGGCTGAGATTTTGGAGTTGCAGATGTTCCTAAAGCAGACAACATGGTCATAAAGCAAGTAAACTCTTCACCCTTCTGAACAGTGGAAATTTTCTGTTTCTAGACACACCTGGTGAAGAAAAAAGTAAAGACTTTACTGAAGACTGATGGAAATACTGTTTGTGTAATGCAGTCCTTTTGACACTGTCTCTTACTGAGCAGAGTTTTGCCAAGATGTTAAAAAAAAAAAAAAAAGGCAGGATGAGACTTCAGAGGGGAAACCATGTGAATTTCTGCCTTTCAGAAGTGACAGGTGTGCCTTTAAGTCTATTTGGGTACAGTATGACATTAAATGGGTACATTTCAGGAGGAGAGTGCTTCATATTTTCTGAAGATCACACTCTTTAAGCAGAAGGCAAACCTAAGATCCTGAAATACCAAGACACCCATTTCTGAAAGCTGGTCTAAATAAAAAGAAGCTTATAAATCACTGTCTCAGTCAGTGGAGATATTTCTACTTATTACTAGCTGGTGTTGCGTAAGACACAACATGCTTACAACAGGTGAATTCTGACAGCAAGAATGCGTTTCATTTTGTGAAAGGAATAGGGAATATTAGTGTTTAAAAGAATAGGTGATACAAGTGTATAGAAGTCTAAACTGTTCTTCAGTACTGTCTGACCTTTACTCTTAATTTTTATTATGCAGTTTTCAAGGCTATTAGGTGTGACTCGCCTGCTTCAAAACTCTTTCCCTTTCTTTGCAACCTCCTCCAAATCACAAAAATCAGCTGAAGCGGATAACAGCTCTGGCCTTTTGCTCCCAACACTCTATTTCTACTACAGTGTATGGAAATGACTTACGTAGTCTCAGATCCGAGTTGACTGTAGACCGTACTATAAAACCACTGTGTACAGATTCAGTGGAATTGGCAGCTTTACTTGAAATAAATCCAGCGCCAAACAAGCATAAAGAATGAATTATTTCTTGCTTCTAGGGAGGGTCTCTTTAGGTCAGGGTTGAAAGCATTGGCAGTCCAGGGTAGGGAAGCTTCCACTGCAGCTGCCTGCACTGAAATTAGACTGTCGATAAACAGAGGACTACAGTTTTCAGGACTGACAACTCCTTAGCCTTCATTAGCACAAATATTTGCACAGGATTTTATGAATGTTCTATTTTCAGTGACTAGAATTGTATTTTATTAATAGAATGATACTCTTTAGCACAAAATCTAGGGAGTTGTCTTTTTCTTTGATGGATACGTAGAAGCATGAGCAAGGTGTATGAGATTCTGCAATTGTCCAAGATAAGTTTGCGTAAATTTGTCAAAGCATTTCCTCTTCTCTATGGGTATTCGGTTATGTAGTAAAGAGGTATCATGATTTTTTCCTTTATAAAATAAGCAGGAGACCCACAGGGAGTCATAACCTGACTTCAAAAAACTGCTTTCTTAAGCCACTCCTTATGGCAAACTAGGAATCCCTAGACAACTGGGTTAGTCTGTGGTCTTGGCAGGGTTTTCTTCTGGCCAACCAAGTCTGGTGCAAGCACAGGTAGTCCTAGGCATAAATAACTCTGATTTTAATGAAAAAGATTTATGTGGTCATAAAGAGAAAGTTTCCCAGTAAGCCAGTTCTGTACGTGGCTAAATACCTAGCCACACATGCACAGAGAAATAGTGTCTTTTAAAAAAAAAAGAAAAAATAATAATTACTGTTATTCCCCCCTCTCCCCCCCAAACAATAGAGATTACCTTGAATAAAGCTCTTTCCTTAGCATATGTTCACTTGCCTGAAGTTTTGCATCAGATGTGTATAGATTTGACATAATGTTTGGAACAGGTTAAAGAAAAGGATTGGAAATGAATAACCCACAAATAGGTAAGACATGGAAAAGAACCCCTTTCCCCAAAAGTAGTATTTCCTTTTTGGATAATTTCTCTTCGTGTTTCCTGGTCGTGAATCCAGTGCAGCATCAGGGATAAGGACGTGTGGATCTAATACATAAGATGAGATGATCACTTGCAAATATGTTTTCTTTTCTTATCTGTTCTAACTCTGACTTTAATCACCCTACAAGTAGAGCTTAACCACAAGCAAGGGGCACTTGAGCTGTCCCCTGATGACAGCTGCTTTGGCAGATTGCCAGGCATCTAAGGGCTGTGCCCTAGCTTGCAGAAATGGCAGCTGACTGGAGTCAGATGTCAAGACTCACTCCGTCCTTTTTTAAGCAAAATACAGGGAGGATTTAAAATAGTGTCAACAGTCAAAACTTAGTTATATTGAAATTTCATCAAATTTTGACATTATCTTAATACCAAGGATTTACCTAAACTATGGAAGACATCATGGTGTGTTGCAGATGTCTTATTAGAACAGTAAAGCTGTCATAGCTGGGATAGTCTGATGGCGTAAGAAAGGTAAGGATTGTCAGAAGAGATAGTATGTCTTCTGACTTACTTGATATATATGGAAAGGCTGGCAAGCTTTGAGCATGTAAGATTTTCAAGTCTGGAATAGAAACAAGAATGTTCAAAAGTAAATACGAACTGCTAACAATTGTTCCATGTGTGATGAGATGCACTAAGGGAAATTGTGTCAGTAGCAAGAAGGCGAAGGAAGGGTGATAAGGCAGTTATCTCCAGTGGGATGAGAGAGAAGGGTGTTAATTGTTCTCCAAATGATACTCTTTCAGTATCTCCTCAATGCAGATAACTTTCTTTTGTTAGATTTTGTTTATAATAGCATATTGTTAAGGTAACAAATGTACAAGTGATGGATATCACCAGCATGAACTCAGCAGTAGTTCCACAAAAAGTAGCTGACAATTTTATTACAAAAATCCTCAATGTTGATTTTCTAATGTTTAAAACCCTATTTCACGAAGTTTACCATGGTTTGTAATTGCTGTGATGAGATATTAGTACCTTTAAAAACAATATCCAGCAGTTCAAGATGCAATGTTACTTCCATTAGCCCTGCTTAGAGAAGGAGATTGGACCAAATGATCCTTAAAGATGCCTTCTAACCTAAATTATTCAATACTTTTATGACAGCAAGACTTCTTATAGCTGATATTCTCATGATATGATGATAAGCGTGCAGGTAGGGAGATGGGGAGATGTGTAAAATGATTGGGCTAGAAGAGCATCCTCTGGATCTATGTTGCTACTGCAACCCTAGGAGTACTTCAGAATGAATATGTATAACCAGCTCAGAATAATGTGCTATGCTTCACTTTTTGTATTTTTCTCTTTTTGGAGAAGTTCAGCACTAAGCAGATGTCAAATCTTTTAAAAATTGTTTGGAGGCACCTAGCCTTAAGTAAGTGCTTCTAAAACTGCTGCAAAATGAGCATAGAAAAAAGTAGTTTCTGGCTGAATGACACTGACACTGTTCCCCAGTAACCTTGAAGCTCACATCTCTTTTTCAGGAATTAAGGTAAATTTGTGTACAAACTCTCACTGTAGAAACACCACTCAGTAGTTACAGCTCAGAGATTTCATTCATGAAGAATAAGCTTTTGATTAAAACCAATTTTTCTGTCAAAATGTACACACCGTTAGAAGTCATTTCTGCATGATTTATATTACCATGATGAGTAGAGTGATGAGTCCATTCCTGGACCTGTGTTGGCATGTCCATGCTCAGACAGTGAGCAAATACAGATCTGACGCAAAAATCTTTCCATCTAAGTAGGTAGAAGAGACTGAAGAGAGAGACAGAGGCAAGGGAGTTTAAGTTAATTTCCTTCAGGCATTGCAAGAGATCAGGCTTCCTGAGCTGCACTTCTGTACTCAGTCAAGTAGAACAGCCTGTGAGGTCACAAATTTATCTGAATACCTCTTCAAATGAAGTGTATCTGTTGGCATCTGTTCATAATTTCTTGATATTCAAAGTAGATTTCTGATTAAATGCACAGATCATGCAAGAAATAACTTTCTGGTGAGTGGGTGAATGCATTTCTGAAAATCAGAGCTTAAGTGTGAATTCTTACGCTCACATACACTCAATATGTATTTGCTAGCAAATTTTCTGTGTGAAATTACTTAAAAGCATGTGTAAAAAGGGAATTTAGCATTCTTGGGTATTTGCTTTAAAATGCAGACGTGCATTGAGCATCTAAAAAAAAGTATTTCATTCTAACTCAGGTTTCCAATCATATGGAATTTTATTGCTTAAAACAATACGCTCAACAACGTGTGTGTTGATCGTATTGGTGATAGTTCATGGTAAATACAGTACCATATAATAGTAGGGTTTAGCCACGAAAAATACCTTCGAATTATATAGCCATCTCATCTTCTAAACCACAAAGCAGATACATGGTAAATACTCTGGGATCCATTTGAGAGTAATTATCAGCTGTGCTGCAAAGACATATAGTTATTATGAAGCCCTAACTACGATATTTACAAAGCATAGTTGATGCAGTTACCACATTAAGTCAAATATACTTCAGAAATGTGTACTCATTCCCTCAGTGTAAAGCAGTACCATTATGTTTTGCCATGATTTTCATCCATAAGTTTTTCTCTTTATTGAGTTTTCAGTTCTTGTTTCCCATTGCATCCCTTTCGTAGCCACCTAAAGGAAGGGTTCAGCCCACTTCCATACAGGAAGGTCCTGAGGGAAGGGTCAAAAATGTTCTATGCCATCCATTTTCCCTGTCCTCCACTTGCTTAAACATGCAGGTAGTTTTAATCACTTTGTTTTCTCTAGTGCCATATGCTTCTGGATTGTAGTTCCTGTGGACAACACAGCCAGTTGAGCAAGCAAACCCAACACCTTCACTACGACACTTCTAGCTTTTATTATTGTTTGCACCTGGCAGCTCAGAAAGACAGCCTAGCTGTTATAATAAAGTGCTGTGACTAAAAACTGAAGAAAGGTTCTGTGTATCTCCAAAGTGAAAGACAATGACTATAAGAAGAAATCGATACCTATATTTCTTGGTACTTGCTTATACTGACTTGAAAATGTAAAGACAAGGCACAACCGTGGCATTAATGGTCACCAATAATACTGGTGGCAAGGAAGACAGAGAATACTAGGATGAAAGTACTTTGGAAGGAATCATTGATCGATTCTCTAAGTGTAGTTGTTGCCTTTTCTGAGTGAAATAGATTTGACAGCCCTTCTACGGTATTTTGTAATTTGTAGGTCCAGGTGCTAAGTTGTTTGCTAATCAACTTTTTCATAGTAGCATAGAATTATCTAGGTTGTAAAAAACATTCAAGAGCATCAAGTCTGACCATCAACCCGACCTACTGAATCCCATCACTAAATCATGTCCCTTAGTGCCACATCCACACATCTATCAAATACCTGGATGGGGACTCCACCACTTGACTGGTCAGCCTATTCCAATGCTTGACCACGCTTTCTGTGAAGAAATTCTTCCCAATATCAAATCTAAATCTCCCCTGGCACAACCCGAGACTGCTTCCTCGTGTCCTATCACTTGTCACTGGAGAAAAGAGACCAACGCCCTCCTCACTGCAGCTTCCTTTCAGGTAGCTGTAGAGAGCGATGAGCCTCAGCCTCTTTTTCTTCGGACTGAACAACCCCAGTTCCCTCAGTGGCTTCTCATGAGTCTTGTTTTCTAGTCCCTTCACCATCTTCATCGCTCTTCTCTGCACATGCTGGAGCAACTCTGCATAGGCAAAGCAGAGACGCTTAACGCCTTCTTTGCCTCTGTCTTCAATGCCGATGATGGGCTTCGGGACCCAGGGTGCCCTGAGCTAGAGGACCGGGACGGTGGGGATGACAAACTCCCAACCGACCCTGAACGTGTGCAGGATTTGCTACTCCACCTGGATCCCTACAAGTCCATGGGTCCGGATGGGATTCATCCCCGGGTGCTGAAAGAGCTGGCGGACGTCATCACGGAACCTCTCTCAATTATTTTTCAACGATCCTGGGAATTTGGAGAGGTCCCGGTAGACTGGAAGCTGGCAAATGTTGTGCCGATTTACAAGAAGGGTCAGAAAGAAGACCCTAGCAATTACAGGCCTGTCAGTCTCACGTCAGTGCCTGGTAAAATCATGGAGAAGATGGTTCTCGAACTTATTGAGGCTCACCTGGGGGACAAAGCAGTCATTGGTACCAGCCAGCATGGGTTTGTGAAGGGTAGGTCCTGCCTAACTAACCTGATTTCCTTTTATGATAAGATCACCCCCGTATGATGGACCAAGGGAAACCAGCTGATGTGATTTTTTTGGACTTCAGCAAGGCTTTTGACACGGTTTCCCATAGGATCCTACTGGACAAAATGTCCACCATACAGCTAAATAAAAACATCATACGATGGGTGAGCAATTGGCTAACGGGCAGGGCCCAAAGGGTTATGGTAAATGGGGCTGCGTCAGGCTGGCGGGCGGTCACCAGTGGGGTCCCTCAAGGCTCCATTTTAGGGCCGGTACTTTTCAATATTTTTATAAATGATCTGGATGTAGGAATAGAAGGTATTTTGAGCAAGTTTGCTGATGACACCAAACTTGGAGGAGTTGTGGACTCGATTGAGGGTGGAAAGGCCTTGCAGAGGGATCTGGATAGGTTGGAGAGCTGGGCGATCACCAACCGCATGAAGTTCAATAAGAGCAAGTGCCGGGTCCTGCACCTGGGACGGGGAAACCCTGGCTGCACATACAGACTGGGCGATGAGACGCTGGAGAGCAGCCTAGAAGAGAGGGATCTGGGGGTCGTGGTAGACAGCAAGTTGAATATGAGCCAGCAGTGTGCCCTGGCGGCCAGGAGGGCCAACCGTGTCCTGGGGTGCATCAAGCACGGCATCGCTAGTAGGTCAAGGGAGGTGATTGTCCCGCTCTACTCTGCGCTGGTGCGGCCTCACCTCGAGTACTGTGTGCAGTTCTGGGCACCACAGTATAAAAAGGACATGAAACTGTTGGAGAGTGTACAGAGGAGGGCTACGAAGATGGTGAAAGGCCTGGAGGGGAAGACGTACGAGGAACGGCTGAGGTCACTGGGCCTGTTCAGCCTGGAGAAGAGGAGGCTGAGGGGAGACCTCATCACAGTCTACAACTTCCTCGTAAGGGGGTGTCGAGAGGCAGGAGACCTTTTCTCCATTAACACCAGTGACAGGACCCGCAGGAACGGGGTTAAGCTGAGGCAGGGGAAATTTAGGCTCGACATCAGGAGGGGGTTCTTCACAGAGAGGGTGGTTGCACACTGGAACAGGCTCCCCAGGGAAGTGGTCACTGCACCGAGCCTGTCTGAATTTAAGAAGAGATTGGACTGTGCACTTAGTCACATGGTCTGAACTTTTGGGTAGACCTGTGCGGTATCAAGAGTTGGACTTGATGATCCTTAAGGGTCCCTTCCAACTCAGGATATTCTATGATTCTATGATTCTATGAACTCAGTATTCTTCCTGTAGTGAGTGGCCCATAGCTGAACACAATATTCAAGTTGTGGTCTCACCAGTGCCGCGTACAAGGAGACAATCCCTTCCCCAGTACTCCTGGCCAAACTATTTCTGATACAGGCCAGGATGCCTGTTTCACTGTGCCAGCATATTACACTTACAGTTTTTTAATTTTCATCAGAAGTAGTCTTGATGTCTTTGTTCCCTTTACAGTATTTCAGACCTTCTCAGAATTAGCAGGTTTCTTCAGTGTTATACTTTGCAAGGGACAGTAATATCATAGTTTAAGTGAAGTAGAACACAGTAATCTAGGTGCTGGGCAGTTTTTGTTGTTGTTGTTAAACTATATTCCTTTGGAACAATTAAATGATGTTTTATAGTTATCAGGTGCTAGACTGTTGTCTTAGCCAGACACATGCACTCTTTCTCTAGTCTCTCAGTCATAAGACTGTTCAGTAATGTTTTCTCATAATTTGTTCATTACTTCCAAGTCTTTTTTTCTTTCTATTTACAGTATTAGATGGGTTTATCAAGATTTCATTCACACTTTTTGCTACAGACTCTATGAGTCTAACCAGGAGATGGACTGCCTTCGTTCTCATGACAGCTTTCTACTCCTGTAGAAGTGGCTTACCTTATTTTTTCCAAAATGACCATACTGTTTCTGTTTTGTCTCTCACCTGTCTGTGCGATCAGAACTGGAAAGGTCTGTGATACCAAAACAGTTTTTGTGTGTAAGGCATAAACCTGACATGACTTCTGGCTGTTATCCACCATCATGAATGTATTCAATCATCTTTCAAAAAGCATTCATCTGACATTATCTTGGAAAAGTTGTAGTTCACCAACAATCTCTTCAAGGAGTTGAAGGGTTGGGGGGAATTGAGGGATAGTTGTGTTGTTTCCTTGCATTTAATCTCACATGTCCTGGAGGGATTTGGACTTCTAGGGGAGTTTATTCCTTAACAATACAGGGAGAATAGAGATTGATTCCTAATTTAGACAGAAACTATTTGAGGATAGTAAAAATACAGCCTGCCCTCTTCCATTACCCTTAGTTTCTTCAGAGTTGCTACTATAATCTAAACAGTCTCAAATGTGGGTTTATTGTTTGTTCATATAAGATGCAGTTGGTTTGGAGATTTCTGGGAAGCAGTATTTTTGCTGTGAGAAGTAGCATTTAAGACTACTGGCTTAACTGGTCTTACTATGAGAACAATGCTATTTAGCTTTGTTTAAACTTCTTTATTGTCTGAAGTTTATTGAAAACTTTTGAAGACATTGAAAACAGGCATCATTATCAAGAAGCAATGTCAACTATGCTAGTAAAGTCTGGCTAAGTTAGGCATGTTTTTGTATTTTGGCTTTTCTCTGACAGTGTTCCTGTAACACTGATTCTTCATGTCGCTGCATGACATAGGAGTGCACGTTACTTTATCCCTACTCTTCCTAAAATAAAATTTAGCACTTAAGGTCTTTGACCTTGTCCGAGAGGGTAAGAAATTACTTAACTCCTCAATTTAAAATGCAAAAAAGTTGTTAGAGAGCCAAAGAAGTCGTCAGTATTGAAGTAAATGAAATACTTTCTCTTGATAATAGATCTGCCCACAACTGATTTCTCTTGAAAAGGTACCTATGCAGCAGGCAGCATTAAAAGAATGAGCATTCATATTTTGTATAAAATAAGCTATGCCATGTTATCATAATCCCTGTCATAATTTTCGGTGACAGCAATGATTATACAGCTTGACAATAGTCTATATCAGTGTATCATTTACATAGAAGCAATGGCCACGATAATCATTCTGCAAGCAGATAACATGTTTAGTTTGCATTATCTTAAGAAGAAGCATGGATAATTTTATGTCCACAAAGACAGTTTCATTTGGAAATCTTTTCATACACTTTCTTCAAGGACTTCCTCTTGGATGGCTTGTGACCAATGACCACAAAATCATTTTCCAAACAATTTCCTTTTTGTTCTGACCTTAATGGCTTGGGGCCACTGCAACCAAGTCAATGAGAGTTGCCTTTTCCATTCAGATGAAGACCCCTTCCTAGTTACTCCTTTAATAAGGAAGTAAGATTTCTTTTTGCTTGTAAAAAGATTTCTGGTGATTAATGTGTTATACTGTAGCTTTTGAATCTGAAATCTCTTGCAACATCATAAATTCCATGTAAAGAGCAATGACTCTTCCACACTATCAGTCTTCAATTACTCAATGTTTCATGAAAAATAATATTGTAGAACTGTAAGTACAAATGTCATCTTAGCAGAACACATTAGTCCATAGCTTCTTACAAAGTAATATTTATTTATAAGATTCTGTGGTTTTACCTATCATTAGACTGATTCCTTACTATTCTTCACTGACATTTATAAAACTTGCATGCAAGATAGAAGACGTAGAAGACAAGTTGGGGTCAAAAGTAACATAGCAACCCTCTCACTACTTATGAAATCTGGCAACTACCATCATGGGGAAAAAAAAGTACAGTGGCTGCCAATATGCTTTCACAACAGTAAATGGGAGAAAGATCTCTGTCCTTTTGCTTATGCCATGAAGTTGAAGTTGGAAACTCAGTGGCATCAGTGTAGAGCAGCAATATTATAACTGATGTAAAATGGCTCACTAGTGCTGGGAGGCTCATTGTTGTTAGGCTGTGGTAATGCGAATCCTGGTTATCAGATGTGCCAGACCTATAAATCTGCATGTCTTGAATTGTGAAGGCAAGGTCATAAAAGCAGCTTCACAGAAGAATTGCAAGCATAGGGAAAAGAGAAAGGCTTCCTGTGTCTTAGGAACTTAAGAGGTGTTGTCCTGATTTTGCTTTCTGGCACACACCACTTGGCCTGTCTTCTTCATTCCATAGCTAGTTCTAGACAAAAACTGAGGGTAGTGCTTTCAATCCAGTGAACAAGCACATCCTAAAGTAGCATTGTATTCTCTTCCTTGGCTGGCAAAATGAGATAGCTGGAGTTTGTTTTGCATATGTTGGGTTTAATTCAGATGGTGGTACCCTCTAATTTTTAAGGATGTGGATTGCCGTCCAACTGAACTTTTCAGAGTTGAAGTCAGGACAAAGTGTATGTTCTTCGTCTCCTTCATAGTTCAATGAATCTAGATAAAAACATCAGTGATACTCAGAAACAACATACAGCATCTACTAAAATTGCATACAACTCACACCCTGCAGCTACATTCCAGGTCCACAGATTATTCCAAATTAAAGTTTTTAACCCAGCTAATTATAGTTTTTTTGGTGAAACAAGAAACATTGTTTAACACACAAAGAATGTAATTTCATGAGCACCCAAGAATGCTAAGCTCATCCAGCATAGCACCTGGAGACTGAAACTCCTGTTTTTGTTACAAAATGAGAGTTTGTCCGGTACTTCGCTTCTGACCATATAGAGTTTCCACTGTTATGCTTTGCTGGGTATTGATAATGATGGTCCTTATGCCAGTGGTAGTGAGGAATGCTCATAATGTTTCTTTGGTTTGATGTCACCCCACAAGAAGCCTGGTTACAAAGAGTTGTGGTGGAAGACTGTAGTAGATGAAACCAAGCCTTCTTACAAAACTCTGTTAAAAATGCTGAAAAACACATATATTCTCAAGCCAAGATCTTCAGTGGTATGCAAGTGACTGTAATATAAAGTCACTGAGGAACTTGGAAAAAAAATGAGTGATACACGCCTTTTTCAGATAACCCTAAAGGCTGTATTCATTGACTCCTGCAGTCTACCATCATTTCCATTCATTTCTCCATTATCCCACTTTTTCATGTGTTTTTTTTTGTTTTGTTTTGTTTTTCCCTGTTATTCTGGTCCCAGGAATTTAAGTTACCTGTCTGTTCAGCACACCACTTTCTCCATTCAATATCCACACTAGATCACTTCCAGGAATTCACTGAAAACAGTTTTCCATCCCATTTTTTAGTCTCTTCCACAAGAGACTTCCTTCCCTTATTTTGCCTCTTCCATAAGACCCATCTCGTGCTTTCACCATATGCACATGCACTCAACAGCTTTCGTTTTTCTCTCAGGATCTGACAAGTATGTTAGCAAAGATACATTGCAAAAAGTCTACTGTTACCTACGTGGTGACAAAAGCAGAGCTGTAAGACATACTTCCTAGTTTCTGTTGTGCAGGATGTAGCCAGAAATATGCCACTAAAGCTTTTCAATGCTATCTTTAAAAACTTTTGAAAAATAGTCTTGTCACCTAAAAATAGGGGAAACACTCCCATTCGAGGAGAAATGGTGATGTTGTAGAGGAGGATGCATTGTTGCAGAGGCCGTTAAAACAATTAAATTTGTAATTATGATGTGGCATGGTGTAGTTTGTTTTGTAGGGATAGTATGCCATTTGCCACAGTAGAAGTCTTATTTAATCTAAATAGCCACAAAGGCACACTCCTGGATTCATCTACAGGTTTTCATTCTGCAAGCATCCCTAAAATGGAAAGATTGTTCTCTTTTCTCAAGCACCATTTGTATTTCAAATATGTTAGCACATTGGAGTTTAAAGGGAGTTGACATTCCTTTTGCTTTTCCACTGCCAAATGTTACAGTTTTATATGATCAAATGGAGGAAGTTCCATCTGAGGACTCACTGGACCGATAAAGAGAACAATTTAATTGATATCTGATTGTTTTAGTGAATTTAATTTATTTTTTTTAATTACTGGTAAAAGAGAATACTATTGTAAGCAATGGCATTTATTTTTAAATATTTCAGAATCTTTTTTTCTCTCTTCAAAATAAGAATTAAAGATTTTCTCAAAGATCTGTGCAAGGAGGTGTTCACACTGAGGTGACCCTTAGGCATTCTGAGAGGAATGATAAGCAATTAAAATTACTAGTGTCCTTCTAGTCACAGAGTTCAACAGAGTTAAGAAACTGTTGCTTAACAAAACACATGTATGCTTTTAATACTTACTCCATAAATTAAGCATATAAACTTCCAATGGCCTTTAAAGTATCTCAAAGGATTTCAAGGGACTCTCCACCAATTCATCAGAAACATTGTTTTGTTGTGTTGACAATCGTGCAGGAGTGTTGATCTGAGGGATTGGTAACCTGGGAATTGCAGTTCAGCTTTCAACCTATTGAGTCCAGTTAGCAAATTAGAAAAGCAGACATTTTCTTTCCAAGTCTCAGACAAACTGGAAAGGAAGAAAATCATAATATTTTCTTTGAATAATTTGTCTTTTATTCCTAGGACTTAAATGCTAATGTTTGGATGCTGAGAAAGAGAATTTACTAATTTTTGTTTTCTGGGTAGTGTGGTAAGTAGCCCCTCAGATAAGCTGAGTTAGCCCATTAGCTGCCCTATTAAAACCTTTCAACAGATCTTTCTAAACTTTTCTTAAATGTGTTGAAACCTAGACAGAAGACAGAAGCTTTTTCTCCATGAAACAGAAGCCAGTCAGTGTTGGCACTTAAACTATATTGAATAGTGTGAGTACTTTGAAACATTGCAGAGGCACTAAAACAGAAATGAAAAGTATTGGTTCCCACTATCTCCATATGTTGTTCATCTGTACTGGCTCACAATACTTTTTGGATTTCCACAGTAACAAGTGGAGAGCTCAAGGACCTATCCAAAACAAGCAAGCATTATTTCTCGCTTTAGAGATAGAGAGACTAAAGTAGTAAAAAGTCAAAGGACAATGTAAGATAATAACATGTTCAGAAAATGAATGCAGTGTCCCTTTTCCTAACTAGCTGAGACTTTCTGTCATAAATACAGCTTTATGGTTAAGTTGGTATCTCTTACTCATAGATCATTCTCAGTCAGTTCAAGAGTTTGGAATTTTATCATCTTAATAAATTAGTTGTA
The DNA here is from genome assembly GCF_964211835.1 of Anser anser. NCBI lineage: Eukaryota > Metazoa > Chordata > Aves > Anseriformes > Anatidae > Anser > Anser anser. The sequence continues at coordinate 75,435,484 of NC_139720.1, forward strand.
CTGATTTAAATCTGATTACAGTTTTGTGCTATGTATCTTTGCTGCCATTAGCCCTAACAGCCCTTTGATCTAACCCTGTAGGACATCTGCGTCTGAAGTTACCAACCCCTACTCTCATTTCCAACTCATGTGCTCCAGCTACCTTTAAAAGCTGTGACTTCTTTCTTCTTTTCCTTCACAATTGTCCTTCATTTATGTTCCCTTTATTGCCTAGAGTCAAGGAGAGGGAAGCAGTAGATTTTCCCAGTGTCATCCTCATAACTATGTCCTACTACAGGCATACAGAGAAAGGCCCAAAAGATACAAACAAGCCATCGCACAATATGTTGACCTTCACTTTGTGTAGAAAACACCAAGGAGCACATTCAGAGCTCCAGTTTGTACATTGCCCATCAAAGTCAGGACAAAAAAAAAAAGTGTAATGTTTCAGAAGGGTTTCTTAATTACATTTTACATGATTCTGCAGTCATATCTTGCTTTGGTAAAGTTTCCATTACTTATGAATTGACTCCATATAGTAAGTGTATCTACTGTTTTGCTTTAGACATTGAGGTTTTAAACTTAACAGTGTTTTACAAGTGTTTGGTAACACATCTGCTGTTGAAATGCTTTTCTCCCCATTGGTTCAAAATTGGGATAGCTTCCTGTTATTATACTACTTAAAGAGTCAAATTTTCCCACTACAGCCAACTTTAACCTGCTGGCTTGATTCTGTCACTAATATAGTTGCTTTTGATTTTTAGGTTTTTAGGTTTTTTAGGTGAATGTGTAGGGTTCTTTGGATTTAATTGCAGCAGATGTTCCTTTGGGTTTTCTCTCTTCCATTTCACTCTGGATTCTAGTTGTTTTTCCTTGGAAAGGTACATGAAAGGGAAATCCTTGTATAGTCAAATGTTTGTTTTACCATCTAAAGCTTGCAAAGGGTCCTTAGTCTGGGCTGATTTCTTCTTGAAGAGCTGTAATTATTCATGGAAAGGAAAAAAAAAAAGGCCTTTGTCACTAATAGGCTTCTTGGTGCTTCTTGTAACAGTCTTTATTATTCCTTTTTACATAATTTTCTATTGATGAGGTGAAAAAAGGCTTCCTCTGCTGTTGAGAGAGAAAAGGTAATTGTTCTTTTTTAACATTTACCAATGCTTGTTGCGTTCCTTATGTGTTTAAAAGACAAGGATGCAGAAAATGATGTTATTGATGACATCGCCATGGCAACAGTTCTTTGGAATAACACATTCTGGCATTGTTATTCTGCACACACAAAAAAAGGGGGACTTTCTTTTAAGCACAAACAGATTGTGCCCCTTTTAAATGCACACATGAACTTTGCTTTTCTGAAGATTTACAGACTGGTTTGGAGCAGAAAGGATTCTGACATCATTTACCTCTCTGTGCACATCACATAATGGTGTTTAAAAAAAAAAAAAAACACCTTGAAAAAGCCAATGGTTTAAAGAGACACAGTATGGGAAGGATACATAAACATTTCTTTGATCATTAAGAGAAAAAAAAATTGAAAGAATTTTGAAATTTATGAGCTCTAGCACCAGACCCACTAAATAATCAAGAGATAGAGATGAATGGAGAAGAGACAAACACTCTGATTAAATATTAATCCAGTTATGACAGTACTCTAGATTGCTAAGCTTTTACTCCAGCCACTATTCACATTTTGAAACATTTTGGTAGGAAATCTAATTGTCCATCTACAAGGCAGTTTGCAAACATATATTTTGCCTTTCATATTCAGTGTTCCATTGTCCCCAGGTATTGACAGTCTTGCTAGTGTAAAATTGCAGAAGCAATAGCATTTCTGAGACATAGTATAATTTTATTATTTCTTGCTTCTGCTACAGTTCTGACTTAGATTACTTTATTTCTTTGACACTCATCAGTGATATATATATATATGTATGTTTTTATTGAAAAAAAAAGGGGGAATGCATTGAAATTGGAAACAGTTTTGAAATCCATTCTGTACTCTGTGGTGCTATATATGGCAACCTGATATACACCTTCCAGTTTGACTTTTCCAAGAAAGAAACTGTTTCCTGAACACTGATGGTTTGTGGAAGTGGGCTGTACAAACCTTGAAGTTTGCATCTATAAAGAATAGCTCCAAAAACACTGTTAAAATTAAAGTTCTGCATTGTATATAAGCTGTGAATGACCCTTTTTTCTGAAAGTCACCATAGTGGTGGACATCAGCTATTTGGTTGTTTGAGAACAGCTAAGACTATTGGGTTTTTCTACTGTCAAAATGTTGATGGTACTGTGAAGTTCTGGGGACTATAGCACAGCTACATATGGATGTTGTTTCACATTTGGCTTTCTAGAGCTGAACTGATCTACAAAAAACTTAACAGGAGGCTAACTCAGTAGCTTTATCCCTTATCTTCGAGAAATATGACCGCCTTTGTGCTACGTGAGCCTTTCGGCATGCACACAAGTCTATGAATTTCTTGTCATCGTGGTCAGCATTTCATTTTGTAAGAACCAAAATCAATAGCAGGTTGAGCTTTGAATCTTGGTCATACCCTAAAAAAAATGGTAGGCCTGATGACAGATAATCGTTTGGTCTGTTCTCTATATTTGCCTGTAGAGAAGTGGACAGTCTTCATTTTTTGCACAACACATTTGTAGGTTTAAATAGATTGTGTATGTGCATATGTGTGTATAGTGTTATATGTAATTATGTGTATAATGTTCATAATACATATAAAATAGTATATTTATACTGGTATATATAGTAGCATAAGTAAAATATTTTATGTAGTTATATATAGTATCATGTATCATTTTGCTAACTAGTTCTACAGTGTATTTTCTAGTGATGTAAAAATAGTAAAAAATAATTGCATGTATCCAGCTTTTTTCCAGCCATCAACACAAAACACTTACAAGTGTCTTTAAATGTTGTGTTCATGGTAATAAATAATCTTACTAAAATAGCAGAATTAATATTAGGTTTCTTTGGAATGTCTTCAGAAAATGCTGTCTGGTATGGGGATGTATCATGCCTCAGAAAGGTAGTACCTGTAAGGCCAAGAGCACAGGAGATGGCTTCTTCCATGAAAAAGAATTTGAGAGTTGTGAGTACATTCCCAGTGCAGAATAAGAATGGCTGAGATCGTTTTTCCAGTTAGGATTTTTAACCTAAACCTTACATACAGCTGGGGCATTCGTCATGAGCTGGTTCCATGGGGAAAAAAGCATCTTAGTTAAAGTTTAAAAGGAATAAAGAATGAGAATCTGTTTCATCCTTCTGCTTTGAGAGGATTATTTACTTCACAGCTTCCTTAAATAGCAGAGTTTCAAATTAAACTTGGTAAGTGCCCTATATTGCCTTCAAGTGTGCTGATTAAGCACATATTCATTGTATATTTTATTACATGATGTTGCAAGAAGTTATTAAATTTCCCTAGGAAGAGTTTCAGATGTGAAGAAGTTCCTGCAAAGTGAAGTGTTGTTGAAATATTTGCTGCTAGTCTGTCTATTTGAGTACATGCTATGTGTTTTGAAAAAGTGCCCTTGAAATCTTTATTTTTGAAATATTTTATTAGAATGATTTCTTTCTGGAAACCAAGGTTGTCTCATGTCAACTGTGAAGATTTCAGAAGGAAAAAAAAAAAACACAGAGGATTTTAGACTTCATTTTATTATTCCTATCATCCCATTTCTTACCTTATCTTTACATAGATGATAATAGTTGTTTAAACTTTAATCAGTCCTTGTTCAAAATCTCCTCATGAAACACTAATGAAGAGCTGTATTTTTAATTAAATGATTTATTTATATTTGTGGAAATTATCTGCTTCCAGGGACTATTGTAAGTCATTTTATTGGAAAACTAAAAGCTTCACAACATCTTTTAGATAAGTTTCACATGGTGAGTATTAGGTGGAGTATTTTTGTTGAAAAACTGAGTTTTCCTGTGAACAGGGAGGAAAAAAATACCTGTCTTGCCATTATCTGTTCTAATGCTCTACAACCTTCCCATGTTATAAATAGAATTTTTTCTACTTAGAGAGACCATATAGAAATCAATGAGCCAGGTTTTCATATCTTCAGTATGCTATAAGGCCCAAAGACTAGTATTTTCAAAAATAACCTGGGAGTTTCTAATTTTTGAGACAACTTGGGCCTTTTTTGTGGTTACCAAACTCCTACCCATCTGAGGGTATTTAAGCCTTAATGATGCTGTCATTTGCTAGCTCTGCTGTAGCACCACGTCTCTGAGGGGTGGGACATGAGAGCCATTTGTGGTTTAGTAGCTCCCACCAAGGCACCAAGAAATACAACAGCCGTGGTGAAGACTCAAACAGAGAAAGAGCATTCCTCAGCTATGCCTCCTGCATAGCCTTGCCTGCATTCAGGGTTACCTTCATCTGCCAGAGGGCTTTGTGTGGCAGTATCTCCTCAAAAACCAGCCTTTTCTTCTGCTTTGCTTTGGTCCTTAAGGAATTCTTATTCAAAGATGAAGAAAAATTAAAAGCAGATTGTAGTAGTGTTGACTCCCCTCCCCTCCCCTCCCCTCCCCTCCCCTCCCCTCCCCTCCCCTCCCCTCCCCTCCCCTCCCCTCCCCTCCCCTCCTCTCCTCTCCTCTCCTCTCCTCTCCTCTCCTCTCCTCTCCTCTCCTCTCCTCTCCTCTCCTCTCCTCTCCTCTCCTCTCCTCTCCTCTCCTCTCCTCTCCTCTCCTCTCCTCTCCTCTCCTCTCCTCTCCTCCAAGTAGGTATTTTGCCAGATTTTGCCAGAACAGCAGCAGCTCAAGTTCCCTGTGCTATCTTGCTGAATAATCTTTGAAATAAACCCCATTCTTTGTGGGAGAAGGTAACTGTACTCAGCCTCCCCACAAAGGCCGTTGGAAAGGGTCTCTACAGTGAGCACTAGCGTTTGTAGATCTACAATGTGGGAAAGACTGAGTTTGCCAAAATCCCTTCATGTGATCCACCAAAAAGCCGTCACGCAATCACAATAGTCAGTCTCAACCAACCTGGGTTGGATTTCAGCCTGTCATTCTCATTCTCTCTTAGTCCCATTGGAATTGCTGTCATTTTTTGGAAATTTTTAAATCTATTATCTTTCTCTACTTGCATGATTTTTCTGCTAAATTAAACTTGGTTTGTTCACTCCCATCATTCGTTTAATCTTTCTATTCCTTATCTGAAATTACAGTACCTTTGCAGAATTACAAATCTATCTGTATACTACTGACAGAATGAAGTTGTATTTCTGACACATGCCTATTTTTAAATCGTCAGACAAAACTTCTCTTCAGGGCTGGATGACAGATGCAGTTTTTCCGGCTGACACTCAGAGTATTTTGTCAGAGATCAGACTGCAAGTCTGTCTGCTGAAGATGGTGTCCCTAAGCATGTTTTATATCCAAACTGAAAACACATGCAATTGCTAAACAAACTTGAACTTGTTTATTTTGTATTATATAGTAGCAGCTGTTTTCTTGTATGATGTCCAGAATTTATCTAGCCAACCTACTTAATAGGGTAAAATTCTGTTTCCTTGTGTCAGTTTGCCTGCTATATTTGTTTAGTTTTCTTTTCAACCCCTGTAGAGGTGAGATAGTGGTCACTAAAAGTGGTATTTTCCTAAAGCTTTAGGTAGGAAGAAGCAACCTATTCCACAAATGAAAGCAGAAAGTCCTGCATTCATCCACTTAAGAAAATGAAAAATATTAGACCATGAAATAGGTTTTTATATTTCTGGCATACCTGATACAATGTTTCCCACTTACCTCCAGTGGTCTGTTCCTAGATGGATGCTTTTTACCCATGACATTATCATCGTCTGAGGAAGGGTAGCTGCCCTGATAAATTTATTTTGTCCTTTTTTTTTTCTTGCTAAAGAGAGAAAATCTTGGTATGTTTTCTTTTTGTTGTTTTGTTTGTGTATGTTTGTTTTTGTTTTGTTTTGTTTTTTCCTATCCTCAGGTAAGGATGTATTATTTTTTGAGATGAGAGCATCTCAAGCTCTCACTGGGTAGCCAAGCTCACCAGATGTTCTTCACTTCCCAGAACAAGGTCCTTATTAGTGAGCCAGAAATGTCCAGAAGGTTTGATGGAAGTGTGCAGCATGAAGGTGAAGGTCAGGTCCAGGCAGCTGGAAAACAATCCTTTGGTTTTAATGGAACCAAGATCAGACCATATGCATTTGTTGCCTGTACCTGGGGTGGTTAGCCAAATGTTGATTTTCATTGCTCTGAAGCAAGCAAGATGCTTGAGTTAAAAGGCCAAAGCAGGAATACTTTGTGTATTAGGATATAGATGGGGATCTGCTTTCCACAAGCCAGTGGGAAAGTTAACTGTATGCTTATTTTGGATATTCAACCATCTTTCGGCACTTATGACCAAAATTTACACACAGAAGTAACATTTGGCTTGAAACATCTGTCTTGCACTTTCACTAACATCGTGTTCGTGTCTCCATCAGAAACTTACTGTGTTTTTTTTGGCCTCCATTCCGAACACAGTAAACCAGAAACTCTGAGAGTTTCTCTCTGAAACTCTGAGAGTTTCTCTCTGAAACTCTGAGAGTCAGTCTTCTATGTTTCTTGGTCATTCCCCAGTGTGTTTTATTGTAGCAGTGCTGTCATTGCTCACATGATTTTTTAGAAAGAAAGCAAACAACAGCAACAACAACAACAAAAAATTACACTATTTCAATAATTTAGTAAACAACTAAAGTGAGAATGTTTGTATCTTGTATTCTTTCATTTCTCTGGTGCTGAAGGTGTATTCCCCTCTTTCTGGCAGTGGTTATGGAGGGAATGACTATAAGTGACAATCAGCTGATCTAAAAAGATTACAGTTCATGTTACATTCTGGTTCTTACTATATTATCATTACAATATACTATGTATTACTTTATTTTGCTGTGATATATAATGCATACTGATACAGTTGAACTGCAACAACTGATTCTGTTACAATTGAATCCTGTCATTCAAAGAGCAGTTCTCTAATTTATACCTGAAATTCATGAGTATCACTAGTAGCAGTTTCATAGCACCACATGTATCCCCTGCCTAAGCAAAAGTAATTATCCACTATAATGAAGATTAATGGAAAGAAGCTGACCACAACAATTTCTTATTGTTTGTGTTAAAAAGATTTTTGCTTTACTTTGCATGCAGAGCATGTTCATAAAAAGTATGTAAAACAATAAATAATAAAACAGTGTGGCTTATCTGAGTCCAGAAATTCAGTGACTAGCATATAAATATATTTAATGTCTTTTAACTTTTCTAGAAGCTATTGAACACAATCATACAGATTATGTATGATGTATGAATTATGTAAATAATTTCTACAACTTTTTAATGACTTTTTATAAGATCCATTTTTTAATTAAATGAGGGTGCAACTGTAATAAATTATTCTTATGTGTACCTAGTACTAAAATTAACATACCCACACACAAAAAAAGAGATTCCAATTACGTAGTTTTGGGGATTGAGTATCAATGCTGCACATGTTAATGTGTATGCCAGTGTATTTGTATGGATTAAGTTCTAGATTTCTTGTACTTTTTAACCACATTCGACCATGTATACTCTGACAATAACCCTCAAAGGTGGTACTGTATTATATCATTGGCACAATTCAAAGTATTCATTTTCAGATTGTGTTTGGAACTAGCATGGTTGATTGGAAAATATAAAAAACAGCAACAAAGCAAACACAGAGTAAGTGAAATTGTGACAACAGAGAAGGTCATATGAGCATATATGATGAACCACAGAGTAAAATAATGGCTAGATATCTTAATTAAGATGAGAACAGGCAGTGTTAATGAAAAATAAAGGCTGATCAGCATATTAGTTGTCACAGTGAGCCTGATTCAAGCACTTTCAGAGCCACTGAGCTGAAAACATTTTTAGAGCATAATACAATGGAGAGGTCATTGTATCAGACTGAACGTTTTGCAGAACAGTACTATTAAGAGATTTGTTATAAATAGATGGCAGAGTGTATTAATGTAGTAGACTCACACCCAAATCTCTCCTAGGCCAGGAACAAAATGACTGTGGATTGCAGGTCACATAACAATGTCTGCCACTCTCCCATGAACAATCTTTTGTAACTGAAAGTCAGAAGAAAAAACATGAAAGCAGTAGGCGAGCTTTTCAAGTCATATCTAAAATGCTAAGAGAGGTTTTAGTTCAATTAGATTAGTGTTCTTCTTTCTTAAGTAGCATTTCTCTTCCTGTTTATAGTGTATTTTCTATTGGATTCTGTTTTGCTGTCTTTTGTGAGGTGAATCTACTGAGAATGTTTATAACTCTGTTTGAAAAGTCTTCGTTTTACTGTCTGCCAGCACTGCCAAAGAGAACACATACCTGTTTTTGTGCTAGGCTCTAAAGATGACCTTGAGTAGCAGTATATGAAATTAAGATATTGCTTTAATTAACAATTAACATGAAAAATCTAGAGCCTTTCAACTTCAAACATTATAGTATCAAGGACAAGTAAAGATTTTTTGGTGTTCTGACTTTTCTCAACATTTAGTCTTTCCCTTGATTTGGGAACTATGTTTTTTCAGTTCATCTATAATCACTCAAGTTCTAGAAGCTGCTGTACACAGACTAGTGCAAAAATAACAGAAGTGAGAGAGAGAGGGGACCACAAAGATGGAGGGAAGGGATGCCATCCAGAGGGATGGCAGAGCTGATGACAGAGGGATCAGGGCTGGGCCTGTGCAAACCTCATGAATTTCAACAAGGCCAATTTCTGTACCTGCATCAGGGCAGTCCCAAGCACAAATAAAGGTTGGGCAGAAAATGCACTGAGAGCAGCCCTGAGGAGAAGGACCTGGGGGTGTTGGTTGATGAGAACCTCAACATGAGCCAGCAATGTGCACTTGCAGCCCAGAAAGCCAACCGTATCCTGGGCTGCATCAAAAGCAGTGTGGCCAGCAGGTCGAGGGAGGGGATTCTACCCCTCTACTCTGCCCTCCTGAGACCCCACCTGGAGCACTGTGTTCAGCTCTGGAGTTCCCAGCACAAGAAGGACATGAGTATATTAGAACAAGTCCAGAGGAGGGCCACGAGGATGATCAGAGGGCTTGAAAGAAGCCTGTCTGTGAAGAAAGGCTGAAAGAGTTGAGGTTGTTCATCCTGGAGAAGAGAAACCTCATTGCAGCCTTCTAGTACCTAAAAGGATACAAGAAAGCTGGAGAGGGAGGGACTCTTTGTCTGGGAGTGTAGTGATAGGACAAGGAGTAATGGCTTTAAACTAAAAGATGGTAGATTTATCTTAGATATTTGGAAGAAATTCTTTACTCTGGATGTGGTGAGGCACTGGAACAGGCTGCCCAGAGAAACTGTGGATGCCCTATATGTGGAAGTGTTCAAGGTCAGGTTAGATGTGGCTTTGTGTGCAGGGGGGTTGGAACCAGGTGGTCTTTGAGGTCCCTTCTAACCCAAACCATTCTGTGATTTCATGATTCTATGAAAGCTGTGTAGTAGAAGATAGAGTTTTGCAAATACATTTTGGTTAAGGATAGGGTGAAAGATCCATTGTCTGTTCCTTGGTCCAGGCTGTGCAAAATACTGGGGTAAAAGTGCTCTAGACATAATCCTGTACTGTCTTGGAAAAGAGCCAGGATAATTCCATAGGTATTTCCCCTCCCTTTTTTGGACCTGTTTGGCAGCTCTAGGAAGGAGTAACATGACGCACAGGGTGATCCTCTTGGGGCTTGGGTCTCTTTGCTGACTCGGGGCTTAAGATGATGAAGAGAAAAGCTTCAAACACATTTAAATGAAAAATAGAATCCCACTCAGTTACTCGATGATGTTTTTTACTTGAATGACTAGTTTTCCACACATCTCTACAAATCAAGCTGTTTGACCTCCTTGATTGTTCCACTTACCCCCAGAGGGAACACAGCATTTTTGCTGTAGCTGTGCACTGCCCATCACCCAGGAGAGGAGCTTCCTGTCTCCCTGCATATGACAGTGCCAGTGGGTCTGGACACATGTTCCCCACCTCCTGTTTCAGTTGCCCTTTTTTGTGAGGCCAAGGGATGCTGAACACTGAGGCAGGCACTGAGATGCTTTTTCCATGCTTTTATTCACACGCTTGGCTCTCTAGGTAAAAAGTATGGGAACATTAGGTAGCTACTGAAGATGAACTAAAATAAGGCAAAACTTTGTTTCTCAGGAGGTGATAGTGAGGGGAAATGATAACTCAGATATTTTACTACTTCTGTGATAGCACAATGAAGTACTGTCAAGAGACCAGCTGTTCTACTACTAGCAGTGCAATCTACCCAGTTCCAGTATAGGAAAATATGAGAGGTGTTTATGTATTTGTACTAAATTGGACATTTTAGACCATATCTTGCTAAAGGGAATATCTAGCAAAGTAATTCTAGGAGCATTTTTCTCTCCCACTTGCATGCATTTGTATAGCAAATAAACTAGCATTTGGAAAGTAGCATATTTTTATTTTTTTTAGTTTGATTTATATGCAATGTCATAAAAGATTCAGTATTGGTTGAAGGGCCAGCTCTTCAAAAAAGGGTAAATCTTATGTCTCAACAATGATTCATAAATCATTTGTGTATGTAGATTGATGCAGAAGGCATCTGGCCAAATGCTGCATTTGCTGAAAATCTAAAATTTGGAACAATTAAAACTATTTGCAAATTAGCATGAATTTGTTTAGGACAATATTTTTTAAACAAGCCAAAATATTTCCTTGCTGCATTTTCATATAAATGTTTTTTAAGTTCTAATCAAAATTTTGTTCAGAATTTCTTTTTAATTTAGTTCTTAGGGATTTGAAAAATACTAAAATATAAATGAGAAGCTTCATTGCGGATGAGTTCTTGCTCTAAAAAATAATGGTGTTATGTTTCGCCATAAAAACTTCAATTTTCTGAAATAATGATTCTCAGGTTTAGGAGATTTTAATGGTGTTCTCCAGCTAAACTGAAATAGTTTTTGTACAGCTCCAACTACCTGATGAATACAATAACTGAAATGAGTAAGAAAATAACCGAAATATTTTGTCATACACACAAATACTAGAATAAAAACCTGCTTTGCCTTTCACTTTAGTTTCAAGATGTAATAATTCTAATCGTAGCTTTTCCCAATATTATTAGCAGTGTACAATTTCTCGCTTCCCAAGTGATTTTAACAATGGCAGATATTCAGTATCTGTAAGTAAACACTGAAAATCACTTGCTTCATTACACTTCTGGGCCATTAAATATCTTCTTTCATCTATCTATTTCCTCTCTTCTCATTGCCTCAGCAGTGTGACTCAATTGGGCATGTGGTATCTGTCCCAGATCCTTTTCTGAACATAGCGTAGTATGCAGGAATGTAGTTTGTCAAATACATTGTGTCTGAAATCCTTTGTTGGTAGCAGTGGAGAGAAAGAGATTATAAAATGCCTCAAAACTTTCAAAAAGGCTGTCACCAGGTTTCTTATATCTGTTCATCCATATAAAACATTCATACCTCGCTTTTATGTATGGGATGGCATAGTACAGTATCATGCGTATAGTATAGTATATTATGGTGTGTATTGTATCTTCAATAGCATCTCTTGTGCAGGCTACAGTTTGCAGAGAATTTTGTGCTTTGACAAGTTTTTATACTCATCCATGCTAACACAGCTTAGAGAGAAATAATTTGTTTATGAAGTTGATTTTCATATGTTGAGTTTTAAGATTCTGATTTTTTTATAGGGGAGATCTAACCTACCCAGTCTTACTGGTGATGTGTTTTTCATTGTTCTGCTAATATAAACCTTTCTGAAGTAAAGTCAGGCAGTGCAAATAACTTCTGAAGCTGTTAGCTTCTGTCAACCTGAGCCAATCTGACTTTCTGGAACATTTCCTTCTTCAAATTTTGTACACAAAGTTTATTAGTAACTGTTTTACATGCTAATCCTTTCATTTATGTTTGATTAAAAACTATTCTGTATACTGAGTTTGTCATAAAAGTTTGTCATAAAATCTCAGTACTAGGTTTGAAGTATTTGATTTGATATTGTGAGACCAGCCTAAACACAAAGGCTGTGCATGTAGATGCCGGAGGTGGCAGATGTGTTCATGTGAGTTCTTTAAGAATGAAAAGGGAGCACAGAGATTGTTTCCACCTTTGGAAGCAAAAACCTTGCGACAGCCTTGAAAAACGCATTTATTTATAATACATCATCACTGTCAGTTTAGCTTGAACATTTTCCATTGGAGTTGTTTTGTGAAATTGGCCTTTAATAGGTAGAAGTAGCCATGGTACAAAGTGACAGATGATCTGCTGAGTCTACAGTGATGCTGCATTCACCAGCGTTTTGTGGAATACATGTTGTTTTCATGGTAGTAAGCTGAATTACACTGTGAAATCTCGGGCAGTGTACTCTGAGAGAATTTATCTCTCCTTTCCAGGTCAGAAACCCAACGGAAAGTCTGGGAAGGCTTTGTAATGCAAATTTAGCTAGCCTTCCTTCACACTAGGAATGCTAGATGCTGACCCACAAGGACTGAGTTCAAGATTTCTGTGAATATGTGGGATTTGAGTTAACGTGGTAATGAAAGCCTCTAAGAACATCCGGCACATTAAATATCTAAATCACTTCTATAGTTTAGAAAGCTAAAATTGGACTTAAGATGATTAAGAAATTAATGTAGTCAAAGAGAAAAGGAGTAGTAGGTTTGTTGGAGATTGCCTGCACTTATGGTGGATGACAGAGATAACTGACGTGTATAGCAAAGAGCAAAGAAATCCAACCAAAAATGCTTAGATATAATCTTCGGTGGATGCATCATCCGAAACACAGATTTTGAGCTGTGAGCTTAGTTATTGAACTCTGATAATCACCAGTGGCACAGACAACTTCCTGGAGTATCCTGAACTATCCTTTTAATCCATTATATTTTCATGAAAAATTAGAATATGGAGATTCAATAGGGAGATCAAAAGTAATGGGTTTCTACATGCAGAAAAACACGCTATATTCTATAGCAATGCTCACTGTGTATGCCCCAAGGAAGGTATATACCACTAGCCTCAGTATACTGCCAAATTTCTCATGTCTGTCTTTTCCTTTTGAAATGAGAATTTTTATAAAGATATAAACAAATACAGCCAATCCTACATGCATTTTCCATTATCTTTTCATTTTTCAAATACTTATATTTGAATTTGGAAAATAGATTCTGAAATTTTATAAGTGTGAAAAGTTAGTGTCATGGCACTGAGCCTGCCAGAGTTCAAGAAGTGTTTGGACAATGCTATCAGACATAGGGTCTGGTTTTTGGGTTGGTCCTGTGTAGAGCCAGGAGTTGGACTCGATGATCCTTGTCGGGTACCTTCCAACCCAGGATATTCTATGGTTCTACATTTCTAAGCCCAGGTAGACAATATCAGCCACTCCCCCCTCATCTACCAAACAAGTCATTTCATTGCATAAGTTTATCAGGCTGGTTAAGCTTGACTTCCCCTTTGTGAATCCATGCTCAAAATATACATTACTGTAACATGTAAAGTGTGAAATAGAGCTGCAGTTGATCATAGGATTGGTTATTTTGACCTTCATTACACTGTTTTGTTGATTGTATATGCCTTTTCAGCTGCATTTTTTTGCCTTGTGGAACATGGTCCAGATGCAAAATTAAAATTACAATGACAATGAAGGACAGGATGCTTATAATTGATGATAATCATTTTGCAATTTTATTTCAGTACTAATATTTTCTATTCTTCTTTCTTTCTTTTACAGAGGGTATGAACTGTATGAACAAAGATCATGGGTGTGCACACATCTGCCGGGAGACACCCAAAGGTGGGGTTGCCTGTGAATGTAGGCCTGGCTTTGAACTTGCCAAAAACCAGAAGGACTGCAAATGTAGGTAGATAAAGATTAAATTTCAAATGCCCACAAATGTCGTATTTTCTTCATTGTTGTTGTTTTCCAGAAGTCAAGAAATCAACTTTGTTTTGGCCAAAGGTGACTTGTAATTTTAGTAATGTGTTTTTTCTGTCAAAGGTTTACTTGGGGTTGGATAAGAGGGATCAAACAACAGAATTTTGGCAGTGAGCCTGTTAGCAAAATGTTATCAACTTTTGTATCTTCCTGTGAATGCAGAAAGTGATAGATCATTTTAATCTAGATTTTCCTTGTAAAGCAAAACAAACAAACAAAAGCATAGAGGATTCTAGCTTTTGGAGGTCCACAATGATGGATGCATTGATAAATCTACTAATAGATTTAATGATAAATCTGTTACAGCCATTAAACTATCAATGTTAATTCCTCTTTTTTATAGGATAGGAATGTTTGCTCTACTGCTGATTCCACTGCATACAGGCTACTTTTATTGATATTACTCAGATGTATCGTATGTACTATTAGTGATGTATTCTAGAAGCTGAGATACTGAAGATGTTCATCAGCCCACAAAATTGGAAGCTAGAATTGTTCTGTATAGGTTAAAATAATTGACCCTCTATAACTTCTTCATCTGAAAGCTTCTGAAGTGCATGGGAGTCTTTCTTATGGCTTCAGTGAGTGTTAGATCTGACTCCAATAGCTTCCTTTCCTAGCTGGTAGCTTTGTGAGAGACAAAAAAAAAAGTGCAATAAAACGATATAAAACACATTTTGTACTTTGCATAGGACCAGTATTTTTGTGCTACCCTTTCTTCCACTCCAGCTTTTTTCTACCTGAGATCTCCACTGTTTAAACATGCTTAGATAATACTTGTTCCTAAGTATGAATTCAAAAGAATCACCTTTGAATGTCATCAAGAAGTCCCACAGGATACTGTACAGCCTGATTGCTCCTCAATGCTTGCGAGGCTACACAAGGCCAATGGCAAAAAACATAGAGAAAAAAATGCCTCTGTGGTCATTTTCTTTCCCAGTGTTTATTAGAAGCAAACATTGCATGCTGTTAATTGCAGTGCAAGATCAGCCACATTGGTTAAGTTGGAGGGGATGTTTATTTATACTGTTTATTATTTGTTTCCACGAATTTGTACATTCCTTAAGAATTACATTATCCTTTTTCATAGTGAGATGGTGACAGGAGAATTAGGGCCTCTTCTAGAAAGATATTTCTAAATGCCTCAAAGTTTAATAGAGTAAAATACTTGAATTTATTCATTGCCCTGTGGTGTTCAAATGTTAGTTTGATTTATAAGGAACTTTTGCTGCCAGGCCTCTATGTAGGAACACGGAGTTTTTCAAGGCCACAGATCTTGCTGCAGAATACACCAACCCCTAAAATCACAGCATATTCTGCAAATATGTTCCAGAGTATTGTTTAAAATAGTTGTACTCCTAGCCCTTCCATATGCAAAGATACCTAAAATTGTAGCCAGATAGCTGGGGACAACAATTGTGAGATTACAGAAGACTATTTATAAAGGTTTAGTACTGAAACAAAATCTTAACATTAAAAAAAAACAAAACCCTTTTTACAGCTAAGCATTTCAGTGGAATTCACTTAAATCCTGAGCTGAAACTTTGCAATTATTGCATACAGCTATGATGAAGAGCTGAAGAGGAGACACTTGCCCCTTGGCAGCCTGGACTGGGTCTATACCCCTGGTGTACAGGGATACAGACTGGTAGTGTCTGATATACTGTCTGTCCCTCTCAAGTATTCTGGTTTATAATGGTCCTTCCATGAAACTGTGCCTTTCAGGGTTTGCCAGAGCTTTCTTCCATGTTTATTTGTTTGTTTTTTATGTGAGGAGGTGACAGATAACCAATGTGTCAATAGGTGAATTTTTATCAGTCAGTTTGCCACTGAATCAGAATACTGAGAGAAATTTTCAGAATTGGCCCAAGTCCACTACTAATGTGGCATATGTTTCTCAGTTTAAAAAAAAATGTTAAAAGAAATTAGCATAAAAAATGGAGGGAAGGCTCCCAGCGTTTTATGCATGCATTACATGACTGTGTCATTACATCCTAATTACATGATCACACGTCATATGGTCATATCATTCCATACTAATAAGGCAATCACTATTGGTGTCCTGCTTCATTCAGTGTATGTCATGGTCAGTGCTCATTAAATAGGCTTTCGTTCAATAGTTTCCTCTCCTTCATAACTCATTGTCATGCTTTGCTTGCTGCACAGTGTTTAAAATCTATTCTGAACATAAGATTTTAAGTTTCCTCATGGATTTTCCCATGATGCTCATTACAGTAATAAGAGTGCTCCATAGGCATTGTTAATGTACTTTCAGAACATTCTTGTCAAGTTAAAAAGTACTGTGTTGCCTATCTTACAAATGGGAAAATGATGTAAAGATGTTAATGTCAAAGTCATTTAGTAGTGATAGGTGATTAACATGAAACACCCATGTTGTGGTTTAACCCGTCCGGCAGCTAAGCACCACACAGCCGTTCGCTCACCCTCCCCCCTCCCTCTCTGGGATGGGGGAGAGAATCAGGAAAATGAAGCCTGTGGGTTGAGATAGAGACAGTTTATTAGGACAGAAAGGAAAAGAAAATAATAATAATAATGATAATAGTACTACTAATAATAATGTATACAAAACAAGTGATGCACAATGCAATTGCTTACCACCCACTGACCAATGCCCAGCCTATCCCCAAGCAGCCGGCCTCCCTCCCCCGGCCAGCCACCCCTATATATATATATTGTTCAGCATGACATCAGATGGTATGGAATACCCCTTTGGCCAGTTTGGGTCAGCTGTCCTGGGTCTGTCCCCTCCCAGCTCCTGCTGCACCCCCAGCCTGCCCACTGGCAGGACAGAGCGAGAAGCTGAAAAGTCATTGGCTTAATGTAAACACTGTTCTGCAACAATTAAAACATCAGTGTGTTATCAAAATTATTCTCATCCTAAATCCAAAACATAGCACCCTACTAGCTACTAGGAGGAAAATTAACTCTATCCTAGCTGAAACCAAGACAACCCAGAACCCTGTTCTGCATTTATAGCACTTAGTATGGTCAAAGCCAAGCTCCCAATGGCTCCCATTGTTGTCTCAAATGCCATGGAGAAATAATTATTATACTAGAAACCCGTAATAGATGAGATCCACGTGGCTTGCCAAGCCCTAAGTAGGATTTCCATTACAAGGGCAGAAATTGAGAGTTTTATAGGGCTGTATTCACTGTATCAAAAGACCATCCCCTCTTGGCAGTGAGGCAAGGATTCTCCAGCTGTTTCCACAGACCTGACTTTCCCACCTGTGCACTGAAAAGACAGAAATGTTGTCTGCATTTGTCATTAAGGATGGTTATCATGATACAATGTCTGTGCACCAGAAGTCTGGTATTTTTTAGCTTTTGAATGCTTAATATTGCAACCTTAGTGTTTTCTTAATGTAAATTTTAAACATGCAGTTTCTCAGTTGCTACTGGGAAAATACAGAAGCATTGAGGCTGGAAGTGATGTCAGAAGGGCGTCTAGAAATGCACCAGGCAGAACCATACATAATTTCTCAGCAAAGCTACATCCTTTAGATCCAAAACAGTAGTAAACTACCATCTTCTGTGCTCACAAGCCATTAGAAGAAGAATATGCTTTGTCAGTGATTTTCATGGGTACTCGCTGGCAGCATAAAGATGAGACTTAGGCATGGTGAATTTGGTTCCAGATTACAGTGGAAAAACATTGGAAATGACCTCTACTATCTAAATCCGTATCTTAACGCCTATGCATCATGATAGCATAGTTTTTTTGATAAAGAGAAGATTTTTTTTCCCCAAATATGGACAAAACAAGGCATTTTTTTATTAGTTACCTGGATCAGTTTTGCTGGAACTTGAGGAAGTATGAAGAAACCTAAAGCAGATACACATTCATGCAAGTCGTAACCTAAAAGAAATAATGCTGACAGAGTTATAATCAAGTGAAAGCTGAGTCTTTTAATGAAGAATACTAGATAAACCTAACTAAAGCTATTTCTACCTACCCCCTCCTATAATAAGTGAACAGGAGGGCTAGTGCTAAGTAATTCCAAAAATCCTGTCTAGTATGTTTGCAATAAAATGCCCTCCCACCTAGGCCTAGTGGCAGCTTTTCAGCTTCTGCTGACAGTTTCAGCTATTTGCTGTCAGTACACAGATCTTCAGAATGTTAAAAATGTAAGGCCATACTCGAATAAGTAGTGCAAACAGTGTTGCATTCATAGCTTTATCGCATAGATAGAGATGTCCG
Source organism: Anser anser (assembly GCF_964211835.1). Taxonomy (NCBI): domain Eukaryota; kingdom Metazoa; phylum Chordata; class Aves; order Anseriformes; family Anatidae; genus Anser; species Anser anser. The sequence continues at coordinate 75,453,655 of NC_139720.1, forward strand.
TGTATTTATATAAATTATATATTAATTATATATTCAATGGCTAGTTTAGTTAAAAAACATTGCAAGTTTTAGTTTATCTGGAATTGCAATACACTGGTTTGATCTATCAGGGAAAGCCATGTTTTCATGTAGTCTATTGCAAAAAAACAAAATTTGCTGCAAATTTTGTGACATCTGAGCCATGGTATATATCTACACATATACAAGATGAGATCATTGTCTTAGTGAATTTTGGGGGCTAGTTGGTACTAAATACTAGATTCAATATTTGGCCATATATTTTCCAAATGTTCCTTATCATGGGCATGACAGATGGAAGAGATGGAAGAGACCAGAAAAAGAATGATACCAAAGTTCAGAGAAGCACTGGAAATTCAATTCTAGAATCTAGGCTGTAGAGTGGGGTTGAATTCCAGTATTTTCAGTTTTCCAGGTGTTTTAACATGGAAGGTAGACAATACCTTTATTTAGTGGAATATGTGCATCACAATTCCTTTTTTTCTTTAATATAGCATTTGTCGTCCAAACAGTAATTTATTGTCTTTCATCATCAAAGTGTCATTTCAAGACTAGTCCATGGATGTAAGCACTGGCCCAAATGCAAAGCTCAGGAGTGCTTAGCACAGCTCAACCAAACAGTAAATGCTGCTGTTACGCAGAGGCAGGTGGATAGTTTGGGAGATCATGCCATGCAACCTGCCTGCAGTCCCTGAAGGGTGGCTGGCCAGTTCAGGAGCCCGAGCATGATAGTCAATGAAAAGAATAAATCTTGTTTGAATGCAGTCTGAAGTACTGGTATCTTGGCTTTGTCTCAGGATGCCCTATAGCTCTTCATTCACAGTAGAAAGAATGTTGGGAGAACAGACCGGTAACTTGGCCACCAGCGTTAGCCATCTCTTATAAATGGTGTGTGTCTCTGAAGGGCTTATATGTTGTTTCTGCTCATGTTAGTAGCAGACGTGAGCAAAGCCTTCTCTATCTGGTGCTAGTTTTCATAGAAACATAGAGTCATAGAATATCCTGGGTTGGAAGGGACCCACAATGATCATCAAGTCCAACTCCTGGCTCCACACAGGGCCAACCCAAAACCAGGCCCCATGTCTGAGACATGTCTGAGACATTGTCCAAACACTTCGTGAACTCTGGCAGGCTCGATGCCGTGACCACTGCCCTGGGAAGCCTGTCCCAGTGCCTGACCGCCCTCTGGGTGCAGAACCTTTCCCTAAAACTCAGCGCAATCCTCCCCTGTCCCAGCTCCATGTCATTCCCATGGGTTCTGTCACTGTCCACAGAGAGCAGAGCTCAGTACCTGCCCCTCCGCTCCCCTCATGAGGAAGATGCGGGCCACCATGAGGCCTCCCCTCAGCCTCCTCTTCTCTAAGCCAAATGTACAGAGTGCTTCCCCACAAATGGAAAAGCCATGTCGAGATTTGGCCTATAAGATATTCAGAAAACTCTCTCGATCTGTATCACATATTTTAATTACCATGCCATAAATACTAAGAGAACAAGTCCAGCATCTTGATTGCACTTAAGATATATGTGAATGCTGATGCAGTGTCAAAAGCAGTGGTGTTATTCAGATTTTAAATCTGCAATGTGGGGATCAGCGTATCTGAATTCTAACAGATACGTGTATATTCTCTTTTGGTAAAACAAAACAAACCATTACCAAGTATTTTCCATCCTTTTAACTTGATTTATAGTGTTTGAAGATAATCCGTGTCTGTCAGAATTTACCATTTTGTCCTTTTTCGTTTGCCTCTTCAATGCCACAAACTTAATGAACACACACATAATCTGTTGCATAGCTGTAGAGTCCAAATTTGTAAGAAATAATTTTTAAAAGAACACTTTTTTCTCATGAATTTGCTTTAATGCTTTCTGATAAAAATGGAGTCAATCTGGATGTCCCTTTGCTCTTAAGTATTTTTCATGATTTACAAATATTTGTAAGAGACAGTAAAAGGAACTGACCTAAATTGTACGTTCATTGATTGGGTAGAGCAGGAACCAGTATTCCTCTAACTTCAGTATACAAGGAAACTATAAAACAAGTGTGTGATTCTGCAGGATGTACTATAAACAGCATCAGACAAATGTAGTAAGGAAAAGTCCATTATGTTATGTGGATCAGAGCAACTGTGTTAAGATACTTTCATCTCTTCCAGTGGAGGTTTTTAGACTTGAGTGGAGGTTTTTAGTTTTTTGACTGCATTGCTGTCAAGTTGTCTGAAGTGTACACGTTGTTGCTGATTGCACTTTAAAATAGTTAATAAAAATACTGTTGGTTATATATGTATTTAAATATCTGGCATAAACAGCACCTTTAAGTTAATTTGTGATGGCACTGCAGTCCGACAGGAATGGAAACATTGAATGAATCTCCAAGTAGTCCAAGAGGCATGCAGGGTTGAGAATGAGGGGAACATAGATAAATGAAAATTACCTTGCCCTGGATTAGCTCTGCCAGTGTGCACCCTTTACCGTGAATATTGCAAGCGGCTGCCTTCTGTACCACTTACAGCCCCTGGTTGATCACATCCCAGACACAGCCAGCCAGAGGAACAGCTTACATTTGCAGTCAGCCTGCAGCCACCTGATTCAAACATTCTCTGTCCCTGTACCTTTCAGTTAGGCTGTAAAACAGTATTACATCTACCCCCAGATTAACAAAAAAGTGTTACTGTTCTGCACATCATGTGATATAGAGAGGGAGTCACAAGAAAATGACACACCAAAAATAATTGCAAATCAGAGAGTGGAGAAAAAGAAGTGAATGAGGACAGGCATAGTGTTGAGCAGGAAAATGATTTTCAACATGACTGCATTGAGAAAGTGGGAGTTTAAGAATTAAGAATCGACATAAAATTTTAAGTTTTTGTTTTGCATCAAAAATAAAAGCTTATTTGTTACTGTGTATTGAAAAAAAATGTTGCTTCTATTTGATGCAAAGTAGAATGGTTTGCTTTAGGTATTTTTTCAGAAAAATAAATCAACGGTTAGTTATAAAACAGGAGAAAGAGAAGAAATTCCTGAGGGTGGTTGCTGCTTGGAGGGCTTTTTTAATGTAATTCTCTGAAAGTATAGGATTGTCATGATTTGAATTAATTCTCTCCTCTGTCTGGTGGGACTGGACCCACAATTCCCATTTTGCAGCCTAGTGTGCTGTCAGGCTCCAGTAAAAAAAAATGAATCAAGCTGCTGTCCATCTTTCTCACCGCCATTCTTTTCAGTTGGCTAAAATACCAGTATTCATGGAAGGAGAGGCAGGAATCCAGGCAGGCCATCTTCTTAGGGATTGTTTTTACTACACCAAGAGATTATTCTCTCATTATCTCTCAACATCACAGGGATTTTGTTCAGGTTGTACAATGTCAAGAACCAAGAATGCTTGCACCCAGAGTAGCCTCTGGTCTACACTCACTTAGGAGAGGGACAATTTCTGTTGTGACCTTTACCAGACTTCAGGGACTGTTCACGTAAACTAGAGGTTCCTGTGTTGTCGGGAGATTTAATGGGAATTCTACTGGATATGGTGAGGTGGTCTCCCTCAATTTCTTTTGCTAGAATTGTTCCATTTTATGCAAAATACTTCAGTGGTTACTGAGAGTGGCATGACTATTTGGCACAGGGACACTCACAGCAGATGTGAGATATTTCAGTTACTGATACTATTACTAGAAATTCTAGTCTACTCCATTTTAAGAAGCTAGTGTTAAAGCAGAGTTACTGAGGTCACTGGGAAATTATGAGTTCAGCTATGTTGGATTAAGTAGAATCACAGTTTAGATTTAGATCCCCAATTTTAAAATCCTGTTAACTATTATCTTAGTTTTACGGTATATTGCAATTTGCTACCCTGGCTCTTGTATAAACTCTCTTATCTAGGAGAAAATTTCTGCTGAAGGCCAACGTGAGGAAGTTCATTCTGATTAATAGCAGTCAGTATTTAAATTACTCTAACATATCAAAATATCTAAGTCCTCTGAAATTTCTAAGTATGATATAACTGAATAATCGTACATTGAATTTCCCCTGTATCTGGTAATAAAAATATATCCATAAAGAGTCTAGTCCAAATTATCTGTATATAAAGACAATAAACTGAATTCAGAACTGGTTTGTTCAGCATCAAGCTATGGGACTGCAAAAGATCAAACAGAACGGGGGCAAATTAGAGCCATTGTATACCAGGTTGGTATTTAAAAACTAGCTTGTCAGAAATTAAATCCATCAAGTGACAAAAAAAATCAATCTATTAATTCTTGTAAACTTCAAAACTGTATCTGTCAGGAAAAATGTTTGCTTTAATGTATATTTAGTATTTTTTTTAACAGAGAACATTTTAACTGCTAAAAGCGATTTTTCACTGTATGCTTGTAAGTAAAAGCAACCTTTCCAATGCTTCCTCCCTAGTAGAGGCCGGTACACTGTGGGGCCATATCAACATTGTATTTTTTGTCTCAGAGAAGAAAAAAAAATCCTGCTTTATTTTTAAACGTTCTTCTACTCTAGGAGGACCACTACTTGAAACAGTAGATTTCAAGTCTTATGTGGTTCTGTTCTTGCTGTTTGGTCTCTGCTTCCTCTACTTAGAAAGTAAAGAAGAATGAAAAGAGAAAGGCTGTTTATAGACTTTGTATTAGCAGACTGCTCATTTCTTTCTGCCACATACATCACAGATATGTACGTAAAAGCATATAGCTGTTAGGAAGAGATGAAATTGGCAGACCACTCATGCTAAAATTACTAATAAAAATAGACTGGTGGAAAAGTAGCACATGCTTCTTTTTTCTTTCTTTCCTTTTCTTCACTGCATGGATTGAAAAAGTAAGGCATGAGGCAGGAGCATGGCTAAGACAATGTGGCTCAGAAAGAATAAAGAATGCAAATAACTGCAAATACGAATGTTATGTTGCCTTATGTATCGGTTTGTTACTGCTCTTCTGTATTCTGAAAGGCTCTCCAGACTAATTGGTTTCATTGTCATTTTATTTATATATACATATATACACATTCATTTGGGGCTTAACTAGTAACCTGTAACTATGGGAATGGAGGCTGCCAACACACCTGTGATGACACTGATACTGGTCCTGTGTGTGGTTGTCATCAGAAGTATGCCCTACATTCAGATGGCCGAACCTGCATTGGTAAGTACTTCTCTGCAGCGCATTTTATTTCATATTCCTCGTAAAATACATATGTGCACATACGTGTGTGTGTGTGTGCGTGCACGTGTGTGTGTTTGTATCTCCCAGGAGTTTAGCATCATTGCTGACAGAAGTGTGTAACAGCAGTTCCTGGCCATAACAGCAAAGGTCACGCTATGTATAGAGAGAAGCATTTGTGTGTGTTTTGTCAAAATGTTTGTTAATGAAGTATCCCTTTGTTACTCTTCTTTAACTTTTCTTTTCATTACTCTAAATTTTTTTAATGAACAGGTGTAGAACTTTCATAATTATGTATGAAAGTTTCATTACATAATTAGTATGAAAGTTCAGCTCTTCTGTTCACTTTCATGAGTCAGCCTTCCTTGTGTAAGTAAGGTGAGGAAAATGGTCCTGTTTTTCTAAGCTGTTACTGTGGAAAATGAAACATCGTGATGTGCTTTCTTCCCTGATGTATTTTTTATGATTCTAAAAATTACAGCACTTGTAGCGAATATGCTTTCACTAAGATTACCAGTAGGAAAGCCATTCAAGAGACAAAGCATCTTGGGAGATGTTATGCAAACATTTATGATTATAAAATATGTTATTTGCTTAACACCGTTTCTTTCCAACCCCCCAATTTTTTTAAATAAAAAGGGATATTTTTGCACAATGTAAGTTAGAATTCAAAGATTCTTACAGGCTAGAGCCTAAAATCCATAATGGCTTTCATTAGTATTGTGGTCTTGTTGAGTTTTTTGTTTGTTTAATTTCAAGTTCTTATGAATTCCTAGTAATTTCCTGAGGTTAAAAAAAAATGGACACATTTATCATCTTTTGTCTCCTTTGTCATTACTGCAAGACAAAGCACTTGATCTAAAATCCATGGAAATCTGTCAGTTATCTTCAGTGGTCTCTTGATCAGATCCATGGCATAAAACTCAGAGGCTGCACAGGACTTCATTTGCTTCTGATGGATTTGATTGCACAAATTGTGTAGCAGGATAAGAGTTGTATGGGCAGAGGCAGAGCTGAACAAGGTTCAGCACTGGTCTTTGCCTTGCTGTATTGTACACAACTTGTGTCTCAGCTTATGGGATCTCTCAGCTAGTACTTTTTGATTAACAGAGGACTCAGTCTTACAGTCCCTCTGTTTAAATAACCCTCCCTGAAGCCTGTGGCAGTTCCAGATGCAGAGAATTTGCAAGAGTGAGGGCCTTGAGAGCATATTATATTGAATGGATTATTGATCTTCTGTTTCTTAGCATTCACTAATATCCTCAGATCAATGTTTTATATTATCCAGCATGTAAAAATGATTTTAAAAGCTGTATAGACTGCACCTGTTTTTTACTTTTTTTTTTCCATTTTTGTAACGTAATACATATAACTTCATGTTACATTCCTTGGTCTTGTGATGTAAGTCACATATTACTGCCTGTGCTGATTTTCTTCCCACTAAGTAGTTCTTTCTCTTAGAATACTTCTTTATTTATTTATTTTTTTTTTACATTTTTATTCCTGCTTTCTGGTGATGGTTCCTGATTGCCTGTCTTGTCTGATAACTGACGTTCATTAATTATTTACAGAGTAAAATAAATAAATAATAAAAAAAAGAAGCTCAAACAAAAGCCTCCATTGCAGCCTGATCCCATCTAGAACTTGTTAAAAACAAAACAAAACAACTCTTGTTACTACCCAACTATGTAGTGTTGCCACAAACAAAACCTGCCAGCCTCCTCCTCCTCCTCACTTCAGTGATTCCAATGTTTGCTGTCTTCAGTGGTGTGTAGATTCCAGGCATCACTGCAAGAATGCAAACTTCTGCAATGCCATATAAATACTTTTTGACCCTTTGTCTAACATATTTTGTCTTTGTTTGCTTAACTTATCCTTTTATTTTATTTTTTATGTTTGCTGCATGTGAAAGTCCCCACTTGCATTTTGGTTTTTGTTTTGCTAATAAAGCAATTCCTTTTCTGTATAAATCATTTTATTTACCAAGCTGCTGCTTCTCCATTGCTCTCCTGTATGAGAAATCTTTATTTTTATTTCACTTACTGATCATCTCTTCCCACACTTGTGACTGTTTCTGTGTATTTCTAATGAAGCATAACCAAACTAAGTCCTCATTATGCTGTCTGAAACTCTTACATATAGGATATCAGAGACTACCTTGTACAATGACCTTTGCTGACATCATCTTGCTTACTGCATGCTTATAAAATTACTAAACCCTGTTCTTGCAACATCCTTTCTAGCATTGAATGTTTAGCTAGTAGTGTTTCATAGACAAGCAGGCAACCAGCACTGCCCAAATTGATCTTTTTTGTGTTTGTTTGGTTTGTTGTTTGTTTATTTTTGTTGTTGTTTTTGTTCAATGTGCATGCTGTTGTTTGGTTCCTCTTCATGATGTGTCAATGTGTACAAGACTATGGTGCATCCATGCCCATCCATCACCGGACTCTTCTTGCTTTCTCTGTCTGTCTTGGTCTTCCACCTGCCAATTTCAGATCATGATGCCACCACTAGCCTGAATCACTTTAAAGTTTGTCTTTAATAGGTTGTTTAACTAGCATCCTTGAATTTTAATTTCCATCATTAACAACTCTCTGGGGCACTCATGTTAGCTGTCTTATTCTCCAGTAGTAATTAACCTTCATGTATCTGGTTAATTACTTTGTAGTTGACCATTCTTCCTCCTCCCCCTCTTTCATCCTCCTTTCCCAAAACTCCCTTTAATTTTTTCCCGGGGTCTTTAAGGGAATTAACTCTCTAACGGGGATTTAGTGCTTTCATGCCTTGCTTCTTGGCTTTGGCTGTGCCATGCCAAGAAACTGTCTTAGGCAGCGGAAAATTGGGCTTGTGATTAACCAACTGCTCCATGTTTGTCCCTTACTTGTGTTTTAGAGAAGGATGAGGCTGCAATTGAGAGTTCTGAGTACAATGCCACGTCAGTAGCTGATGTGGACAAGCGGGTGAAACGGCGGCTACTTATGGGTAACACTTTTCTTCCACTTCCTTTGTTGTGCTCTCACTTTTGTCTGTATGTGCGTGTGGGGGGAGGTTCTCTTTTGGTCTCATTTGGTCCTTTTGGTTTTGGTTTGGTTTGTGTTTTTTTTTAGCTGACTTTATCTGAGTTGAAAGGTCACCGATTTTGTTAAGTTCTCATCTGTTGTACAACTTCATTTCTCATTTTTAAACTTTTTTTTCCTAAGGCTGAAGCATTAATGTCCAATTTCTTCTGCATAGAAAGAAGCTTTTGCCATTAACCTTACTTACCTTATGCAAGCTACTTCTTACATGTGAATTGTGTGTGTGTGTATGTGTTGCTCTAAGATTCCTAAAAAATCTCATGCTGCAGACTTGCCTTTTGACTTAAAAGTGGATGATGATGATGATATAAAACAATGTTCTATTACGTATGTGGTGTTAAATGAACGACTGAATTTGCCTACTGTTGATAAAAATGTAAATATTATGACTGGAAATTGATTTATTTCCTTTGTGTAGCTATGTTAGTAATCGCTGAAAGATTTTTTCCCTAGTGACTAGTGAGCTTCCTTACGTTCTTCTTTCAAGACTAAAGCATGGCTTGTTTCTCTGTATTGTTGGAGCCTGAGAGTGGAAGAGATGAGGAAGTGCATTGGACAATGAAGATAATTCTTTAGTTCCTCAGTTAACCCATTGCTTACCTTTGTGCTGGTCTTTTTATGTTACTTTTATGGCCATTAGTGAGAACGACCTTTTGATAACTTGACAGGGTAGTGGCTGGATCTCTACCAGATTCTTTTCATGTGACAAAGGGCACAGGGTAGCATAGACTGCTGAATGAAGCCAGCAGTTTGGAGGCTTCCAAGTGGTTTATTACTCTGTATTTTCCATTCCGATGCCCTACACACCCCATACAATATTTATATTAGTGTTTAAGCAAAGCAAGCATTGATGAGATATACCCAATGAACCATTTACAAGATAGGGGTTCTTCACTCACAGAAGAGATTCTGGCATGATGAGATTCTGCTCTGTTCCCTTCTTGTTGTTGTTTCCTTTCCTAAAAGCAGTAAGCCCATCACACACTCTGCCCTGCTAGCTCTTGGCAGGCTCAGCTCTGGCTGTAAACATCTTCACCTACCTAGAAGAACCACCTTTGGAAGACCAGAAGTCTCAGTTTGAGTTAATTGTTGGGCTAATAGTTGCAGTAGGTGACAACACTTGCACAATTTTCATACCACTTCATATCTTGTCACCCATGCTAAATCATCCACTTAATCGTAGGACAGCAGACAGACCCTATGTTAGAAATCACAGGGTGTTGTTAAGTCTGAAATTGTATTAGATGATAATATTGAAGTAAAATATTTTCCCTCTTGTGAACACCTGTGCATATGTTCCTTTATTTTTAGAATATCTATGCTTGTTAATTTGCAATTCGTTCACAGATCTAGCAAGTGACCCATATAAATTTGTTGTTTAATGATGCCCTGTTTAAACTGATTTAAGCTGACAAAAGCTATGAGGCAGCTCATCTTGCTTTCTAAAGGTGATAGTAACACTTCTAGTTGTAATTCCAGTGAGATCCATCGTCTTACAGGAAGTCAGTAAAAAATCATGGAAAGGACCTATATATCATTGGAAAATCCAGTACTCAAGGTCTATCTACAAAGTGAGATTACCCAGCACTAACAGTATTTAAAATGTGGTTTAGAGGGACTGAGCAGCGTAGTGTACTGCTTTGCTACTTTGCCCTCTGATAGAAGCAATTAACCAACCTGAGAGTAAGTTCACAGTGCTTACAAGAGTTCAGGCACAGAATTAAAAAGATATTATGAACAATAAGCTTCTTAGTTACACTAGGCCTGCAAGTTCCAAGACAAACATAGACTCTAGAAGTAGGTTTAGGGAGATGGTTAAAAAATCAGTTTGCAAAACACATTGTATAACTCTTCAGTACCTCCTGTATCAGCAGGTATCGGCCAAGAGCTGACAAGTTTATGGACAGCCCCTGTTTGAACAACTGATTCCTTAGAAGAACATTAACTAGGGTTGTACAGAAATTTAATTAGGAACTGAGACCTGAGTGGGTAGCTTACTATTTAGGGACTTATCTGATTGTTTATTTCTACTCTATGTTATGATACTCATAAAATCCATAACTGATTTTTTTATAGAATTTTATTACATTTTAAAAGTGTAGTGCATTTCCATAAAATTCCATATTTCTTCATGTGCTTTCTAAACAGTTGTTTTAGAAAGCACTAGAAAGTTCCTCAGAAAACCTTACCAGCTCTTGTAAATGGACTGCGATTTTTGACCCTGCTGCAGGCAGTCTTGGAAAAGTAGGAAAAGTTGATGACTATGTAATTTTAGTAATCTGATGAAAGATGCCTTCTATTGCAAGCCCTGAGATGATCTCTAATAGTCCTCTGTCATTTGCTGTATTATTAAAATGACTGTGATCTTCATAACACTTAATATCAGCACAGGCTAAGAATAGTCTTGAGTTAGATTACTTTGGGAGAACGGGACTGCTGTCAGATATGAGTGCCAGTGCCACTAATTTCCTACAGGAAGAGTGGCTGCTTCAGTATCTCAGACTGACTCTTAGAAGGGTCTGTGTCCTAGTCATGGTGTGGTTCTGTGACCTGCAGCTAAATCTTAAATAGAGAAAACTAGATATATACACCCCCTTCCTTCCTGCCTGATGTATTTTTTTTTAGGTCTTGTGAGGCAGACAAGAAACTGGTCTTCTCAGATGATCTGCAAGAGACTTTCCTTTAGAGCCATCCAGTGATTCTTAGAAATTTTTATCCAATTTCTTTCATAACATTGAGAAATACTGCGGGCTTCCGTCTTTTCTTTTACCTCCCCTGTTCTTAGCAAACCACTTGGGTTTAGAGTAAAGAGTGCTCTCATTAAAGAGATGTCACTGAATGAATTTTCTCCTGTCAGTGAAATGTTGTGCCATATTGCTCTTCATACAGCTTATTTACATTTCCTTCACTTCCACTTCAGTTGCCATTTTAGAGGGAAAACGAGTGCACCTTTAATTGTATTCCAGATGGACTTCTGCTGTCTGCCAGAATTACGGACAATGAGCCACTGTTTGGTCTTAAGTCTCAAGAAGTCCTCATATCCTAATTAAAGGTAATACTTTGCTCTTTGGGAAGTCTACATCAACTCTTAGAAGCAAGAAATTTTATGTTTGTTTGTTTGATTGTTTTAATTATCTTTAAAAATACAGTCACTTGCTGCATTGTCATCATCGCAGACCTTACTAGACGGTATAAATCCTCAAGTTGCTTTAGCAACACCATCATGGTATGATCCAACTTCTGTCCAGTAGGGTATTTCTAATATCTTATTATCTTATTTTCCCATATGGTCAGAACTTTTGAAGAGGTGGGCCTGACCCATTTCTCACCATATTTCACCTCCCTGCCTGTACTCTCTACTACTCAAGCGGATCAGGTTGATTTGGGCTTGAACCCATGTAACTTCAGAACCACTGCAAAGGCTCTCTGCATTTCTGTCCTTCACCTTCTGTATACCTTTTCCATTCTTTCCAGAGGTCATTGTTGTAAGATCCCACTTTGGCAGTAAAATGTTCTTCCTCTGATTCTAGAAGGTATAAGGTTGGTTTCTTATCTCAAGAAGACAGTTATACAAAGTTCCTTTTATTATATCAAAGAACAAGGGGCACTGATTGCATTGATCCTGCCTTGAACTTAAAGAAGTGCAGTAATTTCCCTTGCATGTTTAAGGCCAGAATAATGGTACAAATGGTAGTAATACCATCACTACAAACACCTTCATAACACCCAAACTGGGCACTGAAATTCACTCTTTCACAAGATGTGCTCATCTCATCGTAAGTCAGGGCTTCTAAAGGTTTTGCCATTGGGCACTGGCTTCTTGGATCTTCAGTAAGGCTATTGGCAGCCTGCCTCAGATGCAGGAATGTAATTCTCTTTCCTTCCCTTGAAGATGATTCTATGATTCTTGATTCTATGATTCTAAACTGGTTCCTGAGGCCCTTACAAACCATTTTACTGTCAGCTGAAGTGCTTGTATAAGCAGTGAAGTACATTGGCTATGTCCTGGACTTTGTTTTTGCTGAAGTTTACCTCTGCCTAGATTGCTTCTGCTATGTAGGAAGCACTTTAAGTGATTTGGTAATACACACCAACAAGGACCAGCTTTTTCAGGCTGTACATTACATGTACCTGTATTACATTCCATCCCTGATTTCCTGAGAGTGACTTACAGGCAGGTCTTTGGTCAGGTTGCCCAAATCCACATCCAACCTGGCCTTGAAGTGTTTCCAGGGATGGGGCATCCACAGCTTCTCTGGGCAACCTGTATTTATTACTTCAAGTATGTCAGTCAGGGAGATATAAATTTATAGCTGATCCTTCTTAGGTTAGGTTTACCCATTTGAACCCTAAAGTGGTACCCGGCTTTATATCTTGAGTTTATTTTTTCCTAAACCACAGTTATATAAGAATAAAGCTACCCTATTTACCCTGGGCACCAAGCATGATTTGACTTTGTTTTGTTTAGGAGCAGGTGCCTGAGGAGCACTCTTCCCTCACCTGATTGCCTCCATGGCAGAACAGTACCTAGTTATACTTATTTCCACCCCAGATTATCACTGTAGGTATCAGATGTATACACACTGTGGGTGTCAGGCCATGTTGTTAATGAGCAGGGGTAGAACCATCAGATGTGAGCTGAACATCCTCCAGGAGTTCAAGGTACCTCATTGATTTTGTGCCTGACCTTAACAGAAAGACCATCTGAAGCACCATCTCTGTTTCTGCAGTTTTCCTTCAGAGGCTTCTAGGTACTATGCAGCTCTTAGCAGAGCGGTCTTCTACATTCCTCATTTCTGATGAAACAAGATTCTCCTTCAGGAAGCTTAAATAAGTCAGGGACTCAAGAAGGCCTCAAGAAGGCCCCAGAGGGCAGACACCTAGTGTGTAAATGTCATATTGATAATCATGTGAGGAGAAATGAAGGTCACTTACTTGAGACATGTTGCCATATGCACATTCATATGGTAAGCCACCCTTCTCCTCTTCTTTCTCTTAGTCCAACTGGAAATTCTTGGGATTCCAGAGCTGACAAGAACTGGTGCTATGGCACTATGTTGGTGTTAAGGCTAAAAAATCTCAGGTCTTAACTTGCAAGGATATATGCCTTCTATGACCGTGCATGTGAATAACATACAAACTTTCTACTTTCTCTGGTATGCTGTCTTCTTTTTACTTCTGCCTCTCCCTATGGCACATTGCGATTCTGAGGGTTATAGTCTTATATGCTGAAGAGTATAAGCTTGGTAGAACATTAAGGAGTGTAGTGGTTTAACCCGTCCGGCAGCTAAGCACCACACAGCCGTTCGCTCACCCTCCCCCCTCCCTCTCTGGGGTGGGGGAGAGAATCAGGAAAATGAAGCCTGTGGGTTGAGATAGAGACAGTTTATTAGGACAAAAAGGAAAAGAAAATAATAATAATAATGATAATAGTACTACTAATAATAATGTATACAAAACAAGTGATGTACAACGCAATTGCTCACCACCCACTGACCAATGCCCAGCCTATCCCCAAGCAGCCGGCCTCCCCCCTCGGCCAGCCACCCCTATATATATATATTGTTCAGCATGACATCAGATGGTATGGAATACCCCTTTGGCCAGTTTGGGTCAGCTGTCCTGGGTCTGTCCCCTCCCAGCTCCTGCTGCACCCCCAGCCTGCCCACTGGCAGGACAGAGCGAGAAGCTGAAAAGTCATTGGCTTAATGTAAACACTGTTCTGCAACAATTAAAACATCAGTGTGTTATCAACATTATTCTCATCCTAAATCCAAAACTCTACTAGCTACTAGGAGGAAAATTAACTCTATCCTAGCTGAAACCAGGACAGGAGGCATTATGGCTTAAGCTTTGTAGGAATCATAGAATAACTGTTCTTGCAGACTTTCTAGTCTGTTATGCTTACCTTATCCAAGCTGTTGCCTCCAGTCTGGTGTTTTGTTTGTTAGGAATTCAGGACTTAATCTCTCTGAATCACTGTTTTCTTTCCAGCAGAGACATACAGCTCTTCCTTGGCTACAGGGAAATAGAATCACCAAAATTAACTAGGATTACCACAGCCTCATAATTAATGTGATTTTCTCCTGCCAGGTGTAAAATAACGTCATACCAGTATGGAAACAATCACTGGTCACCCTTTCAGTCATCCAAAGATCTCTACTCTGATGGTTCACTGTGAATAACTTCTACAAAGTCAAATCTCTGTCTTGAATTACTGTATAACACACAATGGTTGTGTAATTCATATAGAAATCCACCATTTTCTGGATTTCAGAACTCCCTAGTAGAGCCAAATTTAGTTTCTTTGCAGCTCAGGAAGGAATATTGTGGAACTGTAGAACTTACTGAAGCCGTGCATTCTTCACCTAAAAAATTTCTTCCATATGATAGAAGTTTTCTGGCAAAAGCCTTTCCTCTTCTTGAAAGAAAATTTTGTGGGAAGACTATGGTTTTCAAATTCCTTTTGCCTGGAATGGTCTTCAGAAATAGGGAAACAAACTGAACGTAGTAGTCTGTTTTGAACACTTGTTTGGGCTGTGAAAAAGATGATACTGAAGCCCTTTTCATGGTGATTTACCACCCATGATCAAGGGATACATTGGGCTGTAAATTCAGACTACCTCATTATTAGCTCACGAAGGTGTTCTACTTTTTGGGTCCATATTGGTAACCAATATAGCCTGATAAGGGCTTAGGATTCTTCAGCTGCAGTAAACATTAACTGATAGAAAATGGAACCAGGGTTTCTAACATGCCATGTAATAACCTAAATACCATGCCATCAGAATAAAGTGTTATGAGGTATGCTTTTTCGTTAGAAATTTTCCAAAAGGCTTAGGTTGTTTCGTTCCAGTGTGAAATAAAAATGGATTCTGTAGTATTGATCTTTGATTCTCTTTCAAAATGGAATGATATTTTGCAGATGAGCCTAGTATTGCTTTTCTGTCTCAAAGAGCAGGGAGATGGACAAGCTAATGTTTATTTTCAAATGTTCTTCCAAAGCAATTAACTTCTATCATAGTTACAGCCTACCAGGTATCACTTTCTGCCAGAAGCACCTTTTCAGCATTTACTTCAGTTCTTAGCTCTGTTGTGCTGCCTCCTAGGAGTCTTTCAAATAACTTAAAATACGTCTTCATTTCTCTGAATGGTATTTATCTGATTTTAAAATGCTCACTGTCAGAAATCTGCTGTCAGAAAGCCAAACGTGCTGCTCTGTATACATCCCAACCTTTTTGTTCTTTAATCAACAAAGCATTTAAAATGTGTTCTTAACAAGCATATTGCCAGGGGAATCTCTAACTCAGTTACTAACAGTGAAACCAAGACCCCGCTTTAGCTCTTTCTATCAGTTCTACTTTGCTATATGAAATCACAGAAAATAGGGGAAGGAATCCCTGAGGTTATTCATTCTCTCTCTCCCAAGGGCAGATATTTTCATCTTGTGTTTTCGTCACTTTTATTCATTGAGTTTGTGAATGGTGTGCTATTTCCTGTAAAAATCCCTTTTCTTCATTTCTTTGCTGATGATAAGTCTCTGACCTTATCCAGAATTCCTACCAATACCTTCCATTGTTTCGCTTTTCCATTTTAAATGAAAGGATCTGTCCAAGGTCAAGAGATAATGCTCCCTAGCGATGTTTGGAGTATTTCAGTATTTCTTAAATGCATCTTCCCTATTTAGAAAAAAAACCAACAAAGCAAAACTAATAGTGCTATTTATAAGTGACCAGAATGGACTCATCCAGTGTTTATAAAACACCTGATCCAATCTATCAAGTGACATTCCCTAAATGTGTACTGTTCCCCTGAAGATGAACCTGAAACTGTGAAATGAGGACTGCAGGATTAGTGATTCACTGCAAGATTCACCTAGTCATTTCTTCATACATTCCTTATGTGGCAGTGCAGAATTCTCATCCTATTTTCATGCAAATAAAATTCTACCAGTCATGAAATTGCAAGGAAATGAGGAGACAAGCATAACGGAGTGAAGAATTCCACATCCTGCAAGTTACCCTTTCTGTCTCACGTTTTTCATTCCCTGAATATGAAGCTCTTTCACTTTCTCCTTCTTTCTGTTCACAGCTATTTTTTTCTTTCATTATACTCTTCTGAATGCTCTGTCTCTATCCTTTCAGCATCACAGAGCATAATTTGCATGAGAATAACATCGTTCTGACTTAACTGAAAATTTGATTATTTTAGTTGTGTGTTTAATTTTCTCCTCGTGCTTGTTGTTCTTAGGATCTTTCCTTCTACCCTGATCTTATGCTGTATACTGCATACACTGCCATTTGCAGTAAAATTCTTTTTATGGATGGCAGCAACAGTCTTGACACGTGTCCTCTGTCGCATTGCCTTGTTACCCATACTGCCTATTATCTCTTATTTAAAAGCAAGCTCAACTGTATAATCGACAGAACTTTTCCCTCCAAAATTACCTTTCCCAAGTTAAGCTTTAGTGTCTTCCAAGTTTCAGGCTTAAAGAATTCTTTTGGTCATAATTTGAGTGGGATTTTGAGTGTTATTTTATCCAGTTAGATATCTTTGTTAGGTTTGGTCATGCAACTCACCTGCATACACCAGTGATGACACTAGTGGTAAAACTGTTTCCATAAGATTCCTCTACATAATATAAATGTTAAGTGGAGGAGTGTACTATGCGAAAATCTAATATATGTGGAATTCACAGAGAGCTGTGGTTGTTAGAGATTGTGCTGTGATATCAACTTGAAGTGAAAAAACAAGATGTCAGCACAGGCTTTTTTGGGTGTGAGAGAAGGTGACACCTTGTAGCTAAAAGTTATGGCACGATTTGATTTCAGGTACTTTTTTGTGTGTGTGTTAAACTGAATGAATTTAGTGTTGTTGAAAGTGAGGGAGCCAGTTCCACTCAGCTGGGCAGGATCTGTCTCTCCTATAGAACTGCTCTAATACCTTACAATCGTACTGTTTCCTTTGATAACTGTTTCTTAACCTTAACTTAATAGCAGCTGGCACAGTTGGGTCCTGATGTTAATCCTTATGAGGGCTCCAGAATGCTAAGAATCCAGATGCAAAGAATCATTACAGATGATGACAAATAATGCTTTAAGATTAGGCCTTCTCAACACCTTTTTATGTGTTTTAGGATAGGTAAGCATGTTATCTCTTGGCTCAAACACAGAAGCAGTTTACAACAGCTTTAGCTATGGCACATCTGCTGAGGAACAGAGATTGCCAGTAGGTTAACCCTTTTTGCCACTCCACTTGCCAGGCGTCATTACTTCACAGATTAAGATTTCTGCTGACCCAGTGAACTTTAAGCTTCTGCAAGTGAATTCCAAATGAAGGGCAATGAACTGCTAGATTGCTTTAACTTGCACTATTGGCAGTATTATTGTTTGGCCAGTCATAGGAACTAGGTAGGGAAAACACGTCCCTCAGGTCCTCCTTTCAGCCGTACTTACCTCTTACCCTTTCAGTCTTAACAGTTTACAGAAATTTGGCAAACTTCTTAACAGTTTACAGAAATTTGGCAAACTTAGAAACAAATCTTTGTTTTGAGGGACTGCTATCTCTTCTTCTCCCTTCTGTCTTAAAGTCAGACATTGCCCAGATTTGTGTCTTTAGGCAGCATTAAGCACCTCAGTGGCCTTTAAATTTGAGAATCAGCACAAACCTGCCTCTCCATGTTTCCAGTAGCAATTATCTTCAAATCAGTTACTAATTACTAATCAGTGAGAAAAAAGGGTACATGCTTGTTGTGGTTTAACCTGTCAGGCAGCTAAGCACCACATAGCCATTCTCTCACTCCTCCACAGTGGGATGAGAGAGACAACTGAAAAAGGTAAAAGCGTGAGAACTTGCGGATTGAGATAAGGACAGTTTAATAAGAAAGTGAAGAAGAAGAAGAAAAAAAATTTAAAAAACAAGTGATGCACAACACAATTGCTCACCATATGCTGACCAGTACCCAGCCAGTCACTCAGCAACAGTAGCCTCCCCCTAGCCAACTCCCCACAGTTTTGTTGTTCAGCATGGTGTCGTATTACCATACGTATGGAATATTTCCTTGGTCAGTATGGGTCAGCTGTCCTGGTTGTGTCCCCTCCCAGCTTCTTACCATCCCCTTCAGCTTACTCAGTGGCAACGCAGAAGCCAGGCTGCTCAACAACTAAAACATCAGTGTTACCAAAACTATTTTCATCCTAAGTCCAAGACACAGTACCATACCAACCACTCTGAAGAAAATTAACTCTCTCCCAGCTGAAACCAGGACAGTGCTGCACCTTTTGTAGTATATGGATTTCACCATCTTTAGTTTGATGACATAAACCAGCAGATATGACCAATCCTAATCTTTTACTGCCTACACATTGCTGCATATATCCTTTTTGTCTGCACAAAGTCTGAAGAGAGAAGGTCAGTCAAAATCATAGAATATGATTTAGGATAGAAAATAGAAAATAGAAATCATTAGCTATACAGAATTTTTTCATTTCTTCCAAGAACAACTTCTTCTGTGGAAGGATGTACTGTTAACTGTCCCCTCTCTTGTGCTTTTCCAAAGAGAAAGATGGATCAAGACAGCAGCTGTTGCAAGATTTCATTGGATGTAGGTTATGACTTGAGTGGCTTCTCTCTCCATTTTCACTTGACCCTATGTATGATTTCTGTTGTTTTCACTACTGCTGGCTACTTTTGGTCTTCTGTTAAGTCTTCTTTGCATGTTCATACACACGTTATTGAGAACAGCTCTTTGATTTACAGTTGTTCCCTGCTCTTTCCAGTCATTGTTTTGTGATCAAGAGAATGATAACGCATAGGGCTTCTGGATCCTGCTGACTGCAGGCTGCCATGCTGGGTAACTGAAAAGATCAGAGAACCACTTCTCGATATCTCCAAAGGAAACATCTTGTTGCTAGATGGCTTGGTCTTCCTTTCATGCCTTGCGGTGCCTTTGAGATAGAGCTGCATATTGATGAAAAAAAGGGAACTGACAATGATTACTAGTGCAATGTTTTTACACTTTTTATACACTCTGGTAATAACATGCAATTACAATCATCATCCTCCACGCTGAGATCCACACAGCATTCATCTGTCTTTTTTCTTTTTTAGAATACTATGTAGACCTGCACTGGTCTACACAGCAGAAATACGCTACACTGACTGGTGTCTTGGTAGCCCACACAGTGGTGCATTGGCTGCAGAATAGCACTTGTGCTTTTGAACAGTAATACTGTAAACCCAAGTTATATTCAACATCTTTTTCTGAGGGCTCTTTGTGACTGCTCAACCTTCTTGTGGGACAAGCAGGATTACACCTTTTCAGTGCTAATAGAGACCTTAGCTCTTCATAAAATTTTAAATTCATCAGTTACCTTCTTACCTGCCTAACACTTGTGTACCATGTGAATTTTTAGGTCTTCTTAAAAAACATGATCAATTCCTTTGTTACTTCTTCACTTCATTTCTTATAGCCAAGTACAGCATTTTTAGTTTTTTAAACCTTTTTATTCTGTAAGAGAATCATTTGAAAGTTTTATATTGTCTTAAGCAAATTTTTATCACACTGAACAGTATGCCAAATGCTTTGACAGGTTGACTGAGACTGGGAAAGGGGAGTTTTGCATATATCTGCAGGTGTATACACACATTCCAGAGTGTAGGATTAATTTTTTATGTAGAACATAATTAGTGCTAATGCAAAATAACTGACCTTGGTTAGGACAAAGCAGAAACACCTTCATCTGTTAGATGAAGCTTTCTTATATGAATCCTGCTGCATATTATGCTAATCTAAATGAATTTCAGAGTGTATTGAAAAGATGAAATTCTCTTATCCCTGTAAAAAGTTACATTTAAAGAGGAATATATACTATCAGGGCAAAAAGTAAATTAAGACTTGGGAGTGCCAGGGCTCACTTTTAATTTCTGTACTACTGGTAGCAATTTCTGTACTGTTTGTGGTAATAAAAGCAATGGTATTTAATGTTTCAAGATCATGTGTGCTAATGAATTTCAAAAGATCTTATGAGTGTAGGAAATACTGCCCGTTTTACATGAAGAGACTAGTATAACACAAAATTTCTTGTGAGCTCCAGCACAAATAATTTGCCAAGGATAACATAGCAGCTTATGGGAGACTAGGGAAGAAGTTTAGGTCTCTAATTCCATGCTCCAACTTTCAGAACATGAGCATTACCTATCAGAAATATGAACATATCAGATTCCAAAGAGATGCTTGAATAGGATATTGAGTAGACATGAATTTGACATACTCCTTTCTGTGTTCATGGTCCTTCTCCTTCTACCCCTCCAATATTCTTTATCAGAAATAAATAATGTGAAGTAAAAGTGAAACTCAGCTTCTTTAGTCTCTGTTGAATAGGTGAATCATAGGCTCACGTAAGTTGGAAGGGACCTCTGGAGATCATCTAATCTGACCTGCTGCTCAAAGGCCAAGTATACCAGGTTGCTTAGAGCCACATCCAGTTGAGTTTTGAACATCTCCAAGGATACAGATTTCAGAGCCTCCCTGAGCACCTGTTCCAGTGTTTGACCACTGTCATAGTGAACAATTTTTTCCTTGAATCAAGTTGGAATTCCAAATTACATGTGTTGCCTCTTGTCCTTCTACTGCGCACCTCCAAGAAAGGTCTGATTCCACCTTCTATACACTGCCCCATAGCTGTAGACAGAAATAAGATCTCTTCTGAGTATTCAGGCTCAGAAGGCTGTTAAGGCTGAACAGCTCTCTCAGCCTCTTCCTGTCATGTGCTCCAACCTCCTAAAAATGGTCTTGGCAGACCTCCACTGAATCTGTTCCAGTATGTCCATGCCTTTCCTGCACTGCAGCACCCAGAACTGGACAAAGCACTCCAGATGTTGTTACTCCAAGTGCCAAGTAGATCGCTTCTCTTGATCTTCCGGTTGTACTGGTATTAATGCAGGCCAGGATGTGGATTATCTTCTTTGCCACGAGGAAACAAAGCTGAATCCCATTCAGCCAAGACTCCATTTTTTTCTACAAAACTGCTTTCTAGCCAGTAAATGCTCAGCTTTTTCTGTTGTATGGAATTATTCCAACCCAGATGCAGGATTTTTATTTGCCTTCACTGAAGTTCATGATGTTCATTTCAGTCCATTTTCCCAACTTGCTAAGGCCCCTCTGAATAGCAACCTTAGTCCTTAGTCACCCAATTTGGTATCATCCCCAAATTTTCAGAAAGTGCACTCCATCCCAATGTCCACATTGTTAGTACAGACATATTGGCCCTAATATCACTAGCTGAGGGATAATTCTCATGACACACTGCCAGTTGGACTTTGTACCACTGATTCAATCATTTGAGCCCTGTGATCCAGCTAATTTTCTACCTGACATATTATCCACTTATCCAGTGCATAATCATTCTGATCACTGTGGTTATAAGGATACTATGGAAAATAATGCCAAAGCACTTGCGAAATTTAAGGTGAACAACATCCACAGCCATCCCCTTATGGACAGAGCAGATCGTGTCATTTTAGAAGGTGATCATGTTAATCAGGCATGATTAGCCCTTAGTAAGCCAGTGCTGGCTGTTCTCAAATCATCTGGTCTTTCATGTTCTTGGAAATGGCTTCCAGCATGGTTTTATTATGTCTGGCTGATTGGCCTGTAGTTGCCCAGAGCCTCCCCATTGCCCTTCTTGATGTTTGCCTCTTCCTGTCATCAGGAACCTAACTCATTACTTATCAAAGATTATAGACAGTGACCTCACTAAGACATATATTACTTTATAATCTTCAGATGTATCCCTTCTGGTCACGTAGACCTATGTAAGTTTGTTTTGGTTTGCATCATATCTCAGTTCCTAAAACTTGTTTTAGATTTTAGATGAAATTGACCCAAGCTGCCAAAGTAAATAATAACAATTCCAAGATTTGCCTGATTTTCAGTAATGCCTTTGAAATCACATCATGTTCTTTTGATCGTAGAGGTAAAATGCAACTACAAAAATTGGAGGCACTTTTTGAATGGCTTTATGAAATAATTGACCATTTCCAAAAAACAGATTTGGATAGAGGCTTACATTTTATCTTTTACATATTTAATAAAAAAGATGAAATTTATTTTTGTAGAAATGTTCCCAAACCATGATAAATGTGTTTTGTGTTTCAGGCATTTAATAGTGTTCAACACCAAATAAGTCCTGTCCGATGATGTCAGCTTATTTTAAAGGAAGTGACCAGTCCCTGTGGCCAATTTAGTTCAAAAAGATGCAGAACTAGAACCTGGAGAATTCATCTTTCACTGCTAAATCCTTACAGACACTGGAGTGATTACAGGACTGAATACTCACGTAACTTCACCTTGTAACTTAGTAAACACTTCTGATCCAGTGCTGAAAGACTGACAGCTCAAGCATGTACTTTTTAATAGGATATTTAGTTTAATAGGATGCTTAGAAACAGCACATATCCCATAGTGCAATGAACTATAGCTGAATCAATAAATATTTTAATTTAGTAAAATGTAGATTTTTTTAAATCATGGTGGTAATGATTTTGGTTACTTCTTATCAATCCAGGGAGCAGTTACATGAGAGACTGTTCCAGAATTAGGAGCTTACAGTGGAAAAACACAATATAAGCTGTCCCACACTGCCTTGTATAAATAGATGTCCTCTTCTTTAGATCTCTGTTTCTGTCTAAGTTTTCTGGTGGGAATTTGATAAGAATATAAGCAGGGCTGTAAGTGAGGATATAAGTAGGATTTTAAACTCTAGTGAAGTCTAGTTATGAATGATGAGCTTTACCATAATTCAGAAGGAACTGAAATATCAGTTACCCAACACTACTTTGTCTTCGAGTGATTTTCTGCTCCTGCATCAGAACAAAAAACATCAGAAACATGCCAAAATAATCTGAAAAACAAAAAAAAAAAGAAAAAAGAGTATTAAATATGGTGAGGTTATCTTTCACAGAGACAAAAACTGTGGAAAATAGCCTGTAGGATCAATATGATCATGAAGACTTGATCCAAATTTTGAACATTTGTTCTTTCCCTTCCGTATAGGTGTAGCATCTCCAGCATGATAGCTTGGAAATAAGTCATTTGTTTCTGCTCTTTATTTGAGACCTAAAATTTGTATTTGCATTTCAAATATATACTGAAGTTTGACAGTGGTGAGAAGAATGGGTTGAAGTAATTTCTAACAGAAACACCAGTGATGACATGCTTCAGTTTATGTTGTATATAGGCCTCAGCAATTCTATTTGATGTAGCTTGTAGTACCTCTTTCCCACATTCTGCTATTCATATTAGCTTTCTTTTACCATTTTTTTCTCATGACCTTAAGTGTAAGGAATTTCGTCAATACATCTCTCTGATTATCCAGAATGTTAGAGGTACTGTCAGATGTCCTCTCACTCACTTGGGTCTTCATTCTGTTAGAGTTTGTCATGTATTAAAGTCAGAGTCACCAGGAAAGTTGAAGGGTATTTATCCTTTTTGGTTTGTTTTACTAAATCTCTGTGAAAATAAGAAAAGCTGGCTTGATTCCCTCTATTTATACATAGAAATAACTCTTGTTCACTGAATGACCCTTACCCTATAGATCCAGTCATCCATGCCATGGGAAAAAAAAATTGTTGTGTCTATTCATTTTCACTGGATGTCATCCAGAAAGCAGAAATATTACTGCTTATGTACATATCTTGGTGATGAACTGCAATAAAAGACTCTTCATATGCCAAAGTTAATCTGCGAACATAAAATTTACTGCTCTTTGCAGTGCCATGCCAAACGTACATCTTCAACACTTTTTCCTGTTTTTTAATCTTAACTTTTTACTCTTGGCAAGTCATCCTATCATTAACTTGTACCCAAGTTAAAAAAAAAATAAATAAATTAAATGACCTGAAACCTTTTCCCTTCTCTGGAATGTAAAATAATTTGATATGTTGGTGTACGAGGACACACACATTCACATACAAATGGAGATGACAGCATTGTAATTTACCAAGGAATTCTCCAAAAAGTAGTGTCAGCATCTAAGATTCCCAGGATAGTAAATGAAAATGAGAACTTAAGCAGTTAGGTTCGTGTTCTGCAAGTCTTACATAAATGTTCTGTACTCATGCAAAATGGCCTTTTAATTTTGTTGGATTAGACAGGTAAGCAAGAACTCCGCCTGAAAATAAGGAGTTGCAGGTTCAGCTCCATTTTTAGAAAGCTTTCACTAAAATAGTCAATCATTTTGTTAGCTGTACTTGCTAGTAGCTTAATGCAAATTCGTTCGTATACTTATTGCTTTTTCTATATGATGTTATTATGTAGCACATATGATATAGATATATCTAGTACAGCATAGGTAAATGTATATGGACAGCAAAGTTTTGTCCCATGCTGTTAATGCATGTGTGCCCCTACCACTTGCTTTCAGTTTGTTTATAGATGCCAGCAACTTATTCCAAAACTGATGTAGAGGTCTGTACCAGTTCAAAAGAATAAAGAAACAGATATATTTTTTTCTTACTTTGAAGCAGTGAAGTCCTTCCAAAGGACCAGCCTAAGTTCACACTGAAGGCATTAGCAGAGGCAACTTT
The DNA here is from genome assembly GCF_964211835.1 of Anser anser. Taxonomy (NCBI): domain Eukaryota; kingdom Metazoa; phylum Chordata; class Aves; order Anseriformes; family Anatidae; genus Anser; species Anser anser. Next base: position 75,478,493 of record NC_139720.1, read on the forward strand.
AAAGTAAAAATCCTATAGTACCAGTTGGTTTAAAAGTAAAACATTTTCTGTTCTGTGTAAATAATTTTTGATCAGCATACTGTTCTAAGGCAATTCTCCATTAGCATATCCTATAGCGTATTTTCAGACCCTGTCTACAGAGTACAATTGTGACACAGACTGTGAATATTCAGCAGTAAGAGTCTGTAAATCTGAGTAAGTAATGACAAAGCCTCTTCAGGGAAAGCCAAAATGAGGTGAGCTGAGTAGAATAATGGCAATCTTGGGGGGAGCAGGGAGGCTATTTTAATTTAATTAAGCCAGAGCAACTGAAAAAGATACTATTAAAAGGACTTGCTCTCTGAAGTAAATACTTTTCAGATAAATACACAGTTCAAACTGACATGCTAAATTGGCATCCTCGCATCCACTCTATTCTCTGGATCAAAGCAAAGTTAATCATTTCACTTGCCTTTTATCTATTTTATGAATGTGTGTGTGGGTATGCATGTGTATGTATGTGTAAGGTGGGCGCATGTGCACACACAAGTAACAGAAAATAATGGCATTAAGGAAGAGGTTTTTGCTTTTTTTGTAATGAAGTTGAAGATTTTTTTTTTAATGTAGTGGTACTTAATAGTCGTTGCCCACCGTTGTAAAAGCTAAGAAGTACTGCAGCTTTCTTTTGCCTGTGTTTGCCCAGCCACCCTTCTACATACTACAAGCACTGGGAAATTTCAATGACACAGCTTGGAATGGGTTCAGTGACCTCAATTATGCCCTCCCACCCACTCCAAACTCCTTTCAATTTGCAAAAAGCTTTAAGTGGACAAAACCCAGATGCCTTTTGCTTGTAGTTCAGTAAGAACAGATTGGGCATGTAGATTCTTGTCAAAGTGATATATGTAGTTCATTTTCCATTAACTCTTTCTTAACTAAGGATTTTATATTCTCGGTTCCAAGTCTAGCACTGTGCTTTGCTTTCTACTGCTTTTTAAAGTTCATTCTGCCTGCAACATCATTTTAAAAAAATGAACCTTAAAAAGCCTTGGCTAGACATTGACTGATATGAAACAGACTGACTGTTTGGTTCTGCTTTTAAAGGCAATCACTTTTTTTCTTTTTAAACTTGTTTCATATGTAATAACCCATCCTATTGTCTAAGACAGTTCAAAAGCACTAACTAAATATAATAAATAAAAACACCAGTTTTGTGGGAGAAAGTAATCATGATTTGTGGAAGTGATTTACCAGTCAAAACAAGTACATGGGCCCTGATGACCTTGACAGCTTGCTTGAATTGGCTTGCTTAAACTTAGATTGCTTTCATAATGTTGTAAAATTGTCCCAAAGAGTTGGTGCCTCTCCCCTCCCCCAGAACATTTCATTACACTCCCTTTCTCCCCCCTCCTCTCTGTCTCTTTCTCTTTCATTCTGCAGAAACATGTGCTGTCAATAATGGAGGCTGTGATCGGACTTGCAAGGATACCGCAACAGGGGTACGATGCAGTTGCCCAGTTGGATTTACGCTGCAGCCTGATGGGAAAACGTGCAAAGGTCAGCTTCTGTTTGCTTTGCAATGCATCATTTGCCTTCAGCAGTTCCAGTACAAGATGTAAATATTCGGATATTTAATCAATACTTTTAAGTTAAGGCTATTACTCTCATAGTGATTGCAATTGAGTTCATTAGCTTTCAGCATCCCTAATTTTGTTGTATTTACTTATTTCAATCATTTTTCTCTCTATTTATTAGAGGGTTTTATTGCTGCAAAGAAATGAGATTGCACTGTTTTCAACTGACCAGAGATTTAGAGGAACAACTCTGGGCTGCAAAAACATACAGTTTCAAAGAATAGTCTGATACCCTTGTAAAAAATCAGTCATGTAATGCTGTCTGAATTTGTCTATTCAAAATTTAATTTAAAAACTCAACCAATACTTTGTCACCTGCAGATAATCGTTTATCACTAAATGAGGCTGAGCAAAAGCTCCACAGGTATTACTCAAAACAACAAAACCAAATAATTGTCCATTTCTGCTCCTTCAAAACATTAAAAGGAGCTAGTTATAAAGGAAAACCAAAGCAACATTTATTAGATCTAAACCTTGCAACTGATGCTCAGCTTTTACTGTTTCAAAGACATCATAAGAACCTTGTCATTTTATCCTTCATGCTGAGGATACAGGGAGGGAGAACAGCAAAGAGCATCTGATACCACTTTCAACATCTGTTCTCAGTTAAGGAGACAGGGACAGTTCTCAAATATCCCTGCAGAATGATACTTGATGGTACTGTGCATGTAAGTAGTTTTGCATATATGCTTGCAGGATCGGGCCCTCCATCAAATATTTTCCCATTTTCTTCTTATTTTTTTTTTTTGAGCTCCATTGGAAGAGACTTGGTGATGGACATCCAGAAGGACATTGCATATATTGTTGTCATGGAGAATACTTTTTTGTCACTCAGTGACTTAGCATAAACTGACCTAACTTGCTAAGAAACTACTGGGAGTTTTTTTCTTCTAAGTAACCAGAAATGTCAGAATATCTCCAGTTCAGGCCTTGATGTTACTTAAAATAGTAAAACCCCCAAAAAATAAACAGAAAATGTGTGGTTTCCTTTTGCTCCAGGCTAAAAACTCCCAGTGCTTGGGCATGATTCTGTTAGTATTTATAGAAATAACAGTTCATTTGCTTGTTTATTTGAAAATAAAACATTTAAACTGCCATTGCACACAATTTTAATAGTTAAGAGTGAGCACACATTAAAACTCAGTCGTTTTAGCTCAAGCCACATAAAAATAAATCATTTTTACACGCAGACTAGCTAAGCCATAGCTGAGCAGTAACAGTGATTCCACCGAGTGCCAAAAAAGGAGGCATTTTAATGCTGTAACATACACCGAGGCTTGATCATAATGTTTATTATTGAAACTACATCATGAAAAAAAAAAAAAAAAGGAATTCTAAATTTAGAAGTCTGGCCGTAGAACTAACACAAAACAATATTTATATAATAATCAAATCTATAATTAGTGCTACAGACAAAATGAAATGTTCAACTGATCCTCAAACCAAATACCATAGCTTTAAGCTCTTTCACATTTGTCTTCATTCTCCCTTTTTTATGAGAAGAAAATATGAGAAACAGAATCTGTATTTTTATGATGTTGCAGATACGTTTTTACTTAAAATAAATACCAAATTGAAATTCCCTCATACGGTTGAACAAACCAACCAGCTCATTTCTTTTTAACCTTTATTGACATTTTAGGAAATACTTGTCATCATAAAATAGTAAAATGTATGTTTTTCATTTAATTTAACTGAAATTAATAATATTTTTGTCATGTATTACACTGTGAGATTTCTGAGCTAGATTCTACTTCCCTGAAGCCAAAGTAACTTCCCATTTAAATCTGTGAAGAATCATGCTCTTAAACTGACCACTGAAGCTGCTTCTGTAGATTATGCAGACAACCCTTAGTCAGGACTGCTCTACGAGATTTACATCTTCTGAGTACAATAGTGAGCATTCTGGCAGAGTAAAATTGATGCCTTCTCTGCTCCTCCGGCTTATAGGTAGAGCCCAGAAAAGGCTGGGGTGGGGAAGTTCAGTGTTCACACATTTTTTCCCGTGAATTTTGTAGGAAACAAAAGAGTGATCTTCCCAAGTTTTTGATTTTGACTTTTTTTTCTTTTTGTTCCTCTTGATTTGACTGCACTACTCTTTCTTGTATATAGTTCATTATTCCATCTCTCTGTAACAATTATATCTGTGTGGTAGGAGTAATGGATTGCCTATTGAGTGCCCATTAAAGCATCTTCAAGTATCATAGAGTTATCACATCCTGTCTTTCATGCACAGAATTTCAAAGCCTATCAAATGTGGCAGCATCTCCAAGGGAGGTTTTTCATAGAAGCATGATATTAAGAAAGGTCATATTTTTAAATATGGGAGGTTATCTATTAAAGGAAAACAGAGAGGCAAGACGTGTAAGAAAAGCTGAGAGAAATTGGAGGGATAGTTAATGTATTAACCAAAAAATGCAACTGGGGGTTGAGCAAAATGATTAATATGTTTAGGTTGAATTTAGCAAATAATGTCGACCAAAAATAATGTTTTTATTGGGAAGTCTATGATTTTTTAGTCCGTTTTGGCATCTCCCTTCCTATGGCATTTAACTTAGTACAGCTACTCTTTGAAATTATGTATTTGCTGAGATTGAAGAGGCTTAAATAAGACTCAGAGAAACGTCTGAACTGTTGAGTACTCCAAGGGGGGCATTATGCAATTTATTAATCTGTAGTTTTAGCTCACTAGCAGGTGATTGCCTCAATAGTGTGTTTTTACGATACTGGTATTTTATGGAAATCTGCTGCCGCTTTGCTTCCTTTTTTTTTTTTTTTAATCAGGGAATCAGATATATTAAAGAACATTTTTTTTTTACATTCATGAAATAAATATGCATATTTTTAAAATAACAAAAATTCCCAGTCGGCTCATGTAATGGGAAAAAGAGTTTGCTGTTCAAAATGTACACAGGTTTTGTTTGCTTGTTTGTTTCTGTTTAGTAGTTTGGAAGTTCGTTAACAGTTTAGTGTAGAAAAAAGACAAGTTTTCATACAAAAAAAAAAAATTCCCAGGAAAGAGTTTGTAATTCTTTAAACGTAACTAATTGTTCCACACTTTCTTTGCTATACCATAATTCAAATTCTATAGTTTTTTCATAAAAGCTGGGATTCAAACCACAGAGTACAAAACTGAGTTGGGACTGAAGTGCTGGTATTTCTCCTGTCTCTTTCCCAATATATCAGAGAATGGAGGCTGCAGGAAAGCAAGTTCCAAGTAATGCAAGGGACCTATCTTCAGTGGCTTTGTGCATCAACCTCTTTCACTGGCTTGGTGGGAAATGGGAGTTTAGTGGACCTCAAAGAATCAGGCTCCCTTAGTTAATGCAGAGTGCAGTCTGGTCTATATCAAATGTCAATAAAATAGATGAAAAATCATTGTGAATAAAGTCTTACCATGGCATACATACAGGTAGCGGCACAGCCAATAGGAGGACTGCTGTAGAAGAAGATTATTTTGGTTTCTGGGAGCTGAAGAGAGGAGCTTGAAAAATCTTTTTTTATCTCTGATTCTTTCTCCCTTACACATTACTACTTATGTGATCTCATGTTGAAATATGAGCAAAAGTGCTGTCTGTGGTCTAGGTAGAGGGACCTTCAGTTATATGAATGGTGACTGGGACACAGATTCATTAACATTTTACTGTTCTTCTTTATTTAGTTTCAAACCAAAGCCTTTTCTCAGCTGGGTTGGTGCAGAATATAAAATGATCCTTTTTTCCCTTCAGCTTTCCTATCAGGTGTTAGCCTTGTCTGTTAGTAAGCCAAACGATGCAGACCATTGTCAACTAAGAAGAGGCATGTCCCAGACAGAAAGAATTCTATATCCTCCTTCTAATTAATGTTATTTAATTTCTCCTGCCATTGTAATTTGGTGATCCCAGCTTGATACTGAGTTGATTTTATGCTGTTGATTATTGTGCTATGCATGCCAAAACAGTGTGTAGTTCGTTTCCTTAGATGCCTACCAAGTCATCCCACAGAAGTCAGCTAAGACAGACAGAAAGGGAGACAGAAGATTAAAAGACATAGTGGCCCAGGATGCTTATTGCTCATTGTTTCCTATCCACTTTTCAGTTTTCCCTGTCTTGTGTGTGTCAGAGTTCTCCAGTCCCTAGCTCCCTCGCTTGTTGGTTCCTGTGCATCTTTCCTGCTGAGTACCCATTTCATGCATTCAGCCATAATTTGCTCGCAGTGAGAAGACTCATCACTTTAACATTTTAATTATATTAAATAGAATCTATGTAGCTGATAAAATGGGAGATTCATTTGAGAAAAACTTGTGGGGTTCAAGAGGACTGAAGTCAGACTAGTTTATTTTCTGAACTGTTTAAATCCAGCTGCCAAACTGTATCGAACAAAAAAAAAAAGGGGGGGGGGGGAGGGGTTGTTTTGTGGGCTCTAAGAAGCAATTAGGGCAAGGGGAAGGACCACAGGCTTCTGGCAAGGTGTAAAATGTAGAAGTGTGGCCATCAGCCATCTCTGCCTCAGGGATTTGACAAAGAAACTGTGCCCCCTGAGGCACTCCAGTGCCCCAGAGTAATGCAGCCTCTGAGCACTGTACACAAAGACAGTCTGACTGTGCAGGGTGCAGTACTCTCCAAATTCCTAGACTCAAATGGCAGAGTGAATGTAATTCTAAAGCAGGAGAATAAAAGCATAACTGGATTTCTAGATGTATGGAGCAAAAGCCACATCTCAAACGTGGCTTTTCTGTAAAGCATCTAACTTTGCAGTGGCCCATAGATTTTTTTGCAATAGTAGCAAGATGTGTATTATTTTGATTAGCTAACTTGCTAGTTTGCTTCACTTTCACAGGCAGGCTTCACAGTGGCGTTTTGGGGAGGTAGGTCCTCAGCTGGGCCAAAATGTGCTAGATTTTGGTAGCACTGTGATGTTACATTGATAACGTTGCTAAATACAACAGTATTAATTCATGCACACAAACAGAACTTTGCCAAGCCCAGGTGATCTTACAGACGTGTATTTAGGAGACAGAAAGGTCCCTGCACATCTACACCTAAGGATGGGGCATTTTATTTACTGTTCTATACTAAGTAAGCCCTTCTTAGCCCTCTGGCATATTGTTTAACTAGGCAGTGTTATGCTGGGGTTATGTGACTGGATGCTGTTTAGGCAAACATTTCTTCTTCCTGCTGTCTCATTGTCATGGTTACCCAGCAATGTGGTGTGCTCTCTACTTCCTTGAAACAGACCCCCATCCTTTTGCATTCAGATGCAGCAGAGAAATGTGTCACTTACGTGCTTAAATACTTGACTCTGCTGCAGTGGGAGCATCAGAAATGCCTTATCATTGACTGGTTTATCCACTAACTCAACTCTGTAACTTCCCTTATCATTAAGCAATGTATAAGTGAAAACCAGGAGCATAATGACTACTGAACTATTTCAGTCAAATGACCTAATCAAAGTTTATTGAAATAGAAGGGAAATTTTATATTGGCTTTATTAGATTGATATAGCAATTTCACATTTTTATCATTCTTAATTGCAGCCTATTATGTCAGGAGAATGCATTTTAAATTATTTTTTGATTAAAAAAAGTGAAAACCCAGAAGTGGATTAAATTTTGAAAATGGAATTGTTTCTGTGAGGAAAGGTTTTGTTACGGAATGAATTTCAATGAAGCAAACTACGTTGTGTTTTGTTAATTATGAACTGAAAGTTTTCATTAAATTAAATGCGTAAAATTAATGCTTACATCAGTTTGGTACGAGAATCTGACTCAGATGTTGAAGGCTTTCCTCTCTTTTCATTCAGAACACACTAACACAAAGTGAAAAGCTCACAATGAACAGTTTAGTTGGCCAATTTGGCTTCATTTCCTGGCTATAAAATGTCTGCGAACAGTTATGATTTCCTCCATCATTCCATTAGTCGAAATTACTTAAAATTTGTTTTAGTTTTTTTTCTCTAAATTGGGTTAAATTGACTAAAGCTTTTAAAATTACATCTTTTCAATCCTGATCAATTCATATGAAACTGAAAATGTTCCCGCGTTTTTTTTAGAAAGGAACACCAGACGGAGTTGTAAGTTACTTGTATTGTTTACCATTAGTAAGATGCAGTTGTTAGTTGGTTACATCAACTATTGGCTCACTTGAGTTATGATTCCATCTTTGTTTGACTGTGATTGATTTGATAATCAGAGTAGTATATTTTTTCACAGATTGCTTAACTGGGGAACTTTTTGCAGTAGGAGTAATTATCTATGATGAACTAACATTTTGTTTTGTATATATGCCTGACTCAGCATTCTTTTTGCATGCCAGTAAAAGTTTGACAGTAAAATATATCCCTGTGCAAGATAACTCGTGAAATACATGCATCAAGCAAATTTACAGCAAGGCAGATGTAAGTAAAGTGGCACGTACAACCATACTTTTCACATCAGGTAGGTGACTCAGTGCCTTTAGAATCAAGTACATAGGTTTGGAGCAGGTCTTCTGAACTAAAATTTGTCTCACCTAAAAGACATATGCAAGACAGGCACAAATAAATACATGTGAATTAATTTTTTTCTTTGTTTGGGCATTGTTCTAGTTTTCTTTCTTAATACAAAAATACAAAAAGTTTTCCTTGGGTTTGATTCCCACAGAAAATTCATAGACTTCTGTTTAAGTGAGGCCATCATTTTAAAAAAGCTTGACTTTTTCATAAATGCATAAGCAGCATTAGAGAAGACAGCACTAAAACAGCATGCTGAAAGCTACCCCTGAGTTTTCTGCTGAAGTGTATAACTTCCATTTGAAGGTGCACAGCCACATAATTTAGTTACTTGCCTTCTGCATAGCTTCAAGCAATGTAAATTCCCAAAGGACCTAAACTTTCACCTGCAAAAATTCTATAGTGCCTGAATTTCTGCCAGTGTCTGAGGTGCATACTCAGTCAAATTCCAGTTACCCTAAGCTCAAATCTGAATTACAATGGAAAATTGGTCTTCTTTTCTTGGTTCACTTGCTCTGGCAGGCATTCCCATGCCTAATAAGTCAGAAAGCTTGTGAAAGGTTGTTTTCTGCTCATCTATGACTGGAACAGTTACTTGGAGGAAGATAGCATGGAAATCTGCCTTTCACTGCAGGAAACATAGGATTTGAACCCCAGTCTCATATGCATTTGCGAGTACGCTAGCTGCAGGTCTGATAAGTATGAAGGAACTTCCACTTCCTCTTCAGAGGGAAGAAGGGAAAGAAAAAAAAAAAAAGATTGATCATAGTAAACCAAGAAGATGACTCATATCCATTAATGCTGTCTAGAAGGAACCATTGTCACTTCAATTCATCATGAAGTGGGTAGGAATCTGTGCGTAACCTTTCTCTCTGCTGTCTCTGCAATATTTCCTACTGATTTTGCCTTTAGTAGTCATGTTATAGCTACATGAACATATTGAGCCAAGGTGGTTAAACACCTAATACAAGATTAAGAATTACATTGGATTCGCTAAGATATCATGCTGCGTAGCTGTTCTTGTCCTCCCTGTTGAATACATTCAGGTATGTTAGCATTTTAAATTAAAATGATTTTGAATGGTCTCCTCAAGAGTTGAAACTTCAAGAGGTTACTTATAGAAGCAAAACTGCTCGTAGCTTCCTGGACTACTACCACTTGACATTGTTAGAATACTTTCTGTGCGTCCCCCATTAGCACTGTTCTTTAGTGCGATATCTGTCCGCAGATAGTCCACACAATGAAAGGACTACTGGTGTTAGTGTCAATAGATGTATTAGCACCCATAGCAGGTCCTGAGACATAAAAAACAGCTTTTTTCCAGCTCACCTTTCTCTAGCAGCATGATGGTGAATCACGTTTTTTCACACATCTGTTTAGCTTCTTCCCCATTGGACACATACTGCTTTTGCAAAACATAAGTATTTGAGCCATTAGCCATAATGGGCTGTTAGCATTTTCCAGTGATCCCTCTCGAAAAAGAGAAAAACCATATATACAAATGGCGTTAAAGAATAAACTGAAATGAAGTAAGCTGCTGGCAGTCATCATCTCCATTGCAGTCAGAATGCTGTGGCACCAGCAAATGTCAGCATAAATGTCAACCACAAGATTACAGCAGCAGTGAGTTTTTTAAACAGGATCTCTGGCAAAGCCAGAAAGGGCACAGACCTGTTTGTTTTATTACCTTTTCTTCTGATTCATTTCCCTTGATAATAGCAGAACCTGAAATGGCCTTTACTTCAGTGGTGCTTCTTTAAGATAATTTATGTAGTTAATAGAGCAGTTGTACTCATGATTTTAGTATTGGTTTATACCATTGCTACTTGATGCCAGCCTAATTTGGTGTACAGCACATTAAATTTTGCTAACGTTCTGCTGATATGGTGCCTTATATTCATAGTTTGGTTTGGAAGTAGTATTTGGAAAATGGTCCTTTTGCCTTACTGAGTCAGGGTACAGTGATGACTAGTGAGAGCAGGTTTTCATTTAAGCTAATAAATAGCTTTTATTTGCTTGCTGCACATACATAAAGCTATCTGGGTTGGATTGCTCTATCACAGAGCAATCATATGCATGTTCCTCAAAGCCTGTGAAAAGTTAACTAAGGGAAAAACAGGATTACTCTCAGTAGTATTTAATTTACTGCTGTGGTATCTCCACTAGAAAAAAATGCAAAATTTTGCAAATGGAAACAGATTGAGATACAGTGAGTGTTTTGACCCTCTGAAGAGGCTGACCTGAGCAAATGGAGCATTTTAACCATGGTTCCTCGGAGTGGCTAGTGAAAAAAAAAGGTTTTTAGGTGATCAGCTAGATAAAATTCGGTTGTTTTAGGGGAAGATTCTCAGACATTTCAGCAGGTTGGATCTTTGTGGGATTTCAAGTCCAGAACCTCAAAAAAAAAAGTAATCAAAAATTACTAGTTCATTTTTAAAGCAGAGGTTGTTATTTTCAGGTCTTTGTATAGATTACACCTTCTGCCATTCTTCCTTTGATCCCCAAGGCCCATTTTGTTCCTGACATGGATACCAAGCTAGAACCTCTGTCCTTTCTTCTGTGCATCAGCTCTCAGTGAGCACTGACTTTGATTTTGTACCTCATGCCTTTTACTTCTCTCGGGAATCACACAATTTCCCATTTTTTTAGAATATGGTCAGAACTGATGACCCTGAGGTAAAATAAGCATATCAGCCTTGGTCATTCCTAATGGGATTTGAAGTCTTACATTATATAGCTAAGGTACCTCCTTAAAAATTTGTGCATTGGGAAATAACACGGAACAGCTGGCATGCTCTGAACGCTGATCCTATTGCAATAACATGCTCATAAGCACATGCAAATAGCCTAATCCCAACCTATAGGATATCCACCTTTCTTGCCTTGAAAATCCATCTGAATTGGGTTAGCGATTCCACTTCCGTTCAGACTCTGACCAGTGAGTAATAAAGAGACTCTTCTTAATCTCAACAATAGAAACAAAATATAAGGAAAGAGTAGATGTTATTACAGTGGTGCAAACAGGCCCATGTTCTCCCTTCACACATGGTAGTCGATGCAGCACAAAATTCTAGTCCCTCTTTGGTTTCCTTCTACCTGCTGTGTCACTCCCTCAGAAGAACTTCCTACTCCACAGGAATCAGACATCCTTGATTTTTATCAACACCAGGCCCTATCCTGTTTGCCAAAGCCAGTCCGCAAGCTGAGTATGTGTTGTCTATTAACAGCCCTTAAGTGTTTACTGAAGTGGTTTATTTTGAGTCCTTCTTTCTCCGTGATAGCTTTCTCCCTGCTTCTCATCAACTTAAATCTAGAGTAAACTTCTGAGTAGTCAAATCATGATCTAGTTTTCATAATTCATTATATAGCAACTCTACTTCCATCAGAGCCCTTACATGATTCTGCTTTCAAGCTATAGCAACTTACCCTCCCAGTGTTTGTAACGAGAAATAAGTGCATGTTCAAATATAAATGCCATTTAAGTTTGCTTCTCCATACATGTAAGTAAAAAGCTATCAGAAAACAGAAGAGGTCAGATATGATCACATGCCACTACAACCATGAATCAAAACAAAAAATAACTTTGGCCTCTCCATGCTGAACACAAGGGAACGAGAAAGAGCTGTAGTTGAATTTATAACAATGAATTTATTTACTGTTAAAGCAAACCCAAGGTCTCACCAACTTTGTAGTTTGCAGGAGTTGAAAGGGATTGAAGTCAAATACAAATCTTGTGGTTAAGGCCCATCTTTTATTCTAAAAACAAAAAAAAAATCTAATGCAAAAACCTCTTATATCTTTGCATACGTAAACTGTATGATGCAGAGGGGTGAATGGTCAGAGGAACATATTTGCCTTGTGTGAGAAGTCAGCACCTAAATAAATTCATGAACATGAGAACGATGTGAAGAAAGATGGTAATGGAAATGAAGGTTCTCCAGTAACTAGACTTGTGCTTTTAGGAGGAACAAAAATAGTCATCTTCTGTATAGCTCTATGTTGCACAAATTAAAAGTGCAATTAAATGTGCAATTAAAAATGGCTGAATTTTCTATAAAATGTCTTCTGGCAAACAAGTTCTGACAATTTTACAGTGCTTCTGCATAGTTAAAGGACAAGTTCACATGTCATTTTCAGGAAGCAAGCAAATAGCTTCTTGGCAAAGGCAGCATGGACTGTGTGAATCTCAAACTGCTTTTTGATATGTAGAAATCGACAGATTTTCCAGATTTTCTGGGTAGATGTTGCAGCAACAACAAAGGATCTCCCTGTCTTTTCCCTTTCCTAATCCACTGCTGACAAAACCCTTATTATTAAGAAAATAGAGGTGTTTGTGCCAAAGAGGCAATCAAAGGCAGCTAATTGGTGATTTAGGACTGTGAAAAAATGGATGCAGCTACTTAAGAAAAAAGTAAAGAAAAAGCAACATAAAACTAGAGGAAAATTAAGACTTTAGTCATGAAAACAGCAATCCTGTTGACTGTTTGAGTACTGGTGAGAATTTCTGAAAATGCATACTTTGTGACATCTTTGGGAAAGGAGAGAAGACCATGTCAGAGTGCAACCCAGTAAATGCTTCTACACAGGATTCCTTGAAATATGAATCAACTGTATACATTGGCTACACTGCAGAGATAACGGGTAGACTTGTAGTTGGTGAAGGAAGAAGAAGCAAAGGAAATTTTCGAAATTTGTTACATAGAGGAGACAAAAGGAAGATTAAAGACAGAAAGGAATACTAAACAACAGAGGCAGTTTTGAAATTATTTTTGTTGTTTTGGTAGGACTTGAACAAGCTGCAAGATAATCTGTATCTGAGAAAACTCGTAAAACTCAGAATTCAGAGAGGGAAAACTGGTGGAAGAGCAGTGGTCAAGTTCAGTTTATCAAAAAAGCTGCTTGTTTTAGAAAAGATAGCGATGACAAGAAAATCAGACTAGAGCACAAGCTCCCAAGGTAGCTACAAAAACAGTTTCAAAGTATCTACCGAAATGTGGATTAAAGAAGCAAACATGAAAGCCTGGCTGCAATAGCCTTATTATTGAGGCCACACTCATTTTATGTGATTATACCAATGTTAACCAGTCTCAAGACAAAGAACAAATAGGATCAACCTAATGTGAGAAAAATGATAACAGCATCTGGCAGGCAGCTGCAGCTTCTCAGCGCAGAGCTCTATGTCATGCCCAAAGAAGGGGCTGTAGTTATCTGTCCCAGCACTGCTGCCCTGGAAACAACTGTTTCAAGACTTTGAAAAGACTGAGGGGTGACTGGATTCTGCTTTTTTCCCCACTTTTCTAAAGAAAACAGAGATTTGACTGTTGTCATTGCAAAGGCAAATATGGCATGTGATTGGATGATAGACCATCTGACCAAGGGAGAGAAGGAGGCACAGAGAGAGGAGAAAGGTGGGCAGAGGTGGTGGTGAGACCATAATGTGGTAGAGAAGATGTTGGAGAGAGAAAGAGATGCTTGTCACCAAGAGGAAATGTGCAGCATTTTGCAGGGAGAAAGCATAGAAAATATTTGGTGGTAGGTGGCTGCAAGTGATAAGAAGCCTAGAGAAGGAAGGAATCAGAAAAGTGAGGACTGGACATTGACTGATGGGTATATATTTTGAGTGAGCACCAGAACAATTAATTTTAGATATGTAGACATAATCTGATCCAGATTTTCTAAGAGAGATGTGAAGTTCCAGGTCACAGTGAGGAAAAATGAAGTGATAAACCCATGGGATTTAAAAAATGAGAGGAAATTAAAATTTTAAATACCAACACGGGTGAAATTTTTCAGAAAGAAGAAAACAGGATGGAAGGCAATTAAAAAAAAAAAAAGAATTGGTAGAGAACAGAATCTGAGAAATAGAAATAGAGCTGTGAATAACATCTGCCTTCTAACTGTTGCTGTAACTTTATCTAATCCAGACTGTGTGAAACTTCCACTGCTCCTTCCCTTTTTGGGGGATTGCCTTTTTTTAGGTTTAAGACATTCAATTCATTTGTCTGGTGTAGACTCATTCATGACAGACAAATACAATATAACAGATTATCTTCCATTAAAAAATTGCAGACTTGGGTCAGCTGCCACGTAACTCATTCAGTTTCATTCCTTCCCAAGGGTTCCATCTATCCTCACAAAATAAATTCATGTATACTAACTTAGGGTTTTTTCATGAGTAGGCAATATCCCTGTTCCCTGGAAACTTGCAGTTGTTATTTGTCTTTGTGAACCTCCCCTTTGAAAATGCCAAATCCTTTAAATTAATGCTTGGGAGGGTCATATTTTGCATTTCAGTTGTTGAAAAGACCTTGCATTTATTCAACAATATAAAGGTCCCTGAGGATGAGCAACCACAGTTTATTACGTAAAAATGTACTGTGCTTTCTGTAATTTGGGGGTTGACTGCTCACATAATCATAGCTACCAACATTCAAAACTTACAGTACTTTTTTTTATTCTTTTTTTTTTCATCATAAATAACAGCTTGTTTTTTATATGGCCAGATCCTGCTCTCAGTAAAGTATTTGTCTTCCCTGGTACAGAACTGATCCTTGGTTGGGTGAAGAAATGTCTTCCAAAGTTTTGGAGGGTTAATGTTTGGTCACCAGCCAATTTTCTTTGATTCATTATCACCAATAACGGATTTGAGTTATCATGGGTTAATAGTATTCAGCTGTCTTTTTCAGCAAGAGTACCTTTATCATCGTAAAGCCAACACAATTTCAATGGGATTTTAGAAAGCGCACCAATGTCTTCAACTGTCCTTACCCAATACCAATTTCATTTTTTAATTGTATTTAATTAAATCAAACACAAGTACAGCAATTTTTAGATGCAAGTTGAGGTTCTTGAAAATAAACATGCAGCTTCCTGAGCAAACAACAATTCCAAGGGGAAAAATTAAAATAACTAACAGTTAAGGTAAATTGAGTTAATATGCTAAGTCCGGAGATTCTTGTATCTTTGCCCAGCTTTCTCACTTGCCCCTGTGCTCTTCATTGAGATTACATGGAGAAATTAAGTACTGTTAGAGCAAGGCACTGTTTTTTAGTGAGACAGAGTACAGAGAAGTTGCTCAAGTGTGTTAGCTCAGACAGTTTTGTATTTTCTACTTCTTTTTTTTTAATATACTTTAGGAGACACTGAATTAACTCCTTTACTGTAGTCATTGATTGTAACCTTCAGCAACTTGTATAGTTCTTCTCTGTCTCAGCTCTTCCTACATATAGCAGATAAGCATTAAATATAGAATTATTATGGTAATAGTGGCTATATGAATAATAAAGGTAGAAAAGTAGTCAGCCCAATATATTTGCACAATTCTGTACCACCATTTTAACCGCACCCTCCAAGTCTGCATATACTTAAACTGTCGTTATTGCCATCTGAGTTTCACAGAGTCTAATGTACTTAACTTTCCAGATGCTTTGTAACAGACAGACATTATTTGTTGTCCCCAGGTACAGACAGGAGTCCTAACTGCATACTTATTTCTCCCTCTCCAGTGTATTGTAGAAAACACTTTGATTAATAAAATCTTACAGTAGGAGGAAAACTAACTGTATTTTCTGCGATCTCTATTGATTTTCTTTTTTTTTTCTTTTTTTGGTAGTTTTTGCATTTAGCTCAGCCTAGACTGTGTTAACTGGAGCACCCTTATCTCTTGATTTCTCCAGTCCCTTTCACATTCTGGCATCACAGTCTTAAGACAGCTTGCACTGTTTGGGTTGGTAGCATTGCACTAACATGTTTTTAAGTTTAAAAAAGAATTCAGTGTTCAGCAAAATTTTAGATAGAAATCCTTTCTTTTCGTATTAGATTTAGTAAATCCCTTCCCTTTCACAAATGAAAAATCAGGGTCTAAACTGTTCTGACAGCATTTCTAAGTTTTTTGCTTTCAAAGCTTTTTGTGTTTTATAAATCTAATTAACTGTAATAAGAAAATAATGGGACATAATGTTTATTTTACAAGGTGATTGATCTCTTGGCAGCCTAGCAGACTCTTTTATTGATTGGTTGGTGGATAATGTCAGAGTGGATATGTCCTGGAGGAGAATACCTGACACCTAAATCCATATGTGACAGATTACCATCTGTGTTGGAAGACAAGTTTCTTCGTGAAATTGCAAAGATAACAGGTGAAAATAGAGAAAGTGACATGAGGGAAATGTGTTGAAACCTGCACCAACCCTTCCATGCTCTATGAGCATTTACACAAAGTTCTCTATTTTGTGGGCAGTGTGTTTTCAGGATGAGGGAGATCAAATTTTAATTACACTCATTCCTGTTTGCCCGGTCTAGTTTTAGTTCTGTTAATTAGGAAAATTCCTTGCCCCACAACCTAGCCATAAAGCTAATTAAACAGATAACCTTCATTTGCTACCTAGTGGAGCTTCAGTTCAGTAATGATTATCATACATTACAGTTAATTAGCACTGTGGGAGGGAAAATGAGGATGTCACTGAAGTGCAGAATTCAAATTAGAAGTGCTGTAATATATGCCTTATTTCATTTTATAGCTATCTGATGCAGGAAAATCACACACTACCCTACCTGCCTCAGTTTCACCTTTGTTAAGGGAGAAATAATTAAATTTATCTCTGCTGCAGAAGTGTTTTGTAGCTTCAATGTAATAAAGATGTTAAGATCTTGTGCTTTGAAAGCCTCAAATAGAAGATACTGCATAAATAGAATTATTCCTCTCTGAAACATGCAAAGTGTGTTAGAGGCAATGAGCTATGTTTGGAGAGCACAGTCACAGGTAGAGTGGTGGAGCAGCACATGTACTTCTTAAAGTGGAGTATGCCTGTACAGTTTTGCACATATTCACAAAATCTTCCAGAACAAATCACTCAAAAGCCTAGCCCACAAAGGAAGAACAACTGTAATTTAACTACCTTTTTTTTTACTATAAACTACTTTGATTCAAAATGCTTTCTTCACTTAAATTAATCCATTTTAAAGTATTGGTCCTGAAAAGATCAAGTGATAATTACCAATACCCTGTTACACAGATGGAGTAAAGTAGAGAGGTGTTACAACTTGCCAAAACTGCTAGATAAACCCATTGTAAAACTAGAACTAACTCTCTGTAATCTACCAGACAGCATTTAGATTTAGGCTTTCTTACAGTGTCACCGAATCCAGTATGTCTGAGGATATGGAATATCCTTAATAAAATATCCCTGACATACATACAATAGGAAATGTTACTTAGTACATTGCAAGTGTAGCCTAATAGGTTATGTTTATGTTAATTCCAAATTCCTTAATATATTTCATGTTATATTGAGAGAAAAAAAAAAAGAGAGAGAGAGAGAGAAACTATTAAAATAATTGCAATCTGAGCATTGGTGGTAATGTAGAGCAACATGTGCTTTGTGCAAGCTTATACTGTTTGACATGCTGTCTAAGCAAGATAGCCAGTTGGATTGTGCATGGGGATAGAATTCAAGTGTGGAAGAGTAAATTTGTTTTTCTGTGCCTCTATTTCCCCACCTCTGACAAGGTTAAAGAGTTTTGTGGCCTGTTTTATAAAGTACTCTGTGGTCTGCATGAATCACGAAACTAATACCTGTGTCAACAAGACAACAGTAGTTATAATGGTTAGGGAACAGTAGTGATTTTTAGAAGCATGAGAAAAAGAAAGAAAAAAAAGCAAAGGAAAATGTCATGTGTAAGAATAAGAAGCTAAGAAGAGTTGTCAGACTTCCCACTTTGCAGAAAACATGTCTATTGATGTCCACTGTATGTTGATAATAGTATTGTTAATCTTAGCATGCTGTCATTAGTAAAAACTAGAAGGGTGTGAAGTTTCTGTAATAATTTTAGGTTGATCTTGGAGTATATTATTTTTATTTATTTATTTATTATTTTCCTGAAGCTAGGTAGCATTTTTAACTGCAAAGGATTAGGCTGGCACAATCAGTTCAAATATTTGTCCAGCCATTGAAAGGAGAAGTCTAACTTCCGCCTGTGATGAGGCTTTGGAAATCTCTATATCCATCATTGTTCAAGAGCTAAGTGAAGATTGCATACTGATTACCCTTTCAGTTGCATTTAAGCAGCTTATGTGGAAAGTTAAATTCTAAGTTGCTTAAAATCCCTACTTTTTAATTTGTTCTCTGACTTGCGTGCTGCAAGGCAAACCTTTGCGAGTTTATATGCGTATACACACGTACATGCACACATACCCTGATCAAAACTAGCTCCTTCTAAACACGAATCACAATGAGCAGAGCTTAAAAAGGTACAAGTGGAACAGGAACAGTCTTTCCCATTATTCTTCACAATGACATGAAAACAAAAATAATGGAATGTCAGTTACCTCTAATCAAATTGTGTCTATGTGAGTAAATTTTAATGATTCTGTGGTTTGTCACTGGTCTCTGTTTTCTGTTTCTGCATGTGTCCCATCTGTGCAGGGAACATCAGTTGGTGCTTGTACGTCAGTAGCTTGTGTGAGAGAGGTATCATTTAACAGCATAGACTTACTGCATTAAGAGAAATCGTTTTGGATTTCATTGCTAATGCACTGAAAGTCCATCAGGCCTCCTAGTCTGAAATGACCAGCACATTGTCTGAGCACTGACTGTCAGGGCATTTTGCCTGCAGAGAAACATCCTCTGCAGAGAAATACAGCTCTGTATATACTTTTGCATTCCTAGGGATACCGAGGAACAGAGCACTGTGGAAAGCTTGAGGCATTTTTATGCAACCTGTATCATCAATTGAAAAGGAGCCACTTCAGAGCTATAATTGAAGACACCAACTTTATGACTCTTCTACAGACAGTCCCAATAATAGTACGAGGAGATTTGACTAAGTAATTTCAAAGCTGGTAGATACCATGATGGGTTTCCACTGTGTTTCTTTCCCTGTGTGGTAGGCAGACATGTCACAGAAGTATACTCTGTGAAGTTCACAAAAGGCACTTGACAAAGTTGGGTACCAGACAGTTTAAAGATAAATGGAACCTCACCTTCTCACACAGTGGAATCATTTATTTTCACATGGCTCATAACACAAATTATTTATAGCTATGGAAAGAAAAATAATGGGAATATAGACTGTTGCAATTTCTATGAACCAGTTAGACACGATATGGTTGGATACTGCTCTCTTTCAAGTGAAATGCAGCAACACACCGCTCTCCATAGAGTGAAATAATTTTACATGCCTTGTCATTCTTGCTATGGCCATGGAAAGAAATACAGTGAAAGCAGAGACACTGGTGCTGTTTGTGTTATTTAGAATGTTTTTGCAGCTAACGGTTTTGACCCCTATTCTGTTTTGATGGTCCTGGTTTCAGAAGGTCACGTCATGTCTTCCAGCTAGAAGAAATGAATAAATACTTTCTTTTCCTGTGGACTCTCCCAGGTTTAACCCAGACCCTGGCTCAGGATTATTCCAAGGAATTGCTGGTGTAAAACTGATATGCTGTATTGTTAGTGGAATTACAACAATTAACAGCTTTAAATCTATCCTCTGAGCCAGGGAGGTTTCATTTTTGTCCATTATGGACTTCAGGGACCCCAAAAAGAAAGTTAGCGAGACTGGAATTTGTAATTTAACATGTGAAATCCAGGGGCTGTCATTTAAAACATCAGTCCTTCAGAATGGTGTTTGACAGTCTGCAAGTAATTTCTGCTTCAAGCAGTCTCAACAGCAGAGTAGCCCAGAGGTCATGTTATTCTTATCATGGGTAAGAGAGACCTTCTTCATGATGGATGACTACTCTATGTGTTTGTGATATTTAATATATTAGTAATTTTAACTCACAATTCCATTTGTCCAAAAGTTTTGTCATAGCAAGCTGAACTATAGTTCGGTACACCTGTGCTGTGAAAAAGGATGGAAGAGTTGTGGTGATCTATCATAAAACCTGTACCACAGTCCCCACATCCTAAAGTTAGGAGGCAGCACTCACGAGATTGGAAATGTCAGCCTGTGGGAATTGTGCCAACAAATCTTACATTTCACTGCTGATCTGGACCTGTGCTTGTAATCACAGCTGAAACCGAATGTGTTGCTGCCTCCAGTCTCATGGTATTATGCAAAGCAGCCAACAGTGTAATCTTCACCAGATTTATCAGGTTGAGAGCCTAAGTTTATCCTTGTTGGCTACTCTATTTCAGTCACCAAAACTTGAGGACCACAGACAACAAACAAGACTCCAGCCGTCAGCTCAGTTTGAGAACTCTGTTACCTGAGACACATAGATTGCAGCTACATTTGTGCAAAGCACTCAGGGTGTGGCACTACTATAGCTGCTACCTACCATTTTACCCTCATGCTTTTAATAGGATTGAATGCAAAAGCCACTCCTCTGCAGAACCAGACACAAAAGCAATAAGTAGCAGTATTAGTTCAGAGGGTCTCAGAGCAGCTTTCCTTTCTCTTTTCCAAAAATTCAGCTCACGAACAAACCTTTATAATGATGTATGCTGCCCTTGCTCATTTGAGTTGGACACCCTCCTGAACATATTTCTGTCAATGTCCATGCAACAAAGCACCATTTAGAAAAGCAGGCTGAAATTGCTTCGCAGCTATTAGAAATTCTAGATTTACTTCCTCACTGCTCTTGCAGACATATTTTGCTGCTGGTTGTATTTCATGTGCAGGAATGTGGTAAAAACCATACAACACTCCCATATCTGTAATCATATGTATTCAGAAATGAGTGAATGACTCTCAAAGTCATCCTAAAGTCAAGTTATTTTAAATGCTCCATTCACCAGCATCATGCATCTTTGATAAATTTCCATCTCCACGTATTAGTTCCTAACTTTGTGTTTTGCAACATTTCCTTTTTAAATGGCCAGCTGTTACCTCAAAGTTTCCGAGCTTGTATAGTAAGAGAATTTTCAGAAGGGAAGATCACTCTCCACTCATTTTTCTCAAAGATCTCATTTTCTCTTTCAGAAGTGTGCAGCCAGGGCTCTATGACATATTTCTTCTTCTCTGTATTTATCCCTAAAAAGACCTATATTTTTGGCAGTATTCTTCTCCTGAAAACTAGCAGGCTTGGTTTTTTTTTCTTTTTCAGAAAATGTGGATCCATGGTTTTATAACTGGGGGAGGAAGGAAAGGTGCTCTGTATTTCAGATGAGGTTCTATGACCTATTATATACCTATTGCACAACTTTTTATAGAATGGAAAAGGGACTGGTCATTCCAGATTTTCCAAACCTTTGGGAGTAGTTATAGGGTGGAGGAAGTAGAGTCACGAGTCTGAAATTCAGAACAGAGGTCTTTATCTTCATGATCACTTTTTAAAGTAAGAGCCATTGATCCTGTCCTTCATACATATACATGGCTTTCAAATAAAGGCAATAGATGCTATGCCTTGAGAACAACTCAAGAGACAACATCTCACATGCACTTAGTGTTGCTCTGCAAAAACATCAAATCAGAAAGGTTAGAGGTGTGAAAATGGTTATTCAGTGGCACTGTGCTCATAGCGGACAAACTAGCACATAATCCTAAATGTGAGCAAATGTACCTCTGCATTTCTTTATGTAGCGATAATGGAAGTATTTTGTGATAATTCAAATCAAATATGTTTTGCTTTGTGTTTGTTTGCTGTTATTTCATTTTTTCAGGTGTTGTTAGGTTTTGATAGTTCCTATGTAAGGTGAGGGATTCACATCTTACACAGTCTGAAGTCTAGTGTTAGGCACATCACTGCATCTACAAAGAAACTTCCCTAAATTTTTTTTTTTAACATCGAAGTGCCTTGGCTTGGTCATCTGTTGGTTGAACTGCGGAGAGAAATACTTCTGTCTCCAGAACAATTCATTCATAGCTGTTTTGTAAGCTTTTCCACAAAGGTTTGGGAAGGGATACATTTGACAAACCTGTTTCCTAGTGGGGACTGCAGCCTCCTTGGGGATCTGAGTAAAGTCCTATATTCCTGCCCTGAAATACTCTAATTACAGCCATGAACTAAATTTTTGCCCATTCATTCCTTGCAGATATTGATGAATGCTTGGTAAACAATGGTGGCTGTGACCATTTCTGCCGAAACACGGTTGGCAGCTTTGAATGCAGCTGCCAGAAAGGCTATAAACTGCTCACAGATGAACGGACCTGTCAAGGTAAATCTTCACTTATTTCACTCTTTGCAAAATGAGGATGTTAATTTGTTAATTTCAACTGATTTTTTTTTGGGGGGGGGCAGGGGAGCGAGAATTAAGTTATTTGTATTACAGATTTTAATCATACTGTCATAGGAGGTAAAATTAGAAAAAACCTGCCAGATTTTGATAATCTGAGATTGGTTTAGAATATTTCCGGAAATGTCTTGTTTCGTTGTTTTTAGTAGTAGGAATGCCAGTGTCCTGAAGCAGGAAAATCCCCGTGGTGTAGTGTAATAAGCACAGGCAGAGTCTTATGTTCAAATCCTTTAATTTGCTGTGATCTTTATGGGACAGAGGTTTACCATATTTACACTGGATTAATTTGGAGTAATTTACTGGAATAGAGCATTTGCAACAGTTAAACTGAAAAAAAGAGTGTAATATATGAGCTCACCTTTGCCTGATAGAATCTGCTTATGGAGCAGGACTTTTGTGAGAATTCAGATGAAGTATGATTTATGTCAAGTTTTTTGTTTGTCATGATTTGTTACCTAAGTCATATAAAATTATATATTCTATGACCAATTAAGTGCATAAGTACTTCCCATTTCAGTACAACAACCCATATACATTTGGAGAAATTACACTTTAAATAGAGAAAAGGAAAGAAGTATTCAAGGATTTTTTTTCTGCAGGAATTGCCTTTTTATTAATTATCTGCATGGGCTTTGCACACGTAAAAGTTATGAAGTCCAGAACAGCATTAGTATTTTAGAGCTTCTTTGTTCATCAACAAAGGAAAAACAAATGTCTGGAGATACATACGACGTTCAAAAGATTTTCCATTCTCATTGGTACTTCTATTATCTGAGAAGTCTACTCCACCCTGAGTGTGTGGTTAGCCACTGAGGAGTCAGTGCAAGGTTGGTTTCATGCTGGGACAGGATGGGAAAAGCTCAGACCAGAACCATTAGTTCTATGATTAGACAGAAAAAAATATTGTTGGGTCATGTCAGTCAAGGATAAGTTGTCAGGTTCCAATACACCTGCTAAAAATAGGAACAAAACGTTAAAAAAAAATATTCCCTTCATGATGCATCTAGAGATAGTTTGGAATAGTTTCTGGTTCTTGAATTTCTTGTATCATGACAGTTTCTCACTGCGGTATCAGCCACAGGTCTTGACACTGAAGTCATTGTAATTACACCAGGGAAAAACTCATAAAGAAAGTTGAGACCTGCATTCTTGTTAGGCAAGAGCAGATAAAAAAATTATGTGTTCATTGTTCAAAGTCTTGGTAACAGACTTTGAAATCTGCCTGTAAATAATCAGTTATTTCTTGTGATGATGAGTATCTAGAAGCAGTTCTGTAAACATCTGTGTTTTGTTTCTTCATGTGCCTGGGCTGCTGAATGAATTAGTTGCTGATGACAGTACATACCATGCAATGAATGAAGCCATAGCTGATCTTCTCACCCTCATGTGATCAGACAAGAATTGTTGGTTTGGAAATACAAACATGACCTGGCCATCCTACTTTTGCCATTGTCAATGAACAAGGGCAGGCACTCTGTCTGCCTGTACATGATACTTTGACTGATATGTTAACTGTAGCTTATCTGCTGCTCTAACAGTCTGATTAGTGCAAACCCAGAGAATTCTTGCTCTGGAGAATTGCTTTGGTCGCGGAAATGCTGGTCCCAGAAATGCTGGTCCCAGAAATGCTGGTCTTTCATAGTGTGAAATGGGGAGGACAAAGTTATTTCCTGTTTGAAGTCTGAAGTATTTGGGCCCCAGAGACTGATTATAGCAACTATGGTATGATGCCAGCTTTGTGGAGGGATCACTGTGATAATTCTGTTCCTGTCTGGTGCTTGAGATGATAATTGTTGACTTAGGCAAACAGAAGGCCTGCTAACAAAGAAAAAGGAAAAGTGGATATAGATCAAGAAATCTGGTGTACTAGTCACTTATACTTTGTTGCTTCCCCTGCAAAGGGGATGTAGTTCGTGGAACTGTTGATACTAATGTCAGGTCTGACGGGAAAATGTGGTTGGGGGTTAAGTGACACTGCTGGCATATAAATCATCCATGTTTTTTTCCGGTAAAATAAGAAATATTTTTTCTGGTAATAGCCAGTCAACACTGACCATTACTGAGAGATTCAGAGAAATTTATTTTAAGTATATTAGCCTTTTCAGTGAGTGAATTAGAGAAGTTTAATCTGTCTTTATAGAAGATGCTGTTATTTGTGTTATATCTGTTATTTTGATTCATAAGAGAGTTTTTAGGACTTGTGATTTTGCTGTAACATTGCCTTTCTCCTCTGGTTTTCATTTTACAACTGAAGATTTCTTTAAGTTATAAATCAACGTGTTTAGCAAATACTTATTTGGGACCTTGGAAGTGTATGTTGTTTGGGGTTAAGTCCTATTTAGTTCAGATGGCCTCGCTGGTGTATAGGGAGTTCATCTCCGAATGAGTCCATCACTCACATCAAGGAACAGATTCTGCCAACATTAAACAAAATACCCATGGAAGCAATCGGTAAGCGTGCCCTTTTAAGACCTGCAGAATCCCTGGATAAGTGTGTGTGTCTGGTTCACAAGAAAGAACCTGTAAAGAAAAAGCCACAGAGATACAGTTTATGTTAGCAACATTTTTCAAACTGTTGAAAAATACAAATAAGCTGTTGCTGCATAACTTTATTTATGTGAATGTTAACTTCAGCACAAGGCAACTTTACATGCTTCAATAAAAAGGTTCTTTCCATATTCCCTGTGAAACTCAGGTTGTCCCATCTCACCTCATTTCCTTGATGTCTTTTCATTGTAGACCTATGTAGACCCATTGTAGAGAGAAAGAGCCAACTTTAGGATTGTAGAGAAATTGTATCAAAAGTCTCAGACTTTGTTCAGGCTGTTTGCATAGCTCCCGCCCCATTGTACCAAGTGTCTTACACACATTCATTATCTTTGTGAAGAGGAAAGTATTTCTCTCTGAGTTTTTCAAGCCGGAAGGGTGAAGTCCAATATAGTAGCTTGCCTAAGATCACACATAGGAATGCCTAGACAGTGCAGAGAATTTTTTCTCAAGTTTTTGTGAATCTGCCCTCTTCCTTCATTACAAGAAAAAGGAAAAACAACAACAACAAAAACTCTTGTATTTGTGTTTATACCCTGCTACGAAAATTCATAATTTTTCAGTAACTCTGAAGCTTGCTGATCAGTTGGAGCCACTGGCTAGCCACCCTGCATGTAGAGGGCTTGTATAAGCAGGCTTTGCATTTGTAAAGTGCATTAAAATGTTCTGCATTTGCCTGTTTACAGCTAAACCATTTTTAGCCCTGGTTGCAAAGAAAACTATTGTCAATCACAGATTACTTCTGCTAGGGAGTGGTTCTCACGCTGGGCCTCCTTGTTAGACAAGGAGAATGTAGGGGGTTTCTCTTCCTTTCCCCTCCCCTGCATTCCAACCATTTAAAAGGAAACTTATTTGTAACCCAGAAGGTGAAGAATCCACATTGCCTTGCCAGCAATATTGTGGAGACTAATACGACTTTCCCAGAGTCTCTCTTTTCATGCAAACTTAAAAATAGTGTTGGTTTTTTTTCACCTTTGGCGCTGAAATCACTGTTTGACAATGCCAAACCCATCTATTGTGTATTATTTTAAAAGATCCCTTAAGCCTAAAGAATTTAAAACTCATTGGTACGGAAAGAAACCATTGGATCTGTTTGTATAAACCTTGCAAAAAGAGGCCCGCGTCTCCTTTGAGCATTTAATAGCTATATTTATAGCAAGAAGAGGTTATATTTGTAACCTTTGCAGTAATTAACAGCAGGACAAGAATTCAGATTAGTTTTAGAATGACATCAGCAACATAACATCGAGCAAGACTGCTTAAAGCTGAATGTGTATAAGTGCAGACGTAATTACCTTAATCCTCAGCCAATATGAGTTTTAAAGCCAGTTAACTTAATTGCTTATTCAGTTTCTGTTTATTGTGCAGTGATCTTGAAAAAAATTCAACAATAAGCACTCTCTCTGCTCCACTTAAGTTCAAGCTTCATTAAGCACCCAGAAAAATGTGTGAAATTCTATCATAAATAATTTTCTCTTCCTGCTGTAGGAATTGCCTTTTGCAAGGGAAGACAAGGAGAGACAGCATGCACATTTGTCATAACTCTCCAGGGAGTCCATTTGTCGTAACTCTCCATTCAGAAAAAAAAAATAGTGCTTTTAGTGGGATCATGCAGTGAACAACATGCAATACTTCGGACTGCTAAATCTACACTCTGCTCCTCTGCCCCTCTCTAACTCTGCCCAAAATAGAGCCAAATCCTTGTATGCTGAGGAATTTAACCTTCTGCAGGAGGCAATTCAAGGCATTTGCATCATTCTAGTCCACTTACAGCCTCAAAAGCAGGCTTAAGTGGGGCTTGATGATTGCTAGATCTCACAGACACGGTGTTCAGCCATAATGAAACCTGTCCAAGTAGCCATTTCACCAACCATTTCAATCGATACAGCCACTGTAAAAGGAGATGATTGTCCACCAGGCAGAAGTACCCCTCTGGCATGTGGAATACCTGCACAGGCTCTCTGGCATTTCTAGAGCTTCTTTAAAGCTATGTGTTCACAATCAGTAGTTGATGGCATTTTTTATTCGCTTTGACATATTTCCTGTTTGATTGTTGATTATTCTTTACTGCTTTCCTACCAGATTTGAAATGAATGCAATGACTATTTTATAACTAGGTGTTGGAATACAGTGCCTCATAGTCTGCTATTGGTAGTACTGTTGTCTGTCTAAAGGAAGTTCAGAGATGTCAGTTTATTCAACAGGAAATCCAGAACAAAATTTGGCTCACTAGCTTCATGACATATTGAATTTTCCTTCTAGTAATTTTCTGTGGGCACATTTTGCTAGAGGTTTGGGGTTTTATAACACTACAAAACTATCCAGTAAAAGCCCAAGTATAGCTGATGTGTTTTGTTGTTTGTTTGTGTGCTTTTTTTTTTCCTTCACAAAAAAAGAGAAAGATGTGAGCATATCCACTATCATGTTCATGTATTTGGACTTGTCTTTCTTTCTTTTAAAGCAATGTGTTTCTTATGCGCCATACTGTATCCCACCTTCCTGTCTCCTCAGCTTCACTTCCAGACAAGTGTTCCTCAAAACTTGACACTCATGGAGTGGAGAAACTGAAAGAGATGGCTAGAGCCAGGTATGCTGTGAGCAGATATTAAGGCAGTTTCCTTAGTAACTGCCAGCATATCACAATGCTGACCTGTGAAATACTTCAAACATTGCCCAACTGGTGTTTTTGTTTTTTTCTGTTTTGTTGTTGTTGTTGTTCTGTTTGTGTTTTTTTTTTCCCCTCAGGTTGTCTATGAGCAGGCTTTAAATAAGATTTGAACCCAGTCTTAGGGCTGCTTTGTTAACCCGTACACCACAGAACCATAATCCATGCAGTCCTAAAATAATGCTGTTAAATGAGAGACCCTTTTTTATTGCCAAGTAGGTTTTCTTTCCAGAGAATTTGAAGTGATTAATCCTAGTTGACCCTATGAGTGATATGTTAGTAGAAGGATGCTTCACATAGAGCTACCAATGGATAATTGTCAAGAGATACCTTCTTGCATTTCAGAACAAGAGAAAGAAAATAGCACCTTGAAAAATACAGTAACTGTCTATGATCCAAGGATCACACAGGCCTGATCTTGAAACATTGCCATATTAATTGGATATCTAATCCCCCCTAATAACATCCATCTTTTCACTTACTTGTGCAAAATATGCACTATTAGCCTTCCAAGGGCAATCTCTCACATGATATCTCCATTTTGAAAATGCTTATGAAATGAGAGATTAATCATACAGGGAATGACAGATAGAAAGTGTTTGTGGGAATTATTTTTGGCCTAAAGAAGCCCACAAAGATTAACTACAAAGATCTCTCTATACTCTTCTGTATGGAAGCATTGATAATAAATATGGCTGTACAGAACCAGTTTAAACTCAAGTAAATCAGTGCATCCATACCAGCAGCACTGAATCACCAAGCATCTTGAATATAGAGGGACCAAATTAAAAAATAAAAAGGGACCAGAGATGGTTTTCTTCACTAGGTTACATGACAGTGACCTGCCACCCACATTTGATCATGTAACCCAGTAAAGCAGTTGACCTTGTCCCGGTCACATAATCTGATGGAGGTCTCAGGATGAGGATACAGCCCTTGCATTGATTTATACAGCCACCAATCTTAAGTTACTTAACTGAATGCATGGATAGAGATCAGGGCTGGAGCATCTGTCCCTCTCTCTCTCACTGCACCGTGAAAATGGAAGACAGGGAGAATCCCGTGTCCTGTGCCCCAGTTTTAAAAGCCTGAAGAAATTCCTTGTACCAGGAAAGGGGAATTTTATGCCATGACTCTCCAAGCCGAGACAAAATTTCTTTTTACCTTACTGCTGCTCCTATAACTCTTCTTGCTCTAAGTAGCTCAGATGAATAGCTGAGTATATCTATCCTAGTGTAGTCCCAGAGACAGTGAGCTGTGGGAGATTGCAGATGGATACAGCTGCACCATGCTGTAATTGCACACATGATGAAATCTTTCAGCTAATCTGTATTGGTGCTAGAACTTATGTTTCAAGCAAGTTAGTTTAAAAGACACTGGTTGAAACCCTGATCCCTCATATTCAATGGATCAGCATCACAGTTTGGCTGACTTACCAGTGAAAACTGTTAAAAAGTTTTGTTGTTGTTCCACGCTTTTCTTTCCTTTTCTTCCCCACTAAAGAAACAAAAGAAGCAAATGTACAATAACAGGAGCATTATTTAGCCTGTCCCTTCTTTTGGAATGGCACTAAAATACTGCTCTGTCACAGCTTCACAGCCAGGCAAGAGACATAAAGGGGATAGTAGCAGAAATATTATTTCTTAGTGTTTTTTTTTTTTCTTAATATTTATAATACATTTTTACCTTAACCCACGCAAACCTCTCTCTCAGGATGTCACACTCATGGTTCAGGACTGGACTGCAGCCAGTGCAGAGCATTAGCAAGCCTTAAGGGTGCTGCTCTCTGTGTCCCTGCAAGAGAAGGCAGCAATGGGGATGAGGAGCTAGCAGGCTTACAAGTCCCCTCACTGACATTTGCCTGAGTTTGCATGTGCTGTAAGCTGTAGGTTTTCAGCAGACAGAGAAAATATCCAGGGCTTCATTTTGCTCTCGCTTATATAAGTAAGAAGGCTACTGTACTTGGCAGACTTCTGTACTCACATTGCAGTCACACTAAAGGAATCTGCTGGTCCTCATTGCATTAAACCACTTGAACAGGGTGAGTCAGTGCCAGTGCAGGGCTGACTAATGAGAGAAAGGGATGAAGGGACACAAGCCATTTGTGTATCAACACTCATTTGTGTGATACACATGAAGGAGAATGGTTTTGCCTTGATGCACTTGTCCCCTCACCAACATAAGATAGCCATGCTGTAAGATACAAAATACATTTTCTTGATTTGGACTGATTTGCAGCCAATCCAGCTGTGTCTGGCCCAATATGTTTGGTTCTATGCACATGTGGCGTACAAACAACTGTGCTGGTTCAGCTGCTGAGGTAGGTCGAGAACCAGGAAGAGTCTGGAGTGCTGGAGGCGATCCTGGGAGCTGCTTGTGGAAATCAGTGTGTCTCACAGAAAGAAAATTTGAGATGATTTCCCTGTCACTGATCATGTACGTTCCCTATGCAGATTTTCTGTAAGGCACTGTGTGTCACTGAGGCTTGCAAAAATATCTTGCTTATGACAGGCACCATATTGCTTCTGGCATCAGGTTAAAAAATACGCTGCTGGGAAGCAACATGTTACATTGTCAATAAAAGGAATACATCTCAAAACCTTTCTGTTATACATGGTGCTTACTCTTGGTGTCAGTGAGATTGTGAATAGTGGTACAGTCTGCCTCTGTGAGAAAAAAAGGGCTGCAAGATCATACGCAGAGACAATAAATACCTCAGGCATAAATTATGAACAGTTCTAGCCAGTACAAGTTTGTTTGCCAAGTGATAGTATCTCCCATGTTGGTTGTAGCAATTATGTCTGCTGAAAGGTGAAAACAAATACATTCCCCCCCCACCTCCAGTTCTCCTCTCTTCAGCACATACAGATTTATCATGAGTTAAAAGTAAATTTTGTTTGGTGGCTGCTGCTTGGAAGGAATATTAAACCTCATAATCTAGGCTTTAAATCAATTTCTAATGGGATGAGACCTAATGTGGGGAGGGCAGCTGGGGCAGGTTATTCCACCTCTGTTTTCCCATGAAGCTTCTGACACGGGCTACTGTTGGAAGTAAGATACTAGATTAGTTTGACCTCAGGTCTCATTCAGTATTGCAGCTCTTGTATTCCCGTGTTAAGCTCTGTAACGCATATTGCTATAAAATTGCTTTCTACAGCTCTGTCTGACCCCCCCCCCCCAAGTGATGTTGTGCGTGGGAAGCCAAGCAAAACGTTCCGTTAATGTTTAGAAGGAGAATTTGAGATATATTTTTCATTTGATGCTGTAGGATTTAGTACATGCATAGTGCAGAAATGATTTTACTGGATTAAAATCATATTATGTATTAATGAATTACCAGGATATGAGTCAGCCTTGGAATAGTTTGAGCAGGAAAGTAGCATTGTTCCACAAACAATAATCTGTTGATAAATAGTGGTGAAAGCTGTAATTCAATAGGAATGGTTTTTGAAGAGAACCAGAGAGAGACTCTATGTATATATACTCTCCACTATTGCAGTGGTGCACCTTGAGATAATGCCATGTTACAGCTCTCACTCATTTAATAACCTTAAGGGCAGGAATCCTTTACACTAAGTGCTGTACAAAATTGCAGGAAAATGGCAATCCTATCCCAAATGTTCAGAGGAGCTCCATCTTCCTGTGCTTGTTTCTACCCTTCTGGGCCTTTTAAAAGTGCTCAATTTTGTGTACTTTTTTCTAATGAGAATAAAATCCCTTAAGATCCTAACTCATTTAAGCAAAGGAGTGTGATTTTCTTCCAGAAGCCATGTTATGAACTGTTACTACTTGTGCTGATAATTTTCTGATGAGCCCTGCGTTAGGACAGGTGAGATAAAAACAAAAATTTAAGCCCAAATATTAAGAGGCAAAGAGATGGAGGAGTATTTCCTGGGTTATTGTTGGGTGGAGTTTTTTTTGATTCATATTTGCAAAAAGCTTCTGTTCATGTTTTTGGAGTGATACCTGCCATTCCTGGACTCCCTGGAGGCCGGCCTTCCTGGGTGGAAGTAGTGGCGTGGAGCAGAGCACACATGAAGAGCCCAATGGAGGGTACACTTTTCTGCGGGCACAAGCCACAACTCTTGGAGCCTGTGGCAGACCATGAGTTGCAGGCAAACAATCAGCAAGCATGTGGCAGAGACAAGAGGCTGTCTATTTTCATGGCCTCTTCTGCTTTTCTCATTGCCTTACAGTGGCAAGCATTTTCACCTCTCTGCTTCCATATGCCCTCCTCACACCTTGATCTGATCCTCAGATTGAGTGCTTGCAAAGAAGGAGGTGACTTGTGCTAGTTCTGGACCTCAGGACAAGGTTTCTAATTACTTTTTAAACAAGCCATTGAAGCAGAGCCAGAGAACAGCAATTATTGTTTATATTAAGTGGCCACTGACTTCATTGGGAGCTTGAAGTAAGCTAGGGATGCACAATCAGAATGACAGGAGGTGAAGTGCAGCATTTGATTTTTCAGTTGAAAGCTGAAACAGTGTTGTTGTACTTGCTCTTTCAGCACCATCAAATAACACTAAAGCAGATTTTGACCCAGAGCAGCCCCTTATTCCTTCAAGAAATCTCACTAGCAGCTACTACTCAGTGGTGATGGAGACAGCTTGGCAAAGAGAAGTTCTTTCTTTCCAGAAATATGTCTAAAAAACAAATGTATTGCAAGATAGAGGGAATATTCCTCACTTGATACACAGAGGGTAAAGCCTTTTTTGTTTGTCTCATCAGGCTGTTAAGTTGCTCTTACAGAGTTGCTGTGTAAATAGTGGCTTGAGCAGAGTGCAGACAACTAAATATGTTTATATTTGTAGGAAAACAAATAAACCTGCCTGAAGTTTCTTTTAATGCATTTCTGCAGTTGATATATGGCTTTTCCTACCCCAAACACTTGATGCTGTAGCACAGTTTATTGCTGTAATAGCAGTAGATAACTCAACTTGCCTTTGCCTTGGAAAATGATTGATTTTGGAAAAGAATATGTTTGTTTATAAAATCTTGGCAATGATCTGATGAAAGTACTTTGTTTTCTTAAAAAAATGTTGGGAAAGTAGTGACTTTAATTGCATTTTAGATTGTCCTAGCAAAACAATGGTAAGAGGATAAACATAATAGGAGCTAAAGCCAATTGCCTCCTACTGGGTTCCTCAGGTTAATAGAGGAGCCTGAGCACAACAAAGCCCTCATGTAATGGAGAGGAGCTGCAAGGTGGGAAAGAGCTCAGACAGGTAAACATAGACCCAAGAGCAAGGGTTCTGTCTGGGAAATCTACAGGCCATCTAGCGTTGACACTATTTCAGTTGCCAATATTAAGCTCATCACACAAAAGCTTAGTCTTTTGCCTTCTTGTCTCTACATTTCTCCCTCTTTCACCTTCTATCTCAGCAGATTCAGCCCTCCAACAGCCCTCAAGGCTTGGAGGCCCTTATGTTTCCACTAAGGATTTGTGTCCAACTGTCACATGTAGAAATACCTCTACAACCTATACAAGCAACTTGACTCGAGAGGATCTTTATTTTGTTACCATAGATAAGGCTGTGTTTCAAAAGCTTGTCTCAAAGACTCTCTGTTCATAATGTGTTGGGGCCATGAAGCTAATAAAGGCAATGTCAGATATGTGTTGGCGGTGGTGGCCCCCAAATGCAGAACAATGCATTTGTTAGCATGTGCATATTCTTTTCATATTAACAATGCAGGTGTGATTGTTGAAATGCTCATGCAGGGCACTGAGAAGAGCTGTCATGAGAGAACTACACATTCTGATGCCCACAGTGCTACAACTTTGTTGGTGCTAGCATGCGTAACAGATTAGACTGATCACAAGTGTCACTGAGTGTAGTTGCACTTGCATTCTCCAACCTAAGCATTCAGAGGTGTGGTTTTAACTCAGGCTCATTTATCATAGCTTTGTTAACCTTTCTCTGATTTGCCATCACCTAAAGGTTCCAAATGTACTTACTCTTTCTTTGCTCTTGTACATGGCCTTTCATCAAGCAGTTTCAGCCCTTCCAGATCCAATAGTGTGTAGATTTTGTAGCTCTTAGGGGAAAAAAATAGCAAAGTGCTTAGTTCCACTCATTTCCTATTGATTTTAAAAGTAATAGGTTCTAAAAATGAACAATATTGTTGAAGGTACTTGTGCATTGCGGATATTATTATCTTTTGTTGTATTTAGCAGATAGCTGTGCACTACTCGGATTCAGATCCCTATAGTGCATTTTATAATCTTTAAAAAATTCTTTAGAAGTCCTTTTAAAAATTGTTACAAGGATAACAATAAACACAAAGTAGGATGAAAGCAACTGCCATGAGCTCATGGTGAGACTAAGTGCAATGAGCTTGACAGTGAAAACCATATTTGAAATCTTCCTTTCCAAATGCCTTTTTAGAACACCTCCCTTCATGTCTGTGACCTTGGCAGTCTTACTAATTTTATGCCATTGTGTCTAGTTATTAGTATGTTTTCTTCCTATTCCATAGGAGACCCAGAAAACTTTCTCACGTGCAAAAATAATATTTCTTCTTTTAAACTTCTTTATTTTAAATTATCTCCAAACCTGTCTCTGGTGATTGGTAAGTTTCTCTGCAAACCCTCCTCGGAGACTCCACTAGATGAGGGCTCTTCTGCCCTCTCTGCTCCCTTTCCCTGCCCAAGAGCGGATGGGGATCCCTCAAGTTTCTTCTCTTGGAGTACACGAGTACTCAGTCTGAGGGTGTCTAGAGGGTGTCTGTACAGACAGGATATATGGAACGTGTCACAGATGTATAGGCGCCTTGCAGTGCATGCTCCCAGGAGGTGACCAGCCTCAGCTGCAGCGCAGGTCTCTGGCCTCTCCCCAGCTCCAGAAGCTCAGACATCTGGTAAAGCAGGTCAGTAAATTACACACTACATTGACTAAGGTTATCTGTCAAGTGATTTCACAGATTGAGGGAGAAGCCATGGCAGTGTTGGTTGAAATATGGTGAGAGGCACTGGGAAATATCGGGCTAAGGAGAACTGAGGATGTGTTACCTGATGTAAGTGACAAGGTGAATAGTCTGCATATAAGAAACAAACATTTCTCATTAGATATGAAATGTACTGCTGCCTTCTACTCAGAGAGCCTCAGTACCCAGCATCTGGTTTCTCATTCCTCTATCAGTTATGACAGCTGGTCAAATTCAGAATTGCTGACCAGTTCAGCTCAGCTGAAGAGGAAGAGAAGTGAAGGAAGAGGCTTGGCTTAGCAATACTGAGGCCACGTTCCTTTTTCTCCTCAGCAGTCCCATGGGCAGCTCCATTCTCCAGCTCCTCTTGCAGTGCCAAGATTTAGCAAGTACCTTTGTGTTGAAAATATTGGAAGAAATGATTGTCTTCTAGAAAGGGAAATTATCGGGTAGTCCTCTACCATTATTCTGTTTTCAGTTTGCTGCTTCTTACCAAAAAAAAAGAATGTAGTGGGGTCTTTCATAGTGCTGCAGGGAAAAAATGTGGAAAACTTTTTACTTTGCCAAACAGCAGAGAAATAATAATGTAATAATAATGATGATGGTGATGATGATGTATTTCATTACAGAAATGTAAAAACCCTTGGGCCAAATCCCACCATCTTTATTCAAAGATACCCCCAAAGACCCCAAAGTTAGCTGCCAAGTTTTGCCTGGCTGAAATTGCCAAATTCTGCAGTTTCCATCCAAAACTATAAATCTTTCCAGCTCCTAAGGCAAACCTTCTGGTGATCTAAAAGCAAGCAAATGGGTCTGTGGCTGATGCATGAGGCAGAACAAAACCATATTGACTGGGAGCAGAATTGGCTCTGCAGTGCTGACAGGAAGAGGAATGTATGGTGGTCAGTTGACTTAGCACATGCATTAAGGGGAACACATAGGGAATAGATATTTACAGCACTAAGATGTCATTTTGCAGCCCCATTTCTGCAGATTCTGAGAAAGCCCTGAAGGAAGCTTGTGGAAGAGAAGGAGCTTGTGGACTGTGTGTGGATGAAAATTAAAAAGGGAATTTTTGAAAGAAATGGAGAAGAGAAGGGAAAATTAATTTGTTGGTACGTGAGATCACATAAAACTCCCTTGGAAGAATTCCTAAAGAAAGGATTGTATTTACTCTGGAGAGCGAGTAAACAGTTTAGACCTACAATTTTATTGCCAAGTCTCAGTGTTTAACCTTCTTTCCTTCTGCTTTCAACCCCCAGAGATAGCAAAGCGGTTTCCAGAAAGTGCAACTGGGTACTTATAATAGGTCTGATAGCAAAGATAAAGAAAACAAGCTGCTACTTGCCTTTAAAGACTCTCCCAATTGTACTGTCTTGTTCTTTCCAACTGCAGTTCCCTTTGCTGTAACTTCTGGGTAAACAGTGGGAACTGCTCTGATGTTAATGATGATGATGAGTTTGCTGGGTTAAGAGTTGTCCCCTTGGTGCATAGCATCAAAGAAAGATCTGACTACTGCAGTTCCCCTAATCACTGAAGGGGCCATTGAATGATTACCGTCTTCTGAACTTCACTGCTCTGGTGATATGAATTAACAGAGGCAGCCAGCCAGCCCAAGGGAACTACTTAGTTGAGTTTTGCTTTCTTGTGTGTAACCTCAGACCCAACAAGATACTACAAGAAATACATCAAGAGGTACTTGCTGATTCCTGGGAGGATCAGGTATGCACTACACTCTTATAAGAGAAATTATTCAGCCTTTACCAGATTTAGCAATTAAAAACGATTGCACTAATTTGAACTCTAAAAAATAAACTGATGGAGGGCACTAGGAATTTACTCCAGGAAAACATCTAGACCATCTGTTCAGGAAGAGGGATGCTTTTGGAGGTTACCAAGCAAAGTGCTAGATGCTGCTTAAGTGCAGGAGGTCAGGCTAAATGAGCATGGTCATCTTGCTAGTATTAAATAAACTCATTCTATCAAAATAAATGTCCAGTTTCTGTCCACAGTGGTAGGACTTAGAAGACTTTAGTCAGCCTTGGACATGTAGCAGAAGTGTGAGTACACACAGAAAGAAGAAATCAGTGATGTCCAGATATTTCTTAGAGCACAATATGAGTATCTGAAGTCATCAGACCAGAATGATAAACAGTAGAGACAACTGTGGCTCCCTAAATTGCATTTGCACCAGAGCTATAGAGTGGTAATTCTGCATTTAGTACTCTACAAAGACAGAGAAAGACACAGCCTTTCTTAAGAGTGATGATCAGCAGTTTGACAGCCTCAAGAACAGAGATAACAGGTTATTGAAGTTATTATGGGTACAGATAGCCTGACAGGGAGGTGAAGACAAGCTGTTTCCAGGATCTCAATATACTGGATAAACAGGATATACAGACATAAAAAGATACTGAGGCAGTGAGGTAGAACTATGTAGATGATAATACCAGCGGTCCTTACTGCAGCTAATACTAGCGGTCCTTACTGCAGCTATGGACTGGAAAGGATGGGCCTCACACTCTAGGCATTGCATACCACACTGACTTAAAAGGAAACCGTGGCCTAGTTGCATCTTCCAGGGCATTTGGCTGCTCAGCAGAGCGCTGCCTTCTTGCTAAGCCAGCCTGGATGGGCTGGCAGGCTCAAGGTCCGTGGAGACCCTACTGCTGTCACAGAAGCTTGGGCTACCAGGTAGCGTGCAAGAAAGCAGCTCCCTCAGGATGGTGAACCCAGAGGAATGACTCTAATTAGTGAAGTCAGTGTTAATCTACTGCTGTCCTAGAAAGTGTTGCCCTCTGGGGCAGCAAGTATCTTCTGTGAGTTGGAGAGCAGAAGCTAACTTGAGCCCAAAGTCCTCCAGTGGGAACATGATTGGAGGCACATCTGCGTGACCCTGGTGTCACTGCAGGTCCTTATCAATTTCACGGCTCCCATGTGGACAAAGACATGGACCTACTTGTAGCATTGCTGCCTAAATCTATTGCTAGAGATTAGAGACATGCTATTTGCTACTAGTGAAATCAAGGGTACAACTAAATGCTTTATTTAGACTAGGAAAACTAGATTAACTCTAATTTGCTATGGGCAAATTTTTGTTTGTGAACTGAACCAAGGCAGCATGTTTAAATAATGCATGGAGCAGTGGTCCTATCTTTATTAGAGCGGGTAGGAAGCAAAAATTCTGCAAAATTTGGCACTCACTGCTTCCGTGTGCCTATCCCTGATATAAAAATAGTTTCATTTTGTAAATCCTTGCCCTGTCTCCTCTATGGGATGCTTACATAATAAGTCACAGGTTTCTAATCATTTATTGCATCTGTCTCTAGTATATTTTGCAAGTTTCTTTTACATTTTATATAGATTTATTTGTTTTACTACCACTTCGCATTCTAAGAACAAATCATCTGTAATAAAAAGCACATTTCCTTGCAAGCAGAATCAATTTCCTTCAGAAGTCTTTCGTTCCCTGATTAGCATGTTACATTTGGTCTTCACTAATCACAACTGTGAGCAATAAAATTCTTAAATAAATAAATGCTCTGGTCCAAGTCAATGTTAGTCATAATGGACGATTTCCTACTTATATTTCTGAAACACAAGATGTGACTGGGCTACTTAGATACTTACATTCACATTAAAAATATAACAATTAAGGCCAGATCTGTTTTTCTGCAGGTCATTAGTATGTTATTAACAATTAAGTCTCAGCAGCAAGTTGATTTGATTGCAAGTCAGTATTGTTGTGGGAAGCCTAAATAGGTGTGGTTTTTCAATTACTTTTAAGGGTTTGGGGTTATAGGTTGGTTTGGTGTTTTTTTCCCTATTTGTTAGCCTGCTTCAGAAGCACTCAGTGAGAAAGCAATGAAGTAGAAGTTTTGCATATTACTAGGTCTTTCTATGTTTCCTCTTCATTCGTTTTATTTTTGTAACCATGAAATGTAAGAAGTTAGCTATAAGCCGTTCCTTCTAGTTGGTGCTGTATGTGTATTGGAGAGTTATGTTCTCAGATGGAGGATGTATTTTTACTAACAGTGAATAGGAGTAAGTCACTGTGGATCAGAAAACGAGCTGTGGTGGAAACCCCTCTTGTGGCTGCTGTAGCAAAATAATACCTTTCCCAATAGTGAATTTAAACCAGCATTTGTTGGAGAGCATAGTTTGAATCATGGCTCCCTATGGTCCAGCAACCACTCAGATTAAGATACATGGTTTCCCTGGTGTCTGTCAAATATTGTTGGAAACCACTCTGGCTGGGCTGTAAGGTGAACAACGTTACATGGGTGGTATGAATTCCCTGCAGAAACTGGAGGATGGAGGTGGGGGGGTAAGACAGAAAATCACTTTCAGTCAAAAATACATATAAAAAAGCATTAGTGTTTATTTTAAAAACATCATCTAACAGTTTTTTAGAGTTTCTATGTATGTGTGCTTAATGAATGAGAAAAAGGAGAAGCGCTGTTTCTTAGAGGAGCCAGTGACTTGGAAGCTGAGGACTGTGAGCAGAAACATTCTGCCTAGCCTTGGGTTTGCTTTGTGTGCGTGATCAGTTGAGTGGGGTACTCCACAATGCGTCTGCATTTGGCTGGGGCTTAAACGCAAACCGAGGGTGTGTGAGAAGGCTGAAACAAAGCTATGTGTTGCAGACTCTTGCACAGGGAGAATGACTCCCACTGTGGTGCCGCACTGGGAGATAACCCCTCTGTACTGATCGGTTGCTTTGTGTGTCCCAGTGGGACACCTGGGCCATCACTACCAGCAAGGGGCCGAACACTACTGGCACATGAATCAGAAAGCCACAGATTCCTTGCTGCGTATATTCTTCACAGCATCCTGAGCAGCATTGAAATATATATAAGTTTTTGCTGCAATAATGAAGGTATACTTAACTGGGAGAAGGATTGGGAGCGTATGAAGTAATGACTATGATAGCACCTCAAAGTATTAATGTGATATTATGACCTTTTTTGGCTGAGGTCATCTATCAGCATTCAGGGTGTCAGGAGTCACTTTCAGTGATAAAGGAATTGATGGAAGAAATGGATATTTATTTTTATTTTACTTTATATTTCTGTGCAAAAAGTCATTCTATTCTATTTCTATTTAATACAGCACATTTAAATTTAATCTATATATTTTGTATATATGCCATGATCTAGCGTATATTCCATGTCTTGCCTTACAGAGGCAAATCAAATATAAGATGGGTTCTTTGTTTACAGTGCCCAGAACGGATCCGGTCTGCACCCACAGATTTTATTGATTGTCTCAGAGCCCCTCCTGTATTGTTCTCTATGGTATAAATAGTACCATCAAATAATAGTGACCTCCTTTACCATGTCTATTTTCAGAC
Organism: Anser anser; assembly: GCF_964211835.1. Classification (NCBI taxonomy): domain Eukaryota; kingdom Metazoa; phylum Chordata; class Aves; order Anseriformes; family Anatidae; genus Anser; species Anser anser. The sequence goes on from NC_139720.1 coordinate 75,518,243, forward strand.
CTCATGAAAAATATGTCAAACAATAAGACCAAACTCTTATTCAAGCATCACGTGGCCTGTATTTTGGAAGGAGACTCCCAGTTTCATAAATTAACCTATTTGTTTAATGCATGTCTCTGAGAAAAACTGTCCTGATGGCCATTAGGTTACACTAACCAATTTAATCACTTGTCATTTTATTTGTTAATACTAATAACATTAAGGAAGAAAAAAGGGGGGAGGAGGGATATATTTTTGCAATAAATTTTTAACATGTGGTTGGCCAAGCTGAGCACTGAATTGTTCAGTTCTATAACCACAACACAAGATCACCTATGTACTATGTGCAAGGTGAATTTTGCATGTGTGTATTCTGACTGGAAATCATAACAGATTCTACATTGGTTTGCAGTCCTCAAAGCATCTCCAAATCCACTGTTCTTTATCAGCCTTGCTTTTAAATATTTAGCATTGAGCTGTTTGCTTGCAGTGCTAATGCTTTTTGAAATGCCCTGCATTGCACTTAAATTTTCTCATCATTGATTTCTTTTAATTCCTCTGAAATTTATTGTAGAGGAAAAAAGCAATGGCAATCAAGAATATAGGGCACTGCATTTTAGGAATTGGAGTACAGAAAGAAGCCTTTCACTTCAGAGCTGCTGGTAAGAATTCAGCTCAGCTTCAGATTTAGCAAAAATCATTACTGTGTGATGGCTTCTTGGTGCCCTGCACTCTACATCCACAAATGAGTCAGCATCCGCATCGCACGAACCACCAGAACAATTAATGCTACTGTAATTGGGAGTCTTCTGGCAGCATCAGTGGAAAGGGCAGGGACTGAGTGAGCATGGAAAAAGAGCTGTTTTCTCCCTGCTCCTTCAGGTCACCACTGAGACATAACTGTGTGAGGAAACCTTTAAGAAATTAGCTCTGTGGTAGCTCTCCTTCTGGAGAAAAATGGAAGACTTTACTTGCCAGTACTGACAATCTGACACCCACTTACAAACATTATATTCAAGAACAAGAAAGATCATTAAGAGATTGTTTAATGCGTGAAAGCATGAACTTAAAAAAAAAATGGTTGAACTAACAAGAAAATCCAAAGTGCTGACTTAAAATAATAGGAACAGAGCCCAGCAAATATTATAAAGCCTGACCACCATTGGCAACAGTTGTTTCCCTCGAAAATACAGAAAATCCTGCTCTTTTATTAAACCATTGAACAATCTCTTCAATTTGAATCTGTCTCCTTGGAGATGAGAATGTGGATTGATAGAAGTGATTCTGGACTACATTCAGGCTGAGATGATGCCTCAATGTCATGGAAACATTGACTGGAAGGAGAGCTGTCAGCAACACTGGACACCATAAACAGAGTGCCTTTAGGGAGCTCTGGGGCATCTGGTGTGCACATGGATCACAGAATGGTGGAGGTTGGAAGGGACCTCTGGAGGTCATCTGGTCTGGTCCCTGAAACTGGCACTTACACAGACCCATCTGCTGTGAACTGGGGAGTTCTTCACCTTAGAATTTTTATGCTACCAGCAGAAAAACTACCTCTGGCAGGAAACTCGTCCTGTACTATCAGAGATTAATTTAGCTCTATAGTTCCCATAAGCCTCAAACAGTTAAACTGTGAAGATGTCTCTTAATACGCTGAAATGACACAACCACATCTACTGATTATAGTGGTGAATGTGATAAAGAATTATTGACTAAGTGAAAGTAAAAAGAATGTGCTAGATATCAGATTAGCAAAATAAGATTAGTGCTAGCAAATCTGAAAGGTTCTGAGACAGCTTAGGCTATTCTTGAATTCATGCCATATTCAACTAAAAATAGACTAGAGACTTCAAGGGTTTTTTCCACTGCAGTTCCTCAAAAACAAAACTTTTTGACTCCTCATGATAAAATGATTCAAAAATGTAATTTAAATGGAGCACCTCCCTCAAACCGAAAAGTTCAGAGTGAGTGACCCAATACAAAAAATTCTGTTTGTATGAGCATGTGCACATGTTTGTGGTGAGTTTGACCACAAAACCAAAAGACAATTTGTTTATTTTCAGTGCTTTAGCTGTAACCTGACACATCCCTGCTTTTGTATTTTTGGGTTTCTCTTCAGTAGATAACGCTAGCAGATTGTGTAGTTGTGCTTATAGAGAGAAGACGAAGATTAGATACCTACGTTCTTTCCCAGTTGTGTGGTATGCACAATTTGAAACCCAAGTCTGTGAGTGTGGAAAAGTGGAGTAATTCCCTGCTCTTCATTCTCTTATGAGATATACCTGTATCATGAGGGTAGTGGGAAATAAACGCATCTTTTCAGAGTAAATATGGAGAAGTATTGTGAAACACTACAAAGACATGAGGGCCAACTTCACCGTTTCTGGGAGATGGGGGATCACAGCACCCAGAACACAGCTTTTGGAGTTTAGAAGGAAAAAAAAAAAAAAAAAGGCAAGAGGATTTCAGCATCCAGTATCACACCACGGCTTTCTTTTAGTGAAGAGCATGTTGTGCATATTTTTCCCTTTTCTATGACCAGTGCTGAATTCCTCAGGGGACTGGTGATTCTTCAGATACGGTGCTGTGGAAAACTTGATCCCTTGGGCAGTGCCTAGCCCTACCCTCAACAGGCATGGAGCAGAGGGGAGCAAAGGGCTTGTTGTTGAGCAAGGAAATGTCTGTGCGGAGGCTTTCCACATGCAATCAGCCAAAGCAAGAGGCTGAATTCAGCAGAGGTTGAATTTATGAGAACAGCAGCTGGAGGTGGGATGAGGGATTTAAATGGCTAAAAAATGCTTTTTATAGTGGTCTTTGTATTATAATAAAAGTGTTTGTTTCAGCATCTTTGCTAGTCAGTGTAAGCAATATTAAGTTTATGAGTAGCTGATATTTCATGCAATAATTCATGCAATAGAAATGAATTTGTCCATCTTGAGTGCCTGTTGCTTGGCAAGCAGATGACTGGTCTTATTAGACAGACTGTTGTTTCTACAGGCAAGGTGGGGTACATGTCCTTGTTAATGTGAAGAAAAACCTGTAAAGGTCTAAGCCATAATGCATTACAGGACAAAGCAGCATGTGTGGAAGCAGCACGTAAACTCAGTTGAATAAAATAGTACAAGATAAGGTCACTATTGAGAAATATGAAATTATTTTTGTAAATAGTGCCTTCCATGCTAAGTCAGGCCAGGAAATGAGCTGCTTTTGTGAATTTCCTGCAATACCATATACTGAACAAGGTTGCACGTGAACGAAACCATGATGTATGATGTGGCTTCTTAAGCATTAAAAAAACTTTAAAACTGTAACTGCAGTGTTCATTCCCAAATGATTTTGCATTGCGTATTTATTTAGAGAAAAATGAAAGTTTGCCATCTATGTATATTCAAAAGCTTCATATTTCCAAGACCATAACGAAAACCTTAAAAAGAAATTACTTTCACAACTCAAATAGTGATATTTTAAAATATATAGGAAAATGCATTAAAAATGAATAGGTGCAAAAAATAGAAAATCTCAATTGTCTTTTTTTGGTACTTAATCATAACAAGTGATTGATACGCATACATAGGACCAGATAGCATAGATTTTTTGTTCATTATATGTATTTCATTTTAGTATGCATTTGAGCACTTGTTTTCTGTGTCGTGAATTCTCTTTCTGTGCATGTTTTGAAACACTCAGAATTGTGGCTCATATTAAATATATCTGTTTACAACATTGTAAATTTTTATATAAACTCTCACAAAGACTTTGGTTTTATGTATACATACATAAAAGCTTAATTTTTTAGGTCTTGAAGTTAAGTATTTGCATTTATAATAGCAAGATGGGATCCAGAATGTTTAATTAAAGATCAAAACTATATAAATAATACCTGGATATAGGAAATGGGTACCCTAAAGTATATGTGATTTCCCACATTTTTTCAAGCACACATGCCTTTCTAAACATGCACAATGTGAAAGTCTGAGTTTATATATAGTAATGGTGTTGCTCAGGTTGTGTTTATGAGCAACTCCAAAAAGTGTGCAAGCTATTAAGAAAACACCATTCCATTCTATGTTTTTGTTGTTTGTTTTTTTCTGAAGTTACATCTCTATGCCATTGTATAAATTTATCTGTCCCTCTAACAGAAAAATTGATCATTGAAGAGGATTTACGAAAACCAATTGTTTAAGGATAAAATTCAGTCGAGTGCTGTTATTTTGCACACATTGCTATTTGAAGTACCTTTAATGTAATGGCTTTCAGCAAGTCCGTTCTGTGATGAGTGCTGTCAAATAAACCTTTATATTGCCCTGCTCAGCAAAACCTTTGTACTGTCTTTGAAATAATGTGCTGTTAATTGCTTTCTTCCTGGGGTGCTGGATGGAAGAGACTATGTAAATAAGGGTTTCACATTAGTGAGCACCAATAATTAGAAATGCCTTACTTTTTGAAGGGGAAGAGGTCAAATTCTCTTGACTTAGGTAGAATGTGCACTTTGGAGGTGTTCAGGGCCAGGCTGGATGGGGCTTTGAGCAACCTGGTCCGGTGGGAGGTATCCCTGCCCATGGCAGGGGGGTTGGAACCAGGTGGTCTTTAGGGTCCCTTCCAGTGCACACCACTCTGTGACTGATTCCCTATCTCTTAGGTGCAGTCCATCTGTTCCTAACCATAGTTTATTCTCAGGTAATATTCTGCTTATGCCCCTTGTATCTGTGCAAGTAGTGCCCCTTGTAGTCTTATGTAGGCAGAGCAGAAGTCTGAGCAGCTCCCTGTCCTGGTGAGTAAGATGTGAGGGGAATGGTAACTGTTCAGTAGTCAGCAAATCGTTGTCCTGGTGTGTAAGATGTCGGAGCAGTGGTCAACTGCTCAGTGAAGTTAGTAGTATTCACTGGAGGGATTGGCAGGCACTTCTTCTCACCCATGTAGACTATTAACAAGAACATGTGCCTGCAAGGTGGTAGCTGCTCCTCTGCTTTCCCTCAGCAACAGAGGAGCTGAGCACCCACATTGGTCAAGTGCTGGTTCTTGGAGCTGAGGTCAAACATACCACAGACCATGGCAGCTCTCTGTATTAGGACATTCTTCTCATTTGCTCTTGTGCAAGTGTTAAACTCATGCTATTCCATTTTGAGTGAAAACTATTCAACTTGGTGGTTATGCAGGAAGTGAAAAGAGGGAATGAGATGTGATTCAACTCAAAGCTTTTTTTCCATCGTGCCACTAACACCAACAACCCCAAAAAACCTAAATAACCCCCTAGTCCTTCTGGGAAAATATGATCAGAAGTTAAATGTTGCCACCTAATGGTGAATATCTATAGTACAGTTTTGATGTTTTGTCTTTTATTACCTTGCTCTGTGTACCTGCAAGTCCTTCCTTCATTAGGCACTAGAGGAATGAAACTGGTGTTTTATTCAGATTTTACCTGGGAAGAGATCTGCTAGCTTATCATGAACAAGATGTTGCAGCTGGATGTGAAATTGCAGCTATTCAGTACAAATGAATTCTAACTTCTTAATGCTTTTTCTGTGAATTCAGATATAGATGAGTGTTCCTTTGAAAGGACCTGTGATCACACCTGCATCAACTACCCTGGAAGCTTTGAATGTCTCTGCCATAAAGGCTACACTTTGTACGGGCTGACACACTGTGGAGGTTTGGAAACTGAATTTTGCTCATCTGTTTACTTGTTTGCTTTCTGAACTGTTTACTGAGCAGCTATTCTTCCACAGATTCCAGAGGAAGACATGGCTAATAGGGCTAGGCCTGCATATGTTAATTGGTGCAGGACCTAGGTGTGCACTTGACCCCAGTCCCTCATTGGCCCCACTTTCTACCTGTACCTCATGCTCTGGCGTTGGACTGGGTCACTAGACTCCAAACCTGGGGCCTGGAGGGAATTGGTTTGATCTCCAGCTCTGTTCCAGCAGGGTGTGTGGATTTACACAGGGCCAGGTACACAGCAGTTGGAGTTCAAGCTGGGGCTCAGGTGTGATTTGGAAAGGCAGGTAGACACTCAGCTTGTCAGCCGTTGTGGACAGACCTCCCTTAGAAACATGTTCAGTGACAATTTTTCTTTGACAGTTAAATTTTGAGGCCTATCATTAAGGTAGAGTTTGAGCAATTCAGCGTATTTCATGTTGACATTGTCATTCCAGCTCACTTAAGCATACGTTAAATGGCACAACCTATGTGCCTTGTAGAAGTCTACTGAAGTAATGCTACTGTTTTAGCAAGCAGATGAGTAGGTATGTTTAAAGTGCAGAAACCACGTGTTGTTGAGGTTAGCACAGTGCCTAAAACAGGGCTATAGTCCATAACAGGGGCTTTTAGATTATGGCTTTTTTAGTAAACTAAAGAGTCTAGAATAGCAAATTGATGGTTTGCTGGTATCATATCACCATTTTGGCCTCTGCCATCTACTGCTCAAGATGCACCTGAGTGTGATCCAGGGGTAAGTACATGACAGCACAACTGGTGAGCATGATAAACATCCCTTCTGGTGAGGGGGGAAGAGGAGAAGAGAGATCAGACATGCTGGCACATATAAATTCTGATTGAATACGCTAAAAAGGTTATACCTCATATTGACCAAATACTTTTCTAATGTATCTAAAGTTGAAAGATTCTATGTGAAATATCAGTGATACGTATCTGGTAGCTGCTTGGCCTTCTTGGAAGCTTTCAGCTTTCATTTTTTTGTTTGAGGAGTAGAAGACTGAATAAACAACTACCTTTCAGCTCCTAGGTTCCTATCAAATATTATCATTTCCTTCAGCTGAATCATTTCTAAAAGCAAACTCTGTGAATGACTACGGAAAATTTATCTCCCTGATATGTAAAAGTGATTGAATCTCACAGATGTTTATACCTTTTACATTTTTCATATAATGGAATGGTTATTGTCCAGATGTTGCAGAGACTTTCAAGTATGTTTTGTATCCTGTCAGTACTTCCAAGAATTTCAGTGTAACTAGTCCTGACAAGTAAATTGTATCAGATGCATAAATCCTTATAGGAATAGGAGTTATGTGTGTTTCTGAGGACAAATACGTGCAGTGTGCACTAAATTGTTTGACAAGATTATTGCCTGTATTGCACACATTTATATAGGTGTAAATGTAGAAGATATAGTAGGTACAGATATTCTTATGTACGTAATATTCCAGTGTACAGTATATACAGGGATACTGGGCACATATTATTGATATTGTTCTCAGTTTTAATTACCTTTTCAGATATCGATGAATGCAGCATCAGCAATGGCAGCTGTGACTATGGATGTGTGAATACGATGGGGAGCTATGAGTGTGTCTGTCCACCTGGAAAGAAACTGCACTGGAATAAAAAAGACTGCGTTGGTAAGTAAGTTACTGACTCAGAGGTGACTGCAGTGATGCTCTATTTCTCCAGGAGAGTGGAGAAGCCTGGGGCTTTGTCTGAGGATTGCTGTAGATGGACTGTAGAATGGGAAATACGCTGGATTTTAAGTGTTGGTTTTTTTTTTTGATTTTATGATTCTGTGCCCACAAATCTAAGTCTTCCTACATTATTAGTTTACCTATCTTATAATTTTCTCCTTTTCTTGACATCCAACTCTGTGACCTTAAATGTAACTCAACTTTTTAAGAATCATTTAGAATACCCAAAATATTTAACTGTTTAAAAATAGGAGAAATTAAATTTAATATTAATTCAAGCTAACATCTATATTCACAGCACCATACCCCAATTTTTCAAGTTCTTTCCAAAGGTATCCTGCTTATTATAAAGTACTGACAGTAACTGTATAAGAAGTATTAATTGCAATAAGTACAAATCCCAAGTCCACTAAAATGATGGCACGTACTGCTAATGCCACTTACTTTGTGGCAAATCCAAATATCTGTTCCAATCATTGTTCTTGTTTATCTTATAAGTAGATTATTTTTAATTCTGGAAGCACAATTTGATACATGGCAAATCTTGGACATGGCTACACCTGTTAGAAATATTTTCTATGAGATTATAATTCTGTTTTCATATTTTTAGTGGGAATTATATACCTTAGGTCTTTCCTAGGCAAATTAAAGTTGTTACTTTTTTTTTTTTAAACCATGAATAACTTATTGTGGATACATTTGGAACTGATGTCTAATACCTAATGGAGCAAGACACAAAAATAAGGGAAAGGCCTTACTTAAGGGAATCTCCTGATAGACCAAGGGAAAGCACTGTATTCTGGAGTAGAGGGCACTGTGCCAGGCTCTTACATGATCAGGTGATTGTGGCATTTTTTCCACTTACATGGATACAGCACTATGGAAAGCACTTTATAACTGGAAGGTCTTGAGTTGGCTTTCAGCCTTTGCCACTGACTTTTTTTCTTAAGCACCATTAAGAACTTCATCTTCCTCACTTCAGATATATTACCTTCACTGTTACATAGCAAACTAAGTACAATAGGAATAAAAAATGGTTAACTCTTTGGTTTTGGTTTGGTTTGGTTTTAAGCTATCTACTGCATCTCCCTTGCAAAGTACTGGTTAGTCCTCTGGAAAGGGGTTTCTAAACTAATAGCAGGGACTAATGTTTTCTGAAGTCTGGTATACAGTTAGACCACTGAAGTTTTATGTTATACTCCCCCTCTATTAAGAATGCTGTTCCCATAATAACAGACTGTATTGAAAATATTTTCCTAATTGTATATTTCTCTTCATTATTTGTAATACTCTGTTAGAGACACAAAATAGAATATCTTTCTCCATAAATACACACTGTTTTATTTGATGACTTTAATGAGGCTTAAAATGAGTGCCATCTCCCTGCTGCATTCTACATTTGCAGTAACAAAATCCTTTCGAGCTCAGGAATGACACTTTGCACTTGTGTTGTCTCTTCAGTCCAAAGAAATAATTTATTTATAAACATCACCAAAGCAACAAAAAAGGCCTTAGGAGGGAGGTAAGTGGAGGATGATTATTCCCATATTTCAGATGTGAACATCAGGTGTGTTTAAGGGACTTGCATTTATTTGTATTTAACCAGCAGTGAGGCCAGGCACACAATCCAAATGGCAGCTGCTGGAACCCTTCCTCTGCACTCATGCCAAACCAGGCAAGGCTTATGTCAGCTACCACATTTGAACTGGCCTTTTTCATCCCAGCTTTACTGGGCTTTTCCCAAGCCCTGGCCAACCCAAACCAGTCTGACTGCATCCTATGGGACTCAGATGCTGCAGCTCTGATACCCCCTACCTTGCTGTGGTTCAGTGGTGAGATGAGGGGTAGGAAAAATAGCAGGTGCAGCAGCAAGGCCAGTCAGGAGCTAAACAGGAGGTAGCCAAGTCCAACTTGCAAGGTGAGCATGACTGGATGAAGTATCAAATAACAGCCAGAGGAAAAGCATACGTACCTGAACAAATTTTTTTATGGGGCTGAAACAAGAACTGTTCTGCAGACACCTGCCTGAGATTCAGCCAGCTCACGCAGCATGAAGTATCTGCTTGAAGAAGTGCCCAGAACCTCAGTCAGCCTCAGTGCAGAGTTCTGGAGGAAATGACTGGAGGAAAGAAGCAAGCAGTGAGGCTGCCTCTATCTGAGTTGCAGATAGACATGGGACCTACTGCCTGTAGCTGAGAATGCATCTAATTTCTAGGGAAAAATATGTGTTTAAAGAATATCTGAGTCCCAGAAGATGTTGAATTAAAATAGATGCAGTATTATAATTATCAGTGGCATATCGTCACCTTCAGGGGGAAGCACAGAGACCGGTCCAACAGCTCAACAATTGTATGTAAATTCGACTAAAATAAAAACTGTCATTCACCCAGATAAAGAGAGCAGTGTGAGTAGACCTACAGGATATTCTGTCTTCAACCTGCCATGAAGCCATGAGGAGAAGCTGGACATTTCCATTGTATGAGCTGCAATGTGCGTTGTGTGGTGGGTGCTGATGAGAAATAGCTGACACTTATGTGCATGTCACAGTGTCCTTCCTAGCATAGCTCAGGGCATTTCAGCAGTGGCTGAAAGGACTGGTGGCACCATATACCCCCAGTCCCAGCATGTACTGCCTCACCCCGGCTTGGCTGGGAAGTTTTCTACTTTTAGAAGTTTAAGCATAGAACTGAGATGTAAGTCTGTGAGAGCTGGAGTGAGAAATAGAAAATGCTTTTACTGGTCATATGAATATATAGACCTTTGTGAGGGTGACTCCCATTTATGTTGTAGTGGGCCTGCTGAACCAGAGAGCTCTGCCTCAAAAAAGGGGGGACAGGACTTCTGGACCTATTGCTTCTGTGATCACACTGTGCATGCAGCATCATGCTCATAATTAGACACACCTGCATTTCACAGAACAGATCTGGAGTCCCAAAATGGAGGATTGGAAGAAAAGATTGGATCCAGTGTTTAGGCCTAAAAATGTGAAGGAGTTTCATTTCTAAGTCCAAGCACAAGATCCACATACTTCTCTCTGTTATGTGCTTATTTCAGAAATGCCTGGACCTGTGATTTTGCTTTGTTGCCACTTCTACCTTTCCGCACTGTTATAAACAAGTGGATGTTTGAGGTTCTGGGTTGTACAGTATTTGATTTTTCTTCCTTTTTCTTTTTTTTTTCTCCTCAGAGATGGTTAAATGTCTCCCGAATGCCAAACCTGATCCCAAGGCTCAGCTAGTGTGTAGTAAAACAGGAGGAATAGAGAGCTGCTTCCTGTCATGCCCATCCAATACTCTTTTTGTTCCAGGTTTGTACAGAGTATTTGTCCTTCTAAGTCTAGGATGTGACTTGATGATTTTTCTATGCTAATATATTCATGATTCGTGCATTCAGTTTTTGGTATGAACAACTGTAATTGAGCAAAATATCATTATAAATTAAATTTGGGCCAAACATTAAATACAAGAGCTGACTGCCTGTTACATTAGAGGTTTGGCCCTTAGTTGTTTAAGGTGTCATTTGAAGAAAAAAAGAATGAAATTCCCCCCAAAAACTGAGATGTAACTACCGTAACCAACGTGGTGCAAAAGAAAAAAAAATAAATCGCTCAGTCAAAAGTGGAGGAAAAACTGAACAGTTGATTTCCCTGCTAATTTTAGATATCATGTTATTCACTGTAAATAGAGACCCCTGAGCCTATCCAGGCATCTTCTTAAAAAGGTGGACTCTGCATCATGTCCTGAAATAACCTGCAATCATGTGACTGAGCAGGAGCAGAAACAAATCATTAAGTGAATGGTTCCTCTGACAGAGCACAGCATGAGGCAGGGGCAGGAGAGGAGCACTGGGACACTAAGCAATTTAATGCTGTGGCAGCCCCAGCTCTCATGCCACAGCAGTATAAAAATGCCATCAGTTCATCTGGGGACACCGTGGAGCAATGGATGGCCTAGCAACCGCTTAAAATCTGTCTTACGGTCTCATACAAAATGAATATAACTAAATCTGTCTCTGGAAATTGTATGGAAAAACCCTCTCTCACTTCAGTTGTTTCAGTTGCTGGGTTTTAATAAATTTTTTGGCAGTAGTTCAGCTGAGTGTTATAGAAACTCAGGCATCCTTTTTTTTTTTTTTTTTTCCCCTCCTCTTTTCTGTATCATTTGCAACAGGTAATTTTCATCTATACAGTTTTGCAGGGCAGGGGAGCTAGGGGTTGAGATTACTTTTTTATGGATGTTCTCATCCTGACACAGGGTTATTTTCCACAAGAGTGTCTCTACTTTTCATGTTAGTCCTGGCATTATATGCTGTAGAGCTGTTCACACTTTATTTTCAATTTAGCAGAGATTACCCATGCATTTATCTAATTTATATGCATCAATACACAGTTTTATCTGTGCAGTATATAAACCCTTTTATGGTTCTAAGTATGTTATTTTTGTTTCTGCCAATAAGTTCTCTTGGTCTGAAGCTAACGTTATTACTAAAGTACATGGTTTACTTTTTAAATTACAGAAATGATCAAAGCACAAGGACTCTACCACAGACAAACACAGTAAAATATTTCCTACTTGTGCACCATGGAATTATTTAATTCACAGCTAACCGCATGCCAAACTGTTCATGAAATGTAAAGTTTCAGGGTTGGAAGAAACAAAATTTGTAGTCAACATTGAAGCAGTAGGCTTTGGCAAGCTATTTCAGCCAGTTCAGCACTTTAAATGTCTCTTCGTTTAGCAGTATTAAAAAGTTTGCTCAAGTGCAGTGTATTAGTGGTGGGAGTGACAAGCGGAGCAGGTGTTTTGTGAGGCTGTTGCCATGCGTGTTGACTCTGTGTTGTGCCTTGCAGATTCGGAGAACAGCTACACGCTGAGCTGTGGTGTTCCTGTCCAGCAAGGCAAGGCTCAACAGAAACGCAATGCCACCCTTCCCAGCTGTGCAGGTATGTGGTCTCCTGCTCACCTGGGCCATGGCCTCTAGAGGAAAGGCAACGGAAGTTCCCTGAGCTGCAAGATGCACAGCTCTGAAGTTACACAAGGCCAGACTTAAGGTAGCCTGTGTTTCAACCTACACGCGCTTGCTTTTTCACAGCCTCTCTTCTAGGGCTGGAGAGTGCTTAGTTGCCCTCTAGTGCCACATCGTGTTGGTAGGTCAATATAGTAGCAGTGGAGGTTTGATTTATACTCAGTGAAGACGAGCATCTAGTGTAATTTACTTTCCATAGTCCAGCAAGGCAATAATAAGCACATCAAAATGTCAGCTCTTCACAGACTTGGAATTGATTTAAGGGGGCCAGCACTAGTACAGCAGCAGCAGACTGCAGTGGGGTCAGTCCTCAGCTGCAAAGACCTTGCTTAGGAGCACAGAGGCTCTTGGCATTCCTGATAAAAAGGGTACGGGAATTTTATGAGCACATTTTGTTTCATTCATCTTGTTCATGGAAATAGCTGCATTATTTTGCAGAGACATTTCAAAATTGGTCTTAAAACTGATAACCAGCATAAAATAAAGTAAAATAATAAATAAAAAGATTCAGCTCAAATGATTGAAGTCTGGCAAACTTAGAAGCAGATGAAGTAGTATCCATCAGAGAGAAGTGTCAGCCCACTTTGTGTCATTACCTGCTATGCTTCTCTGCAATTTGCCTGTTCTGTAACCGTGTATTTCTTATATATTCGGAATGTATTAGGAATTACGATGCTGTGAAGTGAGTTAACACAGCAGCAGATCTGTCTGCCTGTGCCACAGGGGCAGGTTACCTCCCAGGGAAGGAGAGACCCGCACTATGGCACTTAACCTGCAACCGTCCTCCGCTTGCTCTGACTGCAGCGAGCAGCCCACAGCAGCAGGCAGGTGACAGGTCATGCCTAGCCTTTTCCACCACAGCATTTGTGAGAAGGTCAGCCAGCAGCTGCATTTTCTAAGCAGCATGTGCTTGGAGCCTTTAAAGTCATGACTGGCTTGGATCTAAAGCTGAAGAATAAACCTAGCAAGCCATAGACCACAGTCAAATAGAGACATTTCCTTTGGATGGTTTTCAGTTGTCAACAGCATAACTTCACTATCATTCTTATTACTGGCTACCATTAGCAAGAGCAGAACTACAGCCAAGTAGCATAGGACGTCACAGTTAGAGCCAGGAAAAAACAGTAACAGTTAACTTTTCTCATAATAAGAGACAAATTCAGCCAAATTCCACCAAGATATGCAGGTTTGCTGGAGGGGAAGAGTATGGGCAGAGTATATGCAATACTAGCAAATGCATTGATCTTTATGGGCTCAGGAGTAAGTGTTTATGGGAAAAAAATAACCTTAAGGAAATGGATCCTTTTGGACAAGGTGTGTATCTCTTGGGCTGCCTGTTTTCTGTGTTGCAAGAAGACTTTTGAGTCTGTTTTCAAAAATAAGTTTCAGATTTTGTTTCATCTGCATCACAAACAATAGCTTTTTTATTTTACATCAACAGATTCCTTAGCCCCTCCAATCAAGCAGAAAGCTCGTTTTAAAATTAAAGATGCAAAGTGCCACTTACGGCCTCGCAGCAAAGAAAAAACAAAAGATACTGGGAAGCAAGCTGTTTTAGGTATGTTGTTTCTTCCAGCACATAAGCAGCATTCTAATTTTTTGCTTGCTTGTTTGCTTGTTCATGTAATTTGTTTTCATACTGCAGACAGAAAAAAGTAATGCTTTCTGAATTTAAGATCAAGTCAAGTTTCACACTTTAGCTGAACAGTGCCATGAGTTTGGATCTGGCAGTGCTGAAATGTCACCAGTTGCTTTGAAAACTCTTCATCCAAAATTACACAAATTTGGAATTAAGCTGATTCTTTTTCAGACATTGGTAAAAATGAAAAAGAAAAATCTTGAGACAGAAAATTATGACCAATGCAAAGTTACATGAAATGTTTTCAGTTTATTTTTTCCAAGTTAGGTTTATAAAAGAAAATATACACTAGTGAAAGCTATTATTTGCTTTGTTCTGGATTAGTATCTCATTGCAGAAGCAAGACAACTCCTATGCATCAAAGTTATAATCAAAATCTGACGTTACACATCCTTAGACCACTCGTGATACTGGAGTGAGTAGTTGTGCTGTTTGAAAATTTATTTTTAAATCTTTATTATTACTAGTTTTTAACTTCACTTTTAAAGTTAAACAGGATTATAAAACTGATACATTTTTGACAGATCATCATGACATTTATTTTGATATATAATAGAAGAAATTAAGCAATTTAAGAAGGTCTTGGTATTTTTGCTGTACATTTCCACAGCAGTTAAAATATTTGAAGTTCATTTAAATTTAATATTAACTTGGAATTTTCTGGATTTTAATACACAACATTGGTGTAACTGAAACAGTTCATGTTGTTGCTTAGAAGAGCTTAGCAGCTTACAGAAAACGTCTATTGGTGACACATTGTCTGTTGTGAATCTGTCATATCACTTTTGCTAGTGAGAAGTTATATGAATGTTGAACAGAAAAGAGTAAAAATAGGTAGCCAAAAAATGTTAATGGCTTAAAGATTTTATTTTTAAAATTTAGACATGTATTTTATCATGCAGTCTAAACATTTATCTTTCTAGTTTCCTAATTTTCCAAGTATTTGCTTAAAGCAAGTCTCACTTGTTAAGATGCTTACCTTGTCCTTATGTATTGTCTTCTAATAAGATGTGGCTATTGGACTCATTTTTAAAGTCATAAATTATCTTTTTTTGTCCATACAGTCACCATAGGAATATACTTCTCGGATGCATTTCCTTGTCCTTTGCTCTCTTTGCTGTGTATCTGTTACATGCCTGAACTTCTGGGTCTAACAGATTATACCATAAATATGCACACTCAAAATGCAATCCTTCTGGTGGCTTGGGGCTAGAAATTTCTCCCTGAGTTGGAATTTTCATCACTTATCAAAAAAGGATGTTTTTCACATTAACTTATTTATATAGGGAAAGGATCCTTACATGATTGTGTCCCAATGGACTGTGGCCTTTGTTCTTGTCTGTAACACATAACTGAAGAATGCATTAAGTTCCTCTTGCTTGTGACTTATCATTCTGTTCAAACCTTCCAATATATTTTCAAAACCTCCTAATCAAAGGGTTTTCAAGTCTTTTGATATCTGGTGATTTTCATTGCTGAAAAAGACGTAACAATAGTTTCTTGAAGCCCATGCTTGCTATGGATTAGTCTCAGGCCTGCTGCTCTCATGAATGTATGAAAACTGACTCTCTTGCTTGGTTTAAGCATACAGTGACTGTATATAGCTGATTTTAACTACTCTCTGTAAAGAACTTCCTAATCCTTGCACAGAAAAAAGACAAAATTAAAGTTACCACTACGCAGCTGAGCACCACCACACTGTACTTTTGCCTCCTGCAGTCACCAGCAAAATGAGCAAACCAAAAATTGCACAGAAAAGGTGTCTAACTGCATGTGAAATGTTATGAAACCTGTCGCTGCATTCATGATAATCCAGCTGAGATACCGCTTATTAGACTGTCACTTGCTACTTTGCTACTTGATTTCTGTG
This sequence comes from Anser anser, assembly GCF_964211835.1. Lineage (NCBI taxonomy): Eukaryota > Metazoa > Chordata > Aves > Anseriformes > Anatidae > Anser > Anser anser. The sequence continues at coordinate 75,534,174 of NC_139720.1, forward strand.
TTGCTTCTCTCACACAAAGGAGGTCAATTCCCTTGTACAGACAACTGCCATGTGACCTTTGTGAATCTCAAGTGTGATTCCTCCAAGAAAAAGCGCCGGGGCCGCAAGTCACCGTCAAAAGAAGTGTCCCATATCACTGCAGAGTTTGAAGTGGAGATGAAGTCGGAAGAAGTCTCAGGTTTGTGAAAGATCTCTGTCTAAGGAGAGAAACCATAATTCAGTTCCTCTGCGTGTTAGCATCTTTTTGACGCTACTTCATCAAGCTGCCTTCCAAACTTTTAATACAAGCCTCATTCAACAGCTTTTCCAAACTCAGTTTCCAAGATTTAATTGAAAGGAGTCAGGTATGAAATTACAGAATAAAGGAACAAAGATTGCAGCAAAATTCCCTCAAAGCCTAGAGTTAAGTCTTGTATTTTAATTTAGTGTGATTTCTTCAGGCAGCAGAAGTGTTAATTGATGCACAGAGAACGTAAAGATTAACTAGAAGTTTTGTAACACTGACACTAAAAATATCCTCCAAAATGTAAGTTGTTGGGAATAAAACATTTTTATCACACATTTGGTAAATTCATGTTTTCATAACAAACTTCAGGAAGAAAAAGAATTGCTTCAAGTTATTCATGAGGTGAAACATTATGCCATAAAATCCAGCCAAAGAAAATGTGGGTTGAATTCTATAAACATGTCAGTCCTCAAAGGCAGGTTTCTTAACCTCTGAGGGGTATCTTGCTAGCCAAGTGGTTCAAAGTTACCGTGCCAGAAAGTACCCTTCTTTGCGTCACTTACATATTGTGGTCAGGGAAGCGGCGAGAATTCCTAATCAACTGAGTAAAGCGTTGGCTGAGAAAATTCAGAAATAATAGTGACGTCAGATGGAACACATATCTGGAAATACAAGACAGTGGGAAATGCACCATTCCTATAGCAGTGCACAAAGCACCAGTCACTGCTGCTCAGTACAGCAGAGTGCGGCGTTGCCGCACAGTGCCAGCTTGATTCTGCTGGCTAGACTGGTGTCTTCTGTAGCCCTCTCCTCTCCTTTGTGCACTCAGTATAACCAAATTTCTTAATGATGGAGAGAAGATCAGCACTCAGTGTACACTTACAGGCCAAGAAGCTCAGTTTGATAGATCACGGTGTACTACTTGATATGCCCTGTAAAAGGCCTGATTTTAAATACAGTGAGCTGCTTCTACAGTTTATATGGAGAAGACAGTGAAGCAAACAGAGGTGTCATGGTACAATGTAGGCTAAGGTTTTTGTTAAGCACCTCTTTTTAAGCATGAATCTCAATTGCTTCTAGTTTTCTTATCATTTCCCATCTAGACACCTGTAACATTGACTGTGTTCGGAAAAGGATGGAGCAGAAGCTGCAAACTGCAATCAAAACATTGAGGAAATCTATTAATAAACAGCAATTTTACATTCAGTTTTCTGGGACAGAATATGAAGTGGCTCAGAAGCCAGCTAAAGCTACTGAAGGGCACGAAGCTTGCAGTACAGGGCAAGTGCTGCAGGATGGAAAATGCGGTAAGTCCCAACAGCTCTGTTCAGCCATACCCCAAAAACCAAGCAACCCCAAATTAACTTGTTCCTAGTGAGTCAGGCGGGAAATCTGAGATAACAGATGATTTAAATTAATACTACTTGGTGTATGTCCATGGACCATTGAGGTTCTTAAGGTATCAGAAGAGAATTTGTTAAATGATTGCAGGAAAACAAAATAAGTATGTACATACATACCTTCCTACACTGTTAGTTGATATATGTCAAGGCCTGCCACAAGGCACTGTTGGTAATTATTTCCCACTTGCTCCCAGCACCTAATGAAAATACAGTTCTGTAAAACTATAAAATGGTGTTTGCCTAGATGCTGTGTATTTAGTTTGGTATTGTCTCTCTCATCATCACGAAATAATGTATGACCCATGGATATATTTATGTTTAACACTCAAGAAGTCCAATTAAAAAAAAATCTATAAAAATCTGTTTTAACTTTATGTAAAATACCTAATTTCTTTAAGCTTTTCCCCAGGTTACCAGGCTTTAGAGCCAAGGTGCTAACACAAAACTATTAATGGTAGTTCCCAGCAGCACGAGCTTTTTAATTGCTTAGAATCATATTTTCAAAATCAGCATATCTGTTTTTCCAGCTGCTTTCAGGCACCAAGTCATTTACAAGCAAAAAGGAGTTAAATGCAGATCTGATAGGGACCTCTAATGAATTGTTTCAGAGGCTATTTTCATCATGCTGGAACTTAGAAGCTGTTATTGAAAGACTGTTGGTGTTAGTGTCTACAAACCCATACATTTTCATTACCTATATCAAGCAGAGAAAAACATTTAATGCAATTATGTATCCTGTTGCCGTAAGAAGAGTATGTGGATTCATATATACATATATATATATAATGCCTACTAATTGGGCAAGTGAGTGTCAAGAAAGAAAATATTACATGGGATACAGTGCCCTCAGAGAAATCTCTGGAACTGATGACAGGAGATGGATTTTTCTGTTGTCTTCTTCCATAAAACCAATGCATAAATATACCTAGTATAAACAAAAAATTCACATCATTTCCCATACATTATAAAACTCTGTCTTAATTTAACTGCAGTATACTATTTTCAGACTGCATCAGTTTTATTAACAACATATGTCTGATAGCGCTTCAGCATAGTACAACTTCATTTGATAGCTTAAGCAATAGAAGAAGGACCTTGCACTGATATAAATTGAGCTAGACCACAGATCCTAGATCAGCCTGTTTACATCAGGTGAGGATCCTGCCTAACATGTGCAAAAGTGCCACTAATAATACTGGGGCCAAAGAGACTCATCTTCTCTAAATGTTTGGAATAAAGGCAAATGATGTGATCAAAATTCAAGTCCTTATGCAGATTCCCCTTTTCTTTTCTCAGTTACCTGCAGCACGGGCACCTTTTATAGCGGAGAACATAATCAGTGCGTTCCTTGCTCACCAGGAACATACCAAGACACAGAAGGTCAACTTACCTGTGAGCCTTGCCCAAGTAACGATGGACAGGGAGTAGCGGGCGCCCGGAATGTGTCAGAATGTGGAGGCAAGTTTAATTTGGTTATAAAAGGATTAGACGTTGCCACACAACCTGTGAGGCATGGAGGCTAAAAGAAGGGAGAAGAAGGCCTTCCACATTTCTGTCTTGTAAAGGTAACAGAAGATATCTCTGTGCTCTTACAAGCAATACACAAAATGTTTTGGCTTGTTCCATCTGCTGACATGCTGGCATTGCCAACACGAAGATGGGACCTGCTGCCACAATGTGAGTTATGGTATGGAAATGAACAAGCCAAGCAAACCGCCTTGCTTCAAGTCAGGTATGGAATTTGGACAGACATACCTCGACTTGTAAGGACTCGTCAGGTATAGTGTGAGCTAGAGGGATAGATTACTTTGGGCTGGTATTGGTGAGTTTAATGAACCTGCTGATTTAATGTTTTGCATGGGATGTAGTTTACCCAGTCTAATCAGCAGCAATCATAATTTTGAGATAGTTGTGCTGCAAGGATCTGTACCTTGGCTCAAAGCTAATGACTACAAGGTTCAATGCTGCATAAATTCAATGTAGCTCTTGGCAAGTGACGTAGCATCTCTGACTCAACTTCATGATATATAGATTAGATTATAATAATGATAATCCCTGGTTTCAGAAAGGAGCTGTGATATTCAGCTTGTTAATGCTGCTACTGTAACTTGATCAATATAAAGTTTTGAACACATCCCTGTTAATTATTTTCTCTACCTTATTTCACTACAGATGAGCAGAATCTAGTTTATAGCAGATATATTATTTGACTTTGAAAGAAATCTTCCTATCTGCTTTGCAAGTTCTAACTTTAAAAGTCATTCATGTAATTTACATTAATACTTGTTTCAAGGATATCTAGAGTGAACACACAATGAATGACACTTGAGAAACAGCCATTTTCCCCATCCACTAAATAAAAAATAACTCTAGTGTCTCAAGCCAAACATATGGTAGATTTTCCTGATACCCTGCATGAAGGAACTATCACTGGAAAAACCTTGAAATGCCCATGCATCTTAATTATGTTGACTTTACTTAGCCAAAATCCAACAAGAATAGATTAACAAAATACAGTCTGAGTTTAGAAATGTTTGATATAGTATACTGACCAGAGCAGCACAATGACTGGCAGGAAAAGACCGTTTTGTGTCACAATTGGCGAGGCTTGCATTTAAATTTTTGTTCTGCACAACAAAAAGAAAGCTTTCTGGTTATTTTTCCAGAGTGGATTTGTCCCAAAATATTTGTTGTCAGATCATAAGTCTTTTTCTCTGATCAACTGTCCCATTTTCTCTTTCTCTGAAAGTTGCAAGAGGATATCCTTTGGACTTCGTGAACCTCCCTGTTAAAGATTTTATCAATAACAGTATAAAATGTTTCAGTATATGTAATGAAACAATTTGTTTTGATGAACATTGTTAGAAACTTCACCACCTGTAATTAATAGTGTTTTCTTGTCTCTTCTGGAGCAGTAAAGCCTTTGTAGTAACAAATAGGCTATGACTGAAATCCTCTTCTGTACAGGTGAAGCACATACAAGCATTTAAGAGACTTTAAGTGGCTGTAATAGAACCCTGTTGTAGCTGCAAGTGAAAAAGATGGTTTGATACCTAAGTGACATGTGATCTGGGTAGATAGAAGCGCAAAACTCAATTAGGAAGCTGTTCATTTGGGTCATTTTTCAGGGAAAACAAATCAGATACATTTTGTAGGCAATTTCAATACAAAAGGCATGAAGGAAACAACTTAGCTCATTTCTTTATACATTTCCAGGTAAGGACTGAGACATATTAGTGCTGAAAGCAGCAGGTATTTTAGCAGTATTAAACACCTTCTCTTTAAAAGGATGTCTGTAAACCACATTTCACAAGTTCTTAATTTTCACACTGAAGTCACTAAAATCCAGATCCGTATCCATTCTTCATTAACTGTCTTCATGTGAAAGTCCAGTGACCACTTGGACTAGACCAGGTCGATCGGTTTTGCTACAAAAACAATAGCAGAATTGCCTTCAAATTAGCAATATTATAACATGTCTCAGAGGTCTGTGTCAGTAGCCAACTTGTACAGTCATATTCCAAGCCAGCTGGGATGGGAGTGAAACTAAATCCCAGAGATCCTGGTCCCACCATTGAACATAAGTTTGACTTTTGTAGGGACAGAACTTGAACTCTTTTTTTGCTCAGGAGTTCTTGTTCATCCTGAGCACTGATTACCCAAGATACTGGAGGTCCTCAACATTTCCCAGTGTCAGGGTTGGTAAGAGACCCCAATCCCACCCAGGGCTCTCAAAACCTTCTGGTTTTCAAGTCAGTTGTTTCTGTCCACTGTTCAGTTTTTAGGGAAGTTAAATTACAAAGTATCATCATTAGGCAACCTCAGGGAACACCTAACACATCTCAATGTGCTAATCTCCTAGGCTGGGGTGGTGTAAAGATATGTACTAATGCCATCATCTTGAAAAACTTGACATACTGATTCTCACGTATGTTGTCAAGGAGTAAACTACTCAAGCTAGCAAGAACCAAGCCAAACAAACGCCTATCAGAAATTGCCCGGAGAGCAAGTTTTGAAACTACCTTGTAGCTGTCAGTAGACTCGTCCACAAAGTGCCTTGCTTTTCATAAATTGCCATTTTCTTGCAGAAGAGCTTCTGACAAACACTAGTTTTCACAGCTAACTAAAAAGCTGCTGGTGTCAGCTATTCTCACAGACAAGTTTCCAGAGTGTTCCCATCCAGTTTGGCAAATGCCATGATGTACTATTTCCATATCTATAAAATAGAGATATAAAAAACAATGACTTGGTTCATAGATATGATGCAAAGATTCATTTTTTTCCTACAGAGCACTTTGAAATCTCAGATGAGAGAGTCTGTGAAAGTGCGAAGTATTATAACAACATCTCAATAGAGCCCTTGTCAATAAGTAAATAATAATAATAAAACAAACAACAACAACAACAAGAAAAGAAAAAAAGAAGAAAAAAAACAGCAAAGAGTTTATTAAGAGAATAGTTCTATTTCCTGGCCCTGTTTTTAGGAAGCAATTACAGGAGCAATACAAACTCAGTAGGTAAGATTAAAATTTGATCTGCAGCTGTCTTGATGGTACATTTTTAGGGAAAAGAAAGCATTGCTAACTATGAGCTGTATTTATACCTTGTGCAGAAAAGTAGTCTCACTGATACAGATGATCATTTTCAATTTCTAGGCCAGTGTTCTCCTGGACACTATTCTTCAGATGGTTTTAAACCTTGTAGAATATGTCCTCTTGGTACATATCAGCCTGAACCAGGAAGAACCCTCTGCTTTCCTTGTGGTGGAGGGCTTGTGACCAAGTATGAAGGTGCTGCTTCCTTTCAAGACTGTGAAACCAAAGGTGAATTTCAAATCTTTCTATGATTCATTTTCCTGCTGCTTGCCCTTTTGTTTCTAAGTTTCTGTATGAAGGGACTTTGAAAGTCTCCAAAACAAACATAGTCACTGCATGTAGCAACACTCTGTGTGATTAAATTAAATGCTCAGGAAATCTGTAAATTTAGGCATGATCTCCTGAGATTGTGGAGACTGAGCAGGCTTTATGGTATTCTTTGGAATTTACCACAGGCACATATTGCATCAGCACTGCAACTGGAAAGTAAATCAGCATCACTGCATGGCAAGAAATCAACTTGCATCAGAGAATGCTTTGGTCTTCACATGTTGCCTATTTTTATTTACCAAATTAGAAAAACTAAACACTACAGAAATTATATGAAGTTGAGAGTTCTTTACTAATATGCTGGGCACAAACTGTAAGTGTGCAACATGTGTGCCCAATGATGACGGCCTCCAGTGCAAATAGTGAAGAAGGAATCTGCATAAATGTCCTCTGGCTTAGTTACTTGAATTACATGCTGATCTTGGCAAACATACATAATGGAAACTTCTCTCTTACTATTGTGAAAGACATTTTTGTCATTGAGGCAATATGTATCAGCTTCCATTTGTTATATACTCATTAGAAACCACTGTATTAAATACAGTGAGAGACATATGTAGCATGTGTTACTAGTTCATGAGGATTTAGCTGTAGTCTTCAGAACAGGATTCTAGTTAGAAGGTCCTTTGTAATTGTAAATAGAGTGAGCTGATGTCTTTTTTGCCTTTTATGGCCTAGTAAGTATATTTCAGTATGGGATCATGCAGTATATCCAGGGTAGAAGGAAGCTGTCTCTGCACTGAAGATTGTTACTTTCTGAAAATAATATATCTCATACCTTGCAGTTCATTGTTCTCCTGGACACTACTACAACTCCACAACACACAGATGTATCCGATGCCCTGTAGGAACATACCAGCCCGAGTTTGGCCAAAATTACTGCATCACCTGCCCTGGGAATACAAGTACAGATTTTGATGGCTCCACTAACGTTACACACTGCAAAAGTAAGTTGCATATGTATTAGTTGTGAGGTGACGCATTTCTGTGGATCTGAACAGCAGCTTGAAGGTTCCATCTGTCAGTCTGGACTCCAATTTTATGTTTCTCAGAGAGCATACACCTACTGCCATTTGGAACAGTAAAAATTGTGAAAGCAATGAGAACAAAACCTGGAAACGTATCACTTGACACATATAATTGTTTTAGCATTAATATAATTTTGTAGCGTGCCCTCTGTGAGTTATAACTATTGAACTTTCAGATTCCCAGGTCCCATAAGTTTTGCAGTTATGTGTATTCCTCTGTGACTCTGTAGAGCACAATGTCTTCTATCAGAGTAACTGCTACTAATCATTATAAAATAATAGGAGATACAGTCATGCATACTTTTGTAAATGCCAGATAATCGCTCATGACAGTGAAATCTTCTCTTAGGCTTTTTTGCAGTACTCAGCCTTCTATCTTCAATTATCATTTTAAGTATCTCCAAGGTTTCCAGTGCAATTTTATTTGATCTTTTGTGAATGACTGATTCTTCTAGGCAAGCATTTTATTTTCATGCCTACCATGCTAATTTAAGAGAAGCTCAATATGATAATTAGGTAATGTCACCTAAATTAAATATTCATATGCAAGGCTACCGTAAGTTTTTATTTGGATTATGTGCTGTATACCTATGAAGCTCTTTGTCACTTCTAATGTAATTTGATAAAAAATTAGATAATAAGAAGAAATTTGAAGAAATTTGATAATTTCCAGAAAAGCAAACACATCCACAGTCACTTTGCTGGCTTAGATATTTTCTGTTTTCAAGCCAGCTTCTGACATTGCAGAATTTTTGAGGCTTGGAGTAAGCAAAATATTTAAACATTTATTTAGTTTTATGTAGATGTGTAGGTCTGGAGAGGTCAAGCTTAAGTAACTTGGTGAATCACACTTCTGTGGCAAATTCAATAGGAATTTTGAAAGCTCAGAATGCAAAACTGATCTGCCAAATGGGATTCTTTAGTAACTGGTTTAATCTAAAATAAAGCAAGGTAAATCTGTAATCAAGGTTACCTATTAGAATCTTCATGCTCATTCAGCTAAATCAGGTTAAAAAGCATGTGAAGTTCAGCCAGAAAACCTGCATGTCAGCATGGTCTCAGTCGTAACAACTGTACCTCCACAATGGGATAATGTTTACTTACCTGCATTGGCTTCTTAATCAAATGTCAAAGCAGTCTAAGTGAAGAGTTAAATCGTTTTACACACTGGAGGTTAAGGTTTTGTGAATCAGTTGAAGCAGTCCTGCAGATTGAGCATTCCGTTAAAGGCTTTCTACGCTAAACACAAAGAGGCAGCTGAAGAATGTATCCATTTCTAAAGCCACTGGGAGGAGTTTAGACTTGCTCTTGACAGATTTGGAAAAACACCTCAAATTAGCTAATCGGTTAATGCAAATATTGATTTATGTTTCTGCACAGACCAGCACTGCGGAGGAGAACTTGGTGATTATACTGGCTATATTGAATCACCCAACTATCCTGGAGACTACCCAGCTAATGTTGAATGCATTTGGAATATAAATCCACCCCCAAAGAGAAGAATACTCATCGTAGTACCTGAGATATTTCTTCCAATTGAAGACGAATGTGGTGATGTTTTAGTAATGAGAAAAAGTGGTAAGTTGCCAGATATGGGCTATGTTAATATTTATTGTAAACAGATGAGTGGAAAGTTTGTCTTGAAGGGATAACTGGCTTCATCTTTCCAGTGTTTCTGAAAGGACTGTTGAATGAACTGGCATAGCATGTTAAAACAGAATGCTGTACTAATAACAGTTAACACGGTTGTATTAATTATTCAAGTGTCTTGGCTGAATCACAAAGCAATTAATGGGCTTCTCTCTGGCCCAATTATCATGTGGGATAAATCACCACCACTCTTGAAGTCAACACAGCTGTGCTGTGTTATATTAGAAGATAAATTTCCCATCATCTATACAAATTATGCTCTTAGTTATCCTTTGCGAGTATATATATATGCTGCAGTTATTGCTGTGTCTGTGTAGTGACATAGGTTTGGTACACCTGACACCTTCAAGAAATACAAAGTTTTCCCACTTCTATGTGGAGTGGATATTGTGTTCTGTCTTTGATTACAAAGCTAATTCAACTACTTCTGAAGTTAAGACGCTATTGAGATGCATTTCTCCTGAAGTCCAGTGCAGGCATCCAGCTTTTGGTGATCTATTGTTAAATCTCCAAGATGCACCAAACCTGAAAGGCAATTGTTTATACGGAGTTTTGTTTAAAACAGCACATTTTACTTGATAAAACAGGATATTTCACTTGCTAAAACAATTTTCATGACTTTTTTTCTCCTTGAGAGCTTGTGTTGAGAGCTCTATATATCAGATTAGTACAAAGAGAAACCTGCTTACTACAGATGGGAGGAAATTACTTCTGTCTAGAGCAGTTTTTAAAAAGCAAAACATTGTAGCAGAACAAATTAGTTGTTCTTCTAATCCTGAATTGTAGTTCCAACAGTGTCTAAAGCAAGGCAGATGAGTGAAAAGTTTGGCTTTCACTTGAGAACCAGTAACAGTGCCACAATATCAATGCTAGAAAATGAGAGTTTTTCAGAGCTTTTCAGAGCTGTGATTTGTGATCACTGGATGTTTAGCATTGTTAAAGTAGCCCTTACAAATATTTATCACAGCTCATGGAAGATCAGCTGCTAATGTTAATGTTGAAAAACTGATTGCAGTTCCAGAGCTACACTTGGATCCACTTACTTGCACTGTAAGAATGGACTCAACCACAATATTATGTATGTATAATATAGCATGTTCTCCCCTGTATGGTTATGTTAAAGTAGGGCTCTCTCTAGCCCACTCACCACCCAGTCACATCACTTACACACACACAGGCAGAATTGGGCTGAGGCAGGCTCCAGCTCTGTGGAACTGTTTGCACAGGTCAGGTAAAAGCCATGAGCACAGTCCTCCAGCCTGCTGTGGATGTGTTCAGCCCAAGTTACATGGGCAAAACGAATGAAAAGTGAGCAGGGTTGTGGAGTTTATTCAGCTGTTAGCCTTGCTATATCACCTTAACTCTGCCTCTTTTGTATAGTAAGAAATAACTTTTAAAAATTAATTCACGCTAGTCTGGAACTCATTAAAAACACTCACTGTACAGGTATGTTGCAGGGCAATACTATAGGTAGATGTAGTGTTTATGGGATAAGTTGGTTGGATATTGGTATTTTTCTGTACCTGGACAGAAATAACACTTCCAAAATTTCTACAAATCTTTAAGAAAAATAGAATTTCCATCTTCTGTCTGGCAAAGACTGTTTGTCTTTGGACATTGTAATAGTTACATCCTTAAGACTTCTTGATAAATAGTGAAGTTTAACCTCAGTTTAGTATAATCTTTACTCCAGAATTCATCCAAGATCTTATCCAAATTCCATTCAGTTGAAAAGGTCTCTTTTTGCTAATATTGGTGAAAGTTGTCAGCCTTAGCAAGTTCAGGTTTTAGGTTAGGCTTGTTATTTTCCCTAATTATCCTGTGGCTATGGAGTGGGATTTTCTTTCTGAACTGGGTAAGAAGCTATTTTTTTCTTTTGCTTGTAATTCATTTCAGCTTAGAGGGGCATACTGGTACACTTGTAATGATTTGAAGACATCCTGCACCCTCCATCTGTTACTTATAGTATGAGTAAATGAGGGTCTTTCTGGTTCCCAAACTGTCAGCTTTATTTCAGTATAGATAAATGATATTTTCTTTGCAGATTTACAGACAGGTGTCTTGCAGCGGGAGGTGTTTGTCCATTATGATAAAGGCACTTAGTCTCTGTAAGATATTACTTAAAATGCTATTAATTAGAACTAGCACTATAAAGAGAGAATAGTATAGATAATCTTTAGATGGTGGCAACCGTAGGCAGTGTAGCATCATGTGGACCTCTGATCCACACGCAGCATGCCGGGCAGACCCTGTGTGCAGAAGAGATTTTCCCCTTTCGGCTATTCAAGCTATTATGGGATTTTCTTACAAGGAAACAACTCTATCATAATTTCCACTGTCAAACAAAAACAATGTTCTCATGAAAACTTGTTGCTGCACTGCTAGATAAAGGTAAGGACAGGCAGGGGGCATTGTCACAAGTGCCCAGTCGGAGCTGCATGCAGGCTCCTCTTATTACCAGGCGCTGGCTGAGGTGATCCTGCAGCTATGGGGTTTGTGCAGCACAGTACAGGCCCAAAGGCCACGCTGCACATGCAGCACGACACAGGCCTGGGCATAGGCACGTTAATTCTTCTGCAGGCGGTAATTGCTTGTTACTATCAGGTTAACTCCCCATACTGGAAGTGTTAGGAGCTGGTCACCACATCTGCCTGGGGTGCAGCTGACTTGTTCTGGTCTGTCTGGGGCCAACAGTACACAGAATGAGTAATATTGATAGTAATTTTGCAAATATCAAAAACAGTCTGGTGCACCTTGCTGTCTACGTAAGCATCTTGTCTTGGGACAGAGGGGAAGGATTTCCATTACCTTTGTGGAAAAACCTCCTTCCTCTCATAGACAGACAAAAAGTATGTGCCTTCTATCACAAACACTTCTGCTCTTGGGAATATGTAAACCAAAAAGTGTTTTTTCAATTTGACATTTTTGACATCAAGATCAGGAAGGGTGAAAAAAGTTATTTTATAGAGAACATTTATTTATTTAATCTTTCCTAGCTTCTCCTACTTCAATTACTACATATGAAACATGTCAGACTTATGAGAGACCTATTGCATTTACTTCAAGATCAAGGAAGCTATGGATTCAGTTCAAGTCAAATGAAGGAAACAGTGGCAAAGGATTTCAAGTCCCTTATGTCACTTACGATGGTGAGAGTGGGATTGTTTTCCATCTTTCTGTTGTATCTGAATTGCAGAAAATTGTCCTTTAGAATCTCTCTTACATTGATGACAGGGAGCGAAAAATGACAAAAAAAAATCAATGTAACTTAGGTTTTCAGTGCATTACTTTCAAACTCTTTACAACTGGTTTAAATAATACCTAATTTTACACTTGTGATTTTCCTAATATTTGAAGGACAGATGGCAAGTTACACAGAATTCTTTATAAACTTCATCCTTCTCCCACTGAGTTCAAAGAGACTCCCTTTAAATGGTCATTTAGTATATGCATAACAAGAATACTCTGAATTTCTGTGCATTTCAGGAAGCCCCTTCATCAAGCCCTACTGGTAACCCACAAAATCATGAAAAGTATAAATTAATAAAATCACAAGTCCAACAGAGAAAAACAATGATGCAAAAGGATCCTTTCACTAAGGATTCATAAATCCAACATGTTTTAAAACAATCTTGCTTCTCATATAGAAATATACAATAAACTGTATATTTTGTACTCTGTGATGATTCTGTTTTAACAAAACTAAGACTTTTCTGTGATACCTCTGGCAGCTGTTAGCCCATCTCTTTTCCAAACACCAAAGCAATTTTGTGAATGGTAGGAAAATCTGCACTAAGCTGGTGATTAGAATTGATTCAAGAATTAAAATGAGAGCTGTTCTCAGGGCAGAAAACAGGGACAGTTCCTTACTGTGTCCCTGACTTCATGAGTAATCTTTGACAGTTACTTTCTATACGTGACGCTGTTTCTTCATCTGTAAAATACAGATAATAAAGCATTATTATCTGGAGGGAGAAGTTTTCTGGGGTAAGTTAATATTTATATAGGTAATTCAAGCTTACTGTTCGAAAGCAGTACAGAATTTTAAATTTTAATGTGAGGACTAATGTGAGGTAGGACTACAGCAGGATGAGAGACACCGAATAAAGAACTTGATACTAAATTTCTCAGCTCTGCATTGAAGAGAAAGTCTAGTTAATCAGTGTTTGTCTGGCTATTATCCTCCCAAAGGATGTCACAAACAGTCTCTCACTGATCTTTATTTTTCAGAGGATTACCAACAACTAATAGAAGATATTGTTCGAGATGGACGATTATATGCATCAGAAAATCATCAAGAAATTCTAAAGGTACAAAAATTCTGCTTTAGTTGAGGCTAGCCAAGGATTCATTTTACTAAATACTTTCCCAAGATAGCTCTCACTACCCTGGTAGGATCATAATATTTAAAGCCTACATGTGACCCCAAATGAAATTCTCTCTCTTCTGAGGTTTATGCTGGTATTTGTAGTAACAATATCAGTAGTTCAGCTGGGATGAGCTCATCTACATCCTCTGCTGAATCAAGATCTAAATGAAACATATGCTAACATGATTGTATGTTAGAATAATTACTCAAACAAGAATAAAAAACCTATTATTTGAAGAGTCTTCTTCAGCCTCAGTCTAAAATTCATTTAAATGAGTCATTAAGTTAGAATTTCCTGTGCATTAAAAAATGTATCTACCTAAACTTTTGTCCTGCCTTCACAAGGTACAGCCATAATGTAGCATTGCAGGCTGTCCATGAAATGATTTTCAAAAAATATAAGCAACAAATTGGAGAGAATTGTGGGGAAAGGCTGCTGGGCTGCCACCTATAACAACTAGTTAACGAAAACTTTTTTTTTTAAAAAAAAAGGAAGAAACAGAAGGCCAAATTCAGCCTGCTAAATGTGTAGTTTAGAAGGAGAGGAGCTGATTAACAGCCAGCTCTCCTGGCCATCCCTGCTCCAACCCTGCAAATACTCACTGACTAGAGTTTTGAGGTCACTCAGGTTTCAACTCCTGTGCTGAGAGGCTCAGCTGATTCTCTGAATCAACGTTTTACCAAAGTGCAGGAGAAGGTCTTCAAAGAGATAAATGTTGCTGGAGACCAGCTTTCTCTTACCCTCATAGAGGGAAGGCCCTGAGCAACAGCATTAAAGAGGCCGGAAGGGCAGCCAGAGGTAGCTTGTAGTACTAATGCCAATCTTCTACAGCTGGTTTGTGGTTAACCCAGCTGCTACCTGCTCAATTCCGTACCTTCCAGGAACACTAACTGGAAAAAAAAAAAAAGGCACAGTAGACAGATTCATCAGTGTAAAATTCCACACAACATTAAGTAGTTTCCTTATATTGCTTTACCCAGAGTCAAGTTTTGCAGAAAGAAAAAAAAAAAAAGATTGTTGTTCATTAAATTTAAAAGATGTGCAGAAAAAAAATCCAAACAGTATTTTTATCTAATATATATGCTGTCTCGTAGGACAAGAAGCTGATTAAAGCTCTCTTCGATGTACTGGCACATCCACAAAACTATTTCAAGTACACAGCACAAGAGTCAAAAGAGATGTTTCCAAGATCATTTATAAAGCTACTGCGATCAAAAGTTTCCAGATTTCTACGACCGTACAAATAGTGGTATTCAGTTTGGGGTTATTTTGCATTCTTGTTGAATATTGTCTCTCCTCCGTAGTAGAAACATTTGGTAATTTGAAGGCTCTTTTTTGCAGTCTTTATTTTCAGTTGTATATTGAAGAATACCTACAATGTTTTATAATCATTAAAAGCCAATGTTCTAAATGGAATTTTTACTACAAAAAAAAATGTGGATCCCTGAGTGCATCTAAGTTGAAGATAAAATTTGTGTCTGCACTAGTGTATCTTCACTTTCCATTCAAAACTACATTATGTAGAAAATATTCTTTCTAGTTTTTTATTTTTCATTCAAAAGTAATTTTCTGCAAAGCAAATAAGGCATCCATTCAAATCTGATTAAACTACCTGCCGGTAAGTTCTGTTGTAGAAAGGAGTATGTAGTATAAATAATACTTGGATTTTGAATTGTACTTGAAGTTTATATTTGAATCTTTAGAAGAAAACAAAACAATCTAAATTTCATTATTTCTCATTTGTGGCTTAGTGGAACCTCTGTCCAAGTAGAAATCAAAAGGGAAGAAAAAAAGAAAAAAAAAAAAGAAACATGTTTAATTTTGTTTTATGAATTAAGTACGATTGAGTCCCATATCCTAACGTTTTTGTCTGTACTCTTCTAGACTTTTTCAGAGGTTTTCCAGCTGTCTGCAATAGCGTTGAAATGGATTGAGCTAATGAATTCTATACAACAGTTGGTCCCTTTGGAGGCAGTTAAAATAGGATAGATGAGAAATGAACAACAGCAACAAAAGTAGCGTTCTGTTTTTCTTTCCCTTAATAGAGCATCTAATTAAGTACAATATATAAATATATAAATATATACTTCTATTTGTGGGTACATTAATAATGTTATCTTTAGTTACTGTAAATATTATTCATGCTTAAATCTTTACTCCCACACACACTATTTACTCGTATCTATCTGTAACTTTGCTTAGACGATTAAATGACTTCTCCAAGTGCTTGTCACTTCTGTTAACACCAAACTGAAGCCTTTTAGAGTTTTATAACACAGGATAATGGTTTACTTTGGGGCATTCTCTTTTAATGTATTATTCCAAGAAAATTAACATCTGTTTAGATGCAACTGCTGTGCAGTAAAGGGTCAGTTATTACCTCTTTCTTGGGCACCCCTCACACCCAGACGAGCAGAGTTACCCCTGAGGACAGCATACTTGCGAGGAGCTTACTAAGGAGGAAATGTTGTCAGATCTGCCAGCTCAGAAATGCTGGAACATACCTCTGCCGTGGGCCCAAGCTCCAAGGGGGCAGTGAGGGGACGAAGTTTTGAACCCCAGTTAGATGAGTTGGAGGTCAGGCCCTGCAGGCATCAGAGACCCAGCGCTCCCTTTTATCACAAATTTGCAGCCACAGTCCTCGGCAAACATGCGGACTGTACAGTCTGCAAGATAGCATTAGCCTTGTGGTCAGGCCTTCCTCACAGAGTGACAGGTGCCTGGGGGCTAAGACGATGATAAATCCTGTTTCCTCCTGTTTCCTGACACAGAGGCTAATTTCAGTGGGAGAGTAGCCTCTTTATTTTCAAGTCCCTTCCTCTTTTGTATCGTTTTCTTTTCTGATCCTACAAGTTTATGACATGCATAAATTAACTATCATGCCAACATCCTTTCAGAAAAAGACTATTATAACTGTTGTGTTTTTTTTTATCTCTACCCTGTCATTTAAATTACCCTTGGATTCTCTCAAAGACATACATTAAGTGTTGTTATGGTTAACTTTTGTCTTCGAGCAAGTGCTGTTTAAGTTTACAAAGTTGTTTTCTGTTGGCTACAACTGGTTGAATATGCCATTTCTAAGATACCTTAAATATTTTGTTGATTTTTTCTACTTGGCCATCTTGTATTTTTGCTTGCCTTCTTTCCTTTTCTGTTGAAGAAGATTTTTTTTTCTTTTCTGTGCCTAAATGGTTTCAACTTAGTCTAGCAACTCAGTTTTTTCACTTGTGGATCTGCAGTCTTCGAAGAGCTTTGCCTTTAATCTCTATATATTTATGTATTAACCCTTGCTTCCAAACGTAACAGCTCCATACAAATTATGTTTTAAAGGCTGTTAAGCTTTCTCTTTAGATCAGGGCTGAAAGTAACTGCCCTGAAAGGTCCATAAACCACTGGCAGCACTGTAACGTTTTCCATGTTCTTAGCTGCATGAGAAGTCCAGTGCCACATAGCAACTACAACACAGGCTTGTCCTGGTTGTGGCCACTGTTACTGGGACCTCGGTACAGCTGTGAGAGGTGAATATAGAAAGAACTAGCCTTGTTTTGTTCTGGTACAACTCATCCTCAATTACAACCACATTAGACAAAAACAATGTTTTGTGTAATTCATTCTGACAGACAACTTCAGATATGTGTGTTAGCCCATGCTCCCTGGAGCCACATGAGGGCATGGACTCCACAGTCAGGACAGAGCACTCAGTGACTTCTGTAGCAAATGCAGAATTTGTGTTGCTGAGAACAGTGAAAGAATTAATTTAGTCTTCAAAATTATACAGTTAAATGCTTCTGAATACATAGGAGTTTCACAAGCCACTGCATGCAGCTTAGCATAGAAATGCCACTGAATATGCAAATTTCTCATGAAAAAAATAATGGCAAGTGGTATATAGGATCTTCTGAACCAATTTCAGCTGATTTTTATGACAGCACATAATTTTTACATGAGCTCTGAAAGTAAAAAATGGTTTGACAAACCTTATCCAAGGATATCTTAACAGTTTCAGAAGGATATAAGGATTTTTCATACTAGATTTAGAGTTACAGAAATTGGTATTCACCAAAGAGAAGGTGAGCTGAGCTCTTCATTTGTTAACATAGCATAGGGTGTTTTTACCGTAAGAAGTTAGAGAGCATATTGTTACTATATTATAACAGCATAACAACAAGGAATGTCATTTTCTATGGAAAAGATTTAGATAAATTTAGAAATCAGAAAACATACAAGGTGAAATACTGCCTTCTTTAAGAAAACTAGCTTCATGAAATGAATTGACATATGGCAGAAATTTTTGGCTTTTACCCTGGATGTGAAATAGTGCATTTAAGCATATTCAATAAATACCTCCCTCTATCTATTGTTGCAGAATTTCACATTGTGTCCAGGATAGGTTCAACAACACATTTGTATTACTCTGGGAAGGCTGAAGGGGTGTCCATTGGTGATCACCCAATTCCACATCACAAACAAGCCAAGCTTTTTATTTTCAATTTGCAAATGCCTATATCCTTAAAAGCTGCACCTGTAGCACTTAACATTTTAAATCTCTCCTCCTGCTTTAAATACTGCACTTATTTTTAGCAAGGTGGTGGTGAATCATCCCTAAACATTCTCATGTGCCACCAAATAACAGCCTGCACACCTGCTGCAATCCAGGAGATTGCAACAGTCAGATGTCGCTAATCAAGTCCTAAGTCATGCCGTGAAAGTGCTTGTTAGTGATTGCTGTAAGCAAGGCGCTTGTGTGTGTCACTTGAGTACAGGGAGCACTGGGATTCTGTGCTCAGTAGGAGATTGCTGCCTACATCTTGCCTGCAACAGTAAGATTTATACTGCCTGAAGATTTAGGTCCCTGAAACTGGGTTTAAAGCCACTGAAGTCTTCTTTCAGCCCATTTTCCTGCCATGCCTTCTGGAATGTATTCCATCGTGTATTAGATTTCCATCATGTATTAGATTTTTACCTGATGACTGACTTTTCAAAAGAAAATTATTTCCTTATTGTGCCTCCCCCATACAATAAAGTGAAATCACAGTGTGTTAGACATACTGAAGATTTAGACCAATCCTTCCTATACATCAGCCTCACGTTAGCTTTAAGTAAGCTTACTCTAGTAAGCTAATTTTACCTTAATGTTGTTTTAGACCAATGTAAGTAAAGATAGGTTTGGTTGCAGAGCTCTCAGTCTGCATTTTGATTTGTCAGATGTTTTTTAAAGAGAACAGCTCATCTGTAGACCTCTGTCTATATGCAGAATGAACAGATGATGCCCCATGAACAAAAACATGCTTATGTGCATTAAACATTCAAAGAAGAAAGTCAAACCTCACCCCGTTCCCCTTTGTAAGTGTCCAACAATTTCAAATTTCTCAGATCAGTCTTATGTACAAACAACCCAGTTTTAATCTTGTAGATAACATGTTCTAATCTTCAAGAGCAGAAGCAGTGGTATGATTCTGGTCTGTGGCAGCACCCGTGTCTGGACTCTAAATACCTTTGAGTGCTCTTAAAAAAATGAAGTTGCAGTGAAATCTTCCATAACTGAATTCAGTGGCAAATTCCTCAGCCACCTCAGGAGTCTGGGTTTCCCCTTTTCTGCATGATGGGAATGAGCAACATGCTGTTATGTGTACCTGTGTCATGATTCCAAGTAGTTGCATTTTTTTCTATATTTTAAAACCACTCTTTGACAGGAATGGTAGTAACTGGAGAGGTTCTATAGACTCTCAATACTTTAAGACATTAATAAAATAGTTTTCTAGTATGAGAGACTGTTGTAAGCACTTGCAATGAAGAAAAAAAAAATGTCTCCCTTAAGAATTTATGGAAGAAGGGAAATAAATCTCTGTAAGGTAATATAAACTTATTCCTTGGTATCAGACTTGAATTCAGAGAGAAGTCTTGTGTTTTATTCTAACACTTTTCATCTGAATAGAAACAAAGTGGGAAATAAACTCTTAAAGTAAAAAAAAAATAGTTATCAAAGTATCTGAATATATACAATTCCAGTTTGTTATTTCATTTATTTATTCTGTTTCATCACTAAACTTTTTAATCTATAAAAGTAATATGTAATATACAAGAGTAAAATGTACAGAAGTACCTTTAGATGTAATAATTTAAACCATCTGTATTCAGAAAGGTGAGATAAGTTTAAAGATCTACAAACAACTGCAATTCAACTTTAGCTGAATTTCTAAATATCTAGGAAAAGAAGTGGCTTTGCTTAATTAAACTTTATTTTAATGATTGTGAAAATATCTTTTTTAGTTTGTTTTTATTACTTTTTTAATTAAAATTATTTTGTAAATATTGTTTTCTATGTTTTATACCTTAGAAAGGCCGCTAATTTGCATTGACAGCAGCAGATACTTAACAGATGATTTAAAAGGTACTTATAGTGCACTGGCATGTGGTCAGTAGACAGATACATCCTTCCAGACTACTGCTCTTCTTATTTCTGCAGTCTCACTGGCATAATAGAAAGAATTTTCTGGGGCAACTTAACCTGCTAATTTTCACAGAACTGACTATCAAGTGTCATTCTGAAGTACTTACCATTTTCACATCATATAAAGAATATGTATTTTAAAGTTAGTGCTAGTTCTTACTAGGGTAAGAAACAACACAAAATTCAGAAATAAAAGGGAATTCAAACGATTATCACCAAATATAGCATAAAGACAAGGAAAGGTATGGTATCTCTGTGCTCATAGGTAGCAGTGGAAGTGATAAAATAACATACTGGAGGAGATCATGAGCATTTTTTAGGCAAAATTGTCAGTGAGATCTATGGGATTTTTACCTACATTAAGCTCACTATGATCGCATCCATCATGTATTAAGCAGGAATTTCTGGTAGACTAGATTTTGAGGAAAAATACCTGGATGCGTAATAATGATTTCTGTACCAATTTGCTATGTCTAAATCACTGGTCATGAGTGACATTTTGAACTAAGCCCTTGTAGATGCTGCTGGGACTTCTAAGCTTTATTATCAATGTAAATTATGTACAAACAGCTATTCCCGTATGAAGTGTACCGTGGTAGTTTAGAGTAAAGACAGTGAATAACTGTACAAAATTTGATACTTAGAAACTAAAATACAGTGATCTAAGCTTTACCAATATTTTAACACTACTGTCAGATTCATAGTAGAAAATGTTGTTGTAAATGTACCTTATAAGAAAATACATTTCCTTTTGCCTCTGTATATTAATAGCTTTGTTTTGTATGTCAAAGCTCAAAATGAAGCATGTAATAAAAAATTTGTTACAATCACTTTCATAATAAACATTAAATGGGAATAGGTATCTTCACCTGCCATTTTATTCATGTATATGTAAAAGGTATACAAGGTATACGTACCACACACCAGTGTAATATAAACAGGAATCAGAAGAGAAATCAAGTTTTTGATAATGTTTATGTATTTCAGTCTAATTTGTATCTTTATGCAACACAGAGCTTTTTCTTTTTTATCAAACAACTGGAGCACATGAGTGCTAGAACAATGAGTTCCTTCCAAGCAGACTTCAAGGAGAGTTGTGCAAAGCAAAAAAAAATAGAAAAAGTGGAAAGTAAGAGTCTCTAGTGACATCAGTAACTCAATTAAGATTATTTAAATAATCTTTTGCAGTGCAAGAAGTGCAAAATGTCATTAAGGTGTGCTAGATCAGACAAAAAGCAATTGTCAATTGACTTAATTGCTATTTAATTGTTACTTGTCAATTGAATTAATTGCTATTAAGGCAATTGACAAAAGGTGAGGTTTGTCACTCAGGAGTGCTTGTTAAGAGATTAATGCAGTCTGCAGAGTGAACAAGCAGTACAGCAGCCACCTATTGGGGAACAGTTAGAAGACCTGGCACAGAAGCATGGTATTCCACTGATACTCTTCTGTAAGTGGTTTATCTCATTAACAGAAAGCATTTATTGTATGATAATACGCTCTGCTGATTTTATATATGTTGTACGTGATATAAATTCTATCAGTATGACTGATGACTATTGGTGTCACTATGACAGCTTTGGAAGGCATAAAAAGAGAGAGAGCTACATTCTGACTGGTTGCAAAAAATCAATTACCGCCTTTTCGAGCTAATAGCAATCCATTTAGGTTATATTGGTAGTTATCTTAATTACACTCCAAGAAGACACATCATCGTTTTTATCAGACTACAGACAGTGCCTCATGATGGAGAACATCAGATAGTGCTCAGCTGTCTTTGTGGCTTCAGAGCTCTGAAGGAGTAATAAGAGAAGTCAGCTCCTATTGAGGACAGAAGAGCTGAAATCAAAAGTTCCTAAAGGTCGTTGCAAGACAAATTAATTTCTGGTAATGAAGTAGCTGTGTACAACTACATCAGCCACTGAAACCTCAGCAGTCATGACAATATGCATTTGAGTACAAGATTCTAGTTTACTGAAATAATATTGCCTGGTAAGAATCGCAGTTATGCAAAATCCAGATCTCGCCATGACTTCCCAACAAGCTCACAAAACATCATTTTAACACTTGGCCTGATGAACAGCACTCCTGAGTGACCCAGCAGGTAAGTGAAGGCAGACTTGTCAGAGATTTACTTTCTTCTTTATTCAGCCATCAACCATGACCAATTCCTGATGTCACAGAGGGTGTCTGTCCTGTACAATCATAATAACTGGCAACATGTTGAATGATAAGTGATTTCTTAGTCTCTGCCTCTTTGCATGCTGCAAAGAAGACATCATTATCATTCCCTGTGCATTTTTACGAGATACTCCCCTGTCAGAGTGCATTTTCTTTGTCCATTTTGTGTAGCCATGCCTGAACTCCTATAGCACGTGAAGACAACATGGGCTGCAGTCTACTTTCTCCTGCCTGTAAGCACATCTTACTGTTGCTGCCTAGAACCCTAACAAATTCTCTTCTGTCATTACTAGGCAGGCAACACAAGCATAGATGCTCTTGCTCTAGGTTTTGCTGCAAAATGGTTCTATGCTAAAGCATAAATCCAGAGAAAGCACCATAAATGCCCATCTAGCTTTTTATGCCATGTGTTATTTACTTAGGAGTTGACATTATTATTGCACACAACTTTTTAATGATCTTTTGAGGAGATCCCTCGCTGAGTAGCTCTGGAGAGCCTCAGCACTGCCCAAGGCGATGAACATGGGCACCTAGCCCCTCAGCATCCCGTACCACTCCAGCACAAAGGTGACACACATACCAACTGCCACCTCCACTGCGTGCCTGCTGATGCATGGTGTGAGACACGCTGCACTCCACTAACACTTTACATGCAGAGTAACACGCGATCCAGCTGGCTTACCTCCAGCTCACTTGCACTCTGTATACAACGCTATTCCAAACATAATGGTCATACTTTTATAAAAGTAATGTGTTAAATGACATGCAACGTGTGCCTCAAGACACAGAAATAAGAAGAGCAGGGACCTGCCTTTCTGAAGACGTCCAAGAAGCTTGAGACAAACTGCAGTCCTGGCTGCGGATGTGCAGCAGCATGTATCAGGACTAAGGGCAGCAAGTCATATTGCTCACAGGTGTGATGTGAGGTACAGATCCTTGGAGCTGCCCAGCAAGCATTTTTTTCATATTGCACCTGCTGTATGAGGGCAGCCTCCCTCCACCACAGCACTGCTTGAGCAGTGAGAGAGCATCTGTGAAATTAAAACACCTACACTTGCCAGTGCACGTTATGTCAGTGCATTATTTAAATGCAGTAGCCACTTTTTTCATGAGGGACACAAAGAAATAAAGTATTGTTTGTGCCAGACAATTTGTTCTACTTACTACCTTTGAGATATTCATCTTTTGTCAGATCTCTGTAGTGGCCAGAAACTGGGTCTAACCCAAAAAACCACATCTGCCTGCAAGCTGCCCTCCATGGCTCTTGTTCTCTGGGGCTTTTTCCAGATTCCACACCCACATCGGCACACCTGCCCCAAGATCAAATTGTAGGTTTCCCTAATCACTTCAGTTCCTGCCTAGGCACACAACAGGACAGTGCAGCCCCACTGTCATGCAGAAGAGACCTGCAGTAGCCAGGGTACAGAAAACAAGTTTTGTATAGGACCCTTGACAGATTCCAGGTTACAGATGGGTGTTATGCATCTAACCAAATCCTGGCTGCTTTCTTTTTCTTTCCTCCTCCTTCTCTCAGTTGTTCAGCTTATAGCCATAGTATAGCCATAGTATTTGCAGAAGCCTGTTCTGCAGCTGTACATGCAGCATTTGTGTGCAGCTACATAGCAGGGCATCACTACAGTTTGAAGCTCTGAGCTGATGACCCCACTGTTGTCTAAGCCTTATGTTGCTCACCACAAAGTCCTGCTCGCAGCTTCACAACTGATTGCTGTCACTGCCCCCACACAGGTTTCTTGCCACACGAGCACAAAACACTGTCAGTGCTGTTCTGGGGATTCTTGCAGTTAGAGAGATGCAGTACCTTCCCAAAAATATATGCCTCCACAAAAGCAGGTAGGCAAAAGTTACTAGTAATCAAATCACTGTTATCTTGATGTAGAATAATAAGGTTAGTGTCATTATAACAGCATGTATGAGGTTTTAGGTTCAGATACACAGCTGTGATAGAGTGTTTTCAGCAAATTATGTTCCTCTCATCTAATTCCCATCTCAGCTTTCCGTCCTAAAAGTTCTAGTTTTACTGTTGAGAAAGTTGTTTATCTGAAAGCAAATGGTTTCACTGATAACATATTAAGGCATTTATTGTAAAATGCACCAGTAATGTTTTCTCACATCCTTTTTTTTTTATTTTGAGGGTCCCCTCCATCCCTTATATCCTCACCTTCTGAAAAAGGTTTCCGTGACACTGTGTCAAAGATGCATAGTTGTTCTAACCTAAAACAACAGGAAAAGAAAGTAGGGAAAGCATATCAGCCTTTCAGGATCATATTCATAATGATATAAATATTCATAAAATATATATATATAAAATATATATATGTATATATATGTATATGTATATATATGTATATATATGTGTATATATATGAATATATATAATATATATATTCATAAAAATATTCAAAATATTCATATAAATATTCATAAAAAATGGAAACTGACAGACACAAAACCTTACAAGACTCTAGTTATATTTGCTGGGGGGCAAATGCTGCTTCACATATGCTAACTCATGACTAATTCTTGGCTGCTACAGGGCAGGAACTAAATGAGGTAGTGGTGGGTAAGTCATCAGGACTGCTGTGACCAAAAGGCACAATGGCTGCTTGGGTTGGCCCCCAACAGACAGCGCTGGAAGGCTAGATCCTCTTATTTCACACTGGGGTAACACAAGTAAGGTCAGCCTCCCCCCCCCCAGGAAATACCCATATAAAGCACCCATTCAATTCAACAAGCACCTTGCCTGAGTGAAGGCTGTTCAGGCACCACAAATTAGTCATTATTCCTAAGAAAACAATCAGAATAATATTTGGAGGTAACTTTTTCTTAACAGACACTACCAAGAAATGCCTGCTTTCACAACGAGGGGCTGCCAGCAGTATCTCTGGACTACTACCCTGGTATCACAGATCACAGGTGATCCTTGCTATGGAGTAGGAATGCTTGCTCCCAAAAGTCTCACCGTGCAGCCCAGCAGCTGAGGTGGTGTGATGTGAAAGGGGAGAGTGCCAAACACTGATTCCTGCTCCAGGAGATATGCCTGTTGTGGAAAACCAGCAAAAAAGTGGGGTGGGCCGCTGAGTGAAGCAGTCAAACAAGACCTCATTAGATAAAGTCATGAAATAGCCCACTTACCACTGCTTCTGCATCTCAGGGTCTTACCTGCTCTTAATCCCAGTGCTTCTGACTGTGTTTTGTTACTACTTGGATTTCATCAGCAATGTTTTTAGCCTTTCCCCAGATCTGCAAACTCACCCGAACAGCCTGGAACCACAGACAGCTGGCCAGCAGCCAGAACTCCTACCCAAAGTGAGATGGAAATGCAAACAATCAGTGAGAAAGCACCTGCCCACACTTGGCGAAAACAAGAATTATGTAAATCTCAGGTTGAAGCAGGATCACATTCCCTCGCCTCTGGACAGGGCATATTCAGTGTGGCTCTACTGAACAAAGAAATGAACATACATCCTACTTTTCTTACTTGGTTTGTTTAGGGAAAAAGACTGTTTTTCAGGTAATTTTTAAAAAAGGTTGACTTAACTATAAAAATGATTTTATTTTCTGGGAACTTTCTCATTTTTATAAAGTCACATGGCAGTAGTAAACATTCACTGCTTGAGATAACATTTGGTGTACTGAGCAAAAGCTATGCAAAAAAAAGAAGTCTTGTAACTTGGCATACATGATGTAGGCTCTGTAGAACTGTATGACAGTGTGTGCATACATAATATGCCATCCTGTACTGCCAAGCTGTACTGAGTGTACAGTGGAACTAGAGGTGAGGGAAGGGTGGCTTTGGGAGCTTTTGTAGTAAGCAAGATCCACGTGAGGACTGGTAAGTGATCTAGTTCCCACATTTTATAGTATCAGTCCAAGATCACCACCACAGACTTTTTTTTTTTCTCCAAACCAAAATATTAGCAAAAATATCCACAAACTTAGAGAAGCATGGCAGGAATACAGCTACTTTTCAAACTTCTGTTGTTTAATCAGGTAGGTGTTCCTAGTGACATCCTAGTAAAAGCTTTGTGCTGTGAAAGCATGGGAACACAGCACACAGTGGGGCAGACCATCTCAGGCAAAGAGGAAGATTTGCCTGCATTTACTATTCAGATATCCAACCTGGGTATTATGCTAGATCCTCAGCTGCAGAACGGTGGTGTATCGTTACAGTATGCAGGCATCAATTTTCATCTCTTTATACCGTCTGTGCCTGACCAAGCTGTCACAACTCTAACATACAGACCTGCCTCCTGATAGCTCTTTCATCATGTAGAGAGAGGGACTGCTGTGCTGGGTAGTTATTTGACAAAGAACATCAGTCCAGCTACACAAGATGGGCAAAGAGGAATTTCTTCAATGTGCTGTTGACGTTCATTCTCTTATGATTGATCCCCATGAATCTGGGTCTTTCCTGACCAGCTCCTGGCCCTACATTCCTACTTCTAGCTCCTGCCTTTCATTTGCAGGGCTGTAGGGCACCCGTCCCAGTGCTGCCAGCAGGAGCAGTGCTGAAATCAGACCCTGACTCAGTTTGAGGGTGGGCTGGCAGGAAAAGCCACTTGCACAGTCCTGGAGCAGACAGCCCAGCAAATAGACAATGCAGGCGTTCTCAGCAGCAGCTCTTGGCTAGCCAGAGCAGCAGGCACAGCGTGACCCAGCACCGCCAGCCTGTGCACAGAGTGGCCACAAGTATCGATGCCTTGCTTCTGCAGCTTTGCAGCCACACCTGAGCACAGGCCCAAGCTACCAGCACAGCCCTTGGAGACTCAAGTCAAAGAGGTGGTGGCTATTCCCTGTTAAATCCGAGGGGGGGGGGGGGGGGGGGGGGGGGGGAAGATTTTCTCAGAAACTTCTTCCAAACAACCCAACAGGGCAAGCCACCTCCCTCTTTTCCTGTGAGAGGGCCGCATTAGTGAAAATCCACTTGTCTCCCCCCCCCCCCCCCAAAAAAAAACATAAAAGTTTAAAAATGAACTCGTTCAGCGCCGTACACGGTGCCTCCTGCTTCCCGTGTACACCCCTCAGCCCTAAACCCCAACAGCTTTCCCCAACCGTTTCTAACGGCCGCCCCGTGGCACGGCGAGCCCCGCCCCGCCGCCTCCCTCCCTCCTTCTCGGTCAGCCCCCGGCGTGTCCCGATGGGCGGTGGGGAGGGCGGAGGCAGCGGCTCGGGGTGGCAGCAGGAGCAGCAGGAGCCGGCCATGTCGGGGGACGGTGGGGAAGACCTAGCAGCCTTCGTGGCGCTGCACGGCGCCGCGCTCCGCGCCTCCTGCGTCCCGGCGCGCTACTGGGAGAGCCTGCGCCGCAAGCTGCGCGGCGAGGTGGGTCGGGGGTCTCGGGGGAGAGCCAGAGCAGCCGCCGCCGCCTCCCTCCCTTCTGGCCTTGCCCTTCGGGAAGCGGCCCGGCCGAGGGAGTAGAGGCGGCGGCCGCCGTAGTGGGGCCGGGAGGACCGCCGCGCTGTGCTCCCCGCGCGGCGGCGCCCATCTTAGCGCCTGCCCGCGGCGCTGGGGGCGGCTTGCACCAAGCCTGCGATGGAAGCCGCCGTGGCCGTGTTTAAGGCTGGGCGTTGTCGGTGTGTTATGGTTTGAGTTGCCTTGTGCCCTGGTTGGTTGGTTTTTCACTAATTTTCCTATCTCTCTTCGCTTTCACGCCGGTGTTTTCAGTCGCACGCCCCTGCGTGGAGTTGGCTTGTCCAGCACGCCCCGCACACGCGCGAGTTACCCGCTGTAGGTGGAGGTGGGCAGAGGGTTGTGTCCTGGGAGCCACCGTGGCTGGCTGCTTCTTTCGTGTGTTCGCTCTGCTCTGCGTGTTCCTGGTCCGGGTCAAAGCCACCCAGCCCTTTTGGCGAGCAGGGACAGCAGGGAGAAGGTTTTGGCTGGGGTTAAACCACCCCCAGCAGCATGAGGGTTGTGTCGCACAGCATTGTGGAGCAGCTGTGCAGCATGGCTTTTTGTCAGGATAAATTTTGGGGAATCTGTCAGCCCTTGTCACCACTCGAAGATGCATCAGTGTAAATCTGCGAACCTCTATTGAGGAAGACTCCCTCCTGCTGTAGTCCTACTCAGGCACATGCACACCATCACTTTGCAAGGGCTGGTCTGTTTCAGCTGAAGCTGGTGCCAGGAGGAGTTTGTGAAGTAAAGGGGCTCCGTACACCAGCACAGAGAGTTCATTTTCCCCCTGTTTGTTATCTGGAGAAGTGGGAGAGCTGTGGGGAGTCTAGAGGAGTATGCCTAGAGAGGGAAATAAGAGTGAGGTGATCTTGCAGTCCCAGAGGAAGAAAAAGCACTGATGAGAACTTCAGGGTATGGGGAGAACAGTATGGGATGCAGGAGGGCACCACCAGCAGTAGAGAAACAGGTGGGATGGGGTGAGAAGTTTGGACACAAAGTGCAGGACAGTGGGCAAGGAGAAGAGGCTGTGGGTTAATTCACTTGTACAAGTAGACTAACTTATCATTACTTGGATGCTTTTCTTCCCCATCTCAACTTTAAAGCTGGGATGGGAGGGATGCATAGAAAGATGTGATACTTACAGCACACTCAGTCAGGAAGATTTGAGTACGTTCCTGGTGCTTTCTGACTGTTGCTTGTCTGGTACCGCAATTAAGAGGGATATGTGTGTCTCACAGAGAAAATAAAAAAAAAAATAAGTCTACATCAACTCAAGCATGTACTCAGTCACAAACTTCCTGTAATATTATACCTCTCTCAGCAAGGATGTGTACAAGTGACTCGGAGCAGGGAGTATGCATTGCCCTATTTAAATAGGAGGGTAAGAAAAGCGACATGCCGGAACAGGATGAAGGTGAAGGCAGTATAAAACCAGTAAAGAAACACAAAATTGCAGGCTTTTGCGCTGCCATATGCCAGTATTAGAAAGCTAGAGGTAGTTGACAAACTGGATCATTGATTGTGCTGTGATGCAGCGCAGGCTTAAGGTTTGTGGCCAAAATCCATGCACGTTGTTGGGGGGCCATGGAATTTAGAGGGGGAAGAGAGTAGAATGAGGAAAACCATAGCTCTGATGCTTTCATAGGGGCTAGGACAGAGAAAGGTGGGGTGGAGAAAGCACATGCCCTAGGGTAGCAGAATGCTCCATCAGTTTCATTTTGCTTGCAGCTGTAGCTGAGCATGCTCTTTTGTACTAAGTGCCCTGGCACATGTGGAGAGAAGTGTAATGATTTCAGTGTGCTTAGGAAGATAAATCAGGCTGATAATGGCATGTGTCTCTACTATTGCAGCTTCTGTATTTTATCCAGAAGAGAGGAAAAAAGGATATGGAGAATACTGGGACATCCTGGGAAAATTGCATTGAGGAATGCAGTAGACTGGGATGAGCTCTTGAGGAGGTAGATAAAGAGTTGTGGTATGTTATGACTGGAGCAGCAGCAGTAAAGACAGCAGAGGAGGTGAAGGGAAAGGATTAAAATG
This sequence comes from Anser anser, assembly GCF_964211835.1. Lineage (NCBI taxonomy): Eukaryota > Metazoa > Chordata > Aves > Anseriformes > Anatidae > Anser > Anser anser. The sequence continues at coordinate 75,563,861 of NC_139720.1, forward strand.
TTTTGGGGCTTTAGGTGAAGAATAACTGGGGAAAAGAAATCAGTGAAATGTGAAGCATAGTATGAGCTCCCTTGCTTCACATGTGAAGGTGGGAGGAATTCTTCATCTGTCTTAACCTGTTGCAAAGATTAAAACTAGCACAGAACTTGGAAAACTTGCATCCATAACACAGATAATATTATCTTACATACCTCCAGAACCCAGGCAGCTGTTTTCCAACACACGTGTGCTTTGACATACAGCACCCTCCTTCCTAGCTGTATGCTAATGCCTGCAAGAGAAGTGGAGGGTTTTTTCATTTTTCCCTCATCTGGTGGAGCAGGTTTCCATCTGAGAGCATTGTGTAACTGCAAATTAAACTGCTCATCCAAAACATAGTGTGTCTGCTAGAGCAAGAAACCTGCTTTTATTTATTTCTTTGTTTTGTATTAACATGCAGTGCCTCTGGGAAGCAAACTTTTCTGGGTTTATGGCAAAAACTTGAAAACTTGCAAGTGTAACAACTTACACTAAAATTCTATTTCCAATATAGTGATTGTTTTCTATTTTACTGAAGAAATCTCATGTATTTTGGTTAGCAATACATGCTTCTGTGGCCTGCATAAGTCTGGGAAACACTGTGTCTGCATCTAATTTTATATGTGATCTCTTCCTTTTCTCTTCAAGTTGTATGTGAAGTGGAAGGCTCCTGTGCATTGCAGCAAGCTTTTTGTGGCCTTGAGAAGTTACTGTCAAAGGACTCCTTAGAGTTTTGTCCAAGTTTGAAATGAAGGTTTGTAATTGATTGTGCTACTAAACGTGCTGTTGCTCACAGGCTACCATGGCCTTTGCAGCAGTTTGCAGTGTGCCTGAAAGGAATTTGCTGAAGATGCCTGTGCTTTCTAATTGTCATCATGACGTGCCTGCTTTGTTTCACGTTTTCTGGTTCACTAGGTTTGTTAGGTTGGAACTGCACCTGAATAGGAAGAGGCAGGGATTTTGCCCAAGCATGTCTTGCTTGCAAATAGTTGTGCCACCAAAATGTGTTGCTACCCCTTTGCTCTTGTCTTGTAGAAATATTACTTACTCTGGTAGAGTACTTTGTGTGAGTTCTCCCTGTTCTGCTTCAAGCAAAAGGTCATGCTTTTCAAATCAGTGGTGGGACCTCACACAGCTGATCTTTGTCTTGAGCAGTTTAAGATTCCCTTAAGAGAGCTGCTGAGTTGGCAGAATGACAGGATTGACTTATTTTTTTAGCATAATTCTGCTGAAAAGGTATTAAAAGTGGAAATTACTGATAAGCTACTACACTTTTGCTAAATGAAACTGATGCAATGTTGGAGGGAGAGATGAAGACATTGGCTCAGAGGGTCTGGAGTCTCTTAGTTCCCAAGCGCTTAGTTGGTATTTCATGAAACATGCAGCCAACAACTTCCTTGTTATTAGCATTCACTGTGGGTGCTTGGTAGATGGGTAGAGGCTACTCTGGGAGCCAGCAGCAGGCTGGCCCCATGTCCGTGCACTGCCAAGAGTCTAGTGACAAAACCTTGTGAGCAAGAAGCATACAGGCCCACTGTGTAGCAGGTGTCAAGTAGACTCCAGTGAATTGCACTTGTGGTTTTAATTTCCTACCAATGCTAGTCATCTAGCTGCTGTTTCTCCTGCTGGCTAACGAGCTCCGTGGGGAAAGCTCTTGATATAGCTGCAGGAGCAGCAAAGAATCACTTGGCGGGGGGATTGGCATGTCTGTGCTCTGCTGCGCTCTTTGGCTGCCTGCTGTGGTCTGGGATTAGTGCTCATGCAGAGAGCTGGCTCTGGAGGCTGGCCCACGCGGGAGCCAACCTGATGGACATAAACCATGAGCACTGCTGGCAGCCACCCACGGAAGAACGCCACATGTTGCTGAGACCTGCCTGCGGTTAAATCAGCTTGGAGTGCCTGGGAGTCATACAGGCAATCGAGCAGGGACTTCAAGAAATGTCGGTGGCTGCTGTTGTAACAGCAAAAGGTCATAATATTGCTTGCTATTGAGTAATAACCTTTTCTAGAAAACTGGAAAGCTAGGAGTAAATTAGAATTGGTAGCTAGTTTGATGCTTTTTGAAGTGGGTGATGCTCAGTTAGCTATTAATTTTTTAATAGTTGTATTTTTAGTCTCCAGTAAGGATGTTTGCAAAATAATTTTATTTACTCAAAAAAAATAAGTACGTTTGGAGTTAGCCGATGCATTGTTGGCATCTTTTTCCACCCCTCATGCCAAAGGAAAATACCAGCCCCTGATCCTCACAAGTTGCAGGAACTTCTTCAGCTTGGGTGCTGTAACCTGAAGTCTGAAGTAGGTGTCATTTCCTTGCTGCTCTCCTTGGGCAGCTATCTGCTTTGTCGAAGTGGCTTTGCTTTACAAACATAGGGTTGAATTCCTCACCATCCTACTGTGGTTTAGCAGAGTTTATCATCTTGGAGGAACACTCTTGAAAGAAAGAAATAAAAGCTTGTTGCTACCTCTGGGATTTTCCAGCTAATAAGTTGTCAATGTCTAGAAGTAATGACTTGAAATAACGATGCATCAGGGACTTACCCAGGCTTGACATGTTAAACCAGTACCTCTAGAGGTTATGCTTCTAGGTCTTTCACCTTCCCAGTTACCTTCTAATGAGGTTACATGGAGAATGTGCTATTAGGAGGTCTGATGCCTCTTTAAAAATTATGTGTAAAAGGCCTAATGATTTGTCTGCTCCTGCCTGGTTGGTTATGTAGTGCAACTGACTTAGCAAAATAACTCCCTTTAAAAGGATTTGAAAAGGCTTCTGAGACTTTATACCTGTTTTGTTCTTAAAATTACATGTCTTTTTCGAATTCAGAAAAGTTGTAAGTAGCATCTTGGTTCTGCAAAAGGTATACAATCCCACCATTTGGCAAGATTTGTGGCAGAAAAGAAGCTTGTGTAGTGGCCTACTCATTTTACGTAGGTTTTTAATCAAGTTATTACATCTAAAGTGGCAAAGAATGCAAACCCCTTTTAGCATATCAGTGGAGGTAACTGTATAGACTTTAACTTGCAGCAGTATAGAGAGTCTTCCAACTCATCCAGAGGTGAGTGAGCGTATGCAGTTCCCTGAGTACGGAAAGAAGTGGAGGAAACACGGTAACATGTCATAACTGGTTTAGAACTTGATTGGTAAAACCTTTTTCTTTTTCAGGGGTCCTAATATACTCAGTGTGGTTCTGGAGCCTGGGTAACTCCTGGCTTTGTTGGGCATTACATGCCATAATATGAAACTATTTTTGCAGGAATTAAATTGCTTATTTTAGCTAAGTTTAACAAAAATACTCAGTTCTCATTTTCTAAAAAGTCTGAGGGGTTAAAGTTATGGACAATCATCAATAGATCTGTTGATGCTAAAGAAACCAACAAAGCTTACTGTCATTTAAGCAGAGAAACTTCCCGAACAACTAACTCCATTACTCTATTAAAATGTGCAAGAATGAATGCTGTAGTCCATCTATCTGTTAAGAATGCAATAAATGACAGGTTACAGGCCAAATTTGTCTACAAGTGCCTTTCAGTACTGCATTGTGCATTTCATGGTAGTGCCTCAGCTAAGTGTTTGACACTCTGCATTTTCAATCTCAGGTGTTTGATGCTGGTGACTACTTTGGGATAATGCAAGTAGAAGAGGTAGATGAGGAAGAAGAGGGTGATGAAGACATGGAAGAAGAATTGAAAAAGAAACCAAATCCTGGAAATGAGCCTTGTTTCAAAGTTATTGTAACAAATGAGAATGGGCTTCAAGCCTCCAATCCTGATAGGTGAGTAGTGATTTCAGAACTGGTCTTCGGTCTTTGAGTGGTCTTAAACCCTGAACATTTGGAAGTCTTTTTTTTTTTTTTTTTAAACTATGAAACATAGGCTTCATAGCAGGGAGATTATTTAACTTTCCTGAAACAAGCTGCCATCTTGTAAAGAGTACCTCTCATAATTTAGTGTTAAATTATGAATTGTTTCCTCTTTAGATTATGCAGGAAGATGCTTATAAATCAGTTTAATATAACAGAGAAAATAGAGTAAAGGCTACCTTAATGAGTTCTGTAGAAACTTTGTATCTGCATGTGTGTCCTTGGAAGAACACTGAAGAAATAACTGTATCCTCCACAAATCTCAAGCTAAGGTTATACTGAGTAACTTCAGTAATGATGCATGGCCTATTAAATTTCCTTCAGTTGGCTAAAATATAATTCAAGTATGATGGTGTGATTGCATGATATGCATGCATACATACTTAATTGAATGTATCAAGTTACAGTTGGTTTTCTTCAGAATCAGCTTATCTGTCATGAATATGACATTAGCATGCATCTGTAAAATTAGAAAAGTCGCATAAGATTAATAAAAAGAAAAAAGATATTGTAACACTCATTCAATTTCAAACGTAGAGGAGATTATTTGTCATACATAAATAATGAAGTCTAAACTCTGCTGGAGGTCTAAACATAATTATGTTCAGCTGTTTTTTAAAAAAAATTGCCAGACTTTTCATACTTTCTAGGTTTGGGAGTTTTAGACTTTGTATGTTTACCTAAATTTAGCCTTGATGAATAAAAAAAAAAAACAACTTAGAGCATAGGCATCTGCCTTTACATGCCTGCTTTAACTGAAGTCTTTGCCTTTCTAAATCTGAGAACACATGTAGATTATAAAATTCAAAAGAGCTCATATGATACTTGTGGGCTTCCTTGCAGCATTCAGACATGTCTGTTTGCTAACCGAGACGAAATAAATTTCCAGGGAGCACAACCTTAGCATTAAAGGAAGTTTCTTCTTTATCTGGAATCTGAGATACAAGAACTGTTCAAGGATACTCAGCATACATGATAGTTGGCATGTTTTTAACTTACTGAAAATTGGGGAGGGGGTTTAGCAAGTAGAATTCAGATTTTTCTCTGATGTGATTCAGTAAGAGGATATAACCAACATGTGGAGAACCTTCTGTTTAAATGAGTAGGCTTTTGCTGTAAAAATCATCCAGGTTACACAAGGAATAAACTTGTCACGGAGAGGCATGCCAGTTACGTATGGTTTTGATTTAGCTGGTAATTCTTTTAAACAATGCTTTTTTTCTAGGGGGGGAAAAAAGCCAAAAAGAAACAATCAAAGACCTTAAAACTGTATTATTTTTGGACTAGTCTACTATATAGGCTTCTAATGATCACACCATTCCACATAATTTTAAAGAGTTCATGGCTAGCAAGGTCTTTGAATACTTTCGCAAAACATTGTATTTACCTTCTTCAGGCAAGAATATCAGGTTGATGCAGTGGAATTAATAATGGTCAAAAAGAGTAAGTCTTGTATTCCAGGATAGTAAGAGGAACTGGGCTAACAAACTGAGCACCCTGTTCCGTGTTTGCTCCTCATTTTCATAGAATTGCTAACTAATGTACAATAAACTTTCTAGAACAAAAGCAAGTTGTTCTTAACCTGTAATGTCACGCTGTGTACTCGGGGAGTTACTTTGGGACTAAGAGAATACTTAGTTATCAAACTGTCTATAAGGACCTGTAGCTCTTCACAGAAAAAAAAATGGCCATTTGCGTATAAAAATATACTGTTGTAATGCTACCAAAATTGTCTTTAAGCATTTTCCTCATCGACCATGCTTGGACATACCGTGTTGAACACGCCCGCCAGCAGCTGCTTCACGTACCTGGTTTACTTCACAGAATGGCAAATCTCATGCGCATCGACTTTCATGGAGAGATCCCAGATGAGGGCAGTATTGAGCAAGTGTTGCAGGAAATGTGGAAATACAATCAGACCTACCAACTTTCTCAAGGGGTGAGTCTCTAAAGCCTAGTTGGGATGCTAAAAAGCTCTGAGTAATTGTGAGTGAAGACATTCTGGTCTAGGGGATTGTTGTGGTAGCTTTTCTTTTTATTATTTAAAAAGCAGATTTGAGCAGTACATCTCAGTCTTTCTACCCTGTGTCTTTGTTTCCCATATTGTCATGAGTGGCTTATGGGTCAGGTGAAATTATCTGTGTTACCACACTTTCCTGGAAGACAATTCAACCTATAGTTGAACGTGACTTCTGCTTCCCTTTCTGGCACTGAACTCTTTGAACAGCTTAAGTCTAATCCCCATGCCTCCATGTCTGTATCTGTAAAAGGTTGACTGTAGTGTTAATGATCAATTTAAGGCTTATTCATTCATTCTGGGTTTTATCATAAGTGTTGCAGGTAGGAATGTTTTGATGCAACCTCCAGTCTCACAGCTAGCTGTTGTAGCGTGGGGCAGCTCTGCTCTCTTTCATTGCTACAGCTGTGGACTTCAAACTCCTCCTTGTAGCAAACTCCTTCTAATAGAAACTGAAGGAAAACTATCCCTGTGAGAAAACAAACAGTATTCTGCTGCTTTAACTCCCTGAAATGATTTGTTTGATACAGGGGAAGTTGATCTGGTAAGCAATAGATATGCTGGCATAAGGAGGAGGATGGTACTGTGCCATTGAGTTGGGAACAGGCTTGCCAAGCTTTCACAGTGCCTGGATTCTAGACTGGCTTAGTCTCAGACTTGCAGAGATGAGAATGTTACTCTGTACTTAGCACCTGCTCACGATCTTGAGTAGAGTAGGAAACAGAGAAATGGTGTAGAGAGTACTGCCAGTGCTTTCTGTCTTGCAGTGCTTTGCTTTTCTAGCAATTGCTACGTGCAGAATGTCTCACTCTATTTAATTGTTCAGACTGCAGAGGAGAAGGTACCTGTCTGGTATGTTATGGATGAATTTGGATCGCGCATTCAGCATTCAGATCAGCCTAGCTTTGCAACAGCACCACTATTCTATATGCCTCAACAAATCGCTTACACTGTTCTCTGGCCCTTGAGAGATCTTGAAACTGGCGGTAAGCATGTGTGTCTGTTGAGTCTGTTTTTTAATGCCCACAACAGAAGTTACGCAATATTCTTATAAATAATCGAGCACTTCACAGCACAATAGGTACTTCAAGACTAAAATGCATATTTCTGAAGCTATCAAATTTCAAAGTTCTATCTGATATTTCCAGCACCATAATTTATGTGATGTCTACCTCCTAGCAGTCCTTTATCCATCAAATAATGTTCATGTTTTATTGACAGAGCACTTAAATCTTGCATCACTGCCTTAGTGAAACTACTGCTTCAGGCATCCAAAAGTTTAAGACAACTTCTTTGTGTTTGTATCTCTGAGTCAGTCAAGCACATTTCTCAAGTGGAGAAATGCCAAATCAACTTTGTGCCTCTATCCTTAGTTGTAGGCCACCTTATGCCCCCATCATGTAGAGGGTGTGATTATGTTCAGCTGTGTGATTAAACTGTCATAAGTCAGCTAATTTGGGATTAATTTTTGTATCCCAGGTAATGCCTTTTTAATATAGTTCTTTAAATGCAAAATTAGATATAATTACAAAATTTGTGGTATTACTAACTGTTCAGCCGTCATATGTGTGTTGAGGTATGAGGAGGATTTTAAGTGGAGAATAGAAGGCTACTCCTAAAAGACTCCTTGTTTTGCTGCAGAGGAAGTGACTCGTGATTATGCTTATGGGGAAAGAGATCACTTGATCAGGAAGTGTGTTTTGTTACCATGGGTGTCTGCTGGGGTATTGGATGTCAACTGTTTTACCCCAGAGCCATCGGATGAGCATTACCAGGTATGAGTTTAATAAATCTCATCTTTTATATCTTTAAAGAGACAGTGTCTAAAAAGCTTTCAAGAGTTCTGTTTCTTTTTAGGCTTAAAGATTAATTCAGAACTTATGTACTAACTAAAAAAATCAAAGCATAGTGAGACAAGAAGTATCTTGTATATAATATGTAATTTTCAAAACTGAAGCAAATCAAATGGCTTATAAATGTTACTGCATTATTCCCTAGTATTTTTAATGTAAGCACAGTGCAAGGCATTGCCTAATAGGCTTGCTCACTGGCTCTGTTGTTATAGCACTTCTGGTCAGTCTTGAATTACAGGAAGATTCATTTTGGTATGCTAGGAGTGGTTATACTTTTCAGCCTGATTATTCACTGAATGTGGTTTAGAATCACTAAATATTAGAGTAGCAAAAACGTATATTACTTAATGTATACGGAGTATGCAGCATGCTGTTCTGTGGTACATAGCAACTATACAGCAGTGTTACTGCTGGTCATGACCCCACTTTCCGCTGTCAGACATGTACCAGCTACAGTTACTGACTCATTTTGCTCTTTGGATACTGAGAAAGAGATGGGTTTACATTGTGAATCATTCATGTAAATGTGAGATTTTGATGACTTTTGGTATAAAGCCTTGTAGTTACACCTGTGCACTGTCAAGTAAAAAGTATACATTCAAGGCTAATATAAACAATCTTCTCCATGTACTTGTAAGAAATTTGATGCACCTTTTATAAAGTACTGATCTAATCTGTTTTGAGCTCTCCTTTCTACCTTTCTACTAAGGGTTTGTGATATTTTAAGAATATGAAATAAATGTTGCTTGGAATCTCCTTTTCATGAACCAAGCTTGCATGAGATTCTTTTTTAAGACGGCAGAAGTGTGGTTCCTGATCCATATAAGGATGCTGTACTGGCTGCTAACAGTGTTCAAAGATGGATCTGTGCCCTATACCAACTGCCTGCTGCTTTTCATGGAGGATGGGCAGAAAATGCTGGATCCAGTTTGTTATTAACTAGGCAAAAATGAAGTTAAGCTGCTTCTGTCAAGTAAAGGTATACACTCAGAAAAGCTAGGCTGTTTTGTAACCCATGTCAGATTAGTTGGTTGGGATTTTGCACTTTTTGGAAGCAGGATAGATGTAAATACTTTGTATTTACAGATGAGGAACAATGCTCGCATAGTTCTGGCCATGCAGATGTTCTCTTAGGAAGAGTGCCTGTATCTCAGATAAGGCACTCTTTTGCGTGTGTTTTAATTCTGTTTTGGGATGATCAGTGCAGGCTAAAGAGCTATGTGTGGCAGATGAGCCAAATATCTTCCTTTCCCACCCCACCTTGAAAGCATCTTTTCAGAGCATCCTTTTGTCTCTTTTTGTGTCTCTGCCACTCAGCTATTGAGATGACAAAGTATTTATGCTAGAACCATACAACAGAGCTCTTTTACTCTAGAATTTTCAGCTGTAGATTAAAGTCTTAAGCTGGCGACAGACCAGTGAAGAATAACTTGGCACACACTCCTAGCTGTCTTGTCTTCACATAAGCAGAGCTATATGCACAAAAACTTGCGGACTATGTCAGAGACTTGTTTACAGTGTTAGTATGTGAGACAGCAATTTTGCAAGGAAACGTAGTTGTGTGAAAAATCTTTTTGTAAGTCATACTGTTTCACAATGACATTTGTTGCTACCTCTGTACAGTTTTTGCAACTGGGAATGCTTCACTCCTGTGTACAAATAATTACTTGTTAAATTATCTGTGGTGTTGTGTTTTAAAACGGGGGTGCTACTTTCCTGGTTCTCATTTTTCTTTAGATAGAATCATAGACTCATAGAATGGTTTGGGTTGGAATGGACCTTTAAAGATGATCTAGTGCCAAAAAAAAAAAAATTCAATCTTTATAGAAGAATCAGAGTTGTTATAGCAATATTGCAGATTAAGTTTCACCTGTTTTTTGTCCTTTTACCTAATTCTGTTCTTCAACACAGACCACAGAGTCTGTGACTTAAATGGTACTATGGGTAGTGTGATTGGGCAACGATTGCAGAAAGCAGAGTCAGAGGAGGCAGTTTCTCACAAAGTGTCTGGAATGGAAGAAATACCTCTTGGGAGACCAGGGTATTTGTTGTTCTGCCGTGGCTCCCTGAATTTGAATTTCAGGATAGATGTTAATGAATCCTCTACTGCTCTGAAAATTTTAGTCTTCTCTTAAAAGTACAGGCTTCTTTCCTTATCTTAGGTGACTCCAGGAGTTATTATGTATTTGTACTGTCCAGTCTATTTTTAGAAGATCTCTGATCAGGATTTGCTTTTATTTATGCTTTCCCATTAAATAGGATTATATTCTCTGTAACAGCCTTAAAGATAGAGCGGAATGTCTGTGGCTGGACAGACGCTTCAGCACTGCAGCTTGCATGGTCAGCCTGTGGCAGCCAGAACTCAGGGAGCTGTTGCAGAACAGCAGCTACTCAGGTTTCTTCCGTTGCATTTGTCCCATCCCAGAGTTCTTGTAAGCTACTTCATGTGTCAGGATAGTAGCAGTGGTTCAAATGTGTGCTTTTTCATCAGAGTTGTAAAAAGTGGAGTGAGGTGCATGCTTACTCTTGAAGATTGCAAAAAGCCTTCTGTTCAGTTTTACAGGAGCAGAACTTCCAGCCTTCTGTGCTTTTTTTCAGTTATCCATAATAAAACATAACTAAATGGTCAGTCTTCCTTCCATTCCCTTGGACATACAGTAACTTTCTTTTAGTGTGTGTGACTGTGTGGTTTGGTGTCTTGTTTAATGCTTAAAAGCAGAAGTTTCTCATGGTGCTTGGATAGTGTTGATAAGCCCTGGTCTTAAAGCCATACCTCTTGTTCCTTCTTTACCAATAGCCTCTTACTCTGATTCCTTTCTACCTCTGTTCTTGTACTGGCTTTTTTTCTGGGCATTATACAACATAATACTCTTTTGAAAATGCAGCTTTGGTGGAGTTCTCTTGAACCAGGCAGTAGACTAAGCAAGACATGTAGTGGACTGTAATTTCTACTGTGGCTACAAATGCACGTGTACATGTGTATTTTAATATTTATGTGAGGATAAGCAATTACAGAAAATTATCCTTAAAGTTTTGTAAGTTTTGTAACACTTAAGTTTTACAAGTTTTTAAGTTTTGTAACACTTAATCGTGTTGAATATTTTAGCTGTAGTTTTTCTTTAAAGATTGTGTTAATTGTTTTTCAATCACTTCTATAAACCTGATTATGCACACTTTAAAATTCATTTTGATTTAAGTTGCTGTTCAAAGTTGCTGATTATTGTGACATTTGATCCAAGACTGCCCACTTATTGTAACTCATATTAACTTTTTTTTTAGGCTATTTTAGCAGAAAACAAGGAGAAACTGCCTATAGCAATAAACCCACCAGTTTATGACAAAGACAAAGTTTTCAAGTACGTATCTGCAAACAAAATGCTTTCTTGCCAAGGTTAAGTATAATAACTGCAGTGTACTCAAGTAGATCAGCCTTTTCTAGCTTTGAGCAACAGAGGCAAGTACCCACTTACCATTCTGATTTATGAGTTCTTGTCAGATTCTTTGGGGTAAATGGATTGTCACTTACAGAATTTCTGGAAAAAACAACTAATTTTTATTAAAGTGCCACCTTCTGGGCAAAATAAAAGTTGCAAAATGTTTTCTTTTAATGTTTGTTTTCACTAAGAAGTATAACTAAAGTATATAAGAGACTAAAGACTTCTCTGCTGCAGTATAGCATGTGACTGTGGTGCAGGTGCTTTTCTTTGTGTTAATATAACAGACTAATTCCACGCCTCTTCTGATGAGATTGCTGAACAGGAGAACCATGTCAAAGCCTGTTATGCTTAAAATTGTATATGTGCTGTAGTAGTGTATGGTATGAAATTACTTCAGAAGAAAGCTGGAAGAACATTGTACGGATAAAGAATTTCAAAGGGCTGTGAGCAAAACCAGTGGCGCTGCATGACTAGACTGCATTATTACTGGTTTTATTCTAGAAAAACATATATTACATAGTATGTGCTGTGTATTTTGCTCCATGGTATTGCTGTCTGACACTGGGATCCAAGTCCTTGCTTGCAGAATTTTTGCATAAGGGATAAAAGTAGGTTAAAACATGGCTGGCAGATATACTTACACCCCAGCTTCATGTGTTTAAGGGGTTTGTTACTTACTAGATTAACTTTTACTTGAGATGTACTACTGAAAATTTGGTCCTGTAAGGTTGAGAGGCATTTCTTACCTTGCTCAGTGATAGTCTCGGTTTCATTATGCAATTGAGATCTGACTACCAGACTTGAGGATAAGAAGCTATTTTTTCATCCAGATTGCTTACCTCTATTTCAGATAATGGAGACCCAGGCATACATTCTAATAAAGATAGAGAAAAACAGTGGGGTTGCTGAGAAGTGTCAGCTTTTCACTGCTACCTCTTTCTCTTGTATCTTGTATGATGTTAAACATTAACACCAGGGAGGCAGGGAGGGAAACACATGCCAGATCCCTCCTACTCTGTTTCTGAGAAATGTTGTCAACAGCTTGTCCATGCACTAATACGGAGCGTCCTTTCCTCTTCGTTACCCAGCTCCTGTCTGAAGAGGAGAAAAAAAGAGCAGCTTAGCCTCCATAGGACAAGGAGGACCTCCATAGGAGGTCCTTCTTGTGTTTTTTTGAATTTCATCTACTAAACATCCTCCAGGAGCAGGGTAGTATGTCAGAGTCCAGATGTTCTAGCAGGAGTTGCAGTCCTGCACTGCATTCAGAGAACTAAAGTTTTTGAGGGTGTCACCACGGACAGGCAGATGGGGACATAAGAAGCTCAGTAGATGTATATAGCCCATATTTTTCTCAAATTATGCATTAATACTAATGTACTCGAGTCCCTAAAGGAATCTTTTATCACTCAGTGATAGGTGTTGACAGAGAAATGCATTCATTTTATATGGTGTTTGTGTGAGAGCTTAAGTCTTGAAAATAAGTCTTCTGCCTTCCAGAGCCTTTGACTGTCTCAAGACTTTTATGTTAATAGTATTGTATGTAGAATGTATGGAGTGATTTAAAAACTTTGAGTGGAATGACCCTCTAATCTTAACCTCAACAAGCAGCTATAATGCGTACCTCAAATAACTTATTTTGGTGGCCTTCTTGCTCTTAGTGGAGGTAGATTGAGCTACCCTATATCTTTTGTCTCTTGCTGCATTTTTGTATGCTCTGTAAGCAAGTCTTAAGATACTATAACTCTGGCATATGAATTTCTTTGCAAGAATTCAAGATGAAGAAAGCAGACTTTATTGCTAATGTGAGTAGTACTTCTGAAGTACTGTGTATAGCTATAAGCTATTTTAAGTCTTTTTAATAGTGGTTAGTAACTATGTATTATTGAATATACCACAATCTTCTGTGTGTCTGTAAAAGTAGCTCATTGTTATAGTGAGAAATTTTTGAAAGAGAGGTAACAATTTATTTAAGATGTTCTTTGCTCTCGATAGTTAACCAGGAAGAAAAAGATTACAAGAATTTCTAAAGAGCATGCTGTTCAGAGTGACTGAATGCAGGTCGCTACTTGTACTTGTGTGGTGTAAACATTTAAGTGAACTAACACTGGAAGGAAGTGTATTTTTGGATGTGCAAGACAAGGTGATCTACCTCTCAGCTGAACATCATGCTCTTTCTGCTGAGAAGAGTAGCTGTTCATGCCTAGCCAGCAATGGGAATTTGTTACTAAATTATGTATTTGGAAATGTGGAATAAGAACAATGCAGAGGGAGGAAGAAAACAATGAATAAAAAATAAAAAATCCCCTCCTCAAAAAAAACACCTGACTGATTAAATGATACCCACGGAGTGATGTTCAATACAGATTTATTGGAGTTATCCAGATGCTGCCTGATTTTCCAGGCTTCATTTTGTGCTGTCAAAGGCCAAATGCCTTGTCCTTAGGCCTTTGTTACAGCACTATATTTTTCATACCATCACCTCTTTATGACTTGAGTGAAGGGTTTTGCTATGGAGGTTGTTTTTGTTTGGTCTTAACCAATGATTAATCAGTTTTAATGCCTTAGGCTATGTTTGGTTCAGCCTTATTTTTGACCTACTTGGAAATTCGTTGCAAGAGCCATTGAGTAATGAACCAGAGGTTTCAAAGGTGTTTTCTGTAGCTGCAACTGGAGAGAATGAAAGATTCCCTACTGACTTTCTTTCAATAATTTCAATATATATATTTAAAAAAAAAAAAAAAAACTTTACCTGTTAGTGCATCTGAAGATCTCTGGTGGTAGCTCATGCAAAGGAGTCTTACCTGAGCCTCTTCATAGCTTCAAAGTACCACTAATTCTGAACGACTGTTTCATTTTCTTCCTGGGGAAGGCAACTATAGCTGGACTGTTTTTGCACATAACTAACCAAATGACTGTACAGCCTCAGTCCAACCCTAGCCATGGTTCTACTCCAAATATATACCATCATATATGCAAGCTTTACCCAGGCACATTGGTATACTCATTCTGAAAAGCAAACTACTTGGTTGAGTTACTTCTAGTCCGCTTTCCTCAGCTAGAGACCAGATGCTGCTCACACAGCCTGGAGCAGAAGTGACTTCCTGAGTCACTTCCTGAAGTGAGTCCTGAGGACAAGCATTCCAGCACTCTACCACCAAAAAAGTGTAATATGTTGACAAAATATTTCCATATTATACTCAATGGGCTTAATCACAGGAAAGAAAAATAAACTAATGCTGGTCCCAGTTTTCCAGTGATTCTAACAAGCAGAATAGGTCTGTATGAATGTAGGTCTGATGATCCCCTTGCCACTAAGAGCTATAAGCTACATTTAGATCTAGCTACAGGGGGCTGGTGTTATTGTGGGAGGATATTGTGTATTGTAGGGTGTGCTTACTAGGGACTGATCTGGGACTGTATGAGCAACTTAAATTCTACTTTTTTTTTTTCATGGAATTATAGAATGGTTTGGGTTGGAAGGAACCTTAAAGGTCGTCTAACTCCAACCTACCTGTTGTGGGCAGGGACACCTTCCACTAGACCAGCTGTATGTATTGCTGTATTTGTTGAGGATATGGGATTCTACAAGACTTTGTTACAGCATTGTAAGGCCTTTTACCTTCAGGTCACTGCTTTGAATCCCATTTGCTTCAGCAAGGACTAAAAGTTGCTCCAAACCAGTAGATATTTGTTTAGCATGCATATGAGATGAATTTGGTGGAACATGTGCTGGGTCCTTTATCAAATTTGGCGTTGTACTTTCCTCAGCTGTGCTGATCTAGAAGGAGAAGCCAAATATTGCAGAAAGAAATGCTGGTAGGGCTATATGAAGTTACTAACTTCACTCAGTTGCAGTAGTAGGGAAAGAAAGACGATTTCTTTCAACGAGGATGCCAGGGCTGACTCTCCTCATTTGCAGTGAATGTATTTCTCTTAATTTTAGACTCCAGTGTAAATAGTATAACCGATATAATATGTCACACATGGAGTTATGCAAAACATTTGTGGGAATAAACAAAGCATCTTACATACTGTTTTTTGAAGAATGTTTTGCCCTATGACTGGGCTATTTCAGCAGCTCATTATTCCAGAGAGATCTTTCTCAGGGGAACATATCTTCCAATCAGTTAGTAGTAGAAGTGGAAAGGAAAGTTACACATCTGATAAGAACAGGTCTGGAGAGGAGGAAGAATATAGTGGTTCCTCAAGAAAAAAAATAGTGGTTCTCTATCAGAGACTTAGTCGCTAGTCTCAGTTGCTGTTTTCATGAAAGTTGTAAGACCTAAACTTGTTGAAATTTTTGTCTCAAAACACCTTTTTCTAATCTTTCCCACTTTTAATTTTTTTTCTGTGGGTTGAGAGATTCTCACAGATAATGTGTTGGTAACGCATCACTCTTGTAGGAAGCCAAGCTTAAAAAAAAAAACTTTGCAATCTGTTCAGTTTCAGAAATGAAACTTCATATGCCTCTTCTAGGGTTTTCACAGACATTCAGCAAGTCCTCAACAGCCTGACACATCCCCGCTTTGTGTTCACAGACAACGAGAGAGAAGCAGACATCCTCTACAATTTCTCACACTTCAAGGATTACAGGTTGCAATTGTTTCCCTGATAATACAAATTGTTTTGTTGCTATAAAAAAAAGTGTTCCCAAAGGCCTTCCTGGCCCTTCCCCTCTCCCCCAAAACTTCTGTTTTGTAGGAAGCTGAGTGAGGAAAGACCTGAAGTAATGCTGAATCAGTTCCCGTGTGAGAGCCTCCTGACTGTCAAAGACTGCCTGGCATCCATATCTAGACGAGCTGGAGGACCAGATGGGCCAAGATGGTTGCCTCGTACTTTTAATCTCCAGACAGAATTGCCGCAGTTCATCTGTTACTTTCAGCAACGTGAGAGAAGGTGGTTCATGTTTCTGCTTCCTTACATTTTTTGCTTTCTTGATCCTGCTTTCCCCAAAGACCAGTATCGTACATACTAAGGTTTGCAAACTGTTGCACCACCGAGAGTTTGCTCTTGTTGCATTTATGGTCAAGTAAATTTTATGTGGAAAGTGGGAACTTTTTAGTTACTTACTGTAAGAGTAGGTAAGCAATGCATTTCTGAAACAAAAACCTTTGTCATGGTTTTAACAGCAGATTTGTAGCTGTTTCTTTTTTGAAAAGTCAAGTCTTAGATATCCAAAGGATCAGAATGTATTTGCAACAAATATTTGTTTTGTTTTGTTTTTTTTTTCTCCAGGGAACCAGTACCAGTTGTTCTTGCACTGAAGTGAAAAATGTTTAGGGTTAAAGTAGTTCGGTTATGTATGGATGTGAAAGTAAAAATGAGTTTTAGTATTAGCATAAAGAAGTTGTGGAGCTTTAGAATTTTGAACTCGTGTTCTTTCTGCTGCTGCAGCTCCCTTCGAGTCTTAATAGGGAAGCTAAGATTCTCTTATTAAGAGAGAGTATTTGGTACTGCTAGTGGAATAATTTCTTAAGCCTGTCAGGAGGTCTAATGCCTGTCATGAAGTGTTCTGACTGAAAAGTTGCTTCCTTGGTGGCTCTTGTTTACAGTGTTAGCTGCCAGGAATTTGGCCATTCTTTGGTCTGTGGATTCTGTTCTTGACTAGCATAACCAGGAGAGTGCGTTCCTTCCATGTGTCCTTAGTCTGTGTTGTTTTAAATACCTTTTTAATATCAAGGATTGAGCACGAATGCAGTATGTATACTTAAGGGAGAAGGAAGGAGGAGATAGTGTTTTGTGTGAAACTTCCTGTCTTAAGTTAGCACTGCTAACTTCAGCTCAGTTTGTGCTGTTTATCATAAAGCCCAAGCAGTTTCTTGGGATGCTTTCATTTATTAACTGAGGAAAGAAAGACATCACATGTCACCCTGCCCTTACTCAAAAAGATGCATCAAATAAAGACCAGCGTATTACCCGTTGTTCTTGAGGGTATTTCAAGAAATACTGCCCCCTTGAGGTGACTGGGTACTCAAAAGTGAGATGATGATGGTACGTTCTTGGTTTTTTTTGCAATATGAATTGCTGAGATATTTTCTGACTTCTTCCCGAAGGGGAGAGTTGTGATGTCATTTAATGTGAATTATTTGGAGGTGCTATTAGGGAATCAACTTAAACTTGCATGAATATGTGCCAGAGCAGTCAGACTCTTGGCAGAGTGATGTCTGTACCATGACCTCTGTGTCATCATGGTGATGCTGTCCTGTTGATGAGGTGTTCTCTTTGGAAGAATATCAGAAAATCTCACAGAAGAAAATCAGCAGTGAGAAGATGCTAGTCCCTAACTGAAAAGATCAGTGAAAGCTACCACTACCTTTTCTCTGCTTCGCCTAAGACCACTGCTCCTAGCTGTCAGTCAGAAGTCCTTAGATCTTGCACTGTAGTGCACAGATTCATGAAGTATTTAGACAGAAGAGTACATAGATCAGTTCAAGTGGGTGTTGAGACAGATAAATGAGGTGGATGCTTATTGGCTTTGTCTTTCTGTCTCTCACAGAGGAGAAGACAATCACTGGATATGCAAACCATGGAACTTGGCCAGAAGCCTGGACACCCACATCACCAACAGCCTTAACAATATCATCAGGCATAGGGAAAGCAGCCCAAAGGTTAGAGATCATGTCTTTGATTAAGATTTAAAGGGGATAGCTGAAAAAACTGTTATAGGAGGTGGTTGAAGAATACAAGGAAAGAAATCTATTTTCTTCAAAATTGTTATGTTGGCTATAGGTGTACTACATGAATCAATTCAGAATTAATTACTCAAATCAGTGTCTCTTGTTGCAGTGATGAAGACACTTCCATTTGCCCGAAAGAAGCTGGTGTTTTCTTCTTTAAAATATGCCCTGACAGTAATGGATGTTTCAGCGTGTTACTGCTTTAATGCTAATCCTCAGACTAAACTGAACACACATTAACTATAGTTAGCATTGGTCATGAATTTTGGAACATGATTGCTTCTGTCCCCTGTTGATCACTATTGTTGATCCACAGCTCTGCTTGACAGCATAAAGCACTCTTTGCCAACAATATAAAAAACTCTGTTATTTGTCTAGGGATTCTGCAATATGTGGTCATAATGTCAGACTGTCACCGAAGCTTTATTTCTGGTGAAGTGCAGACTGCATGTATTTTCTGGAATAAAGAAGTGCATGAAGTGTGTCATGCTTCTATTTCAAAACAATAAGGTCACCAATATTACAAATACAATTATTTTTGTGACTTTTTCCTTAGAAACAAGTATATTCTGGCCTTCCAGCTTCCCCATCCTGGTTCCAGAGTTTTGATAAAACAAACTTATTTGCACAACAACATAACATATTCATGCATGCTTCTAAAGAAACTGAAATGTATATAAGGATATCTTCAGTCCTCACGATCCAGGGACACTTCAGCTGAATTATATTTACTGTGTGTTTTTGGTTTCTTGTAGGTAGTGTGCAAATATATTGAAAATCCAGTCTTGTTTCACCGAGAAGAGGTGGGGATGGTTAAATTTGACATCCGTTATGTTGTATTGCTGAGGTCCATAAAACCACTCAAGCTATATATCTATGATGTATTTTGGCTGCGCTTTTCAAATCGGTAATTAAATTCTTCACCTTGTTAGACTGAAGGGACTTAAAATTAAATCTGATACCTTGGAAACTAAAGAACTGTTTTATTCCTTAGGGCGTTTTCCCTTGATGACCTGGATGACTATGAGAAGCATTTCACAGTCATGAATTATGCGCCTGGTGTAACATTAAAGCAGGTAAGCAAACAGTCCAAAACATTCTGCTTTTTGTTGTTAGAAAACCTTCCAGTGCCTACTTCTGTGGCTATTCCCAAATACCCTATTTCACATCCACTTAAGCAAGCAGTCAGTGTTGGAACTATCCTAATCAAGTATTTTCCTAGGTGTTTTTTTACCCTCTGGACCCCTAATAATCTATGGTAGATAATACAAACCTACATCCTTGAATATAACCCATGTTGATAGAGATCAGTAAAAGGCTTTAGTATAATCTTTTATATAGAGACACTAGAACATGGAAGGGTTTTAGGAACTGTAAAATTCCCTAGTTCTCTATCTGAGCTTGTATGAATGGCAAAAAAATATATATTTTTTTTTATTTTTGTGTTATCTGATCGCTCAGTCATTCATTCCCAACCAAAGCAATATATAATGTTGCTAAACTGTTTTAGGTACATTGTGAAGAATTTATTCCTATGTTTGAAAAACAGTATCCTGAATATCCATGGACAACAGTACAAGTAAGTCAGCAATTCATCTTTGTTGTGTAAACATTTGTGAATCCTTTTTTATTTAGTAAATTAGCTTTTCGAAAAGTTAGTTTTTCCCTTACAAAATGTAGTCAACCAGCTTCACAAAGGACAGCAAATGTTAACCTTTACTTTAGAAACATTTTTTAACTTAAGATGTTTCAGTCTGAATTAGTCTATTGTTAGCACTTGAATTTTATTTCATAGTCACATTACGAGAATTCTGTGTACTGGACTTAGTAATAAAGCCAGTCCTGTTTAAGACCAGGATTCTGGGAGCAGGATCTTTTTTCTTGTGAGTTTAATGCCTTTTGAAGAAGGATGCCGATTATCTAAACCCATGGTTGTGAAGATTTTAGTATTGGAATTCCCTTCCTTACCCATGGTTGTGAAGATTTAGTATTGGAATTCCCTTTCTTTTTGCATACAGAGTATGAAGTGTGTTGCAATTAACAGCTGTTGCTTATTGTGACTCTGGTAAAGTTTTCAAAGCTTTTAGTACCTTCTGTTTCAGCAGGTTATTAACTCTGAATCTGAAGAGTTGAAACCATGAAGTATTCAGGCTCTTGCTTCCTTTGTTCCAAAGAGCTTCATGACATAAGGGGCTGTCAAGACAAGTACAAAATTAATCTCCTAAATCAGTTAAATGACATCATGGGTTTTGGCCTACCTATCCTAAGCAGAGCTGCAGATCTAAAGATCTCCCTGTAAATTTTCACATTAACTTGCTGTGCAGTGCACAGTGAATAATTTATTCACAAAAAAATTATTCACAGAAGTGAATAAATTACCTACCTGTGGGTTGATTTGCATAAAAATAATTTACATTGGTTTTACCTAGAACCTCGTATCCAACTAAAGATACTCAAATTATGACAGGTTTTGCAGTGTTAGGTTTGAAGTAGCCTGGAAGAGACTGCTAGGAGTGAAAGAGGGAGATCAAAGAAAAAGATGCTGCAGGCTACCCAAAGGAGTGCTTTGTGCAGAACATGAAGTATTATTGGGGAGATTTTAGATTAGAGGTTAGGAGAAAATTCTTTACTCAGAGGGTGGTGAGGCACTGGAACAGGTTGCCCAGAGAAGCTATGGATGCCCCATCCCAGGAGGTGTTCAAGGCCAGGCTGGATGGGGCTTTGGGCAACCTGGTCTGGTGGGAGGTGTCCTTGCCCATGGCAGGGGTGTTGGAACCAGATGGTCTTTAAGGTCGCTTCCAACCCGAGCCATTCTATTACTCTATCCATCTGCAGAATGAATGATTCACTGCAGTATAGACTCCATGCTAAAAATCATGCCTGTATGTTCTTGTTTTATTGCATTTCCACATTGGCTGATGGTTTCTGGAAATACCAGTGCGGTGTACACAGTGTGAGTGTGTATACACACAACACTGTTTCTAGATGCAGGTGTAAGTGGGTAGAAGACTTTTCTTTGCAGAACAAAACTAAGCTAGAATACAAATTAACAGGCAAGAAAAAAATAATTTCAGAACTGTACTGCTGGTGTTTATAGAACTCTCCTGGCTTCTCTCTCTGCCTTCATCTACATAAAAGTGTAATAGTGTACATAATGCCTGAAAAGGAGGTTAATTCTAATACTAAACGCACTGTTATTAGGATTTCTGTCTTACTTATTTTATCCCAGAAAAAGGTCATAGATGTCTGCCAGGTTCTTCGTACTTCCATTGCGTTGGTCTTTGTCTAAATGTATGTTCTGAAGTCAATGCTGTGTAGATTTTTGTCTGTTGGCTAGTGTAATTAAAAGTTTTTATTACCTTTATGGAACTTTGCTTCTCATTCTGAGACCTTTTTCTGTCGTTAGGCAAATATTTTTAAGGCATTTGCTGAGTTGTTCGAAGTTGCTTCAGCTAAACCTGCACCTCTTGGCATCTGTGATTATCCATCATCAAGAGCAATATATGCCATTGACTTAATGCTTAAATGGGACACAAGCAGAGATGGTGAGAAGTTCATTTCTTTGAATGTTGAATTCTTATTTGTGAACCTTGTCAGAAATTTGTTTCCTCTGTCTGAATTCTGACTTTTTTAAGCATTGTGAGCTGTGTGCTCTGTGCCTCTCACCGACATGAAAGCATATCTGGAGCTGCAGGTTTATGGTGTTAGAAGCTGCTGTGCTGGTTAACTGTGATAATGGGGAAGTTGCTAAATGTGTTTGCTGAATCCATACCTCCCTTGTGTCCCTGCTACTTCCATTCTCTGGGTTTGTTTTTGCTTGAATGTAGCTGTACTGCAGTCTAGTCCCTCTGACAGTGACAAGTTTTCTTTTCCATTTATTACGGGAGAATGCCTGAAATAGGTCTCTGTATCAAATCCTTAGAGACCTCTTCCTGTCTTCACCAAGAGGGTGGTCAGCACTGGAACAGGCTCCCCAGGGTAGTCGTCACAGCCCTGAGCTTGCTGTAGTTCAAGAAGTGTTTGGACAACGCTCTCAGACATAGGGTCTGGTTTTGGGTTGGTCCCGTGGAGCCAGGAGTTGGACTCCATGATCCTTGTTGGTCCCTTCCAACTTGGGATATTCTGTGATTCTGTGAACACAAAATTGACTGCCAGGGATGATTAAAGAGAACTGAATTTCCAGGACACAGGCAGAGAAGAGTCTTTCCTGTTCAGATCAGGTGGAGCAAGGGCTTGAATTTGGGTCTGCTCAATCCATGTTGAATGCTCTCTCAATTGAATGGTTACTTGTCCAAGAGCCCTCTTAAATGGGAAAGGCAAAGAACCTAACAGTATCACTAATTCTGGGAAAGGGACTGTGGTCCTTCTACGGACCAACCTCACATTACGGCCATGTCTGAACACGAGTTGTGTAGGGCCATAGCCTTTGGAAGTTGGGGGCATGGGTGGCGAAGTCACAGCAGTGATGCTGTTAGCAGCCTGCGGACAGATGGACAGGTTGCTGCTGTGCAGAGCAAAGCATGGCTTACCTACACAGCAGAAGGTTGTACCCCCACTTATGATTTCAGCACCAGACAGGAAGTAAAATTCTTTGTTTCTCTTTGCACAGAATGTATTTGATTCCCAACTCTGAACTGCACTGATTAAGTTGTAAGAGAAAATTAAACTTCCTGCTTTCCTCCTAGGAGCTGAGATGACGAGGCAGGTGGGGGGTGGCTGGAGGGTAAAGCAACAGGACTGTGAAGAGATTCCATTACATTGCTGCATATTCATCCTAAGTGAGGCATTGGATTAGCACAGTGATTGCAGAATCCATTGAGTAACTGTCCTCTGGATAACCATGGTGTAACAGACTTTTCTTCTTACAAAAACAAATAAAAGCAAAACAAAAAGCCCAAGCCCACTGAAACAAAAGGCCCTGACATTTTGTGTCATAAAAGATGCTTTTTTCTAGCCATTTTCTGTAATCTCTTTCTTAACAACAGGTGATGATTCAGGAACTCTTTATAGCTTGTATTAAAAGGCAGTGTTTTTGTTCCCCTTCACAGGCAAGAGAATTATGCAGCCTCAGATCCTGGAGGTGAACTTTAATCCTGACTGTGATAGAGCCTGCAAATACCACCCTACCTTTTTTAATGATGTCTTCAGCACCCTATTTCTGGATGAAACAAAAAACTGCCATGTGACACGTATTGTCTAGCCGCAAGAGACTTGACTCTTTCCTTCACAGATATGCTTAACAGCAATATTTAAATTTCAGTTCTCTGAGCTGTTGATGCAATTGTTTTCCTGTATTAGTAACCCATGAGAAAATGTCGTATCAGAAGAATATGCATATACTGTTTACTGTACCAATGATTATTTTGTCTGCATTTTCCTTGTCTTGCTTAATCCTATAAATCACCAGCTTGTGTTGACCAAATATCTTGTTTATTGAATATGGGAGACCTCAAAATAGGACTTTAACTGGAGCAATTGACTTGTTTCTCAGGTAGCCTAATCTCTTGTTTGCTTGCTGGGAAACATTGCATAAGTTCTCTGTGTCAACATTAAAATTATAATTTACTGAATCATGTTGGAGTTTGCATATCTTCCCTAGCCACTCCTCTCTTATACAAAGATCTAAAATGTTTATGTCCACAGACTGAGGTGAAACAAGTTATTTTAAAGTTGCATGTGGGAAATTCAGGGAAAATCAAATATATGAAGCGTGATTGAAGGAGGGGGGAATCAGTTGAAGGTGATGAAGCTGGTGAACACCTGCTGAAATCTGTGCATGAAGTTAATAGACTGTTAGTTCTGAGTTTTTTGATATGAATGTAAATCCTATGAAGTGAGACAAATCTGTTAACTGTTAGGCATCTCATTTCTGTCTTGCTAAACAAAGCTGAAGTATCTTTAAAGAGTGGGATAGACTAATTTACTTGAAATATTTTACCTAAGGACAGAAGGATGATACTTTCTCATGGGAGAATAATATGGTATTTCAGTGAAGTGGACTAACAAGGTAATGAGATGGAATATTTGATGGCTCTTCCCATTCTTGATTTTAAAAAAAATATATAAAAAAAATTAGGAACCCTGTATTGCATGATTGTCAGCCTGCCCCTTAAAGAAAAACTAGACTTGTGAGAAGGGATGAAGGCAGGAAGTGAGAGGGATGTTGTGTCTAGAGCAGCAACAAAAAAAAAAGCCTGAGGAAAGGAAATGGATCCAAGAAACTGCTAGAGGACCAAGCAGTCTTTGGATTTTCAAGTTAAGACCCTAAGACAGATGTTTGGGAGTGAGGTGTCAATTTCAAATTAATCATTCCTGACCTCTCTTCCTCCTTCAGATCAGGGTAACTAGCTGAAATTAGCAATTTTAGGCTGTATTATGTTGCTTTATGTATGGACAAGTTGCAAAAGGTGTTCTGTCCACCATGAAGTATAAGTTATGTGGGTAGTATATTCTTAGCTAGCTGCAGCCGTTGGAATCTGAGCGCAAAGTACAATTATAAAATTGTACAAGTGTTCGAAACCTTACTTCAAGTTTTGCTATCAAATGCACTATCCCTTGTGATCAGGAAGGGAAAGATTTCTTAGGCTATTTCAGGGTGCTCTTCTTCAGAAAGCTACTTCTTTTTACTGACTGGAACAGACTAGAGAAATAAACCATCTGTCTTGCAAAGATAGTCACTTCATAGGTGGGGCAGAAAGAAGAGCTGCATCAGTCAGACACAGTTGGTGCTGACAGCCATATCAAAGTCTGCAGTTCACCAGTTAGAACTTCTTTGAACTCCTGACTTAGGTGGAGTGTTTAATCACATTTGTTTCTTTATCATAGATGGTGTGACTACTTTCAATGCATATGATAGTTTGGCTGTGGCATAGAATATAGAAACAGGTGCTTGAGACTGGATCTAAGGGGACATGCAGTGCTGCTCAGCAGATGTATTTGTGACTTGTAGGAAAGCAAAAGGCACTTTCTGCCTTCAAAGTACTTGAGAACAAGTAACAAAGTGACTGTGGATCTACAGTGGAGGGGAAGGTTTCCCTCATCACAAAGGGGAAAGTAACAGCATGCTTATCAAACCAAAAGAATGACCTACGAAAACTATTGAGATTTGTGCAGTTGGGCCACAAGCTGTGGGCAAAAATAATCTGTTCTGCTTTAGATAAAACATTCTTTGCCTTGTAGGAAGCAACTGGTTGAACTAAGCATTCCAGATCTTACTGTGTCAGCTACCATAACACTGAAGAGGAGAAACCCTTGTTTGCATTTCCAAGAAGCTAAAATGGGAGGTTGCAAGTAGTAGTACCTTCAGTGCTTGTGTGTGTAGCGCCTTACAGAGCAGCAAACCCACTTGTGACCTGGCTGCCCGTTTCACCTTGAAGGTCTAATGGTGAACTGGCTGGACACTTGAGGAGTCCACATGGAGTACGTTGGTGCTTTTAGGCCGGTGCTGCTGGTGATGCCAGAGGTGTGTGCAGAGAGCTGCTGAATATTTGAGTGCTCTTGGTTTCAAATTCAGGTGCTTTGAATTTGCTGTTTTGTTTGCCCATTACAATGTTTGGAAGAAAGGAAGGGGCCATCTTTGGGGCTACAGCATCCTGTTGCCTTCGGTATTTTTTTGTTCAGAAACAATAAAAACAGAGGAACAAAGTAAGTTTACATGTAGTTTAATACATTTAGCTGACACCTAGACTGTACAATGCTCCAAAGTGTCAAGGCACAAATTGTGAAAAAGATTTGGTCTCAAATACTTGCCGAGTACAATGATTACAGGACTGTAATATCTGGCAGCTGTAGTGAGACACTTCACAACACTAAAGCACTCTATAGTGGTACACATGAAAGACTTAGGCCACAATTATGGCTGCAACTGTTTGGAACAGCTTTCTGGAAGCTGTATTTATATGCAGCTGGATTTCTTCATCTGAATGTAGTGAGGTTGCAATTTGTGCTTATTTCTGGTAACAGTTAAAATGCTGCTGTCTTATAAAATGTAATACGATATTGAAAACTAGTACCTTTCAGTCAGCACTATCATATAATTTACTATAAAACTCCTGTGTGACTTTACCCAGCTAAGACACATTTGTTTCAAACAAGGACTGCTGTTATCAAACTGTAATTAGCAAATAGTAATGGTGTAAGTAGTTTAGCTAAAAAAAAAAAAAGTCATAATTTTCTTTAGAAAATTCTTAAGGAAAAAATATTTTTGGCTAAAAGCTGTTTATTCAGATTTCTTGTCACAATTGTCTTTCCAGATACGGAAATTGAGTGCAGAAGCCATGGTTAGCCAAGCTAAATAAGGAACCATCAAATAAGCCGCTGTTTTGTTGATGTTATACCAGGAAGCAGTTGTAGCTGTTGCCGTACCAGTTGTGAGCAGGAGAGTCACGAGCCCCTGAAACACCAGGAAGGTGGTTAATGTTGTTTTACTTTTGCATTTTCTTGACTAGATAGTCGAGATATATGGCTCTTCCCAGCTAGCTCTGACACTTGGTGTATGCCTCTGTGGTTTATTTCTTCTCAGAAACTAGCTAGCAAAAAAGATTTCTTCTGAATTATGTGGTGAACTGACTCGTAACAGTCAGAAGAAAGGGCACAGCAGCTGGGAGCAGATAAAAATCCTTCTCACCTATATATACCCTATTTTTTTTATTTATTTTTCTTTTTTGGTAGCAGGAAGTGCAACATTGAGTAGAAGCCCGGTGTGACTTTGAGCAAGTAAGCTCACCCAGTGCTTTTCTGTTATAAATGCTTCCCAAAAGAGATGTCATAAGATCAAATTAATGATGGGTTGCAAAGTGTTCTGCTATTATAACGTTGCTTGTTTATTTAGGAAACCAGGCAAATAATAAAAACTACAAATTATTTTTGAGGCAAGCTGTTCCTCTTCAGACAGCAGAAAATTAGTCTGATCTAAAACGGATGCTGATTACATGAGTAATGATAAACTTCTTATCACTGCTGTTTGCCAAAGAGATAGCTAGGAATTTTACTAAGGCATAAATGTTTACATTTTCAAGTCACAGAATGCTCTTGTCAAAGGGTGGCAGAAAGAGCTATGTGAAATCTAAACATTTACGGGTGCTGTAGATACATAAATTCTCACAGGTGGCTGTTAGCATGCATAAAGAAAAACTTCTGCAAGCTGTATTCTATACTGATTACACAAATCAGGTTCAGTTTCAGGGAGACAAAATTATAACAACTTGAGTTTTAGCACATTGCAAGTGACTGCAGAATTGTATACTGAAGAGGCTTACTTCTCCACTTACCCATCCCATTTTGTGAGCTCTAAAAAATATCGGAGTCCACGCCCAGTTTAATGCCAGCTGCCCTGCATACAGGCCCAGAGGAACCACTGACTTTTCATTGAAGCCTCCCAATTCCTTCCATACCAGGTAAGAGCTGTATCTGAAAAAAGCAAATGTAAGGGGTAATTCAATACACCAGTTAGAAAGCAACCACATATTCTTAATCAAATCAAATTACTTCAGTGTCAGAAATTAAATTAATTTGGAAAAGTAGATACCCAGGCACTACTTGACAGAATAAATGACTGCACAGGTTTGATCATCTGTTGCAGACAGCAAGATGGAGGGAGGAAAAATTCCCCTGTTCTGCCAGAGTTCTCATTTCTAGGTATGGAGGAGCAGATGACCTACTGCATTTCAGTCTTAAAAGAGAATGCTGTGTTGAAATGGAAGCAAGTCTAAGACTCGAAGATAAAAGGTAAGTCTCTGAATAGGAGGAAAAAAAATCAATACTGGGAGATGTTGTTTTAAAAATATTGTAGTTTAAAAGAAAGCTTTTTTTAAATAGATGAATATAGGAGAAGTAGGAATTGAGGTGGGAATGGACAAAATGAGGAATACAAGCATAGGTGGTGGATGGTGTTTGAGCAAAGAATGAACCCTACAGTCATGTTTCAGAAGGGATGGTGAGGGGCAGAGAGGTACAAAGATGGGAAGAACAAAGATTTTAGGACTTCTGTTGAAAGAACTGCAAGGAGCATCTAGCACCCTCCCTCTCTGTGGGACCCCACCTATTGAAAGGTCTTCCAAAAATGTTCTCAAGATTTTGAACAAGCCATCTTAATGCTACTGAAAAGCAGTTCACTGGAAAGATCCCACAGTGTAAGCTGCTAAAGACAAGAATTCTTGAGATTTGTGAGACTGGCCAATGTGAAATTTAGTTTTGCATGGAAGGCGACAGATTAGAAAAAGGAGTACGCATCATCCAAGACTCTTTTTTTTGCTCATTTGACTTTTTCATTAGACATTTCAATACACATGACTGCAGAACCATTCCAAGAGACAAGAGTCCCATGGACAAAATGCCAACACCTCAAATTATACTCTTGTTTCAGAATTAAAAACTGAATACAGAGTCTATCTTGGTAGGAGTCTGGTAGGCATGTGAACTGGACTGTGCACTTCACTGGACAGCAGGGGGATCATATGTATTTCTACTGGTAGTGGAGCAAAGATGGATACCAACTCTTAAGCATTATTTCCTTAAGGAGCAGACAAACACTTGTAGGAGTGTTCATATGTAGGTCATATAATAAGGATATTTTGGGTCTGACCAAGTTGGTGACCCCAGCTTGCTTCTTGACCACTTCTTTCATAAAAACTAAACAATGCAACTCTGGTATCCTGGCAGTTTGACTACAGAGAATATTTAAAAATATATATTCTTTTTGGGAGAGAAGGATGAGAAACTTAACGGTTTCTCTTTGTAAAAGGCATCAGGACCCAAGTCAGTTTCTAAGTGACTTAACAGAGCTACAGTGTAGACTTAAGAGTTGTTGATACATCTAACTTTCACTAAAGGCAAAGGTCATTGTGCACAAATTTATTTGGGAACTAAACATCAAAGAAAAGCATGGAAGCTTATTAAATCTTGCTTTTAGTTAGAATCTCTTGAATATATTAAAAGCAAGAAATAACTAAAGGAACTAGGAGTCTTGATTGTTCCAAGGAATATGTGTGCAGGACAGATTACAGAAAAAAATGCCTGACAATAAATATGCCTTTTCACTGAGTTAGATGTATAGTACTCAACCGAGACCATCAATCTCAGAATATACTGCTTCTGGTATTTTCAAAGTAAGCTGATAAACTGTCACAATCAGGATTTTTAAAAGATTTAATTTGGTGTGCAGATTTAGTGATGAGAAATCAGGAAACAGGCTTATGAACTGTGCAGTCAACTTGAAGAAGGCACTTCATGGGAAAGTGAGTTTTTTCTTGTTTCTATTTTATCCCCAGGACAGTAATGTTCTGATTCAAATATTAACTCTCTGAATATACAAGAGAAAAGAGCAATTAAAAAAACAAAACAAACCTCTGTAAGACTGCCAATTTAACATTCAGGTACATTTTCAGACACTGGATCATTGCTGTGTTTTGCAACAGGTGTTTTAGTTATCCTGCAGGTTGTCTTAAATGCCACATAATATTGGAAAAGATTTGGTTTCTTTGAAACTTCGTATAGTTAAGCCAGTGCTATGTACAAGATAGAAATCACTTAAAATTCATTGACATGATGGATGAGAGAGGTAAACTATAAAAGGCATATTGTAACCTAAAAATTAATACTGTGGGTTTAACAATAATGCATATTTGATAGCTAGGAAGAAAAAAATGCTGAGTCTTGGCTCATAGCTAGTTCTTGATGAACAAGTGCAGAAGGAACACAAAGCATCACTTACTGTTTGCTGGCTGCACCAGCCTCTGCCGAAGCTCTTGAGCAGACTTAACATAAAACCATGCTTTGTTGGGTGGACAGCTTCTGGAGCAGTCTGTGAGAAGTGACAAAGCTGCCCAAACAATCTCCTGAGACAATCTACTTCTATAAATATTTTTGCTACATCTTATTAAAAGTAACAGCTGCCAAAATATAGTAGTATTAAACATTTACAGTACCTGTGGGAATGGTATTTGGCCTCATACTTTCCTGTTCATTTGACAGTAACTGCTGTGCTGTCAAGTATTTTAAACTAGT
This sequence comes from Anser anser, assembly GCF_964211835.1. Lineage (NCBI taxonomy): Eukaryota > Metazoa > Chordata > Aves > Anseriformes > Anatidae > Anser > Anser anser. Next base: position 75,593,723 of record NC_139720.1, read on the forward strand.
TAAATAAAGAGGCAGCAGAGGGTTTCAGACATCTATAGTTTAACAGCCTGCCAGTTTTATTTGAAAAGACATGTATGTTAGTTTTGATTTTTTTCTTTTAATTGAGCTCTGTTAGAACAGTTCTATCTTTTTTCCATGTTCCTGAAGCTACTGAAGGACATGCTTAGAAGAAATCCTAGAGCTTCCTCACTCTATTGCTGCCAGCTTGGCAGGTCTTCCCCTCAGAATGAATAAGGAAAGCAAATTAATGACAGCTTTTCAAACTCCTGCTTTTGAAGTGGATACTTCTGTGTACAAAATATCCTATCAAACCCACACACAACTCCCTAAACATGTTCTTACCTGTTACACAGGCAGCTTGACACAGTTTCTTACAAACATACAGCTAGAGCAATACAATAATAGTTTTCTGGTCTAGCATTAAATAAAAAAAAAATAACTTGAAGATCAGCTAAGTGTGTTGATACAACGTGAAAAACATACCCCATAGATGTATAGAGAGTTCCCCAAATAGGAGCAAACACCCAGTTAGGTGGATGCCAGGATGGCTTCTGCAGAGATTCATACCACACCGGGATTTCCTTTTTGGTTATTGTGCTTCCTAAAAATCCTCCTGCATGGGGCAAGAGTGTGAAGCCCACTGCGGGGGCCCAGGCTGGTACCAGTTCCATTGAGACAGTGAATCTGAAACAAACCCAAACAAGTTGATTAGCAGAGCAACCTTAAAATGAAACTGTGAAACTATTCAATTTTTATTAAGTAGATTTTAAAAAATATACACATGTAGGATCTGATCCACAGCCTTGCCTTGTCACTCAGAAAGAGTGCAGCTGAAATAAATGGATCTTTTATCAGCTTCACTGGACAATACTCACCTGCATATGGGAATCTATCATTCACATTCTGGTGTTTTTTGGTGTTTTTTCTGTTGGTTGGTTGGTTAAGTTTTCTTGAGCCTTTGCTTCCCCCTTAACTTTGTGCAGTAAGACTGCTGAATATAAGACTGCTGAATTTTACCTACATACTCATTCATGGGTGAGAATAATTATGCCAGAAGAATAATGCAGTTTGATATCATATTAAGTACGCTTGGAAAAAAATGCCCAAAGAAACTTTTATTTTTGTATTTACCACAAAGTTCATTCACTTACTGGAATGGTGCAGTCAAAAGTAATGAAGTGGATAAAGTGTGTGCTTGCCTGTGCTCAAGCAAAATAATTTTATACACTGTTACATTTTTAGCCTCTAAGGGTGCTGAGGATGCTCAGGGGCTAGTAAGATGGGTGTGGTAAGTAGCAGACACTTGAGAAGCTGCTCAGAAAACATGCACTAGGGAGGACAAGGAGAAAACAAGCACTTAAATGATGTTTTGCTGAACAAGGATGGAGATCTTAGTGGCTAAATGGGGCTTCTTCAAAACACAGGCAATCAGTTGCAGCCATCTCAGCTGCTAAAGACCATAAAGTATACTGGATTAAATTTGCCTACAGAAGTAACATGAAGCAAGGCCTTGTTCCGGCAGGCTGAGCTGCTTTAGTTGGAGTACAGGCAGCAACAGAAAGAGTAAGGAAGTAGGCAGGGAAAAGCTTCATCACAAGTTGTCTGGCAAGAAGTCAATTGCTACAAAAGATCTGTGTTTAGCTAGTTGAAATGCAAATAGATGAGAGGATTATAAAAGGGGCAGAACCAAAGCACATCATTTTTCAAATGTACAGTGGTCAAATACACCCAATTACTGTTAATCTGTTAGGCAGCAGGGACAGACAGCAGGAAGGGATCCTAAGATGGCAAGAGGCTAGGGAAGCAACAGGGAAAGGGCAGCTCTGGAAACCCTGGGACAGAAAGTGTTAGAGCCACCAGCATTTCAGGGGCACGTCAAAGGAAAGTGTCCTGTTGACTCAGCAGTTGTCCTGGCCTACATTTAAAAGTTTTTATTGCTACAGTTGTGTCTAATGGGATGGGGAGACAAGGTGGGAAAGCGGAAATCCCACTTGTAACAGGTGTGCTTAAACTATTACAATGTTGCACACATGATGTTACATTGTCACAGGGCTGCTGATACCCTGGATTTTTATTTGGGGAACAGGTAGGAACTCAGACAGCAAGATTGCTCCCTTTTTTGTTGCTTTACTCAGGGGTCTCCCCATCTGGTTACACAGATTTAATGAGGAGACTTCAGTAGCTGGGACCACAGACCAGGCCAAGAAGGATCGAGAAAATTTCTGGTGATAGGAGCAAACAATTTTTGAAGGCAGAACAGCATAGAGGGACTGGTAAAGCATGCAGAATTAGCAAATTTGTAAGGAGTAAACAAGAAAGGGCACATAGGTTACTGTGCTCTGAGGATGGCCTCAGGGGAGAGTGTAGGAGGGCAGTGAGTGGGAGCGCGTGAAAAAAGACAGCAGCCAAAACAGTAAGGCTGTCAAAAACAGAACAAAAGCATGAAGTGGTGAAAGACAAACTGTAGAGAAAAATACAGAACTAAGACCAGGGAGAATGGAAGAGGGAGAATGATGTGCTAGCCTGCTGGAACTGCATCAGTTAGGTCTTGGGTGGAGGATGGACAGCAAGGAAGGGAGGAAAAGCTCTGCATAGCTCATTGCTGCAGTCATTGCTGCTGTACTTTCTGCCTCGTGTATTCTTCCTGCTGTTTTACTGGGAGTGCCTTAAGTGGAGCAAAGGAATTAATGCATTCTCTCACACCTAGATCTGTATGGTTACTTTCCTGCAGGAGCTGCAGAGCATGCTATTTGTTGCCAAGACTGACAGCATCAAAGGCTCTGCCTTTGGGATAAAAGGGAATTGCTTTGTGCAGGAGCAACAAGGTGTAATGGGAACAAGAGCTCCAAACACAGCGGTTCCCTCTGGTTGCCTTCTGACTTAACCTTTGTGAATTACTGTCTGAAGTAGAAAGCTGCTCAGAGCTCACCAATTCTTATTCTGTTGCTTTTACTGTGAAGAGAACACCAGGCCTTACTTCTGTACACACATGGTACAGTGCTGGTCATTGGTGCAGCTCCAGCATGGCTATCAAATGCTAGCACTTTTTTTTTTAAAGTGATAAGCAAGGACCCCAACGGTTTTATGCTTTATTTAGACATAAAAATATCAGGGTAGTTTCCTGCAGGTATTAGGCAACTGGACTTTGTCAGGTGTTGTTCTTTCTGTCAGCTTCTCCCCAAGGAAAGAAGTCTGAAAGCGTTCTGCTAGCCAAAAGTGCTAAATGCTATCAAATTGGAAAAATAATTCTCTGCTGCAGTCAGTAAATAAATGACGCAGCTGCAAGTCTGTCCCTGTACATGTCGGAGGAAGAATGCTAAAATAAGTGACATGAGGAAGAAAGTCAGGTAGGCAAACAAGTGGTAAAGGCACAAAGCAGAGAAAGGGAAAAATCAAGCTGTGCATGAACAGGAAAAGGGAACAGACAAAAGTGAAGAAATTAAACATACTGACTTGAATTCAGTGTTGGTGTCCTATTATTTTGACTACTGTTACTACTGCTTTGTATGGTATGTTTTCTAGTAGCATTTCTCAGGACTTCCTAAGCATTGCAAAATGCTCTCTCCTGTATAGTACCTAGCAGAAAGAAGAACAAAGCCATGCAGCACAGTTGCAGGGTCACTCCAGTAGACCACAGCTGTCCAACAGCAGTGGGAGTTCCTGTCTTTAATTCCCCAGAAGTTAAATACTAGTATCAATTTCCAATAAAAAGCAATAGGGGAGCCACACTTGTTCAACTTGTTCACTTTGTTAGAAGCTGTGTCCATCTTTCTCTGGCTACTTGCAGCAGGTCTTTAGTGAGAGGAAGTAAAAGGAAGGGATACAGTGGAGACTCAATGGATGAAGCTTAACAGACAAGCAAAGCAACTGAAATGGCAAAAGATCATTCAGCAATGAAAGATGAACATAAGGGAAGGTGCTGTGTATGAAATCCCAATGTTGGGTGACAAAGAGAGGAGGAAAGTGGAAAAGGTGAGGGGTCCTGAGTGACACAATCTGGTCTCAGAAAAGCTTGTGCAAATAAAGTTTCTGTTCTGACCTTTCACCACATGCAGTTTGGCAGCCCCAGCCTGGGTCCATGTTGCCACTCAGTCAGTGCTGTAGTGTTTGTGCAGGTAGCTATGCAGCATGAGATCTGTGCCACCTTTATGGAAAGCCCAGAAAATTTGTGAAAGTAATGTAGTCAAAGAGTTTGTAAAGGATTACCAGCCATGACTTTCTTTTAATGTACTGTTCTACTCAGCTTCATTGGAATTAAGCCTGATTCTCATAGATTTAGGACTGAAAACCTTCTCAGTTTTTACAGTCAACTATGATGAGGCAACTAAGTTTTGTTTTGTTTTTAGTTAATAATACTATATTATTGTTACAACTAGAATAGCTTATTTGGAATCACAGTGTAGCCATTCAATGCTTGCAGAAATGTATCAGGGGACCAAGGAAAGCTCACAGTTACTGTACATCAGCTGGGGTGGCAGGGAAGGGGATGACTATACAGAGCAGAAAGGATCTGATGGGATCCTTCAACCATTTGTTTTCTAGGCTTACAAATATGCAGGGACTACATTTGGAAATATCCAGACTTTAAGGTAAACAATTTTCCTTCACTGATATGTTTTGTTTGGGGCATGTCCTGACTTTTAAGCACATGTAAACACCTGAAGTTACTCAGTGATAACTTGCATGGCACAGACTTGTCAGCACAGCCCCTCTGGCTGCATCTGCATTACAACCTACAAACAATTACTATTTTCCCAGTGATATCCCAACCCCACTTCAGGGTGAGATCAGGTTGCACAATACTCTCACACCCTGATTTTCATACTGAAGAAACCTGGGTGTCTGTGATTGGTAACTGCAGTGTGACCAGCAGGTAATTTTAACTCTGCTGCTAAACCACCACAGCTGGAAATCTTCACTCCCCACACACTGAACTTGCTTACTTCTGTTTCTGCCCCTTATTTCTGCCCTCCAACATTTTCTTCATAATCCCACCCATTTTCGATTTAGCCCTAGTCTGACTGCAGCGGGACAGTTTGTTTTACAAATGTTAAAACATTTTTTTCTAGATATTCAAAACAGCTGACTTGCCAAAAGATAGTTCCAGCTAAGTAAAGTACCAGGTAAAAAGGAGGAGGGAAAAAAATATTGCAGCTTGCTGCCTAATGGGCTTCTATCTTTTTGCAGGTTATTTCTCTGTGTTGGTGTTAACATGCAGAAAGTAAAACTGAAGCTTTCTGTGTCCTCCTCTCTTTTATCTGGAAAAGGGGCTGCCCAGGGAGAAAGGACAGGGTGTGGAAGGGGGGACAGAAGATGCATCGTGGCAGAGGAGGCTGGTGAAAAAAGAACTAGAACACTTCTTAGCTTCCAAAGGCTCTGCTGGGCTAGGGAACAGGTCTCTGAAAGTCAGATGGGTCCCTTCCCCTCCTCAAGCCTGGGCGCTGCCAGAGAGAACAGGAGAAAGAGGGAAAGGCCAGCTACCTCCAAGGCATTTTTTATATCCCTGTTATGGCAAACTTCTGACTAATCCCCTTCTTGTGCAACTTAATGCTGGCTACCCAATCACACACGGCTTAAATCACAGCTATTGCATTTAAAAACACTAAGGAAAATTCTCAACAAGGCTAAATCCCCGATGCAGCTCTGGAGTTTCTGGTCCTGGGTGTTTTGAGATGGATTGACAAAGCTGCAAAAGTACGGGGGGAGGATGAAGGGAGACAGGGGATCCCCTAAGATATATACTCACCCTCCCATCCTCCATAGTGTCTCATTTTGAGGGCAGATATGTTCCTACCCAGGGCTGAGAGGCAGCATGCAAATCTTAAGTGGAGTAAAGCTTTTCCTTACATAGCTATCTGAAGAATTAAAGGTGCATGTTTAATTTATGATAAACCTTTGAGATCTGTTGTTGCTTTAATTCCTGGGAAACTGTGACACTAAAAGTAAAGTGTTGTCGCAGTCTGTGATGCAGAACATGGCTACCACAGAAAAAGCAGTCTTATCTTTGTTGATCTTGAGTAATAGCTAGAACAGTATCAGGTATGTTTTTCAGAAATAAGGGACTTCTACAGTCAATTGTATAAACAGAATATAAAACAATATATATTACAGAATATAAATACAATATAAATGCCTAACAAGTGTATGTTTATAATATGTATTTATAAATTAAAAAACTGATTGTATTTATTTAAGGATACAATGTGAGTAATATAGGTATCAGGTTTAGAAACAAAACAAATCTTACCACCCAGGTTACGCTTCTTTTGGGATGGCAGATTTATGATTTACTGAAGTGACCAGATCCACATACTGTGAACAGAAACTTATGCTAGAATACCATCTTCCCAGGTGACAATTTGCTGCATACTGCTCAATGTCTTCTAACTTTTCCTCTGTAAATTTGTATAATATTCTCTGCACGCATTGTATTTGAAAGACAAAAACTACTTTCCTTTCAAACAGCTAGCTACCTAACCTCCTGCTGCAGATTCTTCTTGTTAGTCTACCCACTTTGAAACTGTCATCCGTGTGTATATGCTGTAAAAAAATTTAGTTTCCCTTGGGTAGTTCTTGTTTAAGTGATGCCCAGGCCAGCTTGCCAGGAATTCCTTAAACACAGTAAAATGACGCAGAAGTGCCACATGAGGGATGCTTTAATAGCAGCAGATGTTCATGATCCACCAACACTGGTAAGCGTGCTTTGCAAGCAGTCTGCGCCCTTTCTGGCAAACCAAAAAGGAAGCAGTACCGCGGAGGTGGGCTCAGGCTTGGGCTGCCGCAGTGTTTTACAGGACCCATACTTTGCCCCAGGCATTGCCTCTGAACCCCCAGATGTGAAGGTCACAACTGTGAACCTTCCCAGGGCATAGTGGGCCCACGTAGGATGAGCTGCAACCCTGGCCTCGTGCAAAAGGGGCACCTCTGGCTTCCGGAGCTCGTAGGGCAGCTGCCAGAAACAGTGCCTCAAAGCTCTGCAGTGCAGCTTGAACGCAATGAGAGCAACAGTTGGTTACCCTGAGAGCTTTCACTGAGGTGTAACCGCAGACTAGCCAGTCTAATAACTTGCCGCCCGGGTGCCTGCTCTTGGTTGAGCATGAAGTATCACCGCTGCTTATGTTACAGGCAGAGGCAGACTGGAGCAGGATGTAGTCGTGCATTCCTGCCTGTGCGGTTCAGCTAACTGTTGAGAAACTCAGGGTTTTTTTCCAGGTATTTTACCTGGAAGTTGACAAAAACAGAGGAAGCTATCTAACAGAGAAATGTAGGATACAGATTAGAAAAGCAAGCAAAATCTGCCCACCGTAATCCTTTTGAATCGTCCTGAATAAAAAGTCAGCACAATGTCTTGCAGTTCTGATCCATTTCCCATCTGCCCTGCTAAACTAATACAATCTACTTTGTTAAACTGTTTAGTGATGTCAGACTCACTGCTTGCTACTCTTTCATAACCTTAAGCTATGCAAAGTCATTGCACAACTGCAACTTTTGCATGGCTACTTTCATTTTAAAAAAAAATATTCTCGCTGTTCAGTGCTCAAGTCAGTACGGTGCATTTTGCTCCATTTTATAAGAATTGCTTGGAAATTGAAAAACCCAAGTCCTTTCTCGCAGCCCTGAAGATACGTATGTGTCTGGTTAAGAAGCAGAGAGGCACCGCAAGAGGACACCTGCCGCCCAACAGCACTCTGAAGTGATATTCACCGAGCGGACAACGGGAAAACTCACAAAGAAAAAAACAGAAGAAGAAAAAAAAAAAAAAAGAAGATGAAGAAAGAAAAAAAGAAGAAAGAAAAAGAACAACAGCCTCCTCCTCCTCAGCTCCTTTTTGGGGGACAAAAGGCAGTAGCAGCATTTTCCGTGTCAAACAGCGGGCTCCCAGCCCGCTCTCTCCTCGGGGTCTCGCCTTGATCCCCCCGACTCTGGCCCCACTGCCCCCGGCCTCGCCTCAGCGCCGAGGGCCCCGCGGTCGCCCCCCGGCGGACCCGGCCGTTACCTCCGCTCCGCTCCGCTCCCGCCGCTGCCTCCTGTACCGGCAGGCGGCCACCCCTGCGCCTCCCACCGGCGGGGCCCGCCCCGAGGAGGGACCGAGGGCGGCTCGGCTCGGCTCGGCTCGGGCCGGCTGAGGAGGAGGAGGAGGCCGGCCGGGGGCCGCCCGGTTCCCGTGGCAACGCGGGGAGAGGCGGCCGGGCGGCGTCCATGAGCAGCTGGGCCGCGGCGCCATGGCGGCTGGGTGGCTGCGGCGGCTTCCGCCGTGCCTCACGACGGGCGGGCAGCTCCCTGGCCGGCGGTGGGGAGCGGGCGGCGAGGCTGAGCGACCTGCTGAGGAGCTCGGAGCGGGACGGGGCGCCGGGAGAGGAGGCGGCGGCGGCGAGGCGGGAGCGGCGGCCCCCCCGGGAGGGCACGGTGCTGCTCTTTCCCGGGCAGGGCAGCCATTTCGTGGGGATGGGCCGCGGGCTGCTGCGGTACCCCGGCGTGCGGGATATGTACCGCCTGGCCGAGAAGGTGCTGGGCTACGACCTGCTCTCGCTCTGCCTGGAGGGGCCGCGGGCAGAGCTGGACCGCACCCGGCACTGCCAGCCCGCCGTTTTCGTCGCCTCCCTGGCTGCCGTGGAGAAGCTCAACCACCGGCAGCCTGACGTGAGGGCCGCGCCGGGGCCTGCCCTGGGCCTGGCGCCGCGAAATGGCGCCCCCGGCACTCCCCCCAGCGGCTGCCCGTGTCCCCTCTCCCCCCGCAGGTGCTGGAGAGCTGCGTGGCCGCCGCCGGGTACAGCGTCGGGGAGTTCGCTGCACTTGTGTTCGCCGGAGCCATGGACTTCGCGGAAGGTGCTGGGGAAACGCTATGAAGCCGCTTGTAGGACACCCCCCCTTCTGTCATCGCCCTCCACCCGGCTCTTTTTTGTTAAAGTTTACTTTCTGCTTACACCATTCTCTCTACAACTACCTGAAAGGAGGTTGTGGGAAGCTGGGAGTCAGCTTCCTCTCGCAGATAACTAGTGATAGGACTAGAGGGAATGGCCTCAAGTTGCATCGGGAGGTTTAGGTTGGAAATTAGGAGACATTTCTTCTCAGAAAGAGTAGTCAGGCATTGGAGTGGGTTGCCCAGGGAGGTGGTTGCAAAAAGTTGAGCCAAGGGAGGTTTAGGTTGGATATTAGGAAGAATTTATTTACTGAAAGGGTTGTTAGGCATTGGAATGGGCTGCCGAGGGAAGTGGTTGAGTCACCAACCCTGGAGGTCTTTAAAAGACGTTTAGATGTAGCGTTTAGTGTTATGGTGTAGTGGAGGACTTGTTAGTGTTAGGTCAGAGTTTGGACTAGGTGATGTTGGAGTTCTCTTCCAACCTGGGTGATTCTGTGGTAGAGTCACTGACCCTGGAGGTGTTCAAGGAAAGGTTGGACCTGGTGCTTAGGGATGTGGTTTAGTGGGTGACATTGGTGGTAGGGGGATGGTTGGACCAGATGATCTTGGAGGGCTTTTCCAATCTTATGATTCTATGATTCACTTTAATTCACCTAGCGTTACGCTGAAAGCATCAGCGTTTAACGGGAACGAGCAGCCGCCGCTTGTGCATGATGTGACACCGCAGTGTCAGCCAAAGCCATGTTTACCTGGCTCTACCTTCTCTCTCCCTAGCGCTGTATGCAGTGAAGGTACGTGCTGAAGCTATGCAGAAGGCGTCGGAGGCTGTCCCCAGTGGGATGCTGTCAGTGATTGGCCGGCCGGAGGCAAATTACAAGTTTGCCTGCTTGGAAGCTCGAAGGCACTGTGAATCGCTGGGTATAGAAAACCCCGTATGTGAAATTTCAAACTATTTGTTTCCAGACAGCAGAGTCATTGCGGGACACTTGCAGGTATTGCTACAGATTAAGTTGAATTTAACATTTGGTTGAATTTAACATTTCAGTATTTAAAACTTCTCCTTTCCGCTTCTATGTGGAGGTTAACCTGTGTGGCAAGAGTTTGTCCAAACAAAAGTAGTTGCTTTGTGATGTTTGTTTGTTTTCTAGTGTGTGCTCAGTTGTTGGGTAGGGAAAGGAGTTGTTTTGTCATGCCAAGTCTAGTGAGATTGTTCTTGTGGGGTTTGTGGGGTGAGCAAGTAAAGTTTTATCATGTGAGACTCACTTCTGTCTCTCTTTTGTAGGCTTTGAAGTTTTTGCAGGAGAATGCCCGAAAATATTATTTTACACGTACGAAAATGCTTCCGGTCAGTGGTGCTTTTCACACACGACTTATGGAACCAGCAGTAGAGCCATTGGCTGAAGTCCTAAAATGCATTGAGATTCAAAAACCCCTGATCTGTGTCTATTCCAATGTTGATAGCAAAAAGTATATGCACTCAAAACACATTCAGAAGCTGCTAGTAAAGCAGATTGTTTCACCTGTGTTGTGGGAACAGACCATGCATTCTGTTTATGAAAGAAAGCAAGGAACAGAATTTCCTTACACGTACGAAGTGGGGCCTGGGAAGCAGCTAGGAGCAATTCTCAAAAAGTGTAACCTAAAGGCCTGGAGGCAATATAGCCATGTAGATGTTTCAAAAGATGAGGAAGTAATGGAGACATAAACAGATTTTTGAGAAAAATCCATGCAACTTGTTGTTTCTGCGTTATTTAAAAATAACTTCATGCTCCTAAAAGAGGAAGTCTTAAGCATTGGTTGCTTCTCACAATGAGAAGAGCAGCATGCTTGTCACTGCAGTGAACATTGGCCTTCCCTGTGTGCCTTGGATGTGGAACAAGAGAGCAGCTTGCAAAGTCGCTTTTCCACCTGTGTTGGGACTGCAAAACTGCCAATAAACATGCCAAATAGTGTTCTGTTTGGCCTTAATCCTGCAAGCAACTTCCCCTCTCTTTTTTTCCTTTTTTTTTTTTTTTTTAATTTGTGTGTGTGCATGCATTCAAGTTGCAGTCGGTAGCTGTCACTGCCCATTCCAGGGGTCCTTGGCCTGGGTTCCGGGCAGAGCTGGGTTGTTTGCCGGGTTGCCAAGGGTTTGTATTTGGGATGCTATGGGGTGCATGTTAGTTGGCCTGCAGGTCCACATGTAGAAGGAAGTAATTTTCCTTCCAGTTGTTCAATGCCACATCGGTTGTGCTAAAATACCTCATATAGAATGAATGTTTCCCCAAATTAATAAACTTAACAGAATTCCCAGCCTCCCAAGAGGTGCAGGAGTTCTGGAACCCTGACCAACCCTGCGATTGCATAGGCTTGAGCTTTGAATGGCTTTTCTTGACAAAGCAGAAACCAGGGGTGCTGGAAATGTCCTGCTGAGATCCTTGGGAGGGCAACTTTGTTGAAGGCGAGCCCTGCAGCAGCACTCAGTCAGGGGAATTTGGATGCTGGTGTCACTTCTCTCTGTACCCCCGACTGCGTTCTGCCAGCTCTGGCATCTCCCAGAAGCAGGAGATGCAGTGGAGAGCAGAGTGTCCTGGAAGGAGCTTCCTGGCTGGTGAAGCACAGAAAGTTGCTGTTACACAGAAAGTTTATTCGTGCTCTGTTTGCACTTTGTCTCTAAGGGGTGCTTCATGGTTTAAGAATAAAATCAGAGAACAGTGTTCGTTAGGGGATCGGGTACAGACAAGCAAGTAGAGGCTAGATTGTGCATGCATGGCTGAGCAGAAGCCTCAGCTGAACTTTACCCTTTTCTTCATGCTTTTGGTATTTTAATAGCTTTTAGCAGATATACAGAAAAAGTAAAGTATACATTACTTAAATCATATATGACTACTACAGGCTACCAGTTAAATGTTGGGCTGACTGTTAAAAAAAAAAAAAAAGATTTTGATGAAGTCTCTTACGTTAACAGGAATGTGCTAATTAGTAAGTGAAGCATAACAAATTTATCACCAGGTGGTTAGAATATTCCAACTAAATGACATTAACATTCTTAGACATTGAATTATGAGCTGTGTTGGAAGTTTCTGACTACATCTTGTAAAACCAAAAGTAATGTTAGCGACTTTGAAACCAGCTTGTATAGTAGTTAGAACTGAGAATGGCATGCTGGTGACACTAATTTTGTTTTTAGTATAGTGCTTTATGGTTTACCGATTTTTAATTATTTAACATTTTGGGGGTAATTTTGAAGACTTGTCTTCTATTTATACTGTTCTTACCGTACATATTTGTGTGAGTGTGTGTATATGTGTGTGTATATATATATATATATAATTAATATATTACTATATTATTTCACTTTACTGTATGCTTTGCATGGAATAAAATCTCTTTGGGAAAAAACATAATAGAAATCTCAGTTTGCAAATGCAGCACAGACTGTTAGATAACCTTTGCACCTTCAACAGATGCAGAATACTGAAGTGACAACAGGACCCTAAGAGCATGCCACTCTTGTTGGCCCTGTTTAATTTGGGTGAGAAGCAGCCATCACTACCACTTGCAGTTCTTTGCTTTACCCCTGTGCACCTGGCATCTGCACAAACAGCAGCATCATACCCTTGTGTTGATGTTAGTTTATATAAGCTGAGAAGTATGGCAGACAGCTTTATGCCTTGATGTCAAGAGCATTCAGGGCTCGCTTTAATGTAGCGCCTGGTGACACAACATCGTGCTGTGCATGGCTATAAAGGAACGGGAGGGTGTCTCACATGTGGTAAAACTTGTCTGCGGCTAGGTGGAGAATGGCATGCAGGGCAATTAAGGATCCAAGGTCTTATTACTGTTACCTGCATTTCTTTTATGTGTGTGCTCATCTATGCCTTCTGCTTTAGGAAACTGAAAGTTTTATGATGTGAAAAGTCAGTGCAGTTCCTGCACCTAGGAACAAGAAGAAACAGGATGTGGAAAAAAAAATCAAGTGCTGTAAACTCTGTCACATGAGGAAGTGTGCATTAATATATATACACATATATATATATAATTCAGGTCTCCTGAGTCACAGTGCAGAGCCGTGGCATTGAGCAAAGAGTCCTAGTTACATGTGAGCAGGAACCTGGCCATTACTGCTCACTGCAGTGTCCCAGCTGGTGTTGATGCCTGCTGCAGGTTCTGTTTGTGTTGTGTTTCATGTGTGGTGTTGATGTAGTTACAGTTCATGCTCCCCGGTACTGTGTTTTATTCCATACATGCCAGATGCTGAACTTTCCCTAGGATTCAAAGTGTTATTTATTGCAGTCCTTGAGAGTGAAAAACTACAGCCCTCTCCCCTACAGCTTTCATGTGGAATAGGCAGTGTGGCAGTCTCCTATATATAGCTGCTCTCCTGGGCGTAAAGATTATTTATCTAGACATACATGAAATTATTTTGTATTGTTAAAATGATTCAGCCAGGAAGAATCAAATTATTTGCAATGGATACGTTTGTTACACTCACATAGTTGGTTTATTAGACTTTTTTGATGGGAGTTTTTACACCTTACTAAATGACTTAAAAATATATTCTATCATGTCACTAGTATGGAGTTAAACAGAACAACCAACTCACTGGTGATGTTTTGGTCTCTTTTTTTGGTTATATGGGCAATTCCGTTTGCCAGCTTCTGGCCTGGGTAACACCATGGTTCCAAATGTACCACACATGCTTTTCTAGCAAAGTACCTTACGTGCCTGCTCCTGAATGGCAGGTTGAGTCCAGAGCATTGTGAAAGAAAGGTGACGTATTTTTGGAGAGACTCCAGTTTACGTGCTGCTGCTTGCATGTTGAAGGGTATACTGCAGCCATCATCCTCTAGTTACTTTTTTTTTCCTCTGCATTTCTAGTAAGTTGAAGATATTTCAAAATCTTTTAACATAAAATGTTTGGACAAAATATTCTACTTCAACCTTCTTTTCTCTCTCTCTCTCCCCTTCTCTTCTTTTTTTTTTTCTCCAGAAGAGTGGTTTGAGGTGGAAGGCTAGGCGCTTAATTGGATTTGGTACCATCCACAAAGGAGAGGAAACACATCCCTCAACCCTCTGAATTGGGCATTTACCTACAGGAAGAAGAGTGCTGTAAATTCATTGTCTCAAATTAAAAGCTGGGTCTCGAATTTGAAACTCCAGCCTCTCAGGCGAGTGCTTAAATTACTGCACCATTAAATACTGTATTTTCCTGTTTCAAAAGTGCCCTAGCAGTGGTATTCACTTGATGAGAAAGGAAGCAGGTATCCCCTCTTATGAGGGGAATACCCAAACCACAGAGATGCACTTTCATTTTCTGTCTGTGGTCCTGTGCAGTGAAAAGCAGCTTAAGCAGCAGCACTCAGGGAGGATGCACACACACAGGTAGGCAGGATCATTTGGCATGGCTGGGGCATGCTCTTGAGAGGCAAGAAGGCAGCGTGTCCTGGCTGCTGCCCAGAGAGGGTGGAGGTGACACCTATCCCACCGCCATTTTACAAGCTTCCTCTACTCAGTTATTTCCCCGTAACCACATGACTTCCAAAAAGCTGAGTCATCAAAAAAAAAAAGTTTCTCAAATTCTGTTTTTTCTGGGCAACTCAGAATTTTACTTCATAAAGAGGCAGAAGAATGTAAAAATCTGTAGTCAATTTTTGATAAGTTCTGCAGAAGTAATGGATTGGATTGGGTGGCCCTTGAGTGCCAGTCCAACCAACATGATTGCTAGCTCATCTGAACAACTCTTTTTTCCAATAAACTAGTTCCATATGCTTATTTTACTAAGTAAAGGTAAAGCGAGGCCTGCCCTTTAGTATTAGATAATCTGTACAAGATGAAATTATTAATGTGTAATAGCACAGTCCTAGGAAACAAAGTAGATAACACTGCAAAACATTTAAAGCAACAATTTAATTTTAGAAAAGTATCATGGTTTTAATCTTTGCTATTGCTTTTACAGTGTTAACATTTAAAGGATGACCAGCATGCCTTCTGTCTTCCCCACTGACAGAATATTTTCAAGAAACTCCTTTATATGAAATAGACATTTTGTATTGCATTAAAACAAACAAAAAAGGACAGAAACAGACTTTCTGATCACCTGGCCTCACACTTCAAAACTAGCAAGTCAGGCAGTTATCCAGCAACAACCTCATTATTTTAAACATTTTCTTTTAAAAAAGAGTATGAAACAGCAGTGACCCAGCACTAGCCTAGGTTTTAAATATAAAAGAGATTTTTATCAGTGTAAATTTGAAAAACAAACCAGCTGCCACCACCTGGGTGTTAATTATATTGGTCAGAGTCCAGCAATGACCTCCTATTGTAATTCTCTGTGTTAATTCTGCAGTCCATAACTTATGGCCCACCAAAATGCAACAACAAGCAAGGCTGCGGGCACCAGCTTCTGGCAGAGGCACCTGAAAGGAAGCCGACAAATCTGCGGGAAGAAAGGGGAGGCCATTAGAAATGACAAGAAGCGAAAAGCTGGTGCAGAAAAGTGAGGATGACTGCCTGCAGGCAAGGTTAGTGCCAAACTGAGAACATCGCCCTGCGCCTCTGCAGGAACAAGCCGCAGAGGTGAGTCTTACCCATCCACTCCTGTGTCTGTCCTTTCCAAACTCCACAGAGTCCTCGTCTCTCCTCCAAAATGTAAGGTACAACACTGATTATAACAGCCTACCCACCCTATCTCATCTAGAATATAGCCTCACAGTTTTTTTATGGTGGGGAGACTCCTGTTTGCATAGAGCCCCAGTGATTTCAGTGGCAGCTTAGCACGTGAGTGTTCGGAGACACTCGGCGCACTCAGTCTATGAACAAGACGTTTTGGTTTTGGTGAGGGGTACCAACAAACTAAGGAAAAAACCTGAACCTAGAGTCACCTATCAGGCTTTACTTGGTGACACTTAGATGGGAGTGAGGTGTTGCTGTAACAGAAAGGTGGAGAAGAGGGAGAGCTCATACCCAGCTTCCATAACCAGCGATCCTCTTTGTCCAGTTATTGTTCGAAATATTTCCAAATCTTCTTGTAACACTTTTAATAATATTCCATGTCTGGAAAACACTGATAGCAACCCTGATGATTAAACAAGAAACCACAACAGACAAAAACAGAAAACAAAACATGGGGATAGAAATTTTATTCTAAAAATTGGCAAACTAAATGCCAAGTGTAGAAAACTGTAAAACAAAGCCTCACTCAACTCCAATATGTTCCTTCTTTAAAGTCTACAGAGTAATCAATGCATGTGCATTTCTTTAAATATTTAGGAGGAAAATCTGGTAACTCAGTCGGGCTTTAAAAGCTAAACAGATGTGATTTTAGAATTAACTGGTTACTACCTTGACATGAGGAAGCATGCAGCAGATCTCCTGACTGTCAGCCATGTGCCTTTGCTCTTATTTCCAGCTAAGAGCAGCAAACCCCAGTAAGAGCTGTTGGTCCCTGAGGAATCAGGGTCCAGTGCAGGTGTGCCTGGCTGACCCAGAGGCCCTGTGCAGCCTGAATCTGAGCTGACTGAGGCTGCCCGAGTGTGGCTATATACTGCGTTCAGGAACATAGGTGTAATCGGCTCGTATTCTCTTGAAATCTGCAGTAGTCGACTCTCCTTTCAGACTAGGACATTACTATGCTAATTACTGCATTTCTGCAGTTAATCTGTGGTCTTTAACTATAGATGACAGCCCTGTCAGCTCTCAGCAGATAATAGGCAGTGCAAACAAGTTGAGCCACGTTTTATTGAGTGTGCCTCGATGGGTTGTTTAACATGCAGTAACATGTTAATCCCTAAAGCATCGCACTTGCTAGGCTGCAGACCTCTCCTCATTCAGTTGTGCTTAAAGACATGGTCTAACCTAGAAAAACTACAGTGCTGTTGTGGAATTTTAAATACCTAGAAACTGTTTAAGTCTTTTGACTGTAAATGGTTATAGTCTGTGGAAACAATTTTCATTATAAAAATCTTCCCCGTAAAATAAGATCCAGTATCTGGTTTCTTTCTTGGGTTCTGTATGAAGCAACAGTAGTAGTGATACACACATATATATATATATAAATATATAATTTTTATTTTTTACTTTGGGTGCAGAAATGTTATTATTTTTCTATCTAACATGATTTTTAAAAGTAGCCAAAAACAGATGGTGTCAGTAAGGTAACTCACCCATGTGCCAGGTGAAGCAGCCTTTCTTCAATCTTCCTGCTGTATGCTCTGTTAAATTCGTCCCCAATTAGTGCCAGCTGATGGCCAACCTGGACAGCTGAGCTGGAAGGCATTCAGGATATCCACATTAGAGGAAAATACTGCAACCTTGCTTCTTTAAAAAGCACTCTGCAACTGTCAGGTACAATTATTTCCCTAATGGATGGACTAAGCTTGGCATGTAAAAGCTAAATGTTAGGGCTTTTTTATTATTTATAGGTTTATTGATCAGGCACCTTAAGTCCATATTTATAGGCTTAAGTGCTGTGATGTTTTCATAAAAACCTGCCTATTTGACACTTTTGAAAAGCCATGGTACCTAATTCCTTCATATAATACAACAGTATTCCGGTCCTAGAATTTTTTTCCACAAAGTTGAAATATTGAAAGCCTTCACTTCAGATGACTCAAAATGTCTCACATTACATATCTGATCATTTTTTTTTGTCCAACAAAATTAATCCAGTGATCTCCACGATGCAGTCCAGTTCTCCAGCTAATGGGTGATGCTAGAGTAGAACTGGCCAAAGCACAATGGCTGTTCAAGATCCTGGGGCACACAAGTCCCTGAGCTATGACCGCTGTCAAACACAAAAGCTAAGGAATTTTGGTGGGTCCCCGAACTGTTTACACTATACTGATGAAAATCTCCAATGAAATTTAGTTTCTTTTAGATGTGCATGCTTTTTTTTGTATAAAAATAATTATGACTATATGTTTTTATTTTAACTTGTATTTCTGCTGAGACCTGTTTATGGGATCTGCTGCACAGTAAGTGGACTCAAAAGCCTTATTCTAGCGATTGACTTAAAAAACCTCAGGGTTGGTTTGGTCAGTCAAACAACAACAACAACAACAGAAAGGAATTTTCACAGATGGGAAAGACAGCCCCTGACTGCTGAACTGGAAAAAATGTATGCACGGGATTAAAAAAAAAAAAAAGAAAAGAAAAAGCACTGCACTATTGGTTGTTGTGAGAGGTGCCTGGAGAATTGTATAAAAATGGCCTCTTCAGCTGCTTGTTATAACAGGTGGGCTTCTAATGAAGAGCCACATCTGTGTCCCTGGACAGCATAAAAAGTTGTAGACATTTAATGCAGCATTATCTCATACAATTGGTGCTAAGCACTACAGGTTATCTATACTTGCATCTACTACACTTTCAATAGCATCCATGATTCCATGGCTTAGCCAGGAGTCTTCATGAAGGTCAGAGTGGGGGTTGTACCCAGGCGCGGAGGACAGAAGGAGCATTCTTGCAGCATGATACCTGATATTAAACTCCATTTGCTCTGCAGTATCTGGCGCTGCCAGGAGGTTGCCATATATTTCATCTTCTGGCTCTCCATCAGGGTAGCTGGAAAGAACAAAGTGCCTGGAGCTTCTCCGTGTCTGGGACATCATACTCTGCAACAAGACCAGAGTCAGTCCCTCGGCGTCTGGTAGCGCAAGGTCTTCTCATTTTAGATGGATGTGGTTCAGAGTACGCGTTCGCCCCTTTTGGGTCTGCAGTCAGAACGCGAGCGTTGCGGAGGTAAGAACTATTTTGAGAGCGTCAAAGGAAAGTTTCAGTGAACCAACAGATGTACAGCGATTCAAACGTGTAGCCTCCTCACAATGGGTCAAAACAGCCTAGAAATTGGAAAATCTAGATAAACATAGCTAGCATAGCTAAGTATAGCTTCCCAGTAGTTTCACTTAGTATGAGATGCTTTCCTAAGCTGTTGGCAATGACCTCCTACCATTGCATTGCTCCAGCTGACCAGAAAGTGATTCAAAACCACTAGCCAGGATCTAGCACATAGGCACATCAAAAGACATGGGCCTGTTCTAGCAAAATAAATGACAAAACTCCCAGGGTTTCAGCCCAAGTTGTGCATCTCTAGTATTTCCAATACCTTGATAAGTCTTTCCTTAAAGCACCAAAGAGACTGAGTTAACCCACAGCAGATCTCAGAGCAGAGCTAATGTTTCTGTAGCTTTTGCAAATGTTTTTATTTGACTTATCAAGCCCAATGACATCAGAGCTGTGCACCAGGGCTATTTAAAACTACACACACACCCTCAGGCAGCCAGCGCTCCTCCTGCCCCAGGGATGTTTGCTTCTGCAGCATTGCGGAGGGAGGCTCTGTTCTGCCTTTACAGTGCCTGATGATTGACTGTGATGACAGTCCTCTGGATGTGCATTGGTTTTATCTGGCATGGCTTTGGCCTGCTGCTTTATCTCTCTACTCCCCAGCTACATCATTACTGAGCTGATTCTTTTTGCTACCGATCTTGGAAAACAATGAATGCGATTTCCCCCAGACTGGATTCTTTTGTCCTTTTAAGCGCATGCTGCAGAATAAAACCTATGTAAAGTATTCTGAGAGATGGAGCTGAACCAAGTAAAAGGTGTCTGCGGTAAAGCTGCTCATAGTGGATTTGTTTGCCATCTTAATGCAATCCCATAAACTCTTTCTTCAAGATTTATGTCTGGGACAAGATTGGGGCCTTTGTGCACTGAGAAACTCCTGATCTTCTTTCAATATTTAGAAGACATTATTACATTTTCCATAAAGCACTTATCATCAATTACGGTATATATATTACTGCATAAGTAAATGCACTTCCATGAACTAGCAGAAACTTCGTACTAACTAAATGAAAAGTTAGTTAGTACCAAGTACCAACTCAGTTCTACAAAAGCAAAGACGCTGCTTAGTGACACTTAATGTGACTGGGGAGAAAATTCTAAGGATTACTTTATGTTCAGTAGATATTAGCATATATCATACAGATTATAGTTTACTATTATCTTGTTTTAAACACTTCCTTTACGTGTTGTTGTATGCCCCTCTCCTCAGTCCAAGCAAAGATCAGGAAAAGGGTTATGTCCATAGGGACTTCCAACTTTTCCAGCACCATATCCGATTTCCAGAAACCCAGTCACCTGGAGGACTTTGTAGCTCTGAATGAGGTGCCAAGGCTCTGTATGTACAACACAGTGAAGCTGTCACACTTGAAAAAAAACACAAAACATATTCCCTGGTGCTAGTACCTGAGCTGGCCCTTCCATTTCCCAGGGGAACAACTAGACCAGTGGGTTACCAGCTGCATCCCTCCCTATTTTTTGGGCAAGGCTGATGCAACATAAGCACTATTGCAGCATGATCTGCATTATCTGGGGCAGCTCCTGGTTTGGGACCTCCAAACCAAATGTATTTAAAAACAGCACAAAAACTCAACTGTCTATTATTGCATGTTTATACCAACTATTCTTAGACTTCACAACCGTGCACTGTGAAAAAATCTCTAAAAAAAGGTATTTTCTATTTTTTTCCATTTCTAGAATAGATGCTAGTTTCACATTTGCAGGGCCACACAATGGAAATGTCTACATCTGTAGGGGATGAAAATTGAGTTCTGAAAGAGACCTATAATAAGTCAGTGCACTACAGAAATCAGAAATGTAAACAAACCATACAATACCACGACAAAAGCCCAAAGCACAACATATGCTTCCTCACACCTGTTATGATAATACCTTCCTCCCACAGGCTAAAAAAGAAACTGCTGTAGCTGCTGAGTCCTGCTGCCAAGGATTCAGCTGCAGCCTGCCCTGCTGTTTTCACCCACCGATTTGTCTCCACATTCAAGTCAGGGAGAGCTAAGGAAGAGGGTATTTGTTGTGCACTGGGTAGAACTGGCAGCGCTGGGGCAAAGGCACTCATCAGAGGGCTATTCCCCTGAAGGTGTGTGAGATGTGGCTCATTTAATTGCAAAGCAAAGCTTAGTGATGGCCTTTCTGGCAGCTAGGGGCCAAACTGAGGCCATTTGCTAATTTTTGTCATCTTTTTTAAATCTAGATGCACAGGTATACATAGGCGTACATGTGAAAGCTGCATTAATGTGGACCCAGTTTGTTTCTCAAGTCTAGATCCATACAGAGCTGGGCAAGAAGAGTGTATATCATGTGTTACAGCCAATTCTGATCCTCCAAAGCGGGATGTATCGATCTTCCACCATCTGTCTCATTCTTTCCTTCTTTTTCTCGCTTACACACAAAGAATGGGCAAACTGAATTTGGTTTACAGAAACCAAGAGGTTCCAAGTTTGTGTTAATAACTTAGATAGCAAGTGACCATAACCTAATCCTCACAACGTGTCTGAGAGGCATAGCAGGATCCCATACTAGCACCAGCAAGTATCTCCAACCTAGCTAGCAGATCAAAAAGCTCGTTCTTTTTTGTAAGGCTTTGACTGAGCAAACTAAAAGCGTAGTTTTAAAATGGTGAAATGCCTTCAGCAGAATGAATAATGTATTTAAAGTTAAATGCATACTTACTGTTTTGGTGAATAGGTCCAAATTTAAAAAGCTCTCTAAATGCCTATGCTTATGTATATGATGGAAATTATGACTTTTTATGAACACAGTTATGATTAAATAATTAAAATCCTCTTTCTACCAAAGATGCTTGACTCTATCTTTACTTTGCCTAGTCATTTTTTTTCCAGTTGTGTCTCTTTTTTAACCTAGCAAAAGGGAACAGAAAATCTTCTTCAAAAACGAAAACATTGCTAAACTGTGTATACTGGCAGGTGAGTTGGGGAAAACTATAAAGGTCCTGAGATTTTCTTGTATTAAGTTTGATTAGATTTGCTGTGGCAATAATTTTTAAGAAGGTAGACACAATAACCTCTCAGTATAATGCACTGAATTCATCAATGATAATTTACATATTAATGTATTTTATCACATATCTATAATATGTGCTGTTTACATCTTATGCATGCTTTATGCAGACGACTGATAAAACTAATTAGAACTAAAGTATGTGATTTAGTATATTTTAAAGATGGTTGTGAAATTAGAAAATTGCTGTCGATGATCTAATTCCAGCATTCAAACTCAAAATTCCCAAACCTACCTACATAAAGAAAGATTGCCAGATAAGACTCTTGTCCCTTATCCCTGAGGTATCAAAGCATATCTCAAACTGTTTCAGATTCTACCAGCTGCCTATGCAAACTAAATTTAAATGAAGAACAAATAGAGGCTTGGTTGTTTGCATATATGCCTTTCAATCCATAGCCAACTCTTTAAAAACATGACATCATCCAGACTGTTGCAAACACAAATCTCTATTCCATTTTACAAGGACAAGTCTTTGATAAGATGACTGAAGTTGAAGAACTAGTTAACATTACCAAGAAACTGAAATATCAGCCACTTAGGGGGAAATAGCGAGGAGGAATATATGCTTTAAAGCCCAGAGTGGTTTTCTGGTTTGTTCTCTTTTATGTTTCCTATGACCTCTGCCAGAAGCAGCAGCAGTGGCTGAAGGAGCTGCTGGCCTCAGCTGTTGACTTTTCTTCCCTTGCTAGCCAGAAGCCATCAGCCACTGACCGTATGTAGGCACAGCAGGACCCACAGACACCAGCACCACCACTGCCTCTCTCTCCCCTCATTGGGATACCCAGGCTTCAGCAGGCTTTCCTCCTCAACCACAGCCATTCGTGGCCAAGCACTGCGAGGCACCCATCGGCATCTTCAGCTTCTTTTAAGGAAAGAGGAAAGGTTAAGTAATTGTTATTCATTTTTTTCTGGGTTAGGTTGCTGGATTTACTCTTAAATCGGTGTCAGACCAAGGAGCAGAGATAAATTCACTCTTTGTCTTGTACTGTGTTCTCAACCAGCTTAATGCCAATGACCTTGGATACTGTTTACACATAAACATGTCTTAATATTGCCTCAAACAGCTATTAAAGCCATACTTCTGCAAATATAAGAAATACACACTGTACTTCTACATTTTATTTCATCTACGTTCTTGTTATCAGAACATGCCTTCACTGGGAGTTTAACACAGGCTCTCTCACCTCAAAACAGGATAAGAAAGTGTTTGATTATATTTAGAAACAAAAGAAAATGTATTCCTTAAGCAAATCTTGTAACCTCAGGAGTGAAATAAAAGGATATAATAGACTTTAAATGGAGGAAGCCTTTTGAAATATAAAGCTTGCACAGGTATTTTTCTATTTCAGTCTGCTGAGACTGTTAAAGGCATCATGAGTGAAATTCTGAGTCAAGACTTCAAGAATGTCTGTCTCAAGTCTTTCATTGCCTTTTGTCAGATTTTTATGCATCATCAGAACTTGCATATTGTCATTTAGAGCACTCTGAGAGCACCAGTCCCTACTGGGACATTTATTATGCAACCGCAGAAAGCAACAAAAGGTTTCTGCCTTAGAAATTAGATAATACAGTTACGTCCACAGTAAAAGCTATGATTTGATAAACCTACAAAGTGTCATTTTCCTTAAAGTATCTATTGAGTCCTTCAGTGCTCACCGGTGTACTTCAACAGCTTCTAAATTCTGAAGGAAATGAGTAAGTTCTGCTTTTATTAAAAAAAAATAAAAGTCTTATGGGAAGAACTGAGGACATTGAAGAGAAAGATATTAATACTAAACTGAAATTAATCATTTCTTAAAAAAAATCTGCCACACTCAGATTTTAGTTTCATGGCAGCGGCCAGCATCTCAGGGATGTCTTCTTCATCCTACTTGTTCACAAAGAGTTAAGTTTTAGAGCAGAAGCTTTCTGACTTAATCTAACATTTACATATCCTTTTCAAAACATCTTCTGCCCTTTGCACTTCTCAGTCTCAGAAAAAGGTCAAGACTGTTTTATAACATAAAAAGATTTTGTTTAAAATTGCTACTTGATTTACATGGCCAATTTGTAAAAGGTAAGTGTGAAAATGTAAATAGTTCTGTCATATATGTATGGGCTGTTAAGCTATGGAAAATATTTCTTTGCTCACATTTAAAAACTTCAAAACTTTGTAGTTTTTTATTTTTGAAAACTACAAAAGTGATGCAGGTAGAAAAGTTGTTACTGGTAGTCAAAAAATTTCACACATTGCTCATATTGAAAAAAAAAAAAAAGTACTTGAAAGGCCTTGTTCTGCCATCCATGCGAACAGTGGAGTATCTGCAGCAAGCCTGGTGGCATCCTCAGCAAGCAGATTGCGGAATTCATGCCTTGATATTAAATTCAGATTTACAGGATGCTCATCACCAAGGCCATAATCTGTAAAAATACTTAGGCAGATGTTTAGCTTCAGTTTCTCAAATAATATTGTTAATTTAAACATGATATTTCATATTCTTAAAAAACCTAACAGCATTGGGGTAGTGTGGGCTGCTGTTTTCCCTCACCTGGTCCCCCTTAGCACTGCGCAGCATGGCACGTACGGTGTCATGCATTGCCACCTCACACCTGCATCCTGTCCTGTGCAACAGGGCACGCTACTGGACTCGTGGTAAGAAAGGATTGCATCTTCCGTGACTTTTGGCGGTCTCCTCCTACAGGTGTCTCTGAGATCCTGCTTACTGCTGTCAGATCAGAAAGGTGAAGGGAAGGGTTGATGTGGAAGTACAAGGTAATTGAAAGTCTAAGAAGTAAAATTTAAGTCACTGTTTATGCTGCCTTTTTTTGTTGTTGTCCCACACATCAGTATAAAGAATTAAAACACCATGTCGTTCTCAGTTTTACTTAAGCTTCCCATACTGGTGAAGCGCTGGCGGTAACAAAGTTGCTCTGACTTAAAATCCCACTCCACCTACAATATTCTGGTGGTTTCCACACGTTACAATTACCAGGCGTTTTATTAATCCCACCAAACACACAAACCCGAGGGCGAAAGGGGCATCCTGCTGCCCGGGGGTCGCTGCAGCAGATCCCCCGCCTTCGGGACCGGCCCCGCCCGGGGACCGGGCCCTTGGCACCCACCGGCGCTGGCTCAGGCTCGCTGTCTTCGCTCCGTGCTCGTGGGCTCTTGCTGCCCGCGGTCCTCCCGCCCGGGGCCAGGACCGGGGCAGCTCCGAACCGCTTACCTCGAGCCGTCCGTTTCGGGCTTGTTGCGAGGGTTCGCTTCCTGCTCCGCTAGGAGCGAAACGACGCGCACCCGTCTCCGCGTCTCCGCAGGGGAGGCAGGCGCCGGGAACCGGGCGCGCCGCTACCGCAGCATCGCCTCACAGGTCGGCCTTCCCGGCCGGCCCCTCGCCTCCCTCTCCGATCTCCCCCCGCCGCCACCGCTCACCTCGGCTCGGCTTCCCCCGGCACTAAGAAGCCGCCGCCGCCGCCCCGCGGCCACACGCAGGCGTCGGGGAAGTGGGGCCCGGCCCCGGCCCGCGGCCTGCCCCCATTGTCCGCCCGCCGCCCCGCCCCGGCCCGCCGCCGGCACGGGGCGTTGGGGACCCCGCCGTGCAGTGGAGGGCTGAGAGGGCTGCTCGCACCGGCGGAGGCGCCCGAGTGGCGCGGTCCGGTGCCCAAGGGCCCCTTCGTGAATTGGGAAATGTGGCGGGGCTGGCTGTTGGACGGGGGGGGTAGCGGGCTGTCCCCCGAGGGGCACCGCTAGGCAGAGGCATCCGGTGTACGCGGCATCCCCGCCCGCTCCGCAGCGAACCCAGGCAGGGGCTAACGGGTTGGAGGGATGCCCGCTGAAGCCTGACCTCTTGCTCAAAAGGTTTAGTGAGGTCACGGGACTTTGAGTGTTTTCCTTCTGTGCTGTTGATAACAGCACGGTGAGTGATTCAATCGGGATCAGCCATCACTAGAGAGCAAGGTTTGCTTTGGAGAGCTTTAAAGAACCAGAAAACCCCTATTGCTCCACGCTTTATTGTCATGTCAAACAGGAGACTTTACCGGGTAATGCCCGGCAGTGGACTTTGCTCTCTATTTATACTATGATTTCACCTCTCTGTTGGTGAAGGTAAACAACATGAGAAGCAGAGCAGTGGCACAGATGCCGCACTCTGCCTGAAGTGTGGGTGTCTGCAGACTTTCACGATTCAGTTTTCAAACATAGAGAAGTGCTTGTGTGTGTGTATATATATATTTATAATATTTACGCAGACCACTTTTTCTTGCACTATGTACTATAATCCTTCTTGTGAGTTGGATGTTCTTCCATCATCTTCCAAGCTCCACACATCAGGGTTACCCATCTGTGAAATGAACATGACAGTCCTTATCTTCAAACTCATGCCGAGGACTGTGTTGCGAGGACTGTGTGTACACTTATGCATGCAATATGCTGGATGAGAATTGCCTCGAAAGTACAATATAATAAAAGGGAAATTAACCTCGGTAATATCACTTCTTGCCAAGACTTTGTCCCTTTTGGTATTTTTGACATTTCAATTCTTTATTTACTTTCAATTTTTTATTTCAGTTTTGTATTCATTTTCAAATCAGTAATGGTTCCCTTCACACACCCAGGCTTAATTTTGAACATGAAGGTACTCTTGCATGAGTTGACTCATGCTTAAAATAAAACACACAAATGTCATTGTAGGAGTGATCTCTGCCACAAAGATAGCACGCTGATGCTGCGCAGCATTTCCTGATACAATAATAGTAAGCATTATTAAGCTGTTTTCAAATTCTCACCAACTTCCCTTGTTGGAACAAGAATGTTACAAAATAGAGATGCATTAATATTAAAAACTAGAGCATCTATTATTAGCTCTCAGCTGTGATGTAATGCTGTTGATGTAATTTTCAGAGACAGCAAAACAACAGATCTTTATTCCATGAAACTGTAACTTTGATTAAGGACTGCTGAGTTAAGCTGAAAGACTCTCCCATAAAATGAAACAAAACAAAACAACAACTGTTTCTGTCCTTAATGAATTATTTAATGAATTTAAAAAGCAGTACTTTTTCAGCTTTTCCCTGAGGCATGATGGATGCTGGGACAAAAAAGCATTGATAGTAAAGCAAAAGGTCCAGGTTTACTTTCTTACTAGCAGTTGTCCCAGAAGATACACCTTTTGGGTTAAAAGGCAGCTGTTGAGGCTGTTCCATGCTCTGGCCCGTTACCAGAGGTGTTGTGATGTCAGGAAACTTCCATTGTGTATGACTGAAGGAAGATATGTGGTCTTTTGTAGCTGTTTTTGTAGTTAAACTAGGGAATACCTAACAGTTTGTTCCTGTTATGTTAATTATTAGGTTTAACTGATTTTTGTAGTTGCAACCTTGCAACTGGGTCTATCACCATAGGATGATATGGTAAATCATAAAGCATATTTATTATACTCAGATTATTTGGGGAACTAGGGCTCTCAGGGAATATAGATTTGTATCAGTTGTTTGTTTTATGTCAACACATTGCAAACTGCTTACTTCAACTACTACCTGATGGATCTATTTTTTAATAAATAGCGTCTTGTAGAATGAATAATTTATTTCACCTTTATTTTTCCCTCAGAGACCCTTCAATCTTCAGTCCATTATGAAACACCCTATTGTTCTGTATTGATCGTATCAACCACAGTAACTCTGATGTATGTCAAGTGTCTTAACATCATCTCTCATCTTGGAAGGAGTTGTGTATGCGTAAATCAGGCTTCTCCACTAATGCTGTAAATTTTTAGGTATTATTTCTCTCACACAGTTTTAACTGTGAAGTACAGTTTTTGGTCATTTCAGGGAAACATTCACACACTCCTTCAGAATAGCAACAACAGAAAAAAAAATCCTATAGCTGTATGGTGATCAACATGTGATACGTTAAATCACAGAGACTTGAGCTTTTGCACCGGTGAAAGCTCTCTAGGCATTCCGGGAATTCCTAGGCACGTTTTGTCAGGCAACGACTCTGCAAATCGCCATCTACTTGGTAATCAGATGTCTATCAAGGACCTTTTCCCTGAACAGAAGACAGGGCAACTACAACCCCAAGGACTTTATGGTAGCTCCCAAAACCACGGATGAATGGGGCAAGCGCTGAGCGGGCTCCGGGACCCCGCTGTGAGGCGATGCGGGGGCAGACCCTCCCCCTCCTTGAAGCCCACGAAGGCCGCGCTGCGCTGGGCCGACAAAATGGCGTCCGCTCTTTTACGCTGCGCGGCGCCGGGCGCTCGCGGGGGCGGGGCCTCGGCGCGTCTCCCTAGCAACTGCACCCCCCACCAGTGCAGCCATGGCCCCCCGGAAGTCCTGCCGCCGCGCGTCCTGTTTCTTAGGGAACGACGCCGGAAGGGGTGGGGCGGGTCAATGGTGGTGGGCGCGGACGTGGCCGCGGCCGCGGCGATTGAGGGGCTGTTCTCTGCTGCAGGTGAGAGCGGGGTAGCGCTGTGCGCCCCATCTCCTGCCCCAGCCCGCCCTATCCCGCACGGCCCGGGGGCTGCCGCCACTGGGGGAGGCGTCCAGCTTCCTTCCCGCCGGCGCTATCGCGATATATCGAGCTGTCGTGGCCCTTCCCGTGAGGCGGGTGCTTAGCCCAGGGTCTCCTTGTGCGCCCGCTCCTGGAGGGTAGATCTAATGGGGTGGCTTAGAGACGTGGCATGCAGGTTTTAAGGCTCGTTCACATTTTTACAGTGTGCTTAATTAAGGCTTTTGTAGCATTTAACGCATTTCCTTTTGAAAGGAGGATTCTATCCCATGCTGACTAATTCCTGAGCTTTTAAAACCACAACAAGATGGTGTGTGGTACTAGTGAGTCACTGACTGTGATTCAGATGTACTTCAGCTCAAGTAAATGAACCCTTTTGCTTCATTTATTTTTGTTTTGGTAGTGTCTAAAAGGCCCAGCGAAAAGTCATCACCTTGTAGAACTATGTGTTGTATAAGCACACAAAGAAGGCTGCAAGTCTGCATGTGCTCTTTTCCATCTGTTTATTTAGGCTTGATTTCAGCTTGTTTTACCAATGTGAATGAAAAATAAGTGGGCCTAAAATGCTTCAAAACCAAAGCCTAATAGTAAACATCTGCCTTGTGGAATATGTCAATTTAAATAGACTAGGAAAGAAAAAGTGGGAGCGCTGCATCGTGAGCTAAGGCTCTTAGGTGGAGGGAGACTGAAGCGGAACGCGTCTCCGCATCCAGTTGTGGTAGCTGAAGACCTATTGGGTTGTTTTAGTTGCAAAAATCATCTCGATTACCTTGATTACTCATCTCTACTCGTGTAATTACTGCATTTTTGAGTTTGATTTTTTCGGTGGAAAATTATAAGTGGAGGGAGCAGTAGATGGTGTTATGTGCATGCATACCTCTGCTCTATCCCCCTTCCTTGCATGGCAGCTTTTGTTCTTGGGAGAGGCACGTGCCAAAGAATGTGCCTTGGGCTCAGATTTTCTGCTGAATCGGTACTCTTCTGTAGTGGATTTCTGGGTAAGATAGCTATGAAAATTCACTAGGCTGCAATTTTAAAACTCATTTGTGGAATGTACACAACAATTGAAATTGCTTATGAGAGCTGTCTTCCCCTGACATTAGTATTATCATTTTCTCATGATAGTGCTGTCAGAAAAGCTTCAGCTTGTCCTTTGGAGAAGTAGAAATTGTGGATGTTTGGCTTGTCCTCACACCTTCAGTGCATTTGTTATACATTTATTTACATCTTTTAGACCTGGCTTTTTTTATTTTTTTATTTTTTTCAAAGAGAAAGGGCAAGGCTGTAGTACTATATATATATATGAGGATGGACAAAAATAACTTGAGCCCCCAGCATAAGGCAGATGCGTATAAACAAGCAAGTTCAGTAGAGGATTGCCACGGGGGCTGAAGTGCTTGTCCTTTGTTGAGGAGATGGGAGAACTGTGTTCCTTTGGCCTGGAGAAGAGGTGACTTTTGTGGTCATGTAATTGCAACCTTCCTGTACCTGTAAGGAGGTTTTCCAGAAGGCATAGCCAAGCTGTTTGGGGTGCTGAAGGGCGGGAAGATGGGAAACAACAAGCACAAGCTGAAACAAGGGAGGTTCAGGCTGAATCTGGAAAAATCTTTTCCCCATGAGGGCAGTTGAGTGGTGAGACAGGATGCCTAGAGCTGCTGTGCTGCTTTTGTCTTTGGAGGTTTTCCAAATGTGCTTGGATAAAGCTGAGAGCAGCCTGGTCAGACCTTATGCCTAACCCTTCTTGGAGCAGGAGTCTGCACTGGGGACCTCTTGAGGTCCCTTCCAACAGGTCTTGAGATCCTAAGGGAGGGGAAAGGCCGATGTGGACAAGTGAGAGAGATCTAGTATAGAAAGTGACACCTAGACGTCATGAGTTGAAATGCAGCTTGTGAGAACTGTTTTAATAACCTTAGGTCTGGGAAAGTCTGCTTTCAAGGGTTTATTGATACCAGCTTATTGTGCCCCAGCAGCTAGAGCAGAAGGCAAAATCACAGCTACATGAAATACAGCGAAGACAATAAAAAGTTAGTAATGTTACTTTGGTTCTTCTCCTTACATTACAGCATACTGTTCCTTGAGAGTGTAAGGGTTTTTTTTTTGGAGACTTCTATTTAGTTTGCAGTTGGTGAGTGAAGTGATCCATGTGAACTGTCTCGCTTCAAAACAAAATTAAAAATGTAATTGCATATAAGTCTTGGTTAGAAGTAATAAACAGTCTGTGCTCTATGCTTTTTTTTTTTTCCATAAACAGCACCCAGTAAACATATGATAGTGATTTCTGTCGTTAGTGTGTTTAAGGAGAGATGTGAGCTATGCACCCATTCATAAAAAGTGAATTGGTTGGAGAGCATGGAAAATCCTTGTAACTAGACTTGTTCTGGTTTGTAGTTGTCCAGTTGACAAATGTGGGCTCTCAGTCTGAACTTAGGACATTCTTTTCATTGTTTTTTAACATTGATTTACTTCTCCCATCTTTCTGAAGTTAAAGCGCTCTCTAGGTGCCACTTCTCTTCCCCTTTGACTGTCCTGTTTTTTTTTTCTCTCCTTTTGTTATCCATTTCACACCTTTACACTGTTCTTTGCTAACAGGTTGATCCTGCTGTGGGATAATGGCAGGAAAAGTAAAGTGGGTAACTGACATAGAAAAATCTGTATTAATAAACAACTTTGAAAAAAGAGGCTGGATTCAGGTGGCAGAAAATGAAGACTGGAATTTTTATTGGTAAGTACGTTAAAATAGCAATTTCTAAATTTGTGAAGTATTTTAATGTCTTCTGTTAATACCATTAGTAATATAACAAAATGCATATTTAAAAATAAAAGATGCACACATTAACTTACTGAAGTGTTCCTAAGAGCATAACATTGTTTCATTGCTCCTGTAATTTCTTATGCTATTGCTGATCCTTTGTTGAGATTTGTATTAGTAGATTTCTCCTCTAGCTGTGTAGGCCTGCTAAAGTCATTAGGTTTCCTCGAGACAGGAGGTCCTATCCGCATGGATCCTTTCCCATGCTAATGACCTTGTATGTCTTTCCAGTTTCATAAAGGTTTTATCAGGCATTGGAAAGCCACTAACCTAGTAAGATGACAATCGCTTCTGAGGATACCATTTGTAAAAACACCAGGGCAAAGGCTGTAGCCAGTGGGGTGTCTTTTTGTTTCGTTTTGAAATGTGATATCTGATTTTATTCAAATTTCTTGGGAAAAAAGTCTGCTTACTGTATACTCTACTGTAGGAGGGTTTTTGTGGCCCAGTTGGAATTTTTGAATGGACCTTTACCTAAATTTTTTTGACAACCTGATGTAAGCAAAATGATCAAGGAGTACATGGTTCTAATATATGATACAACATTCTTTTATCAGTGTAGCAGAGGTTTGCCCTGTTACCAGAGTGCAAGCTCTTGTAGTAAAGGCCTTGAGAACTGCACTCGACTTCTCCTCATAGTAAAAAGTTATATGCAAACTAATTTTTCAACATTTCAATGCTGAAAGGTGAATATGAAATTAAATCAAGGTAATGGAGTTTGTCTAATACAAGACTGCAGTGCTGTGCTATGATGCAGTAATTTATTAAATGGTAGAAACAGTACCTCTTCAGGTAAGCCAAGCCATTTATATCGTCCCTTTCAAATATGACAGAATGGCACTTTATACTGCTGAATGTACCTTTTGCTAACCACTTATTTAAATGAGTAGGAATGTAGTAATCAGCTTGTGCTTTTGGAATGCAGCTGGAGGGAGGAGTAGGGGAACAGGACACTCATGCAAACTGTTGTTACTTGTTTTGTTTTCTTCCTGAAATGATAACAGCAGATTGATGCATTCAGGAAATAATCTTAAATTTCCAGTGTGACACCTTTAGTACAAAAGAAAAAAAAAACTTTGTATTTGTGGCTCTGCTCTTATCTTTTGTGAAAAATGAAGTAGATAACTGATTTGATGACTTGGTCACCGCAGCTCTCTGCTCTGGCATTTATGGATGTTTTTAGCAAGATCTGTGATTCACTGTTCATGTACTTGAAGTACTTTGGAATTCAGATAGCAAGGTGGTCAGTATGAGGTTGTTTTTGTGGCTTTTTTTTTTTTTAAGAGGAAACCTGAGCTTCCAGAGAGCAAACCAATAGATTTAGAAAGATGCCTCTGTAGTATTTGGGTGCATATCAGTCATTTGTAGGCCCTGCTGGGATTTGACCTGTCTGTCATCAACAAGCCAGAGTCCACTAGGTCCAAGCTGTCATTTTACTTGCCTCACCATCTGCCCAAATTTGAGTAGCAGACGGACTGAGACAACCTCTGGCAGGATTTCATTTGGTCTTGCTAACAGGGGTTCAGTATGTTGTATTGTCACTGCAGCAAAGTATTTTACTACATAGAGCAATGAAAGAGAAGTGTGAAAGGGGGAGAAAACAGTGAGAGGGAGAAGATGAAGTAAAGGTAACACTGTT
Organism: Anser anser; assembly: GCF_964211835.1. Classification (NCBI taxonomy): domain Eukaryota; kingdom Metazoa; phylum Chordata; class Aves; order Anseriformes; family Anatidae; genus Anser; species Anser anser. The sequence continues at coordinate 75,626,379 of NC_139720.1, forward strand.
ACAACTTTGTCCTCCTGGGTTGTGTTTCTTGAGAAAAGTAATTTGGTATCTGTCTTTGCCTTCAGGATGAGCGTACAAACGATCAGAAATGTTTTCAGTGTGGAAACTGGTTACCGTCTTTCTGATGACCAAATTGTCAATCATTTCCCCAACCACTATGAGCTGACCAGAAAGGATTTGATGGTAAAAAATATCAAGCGATATAGGAGAGAACTTGAGAAAGAAGGAAGTCCTCTTGCAGAAAAGGATGAAAATGGAAAATATATTTATTTGGGTATGTGGTTCTTATCAGCTTTAATCTTGTTTTCTGTGTGGTCAGTGACCTGTTGGCATTGTAACTTGAAACAGTAACAGAACAGCACGTTAATGTACAAATTATTCTAATTTACAAGTTGCTAGTTTTGTGCAATGAATTCAGTAAGAAAAACTGCTGCTTGCAAGAAGTATGTGCAACCAAAGCTGCCTATTTTTACCAGGTTGCTTTTGGAGACCTAAAATTGATGTGTTTGGATCATCACGTAAAAGTAATCTAGTTGCAGCACAGCTCAATTTTCTGAATTTCTGAAGTGTTCCAACGCTAAAATGACTATCTGCAGATGCTCTGTCACTAACAGTCAGTTAAATAGAATAAAGTGTACTCTATCCTAAAATTACTCTGTTCTGCAAACATAACAGCCTTCTTTCCCTGTCTTTTCCTCCTTTTCCCTTCCCACAAACCTGCCATTAGAGCATAAGGAAACACAAGAGTAGGGAAAGTGATTAAAAACAGTAGTTGCAAACATTTAATATGAAATTCTGTATTTTCAAAGCTTTTCACAAACCTTGTTTTGAAGGATAAGGGCTAATATTTCACAAATCGAGAGAAGTAGAGGTCATGTAACCTATTCAAGAACTTTGCTGAAATTAGACACAAGACAGGACTAAAAGATTGAACATTTCTGTTTCTGTCACACTGGGTGTTTCCTCCACTGTGTTCTTACTAGTACATAGCACTGTTCAGGGAAGAGAACAAATCCAGTTACTATGTGTGAAAGTTGTGTTTAGGCTTGGTTTGGTAAGCAGTAAGGTTCTTAATGAAGACTGAACTTACCAGTGCAGCATTAGCTGAAGCAACATGGGCTGAATGGAAATGATCATGAAATGATTATTTATAAGCATAAGGAAGAATCATGAAATTATTATTCCTAAATGTAAGGATATACAGAAATAGATTTGCATATGTATCTATCCCTATTTTAAAGAGGGAAGTATTGTGGCATTAAGGTATTTTGCTATAAGATCAGTGGTGGAACTGAAGGGCCCTAAAACTTCATATCAGAAAGGGCTGGAGTTTCTTTAAATCAAAAGTGAAAAAACATTATCTGGAAATCCTATACTGGAGCAAAAACTAAAATAATCTTTTGTAGAAAGGTTCCAGACAGAATTGAATGGATAAACTCTTCAGAGGAGAAATTTAGGGGAAGTTGGAGAACTGGTAATGACTGCTAGAAAATGAAGTTTAAAAACAAGTAAGAACAAGCAAAAACAAACAAAAAATCCACCACCATCGCACCCCCCTGCAAAAAAACAAATAAAACCACAACCAACCAAAGGAAAAAAGCCACTACCCCTTCAAAACAAACAAACAAAGTAGGAGTAGGAGTAAGTTGGGAGTAAGGAGAGCAAAGTTGTTACAGAGGTCGGAAAGCATTGGAGTGAAATAGAGATGGAGACATTGAACTGATTTACATCTGGGGCAAGTGGAAAAAAAGCACTGTTCATCTGTGTAAGAAAGAAGCATTGCTTTATGGATGAAACTGAGAATAATCTGATAGCGAAAAGCAAGAAATATTTTTCTTTAGATTTCCGCGAGCATGGTAATACTGGGTATGGGAGCAAAGAATGACTAATGGAAGTTACACAGAAACAAAAAATACCACATCCAAAGAGGAAACATCAACATTAGGATTTTTGCATATACAGAGATTTGAAGAATGATAAAAGCTAGCATATGAAATCGAGAAATTTTGCTAATATAAGTTAAGTTGGAATGGTGTCTAATACTCTAATTGCACATCATTTAAACAGAAGAAAAATAATCCATATGAATTAAAGTCTGCTAATCTGAAATTAGCAGCATGCAATATTTAGCAATTCTTTAAGTAAAAACTATGAACTAAATGAGATTAAAAAGCAACATGAGTTTTATTGAAGGTGGATCATGCCAGATTGGAAAAATTGAGAACCAAGAAATTATTTTTTACCCTATATTCATGAATAGTCTTCTTAGATACAGCGTCCTTAATCGTGAACCTTTTTTTTTTCTCTTAACTCAGATTTTGTTCCTGTTACTTTTATGCTTCCTGCCGATTATAATCTCTTTGTTGAAGAATTCAGAAAAAATCCCTCCAGCACTTGGATTATGAAACCTTGTGGTAAAGCTCAAGGAAAAGGAATATTTCTAATCAATAAACTCTCTCAAATTAAAAAATGGTCTCGAGATAGCAAAACATCTTCGTAAGTGCTTTAAAGACTAAACCCTTTGTTGTACTTTGTATAATCAGGTGAACCACATGAACATGCTAGTTGTCCGATGCACAGGGAAAAGTATTTCATTACTATTGCTTTGTCATTATATAGTTTTGCATTTCATCTCAATTATCTGGCTTCCTCCTTCAAACAAGTCTTAGTAAGATTTATTTTGGTGCGAGGAGGTATAAAAAACTGTTTGAATAACTATTCTCTATAAAAAATGCTTTTAGTGTTGGATGAATAACTTGCAAAAACAAATTGCTCTGCTCCATAGTGTTAAATAACAGGAAGTGAGGAAAAAAATCTTTCCCTGAGCAGTTTGTATTTAATATGTATCAATTCACTTCTTAAACTAATACAAAGGAGGAATGTGCTTTTGGGAAATAAAGACGTGATCTGTTTGGAGCACAAAGTAATACACCTTACATTGGTGACCTACTTCCAAATGGATCTAACAGTTTAGCAATCTGTGTTTTCCTCTGACTAATAAAAGTTTTGATCACACAACTAATGCTATTTTTTTCGGTTATAAATTGACTGGCTAAACCTCCCTTGAGTATTTTTTTTCTATTTACCTTGGAATCTGAAGAATGTCACAGTTTGAAAGCTAGCTTTGCAATTGCAAGCTATGCATAAATACAAACATTCTAGGAATACAAGGCTTTGACTAACAAAGGTAATGTAATATGTACTCTTTGCTTTTCTGAACTCTGATTAGCTGTAAATGCTCTCAAAGGAAAAGGCTGGTTTGTAGAACTGCATTCTGAGTGGCTCAGTTAGCTACTCTGTTAACTTCAAAACTGAATTTAATTGGAAATCTCAGCCATGTGTTTTGTATTAACTTTTTTTTCTTTGGTACGTAATGATGGATGCCAAGCATGTTTTATTAACCAGTATAACTTAAAACATTGCATTGCCAATAAGATACAAGATTTCAGTCAATTCAAAATCACAGGCTGCTTCTAAAGAAGAAAAAGATCTATCCTGTTATAACGTTTACAGTTGTCACATTCTGAAACCTTACTGATGTCTTACAGGTTTGTATCTCAGTCTTCCAAAGAAGCTTATGTGATTTCTCTATATATCAACAATCCATTACTAATTGGAGGAAAGAAATTTGACCTTCGTCTGTATGTTTTAGTATCTACCTATCGCCCTCTGAGATGTTACATGTAAGATCGTATGTGTTTGTATATTAATGTTTAATGTAGTCAAAATAACGTTGCCATTGTTGCACAAAGAAGTTTAACATGTACATGGTGTCCTGAGATGATCTTTTACTTACTTCCTACTGGGGTTTAAACTTTAATGACTTTTTGCATTTAAGGTATAAACTTGGATTTTGCCGGTTTTGCACAGTAAAATATACACCAAGTACAAGTGAATTGGATAACATGTTTGTACATCTTACAAATGTTGCCATTCAGAAACATGGGGTAAGTGTACTGTGTTCTTAGGTGCTTTTTCATAGGAAGACTGGTTTTCTTGAATTGTCGCAAAAGTTTGGAATAAAAAGGCTTTTTGTCATTTTTTCATCAGCTTGCAATTAAATTACTTACTTGATCTTTAAATAAATAAATTTTAAAAGACTGTAGATAAAATATATGCAAGGTAATGAGTTGCAAGCTCTGTAATAGACTGTGATATCTTCAGTGTTGACTTGCAGTAGTTGAAAGCAATTTCTTTCCAAGTCTCCTGTCATTTAAATGCTAATATGCTCACTTAGCAATTCAGTCTATGAGCAGTGGAATTAATGAAGCCTGGTTCCTGTGGATTTGTATTTTATAATGGCACTTGAATATCTCCTTCCTGATCTCCCCTTCCCTCTTTCTCACCTATCCAGTTAATTCAGCTTTCCAGTTTTCAGCACTTATTTACCACAGTGCCTTCCACCTTCTTCCTATGTGTCGTCGTCGTGGTGTCGTCCCCCTCCTCCCCCCCCACAGCTTTCTTTGGTGAAAAAGGGAACATGCAGTTGTGAGTTTAGTGATAACTGTTTGCTGCCTGGCCAGCTGGTGGCTTCCTCTTGAATGCACAATGATGGAGTTCTGCCTGAAGAACAGTTCCGTCCTGTAATTTGCCATTGATGCTCATAAAATATGTGGAAGCCTGATAGCTTTGACAGCATTTCCCTCTGTCAAAATAGGCTAAAATTCACCAGTGAAAGGAAAGGCTAGTGGGTTAGGGGTGAAACAAACGGGTGGACATGCAGTATCACTGCCCAAAACTTGTTCCTTCAGGGAATTCACTTGATAATGGCTGTCCCTTCTGCATTTTTAGCAGATGTCTGTGATTTGTAAAACGTGCCTCTGTAGCAGGGATTAAAACTCCATTGTTTTACTTCCCAATTTTGTGGGGTTTATTTTTTTAAGAGCATTGAAAATATGTACATATATGTATATGCACGCTCATGCACAAGAAAAATGTGCCTTGTGTCTTACTGCTTTGTAAGTTATAGCAGAACTGTTAGGAGTTATAGCTATAACCTACATATAGCTATAGCTTGTAACTGTTATAGCAGCATAACAGAACTGTTTTTATCCGGATATTCCTGTAACAAAGGTGTGAATTGTAAATGTCACCTATGGTGGTAATTATTAGCTAGAGTAAGTGTCAAAATGTAACACTTTTAGCACTGCAAACGTTTTCTTGCTCAGATGCTGATTTGTGAAGTGCTTCAGAGATCTTATGATCTGACAGGGCACACTGAGTTGCGGTAAAACAGTTCCCGTACAATGTAAGAGCATAAATCATGGTGCTGTTGCCAGTAACAGAGAAGAGATGAGGCATGGGATATGTTGCCTATCCCATTATTATGCACCCTTTCATCTACACCAACTAAAGTATTTCTCCCAAGAACTTCAGTATTTCTCCCAAATAAAAGTAGAAGTGAAAATAAGTAGTGAGGTCATCTTGAAAGAAGAAAGGACAACAGAAATGGGTATAGAAGTATCAGCATAAAAATGTACAGTCATTACTGGAGCATTTGAAAGATTTATTTTTTTTAGAAATGTTGAACCATTAATACCTGTTGAGTCTTCCAGAAAGAGGTGAGAAAAGTTTAGCCACTGTCTGTCCCATCTTTCCTTCTGTTTTAAACATGTCTGCAACTTCAGAGGCAACTAAGCTGTACAATTTTAGAAGAACCACCTAATTTGAACTGTCAAGTGATTTATCAAAATTATGATGAGGTCTGGAAAGGCTCTTAGTTTCTAGCTTTTCATCTCTACTCTAAACCCTACGTGAACCCTGGAGTTTTACTTTATTTGTATCCTACAAGCTCATGGGAAAATATCACTAAATTGAAAAGCTTATAATTCAATATCAGGGAGAGAGAAAAAGTAATGTAAAGGGAAGGAGAGTAATTAAGTATACACATTGTAATATTTGTGCCAGAAAATATAATTCTAAATCATTATTCACTGCATATGTAATGCAAAAAAAACCAACAGTAATTCTTCTATTCAATTTTCTGTTAGCAATCGTCCATGTAGCCTGCAATATTCTGCTTTGTTCTGATATTTTTAATTAAATAGTTGTGACAGTGCAAAGCTCTATACAGTTGCAATCTATTTTCTGATCCAAACCATTCAATGATTCTATTTTGATTTGAGTATTTATTCTGAAATGCAAAGTGGGTTGAAACTTTGATCTCTGTCCCCTTTCTGGAATCTGTGGTCTTAAGACATTTTTTCCATGCAAGTCCTGAGAACCATGTTTCAGATCTTTATTTGTATAGTCTTTCAAATTTACTATGGGGGAAGCTGTAGAGGAGAGGAGGAAAACAAAACAAAACACCAACCAAACAAACAAAAAACTAAAAATAGATAGAGGTTTCTCTGACCTTTTTTTACAAGATGAAAGGTTTCATTCCTATAAGAACTTTTTTCTACTCTAGGCATTCAGTGTTTTATAATTTAGCAGGCATACAATTGTTCTTATAAACGCTCAGAGGAAAATCTTTAAAAAGGGATAAAGTCCTTGTCCTGAGAGCTATTTGAGGACTGAAAATATCTTTCCATCAGTAAGAACACCATCAGTTTGCTTTGGTCCTTCCGTTTAGCGAGAATATCTTGCAGGACATTGATAGCCTCTGAAAAGACAAAAATATAGCAACCTCCTTTTTTCCCTTGTTCTATTTCAGCAGCACTTAATGTGTTTTCTATAGCAAAGTACTGAATTACCTGAAAAATTGTTTGAGAGTAATTCAGGTGTTATTTCACTGTCTTCATTAATGCAGCTGTTGTCAGTAGTACCATTAAGAATATACCATGCTTGTCTTTTGAGGAAACAGACAAGTCATATTTTAAATGAGTAAACCCAGATAAGTGCTACATTTTAGAACTGCTAACTTTAGTGAAATTTAGCTATTATTAACTATTTCTCCAGAGGAGGAAAAAGGTTCAGTCTTCTCTTGTCACACTTCAAAACTTAGATTTCCCAGTCGAAACTTAGATTTTGCTATTAAACTGTTGAAGTACTTTTTTTCTTTTAAGTCCAGCTTTATTACTTGATTTGTGAAGTGCGATGTAAACATATGGCTATAATAAAAATGGTTGTTTATGTAGAGGGCAGTTTAAAGATGAAGTCTGCATAAAGCTGTAAAATAGAGTAAAAGCAATTTGAGTTTGTTTTTAAAACAACCTTTGTATGCAAGTATAAGTTGAGTTTTTGTGTGGATGAAACAAAACTGCTGAACAACTTCAAAATCTTAGACTAAATTAACCGTGCAACTCTTCAGGATGATTACAATCATATCCATGGAGGCAAGTGGACAGTGAGTAACTTACGCCTGTATCTAGAAAGCACCCGTGGAAAGGAAGTGACGAACAAATTATTTGATGAAATTCACTGGATAATTGTGCAGTCCCTGAAAGCCGTTGCGGTGAGTACTGTTCTGGGAATGCTGCTAGTGTAGACTTTTCATAACCATGCAAGTGAGCTTGCCACCAAAAAATCCTTGAAATCTGTTTCCTGCTATTTGAGTGACAGTGTTGATGCTGATTCCTGCAATTCTGTGATCTGTTGATTTGTTTGAGCTGGGTGAATTTGAATCTTGGGTGGGTGGGCGAGCTGTGTGTGCATATTGAAGAGCTGAATGAATCTCTCTCCTTCAGGTCTCTCTGAACTATTTAATATGACTTGATAGTGCCCTTGTGAATAGTATTAAGCTCTGCCAAGGCTCATGATGTCATTTCAGCAATAACAAATATGTCAAAGAAAAAATAGCTGTGGAGGACAATTTATCAATCAAAATGTAAGGATATTAGTTTAGCAGACTTACGTAACTTACTTTCAGCTCTTCTATATACTAGTCACATAGTTATCATGAACTGTTATACACTTACTTTTTTTGATTTAAATATGATAGTCCTCTGCTTGAGTGACCTTTGAGTGTTTGGGTAATAGTCCATGATTACATTAGAGAGCAGGTACTGCTCCATGGGGCAACTGGGGTAACTGAAGAGCTTATTGCTGCCAAGAAGGGCTGTCCTGTTCTCAAGTGCATGGTCTCATCATCTTTTTTGGGCTGGTCCTGGCACCATTGGGAGTTGAATCATCTCACTTGTCCAACTGAAAAATTACTATTTTATTGATGGGTTGGTATTCTGCCAGTGTTATAAGCTGAATGACCTCACTGAAGGATCAGATGAATGCCAGAATCAGCACAAGAAAGAGGGACAAGGTCATGAAGCTAGAATCAGTGGGAGGTGGGGAAGTGGGGCTCACCTCAGCGTCTGCTATCCAATCATATTTGAAAACAGATGTGAGAAGAAAAGGTATTTGATCTAAATGTTTGCAGAACCTTAGGAGAAGAAAAGTGTTTAGAATATAGAGGATGAAATGTTTTGGTCAGCTTCAGTACTTCTTTGTGTCTGAGAATGACAGATGTAATAAGAGATGCTCTTTCCTCTTACCCCTCTTTCATTCTCTGAAGAAATGAAAAGCTTTCATTATTAATGTAGGAGAGGAAATCATGTTTCTAACCTGTTACAAAGGTTTCTTTAAAAGATCTGATGAGATTTGTATAAAAGTCTTGGCGTGCATACTGAAAATCCTTTGCAGATGCTGGAAAATTGAGTGGAGGATGTGTATCTATGTACAACATGATCCTTTGTCTCTCTTAGCTTTCAAGATCGTAGATGGCTTGAGCTAATAATAGTTTTTAAAAATATCTGGTAATTGTTTGACCTTACTTTTCTGCAGTAAAAGAAATGTCTTTGAATAAGTCTTCCATCTCTGAAGTTTAAAGAATTTATGTTTATGTGAAGCTATGTTACGTAAACTTGAAAACTTCCCAATTTCTCCAGATATATTTAGGTTTTAGATATTCTTACTGCTTTTGAAAAATGGGAGAACGCTTATTTTAAAGCTGGAAGCATGATGGAAAACTAATGTAACAGTCCTTGGCATTAATGCAATCATTAATACTGAAATGTGTACTTTGGAGTTGAGTGTGGGGAGAATCCTGAACTTATTAGTAGCTTATGTTAGAGTTACATTAGCTTATGTTGTAGAAGATTTGTAATCCAGTCATGTCACTTATAGCAAATCAAGTGCATAATCAGGTTACTTACAAATTGGTTGTTCTTAATACATTTTTGTCTTTTTTTTAGCCTGTAATGAATAATGATAAACACTGCTTTGAATGCTATGGATATGACATTATCATTGATGACAAGCTTAAACCATGGCTAATTGAGGTAAAGTTACACAAAATATGGAAATAACTTCTGACTAATTTTATATCACAGAGTAGAAGACTACAGAGGAATCTACTTGGTTTTCTCTTTTTAAGCTTTGTCTTTCTGTTCTTTAGGTAAGTGGATTAGGCAAAATGTCAGAAAGTAAAATAGACCATGTGATGACCAAGCTACTGTGTGCTTTTTTTCTGTTTGTTTTTTTTGTGTGTTTGTGGCTTTCTGTTTTGTCTTCCAAATCCGGAGCATCCACACAATTAGACTTCAGAGGCAGTCTGAATATTAGCAGCCCTCTTAGTTAATGTATCAGTAGCTGGAAAATTGACATTGGCCCGATGCAGCATAACATTGAGCTTACCAAGTCTTGAGCGCTGTCATGTCATTAATGTTGCAGGTTAGGAGGAAAGAAAGGGGAGGCATATACAGGATAATTGGGATATTTGGAAAGCTTCTTTTTTCACATAAATTTCTCTTTAGTGTATTAACTTTGGATCTGTGTGTTCAACAAAAATTTTATCTAGCCCTCTTCCTTAATCCTACTGAAAGAGCAAAGCTGTTTGTTGTTCTGATACCACTTCTTTGTAATAAATGTGGAACACAAGAGATATGTTAAAATTAACCCCACTTTTAGCCTTAGCTAAAAAAAAAAAAAAAATCCAATTTAGTGCTCTGAATAGAGAGGGAGCATATGTGTTTCTCCAGCTCACAATTTAACAGGGGAGAACTTGGATTAAGAACATAAATAAAAGCTGTTTAACTAGAATAAGCCTACAGATTCCTGTATGTAGCAACTGTTGGAGTGAACCAGGCACTGAAATTTATGGTTTTGGTATCCATGGAAGCTTAGAAAACTAAACAAAAATCTGTTTTTCTGAAACCTGGTGAACTTAGTCTCAGGAAAAATCTTCAAGGCCTTCTGGCACTGCAGACACGTAGTGTTGTTTTTTTTTTAAGTTAAAAAAAAAAAAAAGCCCAACGGGGGATTCCATTCAACATCTGAGGAACAGAAAGATGTGCTTAGAGACGCTGATTCTTCATTTCCCAAATAGTATGTGTAGTCATCACAAGTGCTGTTTAGAGAACTGTACTACTCAAAAAATTGATGCTGCCTTTTTTTTTTGTAGGTCAATGCTTCCCCTTCTCTTACTTCCAGTACGGCTAATGATCGCATCTTGAAGTACAATCTTATTAATGACACACTTAACATTGCTGTGCCAAATGGGGAAATTCCAGACTGTAAATGGAATAAATCTCCACCAAAAGAGGTTCTTGGCAATTATGAAGTCTTGTAAGTTTTATCAATGTTCTATATAAATGCAAATGTTTTTCAGTTGCTCCACTTTATCTCTGTGGTCTACACTGCACATTAAAAAAAGTAAACTTAATTCATTCATATGGGAAAAATGGACAGAAAGATAGCACTTCATTTTTTAGGGCTGCATTAGCAGCTTTGGAGGTGGGAGTACATCCTTTATCTCCAGAGGGAACTTAAATTGTCTAATAAACCGCTGGGTGTAGTGAGCTTCCAGAAGCTGAATTTGAGGGATAGAAGCAAGAGAGCGTTTGTCTTCTACATACGTAGAGTTTAATTTTCTTGAGTGTAACATACAGATTGTAGTTAAATAGATAAAATTTGTATCAAATAGCTATTACCTCTCAGTTCATAGAAATGATGCCACTTAATTCTTGTCATTCATGGATGTAATAATAATAATGTCTTGCCAGGTATTTTTAAAATTCCCCAATCTGTATTACAAAGGGAGAAATCAAGGAGATGGACATCTTTATGTTGGAGTGTCTGAAGAATTTATCTAGGATGCAGAGGAACACTTGAATACCATGTTGATGACAATTTCTCATGTTTATTGAAAGAATGTTCACATAGGTTCTCAAGTCTATTTATATTACAATTGTTTAGGATGTCAGGAATGTGGTATGTACACAGTTGATCCAATAGTTCATACCAGTTTTACACTCTTTTGATATGTTAGTAAAATCAGTTATATATGTAAGTGTCAGCTGAATTACGATTTAAATTTCAGTTAATGTTTTATATGTGGTAGCTACAAATACCTATACAACAATGTAACTAAACATATATTATGCCTGTTCTACGACTGATCTACAAAATATTGTAGTATTATCTTTTGATAATTATACGTCCATAGCCAATTCCTGCTTAAAATTTCCATAACAACTGAAAGGTAAGTGTATACTGAAGTTATCTGAGACTATAATGTGGTTAGATATTTAAAGAACTACTTGTCACTGTGGTTAAGTGTTACAAAATACATGTCATCAAATGCATTTAATTTAAACACAGTTTGTTCAGCTCATTCTTTCCCTACTTGCTCACTGATGCAACATTGGAGTTTTCTGAAATTGCAGTTAGCATCCCTCTGTTTGAAGCAATAACTTAAGACTTCATTAAATGGCCAGCAATCAGATGTTGTTGCTCAACCACAGGTCTGCAGTAGCAATATTGAGGAGAAATACAGAAGAACATTTCACGCTTGTGAAATTTCACAAACTCAGGAGTTTAACTAAAGCTGCCAAACAATTTGTTGCTTACAAAAAGTAGCTGAAGATGTTTTGGTTGATCTGTATTTTAAAATCATGTGGTGGTAAATTTCCTTGAATAATAGCTGTATCGCAAACTATGTGCATGTAAACATGTGCATAAAACAGCTTGTATTAAATGCCAGTGCTAAATATTAAGCAAAACAGAATATGGAAGACTTGTTGTTTGTGTAGTGAATAGTGGGACAAGGTACTGAACAGATTGTCTTATTTTTAGATATGATGAAGAGATGGCGCAAAGTGATGGTCCTGATCGTGACTTGCGAAGTCGTTCTGGGCAATCCACTGGAACAAAAGGAGGTCGTGCAAGAGATTCGGGAAAGCCTATATTGACCACCTGGAAATAATGATTAAAAAACCCAACCACACTGGTGGTAGGACAACATCATGAACAAAAAGGCGATTATCATTAACCGATTTCTCTATTTTGGTATGTTGTATGTGGGAAGTATTAAAGGAGGACAATACAGCTTTTGAAAAGAAATGAAATATACTCTAAAACCAGGAACTGTACTATACATGTGCTGACTTGCCAATTATAATAATTATACACATGCATGTGCATATATATATATATATAAAAAATGTATGCATATATATAAAAAACTAATTTCATGCAAGGATATTTGTGCATGTGCTTATAGTAGTTCTCTGAAAAACAACGAATTCTGAACTTTTAGAAGCATATATATTCAGACTTTGAAGAAACCAATACACTCTCAGCAATGATTAAAAGGTTTCTTTATAAAGATGACAACTCAAAATATGTTCTGAAAGAAGATACTTGTTGCTCTGAATATAATTTATTTTCAATAGTAGCCTATCTCTACATCTATGTAATAAATGAGATACGGATTCTGTGAACGGGTGGTAGTGGTGAGGATAAGTATTGCCAGAATGATGGTTGATGGCTTCTTGCTAGTAAGGAAAAAAAAAGTAATGAGAGAAAATAGTAGTGCATGGAGTCAATGATTTACAAACAGTCTTAAGAACTTGAAAAGTAAATCTTTATATGCTGAGGGTTTTTTGATCATTTTGTTTTTGTTTTCCCTTAGAATGTTTTGAGCTGATATCTCTTTAACGGTAAAAGTTTCATGTACAAAGGAAATATTTAATATGGTAAATTGATGCATTATTTGACTAGCTGTTCACTTTTATTGCAAGATAATGTATCTTTGGAAAATCAGACAGAACAATTACATACTGTAATAAATCTCAGTGCTTGAGACTGGCTATATATCTCTATTTGCACCAGAGTCTCTTCATGTATTTATGCATGTAAGTAGAATATCTGGATATTTTTGTATATTTTGTATGTACTATAACAAAAATATTGTTGAATATGATAAGCTATTTCTAGTAGCTCTTGTATCAAAATCTGTGATAATTAGCTACCAAAATATATAGAGCAAAAGTTAAAAATAGGTATTTCAGCCTTCTAACATTGTAGTATATAAATAAACTAGTTGAGTCTGTCAGTGGCTCTTGTTTTCCACTTGCATTTCTACCAGCTGTTTGGCTGTTATTCATATATGTATGGATGCGCAGCTCTGATCATCTCCTCCCCCCCCCCCTTTTTTTTTTTTGGATAGTGGAGGATTACGGAGAGAGAGACAAAGGAGTCTTGAAGTTGCAAGTATCCATGCAACCATAATACACTCTAATCTGGATACCACTAGTGCAGCGATACTCCATTTCTGCTTGCCAGAGCAGGCTAAGTGCTTTTCACCTTTCTATGTGGCAGGCCACTTAAGTGCATGCAAATTAAACTTAACCTCTCCCATAAGTGTATTATTAATAACTTATCTTGCTGACACAAACATGGATTCAATAATACAGTGCTCTTTAAAGAGCAAGAAATCAGAGACTGCAGTTAGTTATGGTGACCCTCTCTTCCTGATCTCACTCCACTTTCTTTTTAAAAACAATGGACTAGTGATCAGGTATATCAGACTTTCTCCTCGTTTCCTCTCCTCGTTTCCTTTTCCAATAAGCTTTTTGCAGAGGTTGAAGTTTGAAGGCTTAGCTATGTTATCACTTCTAATGCATACAAAAAATAGCTATACAAAGAGAGTTTTATGGAATGAAAGTGAAATGACATGAAATCCTAGGTGATTCAGATTGCCTTTATCAGTAACAAGCAAAAAATAACTGTAAGCAAGCAGGAAGTCTTCCTTTTCTATGAAGAACTTGAAGCCTGATATAGATACATGAAATGTTCTTGTGAAAATCAAAACTGGGAACCCCCGTTGAAAAATACAATGCTTTGCCTGAATTTGACTAAGGAAAGGGCCGTGGCCCGTGGTAGCTGAAAAAGTTTTCTCTGTGCATGAAATGACTTGTCTGCAGGCTCTGCAATGGGGCGGAGGGGAGAAGGAAACAAAAGCAGCCCTAGCTAATAGTTCTGGGGGAGGAGGGCAGTATGTGAACATCAATCTGTGAGATGTTTGTTTTTACCTTTCAAGGCCATGTACAGGTGAAAAGCTGGTGAGGAGGAGGAAGGGCTGGAAACGAAAACTTATTTCATGTCCAGGGTTAAAATTTTAAACTTTCACTCCAGCGTTCCTTAGCTAAATCTGCTATTGTAGTAGGACACAAATAATGGTACAATGTGGTGGGTAAACTGATAACAGCCTGGGGCATGCTCCACTATCAGTTGGAGCTGAGGTGATTAGTGAGATGTTTAAACCATTCTGGCATGTGTTTATACTGTAGGAGTTGAGGGTAATTAAAGGTGTGATGTTAACGTGTATGACAAGATGTTCAACCTTGTGTGGATGCTCTCATTCAGAGGTAAGGTGGCTCTTTTTGCTGGAGCCTAATTCTCCAAAAGATTAAAGGCTGTTTGACCTCTGATTGAGAGAGCTTAAATGGGCTTAAATCTGAGTGACTGCTAGTAGACAAGGTCATGGATCTGAGTAACTAGCCTTGGCCCTAGGCCAATCTTCCTCTAAGTGCATCTGACTGTAAGATAAAGAAACTGCTTGGGATTTCATGGGAGCAAAAAAAATTAGAAATAGAAGTCCTCAAAAGTTATGACTTTGCCTAATGTAATAACTTGCCAGGAAGAGCTAAAATAAATGTGCTTCTCAGTCTTGCTCTTCATATGCTCAAGTGATCACTGGCATAACGACAGTATTGTACAAAGAATTAAATACACGAGCACTAAACAGCTACAGGAATTGTTATAATGACATCAGTGTAGAAGAAGCTTATTGCTAGAGTTGAATAGAGGGGCTTGCTTCCTGGGCACTAACCTTTCTCCCTATTAATTCTTTGACATGAAAGTCATTAATAAGATTCCCACAGAATAGCTTCTTTATATGGCTTTAGGAACCTAATTAGAATAGAAGAAACAGTATTATCCCTAAAGCTACTTTGTTGCTGTTGGCTTTACAATAGAACTTCTGCCTAAAATGTCCCCATCCCCTGATTCACTTCCTGCTCTAAACTTAGCAAAACAATAGACATTTCACAGAAGAGATATAGTGCTGCACTTCAGCAGGAGAACATGTCAGGCAGAGCACGTTTTTCTGTTGAAAAGGAAGGAGCTTTATTCTGTTGTTATAAAATAAGGCTGTTTCCAAAATAGTTATTGTTCATTTTACATATGTGGAACTATAACCAGGAGGTAACTCACATTTTGTGTCTGCTTTATTAAAATTACTCACTCAATCCTTCAGTTCAGTAGGAAGAACTCCATCGCATCTGGTGGGTGCGTGTTGCAATGTAACATAACACCCCTGTCCTTAGCTAGCCATTCTAACCTTAACCTGAAGGGCTCCTTAACAACAACAAACAAAATCTTTATTCCTGGATTCTTTGCAGAAAACAAGTGTGTATAGCTAAGAAAAGCTGACTAGTCATAATTTTGCTAAAACATTTGATTATTTAGAGGAAATAGGAACATAAATGGGTATCTTGCAAAGACATTGTCTTTATGGAGGAGTAGGAAGTTGTTTGAGCTGGACTTCCAAAAAATTTTTTTTAATTTTTAATTTGCCATCAAAGCTTAGGCAAGCTTCAAGAAACTTGCCATACTTGAAGCAGTCCATAGCCAGAACGTTTCCAATTGTTTTGATGACATAAAGATATCCTTACCATTGGCAGACAGTCCTCTATGCTTTAATTATTCTCAAATTTTGTACCTACTTAAAAGCATACCATTCACATCTGAGATAGACAATTGTTGTGCAATAGAGAAGTAAGGACACTACAAAACACTGATTAATAACATTAATTTGAAAAATAAGGACATAAAGACTATTTCAAATGAAAGTGTATTCTGGAAAAAAATTATTTGAAAGCTGGCCAGTTAAATAGTAAAATTAACTGATGTGAGTGGAATTAAACATTCTGAATTTCCATGTCATTGATTAGCATATGTAATCACTAATCGTAGTGCATTTGTAGTCAAAATGTTGTTTAGGGTTTAAACTTAGGTTTACAACTAAATATGTAACACTTAGGATTTTTTTATCTAGAGATAAGTATTCAGAAGAGAATGATAAAATGCTACTGCAAGAGCCAAGAAATAGCAACAAAATTTGCACTGAGTGAAGCCAAGATAAAATGTTGGTACTTAAAAGGACACATGAAATTTCTGAGGACAGCAAAGGACACAAGAAGCATGTTTAAAAATAGATTGCGTTAAAAATAAAAACAACCGTAGGATATTTGCCTAAAATGAGGGAGGATTTTTTTTTCTAGAAACTTCTTGACTTGTCCCTTACAGTCAAAATGAAATGCCCATCAATGGGCCTATATAAACTGTTAGCCTTTCTTCTAAGAAAAAAGATTGAGATAATCTTTCCCAGGATGTCACATTTTAAGTAGAACTGAAAATGCCCAGAGAACAACTGAATTTTAATATTTACAAAAAAAAAAAAAATAAATCTCAAAATGCTAAAATCAAGATGAACAATGTCATTTTAAAGTGTGATTCATGATAGCTCTAAGTTATTTATGGCATCATAAGTGTCATCATGCTGGCAGGTTGCGTGACTGGTGGTAGATATAATTAGACCACTAATCTCTTTTAATTCAGTACAAGAAAAATGTAATGCTTGAATATTCATAAAGATAATTTCAATTTTATAAATTGAAAAAATAGTAGTTTACCAACCACTGAGGTATATTTCCCCAAGCAGTTTTTTCAGTGCATGTATGTTTGTATGTGGTGCATGTGACCTCAAGCCTGTATATCTACATGCATTAAACTGTATTACCATAAGTATCACAGTATCACAGATTTCTAGGTTGGAAGAGACCTCAAGATCATCGAGTCCAACCTTCGACCTAACACTAAGTACTCCACTAAACCATATCGCTAAGCTCTACATCTAAACGTCTTTTAAAGACCTCCAGTGATGGTGACTCCACCACCTCCCTGGGCAGCCCGTTCCAATGCTTAATAACCCTTTCGGTAAAGAAGTACTTCCTAACATCCAACCTAAAACTCCCCTGTCGCAACTTTCGCCCATTCCCCCTCGTCCTGTCACCAGGCACGTAGGAGAACAGACCAACCCCCATCTCTTTACAGCCTCCTTTAAGGTAACTGTAGAGAGCGATAAGGTCACCCCTGAGCCTCCTCTTTTCCAGGCTGAACAAGCCCAGCTCCCTCAGCCGCTCCTCGTAAGACTTGTTCTCCAGACCCCTCACCAGCTTGGTCGCCCTTCTCTGGACTCGCTCGAGCACGTCCATGTCCTTCCTGTAGCAAGGGGCCCAAAACTGAACACAGTACTCAAGGTGCGGCCTCACCAGAGCCGAGAACAGGGGCACAATCACTTCCCTAGACCTGCTGGCCACACTGCTTCTTATACAGGCCAGGATGCTGTTGGCCTTCTTGGCCACCTGGGCACACTGCTGGCTCATATTCAGCCGACTATCAACCAATACTCCCAGGTCCTTCTCTGCCAGGCAGCTTTCCAGCCACTCATCTCCCAGCCTGTAGCTCTGCTTGGGGTTGTTGCGCCCCAGGTGCAGGACCCGGCACTTGGCCTTGTTGAACTTCATACAGTTGACATAACAGTTCATAAGTAATGAAGTCAAATTAAGCAGCAGCATGTGCAGACAAATTCTGCTTTCACATAGGTAATTTACAGGAAGATCAATAGCATTGATGCAAAATGTAGGCTAGGACAACTGTAATAATGTTGTTTTGTAGTTGTTTCAAATCATACACTAGGAGAGGGGGTAAAAAATTTTTCAATTAAAAATGCATTTTAAAATTCTGCTTGTTGTTACTGTCTTACTTGCTTCCAGAAGTGTCTAAGCCATTTTTCATCTAAAGGTGTAAGAAGTATAGGAAACTTTATACCTTTCTATAACTTTTATGTCTTGTACCCAGAAGAGAATATTCAGTTGCTTGGAAGTAATGTTCCCTAAAGTGGTGCCTCAAGGAACCTACAACTATTAAATTAAAATGTTCACGTAAATTGTCTTGTGGTGAATATTATTCAAACAAATTGTTATTTCTCTAGTTGTGCTAAAGTCTGAATCCAGTTTTTAGTACAAAAATGTTGTATAAATTATTCACTTCTGTTCATCCTCCATTCCCTAGGGAGGCAGAACCAGTGCAAATCCCATGTGAAGAGGACTCCTAAAACAACTCTATTGCCTTTGAGCTGTTACATGAGGCTAAGTTTGCTATATCTATATATATACATTAATGTATAAATAAAACATCTAAGCAGTACAGGGGCCTAGGAACATCCATGCATACAATCAGTTGATTTTAAGAATAAGGAACTGTTTTCCTCATATTTGAAAGGCTTTTTGTAGCCAGAATCAGTGTCCAAATATACATCTCTTGGACCATTTAGTCATTGGCCCCACACTGTCCTAAAATAAGAGCATGAGCCCTGATTTTCACAGGTGGCAGCATGTATGTGATTGGGACTGGATTTGCACAGCAAAACCATTTTGGGGTACAAGGTGGTATTCAATCAACTCTTTGTAGACCACTTTTTTTTTTTTGTCTGTCTATCACCAGTTCCAGGTTGAACTTCTGTCCTCTGACAAGTGGAATTGCCTTTTATCACACCGTGAACTTAGTTCTGCCAGAGAAAGAACTGACTTGCTCTGAATTCCTGTTCTCTTAAATCGTTGAACAAGTTTGAGCATTATTTGACAATACGAATAGATGAATGACTGCTCTGATGCTGAGGCTGAAGAAAGTCTAACTGTTCTGGCAGGGAGGCATTCCAGCTTTGGCAGTGCTTTAGGCAAAACAGGAGCTTGAGTCGTCTCCATACAGAAAGAGGGGTATTTATGATTGTATATATCACTTGTATGCTTGTGCGAAGAGAGCTGGTTTATTCGAAGCTTGATATGTTTAACGAGAGAGACTGTGTGGAAAAGCATTCATCTCTGGCCAGAAATGAGAGAAGAATCTGAATGTTGAGATTCCTCACCTTAAACCTAAAATCGTAACTTTCAACATAGGAGAGAGAATAAAAAGAGCTTGGGAAGGGGGGAAATCATGGTAAATCTTTGAAAGCTTACCCCTGACCAAATTTCCCAGTATTGTTAACTGCAATTAATTCAAATGAAGTTGTTGAGGACCTTTCTTCAGAAGGTAAAATTTACCCCCGTGCTGTGGTCTCCTTGTCCTTCTGGGCTAATCTAAATTCACTGTGAACTTAAAACTCCTTGAGTTAATGAGTCACGCATTTCGTGAAGGAGCACAGGAAGACTTGGCGTCTGCGCTGATTATACGCAGGCTTGCATAAGGAACGTGGCCAAGAGGAAAGTGCGCTGAGGACCGCCTTGTGCAGCCCTTCCCAACGATCCCCGGAGCGGGCCGCCCTCCGGGACAGCACTGGGGCCGGAGCAGGGAGAAGGGCAGAAGGGAGGGAAATCCTAAAAGCGGCCGGGGCAGAGCTGAAGGGACGAGCCAAGGTTACCGCGACAGCTGTCGCCTGGAACCTGAAACACTCCATCTATAACACCCCTAAAAGACAGGCAAGGGCTGGAGTACCGACGGTATCTCCAAGGAGCTACAGCCCCAGCCCCGCATACTTCACGGCGCAGCCGGCCGTTGGGGCGCTAACTGCACCGGCAGTCGTTGGGGCTCCCCCCCCCCCCCCCAGCTCTCTTCAGCCCCAGCCGCCACCGAGGAAACGGCGTTAATTGGCAGCCGCTTCGAGCCAATGGGCGATGGCGGGGCGGGATCCGTGCATGGTCTCGCCCAATGGCGGGGCGGGGCGGCTGGAGCGCAGGGACCGTGCTCATTGCCTGCGCCCCTCTCCCTCCGTCCGTCCGTCCCTCCTCCGTCCTCACCTCAGCGCCGTTGGGCACCGGGCACGGGTGGCTCCCGGCGTTCCAGGTGAGGGCGGCACCGCCCTGGGCTCCAGCAGACGGGGGTTGGGGTACGCAGCCCCCAGCGGAGCCGTGCGGGGAGGGGCTGCGAAATGGCGGCCGGGGTGGTAGTGGGGGTGAGGGGCTAGGCTCCCGCTGCGGGGTCGGGGTGGCGGCGGCGGCGGCGGCGGCGGCGGGGTGAAGGCCGTGCGGGGAACGCGAAGCTCTCCTTGCTTGGCGCATGGGGGTGGAAGGGCAGGGCCGGGGATGACGCCACGGGCCGGGCAGGCTCTG
This sequence comes from Anser anser, assembly GCF_964211835.1. Taxonomy (NCBI): domain Eukaryota; kingdom Metazoa; phylum Chordata; class Aves; order Anseriformes; family Anatidae; genus Anser; species Anser anser. Next base: position 75,646,766 of record NC_139720.1, read on the forward strand.
TGCTGGGGGGGGAGCTGGCTGCTCTGGGAGTGGGGCGAGGAGGGAGGGTCATTTTTTATTTCCTTCCCGCTCTCGGGTTTGAAATCCCCGTGGCCGAGATGATGGCCGGTAAGGATGTCTATTGGGGGGGAGGTAAAGTGAGGTTAGAAACTGCTCGCAGCCTCCTGAGTCCCTGTAGCGACCTAGATAGGTCGGGCTTCTTGGTCTTGCTGTTCACATCTTCCCTCTTGACTTTCCTTTTTCTGGCTTGTGGCAGGAACCTCATCTTCTCCCAGAGCAAAACATCTGTGCGATAGAGAGAAGCCTCTTTATGTACACCGAGGCTACCTGGTCAGAGACAGGCTGGGTACCCACGGTGTCTGTGTGGCACACTGTGTCCATCTTTCCCAGCTGCTTGTCTCTTTCTGCTTGGAGTGACTCAGAAGTTCATAGCTGAAGTCTTCTGAGCCTTCGTCTTTTTGCCCTCACAGTAAGGGAGGCAGGAAGGTGCAAGTGACATTTGCTGTCCTTCGTAAACTCAATGTTTGAAAGTCAAATGTAATCATGTGGTCTTAGTTATTCAGTTTTCTTGGCAGCCATTCTTTATCAAAAATGTTAGTTACTATAGTTTAAAACAAATATGCTATTTCTCACGTCCCCTGTACTTGTTTCAGTAAATTTGATCACTTCTCCACAAGCCAAACTGGGATAAAAAAATGAGCTTTAGGATGCGCTGGACTCTCGTTTCCTCTGTTGTACTCTGTATCCTCACAACAGGCTACCTGAACATTTCTTATATGCAGTGAGAGTAATTATGCCTCTTACTACAGGGGGCACTTTTTCCCCTTCTGCTTATTTGGTTTCTAGATTTTTTTCAGCCCTTCTCTAAACACAAAACACTTTCACTACTTTGAAAAGATAAAAACATTAGCAGTGCATTGTTACAATAGTCACAGTGAAGACCACATTAAGTGAGCGAGTTTCCATTCTTAGGGCAACAAAAAGATCATTCTCTTACGTTCGTGATGAGACCAATGTAAAAACATTGCTTCATTGTTTTCTGTTGGTGGAAAAAAAACATAAAAACACTTTTTGCTTAAAGGTAAAAGGTAACTTAAGCAATTTGCTGACTCTTTCAGGCAGGTAAAACTTCTTAGTTGTACTTTTTAACTATTATGGTTATTAGCGCCAAGCACTAATGCTTCTTGTTTCATACCTGTATGAAATTATTTATTGTCAAACTGCAATTTACCTTCAAAGATAGTAGTTATATTCTGCCAATTATGACTGAATCAGCTTAAACACTAGCATGTATTAGCACTTGGGACATGTCTAATTAGTTCAATACAGCATCGTTTTGGAGATCTCTGCTCCTGCCATATTGTAGCTCAGGTACAATAAGCAGGAGAGGAGTGCAGGTGCTACATTGTCCTCTGCAGCATTAACCTTAGCATGGCAGTTCAGTTTTCCAGTGCTCCAGACTCCCCTGGTTGCGTAGTTTACAGTTCTAGAGTTAGTTTCTTTGCCTCACGGTCTACATGCTGCGCAGTGCCATGCTAGAATAAACATTAAAACTGCCCCCGGGGATTAAGCTGCATACCACGCAACATCAGAGTTAAAAGAAAGATACATAGCACAGTTGTAGGTAGTGATGAAGTAGTTTATTAATGATTGACAGACAAAATTGTTTAGGAATGCTGGTGTGTTTTTTTTTCCTGAATGTTTTTTTCCTCCCTTTGAAAAGGGTATGCTGCAAGGGGATAAAGTAGTTAATGCTGAGCTGAGCAATTAGATGGCATTTATAGTTGCTAGGCTTGATGTTGGCTGTATGCATCTCTGTGGATGATCTTAAGTATTCTTTAACTTTTTTTTTTTATCTCTTACTGGTTTATGACACAGTTTCCATATTGCACAAGTCAACTGCGTAGCAAAATCTTTATTTTACTTTGTAGTGTATATTTAATTGCATTTTTCCATTTGTTTTATTCCTGTAGTATTTAAACTACCATTATACTAACATGGCTTTCTGACTGCAGTGATATTCTGGACAACATTTTGATCTATGAATGTTTGTAAATACTAATTTCAGAAAATACCTATATGATCTTTTTCTAACCGGTACATGTCTTCTTAATTCTGTTGCATCGGGGCAATTAAATGTTGGTCTGAAAAATCGGTATTATGAACCCATTATTTTTATCAGATGCAATATTTGGGCAGTTTGGCATTAGACATGAGTTTAGTTCTCATGCTGTCATCCAGTGTATGGGTTCCTCTGGAGCTGAGTGAGCTGCTGTCTTAAGGAAGTCCTTATGTCAATTCTGTGCTTCCCTGCTTGTGATTAAAAAGATTGTAAAGGTTACTGTGACTTATGTTGGTAGCCTGTGGAGGCAGAAGGTGAGAGTTCAGTGTTTGTGACAGCAATGGCAAAGGATAAAATGCTTAGTGGTGCTGCTAGTCAAGAATCGTCTGTGCTTCTGTGAATCTGTATGAGTAATACAAATTATCTTAAACACGGTAAATTTATGCTTCTGAGGCAGTGCGTGCTTTTCTCATTGTGGGAGATGCAGGTCTTGAAAAGCGCATCTCCTTTGACAGTAAGCCAGGAGAATGGTAGACGCAGATTTGAACTTCTTTCTCCCTAATAGGTATGTTTCGACATGCATACAAACTGATACATTGGAGTTGTCTTTTTGTTGTTTCTTGGAATCTCTGCTTTTTAAAGATGTTCTAAGATAAATTAATGATTACTTATTGCCTGAGACCTGAAATTAAGACTCTAATGCTTGAACTGAGGACTAGTTTGTGAGTTGAACAACTTTTTTTTTTTCTAATGTACTATTTAATTCAAATTCTGTTTTAATCCAGAGAGCTTCAAAAAGTATTTTTTTTCCATTTCAGCTAGACCTAGTTATTGATTTTTGGCTTGATTTAATGTATTGATGAATTTTTCTTGGGGCATGAAAAGGAATAAAGCAGGAAATATGTGATGTAATTGTACTGAGATAAACAGAGCTAAGTGCTCTGAGTCTGTTGTTCTGTTGTGATGTATTCCTGTGAATGTTACCTGGCTCGCTGGCTCACTGAGCTGGGGAAGAACAACTTGAATTCAACATCAAGAAGGCTGTTGTTTCCCAGGGTTGGTTGCCAGTCTGTGGTCATAATCCAGTTTGTCGCTAGACTTGAATGTCATTCCTTTATCTGCTCTTCTGGCATGGTATGTTGCTTGGGGCAAGAGGACAGTCAACATTTCTCTGAGGGTGTTGGTCTAAAGTCTGCATGGTTGTGTGCTCCTTGGAGTGAGTGGGTCTGCTTGAGCGGGTGTGTGCTGCCAGTCCTGTGAGGTTTGGTGGACAGGATGTGTCAATATTTGAGAAGGTACCCAGCCCCAGTTAGCAAATAGGGATCTAGCTAAGCAGGGATATTGTGAGTAGCATGGCACAGTAATTAGCTCAAAAGCAAAAAGAAAATGACTTAAAGCCTTAGTGATGTGGTTTGGTTCAACTTTTTAGAATATGCAAATATTTTAAAACTGTCCTGGCTTACACAACATACTGTAAATATTTTGTCAGTGTTGGAAACCTGTATATTGCAGTGTTTGTTCTGGGGCCTGTGCATGTTATTAACCCCTTCCTACTTGTGTAGAACTATAAGAATTCTAAGGCATCCTACAGACCAAAAATCTTAAGATTCTTTGCCTTATATCATGTGCTCTAGACAAGTGACTAATAAAGCTGGCTACAATAAAACAGCAAAAATGGAGAGGGTGAGAGTAGTCTGTCATGTTATATTATTAAATACTTGTTTCAATCAGTTTTGTTGAAACTTAAAAGGCTGGGTTTTATGTCATCTTTTGGCACGCTTATACATGCAAAATAAGAGATGCCCTGGGATTAGGTGCTGCACAGTTTTTAAGTGATACCATGAACTCCTCTGAAGAGGAGCTCACAAGTACATCCTAAACATCTCATGCCTGTTGTGATTTATATATCATATGGTTGTGATGTACTTGCGAGCTCTTAGTTTCTGATTATAAAGTAGTGGGTTGTTTACTAATACTAAAACTGGATGAACGTGGTGTTCCTGTGATCTTCTGTGCCAAATCTGAGTCTTCTCAGTTGAGATTGGAGACCAAGTCAGCTCGGGCCTGGTGTGCAAGCAGTCTCCGTGAGTCCTATCATTGTCTCTCTTCTGAGACCAAGTCTGTGTGGAGTTCCCTTGCGCTGGATGCAGCGTGCTCTGAGGTGGGGCGCTGTCACCAGGTGTGTGTGTAGGATTCCATGCAGGTTTTAGGGTTGAGAAAATGAAGCACTGGACATATGCTGGGGGGACGAAATGAGCCTGGGGTAGTGCAGCATTCTCTTCCACACGCACTTCATAGGTACCAGTTAGTGCCGTCCACCATAGGAGCTCCTGGAGGGCATTGCAGGGTGGTTGTGGAGTAGCAGTGTTCGTTAGAGATGTTAATCCTTCCCATACTTAGGGAGTATTTTTGCACAAGTGTTGCTGCTCAATTTGTGACCACTCCATCCTCTGTCGCTACATTAGAATTGTTTATTCACTTTTCAGGCCTGTGACTTATGTGACTGGGCTTCGGTGATAATTAGGCTTGAGTTGTGTTCCCAAATGCAAAAATGTAACTTTTTTCTTAATTGCTTGTCTGCCTGCCACTCCTATGAACAGTGAAAATATCTTTTTGCCTTTCAGGGTCTCAGACTTACTGGAGTACTTTTTATTTCCTGTGTTGAATGTGTGTTTGCTTATTCCTCTTAGTGTAACGTTTTATAACTTGTTAAATTAGCTCGGATACTTGTTGCCACTTCTACTCACTGACAACCCAACTGACTTTAAAACCAGGGACAGCCTGTACTGCTACGAAAATGGGAAATCATCTTCTTTCCCTGGGGGCAGCTGTTCTTGCTGCCTGCTGCTTTGGTACGAGTTGGACCCGAGTTGGTTCCCTAGTCCAGCAAGAAACTTTTTATTTTGGACAGAGGAGTTTTCAGCTGGGTAAAGCCTCACACCTGGCTTCCTGAATGGAATTGATGACATGGGGATGGGTCAGGAAGTGTGGCTGTGGACGTGTGAGAAGACCAGATCAGTCTTTGTTGGCAGAACAAATTTTATAATATAACAAAGTGGTCAGGCTAGGGCTGAGATAAGCATCCCCGTGAATAACTTCTATAAAGTTAAGTGGTAACGTGAATGTTGGGTATAAACAAGTGTCTGCATAAATGTTTATATAATTTCATGTATGGCAAAGATGGCCAGGATGTAATAAAATATAAAAGGAGTCTATATAAATGTGAGCGTTACTCATCCTAGCAGCTGAAGCTGTGCTATGCGAGCTGCTGAAATACAGCTGACTGAGATTGAAAACTGTTACCAAGAGACTATACCCTTAAACTATAGTTAAGGGAATTGAAGATTCATTTACACTTATGTTTCTCGATTTTTTTTTTTTAACCAATTTTAGATGCATGGTTGAATAAGTTTCAAATGGTCTTGAATTTATAAACTTAAAGGTTAACTTGCTTTGTCTTTTTCTTGAAAGTTTGCTTCGAATATTGTTCTAGGATACCTGCTCTAGGTGGCCCTGCTTGAGCAGGGGGTTGGACCAGATAACCTCCAAAGGTTCCTTCCAACCCTTACCATTCTGTGATTTTTTTCATGTGTAAGGACAAGAAGATGGAATTGAAATCCTTTTCAAACTCAAACAAGTTCTAACTATAAACTAACTATAAAGGAGCTAAAAGTTTTTACTTTTTGACTTTTAAAATACTTGGTTGTAAGCAGCTTAAATGCTTGTAGTGTGTAGCACTGACACACATTCTTAAGTAATCAAATGCTGTAATTACCAAAAAAGTAAATGCTAAATAGTTTTTGGAAATTCAAGCAGAAGATTTAAACTCATCTGCTAACACTTCATTGATAAACTAGGTTTGGAGAAATAGCTTTCTAGATTGTATTCCCAAATTCCAACTAAATATTTATTTTTTTTCTTTTATTTATAGGGAAAATCTAGTTATACACAAAACCCATGCCAGGCCTTTTATCTCCTAGGCTGGAAAACCTGATTCTCTACCCTATTGTAGACTCTGCTGTTGTTTGGTTTTTTTTTTTTCCCTCAAAAAATAATTGAGTAAGATTCATTGGATCCTCTTGTTTTGTTCTGTGACACTGCCCCATCTGCTTTCTTAGCTATTCTCAGCAAAGTGCTGTTCCACCTGATGTTTTTTTTTTGAAGCAAGTGCCCAGACTGGCTAGCACAGAACACCTTGCCAAGAAAGCAGAGTGGGCAGTATTGTAGGACACCTTGTTTTCCTTTGTTTAGTTGTGCTCTACACTGGGAAAGGTGAAAGTTTATTCAGCAGCTATCACAAGTCTTCTCAGTTCATTGAGGTAGGACCAAGTCTGTTATTTATGTTTCTGAACACACATCTGGGGAAATTAAGGGACAGTCAATGTCCCTTAAATTTAAAGGACCTGTAGGTGAATCTTAAAATTGTTTTGAATTTGGCCAAGAAATCCTTTGGATAAAGTAGTGTATAAGCAGCTGCTTCAGCTTTGCTTGTGTTATACCTGTATTGGAGAACAATACATGGATCTAGTCTGTATTGAATGACTGGAGTTTTAGCACTTCGTTTAGATCAGGGTATCACATGGCTCCTATGTGTCATGTGGGTATTGGGAGTAAAATCTGTGGTGTGCAGCTCTAATGGGTGTCAAGTCATTAGCAGTTCTGATGCATCTGATCCATGCAAAACAGTAGTAATTGATACATGTGAATATTTAAAACAAACATACACTTAATTCTGGATTTATTTCACACTGCAAGGCAACCTATAGCTTCTTTACTTTAGACTTTGATCAGTCTAATAAGACGTGAAGTAGTCTCAGTTTCTCTAAAGATCCAGTTCAGTGGCTTTTTCTACCTTCCCCTGCAGAGAAACGAAAACTGCAACTGGGTATCTTTGATACTTTTATCCTTTTCTGCCCTTCTCCCCTTTCCTGCAAAAGAGGCAGAATAGGAAGTCTCTTTGCTTCTACACGTTAGTAGGTATTATAGAAACACTTTCCTTTGTATAAGCATGGACAAACTGTGCTAAATTTAGCGTGTAATGTCTGCTAATTGAACAGAATTCCTAGTTTTGTGGTAATTTTAACCGATCTTATGCCATTTCCAAGATACCTTGCTTGGATGGCAAGGAAGTATGGAAAGAGTCAAGCAGGTCTGATGCCCTTAAATACATCTAAAGGTATTTTCATTGTGCACATTTTGTGTTTCTTGCTTTTGCAGTGTTTATTTTCCAATTCATACATATGGATAAATACATTTTTTTTAATTCATTAATGCTGTACTGGTGTCATATCCTTTAAGATTAATCTCATTAAGTCTGAGGGAAATGATGTTACTAGTTCAGCAGTGAAGTTTATAAAGTTTCTATGAAATTATTAACTTTCAAGGATGTGTAAAGTATCTACTTTGGCTAGAATACTCACTGGCATGCAATTTATATGGTAGGAAAAATACCATGAAGAGCTGTTGTACAGATTAGCTCTTTAAAGCTGAAAATCTTACAAACATGCTTCTATAAAACTGTTTTGAATTTTTCTAGAAAATAATGGATCACGTGGACATTTGAATCTTTATTATAGTGAACAGTTAGAGAACAAAGTTATGTAATACATTTTCAGAAAGACTTTGTATAACACCTTTTTGAAGCACTGTTTATAATGCAGTAGCAATTGGACTTGAGCAGTGTTTAGTCCTTCAAATGGGGAGAAATAAGGAACATAAAACAGCTATTGCTAAATTGCTTTGTTGTGATGGCTGTCACAGGTTTGTGCATGTGCTGTGTTTATTTTAACTTTATTTTATTGATAGATGCAGCAGTTGATGTGGACTCCTGGCAGTCTATTTTTGGAAAAAAAAAAGTGAATGAGGCATTGATTACTTTTTTCAAATATAAGTAGCATCAAAGTCGTTTCCATCACTTGCTAGTAGTGTAAAATTTCTGAACAGGGAGCACTACCCCATACCCATTGAGGGTTAGCTGCTGCTTGTCCTGTTCTTTCATGTATTAAATGAAAGAATGTGTGTCTAAATTTATTTTAACTACAGTCCTCTAGGAATCTCTGCATTGTTCTTTATGCCTGGGGTCTGCTGTCCAGAATGAATTGAGTTTTAGCTATTTTCTTTAGTTACGCACCTATGCTGGCTCATGAAAATATTTGGAGTGTGAAAAATATAATATATTGCACCTAGGCATTTATATCAGAGTCGGCATGCATGTTTAAATTGGGCTTACTGTGAAAAATCTCAGTCTGGGCATAGTATTTGCTTTAGGAGGAAGGGATGAAAGTCATGTCTTCTGCATCTTTCACCATCACCGAATTCCAAGTACTAAGCAGCTTTATATAGCTCCGTATACTGAGAGATGCTGAGAATTTAACTATGCAAGCTTAAAAAGACATTTTTAAATCTTGTTTCCCAGATGGCCAACTTTCTAAAAAATCATCAAATTGGATGAAAGACTGTGGTTTAGCCTCTGCTGGCAGCTCAGCCTGACAGCCTCTTGCTCGCTCTCCCCATGTGGGATGGGGAGAGAATTGGAGAGGTGAAAGTACGAGAACTCAGGGGCTGGGATAGAGAGGCTCACTGGGTAAAGCAAAGCAAGGAATTCGGTCACTGCTTCCCACGGGCAGGCAGGAGTTCAGCCCCCTCCAGGAGAGCACGGCTCAGCATGCAGAGCGGTCCCTGGGGAAGACAAGCACCATCACCCTGAATGTCCCCCCTCCTTATTCCTTCTTTATACCAGTTTTATTGCTGAGTGTGATGTCCCTCTGGCCAGCTGGGACACCTGTGCTGGCTGTGCCCCCTGCCAGCTCCTGGTGCATCCCCAGCCTCCCCGCTGGCAGGGTAGCATGAGGAGCTGGAAAGGCCTTGGCTCTGTGTGAGCCCTGCTCTGCAGCAGCTGAAACATCCCCCTGTTATGTTTTCATCACAGATCCAAAACATGGCATTGTGTGAGCCTCTACAAACAAAATTGACTCTGTCCCTGCCGAAACAAAGATGAATACAAGTAGTGATTTGGCATACATGTCTATGTATAGCTGAACTTTTTGTCTAGAGCTACCATACTGAAACTTAAATATTGAAGCAAACAAAAACTTACCTACTTAAAAATCCACTTCACAACTGGTTGTTGGAATTGTAATTTTGCCTACAATCTAAAAACCTGACTTAGAGTTACTGGTTATCTGTGTTAAGCTGAATGAATTTGGGTAATAAATTGCATCCAGATCCTGAAATTGAGTAATACCTTGCAATACTGTGTCATTGAAATAGCCTAATTAGAGGACTGTAAAGGATGATTTTAGAAGTCTTCAGAATTTGGATAAGCTTTTAATGCCCCTGTGTTATAGACGAAAGTGTTGGATTTGTACTTGCATGTCATTGGACTTGAGCTACATGAAAAAATTCTGGCTCAAAAGAACCCCTTCTATAACAGTGTGTTCTGATTTCTTTATATCAGGGTTATCAATATGACTTGTTTTCCTTTCTATCTATCCTACTTGTGTTACTTAGTGCTAGCATCTATTTACTTTTACCTTTCCCAGACACTAGAAAATGGACAGTGGTAGTGTATTTTGGTTCATATATGTCAGCTGGAACCAAGTGGAGTTACTTTTACTAGCTGGGGTTAGTGTTACTATTTTGGTAATTTTGTTAGTAGTATTTAGTCCAAGCTGCGACTTGACAATAAATGCATTCAGAAGGTTGTACAGATTGAGAAGACTGGCTTTAGAAACTTCTTTTTTAAATGCTGTGGACATACAGTTCATATATACTAATACAAAAATAAATAAAAAAAGAAGAAAACTTAGAAAAACCCTTAGGAACTCTTTTGGTATCAGATAGCACTACCTGTTGCAGTTTGAAGTTGCTCTAGTCTGTACTAGGCATTGTTATTCAGTGGCTCAGAAGAAAGAACTTGCTGCAGAAATTCAAAGGTCCTTTGGAAAAAACTTTTTGCGTTTTTTTCTTTGTATCTGTACTACTGGACTGTCAGAGTTTCTACTTGAATTAATGTTGTTTCTCAATGGTGTCATTTTTAAATAACTGGCTACAGGAAGGAGTAAAATTCAATTTACTTTTGATTTCATTAGGAGCTTAAAGTCCTTTCCAAGAGCTTTGTGTCAAGTATTGTAGGTTCTTTTACAAAAAGTTCTCAAAACTGAACTCTGTGTGGATCCTCTATTCTAACCAAATGTCTAACTGAATTAGACTGGCTTGATGCCATTAGAATTCTTTAATTTGTGTAAAAATAAGAACAAACACAAACAATTCTGGGAGAATAGTTGCCTTCCTTTGAAAGGAGCTTTAGGTGCTGGTGATAGAAATGCAGGACTAAAATATTCTGGTTTAGAGATTTTTTTAAGACTGTAGTCAGGCATTATTTGCTGACTTTTTTCATGTTCTTGTGATTTGTGTTGTGAATAGTAATGCTGGACTTTCTATGCTTTCAGAGCAACTTCAATCATGTAATCGGGTAATTGAGTATTTAATAACTGTGTGAGAATAATGAGAGAAAATGCAAATAGTGAGGAGGAGGGTAGGAAAAAGAACATACCTTGTGCCAATGGATGTTACAAAAAAGGATATTAATGTAATAAGAAATAGATGTTTATACCAGGGTGTAACAGGCCTGGGACAAAGTTTATTTTGTTGAGTGTTTATGTACCCAATGAGCTTTCTTTCAAGCTATTAGGTACATGTCTATTTGCAGTCTATGTATAATGGAAGACCTGTATCATTACATGAATCAGATATAGCTTTAATTTCTCTGTTGTACCAGAAAAATGTTTTGTTATTGTGACACTTTTCTTCAGGTATTAGAATTCCTAGTTAAAAGGTTAGGCAATGGCTGTGGCTACAAGATTCAACCGTGTAGTCTTCTTCTGTAGCGTAAGGGCGGGGGGGAAAGGGTTATAAGTGTGTGTGTGGAAGTTAAAAAAGCAAACAAAATGGAACTGACTGGGAACAGCAAAGTGATTAATCTTTTGAGTATAGCATGTTTTTCACTGACGATGATTTTTGTGTGTTAAAACTTCCATCTTTAAGTGTAATACTGTTTTTTTTCTTTTTTTGTCTTTGATGCATCAAATATACAGACGTTTTGCTTCCATGAAGTAGCTGTCAGTTTATCTTTCGGATATGGAAACTTATGCAAATGATTTTGGTATAACCTGAACTTCAAGTTAAACAAATCTATTAGTGTTGTTGGTTCTGCTGTGAGGACACTCACCTTGCTATAAAAGAAATGTTGTTATAGGAGTGTGTTATGGACCCTTCAGATAGTGGTACCAGATGTTCATAAGACTTCGTTGCACGAAAAAAAAAAGACGATTTCTTTCATTTTTTTAGTGTTCTTTTTTGAACAATACATATGTCTAAAAGACATCTTTGCATGTTCTGAAATAACTTCAGTAAATCACTATACATCCCCCAAGCTATATTAAATATATTGCTTTGTTGTTTTGAGAGCTTAAGGTTTAGGAGCTAGGAGAGTTGATCACTCTTTAAAGCAGTAGTGGACTGAGGGCTAGCTCAATTGCGTGAAGGTTATTTGCGATGATGACTCTTCAGCAAATGTTACCAAGGTGATAGCTGCACTTACTGTTAGTGGGTTAGAGCAACTTATGGCTTTCCCAAGAAAGCTCGCGAGGAATGAGTGAGAGTTACCATCTGTGTTGTTTATTTCCAGTGCTGACATTGAGCTTTGTGGGTCTAACTGGGCTTCCATCACTCAAAAACCTTCTGGATTTGGTATGTTTTGCTGTCTGGGCAGATGATGGCTTGTCTCTGATGCGCAGTAGGAACCATAGAGAAGTAGTAAGAACGCCTGCCCCTTCACTAAAACCATTGTCTTTTGAAGTAATCAAAATTGACAAATGGTGTGCAGAAATAGGAAATGAGTTTCTAGGCTATTTTTTAGATGCAGGGTTACTACATTTTAAACACTACTTATATTGGACAGTTGCATTAAGGCTCTAAGCCTTCAGAATCAGAACTGGAAAATGCCAGTACGTAAGTTTCCCAATGTTTTTGACTGAAATGTTCATTTGACCCATGACGTTGAAGAGTGTGATTACAAAAATGATCACCATGGTATGTTACTCATGAATCCTGTGTCATGTGTCTTGCATATCAATTTTTTATCATGTTCTTCACTGTTTTTATTTGTCAAAGCCTTTTTCTGCAACGTTTTAAATTAATATCAACTTCTTTTATTCTTCCTTCTACCATGTGGTAAAGACAGTTAAAGGTGGGATATGTTAGTCATTGACTAAGCACATGGTTTGGTTTTCTTCTTGAGGAATACTTGTTCAAATAGAAATCTTATTTTCAATGGTAACTTCAAGACACTTCTGCATAACTGAAGCTTTCAACTTGCAGCTGTTTCAGCTGCTGAACCATTCAGTCTTTTTTTTTTTGATTCTGCTCAAACTCTGAACTGACGATGCGTGAGCAGATAAGACTCTGCAATGGTAATCATATTTAGACAGGTGACTCATTTCAGTAACCACAAGCTATTCCAGAACGTGGGGTGAGGTGTCCGTCCGACATGGGCCAGAGAGCCCCCACCTCTGTAATGTGGCGAGCAGCTCCCTGGGGTCACTGCCCCTGCCTCCCCGCGGGGACCGAGTGAGGTGCTGCTCCAGGGCAGTGTATCCAGGTTTTGGAAGACAAACTTGGTGCTTCACAGGGAGGTATGGCATGTGAACTGCTCAGATATTCCAGCTGAACTCATAAGTACAGGATTGCTGTCTAGCCGGTGAAACCTTACATTGGAGGTGGGCCCTGGGAGCACTTCTATAAGATTACAGGGAATTCCCATGGTGTTAAACATAGCCTTAGGCTAATGGCATAAAGACTCCATAGTACAGAGGAGAATTATTTTCCATTCCTGGCTGTGTGTGTGTATAGACCATATATACACGTGGCTTATGTACAAGGTAAATTTTAAAAATCTGTCTTAAGCATTTCTGTTTGAGTGTGCACAAATTTGATATTTTAATTCCAGAGTAATTGTACTCTACGATACTAGCCTTCTGTGTCATGATTAGTTCATGTTACACTACATCATAGAAAAATGTAATTCTGTCTTTGGTAGCAATTGTTTCTGGTTTTGAGAAATGTTGTAGAACCATTAAAAATGCTGAAGTTAATTAGCAGTGTATGTGAAGAACGAATAAAGTTGTATATCACATGTTTTTACTGATAATTTGCTACAAAACTTTGGATCTTGACCATATATATAGTTCACATGTGTGTAAGTAGCCTTATGTATTTTAATTTTCAATGCTTATTTTTTCAGATGTTAACATTGTGACAGCACTAGATTCAACTTTCCATTGTTTAAATCTCATCTTTCTGTCTTTTAGTTGTTAACAAGATGCAGGTTAAAGGCTGCTGTTTAAATGCTACATAGTGATGACACAGTCTTTTTAAATTAAAAATCACAATGGTAATGGCAAGTGCAAGAACGGTAGTTAATGGGACCTCTTGTCCTAATTTCCTTGAATCTCATTCCAATTTGGATTATGGGGTAGCTGGCTGACCTACTTGTACATCAGTCGAGCATTACTTTAAAATGGCATAAAAAGCTTTCCTCCCTCTGAAAAGGGGGAGAAGCATAGAAAAAACTAGTCTGGGATTAGTTGAGTAAATTAAGTGTGTGTTTGTGCACATTTTTGTGTTTGGAGGTTCTACATTTGAATGACTTGTGTGTTTGAGAGCTATTAAAGGATAGCTAAAGTGTATCTAGATCTCTGGAAATTGTAGGGCTAGCTGGCTACTTTTTTCTAAACTCCTAATGAGATTAGTAAAATGCTTAGAACTGAAGAAAAACTTCCAGCTTCTTGTTTGCCTAACCTTGAGCTCGTCTGCCTGTTTTAATGCATCGTCTTGTTTTGTACGCCAAAAACTTTAGATTTTCAATTGCCTCAGTGTTAAAAATTGGTTTGTATACTGTATGTGACGTAAACAGAAATAAAACCCAAAAACTAGAAGCAAATTTAGTTCTGTGTGTATTTATCTTGTCAAATTATGTGCACAAGGCTATAAAATGAGATCTGTGACCTTCAGAGTGATACTTCCAGGTAGCTTAGACCTGTGGGTTTAGTACATAGTAACGCTTTAATGTTGCTTACATAAACGAGCAAGTTTGTATTATATTTATTAAAAAATAAAATAAAGTGTTTGTAAAGGTTATTTAATTGTACTAGGTCAGCAATCCCATGTTGTGTGGATTACCAAGTGGGATAAGTAAAGGTCTCCTGTACTTGTTGCAGTAATTACTCTTTGAGGATCAGAAAATTAAATTGCTTAGGAACGTGGGAGTCCTGGCTAAAGTTTACCTCAGATTCACTGAGCCTAAAATCTGGTTAAACAGAATTCAAGTGTTTCTCTTTTCAGTGGCCATGTTAATGAAACTAAGTAGCAAGCAACCTTCTTTTCCACCTTAATGCAAACAAACAGGTAGATGACCCTGACTGTTCTTGAGAAGCCAGATTCAGTTTGCTTTAAAATCAGAATTAATCTTATTTAATATGAAATATGAAACATGGTCACATGTTCACTTGTACTGTTACAGTAAATGATTGACTCTGAAATACATGAACAGGTCTTTTGTTGTTCCTTAAGGAATAATTGGTTATTTAATTTGCTGGAAAGAAGGATAGTCAGAGCTGTGTATGCCTGTGCTTGTTTTACACCTACACTTACGAATTGCATTCTGCAGAGGTCTGTAATTTCTGTTTCAGTTCCAGAAATGATGTGACACTGGTGACGTGATCTATAAAGTTTCTCACAGTGATCACAGCTGAGAATGTTGCTTTCAGGTTGTAGGGCTATCTTCATTAGCAGTTTTTACATTGCTAGAATGGGGGAAAATATTAAACTAGCCTTGAGCATATCTTGAGAATTGAGGAGTATCGTATGGTAATTTGTCCTGCCTTCTGTCAGCAGGACTATAGCACTGAGAGGATAATGGTTGCAGAAACATTGCTAATAATTGAAGCTACCATTTAGAGCTGTTTTACAGCTCTGAACTAAGTCAGCAGTTATGCGGATGGTTATTTTATTTCTGCATTAGCAGAAAGGGTCCTAAGGTATAGTTCTGTACCTTTTGTTCAAGGAACCACCATGAGCTATACTAGCAAAAGATTACTGATGTTATAGGATATTTCTATCACTGTACATGTGTTAAGTAGCTGTCCTAATAAGCTATTTTGTCTAATAGAGAATCATAATCCCAAAAGGCCACAAAGAGTTTTGTGTGGACATGTGATGCCTGTACAGTGTGTTAAGTATGAGTGCATTGATGTCTGAGAAACTGAGATATATGACTAGGTTTTGGAGTCTTTTCTCCTCTTCCATCTTCAGTAGTGTCCTTCTGAGACTGTAGAAAGGCCTGTTATGGGTTTTGCTTTCTCTATTACTTTCTCCGTGGCAAGAAAAGCATTACTTTTTGTTTTCCAGTTGTCTTGCTTTTACTTGATTTATTTACATCTCAAAAAAAAAAAAAAGAAAAAGAGAGACAGCAGAGTTAACAACTACGTGAAAAGTGCACGTTCATCTATGTCCACCAGTGCAACTAGCTTCCCCTGCCCCAATCAGTCTTACTAGGTTCTGCCAAGCACAATCATGTCTCTGTAAGACTAACAGAAGGTACAGTATGCTGACATGTTGTTAATGCACTTATTTACAGTTTCTGTTTTCTTCTCTTTGGAGGGGCACATCTGTTAGTCTTAGGGCTGAATTTGGTTCAAACGAGGTCTACGAGTTGGTTTTCTCTTGATGTAAAGAATAGTAGCTGCTTTACTTAACATAACCTTCAGATTCAGGAAGAGTAGCATGTTTGACCTTAATCCCAGGATTTAGACTTGCCTCTATTCAATATGTGTCAGTATTTCATTAATTAGTATTACAGTCCCATATTTCTGGAGATGGAAAAATACAGCTTTTGACTATGGAACACAGAAACAACACAGCTGCTTCCTAAGCAATGCATCTGCAAAATATGCCTACATGTTTCACTGATGTATTTAAAAACTGTTTTCCACTTAACGCAGTTGTATGATTAAAAATACCTTCCTGTAATATGGCCTAGTAGTGGTCTATTCTGGAGATTATAGGAATGAATATTCATCTTCACTGCAGTACGTAAACATCGGAAACATGTGAGTGAAAACCCTGCGTTGGTTTGAGTGCTGCAGTGTGAAAAAAATGACCTTAGCTTGAGCGACAAGGTTTTCAGCAGCCAGCAGGAAATGATGAAATGTGCTCTGAGAGAATTGTTTGTGGAAGTGGAGGTCAGGCAAAGCTGTGCAGGTATTGCAGCTCCCTGTGCAGTTGTGCTGCTGAGCTCCATATTTGGAAAAATGCAAGTGAATTAAGACACGGCTTTTAAGGTAAGTATTTTGCTTGCCAATTTAACAGTTGGTTTTTTTCCTACCAAATATTTACTGTGCTGCTCAATAGAAGAAACGAAAGTATTTTTGGCCAAATGAATGTGATTCTTTGGTAAAGACTAACATTTGTCAAATATGAGAGGGTTTGTTTGATCATGGCTGAAACGATGGTTCTCAGTGTCTAAAACACAAATATCCTTCTAGCAGTGATTATTGTGTTACTTTTATATACTCCTGTGGGATTTTCTATTTAAGTACAGCAGTGTACATGTTTTGTGGTACTTGTGTGGTCAGATGAGCACCATGGCACCTTTTTATCTTTAGATAAAAGATGTAAAGCTTTGATATCTGAGGCAGCGCTTCCTAATACTCTGTTTTGCTTCTTAATTGTATGCCATTTTAGAGCGGTTGTATATGTCACTTTTCTCTGCAGCTACTTTGTCAGTACAGCTGTAACCACTGTTTCACATTTTCTCTATTGGAGAATGCATCACTGCAAGCCTCTTTTTCAGTTTCTCTGCACTATCCTTTTTGCACCACTGTCAAATTTTAGTTAAACTTGTTTTTTGTGTGGTAGAATCAACTAAGTATTAAGTATGTGGGTTGTAAATACTTCCACAAAGACTTTGTTGAAATCAGTTTTCATTACAAGGGATGTACTAGCCATCTAGTTCCACTAGCTAAAGGGTTATTATTTAAGTGTATGGCCACTTTAAAGATTTCTTGCAAACTACCAGTGTTTTCCAAGTGTAATTTGCAAGGTGAAGGGATGTGGTCTTCTGCCCCCTTCTTGCTTCTTGGAAACATACCTAAAGGCATATTTTTCTCATTTTCAGTTATACAAACAGGGTGTCAAATACAAAGGTTTATTTCATTTTTGGAGACCTTGGCAGGGCATGTTAGTTAGTGGGTCATGTCACGGAAACTGCAAAAGTGAACATTAGAAAAAGGTGCAGACTTCTATTCAAACAGAGTTTTTTCCTGCAGTTTAATGTGTTAATCACTCAGGTTAAATAATAATAACTTCTGATTTAGTTTACAATAGATACAGTATTTAATCTTTCAAATTATTTAAAATGTTATACTGTTATGAGTTCTTCAGGTGGTTTCCTGGCAAAATTTACTGAAAGCCAATTTTATTGTGCTTTTTTTCTGTCATTAAGAAAGCATTAATATATCTATTTAGAGTATCTATTTAGAATGGGATTTTTTTCTATCAAAAGTCAGTGTTGCAGGGTTTAAAACCTAAAATGCAAGTGCTTTGTGACCAAAAAATCTGCTGTTAAATTGCTCTCTTATGTTGCTTCTCTTCTGTGTATCTCAACAGAAATGGGAGCATGATTTTTTTTAATGTGTTATGGTTAGCTTCTGTATTTAATGTCAGTGAAGGACACTATTCAAGGATGCTTTTTATTGTATTTTTTTTACTGTTTTTTTCCCCTCATTAGCTAAAGAATCTGCAGATGGTACTCAGTACATGTCAGAGTAGCACACCTCCAAAGTTTGTTTGAAAATTAAATACTGATTAAAGCCAGGATTAGTCAGTTTGTGTGAAAACCAGTGTAATAAAATGTTCACCTCAGTCATTCTGAAACAATCACCTGAGACGCTCTTTTAAGAACATTTAGCTCAATTACAGTACTTGTATTCAAAAATCTATTATTTAACAGTACTTCCTTTCCTGTTTTTAGGAACAGTCAGTATAGAAATCAGTCTGAAAACTTGGGGAGAGATTTTGGGGAATGGTTGTCTCCCTTCAACAGTTACTGATTAATATACAATGACTATAATAAGATGATGCATTTTCATCCTCCAGTGGGATTAAATGAAATAGCTGAAAAAATACTTTAAAAAATAGTACCTATATCCTTTGCAAACTTCAGGGTATGTTTTCTAAAAGGTATACTTCAAAGGCTTTTTAGCAGACATGCTTCTGAGTTCTTAACAGTGGTAATGATGCTCTTAGTGTTTTTTTTCCCCTTGGTATAAATATTGACACTAAATAAATAAACACTAGAAACTGGAGTTGCTTTGCTTCAATGTTATAGTTCCAAAACCCAGATATTAGGCAAGTTAAACTTTGACTAATTTGCTTTTGACTTTATCTTAGATGAATATCTGAAGTTTTTGAAAGCACTGGGAACAATGTATTTCATATAACCTTCATTTTGTGTTACCTGTTCATATGCTTTTGACAGGATCTGTGGCAACTGCATTTACACACTTGTCATAATTTTGTTGTATATGTCATTTTCTAACACTGTATTGCAGTTCATGCAGTAACGTTCAAGTCTGTGAAAGGTCAAACGCTCTTCAACAGTTCTTGTTTTAAAGGATGTCTGAATATGTAAGAGGGATTTAGATTTTGCAGTAGATTCTAAAGGACAGGAAAGATTTTTGGAAAGACTTCAGATCTTGTAGGCAGTCTTTTTCTTTTCTAATTATGTTTCTTGTTTTGGGAGATCCTGAGATTTCTTTATTCAGAAGAATATTTGAGGAGATTGGAATACAATATTCTCATGTTATCATGCTTATTTCTCTTCATGATGTAGTAGGGATTAGGATTTGTTTATGTTTCTTTTCGTATTAGTGTTGTTTGAGCTTAATGCTGTTAGGTTCAAAAATGTTAGTTTCCATTTCTGAAGGCTATAAAATAGCATGTATGATCCTTGGTATAGTTAACCTTTCCATCATTTAAAATTTGTAACTAAATTTAACAGTGCTCCTGCATTAGAGAACTGCTTAATCCCACCTCTTTCAGACTTAATGTTTTGTAGTAGTGTCCATTTAAAAAAAAAAAAAATTCTTGATCAAATACAATGGCAGCATAGTAAACAAATCTTTCATCAGCCCTGGGTATTTTAACACTAAAACATAGGGATGAATTCTGTGCAGCTTGGTGCTTGGGTTCCAAAGTAAAAACTTTCAGTATTGGCATGCAGTAGGTCCTAATGGTTGGCATACAGTAGGAGCGTTTTAACAGCAGTATCCAGCTTTGACCAGAGCATTGTAAATGCAGGTGCGGTTTGTCTCTGCAGAACTGGAGATTTATTTATTTTTTCCCTAGCATGGTTTATTCTGGTTACTTCATCATCTGTTACATTTACAGCTAAGCAAATAAGTATGATAGAAATATGTTAAGTTTTTAAGTAAATCCAAATCTTCTAGAAATCCCTGCACAGCTGTTTATCAACTTTATGTCCTTGGCCAGTATAGCTGTGCCAGTTAAAGCTTGGAGTTTTGCAGTGTTAATGACTTCCTGCACTCATAGTTTGTTTCAATTAAAATTGGTAACCTCTGTGAAATCTCTGAAGGTGGTTAATAACTTTATCAGTTGAAGGAAAAAACGCACAATGAAAATAATCCCCCCTGCACAGGATAGCTTGTCAGGTCAAGAGGAAAAAATTACATTTTTTCCTGGTCACTTATTTTGCTGCGTAAGTCATCCTGGCTAGTTGTAAAAATGCAGAGGGAGGATATGCTGGCAGCATGTAGGAGTTGGTAATGATGAATAGGTGTTGATTATGAAAACAAACAAAACTGACGTGTCCGATAGCAAATTAAGGGGTTGATTGCTAGTTCTCAGACAACTGCATCACTCTGCCATTGCTCATGTCTGCAGTAAAGGCATGTGATTACAAGAGAGTATTCCCAGAGAGGCTTGAAGGGTTCGATTGTATTGTCTTTGAACAGAAAAACAGACAGAAACAGCGGCTCATAACTTGGGCCTATGTTCTCAAGAGTGCTTGAGTGAGATAGTATTATTATACATGTATGAAACCTACTGGAGCGGCTGAAGATGTGTGGCGGTGTTTGGGCTGTTGTCTTGCACTTCAGAGACATGCTTCTGCACTCTGTGTGTTATTCAAAGATGATCACATTTAAACAGTAAGTCTAAGCTTAATTTATTTAAGGAAATATTCAAACTGTTCTTAATAAAATATAATGACCAAAATAGCTGTTCTTCCTTAAATTATACATTGTAAAATGTATACATCATAAAATATCAGTCACACAGGGTTGGATGTGCCTGGAGAGTCTAAAGTGAGATAGTCCTATGAGCATAGCTGGATTTTGTTTCAAGATGTTTTAAGTATCAAGGCAATTCTGACTGCTTTAGTGATCTTCTGATGTGTGCTAGAAATGAACCAAATATTTGTACATTGCTTGGCTATTAAGGCAGTGAGCTAATGCTACTTTCAGCTGGTTTTTGTTGCATGTTAAAAATGTAGCATTTAACGAATGTGGATATTGGTGAATACATACAGCAGTGAGGAAGTTGTCTTGAAGCAAATTCTTGACTCCTTGCAGTTTAAGTAAGAAATAAAACTGAAAGAAAAAAAATTTAATTAGATTTAACAGCAGCGTCTGATCCCTGGCTGGGGCCAGGGCAGTGGGGAACCCAGCAGTAGCCACCTACCTGCTGAAGCACCTTTCTTCTGCCTCCCTCTGCTTTGGCTGCAGATGGATGCCTCTCCTCCTACTTTTTCTGTCACTTTCCTTCACAGTTTTTCTGTGGCAGCAGGGGATGGCTGGCCATGGTTTTGGGACTGCCTGTGGCTGCTCAAGAGGTGCCTGTCTTTCTCCTGCATGGGGTCACACCAGCAGTCCCCAGCTGGGTCCCACCTCTTAGATGCAGTGCAGACATGTAAGGAATCCCTTGTTACTCTTAGTTGAAGTTGTGAATGACTACCACAAGCTAGTAGCTTCTGTACTGGTTAATCTTTCTTGATAACTGGAGAATGAATGTCTAGGTGGAAAATACTTGGTTATTCAAGCTAGAAATGAAAAGAATAAATACTGCTCACAGTCACAGGGGAGTGTGCACAGTACTGATCATGCTGGTGGGCGTTTCTTAGATTCCTCGCCTCAGTGCTTAGGATATGGGATTCACCAAACAGGTTGCTGTCATCTTTCAAAAACTCAATTAGTATCTGGCTCTGCTGATGTACGTACATACAGTCTGAATTCCACTGGAAGTAGTAATTCAATTTCCTTTTACAGACTCTTCTCTGGTATTTGTGCTGTAGTTGCTTTTTGGAGGAAACTAAGGAATTTTCTTTAAAATGAAAGAGGGTGCTATTCTCCTGATTTTATAGATGGGAGAATAAGAATTAACCCAAAGTTGTTGACTTGAGACTCTAGGTTCAAAAGTCTGAGGCCTAACTACTATTAATAACATGCACTTGCATCTACTGATTGCAATTAGAAGAGTTCACAGCACAGAGTAGTAGTGAACAACCTTGGTTTGATGCATCCAGGTGTTAAAACTCCTTCATGTCACTTGAATGCATAAACCAACCCCACCCCCTCCGTAGTTAACTTGTCTTACTCATTTATGGACTTCTCAATGTTGGTAGCTGTGATTCTAACAGGTTTTGTTATATAAGTTTATAGTTTTTCTAAAAAACTATCTTTTTCTGTCGGTGTAAACCATCCACAAATTGCAACCCCAAAGAAATCAGGAGCTCTCATAGAACAAATTGTTTGGATAGAATAAAAGAGGAAGGAATGTCTAAATTGCTTTATTTAACCATGAAATACAAGATAGAGTTTTTGTAAAGCATATCTGTGGTAGCTACATGTGGTAGAAAATCATGATGGTTTAGCACTTCAAGCATGGGACGTTTGTTTCTGTACAATGAAGTTCTGTTTTCTTGCTATTCTGTATGGAACAACCCTCAGATTTCACTGAGTAATAAGGAAAAGTACCATAGCTGAAAGTTCTTATGAGCAGCTAATCCAAGTTGAGTTACGTCCATATTCGTGTTTCACTCCCTAGTCATCAGACTTGGAATGCTGCTGAGTCAGATCCAGAGTGACAAGCCACCCTATGCATCCAAAAAGAAGTTTAAAGGGGAATGTGAACAGGTGCTTTTCCCTTCTAGAGGCTGGTCTTTGAGCTCGCTTCTGAGGAGTCCTTAAAGAAAACACAGGGACAATATAAGTAGTTGAAGAGACTGTTTGGTTTCCTAAATACTATTAATTTTTCTTCCATCTCACCAAGACAGTTAAACACCAAGGTAAAGTGGGTGGAGTGCTCATGCAGTCTCTGTCCTCACCAGTTTTCAAGATGCAACTGTTTAAAGCTCTGAGCAATCTGGTCCGATCTCATAGCTGACCCTGCTAAATGATCCCGTCATCCTCTGACTCTGAAGCTTTCTTGGTTGTGGACTAATTTGTCACCTGGACTAGACAGCGATTGCCTTGCTTTAAAGCAGCCTATCACAGGTGAGACAATAACTGGAGGGAGAATCATTGCTGTGTGGGCACTGAGAACTTGTGATAGTTCCTTCCATTCTGGAAATGGTTAAGCTCTTGAAATGAGGCATGAAAAGTGTTGTCTCCAGCCTGTTATCTGGATTATACATTTTGGGAAATGTTGATCAGGTTTGCAGGACAAGGCTGGGGTGTTGCCTTCAGGTTTCAAGTACCTGAAATACTGTTTTATCTGCAAACATCCTTCGTGTTGGAGTATCGGACTCAAAATCTTGTCTGTCTTTCTGTAGGTTTCAGTAAGCAGCACTGAGACCTTATTTTTTTTAAATCCTTTTGAATTGCAGTGAGGTTTCTAATCAAAATAGACATCTTCTGAGGGGTTCTGAACATTAAAATCTTACGTTTCAACAAACAGCCCTACATGATTCACACTAAGAGATCATGAAAAATTCATCTGTTTTGGGGGTCTCGGAGATGAGCTGAAGAATGCCTTTATGTATTTTTTCCATCTTTCTGTTGAAAAACACCTTAAAAGAAGCTTTGGAATCAACTGGATTATTGTAACATCTTAAGTCTGCGTTTGTTGCATGGGTTTTTGCAAGTTGTGTGATGTGTTAATCTCTACCACCTGACACCTTGAAGAAAAGGAGTAAAAAAAAAAGTATTTTTAATGTGAGTGAAGCAACCATTTTTGAGTTTTGTAATTTGTTTTCCAGGTAACAACATCTCAGCCAACATCTTGAGCGCAGAAGCAGCATATCCAGATGCTCTGTGCAGTTTCTGAAGGTCTGCTCACCTATTATTAATATTTTCTAAAATTCTCATGAGTCTTATCCTTCAGGATATTTATAGCATATCTTTTCACGTTGGAGGGCACTAGCAGTAGAGAAGAAATTCAAGGACTTTAGTGTATAGTTCTGCTAGAATGTTCCCTAAAGAGGAGGCTCATTTGTTTATTGGTCAGTTTCCTTGTGTGCAAGATTGATGTGTCCCGATTTTAAAAATATTGTTCAAAAATCACTAAGTTGAGAAATACAAGCCTTGCTTGCCTGTACCATTTCTGTAGCTATTGTAGTATTTACTATTTATTATCCAGTTACTCTTTTGCATTGCATTTCATGGTTTATTTTTAGCCTATATAAATTCTCTTACCCAATGTGTGCTGGGCCTTTTTATGACAAAAGACAGCAAGGGCTATGAGCTGGTAAGACCTTCTCCATGCTGCTTCATGTTTAGTTGTTTGTGTCTGTGGTGACACAGGTAAAAGCTTGCTTAAGACCTTTGGACCTCATGATTAGTAATGTATTGAGAACTTGTTTATTAATGGAAATTCCTAAATTCTTTGGCACAAGGAAAGAAAATATCCTGACAAGTATGAAAGCTAAAAGATCTGTGTTGGCCAAAAGCATGTTGAGGAGCAGGCACAGAGCACGATTGGGAGCTTGTTTCTATTCAGTGAAGGCCTTTAATCTGCTTTCTGAGGAAAGTGAGACTTGGCACCTTTGCCTTCTCTAACTGGCAGCCAGCCTGCCATGCTACTCCTTCCATCATTTTTAAATCAATTTATCACTTCAGGCACACGTTAAAGAGAAGCAGAGATGAAGATGCACATTTCTTACCTGCCTCAGGACAGCAGGGAGCTGGGTGGGTGTGACACAAACTGATGTACCTGCTCAAGAAAATGTTATTATGGGCTCTGTAACGGCCCCTTTCATTTGCTGAGCTGGCTGGCCAGTCAGTGTGGCGGTTGGCAGAACCATCAGAGCACTGGGCTGCCATTTGCGCAGGGAGTAGTTGAGGGACAAGAAAAAGGCAGCCTGGGTACTCCCAGAGAGGGCCTGGAGCCATGGAGGAAGACAAAGGTTGGACTGCTTGATGGTTGTGGGAATACAGGAACTGGGTGTGTGCACCCTGCTATCTCAGGGAGTTACTAGCTCTTCTGCTTACGACCTCGCTGACCAAAGAACCCCCAACTTCATGTAAGATGTGTGTGGAGGATCTGTGCAGAAGCCGTCTCTTTGATCTTACTGATCTGAATTGCCTGGATTTTATACTGTCAGCCTTAGTTGTTCCAAGGCTTAAACCTTGATTTCCAGAGTCTTCCATTTAACTATAAAAAGTAACTACCTTTAATTGTGAAAACCCTGCAGATATGTTTGAAGGATGGGAGAACCAAACCCTAACAAAAAATGTGCTAAAGAACTGGCTGCCATAATAATTCTATTGCATAAGAGTAGCATGACTCATAGAGCTTGATGTTATATCTCAGTATTCAGTTTATTTTTAAGTAGTGCTGTATAAATAGTGTTTTTCTGTGCCAGTTGTTGCTATGACTTCATAATATTTCCCTAAATACGCTTGCTCATACTTTCTCACAGCCTAGTATTTGGCATATGAAAACCTTAAATATATCGGAATTTCCTGAGTGCTGATTATTTTCATGCTTCTATGGAAAAAGAATAGCTTGTGTGTTATGTAGCTTCAGTTTAGGAGGAATAAAATTTCAAAATAAAAAATCCCCACAACCTGTTCCTTCATTTAAGAAACTGTTCCTCTGTTTCAGCTTTTCGAATTTTTCTGTGTAGCTTTCCATATTAAACTTCCAGTGCCAGTATAGCCTAGGCTGTTTTATTAAAGGTAAGCTGACACTGTATTGTTACTTCAGGATACTTTTACTCTTGTCTTTTTCTGTAGCTGGAGGGGGAAATATATATATATATATATAATTTTTTTTTTTCTGGGGGGGGTCTTTATTCGTTGAAACTTGTCTTTGTGTTTGTACTTCTGGCATGAAGGTTTCTTTTTCTGAGACACTGAAGTCTACAACTGTCTGCCTGATCTCTCTCAAATGGTGGCAAACACTTTGGTTTAAAGATCTTCCTGTGACAGCTATAGAAAAACAGCCATAACCTGCCTGAGAACCTTTTGGAACCTTGTTCCCTCGCATTCTGCATAGCATTCCTAGGCCACGTCTGCTTCGTTCACTGCTGCTTTCAGAGTAACGTGAGCGTTTGTGCTGCCTTAATGAGAAGACAGCAAGAGGAGACAAATGGCTGCGAAAATAGCTAGCAATGATTATTGATCTAGCAAGTTGTCTTCAAATTCTGTCTCCCTTTGATCAGATAAAAAATATCAGGAGTTATGCTTAAAGGTACCTCTGCATAGTCTTATTTTTGTGAAAACTTTAAAGCAAACAATCTCTTGGAAAAAGCTGTTTAATGTCAAACTATTCTTTTGAGTTTATCCAACTACTTGCAAATTTATATCACTCTTGTACCCTTCTCGTGTTGCTTACAGCTACCTGGGAAAGGTTATTGGAAAACAGAAATTCATACACATAATCTTTGCTTTCTTTACTGTAAGAATTGCAAGGGATGACATTTACCTCAAAGAATATGTTCCAATTGCATGTAGGCTGCTAAGAAACTGATAATAAAAAATAGTGTTTTAATGCACCTGTTCCCTCTTGGTTCCATACAAGCACATATGGGAAAGCCTTGGTAATTAGCAACAGAGTAATGTGAAGATTGTTACACTATCTTGTAAAACTATGTTGTGTCAATATATCATCTTCCTTCCATAGGCACAGAAAACCTTATTGCTTCTATATTTTAACTGTAATGACTGTTTATTGTAAGGAATTGTAAGTGAGTATTTTCAGTTTGTGGCCAGATGACTACTTATGGAGAAAATGGGGTGTTTTTAATAGAACAGCTGCTGTCACTTGCAGGTTGCCTTGCCTTGTGGAACCCTTCCTGTATTTTTGGCCAGCTTTTCAAAATAAAATCTAGAATAGGGACGTCAATTGTTAGTCCTCAGTTCTGTGTTCAGTGTTAGGGCTATTTAAGCCTTCAGGAATTAGATTATGGAAGTGAATTAAATGAAAAACTGTTCAGTAGAAGCTGCTCGTCTCTTCAGCCGGAGCAGTTCTCTGCCCTGTTTGTGATGCAACCGTCCAAAGAGCTGCGTGTTTCAGTAGCTAGCTTCTGTAAGAAGTGAGTGGGGTACAAATACCCTTCTGACACAGACATTTTTGGAGTATCCAAGAAATGCGAATTCAGTGTTACCTTCCCTTCTCAGCCCGGAAGGTTTTCAGTTCTGTTTCTCCCAGCAGCATGTCTTAATTACTAAGATTGCAAGCTAGGCCAGGTTTGTAGGCACTTTTGAGGTGGCATTTTTGCAAAATTCACAGGGCAAAAGAAGGAGGGAGCTTCACCTTGTAGTCTATTTATTCCAGAAAGGGGGAGGGGATGGGGATTGATTTCATTTATTCACAGGTAGCTCTAGCTGTAGTTGTAGGCAAGCTTGACGGGAGAACTCTAAGCAGAACTTGTTCAAGTATCAGTAGAGATAAGGCAGGGATTTTGCATGTGTGTGTTGTGGGAGGGAGCTGTTTCCTTCCTCCCCTACCTCTTGGCCTCCACCCTGCAAACTGCTTTTGTGGATGTAAGTGTCCGAATTTTTGCCTCAGTACTGTTTATGATGCTTATCTTAAATGTTAGCTTATGGTGAAAATAGGTTTTTATACACAGTGCTCTGTAAACAGTCAGCCCCTTCCATGAGGATAGATGATGTTTTTCTTCCATAAAGGTGTGTATATGTAAGTGAGAACACTGTAACTGTTAAAGAAATTACTTTATTAAAGGTCAGCATTTGGACTTATTTACTTTCAGCAAAACAAACAATAAAATCAATGAAATCATATGATATGTCACAAATAAATAAAAAGCAATAAAACTAGGTGTGGAAGTTTCAACTTATGGGGAAAGTAATTGTCACCTTCAAGGAGACTTTCAGCCATGGGACCCATAACTTCTTAGTACACTTGGAATAGAAGAAATATGCATTGTACCGTCATTTAGAATCAATTCTCTGCTTTAAAATCCATAGGGGAGTGTTGGCTAGAAAATACAAGCAGCTCAGTTAGTTAACTAGCCCAGTAAGAGGTCTAGTCACAGGTGACTGGGCAAAATAACTGGGTCTGTAAGGTTATTGTATGTACTAAGCCTTTTGGGAAGGAGGCTGGCTTTATCTCCTGCAATTTGAATTGAGCAGCTCCAAAGGTATTCCTGTAACTTTTTGCTTTACATTGTTGCTGAGAGAGGAAGCTGTCTGCTTTTGTGGGTGCCTTTAGCTTTCAAGTAAATGATTTGAATTTAAGATTCTTATAGAAATTACATTTCTTTCTTCTGAAAAGGTTTATTTTTAAATCTGCAATTGTTCTTGGTCTTAAATATTTCCAATGAGTTTCATCACATAATGTAGATTTCCAGTGAAAAAGGAATTGCAAGCAGTGAAGGTTATTGTACGGATAGTAAAGGTCAGCTGATTGTCTCTTACAAAATACTTTGAAGTAGAATGCATAACAAGTAAAGATCGTGCTGTTCAAACTTTTTTTAAAAAAAAAAAAAGAAAAATGGTAGAAAATCATAAATTTAAGAGTTCGGTGATATTTGATAGCTGGATTGAACAGTTTCTGGACAACACAATTCTTGGCTCTATCATGATATTTGTGCTGTAGAAAAATATTCTGTTGCAAAATTCACTTATTTACATACCCTCTGTGCTTACCTCTTGTTTTTATTTTGCACCCCTAGATATCCAAGAATTTAAAGATGGTACTTAATTTCTCTTCTATTTGATACCTGTTTTTCATTAATAATGCTCATAAATATTTTTTATCTTACAGATTCTGAAGGTGTTTGAGCTCTGAATACTTGGAAGCTCACCGTACATAGAAATGTCTGGCTCATACGATGATTCCGTCGGAGTAGAGGTTTCTAGTGATAGCTTTTGGGAGGTAATCTGAGTACCTTATTCACAGTATTTTGATTTTATATCTTTACTCTTATTACAGATTTTTTGTGCACATTATAAATTGTGAAGAGAACTGAAATATAAGATGTCAGTAGTTACTGTGATCTGCAGAAATAGCCTTCAGGGTAAAAGTGATGTTTTAGATTTTGTCCCAGTTCTGTCAAGGCTTTTTAACCGGCACAGACTTGATCATCTGTTTTGGTAGGATGTGCAATTTGGAATTGAACCTTTGTCATGTTTTTATCCCTGAAGAGGGGTGGGTCGAAAGTTTTTAAAATTTCCAGTGGAATTGAATGAACAATGCTAAATCTAAAGTAACTGGTAAAAGGCTATTGTAAGTGTACATAGCTTGAAATTAAAGCTACTGTGTGAGTTTACTGTATCTGCTATTTGTCTGTGCAATAATAAACTTATTTGAGAGAAATTATATTTATCTCAGTGTAAGAGCGTTCATGCAGAAGGATAATACAAAGCACATTGCAAGATCACATTAATTTGTGCGGCCCAAGTCTGAAGAAGACTTTCAGATGTTATGGTAGCTTGATTAAGGTTAATAAAAAGAGGACAAACTTCATAAAGCATTTATCAAAAGTTAATTGCAACAAACAAGTGTTTGACACAGCCAATACCAACCTAATTGAAGGTCAGAATGCAGTCTAGGTGACCCATATTTAGTGGGGCAAATTTCTATTATGTGACTGGGAGCTCTTCTGAGTTTATTTATAGCAAACATAGAAATGGCTGGGGGGAAAAATGTCTGAACAGTTCTGTTACTGGAGATAGCGAAGTCAGACAGGTTGTGGAAACCAACCTAACATTATCATGTTTACTTTTAAATTAAAGCTTTTCTAAACCACCTACAACCTGTGTTGGTATGGGAGGGGGGAGGGTGTGTATTGCATTTTGATGCAAATTTCCCATTATTTCTCAATACAACATCTAAAAGGCCCATGTAATGCCAGTGAAGTTTCTTTTTTTGAGTAGACAACCATCATTTATTGGGAGACTTATTTACTGTTATGTTAAAAATGACTATTTGTTCTCTTTCTAAAAAGGTGGTTTCAAACTTACTGGATTCTAAGTCTCATAAATCCTTTTGTTGTAGGGGTACTCTGTAGTATGACTGCAGAGAGGGTGTGGGATCTCTATTTAGAGGTGTCCAAAACTCAACTGGATGTAGTCCTGAGCTACCTGATCTATCAGATGTGCTTTGAGCAGAGGGTTGGACTAAGTGATCTCCAGAGGTTCCATCTAACCTGAATTAGTCTGTGTCTTTGTGATTTCATGCTGAGGAAACCTTTTGGGCCAGCTTCCTTGGTAGAAATATTTCAAAGAAAGATATGGAGGTGCTCAGGAAAAAAGAATACTGGACTTTTTTGGTTGTTGTGAGTTGGCTATCCTGTAGTTGCCAGGAGAACGTAACTTCTGACTTGCTATTTCATACAAAACTGTTGTGTTCCGTTAAATAACCAGGTCTCAAAGCACAGAAGATGAATGAATGGGAATTCTGTGAAGTAATATGATGTCTTGGTCAGAAGTGATCTTGAATCTTTAATATTAAAGGAATATAGATGCTTAGAAATAGCAATTAGCCTAAGTTAGGACCTCTACAAAGCTTAGCTTAAATGTATTTGAAAATTACTACAGATAGGTTAAGAGCATTATTTATGTTAATGCTATTAGTGCTTATTTTATATCATAAACACTAAATATATTACTTTGGTCTCTTCTATTTATTCCTTCTAAAAGGTCACAACTGCAGTCTGTTTTGTAAGCAATTTCAATAGGTTAATGTGTAATGCATGAGTATTTCTTGGCATATCCTTAGATAAGAAAGAGTTAAACTTCAGTATTGCAATTGGTTTCTTTCCTTTATGATTAATTCATTGCTCTGTTCTTCCTCTTTTTTAATATAACTGCAAAGGTTATGTTATTTAAAATGGTCAAGAGGAAAAAAAGTCAGATTGAATAGTTAACTTTTTTCTGAAATTGAGTGCATCAGGCTGAAAAAGTAGTATGTTCTGAGAGCTAACAAATATTACAGAATCACAGAATCGTCTAGGTTGGAAGAGACCTCCAAGATCCCCTAGTCCAACCTCTGACCGAACACTAACAAGTCCTCCACTAAACCATATCATTAAGTTCAACATCTAAATGTCTCTTAAAGACCTCCAGGGATGGTGACTCAACCACTTCCCTGGGCAGCCCATTCCGATGCCTAACAACCCTTTCAGTAAAGAAGTTCCTCCTAATATCCAACCTAAACCTCCCCTGGTGCAACTTTAGCCCATTCCCCCTTGTCCTGTCACCAGGCATGTGGGAGAACAGACCAACCCCCACCTCGCTACAGCCTCCTTTAAGGTACCTGTAGAGAGCGATAAGGTTGCCCCTGAGCCTCCTCTTCTCCAGACTGAACAACCCCAGCTCCCTCAGCCACTCCTCATAAGACTTGTTCTCCAGACCCCTCACCAGCTTCGTTGCCCTTCTCTGGACTCGCTTGAGCACCTCGATGTCCTTCTTGTAGCGAGGTGCCCAAAACTGAACACAGTACTTGAGGTGCGGCCTCACCAGAGCTGAGAACAGGGGGACAATCACCTCCCTAGACCTGCTGGCCACACTGCTTCTTATACAAGCCAGGATGCTGTTGGCCTTCTTGGCCACCTGAGCACACTGCTGGCTCATATTCAGCCGATTATCAACCAGTACTCCCAGGTCTTCTCTGCCAGGCAGCTTTCCAGCCACTCATCTCCCAGCCTGTAGCTCTGCTTGGGGTTGTTGTGCCCCAGGTGCTGGACCTGGCACTTGGCCTTGTTGAACTTCATGCAGTTGACCACAGCCCATCGGTCCAGCCTATCCAGATCCTCCTGCAGAGCCTTCCTACCCTCGAGCAGATTGACACACGCACCTAACTTGGTGTCATCTGCAAACTGACTGAGGGTACACTCAATCCCCTCGTCCAGTCATCGAAAAAGATATTAAAGAGGACTGGCCCTAGTACTGAGCCCTGGGGGACTCCACTAGTGACCAGCCTCCAACTGGATTTAACTCCATTCACCACAACTCTTTGAACTTGGCTATCCAGCCAGTTTTTAACCCAACGAAGCGTACGCCAGTCCAAGCCATGAGCAGGCAGTTACTTGAGGAGAACGTTGCGGGAAACAGTGTCAAAAGCCTTACTGAAATCAAGGTAGACCACATCCACAGCCTTTCCCTCATCCACTAAGCGTGTCACTTTGTCATAGAAGGAGATCAGGTTCGTCAAGCAGGACCTGCCTTTCATAAACCCATGCTGACTGGGCCTGATTGCCTGGTTGCCCTGCAAGTGCTCTGCAGTGATACTCAAGACAATCTGCTCCATGAGCTTCCCTGGTACTGAGGTCAAACTAACAGGCCTATAGTTCCCCGGGTATACCTTCCGGCCCTTCTTGTAGATGGGTGTCACGTTTGCTAGCCGCCAGTCGACTGGGACCTCCCCTGAGAGCCAGGACTGCTGATAAATGATGGAAAGCGGCTTGGCCAGCTCCTCTGCCAGTTCTCTCAGTACCCTTGCGTGGATCCCATCTGTCCCCATCGACTTGCATACATCTAAGTGCTGTAGCAGGTTGCCAACCATTTCCTCGTGGATAGTGAGGGCCACATTCTGCTCCCCATCCCCTTCCACCAGCTCAGGGTACTGGGTATCCAGAGAACAACTGGTCTTGCCACTAAAGACTGAGGCAAAGAAGGCATTAAGTACCTCAGCCTTTTCCTCATCTCTCATCACTAATTTTTCCCCTGCATCCAGTAAAGGATGGAGATTCTCCTTAGTCCTCCTTTTTGTGTTGATGTATTTGTAAAAACACTTTTTGTTATCTTTAACGGCAGTAGCCAGATTGAGCTCCAGATGAGCTTTGGCCTTTCTAATTTTGTCCCTGCACAGCCTCGCAGCATCCTTATAGTCCTCCTGAGTGGCGCGCCATCTTTTCCAAAGATTATAAACCCTCTTTTTTCTCCTAAGCTCGAGCCACAACTCTCTGTTCAGCCAGGCCGGTCTTCTTCGTGCCGGCTTGTCTTTGGGCACGTGGGGACAGACAGCTCCTGAGCCCTTAAGATTTCCTTCTTGAAGAGTGCCCAGCCTTCCTGGACTCCTCTGCCCTTCAGAACCACCTCCCAAGGGACTCTGCCAACCAGTGTCCTGAACAGCTCAAAGTCAGCCCTCCGGAAGTCCAAGACAGCGGTTTTACTGGTCCCCTTCCTGACTTCGCCAAGAATAGAGAACTCTACCATTTCGTGGTCACTCTGTCCAAGACAGCTCCCGACCACCACATCTCCCACCAGTCCGTCACTGTTTGTGAACAGAAGATCTAGCGAGGCACCTCCCCTGGTAGGCTCTCTAACCAGCTGTGTCAGGAAGCTATCTTCCGCGCTCTCCTGAAACCTCCTAGACTGCTTTCTCTGGGCTGTGTTGTGCTTCCAGGATATGTCTGGGAAGTTGAAGTCCCCCATGAGAACAAGCGCTGATGATTTCGCAACTTCTGCCAGCTGCCTGTGGAACTCCTCATCCTGGTTTGGCGGTCTATAACAGACCCCCACCAGGATGCTTGCCTTGTTGGCCTTCCCGCTGATCCTAACCCACAGGGACTCAACCTTATCATTCCTAGCCTCAAGTTCCACAACACCAAAACACTCTAATATGGAGAGCCACACCACTACCCCTTCTGTGCTGCTTGTCCCTTCTGAAGAGCCTATAGCCTATATATACATTGGAGCACTCCAGTCATGAGAGTGGTCCCACCATGTTTCCGTGATGGCAACCAAGTCATAGCTAGCCTGCTGCATAATGGCTTCCAGCTCCTCTTGTTTGTTACCCATGCTGCGTGCATTAGTGTAGATGCACTTCAGTTGGGCCATTGCCTTCTCCCCCGGAAGAATAGCTCTATTGACTAGAACAAGTAGGCAATTTTTTCAAAGAGGAAAGATAAGTTCTTCCTCATAGTAAGCTTTTGGCAGTTTAGGAAAAAAGCGTGTATGTGGATAGTTTTCATGGTTTCTGGAGTTTTGAGTATTGAATTATGCAGGAAAGCATTATTTGCCTATTCCTCTGCTTTATGCTGTTAAACTTAAGACTTTGTCCTAAGAGTCTAAGTCTGACAAGTTTGGTTTTGGCTACAAATGCTGATATATTTATTTTTAAAAGATGGTTGTGTTCTTATTACGGATGTAAAGGCTTTGTAATTATTTTTGCAAAGGGACTAAAGGTTTGAAATGTCCATGTGTTGAAACTAAGTGGTATCTGAGGGATTTTTTTGAAACATGAAGGAGGCGATTAAAGTTTTATAGTTGGTTAGTGCTTGAAATATCACCACTGATGGTGTTTTAGTTTTTCTTAAAGCAGAAAACAATGTTTTTCTTGTTGCACAGCAGGTTGTCATAAAATGCTATATGTGTAGCTGAAAGCACATAGTAGTTGTACCTAAATGTCCATGTAACTATGTGAAGGATTGAAAATGTGTGATATGACATCCCTGGCATTCTGCAGAGATGGTGCTTTTATGGATACACTTAAGAGACTTTGAACTAACTGTGAAAAAGAGTGCTTTAATTATAAATAATGTGATAAATCATTTTGTAGTAATGATTAGTAATACTATTAGTAATACTTAGTAATACTAAGCTATTAACAGGAAGGACTGACATGGTAGCAAATCTTGACCTTCATGTGTTCTACGTGTGATGAATTTAAAGTCAGTGTAGTTTGAGAGAATAAACATGTTTTTTGATACCTTCCAAGTCGGTTATTTTATTTCTGAAAATTGCAGCTTTGAATTCCAGTCTTAGTTTTTCTCCAGCTGGTTAAATAAACTGCTCTGGTCAATGCTTTTTTTCTGACTTGATTAGAAAAGATGCAGTGTCTCTGGAACGGTAGCCTCAGTACTTCATGCTTCATAACAAGGATTACCGAGTTCTTAATCCTTTTGGAAGTTGTATCATTAATGCGGACTTGTCATGTGCACCCTATTTTACCAGAAATAAATTTTTAAGCTGTTCGACATGACAGTTTTTTTCATTTGTTTTTGAAGACTTAGCCTGCAGTTTAAGTCACCCTGCTGTGTTTTACTGCCACAGCTGGAAGCAGCGCATGTATTTAAACCTGGCCATGGCACAGAAGAGACAGACATGGGGATCTTTGTTCCCTCATACTCCAAAATAGCTCAAATTTATTTACCTTTGGAGTGTGCTGCAAAACGCATCTTTTTCTTGAAAGACACATAGGAAAAAGTGAGGTGGCAAGGTGTAGGATATACCGTAAGAACTTACTGTGAAAGCCATGTTTTTGCTTGTTGTGTATCTTGGAAACTCAACCACTTTCATTTATTGAATGTTGATATTCTGTTGAGCTGATAAGAATTATGCTTATTGAAATGTTGGTAAACCGCTTTCATGGTTTTTGGCATTGCCTTTGACAGAAATTTCATGCCATGTAGTCTTTAGGAAATAAAACACTTTTTGTTCTTAATCAGTTTTCTGGATCTAAGTGTTTGGTTTCTTTAATTTTTGCATTATAAGAACAGATGGTATAACTGAAAAAAATAGGCTTTCAGAAATACCTTTCTGTATAATGAATTAGAAATAGCAGCTTTCACAATTAAATTGAGGAAACTTTTATTGCTTAGCTAAACTTTCAGCCTGGGTTTTTGTCTCCTGGCAGGAGAAGGATCTGGTCTATTGAAAAGGACCCCCCACCCTCCCAACCCCCCCGCCTAATTCTTCCAAGTGTTCAACAAATAAAAGTATTTTAGGAGGCAGAATTTTGTACATACTTGCACGTAAGCTTGCTTAGAGAGCAAGGAATTGCAAAATAATAAGGAAAAGATACTCTGAGAGATAATTGAGAGGTATTTGCCACAGAATGATTTCATCAAAGTTCCAGTTCTAGTAATGCCTGGTATTACTTAAGAAATGGAAACCTCATTTTCATTCTTTCTGACAAGTTTCAGCGTACCTTGATGTATTTGGCTGAACTCATGGTGCTCTGGGTACAGAAATTTTAACACAGAGGAATCTTGTTGATACGCTTCAAGAAGAAATTCCTTCATCTGTATTACTTAGCTTAAAGGGTAGCATGCTTTGGATAGTTAAAGGTTACTGCTGATGGCAGTAAATTAAAGCTTACTGCTGATGGCAGCAACTTTTCCAAGGGAAAGTGGGGAATTTGGAACCCAGCGTTCAGTTTGAAACCCTTTAGATTTTTTTCCACCTGTCATATGGACTCTCAGCATTTGCCTGGCTGTTATAAGTACATCTCAGTTTGTCATAATCATTTATACCACTTCCTTGCATCCAATCAATATATTGTGAGAAAAAAACTAGCATGTTCCAACATGCTAAGTTGTTTTAGTAAGACACAAGAAACAGACAACCCTATTGGTCTTGTTCTACTCAAGCAGCATTACAATCTACATGAAAGAATTTGTTGTCATAAATGGAATGCTAATTTTATGATGCGTTTTGTTAATCAAGCCCCAGCCTTATGCCTTCTTATCACTGTTGTGGTCATATTAAAAGAAGAATGCCTTCAGCAAGTTGAGACCAATGCTATTATTCACTTAAATACCCATGAAGGTTAGAAAAGTGATGAATAAGCATTTCTAGAGATCAAAGTAGAAGTGTATGCATATCTTGCAAGGTAAGGCATCTAAAAGTACAGCTACAGCCTGTAGAAATCATTATTTTTAGTGATACACAGGTTCTTCGTTGACAGTGCCACCTATACCCAAGGTACGAGTCCTTATTCTTATTTTCTGCTAGCATCAACAGTATGGAAGACCTCTCCATTTATTGCAGGGTTGTTTATCTGTGCTGTGAAAACATGTACTAATCTAGACAAAAACGGGCATTCTAAACAACTGCTGAAAGAGTGTCTGGCATTAGCTTTAGAAACTCAGGCCTATGGTGAATTCCCTTGGAGGACAGGACCTGGTGTGCATTTTGAGGTGCTAAGTACATCACTTCCATAGCAGTCTGAAGTGTATGTTTGTTTGTTTCGAGATAGCCACTAGCAAGGAAAGACTTTCCATTGTTTCAGAAAGGAGAAGTTGGTCCCCCATATAGTATGGGTGGGTCAAATTTGGCCACCATGTGCATTCTTATTGGTGTCTCCTCCTCTCCTGTCCTCCAAAAAAAAAAAAAAAAAAAGGAAGAAAAAAACCCCAAACACTGTAGCAGACAGCTGATCCCTCTGACAAATTGCATTATAAACAGCCTGCTGAGATGGTCTTGGTCTAGTAGGTTTGGGTGTTCCTGATGTTTCTGCTTTGTGTCTACTGCTGTCAGCCAGCTCTATGTGAATTATTTCTGGAGGGGGTGCACATGCTAGATGCACAGGAGAATTTAAGAGGGAGGAGCCCTGCCCCCCCCCCCCCCCAAAAAAAAAAAAAACAAAAAAAAAAAACTAACTTCTCTGGAATGTTAAAAAGATGTTTTGATGTTGAGGGATTTCAGTTACTTGTTACTGAACACTTCTACTGTAGGAGACACTTCTGTTTTAAAAACACTTGAACTCTATAACAGTAGATTGCTGTCATATCTTCTATATGCATTTTTTTTCCTTCTAGCATGGAGTTACAATGTTTTCCATTTATATTGCCAGCTATTTGCTTACTGATACTGTGAGCTCTTAAGCTCACAGATGTCTAAAGTCAGTAGCCTTTAAGATCTTAAAGAGCTTAAGAGCTTCCTCAGATTTTTTTTCTTGCATCCAGTGATGAATTTACATTGGTAAACTTTCAAAACTTACATACACAAAGATAGAGCTTATGTAGGTACTCAAGCTATGTATGTGCTAATTATGCACCAAGATCATTCTGTTTATGTGCAAAAACCATTTTGAATCCACACAGAGGTTCAAAGCAGACATGACAATCTTGTACAGGGTTTCAAAATGTGCCTTTAATCTCTGTTTTGTGTGCTCATTTTGAGGGAGAATATATGTTATGGCATTGAGTATTATAAAAGTTAATAGTGGTTGAAATGTTTGAAAACTTCCTGATTTATACTCATGGTTGATAGGAATGTTGGAAATAGTGTGTCCCCATACTGACCATTGGTAGGTGTGGGTTTGACTAAGCCTTCAAAGCTCGTTATCATGCATTTCTTGCCTCTGAATTTTTGCTAGTAAAACCAACCAACCATCAACACCAACCAAACACAAAACAAACACAAAAACAAAACAACTTACTATATGCTATGGTGACTTCAGAGATAAGGAAATTTATTTTCTTTCAAATGGTTCCAGTTTATAAAGGCTGACTAGTTATGGATAAGCTAGGCAAGTCTGGAAGAAGAGCTAACATCAAATCTTACTTCAGGCATTTGAAACTCCTATAGTAGTGGTTATAGCAATTACTATAATATGCTGGAATTAATTGACTGGAATTTAGCAATAGCTGAATGTTTGCCACTTTCTGTGTTGCTGACAAATTAAAATACCTTTATTTTTCATTCAGTGTACCATAAAAACCTACTAAGTGTGTTTAACTCGTGGTGCAATTTTATCCTGGTCTATGAATATGCTTTAAAAATAAAAACAACACCACATACAACACCACAAAGTCTATTAGTTGTGGTAAAGGTGCCTAATAATTTAACACAGAGGGAGAGTCATGAGTGCTGTGAAATTGTAAAATACTGAGGCTGTAAGCTCTTAAATATTCCCCCATTTATCATATCGGTACCAGTGGTTGGCTACATTAGTACCTGGGTGGTCACAAAGGAAAGGTGACTGCACTGCTAGCTGTACGATGCTAAATGTCTGATCACTGCGTGTTCTTTCTCTGGCTGTGGCAGATTCTCAAAATCTTAGCTTTGAGACAAGATTTGAGATGACTTTGAGTGCTGTGATCGTATCTGAGAGGAAATATCACAGTGAGAAGGAATATTTTCTACCTAAGCAGAATGAAGATCTGAAGGCATTTGCAGTGTCTGTAAGAGATGACATGGGGCACAAAATAGAATCACCTGAATTTTATTAGTAGCAAAGCTTGGAGTATTATTTGTAGTGGAAAAGGGGAAACTGGTAGCTAACTGAATTTATGAAAGAGAGAGAACCAAAATTTTAATATGTTAAATAACAGTTTTTAAATGCCTGCTTGAGGACGTTGGTTTAAAGTCAATGAAAACTTATTTAGTGACTAGGAATCAGGGTCTGAGAAGCAAGTTTTGCCTTGTAAATATTTCTCTAAAGAGGGAGGGAATAAACTAGGGAGATTAGCTGATGCTTCATATGTTTTAAATATTAATAAATCACTAGGTTTTAAAAATGTGAAATGCCAAGTATATAACTTACATTCTGTGTCATGAGACAATTTACAGAAAAATGTTGTGTTTCCAAAACTAGCTATCCTCATGGGGCATGGAATTTGAATAGGATGCCTTAACGTGATTTATGAAGTAGTAGTTTGAACATTTGGGGTTTGGTTTGAAAATATTAATATAGAAGGCCTTCTTTGAAGTACAAGATTATTCTCTATTATCGTAGGCCTTGTTTTAAACTGTGGTGCTAGTTCCTTCAGTCCTCCTCAGGTGAAGTGGTGGTGTGGGTGAAGCATCTCTGGTCTGCATGCAGCTTTTTCAAAGTGGCCTTATGCGACAAAAGGCTGAGTAGTGAGTGGACTGTGATAGGTAAACTGAATTCATTTCTCTGCATACTGCCTGAAATTTGGCAACTGTTGTATATTACCATGTGGTTAGAATTTGCTCAGACAACTCAAAATGAAAACATTAAAAATACCATGGAGCAGCCAGCAGCAGCAGCATTTAAAATGCTAATTTAGAAGTGAAAATTTATGACAAGGAATGTTCCTGCTAGAGACATAAATCCCTGGGCATGTAACAAGACACAAATTAATGCTACTATAAGGCTTTCAGTAGTTCTGCCAAATTAGTGTAACCTGTTTTAAGTCTGCTTGGTTGTCAACCTACATCTGGAGTCATTTTAAGCAGATGAATGGTTTGTCCCTCCTATCACAAACACTATAGAAAGTAGTATTTGAGTAGTTAAGTTTCCAAATGCTTTGATTACACATGTATACGATATTTGTTAGTGTATGGTATTAGTCTGAAACTACTTATTTCTCAGTTGCTGTTTCCCCTGAAAATAAGAGGTTACTTTTCATACATTCTTGTTAATAGATGAAATGTGTTTGGACACTGTCTGATGATTTTGATACCAGCTTCTTTGTGATGCTGGTAGCTTGTTGTCTTCAATTGTATTACAATTTAAAGTCTTCCCCCTCCTGCTCCCTTCTCCCTCTCCCACCCCCAAAAGGAGAGGGTACTTTTTGACAAGATTAAGACAAATCAATGACTGCTAACTAACACTTTCCTTAGATGCTACCAAAGTTTTTTTGGTCTATTGAAATGGTTGTAGTCCAAAAAATGCCTGAATTAATGCTTTGAGGCCAGTGTCTAAAGGAATTGTTGTCCTGTGGTTGATTGCTTTGGGATTTTTTTTTTTTTTGCAGCTCTGACAAGGAATCTTGACAATATATTTGTGTCCTAAAGTATGTCTGCATTTATTGGCATAGTCACTGATAAAGCCCCACTCATTTTTCCAGCATTTAATATAGTTTTTCTTCTTTTAAGAATATTAGAATTTTCTCCTGTGTACTTCAAGGAGCTTTTCTGAAGTGGATGGCTTGCATGTACATCTGCTGACAAAATTATTCATAAATGTGAACCTGAAAGTTGGATGTGTTCCTGTATTTAAGATGCGAATAGGATGTGATTCGAATGTGAAAACGACAAATACACTTTAAGTATTTGAATGGTTGACCTACTACCTGACTGCTAATCTATATTTTTTCAGTCTGGTGGTTAGGGCTGATAAGAAATTGACTGTAATATTTAATAGGCTGTGCAAATTGTTACCTGAGGTTTTTATGTCTTGTTTAATGTTTACAAAAGCCAACCTGAATGACCTTGAAATCAGTGGAAATATTACCTTGTCCTCAGTGTCGGGCTTTTTTTCCTATAACCTAGATTGAGGATATCTTGTTGGTATACATACGAATGAATGGGTGTTCATTTATATAATGAATGTTCATTATATATTGTACATTTTCCTCCATATCCATATGTCTTTGCTTGTACATTGAACACCTATGTGCTTTCTCTCTAAAAGTTTCTTGTTAATGGTAGGTCTGGGAACTCCAAGTCACTGCTGTCAGCATTGAGACCACATAGAAGCCTACTGTAGAATTTAGAACTACTTGCTACCTAGCTCGTTGGCACTGAAGCACAGCTGTAACGCAGGGCACATCTGATCTCTCCTGTATATGCAGCATAGTGTATATATGCACATATAAAACACAGTGGATGTGTTTTTCAGTACTACATTATTGGAAAACAAAAGCTCGAATGTTTGATAAAGATTTTATGATACTCCATTGCATGTCTCTACAGTTTTATTAATCTTTTAAAATTAATTAAGCAGAATATAAAATTAAGTTATTAGATATTCAGCAATAAGCATAGAAGAGGGAAATAATGTATTTAAGTATCTTGATTATCTAAAACACTGCCAAGCAATAATAATGCAGAACAATTGCTTAATGACTATTGTAACAACTACCCATAATCACATTGCAGAACTAATAACATGTAGCTTCTTTTGTAATGCCATTGTTGCATTGCTGACTAAACTGTCCACTAAATAGCTAGCTTTCACTTTTAGTAATTTTTTTTTTTTTTCAGGATAACTTGTGGCTTTTGTGGTGTTCTTGCAAGGGGCTTCCAGCATCTTCTGGGCAGATTATTTTTCAACTTCAGTTGTCTTCAGTATCTTATCCAAAGCAGTTAGGTTTTAAGATTAATTGAAAGTACTGTATGCTGTAATTGATGAATTCCTGTTAGATTATCTTACTTGTAGGTAACAGTATGTGTGTTAATCAGAGATCTATCTTGCTTTCAGATGTTTCAAGCAGGAATTGCTAAATGTTTGTCTCTTTATAGGTTGGAAATTACAAGCGCACAGTAAAACGAATTGATGATGGTCACAGACTTTGCAATGATCTCATGAATTGTATTCATGAACGGGCACGAATAGAGAAGGGCTATGCTCAGCAACTTACAGAATGGGCAAAAAGATGGAAACAGCTTGTGGAAAAAGGTAATACATTCTAATTTTGAATTCTGAAATCTTAAATGAAAAAAGTTTCTGAATGTTTTGGTAAGTGCAAAGTAGAAATTTGTAGCCTCTAATGGAGCCTTTTCAAAAGGCTCAGTAGCATAACAAATGAATCTTTCCAAGATTAAGCTTTTCTGGATTAAAAACAAAACAACAACAAAAAGACAAACCCTGCTCCTTTTCTGGTTTGCTTATTTCTTACTGAAGCAGATGAATCTTGCTTCCAGTGTTGAGATATCCGAATAGATTTGTTTTTAAAGTAGTAGCTGTTCCTAGGTAAATAATGGTAGAGAACTCTGAAAAGTTGTCTGCATAATAAGTTGTTGTTGGGAGAAAGTAATAGAAGAGATAAGTGTTGTTTTAATGGAAGGCTAATCTGATACCATTTTAATTATTCTGAATTAGTTTGTCTTTTTCTGGTTATCCATGCTTCAAAAAGTATGTTGAGAAATTGAAGGCAGTTCAAAGAGGAGCTAATAGGTGTAATACTGAGAATCATGGTATAGGGAGATGCAGGCCAGGCTAAATGAATATTATTTATTCTGAAGTAAAAACTTGTAATATTCTAATATAATCTAATATAATTTTGTCTGAACTATTCCCTTTTCTAGATTTACATCAATATCTAGGAATTACTGTTTTGTAGTGAATATAAGTCAATAGCTCCAGGTAGTTTCTTGGGAATATAAGTTCCATGTGGGTGATGGTTACTGAGAATGACACTTTCTGTTGTGTTTAGGCCCACAGTATGGAACAGTAGAAAGGGCTTGGTGTGCTTTTATGTCAGAAGCTGAAAAAGTGAGTGAACTACATCTAGAAGTAAAAGGTTCACTGATGAATGAAGACTTTGAAAAAATCAAGAACTGGCAGAAGGAAGCCTTTCATAAGCAAATGATGGGAGGATTTAAGGAAACCAAAGAAGCAGAAGATGGATTTAGGAAAGCTCAGAAACCCTGGGCAAAAAAGCTGAAAGAGGTACAGCAGTAGATTATGTATTAGATATCCTGTGTTACAATATATTAACGTCTCAAATCTTAATAAGGGAGTAAGCTCCCTGTTCTCTCTGCTGGACCCTCCTTTCTCAAAAAGATCTCTTGTTTTCTGTCCTCTTCTGAAAATAAATATTTTCTTTTGGTCTCTCTTAATCTAATCTTGGTGACTTCAGTGAAAATCTGGAAAAAGTGGAATTTAAGTTATAATTTTAACAATATCTGATCATGTGCATTGAGAGGTTGCAAATTGCTCGAAGAAATGAGCAAGGGAAAAATGTGGGTTTTCTCCTTGTCATGCAACAACATTATTCTTAAATAACAGGTTTCTAGAAGAAGGGGAGCGCAGGAGTACATGGGCATGAGGAAAAAAGTTCTATTTGGGACTTTTTGTAAACCTTTTCTTGAGTATTTCTTCACTTCTCTAAGGTTGTATGAGTGACATTTCTTGTATGGTGAAAGAATGTTGATTGCTAAGTACTACAGTTTCCTTCTATTGATTCTTGTGTAGTGTTCATTCTTTGGCCTAAATGAAAAGTTTCCCGAAAACGAAAAAACATCCTGAAACAAAACCTCCCACTTTCTTCATTGCAACATGATTATTGTTTTATAAAGTGTTCCAGATGCAGAGATTAAAATCTTCTTTTTAGGTGGAAGCTGCAAAGAAAGCATACCATGCGGCCTGTAAAGAGGAGAAACTGGCTATATCCAGAGAGACAAATAGCAAAGCTGATCCAGCACTAAATCCTGAACAACTTAAGAAATTACAAGACAAAGTGGAGAGAAGCAAACAAGATGTACTAAAGGTATATTTAATCTATAGCTTGTGCATATCTAAGCTTTTTTTCTCCTGAATGTGCAGTGAACCACAGTGCAGCACACTTTCAGTTATGATCCTATACCAATATTTAAGAGTTTTCTCCCATGTGCCATTGATAAGTTCTTCTGTAAAGAATGGATAATACATTACCTCTGTTTCACATAAGTACTTTGAGTAGGGAAGGAAGTATAACTCCTGGATTTTCACTGTGTTATTCTACTTATTTACTAGTGAGGATTGAGTTATTTCATTTGAGAGGCTGTGAAGATAGATGCTTATAGCTTGATGACACCTGAAATTGTTGTTGGTCTTGACTGCAGGATAGTTTTTTTTTGAAGAAAGTAAGCTGATATAATCCATTTAAATAAAAGTAAATACACTTGTGGGAATGCTTTTCCATTGCCCAGTTTGGCTTATCTCTCTAGCAGGCTTCTGCCTAGAGCTTTGTCCTATGTGACTCTTGACTTTTTCAAAAAAAACTTTTCCGTTTGAGATGCTGCTCTGTGATCTGGAAGGCTGATGTTATGTTGGGTGGGATCTTTTAATTCATGTTTCTGGACTGTTGCAGTGAATTAGTGTAAAGTTTGAAGTTCAGTTTAATAGAGCTCACAGGATATGTGATTTTATGTTCACAGGGATGTATACAACAGTATTCTCTTCATACCTCTCAGTATACTATGTAAATTGCTGAAGGGGAAATGCTAACATTCTGAATTTGTTTGGAGATCTTTAAATAAGACCTGTAACTTGAAAAATTGCTTACTCTGTTGTACTCTGTACCTCCTTTGTTTTTTATCTTTCATGTTACATTAACATTTGTCATGGTTTCTTTTGAAAAGCCAGAGAGGAGGCCTAGGACTCTATTGTAATTGTTTTGTAATTTCGTTAGATAACTCTCATTGGGATCCAACACAGATTGTAGTTATAAAAAGAGAACGCAGTTTGGGATCTTCTAGTCTAAGCCTTGTCCGTTACTGTATTGAGTCTTGTAGGATGGTAATAAAAAATATTGCTAATTAATCTCTTTTTTCCCTCTTTCCCTCCCTCCCCAGACAAAAGAAAAGTATGAAAAATCACTTAAAGAATTAGATAGTGTGACACCTCAGTATATGGAAAACATGGAGCAGGTATTTGAACAGTGTCAGCAGTTTGAGGAAAAACGCTTACGTTTCTTTCGAGAAGTGTTACTGGAAGTTCAAAAACATCTTGACT
The DNA here is from genome assembly GCF_964211835.1 of Anser anser. Classification (NCBI taxonomy): domain Eukaryota; kingdom Metazoa; phylum Chordata; class Aves; order Anseriformes; family Anatidae; genus Anser; species Anser anser. The sequence goes on from NC_139720.1 coordinate 75,691,449, forward strand.
TGTCTAATATTGCAAGGTAAAACTGTAAGACCTTAAAATTAACACTAATGAGCAAAAAATATTCCATACATCAAGTAGATAAGTTTAAAACCTGAATTGTTTTTACTTTTATTGCTTCAGTTCGCTTGTAGTGTAAGTGGACCTTCTTTGTTTTGTCCACGATCAGACTTGCATGTATCCCTAGCATTTGCTAGTCTTATTTAACTTTATTAGATGAACTGGTAAGTCCTCATCCTTGATGTATTTTCATAATCAAATGTGTGCCAATTGGAAAGGATTCAGAGCTTAAAAAAAATGGATCAAAGGTTGGGAAAGGAGAGTTTTGTTGTGTTATGTCTTGAATGTGTATTGGAGAACGAACTAGATTTTATTAGTGTAAGACAGCATGAGTTTCCTAATGTAAACACATCTACTGTTAAAATGCTAGAGCTCAGTCTAAAGTAATACAGGAATTACCTTAACTTGTAGAAGTGTTAAAGATCCATTGGCTGACCATCACTGAACTTAATTTCAAAGTCAGCTTTTTATACCGTAGTATGTGTAAAGCATGCCTTGTACTTTATTTTCTGCCTGGACCTTCCTCCCTGAATTCCAAGAGATCTAAACTTCTGCTACGGTACTCAAACCAGAGCACATGAAGTTTATTTTGTCAGACCATGTAGCATGTCATCAACTATTACAGGCCACTCTGATACAAAAATACTTATCTGTCAGCAAGACAGCAGTTATAATGATTTTGTGTTGTCTTGCATTTGAGAGGTAAGCTGCTGGAGTACTTGCAGCAAATGTTGCAACAGTAGTGGAATTTACATCCCACTTGTAATAGCAATTTTTCATGTGTAGTCTAAGTTGGCACTTAATTTAAAAGGAAAAAAGTATACTCTTGGCTAGCTGCTCATTTCTACTCTGTCTTCTGGTGGTGACAGAACTGATATAGTAGTCCATCCAATGGGAATTAATGAGCTGGTCAAGGTAACCTAGGGTAGAAAGAATCTGGTTTGTTCTGAATGATATTCTGATCAGTGTTTTAAGTTGACTTGGTATGCAGCCCCACAAATGTTAGCGCTGGCACAAAGAAAGGGGTGATATAGGGGCAAGAATATATATAGCTAGCAATAGGTAAGGGCAAGATCACTTATTTTAGCATTATCATCATTTTGGTTTGCTTCAAAGTTCTTACTGTTGAAGGCAGTTTCTTTTTCTCCTCTGAGAGAAGATAGTTAGGATTGTCATCCATTTGAATTCAGTTTAATTGGATTGAAACAAACTACAGATCAGAAATAAATGAGAAGTGGTTAACTTAAAAAGGCAGGGTGGGGAAAACTACAGAAGGTGAGCAAGTGGACAGGCAGTGGTTTTCCTTTTAAGGTACTTGGGAGATTTGGGTGTGGTGTCTTACGGTAAGTTAGTAAGGTGAAAACAAGGAAAGGAACTATTAGGATAAAACTAGAGACAAAGCAACCATAACTGTTTATTTCGCTATCTTGGTTCTCTTTGCATATAAAGAGATAAACAGTGTAGAATAAACTCCTAGAAGGAGGTTTGTGTTCTAACTTTAGGACAGACTAATAAAGCTGAACAACACAGCCCAGAAAGTAGTCCTGTCCTGTTTTCTGTGACTGTAGATGTCCAGTTAGTTGTTGATTTGGGTTAACTGATGGCTAGCGAGTCATTCAAACAAATTAATTCCCTTTCTCAAAATGCAAGTCTCTCCATTGCTTAAATACATTCAGAGAAGCTCCATTGTAGTCAAAGATACTGCATACATGTTAAAGCAGTCAAAACATAGAAATTTACCAGTTTGGTAATACATTAAGAAATTCTGACTTATTGACAATGTAGCACTAATGAATTCTAAGTCTAGATTTTGTGTGACTTGACCTGGAAGGATTTCCATAAATTCCCTCTAGCTTGAGGATAGACTGCTAATTTTGTGTCACATTTAAGCATTGTAGATGTTGTGTTAAGACCTCTTTATACTGTGTGGGTTCCATATTGCACCATATTGGTCCTTTTGTTTCAAAAAAAATAAATAAAAAGGGGGAGGGGAGTTGTATATGTAGTCATAGCCTGTAGAGCAAATATATCACATGCATGGTTTAGTATCAAAATTGTATCTGTAATGTGGCTTCTATTCTATAAATAATTTATAGTTACAAGAATTCAATTTAACAAAGAACAATTAGACTAAAAGATGGGTAAAAGTAGCAAGGTTCTTTTTTATAGTGTTTGATATTTTAAGTAAATAATATAATTAAAATCAGAGTACCTAAAACAGTAAAAGCCGTTAGCAGGTATAAAAAATAGACGCTTTCTTATGCATTATTAAAACGCATTTAACTCTGCTTCAGGTTTGATACTTTTATTTTCATAATGAATCATAATTCTAATTGAATTAAGAACTGAGTTTCACAGAATGTAAATGTAGCACAAAAACAGTTTCTACTGTTCTGTAGACAAGCCTTTAAATTCAAGAAACTTCAAGATTGACATTTGATGTTTCGATACATTCCTACTTAAATCTTACTGACAGCTAATTAAGTTGCTTTACAAAACAGTAGTAATACTTAAATCTTGCAAATAAGGATTTTCTTTCAGTGAACTTTCAGCAAGTTTACTTGTTAGACTGTTCCTTTTTTACAGGCAGTTAATAGCTTGTCCTACAGAGCTTTTAAAATGTCTTGCTGTAATTTTTTTCAATACTATTGTGAACTTTGAACTTTTTTTTATTTTATATGGTTAGAGGATTCACTGTGTTTCTAAATGGTGTACTAAATTTGAAGACAAATTTGTGTTGCAGTTACAAAAATATCTACCGTGAACTGGAACAGAACATCAAAACGGCAGATGCTGTTGAAGACTTGCGGTGGTTTAGAGCTAATCAAGGTCCAGGGATGTCAATGAATTGGCCTCAGTTTGAGGTAAGATCAGAGAAATGAAAGCCCAGACTTATGTCTGGTTTTCATGTCCTTGCTTTTTGTCACACTCCTTTCTGGTGAAACTCTTAGATTCAGATTTACAGCAGTGAATTTTGTTGTTTTTACAAGCCCTAACAATTTTTCTTTTCTTTATTTCCGTTGGAGTCCTCACAGCCTCCACTTTTGGAGGTGATTGTACAATACCTGTTTAAAGTGAAAAGGGTGAAAAACAGATTTTTTTTTTTTGGAAGCTGAAGTCATTAGTAATCCATGTTTTAGTTGCTGTACCTCTGACATCTGTATATGTGATTCTCCCTTCATACTGTCACACTTCAATTTTGAATTTTCTTGTTATCACTTAATGGTCAAGTAGGCAGCAAAGACTATTGAAATAGTTTAAATACTTCAGTTCTGAAAACTTTGAAGCCTTTAACTATTTTTTCCAATGCCATTATTAAAAAAAAAAAAGTTCCACCTTGCACCAGTTAGTTATTTTATTGCTGAATACCATTTGCAGAAGAAATAAAGCTTTTGAGGAATGTTTTGCTAACTCAACTTAGGAGAAACAAGTATCAAAACGTATCAGTGCAGATCATACTAGTGGAGTATTGAGAGGCTGGAATTGAAATGAATTTCTGACCAGAATCACGGGGTTAATTGAAATAATTTCTGGGCATTAAGTTAATGGAGTGGAAACCTCAATTATGGAGTATAAAGTATTCCCTTTTTAATGTAATGGAAAATATCACTTTTAAACATTGAATAACTTCAGATTTGAAGGTTTGGGGAAGAAAACTCATACCAGTACTGAAGAATTTCTTTGGCTGAAGCACTGAACTACAGTTACTTCTGTGTGGGGAAATACCATGCTTTTTCACAAACATTGTAATTAGCACATGAAATTCTGTTGTTACTATTTTTCTAATAAAGTGTTTTTTCATTTACATGCTACAAGGATGAAGTAAGTAAAACAAAGTCATGATCAAATATGAAATTGCGTTATAAACTGCAAATATACTTAGGTCAGTAATCTTTAAATTGTGGTGACTCAGAAATCCAATACATATTTGTATGAGGTTAAAATAATAAGGTGCCTTTGAAAAGTTGGTCAGAAATCACTTAAGACTGACCATGCTACATGTATAAACCAGTAACAGCATCTCGCAAAATCTTTATTTTTTCTTAATATTTCACAGGTTATTTTTTGCATTGCAAATATCTCCTGACACTTTTTTGAAACTTATTAAGCCTTCTGAATATGAAACATGTCTAAGTGTAGGATGTTTATTTGTGTCCAGTTAGTTCTCTGGTGCCTGTTTTATGTTGGTATGCAGCCTAGTTTGACTTGAAAGGTATAAGTTGTGTTCAGATCTCATCATGCCTGTCCATTTGCCTTTTGAAACTTGTGAATGTTTCAGAACATCAAGGAGAGGATGCTTAACAAATGACATCACAAATTTTGTCAACAGTTGTGTTGATTTGAGCCTTGACTTTTTTTGGATGGCTTTTAAGGACAATAAATTTACTAGATCTAGAGTGCAGTACCTTAAGTATTTGTTCACATTTCAGGGACAAGAGAAGTTATATGCAATGACTTTAAAAATAAGCTCCTTCACAGGTCAGTCCTGGAGCGCTTCTTGAGAAGTAAACCTGTGACGTAAAGTAGATTGTAATACTTTTTAAAATTAAATGTGAGGTTTAACTTTTAAAGCCAGATGTCTTGGCATTATTTGAAACAGTAAATGCTCTTGGTACCACTTTGAAAGAGCTGCACTGACCAATTCCGTAGACTTCTCCAGTTGTATGTCAGATGTCTGGTGTTTTAAGTCTTTTCAAGGTGTTCAGAATGCTAAGCAGGGAAGTACAGGTCACTCTGGTATTTGTGAGTAGCACAGGTATCCTAGCATTGCTAGGATGGATGAGAACTATTATAGAAACATTTAGAGTGACTTATCCTTACAATAACTATTTGTACAGCCGTATGTATTAATGTATGTTCCATAACTCAGTCTGAAAAATTAAATATGATAATTACTTGTTCAATTAAGTTTCTCAATCACTTTTTGCATACATTGTTAGGAGTGGTCTGCAGATCTGAATCGCACTCTCAGTAGAAGAGAAAAGAAGAAGGCTTCTGATGGAGTGACTCTGACTGGTATTAATCAAACAGGAGATCAAGTTTCCCAGCCTAACAAACATAGCAGGTATTTTTTTCATGCCTAAAAAAACTAAACAGAAAGGACTGTTTAAGATAACAAGCTACACAGGATCAAAAAGCCAGTGTAAAACTAAACATTACTCACCTGTGAGCATTTTTAAAACAGCTTTCTGCAGCTCACAAAATATTTTGGGAATTATTCTCTATTTTACATTTCTCTTTCCACTGTGAATTATAAGAAACCAAATTACATGAGTAACTGAACTCTGTAGTTAATCTGGGAGTTAGTCTGTTGCTATTTTCCCATCTCTAGAAATGACATTTTACTTTGAAATCTTAGTCTAAAAAATGTGTAGTCGCTTCACAATTCTGGATGTCATTAATACATAACTGTTAACATCAGCTTCCTCAGAAAGTAATGAAACTGGATAGAAAAATAGCACTGCCTTTTATTGCAGGCAGTAAGAAAAAGAAATCGTGGTCCACAACAGTTCTGGAGGAATGTATCATATGTGAGACTTCCAGAACTTTCTTGGATCTTTCACTACACTTGATGGATGGTGGTTTTTTTGTTCTTTGTTTTTTGGCTGGAGAAGGGGTCTGCTAAGAAACTACTTAGTGGGACACCAGTGACAGTGTGTTTACTCTTAAACAGATAGGGTCACCATAATGCTCTTTCTTTTCCAAATTAGCAGTCTTAGTGTCCAGAGTAACACAGTGCAGTCAGTACAATCAAGTTACAATCCCTTTGAAGATGAAGAAGATACTGCGAGTACTGTCAGTGAAAAGGAGGACAATAAGATCAAAAAGTTGGTGAAATGTTGTTTTTTTAATTGTTTTCACACTTGCACTTTCTCTATCCAGGGTTTTCAATTTTTGGTTTCTGTAACACTATGCTAGTTGGTGCATGAAGTCCTTTTAAGAGGTTGTGTAAGCGCAACACTGTAACTTAACTTGTTTTTCCTAACAGATGCCACATCTGTTGCCTTGATCTTCTTTGGTTTGAAACTACTGTGGTTATTGGCAGTTCCTAACAGACCTACTGTTGCTTTTTTCCTTCCTTTACCAGTCCTATAAAATGTTGAAGTTGATGGGTTTTTCTAATGAAAGTACTTTGCTTTCTGGAGCTTTACTGCTGTGTTCTCTTGCTGAACAAGTCTGCTTTTATGATTGCTTTCTTTTTGTTTAGGACTTTCTCAAACAGCTGCCTGTTGCTTCAGTATGCCTACCTGGGGATATTGTATCACTGTCTTAAATGGCATGTGCATGCTCAACATCAAACACTTTTTAAACAATCAAATTGTTGCTCTATAATGAAGCTTTTATATTGGTGATTGCAACATACAATAAGTTAAAAGCTACTGTAGGGGTCCATAGAGGTATGGGAGATTCTACAAAGCAATTTAAATACCTAATTGTTCTCATCTAATATCTGAACAGCTTTTACTTTTCTAGAATAAATAACCCCGTGGATTCTACAAGTTTCTTGTTAGAGAAGTTCTTGGAGTTTATGGGAAAGTTGTCCTTCACTTTTTTCCTTTTTCCCTTTTTTTAACTTTTAAAATGTATTGTAAGAATGTGGCTTTACTTCTTATTTTTCTGATTAAGGCATTGCCAGCTAAAGGTAGATAAGATAGAAATAAAGTTTCAAAACAGGGCTTTATAGAGAAGTTTAAGCTTAACTAGGGGAACTGATATCTTGGGGTATTTCTAATCTCCTAATCAAGGGCAGAAAAAGTGATTTAAAAATTGTTTTTAGTGTTAGCAGCTATGAAAAAAACCAAAGCTACCCCACAGATTGGTCCGATGAAGAGTCCAACAATCCTTTCTCTTCCACTGATGCAAATGGAGACACCAATCCATTTGATGAAGATACTTCTCCCGCAATGGAAGTGAGAGTGCGTGCCCTCTATGACTATGAGGGCCAAGAGCAAGATGAACTCAGCTTTAAAGCTGGTAAGTGTGCATCATTCGCTTAAAGCATTTCAAAAGAAGAAATGGGACAAATAAGGAGCTTTTCTCTTCAGCATTTATTTTCTGAAGTCACTTGTCTCTCTGAATGTACAACTCCACTTACAGGATCCTATCTAACTCCCACTCTTCCTGATAGCGCTTCTTGGTACCCCGTATTTGGAAGTACTGAATTCTAATCTGTTTGGAAGGTTTTGGTATACTCCCTTCCTACTGTCTTGGTGTTAAACAAAATGGTGAGCTGCAGAACTGGTAATCTCACCTCCTTCTTTTCTTAGTTGGTGATAGTAGCAGCTGTTGCTTTTAGCTGTGCACAGATGCTGGCCCCAAAGTTCTTTTTTTAAAAGAAAAGATTACAGCACCAAATCTTAAAACAATAAATAATATCTAATCAACTGGAAGTACTCCCTTTTTGGCCTCCAATTTCCAACATTGCTGATGTATTTTTAGTTTGTTTGTCTTAGTTGAAAACTTAGTCATGGACAGAATTTTTTCCTTTCACTCCCTCTGGTGTACCTAAGCATGGTAGCTCTACTGCATTTATCCAGTTTTGTCATCTTGCATTACGTTAGAGACACTGACTTAGACATCTCCTTTCTTGGGGTGACGTTTTGTTTCCCTTGAGCTTTAAAGTCTGTTCCTTTCTTTGCATTTTACCTCCTTGCTGCAGTTGAGAGAAAGAATAGAGGCATACAAGTGACAAGTCTTGTGCGACGAGAGACACACAAGTTTCCACATGTATGTTTCCACAATACAAAGTTGGCAAAAGGTTGTGGTGGTTGCATGCCGTGGATGCTGCTGCCTCCAGTTTGTATGGGCTAGTTCTTCCAGAAGTTGTGTGCCGAGCGAGTGCCTGAGCATCTTTCTGAGCACAGAAATAGGAAACTTCAAGTTTTTCAGTCTGTCCAACCCGAAGGCAGTACCCTCTAGTGGTGGAAGGTGAAATCTATACCTTCTGACCTCGTAACAGGCAGTTGTACTACTGTCCTGTCTAGAACTGCACATTAAAAGTTTGCTAAACAGGAAGTCAGAATAAGATTGCATGAGTAGATTAACAAAAACAGAACTTTGGTTTGTGAAAATGAGAGAGGCAATCTAATCAATCACGTCTCTTCTCCTTTGCTTGTTGCTTACTTTTTTTCTCATGTAATGACTGACGTATTTGTAGAGGACAAACCGGATTCAAGTGTTGAAAGGTCTGAGAAAACTTTTTGTTCCACTTCCCCTTCAGCATTCATAAGAATTATGCTACTCTGTACCATCTGCAATGGGTCTTAGATAGATGTTGCAGCTGAAAGTTAGTATAGTAAACAAGTCAATGATGTAGTCAATTAATGTGATCAATGAACTGTTAAACTTTCATTTTGCTTATGGAGAAAGGTGTTGCTCAAAACTGAATACAAATGGAGATTGTTTATAAAAACAAATCATCCCATAAAACCCCAGAGCCCTGGTGGTACTCTGTCCTTTCAGTCTTCCCTCCTCTTTTAATAATGAAACTCTCTACTTATGGCTTTTCTTTTTTCATAGATAAGTAATATGTGGACTTCCAAAGAGGAGGAATGGGTTGGTTTGACCTTCAACTTTAAGTTATACCCTGACAGAAGGACCGTAGTAACAAAACATCTGGAGCTTTCTCTGGAATACACAGAAGCTAAAATTATTCTTCATTCTGTAGACTTCAACTGCTTATTTTTTCTCAGTAGGGGATGGAAATAAGCTAATCTTGAAATATATGTATTGTGTCTGTAAAGTCAATCTGGCATTCCAAAGGCTTACAGTAATGAGCCTTTCCATGGCAGAACTAGGCAATGTTTGTACACACAGATGTAATGGTTAAATACAAAGTTAGACATTCCATACCAGCTGCGTGACTTGTATTAAACCACTTAAACCATGTGGTTCTCAATGGGGGGGGGGGGGGGGGGATGTCTGTACAAATAAAGTACAGCATATGTGAACTGTAAGAGGTGTTTGTAGGCTTAACTTAGAAATAGCTTAATACCTTTGAAGGAAGAACATTAAAGTACTTTATAACACCAAAGTATATGACTACATCAATCAGAAGAAAGGGATCATGCTAGGCTGTGAGTCCCCTTACAGAAGGTGAATTACAGAATGACTATAGGCAAACTTACATAGTTTTTACACATAAGTATTAGTGTGACTATGTAGACACTGAACGTACAATAAACTAAGTAAAAAACACCCACGCTGTCAGGCAGGAGCCACTTTAAAATGTAATCTATTCCTTTGTTCCTGTGTGGACTATGCCTAGACTCCTGAGCAGCTGTCAGGAGAGGATTAATTCATTTTGCAGATCTATTTAAATGTATGTGGATATTTTCCAATCGGATTTCCTTGAGTATTCAAGAAATTTGCCTACACAGCCTTTATGATCGCTTCTAGGCACATGCTGTAGCGCATATGCACTGTGTGGCATCCCTCAAATATATTTTTTTCAAGGTTTGAAACTAACCTTTTTATTAGTGGATTACTGCATACATTTTTTTCCTTGGCAAACAGCTGTGGTAGGCTTCCAAATAGCTGAAATTACTATCCATACTTCGAGAGCCTTTACAGTTGCATAACTGCATGGGACATAACTGTCTAGTGTATGTCTAGCTCTCTGCCATGATTGAGAATAAATAGCTACAGCAAATATAAACCATGCAACGTTATCAAAACATGATAGCGTACACACTATTTTTATTGTATTTGTAAAGACTTTGTTGTAACTCTGTTGTGCAGGTAATTGTCAAAAGTGGCAGTGTTTCAACAGACCTCCAAGTTCACTAAATTTCCAAGTCCTAGTTGTACAAGTGCAACTTGTCATCGCAATACAAGTGCAATTGCATGGATGCTTACTGCCAATGTGGCATGGATTTGATTAGGCATTGTTTTCATTTTAAAATACACTTAATAGAAGTGGCAAGGAAGTTTGGAATTGTACACTCTCTCATTCTGCATGGCTAGAAATAGTGAAAAAAATGTAAAATGTATCCATAAGCCAACTACAGTACAGTCTACAATGCTAAATATTTGTTCATAGCATTCTTTTATTTGTTATCTGGTAGATCTGCAAACTAGAGGAAATGAAGCTTTAACCTTTTATAACTAACAGGGCAACTATAGAAGATATATGAAGTTCGTCCATTTCTAACAAAAAAAATAATATATATATATATATTCCTTAGGATTATTTTGAACAAAAACTAGTCTAAGACTTCCGTAGTACTTTATGTATTTATAGCCATTAGGGACTGGTTAATATCATCAGCATATATTTCCTTTTGCTTACTAAGATGAAACACAGATATGTTGTATGCAGAGAAATAATTAGACACAAATAAGTTGCCTGTGGGGAAATAATTCTTAGGTGGTGTGGCCTTTTTTTTTTCATGGTGGACCTTCATTTGTTTATAGATAGGATCTTGGAGTCTACAGACATTTTAATATATAAGTATTTCCTGAGTGAGAATGTAGAAGATTGGACATGCATGGTGGTCAAAAAGAGGTTACGTTTATAGTTCATAAATGTCTGGATGAATAATCAGTGTTAGCTCTTGCTGTTTAAGTTAGGAATCAAACTGAGTTACCTTTTTTTGAGCTAGAACTCTACATCATCTTCCAGCAATATAAAGCTAGAGCAGTAAAAGAAGTTCTATCCCAATATTTATCTCTTAAAAAGATGAGGAGAGATGTTGCAAAGAGTAAGGTGTTAGTTTCTTTTAAATCTTCCAGCATCACAGCATAGTAGTGGTGTACTGAAAAGCTTCAGTTATAGTTTAAGAGAATTTTACTGCCACTTCTTAATGTAAGTACACTTCTTTTGTAACATCTCTTACTCCTTATGTTCCACCAACTCTTACACTAGTATATATTGACAGTAAGCCTAATGAAACATTTCACTTGTGCTGACGTTTTGTTGAGTCATCAGTGTAAGATTATTCTTTTTGCTTAGAGGTAATTTTACTATCCACAACTATCTTTGACTGTTCACACCTTTAGATATAAGGGAACCTTGGATCTTGTAGTGCAATAACACCGTATATAAGTTGAAAAAAGTTGTATTCTTTTATTGTGTTTGAAATGCTATTCTTGAAATTGTATTAGTGTAATGTTTTAGTTTCAAAGTATCTCCCTTCCCCCTGTTTTCTTGAAACTGGGGGCCTTTCATCCTATATGTAAATCTGTGGGTGGTATTAATATCAAAAGCATGAAGAGCAGAGAAGAGAGGTTTTCTGCTGGTACCTTAGGTGAGCAGGGGAAGAAAAGTGGACACTTTAGATAATTGTCATCTTATCTTTCTGTTGGTGTTACTTAGAAGGTTACAGATTTGTTAACAGTCCTCCTTCTTTTTGCAGGGGATGAATTAACTAAAATGGAGAACGAAGATGAACAGGGTTGGTGCAAAGGACGTCTGGATAATGGACAAGTTGGTTTATACCCAGCAAACTATGTAGAACCAATCCAGTGACAAATGACAAAGTTAATATAGAAGTATTACAAAAGCTCTGAAGGCCTGTACAGTATATATTTAAAGTGAGAGGAAGCTGAATGATGTATAGAGTGTATATATTTTAATGGAAAGGAGAGACAGCTTGATATTGAAATCATAGCGATTTAAAGACGAGTTAGAACTATTTTGATGATGTTTTCAGAATTTGTGCACAATGCAGTGGAAAGGGGTTAGGTGGAAAAATAGTGATAGGAAAAATACTACTTAAGCTTTCTCTTCCCACATGTTCTGTTATTGTGACTCTTAAACTTTTTTGCATTTTCTATGCTTGTGCCTCATCCTACCCGAGGTATGTGGCTTATGCTGACTTTTGTTTAATCGGTTATTTTAAGTGACCTTCAGTAATTTGCAACTTGAATTTTTAAGGTTGTTATAGTTAATTTTCTATTTGTTCTTAGCAATGTCTGAAAGATGCAGTATTTTTTTATTTAAATGCTATGTAGTTAAGCACCTTTTTTGTATGCTTGATCAAATAATACTTAAATTATGACATAGATTTAGTCACCAGTTAACTGAATGAAAACTCTTTCCATGTTGTAGTAATCTTTGTCAGTGTGGCTTGAAGCTGTAAAACAAATATTGTATTTAATAATTATCTGTTACAGAAGGTTATTTGTAGCAGGTGTCATGGGTTGGGATTCTGTTATGAATGTTGTTTACGTGGTTTGACACTTAAATGAGTTTTCCATCTAGATTTTAAATAGCACTCTATAAACGAAAAGATAAATCATACATAAGCCCCAGAATACTAGCTATTTCCAGCACGTTTGCAGGGGAAAAAAAAACTCCTTTTAACTGCTAATGATTGATTTTTGGGTAATTTGAAATGTTAAATCTGTGAAAACTAATTTTTTTGAACAAAGATTGTAAAATAGACTATAATGCTTTTATTAAGAGGCTATCTGTTGTGTATATGTATATATAATTTGATATTCCAAAATATAAAGAGCATGGCTATTAGTTATCAAGTCTTTCGATGTGGATAAGATTTAGACTGTTTTAAGAGTTTAAATTATAGGTATATTTAAATCTGCTTTCCTGCCACGTTCATTACTGTACTATAGACTAAGTATTCTGTGATTTATATTTTCGGAAGTACAGTAAATACACTAACATACTCAAAATCTGTATTTGTGGATAAATTTGTGGGTCAAAATATAAACTAGCATTAGTCCTTACATGGATTATTGTAGCAGAACACTGTAAAAAACATTTGTTTGCAGTTACAACTCGGTCATCTGTAATCTTGTCAAATAGTATAGCATTTGTGACATTTAAAACTGGGTTGTAAATTACAGCAGATTTGTGTTTAAAAAAATCAATTATCAGGTGAGTAGATATGCTACTTTAGGAAGCTACACTGTAATTAAACTAACAAATCTATTTTGGGGTAACTATAAAACACTGTTGGTAGTTTTGAACTTTGCTTTTTGAGCTTATAGGTATATTTAGTCAACGTTTTCAATGAATCAAAATGTGCAAGCTTAGAAAGTGCATGTATGTATGTGTCTGTCAAGGAAAACTTACCAACATAATTGTTCATCCACAAGATGGTTACTGAATTTGTCAGGAATTATTGCTTTGGGTCTCCGTATTGTAATATATTTTAGAAAACAATAAAATCTGTTAATCTCTTAAATACACAGAATGCATTCTTCTTAATCTTTCGTAGTATGTGAAAATACTCTTATGAAGTAAATAATGCATTTCATTGCAGTTCAAGATGACAAAATATGCATTGTCTAAAAGAATCATAAAGAAGAGTATGCAGTCAATAGTGTTGTGCTGTTAACAAGAGGAGGTGCAGTGCACAGGGGCTCTTTGCAAGAAGACACTGCAGCAAAATGCTTATGGAAGAAGAGGAGATTCATGTCTTTTGTGGTTATGTGAAATCTACTGTGAGGGTGCTTTCCCTGGTATAGTCAAGTCTGGTATAGCTTGGGTGAGCAGCTGAGCTTTTTAAAAAAATAATACATGAATCTTTTCTGCATTCTCTGTGGATTTTTTGCTGACTGGTAGTGAATAACATAGTGGTTCTTGTAATGGCTAGCCACAACTTTTATTTAGTCCCCCACATCAATACTGTATCTTTTAATCTAAATGAAGTACTACTGGTGGTTGTCAGATTTAGTGAAGTAACCATAGAATTGAAGAGGAAGGGACCACAGGAGGTCCCTAGTCCAGAGTCTAATTTAAAGCACAGTCAGCTCTGCATTCAGACCGGGTTGCATTCAGGCCTTTGAGCTGGTCTGGAAAACTTCCAAGGACTGATTCCTTAAGTTCACTGTTCGAACTGTTACAGTGCTTAATTATCCTTATTGTGTTGTCTACACACACACACACGCACACACACACACCTCTTTCTCTACACACACACACACACACACCTTTCTCTGCAGTTAGAACCTGTCCTATTGCAGTGCGACCATTGTTTCTTGTTCTTCTGTGCTTGAATGGTGCCTGTCTCTATTGTCTTCATAGCCTCCAAGTAGGTGGAGGAAAGCTGCTGTTAGGACCCCCGAAGTCATCTCTTGTCCAGGCTGAACAAGTCCTGTTTCCTCAGCCTCTCCTCACAGAACATGTGCTTCATTCCCCCTAATTTGTCTAGTTAAGAAGGCATAGCAAGAGAGCCTTTTATTTAAAACATAGAATAAAAAATAGGAGGGTATTTTATTAGTGAAGGTGTAGAGATAAGCAGCTCCTTATGCATAGTCCAAAGCAACGTTAAAATTCCTCTTAATTTGTTATTTCTGAAGCTTTTAAAGCTTGACACCAAAATTATGAGCTCTTTTGTCCTCAGGCTGCCTCTTAATTTACTTGTAAGCTACAATATAAAAATAAAAGATAAAAATCTGTATACATATGCAAGATTCTAAAAGCAGAGCTATACTCTGCGTAATCATGTCGCCCTTACCTTGTCAATTGAACAAACCAATCCATTGCTATTATCTTGTAGAGATGTCTGTAAAGTTGATCTGATGTACTAAAACTGTTTTTTGCCATGTCTGAGCTGATATTTTTTGTTCTAATATTTCTTCCAATTATGTCTTTGTTCATAGCATTTGAAAAGCTAAGAATTAAAGCAGGCTTCACAATTGGAGATAGGTAGAAATGCTGAGTCTTCTAATTGGAAACCACTGTAGATAGATGAGATAGCTTTGACCTAATCTGATGATCTGGGTCATCTTAAAATAGCTGTAGACTATTGTAAAGCAAAGGAGAAAAGGGGGAGAATGGTATACTGAAGGGTGGATGCCCAGCAGCAATACCTCCTGTTCTCCTAGAGTTGTCTGTTATTTTTTTTTTAAATAACTCTAAGGTTACATAATCATTTTTGAAACCAACTTTTTCCAACCTTTCTGGTTTGGCAGAAAGTTATTCATTCACCTCAGAACATCAGGGAGCTTGCTAATTGTGGATGAAATCATACCTAGTGGTCAGTTTAGAGAAAGCTGCAGATCCTGCTCCTGAAATGTGAGAATACAAAATATCCCAGATTAACAGGAATAGTTTTACTTCTTAATTTTGTTTGAACTAAAATGAGATGAGCAATTTCAGAGCCTAGGAAAGATTCATTGTGTTTGACATCTAGCAGTTTATTTGCTGATGATACGTATGTGTGATTTTTTCAGCCTGCTTTACCTCCTTTTTCCTTTTAGAAATTCAGATTCCTGTGTGATATGACATTAATTCTCTAACAAAAAGTTTCAAAAGTACTTTAGAGGGTTCTTGAACCTTCCATTCAGGAAATAGCACCTATGTACACCTGAAGTTTTACTGAGCACCTGTTTACATTTCAGAAGGTGTAACCTCTTCTCTGTAGAGAAGACTGACTGTAGAAGGTTAGATGAGGTCGGTGCCAGTGGCATGTAGTGGGTGCCTTGGGAAGCGTGTAGAAACAAGACAATACATAGTGATAGTGATGCTTCTTTCAGCTGTCAACAATCTGTATCTTTGGTCTATGATGTAAGAAACTAAATTCTTTCCTCCTCATTTTGAACACTCAATTTACTGCATTGGCAACAACTGAACACCAAACTATTGTTCATACAGATGTAAATGATGCAGAACAGAAAAGAGGTCTTGTAATTAGTTCCACAAAGACGATCAGTAATGCTTTTAGTAGTAGCAGCTAATTATGACCCCATTAGAGAAGTGCAGACTGTATTTTTATTTTGCATTTGACTTTGAAACTTGCTGCTTTATTATCTAGTTAGTAATGTACAAGGTCTTTTTGCCGTTCTTCACTTTTGTAAATGTAAGTAGCTCAATATCAAACAACTACCACCTTTCTGTTCACCTTTTTCACAGATGAATATTCAAATCTACCTGTCCAAGCCTGAATCCCTTTGGAGGACACACTGGTAAACCCCTACTGTTTATTTTGGTTGTCAGTAACTATTTTATTAAATGATCATTTCCTTATTTCATGGCAGTTTATTCAATTTTTTTTACTAGCAAAAATTTTTTGAAAATCCAAGTCATCTGTTACCTTAGCTAGGTCATCTTTCTGCATGACTCATGAAGTCTTTAATCCCACAAGGTGAGCAACCAGCAACCATATTAATTGTGAAGTAGTTGTGTATTGTGATATAGATATTTCTAGAAATCCTAAGCAGAGCACACAAAATTGATTGCACTGCCATAGATTAAACACTATCACGTGGAAAACGTAGGTGGGTTTTGCAGTGGGATGCTGCTTCTACATGCAACTTTGCAAGTCTCTTGCATTGCTGATACAAACAGGTTTACCTAAGCAAAAGTGAATATTGACTATGCAGCAGGCTTGTCTGTAAGTTCCAGTATTGTAACTTTTTGGTTTTGTACTGGGCAATGCAGTTGAAGGACTACTCTCAAGAAACCTTGCCTGTGTGGTGAACTGATTATGTTTCTTGTTATCAGTACAAACAATGCATTAGTACTAAATAAAAGTGTATTATTGATATGCTGAACTGGTTTCAACTGGTTTTTAATGTAGTTCAACATTCCTAAGCTTCAGTTCCATATTGTGGAAGTAGGCATTTGGATGCTTGCTCTCTCTACTCCAGAGAGGAGATTTTCTGGATGGATTGTCTGTACTGGAGAGATACATGTCTGGGACTATGTCGTATGTTTGAGGATATTTGCAGGGGAGAGGGTAGCCTAAAATTTCTAGAGCTGTAGTTGGCATGAAGCAGCATGTTACCATTATGCACAGTGTATGTGAGCAGTGACAAATTTTGCTAAGTGTGACCAAATTTTTCAAAGGATGCAAAGCACAGGCAAGGGGGCATAGGGTATGGAGGGTATTTCCAAATTATTTTGAACAAATCAGCATTCTTTCTCAAGGAGAAAGAGTGACAGTGCAACTTACTGTGGGTAATGGGGTCAGAGAAGGAATATGTGCTTAGACTTATGGTCTTAGACATTTTTTGTTAATGTGTTTTTTGGCAGGGATGGCGTTAATTTTCTTCATAGTAGCTCGTATGGTTCTATGTTTTGGATTTGTGATGAAAATAGTGTTGATAACACACTGTTTCAGTTGTTGCTGAGCAGCGCTTACACAGTGCTTACCAAGGTCTTTTCTGTTTCTCTCACTGCACTGCCAGTGAGGAGGCTAGGGGTGCACAAGAAGCTGGGAGGGGGGCGCAGGCAGAACAGCTGACCCAAACTGACCAAAGGCACAACCTTTACCATATGGCATCATGCTCAGCAATAAAAGCTGGGGGCTATTCACCAGGCCTGCTGTTGCATGGGGACTGGCTGGGCATCGGCTGGTGGTGAGCAATTGTGTTTTTTTGTATTACTTTTCTTTTTTTTTTTTTTTTGGTAAACTGTCTATCTCAACCCACTAGTTTTCTAGCTTTTGCCCTTCCAATTCTCTTCTCCCGTCCTGCTGGGGATGGGGAGCGATCAAGTGGCTGGGTGGTGCTTAGCTGTCTAGCAGTGTTAAACCACAACAGTGAAGATGAAAATTAGTTGAGGGTTGAGGATGTAAGCAGTGTCTGATGGGGGGAGTCAGTTTTGCTCACAGTGCTGGTCTACTGCTGGTTCTGGTTAAGGACCTGCATTGCACCTAACAGCTGCTCACCAAAGTAGAGGACACTCAGTGCCCAATCTACAGGCACCCTTGAAAAGTAGTTTGTGTTTGTTTGTTTTTAATTCACTCAACATGCGAGAGCAGCCAGTGAATTATGAGCACTGCCTTTTCTCTGGCAGAGATGAACGGCTCAGCCCTTCCTTTTACTGTTACCTACATTCATTGTATATCACCTTTCTCCCACAACCTTGAGGCTGCTCTTAGGGCTGCTTCCAGGATGTGCTTACCTCCCCCAGGTTCTTAAGTATGTGCTAAATGTTTTTCATGCATTTGGTCTAGAACTCATATCCTAGCAATCAGCTGAGCTTGCAGTTTGCAACAGGAGTCTGTCTAGCCTGCACATCCATGTAGCTGAATTGCGAAGTGTGGCCTTAGGATAGAGGCACAGTGTGAGAAACAAACAGTAGAGCGTTTCTGAGCACTGTCAAGGACAGGTACATTTTTACTTCATGGATGGAGATTTGTGTGTTCTCTGTTCAAAGTGGCTCTGAATAACTAGCAGAGTTAGTTTTTACATCCTGACTCAAGGGCAGAGACATGCCATTTCCTGAAATAGGAGGCCAGTGAAAGAACCAGCACCCCACAGTGTTATTTGCGCTTCCCAAGTTGCATGTTGATTTACCAGGGCTGCTGTAGTGGCAGGAGCTAGCTGCCTTTGTGTGCCATTGCTTGGGGGGGCAGTAGCGCAGCTAAGGAGAGGACAGGACAGTAAGTCCTTTTCTGGGATTGTGCCAGACAGATCAACTGTCAGGATTGCCTTGTTTTTCTGATGTTAATTGTTCTTGATAATGACAAGATCATACCTCTCCTGCTTTTTTTTTTTTTTTTTTTAAATAGTACTTACAAAGCTAAAGTATAGTACTGATAAAGCTGAAGTAATGGACTCTTTCTCCTGTATGGAAATTTCTTGGCAACTCTTTCTCCCTGTGAGGCCAGTGGCTGTAGGCCAGGATGGCAGTCCTCATGCAGTCAGATAGGATTTGGTAAGCGTCTCCGGACAGGAGTGTGCTTAGGGCTCCTATGACTCACAGGCAATGTCTTCCTGAAATGTGAACTTCACTTGCAGAGCGAAGACGTATCTCTTGTTAGGCACTCCTGATCCCAGGTGACTGCCAAGGGGTATGATTACGTTTGCTGGTATGGAATTATGCCTATACAGGCTCAGATATTTTAAGTCTAGTCCCAGTGTTATTTGGCTATATGCATACAGATGGATTTTTGGACTGCTATCCTATAATATAATCAATCCCACTACCTGTGACATAGCGTCAGACTGAACAAAGTTGATCTGGAGTGGAGGCTGCTGGCCTGCTGCAGGAATTGTCAATACCTCAAAAATGAGTGAAATGTTCGTGTGTTCAGCTGCCTGTCAGGATAACAAGTGACTGACTTGTACTGATTACCAAAAGCACTATTGGTTCATGTGCCTCTGATTCGCAGTGCTGAGGGCCTGGTGCAGGGGACAGCAGGCAGTAGGTGTTTCAGCAGTGATCCCCAAACCTATGCCTACCCCAAGACTGCTGGTGGCTTGCAGCAACATGCATTGGGTGGATGTTTTGTGCAGCACGGCCACAACCCTGATGGTAATAGGTTTCATCACCCTGGATTATTTCCTCATTGACAGGTAAGAACGGGGGGCTGCTATGGAAGAGAGTGAAACAAGGTGCTGAAGTTAGATTGTCATGGAAGGCCTTGAACGTGGCTATTTTGGGCCCTAGATAATCTATGGTGCTGCTGTTAGCAGAATGCTAGAGCAGCCACTCTCCAGAGCACCCTCCAAGCTGAAAGAAAATCTAAGAATTATAGGAAATTTGTCCTAACTCTGGTTGTTCCCTACATGGCCAATCATACCTCAGAAGAGTTGGGGAGATGAGGGTGTAACACCTTGAGACCCCCGTGCTCTCTGACAAGTAGGAGTGCTGAGGGGCCAAGCTCTGCCACAAGCCCCCTCCTTGTCCCTGGTCACGTACTTCAGTGCTAATGCTGAGAGGGAACGATGGTTTCACAAGAAATTTTTACAGAGTGCTTGAAACCTACTCGTTGGATAAAGCATGTTATCCAAGTAGGCACGTTATCACCACTTTTGTGGTGGCACTACGCCACTTTTTCCCAAACCAACCACCAGCACAGCTGTTGTCCTTCCACGTTTAATTTATCTTTTGCCCCGAGACGCTGAGGCCCCTCAGGCACCGCCCCGCGGCCCCCGTGCCCGCCATCTCAGGGAGCCCGGCCACTCCTCCTGTACCCACGGCAACCGCCGCCTCCTCTCGCCACGCCGGCGGCCGCAGGCAGGCGGCTCCACCCGGTCCCGCCCTGCGGGGCGGAGCGGGGCGGCCGGCGGCGGAGTGGGCGGCAGCGGCGGCGGTTCCTCCGTGGCGGCCCTCCCGCCTCGCCTGCCGCCATGTGCGAGCCCAGCAAGCAGGACATCGTCGCCATCTTCAAGCGGCTCCGCTCCGTCCCCACCAACAAGGTGAGGGCGGCGGGAGGACGGGGCGCCGGGGAGCCGGGGGGAGGCGGCGGCCGGGCTCCGCCGTGGCGGTGACACGTCGCACTGCCCGAGGGCGGGGCAGGGACCGGGCGGGACAGGACGGGGCGGGCGGAGAGCCCCGGGACCCCGGCGGAGCTCCGCGGTCCGCCAGCCGGTCCCGGCGGGGCGGCTGGGGCTTTCCGTGGCCGCGGAGGCCTGCTCCTCGTCCCACCGAGCCCCGACACACACACCTACATATATATAATATATATGCACCTCTGTGCTGCGCTAGGTGCTTGGTGGTAGCTCCCAGTGCATGTGAGCCTAGGGAAAACGATTTCATTTAAATAAACGTGCAGTTTAATGTGTGGATTGTAGCGTGTTTAAACGGACGTTTGAATAATTGTCTTGAAAATAGCGTACCTGTAATTCGTCCTCTGGTTTCCTTTGATTAGCATGAGAAACAGCTTTTTGGAGTTCTCATGTCTTTGTGTATTATGTAAGACAGGACTGCCTGACAACGTTTAATGAACACGTTACAATTATTAAATTGGATGTATTTTGTGCACATGAAAGACATTCGTAGTCCTTAAGCTACCCAGTATTGTTTAAACGTTTGTAAAGCTTACTAGTTCTGATAACTTGCACCCTGAGACTGTAGTGTATAGACTCTTTTAGTTTGCACAGATCTGTTCCTCTGAAACAGGTAGTTTTTGGTTCCTGCTCTCTGGTTCTCTCTCTTCTCTTGTTGATGATAGCATTTGTGTCTCTGCTTGGAGACCCAAATCAAGGATCTGAACTGTCTGAAAACCAAGTGTTTGCTGTGGTGGTGGTTTATTAGTTCTGCAGTTTTGTTATTACAGTGTGAATTGTGGGGTTTGTGTGTCTGTTGGGAGGTGTTGTGGTCATGTTCCCCCCCCCCCAGCAGAATATACTATAGTACATCTTGCTCAAGTCATTTTAAGTTTACAATGCTTCCAGTCCAGCTTCCAGTCCAGTTTCCTTCTGTTGGCAAGTGCTTCTGTTCCCTCCCTTACACTGGTATTGCTGATGATGTGGCCGTGATGTGAGTTGGACCTACCTTTGCTCTGAGTCAAAGCGTTGGTTTCCAGTAGGATCAACAAGCCTGATTATTACTCCTGATATGCTTTCTTTTCCTGCATCAGCATACAGCGGTTGGAAAGGAAGAGAGTGGCTGCTCGGATGAAGGTTACCTTTGACCAGTCGCAAAACCGCCACCTGAGTAGTAGCGGGTCCAGCATTCAGGCGGCTGTGTGCTGGTCTTGCACAACAGGGATAGTGAACGTGGAGATGTGGAGCTACCCGTGGCAGCAGCAACACTGCGTGCCAGGTTAAAAGTGCCTTTGTAACCCTGACCTCAGTGACAGGTGATTGCTGAGCCCCTCCAGCTCTTTGGAAGTGTCAAAGCTAGCATTTCCAGAGGCTGTATATTACTCTGTTGCTATATCCAACAACGTGTACTATGAACTTATTTACCAATAGGCATAAAGGATCTGTTAACTTCAGCCTCTCATACAAGATGAATCCTGTTTGTTTTAATGGCGTCTTGCTGTGGACCCAAGTCTTTGTGTTTATTCTGGTAAAAAATCTCGATTGCAACTTTTACTCTTTTTTTTCTCCAAAGTGACTGTTCCTGAATCTAGACCGTCCTGAAATGCTTGAACACTAAATGAGCAAAAATAATACAAGTGTAGTTAAAAAGCAATAGATTATTTCAGTGTATCCTTCAAATTAGTTTTTATAACGACTTTAATATCTTAGTTGTACCTTACTCAATCCAATAAACACAGTCTCCATATTTAAAATGGAAATAATTTCATAGGTAGGCTCTGAAATCCCTTTTAATTTTGTTTTCATTTCTTGTTACAATTTATGTGGTGGAAAGCACTCTAAAATTGAGGAAGCCAAGCAACATGAGTGTAAGTTGACTTATACTCATTTGTTTCAGTAAGGTAACTTGATAAAATGTTCCTAATTCTGTCGCATAACATGATGGAAATGACAGTTCTTATGTTACTTTCACAAGAAAATTAGTTGTCTTTCTGACTTGCGTCACATATGCTGCTTTGTGGCAGCTAGCTTCCAAGGTGATGCAATTAACTTTCAAGAGGCTGAAATTAAGAAGCCCTTACATTTGTTCCAGGAAAGGGATGTTAATAACAGAACCTTTTTAACCATGGAATTTTTTAACCACCTGGTAATGCTTAAGATTCTCTTTTCCCATTTCTGCTCTGAGGAATTTCAATGAAATTTACAGCTCTAAGTCTGCTCTTCTCTCCTGTGTTAGAAGCAGGACCAAGGCTGTTGTCTTGGCTTTGATCTCCAACAGAATCTTGTCTTATTTTGTTGTCTTCATACTGCTTTTAGCCTAGTAAGAAACTGTTTGAAAACAGCCAATTTAAAGTGAAGATGAGGTAATTTATTTATTTATTTATTGGAATTAGTTAAAAAAAAAGGAGGGAATTGAGGAAAAGCGGATGAATTCTGACTACTTAAGGCTGTATGTTTTCTTGTGATATGGCATACATGAAGAGTTACTCATTCTTTTTCCCTAACTCCCTGCGTATAATTCTCCTACCTGTGCTTACTTCAGGGACTCTCTCCAGTCCTTCCTTCTGTCCCTCATTCTGTGTGGATTTTCTCTTATTTCTTCTTTCTGCTGCATGTCAGTGAATGACCCTGGTTTTGCACATACAGTAGTGGGATACATACATGCTTTCCAGACTCCTTTCCTTCCAGTAGTGCTCTGTTAAGCCTCCATAGAAAGAGTGGACTTACACATGCAGAAACTGTGACCTCCATGCTTTCCATGTGTGTTGCAGGTTATTGGCCTAACTGAAGCCCAGACTTAAAAATGTTCATATTGAGGATGAGCCGGTGTTGAATCTGATGGTGAACTTGTGCCTGATAAATGCGCGCTGTGTAAGATACACAGACCCACAGTAAAGCTAGGAGTTTAGCCTCAAACTGCTCTTGGGCATCTACTTGAAATTAATTTGGTTGGTGATAGGTTAGCTGACTTGAATGTAAACTCAGGGCTTGTTTGATTAGGTGTGTAGACAAAAATCTCTAGTTATATCAGTGTAGTTTCTAGCATGGAGACTTCTTAGTGTTTTTGTTTGTTTGTTTTTTCTTCCCAGCCTGTCAAGGAAGTGAAAACATTTCTTAAAAGCTTTTGTATATCAGTAGTGTTGGAAGTACTGTGTTAAATGTGTACTTGAACTAGATTGATGTGGGTTCTCTGCCCTACTGTTTCTCAACCTGTGATCCATGTGTAAACTGATTATGGACTGAAACTAGGAGTTTATGTTGTCCTGTCTAGTTTGGGTGAAGGCGTATGAGTTTGGGCAGATTGTGCAACTACTCTTTATAAAATTAGGGTTATGTGAAGTTGTCGTGTAATCCGAGCGGGAAGGATGAAATCCATGCTATAAGGATGAATTCATTAAGTTCTGATCACTACAAGGATGTTCGAATGACCTGTAATAACAAGTGGTTACGCATAAGCCACATTAATGATTTTTATTTTCTTAAAGGTATGTTTTGACTGCGGATCAAAAAATCCTAGCTGGGCAAGCATAACATATGGAGTTTTTCTTTGTATTGATTGTTCGGGGACCCATCGATCCCTTGGTGTTCACTTGAGTTTCATTCGGTAAGCAGTTTGTATATTTTTTACATTAAAAATGGTATTTTTTTCAACTTCTGATGTTTTTTATTTTGTTCAGATGGCTGTTCAGAGAGGAAAACTCATTCTTTTCTTAATTTCTGATTGAAAAATTTTTAATGTTTGTAAAAGCTTTGATTTATCTGATAGCTACTTGGGAATGAGGTAAATACGTAGGGTTCGGTAGAATTTGTACCTTGCGCCCATTCCCATTACCTGCTTCTAGTGTTTGTTAGTAGCGCATATTTGTTGGCAGATTTATTTGTACATTGAAGATGATGGCTTCTATAGATAGCTTCTATAGGTAGGTCAGTGATACAAGGAAGACTAACAGAATTGTGGGCCCTCTCCAGAAGGAAACAGGAGACCTGGTCACCCAGGATATAGAGAAGGCAGAGGTTCTCGATGACTTTTTGGCCTCAGTCTTCTCTGGCAAGGGCTCCAACCACATAGCCCAGGCCCCAGAAGGCAAAGGCAGGGACTGGGATAATGAAGAGCCACCCGTTGTAGAAGAAGATCAGGTTCAAGACCAGCTGAGGAAGCTGAAGGTGCACAAGTCCATGGGACTTGCTGAGATACGTCCATGGGTCCTGAGGGAATTGACGGATGTAGTTGGTAAGCCACAATCCATCGTATTTGAGAAGTTGTGGCAGTCCAGTGAACTGGAAGAAGGGAAATACAACCCATGTTTTTAAAAAGGGGAAAAAAGGAAGACCCAGGGAACTGCAGGCCAGTCAGTCTCATCTCTGTGCCTGGCAAGATCATGGAGCAGATCCTCCTGGAAACTATGCAAAGGCACATGGAAAACAAGGAGGTGATTGGTGACAGCCAACACAGCTTCACTAAGGGCCAATTGTGCCTGACAAATGTGGTGGCCTTCTCTGGTGGAGTTACAGCATTGGATAGGGGAAGAATAACTGACATCATTTGCCTGGGCTTGTGCAAAGCATTTGACGCTGTCCCCCATGATATCCTTGTCTCTGAATTGAAAAGACATGGATTTGATGAATGGGCCCACACGGTGGGTAAGGCATTGGATGGTTGCACTCAGAGAGTTGTAGTCAACAGCTCACTGTCCAAGCAGAGGTCGGTGATGAGTGGCGTTCCTCAGGGGGTAAGTACTGGGACCAGTGCCGTTTAACATTTTTGTTGGTGACATGGAGAGTGGGATTGAGGGTACCCTTGGCGGGTCTGCTGATGACACCAAGCTGCATGGTGCGGTCAACAGGCTTGGAGGGAAGGGATGCCATCCAGGGGGACCTGGGCAGGCCTGAGAGGTAGGCCTGTGCGCACCTCGTGAAGTTCAACAAGGCCAAGCATGAGGTCCTGCACCTCTGTTGGGGCAATCCCCAGCACAGATACAGGCTGGGCGGAGAATGGATTGAGAGCAGCCCTGAGGAGAAGGACCTGGGGGTGTTGGTTGATGAGAAGCTTAACGTGAGCCAGCAATGTGCTCTTGCAGCCCAAAAAGCCACCCATATCCTGGGCTGCATCAAAAGGAGCATGGCCAGGAGGGTGAGGGAGGTGATTGTCGCTCTCTGCTCTGCTCTCATGAGACCCCACCTGGAGCACTGCATTCAGCTCTGGGGCCCCAGCACAAGAAGGACATGGACCTGTTGGAGCGAGCCCAGAGAAGGGCAACAAGGATGATTCAAGGGCTGGAGCACCTCTCCTGTGAAGATGGGTCAAGGGAGTTGGGGATGTTCAGCCTCGAGAAGAGAAGGCTCTGGGGAGACCTTATAGCAGCCTTCCAGTGCCTAAAGGGGACCTATGGGAAAGCTGGAGAGCAAGTTGTTAGGGAGTGTAGTGATAGGACAAGGAGTAATGGCTTTAAACTGAAAGAGGGTAGATTTAGCTTAGTTATTAGGAAGAAATTCTTCACTCAGAGGGCGGTGAGGCACTGGCACAGGCTGCCCAGAGAAGCTGTGGATGCCCCATCCCAGGAGGTATTCAGGGCCAGGCTGGATGGGGCTTTGGGCAACCTCGTCTGGTGGGAGGTGTCCCTGCCCATGGCAGGGGGGTTGGAACTGGGTGATGTGTAAAGTCCCTTCCAACCCAAACCATTCTGTGAGTCTGTGATGAAAACAAAGAAGTGAGTAAGCATGTTGAAGCATTTTATCATTTTTCCAGTCAAGACTGAGGCAAGTACCGCTTTATTATCTTCAGCAGTGCTACAGTATGTTGATCATAATGATAATCTGACAGCCTAGCAAGCCAGTTTGGAGACCTAAATTTTTTTTTTTTTTGCCAACTTTGCTTCCTGAAGTAGTTCATTATGTTGCCACCACGGTGTCAGTACTGGGGTAGGAAGTGAGAGGTTTTGTGTAAAGGACTATACTCCCCTTTGGTGGCAGCACTTGGATAGGCTCAGTCAGTTGGTGCAGTTTTAGTGAGCTTCTCATATTTCAGATGAGTAACCCAATTTATGTCCTATAGGTGTTTTTGGCCTATTAAATAGAACCTTCCATTTCAAATATATAACTATTTGAAGTGTGTGAAAGCAATGCATCTAAGAACGGACTGCACATAAAAGCAGCTGTTTTCCATCAACTAAAATCTGTATTTTTCCTCTGTTGCTTTGTCACCGTATAAAAGAATGTTACGAGGGGTCTTTCAGGAATGCATTCCTGATGATCACAGTATTATGACTGTTAGAATTCTCCTCATACTCAATGCTCCCTCCACCACCCCCAGATAATTTGGGAAAGAAACTCTTTACACAAACGAGGTAGATTTTAAATGTCTGTGAAAGTAACATTAAAAATGTTTCTTTCTCTTCAGATCTACAGAACTGGATTCCAATTGGTCTTGGTTTCAACTGAGATGCATGCAAGTTGGAGGAAATGCAAATGCTGTATGTACTCTTGAGTGTTTGCCTTGCACATTGAAGCTTGTTAGGTTTGGAAGCTATTGTCTTTCCTTAGCGGCTCTCATCTTTTAGAATATTTTTGTTTTTCCAGTCTGTTTCTCTCCTTTTTCTTGTTTTTAAGAATTCTTTTGAGTGCTGATTTCACTTTCCATGCTTCTTGCAACTTTTCCATGCTGGTATAATCTGCAAAAGTATTTTTTTTTTCCCTTAGAAGTCATTAAAAATCACTGAAAAGACTAGACCAGATTCCTTGAAAATGCATCTAATTTAACAGCAAAACATTGATAACTGATGAAAGATGGCTTTCCATCTGCTTCTAAACCTAGTTAACAAGTGTTTTCCTGTGACCATATTTCTGTATGTGGTTTATGAAAATGTCTTGCCAAAGGTCATGTCACTGCTGAAGTCAAGATATGACTTAGGCCTTAGGTACAGTTGAAGTCAAGATAAGACATGCTACACTGTCAGAGAGAGGAAATAGCAGTGTTTTTGTTTTGGCCAATTGATATAATCTGTTACTTTTGATTTAATTCTTTTATATACTTACAGATAAGCTTGTTTCATAATATATATTTTTTAAACTAAGGTTTTATGTTGACTGCTGTATTGTCCTCAATTTCTTTTTAAAAAGATGATACTTTCTTCAGTCAACTCCTCTGGAATCTTGCCTCTTTTCTCATATTTTTTTCAAAGATCAACCACTGGTAGTTGAGATTGCTTCCCTAAGCTGAACTACTCAGTGTCGAAACATGTAACTTTCATAAGACACTTCTACTTTTCTTCCAGTTCCCTGGAAACTTACCCCTTATCTTTCTTCATTTGTGTTTAGTCCGTAAACATTGTTTAAGAAACTTTAAGTCTTGAGCTTATTTGTGTTCCCTCTCAACCAAACTTTCATTCCATTTACAATTATGAGCTTTCTTAATCTGCTTTGCTTGAGTCTTGTCATTGTAATATTCTCCTAAATCTTACTATCTCTGAATTTAATATTTTAAATATTTATAAATATTTCAGTATTAGAATATTTTAAATATTTCCATACAAATAATGAATTGAGTGAGGATCATTATTATTAATCTTCCCATTCTGCATTTTCCAGTCAAACCATCTTCTTTGAATTAGGCATTCAGCGTGTCACTGTCTCTGGTTTGCAGATCTGAGCAGTTGTGTAACTTCAGAAATAAAGTGGTGTTTTTACCCTATTTTTTCTGCCTATCCTTTCTAAGTTGTATCTTTCTGTATACTGCAGTTATATGAATTTACTCATCACGTTTCTCTTACGCCTCCTAACAGATAAAGATCATAGTTTTAACTAATCAGAAGGGGGAGATTCTGCATGAAAAATACTTTCCTTTTTTAGCTAGAGATTTTAAGGCAATTGGAAGGAAGGGATCGCAAGTTTTGAAAAGTACTTCAGATAATTTCAGAAAGCATATTCACAGAAGATTAACAGAAAACATTTATTATTTAATTTCATGGATTTTTGTCTTTCTGCTTGGATGTCACTGTTTCCTATCATGCATTGTACCAATAGGTCTAATATACCCACATCTCATACACCTGAAATTCATAATGACCTCTTCTGGATTACCTAGCAGGATAAATGGCTGAAACTTTAAAGACCATTTTAGTAAACTGCCTCAACATTTAAAAAGTGAAAGTAAAAAATCTTCCCTCTAATTGCATGAAAAAACAATTTCCTTTTTGTTCCAATAACATGCTGAATTCTATTTTTACCAACTACTGCTTAGAAATACTCTCAGACTAACATTTAGTATTTCTATTCTGTAATTTCCTGGTGATACTGAATCTTGAATCAGTTATGAGCTTTATAGCTGTGTATGAGATTGCTAGAAAATTTGGTGATCTGAGTTTCTTTTGTTTTCAGAATAAACTCCTACAATTATTGGAATTAGGGTTTACAAAGAAAAGCTCTGAATGTCAACTCCATAGGTGTATGTATAGATATATATATATATATGTATATACACACCTAAATGCAAATATACACAGTCCTTTTGACACTTGTGATGTTTATAACCGTTTTTGTTGCAATCACAGAAATGTATTGTGGCTTAACTTTTATATGAAGTCCGGTACTTGTATATTAGATTTACATTTGAGATTATAGTTTCAGTTGTCAGGATTTGCTGACCCTATCAGAAACTTGTTTACTATGTTTTACTGTAATATATTAAGTTCTTCTGTGCAAGAACATATGACATCATTTGCTAGTTAATTCTAGGTACTAAAAAAATGCCCAGCTTTTCCATTTCTTAATCTTTCAAACAAAGTTTTTATTTGTATGTGAATAGACATATAAAGTGTGTGTGTGTGAATATATATATTTATATATAAGTACATATATATGTGGATACACACTTTAAAGAAGACCATTTTTATATAGCCATTTTGATGCTATTGAGCATACATTGTTCCTTCTAGCAAGCTTGAGATGAAAGCAAGTGATACCTTTTAGAATATCAGAAATGTCCTTTGAAGCACAGGTGTTGGCAGTTAGCTAACTCTTCCTTGCCTTGTTAGATTCAAAACTAGGAATCTTTGTATATGGTTGAAAGCTTGTATCTCTATGTGCTTTTAAAACATACCACTAATCTATTTTTTTAATTTATTGTTGTTGTTTTATGTGTACATATGTTGCCATAAGGGAGTTTTCTTCTTATTTTGGAAATTTACACAGACTTCATAATTTAAAATATTTAGATACAGGAGGAGAGTATTTTGCTGCATTGCGATATATTTTTAAGTTAAGTTGCATTAGTTTTTAAATGTGTTTCTCATTGCATCTTGTGTTCTTCATAGTCTGCTTTTTTCCATCAACATGGATGCACAACAAGTGATACCAATGCAAAGTATAACAGTCGTGCTGCTCAGCTTTACAAAGAGAAGATTAAATCTCTTGCAACACAAGCAACAAGAAAGCATGGTACTGATGTGAGTAATGTGTGTCTTACGTAATTTAGATTTCTCAAAAACTTTCTATTCTTTACAATCCAGAGCCATTTTAAGTTTCTAATTAATAATGTGAAAGATTATCTGCCTGTTGGAGGTACTGGTACATGTTGCAGTGAGGTTACAAGCTGTGGAGTAAACTATTTGCAACTTTTTTGTTGTTTTTTGAAAAAAAATATTGAGGGTAGAGCTGAACGTCATATTTTGGGATCACTTTTGGGTTACTCAAAACACCATTTGCAGCAT
The DNA here is from genome assembly GCF_964211835.1 of Anser anser. Lineage (NCBI taxonomy): Eukaryota > Metazoa > Chordata > Aves > Anseriformes > Anatidae > Anser > Anser anser. The sequence continues at coordinate 75,721,340 of NC_139720.1, forward strand.
TTTCAATAACTTACAGGAATCCTAGGCAGAAACTTCAGGTATTCTTCAAAAAGGAAACTACTTTGTTTCTCAAGTGTGCTGAAAAATTGTGTTTGTGCTACTGTATAACAAAAACACCAGCACTTCTCCGTGAATTATATATTGTATTTATTTTTGCTTTTCTATAACTGAATTATTACTGAGAAGTGCAGCATGTGAAAATGTAAAAGTGCCAATAGAGTTAACTACAAAATAGTTGAGATTTAAGTGGGTTTTGATTTGAACAGATAAATGTTTTTTTTCCTTTTTTTCTACCAAAAATATATTTGAAAAATTAGCAACTTATATATATATATATATATATATATATGTCCTGAACATATATATGTCCTGTTCTGTTAAAAACGCTGATGCAGTGCAGGCATGCTGTCAAAGCTTTGAAGTTAGGTTGCTGACAGGAAGAAGTTGTTAGCAAAGTACACGTTATTTAGGTCTGCTGAGGTGTTAAGTAAGTTTGACAATGGCTCTCTTCTGTATATGCAGAATGAATGTTTTGATAGTTTAATTCAGTGTGTTTAAGTCCATGACTAATTCATTTGAAGTTGATCAAATAGTGAGAATTTAAAATAAATTAATTAAAATGTCTTGCATTTCTTTCTTCTAATCTGTTCATCAAATATTATGAAATTTAATTAATTGTAATTTTGTATGGCAGATATTATAGTTAATATGGTTCTCATCGCTAACTTGAGAGAATATTTCTTTTGACTTACTAGACAGCTTTAGATGTAAAACAAGTTCAAGTAAAGCTCTAGTGATATTAAATGTTGACAATATTACTGCAGCAGAGCTTATACTGAGTATTTTGTTAGGAAGAAAATGGGTAATGTGAGGGAAGACATAACCAGACATTGAATCTAAAAAGGAATGTCATGTATTAAAGCTCAAATAAATTTGTAAGGAAAAAATACTTAGGAAAAGAAAATCAATATATTTTTAACTTGGGAAAAAAAAAAAAAACAGTTTTAAGATAAGTGCATTTTTTTAGGATGCATTCATGCAATTGTCCTGTAATATTAATAATCTCCCTCTCTTCCTTCTTTTCTTTCTACCTCTCTCAAAATACTTTTAGCTGTGGACAGATGGATGTGGAATGCCACCTGTGTCACCGCAGCACAAAGAGGAAGACTTTTTTGCATCCCATGTTTCTCCTAAGGTATAGATTGCCTGTATTTAATTCTTGTTTGATTTCTAGCTTCTTAGGAGAGCTGTGTGCTCTGTGATTAATTTTAAACTCTCTAAGAAAATCTAACAGAGAAAGGATAGGTCAGTGAGTTAATGTTTATCTGCTTTTCCTTCTGTGGGTCTCAAAATTCTTCCTGGATGTGAACCACTTTCTAAGATGATAATTTAGAATGACCCAAATTGTAGCTAAATGTGAAATGAAGCTGTGTTTTTCTTAGGTGTACAATTCCACTTCGGCTCATGATTCCTGTCTTGGGAGTGCCCTGATCTAAACTTCATATGTAATAACTGTTTTTTGATGAATAAAGTTTAATGGTAAAAAATATTTGCTAAGCAGTTGCTTTTTTTCTTCCTCCAGAATTCCTCCATCCTCTTTGAAAAAGTTAAAATAACTTTCTGAAAGCTGTTGCTACCACTGGTTTTCATTTATTTGATCTCACCTCTGCTCTGCATTCTCAGTGCCTTATAGTGACAGATGCTGTGTTTATTTCAGAGAACAGTGTTTCAGAGACTCTTGTCTTAGATTAAAAAATACCATTAAAAACAACTTCAGTAGTTGTGATCTTAAACTTAGAATAATTAAGCTACTGCTATGCCTAGTATTCCTAAATATTTCAACAATATTAAGTGTTCTGACATGATTGTTTTCTAGTATGGTTGCAATCAGTGAATACCTATAACTAAGTATCATCATGAGGCATATTTTGGGATAGAGAAGAATGCAAAGAACTTGGCATATCATATTAGGCCTTGTGAATATTCTTCAGCACTTTGTAAACATTCATTGCATTCATTCCCCAGCCATAATGTTGTGGTGATCCATGTATATCATAATCAGTAATAAAAACGTATGTGAGTTCATATCTGCACCCTGGTAAGGAACACAGTAAAAAGAGCAGGTTTTTAATTGACTTTCTAATATATCTAGGGTGCTTAAGAATGGGAAAAGCTGTAATTTAAAGGAAAAAACTCCCCCCTCCTGTAGTTATTCAATTGTGACATTTTAAAATATAACTTTTTTGTTGTTTTTGTAATGTTTCAAAAACGTATTTTAAAGGAAATTTCAGTCTTTTATCTGTTTGTTTTATTTTAGGAACTTCTACTATGGTCAATATTTGAATGTCTTATAAAAATAAATTTTGACATCTTTGAACCAGGGAAAGAATATTTATGTTTTACAGTTTGGGAAGAATGCTATATTACTCAGAAATGCTTGTTGCAAAGACAAAAATAAATTAGTTTTTGTGAGTTGTAGTCTAGTATTTTCATCAGAAGATTGTTTACATCTATGAATTGTATATAAATATATATATATATTATATAATTCATTATTATTATATAATTTCATTATAGAGTATTTCTGTTTGCAAAAGGCAATATGGAAGAATACTTGAAAGTGAGTAGGAAAAGCATAAACTGCAGTAAGCTAGAGAGAAAGAGTTAAGCAGAGAAGTGTTGTAAATTTAGGCTGAAGTACGAGAAGTAGGAACTTGTTACAAAACCCCTTGAGAAAATTTATCAATAAGATAATGTAAATCTTCAAAGCAGAATTTTTTGATAGCTGCAAAAGTAGGGGATCAGAGACAAGCAGCCTGTGTGCTTCAGGGCAAGAGATTCTTTGGGTATGGTTTTGAGAGAGAAGTATTGGGAATTTATGATATTGAGATTCTAAGGAAGAGAAGTGTGGACTGGCAGTGGCACAGCATAGGTGGAAAAGCTAATACTAAGTGGGTGTTATTGTGAGCAGATCATAGACTTGCCTGGTGAGGAGGATGTGTTTGAGGGTTATTTCTGAGAGACGAATACAGGTGCTCAGCAATGCGTTTTAATAAAGGTAGACATTTCCTGTAACAGGTTTTAAACATAGAAGCTCTAGTCATAGGAATCCAATTTTAGCTAATTAGTTATCTTTGATTACAGTGCTCATATTTATTTGATGTATTCTATCTTGTGTGCACTTTTGATCTTTGTGTTTTTGTGGTTTTTTTTTTCAATGCAAAGAATACTGAATGGGTACTATCAGAGCCAGTTTCTCTACGGCAGAAAGCTTCAGAAAATGTTCCAGAATGCTATGAAGGTATGACTGATTCTTTGTTAACAATAAGCTGCATTTTTTGATAGTCTCTTCGTTTAGACACTCTTTACTTTACTTTACTTTAATAATTAAATAACCTTATCATGCTAATAACTTAAGTATTTGGGGGAAGAAGGAGTTTCTAGAAGATTTATGCTAGACTGTGTGGGACAACATATTCCTTTAATAATGTTTAATAGGAATCCAAATTAAAATCTGATTCAGAAGATTTCAGATGAATCTTTGGGTGCATGCTGCTCTGTTAGTAACTGGAAAAGCTGTGACAGAAATAGCACGTAATGGTATCTATATCAAACAGTATCCTGAGGACAGTGAGTTGTGTTTTGATATGTTAAACATTCAAATGAGTCTTCTGATATTCTTAACCTTGTTACTCATCATGCTTTCAGGTGGACCAGAACATGGACCAAGTGTTGATTGCCTTAGTACATCACCAAAAGCTGCATTAGGTAATGAGCATAAGCAGAAGATGATAGCAGCCAGTATAGTGTACTTTTATATTCATACTTACTAAGAATGTGTGACTGGGAGATATGTGAAATTCTTAGTTTAATAGCAGTGTGCATGAGTTACTTTCAAACATCTTAATTTGTGTTACAACTTCTTTTCATAAACAGTATCCATCAGTTTTAGTTAATTGCTTTCTGGTTTTATCAATCTTGTCCTAGCTGACTTGATGAATTTAAATGCTATAGATATCAGACTTAATATAGGTGACCAGTAATGCTTTACACCTTCCGTTATGCTGCTTGAAGTTGTGCATCTACACACAGGGTGGAATAGAGCGTTGTGCTGTGATTATTCTGGGTGATTCTGCTGTGATTATTCATTGCAGCTTTTCAATACTTAAAGAGGGCTTATAAAAAAGACGGAGAGCAACTTTTTACTTGGTCGGATAATGGTAGGGCAACATGGAATGGTTTTAAACTAAAAGGGGGGAGATTTACATTAGATATTGGAAGAAATTCTTTACCATGAGGGTGGTGAGGCACTGGAACAGGTTGCTCAGAGAAGCTGTGGATGCCCCATCTCTGGAGCTGTTCGAGGCCAGGCTGGATGGAGCCTTTTGTCAACCTGGTCTGGTGGCAGGTGTCCCTGCCCATGGCAGAGGGGTTGGAACTAGGTGATCTTTAAGGTCCCTTCCAACCTAAACCATTCTGTGATGAATGGCCTGCTATTTATGCTAAGCAAACACGTTAGGTCCCTATTTCTATTTAGGCAGATTTTGCTTCCTTTTCAGAAAACTAAACATAAAAATTTAGTTTACAAATCTTGTATTTGTAATACAAAATCTTAAGTGTCCGGAATCTTAATTTACTTAACAGTGAGGAGAGTGTCATATTGCTTCATCACTGTTTTTTCTTTTTATTCGCTGTTTTGTTTGTTTTTTTATGAGATGGAGGCAAGTGGATTGAAAAGAGTTACCCACATGTGCTTTCCTGGTTTTCTCAATTGTATCTATGACACATGTTCTCATAAAACTAGTGCTTTTTTTGTTTGTTTTGGACATCAAAAGTTCTATCTTACATGAGGAATCTCTGTTCTGTATATGCTTGTTCAGCCTGTTTCCAACTAAATTTCAGCTCAAATCAGTTTTCATTTATGTACAAGCATTTTGGAGGAGTCAGTAATTGAAAACTTTTGATTCTGGGAGTTTTATACCTTGGCTCAACGTAGCTGTCAATAAGGCACACTATATTTTTCCTGTCGTTAGGTCTACTAAGGTCTCATTAAGAATACCAAGTTTCGGAGTTCCGTCAGATTTCGTGATGAGCAGAACGTAGGTTCATTTACTGTGTTTCAATATTTAATACAAAGCATTAAGGCTGGAACTTTCACACTTTGTATGTTTATGATGATACAGGTATGTTTTATCTGTATCATTGCTTGTTTTAAACATAGCCAGTACCTTTCTATCCAGAAAACAATTTATCCTGGAAGCGGTATGGGATCAAGTGGACCTCTAGTCTGATTTATAATGTCAAGTCTGTGTACTAGTTGGTATCCACAACTAGAAACTGAGCCATAATTTTATTCCTATTAAGAACTGACAAGAGGTACCTTACCCTCAGAGTCTTTTTCCTACCTTTTCTTAGTGATATTCACCGCTCTGTTCTATGTAACTCAGTTTAGTTTTTAAATCTCTTCATGTAGAAAATGTAATACTTAAGGCATTAGAAAAAAAAATAGAAAAACTGTTTTGAGGCTGAAATTATGGAAATTAACTTTTGCAATTCTGAAATTAATGAAATTGTATGTCAAGTAACGTACGTTTAATCATTGCAGAGAACACCACCTTCATAAAAAAGAAGTCAAATCAAGTTAAGAAGGGGGTAAGTCTATATAGTTAATGCATATTTTTCTCTGTATTACAGATCTCTGGAAATATGTAGATTGCAATTTGGAAATGTATTGTGTATGTTAATACTAAACAGTACATGTATCAGTAACAATCGATGAAAATAAAATGCAATAGAAAATCTGTTCTATATCAAACAGCCAATGATCTGTTTCAAAATGGGTTATTGTTAAGATGAATTTTTGTCTAATAAATTGCTATTACTCTGTAGTAGAGTACTTAAGATTAATTGGTTGTTTTCTGACCTCAGATAAATTCTAAGTGTGTTTACATGTATGCAGCTCACTGAACTGTCTAGACTTCCACATGTATATCTGAGCTTCATTTTTTTGGGTGCTGTCCTGACATGAATAGCAGATTTGTTTAGATTGAACAGTATTATTCCTTGATCCCACTAGAGGGCCCTAATATGCAAGAGGAATTTCATATTTATTCTAAATGGCTTACGCAGATATGTTCCTTTACAGTAAGAACATAACTGGGTTCACAGGTGCATGTACAGTTTGTGAACTAGTGTCAGAGACTAAAACTGTACAACTCTGTGTGCGTAGGCCAGAGCTCTTACATGAGGCCATTAAAGTGCTAACAGGTTAAGATAAAAATATTGTGAAAATTCATATTGCTGCAGTGTTGCAGATGACAAATTAAATGCATGGGAGACTGAGAACAGCAGTTTGAGGGCTTTGCCACATCTGAATCTCCATCATTGTGTCGATTCATATTTGTAGAATTCAGTAGGGTTTTTTAAGTAATCAATAATCAGAATGAAAGAATTTGTTTTCCTGTATTGAAGTAATGAGCTAGAAGTAGAACTGTTTTAAAAGAACCAGCGCAAAACTGTAACCTCTCAGATGACATATTTATCTAAAAATGTTCACTGTGCTTTGTCACATGCAAAAGCTAATCATTGTGTGTTTGAGTTTTGCATACACGGATGTACAAAACTTGTATATTGCTGTACTACCTTAAATCATTAAATACTTATGTACACATTTATTAAAAATATGAATAAATCAATCCTTAATAGTAAGATAAGACACTAGCACTGGCCGGTGAGAACTAATATAAAAAATAAGAACTAATATATAAAATTTGTTGCCACTTCTAAGTATAAATTGTGATTTAAGTGAATGAGAAACAAATGGTTCAATTGCAACAAATTTGATTATATTACTATACAACATAATAATTATTAAAGTTGTGCTGTATACTCCCTAACAGTATATAGCGTTTGCTATTGCTTTCAAAGTTGACTCTTAAATCATTTGAGGTGATCGTCTCAGTTATAATGTTGGGACTTCTATTTTTTGTTTTTTAATAAATCAAGCTTGGTGCCAAAAAAGGCGGTTTGGGGGCACAAAAAGTCAGCAGTCAAAGCTTTAATGAGATTGAAAAACAAGCACAAGCTGTAGATAAAATGAAGGAACAACAGGATCTTCATAGCAGTAAGAAAACTGAGAAGGAAGAGCCACTGTAAGTATAAATTGTATGTACAACAGTAAACCATGATGCCTAATTTCATGTTAATGAAGTAATTGTCAACATTTTAAATGTTACCTTAGACTAGTTCATGCAAATAAAACTTCAGTTCTTGCTTAATAATCTTGCTTATTAAAAATCCCCAAATGTGGATGAGGTGGGCCAAAAGTAATCGCTCTATTTCCCCCTCCCCCACACACATTAGGTATATGTTTTGACAGTTGCTCTTTTACTGTAGAAATAACCCAATCCTGTCTTTAAAAATAACCTTAATGTTATTTTTGTTTAAAGCAGAAAATAAGGAGGCATTCCACTGATACATATGAATAATGTAACATAAATGATAAAATATGCTAAGATTAATACCACAGAAGGTTTTTCTTCTTGAACTTTTCTTTACCCAGTGCTAGTTACCTAGTTCATTTTGTTTTGGTGACGTGACCTGAATACAACTTAACCAGTCTCTCTAAGAGCTTAGGAAACATGCAGGTACTCAGTTTTATTCATATACGTTGGGTACGAGTTTCACTGCTGAAAGCAGGTGGTAGTTTAAGTATGACTAGAAATGCCTGCTTAAGTTTCAACTCTTTTATACTGGAGCCGCTTTCACCCTCTGAGTGTTTTTGTTGGTGTCCTCAAATCTGTTAGTCCATTCTCAATAAATAGTCAGGGTATGGTTCTTTGTTCTCACCATTACATTTCTCTGCTACGTGTTTTTGGTTTCTAACATTATCATAGTTGTCATCAAAATTAGATCGTTAAAGAGTTGGTTTTGTACGCTTTTACTGTTGTAAATTTTAACATCCTCTCTTAAGTGCTAACATGCATATTTTTTATAACCTATTAAAGAAATTTCTGAATTTAAATGTAATTATAGAATTACAGGATCACTTGGAACTCATGGTACCAAGCTTTATGCCTGTAATCTCCTCCATGCTACTTTTGCTCACGTTACGTGTCCTCTGCAGATGTTTTGCGGATGTTTTGTGTGCATCAGAAGTATTAATTGCAGAGACTGGTAATTTTTCGAAGTACTTTTACCATGGAAGTTGCATTTCTCACTGATTGCCAAACCTGAACATGCTGCTAAACTAAAAAAAAAAAAAAAAAAAAAGTATCGTTCATGAGTTATGATTTTTCATTAATGATATTATCTTCAAAGATACTCAGTTTAGAAGAAATTCACATTAGTAATTTTGGTTTTTTTTTCAGAAACATTTGTCAGTACATAATCTGTATAGGTTCAAGGCAATTTTTAGTATAGGTCCACTGCAACCTTTCTGCAGTGGCCAGGACCCTCCAAAAATGTCTGCAAACATGAGGAATGCACATGCACTTCAGTTTATGGATCTGATCCCACTGAAGGCAAGCTTACTCTACTTCTCTGGAGATTAATTTATTGGATTTTTAACTGGAGATGGCAGCATATATCAAAATTTAAAAAAGGATGAATACTTTAAAAATTGCTTTTGCCTCCAACTAATTTTTGTGGCGGTTTTAATTTTAAAAGCTAGAGTAATGAGCTCTAATAAATTAATTCAGTGTGACTTTGTTACATGGATGAAATGGAAATTATGCGTTTTTGTGCTTGCTTTTTAGAAGGAGAGAGAGTCCTGAGACTTGAAATGTAATTTTATAATTGGTACACAGTTTCTTGATTTTTTGCTGTGCACTGACAAAAGAATAGATTACTGGGGTTACTTTAAAACAAATAGAGATACTGATGATTTTTTTTAATCTGAAGAGGTAAGAGATTTTTGATATTCATAAAATAGATTTCATAAAACAGGCTGCTAATCATTTTACTTAAAGTGCTGGGTAGATTTCCTGCAGTAGCAGCTTTAAGCTGAACTTTAGAAAACATTTTCAACTTTCTCTGTAAGAGTTGGTCTTAAACTGTAATAATTGATTAAAAACTTCTCTGGACATATTCTGTGGTTTGAAGATATATTTTTCTGATTTTTTAAAATTTATTTCAAAAACCATTCAGTGGATGACTGACTTTTATTTTAAGCATCTGAACGTAAGACAATGAATTTTTGGTTCTGGACCCAAGTTCTAGGTCCCTCTAAACACACCAATTAGAGGATATCCAATCATCACATGATTGAGATCACTCTCCTATTTGAAACGCCTCTTCAGTGGAGGAGCAATGTCCCACTCCTTACAGGAGGATGGTACCTACATCCCTATCTGTTAAGGAAGATGACCAAATGCTGTGCCCTTCTTGTCCTAACTGGCTCAGCAACACACCCCTGCCTTGCAGGAGAGTGCACTAACCAGCAGGGTGTGAACTTTGGTAGGGGCATCTTGTACTCTTGTTTAAAGTTAAGTATGGATGGGGCCAGAAGAAGAGCAAGCCAGGAGAAGCCTGTCTCAGCAATCAAATGGTTAGGACACACACTAGAAGAAAATACTCTTTGGTCCAAAACTTTTAATTTTCGTTCCTGCTTCTGTACAAAATGGATGGAAAGTTACAAGGGAAATGTCTTGTTTTCAGTCTTAGGTACTTCCCATCTACTGAAGAGCATGAGGTGTACAAGCAGCATCTAAATCTTATTTACCTTGATTCTAATAATGTTAATTTGCACTTTATGCCAGCCATAGTCTGTGAATTAAATATTGCCATATTCCTCATTAAAATTACTATTTGTATCCCTTTTAACCTACCAAATTAAATTTTAAGCAGTGTTTCTACAGTTCTGTAATCAGGATTAAAAATCTCTGTGTCTCCTACATTGGTACTGCTGGAAAATAATAATTAAGATTGAGGTATAGGAAGGCGTATGGTATCTCTGAGCATTTACTATAGTTGAATTAGGAGGATGTTTCAGGTGACAGAATGTGTTGCTAGCTGTGCAGAGAATAGTAAGTTGTGAATGCTTCAAAGGTTTTGTAATACAGATTGTCAAATCAAATATTTGATTTTGTATGTGCAAAGATTTTCTTCCCCTCTTCTGAGACGCTTTTTCTGGGACAGAGGGGAGCAGCATCGATTAAAAGAAAGCATAGTCTACTCCTAGTAAATGTCACTCAAGTATATGTAACACATGATAAAACCGTTAAGAGTAGGGGTGGAGATGTAGCAGGGCCAAGGAATGCATTAGGGGAACACATCACTAGTATTGTGTTATGGATGACACAGTATTGTAATATATCAGAACTGGGTAATTTTGGTAATCATTTTGTAGCACATACAACTATGACAGTGGGGGGAAAAAATACAAAACTTTTAGGTTGACTTAATGGCGATGCAAAACCGTGTCTTGAACTGTAATAGTGCAATGTTTTATTTTGAAAAATGAAAACAAAACAAGTAAAAACAAACAATGTGATCCTATTAATAATGAATATTTTCAGTAAACATAGAAAACAAAATACATTGTTACGTTGCATACTACTTATTTTCTACCGATATGTTTTGTTCTAGTGTGTCATCTTTACGATTGGCCTACAGCGATCTTGATATTAAAACAAAAGAAGAAAAGTTAAATCTATCTGGTAGAAAGAAAAATGAATTAGAGAGGCTTGGCATGGGATTTGGCAGCAACAGAAGGTATGTGAAGTTCTATAAACTATTTAAGGATGCTCTTTGGTTTTATGCAGATATTCTTGATTTTGATTGGGAATTGAAAAAATATACTGAAGTGTGAAGGGTTATGGAAATTTAATCATCAAAGAATCTAGTATTTGTTAGGGAAGAGGACAGGACTGCTTCTGATGGATTTAAGTTTTAACCTGCCAGGCGGGTGCTAACTTAGATTGCAGATACATGTAGATTTTTTTCTTCTGTTAGCTGACTATGAAAAAGGTAGCTGGAATGTTTTTAATGAACAGTACAGACTAAGTGTAGCTTATCTACTACAAGCTGAAAAATCACATGACTGTTTAACTGTTGTTGGAAATAGTCTGTGTATTCAGAAATCTTGTCACTACTTCAGAGAGCTATAGCTGAGCTTTCGAGGGCTTTTTCTTTTGTTTAAAATTCCGCTCTTTCTTAGGTGTTTGTATTTAAAAAAAAAAAAAGAAAAAAAAAGCTTTTAAAACACTGTAAGAGCTTTGGCATTGTCAGCAGGGTTCAGAAACTAGGTTAGGCCTTTCATTTTGTTTATTTTTTTAGGGTGTGGACTTTGTCATCTCTTTACATACTTAATTTTCTTCCTGTCCCCAGTGGTATTTCTCACTCAGTCATCTCAGATATGCAGACAATAGAACAGGAAACACCAACAATTGCAAAACCGAAGAAAAAGTACACTGATGAGGTAGAAGACTCTTATTTCTCTTCGCCTAGTTCAAGGTAATGTATTGGCTTTTTGTTTTGTGTGGGACAGAAGTATATGCAAGTTATGTATTCAAATCTATGCAATATATTTGAAGCAGGATAAAAACAGAAGGCAATTCCACAGGTCTACATACATATTATATTTTCAGGTTACATCTGAATCAGGAAAGTTGTGAAGTTGTGAAATCAGGAAAGATGACGTTATTCTATAATTATGTCAATGACATGAATGTATTTAGAATCACAGAATCATAAAATGGCTTGGGTTGGAGTGGACCTTAAAGACCATCTGGTTCCAACCTCGCTGCCATGGGCAGGGGCACCACCCAGCACACCAGGTTGCTCAAAGCCCCATCCAGCCTGGCCTTGAACACCTCCAAGGATGGGGCATCCACAGCTTCTCTGGGCAACCTGCTCCAGTGCTTCACCACCTTCTGAGTGAAGAATTTCTTCTCAATATCTAATCTAAATCTACTCTCCTTTAGTTTAAAACTATTACCTCTTGTCCTGTCAGAACACTGCCTGATAAAGAGTCCCTCCACATCTTTCCTGTTGGCCCACTTTAAATACTGGAAGGCTGCTATAAGGTCTCTGGGCTAAATAACCCCAACTTTCTCAGCCTGTCTTCGTAGGAGAGGTGCAGCAGTCCCTCTGATGATAGTTGTGGCCTTCCTCTGGACCCTCTCTAACAGGTCTATGTCTTTCTTATGTTGAGGCCCCCAGAGCTGATTACAGTACTTCTAGATGGGGTCTGAGAGAGCAGAGGAAAGTGAGAGAATCACCTCCCTCGACGTGATAGCTACATTTCTTTTGATGCAGCCCAGGGTAGGGTCAGCTTTCAGAGCTGCAAGCTCACATTGCTGGCTCATTCAGTTTTTCATCTACCAATATCCCTAAGTCCTTCTCTGTAGGGCTGCTCTCTATCCACTCATCATCCAGTCTATATTCATGTTTGGGATTGCCCTGACCCAGGTGCAGGTCCTTGCACTTGTCCTCATTGAACTTCATGAGGTTTGTATGGGCATACCTCTCAAACCCGTCAAGATCCCTCTGGATGGCATCTCTCCCATTCAATGTGAGGAAAAGGAGACGCTTTTTCTGAGAAAATAGTCTGAATTATTTGCTATTTATGTGTTTTGTCTTATTCACTGTTCAGTACTGTACTATGTTTGTGTTGGTATATAAGCTTTCATTGGCCGTATGAGGGAATCTACTGAATTTTTTGACAGAATGACTTCTGTTCTTTTTTGTTTCTTTTGTGGCACTTTGATGTGTCTTCAATGTTGAGTTTAAAATTAAACAAATATCAGTCTGATGCTAGATTTACTGCTGTCTGCATCATTCTATTACCTAGACAGATGCCAAATACAAAAGCATAAATCTTAATATGTTAGATGAATTGTGTAGATGTCTGCAGTCTTATTTTGTAGACTTTGTCTGTAAATATAAAATTTAAGCAAAAACTTAGGCAAATTTTTTCTGTCAGAGCACAAATGCAATGCAAATTATGAAATACTGATGTTGGGAAGGAGACAGAAGAGTGCCTGCAGGCATTAATTGGGATGAAACAGCTGTTTCTGGACTGATAGAAACAGGTGGTGCTTTTGTAAATTGCATTTTATTGGATTGCTGCCAAGGAAACATGGAAAATTGTACCTAATTACTTGTAGATAGGCAAATAGAAACATGGAGGCTTTTATGTCATTACTTTGTTGCGTAGTCACTAGTGACAGAATTGCAAATATACCAAGTAAACTAGCAGCAGACTTCTAAAATAGAACATGTATCATCTCAGTGTTTCCCTATTTGTACCTTGAAGAGAACTGCTACTGCTCTCAAATTATTTATAAGTCTACTAGCAGACAAATTATGAATTATGAAAGTTTTTTTTAACGCATTTCAGATCAATAATTAGAAGATAAATTGACCTAGCTGTTCCTGACTCTTGCTCTTCTAGTTGTAGCAGCGTTAGTATCTAATTGGACTTCATGCACACTTCCATTATCTTTAAAGAAAGTATAAAGTCATATTGTTGGACTTGGTAAGGTTTATGAGGTGGTTATTGTCTTTTCTTCCAAGCTGTAACTTTGAAATAGAGGCAAAGTCACTTTAGTATCATCTTAGTATATACCAAAAAGCAAATAATCATGCAGGATGTTAGAGTGCTGATACATATCTGTAAACGTCTAAATGTTTAAATATATAGAATCAGAATCATTTAGGTTGGAAAAGACTTTCAAGATCATCAAGTGCAACCATCAGATTCACTTGACAAGTCCCATCACTGAATGATGTCTCTTACTGCCATGTCCACAGGGATGGCGATTCTGCCACTTCCCTGGGTAGCCCATTCCAATGCTTGATCACCCTTCCTGTGAAGAAATCCTTCCTGTTGTCCAATCTAAACCTCCCTTGATGTAACTTGAGGCTGTTTCCTTTTTTTTTTGTGTGCTACATTTAAAAAAAAAAAAAAAGTTTATTAATATAACAATGTAACATTTTATTTTTTATTACATGCTGCTTATTTTTTTCCCCTCCTTGAATACTGAAGAAGTCTTTTGTAAATTTAGGAAAATCTGAAAAGGAGAGATGGAGAACATAAGCCATTTTATTCAAATCAGGTCTTGTAGCCCCTTCTCCATCCTGTGGTTTTGATGGTCATTGTGAGATTAGATTGCTTCACGTCCTACCCCATCTCACCCCTTGTTTGTAATCATGCATCCATATGGAACTCCTGAAGATTGCTGTTGCTTGTTGGTAGGCAAGAATAACAGCCTTGCTACATAATGGCTTCCTCGCAGGTTTTTATACTATGCTTCTACACTATGCTACCAAAGGAACATAGGACAAGCTGAGCAGTCGGGCAGAAGAAAATGACCCTGGTTGTAAGAAAGCATATAGCACCTTGCCATATTTCTAAGCTGTTATAAGTGAGATTGTCAGCTGAGTGAAGCGCTTTGGAAGACAGAACTACTTTCTGATGCTGTACCACTTTAGTCTGGGAGTTTCTGCCTTCCTTTTGTTTATTTTACATGTCATGTTGCAATGAAAACAACCTAAGCTCACAGGAGCAGGAGAAGATTTAATTGGTGTAGTGACTTAGTATCAACTTATATCTGTGACTGTTCCTTCAGATTTTCCACCTGTATCCAAAAGGTGGAGAGCATAAAGAGCCTCTCTTAGCGGAAAAAAATCCCTTCAAGAACCTATTGCAGGTAACGTCCACTCTGTGGAGTGGTGAGATTGTGAAATGAAGATTGCATTGCAGTGAGTCTCCTTTGCTCAAAGCACTAAATGTACTCCACTTTGTCTGTTGGGAAAGAAGGGGAGAGACTCTTTTTGCAGAAGTTCTTTCCACATCTCTGTCTTTACATGTACAGTGGCAGGAGATAGCAAATGAAAATTGTGGTGGCTTTTTTCATAGCTGATACCTTAGTGTGAAATGTCAAGAGCACTAAGCCTATATGAGCAGACTGGCTTCTAGAGTTGTCATAATGTGAAAACCTTGCTCACAGGGACTATCATGAAGTTTTTTCAGGGTTGCTCTTAAATCAAGCAGCTATCTTGACAATGTTTTTCCCAGTGCTTTGCCTGACACTGAAGAAGATGTAATACTTCAAAGTAATGAGAACTTTGCCGTGCTGTCTTTGATGGGACAAGACCTTTTGGGCAGTCCACTGCATATTCATGACCATATCCAGCCTGAAGAAAGGTTGAACTTTCCAGTTGGTTAAATATAGATTAGAGTTCCTTCTATTTCAATTTTTTTTTCTTCTTTTATTTTAGGTACTATGATTCTTCAGATTTGAAAAGCAGCACTTTCTCTAAATGGGATGACAATTCAGATTCTTTTTGGAAGAAAGAAAATAATAGTAGAGACGTTGATGCAATGTTAACTTCAAAAAGTACAGGATTTTCAGACAGGTATGCCAAGAAAAGCTAACTGATTTTTGTACAGAAAGGATGTTAATAGAATTTGAGTCCTGGTCAGAGTAGTGGGATTTTTTTTCAGACTAGAGTTAGAATTTGGTCATAGCTTTGATCAGCAGGCAAGAAACTTACTTCCTAGCTGATTTTTTTTTTGTAAGCTGACTTTCCTGTTTAGTTTCTTACATTTAATCACTGTCTGTTTTGCTTATTGCTGTGCAGCGTATCTACTAGAGGCAATTTCCAAAGTTTTTTCAGCAAAAGAGATAGTAGATAAAAGATACGGAGAGAGCCTCAAATATTTGTACTGCTTTGAGAATTTGCTTGCTTTACTTGCTTTGTTTGTTGTCTGATGAACTAAGTAGAACCCAGTTACCAAATGAATGAAACTGTAGGGTACTCAGCTCTCAGGATTAGGATATTGAGTATGCATGCAAACAGCAGATCTACTTGTGATGATAAAAGATGAATGTATTTCTTCTAGTGACAACTGTGTTTTTATTTTCGTAATGAGCTGGAAGGGTGTAAGAATATGGGGTTTTGTGTACTTCCCTGGCTTATTTGCTTCTTATTTAAAAGGGTATTCTTCATTTACCTGTACACTTCAGTACAAATTTTTACTACAAGCATCATCTATTGTTTTCTAAAGATTTGACCAGTAATACATACAGCAGAAAATTGGTGTTGATGTCCGTAGTGCTATTACTTCTTTATTTGAGCATATTTGTTAAAAAATAAATAAATAAATAGTTGAATATGCATGTTTGTTGAGGTAGAAGGAAATGATACTTCAAAGGATGCTGAACATTTTGTACTGTTAGGTTTAAATATGAATTGTGCTTTGGGTGTTTTTTTTGAGGTTTTGTAGGAATACTCTATTCTTGTTGATATAATTTTGGCTTGCTTTTTAAATGAACTCTAAAAATAAAGATACAGGATTAACGAATTTCAAATACGGTATGTTCATCGTCTTGTAAAACTGTCACTGAAATTTTATTCGCTCCATATCAGATTAATTATCTGAATTTCTTTGTCCTGTGTTCATACTGATTTAATTTCAACTTCCAAAAAAATCACAAAGGCTTCACAAAACGAAGATGATAGTACTTCTTTCTTGATTTTTTGCATTGTTGTGATATAAATGTTACATTGCTAATGTGGGTTATTTTTTTCTTAGGCCTGCATCTCGTCGTAAGCCTGAATATGAGCCATCTTTAAGCACAGATGAGGCACAAAAAAAATTCGGCAATGTAAAAGCAATTTCATCAGACATGTATTTCGGAAGGCAAGATCGTGCTGATGTAAGTAGAAAGCAATGATAAATATTTGTGAATGGGAAAATATTCTTTGGCCCTATTCTTTTGCTCTAGAGCATGGTATTGTATAAAGTAGTAGCCAATAAATACTTAAAATCTGTAAAAATTTTAAGTTTGTAGAATTTTGTCCATCTGCATGTTTGTTTGATGGAAATGTACCAGTCTGCAATAACTGATAGTTCACTATGTCCTTTCAAGGGGTTGCTAGTTAAGGCTGCTAGTAGAACCTTACCTCCAACATCATTCTTCTCTGATAGAGGTGGTAGGTTATGATTGAGTAGTCTTTGTTTTTTGAAAGAAACAGTCTGATGTTGGACGAAGGCTTACTTTTTCCATTCTAAATAACTAAACTGATGCAAACAAACTATTGATAGAAGTAGCTGTCCCCTGTGTATGTAAGTGGAAACATCATTACTACTGTAAGACAAATTAAGCACAAATTGTTCAGCAAATGGCATGTAGTTGGATCAGCCTAGAAATAAAAAAGACATAAATATTATTTAGAATTTTGAAGGCAAGGGATCACTTAAAATTCTATTTTCAATGAAAAATTCACAGTATAAGCAGTTATGTAAATAATAATAATAATAATTTTATCATCATTCCCAAGAACTAAGAACTTGCAAAGAGTTTACATAAAAGCATCATGTGATTAGAAAAGTTAACATGATGCTAAACTGGTGTGGTTTTCCCTAACCCTACCTAGCCACTATTTCACATTTTTTGTTGTTGTTTTTAATGGTTGAATTGTGTATTATCCTCTGCATAGTCATCAACGACCGGTTTTAGGAGAGCTAATAGTGAATGGGCCTCTCAGTGTTGCAATGGTAAATGCCACACCCTTTGATGCATTCAAAAATGAGTTGAGAGGACAAGCTCATGCTGCATAAGTTACATGAAAACTAATGGGAACAGCTTTCAGAATGGTCAACTTCAGATGGATTTGTGTATTTTAAAACTGAATCTATAATCTCATTGTTAATTATCTGACATAAACTCAAAAGATCGAAACATATCATTACAATACTTTTTTCTTCTCAATTCGTTTCTAGTACGAAGCTAGGGTCCGCCTGGAAAAACTTTCTGGAAGTTCCTCTATAAGTTCAGCTGACTTGTTTGAAGATCAGAAAAAACAACCAGCAGGTACATATTTAACAGAGAGACGCTCTAGCGTGCTGTGGGATACACTCCAGTACTCTGCTTCTAGTCACAGTATCAAAAAGCTATCTGTTTCTGTAACATAACATTTCTGTAAGATAACACCTAAATTCACTATCAGGTAGTCTTAATAAGTTACCATAAGGAACATACGTGTATGTACATTTGTGAAAAAGTAGCTGCAATAATTGTATTGAATCTAAGAGGATCTTTATTGAAATGTTAGTGGGCTTGAACTTCCCATATAATCTGTTGCATGGCATACCCATTCATCAGGATATCTGCTTCAAACACTGGTTTTGCCAAATTATTAAGGAAAATTTGTGACTTGTTTGTCAGTTCAAGAGATTTGTTGGAATACCTTATACTGGAGAGTACAGATCATCAAGTTAGGAAGTAGTACTAATTAGACTGACCGAAAGGTAGTGGTGCCTTAGGCTGTTAAAAAAAATCTCGTGTTTGCTTTCTAACACCTTTTCTGGATAGTGCAATAACATTAAATAAAAAAGGTAAGAAGTACTAGAACGTTTTATTGAGCTGATCAGTTGGGTTTTGTTCTGTAACTGGTGAAGAAATGTAGAAAAAGAATTATAGAAGAACTCAAAAACTCTGTGCGTAATTACATAAATAGGCTGGAAAAGCAATCAATATGTAGCATCTGTGGAAAAAAGTAGAGGAAAAAAAAATGTGACTGTTCAGTTTCAATCCTCTGAAAGCAAGTATTGATTAAAAAACATTTGCTAGTAGAGAAGTAACTCCTGTTACCAGTTATTTAAGCTGGGTTTTTGTCAATTTAAAATTTAAAAAAAACCACCACCATTCAAAAAAAAAAAAAAAAAAAAAAAAAGGAGAGGAGGAAACAAAGCAGAAATTGCAGCAATTTTTTTAATCTAGTTGAAAGAATGTTTGCAGCATGGTGTCATACCTGCGCTTAAAAAAAGGTGTAGGGGAAAAAAATGTTGTTTCTTTCTGAATTTGTAAACTATAATATTTTCAATACTATATGTCTAAATATTAGACAGCAGTACTTCCTTTTTATTTTTTACATATACATTATTTTATATGGAATTAATTATATTTTCCTTACAAATTGTGTAGTCTATGTGGGGTTTTTACATGGTAGTTAATAATGGACTGGGATATAAATATAATATAATATAAATACAACTTAAATGTGGGGCAAATTGTGTTAGTGTTTTAGATATATTTTTTTTAGCAGGTTAAACTCAACTAGAATTTCAACTATATTGTGTCATTTCAAAATAGGCTGTAAATATTCTTACTCAGAATGTGGAATTTGAGGCTTCTGTAGCATATATGTATATATATGTTGTACATACGTGTGTATATATGTATATATGTGACTGTGCCTTTCTATGTGCACATGATAAACTTCTGACCGTATTCTGAATAAGAGTACTTATATAAAGCTTAATTTGTGCACACAATTCTTCATTACTGACCACCTGGAAAGTCTCTTAGGGCCTGTGGAATACAGAGATATATAAAGGAATTAAAAATATTTTCCTTCGTTTCAAGGTAAGTTACTGTGACTGGCAACCATGTTACATAGTCCAACAGTAAATTTGAAGGAATATTACAAAGACCAAACTGAGTAAATTTCCTGGGCTGTTACTTGTCTGAAATGATAGCCAGGAAATAATACACCAGGAATTACAAGTTCTTGTGTTTTAAGTTCACGTTCTATTCAGGCTATAGGATTTGCCTTTCCTGCATGTTTTTCCTGTTACAACCCCTCTATTTTTTTATGATGACCATTCTTTGAGAAATTTTACTGCACTGATAGCTTGTCTGGTGTCGAATTAATGCCAAGGCCATCATCAGTTCCATAAAATGAACATAATCAGGAGACCAGTGGTTGGCAACAAATATGCTGCTGCAATTCTGGAGTCCTTGCCAGTATAAAATGTCCTTTGAAACTAAAGTTGTTTTCATGAGATTTTACATTGGAACAGTTTCAGGGTATCTGCCCTTATACAGAACGCTGTAGGATCTATTTACCAAAATGAGAAAACTGCAAGAAAAAGCCTTTACTTTGGATTTCTTTTGGATTTATTACTTATGAAAGATGGCATGTCAGATAGCTAACTTCTAGATGCTGATTTTGAAGGAAATCGCAAGAAAAGTTGTTTTCCTATATAATTTACAAGAAGTTTTCCAGATAACTGTACAAAACCAGAAACAGGAGAACATTCATTTGGTTGAGAAAAGAGTAGAGCTTTACTCAGCTTACTTATATCTGTTTTATTATTATTATTATTTCTATTATTTGTACTTTAATTACAAAAATGCTGAAGCATTTGTTAAATGGAACAGATCATAAAAAAGTCAAAATTACAATTCAGAAATAGGGATATCTCCTTAATAATGAGGCTTTGAATAATAATTTTGAAAAGAATCTACGGGCAAGTGTGCCCATCCTACTAGCTGCTTCAGAGAATGGGGTGGGAAGCTTACTGACAACAGTGCGTCTTTCACTATGAAGCAGCCATTTAGTTTACTCAAATCACTCTAGCCACAGTAATGTCTGTTTCAGCCTGCTATTAACTTAAGTATCTTAAATTGCAATGAAAAGTGGAGCTGCAGGTCTCCCTTGGAGGGAAAAAGAAAAGGGAAAAAAGAAAAAAGGCAGCCAGTATATAGTAATGCAGTCAAAAGGAGTTACAGTTCAAAAGAGTGCAGTGTCTGTGGTTGGATGAGCTTGTGTGCAGTTTGATAACTGTGTCATTTACAAGAAGAAGTGACTGATTCTGACTGTTCTGTTTGACTTTACAACAAGTGTTCTGACTGATCATGACTACCAGTTGACTGCATGCCTAAATTAGGGCTACAGATTGCAGTCTCTGTTTTGAAAATGTTCTGCTTTGGTATGCTTCCTATCAGGAACTTCATTTATTTCCAAGATAATAGTTCTGCAGTACTCTTTCACTGCCATTCGTGTCCTTTACAATATCAGGCATTTAGCTTATTTCCAAATAGTTTGCAGTATTCAGGCATGCCAGTAATTCTTTTCGCTAATGAGTGGTTGATTGTAATTGTTAGCATGTTAATACTTACAATGCAGTTAGTTTTGAAACACCTTTGCTATCTGTTATTTTTGGGCCTGTACTTCTTATAATAGCAGTAGAGGTAATAACTCACTGGCCAAAAACCTACATTGTTTTAAGGAAGGGTGGATTGCCAGCTTTGTTTTGGAGTCTTAATCTTGCTATGTAAATGACCTTGACTATAATTCTATGGAATTTTCCAAGCCTTTGATGTAGTAATGCAAAATATGTGTGTATGTACAGCAAGCAAATGACCATATGCACACAAATAGGGTTCATTACTTCAGCTACCAGTGAAACGCATTCATCTTTAAATTGCAACATAAGAACAGCTGTTGAAGATACAAGACAAATGTCATTGCAGCAGGTTGAAAATGCAGGGTAAATCATCTATTATCCGAACATAATTTGCTCAGCTGGGAATACAAAGTGTAGAAAATGACAGGGTGGGTAGAAATATGAGCAAATAAAAAAAATTAAAAGCAAAATGGATTTAAGAAATGTGAGATTTAGGCCTACTGTTTTTATAGTGATTATCTTCATGGGAGAAAAAAAGAGACTGATTTTTACAGAAAGTTTTCTTTTTGTCTTCATGTGTATTCTTCCTTTAGGAAGCTACAATATTACAAATGTCTTGCCTTCAGCTCCTGATATAGCCCAGTTTAAACAAGGAGTAAAATCAGTGGCTGGAAAGCTTTCTGTACTTGCTAATGGAGTCATGACATCTATACAGGTTGGTAAAAAATAATATGATTTATTACACATCAGTTAAATTATTTTTATAGGGATTTAGTGTCATAGATCTTCCTAATGATTCACTGGCAGGAAAAGAATGAATTTGGTTTTGAGTTTTATAGACCTTTTTTGATAGACAGTAGATCTTTATCTTTTTAAAAGTAAATCTGCAGCCGATAGCTCACCTTTCTTAGAATGACTTTTTGTTTTTTCCTTACAAAGTTTTTTTCTTAGAATCCAAACAGAAATTCTATCATGGGAAGTTACTTGCTCTCATCTTATTGTTATAGTTCCTAGCTCTTGTATTGGTTCTTGAACTGATTTGACAGTAATACCTTAGATCCATGTTTGTGCACACAATTAATACATCCTGTTCTAAATAGTGTAAAGCTTGCCTCCAGTTTGCATTTCCCATATGAGGGAAGTGGGAGTTCTTGTATGTTTGAAAGTGAGGCTAATTATCCCACAGTTGAGCTGTAAGTTCCAGTTCTTTGAAACTATGGTCAATTTTTGTAAAGACTTTAATAATTAAGCTACTATTTATAATAATTAAGCTACTATTTATTGTACAAATGTAAACTAATTTATTTCAATGGAAAAAATACTCATGCCTGTTTTTGTTTGATTTTGCTTTTCTAGGATCGATATGGCTCATAACATCTTGTATATCAATTAAGTACACTAAAGAAGAATTTCGTTTTGGATACACAAGTAATCACACTGCTGATTTGAATGAAGGTTGCCTTAAGACTGTTGATGTTTTCAATTGTTCCAGCATATTTGTTGTGGAGCTTTCTGTCTCAGCCTCTTTTTTACTGCTATTTGATCTTTACAGAGCAGAAATCTTGTAGAAACTTGTTACATTGAATATGCTTTTTTTTTTTCTCCCTGTTACAGTCTTGTATTTCTCTTAGTGACCTTAACGTTAGATGTTGGGATCTGTCTTTTATTACTGTTTTTGGCTGTGAGGCAGGGAAGAGAAAGAAGGATGAACGTGTGCTTTGAAAATGAGACTTTGTAATAGAAACCTCTGTGCAGTTGCATCCTTAGTTGCCAAACATAACTTGTCTTCTGACTGTCTTATGAAATGCGGAGAAAATTTAGATTAGGCGTATGCTGAGATGGTATTTAGTGGACTGTAGCAAAACAGAATTAAATTAAACCTGTGCTTTTCAGGAGGAAGAAGCTCTTGCAGTCGTAAATTGATGTGCATTAAAATGATGGGGACTTAGTGTTTCAAAACAATATTCCTACTAGAAAATGTTATGCTTAATGTGAAGTATAAAGGAGAGAAGATACCTGGTATATTGAATAATAGATTTCATCTTGTCTTGGGAACAATCTATTTATTCCTATTTTTGAAAGTTATAAAAAAAAAAATGCAATATAGAATCCTTAAGTGCTTTAAAAAATAATCTGTATTGTGTACAAATTGAAAAAAAAAAAGAAAATATATAAAGGGCCTAATATAGAGTAGTTAGTAAAATACTTGTTAAAATGTTTAGAACAATCTTAGTTTTTTTGATAAATTATGAAGTATTGAATGAGAAAATCTAGTATGGCTGTGTTTTAGACAGTCTAGAATTTTTGTTGATGACATCTTGTATAAAAATAGTTAGACCTTAAAGAAAAATCCTCACAACCAAGAATGAGCTCAAGCTAATTCTGTTCTGTAACTTTATTTCTTAATTCAAATTTGTAAACTGCTGATATCTAATAAAAACAATTGATATAAACCGATTTTTTAATTAAATTTATATGTGCAGATGCCAGTCTCCAGCTTTCTAAATACTGCCGTCTGTATTCTGTCTATACAATGATCTGGTAAAATTAGCCTTTAATTTCAATTAGTGAAAGTATCTTTCTTATTAAATTGCTATCGCGGTTTAGAAATCAAAGCACTAAGACTGGGATAGAAAAGCAAGCTACTGTATTGAAATACTATGTGGAAATACAGTTCACATAGTATAGCTGTATTTCTTTTTTTCTGCTTCTTATATCTAACTCTCACTTCTGGTAACTTTCTCTTGTGGCTTTTCATAGAATCGTAATATATCCTGAGTTGGAAGAGACCAACAAGGGTCATGGAGTCAATCTCCTGGCTCCACACGGGACCACCCAAAAACAGACCCTATGTCTGAGAGTGGTGTCCAAATGCTTCTTGAACCCCAGGAGGCTCAGTGCTGTGACCACTGCCCTGGAGAGCCTGTCCCAGTGCCTCAGCACCTCTGGGTGCAGAACCTTTTCCTAACACCCAGCCTGACCCTCCCCTGTCGTGAGGAAGCTACAGGCCACCATGAGGTTTCCCCCTCAGTCTTCTCTGTGTTGAACAAACCAGGTGTCCTCAGCTGCTTCTCACATGTCTTCCCCTCTAGACCCTTCTCTATCTTTGTAGCCCTCCTTTGGATGCTCTCTAACAGTTTGTGTCCTCCTTAAACTCTGATGTCCCAAACGGCGCACAGTACTCGAGGTAAGGCCTCACCAGCGCAGAACAGAGCAGGACAGTCACTTCCCTTGACTGACTAGCAATGCCATGCCTGATGCACCCCAGGACATAGCTGGCCCTCCTGGCTGCCAGCGCTGTTGACCAGAACCCCCAGACTCATTTCTGCGGGACTGCAGCCCAGACTCCAACCTCTTGTCAGCCTGAGATTGGGGGTAGGGGGTGATGCTGCTACAAGTGTCGCAGATTTTAGAACAGATGATAAAACTATATATTGGGTCTGGTTTTCCCACAAGTGGAAGTTGGCATTGCTAATCAGCTGCATTTTGTTTCAGTTGCTCTTCCCTTAATCCTCTCTTAACACCATTGCACATCTTGCTTTTCAAAGCTGGAACTGAATGACAGCAGCAGCGAGTCTGAATCATTAAACTTCCCTCTTCTCCTGCAAGAATATCTCTCTGCATATAAGGGGAGGGGAAAGGCGATTATTTAATACTTGACATTTCAGAGAGTTTATTTCTGTATATTAAACTGCAAGGGTTAGAAAAATGTTTAAAGGTAGTTGTTAGAACACCAGAGCCAGCAACAACTCAGTGCAAAGACCTGTACTGTTTGATGCAGATATGTACTGTCCTTCCATGAGTAAACAGTGAAGGGGAATCTTGTTACCATCTGTTTCTCTCGCTTCTCTTTGCAAAATGAGAAATACTCAATTTTGTCATTCAGGTCTGCTTAGCATCAATTTGCTCCTTTGGGAGTGGCAATACCAGAGCCACTTGCATGCTAATTTCAGCTTTTTATTTTAGAAAGATTTTGTAGTGTAAGAGTCGCCTGAGTGACTCCATAGCATAGGAGTTTGTAAATATTACTTTAGCTGCATACATTTTAATGTTGCTCCTGTCCTGCTCTTGAGTCAAAGTCTACTTGTCATTGTAAATCAAGGCTGAAGCTGTAGACCATATAAAAAAGGTTATGTGCCTAATTCCATTTTTGAGGACTTCTACACAAAATAGCTTGTTTTGCATATGTAACTCATGTATGTGAGACTGGATTCTCTTTGATCAGTTATGGCCAAACCAGTGTCTTACAGACCTGCTCACAGCTTCAAAGACAAACAGCAGCACTGCCTTTGCCTTCTTACAAGGTCAGCTACAATGGTCAGAGTACATTACTTCCAATTTTGACGCTTTCATTTTTAATTCGCTCAAAGTCTCTTTTTTAAAAACCTTCAAAAGGAATCTAGCAATGTAAGCAATTCCCACATGAAGCAACATGATCTCATGGTTCATTTTAGACTTTGATTTCTGAGAGATATTCCATTTACACAGTAAGCATTGTTGTTGTACCAAGATGTGAAAATAGAGAAGTATAGTCCTGAGAAAGCCTTGTGTTGTTTGTGTCCTCTTTGCAAACCATGCAAGAATAGTTCTGCATCTACTCTGTGAGACTCTTAAGAGTCTTCAGTAGCCCCACCTTTTTTAGAGAGAAAAGAAGGAAAGGATCAGTACTTGGAAATTCTCTCCACCTTCAGCTTTGCTTGCTGCTCCATACTCAAGCTCTACAGCACTTCTTTAGATTTGTAGCTTTGGATTTTGTGTGGTTAGTCTTACCTTCCAGTTCTCTTTGGTTGGCTCTAAGAGCTCTTATGAGATCTTGAAAGTAGCTATTTCTGTACCTTAGCTAACAAGTTCAAAACAGTTACCTACTTATATCTGTTGCTATTTGAGAAGTCTTACCTTGCCTGTTTACAATCTGCAACACCAAAAGGTGCAGGTCTTTGTAGTGCTGTATCATTAATCACTTTAGATGTCCTTGTGTATGTATCTACAAGTGGGCACCTGGACTGGGCTACTCTATCTTTAGCAGTATAGGTATCTACTCCCCAGCATTTGTACTGAAACTCCATATTTTTACAGCAAGGATGTTTTCTCTTAGCTGGGAGATTGGTATGGTGTTCCTTGATGAAGGGTGGAGAAAATAATTGTTGTTGACAGGCTGGTTCAAGAAGGCATACAACAGGAGTGTCCATAAAGTGCAGACAATGTGGGGTGGGTAAGCAGGAGGGAGGTTTGGTGATGGGAATGTGGATATCCTACACTGCAGGATCCTATTGTATGAGAATAGAGGATTCTGCTGTCTGAAGTTTGTAAATCACGTTCTTAATTGGTTCATCAACTTATGAGTCAGTCAATACAACAGCATTTATATCTGTATTTATGTTGATGGGGTATTCTCTTGGTTTCTGTAGCTGAAATGATTATCTCCTTAGGGAGAATAACATGGTGTACAGTGCTTTGAGGCCTGCTCATGGAACAGCTTGATCAGAAATGCTATATATACAAGAATGAAATTATATTGGTGAACGTGTAGTTGTTCTGTTACTTTACCTCCACTCAAAGGTGTGCACATAGAAAGGGAAGATGCTGACACAGTAACGTTGCTAGAAGCTCCTTTTTCACTATCTGTAAAGACCAGCTGCATGATAAAACATGACCACAGCAGGAAAAGACATAGGACCTATTACTGAATATTAAGAAAGGGGAAGGAAATTGAGGTTGCTAGCGTTTTCTTAAAGAAAGATTTAATTTGTTATCCAGATGTACTTGTTCCTGAAATCTACACAGTCTCTGACTGAGCAGTGGGTTCTGTCAATAGGCAGCCCATGAAGCTCACAGTTCTTGGGCTCGAGATAGCACTTTCAATTCTGCATAGTAATCCCTTTGAGAAACTGATTTAGAGCTGGATTTTTAATGTAGAGTAGCCAGCCATTGAAAAGACACCTGCTCTCCTTTTCCATTTTCTTGTTATATAGGTATGAATTTCTGTGTTGCTTTCTGGTAATACAAAATGTGCTCATCATGACTCCTGTTTCCTGTTTATCTCAAAACGAATTGGTGCTGTAATAATTCGTCATTGATACAATTACAAATGTGAGTAATGCTGGGAGATCCAGAATCATTAATAGGGTGCTTTTGAGATGCCCAATTCGTGGTAGGTTTGACAGTGTGGAAGTGAATTGGGCTGTATTTTATTGATAACTGTCTGGATTGCATATATTTTTCAGTCCACATTTGCAGCTACTTGTTTTCAATACCTGAAGGTGGCTGCTGTGTAAAAATAAATGCCACCCTTTTCTCTCTCTGATGCATGCTAACATCAGAAAACACAGGAAATGCAAAGCTGTAGGTGAATTTTCTAGATGGAGTCTTAATTCAGACCAAACATCCACTGAGGAGGAATGAGATTTTAATACCTGATAGCAACAGGGAAAAACTGATATCAAACTGAAAGTTGGTATGGTGCCATGGTTTGGATTTAGAAGGAGAATGATAACGGGGATGTTTCAACTGCTGCAGAGCAGGGCTCACACAGAGCCAAGGCCTTTTCAGCTCCTCGCACTGCCCTGCCAGCGGGGAGGCTGGGGGTGCACCAGGAGCTGGCAGGGGGCACAGCCTGTATAGGTGACCCAACTGGCCAGAGGGACATCACATCCCAGCAGGCATCGTGCTCAGCAATAAAACTGGGGGGAGTTGGCCAGGGAGGCTGCTCTTTCTTAGGGAGTGGCTGTGCATTGTTCAGTGGGTGGGGAGCAATTGTGTTGTGCATGGCTTATTTGTGTGTTTTTATTTTTATTCTTCTTTCCTTTTCTGCCCTGTTCCAC
The DNA here is from genome assembly GCF_964211835.1 of Anser anser. Taxonomy (NCBI): domain Eukaryota; kingdom Metazoa; phylum Chordata; class Aves; order Anseriformes; family Anatidae; genus Anser; species Anser anser. Next base: position 75,749,087 of record NC_139720.1, read on the forward strand.
TGTCTTTATTTCAACCCATGGGTTTTGCTTTATTATTATTATTATTATTTCATTTTTCTGATTCTCTCTCCAGTCCTACTGGAGGAGAGTGAGTGAGCAGCTGTGTGGTGCTTAGCTGCCTGCTGGATTAAACCACAACAGTCCTTTCTGGTGTCCAATGTAGGGCACAAAGGCTTGGGATAAGAATAGATCTGACCAGAGAGTGTCAGAGAGAACACATTTGCTTATTATATTTGTTTAATAGCTGCTGGCTGTGATGTTGATTTATTGGCTCTCAAAGTTACGTATTGTAACCCCTTACTTGCTATATATGCTATATGCTCCCAGCTGTGCTGTTTATCATCTCTGGGGCCTGGTTTAAGGTTGCTTTTAATTTTGTCACTTTGCTGTACAATGTAACACTGGCTCATGATATGATAAAATTTCCAGTCATGAGCCTAATCTGGCATTTGTATTCAGCATTGCCGTCATCTTCATACTTTGAGAACGATCTCTTGGAAACTATTAACAATTACACTCTTCACCTTCTCTCTTTGGAGCGCCAATCTATGGAGGGAGACAAGGGAGGACACTTTGCTCTGCTCTTTCACCTTCCCTTACTCTTCCATCTTCCTCTACTCCAGGCTAGTTGAGAATTTTGAATATCCTTCAAAGCTGCATGATCATATTTCTATGTCTCCAGAATGTGTTTTGTCTAAGATTAAATAACTGTTTAAGAATACCACCTAGAGATCGGCCCCAAGGCTGGATGGTTATGCCAAGGTATGTGTGAGAGTATAGGCAGGTACATATCACAGTTGTCACCTCTGATGGCTTGGGAATTTACCCCTGAACAATTGTGGAATTATAAAAACCTGGTAGAATGTTTAAAAAAGGTGTGCCCCAACCCCGGTAATGACAGGGATTCACAGCTCTGCATTGTGCTGAGATCTGGCCTGCGCCTATCAAACAATAGTCACCACTATTACTACTTCTGATCTTGATAAAAGGACCTCTGATTTGCATTTACAAGAACTGAGAAACGAATGCTGTGAGCAGGACTAGAGGGGCCCTGCCTCCAGCCAGGCAGACGACCGGATTTACTGGAACATGTGTGTTCGTTAACCTGTCACATCAGACCCACAGGAGTACAAGGCTCTAGTGGACACTGGTGCACAGTGTACCCTGACACCATCAGGCCACTGAGGGGCAGAACCCATCTTGTTTAACAGTATTGGAGGCCGAAGTGAGCCTAACTGGGAATGAGTGGCAAAAGCACCCCATCGGGACTGGCCTGGAGGCCCCATGCATCCTTGGCATAGACTACCTTAGGAGAGGGTACTTCAAGGACCCGAAGGTACCGGTGGGCTTTTGGCATAATGCCTTGGAGACAGAGATCAAACAGCTGTCTGCCTTGCCTGGTCTCTCAGAGGGCCCTTCTGTTGGGGGGTTGCTGAAGTTCGAAGAAGAGCAGGTGCTGATGACTACCACAACAGTGCACCGGTGTCAATATCACACGGAGACTCTCTGATTCCCGTCCTTAAGATGATTCGTGGAGGCTGGTACATCCTCTGCTGGCATGAAGAGTAGACATCTGGGCTGTTCATGTCTGTGCTGCTGGGGCCTCCTCTGGTCAGGAAAGGAGCTTGGACGCTGGTGCCTGTGCTGGCACACAAGCAGGAATGTCTTCTCCTGGAAGTGAAGCTCCCTCCCTGTGTCCTGGTGGTGTGAGCCTCTGCACAAACAGCCGTGCTTTGTGTTTGTTGCCCGGTGCCACGGCTCTGCCTGGCAGGAGGTCCCCACTGCTGTGTCTCCAGCAGGGCTTTTGCAGCCTCGTTGTAGGGGAAGAAAGGCTTTACTGGGAGGACTTGGGTTTTTTTAAGTGCTTTTCTGGGCTGAACCCAATAGTTACCCACAAGAGTGTCGTTTTCAGCTCTTTGTTGTGCTCAATTAGCTGCATTTTCAGAGAGGCCTCACTATAAAACCTCAGGAAGCTCTCATTGTAGAGAGCTGAGTGTCTTCCTGCACAGCCATTAGCTTGTGTGGCTTTGAACAACAGATGTTTCCACAAGGTAGCAGGCATAAAATCATATGGGGTGCCTGGTGCTTACGAACAGCAAATGTTTCCACAAGGTAGCAGGCATAAAATCATATGGGGTGCCTGGTGCTTACCCATTTTTAGCCATGGTGAGACTGAGCATGGGCCTGTGTACAGCCGGGGCATCCCACAGCTTCCAAACCTGCGGCTCACTGCACCCTATCTCACAAAATCTCCCAACATCCCTTGCCCATATTTTTTGTACACTGCTGGTAATTGCTTTTATGGCATGTGCCTTCCAAACTTTGCTTTACCACTGCAATGCTATGCAGGAATGGAGCTGCAGCATTAAGCATGAGAGCTTTTTTGGATGAGTGACTGAGGTCGAGGACGAGTGACTGACTCAGCCCGAGCATCACGTTCCCCCAGCTTTGGTAGGCAACAGTAGTGCTTTCTGGAAGTGATTGCAAACCCAGCCTGCAGAGCTCAAATACACACAGGATGTGCATGCTGTGGAATGCTCTACAGAAGCAGGTGTGCACGCCTGGGGCATGGAAGAGGCTTGAGAAAAATACAGAGTGGGCAGAAATATTAAGTAATGCATGTGCAAACTGTATAGCCAAACTGGTATTGGCTGTTCTGCCAAAGGTAGCTGAGAGTGGAGAGCTGATGGAAATCAATAGCCATTTTTTACAATATTTTTTTGCCTCATCTCAGCCATTCTCCTCTCATGCTGGCTTTTTTCTTTATGTATTCAGGCATCCCTGGAAACATAGTTTAATCCTTCTTTTCCAGAGTCCAGCAGCGGGATGGGTCCTTGTGCATTCTCCTGGCTTTTCCTTGGTCCTCTTTCCTTCTCCTGTGCCGCTCTTGATTAACGCACTGTTATTCTAACTTCCCGAAGGACAAAGTCAATATGAAGCCAGCCTTGGAAAGCAGGAAAAACTGTGGCTGCTCTGGTTCAAACCCTGGGCACACCGGCCTGTCCTCATTGATGGGAGAGAAAAAGAGCTCTGCTTATTTCAGAGTGCCAATGAGATGCCCTGAGTACGAGAAGAGCTGCAGCTCCCTTCACTGGTGGAGCAGGAGATGCCCAGCATTAGGTCCCAGGGCAGTGAGAGGACATGTACGGGTCATCTACCTCCAGCTGCAGCCTTTCTTGCAGATATTTAATACCAGAAATACTAAGGTAAGGAAGGAGGTTTCTGAAACCCTGTAAAATTTCAAGGAAAATAGAACATTATTTTGGGGAAACATCAGAATTGCAATGTAAGTGCTGATGATAATGAGTGAATGCAGGCTCACGTGGAGACATGGGGCCATCACTGGGGGTTGTAGAACAGTGCATACAGAGCCATGCAAATGATACCCTCTTTTAGTCAGCTTTGAAAAAATGGAGAAAAGTTCTGCTCTGATTCAAAGCAATTAAAAAATACCAGGTGGGAAAACAAAAAGTAAAGAAAAATATTTTAGATCTAATTAAATACTTTGCTCAGCCTGAAAAACAATGCTTGTCTTCTCTTTTTTCTCTCCTTCTTTTCTCTCTTTTCTTCCTGTTCTTGTCTAAGACTTTTCAGCTGAAGGACATCTTAAATGCACATAAATTAAAACAAAAAAAACTGATAAAAAAAATGCCTGGAAGAAGTTTCATTTTCTCAGATTCTTTTCTTTTATTTTCCACTGTTTTTGGCATGAAGAGCCTGAAATCCACAAAATGTTTTGTTGGCATCAAATTTGCACTTTGTGATGGAAAAAGCATACTCTGTGTTGTTGTTGTTGTTTAATTTTATTTTTGGATTATTTTTTCCTCCCAGCCTCTTGCTTGCTGCATGCACAGGGTGTGTTATAGCCTGTCTCCCAGACTGCTTCTAGCTTTCCTCCCTGCCGGCTCCCCTCCCTTGAGCCAGGACTTAACCACAGCATAGCAGAGCAAACAGCCCTGAGCCCTCTGCAGATGCAGCCCTGCGCCCTGCACACATTTCTCATGAGTTGGCCAAAAGCGGGGCTGTGACCCCACTGTCTACCCGCTGCTGTCATGTACCTAGCACTTCTATCACTTTCACTTTTCTGATTTCTTTCTTTGAATTATTTTCAACATTATGAAGCCAAATCTTTAAGGCTCTGTGTGTATTTACAGTGGTCTGATTTCTCCTGCTGTTTAATGGCATTAATACTCCTTAGTATTACCAGTTTTGATTCTGTGCTCTATGCCTCTTCATTTTCCCAGATTTAATAGACAAGTGTAAAACTTCTTCATGAAACTTGCCACCTACATGTTTCAAGAAATACACAGGCTGTTTCCACAGGGTCAGGCGTAAGCCTCCAGCACATGTTAGTCATAGTGACCTCCTTTTCGCCTTGCCATTCCCAAAGTTAGAAATGTGCTGCTGCCACCCATATGGCTGGCATGGGGCAAGATCCAGGCTGGGGCAGGTGGGAGCCATCAGTGCGAGGACCTTGATGGTGACTGGGTCTGAAAGGGCTCCTCTAAGGCACTGTTTTTGACCACAAAATGCGTTCCCCAAAAACTCAGACTAGACCAGTACAACGAAATTACATAATGAAAATGTCTGGTAAAGCATCTTTAGGAAGATTCCTGCTTACATGAAAGTGTATGTGTTATGCAAAATCCGAGTTTCACTAGAAATAATTTTAAAAATTATTTCTTCCTGCCACGAGAGGCTGTGCGCGCTGAGCACTGCCATCCTATGGGGAGAGGGGAGCAGAGGGGTGACCATCTGCTATCACTGCAAGTTGCATTTTTTACTTCCCCTCTCTCCCACTCTCTCCCCTCCCCCCCGCCCTTTTTTTTTTCCCATCAGAAGCATGGCCTGATGGAGTGTGGTTTTTCATCGTTGTATCCTGAGAGTCTCCAGGTCAGAGGATGAGTGGCTCTGGCCCCTGATAATTGCAGGGACATGGCCACCATATCTGGGATGAGACACTCACACTCTCTCTCACTCACTCACTCTCTTTTCTCCCAAGGAAGAAGCCAGAGAGTTAAGCACAATGACTTTTTGGCCAAACCTGCTTGTCTCCTCCAGCTGAGGCATAGGGAGCTGTGCCCACCTACCTGCAGCAAGGTGGGTCCCACCTCACCACGGGTGGGATGTGATTTTGAGCAGCTCCAGGCAAAAGGTGGTGGGACGGCCAGAGCTGTGTGAGACAGGAAAGTTGTGCTGGAGCTCCAAAAACAGGGGTTGGTGACAAGCAGGGTCTGCCCAGGTGGGCTTTCTGTGTGCTTGATTTTCTGGAGAGTGTTTGGGAAGGTTCATGCACGTGGTTGATTGCAAGTCTGCCAGGAACATGTACAATAACACTGTAGTGCCTTGTATAAGATGGCTTGCTCTTTTACTTATTTTGTTGAGGTTTTAAAATATTTCTGCGAAGCCTGTAGATGCAGCTGCAGCTTTCTATTTCCTTCCTTCTCTTGATAAACCATTGGAACTTTGCACAGAAAGCATCTGTGTAGTATAGCCACAGAGACGACCAAAACTCAGGGGGATTAATCAGATAAAGCATGTGACTTCCCTTGAATGAATATGAGGGAATTTATTGTCTGCTGAATAGATGCAACTTCATCTGTAGTTTCTTAAAACACAAGCCCCTGACAGCCTGCTTTCACCTGTGTTAACTCAAAACATTCCTTAATCTGTCATAGTCCCTCCTACACATGATGCTAGCCTCTGTTCCTGTGCAGTGTGTGAAGCATAGTGTCCCTGTGACTACCTTTTATTCATCAAGCACTCGAATGTTATGTCAATGTTTTTGGGTAAAACCAGGTATTCTTGGTTTTTGTGTCTGAGAAATAAGACTTTCAGGTGATTGTGGAAGCTGTGTGCATTTCATCTTGGTCTGGTGGACTTTCCAGTGTGAGACTTTTTCAGTTGGGCTGCTCCTTTGTTTCTTTGCCACTCATTTAAATGACTGCATTTTCTCTCCTCTATTCATCTCTTACTCCCATTTTCCATCCTGGTCCCCTCTGTGGTGCATCTGACATCAGTACCAGATGTGATTCGCAATAGCTTATTGCTACGGTGTAGGTGACCTGGCTTGGGGTAACCTTCCCCATCCATTGCCCATAGAAGTGGCCAAGCTTTTCATGAGATGGGAGGTTGGCTAGGTTGTGGTATTGTTTTGCCTCTGCTCTGTAGTGCTGAAGTTCCCACTCTTGCTGAAGTTTAATCATTAACCTGCCCAGTACTGTGCTTGCTGGCTGTTTGCTTTGCTCTCTCCATACCAAAATGCAAGGCTTTGCTGCATGCCATTAGCACTCACCTGGGCTGAGTGCTAGGCTTGACAGGCTCTGCTCCTGCTTACAACTGTAGCTGTGGCTGAGCATGGAGAAGAGACTGATGTCTTCAGCTGCTTGCTCCTGTCCTCCTTGGCTCTGCCAGCCTGAATCCCACGTAGTCCCTCCCTGTCCCTGCTGAGCTGGGACAACCAGGCCTGGGACAACAGGGGTGGCTGGGCTGCTGGATGGAACAGCTGGGGGCTGCAGGAGGGCTTGTGCCTTGGGTGGGAGCCCTCAGTGCCACTGGGGCAGTGATGGTGGTATGTCAGAAGTTACCTGTGGTGGCATTGGGGTTAGACAGCCACACCTCACCATAGCAAGCTCTGGGTGGTTGTTCCTTGCTGTGATCATCCAGTGCAACTCTTTCTCCAGGGGACCTTCCCTTTCCACCTGCTTTCCTCCCATTTTGTTGGGTTTCCCAGCTAGGACTGCAGTGGCCACATCTTGTTGTTACCCATTAGCCCTACTGCTTCCATCTCTCACTCACTGTGGCCTCCTCAAGCAAAGGTGGCCCCATTCCGAAAAATGGGGTCTTGGGGAACAGTGGTGCTAGTGGCACCCAGCTCATATGGTCATCAGTATCTGCCTGTCTTCCAAAAAAGTTGTGTGCCCTTTCTAGTCCTCTTTGCCTCCCGTAAGGGTTTGCACTGAATTTTCTACCCTATGGCTATCTTGCAGCACAATATCCTATGCTTATGGAAATGAGATAAAGCCTCAACAGAAAGGAAATATAGGTTAAATAGCTACTTAGTAGTCCTCAGGTAACCACAGCTGCCAAGAGCCATGGGTGTTTGGGGAGACCTGGCCTGGTTGTCATGGGTTAGTCATGTGTTCTTCAGGTTGTTTCCATGGCCATAAGGTCACATCGTGGAGCTGATCTGGGCAGCACTGCCCAGCGAGTGGTATCAATAAGTTTCACAGCGGGCCTGATACCATTTTGGCAATTTAGATCTGCAAACATCTGTCTATCTAAAGCACGTGTTTGTTTTTCCATGAATAGATTTAGGCAGCTTGTAACAAGAGCTGGCCTGAACTCAAAGAATTGTGCTTTCCAGAAGATGAAGGCAGTGTTTTGTTAAATTTGTTATGTTCAAATGTTTAATACTTCAAACTGCTCAGATGAGGTGAAGGGATCTAGTTTTTGAGAGAAACTCCTTAGAAATTAAGTTAGTGTCCAAAATACACAGCCTTCTGAGTGGTACAGGGTTGGCCAGCCCAGCTGGTGCAAATATATGTGAAACATAGCGAATCTGGGCAATGAAGCAAGGTGAGGTCTGGATGTGGTGGGGATGTCCAGCCCCTGGCTGGGCCAGACAGGTGGCACCTCGCTGTCAGCAGGGTCCCCACGTGGGGCTGATTCTGCAGAGCTCGAGAGATGCTCTGCTCCTGTGGGCCCTCTCTGACGTGTCTCAATCATGACAACATGATTTATGCTCTCTATAAATATCCCTCTGGCAGAGGAAATAATGCACTGGATGACATTTTCCAGACGGCCTCAGGCCCGCTGGTAAGATGCTCCCCTGGCATTATAGGGAAAGGAAAGAAAATGCAGTCTGCAGACCCACACAGGGTTTTACAAATGACTTCAAAGTCACTTTGTGCTGATCCCTGTTCCCAGGACATGGCAGAAAAAGGTGGGTCCCCCTCCTGCTTCCCGTGCATGTTGCAATCCCCCGGCTGAAACCCAACACCCCTTGAAGCCCACATACTGCAGAACCACTGCCACGCTGCATAAATAAAGGAAAAAACAAGAACAGAAACACCACAACAGTAAGGACATGAAGTCCTCATTTTTCTTCAGAAAACTTCTTCTTAAAGATGTGGGGAGGACTTGGGGGTGGGGAGGAGGTATGAGAAACTGAAAACTTTGCTGGTGTTCCTGAGTATGGTATTTTTTTTTTATTTGCTTTGATTTGCGGAAATCAGACTCTATAACCTCAGAATAGTTATAAAGCAGGTATGTTTATTTGGTGCTGCGTGCACACACCGGGCGCAAGGGGGATAGCTCCACCTAACTTGCACCCCAACAGTTACTGGCAGTGTGCTTATATTTGTAGGATATATATACATATTCATTTCATTTCCCATAAGTCTCTTGCATCAGGTCTCTGAAGAATCAATAACGTAGGTTCCGTCTCTATCCATTTGCGTACTGGAGTCCTTGAGTGGTCATCCAGAGTACTCTGGTGGTCTTTTGTTGAAGGCCAGAAGTCTTCCTCCCTGCTAATATTCTGACTTTTCCTGCCTTTGACAGGCTTCGGCAGTCAAGCCAGTTCTTGCTGGTTCTGTTATGCATACAGTCTTTTACTCCCTTATCTTTGGGGTCATTAACATACAATTGTGCTAGCTAAGACCTAGGAATCAACATCCTTTATCTTGTTCCCTGTCTCAGCATCTTACACTTGCTGCAAGATTCAGGACTAAGGAAGGAAGGCATTTAAAAGATACCATCACAATCTGAAATGCCTTGTGTTTCCCCGAAGCCCTTGACAGGAGTGTTCTGGCCAGCCTGGCATGACGGCCCCTCTGCAGTGCACTGCCACGAAGCTGCCGAGTGGAGCCACCTGCCTGCTGTGATCCAAAGCGAGGGGATGCATGGTGGGTGAGCTCTGGGCGCAGTGGGTTGGAGGGACAGGCAGGCAAGAGATTCCTTCCTCATCCTCCTGTGCCCAGCAAGCGATGGTGTTTTTACCCCCTTTCCAGTGCAGTGCCAAGGTCCAAAGCCAGACCTGCACAATGCTTTTCAAAAAAAAAAAAAAAAAAAAACCAGCCCAAACTGAAGCCCAACACAATGCATGGAGAAGACGCTGGGGTTATTGGAAGACCACCAAACTTCAAGGAGAGGATGAGATGCAGAAAATGCTGCCAAATCCCAAGCAGGTCATCTGCTGGAGACCGGGAAAACCTCGACCAAGGCAAGCAGTTCTGCATAGGAACAAAAGGGCTCTGTTTTGCTAGTTAAATACTTACCTTAAACTTGATAAGTGCTCTGTGTTGGCATTGTTTGCCTCAGGGGGAGGAAACGTCTTCCGTAATGATGTTTTCCCTGGCATTTCGGCAGGTCTTTTTGCAATGCTGACATGCCTCATCCCATGTCTGGGTCTGTTTCACCAAGGGCAGGTCAGTCCTGGTTGTTTTTGGTGACGTGGGGGTTCTGGCTTGCATGGCACCGCCAACACGTGGCTAGGGCAATGCTTAAGCACCTGCTGGTCTTTAAGACCAAGGTCCTGAACTTGTGATCTAGAGGCCTGGGCATCATCCCAGCTGGAGCAGGAGGGGCTGAGCAGGGATGCTGTGAGCAGGAAAAGTGGGCGGCTCATCTGGAAGCGGCAAACACCAGAAAGCCCGTACGGCTCCTAGGAAGTCGGCATGGCAAAAGCCCTTTTCATTCCTAAATAGTGCATCTGCTTCAAACTGACAGCAGCAGCAGATCAGTGAAGAGCCAGGCTGATTTTTGAAAATGGACCTTCCGCATCCATCTAGGTACATAGTCCTAAATGTATTTTACTTCTCAATAGCCTGAGTAAAGAGTAATTTGCATTCTAAGTGTAATATTAAACTCAACAAACATCCTTAAAGAATATATCCAACGAAAGGCTTCATCACTGGCCTTTCTGCCGGGGGGGGGGGGGGGGGCAGGGCAGGAACAAAAGCATCATTTGTCCTCAGCATCATTTGTCCTCATTGTATTATGTGTTAACCCTATCTACATCCCAAAGAAGTTTAAGCTGTACAGTTCAACAGGAGTGCTTTATTGCTGGGAATGGAAGATGCTTCTGCTGCTTTTCTCAAATTCGGGAAGCCCTGTATCCTGCCCCTGGGAGGAGGTGTCCAGGAGGTGGCAAATACTGACCCTGGTGGCTCTGTGACCACCATACAGCTTCATAGCTTTGGACGCATTATCAGCTACAACATTGGTGGAGTCAGTTTGGGATTTTCTGTCAATTTTGGCTTTTATGACTTTATTTTTTTTTCAAAGTGGGCTGCTAGCAGGAAAGAGTAAATTTTAGTGAATATCCAAATTAAAAGAAAGCATGATGCAGGGAAGTAAAGGTTGGCAAAAGAAAAAAAAAATCCAAATTTGACTCCTCCTAACCAAAAATTTTCCCTGCAACTGAAAACAATTATTCCTTTTGAAACATTTCTTCATTTTTGTTATTTAAATGTTACACAGGTTGAGGTTTTTTGATGCAATTGCCAGAAAACATTTTAGTATGATTCAATGCAATTTGGTGCAGATTATTAGTTCAACTCTCTTTGGTCTCAGGCCAGGGAAACCTTTTGCAATCTCAAACTCTCACAGCCGGAAAACATCTATGGTTTCCACACACCCCATCTATTTCAGTTCTTCCTGCAGCTCCCCACAGCCAAACATAGATGCATTGGTGTTGCTCATATTTATTCCTGTCCTGAGTGAGCGTACCAGGGTAAAAGCTGAAGCAGATATGCACTTGGGCCATTTTTGTGGAAGCCAGAAGGCTTCTGGCTGTTAGTCCAACTGGAGGCTCTTACATCTGCAGTACCAGAGCTCCCTTTGGGTTTAGATTATGCAGCAGACATCCTGCCTTCTTTCTGGAGGTAATGTGTTGTTCCAGTTCCCCTCTTATCATGTTTTCATTTCTAAGCTGCTTGCTGGACACATTGCTTGTAATCACGGTTGACTCAACTGGCAAAATTTATCTGGCAAGCACCAATCAATAAATGTGATACTGCCCTAAGGGCACTGAGCTAATGCTTCTAAAAGGTTTTCTTCTTATCTGCCAACTCTGCTTCTCTCCACAACTTTGTTTTGAGGGGTGAGCACCTGCTAGCAGAGCCATTCAACTCTTCATTCCTTTCCACAGAAATCTGATCATGAAAGCCTGGCAGCGGGGATATGCTCCAGTTCCTGTCGCGTTGTGGCCAAGCAGGATGGTGGCAGCGGGTGGCATGGTTCGGGCCTGCTGTCTGGAGAGGTGCTGGTGGCTGGTCCCTCGGCTATGGTCCGTCCCTTGAGGTGAGGCACCTATAGCAGCAGTGATGCCCATGACCAACACCACAAGGGCTTAGTGACCCCACTGACCGCTTTCCCTGCCCTCCATGCATTTCTCCCCGCCTTCAACAGGTTGATGACTTATGGTGCATGCTGAGAGGCCAGGGCCATGACTACTTCCACAGGGACAGACTTGGCGCGAGCCCTTCGTGAGGCTGGACCTCTCTGCCAGCAGGGCTGGCGCTGGGCCAGCGCGCTGGTTTTGAACAAGGGATGAGGGTGAAGCCATCCGTTTTGCCATGCCTGTCCCCTCCCTTCAAACCCAAGCCACCAAACTGGCTGGCAGAGGAGGCAGGAAACTGAAGTCAAATCAAAACCAGGCTGAAAGCCCTCAAAAACTGTTGTGTTCACGCAGGTGAGTTGCGGTTGTGAAATGAGCTCACAGGAAGCAATTATGCTCCTGTCCTGTGATGTGCTTTGGGAGGGTTATTTGCATGGTCTCACGCTGTTCGCAGTGGATGTGGGGGTGGTAATTTGCCTTCTGCAGCCTCTGTCGTCTCTCTGAGACCTGGCCAGGCTCTAAGTTGCATCCAGGCCTGGGCTGGATCATGGCCCCCTCCGAGCACATGGGCAGCTCTGTCCCTTGTGTGTTGGCACAGGGAGGCGATCACAGGAGAGTGAACATCCATTGCGACTCAGTCTGCTTAAGCCTAAATTCTGCCCAGTGAGGATGGTGAAAAGATATCTTGAAATCCATTTTAACATCAATTTAATTTCAGGCCTGCTGTTATGAAAGAAATGGTTTAATGTTACATCTGGGGAAAAAAAAGAAGCAGTTTCAGGTTACTTGACTGTGGGTAAATTTTGTTTTGTTTTATTTAAGGACAGTGTCAAAATTTCTTTTGTTGAAATGTTTCTCATGTGTAAGCTTTTGTAATGCAGAACTAGTGTGCTGTATCATGGGAGTCATGAAAAACAGGGCTCGGAGGCATCTCTAAAGAATTCGTGTCCAAACCCTGCTCCAGGTAGGATCACCTCTACCTAAACCATTCATGCTTATTGTCTAACCCATTTCCTAACATCTCTGGTGATCTTCCCACACAGGGTGTTCCATAGCCTTGCAGTCAAGCTATGAAACTCCCTTGCAAGCAGCTCACAGGCTACCTTCCTTTTTTTTTTTTTGCAAATGATTGTTGCAATTTCTTCATTTTTTGTTGATTTGCGTTGCTTTGCAATCATCTCCCATGGCAGCGGGTGGCACAGGAAACTCCCATCCGCCTGGGCTGGAGCCCCCAGCCCGACAAGCACGTCGATGCATTGTGGCTGCCTTATCCCAAAATCGAGGCGAACGTGGGGATAACGGGTGAGAGGAAATAAATAATAAAAGAAAAGAAAAATAATAAAGTAAAAAGATGATAAAATAAAATAGTAGAATAAAATATTAAAATAAATTTAAAAAAAATCTAGAGGGGGGCTGAGAAAAACAAGAAAAAAACCACGCGAATTCAGCGGCTCCGCCCGCCGCTTTCCGGTGCGATCCGACGGGTCGGCCCCGCTCCGCCCGGAGGCCGCCCCGGGGCGGGGCGGGGCGGCGGCGGGGGCCCTGTCCCCCTCTCCGTCCTCGGTCCTGTCGCCGGTCCCATCCCCGGTGCCGGACTCGTCCCGGCCGCGCTGCCCAGCGGCAGAGAGGTGAGCGGGGTAAAGGGGGGACCGGGCCTGGGAGGGCTGCCCGAGGGGCTCGTCCGGAGGAGGGGAATTGAGGGAAAAGTCTTTTTTTTTTTTTTTTTTTTTTTCCCGCGGCAGACTTTTCCATGAGCAGCTTCCCGTGGGCTGGAGCCGAGCTGCTTTTGGAAATTCGTCTCCGTGGGCTCGGAGCAGGGAAGAGCTGGCCTCGGACCCCATGGGAGAGCCGCGGAGGGTCCGGCGGGAATGGACGACTCCCTTCCCGCTGCGGCACGTCCTTCTGGCTGGGCTTTCTGCAGGAGAGCTCCCCTTGGCTCCCTGCGTGGCCTCCTGCGCAGGCATCGGCTTCTGAAGGGAGCTGGGGAGGGTGCCGGGGGCTGCACGTAGGGTGCCCGCCTGTACCACAGCCTGGAAAGGCTCTGTGCAACATGAGAAGGAAGAGGCGAGCGCTGAAGCCCTGGGTCCAGGGGAACGACAAAAGTGTAGCAGGAGGATGGGGAGAAAAGGGTCAGCTGGAGCGCGGGGATGTGCCGATCCTGCTGCCAGCAGCGATGGGCTGGTTTGGAGGCGAGTGGAAAGGCAGAAGAGCCAGTGTCAGGAGAGAGCGTGGCTGGCCATCATGTTTCTCGCAGACATGCCCTGAAGAAGGTCAGAGTTTGAGCAGGGATAAGGTTTGAGGTCTGAGGGAGAAAGATGTACTCTCACAGCGGAGCTGTGGAAATGCTCGCTGTGGCAGCAGGGGGAAGAAAGCCCCAGTGAAAGAGTTGTAAGGAACCACGTAACTCCTGTAATTGTAGCAATCTAAACCCAGTGCACTTGCTGAAAGGTGGTGAGTCCCACAGCCTTGGCTAAAAGTGACTTAAATCAGCACGTGTTTCCTAATGCATGAGAAGCTGCTCAACACAGGCTTGCCGCTTCTGCGCCCTGATGCATCCCACACCAGCTTCTGCTGAGCTCCTCTGCCTTTGCGCTGCTGCTGCTATTTTTGTTACTGTGGAAGCCTGAGGAGCAAATCTTATGGGGCTCAAATTCCCCTTTATATGGTTCTTGTAGAAATCCCAGCTGTGTCTCAAGGCACCAGCTCTGTGGGAAGAAGCAATGACACACATGATGGCCCTTCTTTCGTTCTTGTGCCCCTCCTTTGGCAGCACAAAAGTGATAGTCATCCTTGAGGGACAGTGGGTCTGATGCTGGGTGAACGGCAATCTGCCTGGTTTTAGGTGTGCAGCTCACTGCTGTGAGCCAGGTTTGCCTTCTCATAGGATTCCCACTGCTTCTCAAGGCATTGATCAGTGGCACTGATGAAGCCTTTCATGCTCAGGGATCTTGCAGGGCCAAGGGATCTCACAGCTGGGGACCGTGAAGCTGTGGACTGTGCAATTTGGTGTTGCCACTGAGTTGGGTGCCACCACTACAGTGATGCAGCTTCCTGGCCACCTCTTCCTGCATCTCTCTTTGTGCCACCACCTGTGCCTGTCTCACCCTGCAGTGGAGCAAAACCAGCTGTGGGAGCTAAACCAGTAAGAAGATGAAATCCTTCAGTGGAATTAGCTTTTTGGTGCTTTAGCTTTCAGGGCTGCTTACAGCAGGGGCAGAGGAGCATCAAGGAAGAGTCTGAGGAGGAAGGGAGTGGGCTTAGCAAAAATTAGCTGTCAGTTTAGTTTTGTTGTGCCATTGACCTGTACTGTGTGTGTCAAGAAGTACTTATGAGTAATCCTACATCCATCTTTTTTTTTTTTAAATTTGATAATTGCTATAGAGACAAGTTGCTGCCTGCCTGCTGTAACTACCATATAAAACCATACTGATATGCCTATTCCATACTGACGTGAGACCACATTGGCAGTGTTTAGCATTGAGTAAGTCTTGCCATCAGCACCGTTGTGGTTTGGATCAGGTTTCAGTATGTGCTGGCAGGAGAGATTGGGTTCACCCTTCTCATCTTTTCTGGCACCACCCAGTAAATCAGCATAGCTGTACTATCACTTAGCTCCTGAGGGGTTGCCCTTCCCAAGCTCATGAAAGTCTTGTAGTGTGTCTTCTGGCTTTGAGATCCTTTTCTCTGTGCTCATGTGGGCTTGCCTTTTTTCCCCACAGGCACTCCTGCCCAAACAAACGCTTTAATTCCCTTACCTTTTTGGCTGTTCAGATCCACAAATCTTATTTTGTGTGGTGCTTTCACTTGGAGGCAGGTATTTTGTTAGCAACTGTCATGATACAAAAGGGGAACAAAGTAGTGGACAGAGCCTTGCTTCAGAGCCAATATGCATCACGGGGTGTGGTGTGCTGCAGAGTTCAGGAGTCAACATCATCATGTCACCAGTCAACCCGATGTTCCAGCGAAGCTTCAGCCTGTTTAAGGAGGGAAGAGGAACAAGACAAACGAGAACATGTGAAGCTCTGTCTTGGGCAACAAACCATCATCTCTTTTTATATCCTTGAGACATGAGAGGGTTTAGGGCACCACCACTTAGGCAACCAATGGGAGAAGTTAATTTTGGTCTTCTTCCTGAGACAGCTGATAGATGATGTTTCTTGCTTTCCGTTGTTTTGCTCTAGGCTCAAGGGCCGCAGCTGAAGCGGGGAGGAAGGTGTGGAGCAGGGTGATGCAGGGAAGGGTGCACCTGCTGTGAGGAAGTGAAGGGGTTTTGGCCCCCTGTGAAGGAGGAGTGCAGGTTAAAAGAAAGAGGGGTGCTCTTCGAATTGCCACAGGTCTTTTTGTGTTAGGAGGCAGGTTACAGCTCCCACATCTCTGTTGTGCTGGAGTCTGCAGCTGGGTGCACTGGCCAGCTTTGCAACAGCTGGCACTGGGGGCTCCACAGCGTGTTTTGTGGTTGCATCTGTCAGGTGCGAGTAAATCTTATCAATTTATTATTTTGTTCATGAAATATGCATAGAAATCTCAGGAAGATACCAGGCTGTAGTGTTTTAGTCTTGTTTATGAAGCATCACTAAGAAGTGCTCAAGATCATCTGATATCATTGCAAAGATGTGCAGAGCTTTATATCTCCATAAGTAGTCTAAAGACTAACAACATTTTTTATAAAGAAAGATAAATTTAAGGAAAAAATAAACTTTCATGGTCTTTTTGGGTAACCCAGGCCTCAGGTGTGCCTGAGCAGCTGGGGTATTTGGGGGTGAGGAGCACATATCCACCCAATGGTCCTACCTTCCCACACCCCCCACTTGGCAGCCCCGTCGCGGAAGATCTGCTCACTGCTGCAGAGGACAGGTCTCAGAAAGGAAAAGTGCAAGTCAGAAATGCCTGCTTTTCCTTCAGCCCTGGATTCATTTCACCAGGCAGATTTCGACATTAGAAATCTCTGCTCTTGATGCAGTAGTTAAATCCTCAATGAGAAATCTATGTGCAGTGTCAATACCATTGGGTTTTAAAGGCAGTGCTTTCAGGGAGGTTAAGTATGATCCAGATATGCACTGGCTGGGCAGTTATGAGCTAAGTTCTCAGATACATGCATATATAAGCATGCTCTCATAAGGTGTGCAGAAGTGAACAGAATCAAATGTATTGTCTCGGCATTTTACATGGACAGTGCTTGTATTGGGGAAAGCCTTGATAAGCAAAAACCTTTAATTTAGGTTCAGTTTGTGTAAAAAGTCAAGGCATTTTAAACCTGTTAACTACAGTACCTGTTAACTATGCTTTTGAAAAGCCACGTTTCCCTCCTGAGCTGTGATTGTGTGAATGGCTTCATGCAAGCTGACTTCTATCTGCTTTAATGGCATGGGGGCAGAACCTAACAGCACAGCTCCAAACATGAGTCCCATGTCCACCTTTCTGCCGCAGTCTGCCTTATTCCAAGCGTTTCTGAAGACCAGTCTTGACCATAACTCTCCACAGTACACTGTAACAGTTCACAACGTATCACTTCCTATGTACTGGGCTTGGTAAATGTGCTAAACTTGAAAGAGCAAAGGAATAAAAGCTGAAGGGACAGATCAGTGTTGTATATAGTCTTTACAAGACGTGGCACACTTTGCTTTGACAATGTGCGTAGTCTGTAGGTCTGTTTTTTTCCCAACTTGTTTCTGATAAAAGCTTTGCTAGCTTTGATTTTCTATTGTGCTTGAAAGGAAGGAAATGCATTTCTCTAGCTCGTCTGAAACACAGCAACTGAAAGCTGATTTGTGTGAACTTTCAGCAGCTGTTTTTGGTTATACTTACCAAATGCCTTACCACCAAATGCATTTGATGCAAATTACACCCTGATTCTAAATTCTCGTAACTCTAGTTTCAAGCTTAATATACTTAATTTTGGTGCTCCAAAAATTACTTAAGAGTTTACCTTGATGGCTTTCCTCTGAGGTTTTGAGGTTTTATGCATTTTCTTGTGACATGTTTCCAGTATCTTTTAGAGGAAAAGATACAATTGCAGCCCCCAAAAAACTTGTCATGGCTTTCTGAGGAAGACTCTATAAGCAAAGAGGAATGAATTTTGGATAAGATATGCTCCATTAAGCAGCAGCAAAAAGATCCTGGATCTCTTGTAACATTAATCTGGGAAAATATCCTGTACTCAATATTAGGCAGCATATCAAAACATTTTAAAGCAGCACTTTGTGCTGCTAGAGAAATGCTCTAGACTTCTCTTGTACCACCCTCAGGTAAGTGCAGTCCTGTCTGCCTCATGGCTGGGTGGCATTCTCTGTGCCTTGCTCAGCAAACAACATGCTGCTTCAGCTGTGCTTAGCTAGCCATCAGGTCTGAAGCACAAGGAGGTATCCCACACCACAGGAATGCTACTTTGTAGGATGGGTGCTGTGATCAACACCAGGCTGCAGCACGCTGTCCTGCACAGAAAGTCCGATACTGAAGGTGTTTCACAATAATCAATGAGTTTATTCCTTGGCATGTGCAGTGCAGTAAATTAACTCAACAGATCTGTCCCCAGCCCAATGGGAAAGTGCAGCCTGGTTTCTGTAAAGGAGGACCTGGCTCTTGACTCTGGCTGCTGTGGGAATTGCTTGCTGGAAAGCCATCTGTGCACTGTCACAGCAAAGCCTTAAAGCTTCTCTTTCTGACAAATCAGGAAACTCCCTTGCTCAGAGTTTATCAATGTTTTCTTTGCTTTTTGTTATAAAGCGCCTCTAAAGTCAAAACATGAGTGTATTCTAAGCAAACACAGCTGCATGTTTGTATTGGTGTGGCAGTCGCTTCTGTGCTTGTGGTCACTTGCTTTGTTCCATCAGTCAAAATTAATTACTTGATGGGACTTGAGTGTTGTTTCACCATCAACCATCTCATAGGTTCAGATGTGCCAGACTTCAGCAGACATGATAGGAAGAAATGGAGCTTTTGCTCTAGTCCTGGAGGTGCTTGCACTGCCCTGGAGGAGGAACCCAAGGTTTCTGTGGTGTTTCACTGTTGTTGCTGGAACAGCTGTTGTCATCTGCTGCTGTTATTTACTGCCTGAGATTTACTGCCTTCTCTCCTCTTCAGCTGCTGAGTGTCTTTCAAAGAAGACAAACTGGGACTGTGCTATTTCACCAATGCTCACTGGGGAGAGGCACTGGGGGAGCAGTAGCATTCTCTTTACCCTCCCTCACTTTTCCCAAGATTTATGCTTCAACTCTCTGGAAGCTAAACCATCAGCAAAGCTTCATTTGGTAAGCTGATTTTTCTGCCCTAGATACCTGAACAAATACACCCCTTTGGTAGAAATTTGTTCTTAGATTGGTGTAGCTGGCAAGCCCTTTGTGTTGAAAGTAGATAAGAGACAATGTGTCACTTATGGCCTCTCATTTTCTTTGTTTAAAGGATTTCCATTGTAGAGGAAACATTTGTGCAGAATTGCTCAGCAGTTCATAATCCAAAATTCGAATGCATTTTTACCCTTGTAGGGAAAACAGAAAATAAAATTCTAGGAACTTCTCTTTATTTAATTGTTACAAGGAACACTGTATTGGGCATAAGTGTCAGGCTTTGGGGCACTGGGACTGTAGGTGTGGTCTGTGTAGGAAGAGAAAGCCATGAGCGTGAAAACAGTTTATTGCACACCAAAACTGCAACCTGTCAGAGCAGCTAATGGCACCTCTGCTCAAATGCCTTTAAGAAAGGGTGGTAGCCTCTCACTAGGGACAGGAGTCATGGAGAGGAGACACGAGAGGAGTCACAAAAGAGCACATGGGAGGACAAACGTGGGAAGATGTGAGGAGTCACAAAACAGGAGTTGAAAAGGTGACATGGGGCAGGAGGCCCAAAAAGGCCTGCATGAGGACAAGCAAAAGGAGACAGGAGCAAAAGTGTGAGGAGGTGGAGGGGATGTGAGAGGAAACACAAGAAGGTGAAGAGCTGTCTCTAGAGTGAAGGGAGGACGTGGAGGAGGCTGTGGAAGGGGATGCTGTTGGGTACATGGCTTGAGATGCTGTCTTGGAAGGATGTGTTCAGTGCTGGAGAAGGTACCCTTGAGGGACTGTGGCCTGTGGGCAGTCCATGCTGGCATAGGGACATCCCTGTGGAATTGTGGCTGGTGGGTGAGCCATAGCAGGACGGGGGCATCCCTGAGGGACTGTGGCCCAAAGAGAGCCTGTGCCAGGACAGGTACACCCCAAGGGACTGCAGGCTGTGGAAGACCCATGGTGCAGCAGAGGAGCAGTAAGAAGCAAGGAGCAGTGAAGCAAAAGAGTAAGATGCAGGGAGCAGTGAAAGGAAACTGCTATGTATTGCCTGAAGGAACTGGGACTGATTGGGTGTAACCTGCAGGGAAAAGAGGGAAGTTGATACTGGAAAGGGAGTGTGGAAGAGGTGTTGAACTGAAGAGAAGCCTGGGGAAAGGGGAGGAAAGGTATTTTCCTGAAGTGTTTAATTGCTTGGCTTTTTTTTTTTTTTAATTGATATCTGAATCAGTAATTAAAAGTTTCTCTTAATGGGTAATAAATGAAATTCCCCAAGTCAAGACTGTTTTGTCTGTGACAGTATATTCATTATGTTGGGATGCAAATTGGTTTAGCAATGACATGGTCTAACAGCACAAACCCCAGGTGGACGTAACCTGGGAGGCATTTCCCCTCTCTGTACATGAAACTGACATATCCTTGCAGTGCTGGGTTGGCACTTGGGCATTTTCCCAATTACAGCTTTCTAGAGAAGGACCAGCACCAGCTAGTTGCAGGTATTCACGAGTGGTGGAGGCAAAAGCCACAGAACAAATAAATCTCCCATGCTGACAATGCTCTTCTTCCTTCCAAACCAGACTGGAGCTGCGGAGAGAAATGGGAAAGAACAGGGTGGGGGCAGATGGCAGGGTCGTGCCATTTCTTGCAACTATGTGGGAAGAAAATGTGTGTTGTCCTCTTGAAGTCTTAAGGAAAGCAGAGGGGATGGAGGAGAAAGGCAGCGCACTGTGACATGGATGCTCCCAAGTCTGCCAGGTCCTGGTGCTGCCAGCACCAAGTGACTTGGTATGTGTTGAAAAATTACCAGATTTTTTTTGTTCAAATAGACAAAAAAGTGAGAGATGAACCTCAGTGGAGATTTTTTTTTCAACTGAAGTATGATTAATTTAAAATGGAAAATCCTGTACTGTTATTAAGCTGACCTGTAGCTGTCCGCAGCAGGCATATTGGAGTTCTCTATTACATTCTGCACTTTTTCAGTTTGTGTCATAAAACTTCTGCTTTTACTGATGGATTGTATTGATTGTATTTCTTTTAAATCATGCAAAATCTTACCACAAAGGAAGAAACAGGGGTTAAAACAGAGAAGACACAAAAATGTTTTGCATCTTGCAGACAACTTCACTTTCTTCTTCCTCCTCCTCCTCTTCCTCCTCCTCTTCCTCCTCCTCTTCCTCCTCCTCTTCCTCCTCCTCTTCCTCCTCCTCTTCCTCCTCCTCTTCCTCCTCCTCCTCCTCCTCCTCCTCTTCCTCCTCCTCCTCCTCCTCCTCCTCTTCTTCCTCCTCTTCCTCCTCCTCTTCCTCCTCCTCTTCCTCCTCTTCCTCCTCCTCTTCCTCCTCCTCTTCCTCCCCCTCTTCCTCCCTCTTCCTCCCTCTTCCTCCCTCTTCCTCCCTCTTCCTCCCTCTTCCTCCCTCTTCCTCCCTCTTCCTCCCTCTTCCTCCCTCTTCTTTTCTTTCTTCTTCTTCTTCTTCTTCTTTTAAAGAGTATATTCTTCATGAAACTTTACTGGTTTTCTATACTTAAAGCATAACACTGCTTGGAGTATGGAGGCTTTGAGGAAAGTGTTAGTACGTTGTTCACGGTTCTCTTTAACTAGACTGTGTATTGCAGGAGTCCAATGCACCTTATTTCAGGCTGCTAAAAACTGTTGGACTTTCTGGGAGATAAATTCAGCTCTGCTCTTGCATCTGCTGCAGCATATCTCTTTATGGTTAAATCCATGCTTTGGACTTCAGAGAACTAAACTTGGTGTCTGGCCAGGACAGTAAACGAGTCTTGTAAAAGCAGAAATTACACTGTATGTCCCAGCTCCCCTGTCTGATAGGAGGAGGATATATTCATGGTACATATCAAGTATAGGGCACTGCATGGTTATTGAGGAATAAACAGAAGGGAAACAAATATCCTGTGATTCTGGGAGCTGAGACCTCTTGACAGAAACAGATGACAGCACTGAGATTTTAGATGAATTTTCAGATTTTGGGAAGGATAGTGGATGGTTCTCCTTTTTGGGAAAACAAACAAAAACACTGCAAAAGCTGCTGTCCCACTCAGTGTCAGGTGCCACAGATCATTAGTATGGCAGCAAACTGGAGGACAAAAGAGAATCCAAATTCCTAGTATCTAAGATTATTGTTGTACACATCTGATATTAAAATAATGGACCGATGAAGATAAAATGGAATAATCATTGTATTTCCTGACAAGCGACAAGCACAGGATGCATCCAGGGAAATGAGGGTCAGTCCTGGTTTGTGATAAATGGAAGAGACAGCCTTGTCCTTATTTTGTTTTAGAAGGAGCATGATCTGTGCTAGAGGACAGTGTATCACACTGTATCATCAGTGATGTCCTTAGTCCCAAAGGTGATCCAGATAGCTGCTCCTAATGACTCCTGGTGATTGGTTTCACACCTGGAGCTGAGGCTGAGGCTCTGCTGGAACAGTCCCAGAAGGGGCCCAGATAAGGTGTGCAAGTGTCCTTCTTCCAGGTTTCCACCTGTCATGGTGCTTTTCAGTTGTGCCCAGGTGCCAGAACAAGCAGCAGTGGGCACCAACTGGCAGACAGGAGGTTCCCTGTGAACATCAGGAACCCCTCTGTGCTGTGTGGGTGATGGAGCACTGGCACAGGTTGCCCAGAGAGGCTGTGGAGTCCTCTCCTTGGAGATCTTCAACATCCAGTTGGACGCAGCCCTGGGCAACTTGCTCTAAGTGGCCGTGCTTAAGCTGGGGTTTGGACCAGACGACCTCAAGAGGTCGCTTCCAGCCCCAGCCATTCTGTGGTTCTGTGCTCCTGCACTCCTCAGAGCTTATGCAGATGGGCCACTGATGGCCCCCATGGTGGGCCTGGGAGTGGTGGGCCCAGCATGATATTACTTGGGCTCCCACTCCTGCCATCATCCCTCTGAGCTCCTTTGAGGGTGTGCAGGTGAGTTTTATTGCATCCCCTAACAACCTGAAAAAGGGCTATGGTTTCTGATGGGAGCCTGTGGGCATTGCTATGGTATGGAGAAGCCAGGACACTTTTTAAGAAATGTTCCAAAGGTATAATTTAAGCATGCTGGCATGCTTAAATTCAACATGTAATTTAAATTCAGTGTTCAGTGTGTAGTTCTGCCATAGTGCTGTACTATGTCTTGTGGTCTGTTGACCTGCCTGTTAATGTATTTTTCTGCTTTCCTCACCATCAGGTCACGACGTGTCTTGTGGTAGAACAAGCTCTGATGGGAACAAGAATGCTCAGGATGCCCAACTGCCTGCTAAAACTGACCCGGTCGGTGCTGAGCCACAAGCTGAGGGCCCTCTTCATCCTCACCTTTAAGTTCATGTCCTTTGTCTCCATCCTGTTGTACTGGAGAATCACGGAGGACGCTAAGGTCAGGGACCAAGTCTACAGCTTGCCTACTGAAATCCGCTGTGGTCACTCTGTGCCCTCTCCCCCCCGCGCCATTGCTGATGGGCCTCCTCCTCCACCCGGGGATGTGTTTTTTGTGGAGACCTCTGAGCGAACCAACCCAAATGACCTGTTCACATGCTCTGTGGAGTCAGCTGCACGGACACACCCTGGGACAAGGGTTGTGGTGCTCATGAAAGGCTTGGCCAA